>NC_057917.1:24228792-26728792 GCF_018873765.1 Telopea speciosissima
GGAAGACAAGATTCGGATAGATTATATAGGAGTGCATGGGAAAGGGAGGTGGAATCGCATAGCCAAAGTCACAGGTGAGGAGGCACCAGATTTTAATTTAATCCTGTTCTTAAGCTTTTTTTTTTTTTTTTGGGGTAAATGGATAATAATAATGAGGAAAGAAGCGGACTACACCAAGCCTGAGGTTCCATCTTGAACCACAAAGCAAGGATCAGAAATGGGCCAAACAATCCTCTCCGCGCAAGATTGAGCCCTCTTGGCCAAGGTATCTGCTACAGAATTAGCAGCCCTGGGAATGTAACTGAAAGAGCATAAATCCAAGTAAGAACTAATATGTTGGATATCCTCCACAATTGCCTTAACCAGTAGAGCTGGTTCTATGCTCGAGTTCCGCAAATCGCCAATGATCTCGTTGTTATCACTTTCTACCAACAGGTGTGTGTACCCTTCAGAGATGGCTTCCAGTAAACCTTCTCGAATAGCCATAGCCTCACCAACCACAACGTTGGAGAAGATGACAGGGTTTGAGATAGCAAAATTAACTGCACCCAAGTGATTGCAAAACACAAAGCCAATGCCTCTCTTCCCAGAACCCAGACAAAGCGACGCATCGCAATTCAATTTCAAGAAACCTTCAGGTGGGGGCTGCCAAACTGGAGGAGTATGCGAGGCAGCTTGAGAAGGGGGCCCTGGCAAACAAGAAACCGAACTTTGGAATTCATCGTAGGCCTTTTGAGCAGCATGGATAACATCTAGCGAGGTCCAGTCCTTCCCTGAGAACAGCTTGTCATTCCGAGCTTTCCAGAGGAACCAAAGCAAGAAGGAACACTGAGAAGCAACCTCTCGTGCCACCACCTTCCCTTTGGCTGCAAACACAGCCCACCCTTCAAACCACTTGGCAAGCTTGACATCTCCACCTGCTGGGGGAACATAAGACAGACTACTACCGAACCACACTCACCTAGCGAATGGGCACTCAAGCAAGATATGTGAAGTGGTCTCCAAGGGTGCCCCGCAACTAAGACAATGCCTATCCACCGCGATCTGTCTGTGGTGAAGGACTGCACCAGAAGCCAGACCATCCGCACATGCTTGCCACATAAAATGCCTGATTTTGGGAGGGTGGGCAGTTCCAAATTGATTTCCAAGTGGCCCTGGGAATGCAAAACCAAGCAGGGGTAGCCTCGGATATACTTAGGGGTCTGAAACATGTAACCACTCATTACAGAGAGAGTGGTAGGCACTCTTAACCGAGAACTTCCGTCCCTAGAACCGCCCAGACTTGGTGGTCCTCTTTTGAAAAAATGGCAATTTGAATGTTGAAAATAGTTGCTCGGTCATCGGGTGAATAACTCGTTGATAACATCGTGTTCCACCTTTGTTCTCAGCATCAATCAGCTCATGCACCCATTGGAGTGAGCAATCTTGGGGGGAATCTGCGTTCATAACCAGGAAGATCCGAGCCAACGATCATCCCATATCCGAATTTTATCACCAGTCCCAACCCTCCATAGCAGCCCAGATTGCAAAGCTTTGCGGCCTTCAATTATGCTCCTCCACGCCCAAGAGGGACTGGACCCAAGCCGAGCTTCCATAAAATCACAGTTTGGAAAATAGATAGCCTTCATGAACTGGCCCCAGGTCGAGTCTGGTTCCTTCCACAGTTTCCAAGCCACCTACGCAAGCATAGCCTTATTGTGCAGAGCTGGATCTCTAACACCCAAACCCCCCCCCTCTCCTTCAATTGACAAAGACGAGCCCAAGCAATCCAATAAATTCTTTTCCTATCCGTTCCATCCCCCCAAAAGAAGTTCGCAGCCACCTTTCGCAGATAAGAGTGATGGGAAGATGGAAATTTAAAATGGGCATACGCATAACTCGGGAGGGAGAGGGCCACTGACTTCAACATTACCTCCTTTCCGGCATGGAAAAGTAATCGGTGCTTCCAACCTGTGAATCTCTTATCGGCCTTATCGAGGATATCCTTGAAAATTGAGGCTTTTGAGATCCCAAAAGAAATAGGAAGGCCCAAATATTTGCTAGGTCCTTTGGCATAAGAGACCTTGAGAACCCTTGAAAACCACCTTCTGAACTTTTGGTGAACATTGGTGCTAAAGGACAAGGTGGACTTCTTCAAGTTTACAGCCTGGCCGCTAGCCTTACAGTACACATCCAAGCAGTGTTTCAAATTGCAGACCTCGTCCAGATTCACCTCAAAAAATAACAAGCAGTCGTCAGCAAATAAGAGGTGGGTAACCGATTTGGATCTGTTATGAACCTTTATTCCTTTGACTAGCCCATCTGTCTCAGCTTGTGAAATAACACTGCTCAACGCCTGTGCACAGAGAATGAAGAGGGTCGGTGACAGGGGGTCACCCTGACGGATCCCTCTAGAAGGAATGACCGTACCCCTGAGACCGCCATTAATAATCAGTCTATAGGTGACAGAGTGAAGGCAAGACATCACCATCCGCGTCCAATGACTCGAGAAGCCCATCTTAGCGAGAAGCTTTTCAAGGAAGTCCCATTCTACTTGGTAGTAGGCCTTCCGCATGTCCAGTTTCAAAGCAAGGAATTTTTGCCTTCCTTTCTTCTTCTTATTTATATAATTAAATAACTCGTGGGCTTGAAAGATGTTGTCCGATATAGACTTCCCTGGGATGAAAGCCGATTGGGTGGGCGAAACAATGTCATTCAAAATGCCCTGTAACTGTTCGTCACAATTTTTGTTGCTACCTTGACTACCACCGTGCACAGGCTGATCGGCCTATACTAATCTCGATTCGGATTAGCACACTTAGGGATAAGGCACGAGATAAGTAGTGTTAGACTCCTTGAAAGGCTACCATTTTAAAAAATTACAGATAAAAGTGAATAAATCTGTATGAGTGAAGTCCCGAGTATCAAAAACGCCGGGGAAGCCATCGGGTCAGGGGTCTTCAAAGAGGCCATAGCAAACAAGGCGGATCTCATCTCGAAAAGAAGGCATGGCACACACCATAGAGTTTGTTGCTTAGAAACCCGCGGTTGGACGGAATCCACGACACATTGGAGCATGGCCTCATCAACCCCCTCCGAGGTGTAAATGTCCACGTAAAGCGGTGCATGGTATTAAAAATATCCTCCTCGGATTGGGACCAGTCCCCATTCTCTTTTCTCGGCTTAAGCATGCGTTACGCTACGCCTTGGAATAGTAGATAGGTGAAAAAACCTTGTGTTTCTATCCCCCTTGCAACCAATCTACTCGGACTTACGCCTCCACATTTCCTCCTCTCGCTCCAACTCCTCATTAAGGAGCACGACTAAGTGGTCCTCCCTTTGCTGATTTTCTTCATAGGTTTCCCCCTTTAGATATCTTCGATGTCTTGTAACCGGCTCTTGATCTTGGTCCGCACATGTCTAAAAACCCTTCTATTCCACCGTTTGAAGACCTTCTCATAGTTCCTCATCTTATGGAGAAGCGTAGAAGAGCCATCTTTCTTGCTAGGTGAAGCCCAAGCCTCCAACGTCGTTGGTTTGCGATCTGGTGCCGAACCACATAGATTCAAACCGAAAAGGTTTCGACCCTTGAAGGAACCAACATGAGTATTTATAATCGGAGGGCAATGATCGAGCTCGTATAGGTCTCACCAACACCGCCGTGTGCGGAAAGGATTGGCTCGAAGTCATTAGAAAAAGCCCTATCAACTTAATCTTAATATTGGCTGAACCCTTACGCTTATTATTCCATGTGAACGTAGATCCATGCATCGTGATATCCATCATCCCACAATCATCCACCATCCTTCGGAAAGAACTGGTGTCCCTCAACCCTACAGAATTCCCCCCTTCCTTTTCCTGCCACGATAGAAAGGAATTGAAGTCCCCATACATCAGCCAATCTCGTTGCCTTCCAACCCCAATTCTAGTAATCATATCCCAGACTTCTTGTCAATTCTCACGGACAGGGTGACCATAAACTGAGGTCATATAGAAACAAAGCCCATTTTCCACCCTCACCATCGTGTCTATCACATGCTGGTTCGCCTGCAACACTTCTATTTCAATACCATTTTTCCAAAGCATAGCCAAACCACTTGAGGCTCCGTCTGCATTCACGGTGTAGGCAGCAGTCATGCATAGTCTCATCTTTAAATGCTCAATCTTATCTTGTTGGCATTTGGTTTCCATTAGAAAAATAATCTCAAACTTTTCCAAATGGGAGAGGTGGTGCAAGTACCAAACTGCCGAGGCCCTCCCCAAGCCCCTGCAGTTCCACAACAGGAGTTTCATTGCTCCCCGTGGAGCTGGTCCCCAGCCTCCACGGGTTTGTGTTCCCCAACAGGACCACAGTTGAAGCGAGCAATATCCGAACTTCCATCTTCCTCCAGTTTCAACTAAGGACATTTCTGTTTCTCCTTAGCATGGGAGTATTCCAGGGCTTCAGGTTGATTGCACGTTGAGGTGTTAAGGGCGATGCCTTCTGAAGTGTCCATCATCGAATGATGAGTTAGAGAGGGCGAATGGCCAGGTGTCCAACTGGTGTTGGTTACAGGGAATGGGTGAGAGAAAGGCTGCGTGGGTGCATGGGGAGAGGACGAGTTGATATCTCATTGAGCTGGTGGAGGCCAGGAGATGCCCGACAGGTGGGGTAGGAGGTGTAGGATTGCATTAGAGATTTTTGGATTATGTAGCATGTTGGTGAGGTCCAAAGTAGGTAGGTGATGCGCCAGCATGTTTATGGAATCTTGCACTGGCCCCGGCAGATTGGAGAGATGAGAGAAAGTAGGGATATGGATCTGATTTAGGGGAGGGTGCGTGGGAATGGCAAGTTGCGTGGATTTGGGCTGATTTTGTGCGGGGATTATGGAGGAAGATACTGTGTTGCCTGGAATAGCTGTCATGGTTGATTGGATGGTGCTCCGAGAAAGATGGAATTGGTCATCTCTGGCAGCGGTGGATCGCTGTTGAGACTCCGCTGGTACTGTCCCAGGTTCCTGCCGTGGAGCACTACTAGAAGCATCAGACCCTACCACCCTCCAAATTGGGCAGCGCTCCAACTGGCGCAAGTCCGGAGTACTCCCTCGCAACACCGAGTCGAAACATAAGGGTGGAAACTCAGGGAAAGAAGAAGCGCTTCCACAACCATGTAACAAACAGTGCTCCTTCTCCGCGTCGAACAGAGCCAAACACCTCTTGGCCTCATGATCCACCCTCCCACAGAAGTAACAATACAACGACAGTCTTTCATACTTCACTCTGATAGGAATCCTTTTGCCATCCTTCCTCTTAACATTGATACTATCCCGGAGTGGCTTCAAAATATCGATGAGGATACAGCAACGTAAAAACTACACCCTATTGCCAAACTGCAAACCTTGGAAGATAGAGACTTCACTGGGCATGCCCACCTTTCATGCCAGTTGAATGGTAAATTCCTGAGTAAGAAGTTCGCGAGGGGCCTCGTGGAACTAGACCCAATACTCCACCTGACCACCTGGTTGAAGGACCAATCCTCCTCCGCACACCACCTCTCCAGGACTATCAGATTTCCTCCCACCGACCAAGGACCTTCTTGCAAGACATTGGTCATATCCAGTGGATGTTGGAATTGAAACATGTAGCGATCGCCATGCAGAGGAATGACAGCCACGGGATATTGAGGGTTCTAGGCCTTCGGCAGCACTTCATGCACTGCTTGCTTCCTATAAGGTCTACCCACCACAATCTGTCCACCATGACAAAGATCCCAGGTTCTGATTCAAATGACTCTCCAAGCTCTCCTCCAACTCCATATCATCATCATCATCTTGGTCAGCAGCCTAAGGAGGTATAGGGGACCATGCGAGTCGGGGGAGGCCCATGCATTAGAGGTAAAGGGGGAGAGAGCAGTTCGGTTTCTTGGTGGGATGGACCCGGTGGTGATGAGAAGGTGTGGTATTGCTGCCTGGCCTTTCCTCCGATTGCCATCCATGAGAACAAGGAGGGAGAAAACACGGACTCACGGAGAAAGAAAACACGGACTCGTGGAAAAACTCTCTTAGATCCTCTTCCGCTCCTACCTACCTCGTTACCATCGCCAAGAGGATGCAAAGAGATTTTGTTTGGTAAAAAAGAATGAGGGTAGTGGTTAGGTAGGAAGACCGATCCCCGTAAACATTGTGTTGAGGAGTTTTGCTCACCCCGATGACCTAAGGGTTTGAGGATCGTTTCTTCAACGTTTAATTACCCTACAATCTCAGTCACTCTACAGTTTCAGCATTTTGTCGAAACCTCATTTAGTCACCCCGGAGTAGGCTAGAGTGCTTTCTGTTCTTAAGCTAAGAATATGAGTTTTGGCTTGTGTATAGGCATTTTTTGGTGAGCATCCTAAATACACAGAGAATGGCTTCTTCATTACTGGAGAATCATATGTTGGGCACTACATTCCTGCTTTTGCCGCTCGAGTTCACCAAGGGAACAAAGCTAAAGAGGGGATTCCTATAAACTTCAAGGTACGCCCCTAATTTAGCTTGGTTTGGAGTTAAATTTGGTCAATCATGCTTGCTTCTTTGGATTGAGGTGGGAAAATGGTTAAACAGGGGGATTTGCCATTGGCAATGGACTGACAGATCCTGCAATCTAGTACCAAGCATATACAGATTACGCATTGGACAATGGAATAATTCAGGAATCTGACTACAAGAGTATTAACAAATTGCTTCCAGCTTGTGAAACGGCAATAAAGTTTTGTGGTAATTCTTCTTATTTCTTCAATCTCTCCTGTAGTCACCAATTGTATTTACATATTATGAAATCCCATATTTGTTTTTGCTGCTTTTGGTTGTTGCCAACAGTTGGGTAAATTTTATGTATGAACATGTTTCTGCTGCTATTTTGGAACAATTTACTAAGTCTTTAATTTCTCTTGATTAATTTGGAAGTTACAAGTAACAATGCTGCAAAATTTATATTTTCACTATTTTGATTTTCCTCAGCGCCACCTAATGAATATAAATCATTTATGTATAATGTTGGTCAATCACAAACAAAGAATATTTTCTTCACCCTCAAAGGACATGAAGCAAGAAAATATTATTTGTTATTTGTTAATGTTTATTCTGTTTTCCTAATGACATGTATCAGTACCATACTTCACCAAGAAGAAAATGTTATAACAAGCGACCCTCCCTTATCAAATATTTCTTTTGGATCTACATATGGTCCCACGTGCATTTGCATGGCAAAGAGATCAGTGAGCAGAGTTTGCAGCCTCTTGGGGCTATTTGGCCCCTCATGTTCCATATATTTTTATTATTCTTTGTTGGAAACTCAAGTGAAAGTCAGTGGATTTTATCCCTTGTATTTCAATTTTGCATTTCTTTGTAGCCAAAGAAAATATAAATAACAAAAAAAGTTGTGTGACTCTGAAGTTTTCAGATGATAAAATAGGAAAGAAGGGCTACCTTGAGGTGCCATTTTTCTCTTCATTTGTTCTTTTGAGGAGAGCAATACTAGTAATGCTGCTGCTGCTACTCTCATCGTGTTGCTCACTCCCAATGATAAGGTATAGATAGAAGCCACATGTGTCTTTCCAAGTAGTTATGCTCAAATCTACTTTCATCTTTTTCAAGTTTTGGTCATTGCTCCTAGTGTGCATACTTTGGAAAGACTGCTCATCTCTTAGACATTACAAACCAAGTCGACCATAAGTGGATTTAGGAAGATATGGGTTAAAATTCTTGAACTCTATTTGATTAGGTGTAAAGACATGGATACCAACAAAATAAGCAAGTATGGGTTTTCGTTGGCAAATTAATCTTACTACTTAATAGCATTCTTCATTTCCAGATTTCACAAGTATTATTTATGGGTCTTTAGCTCAATTGGTAGAGTACTTGGGGTGTGAAAAATAATTCCATACTTTCAAGAGGATGGTGGTTCGAATCCACTTAGTCCCTTATCTATATTTCCATTTTAACTTCAATGGTAGTGGGGAATTGATATTTCATGATGTAGAGAACCCAGTAGTTTACAAAATTGTGTTTCTATCTCACTTGTTTAATTTTGACAATAGGTTCTTTGTTATTTTATAGTTCTTGCTGCATATTTTTCTTTAGGATGATTTTGTTATATATTGGTTGTACTGTCCCCATAAACTCTTTTTTAATGATCTTTATAGATTATTAATCTATGTTGTACCCATAGAGTTTGATTCTCTTTGTCTCTCTCATTCCTCATACTCTTTTGGTTCATCATTTCTTATTAGCTTAGCTCATCCTAAATTAAAATGAAATAAATATCTTCCAAATTGGGGAATATAAATAAAGATTTTTTTAGCCCATCCCGAATGAGAGTCCAATCATGCCAATTATAAGTATAGAAGACTCAGTTCCGAATTGGATCAAACATTATTGGACCTTATTTGGTTCAAAAGTTGTGAAATTGTGAACAGTTAAATATCTAGAAAGTGTTCAAGAATTATATCGTTGTATTAGAACAATAAATATCCCAATCCATAAACAATTCAAAAAGAAAATGGTGAAGGTTATGATTTTATATTTTTTCAGAACATTTATCAAAGTCTTAAAATATTAAATCTTTTTCTTTTAACCTATGGTTTTCAAATTTTGTTTTAATTTTAATTTAGCTAATTTCTCTTTAATAGATACAAAATCATGATGATCTTTTAAATGCTTTAGTCTCGTGTCAATTCAATTGCCATTTCTGTCTTCCAAGTCTACAAAATCACTTGCAAATTATAAAGCTATCTACAATTGCTCCTTCATTGTGTATTTATTACTATTTATTTCTACTATATTATCTTTTATTTTTTTATACCATAATGTTTTAAGATATGCATCATTATGTATTGAAAAGAACCAAGTACTTGTTTTGCACTTTGAGAAAGTTTCATTATCTTATAAAACCAAAAGAATTTGCTCTCCACCACTTAACAAATGCTTACACGTGCATTTGCACGTGCATATTTACTAGTATATATATATATATATTGTTAGAAAAGAAAACCCAATGGAAAGAATATTCATATTCACTCAAGATTAGATTTTCCTAGCAATCCATGTCTTTCCTAATTTAGAGAAAGATTGCTTGGGAGATAATTGAGTCACTTATAGTAACTCAATATATCTATCCCATGTGAGCTTGCAATATGGGGATTTTGTGAGAGAAATATAAATATTCATGAGATCACAAAATCACACAAGACAAGGAAACCCAAAAGCAAAATCGCAAAGCTCTCTTTCCCTCCTAGAAAAATCGTCTTCTCCCTCTCTTATTCTCTTGGTGTTTGATCCTAGAGGTGGTCCAAGCTATTGTGTTCTTGGAACTGTGGAGGAGTAAGCTTGACCGTGGTGGGAACGCAAAGATTGCGTGGTGCGTGGAACGACTGCGAAAGGGCTATCATGGGTTGGAGGTCTTGCACTTGTGAGACTTAGGTAATAATCGATCCCTGCTTCGTTCTATTTTGAATGACTTCACCATCAATATTGTGATCCTATTTACACTTCCGTTGCGATGCCTTCAGTGGCATCAGAGCCTCTTTATCGATGGGGTTGTTTTCAATTTTATTTGTTCATTATTTTATGATACTCATAATTTTTATTCTGTTTATAAAAAATTTTAAAAAAAAAAAAAAAAATTTTTTGAGGTGAGATGCATGTGCAATAGGGGCCGCGGGCTGGCTGCCTGCGCTCGCCCCTAGCCGCATGTACCCCACCCCTTGGAAAGCCCATACCCCCTGGCCGTGTGCACCCTATAGCCTGCGGCATGCGTGCAGGGCTGCCAGCCGCATGCGTGCGCAGGCAGCCTTGCCGCATGTGATGCTATTGTATGAATGTGCACTTGTTTTTCCCTTTTGTTTTGCTTCACTTTGTGTTGCAGGTTTTTATAAATTAAAAAAAAAAATTCTGTTTTCATTTATGAAAGGGATTTTCATTGGAGAAGATGGGTAGAGAGATTCTTCCCTTCACCCACCTTCCCCAATTTGGCATAATGGCTTACTATAATTGTTAGTTTTATTTTAAGCATGTACGTGATGGCTTTGTGGGGTATGTATCATGACCATTATGACATAAGTTGTCATGGTAATGGCTATGTGATGTGCATGATCATAGTGACATTGGATTGTCATGGTAATGATCATGTAATGCACATAACCATTATGACATAAGTTGTAATGGTAATGGTTGCATGATGGATGCATTTGATGCACTTGATCATAATGATGATGGATGCATTGGATGCACTTGATCATAATGGCTTGAACTGTCATGGTAATGATGCTTTATGTGTTTTTGGGTAATTTTCACATAAATGTTGGAATATTATTTTTGAGCATCATGTAAATAATGTGGACCATGGTTATGAGATGAATAAAATTACATGCATTAGACGTATGTGTGTGCTAGGCATGGCATGGTTGCGATTTTATATGTAATTTCCTTTATTATTTTCCAGGCAGTCCAATTTTGGTGGACTGGTTTTCTGTTATGTAATTTTATTTATTTGGAAAGGGTTATAATATTTTTAGCTTAGTTTGAAAATATTCATTGTAACCTCGTGGATTGTGGATCATAGATCATGGATCATGGATCTTGAGTCAAGGATCATGGATCATGGATTATGGATCATGGATCGTAGATCGTAAATCGTGAATCATGGATCAGGGATCTTGCCGGTTCATTGGAGACAAGAATGAAGGAAGGACTTGCTCACTTGAAATGTCCTTAATTATTACAGTTTTAGAATTTCCTTATATACATTATCACACTATAATTGCAGTGAGTGGGAGTGACATATGAGGCTATGATTACTCCCATCCATTTTTAGTCAAAGTGAGTTTGTCTTGGTTATGAACTCACATTGATTAAAGATGTTGTCCCATAACCATTGGTATTTATGTGTTTATAGTTTTCCTTGGATAGATGTGCTATTTTGTTTATATAGTGGATGTATGCTTGTGTTTTAATATGCATTCTCGTTTTCCCTAATTATAATACAAGTGTGATATGGGAAGCCCTGGTTGGTGGGATTCTCATGGCCTCCCTTACTTGGTGAGTGTAGAAATGACATTAATCCACCCTTGTAGTTGCCGATAGAATAATATTAGGGTGAATTGGTGAAATTGTCTGCACTCATCTCACATGTGATAGGTAGAGAATATGGTCAGTGGTATGTGTTCTATGATAATAGGCATTAACCCACAAACACCATAGTTCCCTCCGAAATTAAGGGTAAACAGTTGACTTGAGTGTGTGTCAGCCGATAGGAATGGGCATGACACTTAGGTGGTCAAATACATTGAAAGTCTAAGTGACGGGCAGAATAATCCACCCAACTAAGATGCGAATGATGAACTCCGATAGACTAAGTCAGGAGCATGAGGGTTGGTCGTTTCCAATTCATGCCCTACAAGCTAGAGGAAGCTTGGGGTGTGACTGACCATTGATTGTTCTTACCCGATTATTTCAATGGTTGTAGATCATGCTAATTAGTAATTTTTGTACATCATGTAGATTTTAAAAATGTCAACTCAAATGAACTATGCCGCCCTTATCAAAGACCATGTTTTGACCGGCCCTAACTATGTTGACTGGAGGAGGAACATCATGTTTCTCCTGTCTGCAAAAGGTCTAATGTCTGTCCTGGACGAAGATGAGCCTGAATTCCCTAATGAGGAGAACCTTGAATCGAAGTCTGCCTATGAGTTGTTTCGACAGAAAAACTCTAAGGCAAAACTCCTAATGTTGAGTTCTCTGGAGAAGACCATCGCTGATTCGGTTAAGGATCTGTACTTGACCAAGGACATGATAGAGGAGTTGAAGGAGATGTATGGGAGGGAAGAACGTCATGCCCATCATCAACTGGTGACACTCCTCCATGGCACGAAGATGGCTCAAGGTACTCCGGTTATTGACCATGTCATGAAACTGAGGAACTTGTTCCTGGATCTAGAGAACCTTGGGACTTCATTTAAGCTGAATTATAAGACGGATGTCATCTTCCACTCATTGCCTCAGGACATCAACGGGTCTTTTATTATCAATTACAATATGAATAAACTTTCCGTGGAACTCCTTGAGCTGGGCAACATATTGCAAGAGGTGGAAGCCACATCCAAGAAGCAGAAAGTGGAGGTCTTGACTATAGAGGACAATTCTTCTTCCTCAAAGCCCAAGGGCAAGAAGAAGAAGAAGAAGGCTAACAAGGGCAAAAACCCTAAGGTTGGCGATAAGGGAATTCAAAAGAACAAGAGTAAGGGGACTTGTTTCCATTGTAAGAAGGATGAACATTGGAAGAAGGAATGTCATGCTTTCCTGGCTGCTCAGAAAAAGAAGCAGGAGAAATAGGAAGAAGGTATTTCTGAAACCTTGGTCCTTTATGAGCCTAATTTGTCAGAGGAGCCTACTAACACATGGTTGGTGGACTCGGGGTCTACCGCCCATATTTACAACTTGTTGTAGGGGTTCAAGCTGACAAGAAGACTGAGTAAGGATGAAGTTTGATTGCGAACGGGTACGGGTGCTGAGGCCGTTGGAGATTTTACTTTAGTTTTTTATTATAGTACTTTAGTTTTGAAAGATTGTTTTTATGTTCCTCATTTTAGGAGGAATATTGTTTCTATTAGTAGGCTTGTTATGGATGGTTATACTTTCCTCTTTGGTAATAAATTAACTATTCGATTGAATAATTCTTTTATTGCTTCTGGCCTACTGGATAACGGGTTATATCTCTTAAAACTGGTACTAGAGGTGAATGAGATCTCCAATAATTCTTTAAAAAGAAAATCAGCCCAAGATAATTCTACATACCTTTGGCACTTGAGGTTAGGTCACATAGGAGTAGAAAAGATAAACAGGTTGGTGAAGGATGGGCCTTTAGAATCATTGAAGGTAGAACCTTACCCAACCTGTGAGTCGTGTCTACAAGGAAATATGACTAAGAAACCCTTCTCTAACAAGAGAAGAAGAGCCGAAGCAGTGTTAGAATTGATACACTCAGATGTATGTGGACCCATCAATGTTCAGGCGAGGTATGGTTATGAATACTTCGTGACCTTCATTGATGACTACTCTCGTTATGGATATATTTACTTGATGCACCGCAAGTCGGAAACCTTTGATAAATTTAAGGAATTTCGAGCGGAGGTTGAAAAACAGTTAGGAAATTGCATCAAGTGCCTTCGATCTGATCGAGGAGGAGAGTACTTATCAAATGAGTTCAGGGACTATCTGAAAAAAGCTGGGATCATAACCCAGTTGACAGCCCCGGGAACACCTCAACATAACGGAGTTTCAGAAAGGAGGAATCGAACCTTATTAGACATGGTTCGGTCCATGTTGAGTTATTCGGAATTGCCATTGAGTTTTTGGGGTTTCGCACTGGAAACTGCCATCTATATACTGAACAGGGTACCAACAAAGTCTGTGACCAGAACACCTTTTGAGTTGTGGTATCGGCGTAGGCCAAGTCTTCAACATCTCAAGGTGTGGGGTTGCATAGCGCATGTAAAGAAACAACAGACGGATAAGTTGGAATCTCAAACAGATAGATGCTATTTCTTGGGATACCCTAAGACTACAATAGGGTACTACTTCTATGACCCTGTTAATCAGAAAGTCATAGTTAGTAAGCATGTGACTTTTCTTGAGGATGACACGATCTCACTGAGATCAGATCCAGTGGTCTTTAAAGAAATAACTGATGACCAAGTACCTTCAGCATCGACAGAGGTTCCAATTGACGTACCCACAGTTGAGCAACAGCCTCAAGAGCCTAGGAGGAGTAGGAGTTCTATCAGGCCACCAACTCGTTTGAACCTTCACACGAAGGAGGATCAAAAGGTGGAAGAATTCCACATGTTGTCTGACTGTTCAGACACAGATCTTTATACTTACGCTGAGGCTCTTAAGGACGTTGACTCAGTGAAATGGCAGGAAGCAATGCATAGTGAAATAGATTCCATGGATTCTAACCATGTCTGAACTCTTGAAGATCTGCCAGTTGGGGTAAAACCCATAGGGTGTAAATGGATCTACAAGAGGAAGAGAGTTGTGGATGGAAAGGTGGAACGTTTCATGGCAAGGTTGGTGGCAAAGGGATACACCCAGAATGAGGGTGTTGACTACGATGAAACCTTCGCACCTGTAGTGATGATTAAATCTATTCGGATTCTATTGTTGATTACTGCATACCATGACTATGAGATCTGGCAGATGGATGTGCAGATCGCTTTCCTTAACGGTTATTTTGATGAGGTCATATACATGAATCAGCCAGAGGGTTTTGCCTCTCCAGGAGAGGAAAATAAGGTATGCAGGTTGTTGAGGTCTATTTATGGACTAAAACAAGCTTCAAGATCATGAAACATCCGTTTTGATCAAACTATCAAGGATTTTGAGTTTGAACAACACATCGATGAGCCATGTGTATATAAGAAAGTCTATGGGAGTGCCGTCTGTTTCCTAGTCCTATATGTGGATGATATATTGCTCATTGGAAATGATGTGGAGTTACTTTCATCTGTAAAAATATGGTTGTCCAAAACATTCTCAATGAAGGATCTGGGTGAAACCAGCTACATCCTAGGAATTAAGCTTGTGAGAGATCGCAAGAAGAGGATGTTGGGATTATCACAATCCACCTACATTGACAAAGTGCTTGAGCGGTTCAACATATAGGATTCGAAGAGAGGTAGTGTGCCCCTCAGACATGGAATCGGTTTATCCAAGTCACAAAGTCCTCAAACTCCTGAGGAAATTGAGACTATGAAGAGAGTTCCTTATGCTTCGACAGTGGAAAGTTTGGTGTATGCCATGTTGTGTACCAGGCCAGATATTTGTCATGCTGTAGGGATTGTGAGTCGATATCAATCCAATCCAGGACAGGAACATTGGACAGCTGTCAAGGGGATCCTCAAGTACGTAAGGAGGACCAAAGATTACTTCCTTGTTTATGGTTGTGATCAGTTGTCAGTGGTTGGATATACGGATTCGGATTTCTAAACTGACAAGGATGACAGAAAGTCTACCTCTGGGATGGTTTTTATGATTGGTGGGGGTGCAGTAATTTGGAGGAGTGCCAAACAAAAGTCAACAACCGACTCCACAATAGAAGCTGAGTACTTGGCAACTAGTGAAGCAGCCAAGGAAGGTGTCTGGCTCAAGAAATTCTTGACAGACCTAAGGGTGGTGCCTGAGCTAGTGGAGCGACCCATACAACTGTTATGTGACAACAAGGGAGCTATAGCACAAGCGAAGGAACCAAGAGCTCATCAGAGGAATAAGCATGTGGAGCGAAAATATCACTTGATCCATGAGATTATTCAGCGTGGTGATATAGCCATAGCTAAGGTTGACACTGCAGATAACCTATCTGACCCCATGACCAAGGCGTTGCCTCCTAGTGTTTTTGAGAAACATGTTGGGAATATAGGGGTGAAGTCCATGGGTGACTAACACTGATGTACAAAACTCCTTCTATTTGAATAATAAATTCTTGTTTTGATTAGCATGATCAGTTGTTGAGCTCAGTTATTGTCCTTAGGTATTCATACCTAAAACTGTTCACCACTAGGGATGGAATTGGACATCCCATCCGGCATGGTGGTCACATTGTGTGTGCTTAGGGAGGTTATTTTCCAAGACACAAATGTGAGTGCACATTTGGTGTGTGCATTGGACTGGATCATTGAGAATTTCACATGTGGTGTACTGTCAGTATAAATAAAATGAGATTCGCTTAAGTAGTTCACGATTGGTCCCTTGACCTGAGGGGTACTTATCGACGCATTCATATGTTGAGAGTTTTGGTGTACCAACGGTTGATGTTTATCTCTAACTATATATCGGTGCGCTGGATTCTCAGTGTCTGACTGTATTCGAAAGAGATGCCCAACACGGAACCTACAGCCCATACGTTGGGAATATGTTGAGGAGAGTATTCTACACAGGATTGGACCCAAATCCGGATCCGGTAGCATCTTCAAAATGTTTTTGAAATGTTTTTAGTTATATATATAAAACATTATCTATTTTCTTGAACATTTTGTTTGAAATATTTTCTGTTGGTCCAATCAAGGTAATTGAATCTCTCGATCGGTGTATCGGTTCATTGAGGATTGACAGTCCCATACACATGCCTTATATTGAATCATGCAACATTGTTTTGTGGGGGACTAATGCGTGTTTTAACTACTTACCATGGGCGTAGGTTATTATATTTGCTTAGCATCTTCGATGGCCTTTTCTTAGAAGCTAAGTGGTATCCCATTATGATCCTACCCCTTTCCTTTCAGTTCCATTCATCTAAGCGGTGACGATTAATCGTGATGTCCTTTTCATGATGCTGTTGTAAGATTGGACCTTACAGTAGGATGAAGGAGATTGGTAGAAAAGGAAACCCAATGGAGAGAATATTCATATTCACTCAAGATTGGATTTTCCTAGCAATCCATGCCTTTCCTAATTTAGAGAAAGATTGCTTGGGAGATAATTGAGTCACTTATAGTAACTCAATATATCTATCCCATGTGAACTTGCAATATGGGGATTTTGTGAGAGAAATATAAATATTCATGAGATCATAAAATCACACAAGACAAGGAAACCCAAAAGTAAAATCGCAGAGCTCTCTCTCCCTCCTAGAAAAATCGTCTTCTCCCTCTCTTGTTCTCTTGGTGTTTGATCCTAGAGGTGGTCCAAGCTATTGTGTTCTTGGAACTGTGGAGGAGTAAGCTTGACCGTAGTGGGAACGCAAAGCTTGTGTGGTGCGTGGAATGACTGCGAAAGGGCTATCATCGGTTGGAGGTCTTGCGCTTGTGAGACTTAGGTAATAATCGATCCCTGCTTCGTTCTATTTTGAATGACTTCACCATCGATATTGTGATCCTATTTACGCTTCCGTTGCGATCGCACTTGCGATGCCTTCATATATATATATATATATATCATATTATCATACTATTATATAAAAGCACGTTGTGGCAAATCTTTCAGTTATCTTTTTTTTTCTTAGTTCTTAAAATCATTTTTGATGAAAGTAAATCTATCAAATCCTTTTCTTACCATAAATAAATAAATAAAATAAAAATCTATCTAATCGTGTGACCTTCTCCTTCCCTCTCCCTCTCCACGATCTCCTCTCTCCCAATCTCCTAATCTCCCAATTTCAGTCCCTCTCACGTCTCAAAGTTCTTTATTCTTAAAACCGTTTTTGATGAAAGAAAATCTAGCAAATCCTTTTCTTACCAAAAAATAAAAATAAAAAAATGTATCTAATCTCTCCCTCTCCACGATCTCCTCTCTCCCAGTCTCCCAATTTCAGTTCCTCTCACATCTCAAAGCTTCTTTATTCACTGCAAAAACGAACCCCTCCATTTTTTAGTAGGATACCGAAAAAGAATTTGAGGTACTGTTCCTCTTGAAATTCATCTTGATTCCCTGTTCTGCAATTAGTTGTATTATCCAAATGATGTTCTTTCTCAACTGCTTATTGAAACTGTGGAATGAGATTGATTTTCTGAATAGAATCTGTCATCCAAACATAATTTCTTTTTTGGGTTATTGCATTCGTGGTGAGACAAGATTTATTGTTTATGAATTGATGCAGAATGGTTCATTGGAAACTCAATTGCATGGTATTACTTTCATCCTTTTATGTAATTAAAATAGTAGCTAAGAAGTAGAATAAAAGAGAGTAAAACATATTTTCACATCTTTCTTTGGATTCATGTTGTAGGACCTTCTGATGGATCACCTTTAACATGGCATATGCGGATGAAAATTGCCATGGATGCAGCTAGGTGAATTTATTAAACCACATTAATTTTCAGAATTCCTTTTCTTTTAGTGGATTTCATTCTCTCATTTTTGCATCTGCCTTCACTTGTGAGGATCAGAGGACTACAACATCTTCATGAGCACTGTAACCCGCCGGTAATCCACAGAGATTTAAAATCATCTAATATTCTTCTGGATTCCTACTTCAATGCCAAGGTTCATTTCCCTGTACTCACCGGGGCCTTTGCTATCTCTTTATGAAATCCATGAGATATTATATTTCTAAGGTGCTGTTGAGCATCTTATCTTCCTCAGTAAGTTATATGTAATCTTGTTCTCTTATCAATAAATTTTACTTGATTCAGATTTCAGATTTCGGCCTTGCTATAGCTGTCGGGAACCAAAACAAGAACAATATCAAGCTCTCAGGCACTTTGGGTTATGTGGCCCCAGAATACCTTTTAGATGGTATGCCGATTTTTTTCTACGAATCTGATTGTACAATAAACTTGTTTCTATTGTTTGCTTGACTTGGTTGTCTGTAGAACTTTCTCATTTAAGCTACCTTGTAATTGCTTGACCATATTGGGTTCCGTCACTTTTTCTTGGAGCTTATTTTGAATGGTCAAAACTTTTCTATTTTACGTGATATTGGTGTTGTTTGAAAGGCTATTGAATTACCTATTCAATGAGACCACGATCTTCTGATTCAGACTTATATCAGGAGAGTTATGGTGAAGTTATTGATGGAGTGTTAATCTGTGACAGGATTTCTTATTTATGAAGTTTAATAGATTAAGAGTTCTATTTTAAGTCTACCCTCGTTTTGGGAGGGGTAGTCTATATATATATGGCTTTAAACAACTTTATTTGTGGTGTTGAGTAGATGACTCTGAGCCTTGGGGTATTGGTATTGCTTTGGGGTAAGAATCGTGGTTGATTTCTCCTTATCTCTATTTTCTAAGGGTAACCTGGTTGACGTTGTTGGTTTGATTCTCAACTCTCTTTTGCTTCTCTAATACTTCTTCACCGTTATTATTACTGTATCTCTTCTCCCTCTTAATTACATCTTCATAAGTTCTGTTTTAAGATTTTCTCCTTCACCTGGTTGACGTTGTTGGTTTCATACTCCGGCGAAGAAAACCAAGTACTCACTTCATTCCTCCTTAAACGTTTGTTTTTCTTCTTCTTTTCCTCTTCTTCTTCCTCAACAAAAAGAATCTTTCAGTTTGTTTTTTTTTTTTTGTTTCTTCTTCTCCAACCTTTTTTTTTTAACCACTTCATCTGCCTCCTCTTCTTGTACAGTTGTTCTTGGGGGAGAGAAATAAAAAAATATAGAAAATCAAAAGATTCCATCGGTTGTGTGTTCTGTTTCTTTTACTCCGACGGACTGTTCTTGGTTATCTTCTACTAGAGGTTTCAGTTAGGAATTCCATTCACCTTTAATATCATTCTTCTTGGATCCTTTCGTCATTGTAGTTTGTTTTGCAGAGAATCCTAGAATCAACCGAAGCCTACATGTCGTCTTAGATTCTCAGTTTTAGCATTGGAATTAAAAAAACGAGATGAGAACACATCCGTGGACACATTGAAGGTTATTCAATATCCGTTGAAGGCCTCCACAGGTTTGCCGGGACCTGCCTCCGCGATTCTGATTTTTCTTGCAATTTAACTTCCGTTCTTTCATTGTAATTAATTTCCTGTTTTATGACCTGTAGTAATTCGTCCCCTTATCAGTGATCGGACGTCGTGGATTCAACTCCTGGCTATCACGGAGACTTCAACGTAGGAATCTCTATCGGAGGTAGCACCTGGTGGTTTTCTTTATTTGTTAGCATCGTTTCTGTGAGCTCAGTCATCCACAGGTAAGCTTTCTTCCCTATTTCATTTCTGTAAAGTATGTGATCCTATCCCATTCAATTTTCTGTTATGTTCAAAGCATGTCTCTAGCCTTTATCATTTTTAGTAGCTGAAGCGATTCATGATTTTGAACAATTTAGTTCTTTGTTCTTCATGCTTTCTCTGGTTTCGTACTGCTCTATGTTCTTTTATTAATTTCTTCTTTTGGATGTCCATGAATGGTCTTGATATGTGGCTATAGAGCATCTTAATAAAGGTAATCTATGAAAATATCATAGGGCAGGAAGAATCATATTGAATGTAGTTGATATGTAGATGAAAAGAGTTTAATATCTTACTCCACAGTTATTTCAGATTAGTTCCATCTTTCCCTCCCTGTGGTTATAATGTCATCAGCAGGCACCCCCCTGAACTTGAAGGTTATAATATGTGTCCTTCCATGAGCTTCAGATGAACTAGGGTGCTTGTTGTGCCTTTCAGAGATGTTAGGATAAGCCCAATGATTATGAGTAAGAGTAAATTCTTCATGATCACCAATCTGCAAATAATAATCACAGTTCAGATTCGATTAAAAAGATAGGTTAGATGATGGGTTGAGTTCATACTTGTCTTTCCTTCCTCTTCAGAAAGCAATAATATCCAATGAAGTAGCCACACTAAAATCTGGGTTTAAAGATGGGAATTTATAGAGGATTTGATTGATTCTTTTAAGTGGGAAGACAAGGTTACCTATAGGCACTAAGAACATAGGGAAGTAGTGGATAATCACATACTGTTTACCCTATTAGGTGAACTTCCATGTGCCGAAGAAATTACTGTTGATTAGGATTAATTACTATGGCATTGCCATGGGAAAGGCATAGTTTTCTTCTCCATGCACTATTGTACATATAAGCTTATTAGAACTCATAAACTATGGAACATGGAAGGAGAACAGGATTACACAGAACTTCATTATTATTACATACCTTTGATTACAAAGAAGGGGCCTCATATATATAGGCTTAAGAGAAATTACTTACCTAATATAAGAGATACTACTTACCTATAATAATAGGTGTATATATGGGTGAAGGAATCCACATGTTGGAAACTCAATCACCTATAAGGATTACAATATGATATTATACTATTCATGGAAGATTGAGAGAGATACATTGAAGATTGCATGAGATTATGATACTGATTCCTAATATAACTAAACTACTTACCTAATGTACTATTGAGATAAGGATGGAAGATCCTTCTCTTATTCTAATACTAATATATTTCTAATACTCCCCCGCAAGATGAGCGTGGATAGAAGAGAAACGCTCAGCTTGGTTATTGAATTGAAAGGCCTACACAATCTGCAACACGCATGGGACTGAAATGGCGGGCGTCGGATGGCGAGGTCATGGGTGCTCGTAGGAGCTTGGTGTGGTATGATTCATCAGCCGAGATTGGGGTGCCCGCGCGCTGTGGAGCTGCTACTGGTGCACAAGTGAGAAAAGGACTGAGAAGAAACTGGGGTGCCCATGCGCTGTGGAGTGCTGCTGGTGCACAACTGAGAAGAAATTGGGGTGCCTGCACGCTGTAGAGCTGCTGCTGGTGCACAAAATTGAGCTTTTTGTTTTTGTTTTTTTTTTTTTGTGTTTAAGCCTTAAGCCTTCTACCTGAGGCACGCCCCGAAAAAGAGACCTCAACTCAGGGCACGACTTAAGGATGACAGAAATAGAACAATCAAAGAAAGTAAAATAATAAGGCAAAGATAAGATGAGAGACAAAAGAAAGGTGGATAATTCTTTTTTATGCTTAGTGTAACTGGGCCGAAGATGGGTTGTTTTGTTTTGATGAAAGGGACATAGGCCATGATGGATGAGGTAGTGATGTACGTAATTGCGATTGCAGACATGAGATTTCAAGAGGGAAGGGAGTAAAAACTAAAACTAGAAGAGAGAAGAATGGTGGATTGAGTGCTCATTGGAAATGAGAAGATTGAAGAAAAAAAAAAGAAATGAATCTCTTGCTCAGTGGAGCTAGAGGCTCTGATACCATATTAGAACTCATAAACTATGGAACATGGAAGGAGAACAGTATTAAACAGAACTTCATTATTATTGCATACCTTTGATTACAAAGAAGGGGCCTCATATATATAGGCCTAAGAGAAATTATTTACCTAATATAAGAGATACTACTTCCCTATAATAGTAATGTATATATGGGTGAAGGAATCCACATGTTGAAAACTCAATCATCTATAAGGATTACAATATGATATTATACTATTCATGGAAGATTGAGAGAGATACATTGAAGATTATGATACTGATTCTTAAAATAACTAAACTACTTACCTAATGTACTATTGAGATAAGGATGGAAGATCCTTCTCTTATTCTAATACTAATATGTTCTTAATATATTTCTAATAAAGCTGAGAGGAAAAAAAGGATAAATGAAGTATTCAAATTTCAGTGTTAATGGATACGAAATGATGGCATCTAACCATCATTCTTCTTAAAGAAAAGGCCTGAAATTATCCTTAAGAACTTACCATTCCCAGATAAAAAAAGATTAATTCCTCCAAGGAGAAGGGAGAAGGACCCTATTAAATGCAATTGTGAATGAAGCTCTAGCTTAAAAGTAACTATTAGCTTAACCCTACCTCTAGCTTAAAAGTGGTACCTAGCATTTGAAAAGTTTTGCCTATTGTTTGGAAATTGGTATGTTGGAAAATAGGTGATGGTAAAGATTTAAGTAATTGGAATGAGTGGTGAATTCCTTCTCTTTATAGCTATGTTATTCCAGAATGTGACTCTAGGGGTGTCAATTGGTCCAGTTCTGGGCTATCGGTCCGCATCCTTAGTGGTTCCGGCTCTAAGGTGTCAAGACCATAACCGTACCAATAAGCTTACTGGATCCAAATCTGAGACCCAAGACCGTTAACTAATGGGTGGTCTGGTTCCAGTTCCTAATTGGTTCCAAACATCTTTGAGCCCAAAACAAGGACGAGAGTTTCTCTAGGAAAACGGAAGCTTCATCATACATAGATATAGTCTTGTAGAGCCCAAAATAAAGACATTGATGCATATATAAATAAAGAGTCAGCTTTAAGAGTTCATAATTTCCATTTTAAACTCAACTCATATATTGATGACTTAAAGAGCAACAAAAGAGTGTCAGTTAAAAGTCCCAAGCAATTTAATACTATTAATAGGTTAGGGTTTAAAGCCTTTTAAGGTTTTAGATTTCTAACTTCCCATTCAATTTGTTTACATATCATCTGGTTCCAACGGTTCCGGTGTTACCATGTCCTTAATGGGTTATCATTTCTAGAACCGTTGGAATATCCAGACCAGAACCGACCCAGACCAATAGTATATCACTAGGACTAGATCCGGCCCAATAAGCTATTGGGTAGTCCGGTTCTGATTCCGGTTCCGGTTCCTATCGGTCTGGATCAGTTCCAGTTCCCAGTTTTGATCCTAAATTGACACCCAAATGTGACTCAACAGCCTTTTTTCAAAAATTTAAAGTTCGTATTTTATATATATAGCCGTTCACGTCTTCTATATTTGGCAGGTCATCATCACATTATCAAGAACTGTATAATTCATTTTTCATCTCTCTTGCTTGGCTCTCTGCTTCAAAATGATATTCATCCTATTAAGAATGACGTTGAGTTATCATCGCCTAGCATTCACACTAGAATTTTAGTTGGAATAATTAAAACTATTCTTAGGTTTCTCAGGTAATGAGCTTGGTTACTATTTTATTTTTGTTCCCAATTTTTTGTTGTTACTAGCTCCTATTAAATGTGTACTGTACTTTTCGTTTTATATAATACAAGGTACTTTGATTTCCTGTCCCATGATGTTGTTGTCGGAATTATATGGTAGGGTCTGCTGTTATTGTTTCTCTTCAACAGCTTAAAGGTTTGCTTGGGATACAGAATTTTGCAAAGAAAACTGATATAATTCATGTTATGCACTCAATATGGAGCTCATTATATCATGGGGTAAGAATCTCACTCCTCGAATTCTTTAGTGGCCAAGCTCAAACTGTAAAGCACTTTCCAAGAGTCTCTTTCTCCATTAAAATAAATTGAAAAAAATTCTTTTCTTTTTGAAGTGAAAGGAAGAGCCAAGTCTCGCATAATCTAGCCTGTCGCTCACTCAATCTTGGGGAAGAGGCACACTCGCAATGAGAGAGCTCACTCAAGCTGAGTAAGGGAACACAAGGAAAGCTAAAGTTAGCGGTTCAGACTAATCTAGGGTTTAAATCCAATTCACATAACTATGCTAATTTTTACAGTGGAACTGCAACACTATGTCCTTGGAAAATCAATCTTCGGTTTCCTTCTATTTCCAAGTGCATCGTAAGAGCTATATTCCTATACCCTAGTTTTCCTTGTATTTGGTTGTGATTAAAAATTCTCAATATTTATATGCTTTGAGGAAAAACAGGGAAGGAATAACAAGAGATTTCTATGGGTGCCTTCTATTGCTCCATTTATCTCTGTTGTCCTCTCTACTATGGTTGTGCATGTTACACATGCAGAGAACAAAGTTATTGAAATTTTATGTAATCATTTTTGTTATACTTCTTTTTAGTTAATTCTCAACAAAAAACAGCCCCATTTCTGACAAACTAATACAACTACTAATATATGAAGCTGAAACAAATAACAAAGGGAGTAAATCAATCATCCGCAAATGAAATTTAATTTATTGGAGGGTATTCAGGGAAAGGCATTATAGCCGGTATTGTGGTTGGTTTGATAGCTCTAATAGTAAGCAAAACTCACATATATCCTTCTATTTCTGATGAAAAAGATGAATATCTGAACATTTAATGCATCTGAGAAAATGGTTTGGACTTCACAGAACTTGATAGCCAGTGCAAGAACATTTGCAGCCATGAAGAACTATAACATTGATGGAAATCAAGAAATGATGGTACTGGGAATGATGGACATTGCTGGCTCAATGAGTTTGTGACTACAAGTATGAAAGGGTGTAGACCAATGATCTGCTTTAAGTAGCAAGAATCCATATAAGGTGAAACATCCAATATGATGACACTAGATCTGTAGTCATTACTATTTCACAATGAGGTCAAAAAACAAAAGGGTTGGTGCATAAAGATCTGGCAAGAGGATGGCTATGGCTATAATATAAGAATATATTATATAAGAAAATAAATAATAGGTGCTCATTTGTGTTAGCTTTTCTATTTTTAATTTAAAGTAGTTAATCTAATTATTATTATTTTAGGGTACTCACATTCACATATACGTTGATGAAACAATTTTAAAATCAGTAAATATCTTTTTTGCTTTTGAGCAATAGGGTGTGGGATTTTACTTCTTCACAAGTTGCAATATGCTTTTTCAAATTTATCAAATTTAACATACGATGAACAGTGAGGTCCACAAGTGCATTTGCACTTGCACCTTTACTAGTATATATATATATAAATCAATAAAAAATCTAAGAAAAAGAATCACATTATCTTAACTTATAAAATTATAAAAATAAAATAACAAAATTCAATAAGGTAACTTAAAGGGATAGACGGACACAAAAATGTATTTTAGACATTTTATTACTGTTTGATTGCTAAATGAATCGAATAGAGGGATTATCATATTTGTATCCGATTAGTTTTCGGACGGATTCAGATTCTCTAAACGGATACGAATGTGGATTGAATACGGATTTTCGAATATTTGTTGACATCTTTAATCGAAAGTAGGGGACAAACAATATTTTTAAATTTTGGGCAAATTTCATGGACACCCCCCTCTAAGTATTCAAAATGGCACAGATATACCAAACTTGGTCAAAATGGCAACCTTACCCCTGACGTTAAGTAGGGTTACCACCCAAAGTTAAAGTTTCAATTTTACCCTCTTAGGAAGAGTTACCACCCAAAGTGAAAAATGTCGATTTTACCCTCATCTTCCCTATTCCATCATCTTCTTACCGTAGGAGAACTGATGCAAAACCATTTTGGGCTGCCAACTCCAACTCCGACAAAATCCTCTGTTTCTGCATCCTCTGAATCTGGTCTTCCCCATCTCCCTCCAAGCTCAATTGCCATCATCTCATATATCTTGTTACCCAAGTTAGCTGGACTGTCAGGCTGTACAGGGAAGGGAAGACAGCAACAATAGAAGTGAGTATTAAAAGAAGGAAATTTCACGGACACCCCTTATAACTATTCGAAATGACAAGTACACCCTAAATTTTGTCAAAATGGCACAGATTACCCTTATTTTATATTTTTATTTCAACTTAGTCCACTCCGTTAGGTCTGTGCAGTTAAGTTGGCTGTTAACTCTTTTATAATGACGAAATTACCCTTACCATAGGGTGAACTTCCTATTATACCCTTAAGGTTAAATCCCCAATATCCCAAATACAAACCAGAGAGCGTCGCTGGTGGTGAGCAGGAGCACCGCCGGCGATGCTCTTAGAAGTAATACAGCTTAATTAGTTGATTAGCTAAAAGAAAATTTGGACAGAATCAATTCTTGTTTTCCTTTTCTTCCTTCCATAGCTCAGGCCAATTCTGTTGAGCTTCTTCCCACCCAAGAAGTGAACCCTTCTTCTCTGGATCCCAACTTGTAGATAGAGTGCCATAAGCAAGTCCAACCCCAGAAGTTCCAAAGGCAAGTGATGCCATCAAGAAAGGAAGCCAAAGTGGTACATCCCACACTTCTTGTTCGTTGAGTTTATCAAATACCTGTAACATTGTTGGTTGTTGCAAACTTGCGTTCTCAAAGTGAACATTCACTGTGAAGGATGTAAGCAGAAGGTGAAGAAACTGTTACAGAAAATCGATGGTATTTCCCGATTCTAAGATATTTTTGCTTTCTTAGAAACACTTATTTTCGAAATTTCAGTTCTTAAGATTGTTTTCAATTTTTCTTTCTTTAATTACTTGCCCAAAAGTGGTTATTTGGATTCCATTCAAGTGTTTTCAACATCCAATTCTGTTGAATTCTTCTTTTTGCAATTTTCATATCATAATTTCTGTTTTTTTTCCCTCTTCTCTTGTTAGGGGTGTATACCACAACTATAGATTCAGAACAGGGGAAGGTGACAGTTTTAGGTAATGTTGACCCAGCGACACTCATAAAGAAACTCGGTAAATCAGGGAAAAATGCAGAGCTATGGAGTGCTCAAAAGGGCAACAACCAGTTCAAGAACATGCAAATTGAGAATGGCAAGGGTGGCAAAGATAACAAATCTCAAAAGGGTTGAAAAGACCAACAGAAGGGTGGTCAGTAGCAACAACAACCACAACAATAACAACAACAACAGCTGCTTCAACGGCAACTACAGCAGATGCAACAGATGAAAGGGTTCGGAGATCTGAGTAAGCTGCCACAATTCAAGGACCCAAAGATGTCCTTCGGGGCCAGAAATCCTTCAAGTTTGACTTGCCCGAGGAGGATGACTTCAGTGATGAAGATGAGTTTGATGACTTCGATGACGATGATTTTGATGACGAAGATGAATTTGATGATGATTTTGATGAACGCTTGAACAAAATGAAACCCATGATGGGTAATGGTCAACATCCCCAACTCCAAGGCGGCAAAGGCGGTGGCGGTGGCGGCGGTAACAGGAAGAAAGGTGGTGGTGGTGGTGGTGAGATACCTATGCAAGTAAAATCAGTGGCGGTCGGAGAGACAGTGGTGGTGATGAGGAAGTTCGATTTGGGAAGATGATGGAATCTTGATAATTTTTATTTAAATTATTAAGGGGGTAAAATCGACATTTTAATTTTGAGGTAACCTTGCTTAATATCAGGGGGAAGATTGACATTTTGATAAAATTTAGGATGTAGTTGTCATTTCGAATAGTTATAGGAGGTATCCGTGAAATTTGCCCTTAAAAGAATGTAAATCAAGCAGATGCTGTAAAAATTGCATCCTGTTAACCAAAGAAAGACTAGTTTGATAGCCCTTATAGAGAATCCGCTGGAAATTAAGGCTGTCTCATATAAGAGGTCAATAGCTCTTTTGGCTTCATCACTTTCTGGGGATTCTTGCATGCAGCCTGTAAATCATATTCCCAACATCAACAATGGGATGATGACCACGTCCGAAGAGTGCACAGCTCATAAGCAAAATGGTTTTGCATGAGTTCTCCTACGGTAAAATAGGAAGGTGGGGATGTGATGAAGCAATACAGGGAATTGGAATTTCTAGGTTGGCACGATGAGCGTTCAGGGTTCTTCATCTTCAACATTCGCAGAAGGGTTTAGAGAGAGTTTTTCTGCATCTGTGATTTGAAGGAGTTGGTTTCTTCTTGTTTGATTTTAGAGTTTTTAGGAAGAGAAGAAACAGAGAAAAAAGAAAAGGAAAAGAGAAAAAGAATTGGGAATTTCCCCATTTTCTAGCTGAAAAGTTGCAGAGAAGGTGGGAATCGAGCGACCAAAGACTGTTTCAGTGTTTATTTAGAGAGAAAAATCTACGACATTGAAGCTGGTCGGATCCCTTGGTTGCAGACGAAGATTCCATAGAATTCTGAAAAGAAATTCAAATCCTAACCCTAGATCGAGAGATCGATAAACAACAAGAGGGATTTGAGAATGAGTTTTTTCGTTTACAGGTTCTTGGCTGAAGCTCCTCGAGGATGATGTCGAGTTCGAGGCCGAGAAGCTCGAGAAGATCTGAATCTGTTTCTGACATGAACTTGATGGTGCCGAAACGCAATCTGGTCACCGGTGAAGCTTTCCAGTGTTGGATGCCACCGGTGATGGATAGATGTAGGCCATAATAAACAATTCTTTTTGGGGAAAAATTTGGGGTTTCAATCCTAAAGGGCATTGTAGGAAGCTCACCCTATTATAAGGGTAATTTTATCATTATAAAAGAGTTAATAGAGACTTAATGGCACAGTCCTAATGGAGTGGACTAAGTTAAAATATAATCCTAAAATAAGGGTAACCTGTGATATTTTGACCAAATATGGTATGTCCATGACATATTGAATACTTGTCCGTGAAAATTTGCCCTTAAATTTTTGGTAAATGGGTACAAACAATATCGAAAACAAACAAACAAACAAGGAAAAATTTCACGGACACCTCCTAAAAGTATCCAATATTTCATAAACTTATCAAACTTGGTCAAAATGTCACAAACACTCTATTTTTATGAATTTATTTCAACTTAGTCCACTCCGTTAGTCTCTGCAGTTAAGTGTCTGTTAATTCTTTTTAAATAACAAAATTACCCTTACCTGTGAAATCTCCATTTCTTCTTCTTCTTCGTTTTTTTCTATTCCACCGCTGCAACCTCCGACCACCACCAATCCAAGAACACAGGAACTCTACAACGAAGTTGCCAACCGAGTGACAGAGCTTATAATGGAAACGAATGACGTGATGGTGGAAGAGGCGAGCTTCCAAAAATTCTCTAGGTACATCTTCGAGTTGAACGTCGTCCATCAAGCCTTGCTGGCCAGGGGAATCAAGGCCACAACCAACTCAGAATCCACGAGAGCTGCACTGGAGACATTGGATTCTCAGCTCAAAAAAGGTTGTACCATCGTCAGAGGTTACAAAACTGGGAGCCGACTCCGTCTATTCCTCAAATCAAGAGTCTGCTTAGGGAGATGCAAGATTTAGCACAAGAGATAGCCGACACCATCTCCTTGTTGGAGCTGGCCAATCGAAATGCTGTGCTGAATCTGAATTCTAAGATCGACCAAAACATCAACAATCTCAAGTCCATTGAGCTCCGATCAGCAGCCACCACTGAATCCATCCTCTCAGAAATCAAGAAATCATCAACTCAGGATGGCAGGAACCACGCCCATGCCATTCAACTCCTTAAGAAGATGGCAGACGCCACGGGGACGAGCGCAAACGCTTCACTTGTTCAGAACGAGCTCGCGCTGGTGAAACAAGAGAAGGTAGAGAAGAAAATGGGACTGATGATGGTATTTTGGATTTCAGGAAACAGAAAAACAAATAGAAAAAATGGAAGAGAAAGTGGGTCAATGGGTTCAGTGGTGTGAAGAAGAAATAAAAGGGGTAAGAAAAGATGAAGAAGATGCAGCAACAGCGGCAATGAGAGCGGCAGCAACAGCGGTTAGCGGCAATGATTGTGGTAGCGGTCAGCAGCAATGGCAAGACGATGTCAAGAATGATTTGAATATGAGGTTTTAACCTTAAGGGTATTATAAGAAGTTCACCATGTGATAAGGGTAAATAACTAAGAGAGTAAAATCGACATTTTATCTTAGTGAGGTAATCCTGTGTAACGTCAGGGGGGTCTGTGACATTTTGATTAAGTTTGGTAAGTTTATGCGACATTGGATACTTTTAGGGGGTGTTTGTGAAATTTTCCCAACAAACAAATTAAAAAACTGTTCCGACTCGTAGAGCCGTCTTTTATAACAAACTCATTTGCGGGACCCACCGTCTCGCTTGAAATATGCAGACAGTCTAGGGTTCTTTGATTCCAACTTCGCGTTCTTTCTTGTAGAAAAGGTTACTTGCTAGCTTAAACCCCATCAATGGCGATGAGATCTGTCGTGAGGCGTATTCCTTTGAATCGTATGATGGAAGGAGGTCGCAGATTTCCTCGCTACTTCAGTGATGGCAAAGGCAAGGTCTTGAGCGAGGAAGAAAAAGCAGCTGAAAATGTCTACATAAAGGTAATTTACCATCCATGTAATCCCTGTACGTGCGTTCATTTCGGTCTTTCGTGCAATTGGTTTCATTCTCTCTATTCTTTCTGTTGATTCTCTTATTGTTTGAGCTCTGTTCTCCCTTTGGTGATTTTGTTTAATTTCTTTAAGAAAATGGAGAAGGAGAAAATGGAGAAACTGAAGCTCATGGCGGAGAAAGAGAAAGCAGATGCAGAGAAGGAGAAACCGGAGAAGGTACAGACAGTAGGGATAGTTGGCATTTCTTATGTTACATTGGTATTTTGCCCTTTATAGCACCATTGGATTAATCGACCTTCCTCTTTTTTTGTGTGTGTGTGTGTGTGGGGGGGGGGGGGGATTTGAATTGATCACTCTTCTGTAGAGAAGTATAATTTGGTCACAATGTTAGAGTCGTCGATGTAGTTAGTTGTATTGTTTTCTTGAATTAGTGATTAGCGAGTGGACCTTCTCTAACGAAGATGATAACAGCATATACATAGCAAAAGCCAAAATGATAAACAGGACCTAGAACTCACATTACAGAGGGCTATGATAATCTGATCCAGTTCATTTATCAGTCCGGGGAACTCCTCATTGATCCTGTTAATTTGTATTGTGGAACTAGGACAACTTGTGTTTCACTGCTCCTATTTCTAGCTCCTATGCACACTAACTGTATGGGCTTTGGACGTTAATTTGTACATCTATTTGATTCTGAATGGTCCGTTATGTGCTTTGGTTGACTCAATCAACTGCTATATATGACAAAATTTGACCAATTTCCTGAAACGTAGGCACATCACACCAACTCTATCTTCTCAATCAATTTGATCATGTTTTATTCGAACAAGAGGAAGCTAAAAGAGATAGTATATAGCTTGTTTAGAACTTGTGTCAAAGGGTCAGTTTTCCTTCATCCCACCAGTGAGGTGGGATGAAAGAAAACTGACTCTTTGACACAAGTTCTAAACAAGAGGGGAAATAAGTTGATGCCTTAATGCATTTATATCCAGTTCCTTTTTTAATCCTGAAGTTTTGATTTTCTGGAAAGCGGTTTAGAATCCATCCCTAAAGACAGGAATTTATGTGAATATACTCGGAGTTATTTCACAAAGGTCTACGATCAGCTCAAAAACCTATTACTAAGACGCGTTAGCAACTTAGCATCCTTTGGCGCGGTAGGGCAGCAATCAAACCGAAACTCTTAAGGGTCTACGATCAATGGTGGTCTTATTTAAATAAAAAATTGAGTCTTTTTTTGGACAGCTTCAGAGCCAACCCTTATGGAAACTTCAATTTTCAACAAGGGGTCAAGGCTGTGGATAACTGCAAGTATTCCTGATTTCAGATTACTGCTTCCTAACATGAGTCTCTAGTGGCCTATTGTGATATCATCAGATGTAGATCCATAGTCCACAATATATGCACTTATTCATCTGATATCCATTTCAACCTTAAACCTCAATTATAGTCTTGTAGCAGTAGAATGTAGGATGATCTATTTGCTTGTCATGTTTATTCTGTAAGTTCACTCATTCATTCGAAGTACAATGGCTGACTGGAACTGTGCTGCTGTGTTATGTGTTTCCATTGTCTTAGAGTGAATTAGCAACATATCAGGGTCCAACTTTGAAGACAATCCAAATTAAACCATTAGAACCTAGTAAATCTCATTTCATCTACTCAATTTTAATTCCAAATGGGTTGGAGCAGGTTTACTTTGGGGCTGGACTAATTTATATGGGGTTTGTATTGCAATTATATGTAAGAAGAGTAATACAAACTAAAAAGTATTTTCACCTTTAATACATCAATGATCACATTTGAGCCAGACAAGTCTGTATCTGGTATTATTGTATTAAGCACAGATATGTAATTTCTTGTGGTTATTGGTTTCCCACACTTCATACTCTCTGGTAGTAGCCAGATTTATGAAATTGCTATTCACTAGCTTCTTTCCCATTTATATTGTTGGTTAGCATTTATCTTGCCACAAGATGGTGAGCCATGAGTGGAAGCTGCATTGCATTGCTACAAAAAGTTCTGTATTTCCTTGTTTTTGGAACAGATACTTTCTATGATTGTGCCTTACTTAAAACTTTTATTTCTGTTGGTGTAAAGAGACTTAACTGTTATTTCTGTGCAATGCATTCTCTCTCTTCTCCTTACTCTGACCATTATTATTTTCTGATGTCTTGTCAGAAAACTAAATAAAGCACCCCCACAAAGGCTGATGGAGTTATATGCCCTCTCATACTCGCACCTTGAGCTCTTGCTTGAAGTGGTACAGATGAGAAATAAAAGTATATTGACTTCTCAATAACTCTTGAGGGAATATAGTGTTTGTGAAGGTTATGGTGGATGTATTTGGTTGACAATACTTCTGGATAATAACCTTGTTTTATTCCCTTTTCTGATTAGGATGGTCTATATCTTATAACATGGTTAACATTGTTTCAGACATTAGTTTGAAGTGGTTTTGGATCTTGAACCCATGGTTAATTATTTATTATGTAATGGTTTAAATGGTTTTAACATGCTGGTCTGGAGCAGTTTAAGAACAAACTGGCTGTGCCGATTCTAGCGTGCTTCTGACCTGCCCAATGCCCAATCTGTGAGATAAATGCTCTGTATTTGTGAGATTAATTGTGGCTTTGAACTCGAATTAAAAGATCATGTTCTTCTTGGATTAATCTCAGTCAATAAACCCGATGAATGCCTGATATATGAGGAGATTGATCTTGCAGTGTCGGCTGGTTTGATCCGAATTTTTATCCTCTCATCGTGCGATAGCTGCAGAGGTCATGTGCACCATGTGGGGCCTGCTGTGCCACATGACTTCTGCAGTGCCACACAATGCGATACAACACCGTTCTATAACTAATGATTTGATCCTAGATGATATAATGTTGCTGACTGCTAATACAGCCGCCACAATACTGATCATTAAATTCAATTATAAGGCCCACATAGTGCTTGGCCATCTGAACCCTCGTTGTCCCCGTCACTGAATTGCCCTGTAACATGGTGGTGGTGATAAGACTTCAGCAGGATGAGTGGTCTTGGCTATATTTTTGAGTCCGAAGTACTTAAATTTCTGTGCATCTGTGATCGATTATAAATTTTTTGAAAGTAACCCGAGTATTATCTGGGGCGCGAGGCAACCTCGAAGTTTTATCAATATGAATCCAAAATACAAAATGGGGACATAACCGAATCGTTATCACCTCTAATTCCTGTCCGTTCCAATTCCCTTCAATCCTTCACACAGGAGCGGAAATGATTTCCTTATCCACTGCCCAAACACGCTGCCCAAGGTGGGTTAGGGTGGTCACTTCTGCTCCTATGTGAGGGATTGGAGGGAATTGGAGGGGGCAGCAAATTGGAGATAATAAAAATTCGATATAACCCACCTTATTCCTATCCAAGGAAAACAAAATACTCATTCTTATAGAGTTAAAAACTAAACCATCCCAAGTAGGAAAAATAAACTAAAAGATCAAAATTACATTCTAAAGATTAGTAATTCAGTTTTGTCTTTCCGTAAAATGTGACCCAATTCTTGAGGCAACTCATGATCAGAATGGAATAAGGAATTACGCAATGATTCACATGTGAGATTTGCCAAAAAATCAACAACTCGATTGCTTTCTTTGTCATTGAATTCGATGGTGGCTCCCAGGAAGTCAAACAGAGATAGAACTTCATGAAATCAGTACCAGTAGCTCCACAAATGGCTTTTTCTTTGAGTCACAAACTGCACAATGGTTGTCGAATCTGAATTAACATAACACCTTGCATACCCCAACTCAACACATAGTTTCAGGCCATCGAGCAGGTCGCAATAAGCCCACCATTTTGGTCCTAATGATTCCCTCCACCTCCACTAACTCCCAGGTTCACTTTAGTGGTAGCATCCACATTTAATTTCACTATTTTAAACCGCGGGTACCAATAGATCGACAATGTCATTTTCCTAGCAATAGAGGAGGACATAATTGAAATACTTGCAATACCAACTAATCTTTCATCGACGAAATTTTTGTGAATTTTGATGGATAGGGAAGCTCCCTAATCCAAGACTTAACCTTCTCAATTATTGTAGAGGCTAAATGGATACCCTCCCCATGCCTGCGATTGTCTTTCTTTCCTTAGTTCCCAAACAATGAATGCTGGTAAGATACCTCTAATAAACTCACAAAGTCAATTCGTGGCTGCAAGACATTACCAGAAAAGAATGTGCCTCCAACGTTCTAAGTGGGGAGTCATTCAACATCCAGAATTCTACTAAGTAATCCCAAACTCTAGTGGCAAAACCTACAAAAATCAACGCATGGGTGGTAGACTCCCTCCAAGGAATCCTGTAACAAAAGCATTTAGAGACCAAAGGAATATCGAGATTTATCAACACCTTGTCAGTTGGAATTTTCCCATTAAGGATCTGCCAAGAAAAGAACCCAATCTTAGTAAGCACAGAAGAATTCCAAAGCCACTTAGCGTAGGGAGCAACAGGGGAGTGGGACCGAATTTCTTGCCAAGAAAATTTAATAGAGAAATTTCCATCAGAATCCGGAATCCACACTAATTTATCGACCCTGTTTGAAATTGAGATTTTGTTGTTGAGGATATGATCTCGAACTGTCTAATCATCTATAAGATCTAATGCATCCTGCTCCCAAGAATGGTCAGCCGCCGTAAAAGGAAGGTAATGCAAAAATTCAAACAAGGTTAAGCTACTTACAAAGTCGTAACTGCACAGGTGGCCAGCCACGGCCGAGATAGGACGAGGAATGGACTCCTCCTTGCCCTGGCAGACAAATGACCACCCTGGCACTGGGAAGAAGGCATCCAACCCCTTGTGCGAGCACGAAGGCGCAACGGACGATCTGACCCTAGTTTCACCAGCTAGAGGGGGTGTTGACAAAGAAGGAGAGCCAAACGAGGTGGTCTCCCAAGTCGAGCCAACAGCAGCAGCTGCCGAATCCCCAGCCTCATAAGACTCAACACCAATCGGGGCCTATACACACAAAGGTTCAAGTCAATAATCAAGATACAAATTGGGTACCCCAAAAACACAAAGTGTGAGAAGCAAGGACTTACCCGCGGGCCGGAAGGAGTATGTCACACCCCTATCCCGATAAGAGATAAAATATTATAAATGGGGTATGACTAGGATGCCTCCCAACATCCTAATCACCACCAGGATAACCAATGCAGTGGCTTACCTCACAGTCACACAGTCGAGAATCAGGGCTAATATCAGAATAGCGGAAGACTTAAACTAAATACCGTTGATTCTCATTAGGGAAATAACTACAGTGATATTACATATATAAAAGGTTATCTCTGAGTACAACACTTAGCCTAAAAGTTATTACATTAAGAGGTGATTTGAAATACAAAGAAAAGAAACATTACATCAAAATGCAGCAACATATGCAGTATGAAATTAAGAGAACAGTTAAAATATCAACATCAATAATCCAGCTTTCGCCTCCGCATCGACCAAGTCCTCCATCGTACCTCGATATTGTACTACCTGCATCACGATCTAAAAAGAAGGGTTCCCCGAGGGATGGGCTTCCACTAGCCCAATGAGCAGGAAATTGAACCGCACACACACAACAAATATGAGACTGCAAGTCAAACTTGATGAGCAAACATCCTTAACATCCCATACCTCCAATGATGACTCGCACATCAGATCCGATTTACAGTCATGCAACATACACAGTAATATGATATGTAATATGAATAATGATGATGATGATGATGAGGATGATGATGATGATGATGATGATGAGATGTAATGTATGCATGAATGCTATGTTGTGTAGAGTAATGGAATTGTATCCCTGGTACCGAAACTTACCCTCGATCCCCAACGATACAACACCATTAATCTACGACATGGTAGAGCCATATCCCTAGTATCGGAACTTACCCTAGATCCCCAATGATATAACCCTAACTACATCAGTAGAAGCCTATCGGTCCCAAAACACACCATCGGTCTCCCAGAAAGCCTCCGATAATCTCAACTACGGTACCAGAACTTACCCTTGATCCCCGGGCTGGATTATCAGTAAGGCGATACGGTGTAGGAACTTACTCATCTACCTCCCGTATCCCTTTAACATAAAATTACAAATGCAATATGGTGGAAAATGATATATGAATCTATCGTATCGAGAGGTATTCCGGGTGCATCAACATCCCATTCCATCTATTACCCGGGTACCAGCACGACACTGCACATAACAGTCCAAACATAATACATGATGAAAGACATTAAATAATCACATTATCATTTCATCCATTTTCAATATAATCACAACATATAGCCATCAACAAACATTCACATGATCATAACCATAGGTAAAAATGCAAATATGCGTTATGAATGAAGTATGACAAGTAAAGTGATTGCAAATGAAACATAGCATTTAAACATAGAATCACTCAATAAACAAACAAAGTCCAACCCCCACTTACTGTTTGCTTGCTTATCGTTCGATGTATTCGGTAAGATTTGCCTTGGTGCACGCACTCCCGTACTGGTTACGAAGTCTGAGGATGCGTGAAAATATTGTTAGAAGTGTATAGGTGGGTCCCACTAAGGGTCCCAATAGTTTGTTTGAAGTTTGGGTCAAGACAGCAGGGACGGATGAAGGAACGAAGTCAGCCAGGTGAGTCCGGTCGTTCCCCCGCCACCATTCTTTTGAAATCTAAGAAGATTTTCACCTTCGGCCTTTTGTCTATGGAACCATAAGGGTCCCAGGGTTAGGGAGGTGAGTCCAATCCTTCGTTGGAGGTCCAAAATACATAGTCCTTTATAGGACTTAGAGGATTTAAGGGATTGGATCCAACTCCAAGGTTTTCCTAAGTGTTACTATTGTATAATACGAATTGGGACCATAGGATGTGAAAGGATCACTTCAAGGTCTAACAAGGCTACCATGGCTTAACCTAGGCATTAGTCTTGGGATTCACCGGTTTGGAATCACTTTAGGATTTTCCCAATTCTAGGATGAGGTCACAAGTCCCTTAGGACAGCAAGGAGGTTGCAATAGAGGCCTCTCAAGGGTTGGGGGATTCAATAGATCAAACATCAAGAATCCAAGGTCTAGGGTTACTCTAGGGTGTTGAAACCCAAGGATGAAAAAGGATGTTTTAGGAATAGGCACAAGGTTGGCTGAACTAAAAGGGCAAGGCTTCAAACAAGAAGTCTCATAGTATACTAGGTCCATACCTTTGGGTTATAAATGAAACCCTTGGTCAACACCCAAATTCAAAGATTCTAATTCCTAAAACCAAAGAGGAAGAGGGGCTTAAGGCATCAAGGGTAAACCTTGGTACCTCGATAGGTCAAGTAATTAATATATATGGAGGGCGCTTTAGGCTGGATAAAAACCGCCCACAAAATCTTTATAAGTTTACCTAACAACCACAAAGCAAGGGGGGTCACTGGGGTATAACTTAAGTCCTACAGTTGCTGTCAAAACACATCAGCCATATGTGGGCCCACTTTCAAGGGTCTTACATTGGGATTGGGTTCAAGGTTCCTTCATAAGAAATATATCCCTTCGAGTCAATTGTACAAAGCAACTTGAATCATGCCGATACAATATGTATATACAAAGTTATGGCCAAAACACTGAATAGTGGTCATGTTGTAAAACTACGGGCGGATCCACGAACGGATTCTATTGTGTGAATCTGCCCATGCATCTAGTCGAACCCTGAAACACACCTGAGGGGGTGGATCCACAAGCGGATGCACGATTCTGAGTCCACTGCCTAGTCTGCTCGTATCAGGAATGAGTTTTTCAACTCCGAACTTCATCCAAATTGGTTCCCAAGGCCTCCAATGGCTTCAAGGGCTTGTAGGGATGGTTCCTAAAGTTAATTAGGGTCCTAATAACCCTAATGGCACCATGCATTTAGCCATGTATGGTCCATACCCAATTATCCAACCCAAACTTGGGTTTTTGGGTGAAAAACCTAGGTTTGCAAGGCTTGGTTGAATGGCACTTCAATAAGAGGTGCAAGGGTGTGCAAAGGCATCCCAAGGGACTAGAATCATGTCCCCAACAAGAACATTGGTTCCCAAGTGGAACCCAAGCCAAATCCAAACTCCCAAAATTCCAAAACCTAAACTAGAAATTAGATAGAGAAATGGAGGAGGAGAGATGGCTTACCTTCAATGGAGACAGCAAGCACAAGGCTAGGTGAGCCTTCTTTAATCTTTTCTTCTCCCTCTTCCTTCTTCTTCTCCTTCTTCTTCTTTCTTCCTTCTTCTTCCTTCTTTCCTTTGTTTTCTTCTTTCCTATCCAAACAGCATAAGGGGAGGAAGAGAGTGTGAGTGAGGGAGTTGATTTCTCCTTCCCCTTCTCTCCTTCTTCTCCTTCTTCTTCTCCTTCTCCTTTCTTTCCTCTCTTCTACGGTTTGGGCTCAAATGAGAAAGGATGAAATGTGAGAATCTTGGGCTAAGCCCCCCTCTTTTTATAAAATCAAATAGGCCTTAGGGCCTGTTTGCCTAGGTCCTTAAACCCAAAACCCATTTTAACTTAAGTTGGGCCTTAGGACTAGTTTGGTTTCTCCTTTAAGACCCCAAGTATTAAGGTCCAATTAATTAAGGTGTGTTTGGCTTAGCTTAAGGCCCAAAATTATGTTTTAGTCTAGGGCTTGTTTGGCTTGGTCCAATTAAAAGAAAAATCATTATTTGTTTAGTTAAACCTTGTGGGCCCCATAACATAGAAAATCAACATTCAAAGGTCAAGGGTGGAGTCCACCATGTCCGGGGGCATAGCCCCGAGGTCCGGGACACAGGGACGTGGGCCCCACACAAGAAAATAATTAAAACCAGCATGACAGCACGGGCGGATTATCGATCAGATTCACCAGCAGTGGGTCTAGTCGGTCTGCTCCTGCTGTCAAGGCCGAAATCAATAATAGGGATGTGGGACTTTGGCCCACATATCCAGGTTTTTGAGGGGACACTTGTAATAATATTTTAAGTTCACAGTCATCGGTGTTGACCATTGCCACCATGGCATTACCCTTTGGGTAAGGTCTAAATTGCCCCAGGGTATTAGGGTATATTTTGGGTGCGGGTGTAACAAAGTAAGCCTAACACACATCAACTCATTTGTTCTATACTTGTAGTAGCGTCCCCACGAGTTCATCTCAACAAAGAGTCGTGCATCAACACCCTTCATGAACCGGTTCATCTCCTTCTTGGAGAGTCTCTTCGGCTCATGCATAAAATGAGGAGGCCACCTAGGGATATAAGCCCTCTCAACACCTGGCCATTTCCTATAGGCTCTACCACCCAGATACCAAGCGTACCCAAAAGGCCCAACAAAGATCATACATCGAGGCACAAGTCACCCAGCAGCCTCCAAATGAGCCTGCGTGCTCAACTGAAGAGACTCGAAGGGCTGCCACACCACCTGACAAGCAAACACATCAAAGTCAACACCAAGTACAGGGCATACAAATACCAAAGACTAGAAAGCAAAGCGAAAAGGATTTTCACCTCCTATGGGAAGAGTCGGTTTAGCATCTCCCTGACCACTAACATCGGGACAATCCTCTTGTTGGGACGGGTGTTATCTGACAACCACATCCCTGCCCTCAGAAAGTATGTATCATCCAAAGTCCTTAACCTAGGAGCACGTACCCTCAGGTGATTATAGCACTAGAATCAAGACAAAAGAATGTCAATACAAGCAACAGATCAAAACAAATACAAGCAAAGTATAAGGAATACAAGGATCATGAATTACCTTTGGTACAAACCAAGTGCCGCTGACACACTGGGTGCGCCGCATGGCCAAGGAATCCAATATCCTCAGTATATGGGAGTACCCCGCCTTGGCCCAGTCAAAGGACTTCACCTTTGACAAGTCACGGAAGTACCATACCATGGAGATGTGGATCCTCATGCCATTGCTGCTGAATAGGGGTTGTTCCCCATTAGATAGAGGATGAAACACCTCGCCAGCTAATCAATCTTGTCCTGGCTGGAAGAGTCAGTCATTGTCTTCGTCTCCCACTCTCGCTAAAACCACTGCACCGCAACCATTGACTCGGGAGGACACAAGTCGAGTTATTTCTTCAAATCCTCCTCCACAAACTCCCACGCACTAGGGTGCCTCATCACTGCCTCACCGCCAAGGGACAAGTCGGTGTATAGAAAGTAGCAAAGTGGGGTGATGGCTTTTTCACCCACGGGTAGATGGAAAGTATGAGTAGTGGGCCACCACCTCTCTGCTAGGGCCTGATCCAGAGAAGTATCAAAAAACCTATTCTGCAAGAGAGCCAGATCCTTGAAACTAGCAGTCACAATCCATCGATGAACGACACTGCAAAGCTGGCTAAACCAGCTGAGAACAATGGTACGTGACCCATACTTATGGTAGGTCACGGGGTCTTGCACATTAAAGCAAGGTAAGATTTAGGGTCAGCCTAAAAAACCTTAGAGAGTCAAATATGTCAAACGAGCCAAGCAATACGAGTATCCAATTCAAGGTGATACAAGGAATTCAAGTGTTAAGTACCGGTTCAAAATTGGGTTGCGCTATACAAGAAACCCAAGAACGAACCTAAATCAAGGCTGTTTAATTCCTCAATAAACCCTGAAGACTCCAGAATTAGCAAGCAATGAATGTTACCAATCCCCAATGAAACCCAATCTAGGAATCACCACAAAGCTCTACAAGGACACCAACCAATGGAAATCCTCCACGAAGCCTAGAACTCAAAATAGTACAACATATGGCATGACAAACAGTTCAAGCAACAGACATCCATTTGGTCAAAATAAACACAAGCCAGGAACTACACTGGTTTAACAAGAGCATAGGTTTCACAATGGGTAGTCATACCCAACGGAACCCCGAAACAAATCCAAGCTACAATTGGCTACTCTCTAATGGATCCCCAAAAGGCAAACAAGACATATCATGCAAATTTCATCACCGGTCAAACACAAATCAGCATAGCAATTTCAATTACACAAGTTCATCAAGCAAAGGCCTACAATAAAGCAAGCATGTACACAATGTAAGCAAATACCAAAATCTGAGCATGAGGAGCCTAATTCTTACCCTGGGTGGTTTCCATGCATTGCTACATATATGTGTGGGTGTGTTTCTGAGGAGATGGCCCTTGTACCACAAAGCCCTTGACGTCTCCCCACAGTCACTCAACACATCCTCATTCGGATCGATCTCCTAACAATGAGCGGAGTTGTCTCCCTCTCGCAACACGATGCCCTAACTCCTCCGTCTCTTGGGAAGAGGTGTATCCTCAGACAACATGGGCCTCTTGCCCCTATCTTGGCCAAACATGATCAAAAGGAGAACAAGGAAAACTCACAAGATTGGGGTTTCTCTTAAAATCCACACGGATAGAAATGAAGAGGAAGAGAATGTGATCGTTTCAAGCCCAAAAAGGGAGGATTTGGTGCACAAATGGTCACACGACCTCAAATCCCCAAAAATTTGCAAGGAAACCCTTAGAGCTTGAAAATGGAAAGAAGAGAAATGAAATCAAAAGGTACCCCCCAATATCGATGCACTATCGATGGTAATACCTTGATGTCGGCACTAGCTCTCACTATCGAATGAGACATTTTCACTGTTGAATTGCACATTCTGCCACCAAATTCAAAATTCGAACAAGTAGGTCCACCCCCATAGTGACTTGGCACCCCTAGCACGCCAATATGCCTTCCACGTGGCCCACGACCGTAATCAAGCAAGATTCCCAATCCCCAATCACACTAGCACAGTTGGCGATTACCAACTTGGGATCTCAATCAGCATATCCCGCACGCCCTTACATTGGTAAAATTCCCAGTCTGCCTTCACCATGGCCAGAGCTGTTCAAGCTACTTGTGGCAATTACAAAATTATCCCTACACTAAGCCCTATTAACGGTGAATTACCTAAAGCGCCCATATTATTGGCGATCTTCAACTGCACCATGCCCTATCAACGGCAATATTCTCAATACACCCGTACCATGGCGGCTACTATTTACAACCTCGATGGAAGAGCCCATACTATTGGCCAATCTCATCACCAAGCCAGTGCAACCCATACTATTGGCCGCCAAAGTATTACTACTAGTTCAACCGATGGAGCCACCTGCATAGGTACACCTCTATCTCCTGCACTCTAGTGTCTCTAAGTAAGGCACTAACAGGTTTTTGCTCAACCCAACGAAATGAAGTTTTCACAAAATTACTTCTTGGGTAATTTACACATACCACCCCTGAGGTTTGACGAAAGGATGATTTTACCCCCAGTTTTGGAAAATTCTGCGTACCCTCTGAGGTTTACAAACAGTAACAAATAAACCCATTCCGTTAGTTTATGACTAACACTGTTAAAATCAAGAGGTAAAGTGACAAAAATGCCCCTTTAAGGGGAAAAAAAAAACCCTGCAACTCATCTTCCCCAAATCGATTGGGGAAGATGAGTTACAGGTATCCCCATCGATTGCTCCATCCATGGCTTCTAATGGAACATCTCCAGTGAGCTTCCGGTGTTAATTTGGATTAACAAAATCAGGGTTTTCTTGGTTTTTAGCATATTTCCAATGATTCAAGGCAGATTCCAATCTGGATCTGATTCATGGGTTTTAAACCTAATGAGATGCAACTATTTTCGGTCAAGGGAGGGGAAGGAAATTTCTGTGGTCCTGTATCAAAAGCAACAATCCAAACAATGAAAGAAGAGAAGAGAAAAGTAGATATCACCATCACCGTCATTGTCATGAATCATAGTGGGGAGTTTCCAAAAGAAGCGGCTGGTTTATGCGGTCTTTGCATTTATGTCTGAAGACAACAAAGATGGGTTCATTCGGTGAACGGTGACTTGATGAGAGCAAAATATGTATATGTATATATGTGTATATATATATATATATATATATATATATATATATATATATATATATATATATATATATATATATATATATATATATGCATATTTAATATTTGTGGGTTTTCTAGGATTCTTATCAACTCTTTATCATAAATCTAAAAGAAGTCTTACTATCTTATCGAATCCAATTACATCTATAGCATGCCCAGAAAACAGAGATTCCTCTTTTTCCTTTGGTGGGTGGTTGAGAATTGAGGCTTTCTTCTTCCTACTTTTCCTTCTCATAACGATTTCAATTTCTTTAGGAACAAAAAAAGGAAAGATGAAAGAGCATGAGTGGAATCTAAATTTTGAAATGTCACTGTGCAGAGGCTTTTGCAGCAAGGGTAATAAGGGTCTCAGCATCGACGTTTCCGGTCACTGTAACTTTCTATTGAGGGGAATCAATCGTCGTTGTATAAACCCCTAAAAAAGTAGTATAACCATAGTGTAACAGCAAAAAAATCCGAGTTATGCTTAATTTAGGAGAGAATATAGAAAACCCAGATGGAAGAAGTTAAAAAAGTGAAATTTTGAGTTGAAATTGGACTGCAATACGAAACAAACTGTAGATTGAAAAAAGGGTTTCGTCGTTCGTACCATCGATACCCTGAAGCACCTTCTTCACCTTTCTCTTGCAGCGTTCATAGTGGATCGATACTTTCAACACCCATGTCTAGAAAAAAAAAAAAAAAAAACTCAAGCAGTGTTTAAGAAACAGAGACGTTGAGATTGGTGAACATGAAAAAGCATGAATGAGAGCTCTCAGTGCATCAGCCATGGCTGTGTTGGTGCAGGTTGAAAGAGAGTTGCAGGTTTTTTTTCTATTCAAAGAGAGATTGAGATGATACCTATTGCTCATCTTCCCCAATCGATTTGGGGAAGATGAGTTGCAGGGTTTTTTTTTTCTTTTTTGTTTTTCTTTGCAAGGGCAATTTTGTCATTTCAGCCCATATTTTTAACACCGTTAGTCATGAACTAACGGAATGGACTTATTTGTTACCATTTGCAAACCTCAGGGGGTACGCAGAATTTTCCAAAACTGGGGGGTAAAGTTATCCTTTTGTCAAACCTCAGGGGTGGTATGTGTAAATTAACCTTACTTCTTTGACCTACAACTGTTGCACAGTTTCAGTTAAAGAGGGGCACTCTGTAGACACATCATTTTGTCCTTTCCACTAGAGGTTTCCCGTAACGATGATGAGCACCTTCTAAGGCCTAGAGGCAATGTATTTGTGAATGTAGCGTCAATGTGCACTGTCCGATTTCATTCACCGATCATCGATTCCCTTTGCGGAGCCCAAACTAGAGCCTCCAAGCCTTCCAAGAACCCCTAGAAAGCCTGGCCCTGACCCAGACCCCTTGGAACTAGCTTGGACCAACACAGAACCTGGCCCAAATAGCCCAAACCATCCCTGTCGACATCGAAACTAAAGTCGACACTCAAAGACCCCTAGTCAACATTGACCCAACCTTCCATCGACATCGAGCCATGCCCTTTGACTGTCGAGCAGAACATCCCTACTATTTAACTTGCCTCAACATTCAGAAATTTAACATTGACATCCAAGCCATTTCCCCTGATGTCGAGTATTTTTCATCGACAGCCACTCGATGTCAACCTGACCCCTCCTAGATGTCGACTCGACCCTAGTCCACTGTAGAATCTGTGCAAATCCGAGAAGCTAAAACTTACCATGTTTAGCTCTGATTTCGATTTCGTTTGCAACCAAGCCTATTTTTGGCACCTTGAATGTGTATTATGGCTTCCTTAGACCCCAATAAACGTTGCCTAAGGCAACTAACCACTTTCTATCATCCCATTGACCAGGAGTTTGTTTTTGAGTCTTTTATATAAAGGTTGAAGGGAAGCAAGTATTGAATATGAATTTTTATATTAGTGAAAAGCTTTTTGTTGCTCTTCTTCTCCATTGAAGATTTTTGTCATGTGTTTGATCAAGGGCTGGTAGGATTGGTGTTTGATCCAATCAACACTTTGCTGTGTGAAGCCTGGGTGGTTCGCTCAAGTTCTCTTTGTTCTTTTGAAGTCCTACTTTCAAGTTCAATTCAAGTTTTGATTTTTATTCAACATCTACAATCAAACAAGCTGCTACCAAGTAAATTCTGCAACAACAGTGAGTTTGAATCATCCCCATCCCCAACAATTCTTCTAATCCTCTCACAACCCAAACCCTAAATTCTCCTTTTTTGTTTTCAATTTTCCGAAGACCTAAATTCTGCCAGACCTAACCAACTAGCCAAATCACACCAAACTTTGATCGAATTCTCCTCTCATACTAGGGAAATCTCAGTCCAAGTTACTCCTCATCTGACTATTATAAACCCTAAAAATCCATATTTTCTCCTCTTTTCAAAAACCCCAAACTCTAACCCTAATCCTAACCCTAACCCTAACCCTAACCTTGCTGCCGATTCTAATTAAAATGCATAGACTTGTTAAAACTTAACAAGACCTTCACTGGAAGACTCCCGTATGTCAACTTAGCATAACCCTACCATCAAACCCTAGGTCCCAATAAATCCTAACCCTAATTTAACCAAAACAGATATTTTGACCTATTCAAACTACCCTGTTCATGGTAGATCCTGGTTATTGGCTTCTAGTTGGTTTCCTACCAATCTAGAACTACATTAAGGAGCATGCACTGGAGATTTGTGTTTGATTAAAGAAAATAGTACAATCTTTCAATTAATGTCTCCAGTTTAGGGGTTTTCCTTTTAGTAATTTTTATACTTGTATTTATTTTCATAGTGGTGTACAATTGTTAAGCTTTAGAGGGATAAACAATGTTGTAGCCACACAAACTTGGTAGGAAGATGAATATCCAATTGAGAGAAGAAAATTGCAGGGCCTGGTTTTTCTTATGGCATTGCTGCACTGTGTTCAAGAGATGATATTTTTGAGAGGGGAGGGGGGGGGAAGTAAAATTCCCAAGTAATAGCAAAGAGATTTACCATAACCAGGGGCTTTGCAGGGGTTTGATTGTCAATCCTTTCCTTAATAGACTACCCAGTGAAGTTAAAATTGAAGAGTTAGATAGACAGTTAAAACCATATCCATTATCTATGTCATGAGCTGCTATTGTCATTATTTATTCACTCCTTTCTTGCTTGCTTCTTTTCCTTTTTTGTAACTCATGTTCTTGTTTCTCTACTTTTAATTCATGAATTATGTCTTGTTTTGATAATTTAAGTAACACCTCATGTTTTTCTAAATAATTTGGTTGTTTCAATAATTCTATTTCTGTTCATGGTTGTAAACAGGGATTAAAAAAAGGGCGTACCTAGTGCACGAGGCTCCCGCCATTGCGGGGTCTGGGGAGGGTCATAGTGTATGCAACCTTACCCCCGCTTCGTATGGGCCTGCCACTCAGGGGGCAGGATGGTCATTGCGCCCACCCGCATGTGCCTGGGTGCAGCCTGTGCTGCGGCACAGAGAATAGCGCCCCTATATATATATATATATATAGAAAAAGTTCTCTGTCCGGGAGTGTGGCCTACACCAACACTCCCATGAGTCTATCTCTCTCCTCCCCATGTGAAAAGACACCTTTGCCCCCTTGATTTAAGGAGGAGAGAGATAGGCACATGGGAGTGCTAGTAATTTTAGTTTTTGTAGTTGTTTTAAGTTTGTGGGTTTAGACCCTCTGTAGCATGCAATTTTTGTAATCCTCTCACAGACTGCATCAGTGAGTGGTCCTCATGTCCCAAGAGATGTTATTTCATAGGAAATTCACAAAAGTTGTGGGGTTTAGGAATTAATGGTCCTTAGTTTGTCTATGATATCATGTTTTCCCAATTTACCTACAATTAAAAACGGTTGGTATGAGCAACTGAGATCAAACCTAAAAAATGGATTTGCTTGTTGTTATTCCTGGTTGAGGATTCTCAAAGTGAGCTCATGTTTGTGCATTTCATCTTGGTCTTAGTATTTATCACCTGAGTTAAATTAACTTGTTTTTCTTGTTGTCAAATTATCATGGCACTAACTTTTGAATGTTAAATACAGTGTTATTAGATGCAGTGGAAAACAACTAAAGGCATTATAGTACATGATTAATTGATAAAATTTTCTCTTTACCTTGTCTTTCTCCAGATTAATGGATCATTGGCACATAGAGCTATTAAGGATTTGATGGCATGAGGTTCCATCAGGATGATCTCTTCACACTCTAGCCAGCAGATCTACACAAGAGCTACGAATACCTAAAAGCCCATATGTGTCTTTTAGCCAACCAACAGATGAATGGATGAGCTAATTTTTTATCCACTGAAGGACCTTTAATTTTGATGTTGATTATATTTTCAGTTTTCTCTGCCCATACGGTTCAAGTAATCTATTAATATTGTTAGTGTAGGTGGTTTGCAGGTTTTAATGTGGTCTCAGGATAGATACCAAGTTTACAGTCTCTTGCCCTTTGGATCCTCTCCTCACTCCTCTATTCTTGTGATAGCATCTATTTGAAGAGTTGTAATATGGTACTGGATTATAAGTAAATCTATGGGGGAAAATAGGGATTCTTTAGAAAAAGGAATGGAGAAGGCCTATGCATGATTTGTTGTATGGTAGATAATTGAGATATGCCCTTGAATTTGACATGCGACGTACAAACTTTGCAAGTTTACTTAACAAGGTTTTTGAATTCACAAGTAGTCTTACTGTATATCTAGGATATCAATGTTGGAGGCACTGAGATCTGACCTAAAGATGTAGTGTGGCCATATTGACAAAGAAAGTTGTTTTGCATCTTTTTTCCTTGAGGCTGGCTCAGGTTCTCACACGAGGACCATTCTCATACGGGCCTGAGCCGCACCACTCTTTGATTCCACCTGTGTAGCTCAGGCCATTCTCCTTTTCCTTGCCTTGCAATAATTACTTGCATGCCCCTATTTCAAAATTCAAAGCAAACAGTTCAATGAGCACAGTTTCGGATGTGAAATACAGGAATGGCCACTACAAGAAAAATGATCTATACCGGCGTTTCTTAAACGCCGCTCAAGGGTAAAAATGTGCCGCTATTTTGTTTTCCAGTGTTTATAGTAAATGCCGCTAAAATGTCGTGATATGTAATGCCGCAAATATACAGCGGCGTTTATACCATATGCCCGAGTATATATATTTTTCACGACGTTTCCATGGAAACGTCGTAATATGGTAATTTACAACGACGTTTAACATAATGTCGCTATAGTATAAAAGTCCTTGTTTATTAACGACGTTTATACATAAATGCCGAGGGTAAATATACTTCATCGGCGTTTAGTTAATGTCGGTATATTGTTTGGAATTCTGCCGTTTCGTGGCATTTGTAGATAAACGCCGCTAACATTAGTTTTTTATTTTTTTAAAATTGGTTTCATATACTACTCCATCCACATTAAGCCTATCACCTGTTTCATATATAATATACATCCATCCACTTAAAATAGTACTTTAAATAATGCCCAACATTCACTAAATATGAAATGCACGTATCAAAAGTACTTAAAGGAAGTTCAAAGTACGTAGTACATCCATTAAATAGGAAATAAAGAACAGTATCAAAAGCACTAAAAGGAAGTTCAAAGTACTAGCTACAAGCACTAAACGTAAAATAACGAACAATAACAAAAGTACTAAAAGGAACTTCAAGGTACTACATCCACAAAATATGTTCAACATCAATTTCAGCCTTGACTTGACAAGAGAAAAGATAAGCCTCAAAAAGCTTCATCAACACCACCACCCATTTGGGACCACACCAATTCAACTGCATGTTGTCAATTTCTGCATATGAAGTTCTCTGCATCTCATTATTTCAAGTCCGACTGCTATCCCAAGAATGAAAACTGCAATAGGCACTGCAAGAGACAAAACAAGTAAAATCATAATCTTTAATCTCATGGTAAGTAACAAATATAGCATACAATCGTTTGACATCACTACTGCTCAAGTCCTAGTGGGACTAAGACAGATCAAACCCCGCCAAAATGGGAATCATATGGACGAACAGAAAATAGTTCAAAATGGCCTACAGGAAATTAAATTATGTGGTCAATCTCAAGCCAAATTGATCAGTAAAATATGCATATCCATTTCATTAAATTATGTGGTCAATCTCAAGCAACCTGTCTAGCGATACGTGTCAGAGTGCTTTTGAGAGCCGGGAACCTTTTGAGCAAATAGACCTTAGCCAAGGTGAGTGGATATGAATCATTCTAGTAGGTGTAATGCTGCAAAACATTGTAAAGATAATTAAATGCTTTTTCTTTCTATTAAATTGCTATGAACTCATGAAATCAATGATATAAATATGAAAATGATTATGTTATGATTGAAATGCTGCAATATGATGAAATGAATGATATTGAACTACTAGACTAGATGCCATAGTCGGTTTGAAAATGAGGAGTGTGGTGGCCCGTAGAATGGGATGCGGACGACACCACTAAACTCATACGATGTCATATAGAAACATGCGGCTAGGGCTTATCACTACCCGTACTATGAACCCTTACCAACAGGGGTTAAGGTGTTGAATACCACAAATGTGCAAGGCCAATGTCCTAAGGGGCATTGCTCGGTCGGTTGCGTCATCGGGTCACTAGGACAGGTGATGTCTGTTTGCCCATCAGTTAATAGGGTTGGTGGTACCACAGTGGTAACATAGGGGGCTGGTTGGGCTGACCTTAGGAAGGGATGCCGGAGCCAACTTGTAATACCCTAATTTTGGACTAGGGGTAATTTGGTTTTTTACCTAATGTAGGATTAGGGCAAGCTGAAGTGTAAGAACTTGGACTAGCTGGAGGTACACACATGCATGCATGGTAAATAGTGTGCCCTAGTGTAACACCCTCATTTTGAGTTTATTCCTTGCCTAAATGTAGAAATAGGATTTTATTTATAATATATATAATTTGATTTAAAAAATAATTCATAGTTAGTAATCTAGCCTAGTGCTTAGGCATTTTATTCAATTTGTTAAAGGTCTAAGGTTCTATTCTTTATAAGTGCAATTAAATATTTTATTTTTTTTATAATTTTATAGGGCTTAGAAGGAGCTTCCACGATTCTAACTTGGGAGGTCTTAGATTTTAACTAGGGAAGAATTATGGATTGATAAGGAAGGTGAGGTGGCAATCTCCAATTGACTAGAAACCCAAACTTGGAGAAAGAAAGTCTTCATAAAATAAAATCCTAACAAAAAAGGAATTTTAACTAAAATTAAATTACCTAATCTAAAATTTTAAGTCAAAAATCTTAAGTCAAGATTCTTTTTGAAATATTTTCATTGGAGGACAAGTAAATAGATGTAGTTAGAGATAAAATTGGATTCTTCCCACCTTCTTTCTTTTAGGATTAAATCACCATAACTAAATCACAATCCTCATTCCCTTTATCATAAATTGGAAAGAGAGAGAGAGGGAGATAGGAAAATTCGTACACTATAGAGAGGAAGAGAAGAAGAAGAAGAGGGAAAAAGAAGAAGGAAGGAGAAGAAGGAGAAGAAGGAGAAGGAGGAGATTCGGACTATGCAAGACCTGCAACTTAGCGTCCAATTTTGATCAATTTTAGAACTGAATTGGAAAATCTTATTTCACAATAAAACGTAGCCTCATCTTTTATCTTCGCAACCCAACTTGAATCAGCACAAACGGAGATCAGAGCAGAGAGATATCTCTAATTTACTGAAGGTAGGTTATTCTGTCAAAAATCTGTGTTTCCCAAATCCGAGTTTATGCAATATATTGATGTTGATTTTATCATTACCTTAATCATAGGACTCCATTAGAGTGGTTCTGAATTAGGAAGACATATATCAATATTATTGAAGTATTGATTTGAGGTCACTTATAGAAACCCTAATTGCTTTACACAAGGTGAGTAGATCTTCAACCATTATACTTGATATTTGCTCTTCATATAAAATTTGTTTTAAAATAATTTTTAAATCTGAAATTTAATTTTAGATTGAGATTTATCATATCAAAAATATATTTCCTTCATACGTTCTACTCAATTAAAGTGTCACACATGATTGTTTGCAAGGAATGGTGATTTCCTTATGATTTAATTTACATATGTGTGAGCAGAATTTTAATAAGGTCATGTTTATAGACTAATGAATCCAATGTTTGATTGTTGATAGTATGAGGAAGGTCTATTAATTATTCTTCATGATTATAACTTAATGCATGATATTTTTGGATGATGCATTTAAATCTGATTCTTTATTGGATTTATCGATTTATGTTCTATTGAAATTGAAGATGCTTGATGACAACTTTGTGCGAAAATTTTGCCAAATCTTCTCGATTTATGTATTACAATCTATGCCATGATATATTGATGAAACTCGATTTATTTCTAAATTCTTTTTACAATTTTTGATTAAACGTTTTAGTGTTTGGAATATAGGGAGTTGCAAACCCTAAGTTCTGGACTTGTTGTATAGCTTTATGTATAAGCATGGATGTTCTTCTCTATTACCTTACCGACATGGGTTAAAGTGTTGGGGTAAAGATAAGTCAGCGGGTTTTTGAGCTACAGGCTTACCCTTATTGGAGGTATATGGGCTACTAGAAAGAGGAGTGATGATCAAAAAACTCTCCAGGAGGGTTGGGGCAAGTTTGGTCACTAGTTTCTTGATGTTGAGAGGGGATAGTGGTGTTGTAGTTGATCATAGATGGAGTTCATACGCCGCTATCATGAGGGCATTGACCAGTATATGGTAACTAGCTCACACTAGTCCATTAGGGAGTGATGTGTTTGTTATTTTACGTTCTTTCGATATATCTTTCATTGATTGTTGTCTTATAGACTTTTCATTACAGTAGTGGTGATAAGCATATATGGTTATGATCATTTTGTTTTGTTTTTCGGATTTATATATACATATTATTGTATGTCTTTACATTTTGTATTACTTGTGCATGTTTTCACACCTGTATAGTTGTTGTGGATTTACTTGCTAAGCTTTTTCCGAAGCTTACCCTCACCGCTTTTCAAATGAACAACTTTATGAATACGAACCTGGATGTGGGGATGTAATAGAGGAGGAGGTCCAAGAGGACGAAGCATTTAGAGTAGAAGATGACAACTACTATTTAAAACTTTACAATTTCTTTCAATTTTAGAAGAACTTATAGTTTGTTTGAGTTTAATTAATTTTGGAGATTGTAACCTTTATTTTAGAATTTTAAGTTTAATTTGGAATTTGTAATAGTTTTGTTTAATTACTCTACTTTATTTGAAGTCTTAATCTATATTTTTTTAGACATGTGTTTGTGTTTTGGTTCTACTCCGATTCATATCTCCTTGACATAAACGATCTTGTGGACCGTCAATGTTCCTAAACTGCTAGGGTGGTTTTGGGGGCAGTACACGACTGGTCTTCTCCGACAACCAATGGATGTATCACGGGAAGAGGTTAAAAACTCGCACCAGGGATACATGTATTGGGGATTGTAATACTACTTATTTACCTAGTGACTTAGTTTTATTGGTAGGTGGACTAGAGAATAAAACTGAATGCCATGCATATAGGATCATGTTGTGTTACATCTGCATGCATGATTTATTATTCATTTGTTGGGCTCAGTGGAGTTCATCCCTCATGAAATCTTTCTTTTTAAGTGATTTTGCAGGTACTGGTTTACATATGAGCGATGAAGTTGTTGATGGAAATGTTGACCTTCCATACTCTACGATCTTGTGAAGACCTTATGATTATATAAGCTTTCTTCTGTTAGATATGTAATTATCTGGATATTGTACTTTGAGCATAAATAGATATGTATATAGTATAACATAGGCACTTGGGATTTTATTGTAATTAATATTATCCATCTATGGGTAGTTGTTGCCTTTCGTTGCTCTTTGATAAACTTTCTTTATATATCTACCCTTATTGGTGGTTTGTGACATGTAAGTACTGTTTCTGGATCCTGGAGGATTGGCAGATATCGTGGGATATCCGGATCGTCAGCTCAAACTTCCTAGGGTGTGGTTTGGGATGTGACATAGTGGTATCAGAGCGAGAAGTTTTATTTACATTCACAAATAGCAAAAGTAGGATGCTGGGTAGTCTAGAGACAAGGAAACAAAAATTTTAAATAAACATACAAATAAAGAAATAAAAGAACATAGTAGGAGACTAACTAGGTGCTAAAGCCGATAACCTCATAATTTAAAGGGCATAAATTATTACATTCAAAGAAAGTGGAAGTATTACTTCCAAACACAACATAAAAGAAGAGTGCTACTGATAAACAGAATCAAACATGAACATAAACCGAGAAATTCTAAATTTTAGAAAACATTAAGACCTAGGCCTACTCTTGAGCTGAACTAAGAGCTTGAAATGATGATCAACAACTATAGATACCTACAGACCCAATTATACCAAAATTGAACCTTGATAGCCAAGGATTTCTATGTAATTGAAGGGAGAATAGATTACCTCCAAGACCAAACCACCAATATTGAGAAGTTACTCAATCAATGGTCGAACCAAATCCAGTGCTTAAATTAAGACACACAGATGCATGTTTTACTAACTCTATCTCATGATCACTGCACCCATGCATTTCAAACTTCTTGTTCCAAATTATTTCATTCAAATATTTCACGTACGTAAATGTTGTCTCAATATATGAAATATGTTGAATCTTCCTATTGCATCCAATTAATCATATTTATTTAATCTCAAATCTTTCAGAAAGTAAACATGGTCCGAACTCGAGCCAATAGTAATGTTCCTCATGAAACATGTCTTCCTATTATCCCTCTAATTGATCCGCTCAATGAACCTGTAACTCAAAACATAGAAGTTCCACCGGTACAAGTACCTGAGGCTCCTATTGGGGTATTCTAACTCCACCTCCATAAATATTTTGATGATAACAAACATGTAGACATGGCCTTGTAAGTGTTCTTATGTCAACAGGAAAATAAGTCACACAACTAGAAGGCACAAAGTAAAAGAAATTCAAGAGATCATTAAAGTTCAAGACCTTGACGATGTGACAAAGCTTGACAAGCATAGAAAACATCTAAAAAACTTTTGAAGGTTGAAGAACGTCACGTGAAGCAAGAAAGACAAGATGCTCGTGTGCACATACTTAGAACACTCACACTGCATACTTGTATTGCATTTGCATAAATTAAATGAAAAATCACTTGCATCATTTACGGACTTTAGGAGGTTATAAATGAACCCCGTGTGACCTTAGAATAGGTTAAAATTGGTTGAAAAAAGTCCCCGACCAATCCCCTCGGTCAAACGGTCAAAATCATGCCTTGACTGTGATCCCGTCTGAGCATCCGGTCGATCGGATCTCAGGGTACACATCGACCGGGTCTCACAGTGGGCTCTTGGGTACGTTCCCATAAGTGATCCGGTGGACCGGATCAAGTGGGACGATGATCCAATCGACCGAACATCGACCGGATGCCTATACTGCCTTCAAACAGCTAGTTTTTAATGGCTAGTTTTTCCAACAGTTAGGATCCGGTCGACCAGATCAATCTTCAGGTCGATCGGATTGGTAAAAAATAGATCCGTTAGAGTACATTTTGCACATGTTCTAAAGGCCATTAATGAGCTTATAAAGAGAGAACATGTCAGTCCTTTTCACCTATCCACTACAGTCCAAATTAGCAATTTTGTGAAAAGTAAAAAGTCAATTTAAGCTCTCATTTATTGAAGTTTTCTTGTTCTCATCAAGTCTATTCCAAGGTTGACTTCAAAGCTTTAAAGACCTTCATATCTTTACACTCTAAAGAATAGTCTTGAAGAAGGTCATCATTACAAGCATTCTTGCATTATTTTGACACTTGCAAGGAGTACACATCACACTCCTTGCCTAGGTAACTCTTACCTTTATTCTCTTTGTATTAGTTTATGCTTTTAAGTTTATAAAGCATTGTTTGCATTGGCCTAGACTGTAATTAGGTATTGCAAGGATTCTCTTATCCTTAGAAGATTGGGATCATCTTATCCCGTGGAAAAATATTGTAAAGGTGTTCTTCCCACCTACTGTACTGAAAGGAAGTAACTAGTGAAATTCTCTAAAGGTTGAGAGGAGTAGATGTAGGCTAGTTTAGTCGAACCACTATAAATTATGTGTGTCCTCTATTTGCGTAATTTCTCTCTCTATCTTGTTTTAATTTAAAGAAAATTTTAAAAGGATAACATTTCATTAGTGGTAACCTATTCACCCCCCGCTAAGTTATCCCATAGCTCCTCCAACTCATACAGCTGCACCTCCCTCCGTTATGACTGCTGGAGAAGTGGTTGCCACCGTGGCTAATATGGTACAACCCATGCAACAGGAACAGCAAACCTTCATACAAACCATAAATGCTCAATCCAATCTGTGGTGTGAGATAGGGAGTCAACCATGACAATTGGTCAGAAATGGGTCAAACCTTTCAGCCTCCTCACCCAGCACTAAATCAAGTAGGCCAGGCTTCTTCTCAGTCTATCCATCCTGTACCTGCCTACCCACCTCCTGGACCTGGTCACTGCTATATGTGCAAACTGCCCGGACACATGTTTAGAGATTGTCCTCATTGCAGTTCCAATACACCTCCACAATTCCAATTTGCTGGTCAGCCTTCCAGCCCCACAGAGGCAAAGTCCAAGGGCAAGTATATGCCTTGACCACAGAGGACGTTGATGCAAATTTGGATGTGATGAAAGGTACTCTATCTGTATCATCCTCCCTAGTTCGAGTGTTATTTGAATTCAGTGCATCACACCCTTTTATTTTTACTACTTTTTGTGATTAGATGAATTGTGTTATCGAAGAACTTAGAACACAAATTAGGGGTTAGAACTCCTATTGAAAATATTGTGAATTTAAACGAAGTATGGAAACCTTATTCAGTGGAAATATGTAGGTGAAACATGATAGCTCGTTTGACCTAGTTGGACATGAAAGACTTCGATGTGATCCTAGGCAGGGATTGGTTGTCCGCCTACGGAGCTAATGTCATGCGAGCGGAGAAATAAGTTTTGTTTAGGCTAAAAGAAGATGATGAACCCACTTGTAAGAATCTGTAACCGATAGAAGAATGGAATCGAAACTGAAGGATTTGACAAAACCTTGCTCAATGAAAGGTATGGGTGAAGTAATGGATCCCTGAATGTCCCCTCCGTTATTGGTAGCGAACAATAAGGAACCCAAAGTGAAAGTTTTCATTGGACTGAGTCGTGTAAGCTCAAATAGTTCAGATTTATGCCTTACAACCAAATACTATAGAAGTATACGGTACTGGACGAAATGCACAGAGATAATTGGATCGTTAGATTTCTTGAGGGTTTATGTATGAGGTTCGATTCCCTTTGGACCTTTATATTAAGCAGAGCCTTAGATCAACCAAACCCGGAAGTGATTTAGATCACCTGTTATTAGGTGGATATGTTTGAGAACCAAACCTTGATAGCTCAATCGAAGCAATGAGTTGTGCTGGTACAAGACGGGACTTGAAGTACACCTTGGGCAATTAGGTATTTCGTTGGGTATCACCAACCAAAGGGGTGATGTGGTTCAATAAGAAAGGGAAATTGAATTCAAGAATCACGAACAGAGACGTACTGATTGGCAGAAGTCCATGACGTATTCCATATATCGGTGTTAAAGAAGTACCTCCCGAACTCGACTGATGCCTTGACTCAGGAACCACCTGGGTCGCTGCCGCCATGACCTATGAAAAGAAACCCGAAGGGATTGTGGGGTGTAAGGAGCACAATCTCCACAACTGGATTATCTTATTGTAAAGGTACTGTGGAGTAGTTGCCCCGAACAAAGAACGTCTGGTTGACGAGAAGATGAAAGGCGATAGTATCCCCATCTACTTGAATCCCCAGACACGTCAAATTTTGAGGACGAAATTCTGATTGAATCCCCTAATTTATCTCTTAGAGATGAGGTAGGCTTCCTCACTCAAGCCATAAGCCCTTGATTCGTCCGTAAAGCATATTCTCTCTCTCTCTCTCTCCCCCCCTATTATTTCTCTATTTTATTTTATTTTTAGATTACTTTGCACATAACAAATAAATGTTAGGTACTTGATCGATATGCCAAAAGCTCCAGAGCTGATGGAACACGTTAAATCAATCCCTTTAACCTATCTCATACTAGGCTGGTAACGCCCATACACTAGAGTGGGCCCCATTAGGTACATAACAGACCAGCATGTTTGCATAGTTATCGTCCTCGGTGGGTCTCACTCTAGACAGCTTTCACTCTAGTGATAGGTAACCCTTTCTAAACGGCTCCACTCTGCTCCAGGGTTTTTAGCCTAGCGGCAGGTAGCATTTTCTTGATGGCTTTCACGCTACTCCAGGTAGCCCTCTCCTAGGTAGTCATTTCCATGACTCGAACCCGTGACGTGATGCCCAGCTCTGATACCAAATGTTAAGTACTTGAGCAATACGCCAAAAGCTCTAGAGCTGATGGAACACATTAAATCAAGCCTTTTAACCTATCTTATACTAGGCTGGCCCAATCTAGCACCCATACACTAGAGTGGGCCCCATTAGGCACGTAACACCATATCAAGCTTCAGTTCCTTAATCTTTCCCTCTATGCTACCCACTTTGAATTTCCATGTTTTAATATGTACAGAAGTAACTTTGTTTTTTTCTTGTAAGAGAAATTTTATCGAGGATAATGTGAGAAACTCATGGTTGAGATGAACATAGATCTCGTAACCATGGATTGGAAATAGGCCACACCATTGTACACGTCACCGATAAGGCCCTCTTTGCAAGGGAGTCAGCCAAGCTGTTAATCTCCTTTAGAACATAAGTGAAAATACAACTAACAAAATAGTTAGTGTCACACCCCTATCCCAATAAGGAATATAATACAATAGAAGGGGTGACTAGGACGACACACATCATCCTAAGCTACTAGGATCATAGATACAGTATCCCAATACACAGTCATTAAACGGAGAAGGAAATATAACATCTCACATTGATCAGAATGTAAGTGGACGCGTAATAATTAATAGTTTCAAGATGTTCACTAGCTAAATGATAATAAGAACTGTAGTTATACATTTTTCTATGACCATCAAGTAATTACAAAAGCAATAACATAAATGTTTATACAAGGGCATCAAGCCCCAAAATAATCAAAAGAGGGAACAAGTCCCAAGTATCAATACGGCCCGTAGGCACAGTCGTCACAAGGACATCTATCGTCGTGCTCCTCAGTCATAATCTTAGGGTCCTCGGTGCTGCTATCATCATACTCCGACGCCTGAACCTTGAGTCCAGCAAAATAGGCATTACCTGCAACCACATTTAAAAGAATGTGCACAAAGGGGGTTAGCTCCACTGAGCCAGTGAGGGGATTGGGATGCACATACACACAAAATCACTGATAGTCCATGGTGCACAATATTTTTAACCATTTGCCACCTAACATACAGTTCTAAGTCAAGGGTATATGCTACTACAATAACTCAAGAGATACTGTGGGTCCTTCCATTCTCACCACAGGGAAACCCCAGTTATTACCTTGGGGCCCGTGCCACCCGTAGCCTCATACCACCCAAAGGCAGACATCGATAACCATTATTACCCCTAGCCTGACCTCTCAAACTCTCCACAGACGACAAGTGCTCTGGCTGCCCAACACCTAAACCCATTTTGGTAAAGGTCGTAGCATAGGGAATTGATCCTAACCACAGATATACTACATGAATCCTATCGTGTTGAGAGGTATTCCAGGTGTATCAACGTCTCATTCCATCTAACACCCGGGTACCAGCACAACATGGCGCATACAGGCAAGAATGACATACAATTTACAAGTTCACATAATCCTGGGGTTCCGGCACCGGTACATCCCATCACCGTAACCCGACACAATCCACATAATCATTATCATCATCATCATATAAGAAGAAAATGCAATATGCAATCATGCTTGAATGATAATGCAATTATCATGATATATATGAGTAAACAATAGTAAACAAACCCAAACAGTCACCTAAACCCACTCACCAAAGATTCGCACATCGTTCGAAGTGTCTAGAAGAGGTTGCTTTGGTACATGTTCCCCCGTACTAGTTAGACTACCTAGGGATGCGTGAATAAGGTGTTAACAGGTATAGGTGGGTCCCATAAAGGGTCCCCTAGGTTTACTATTCAATTTAGCAAAACAGAACATGAACGGATTTACGGAATTAACCCACACTCGGTTAATCCTTCTGTGGTTCCGTCCTTAGTTAAGAGAAGCAGAAGCTTCAACATTTGGGACGGATTATCGAAAGTAACCCACTCCCGTGGTTCCATCCGTAAATCCGTCCAAGCCAAGCCTTAAGGGATCGAGTAAGTATATGGAACAGATTCTCGAATGTAAGCCCCGATACTTGGGCCCATCCGTAAATCCATTCGAGGCAGAACATGTGTTCCTTAAGCCCTCGATTTCCAACTTAGTTCCTTGTATGTTTTAAGGTCTTAGGGCTTAGGGAAGATCATTCCAAGGTCCCTTAAGGTCACTATGACCTAGTCTAAGCTTGGTCTTAGGGATTCAAGTATTGGTTTCTCCCAAGGTTCCATTTCTAGGTTAAGTTTGCAAATGGTTAAGAGTCCAACAGGGAAGTATGAATAGGGTGTTTAGTTGTCCAAGGATGAGCATCAACCCACCCATGAGCTAAGGTAGGTGTCCCATTAACAACACCCTTGGGTTCCAAGTGGAACCCTAGGCTAGGACCGAACTCCATAGAAGGGTCCTTAAGAACCAAAGGTAGAGAAAGGAGAGAGAGGATATATGCTTACCTACCCCAATAGAGGTCCTCCAAATCAGCAAGCCCCAAAGCCTCCACCTTCTTCTCCACCTTCAACAATCTCTTTACTCCTTCTTCTCCTAATCGGTTGTTAGGTTAGGATAGTAATGACCAATAAATGGTCTCCAAGGTGTATTTATAACTAGTTGCTCCCTTAAGGTCTGTTTGGCTAGGTCCCTGAGTCATAACCCATTTTAGTATAGTTTAAGCCTTGTGGGCCCGCCCAGTTGCATAGCCCAACAACACATGGGGTAGGTAAGGGTGGGGTCCACCATGTCCGGAGACATAGCCATTATATTTGGAACACGGGTATGTGGGTCCCACACAAAAAAACATACACAAAGCACATAATAGCACAAATGGATTTACGGATGTAACCCACCCTTGTGGGTCTGTCCATAAATCCGTTCTAGCCAAAAGGGCTGAAACAGCAAAAGAAAAGGTCTCGGACCTTGGCCCCCACTTCAAGGACTAAGGAGAGGGTAAACAAGCAAAACAAGAGGTTAGTAACTTACCCCTTGTCCATCACGTTGTGTCCTCCACGATCCCGAAGAATTTCCCCACTGTGATGCCGACCTCATCAGTGAGCGAAGTGTCTAAATGGGGCGATATAGGGTATTTTCTCCGGTACTCCTCACTCCTAGGGCTTGTACTAGGAGAATGGTCGACACAATCGCCATCGATAAATTTCCCCCACTCCTGGTTGAGGAACCTTTCCTCGACGGGCAAACCCGTGCCAAAGTCAATGATCTTGTAACTGGGCTTAACCATCATTGTGAACAGCTCACGTCATACATGGCAACACCATCTACACGTCACAAGGATAACAATAAAATATTAAGATCTCGGGTGTGGGTATAACAGTTAGACAGATGTTTGATATCCTCTGAAATAGATCTTAGATATGAAGGAGAAGTACCAACTCCGTTCTGTAGGTAAGAAACCACATCCTTACAATTTGACTCAATAACCAACTTCTCAAAATCTTTAGATAGTGCATCTAAAAGAGCACCACGGAGGGCCATGGCCTCACTTGCTGCTACAATAGAGAACTTTTCTGGAATTGATACAACAAGGAGAGGACCTTTAAATCCCGACAAATCAATCCTAAACCACCGGTTGAAGTATTGAGAATCAAACTTGCATCACAATTTATCTTTATGTACTTGGTTCCGAAGCAATCCATCCAGTAATACTCGGTGGCTGGAAAGGTTGGGAAGAGTGTTGCAATCCCGGTGAAGATAAGGAAACCATAAACTCCAGGAAGCTTTGTTTGAGGCAGCAATAACCTCTTCAGGAGTATCTAATCACATCTTAAAATAGACCTGGATGGGCTTATGGCATTTTATACCACTGCCACTTTCAGCTTATTGCTATGGGGTTTTTGTTGAATAAAAAACAAATAGATGATGTCGCTAAGGGTCTTTTGAATAGCTTGTCTAGGGGATGGTCGATTGTGGAAATTTGATCAGATGTGCAAGAGTTGACGCAAGAGTTGACGCAATGGTTACTAGAGCCGAGTATTGAGGTATGGCCTTGGGATTTGGTTCTTTTTTTTTTTTGATTTATTTCAGAGTATGCTAAAGGAATTGTTTTTTATTTCTTTTTTTTTTTTTGGTGATAAATCTGATGATGTTGTTAAGATGTTCAAGTGGCTGACTAGCAAAGTATTGCTTTAGAAGTTAAATTTCATTGTCTCTGGGGATGATGTAAATATTAACAGTTTACTTTCTTAATGGATGATTTTCATTTCATAAAAAATAATAAGAGCTGCAAAAGATATGTATAAGCAAGCATTTGAATTGCATTTTAGTAAGTAAAGCAATTGGATTGCAATGTCTACATGATACGATAAGGCCAAACTTAAGTGATCAGGCTCAACCAACTGGAATCTGACAATTTCAAATGGATCTGCTTGTGATATACTGGGCATGATTCCAACTTGAGGTAGAGTTGGACCACTTCTAAGCTTCCAACTGCAAAGAGTATAAACAAGTAGTATACGCCAAAGTCATTCCCTAAATGTCCATTGTCCATGTAAACTCATGTCTAAGATAGTTTCTGAAATCAAGGTATTTCAACAAAGTGAATTGTGACATCCTAGTCCTATCAAATGGTTGTGAGCTAGAATTAAAACTCTTTGTACTATCACAGCACTTGCCCAACTCAATTCAGCTGAATTCAATTAACAAATATAGTATTATACCAACTAATGGGGTCAATTACTATCCCACCATTCTATAACTAATTGGACCAATATCAAATTCGCTCTAATGCCTCATCCAATGTGACTGGTCACATTAAGTTAACATTGATGCAATAACGTTGACTGATCCAGACTCTGCCCCAATTTGCCACACCAAGAATGTTCTCACTAAAACTTTTGTCCTTACGCCAACAAGCATGCTATGATAATATCATAAAAACTTCTGCCCAGAAATGCATCTGGTGTATCAGAATACGCTCTTGTTCTCTATCCAACTCTCTAAATGCGGAATTTCTCAATATCTATCAAGTTACATTGCTACATATGATTGTTCCTATCAAAGGCCCTCCAATCTCTTCCATGTCTTGGCACTGTAATAGGTTAATAAGTTGTATTTTTCTTTCTAAGTTATGTTGAGGTTTGATTATGTGACATCAAGTCTTCATGTATTCCAAAACATTCTGGCTGATATCTTCAAGGAAGGAAACGAAACCCATGGCACTAGTGAGACCACTCCCATCAACATCTTGCTCTTCAATAAGGTAGTTTTCAAATGGAGAGGCATCATCGTGTCCTCCCCGGATAAATATAAGCTTTGGTGTGATACTTCTCTCCTGCTTCAGTTTGTTAATTGTAGTCCGAAGTAGGCCTGAACAGATGACATCATCTTAGCAAAATTAGTATAACTTTACTTTCTTAGTCATGAACACCAAACATACACTCGAAGATTAAAAAAAGACAAACACAAGGGCTTACAATCATGTGGAGGAGGAAAAGGAATGGTTGGGTCTGCAGTTGAAGAATAATAAACAATGAGAGTGGTGAAGGCATCCAGAAAAAATATTGGACTTCCGCTAGTTATAAGGGCAGCATGACTCAATGAGTGGCGAGGATATGCTTGCTTATCTGGGGTAGCATATGATGTCAGTACAGGATACACCGCACAGTGAAGAGAACTCGGTTCCAAGGCACTGCATGGAAACATCAATCAGTCATATTGCTCACATAATTTTCTTTCCAAGACTCAAAAAAAAAAAAAAAAAAAAAAAAAAAAAATAGAAAGTGAATGGTGCATACATGATATTATACTGTGAACCAATTAACCAAACCAAACCAAAGCCCCACCCCACCCCACACCCAAAAGGGGGGGGGGGGCACAAAAAATGTGCACACGCAGGGAGTGGGGAGGAAAGATGAGGCAAAGCTCAGCCAGCAAAAAGGAGCCAAGTGTGCAGAAGTGGAAAATGAGGGTGATGAAATTTGCCAGCTAATATAACAATGACACAGATCCATAAGCTATGGTAGTAGTGAGGTGAGTTAAGAAGGCAACCTGCCTCATATCATTCTTACAGTCTTACCCTAACAAACTCCTCCCCCTACCTACCCTTTTTCCATGCCATATCAAGTTTTATTCAATTCTGGGTTCCATCAGGATGGATTTCACTCCCCAAAGTATAGACACAGAACAGGAAAGATAGTGAGAAAAATGAGCTCTGTTTCTAAACCTGACCACCCGCTGCCATCCTTACCTCCGCAGTTAACCAGACACAAAAGAAATAGGCAATAGGTTCTTAGTTAGTAGGGTAAAAAAACTTGCATCTACATTGCATAATATTGTATGACATGATCCTATGCAAAAGACGCATAGTGCTACCTACTGAAGTATCAAATACCTGAAAAGGCATTGCAGGTATATACGATAGTCTGGATGAACACCTTCTTCATGGAACCGAAGAAGGGGATTTCTGAGCAAAGCAAATACAAGGCGGGGTAAAGGTTGCAGTTGTGGACATTGTGCGAGTGTGACATCAATCGGAGAACTTGCTACGCTTTCATTCCCATACTGAACAACTTTGCAAACATCATTGTATTGAGCTGTGAGAATTACTAGCCAGTCATGGAGCAACATCCTCCCTTCCCGGACTCCTTGCTCCAAAGATGCTGAAATAACCTGGACAATTTTGAATGCTATCAGACACATAAGTTGAATATTTAGCCACACAAAGTACACAAAAACACACAAAACCTGTGATGCAGTTGCATTTGCGTGGCTGGACCAGACCCAATCTGGAAGCACAGACTGAGGCAAACTCAGCACAAAAAAAGATTCTGATCCAATGAGGGCTGGTAGGGTTTGATATTGTAATCTTTTATTTTATTCTGTTTTATTTTGGAAGATACGTGACATTAAGATAGTTTCCCAGTTTTTGTTAAATTCAGTTTCTATTAGAAGTCTTCTTTTTATATATATGTCTAAGCAATAAGCAACCATCGATTAGCCTTGAATATGGAATGAATGGGAATGACGGCGCTCCCGGGTTCGGAAACATAATTCGGAATCATTATGGGCCCACAAGAAGAGTAAAAAGCTCAAATCAAAGGATTAGTGGCAAAACAGTAAATAAATTGAAGTTTATAAGAGTGGCAGGGCTGCAAAGGAAAAAATTCTTAAAGGGTACATTAGTAGTTAGATTGGGGAAAGTATTAGAAGGGAATTAAAATAAAAGGGGCAAGGACAACCTTGGAAGTAAAGTTAATTAAAGGGTAATACAGAAGAAAGGGAAAAGAAGGGTAATTTGGGAAACAAGGGAAAAAAAAGAAATAAAGAGACAAAAGGGGAATCATGGGAGGGGATATCGTCTCCTACCTCACAACACCAAAACCAAGCGACTGCAAAGGAGAAATCTCCTACACGATATATCGGATCACGCCCTAGAGTTTTGGGACTGGATTCTCTGCTACGGATCCTCTAAAAACCAGGCATGTGCGAACTCAATCTTCAACCTAGCAACTAAATTGGGGTTTTCGAAACTTGCTGGCGGATGTTGCAGAACCAGGTAGAGATTCTGTTTAAATCTCACAGAAGGGAGAGTATTAGGTTCGAGGATCTAAGGATGGAATCACCAAGGAGATGTGATTCAACCCTTAGTTCATGGAGTGCCTTGGTCACGCTAGCGTTTAGCAGATGAGGAAGAAGAGAAACAGGAAAGAGTAAAAAATAATGAACAGCAAGGATGAGAGAGAGAGATTAATGGGGAGGGGAAATTGGAAAACGGAACAGCAGTTGACCAACTCGACATGAACACTCATGACTCAACAACGTAAAAGAACTCTCGATTTCATTCCATATCTCAAATCTGTAGAAATATATAAAGGGAAAACAAACACTTCTATTCAAACTCTACAATTGTGATAGAATATGAGGTAAACTCCACTCTTTACCCATGACATGCTACCAATAATTTAAATGAAAAAATAAACTACTGCTGCCAGCCCTAATTAGACAAAAAACTCAGGTGGGACTGGTTAAGTCTGGGCTTTGGTTTCCAAACCCGATTGTGTTGGTCCAACCACTCTTAAGGCCACAACATCAATTCTCCTCCTTAGAAAAGAACTCGACTCTGTTGAGTTTGGACAAGGGCCAAGGAGGCCATTTAGATCAACACACTGGAGGAGAAATGATCCTGTTGTCCATAAAAGATTGATCGCCAAAAAGTCCTTAGCTGGAAGGAACTTCATCTCAAGTCCACCGTGTTCATAGTACAAAAACTCGTTATATCTCGGTCGAGATTTCGAAAATTTCGAGTATCTTGACCTTCTCGAAATGAAATGCTAGTTTTTTTTTTTTTGGTAGAAAACGAAATGCTAGTTCAATATGAAAAAATGCAATATTTCGACTGAGATTTCGGTCATCTCGGGAGATTTTGAGCCATTGTAACATCTCACCAAAATATCGGCAAGATGTTACAAACACACCTTATAAAAAGACCGAGTCTCGAGACTCTCGGTCGAAATTCGAGCTCACAAGACTGCTATTTTTCGAGTTTTGGTCCTATTTCTTCATTCTTCACTCTTTTGGTGATTTTTAGTTTGTTCTTCGAATCTTCGCCCCATCTTTTGTGAATGACATCTTCTCCTACTCAACCCACCAACCGTACCCGTACATACTCCCAGAATCGTCATATCCAAGTGGATCAATGGGTAGTCGTGGTTCTTCATACTTTGGTGACCCATATCCTAGGATAGGTTACCTTCCGCACGTTGATGATGCAATTTACATGGCAACTGTGGATGACTACACTCATTTCTTCACCCAGACTATGACAAGGCATTCATATGTCCAATAGTCGGAGAACAATGCACATCAGCTCCATCGGACTATGAGTGGGGTCCTGGACGACGGAGTAATTATTATTAGTACACATTTGAGTCACTGGATGTCGATGACTACTTTGACTTGTATTGGGAATTTGGGATATTGATGTCATCCTGTTATTGACTTATTGTACTTAATATTATGACTTAAGTTATGAGTCATTGACTTTATGTTTCCAAGTGAATTACTTGTTTAAATTGCTTATTAATTATTCATTTATTATGTCGTCTAGTACTTAAAGTCTTAAACAATGTGTATGTGTAACTAACTAAGTTATACATTAGGATTCGACTGTATATTGCCAATCAAGGGTGCAAATCCAAAACACCACTTTGGGTGACTATTTTTACAGTTTGAACATATATAGGTGTTTATATAGCCTAAAATAGGGTTTCCATAAAATTTCAGGCCTTAATTTGGCCTGACACCTACCGAAATGACCTACCGAAATCTACCAGAAAAATACAATATTTCGACTGAAATACCGAAACGAAACGAGATTTTAAACCTTGACCATGTTTAAAGGAATAAGTGTTCTCATAACCACAATGTTATGCCTTCTTATCAAATAATCATGGTCCCAGGAGGATGTAATACCCCAAATTTTAGTTTTAGAAATTTGAAGTTATTGTGAATGTCCTGATGATTTTGCTTAATGGTGGATGCTCATTGATGTCTTACTCCCAATTAAGTGACAAATGTATTAATTTAATTAAGAGTGGCATTTTCGTAAATTCGATCATGGCCAACCATATAACTTACCCTTACGTCAAGTATTATAAAATTCTATTGTTTACTTCACAAGTTTTGTAAGTATAGGATTTAAATATAGTATTTGACATATATATGTATATATAGTGAATTAGACTAAAGGTCCTAAGGTTGGTAAAGTAATGTGATTTATGAGTTGAGTCAATTTGGTTCAACATGAGGGTTCACATAAGGGACTGAGTTGGGTCTATGTTGAGTCATGGGTTGGGTCAACATGGCTCATGGTTGGGTCTGCATAAAGACATATGTTGGGGCTAAGTTGAGACTTACTCAACATTCCTTTTGAGAGAAAAGAGAGAGGTGAAGAAAAAGAGAAAGAAGAAAGAGTGAAAAACAACCCCAGCAAGTTGAAGGTCCATGGAGGACTAAAGTTGAGTTGGGATTCAAAAGGTAAAATGAAATCTAAGTCTTGGCGAGTGATTTGAGCACCACAACTTCACCTATTTCAAGCTTGAAGGAAATTTAGAGGTAAAACTACCCTAGAATTTAATTGGTTTCTAACCTAGGTGTTAGATAACGAGTTTGATGTTTGTATAGAGTGATTTAGTAAGTATTGCATCATGTTTCAGCTTTTCATTTGAGGAAAACGAAATGGGTTTGTAGATTCTCGGATTTGAACCTGGAAGAAAAGGGGAAAACATGGTAAATGTCTCAAATCATAAAATAGAGTTTAATTTCTTGTGTGATTTGAGTTATAAAATATTATGGGTGATGGATTTTAATGTTAAAGGTGTTCAATCTCTGTGCATGAAGGTTTGACTGTAAGGCCCCTTGAAAACCCCTATATCCTTTGACCAAAACTGCTCTCGAGCAGGCACTGTAGCACAACTGGATCACCGGAAAAACTAACCAGTGACCTGGCAGAATAACCAGAGGGCTCCGGTTGCCTCCATAGTTGTCACGGCGTCTAGGTGCCCCAAGGCATCGGAGAGGGTCCAAAATTAAGGCGAAGCAAATTTGGCGATCAAGGCGCCTGGACGCCTAGGCAACGCTTTGACAACTATGGTTGCCTCCAGAGTTTTATGTCTGTTTTTATTTTGCTTGGCAGAGACAACCGGCGAGCATGCCTTCGACCTGGCAGTGGATCCGGCTGGTATCCGATGAGTCCGGCGGGGATACGAGTCTGGATAACCCCAGTTTACTCATTTTGCCTATTTTGGCAGGCTTGACCAAATGAGGATGAAATAATTGGCTCTTTTAAGTGTTATACCAAATGTTTGGTGATTGTTTGACGACAGGTTATTAGTGGTTTGAAAACCCCGAGCATTCAAGTGTGAGCAATCAATCCTTGATTGTTAGGGTTTATGTAATAAGGGTAGTTTGGGCACTAGTCTAGTATCTTATTTTCTTCTGTTGTATTTATCTTGTTTTACCGTGTACCTCCCTAGAGAAATGGCTGTAATTATTATTTCATATTAGTAAATCAAATAAGGGGGAGAAATCATCTCTCTCCATCATTCGGTTGCCATCTCTTTCTCTCTTCTTCTATTCTTCTTCCTACCTTCTCCTCTTATCTCTTGGATTAATCTTTACACCATTTCCAACTTGGTATCAGAGCACTCTCCGATTCTGGTTTGAGAGTCGTTCTACAAGCTCACTGCCTTCTCTCTCTCTCTTTGGATCCCTAGGTTACAAAGGGGTTCCAAGGAAGGGGCTGCTATGTGAAAACATTGAAGGAATCATGCCATATGTCTTGATAAAGACCATGGAAGCACCAAGATAGGTATTCAGGTGAAGATTTGACTATTTGAATCTCAAAATCTGAAATCAACAAAGGAATGCTCAGACTTGGTTACTGCCAGCCCCTGAGTTTGTAGCTTGTCTCTCCTTCATCCTACATTTGTTGGAGTTCAATCTTGGCTCATTGAAGTCGTCCTACGCTCCCCTTTCAAGCCCCCAAAAGCCTGGTTGCAAAAGAAGAAAACTCAAGGCCTGCAATTCATGTTTATGCTGCTGCTACACTACCACCAACTTCTCCCTCCTTTTTTCGATTCTCCCTTATTCCACCATATTTTGCAGTGGGGGCAGGCTCATTAGAATCGCCCAGAGGCACCCTTTAAAGTCCCTAGGGACTTGGTTGGTGATATGAAATGGTTGAAGAACATAGCTCACTTCTTTACAGCTTCACAAGTACCGCCAGCTTCTGGTTTACTTCTCTGTTTCATCTTTACAGCCTTTGTAGTGTGTTGAATAGTTGATGTTGGTTGAAGGAGTACCTTATTTGAGTATTATTGATTATTATGGAATGAAGCTAAGGTGCAAATGGTGCATTTGATTCAGCTATTTTCAAGAAACTGTTGCTTGTTTGTGTATTGGTGGTGGATTTGATTACTGTTTTGTTTTCACTCTTGGGCTGAGTATACTACCCATTTGGTTTGGGTATCATCCCCACTTTCTACGTGTGGTCTTACATTATATCAGAAGTCAGAAGAAGGGCCAAGGGCCACCCCGGGGGAATGACAAAGATAAATTCAGTTGTGATCACTGCGGGAAATCTGGGCACACTAGAGAGAGTTGTTGGATGCTTTATGGTTGTCCCCCTGGTATGCATGGCTGCAGGAGGGGGGGAGCCATAGCACATACTATGATGACTGAGGTTGAACCCATGGGATATCTATCTGGACTACAGACAAACACCAGTTCTTTCACTCAGGATGATATTGCAGGGTTTAAAAGGGTTATGTCATACTTGGATAGCTCTTCTTCTACACCTACAGTGCAAGATTCTTCAACTTCCACCTTACAAGCTTCGACATCTACTTCTTCCACTACTCCTTCGTGGGTCATTGACTCTGGAGCCACTGACCATATGACCGGCATATCCCAGTGTTATGACTCCTACTCTATTTGTTCAGGTAAGGAAAAGGTTAGGGTCGCTGATAGTTCTCTTTCTTCTATCTCTGGTATGGGTCGTGTCCATGTTACTTCTTCTATTTCCCTTGACTCTGTTCTTCATGTTCCTAAGTTCAACACTAACCTCTTATCTGTGAGCTACCTAACCAAATCCTTGAATTGTTGTCACTTTTTTTTCATCTCATTGTGTTTTTCACAGGATTTGGTGACGAAGAGGATTATTGGTAGTGGACGTTAGGAACAGGGACTCTATCTTCTTGATCCAGGGACATCCCCCTTACCTACTGCTCAGTCTTATGCATGTGGGCATAATGATAACAGTACTGTTGACTCTGTGATGTTGTGACATCAATGTTTGGGCCGCCCTTCTTTCGGTGTTATGAGGTCAAAATTACCACACTTGTTTTCTTCTATTCCTTCTTCCCATGTGTTTCAGTGTGGACCATAATTCAAGATCTCATCTCGTCTCGTCTCGTCTCACCATTTCGGGCAAGTCAAGATTTCCGAAATATCCGAAATTTACCAAAATTTTGCCGAAATATGGTATTTTTCTGCCATATTTCGGCAGTCCATCTCGGTGGGTTTTTGGTCATATTAACGCCCGATACTTTATGTACACCCTTATTTAAGCTAAATAAACACATTTAAACCTTCATTTTGCAAAAAAAATGAACTCAAAGTGGTGTTTTGGGTTTGCACCCTTGATTGATAGTATATGGTCGACCCTGAAGTATAAATAGTTAAATACACATTGTTTCAGTAATATACCGAAATTTAATTTCACGAAATATACCGAAACTTGGACTTTTTTCATTTCGTATGGTCATCTCGTCTCGACAGTGTCGAGCTATCCGAAATATCGGCCATATATCGCGAGATTTTGAACCATGGTGTGAACCATGTTTGTTTGCCAAACATTGTCGTTCTCTTTATCCTTATCATGGTAATAAATCCAATGTTCCTTTCCATATTGTGCACTCTGATGTTTTGGGGCCTTCTCCCACTACTTCTTTGTTTGGTTATCATTATTTTGTTTCCTTTGTTGATGACTATTCCTGGTCAACTTGGACTTTTTTGATGAAACAAAAAAGTGATGTCTATGATGCCTTTAAAAAATTTTATCAGCTCATTTGTACCCAATTTGGTACTCACATTCAAATTGTTCGTTCTGATAAAGGGGGAGAGTATATGTATGGGGGGACTTCAACAATTTTTTACTAATCATGGCATTATCCATCAAGTTGCTTGTGTTGACACCCCTCAACAGAATGGGGTGGTTGAAAGGAAAAATCGCCATTTGTTGGAAGTCACTAGGAGTCTCCTATTTGGCATGCATATTCCCAAGACTTTTTGGTCTGAAGCCCTTCTTATTGTTGCATTTTTAATCAATCGCATGCCCACTAAACTTCTTGGCTCCAAACCCCCTTTAGACATATTGTCTCCTCAAACTTCTGCTTTCTCTCTTCCTCCCAAGGTGTTTGGGTGTGTCTGCTATGTCCATGTCATTAAATGTGCTAGGACTAAGCTTGACCCCAAGGCACTCAAATGTATTTTCCTTGGATATTCCTCCTCTACCAAGGGATATAAGTGCTACCATCCCTCTTCCCGAAGGCAACTCCTCTCCCAAGATGTCACCTTCTTTGAAGCTATACCTTTCTTTACTCCTTCTCCACATCCTCTTCAGGAGGAGGATAGTGGAAATGAAGAGGCTGTTGATATCCCTTTCCTCCCACCAATTAGTGGAAATGAAGAGGCTGTTGATATCCCTATCCTCCCACCTTTTCCTACTTCTCCATTTCTATTTGAAATTGGGAAACACAAAGAAGGGGCTGTTGTTGTTGATATTGATACTCATTCAGGTGTTGATGCTAGCAATGAAAAAGAGTTAGTTGCGTACAAAAGAGGTGAATGCTTGAAGGGAAAGGGAAAGAGGACCTGCCAAGAGTCCTCTTTGGATCCACATCCTGAGATACATCCTCCTTAGTCAACTAACATCCCTTTCGTTCCTTCTGATTTAGACCTTCCTATTGCTGCTAGAAAAGGAAAAGAGCTCGCACTAATCCTGTAGCCCAGTTTGTTTCCTATGATGCACTTTCTTCTACAGGTGTTGCTTTCACTACTGCCCTCTCTTCTATTTCCATTCCCAAAAATGTCAGTGAGGCTATGTCTGATCCAAAGTGGAAGCAAGCCATGTCTAAGAAAATGATGGCACTTGAGAAGAACTGTACTTGGAAACTGGTTGATCTTCCCAGGAGGAGAGTTCCAATTGGATGCAGATGGGTCTACATAGTTAAGTACCGATCAAATGGTACAGTCGAGAGATACAAGGCCAGGTTAGTGGCCAAAGGATATAGTTAGGTGTACGGGAATGATTATCAGGAGACATTTGCTCCTATGGTGAAGCACAACTCAATAAGAGTTCTTTTATCATTGGCGGATAATAAAGATTGGCCATTGTATCAGTTGGATGTGAAGAACGCTTTCTTTCATGGTGATCTAGAAGAGGAAGTTTACATGCAGACTCCCCCTGGCTTCAAGTTTCCCTCAGCTGAAGGGCAAGTATGCCTGCTCAAGAAGGCACTATATGGTCTCAAACAATCCCTGAAGGCTTGGTTTGAGAGGTTTAGACAGGCAATTTTGAAGAATGGGTATTCCCAGAGCCAAGCTGACCACACTTTATTTACCCGGCGAGGCAATGGTACCATCACAACCCTTATTGTATATGTCGATAATATTATAGTAACTGGAGATGACAGGGCTGAGATAGCTACGCTGAAGACCTATTTGGCTAAACAGTTTGAGACTAAAGATTTGAGTCCCTTAAAGTATTTCTTAGGGATTGAAGTGTCAAGGTCTAAGAAGGGAATAAATATATATCAAAGGAAGTTTGTCCTAGACTTGATGGAAGAGACAGGGATGTTGGGTTGCAAACCAGCAAACTCTCCCATTGATCAGAATCATAAGCTAGGAGAAGACTGTAGACCTTCCCTTGTTGATGCAGGGAAATATCAAAGGCTTGTAGGGAAGTTGATTTATGTCTCTTTGACTCGTCCAGTTATCATCTATGCAGTTGGGGTGGTGAGTCAGTTTATGCATGCCCCCAAGAGAGGACACTTGGATGCTGTATACCGGATCCTCAGATACTTGAAGTCCTCTCTAGGAAAAGGTCTTCTATATGACAAGTACAACCATTTGAGAATTGAAGGCTACACTAATGCCGATTGGGCTGGTTCAGTTTCTGACAAGCGATCTACATCTGGTTATTGTTCTTTTGTGGGTGGTAATATGGTCACATGGAGGAGTAAAAAACAACCAGTTGTGGCTTGATCAAGTGCAGAGGTAGAATTTAGAGCTATGGCTCTATGGAGTATGTGAACTCCTATGGTTGAGACGGCTGGCCCAAGAGTTGGGATTTGATACTGAGGCACCTATGAGACTCTATTGTGGTAACAAGGCTGCCATTAGTATAGCACACAACCCTGTGCAACATGACAGAACAAAGCACATTGAAGTGGACCGACATTTCATTAAGGAAACGATTGACTCCGGCTACATTTGTACTATTGTTAAGACAGGCGATCAATTGGCTGACATCTTTACCAAGGGGCTCATCCCTCATCAGTTTAGTACCTTGTTATGCAAGTTGGGAATGTATGACATTTAGTCTCCAACTTGAGGGGGGAGTATTAGAATTTATGTAATAAGGGTAGTTTGGGCACTAGCTTAGTATCTTCTTTTCTTCTGTTGTATTTATCTTGTTTTACCTTTTACCTCCCTAGGGAGATGGCTGTAATTATTATTTCATATTAGTAAATCAAATAGGGGAGAGAAATCATCTCTCCATCATTCGGTTGCCATCTCTTTCTCTTCTTCTCGTCTTCTTCCTACCTTCTCCTCTTATCTCTTGGATTAATCTTTACATCATTTCCAACTGTACCGTGGTGTATGCTCTAAGTCGATGATATCGTTTTGGTAGATGAGACAAAAACAAGAATTACCACTAAGTTAGAGTTGTGTAGATCAACCTTGGAAACAAGAGGATTTAAGATCAGTAGATCAAAGACAGAGTATATGATGCGTAACTTTAGTCACACTATACGGGATGATGACATCATGAAAATTGAGGAGAGAGAGAGAGAGAGAGAGAGATACCGCCAAGTGACTATTTCAGATATCTGCGGTCTATCATACACATAGAAGGTGACATCATAGTTGTCAAGGCGGTAAAGCAACCCAAGGCATTGGAGGGGTGTCTAAGCGCTTAGGCAACAAGGCGCCCCCAAGTGTTTTTTTTTTATTTCCCCCTTTTCTAACATTATTTAGTATGCTAGAAATATTTTAGTATGCTACAATATATACCTTATATCATCACAAATCAACATTAAGCCTTCTCAAGTCATCAAAAATCAACATTAAGCCACATTAAGTCATCAAAAATCAATATTAAGCCACATCAAGTCATCAAAAATCAACATAGAACCATATTTATCAAGGCATTGCCTTGGGCGCCATGGCGGTGTCGCCTAGCTTTTTTACCCTCTAAAAAGTCATGGTCGCCTACCCGCCCTGATAACTATGCATAGAACTAGAAGACAATAGAACTGAAGAAGCAAGCTATTGGAAGTTTGAAACAATCAAACATACATCTGGTTTATACCAGTCTCACATTTCGTTTATACTGTTCTTAGAAAATATGATCTTATATAAAAAGTAATTAAATTGTTCTTGATTTAGAAACATGTTCTTGTTCTCCAAGAAGTTTGATTAGTCAGATGATTTTAATTTTACATGAGACTTTTAGTATTAGGTAGAGCACAAAACCAGCTTTCCAACAAATCCAAAATTGCTTAAATCTGATTTATATTGAAGAAGTTATGTTCCGGTCAAACCTTATTTGGTATGCGTGAATGCTGTCAAAATCGCTTAGAATGAAACTATTTGAGATATCAAAACAAATGAATATTTTACTATTCTTTTGGATTTTAGCAATGTCTTACCATATTAAGATTTATAGAATTTTTAGATTTGAGAAAAACCCCAGCATTAGAAAGTTGAAAATTTTACCTATCATCAAAAATCCAATTTTTGTTCTTGAACTTGAGGGTTGACTTTTTAGCGTTTTGGAATTTTATTTTTTACCAATTTTTATTGGATTCAAATAGGGGGGTATTTGCTTATTTATGAATAATATCTTAAGTACTTAAATGATATTTGGGACAAATAAGGGTCAATACCGGGTTCGATACCAATTAAAACCAGTGCAAGGCGCCTTGCAATAAGGCAAAGGTCGCCTAGACGGCTAAGCCCCAACAAAACAGCCTGGGTGCATTCCCCTAAAGCTTAAAAGAAAGCTCTATAGGACTGTTGTCCGACTTGCTATGATGTATGGGGCAGAATATTGGGCAGTTAAGAAGTGCCATAAAACGAAGTTTTGTGTTGCAGAGATGACGATGTTAAGATGGATGTGTGGAAAAACTAGGAGGGATAAAGTGAGGAACGAATGTATTAGAGCTGATGAGGGAGTTGCCCCGATCAGCGACAAGCTCCGAGAATAAGCTCCGAGAATGTCGTCTGAGGTGGTTTGGCCATGTACAATGGTGGCCTGGGACGCCTCAGTAAGGAGTAATGATCTAATTCCGATTGAAGGAGCTAAAAGAGCTAGGGGCAGGCCTAAAATAACAATAGGTGAGGTTATGAAGAACGACATGCATATTCTGGCTCTTATGCCAAGTATGACCTCAGATAGAGCCTATTGGACGGCAAGGATCCCCGTTGTCGACACCATGTAGCTGAGATTCTCCTGATTTCCTAGGCTATCCTCTTGCCTCTTATTTTTATCTTTCATCTTTTATTTTTCATTTTCCATTACTCACTTTTTTTTTCTCTCATTTCTTCATTTTTATTCTTCATTCCTCTTACTTTCCTTTTCTTTTTGTGGATCTTTGTTTTACTTAATTTGTTCTGAATGGATCCATGTAACCGACCCCATTTAATTGGGATAAGGCTGAGTTTGTTGTTGTAGTGAAATGACTTGAGTGACCTTTGGTCATGTAAGTAATGGGATTGGGCTTGGCTGGGTTCACTTGAGCCGTAGGTTGGACCCATGGTTGGACCAGCTTGTCCCAAGGGGTGGTCTATAAAAGACAATGAGTAGGATTAAGTGGACACTATTCACATCACCAATTGGGAAGAATGAGAGAGGAGAAGAAGAAAAAGAGGAAGGGGGGGAAGGCCTTCACCGACCAAGCTTGGGAGACCGATCATGACATGCTCGGAATGGGTGGCATCGGAAAGAGTCGAAGCTCAATCGACCTTGAAGGATGGTGGGGAAATCTTCATTTGTGAACTGACTTGGTTTTCCCAAGTCAAAACTAAATTAGGAGTTTCAAAACTTCACTGGTGGATGTTGCAGAACCAGGTAGAGGTTCTGTTTAACTCTCATAGCAGGGAGAGTATTAGGTTCGAGAATCTAAGGATGATAACCAGGGAGATGCGAATCAACACTTTGTTCACAGAGTGGCCTGAGTTGTTCTATTGAAACCCACGAAACCAATTAGGTCACGCTAGGGTTTAACAAATGGGGAAGAAGAGACAGGAAAGAGGAGAAAACAATGAACAGAAAGGAAGAAAGAAAAAAAAAAGAGAGAGGAGAGGTCGTACCTTGGCGGAAGAGAGAGATTGATGGGGAAGGGAGATTAAGAAGGGGAACAGCGGTCAACCAACGCGATACGAACACTCACAGCGTATACCAACTCACAATTTCATTCCATATCTCAAATCTTACTTCCCATTGTTGGGTACAAATATTGATGCAGATAAGTCACTTGGGGCTTATTTTATTGAAATAAGCCTTAGGTTGGGCTATGTATGTGTTGGGCCTTTGATCCCATGGGTTTACTTTGTAAACTCCGCCAGTGTTTGCTGCCGGTCCTAAGCCTGGATAAAGGAGGAGGGCTGGTATGTCAGGTTGGCAGTCGGTACCGAAAAAAAATCCAGCCAAACCTTTTTACATAGATTCTACAACCTTATATGATAAAAGTTATGCTAGGGCGTTCCCCGACAAAATAAGTGGCGTGCTACATTATGACCCGGGAGTAGTGAAAAGTGAGCAAGGGTTAGCTAGGGCGTCCCCTCTAAGTGACACACTGCATTGGCGCCCGGATTCGGTGACAAGTAGGTAAGGATTCTCGCGCAGTGGACAAGTGCGGGTAAAGAAGCTAGTCCAAAAGCGTAGGATTAGATTAGCATCTTGAAACATTGGATCTTTAACAGGTAAGAGTATAGAATTGATAGATGTTATGAGGAGAAGCAGAATTAACATAGCCTGTATACAAGAGACTTGATGGATCGTAAAGGATATGAAGGTGTACATGGAGGATATGATTTTGGAGAAAGGAATGAGGGGATTTCAATTTTAGATTTTGTCGTGGCTTATGATTTATCCATTGTAAACACTTGCTTTGAAGAGAGAGAGTAGCATTTATTTACCTTCAAAAGTGGACATCAGTGTAGCCAAATAGATTTCTTCCTAACTAGAAGGTCAGATAGATTGCTATGTAAAGACTGTAAGGTTATACCAGGGGAGAGCCTAATCACACAACATAAATTAGTGGTTATGGATATGTACCTCACTACACAAAATTGTAAGAAAAGTGAGCTTATTTGCCCTAGGGTAAGGTGGTGGAGCTTAAAGGAGAAACTTTGAAATCATTTACTAAAGAAGTGGTTAAACAAGGAAAGTGTAATGCAAAAGTTGACCTCGAACCAGGGTGATGCAGATTCATCATCAAATAGGGCTTGTTTCATTGGGAATAAGTGTAGGGTTGGGATATATATATGTTGGGCCTTTGTTCCCAAGGGTTTTCTATGTATTAGGCCACTTTAGTGAGCCTGAAATAGGGGTATATAGGTTGCATATGGGATTAGCCCAATACTTAGTTTTTATTTTGTGTTTTTAATTGAACCGGTTTAAATTGGTTGCATCCAATTGGTTCAATTGGTCTAATTTAAGTGAAGTGATCCTATTGGCTAAAAGGTTCTTATATCCTATTGGCTACTAGGGAATCTTCTTTATTTTAAGTAGTTTAAGCTGTTTTAAGTCATTAGGACTCTATTTTGAGTCTATTTGAGTTTCCTAGTCAGTTTAAGTTGCCTAATAGGTTAGGGATAAGGTTAGGCCATTCCTTTTTAGTGTCTAAGTCTATTTTTGAGTCTTCTATATAAGTTTGTAAGGGAGGCCAGCATTAGATACGAATTTGATTAATAAAAATTAGCTTTATGCTTGCTGCCTTTGTTGCTGCCTTTGCTCCATTGTGAGTGTGCCTTGTGAGTAATATCAAGGTTGCTTTGTGAGTAATATCAAGGTTGAAGGGATTGGTGGATCTCCAATCGACTCCTTGCATTGTGAAGATTGGGAGGGCTGCTACTTAGCTCCTTGCATTGTGAAGATCGGGAGACCCCATTGTTCATCTTCAAAGTTGTTGCCATTGAAGACCTGGAACAAGTAAGAAATTCTGCAACTATTCTTCTTCCTTCTAGAAGGTCACATACAAGGTGATTTTCGTGAGAATTCTGCCCAGCCAAATCTAACCATTAGAATCTGCTAAAAATTTGATCAAGTCTTCCTCAAACCCTAAGAGAGACTCGATTCAAATTTCAGCACCATCCACCCAGCCGATTGTCTGAAATTACAGTTTTACCCCTCTCTCCTACTTCTACTAGGAAACCTCCATAACTCCAAATCTGTCCATCAGTTTCAAACCAAACTTTCAGCATACATCCCTTACATCATTGTTGACACTCGATCCAAGTTTCAGCCCCAAACTCCCACTCTAACCCCTTCATCTCCTTGCTCCATTAAAACCCAAACCCAAAACCCTAAAATTCAATTCTGCCCAAAATTACAGAATTTCAAAACTCATCCAAATCCTAACCTTTTTATACCATATTAACCCCCTAGACCTGCCCATTAATACCCTATAAACCCCTTTCCCAATATCCAACCCAAACCCTAGGAATTGACCTAAATCCTAGTGATGTCCATTCGAACCAGCAGCCCCTTTTGTTATTTGATCCTGTTGTTTGGCTCCTAGTAGGTCTCCTACCTATATAGGACTACATTACAGGGAAACCAGCAGGAGATCGATTGCACCCAGGATCAACATGATAAGGAACAAAATAACTAAAACTCTCTTTTTTCTTTTTTGGGAAGTTTTCATGTACCTCTCCTGAGATTTGCCTTAATTACACTTTTACCCGTGAGGTTTAGAAAATTTCATTTACCACACCTGTTCTAATTGACAAAAAAGCCTAGTCCGTTATTGCAGCTGAGTACATTACATTTTCTTGGGTCATGCCTGGTTTATTGGTTTAGTAAGAAACAGAATTGTGTTGCACTCTCTACTACCGAAGCTGAGTATATTGCAACTGGTAGATGTTGTGCCCAAATCCTTTGGATACAACAAACTCTTACTGACTATGGGGTAAAATTCAAAACCTCTAAAATCTTTTGTGATTGCAGTAGCGCTATCAATCTCAGTAAAAACCCTATTCTTCACTCAAGAGCTAAACATATATCGACACTGCTAAGCACATCGTAGACATTTTCACTAAACTACTACCCGAAGAAAGGTTTTCACCCTACAGCGTGAGTTGGGCATTTGCAATCCATTTGAGTGATCATTAAACACTTTGAGGATCATGAGAAATGAAAACAAATTGATCCCTAGTTGGCCAGATTTAAAATTCAAATTTCAAATCTACCGATCAACTGGAAGGCGGAAAGTCAGTTTTTTTAAACCCAACTATGTGTCATTTTCCCTCATTTGCCTTCCATGCCCAAACCCTCTTCTCCTCTCAAAAACCCTTCTTTTCAAATTCTAGGGTAAATGCTTGCCAAAAAGCTTTGGATTTGGGTTCTCTTGGCACCATATCCCATTTCCCATTCTTATTTCCTATTTCCTTCATCCAAATCTCATACTTCAAAACCCTAATCTCTACAATGGCTCCCAAGCAAGATGCTTCAAAGAAAAGGAAGAAGATTTTGGCTTCAAAAAGGACATCATACAATGGAGACCTCTTGATGCAGATTTATCACCAAACTAGGATTCTTTTAATAGGAATAAGTCTAGGGTTGGGATATATATATGTTGGGCCTTTGATCCCAAGGGTTTTTTATGTAATAGGTCACTTTAATGAGCCTAAACTAGGGGTACATAGGTTGTATACGGGTAACAGGATTAGCCAAATACTTAGTTTATTTTTATGTTTTTTAATTGAACCGGTTCAAATTGGTTGCATCCAATTGGTTCAATTTAAGTGATCATGTGACTTGTTTAAGTGGTCATGTGATGTAAGTTGGGCTAGATTAGGATTCTATAAGTCCAACCATGTTTTGAGTCTATTTCCTTTAGTATTCTAGTTTCCTAGTCAGTTTAAGTTACCTAATAGATTAGGGATAGGGTTAGGTCTTTCCTTTTTAGTGTCTAAGTCTATTTTTGAGTCTTCTATATAAGTTTGTAAGGGAGGCCAGCATTAGATACGAATTTGATTAATAAAAATTAGCTTTATGCTTGCTGCCATTGCTGCTGCTCTTTGTGAGTGTATATCCTTGTGGATCTCAAGGTGGATAGGGTGGGTGGATTCCTGCGACTCCTTGCATCATGAAGATCGGGAGGTCTCTTCAAGATATCAAGCTGCTGCCATTGTCTCCGCAATTCAGTAAGTTTGAACCTGCACTTTGATTTTAAACCTTCTTCTTTTAATCTGTCCAGCCATTCCCCTTTCATTAGACCTACTCCACACCCCCCCTCCATCCATCAAACCCTAATCTCCATTAAACCTGCAACTCCTACCTTAACTAGGACTCCCTCATAATTACAGATCTAACCATCAATTTCGAACCACACTTCCAGCACACAACCCCCACACTTCTCCCTACACTCGATCGTAAACCCAGCTCATAATTCCCACTCTATCCCCTCCATTCCTTCACTCCATTAAAACCCAAAACCTATAACTCAATTCGGTCTAAAATTGGAGAATTTTAAAACCTTCCCAAATCCTATTATTTATATGTCATAAAAGCACCCTAGACCTGCACATTAAAACCCCATAAACCCCATTGCCATTGTCCAACCCTAACCCTAGTTTTGACCTAGATTTCTGAACCCTAACCCAATCGGCCAGCCTTTGTGTGTGACCCCATTACCCTGGTTCCTAATGGGATTACTCCTATCTAGGACTACATTATTTGGTATCAAAGCTATGGCGGAGGGAAGCTCCAACCAAGCCTCGAAAGACCCACCTCCCTTCGTTTGTAAGACCCGAGTTCATCTACCCAATGGGAGCACAACCATATTAATTGTTGATGAGAGGTTACGTAACAACATTATTTCACAATCCGTGATGGATATGTTGTCCCAACCAGGAGAGATTTGCATCATGCCTACAGGTAAAGTCTTTGTTGAATTTGAGCGTTCCTCATACTTTGACGGTGCTTGGTGTCAGCCGGTATCATTTCCAAAGAGCTTTATTGCAGTAGGTTGTGATTGGTTGGACGAGCGACAAGGTTGGATTGAACCTGAAAACAACTCGTGTGTCTTACCTGATCGACACCGTTTATACCATTTGTTTACTCTAAAAGGGTTACAACCAAAGGTGACCACATCGACTGTACAGCCACAGAGACTGCCGAACATGTCAACTCAAATGCAAGTAGCATCGACTGTGTTTGAAGTTTCACCAATGGCGGATGTACCAACAAAAGATTCTACTAAGGCAGTTTGTGTTGAAGAGATTCAAAAACCGATAGCTAAAGAAATTCAAGTAGACCAAGCTGCACCAGTAGTTGAGATCATAATTGAGAAGCTAGGCCATCAAATTGATGTGAAGTTCCAAAACATAATGGTAGAAGAAACTACTGAAGAGGTCTACACTGAAGAGAGCGAAGTAGACAAGGTTAAGGACATGGAAGATGAAGTGGTGGTTAAGAAGACTACACAAGAAATCATCGACATTCAAGATGCTGTTCTTGAAGAGGTACAGCTCGTGCCTCAAGTCCTAGGTAAGAAGGTTACCACTGCTGAAGACTCTATGAACATGACATACACTGTTGATATTGATTCAGAGGTCGAACACATAGAGTTTGTTATGCCACCATGGTTCTTTGAAAAGAAAGCTCCACGCCATGAAGAATTTATTCCTAATGTCCCTGCTTCATCGGAATTCTGTTTGGGGATGGTCAAAGCTGTTGATTCCCCCTCATCACTACAAAATTCGAGGACGAATTTTTTCAAGTTGGGGAGAGTTGATGCAGATTTATCGCCAAACTGGGCTTCTTTTATTAGGAATAAGTCTAGGGTTGGGATATATATATGTTGGGCCTTTGATCCCAAGGGTTTACTATGTAATAGGCCACTTTAATGAACCTAAACTAGGGGTACATAGGTTGCATACAGGTAACGGGATTAGCCCAATACTTAGTTTATTTTTATGTGTTTTAATTGAACCGGTTCAAATTGGTTGCATCCAATTGGTTCAATTTAAGTGATCATGTGACTTGTTTAAGTGGTCATGTGATGTAAGTTGGGCTGGATTAGGATTCTATGAGTCCAACCATGTTTTGAGTCTATTTCCTTTAGTATTCTAGTTTCTTAGTCAGTTTAAGTTACCTAATAGGTTAGGGATAGAGTTAGGCCTTTCCTTTTTAGTGTCTAAGTCTATTTTTGAGTCTTCTATATAAGTTTGTAAAAGAGGCCAGCATTAGATACGAATTTGATTAATAAAAATTAGCTTTATGCTTGCTGCCATTGCTGCTGCTCTTTGTGAGTGTATATCCTTGTGGATCTCAAGATGGATAGGGTGGATGGATTCCTGCGATTCCTTGCATCGTGAAGATCGGGAGGTCTCTTCAAGATATCAAGCTGCTGCCATTGTCTCTGCAATTCAGTAAGTTTGAACCTGTGCTTTGATTTTAAACCTCTTTCTTTTAATCTGTCCAGCCATTCCCCTTTCATTAGACCTAATCCACACCCCCCCTCCATCCATCAAACCCTAATCTCCATTAAACCTGCAACTCCTACCTTAACTAGGACTCCCTCATAAATACAGATCTGACCATCCATTCCAGCACACAACCCCCACACTTCTCCCTACACTCGATCCAAAACCCAGCTCATAATTCCCACTCTATCCCCTCCATTCCTTTACTCCATTAAAACCCAAAACCTGCAACTCAATTCTGTCCAAAATTGCAGAATTTTAAAACCTTCCCAAATCCTATTATTTATATGCCATAAAAGCACCCTAGACCTGCACATTAAAACCCCATAAACCCCATTGCCATTGTCCAACCCTAACCCTAGTTTTGACCTAGATTTCTGAACCCTAACCCAATCGGCCAGCCTTTGTGTGTGACCCCATTACCCTGGTTCCTAGTGGGATTACTCCTATCTAGGACTACATTACCTCTTCATTTCCAAAGAAGCATCAATCTATTGGGCGGTTTTCTCCACAAAGAAAATCATAAGAGAAAGGCATGTAAGCATATCCCACCTCAACAATCTTAGTTTTGAAATCAATATTTTCTTTGAACTTTTAGGTTGGGATTCCATTCTATATCATAGTGCTTTTGCATTTCCTAGACTAGTTCAATACTTCTATTGCAACCTAAGGGTTGAGGGTATGGATGATGACTACAGCATTACCTCTTCTGTCAAAGGTGTACCCATCTCTTTCAAAACTTTTGAGTTAGGAGAAATCCTTGGCATCACTGATACTGGTGAGAGAAAATATCTCTGCACCAAAACAAGTTTTGAAGATTTCATGAATGCTGAAACTGTGTATGGGTCTATCTTGAAAATTTTCTTGAGAGAAACCAATGGGGTAGCTACAGTCCAACTACATGATATCCCTAGGGTTATAAGCCTCATTATTTCCTACAATATCTTACCTCGCAGATCATAGGGATGCACTGATTCCCTTTCAAGCTTTCATTATTTGGTGTATCACCAATACCCATCATGTGAACCTTCCATACATCATCATGAAAACAATGGAGATTGCAGCAGAACGTAACTCCAAGGCTGGACCTCCCCTACGGTCGGATTTTAACTCAAATTTTTAGGTACTTTGAGGTCGATCTTTCTGATGAGATTCTAGATGAGAAGCCTTGTGACATTGATGCATCTACATTGAAGAAGATGACCATTCCTTATGTCACTGCTACTGATGTTGTTCCTCGCCAAGCTAGGCGGAAACAAGCCACCCCAGAAGCCCTCTTTGACAATGAAGAAGATAGTGATGCTGAGGATGATGACGACACCTATGTTCCACAGGCCTCTTCTCATGATTTTGTCTCCAGACTGAGTTTACTACATTTCAGCAGCAGCTTGACACTCACTTGCTACTCTTCATGCTGATAATCAAGCAATTATGGCCCAGCTTCACAAACTCACTCAACACTTTGGGCTCTCTGATCCTGCAGCTCCTTAGATATTATATGTTTAACTTCTAGACTTGTACTAAACCAATGTGTGTTTTGAATTCGTTTTGAACCTCTAAACTGCAACTTATCTATGTTTATTTAGAACCAGAACTATTTGTTATCTTATCTGCATATATTTTGGGGGAGTATGCATATGGTATTTATGTTATGCATGTCTACATATTTTTGTGGCTTAAGACTCTCAAATGAAGGGGGAGCTCTTCTACCCATTTTTATTGTTGACAAAAGGGGGAGAAGATCTTATATGATTTATGATCTTGATGTGGTTATATTTTTATTGATATGACTCTTCATTTATGATTCTTGTTCTATTTAGACATTATCTTGTGTTAGCAAAATCATATGTTTGTCATCATCAAAAAGGGGGAGATTGTTGAGAAAACACTTCTCTCCCAATCTTCTACGAATGTTTTGACGATAACAAACACATGAAAGAATCCTAATGTATGTTCAAGAATATTTAAAGATGACAGGATTGCTAAAAGAAAAGAGAAGTAGACAAAGCTTGAAGAATCACAAACAAGTCAAGATTAAGACTTGAAAGATATACCTCTTGAAGAACTCAAGCAAAGATCACTTGAAGCTTTCCAAAAGATGCTCGTGTGCACTAGGAACTCACATTGCATACGCATAATGAAAAATCATATGCATTGTGTAGAGACCTTAGGAGGCTTTTATAGAACCTCATTTGACCTTAGTATAGGTTGGAGAGTCGTTGGAACAAGACCCCCAAAAATCAGACCGACAAAATTAGGCAAAACAATTTGCCAGTCCGGTCAACCGGATCACAGAGCATTTTCGACCGGAACTGGCAGAAGCCTGCCGGATCATACCAGCAAGTCTGTCCAGTCAACCAGATTGTGCCGGTCAACCGGTTGGTCCTGTGCATTGCCATAACGGCTAGTTTTTTCAACGGTAACTTTCTCCAGTCGACCGGATGATCCTCAAGTCGATCGGAAGGAATAAAATATAGTCGTTAGAGCTATTTTGACACATGTCTTTTGAGCATTAATTAATGCTTATAAATACTAGACGTGTCACGTGTCAGACCTTTTTCATTATCACTAAAGTCCAAAATATCACTTTATTGTGAGGTGAAAAAGTCAGTTTGAAGCTCTTTATGCCATTATTGAAGTCGAGGAGTTCTTTCATTCATAGTTGTCATGGCGCCGCAATGGTGTCATGGCGTTGGAGAATTGTATATATCGATCAACGATCTGAGGAATGTAAGCATATTGGCCGATATGGTCTCCATGGCGCCAACATGGACGCCATACTACGAAATATGGACATATCGTCCGATATGCTTGTTCAAGTACTTATTATTATTTTTTTAAACCTTTTAAAAAAATATACTTTTATCCTGTGTATTGGAGGTGTAACTCGAAATACACATTAACAAAAACAAAAAACAAAATTTGACTCAAATCTCTAATACGGTAATACCCTAAATCCCAAATTGAAAAACCAAATCAAAGTTCTCAACACTCTCTCTGTCTCTTACTCAACACTGACCAGAGCATGACGGAAGTCACGGAACGACAACGACTTTGACTTCGACTCCAGTGCCTCCGTGACTCCAGCCCTACTTCATCTGCTCGAGGCTTCGACTCCGGCAGGCGGCAAGTTCTCCACTTCTCCTAGCTCCGGTGACTTCTCCTACAGGTAAGTAAATGTTTTTTTTTTTTAATTTGATTGTTCTTCTTCTTATTCTTCTCCTCCCATTCCTCCAACGAGAGACAAAGAGAGAGCGAAAGAGTCGTCTTCTTCACCTCCGACGACTCCTCTTCTCTTTTTTTCTTTTTTTTTAAATATGTAACACAGGCACCACTCTCAGTCTCTCATAGCCGACACTCAACACATACGCAGAGAGAGACAGAGAGGGGTTTTTTTTTCTTCTTCTTGTCTTGCAGATTTTTTTTTTCTTTTTTTTCTTCTTCTTCTTAAGTTGCAGGCTTGCCTGTGTTACGTGGGTAGCTACTCTTTGCTTATCTTTTTTGTTGGAATAATAAAATTATTTGATAGGCTAATCCATGTTTTCATACTTTCATATACATTAATGGATATTACACTTTCAGAAATTAAACCATACTAGATTAGTAGTACACCTTCATGTTGATTTTTGATGTTATAGGATATATATTATAGCATACTAAATGACATTAAAAATAGAGAAAATAAAAAATAAAACATGGTCGACATGATCGCCATGGCGGGCGACATGTCGATATATCGACATGACACCCCTCTACCGACTTGGATCGCCATGACGACGTGACAACTATGCTTTCATTCATAATTCTAGTTTGACTTCCTTGTTCAAGACCTTGCTCTATTGAAGATCATATCTTAAGGAGAACTCTTAAAGGTCAAGTATTTCTGCACTCATATTGCATATCATTATTCATAATGCAAGGAGTAATTGGCACACTCCTTGCCTAGGTAACACACTCTCTTTATTTTATTCATTTTTTCTCTTACTCTTGAGTTGGGTAAGCAAGGTTGTATTTGCACTTGCCTAGACTATACTTAGGTTTGTGTGAGGGATTTGTTATCCTTAAAAGATTATAGGATCCTCTTATCCTGGTAAAAACAGTTTGTAAAGGTGTTTTTCTCCATCTATTGTACTGAAAGGGAAAAAGTTATTAGAATTCTCTCAAGGTTGAGAGGAGTGGATGTAGACTCTTGAAAGAGTCAAACCACTATAAATGCTTGTCTCTTATGCTTTATTTTTATATTGTCTATTGTTTCTTGTCAATTTGAATAAATTAAATAAAATCTTAAAAAGGGACATATTCCACTAAGATAACCTATTCACCCCCCTCTAGGTTATCCAACAACTTTCATCGTTTAGTTGCTCCCATCTCTCTTCAACAGTGATAAAAGAGACCAAGTGTCCAAAATGAAGGCCATGGACAACATAGATTAGTTGAGTTGATGTCTTGATGATATGCCACATAAATCAATGGTGGCACATATTGATGAAAAAAAGAAAACTTTCAATTCAGACCGTTGCATTCACACTGTAGCATGTATTGCCCCATTTTAAAGTATACCAATTTTCAACAATCTTAGATATTGGGTTTTGATCGGTGTCTATGTCAATGGTTATGAGTTCTACATTCCATTACAAGCCAAAAAGTTTTTAAAAAAAAAAAATTTCATTTTATAACCTCATCCTGAAATTGATGCAATAGACTGAGACTTTATGATCCCAAGTGTGCCCTTATGCAAAACAATCAATGATTTTCTTTTTGGAGTGCCAAATAATCAGTGCAATAAGTCTTTTTTCTTCTATTTTTTGCATGTTAATTTAATTTTTAACTCTAGTCAAGAATGGAATTTTAATTCCTTTATCAAATTGAAATATTCTGAAGTGTTTCCCACATCTCTTTACTTTTTCACATATTGTTCAGCTTAATGGTCTATTTTCTAATATTCCTGAGTATTATGGAGGTTTCTTACCTGGTTTTTTTCCTGTTCTTAGCTTAAGTTGTCCTATGTAAACTTAATTAACTGCCCTCTTGTTTTTTTTTTCTGTTTATCTCACTAAAAGCTTGCTCTTTTCATGCTGAGAATTGCTCTTGTATATTTTACCTTAATATAATTGTATTTCTTAATTATTTTCGTTTTAATACTTTCTAATCTGAACTCCTTTCCCATACATTGCAAGGGTTTCTTGCTAGTATTACTCTGAATGGCCTACAGTATGACACTATTCATTTCCTTATAGAAGCAAACAATTTGTTCACTAAGAAGGCTCATTCACCTCAACTTTGCAGTCCAACACTAGTCACTAGAATCCTTGAGTTGAGAGGAATTTTTTTTTTCTCAAGAGTCTCAAACTAAAAAGGATTGGAGAAAATACTTTATCATGATTTAAAACTCTGAAAAAAAATCCTCAATCAGTTTACCTCCTCTAATGTTCCAAGCCATGACAATTTCTCGACAAAATACTTTTGACAGCTAAATCAAGGAAACTTACTAGCATACCTTGTGAACAAGGATCGATAAAATGACTTCAGAATCAACAGTGTCATACACTTCATTGATATTTCTAGCAGTTCCATACTGTATTGTCCGTATCCTTATTCGGCGTTTGAGGGAATGCTTGGATCTACATAAAAGCAAACCACATCACTGTAAAAATTAAAAAGTTAAGAAGCAATACCATAACCCAAGTAAGCAGAATGAGAAAAGAGGTAAATCCTATTTGTAATGTTATAACTTGTCGCCTGCTACAGCATGACATTTGCACTGATGACCTTGTTGTCTATGAGACACAATAGAAAGCATAAACAATTTTAAGTGAAAACATTATGTTGGAAAACTGGTTGGGCAACAGACAGTTGGTGTTGTCAACGACAACACAATCAGTGACAGTCAGATAGCATGTGTGATGTGGCACAGTATACATATGTGGTGGGCATATGTGACATGACAATACTGTGGTAGACTGAGGTGGACACATGTACAGAGTTCAGACGCAGATCGATACAAAGTACAGAGCACACTGGTGGTGCACATGTAATGATGCAGTACAAAGTACAGCGCAGGTTGTCAGTGAGATGACAGGTGTGTCAGAATAGTATAGTGTCAGCATGCAGTTAGCAGTGACAGTCTGATGACATGGCAGTCAGCATGGCAACCAGTGTGATGACATGGCCGCAGCAGTCAAAGTCAGATTCAGATGACACTGTTAGTGCACTGTGGCAAGGGACAATGCATATGTATACCTATGTCAGTATAGATGTGTACAGTGCATAGTTATCAAGACGATAGGCGAATCAAGGCGGTCGAGGTGTGGAAAACTAAAGGCGACACCAACCAAGGCGTCCCAAAATAAACTGCCAGGAATGATGCGGCTGTGATTGAACCACATCATCAGATTCAAAATCTATAGTTTGGATGTGATGTAGATCCCATGACTGGCCAGCATTACCAAAGGAAGAAGAAGAAGAAGAACCAAAGCACTTGGCCCATCGGACCAGGTTCTAATGGACCAGGACTGGACCAGCTCGAGCCAGCCTAGCAGGACCGGATCAAGCTGGCCTTCTAGAAGACCCAAGATTGTGCCCCACAATTTTGACAAGGCTGGTCTTTGACGAGTCAAACTCTTAGCTGCTTAGTTTCTAATTTAATTGTCCATGCATGTTTAGAAGGCTGGATTATAAAGCCTTTAGTAGTTTCTATTTCCAACTAGTTTCTAATTCCAACTAGTTAATATTTTCATTGGTTGCTAAGTTTTATTAGTTGCCGTTTTTTACTTTCTATTTTTTTGTAAGTTAGCCTGAGTCAAATAAATAGGCAGCCTTTGTAAGAGATTGACAGAAATTTGTAGGCCAATTGTTGCACTCGACCATGGGAGGGAATTCCCTGTTCAACAGCTGAGATAGCTGTGGGTGAGAGACAGATCTGAGAAACCCCAACCCCCACCCACCTCTATCTCGAGCTCTCTTCCTTCTCTGATTTTTCTTTTTGCTGCTGCTATTTGAAGATATCTGCTCCATCGAGTTTGACTGCTGCTAGTCCCTGATGCTGTGCAAGAAGACTCCTTATTTTCTACTGGAGAGTCATAAAACCTGTGTTTAATACAATCGAACCCTGCTGCAACTTCCACTCCTCTGCAGAACTCGATCCTCCTTTGGAGCGTATTCTGAGATTTATTTATTCCCTGCAGTGTTTTAGGGTTTTGTTCTACCCTTAGGGAAGACAACTCGATCTCTATTGTGGCTCCTTTCACTTGCTCTTGATGTTGCTTCTGCAACCCTACTCGAACCAGGTTTGGACCCCTTTTATGGTCTGCTGCTGCTTCTCCTATAATTCCCCTGTGACAACTAAGGTTCTCTCTATCACAGCCTATTGTTTGAGACTTCTATTTGTTGCTGCTACTTCTGAATCCCTAATGTGACTAGTCTAAGCTCTCTTCCTGTTCAAGCTTTATTCTAAGATTTGATTGCTTGTTACTCACCTGAGTTTATTGGAGTTTGAAGATTATTTTGGGACTGTTACATTCAGTATACAGTCTTACATTAGGATGAAGGCGCGCAAATGCGCGGGCCAGGTTGACAATAAAGATTCTATAGGGAGATTTTTAATTAGCCAGGCGCATCACCATCGGTAGACTGCCAATCCACTAGATTGATCCTATGATTTGATGGATGCGCACGTTCGGTCAACATTATGAAGATTCTATTTTGCAACATCTAATTAGATCTGCTAATTGTTGAGCTACGGTGCTACGCCGTAGTATGTGAGCCGTCATCCAGATTCCGATCTGAACGATCTAATGCTTCCTGCAAGCCTCTGATAGAGTAGCAATGATCCAACGGCCATCATCACGCCTGCCTTTTAGATTTTTAACCTGACGATCTCCATTGACGGACCAAGATGTCACAAAACCCAAATTTACTGCTGTGATGGGTTTTGGTTATTGAGACAACATTGTTCTATGTTTGAGTGTATTCGAGGCTACATGTGCACGTCAGGCAGACACGTCAATGGGAATACATGGTAGAGGTATTCCGTAATTACAAATCCCTGTTTTATTGTCTAGAGTAGTTTATTGCTCAAAAATACCTAGACCATGTATTGTACTAAGGGGATGCAATTATTTTGATCTTTCATTGTAAACCTAGCATGTTGGGACTTGTCTAGGTGTTGGGATAATAGTCCATCCCTTTGCGTTGTCAAGGGTTGAAGCAAGTTGGTGTTCTTGAGTCCTTGTTGTGGCTGAAATACACATTCGGGGTTGAAATCGTTGCGCATGTGTAGGCAAGTGTTGAAGCAGGATAGGCTGCTCTTGAGCTGTAGTTGCAGTTAAAAACACTAGTGACTGAGTAGATGCTAAGGTTAGTTTTACCCTTACTCCGTGGATGTAGGTACACTGCCAAACCACGTAAACCCTGTGTCCTTGCATTTGTTTATCTTTATTTCTGGATATTGGAGTGCTGTGGTGATGACAGGATGGGTATGCACCTCATGGTTGGCCTGACCATTTGTGGTTGCAAGGCAAGAGGGCATATGAAATTGTAGACAGGTAAAATTGGGGTATCCAAGCCAGTTGGTGTTTGTGCTAGTGCATAACAAAGTAGTTGTGGTTGCGCATCTACGTGTGTGTGACAATTGAGAGGCAACTACATCAATAGCAGTGTGTGTGTGCCAGTTGTGAGTGTCATGCCATTAATGTTATTTGAAATATTGCCATCAATATTGGGAATAGCAAGGGTGTTCCATAGGTGTGTTGGGATAAATTTGGAAAGAATTTGTGACACTGATTCACCCCTCTTTCAGTGTCAAACTGGGAATATCAAGTGGTATCAAAGCATCAGGTTACCCAGGTAGAAAAGTCTAACAGCTTTGGGTCAATGAACTGAGAGAATAATAGATGGCTGAAAATTACAGTTACCACATGTATACTGAGACACCGGTCTTCAAAGGATCCAACTTTCTATTCTAGAAGATCAAGATGCCAGCCTACTTGAAGGCTCTGAACTATTACTCACGGGCAGCAGTTAAAGGCCATGTAAAGGAGGGTTCAAAGTATGATTCACATGCCAGGGAAGTAATCTTGAGTGGACTAAGTGACAATGACAGGAACAAGTTTAGTTCTTGTGAATGTGACAGTGTGTGCAACTTCTTTGAGAGAGAGTAGAGTATGGATAAAAGCGGTGGCCAATCAACAACATGGCAATTTAGTGTCAGACATCCTTCCCAGGTCATCAGAAATGTGTACTGTTAGCCTATCAGAGGTTAAGGAGATAGAGAATCATGGTGAAGATTTGATTTGAACAGAATCACATGAAGAAAAATCTGATGAAGAGGAGCTTGAAGCACCAGTCAACTTGGAAGCAAAAATGCTCAGTACATTGGAAGACCTCAGGAATGAGAGGAGAAAGAATAAGATCACCAAGGAACTTGAGAACCTCGATCAGAAGTTCTTGAGTTGCAGGCTCAGTTGGATGATCAGAATTCAGAAAAACGAAAGTGCGGTAAATCAGAAAAGGAAAATTCTATTATGAGAGCACTTGTGTCAGAACTGAGGAAGATAAGCATACCACTTGAAGTTGACAGAGATAACTTGCAGTAGAATGAAGTCATCTTGAAGTTGAAATCTAAAATCAAAGAACTCAAGGTTATAGTGGAAGCACTCGAAGGTCAAATTATGCAGAACAATGAAAACTACTGTGAACTTGAAGAAAAGCGTGTAGCATTGAGAGCTCAGAGGTCTAATCATGTACAATGTCATGTGATCATCATGAACTTGAAGAGAAAAAAATCATAACCATGCACACACAACTGGCACAGTCACAGGAGGATATAAGTCTATTGCATGCACAGTTGAATGACCACAAAAGGATGACAACACTTCAGATGGGACACCCCACACTTCACCACCCAAGAAGCAAAGAAGAAAAGTCAGACAACCTCAGGCTCAGATATATGAAAGATCTAGATACAACAGGAAAGCCAACAATTATGGACTTGGGAGAAATTTACACCAGAGGCAGAAATGGCAGACTCCTACACTATGGCATAGATCCACAACCAGGTTTACATCTCACTTTCTTGGTTAGTGTTACAGTTGTGGTGCTTATGGGCACAAGATGTCAGACTGCAAACATGGTGTGAGACAGAGGAGGGTCACAGGAAGAGATCACAGATCTCCTGGATTTAACAAGACTGTTGTATGTTACAGATGTCAAAAGCTTGGATACCTGGATAGAAATTGCAGAACCAAATTTCCAACTGTTCAGTTTCAGAGACAAAAGTAGTTCAAAAGAGCTCCCAAGAAGATAGATAAACAGTATAATCTGAAATCCCAAACAACCAAGAAGAGGGTTTGGGTACAGAAGGGGAGTTCAAATGTTGAGCAAATTTCTTTCCTTGTGCAGGCAACCCCCAAGGCACAAGAGAAACAGAATGAGAAAGTGCAACAACAGAAGACCAAGGCAACAGTGAACAGAGTCTGGAAAGAAACAGGAAAAACGGTAAGAGATGTCAGTTCATTGATAGCACAGAAAGATTTCAGGAAAAAAAGATACATTAGTTGGTATGGCAATAGTGAAGTCTACAGTGGGTAAGCTTGGTCAGAGGCAAAGCAAGAAGCAACATCAGAGACAGAAAAAAGAAGAAGGTTGAGGCCAGAAAAGAGAAGAAGACAACTGAAAAGCAGTCACAACAGAGGCTCAGACAGAAGGCTAAGTCAGTTGGTCAGAGAATGTTGAGAGATAAACACACTGAGGTGTGTGGAGTAGCTATAGCATTTCCCACTTCCCAGTACCCTGTTACTACCCAAGGTGGGTATGGGTACTTCATCCCAACATTGAGATGTATGTGATAGGGGGACCAATGCTTACTGTTGATCTTTTGCACCCAGTTGAACTTAGGTAGAGTCAACAAGTCTCCTTTGGTACTGTTTCCAAAGTGGAGAGATACCACATGCAGGAAAAATAGAGTATAGATACATCTTTCACCATACGATAGGAAAGATGCGGTGGGCACTCATATGGGTGAGTCTATAGCTCTATGGTAGTCAAAAAGGGGAAATGAGATGTGTAGTGAGTACTTGTGTGGAGGAACTTTTTCTTATCTCTATGGGATTCAAAAGATGTGTATAGGCACAACCATAGTAGAGTCCGTTCCTCTAATGGCATATGTTTAGAGGGAGTTTATGGATTGTCACATCCTACTCCTATATGAACTCAGGGGGAGGTCTATGTGCACCCTTTGGATTTGTTGTCAATAGGAGGAGATATACATATGCAGAGAGAGACATATGTTGGAAAGTGTTTTACGCAGAAGACACACAGTTGTGTAGCGATAAGTTCTATGTTAGTGTGTTGCAGAAAACAAGAACAATATGGAATTGCATTTGCATGTTTATATTGCCAACAATTCCAAAGGGGAGACTGTTGGGCAACTGGTTGGGCAACTAACAGTTGGTGTTGTCATTGTTGTCAACACAGTTAATACAGTTTGACAGACACACAAATTCAGTGACAGTTAGATAGCATGTGTGATGTGGCACAATGTACATATGTGGTGGACATATCTGACATTGGCAATACTGTGGTAAATTGAGGTAGACACATGTACAGAGTACAGTAGCAGATTGATGCAAAGTACAGAGCACAGTGGCAGTGCACATGTAATGATGCAGTAAAGACTATAGTGCATGCAGTTTGTCAGTGAGATGACATGTGTCAGACTAGTACAGTGTCAACATGCAATTAGCAGTGACAATGTGATGACATGGCAATAGCAGTCAGATGTTATATGACAGTGTTAGTGTAGTGTGGCAAGGGACAATCAGATGTATACCTATGTCAGTATAGATGTGTACACTGATGTACAGTCATAGACAGTGACTTGGTAGTTAGTGACAGTACAGTCAAGTTGACAGAGTTACAAATGCTTCCAGACGTGTGTGGTAGTGTTTTATGATGTTTGGTGACATCACAGAGGTGTTCAGATGATTCACAGTTGCTGTGGCAGCTCTGGCAGTAACAGACAGTGACTGGACAGTGCAGACAGGCCAGATTCAACACGGACAGTGTTTGGGCATGTTACAGAGGTTTCCGGGCATGTGGGGCAGCTTTGGCAGCCTTATTACATGCTTACAGTGTTTGGCAGAAGGCCGAAGAAGCAGTTGATTAGAAGTAGCTATAAATCAACCATTTGACAGATCCAAGATAAGGCTAAAATGTTTTAGTAGATTGTCATAAAAGAATGGGAAGAAATATTGTAAGTGAGAAATGAAAAACGAGCAGTCAGACACTGAAAGTTCTCGGGAAATAAAAGTAAACTGCTATGTGAATCTTCAAACACCAGTCACAATGTTCCTTTAGAGAGCACCAAAGTTGGTCAACTTTATTTTACTAACTTTTTGAAATAAATATAGAGGAATAAACCATATGAGCCATTCTATGATTATGGGAGAAAGTAAATGAAAGCCACCCAAGAGGCTAAGACAAGAAATTAATATTTTGGATAACCAATTTGGGCCAGGAAGATTAACAGTGGAAGCTATTCATTTGCTTAGGAGACTAATGGAAAGATTTAGAGAATATAACAAAGATTTCTATATGATCTTCTATTGACATCGAAAAAGCTGATGATAGAGTCCCTAGAGAATTAATTTGGCAAATGCTATAGAAGAAAAGTGTTTCAGTAAATATATGGACATTGTTTAAGATATGTATAATGGTCTAGTGACTAGTGTAAGAAATGTAGGGAGCAAGGTAGTGAGTTCCCAGTTACAAATGGATTACATCAAGGATCAGCTCTAAATCCATATTTGTTTGGCTGGTGATACTCTTTTGGTGGATGAAACAAAAGCAAGAAAAAATGCAAAATTAGAATTATGGAGAACAACATTGGAATCATAGGGATCAACCTTGGAATCAAAAGGTTTTAAGATAATTAGAATAGAAGCAGAGTGTCTGATGTGTAACTGTAGTTACAATATGACTGAGTGGGGAGGTGAAAATTGATGATAGGGAGACACAGCAAAGTGAAAATTTTAGCTACCTACGTTCAACCATAAATAAAGGAGAAATAGAGGATGATGTTGCACAAAGAATTGGAATAGGGTGGATCAAGTGAAGGGGCGCATTACTTTAAAACTCAAAAGTGAAATTTATTTAGACAGTTATATGACTAGCAATGATGTATGGGTGGGGCAATGAAAAAATGACATAGCTGAAAAGAGGATGTCGAGATCAAGGTTCTAAAACTCTGTTTCGACATTGGTTTTTGACCAGCCAGAAACCGAGATATGGTCAAAACTAGGGATTTTTTTCTATCCAACTAGAGTTGGTGGTTTCGAGGCCCAAAAATGCTTTTTTTTGCTCTGGTTTTTGTATACAGCCTATTTTTTACTTTCTAAACACAATGCATGAACTATTTTCACAAAAAAAACACTCAAAATGGTATTTACGGTTAATGACCCAAGTTTACTAGTGTACTAAAAATCGTAGTTATCAAGGTCGACACTTACTCATGCAAAATATTATTTAAGTAAATGATTTCATTTACTTAAGTATTATTCATAAATAAGCAAATACCCCCTATTTGAATCCAATAAAAATAGTTAAATATCAAATTTCAAATCCAAGATTGCTTAAATCTGATTTATATTGAAGGAGTTATGTACCAGTCAAACTTAATTTGGTGTGCGTGAATGCTGTCAAAATCGCTCTGAATGAAAATGTTTTTTAAAATATCAAAACAAATAAATATTTTACCACACTTTTGATTTTAAGAAATGTTTTACCATATTAAGATTTATGGAATTTTTAGACTTGAGAAAACCACTAGCATTTAAAAGTTGAAAATTGCACCTACCGTCAAAAATCCAATTTTTGTTCTTGAACTAGGGAGTTGACTTTTTATCCTTTTAGAATTTGATTTTTCAACTATTATTATTGGATTCATATAGGGGGCATTTGCTTATTTGTGAATAATATCTTAAATGATATTAGGCATAAATAAGTGTTTGTCCTGGTTTCGAACCAAGTTTCGATAGGCATAAGTGTCGAAACTTGCAAAATTACCAACATATTGGTCGAAACTTGTCGAGTCAGGGGATTTTTTAAAGTAGCAAATCATCTCATCTCGGTTTCGCAAGAAACCGAGATTTAGAACCATGGTCAAGATAGATGAGTGGTAAAACTAGAAAAGACAAAATAACAAATGAACAAATTAGAGCTAATTTACGTAGCTGTGAAACAAAGAAAGTTGCTTAAGGTTGAATGGACATGTGGAACAGAGGCCTGTTGAATACTCTAGTACGGAGGAGGGGTAATTTGATTTAGACAGAAGGAGCTAAGAGAGAGAGGGGTAGGCCTAAAATGACTCTGGAGAAGTGGTGAGGAAAAATATGCATAGCATAGGGCTAACAAGTATAGCTATGAATACAGCTGATTGGAGAAAAATGATCCATGTAACCGACCCCATTTAGTTGGGATAAGGCTGAGTTGAGTTAAGTTGTTTTACAGAAAATGGCCAACACTTCAAGAGTTCTTTTTCCTTTTTCCCTCTACGTTAACATAGATAAACCAGTCAAATCAAACCTGACTGGTCTAATATCATTCGCAATTCTTTAAGCAAAATAACAGAAACTTCAATAGTTGTTATCCCCCTTTCCCTGTTTTTCACATGGAAAAATTAATGCTCTCCCACTCTCTATCTCTCTCATATATTTCTCCTAATAAAAACTTAGTTCCATATAATTTTCCAATTTTTCTCATAATCATTTCCTGACAAAACTAATTTCTCAAACAGTTTTTTTAATACTTTCCTAAATAAACCACCTTGGTTTCCCAGACGCTGCAACTAAGCTTAGCATCTATAAATTGCAGAGTCTGAAACAGAGGTATCATAGTTGCATTGCATGTCTCGCTAAAAACTGTCATGATTTATCCAAAAATGTTTGAGCCATCTAAAAGTTTATCGATTAAACTTCTGTAATAGATACAAAGGATCCCAAACGGAAGGTATATTTTTAATGGCATCCATATAAGTCGGACATTTCTGTAACTTCAAAATATTCCTAGAATGATGATGCAGAAGTGAAGGTTAGCCATCATGAACACACCAGGTGATAGTTGATCAACCCCTGCCAAGGATCTTACTATCTTTCGTTGATGAAAAAGAGAAATTATTTTATTTATGCTTCTGTTTTATTACAAATATTTAGATGATATAATCATTCCATAATTATAAGAAAAAACGAAAAACAACAGGAAAACAAGTCCATGAGGTCATGAATGAAAATTAGACCAAACTGTTATTTGATTGGATCATACCTATTAGGAGAAATCATTTCAAACCTTGCAAGGTCCTCTGGTGGCACAACAACAGTATATTGAAAAGCTATCTGTAGCACGGGAGGGTCTGCAGCATTTCTGCAGAAACACAGTCAGATTTTTTCATATCTAACTCATCCAAAGCATCATAAGCACAAATTGAAATCGCAACATACCGACACCAAGAAGTTTCACACAAAAAAATTTTGAACAGAGAGTGTGAAGTATAAACGAAACTGAGGCAAGCCAATCAGTGAAGCAGACAACCATAACTGTATCACTGTAGCCAAACAAACCAGCTCTTGAAAAATTCAAATAGAAGACGGAGAATTAAAATACGGAATGTGATTGAATCTTATCATCTGAAAATCCAATGCAGTCAAAACTTTGTTTAAACAAGATTTACTGCACAAATGTTCTACAAACGCTAATAATCTTCCAAGTGACTACAACTTATTTTCATTTTCATGAGAAATAACTATGAGAGATATACAAGCTCCCATACTTTAGAAGCCAATGTGTTTAATGAAGAAGTTTTTCTTCCTCTTAAATGGTTGTAAAGTGCAGTTATGGACATCAGAATCAAAGACAGATGCAAGGTGTCTGAACTGCAAACCTTGGGAAAAAAAAATCAGTACTGGGGTGTGCAGTTTTTCATTTTAAGTATTTTAAACTTATTTATATCGTATAATTGTTATATAAGTGATGAGGTTTCAAGTCTCCTAAAGACTGTTTCAGACTCCCCCAATAAACCAGAATGGCAGACAGGTAATTAAACCAGATTTGATAGAAGTTTAATAACAGCAGAACAGAAGATCAGGTGTGCACATGATTCTGAGCGAGTGTAGTTTTAATAATTGAGAATAAAATACAATGGCTGAATTCTAAGATTTATAAGAGTTTCATTCAAACCAAGGAATCTCAGAACAGAAGTTTAAAGGACTATTGGTAAATAAAGAAGCAATGAGACATGAAGGGAATTACTATTTGTAGAAATTAGTGAATGGCTTGATTGATCAATGAGATCAGTCAAGCTCTCTATTTATAATAATAATAATAAAAGAGATTACAAAGGGAAACACTGTTCACGACACTGTTCTCGTAAACAGTGTCACAGCCCAAATATAACTCTAATTCTAACTAGTTAAATATAGTTAGAATAGAACTAGGAAAGGGAAAATAACTAAAATAAAAATAATACCCCATGGGTCGATCTTATATCATGGATCGACCCATGTCACACGTAATACCCAAATACCCATATTCCAACACTCCCCCTCAGGTTGGTGCGTAGATATCAGTCATGCCCAACTTGCACACTAGAGGTTGAAAAACTTTTCCACTTAAGCCTTTGGTGAACACATCAGCCAACTATTCCCCAGATTGCACATAAGGAACACAAACCGTCCCATTATCTAGATTCTCCTTGATAAAATGACGATCAATTTCAATATGTTTCGTCCTATCATGCTGCACTGGATTATGGGCAATGCTTATTGCTGATTTACTGTCGCAGTAGAGTCGCATAGGCAAAGTAATAGGCATACTCAAATCTTGTAACAAAGTCTTGAGCCACAATAGTTCACAAATACCAAGAGCCATAGCTCTAAATTCAGCCTCTGCACTAGAACGGGCCACCACTGTTTGCTTCTTGCTGCGCCATGTAACACAATTTCCACCCACAAATGTACAGTAACCTGTGGTGGATTTTCAATCATGGGAACCAGCCCAATCTGAGTCAGTGTAGGCCTCAATCTGTAGATGATCATGACGAGAGAATAATACTCCTTTACCAGGAGCCGACTTCAAGTATCTCAAAATCCTGAATACTACTTCCAAATGATTAGACTGGGGATCATGCATAAATTGACTGATAAGACTCACAGCATAGGCAATATCAAGCCTAGTGTGAGATAAATAAATTAGTCGCCCAACTAGCCTCTGATATCTCCCTTTGTCCACTGGTTCACCATCAGTGTCTCGGAAACGAGCATTTGCCTCAATGGGAGTATCCACAGGAGAACAGCCTAACATGCCAGTTTCAGAAAGAAGATCTAGAGTATACTTGCGTTGAGATAAGAACAGCCCTTGAGAAGAATGGGCCACTTCAATCCCTAGAAAATAGCGAAGTATGCCTAGATCCTTAATCTCAAATTCCTTGGCCAAATAATTCTTCAACTTGGAAATTTCAGCAGGGTTATTTCCAGTTACAATTATATCATCGACATATACTAGGAGGAGAGTAATAATGCTGCCCGATGTCTTGATAAATAAAGTGTGATCTGCATTGCTTTGTTTATAACCAAATGTCAACATCGCTGCCTGAAAACAACCAAACCATGCACGTGGTGATTGTTTCAGACCATACAACGTACGCTTAAGTTTACAAACCTTGCCATGAGTTGCAGCAGATGAGAACCCAGGAGGGACATCCATATATACCTTTTCCTCTAATTCACTATGGAGGAAGGCATTTTTAACATCAAGCTGCTGTAGACTCCATCCTAAGTTCACAGCACAAGAGAGAATTACCCTGATAGTGTTCATTTTGGCAACAGGTGCAAAAGTCTCCAAATAATCTATCCCATATGTCTGAGTAAATCCGCGAGCAACCAACCTTGCTTTAAAACGATCAACAGTTCCATCAGCTTTTTGTTTAATTACAAAGACCCACTTGCAGCCAGCAGTCTTCTTTTGTGGTGGAAGTGTGACAAGATCCCATGTACCACTCTTCTTTAGAGCTAGCATTTCTTCGATCATGGCCTCCTGCCACCTAGTATCTGCAAATGCCTCCTGCCAAGTCTGTAGTATGGAAACAGAGGATAAAGAGGAAACAAAAGCATGAAATGATGGGGATAAAGATTCATACGAAACAACCTGTGATATTGGATGTTGCGTACAAGACCTTTTTCCCTTTCTAAGAGCAATGGGTACATCAAGTGATGGATCAGAAGTAATAGGAGAAGTAGCAGCATCTAAAGGATTAGAAATATTACCAGAGGAGGTGTCATTCAATCCTAGGTCAGAGGACAACTCTTGGTCTGGTAATGTTGCAGTGGTGGGCTGTTATTGCCCTTTTTTCTTTCGATAATACTGCTGTGTGAAATCTTTCACTGGCTGTACCTGCTGCTCCCCTTGAACATCATTATCTAAAGGTACATGATAGTCATCAATAGGTTCATGTAGAGGAGGAATGGGAATCGGCACTTCTTCTAGAGTAGGAATGGACTCCCCCTGAAGAGGTGCCGAAGATGGAAAGAAAGCCACGGCCTCATGAAAAACGACATCCATGGAAACAAAAACACGACGAGATGTAGGATGATAACATTTATACCCCTTTTGGGTGGGAGAATAACCAATGAAAATACAGCGGAGACCGCGAGGATCAAGTTTGCCATGAGCATAGTGGTTTCAAACAAAACAAACACACCCAAAAATTTTGGGAGGAATAATATAAGAAGAAGACCCCTTCAAAAGATCAAGAGGAGATTTATAGTCAAGTACCCGAGAGGGCATCCTATTGATAAGATAAGCAGCTGTTAAAACAGCCTCCCCCCAGAAATGAGAAGGAACATGCATTTCAAACATAATAGAGCGAGCTACATCAAGAAGATGTCTATTTTTGCGTTCAGCCACTCCATTTTGGGGTGGAGTGTCAACGCAACTGGTTTGATGAATAATACCCTGAGTAGCAAGAAATAATTGAAAGGCTCCATCTAAATATTCACGACCATTGTCACTCCTGAGAGTTTGAATGGTAGCTTGAAACTGAGTTTGAACCATGCTATAAAAGACTTTGAAACAGGAAAAAACTTCACTCTTGTGTCGCATTAAGTAAACCCAAGTGGTGCGTGTGTGGCAATCAATAAAGGTGACAAACCACTTAAAGCCAGAAATAGAAGAGGTACATGAGGGACCCCAGACATCAGAATGAATCATAGAAAAAGGCTTAGAACATCTTTTATTTGAACTAGAATAAACAGAACGAGTTTGTTTTGCAAAAACACAAGCCTCACATAATAAAGAGTGAGGGTTACAATGCTGAAATAAAACAGGAAAAATCTTAGCTAAGGTTCCTAAAGGTGGATGGCCCAGTCGACGATGCCATCGGTGCAATTCAGATAAATGATGTTCAGCGGAAGTAGCAGTAAGAGCCTGGCCAGACATAGTAACAGCATGAGAGATAAGAGCATCGTCAAGCAAGTAGAGACCACCACGCATTTTACCAGTTCCAATCGTTCTCCCTGTCCCCAAGTCCTGAAAGACACAATGTGAAGGATAAAAAATAACTTTGCAATTGAGATCAGATGTCAAACTACTGATAGAAAGCAAATTAGAAGTTAACTTAGGAACATGTAAAACAGAGGACAAAGATAAAAAAGGAGAACAATGGATGGCTCCCTTCCCTGAGACAAAGGAAAGAGAACCATCGGCTATTTTAATTTTATCTTTGCCTGAACAGGGAGAATAACGAAAAAATAAATTGGATTGACCAGTCATGTGGTCACTGGCTCCGGAATCGATTATCCAAGGATGAGATAATGCCGAAGCACAATGACCAGCAAAAGAAATACCTGGTTTGGAGAAAACAACGTTCGATTCAAAAGAGGGAACCACAGTCGAGGTAGAGGCAGGTGCAGATGAAGAGGCGAAGGTAGTCATCATGCGACGAAAGGCAACAAGTTCCTCTGCAGAAAGTGTGGTAGTAGGGGCTGTTTCAATAGCTTCAGAAAGATGGGCCTGTGTGCGACCACGACCACGGCCACGGCCTCGACCACGACCACGACCACCATTACGACCATCAGAAGAGTCAGATGGTCGACCATGTAACTTCCAGCAAAAATCCACAATATGTCGTTCCTTTCCACAATGAGTACATTTAAGAGGTTCCTTCTCAGACGAGGAACGTGTACTAGTACTAGAAGAGCCACCTCTAGAAGAAATTAAAGCAGATCTCTCTGGCTGTGTAGTTGGTAACATGGTGGAACGACGAGTATCTTCCAATTGTATCATAGAGTAGGCTTGCTCCAAAGTGGGAAAAGGTGAACGACTCAGAACTTGAGACCGAAGTTGATCATATTCCACATTAAGGCCAGTCAAGAAAGTGTATACTTTGAATTTATCCTCCCTAAGCTGAAATTTGGTAATATCAGAAGGACAATCAAGCTGAAAGTTATCATAATAGTCATGCTCTTGCCACAGGCTACGGAGTTCACAGTAGTATTCAGATAAAGTAAGTTCACCCTGTTTGGTTGCATGGAGTTTTCGTTGAATATCATAAACTTGTGCATCATTCCCTACCTGGGAATAGGTACCGTTAGCAGCTTTCCAAATTTTTGCGGCTGAATCAAGTAGTGTATAGCCACGGGCAATGGATGGAGTCATTGCACCGAGAAGAAAAGCCATAACAAGAGAGTTGCTGGAACTCCACTTGTCTTGTAATGTACCAGCTTCACTTGGTTTGACAGTGGTACCATATATATATCCCTTATAGCCCCTTGAATCAATGGAAAGAAACATTTGTGTAGACCAAAGTAAATAATTAGTGCCATCGAGCTTTATCGGGCTGATTGGAAAAGAGGGATAATCATGATGGGTCCCTTGTGTAGAAGATTGGCCAGTGTTGGTGGTAGCAGTGGATGCAGCTGAATCAGGCATACTGATAGAATGTCAGTAATCGAGAAGTGCAGGAATTTGCAGAATGTTCTGCAATAGGCAGCAGTTCTTCAAAATAAACTCTGCAGGTTGTATAAAGAAACAACTACAGTGTTGTCAAACAAAGAGAAGCTGCAGATCTGTATACAAAATAAAATCTGCAAGGCTTCAAAAAAAAATACTGCACTCCTGCAAAAAAAAATCTGCAGAGCTTCAACAAAAAAGCTGCTGCAGGTCTTCAATAAAAAACTGCTGCAGGTGTTTTAAAACAGCTGCAGGTCTTCAAAAAAAGGAGGAAAGGAGTCTGCAGATCTTCGCACAATATGGATTTGCAGGTCTCGAAAAAAATTCTGCAGGTCTCGAGAAAAAAATCTGCAGGTCTCGAGAAAAAAATTTTCGAGTCTTAAAACATCTGCAGGTCTTCTAAATAAAATTCTGCAGTGCTTCAGTCTTCAAACATGGAGAAAAAAATACTGCAGGTCTTCGAGAGAAATAAATCTGCAGGTCTTCAATCTTCGAGAAAAATAAATCTGCAGGTCTTCTAAAAAAATCTGCAGTGCTTCAGTCTTCAAACATGGATCTCACTGTGCATGGAGATCATAAAATAGGATAAAGTAAATGAGGTAAACTCTAGGGCAAGTACTAGATCATATTTAGATCACCTCAAAGTACTGCCCCCATGAAATAATGGAAACGAGAGAAGGGAAGAGAGAAGGAGGGTCTCGGTTGATTTAGGGTTTTACGGTAATGGGTTAGTTGATCTAGGAGAGATCAATTGTGGAGGGAGACGATGGAGGAGAGCAGAATTAATTTCTCAGATATCGAGTTTAGGCTCTGATGCCATGTAGAAATTAGTGAATGGCTTGATTAATCAATGAGATCAGTCAAGCTCTCTATTTATAATAATAACAATAAAAGAGATTACAAAGGGAAACACTGTTCACGACACTGTTCTCGTGAACAGTGTCACAGCCCAAATATAACTCTAATTCTAACTAGTTAAATAGAGTTAGAATAGAACTAGGAAAGGGAAAATAACTAAAATAGAAATAACACCCCATGGGTCGATCTTATATCATGGATCGAACCATGTCACACGTAATACCCAAATACCCATATTCCAATACTATTTATTGAGGAGGGACAGATTTGGAAGCAAAGTTAAGATAAAAAGGCATATTTATCCTGTTAAAGCAGCATTTGGCTGGTGGCACAGCATAGTTGTCACGGTGGTTAGGAGACAAGTGTGGTCAAGAGGGCAAGACAAGTGAACACATTTATATATAACCATGGTTATGCTTTAGCCATGTTGAGGGAAAGATGCAATAGCGATTTAGTGAGGCCTGGTGTCACTCGATTTGCCACCAATTACATTGCATTGAAGAGCTTTCAAAAGAAGGTGGTAGGTCTGAGGTCTATGTTTGCAAGTGAACAATGGTTTGGTTGGCAAGGATCTAATTCAGAAGAAGGAGGGCAGCACAAGTGACTTATTCTGACGTGACTTGAATAAAGTTGTTTGCCATATTAGAGCCAGTGGTGGCAGTACTAAGGATGGTTGATACAAAGAAGAAGCCTACCTTGCCCCACATTTATGCTGCCCTTCAGAAGATGAAGGAAATGGTCAGAGCTGCGCTACCCCGAAGTGCAAGGGCATACACTAACATCATCGATGATCGATGGGAGAAGCACATGAGTCATCCATTGCATAAAGCTAGTGAGTTCAACACTTCAACATACTTTACACTTTACATTAGTTTTTCAATTTACATATTCAAAACTCAAAAGCATTAAGTCACTAACAAGTTATATTTGTGGTTTCCACTTTACCAGCACACTATCTGAATCCAAAGTATCTGTACTTACACGATCTTGGGCTAAACACAGAATTGCTAGAGGCAGTTCAAAATGTTATTGAGAAGTTGGAGCCCAATACATCGACACAGGCTAAGTGCAATGATGAGGTGAGAGTATGGCACTTGGTACTTTGGTAGTAAGTAAAGGAATGTAATTACTAAATAGTAAATACTAATGCCTCCAACAATGTTTGAAATTTGAAATGAAAACAGATCCAATACTTCAGAGAGGCTACAGCAAGTTCCAGTCAAAAAGCTACAGTAGAGGGTAGACAAAAGTCAGACCCTGGTAGGTGGCATGGCATTATATTTATGAATTATAATATATCCCTTTAAGATATACATATTCCTAATATTCTATATTTGTAATGCAGCGGACTGGTGGGTGCTTTATGGTACAAGTTCACCCAACCTAAGGAAGATAGTATTAAGAATGCTCGCACAAACTTGTTCATATGCGAGCGCAGCTAGAGTATATTCTCATTGATCCACTCGAAGAGGAGATTGGGTCACAAACGACTGGAGCAGCTAGTATATGTGCATTACAATATGAGATTAAGGATGAGACACATACGTAAAGGAATGGACACCAATGATAGAGAACCCATCGAGCTAGCAAACATTTTCCAGGAGGACTTTGATGATGATGAGGATCCCCTATTCCAGTGGATGAGGCATCGTGGTGCACCAAATATGGATCCACCTGAGAGTAGGCCCGACCCCACCATTGCGACCACAGCCGGTACAAATATTTAGTAATATATGTCGGAAGAGGGGCGTGTGTATTCAGAGTCACCGAGACCTTTTGAGGCTGCAGCAGGAAGTGTTGATGATTATGATGATGGTGATAATGATGATGGTAGTGATGGTGATGACCCTTCTGGTGGTGGTGGTGGCATGCGGAGTGGTGGTTATTATGATGATCGTCATGACAAGATGCATGAGCAGTACTAGTATGATCTGGGGACGCAGGTGGGACCTGTGCTTAACACAAGTGAGTCTCAGTTTACGCATGCCACACAGGATCAAGACCATGGTGCCCCCACTACATACAAGAGAAAGAAGGGTGGCAAACAATCACAGGCTCAGGATGATGACATGAGTATGAAGACCATGCTTGCAGGTTTCAGAAGCATGAGTATAGATACTACTAGTGAGCGTCAGTCGTGGCATTCATCTCAACCTAATCATGACTGATTATGGCCAGGAGAGTACCAGATCCGAAAATAGTGGCTATGGTCAGTTTGGACAGTTAGCACTTGAGTTCGACAATCAAAGCACTAGGTCAAGTTTTGTGAACATATTCCCAGTCCCAAACCAGCCACACCCATACATTCCTCAGTATGATAGTAGCAGCGGATCTCAAGCCTCATGGAAACCAACTCATCTACACCCTAAGATAGGGGACTTGGCATATGTTGATGACAACACTTATATGAGTACTGTGGCCAACTATGTGCAACACTACAGCAACATGATGACATGGGAAGAATATGTGGACCAACTCGTTCGGAAGGAGTGAATGCATCACATTTTATGGGATGATAGATTATAGATGTAATATGTTAAACATATTTATGTATTGTACACTTTAACATTTCTAATGCTTATTTAAGTTGATTTACATTAATTAAATGCTTTGATTGCTTTCTATTACTAAATTATGTGTAATAATAGGGTATTGTAGTACATCGTCACCTACCAACCTAGGGTCCAAAGTGAAACTCCGATTTGAACTTTGTTTTTGCAAAATCTAATAGTGTCATTGTGTTTAAATGATCTAAAATAGAGTCAGTACCAAGTTTCAGACCCAAACTAGGTCTAAAACCCACCGAAACCAGCCTTCGAATTGGAAAAAAAAAAATACCCAACTCGGAAACTTGGCATGTTGAAACCTGTACTCGAGACAAGTTCTCGTTCTTTGGTCTCAACTATTCAAACCTGAGGTACATGCGCTGCTTGTAGTCGGTAGGGAAAAATCTCCAGTTCATGGCTTCATTCATCTCAGCCCAAGTAATGACTAACCCAATGCCTCGGGTACGATTCTATTGTTGGTGTTTGATCCACCAGACTCGAGCCATGCCCTTCAGCTTAGCCTCCATCTGAAAAATATTCCAAACTGTGAGTCTAATCAAGATATTGCTCTGGGTTGTCCCCATAAAAATCTAGGATGTCCAACTTTGCACTTTTTTCAGCTCCATAAAGAGTCTCGTCATGTCGACCAATTTCATATGGTGGTGGTAGTAGTAGTGGTGATGCTACATGAGTCGGGCCCTGTGGGACAAAGTTGGAAGAATCCCCAGACTGCATGGGACTCTTTCCTCAATCTAAAGCTACCAGTCAATCAATAGAAGCTTGCATGGATGCCATCATCGTCTGGATGGAGCTGACAACTATGGTGAGGGTATCAACACGTTCAAAGAGGGTGTCAATTTTTGTATTGGTTTCATCCTTGTAGGAGTTGAACTGTTGGAGAACCTCCCTATTGACCATGATAGTTAGGACTTAGGTTATGGATAGAATCTCCAAATCAGTGGAGATCCCAGGGTTCGAAAACCCTATTCAGAATCGCTGTGAGCCTGAACAAATAAGAGAATACTCACATCAAAGAGTCAATGCCAAAACCTGTAAATAAAGTGAAGTATATGATAACAATGGCAGAATTGTAAATAAATTCAAATTTCTAATAGGGTTGCAGTACCATAATATTGGAAGTTCAACTAGAAAACATAGGAGGATTCTAACGCATAGGTAGAGAGAAAACTTGGAAGCTAAGTAAGAAAAAAAAAGGATGAACTAGAAGACGAAGAGAAGGGAGGGGTAAATCGGGAAAAGAGAGAACAAAAGATAAAAGAAAAGACATGGAAAAAAGGGGGAGGGGAAGGAATGAGAAAATGTATCGTCTTCTACCTTGGAGTCGAACCAGTGGGAAAGGATTTCAGTTTGACAGAGAGAGGCCCTCGACTTGAGGTTTCAAGCATGCGGGAGATGGTATCAATTCCAACTAACAAACCAGACAGCAAGTAGTTTGTTTGTGGATAAGAAGGTCGACCATCTTCAATCTTGGTCGCGATAGAAAACAAACTAATGTAAGACTAGAACCAGAATAGGTCTAATCTATGGCAGGATCAAATAGAAAACCCTCCAATAAACAAAATCATATGAGGGAACCAAGAGAACAATGGAAACTCAAATGAAGGAACAATTTCCTTGGTTGAAGTAACAAATAAAAACACACAAACTTGTAACCTGTGGAAGCAGCAATGACTTTGATGTGGTAATATTCAAGAAATCGATGGGACAATCAATTGAAAGAAATCCCAGCAGCTTGTAGCACTCTTGAGATCGATTTGAACAAAATTAGGATTTGGATTCAAGAAACCGATGGAAGGGGATGGGGGAATGGAATGGGCATCTCACCCTAGGCCTCTCACCTATCCTATCTCAGGATTTCAACATTGCATAAGCAACTTTTCTATTCATTCAAATTCGTGTATAATGCTGGCCTCCATTACAAACGTATATAGAAGACTCAAAAATAGACTTAGACACTAAAAAGGAAAGCCATAACCCAATCTTAATTAATAAGGTATCCTAAATTGACTAGGACAGTGAAATAATAAAGAAACCAGACTCAAAAATAGGACTCTAACTAAACTAATGAAGTAAATCCCGATTTCCTACTTTCTACCCATATTTTAGGCTCATTCAATTGGCCAATTACAGAGTAAACACATATAATCAAAGGCCCAATGCATACATAAATCCAAAGCTTATTTTCACTAAAATAAGCCCTCTAGGAGACTTATCTGCATTAATTCTCCCCTACTAGAAAACCCTGCTAGAAAAAAAACAACTCTTCCACGAGTTTGATAGAGATGCTTCATCAAACCAACAAAAGCCCGCCACATCATCAGACCAGGCTGCCTCTTATAGCAGTTGAATCCTACAACTACAATGGCCTGGTTTTGGGGCTTGTTCTTGCGGGCTACACATGGACCAACGATCTACATCAGCTAAGTAAACCTATGGGATCAAAACCCCAACACCTACAATGATGGAAGACTAGAACCAGAATAGATCTAACACAGACAGGATTAGAATCATCAAATAGAAAACCCTCCAATAAACAACAAATCATATGAGGGAACCAAGAGAACAATAGAACTCAAATAAGGGAACAATTTCCTTGGTTGAAGTAACAAATATAAACCCACAAACTTGTAACCTGTTGGAGCAGCAATGCTCTTGATGTGGTAATCTTCAAAAAAAATCGACGTGACAATCAGTTGAAAGAAATCCCAGTGGCTTGTAGCAGCCTTGAGATCGATTTGAATAAAATTAGGGTTTTGATTCAAGAACCGATGGAAGGGGATGGGGGAATAAAATTAGGGTTTGGATTCAAGAACCGATGAAACATGTAGTTTCGATCAAGATATCTCAGTTTCGCAAAAAAAGGAGACGAAACCCAGGTGCAATACAACTTTGTACCTGGTTTTGACTTAATTTCGGACATTTCGCAAGTTTCAACCTGAACTTTGTTGAACCACCTATATAAATTCACTTATCCCCATCGAAACTTGATGAAACCTGACTCGAAATGTTATCGAACCAGGTTTGGCACTTATTTATGCCAAATATCATTTAAGTAAATTATTTTTATATTTACTTAAGATATTATTCATAAATAAGAAAATACCTCCCCTATTTGAATCCAATAAAATAGTTAAAAAATAAAACCATTAAAGGATAAAAAGTCAACCCCCTAGTTCAAGGACAAAACTGAATTTTCGGTTGGAGTGATTTTCAACTTCCAATTGCCAGTGTTTTTCTCAAATCTAAAAATTTCATAAATTTTATTGTGATAAAACATTACTAAAAACCAAAAGAGAGGCAAAATAATCTTTTGTTTTGGTGTCTAAAAATTTATTCCATTCAAGACGATTTTAAACAACATTCGCGCACACCAAATAAGGTTTGACCAGAACATAACTCCTTCAACATAAATCAGATTTATGCAAACTTGGATTTGTTTGGGTACCTAGCATTTGAAAGTTGAAAATTGACCTTAATACCGAAAATTTCAGTTTTTGTTCTTGAACTGAAGGGTTGACTTTTTATCCTAATCCCAGATAGGATCACAACCAGCCATTATTTTCAAACTTAATACAGCAGTAAACCGGAAACTGAGATAGCAAGATATTCCCAAAATAGTAACGTAAGGAGAACACTGGTATAGTCCTAAGTTCACCTCAGATAAAGCCCAATTTCTAATTGTGGGTAGGGTATGGGATAACATTCAACTCTTCAAAAACTCAGCTCCAACTGATGGTTAGATCAGCAGTTATGAGTCTGGATCAAAATTAGAAAACTTTAGATCAGATTTAATAACTTAACAACAGAACTTGAAGCCATGGGATGGACCTCAAACTACTGTCGAAGATAGCTATAAATAGGGTGAATAAACAACAACCATAACCTTATCCCAACTAAATGGGGTCGGCTACATGGATCCAAAAGATGTTATGACAATAATGGAAGTAAGAGAAATAAAAGGAGTTTTTGGAGTCAGAATAAAATAAGTACAGGCAGAAATCGAAGCAGTAGTCAAAGCAGCATCCTGGGAATAATCCCCTACAAGGGGTCGGCATATCCAAGTCTTTGTCCTCCAAACAACTCTATCTGTGGTCATACTAGGATCGAGCCCTACCACCTGCATATCCTTTCTTACCACCTGAATCACATACTAAAATATAAGGTTTGAATAATAGAGGAATAAAGAGATATCACCACTTGGGATTTTTGCCAGAAATTTCCAGAACCAGAGTTGCCACAGGAGATGTTTGAACTTCAATCTTCAAATTGTTGATGAAGGTTGATAGGACTTGTTATGGAACATCAACAGTACCTCAAAAGTCTTGAAAGTTGGTCTTCATTGTCTCTCACAGAAAACAGATCAGAGTATTGAATAGAAATTGAAAATAAAAGAAAAAAGAATAAGGGATAGGAAACGGGGGAAGGGACTCTCACCCACGGCCTCCTCACCGTACCTCTCTCACAGCATCCCAGCATATTTTGCTTAAAACTCAAAATCTTGGGGTGTATGGAGACCCCTTCTCTTATTAATAGAATAAAAAACGATCAATGTCTTGCGTGGGGAGAGAATCCTTTACAAAATAAAATCCAAATAAGAATGAAAACTATTCCTAGATTGCTTTCTAAATCTGATTACATCATATATAACTAAATAAATCCTAAAATAGAAACAAAAACTAATTAAAACCTATCTAATAAGAATAGAAACTAATCTATAGTAGCGATAACAGTTCTCCATGCATGGACTAAAAGCCCATTACAGCTGTCCTCCAAATCTGGTGTGGACCAGAGTCTTGCAACAATCTTGTAACAGCATGGACCATATAATGTAGTCCTAGATAGGTAGGAGACCTACTAGGAGCCAACAACAGGATCAAATAACAAAAGGGGCTGCTGGTTCGAATGGACAGCACTAAGATTTAGGTCAATTCCTATGGTTAGGGTAGGATAATGGGAATATAGTTTATAGGATTAAACTAGGCAGGTTTTGGGGAGTTTAGAAAGCTAGGTTTGGTTAGGTTTGGATGAGAATTCAAAATTCCAGAAATTAGGATTAGGGTTTCGGGTTTTAGAAATAGGAAAACAGTCAAAACTAGGGTTTAGAGGTGGGATTTGGGGCAGGGTTTTGGATCGAGTATAGGGGACAGTGGGAGGGAGGTTCGACCAGAATTTGGGAGTTTTCTGATGGCTGAATTGGGTTTTACAGAATTTAGGGTGTTTTTGGGTTTCACAGAGACAAGGTCAGTTAGGGTTTAGGGTGCTAGGATGGGGCAACAAGCTAGGTCGAGTGTAGGGGTATAAGGAGAGGCTATGATTTGAATTTGAAGTAATTCTATTGGTTAAATATGGTTGGGCAGCAAGATCTAGGGTTCAGTGGAGTTAGGGTTTATGGGATTCAAACCAAAAATAAAGGAGATTGATTGTGAGAAAGGATTAGAGGGTTAGAAGAAGAAATTGGGTCTCAAACTTACTGGAGATTCCACTAGCAGCAGCTTGAACAGATGTCAAGGATAGAACCACCTTCGAATTGAAGAAGATCCTCCCAGCCATCACGGCGTAAGGAGTCAATCGGAGTCCATTCTCTCTTTCCACCTTGAGATCCACAAGAATGCACACACTCACAAGGGAGCAAGGAGTAGCAGCAATGGCAGCCAACAAATTCTTTTTTTAAACTCAAATAAAGAGTGCTAGGGGAACCAGTAGTTATTGCATGATCTTTCTAATGTAGTGCCAGGGGAACTGCCGAACGAGTTACCCCCATTGAGGGATATTTAGCATGTAATCGATTCAGAGGTGATTCTACAGGAGAACAATGACCTTCAAGATACTGTTCGTGAAGAGGTAGAGCTTGTGTCTCAAGTATTAGATGAGAAGGTTGCTAACACTGAAGACTCTTTGGATAGGACATTCACAGTTGGTGCTGATTCAGAGGTAAAGCATATAGAGTTTGTTATGCCACCATGGTTCTTCGAAGAGAAAGCTCCACGCCTGGAAGACTATATTCCTAATGTTTTTGCCCCATCAAAGTTTTGTTTGGGAATGGTCAAATCTGCTACTCATATGTTGTTTCCCCCTTACCACTACAAAATTCGAGGATGAATTTTTTCATGCTGGGGAGAGTTGATGCAGAATTATCACCAAACTGGGCTTCTTTTATTAGGAATAAGTCTAGGATTGGGATATATATATATATATATATATGTTGGGCCTTTGATCCCAAGGGTTTTCTAAGTAATAGGCCACTTTAATAGGCCTGGAATAGGGCTATATAGGTTGCATACGGGATTAGCCCAATACTTAGTCTTATTTTTATGTTTTTAATTGAACCCATTAAAAATTGGTTGCATCCAATTGGTTCAATTGGGTCAATTTAAGTTATTTAGCTTAGTGTCTTTTAATTTAAGTTATTAGGGGTAGATAGGTAAATTTACTGTTTTAAGTTATTAGTTTTAGTTTTAATTCCTTCCCTTCCACGATTTATCAAGGAAGAGGTTAAATTGTACTAGGTTTTGGCTATTAGCCTATTTTATAAATATTCAAATAGGAGGAGGCTCCCCACACATTACTTGAGTTTAAAAAAAGAATTTGTTGGCAGCCATTGCTGCTGCTCCTTGCTCCCTTGTGAGTGTGTGCATCCTTGTGGATCTCAAGGTGGAAAGGGACTGGTACAATCCGATTGACTCCTTACGCCGTGACGGCTGGGAGGATCTTCTTCAATTCGAAGGTGGTTCTATCCTTCACATCTGTTCAAGCTGCTGCCAGTGGAATCTCCAGTAAGTTTGATACCCAATTTCTTCTTCTAAGTTCTAACCCTCTAATCCTTTCCCCCAATCAATCCCCTTTATTTTTTGTTTGAATCCCATAAACCCTAACTCCACTAAACCCTAGATCTTACTGCCCAGCAATATTTAACCATTAAAATTACTTCAAATTCAAACCACAGCCTCTCCTTAATACCCCTTACACTCGACCTAGCCTGCTGCCCCATGCTAGCACCCCAAACCCTAACTGACATTGTCTCTTTGAAACCCAAAAACACCCTAAATTCTGTAAAACCCAATTCAGCCATCAGAAAACTCCCAAATTCTGGTCGAACCTCCCTCCCACTGTCCCCTATACTCGATCCAAAACCCTGCCCCAAATCCCACCTCTAAATCCTAGTGTTGTCCATTAGATCCAGCAGCCCCTTTTGTTATTTGATCCTGTTGTTGGCTCCTAATAGTCTCCAACCTATCTAGGACTACATTACCATATGCAGGTCCATCTTCTTGGTAGATCTTTCTTCTAACGCAATCTGTCATGGGGCTCACAAAATCTGTCAGAAATCTTCCAAAAATACAGATTTGATGGGGGTGGATGAACCTGGACAGATTCTTGCTGATTCCTCTTGACCACCATCGATCTACATCAATCTCAGTTTCGAGGCTGACCCAAACTGGCCTCTAACCGAAATTTCAAACCTTGCTCTAAAAGTGCAGCCCTTGTTCATGGATAGACCAAGAGATATGTGACGAAATCAAAGTTAATAAGGTTCAAAATTAGCAACTCAGTACCTTAGGAGAATCTAACCAATGCATGACCAAGAGATTACAGTTGAAGGAAGCCTAGGACTGGGGAAGTAAAATACCAAAAGTTGGTTTCAGGTTGCTAGTTGGATTTAAGGGAAAACCACCATAGAAGTTGCTGCCAGAAAAAATACCAGAACAGAAAGGTGCGGCAGGGTAGGATGTTGTCTTCCAATCTTCAGTACAACAAAAACTAAGCCTTATCCCATCTAAATGGGGTCGGCTACATGGATCCTTGCAAATCAAAGTAAGAGAAAAGAAGAAATGAAGACACAAGAGATGAGAAGTGCGAAAAGAGAAATGAAAGTAAGAGGAAATAGGCCCAGCCCAGGAAGTCAAGGAACTCTCAGTTATATCGAGTCGGCAACATGGATCTTTGCCCTCCAAAAGGCTCTATCCGAGGTCAAACTTGGTACAAAACCCAGACTACGCATGTCATTCCTCACAACCTCTCCTATGGTCATTTTTTGCCTGCCCCTAGCTCTTTTAGCTCCTTCAATCAAAATCAGATCACTCCTCCATACTGGAGCATTCTCAGACGACATTCATGCAGCTTGTCATTGACTGGGGGAACTCCCAAATCAACTCTAATACGATCATTCCTTACTTTATCAATCATAGTCTTTCTGCACATCCATCTTAACATCCTCATCTCTGCTACACATTGCTTCTCTGTATGATACTTAACTGTCCAACATTCTGCCCCATACATCATAGCCGGTCGGACAACAGTCCTATACAACTTTCTTTTAAGCTTTAAAGGAATCGTTGGTCACACAGTACTCCAGTCGCACCTCTCCACTTCATCCATCCCACTTTAATTCTCTGTAAAACATCATCATCTACGTCACCTTCTTTATTTATGGTTTGACCCCAAATATTTAAAATAGTCACTTTGCGGTACCTCTCTCCCTTAAATTTTCACCATATCATTATCCATCATAGAGTGACTAAAATTACACATCATATACTCCGTCTTTGATCTACTAATCTTAAAGCCTCTTGTTTCAAGGGTTGATCTCCACATCTCCAACTAAGCCAACTAAGCATTGATCCATGTCTTCCAATCTTCAGTACACCACAAAATATTTAAGGAGCATTCAGCAGCAAGTAATCACCTCCCAGTAGCCTCAGTACCACACAGTAGCACTCAGTTGCAGAGAATACTAAAATAAAAACTAGAGGATATGACCAAGGCCTCCCCCCACCTATGGCCTTGGTCAGTCTCTCACTAACCTAACGTATCTCACCTCACTCACTGTTTCACACAGCAATATGGCATAAAAACCAAGTTCTATTCATCATCAAAATCTTGGGGGGGGACTGATGTGGATTCTGGCCAGAGTAAGAGACAAAGGACCAGGCCCCTCTTTGGGCCAATGGACCAGCTCGAGCCAGCCTAGTAAAACCAACTCGAACCAGCAAATAAGGGGGCCTGAGATGCCCCGCGATTGTGTTCAAAATCCCCCTTCACTAGTCAAAGATGCTCCACAGCTTGAGAGAAGATGCTCCACGATGATAGGATTCCCCTTTGACCAGTCAATTGGATTTGGTGCACTTTAGTAGTTTCTATATTTAATAATTTCTAATTTGTGGCTGAATTATAAAGCCAAGTAGATTTAGTTACATTCTCTTAGGATTTAGAAGTTTCTATTTTATTGAGTTTCTATTTTAGGATTAGCTTTTATTTTGGAAGTTTATTGTAAGCTTGCCTATTAAAAAGGCCTCAGATCTTAATTGAAAATACAGAATTTAGAGAAAAGAATATTTTGGCCATTTAGCCATCGAGTATGGGAGCTTCTCCTTCGCTGCAACAGCTGAGATAGCTGTGGGCGAGAGACCCAGGGTGAGAGGCCCATTCCCCTACCCCCTTCTTCTATCTTCTCTTCTTTCCCTACCCTGCTCAATACCCATTGCTGCTTCTGTGTGTCTGCAACCATTAATTAAGAACTCGACCTGAAGATCAGAACTCACTTCCAATAAATTCCAAGACTGCTACTGCTGCAAGCCAATCAATTGAAGATTCCTGTTGCTCCTGCAAGCTATTTTGTTCGAGTGTATTTGCTGCTGATCCAAGTGCCAGCTGCTGTTGCTGATGATCCCTATACAAGGCTGAAGACTTATTTATTCACTGAGATTGTTGCTGCTGCTGTTGTTTCTCCCAATCAAGTGCAGGCTGTTGTACCCCTGTGCTTGGAAATCTGCTGCAACTTCTGAGTGTGACTTCTCCATACCCCTCCACCAAACCCTGCTGGGTTTTTGAACACCATACCATCCCTCTATCCACTCCACTCGAGCCCACTTTTCACTCCATTCCACTGGCTGGATCTGGCCTTCACCTTAACCTTCTATTTGGGTGTAATCTCTAGATCTCTCAATCACACCATCAGAATTGGCTGGGATTTTCTGCAGAGCTTCTCCCCTATACAAGCACCACTTGACCTGACTTTGGCTCTCTTCTATTGTCTGATTTGGCTTCTACAGATAAGTTCCTTTCACTTTCTAATTTGGTGTCCTGATGGTAACTTGTGATCTAGCCACCCTATTTCAATCCTGTTTGGAGAGCTTGCTGGTTATCCTAAGACTCACACTTGACTCTGATATTAGCCCCATTGAGTGGCTGGATTTGGATATTTAACCTAGGCCTTATTTCTGAATTTCGGCCTTTGTGTCACCCTGCTGTTGAGGGTTGTTTTAAGTTGACTGCTGAGTATTCCTGGGTTATTTGGGACTAAATCTAACCTAGTTAGTTCTACATTAGGGACTCTAAGGTGCCCTACATAAACAATAGCTGTTGTCAACACTAAAAAGGAACAAGAATAAAAAAAAAAGTCCTTCACAAAGAAAGAATAGGACTTGTACACCAAGTTACTTTGAATCTAATCTTTTAAACCAAAATAGAAACTTCCTACTAGCCTAAGATTACAATGACAAAGAAATAACTTAACATATATCCCCACAATTCTGGTTTTTGGTGAAACAGAAAACACCCAGCCCAATAGCTGGCTAGGCCTATAGGCCCATTAAGTAACTTAAGTGACTTAAAGTGAACCATGGCCCATTTAAGAGGTGAGGCTTTGGTTCTTTGGGTTCCAATGGCTGTACTGCTTGCCTAGGAACCTATCTAAATTAGACATCCTTCAACAACAATGGTACATTGGAAATGGAGCACCTCTCAGTCTCTTGAGAATCAAAGCAATCTATGAACTCTTCCCAAGTTCAACATTCTTTGACAGTTTGAATGAAATAAATCATGTATAAGTTATGCAGAATGAGATGACGATGACAGAAATTATTTGAAAATTATAATTATGCTCATTTCAAATATAAATATACCTTGAAAATCCAACAGCACTGGTGAAGTCAAAGTCGTAAGCATAAGTAGCATAAGAGTCGCAACAAATAATATGTTGAACATTTTCATACTGGGGATCTGGGAAGAAATGACCATACTGCAAAAGATTGAAAAAAGATTACAAAAGAAGAGAAAAAGAAAGAGTTAATAAACCAAAGAAATTATATACTGGTGAAAAGTGCTTCCATATAAAACAGACACTGAAGTTATTTAGGTTGACACATACAGAACGACCAGGTTTGAATTCAGTAGATGTCCTCAATCGCAGTACACAGCCAAATGCATATGGACGACTCAACATTCGATACCTGCAACAGAATGTTATGTATACTGGTACAATTAGTTCATAATTAAACTGCAACTAACCAAAACATTAATTCAGGGAGCAGTTAAATTTTGCAAGCAAATTATCAGTGAGACATTCAAGACTTGGCTACAAATTATTTAGCCTATAGATTTCGTATGAGGGCAGTTAACGACTAAAAGAAATATACTATGAACTTACATGTCTTGAGGAAGTGTCGAGTCATCAGTGTTGGAATACAAAAACAGAGACCCTCCACTCTCAATACTAAGAAACTTCAGTGATGCCAAATCAGTGTATTCGTTTGTAATGGCGAATATATCCACACAAACACCTGCTTGAACAGCGACAGCAGCCTGTGAAATTTTTTTAATATTCAGATTTCCATAAGTACCTCCTACTCAAATTAGCCTTTCCTCAAACCAACATTACCAGATCTTTGTAGAAAGGTGTCTGTGGAGGAAGTAAAGCACGGTCAGCATCCTCCCTTTTGCTAGCATACTGCTCACCATAACGTCTCGTATCTAATTGCCCAGCTCCATAATCAGGAGGACCAGATAAAAAGGCAAAGATCCTAGCTACATTATTTTAAGAAGAACAAACATTAATTAGTTTACAGATCATGACTTGTAACAGGCACAATTTGAAGAAACAAAGCAAAAAATTATCCAATTACAAACAAGTCTGTCGTAATTAAAACCCGAGCAAATGTGCAATCCAAAATCCATTGGACTTAATCACACCTAGTGCAAATGTATTTCCATATTCTGAGCCCAGGTAATTGATGATGGATTCCATTGCTACTCCAAAACCTCGCCCACCGAGAAACACACCATCTAGTCCTTGCCCTGCAGCAGTGGTTCTTTCCCAGGAAGTTGTTGGCTTTAGTGTTTCAAGAGCTGCAGCGATGCGGTCCTTACAAGTTTCTACCTGTTCCAGAATCGTAAAACCTTAGAAAAAATGGTCCTAGACGGACCACTACAACTGGTAGTCAAAGGAATTGTAACAGTCAAGACCACAAACAATTACATGTAAACTCAAATGTCAACCGTTAGAAGTATCGAGTGGGACCCATTTATGGGTCTCGGGATTAGCGCCTGGTGCTAATACCGAGATCCTTTATGGATCCAGACTTTGTGTGTTTTATTTTTTTGATCTTTTCCATATTTGCCCCTATCCCTATTTATATTGCATCTCCTTCATTATTGAGTGAATACAAGTTACAGCTGCAGTTCTATTCCTTTCTTCTCTTCTTCTCTGGTTTCATAGATTACATGGTATCAAAGCAGAGTTACTAGGCCTGGTACACAGCCGTGCGCAATCCCCTTTTCCCTTCTTTTTTCTTTTCTGCGATTTCTGGTTGATCTAAACAGAGGCTTGCGATCTTGAGAAAAGGGGAGGTTCCACCCCTCCTTTTTGTTGATTCGTTGGTTGTGGATTCAATTGCTGCAATTATGGATTAAATCTGCTACTTCTACAACCACAAAAACAAGAGCAAATTTCTAAATTTTTTTTTTTTTTTTTTTTGGGTGATGTTGTGAGAGGTTTGATGGCAGCAAGGGACTGATTTGCTGTTTGTTCGATTTATGGTAATTCGATTGGAGTTGGTGGTCGCATATCTTTGAGGTTAGTAGCAGCCAGTTACTATTTTGGTGCTTATCGATTTATTTTGGTGCTTCTCGATTTTTTGCTGGGTTCTGAAATTGGTTCTCTCTTCAAAGAACCAGCATGGGTTATGATAATAAAAAGAATGTGGTTACGGAAGTGGTTTCCTCATCCTCCATTGAATCACGGAGAAAAAACTTGAAGGTGTCACAAATTTCCAGCAATGGAGGAAAATTGTGAACCTTGTCTTGACAGGTCATGATCAACAGGCACATCTAACAGGCACCAAACCTGTTGATGATACGACTTGGGATACTATCGATGCTACTATTCTTGGTCAGATGTTGAACTCGATGGAGAACCATATAGTGAATTTGGTTACTCACATCGATACGGTTAAGGAATTATGGGAGCATCTTGGAGTTTTATATTTTGGTCAGAATAATTTGTCTCGAATTTATGAGTTATCTCAGGACTTCTATCAAACAGAGAGAAAGGGGCGGTCTATCACTCAGTTTGTTGATTTCAAGAGAATGTATAAGGAGCTAAATTCCCTCCTTCCTATCTCTTCTGATCTGAAGCAGATGCAGAACTAAAGGGAGCAATTGGTGCTTATAGGTTTTTTGGGCGGCCTTGGACAGGAGTATGAATTGGTTAGATCACAAATTCTTGGTGGTGAGACTCTTGCATCACTCACACATACATTTTCTCAAGTGCTTTGTGTATCTCATGAGAGTTCTCGTGATGCTACTCCTATAGTTGAGAGTTCAGCCCTGGAATCACAAACAGGGGCTGGTGGAATTGGACGACGAGAAGGTGGAAGTCGTAGGGGAGACCATAGCAGTGGAGGTGGCCATGGCACAGGAAGGGGTCAAATCAGCAAGGTTTTGGCTAATCTGGTACTTCTTTTGATGAATTGGGTACTGTCCGGACTTGTCACCATTGTGGCCAACCTGGACATATTTTAGAGGTTTTGTTGGAAGCTCCTTGGGAAACCAGCAAAACAGCAGCAGTTTGCTAATTCAGCCACAACTATGGATTCGGCCCCTCAGTCTCAACCATCTGAGGGTAAGGTAGTCATCATGTCAGAGACTCAGAGAAGGAGTTTGCCCGGTACAATCAGTTCCAGATCTCACAGCCCACTTCTTCCACTGCTACTTTAGTTAAGACAGGTAATGCCACTGCATGTCTCTCCGCTACATCTTGTCCCTGGATTATTGATTCAGGGGCATCAGATCACATGTCAGGAATGTCAGGTATCTTTTCTTCTTTGTCCCTATCATCTTCCAGTGTTACTTTAACCAATGGGTCTTTAACAAAGGTTAAAGGCACTAGTACTATTTATCCCAGTTCGTCTAATCCTTGCCTTCTGTTCTCTACCTTTCCAATTTTCTGTTTAATCTCATGTCTGTTAGTAAGTTAAACCAAAGCTTTAAACTGTTCAATGACCTTTTCAGGATCTTGCTATGAAGAAGACGATTGGTAGAGGACGGGAGTCAAGGGGGCTGTATTTACTTGAAGGTTCGGTTTTGTTGCTTGCTCCAGTGTTGCTTCTCACCACCAAATTCACTGTCATCTTGGTCATCGTTGGAGAGTCTTAAAAAATTAGATCCTAGTTTTGCTTCTATTTCTAGTCTTGAATGTGAGTTATGTCAGTGTGGGAAACTTCATCGTGTGAGTTATCCCCATAGAGTCCATAAGCGTTAAGCTTTTCCTTTTTCTTTAGTCCATTCTGATGTACGGGGTCCGTGTCCTATTATTTCCAACTTGGGATTCACATATTTTGTTACTTTTGTTGATGACCATTCGAGAATTACTTGGTTATATTTAATGAAAAAACGTTCTTAGTTGTTTTCTATTTTTTTTGCCTTTGTTTCTGAAGTTCGCACTCAATTTGGTGTTTGTGTGAAAATTTTGCGTAGTGACAATGCCAAAGAGTATTTTTCTGCACCCTTTTCTTCATTTATGGTTCAGCTTGGTATGGTTCATCAATCTTCCTGTTCTGACACACCTCAACAAAATGGTGTGACACAAAGGAAGAACCGGCATTTACTTGAAACTACTCGTTCTATGTTATTTGAGATGCAAGTTCCAAAAATATTTAGGGCTGATGCTATGATGACAGCCAATTATCTTATTAATCGTATTCCTTCCTCAATTTTTGGGTATGTTTGCTTCACTCGGGACCATCAGCCTGGTTTATTGAAGATAGATCCTAGAGCCCTTAAATGTATTTTCCTTGGTTATTCCTGTACCCAGAAAGGTTATCAATGTTATTCACCTGTTTTGTGTAAGTACTCGTAGTTGTATTCAGCATTCTATTTCCAACTTTGTTTCTTACTCTGGTTTGTCTTCTCCTTTCCGTTCCTTTTTGTCTACTGTTGAGGCCCATCCCCTTCCCAAGTCTATGACAGAGGCATTATCTAGTCCTGGCTGGAGAACAACTATGGAGGAAGAATTATCGGCTTTAGAAGTAAATCAAACTTGGGAACTTGTTTCGTTGCCCCCGGATAAGAAGGCTATTGGCTGTAGGTGGATGTATGTTGTGAAGGGTAATCCTGATGGTTCTCTTGCTCGTTTAAAAGCAAGACTCATGGCGAAAGGTTATGATCAGGTGTATGGTGTCGATTATTTAGAAACTTTCTCCCTTATTGCCAAGCTTACTTCTGTTCAAATTTTGATATCTCTTATTGCATCCAATTACTGGCCTTTGCTTCAGCTAGATGTCAAGAATGCGTTTTTGCATAGTACTTTGCAAGAAGAGGTATATATGGAGCAACCTCCAGGGTTTGTTACTCTAGGGGAGTCTGGTATGGATTGTAGATTAAAAAAAAACTTTGTATGAGCTGAAACAATCTCCTTGTGCGTGGTTCGGTCGCTTTACTAAGGTTGTTCTTGAGTTTGGTATATCTAAGTGTGGTGGTGACCATACCTTCTTCTATAGACACTCAAGTGTAGGGAAAATTTTTTATGATAGTATATGTGGATAACATTATTATTATTGGTGATGATTCAGCAGGTATCGTAGATTTAAAATCATATCTTCAACAGAAATTTCAAACTAAGGATTTAGGGAGTTGAAGTACTTTTGGGAATTGAAGTGGCTCAATCTAAAAAGGGAATTTTTCTGTCACAACGAAAGTATGTTTTGAATTTACTTACCGAGATAGGCATGCTTGGGTCCAAGCCTATTGGCTCTCCTAGGGATTACAATGTGAAACTTACCACCGGAGGGGGAGATGTTCTTGATCATCCTGAGAGGTATAAAAGACTAGTGGGTAAGTTAAAGAGCAAATTACATGCACCCCCTAGTGTTTGAAACAATAACAAAACACCCCCCGTAGTTTCACCATTTACGTGCACCCCCTGGATGATTGTGAGGCTTACAAATAAGCCCTTACCGTTAAGTTTAAACCATTAGGTGTACTTAAACATTTGAAAATGGCTATATTACCCTTAAATTTTTTACATGGACCACTTTACCCTTATTAGACATAACCATAGCCCAAACACATCTCCCCAAAACCAACGTTCCATTGTCATTTTCCTGTACCTCTCCCTTTCTTCTCCGGCAAAGGTCAGTTTAACTCATTATTTACTGTAACTGGAAGGGAAAGAACCAAAATTACTACCACATTGACGCAAATGCCGGAGGCAATGGAGGAATCAATCATAACCGGAGAATCAGTACTAGGAGAAAAGCCAAGCTTGAAAGCTACTGTTGACGACTCCTACAGAGATTGTGAGGTTGAGTACGACGAGTTAACGGCAATGGTCACAGGAAAAGGTTTTAATAGCTGATCTGGAAGAGGGAGTGTGGAAGTAGTAGTAGAGGTGGTGGGAATCGTATGGCGCTGCTACTGTTGTTGATGATGAGTTGGGGGTGGTAGCAGAGGTAGTGAGAATTGTCTGTCTGGCTTTTTCTCCCTTAAAATCTAGAAGGAACCAACCCAACCCAACCTCTCTCTCTCTCTCTCTCTCTATCTCTCTCACTTTTTCTACCTTAAAATCTAGAAGGAACCCAACACAACCATTCTTTTATATTGTGCCGATCAAAAGCAAGTCTCCAAAATTTGGGAGCTTCAATATCCGTTACTCAGTAAACTCTCATCTCCCTTTCTTCCCTGGTAAGAGATTGAGAGCCTTTACATCTCCGTTTATCCGAGCTCTCTCTCACTGCAATTGTGCTTTTGTTGTTTTCTTTTCTAGATCTATTAGGGCTAGGTCAATCCATTTTGATTCTCAGATCACAGATCTTGAGATTGGCTTTGAAATTTCGATTTTCTATTCTTTAGAGTTGTTATCTTTGACTGGTTATGTTTATAGGGTTATGATCGTTCTGATGGAAGGGAGACGGATTTCTCTTCATTTTTTTTTGCTCTTGGTCGTTACTGTTGCTTCGTAGCTTCACAAGTCGAGATCCGTTAACTACACTTCACTTGGGTTCTGCAACCTTCACCGGAACTGTTATTTTCTTCCATCCAAATCTTTCCAGCATTAACAACCTCACTGCTATCATATCTCAGTACAAGTCTAGGCATTAATAACATACCAAAGATAAGCCTAAAGTCCCCACTTTTTTAAGTGGAAGAGAACCGAATCCACAGCTTTCAGTTTCACAAATGTCAATTTCTTGCGACAATTGTTGATCAATGTTTGGCTTTCAAAGAATCAACATGTTCATTCTTCGCCCATTCTATAAACAACCTCCCAGAATTGGATGTTAACTGGCTAATTGGTACCTTTTATGGGAACTGTCAGGCTCTTGCTAATATTCGTGTTAGATCGATTCCAGGCGATTTGATTAAAGTAGCCAACTTTGGAATTACAAACTCTGAATCAATAGCAAAACCCTAAATTGATTTAGGGATTTCTCGTTTGGAGGAGAAGAAAGTACATAAGGGTAAAATGATACTCAAAATAAGTCACTAAAGTAAAAGGGTAAAACTATCTTTTTACTTTCAAAACTAACAGCTCATTAACACCGTGAGCCATCAGGGAGTTATACGTAAATGGTGAAACTACGGGGGGTGTTTTGTTATTGTTTCAAACACCAAGGGGCGCATGTAATTTGCTCTAAGTTAAACTATTCAACAGTTACCCGACCAGATATTGCTTTTCCTGTTAGTATGGTAAGCTAGTTTCTTTCTTCTCCTCAGACTTCTCATTAGGATGCTATTATCCGTGTTTTACGATATCTCAAGACGGCTCTGGGTAGAGGAATAGTGTATCAAGATCATGGTCATAATAGAGTTGAGTGGTTTTCAGATGCTGACTGGGCAGGATCTCTAGTTGATAGGAGGTCGACTACAGGATATTGTACATTTGTTGGAGGAAATCTTGTTTCTTGGAAAAGCAAGAAACAAAGTGTTGTAGCCCGTTCCAGTGCTGAATCAGAATATAGAGCAATGGCACATTTAACTTGTGATTTGATGTGGATACAGCAGTTGTTATCTGAGTTGGGTTTTAAAATCTTGGTTCCCATGCAGCTGTGGAATGATAATCAAGTGGCCATTCATATTGCTTCAAATCCTGTGTTTTCATGAGAGGACGAAGCATATTGAGATTGACTGTCATTTTGTTCTTGAGTAGATGCAAAGTGGTCTAATTCTTCAAAGTCATGTCAAAACCGAAGAACAACTTGCAGATGCGTTTACGAAGCCTTTGGGTAGTAGGCGGATCGATTATATTTGTAACAAGATGAGCATGATTGACATATATGCTCCAACTTGAGGGGGAGTGTTAGAAATACCCATTTATGGGTCTCGGGATTAGTGCCTGGCACTAATACTGAGATCCCTTATGGGTCTCAACTTGTGTGTTTTATTTTTTTGGTCTCTTCCATATTTGCCCCTATCCCTATTTATATTGTATATCTCCATCATTATTGAGTGAATACAAGTTACGACTGCAGTTCTATTCCTTTCTTCTCTTCTTCTCTTCTTCTCTTCTTCTCTTTTCTTCTCTGGTTTCATAGATTACACCAACGACAAAACAAAGACTGTTATAGCAGCCAGTATGATAGAATTTCAGAGAACAAAGATTTTTTTTTTTTGGAAGGGGGGGGATGGGAATTCCAGAGATTAATTACATTTAATAAAATTTATATTTTAATGTTTAAAAAGTAGCCACTGCTATAATGGACTTTCTAATAGTTGTAATAAGGAGGTAAGGTTCACCATGACATAGTTGACATTTTTGGCATTGAAACCTTGTTGAAGAATCTACCACAAATTATAACACCATTCCAAATAACTTCAAGTGGATAACTCGTAATATAACAAGCAAGAAAAAAAAAACTACAGTAAGAATTCTAGAAATAGCATATAGTGGCTGTATTTGAAAATTACATACAGGAGCCAAAAAGGATGACAAAGGCATAGCATCTTCAAGCTCAATTTGCAGGGTGCCATCCATATCTGGGGGAATGAAAATATTCTTCACTACTGGTATTGGCCCTTGAACATCATATAATCCTATTTTGTGGCTGAATGTAGCAAGACCAAACAGAGATCCTGGCCCAAGAGCTGCCAAGAGGAAAATAAAAAAAAATCAGTCTTCTGGAAGAACTCATGGACAGGAGAGCAGCAAAATCATTTTGGTCTAAGCAGCCACCAACCTTCCAAAGCTGCTAAAAGAGCGCTTTTGATAAGTTCTAAAAACTCTTCAGAAGCTGCAAAGGAGTTAAAGAAATCCACCATACATCAGTTCTCAACAAAACTAACACATGCGAACTCTTAATCAGTAATAAGTGCACACTTCAGAAATGAAGTAAATAAACTGGATGACAATGATTATGGCAAGGAGACCAATCCTTCTGCTGACTGCTTACTTCCCCTTGCGTTTGAAACTAGGCAAACCCTCGGGTTTCTCCAGGGCTGAGATAGTTTCAAATATAGTGGGCTCATGCATAAAAAGAGGGTAATATCTCCATCGTCACTCAATGAAAACAATAAGTTTAAGATGCACATCGCATAAATAGTAAAGAAATGGAACAATTTACATTCATAAAAATGAAACAAATAAACATGAGCAATGTACCATCATGCAAGGACATAAAAAAGGGAAAAGCTAGTTGTCACCTAGGTAGTTTGCAAAAGTATTGTAACCTATATTTAATTGCCTAATAACAAGGACATGATTGGTTAAAATAACAACCATAAAGTAATTTCATATGTCCATTAATAGGTCCCATTTTTCATACAAAATGTTAGGGGTGTCAAAACATGCACCGAACCGGCCAACCCAACCCGATCTGAACCGCTAAGGCCTGAATCAAACTGAGCCGATCCCTTATAGGGCAGGTTTCTGTTTCAACAATTTAAAACCCCTCGGTTTAGGCACGGTTTGGGCTACACCGATGGTCCTCCGATAGGCCCGAACCGGAAAACCCGACCCGGTAGAAACCGAAAACACCTTAAGTATATAATTACTCCCATGGCATTGCACTCTTTCAAACTTGTTTGGATAAATAAAAATGGAGCCCAGCCCATTTGAAAAGTTAAAAACTTAAAAATGAGCCCACCCATTTGAAAAGGTAAAAACTTAAAATGGAGCCCAGCCCATTTGACAAGGCCCCCATCAGGCAAATGAGTTTTGGTCTAAAACCAGGCTGCTAACGGTTTGATACCGGTTTTTAAAACCGACCCAAACCATTTCAAATCTGTTAACACAAACCGAGACCAACTCAAACCGAAACCGAAACCGACTCAACCCGAACCGAAACAGGCCCAAACCGACCAATTGACACCCCTACAAAATGTCATACCATTGGGATAGGAATGGAACTACATTGCCATGAAAACCCATTGTTGACATTTTGGTTGAAATCATTTGTGAGGTTGACTATGCCAACATTAACACATCATGCTAAAGCATGGTCATGTCTTAAGACTCTTAACACACAGCAGCTTTAATGGCATAGGATAAACACAGACAGCACAAACCCAGTAAACCTACCGGGTTCCCTATATATGTTTATAAGGACTCCACATGACTTTCGTAATGGAACTGTGGAAGAAAGATTCCATGGAATTGATTGTTACCTGAACCCCTTCAAGATCCTTTAAGCGAAGCCTGAGCTCTTTCATCACCCAATATTAGTACAATATTAACTCTCACAGAACAAGTCTCTCCCTCACTCTCTTTCTGTGTGCGAAATCTTTACTTCCCAATCTCCCTCGAAATTGAAAGACCAAGTTTTCAGTTCCTGCAAATTTCTTGTTATCCACTTTGATTTTTTTTTTTTTTTTTTTTTTTTTTGTTCTTGTGGTACCACAATTTGAAAGCAGGCATGTCTGGTCTCCCAAATGTTAAATAGACGGATCTGGTGGCCAGAGACCACTGTCTCCTGAACTTTAATCGGGAGATGTCATTGAGGGTTGAAGTGAAGCAGTTCTACAATGGCAAATCAATGTCGTTTAAGAACCTATCAGATTTTGCAGCTTGATCATGTGAGACCTTGGAAAGCCAGAGGACACTTACACAAGGAAGTGCAAGACGAATAGAACAACTTGAATGCAATGAATTTGTGATCATGGTGGCAGTAGTGTTCCTTCTTTGCAGCATCCAGAACCAAAAAATTAAGAAACTAGTTACCCATAAAAACCAGCACTATCTTTTCAAAGACGAGTCATTTTGGAGAGAGATTGGGAGTGGTGTTGGTTATTTGGAATCGGCGAGGAAGAAGAAGAGTTGCAGACTTACGGTTTTTTTGGAGAAGGCGGCTGTTATTTTATCTAATTGTTTGGAGTGAAAAACGGAATTTCAAAAGTAATATTAAAATGACATTTCAACCTTAAAAGTAATCATAACATGACAAAAAAAGAGGGTACCGCAAATTATTTTTTTTTGGGGGGGGGGGGGGTTAGAAGGGTATTGTAAATTAGGTTACAAATCATTTGTAACTGACTGAGTGACATTCAGACAGACTAATGTGGAGCTGGATCATGAAGGACCTAGCCCCAGGTAGTATCTTCTTGAACAAAGTTTAATGCTGATTTGGTCTTCAAAGACTGGGCAACAATTGATGAACTTGTAGCAGATCACACAACAAAATCGATTTGAAATAGAAACAAAAAAGAAATAGAAAATATAGAAGGATAGATTTGAATCGAGTATCCCAATCTCTTCCTGGTCTCTCACCCACAGCTTCTCACCGTCTTTTGGTCTCTCACCAATGGTATCTCACCATACTCTCTCACAGAGCAAACACAAGGCTATCTTTTTTTTTCCCCCCTCTCATTCTCATTAATCAAATTCATGTACAAGGCTGTAGCCCCTTATAAACTTACAGAGAAAACTCAAAAACAAACTCAAACACTAAAAGGGAAAGGCCTAACGCAATCCTTAACTAATAAGGTAACATAAACTAACTAGAAAACTAAAATAACGAAAGAAACCGACTCAAAACAAGACTCTAACTAAACTAATGAAGTAAATCCCGTTTTCCTACTTTCTACCCATATTTTAGGCTCATTAAATTGGCCAATTACAAAGAAAACCTATGGAATCAAAAGCCCAACACCTACATAACCCAACCCATGGCTTATCTTCAATAAAATAAACCCTTTAGGTGACTTGTCTGCAACAATTCTCTCCTACTTGAAAAATAAATTCTTCCACGAGTTTGATAGAGATGCTCCATCGAACCAACAAAAACCTGCCACATCATCAGACCAGGCTGCCTTCCACAGCAGTTGAATCCCACAACAATACTGGATTGGTTTTGGGGCCTTGTTCCTGCGGCTACACATGGAACTTTGATCTACATCACAGACCCTATAAAAAATGAATGGTTTTCATGCATTTCTAAGCACAGTATTTTTATGAGATATAGGAAATTACAAAAACTTCTAAAACATCAAACGTTAATTGCGGGTCTAAGGAAAATTAGATATTGACGGTATGTTCACTAAGATGGTTTATTTAGGCCAAGTATGTGTCAGAAGAAAAGATTAAACAAATACTTATTTAAGCAAGAATAACTTTCACAGGGGTGGAGAGAGAGAGAGAGAGGATAAAAGTAAAGGAAACATGAAATTTTTATGGCATTTGGTAGCATAGAGAAAATTTAGGAAGAAAGATGGAAGTGGGGAGCATAAATTCTCCATCCCTTGACCAGTCCAACTCCTTAGTCTCTGTGTTTCTCTCCACCCACCCCCACTCGGTCTCAATTTTCTCTCCACCACTCCCCACATCCCCCCCCCCCCTCTTTCTCTACTCCCATCATCCGTCACCTCTCCCCTCACCCAATCTCCTTTCTCTGTTTGCTCAAAAGCCATTCCCCTCCCCACTACACAACTTTCAACTTTGTAGTTTCCTTTATTTTAATTGTATTGAAAACAATAGACTATCTAGGTTTACTACTGGTGGTCGGCTGATTTTGATACAAAGTGTAATAAAATATGGGCTTTGGGCCCAACTTGATCGCCCACATCTGGGGGCTGATCGCAGGCCCAAGATGAGAGAGGAGGAACGATCACTTAAGTGATCGATTCCTTCCCCCCTTCTTATCCTTTGTTTAAGATTCCCAGAGGGAATCGGATTAGTGGGGGAGCCCTAGGGGTTTAGCCTATAAATAAGTTATTTGGCTCAAACCCTAAGAGATGAACACAATTAGAATCTCTCTCCCTCTGTTTCAAGTTCTGTGTTTTTCCTAGGGTTTCCATTCAATTGCCTAGGGTTTTGTGGTGTGGAGTTCTCAAGTGGAGAAACCTGTCGCGATCGTGATCTGCTCGTAACCGCAAGCCGCATTCGATCATCCATTCCGCTGCGATTCCATTCGGTTCAGGTAATCCCTAAACCTCTTTGTTTATGGAATAGGATGCATGTTTCCCTAACAGTGGCATCAGAGCCAATTAGGGTTTGCGGTTCACTTTCAATTTGAAATTTTTTTTGGGGGTTTCTTGAGATCTGCGCCCAACGGTGGTGCACGCTGCCATAGCAGTGCACGTGCACTACAACTGGCTGCCAGGAGCGCTGCCTTGCATGATGTGCTTTGCACACTCTAGCAGTTTCTGCCGACCTATTAGTCCCTGTGCGGCTGTGCGCTTTGTTGCTGCACTCGCGCGGCTGCATGATTGCGGCCTGCATTTTTCCTTTTGCACGCATGTCGTTTGTGGTGCTACTGTGGGTTGTTTTTTAAAAAAAAAAACACAAGGAGGCAAAGCATTAAATAAGCATGGGACTTTGCATTCATTACAGTTTGAGTATGCAGGTTGCTTTTTTGAATTAAAAATAAAAAAAAAGAGTTCTTTCTCAATCGTTGCTTTTTGAGTGAAGTTGATTCTGCATATTGGTTTTTGTTTTGGGTGCATAAGCCCCATCACCCACCGTAGTGAGTGCGTGGTTAACCAATAGAAGGGTAATCGGGTGTATGGGTTGGCAGAAGCTAAGGCAGCGTCGTGCATGTTGCACCGGCAGATCCATAACTACAATTAAAAAAAGAGAGGGAAACTAATAACCCTAATTTTAATTGTTAATTATATTTTTAAGGCTTTTTGGGAGAAGGAGATGGGTGAAGTGGGGATTCCTTCACCCACCCCTTTATTTTTTTCCCTAATGGGCTTATATGTGATATGATTTTATTGTATGCATATGCTTTATTTTTGTTTGTTATGCATTGGGGCTTGTTATTGAGTAGGTTATTATATGGTTTCTTGATCTAGGGATAAATCATTTTTTTTATATGCATGTAAATTGATATATGTATTGTTTGTGATTTGTTCTTGTGACCCTTAACAAATTTTGGGGATCTCCCCTGTTGGGTTTTTCGTTTTTGGGGGCATTTTATTTATGTCATATGCACCCCCCATTAATGAGAAATCATTTTGTGAGATCCATGAGAGAAAAATGGGAGATAGGGTGTTGTCCCAAATCGTCCCATATTTTTCCCATGTGTATTGGAGATCGCCCAAGGCCACTTTATTAATAAAGAAACATGTGATTCCCCCCATTGCGGTACAGACCTGTTTGATGCTGCCATTAGGGTATCGCTGTCAAACACCCCATCCCATGCAACCATGTGTTTTATTATTTATTTCTCATGGGATGGATTTGGTACTTGTCAAGTGATGTGTTTATTTGGATAGATGTGCGTTAGAGTTAGTGCCTGGAAGTGATACAAAGTGCAATGCTCGCTAGTAGTTTGTACTAGGATCTTAAATGTAAAGAGCCGGTTGTAATTTTAATATTTTTTGAGAAGCCATGCAATGGGAGCTATTGCACTCCGTATCACAACCCCGTACAGACTCGGCATATCACTTCAAGTACCAAATTTGGGTCTCTTGTGTGAGTCCCTTGCGCACCCGTATGTATGGCGCATTAAACTGTGGTTAGGAGATTCTTGTTTTGCTCCTACATTTATTCGAAATCAGTTAAAGTTATACGTCCTCAGACCCACACATTGTGAGATTTGATTACCAGCTGAGCGAAGTTTTTGGTCTCACAGTGTGGGAAAGGGTACCATTAATTTTAATTAGGGTTTCTTGAACAAATTTGTGGATTTATGGATGTGTACTAAATGTCCTCCCTTACACATTGTAGTGATGACTTCTAAGACTGTTGTGGCTGACCTTAACCAAAGCAACAAGTTGGATGGCACCAACTATGACATGTGGCACCGAAAGGCCAAGTTCTTACTTAATGAGCAAGATTACCTAGACCTCCTGACCACTGAGATAGCCCCACCCGAAGTAGGTACTACCGCCCGTCACCGTCAAGAAAAAGAGGCTTACGACAATTGGTTTAAGAGAGATCGTAGTGCGCGCTTTCTTATATTAAGCACGATGCACGATGATCTTATCGGCCAGTATGAGAAGTGCGAGACTGCCAAGTCCATGTAGGACCAGGTAAGACTCAACTGTGGCGGTACATCCACGACCAGACTTAGGTCTATGACCTTGAAGTTTGAGATGTACCGTAAGGACCCCAAGCACACTATGGTTGAACACCTCAGGGTTGTGAAAGACATTATCCGAAAATTAGATGATGCCCAGTACACCTTACCGATGAGCAGCAAGTACAGGCCGTCATCAGGACGTTGCCTAATTCCTGAGGGCAGATGAAGATAGTTCTGACACATAACGACACTGTCAAGACATTTAATGACATTGCCGCTCATGTGGAACTAAAGGCGGAGCGCCTAGAGGCGACCCAATCACATGCCCTTGTCGCCCAAGCGGGGCAGCGCAAGAATGGGTCTAAGCGCAAGAGACAAAGGACCACTGGGAATCAGGATCAAGCTCAGAAAGCTGCACCAACTGGGCGTAAGACCACCAAGCGCCGACGTGGCAAGCGAGGTGGAAAGAAAGATATCACCAAGGTCAAGTGCTATAACTGCCAGAAGATGGGGCACTTCGCTCGTGACTGCACTGAAGCGAAGCAGGTACCATTTCTGCCTCTCTCTCCTTGTACTTTTGTATATACACACGTTTTGGTTGCCCAAACCCAATCTGATTGGATTGTGGATACAGGTGCAACAAGACACATAGCGCGAGATCGAAGGGGGTTCGTAGATTATAGAAAGATTTCGGATGGCGCCTAAAGTATCTACATGGGGAATGGCACAAGTGAAGCAGTTCGAGGAGTTGGTACCTACCAGCTCACCTTTCGCACTGGGTGCATCTTGCTACTTCATGATGTACTATACGCACCAGAAATCCAGCATAATCTACTTTCAGTTACTGCATTATTGACTTTAGGATACTCATTATTTTTTTTGGTGACTCTTTTGAGATACGATTGGATGGTAGTAGTTTTGGACATTGTAGGCTTGAGAATGGTTTTATTAAATTAGATTTGATAATTTCTATTGTTTCCTCTTCATCTTTTGTAATTGATTCTAATACTAGTCCAGATTCAATTACTTGGCATGCTAGACTAGGACACATAAGTCGAGATAGGATGGGACGGTTAGCTCGAGAAGGCCTTCTTGGCTCACTCGCTAAAGTCAACCTACCGACATATGAGGCCTGTTTAGTGGGTAAGGCCCACCGGAAGCCTTTTGAAAAGGCTAAACGGGCAACCCAGACCCTAAAGCTTGTCCATTCGGACATCTGCGGACCAATGAACATGAAGGCACGTCATGGTGCTTCCTATTTTCTCACCTTTATCGATGATTATTCACGATATGGCTATGTGTATCTGATCGCTCACCGCTACGAAGCGCTAGATTGCTTCAAACGCTTTGTAGCAGAGGTTGAGAATCAGCAAGGCAAGAGGTTAAAAACTCTGCGCACTGACTGAGGATGTGAGTATTTGTCTGATCAATTTAAAGAGATGTGTGAGGAAAAAGGAATCACTAGGCAGCTGACTATTCCCCACACTCTATAGCAAAATGGTGTAGCAGAGCGGAGGAATAGGACGCTTTTAGATATGGTTAGATCGATGATAGCGCAGGCCAACCTCCCAAAATCTTTCTCGGGGGATGCTATGTTGACCGCTACCTACGTCCTTAACCGCATGCCGTCACAATCAGTTTCCTCCACTCCCAATGAATTGTGGAAAGGCGCAAAGACCACTTTGGGGCATATGCAACCATGGGGATGTGCAGGATATGTTCATAGTACCTCCCATAAGTTTGGAAAACTTGGCCCTAGAGCTAAAAATAATATCTTTATAAGATATTCTGATACCTCGAAAGGCTATGTAGTGTACGGTGAACATCAAGATGGAGGAATGACAGAGAGTGAGTCCCGCGATGTGGATTTTCTTGAGACCGATTTCCCTAGCATCAGTGATGCAGGTAGAGACCTTGATCTCTTTGAGATAGAGACTGATGAAAGCGTCTCACCTACTCTTGGCGAGGGTGAGGAATTAAACACTCATCATGAGATCGCCAGAGAGGGTGAGAGTGATCATCAGCCCAGTGGGAGTGCGCTTCCTAATAAAAGCGCACAACCCGTGGGTCAAGAACCCTCTGCCCGTAAGAGCGCACGCGGACACGGTCCCCGACGTTGTTTTGAGATTGAAGGGGACGTTGCCCTCGTCTATGTCCTGAGGGATGAGGATGAGCCAACCTCAGTAAGTGAGGCGCTCTCGTCTCCAACTAAGGAAATGTGGCAAGCTGCTATGGAAGATGAGTTGAGTTCTATGAGTAAGAACAAAGTCTGGGTGTTAGTTGATCTTCCACCTGAACGCAAGGCCATCGGGAACAAGTGGGTCCTGAAGGTTAAGCGAAAGGCAGATGGATTAATTGACAAGTATAAGGCATGTCTTGTGGCGAAGGGATATACCCAAAAGGAGGGTATAGACTATGATGAGACGTTCTCCCCTGTGGTGAGAATGGCCTCAATACGCCTCATTCTAGCCATTGTCGCAAAATTGGATTTGGAGCTCTACCAAATGGACGTTAAAACTGTTTTTCTCAATGGAGAACTAGACGAGGAGATCTTTATGGCTCAGCCTGTGGGCTTTGAGAAGGGACATGAGCACAAAGTATGCCGTCTCAAACGTTCCATCTATGGCCTTAAGCAATCGTCCAAGCAGTGGTACATTAGATTTCACCATGCCATTACCACTGCGGGTTTTGACATAATTGAAGAGGACCACTGTGTGTATGTTAAACTGTCCAAGGCGGGGTTTCTTATCCTATCATTGTATGTTGACGACATCTTATTGGCTGGGAATGACATTGGGATGATTGTCGCCACTAAAGAGTGGTTGTCCTCTACTTTTGAGATGAAGGACATGGGTGAGGTCAACTTTGTGTTGGGCGTGAAGATTGTGAGGGATCGCACTAGGAGACTTCTTAGTTTGTCTTAAGAGACTTACATAAAGAAAGTCCTGGAGCGGTTCCATATGAGCAACTCGAAACCCGTTAACACTCCAATGGACAAGGCATGCACTTTGAGCCTAGACCAATGCCCTAAGAGTGATGAAGAGAGAAACTTAATGTCCAAAATACCCTATGTAGCGGCAGTAGGCAGTCTGATGTATGCGATGATGTGCACGCGTCCAGATATTTGCTTTGCCGTCGGCATGGTGAGCCGTTACCAGAATAACCCAGGGCCAACTCATTGGCAAGCAATAAAGAGGATGTTTCGATACCTACGTGGCACTGCAGACCTCTCGCTCACCTTCAATGGTTTAGACTTGAGACTGAGAGGCTACAGTGATGCTGATTGGGCTAGTGATAGAGATGAGCGCAAGTCCACTTCGGGGTATGCGTTTGTCCTGGGAGGTGGGGCTGTCACTTGGAGTAGCAAGAAATAGACCTGCATCACCCTGTCCACGATGGAGTCGGAGTATGTCGCATGTTCGGCAGCAGTACAGGAGGCCGTTTGGCTCAGGAGGTTCTTGCAGAGACTTAGCGTTTCTGCTCACTTAGATGACGCTGTGCCTATACATTGTGACAGCACGACAGTGCTTACATTTGCGAAGGACCCCAAGTTCCATGGTAGAGCCAAGCACATTGACATACGGTATGTATTTGCTTTGAGAACACTTTGTTTGTAATGGACATTTATCTGTATTTCTCTTACATTTATTGATGAGCATATATTTGTTTGAGTAATCTTGTGTGTATACATTCATTGTTGTAAAGATGTCACCAGGCATAGAATCGACCCACTCACACGGGTGATACGCCTCGGCGCTGGGGTATAGCGAGCAAGATGAGCCCATGAGCATGTGTGCTCTATGGCGCCTTAGTTAGAGCTAAGATGAGACCCTTACTTGGTCCAACTTGGAAGACACCACACTTCCGAGTAGCCTGTTAGAAGCCAAATGTGAGCTTCTAGGCAGAAACCATGAAGGTGACTACGCTAGAGACTCAGGTTAGGCGCTTAGAGAAGCGACTAGACTAAGATCTGTATGGTGTTTATTTATTGCGAGTGACATGCCCACCCTAGTGGGTGTTACGCTATAGCATGCATATCATACTGCATGTGCTCATGACGACCGATTGTGAGAGTAACCGAATGGATCCATGCTTCGTCACTGTGTGAGCCACGTGGATTATATTAATCCCACAATACCCTTATCACCTGAGACGATGTCATGAAGAAGACACCCAATGACGCTACTTTGATGTTCTCCTTAGGACCATGGATGATGCAGTCCAACGGGAAGCGATTGGGAAAGCTGTTGGGGATATTTGGATTGACATGAGGGGCTCAGGGAAAACCATTGGACGTTACACCTTTGTTATGTGACTCATTGCCCGGGCGACGCGTCGTATTTGTGATCGACGCAGTCATGAGTACATTGCATACCAAGGATTAACACTACTCATCATGAGGGGTCGAGAGTGTTAGATCGGGTGCAAGTGGATCGTTTGGGGTATTTCGAGACTTTTGAGAGTGTTACACCTTTGTTATGTGACTCATTGCCCGGGCGACGCGTCGTATTTGTGATCGACGCAGTCATGAGTACATTGCATACCAAGGATTAACACTACTCATCATGAGGGGTCGAGAGTGTTAGATCGGGTGTAAGTGGATCGTTTGGGGTATTTCGAGACTTTTGAGAGTGATGTACTATGTTGGCTAAATGGAAGTTTGATATAGTACTCCTACCTTGTACCATCTCGTCAGGTTGCACGCCCCATTGCCTGTATGAAGGATAAACACGGAATGAGAGAAACTTGAATGCATAATTAAATTTATGCGCCCTATGTGGGCGAGTGGGAGATGTAATAAAATATGGGCTTTGGGCCCAACTTGATCGCCCACATGTGGGGGCTAATTACAGGCCCAAGATGAGAGAGGGAGGAACGATCACTTAAGTGATCGATTCCTTCCCCCCTTCTTATCCTTTGTTTTAGATTCCCAGAGGGAATCGGATTAGTGGGGGAGGCCTAGGGGTTTAGCCTATAAATAAGTTATTTGGCTCAAACCCTAAGAGATGAACACAATTAGAATCTCTCTCCCTCTCTTTCAAGTTCTGTATTTTTCCTAGGGTTTCCATTCAGTTGCCTAGGGTTTTGTGGTGTGGAGTTCTCAAGTGGAGAAGCCTGTCACGATCGTGATCTGCTCGTAACCGCAAGCCGCATTCGATCATCCATTCCGCTGCGATTCCATTCGGTTCAGGTAATCCCTAAACCTCTTTGTTTATGGAATAGGATGCATGTTTCCCTAACACAAAGCACTTTGATTAGCATCCCAGTTTTTTTTTATTGCTTATTCTTCAGGCTCCCACAGCAGTTTCTAAAAGGATGGAAAAGTTCATGACAAATTTTCTTCGTGATGGATGCAAAAGATAAAAAGAAGAAATTCCCATTGGTAAAATGGAAATGGGTTTGTAGGCATAAAAAATTTGGAGGACTCAGCATCAATACATATTAGTAAAGTTTTCTTCCATGGTAGCTTATATTCTTCAATTAATTAGAACCATAAGAACAACAGAAGTAGTTATATCAAGAAGAAAATTTACTGATGCACCCAAGAAAAGAACATTGATAATGATAAATTCCAGCATACCATAAAGGAGATATTCAGAGATGATAAATGTGGCTGTTTGAATGCTCTTGACAAACAAATTGAGTGTTAAACATTAAAACAGATCAAAGCCATACTGCAACTGAAATAAGTACTAAAGAAACATAGCATTCTTAAGATAATTATATACCATGAAAACAGATCGCTCCAACAAAATCATGACCAAATCCAAATGAACCCCAATTATTGACCTGCAAGAAAAGATGTATCATCTGGGAAAAGGATTGATGGATTTAACTGAAACTCGCTTGTTTCCAAGGAAGCTTAATTAAACAATGGATCTGGTTCGAAACAAGTTACTTAAAACTCCACCGCAATCATGGCGAGAATTTTGAGCTTATTAGGTGATTAAATCTCAGCCAATTAACATAAATAATGTCAAAATTTTGTGACCACGCTAGTAAAGAATAATTGTTAAGCCCCAGATATACTTGCTTGGAAGTGGTTAATTATTGCAAACAAACAACAAACGCATACAAGCAAAGATCCAGAGTACAGCTATCTAAGTTGAAAACACGGCCATAAACAAACCAGAAAAAGCTAGATCAAGAATTAAACAAAAGATTCACCAGAGCTCCCAATCAAATCTTACACGACAGATCCACCGCTGCGACATAGACCGGACATGCCTGTATTGCATCTTCACCGGGTCCATCCACTACAGAGATGGAAAACAGATATCAGATGACAGAAAAGCAAACAAAATTGAGAACTTTTACAGAGCCACTAAAACGCTACAAAAATTGAATTACCAGGCATTTCGAGATCAATGAAAGACGACATCATCTCCGCACAGGACAGTGGCTGAGAATAACGAGCGATAGCCTGCGAACTGAGACCATTAAGGGCTCCACAGAGGGAGCAACTCCACGCCCACTGCTCTAATTCGCAGTATGTATTGAAGTACGCCCAGCAGTTCTCACAGCGAGGAAGAAGATGACCATCAGCACCATATGCCGGCGGGTTTCCATGCTCATCAGTCGTCGCGAATGGTGTCACTGTAACCCCCCACGGCAATCCTCCAGCCTCTTGAGCATCGGCGTCTATTGGAAATCGCGAAACAGTTGCTCTAACCGCCATTGTTGAGAATTTCTGTGCTCCAGAGACGAGAAACCCAAAATAAATAGAGGTTTTCAGGCTTTCTTAGGAAACAACAGCAATGGCGATGCAATCATGGTGGATGAATAATCCAGTGTCTACAGACGCGCAATTAGCAAAAATAGGAATACAGACGCTATATCCTAACAGAATTACCAAAATACCCTCCTTGGATTATATTCTATACATGAAAAAACTAGGGGCAATTTCGTCATAGAAGACAGAAATTTCAGAGTTTCCATACTTCGCTTCAGAGAGGCAATGGTTTCGGTGCAAGTAAAACAAACCATTTTCTTACCCAAAAAAAACACACAAACCATTTTACGAAAATAAATAAATAAATAAAACAAACCATTTTAATCCTCTACAATTCTGTAAAGTTGTGCACTGCGGCAGTGCTAGGTGGAGGTGTCGCCACATGGCAGTTCAGACGTTGAGTTTGGACCATTGGATGTCCAACTTGCTAGGTGTCGAAATCTCCACCTAGCATTACCGCACTGCATAGCTTTAGGAATTGGAGAGGATTAAAATCCATTTTTAGTAGAGTAGATTAAGTGCCTAACTATGGATCTTTCATACACTTTTATAAGACTACCCGTTCTCCCACCTTTTCCAACAAGAAGAAACCCTTTCTAGTTCCAAAAAGGACCAAAACCAAGAGTACCTTTCCTCTCACTCCCCTAGACTCTATTGACAAGAATTGTTACGCTAACCTCGAAAATCAAAGTTGCTTAACAAGGGAAGACCCCACATTGCAGGGGAGAAGCACCAAGACTTCTGCATTCTGATCATAAAGCAAACTATTTTCAAGAAAAACAACAAACTCAGGTTCCGCTTTTTTTTCTACTAGTAATTCGTTTTTTCTTTGTTTGTTTCTTTTTATCTTTCTGAAATTATCAACTGGGTCATCGCGCTTGGTCAAAGGCAAAGCTCATAGAAATCACGCTTGGTCGGAAGCAGGTCAAATCATAGGAAACGTCATCGTTTGGGCAAAAGCGGGTACTTCAGGAGCACTCGATCGAGAGTGTCAAAGGCGTCACTGCTTGGTCAGGAACGTGCAAGGGGTCGTTGCATGGTCAAAAGAAGAACACAATTCGAAGAACATCCCACTTGGCCGAAAGCGAGGCAACAACTCTAGAGTAAATAAAATTAACGTCATTTACTCTGACAAACCCTAATGGCTCTGCCGGAGTGGGGGGCTTATAATATAACCTAAATCTAGTCATCCAACAACTTCTCGCCATATCACTGATTCATGACGACTAAAGGCCCATCGGGCCATATCCATACCTGCTCTGATAAGGAGTCCAACTACGAAATGGCACAGTCTGCCACATAGGGATGAGTCAACCCATTCCCGATAGTGACTCACTCCTATAAGGAAACTATCAGAATAGTGCTCACGATTCCTATCGCCCAGGGATCACATTCCTAAAAGGATTCCATAATCAATTCCCTACCAAGAATGGTGTGGTACCTCAAGGATCTATCGAAGGTGAAGACCTTCGACTGGGCTGGAGTGGGCTATGCCAATATGTTGAGGATGTTGGATTCCTTGGCCCTGCGGCGCACCCAATGCGTCGGCGGCACTTGGTTTGTACCAGAGGTAATTCGTTGGTCCTCCCTTGTATTTGCTTTGTCTTGATTTGTATCTATTTCGATCCGTTGCTTGTACTAATGTTCTTTATCTTAATTGTAGTGTTGGTGTTACGATCATTTGGGAGTACGCGCTCCTAGGCTAAGATCTCGAGACGACACTTACTTCCTGAGGGTGGGGATGTGGTTGGCTGACAACACCCGTCCCAAAGAGAGGAAGGTTCCGGTGTCGGTGGTGAGGGAAATGTTGGACCGGCTCTCCCCACAGGAGGTAAGGATTTATTCACTTTTGTCTGTTCTGTTTTCTACAGTCTCGTATTTGACTTGATATTGGTCCTAATTTGAATGTGTTTGTGTTGACAGATTGTATGGCAGCCTTTCGAGTCTGTCAAGTTGGGTGTGCAGACTCGACTAGAGGTGGCTAGCAGACTTGTGTCACGGTGCATGGTCTTTGCTAGCCTTCTGGTCATGCCTGGTATCTGGGGGACCGGGCCTATAGGTAGTGGCCTGGTATCGAGAGGTCATGTATTCCCATGAGGCCTCCTCGCTTCATGCTTGAGCCAGAGAGACTCTTCAAGAAGGAGATGAACCGGTTCATGAAGGGCGTCAATGCACAGTCCTTCATTGAGCCAAACTCATGGAGACGCTACCGGAGGTATAGGGAAAAGGAGTTAATGTGTGTGAGGCTCACTCCTTTGGGTCCGCAGGTAAGTCTCGAATTCTTTTGCTTTTCCTCTTGCTCTTCTCAATTTTCTTCTTTTTTGCTAACTTGTCTTTTGTGCTTAGGCTCCGACTCGTGTCGAATCTTATGAGGCTAGGGAGGCCACTGGTGCTACCATCATTGGAGCTGGTACCTCGACTAGTGAGGCTACCTCATTTGAGTCTACTTCTAGGATGATACCCCCTCCATTGGCGATACTGGGGCTAGATCGTCTTCAGCAACTTCGTGTTTGCACAAGGTTCCAGATGCTTTCTTCCAGGTGCCGAGGTGGTCATTCATTAGTCAAGACAGGGAGGTGCCCATCTTTCGACCTTCTTCATCCGTCCCTGGCTTTCCATGTGGCTTCTATTGGATTTATGTGTCCATCAAATCCGGTTCGTTCTGGTTCAATCTGGTTTTATTTTGTATTGAACCTTTATACATTTTGGTTTAATATTATCACATGCGATATAAACTTTTTGAGCATTATGTGTCCATAAGTATTACTTAAAATGGTAGTCACGACTAGGGTATGGGCTGGGCACCCTTATCATATGGTTGTCGCATTGGGTATGCCTAGACATGTTATGTCAGGGTACGAATGCCAGTGCTCACATGTTCGATGTGTGTATTGGTGAAGAATCTACTTTGTCGATTCCCTCATGTATTACTGCCAGATGTAGGAAGGGACAGACATAAATCACCGAGACCCTGTACCTGAGGGAGCCCTATTACTGCGAAGTGTGACCGCATTCTTTGGTTCATCAACTCAAGTGCGTCAAAGCCAGTGTGCTAGGAATGCGCAAACACTTTGTGAGTGAAGGAGTTACTCAACATGGTCACCACTGCCCTGATTAGGGAACACCAAGATTGAGATTGTCTGTGAATGGTCGGATTAGAATCTAGATTCAATGTCATTTTGGAAATGGTTTTTGCAAAACCTATTTTACATAAAATAATAGATTATATATAGTTATTTGATTAAAGTGTTTTGTCGAGTTTTGCGGGACCCGATCAGATACACAAACACTCTTATGGACATGTACTATGGAATGGGGTTTGGTGGTACAAGTGTACATGTCCTAGATTCCATAATGATGATGTTGATTAGTGGGGGGTTGTACATGATAATTTATTATCATGTAGGGAGTTATTTAGAATTTGTTAAAGTAATTGGTTATTTATTTAATTAATGAATATGATGCTAATTGTAATTATCCATAAATTAAAATAATTAATTAATTATACATTCCCTATTAGATTCTGTTTCTTCACCAATTAGAAGCACTTTGAGTTTAAACAGAAAAGCTAACAAGGAGAGAGAGTGTCAAACTCTTACTGGGATTGATCTAAGTAGGGTTTTAGAAACCCTATTATATATTCACACCAAGGGGAGGGGGCAGCCTTGGACGAATCTGGCTGCCTCCCCCCCCCCCCCTTGGATGAATTTGGTTCTGCTCCTCTCTCTCTTGCTCTCTCTCTTGTGATCTCTTCTCTTCCCTTCTTCTAGCTCTCTAGACTTTTGAGAGTTAGGACTTTGGAAACCCAGATCTATGACTGAGGAATTGAAGAGGATCTAGGATTGGCTTGAAGAACCTTGGCTGCACCATTGGAGGTTCAGATCTGCTTACGTGGAGTGCTCATCGGAGGAAGAACCATGTCTATTAGAGGATCAACACTTGAGGCTCATCAGGTTAGAAAATTTATGTTAATTCCTATTGATTTAATTTTATGATTATTCATGGGATGTGAAAGTAACCCGAATCGATTGTTTTTCACTACACATTCGGGTATGGGATGGATCCCTCTTTCCATGGGGATGGAATAGAGATGTGTTTTCTCTATGACATGGATCCCATTAATTTTATGGGACGTCATAGAAATGGGCTAGACATTGGTTTAACATACCAAACCCTAATAGGGTTCCAGTAGGGCACCATGGGCGATCATGAAAAACCCTAAAAATTGAAATAGGATGCCCAAGCCAGTTTAGAGTGCCCTAGAGCAACCCTAGGGACAACCCTGGAGATCCCAAGGATTGGGAACTCACAGTATATTGTTTATTGGTTTACCATGGTGAACCATCATGATCCCATGGACCGTAGCATTGCCTACAGCTTCGACTTCGTAAGTGTCTTGATCTTACTTTGGTTCTCATTTCCTTCCTTTTATAATAGCTGACCATTGGTCTTGGAGTCGGTTCCCAGCTATAGGTACAATGACCTATTGGGTATGGTCACCGTCTGAAGGAAGTCGCAGCCCCACAGAGCGAGCGGATTCTTCAGTTGGTAGGTTGCTTCTTTTTTTTTTTGGGTTGTTTCCTGCAAGGTTAGTATATAATAGAAGTATAGTGATGCTTATGCTTGTAATGGAATGCAGGAGGGGGACATTCTGGGGTACGAGGCACTGCAAACCGTCTTCAGAAGAAAAGGGACGAGGCCTTAGCTGCTACGCAGCCTACCCAGCTATAGAGGCTCTGATGCCACAGTCCCCGATGATCCCGTAGATGGCCAAGGTGGCAGGGTCGAGGAAGAACTGGAAGAGAGTGACAAGGACGACGAGGATGAGGAGGAGGATGGTGAGGACGAGGGGGCCAGAGAGGACGAGGATGATGGAGAGCAGTCCGATGGTGGAGAAAATGGTAATGGAGAGCAGTAGTTTGTTTCTTTTTTTCTTCTTTTTGTTTGGTTTTATGGATGTATGGATGATGGAATAGCTTTGAGCCTTTTTAGCCCTGTAAATATTTTTGCCTAATTTTAATCCAAGTTTAATTGATTCAAATTTAGAATTTTTTATCAAATGTGTGATTGGATAGGACTGAACATGATGCATGGATGTGAGTATTGTATTGGATAGTCCATCGTGACCCTAGGGTATAGGATGATGTGTCGGGACGACAGGGACCCACTGATGCAGTGCAGACTGCCCAAAAATGTGTAGTCTCAACTTGAGCTATAAGGTTATAGCATTGACATCGAGCTACAGTCGATCGACAGTGAAGGGACTTCTCTCGACATCGAGTTTGGGTATGTGAATGTCGAAGTTTGAATTCTGACTGTCGAACAAACTTAGAGAGTAAAAATACATTGCCCGATAGTGAGCCATCTGAGATCGACATCAAAGTAAAATCTTCGACAGTGTGTCGATGTCGATGGTGCCGTGGTTCGCTATGGAATCGTGGAATTTCAATGTTGACTCCGCATTTCTAATTTGGATTTGTTTCCTTTTTGGAATGCCTAATTGTGAGATCTTTTGATTCCTCTTCCCTTTTTAAGCCTTTGCTCATCCCTGGGGCTTTATTAAGGGCCATAGGGAGTGTAGAAACTCCTTATTCCTTTCTTGCTTTGCTCCAGGGGATTCTCTTTTCTTCTTCCCTTTGTTTGATATTTCTTCAAGCAATGGATAAGAATTTGAGTTCGTGGGTGGATTCCATGTTGAAGGACGATCATGAAGCCTTGGGGAGAGTGCATCTCCAGCCTCTGGTGGGTATAAAGAACATGGTGCTTGCATGGGACTTGCTCCGAGGTGTTTCTTGCTATTGGGTCCTAGAGGTACATGTGTTTCGCTTTGCTACAGCTGAGGTATGTCCGATTTATGAAGAATTTTGTACATGCTTTCTCTTTCCTCGTCATTATGCCATTATACGTCCCATCCTAAAAGATGACTATTCCAAGGATATCATGTCCTTCTTTGGATTGGAAAAGGGACATCTTCCCTACTTTATGCATGGTCATCGTATCGATGTCTTGGCAGTTATTTGCCTCTTTGCGGGTCAACGTAGAGGTGACCATGGTTTTATGGAGTGTAGGAAGAGAGCTTTATTGTTTTGTGTGATTGCTTAATTCCTTCTATATTCCAGTGCTCGTGGGGCTTCCCCTGTGCTGATGGAAGTCGTCAGACAAATCCAGCAGGGTGGTGACATTGTCCCTACCGTCTTGGCAGAAACGATGAGAAGACTAGATATCTTGAGTGGGAGTCACACCCCTCGTAGCGAGGAATTTTTGGGTACCCCATACTTGCTACAGGGATTCTCTTTTTCCTCATTATGATTTTTCTTTCTTTCTGCCATGCGTTTAGAACTATCCTTGCTCTATTTGTATGGCGGATTTGGCTTTGTGAGAGGCTTTAATTTGTGAAGTCGATGAGAGGAGATTTCAAGATTAAGCACTATCGCCTAGTGATGGAGTATCATCATTGGGATTCTTGGGGCATGCCCTTTCTCACATTTCTTCCGATGATATTTGTTGGCGGTGTTCTTGGTGGTCTATTGATGTCCCAGTGTTGAACTCTTCAGGGTGTAACTATGTGCACCTGATGGGGTTAGGCCACACTTCTTTCTACATACCCAATCGATTGCATTGATAGTACGGACTAATCTAGGATGTGCCTGGGGAATTGGTGAACTTCTATCCACCAGAACAGCATGACATGGAATTGGTGGCAAAGATTGCCATATTGTGGCAATCCAAGACAATATTGAAGAATGTGGGGGTTGTTGATGATGGTGGGATGACTGTTGACTACGGGATTGGGTGAAAACCCAAGGAAAGAAGAAAGAGAAGACTGTAAGGAGGAGGTGTGAGGATCCGTTCCCAGATCCGCGTGTTCCAATGCTTGGTTTAGAGGGTTTGGGTTATGCTCCTCGGTTGGAGAGAGAAGGAATGCATCTTCTCAAAGATTATGATTTATCGGGGGATGGGGGTCATACAATCAAGTGGAATGGAGTCGCCACCTAGGATTAGGGGCTAGGACCCATTGGTGTAGCCCTATGAAGGTCTACATGACTTTGTTTGATCTGGTCAGAGATTCGGGGTAAGTTGGAAGGTGTTAAGCACCCACCTCACCCAGGAAAACTGGTCTTTCTATTAGATGCTGGTTTTCAAATATTCTCCCTTTATAAATGTTCGATTCCCACATGTATATCTAAAATGATGCACAAACTGTTTAAAGTTAAACTAATTTAAATTAACTACTGTACACTACGCGAGAGTAATTTAAAAGTTTATATTGTTACGAAATTAAAATGCAATGAAAGAGATGTGTAACTGTATGCTTTAAAACAATATAATAATATGGGACGGATCGCGTCCCCCAGCTCAGGTGGAGGTAAAAGACTGGCTTTGCCCTTCGTCAGACAGAGTAACGACTTACGGATGTCAGGTAAGAGGACCTCGGACAGAGTAACGGCATCGGAAAATCTTTGAAAAGTAATCACCCTGATGTCAGGCAGAGTAATGGCTCACACAGGGCAACCAAAGAAGGGTGGTCTCTATGAGATCAATCCAACTGTAGATATGACTGCTGAGGTTGATATGCTGTCCAAGAACTTGGACTATTTGACGTCTGTAGGACAACATTCTAGGTCCCCTTTCCCAATGAGTTTTCCTCCACCCAATCAGACTGAAGCCTGTGCCCTATATGCTAGCCCTAGTCACTATGTGACGAACTGCCCTTCGGCTGCACAATACCCTGAGTTTGTTCAGGAACAGGTGCAAACGGCTCAAAGTTTCCCTACACCGGGTGATGATCCCTTGTCCAATACTTATAACCCGGGATGGCAAAACCACCCAAACATTTTATGGAGAAACTCAGTACCTAATAACCCTCCAAACCCACCATATAGGCTACCATTTAATGTTCAAACCAATGCCTATATGGGTGGACAACCACCATATCCTCAACCCCAACAGAATCATTCCTTTGAGGAAAAGATGCTAAAAGTATTAAGTTGACTCAAGTAGAACACACAGCTACTTCACTCACATACTTAGTCCATTAATAAGCCAGATAACCGACTGGATCAACTAACCGATGCTACAAGTAGGAGGGAACTAGCAATTGCCAAGTTAGCCAATAGGTAACCCAAATAGTCAAACGGGTCCAAGGGAAGAGCAAGTCTAGTCGGTCACAATGTCACGCCCCATCCCGGTGAAAGATATTTTACAATAAAGGGGGTGACTGGGATAACAAGTGTCATCCCAATTCCTACCAGGATCACAGATACAGTGTCCCGAGCCATAGTCCACCCTGTTATCAAGTTGCGATAAGCAAGGAATGTATCCAAAGGAGTAAATCGTCCTAAATACAGACTTAGCGGAAGCGAAATTTGATTAAATCATGTGAATATAGAGCATCGATTCTCTAATAAAAATACATAGTACAATTTTAATATCCCGTAACCATTCATTTCTCTTCTTATATTTAAACATAAAGTTTATACATGTATGAAAATGAATATAGAAATTACATAATAAATCACGCCACTAGGGCACCATCCTTGGGTGTACATTGACATCCAAGTCCCATCCACCGGTTTCTCTTGATTCACATCCACGGGTGTTCATCAAGAGGTTACCTACATATCAACCAAAAAGGGGTTGCGCAACGGGGTTAGCTCCATAAGCTAGTGAGAGAGCAAAGGGGAATGCATATACATACACGTAATTTCAAACAATTCATGATGCATGCTAATGTTATATTTATTTTTCATTTAGCACACAAATTCTAAGTCAAGTGTATGCTACTATGATAACTCGGGAGACATTGAGGGTCACTTAACTTATCGCCCCAGGGAAACCTCAGTTATCACAAGGGAGCCTACGCTGGTAGAAGACATCAGACCACCCAGTGTCAGACCCTGATAGCCGTCACTACCCTTGACCTGACCTCTCTCCTCCACAGGCAACATGTGCTCAGACTATCCAACACATAAACCCATGTTGGTAAGGGTCGTAGCATAAGGGAGCAAGAATCCTAGCCACAGATATACTATATGTAAGTCCTATCGTCCCGAGAGGTATTCTGGGTGCATCAACGTCCCATTCCATCTAGTACCAGAGTACCAGCACGGTACGACGCATACAGATCAGGATGACAATTAACAAGCTTCATAATTAAAAATTGGGGTTCCGGTACCGGTACACCCAACACCGTAACTCAATATAATAGTGAGAATAACATCACATCACAATCATCGCAGTTCACATTTGAGATAAATAATGAAATGCGCACAATACTTATATTTTATATAATAGCATGATCAAGATTGCTACACACACACACACACATACACACACATATATAATATATATATATATATATATATATATATATATACCAACAAAATCACCCAAAATTCACTCACGGAACTCGGGTGTCACTCGGCGTGGTTGACATGAATCTCACCGGTGCACCAGCTATCCATCGAGTTGGGTAGCCTAAAAATACAAAAGCAATCGTCAAAAGATGTATAGAGGGGTCCCATGTTATGCCCCCAAAGTTAAAACTGAGTTTCAACCAAGACAACACAGACGAACTCATGGACGGAAGCAACAGGGTGAGTTCGTCCCTGACTCCATTCAGGCCAACAGGTCAAACATAGGGATGGATCCACGGACGGAACTTCCACTTGGATCCGTTCTTGCATCCGTTCAATTTCTGAGACACACCCGAGAACGAACAAAACCACGGATGGAAGCGCCATTTGAATCCGTCATTGCATTCGTTTGATCCCTGAGACATTCCCGAGAGGGAACGGACCCGTGGACGAAGGCAACAGAGTGATTCCGTTCCTTCATCCGTTCGACTCCAGTTACTAGTGTTTGCAAGAAATAATAACCGTAAGCGTACAGATCAATCGTAGCTACTGGTCGAACTCAAGGAGATGTACGCCACTCTATTTTACTCACTTTAAAGCAATGCAAAGTGAACCAAATTGATTAAAGGGTTGAATTAAACTAACGTGTCCTAACTCACAAGCATTTAGCGAATTGAATTGGCATCCTAACACATAAGCATCTAACCTATCAATACTAACGCAGATTCGAAGGAATAAATTGCAGCCACACACCACAACCACATAAAAAAAAAACAAAAGAAAGAGATTAGAGTGGGAGAATGAGACTAAGAGATTAGAGATGTAAAACCAGAAGGGGTTTGAACCGAATTGTAATTGCTTGCTTCTCACACTTGAAATGGCGCTACCAAATCTGAAATTAAAACAAAAATAATTAAATTAAAATCCTAACATAATGCATAATAAAATTAGTGAATAAAAAATAAAATCCTAAAAGCATAATTGAATTAGAGAGGTAGAGAATGAGAATAAAAAAAAAAAGTGGAGAATGAGAGTCCTACTAGAATGGATGGAATGGAAAGGATGAGAATAAAATAAAAATAATAGAAGAAGAAAGAGATAGAGAATAAGAAGAAGAAATTAGCAACTAGAAGAATTAAGAGGTTAAGAAGAAGAAGAGAACAAAAATAAAATTAAGAACTAATACTCCCTTCTACCAAAGTTGAAAGTGCATGAATGTAATTGATGAAGCTTGAACACTTGAATAATCCTTGGATGGCTTCTTCTTCTAAATCTCCAAGTCTTCTCACAAACTAAGGAACTTAGACTAGAAATAAAGCTTTAAAATTAAACTAGAATTAAGAGATTACAACCATATTGAAGACATAAATTGATATTAAAGCTTGAATCAAAAGCATTACAACAACGAAATTAAACTCATAAAATCAAACTAAAACTTAGAAAGCCAAAAATTAGAAGGAGAAAAGAAGATATTTCATTAATAAATTAATTGCACACTTACAAGCCCCAACCCTAGGGGTATTTATAAGAGAAGTAGGAGAAGAGAGGGAGAGATCCCACGGTTTTGGGAGGCTCTCTCTCTCCTTCTAAAACCGTGGAGGGTGGTTAGGTGGGAGAAATAAAAAAAATTAAAAGAATAAGAGAAAAGAGATAAAGAGAATGTGAAAATCTAATTAGAGAAGGGGGGGGAGAGAGAGAAAAGAAGAAGTTAGGAAAGAGGGAGTGAGAACCCGTGAGAGAGATGGGTGTGTGTGAGATAGAATGGTGAGAGAGAGAGAAAAGAAGAAGTTAGGAAAGAGGGAGTGAGAACCCGTGAGAGAGATGGGTGTGTGTGAGATAGAATGGTGAGAGAGAGAGAGGCCGTGAGTGGGAATTGGGATGGAAGAGAGAGAAAAAATAGGGGAGAGGTGGTGAGAGCCGTGAATGGTATGGAATTGTGAGAGAGAGATTAGCAAAGAGGGAGAGAGAGGCCGTGAGTGGGAATTGAGATGGAAGAGAGAAAAAAAAAAATAGGAGAGAGGTGGTGAGAAACGTGAGTAGGATGGAATTTCTTTTTTTTTTTTTTTAAATTTATTTTTCTCCTATCTCTCCTACTCTTTCTCCTTTCTTTCTTGCGCAAATCCCATCTTGGTCGATCCTTGTGTGCAGCCCACTTTCTAGTCAAACTTCTAATTTGAATATGAAATTCCTCTTTTGTCCTTAGTTGCTTCAGTGAGAATTATTCTCATCCTACCCTTGGTCACATGTGAACAGGTGTAGGTCCCATGTGGCTTTTCTCTCTCCTCCAATAGTGAAAAATGCAAAAAGAGGGTAAATGCTTGAGAGGATCTCAACCCTTGATCATAATTGTCTTCCTTGATGCCAAATATAACTCTCAAAAATGCGGACTGGCCCGGGCTTGCATTTCAGCTCATTTCTGGCCCATTAGTCTTTTACGGCCCAAAAATGATAATTGCTCGCATGATGGCCTAAACGAATGTGTACTCGAATTTTGTCACGTCCATCTAGCCTAACTTTTAGCTCTGAACACAGCCATGCAAAAACATTGGGTAGCTTTTATTAGATGATGTTGTGACTGATCACACTTCTCATGTGCCTATTGATGACCCTTTGCAGCACTATGTGATGCTTGGAGATGAGTCTGAGGCATACACTGAAGAGGTGCATATTTTGCTAGATTCCTCACCTTCTTCAAAACGGCCACCTTGGACAGTTAGGTTTGAGCCGCTTCCCCCTTTGGTTACATCTCCCCAACCTTCTTCTAAACTGGCTTCTTGGTATGATTTGATCCTTGACCCTCCGCGAGTCAGTCTGAGTCTGGCTGAAGACTCTAAACTTAGCGCTCTGTGGGAGGCAACCCACTATTTTTTCTTTAGTACTTTTTTTTTTTTTTTTTTAGGGAGCTACTACTCATTGCTAGATGCACTGTTCTGCCATATATTGCTGATTTCTGGTACTCTCCTTCCCTGATCCCTATTTTTATTCTTCTGCATGCATTGAGGACACTGCAAACTTTAAGTGTGTAGGGGGTGTGAAATCGATTGGCAGATTTTTATATTTTGGCTTTTAGTAAGTTTTACATGTCTCTCTGTTACTTTGATGCGAAACACGGGAGAGAGAGACTTAGGAACCCTAATTTGAAGTAATGAAAACCCTGTTGAGAGGACAGTAGCTAGTATGTGTCCTAAGGTGGGTTTTGACTCAAACAATAAGAGCTCCATCTTGTTTAAAGGGATGGACCGCCTGTCTATTTTGTGATTCCTTGAGCTTTTGGTTAGGAGTTGAGACCAAGTTTAGTTTTGGCATGACATAAAAATTAAAAAAAAAAAAGAGAGAAAAAGAAAAAGAAATAAATAAAAGTAAGAGTTGAATTCCTTGGAGCTAGATAAGGCACTCCGCCTCAGGAAGCCGAAGTGACTTGATCGACACTCCTTGGGGTGAAAATTCTGAAAAAGAACTCTAGCATCACTATCCATGTGGGTATATGTAAGAAGCAAAGCTACCAAGTAGCTCGGGTGTCTTGTGTAGTGACCCTGCATGGCATTTGAGGAACAGTAGTGGAGTAACAAATGGAGTTCATTGTGAAAAAAAAAAAAAAAAAAAAGAAGAGAAGGAAAAAATGTCATTGCCTTGGTAACAATTGTATGGTAAAAAATGCTCCGAAGGCTAAAGTCCTTGGTGCCCTTGACGTCATGAATGGTCTTACCTTAAGTGAGGTGGTGTTTGGAAGATATGGGGAGATTCCCTAATTAGGATGTGTACCTATTGCTAGAATCAATATTGGGTATTAAGAGCTTAAGTGTGGGGGTACCTTTGTCTTCTTGATCTTATGTAGAACATCTTAGTTTCGGGTTTGGTGTGTTCTTCTTACCCATTGTCAAAATTTAAACTTGCAATCATGAATTTTGTATGTATATTCCCCGCAAACACTCACAAGACAAAACTCGTCCACTAGAGGTAAACTAGGGGTTTAAAGGCTTGTTGCACATACTAAGTGCAACCGTGATTCCTCCGAAAGTGAGTTACGATTTTTGTTTTCTTTATTTTCTTTTTGCTCGAGGACTAGAAAATCTAAGTGTGGGGGTATTTGATGAGCACATTATGTGTGAAATTATTCCATTTAATTATGCATTTTTATCTTCTTAGAATGGAGCTACCTTGGGTATTTTCTGTAATTTTTAGGTTTAGGTCATTTTTAGCGATTTCATGCTATTTTGGACTATCAGGCATCGTATCTTCAGATTTGCATGTAAAGTGGTCCAGTTTCTTTTCATGGTTGCGAAGAGGGTTGAATTTTGAGCAAGATAGACGTGTTGCATTAAAAGAACGCATCAGCCCATACATGTGATTATTCTTTTTGGACCAAAAAAGAATAATGGGCCAGAAAATGAGTTGAAATGCAAGCCCGAGCCTAGAACCAAGGAAGGATTTGATGCATTCTAGGCACCAGTCTACCTATGGATTGACTCACATGTGATCAAGGGCAAGATGGGAAGAAGTTTCACTGAAGACCCAAGGGCATAATTTTAATTTTAGAAAATTGGGAAATTTTCAGAAGATATTCAATATTGGGCTCATATCGTCCGGAATATTAATTGGAGCAACTTTAATTCTCGGATTGGATCCATCCGGGGCCAGGATGGAGAGATATTTTCAAAAAGAGAATTTTGATCAAATTTATAATTTAGATTAAATTCTCTATTCTCTCTCTCTCTCTCCCTATCAAATTCCTCATGGGTCCCACCTTTCCTAATTCTATTCCACTTTTCTCTCTCTTTCCTCTTATATCTCTACTTTCTAATCCCTCACGGTCTCCCTCTCTCAATTTTCCCTCCTTGGAGATATATATATACTAGTAAAAATGCACGTGCAAATGGACGTGTGATCATTTGTGGGGTGTGCAAGAGTCCAAGGAAAGAGCCATCAATTATGGATTGCGAAGAGCCAAAGATCTAGACCTCGCAACCGAGACTATTTGGGTTGATAGTCAAAATATGGTGGATTGGTTGATAAATGATTGTGAGGAGGGACTCTAGGAGATATTTTCAGTCTTATAGGATATTAAAACTCTAACCAAGTTTTTCTCTAAAGTATGTTTTATCAAACAATCTTATGATGTAGCATGTATAGTTAGAATAGAGAAGATTGGTCAACCTGTAAACCCAGTCATGCTGATCCAACCAATCTGAGTGCTACTGCAGTACATACAAACCATTAGATGGTAGAGAATAGGGCTGCAACAGGGTCGGGTTGGGCCGGGCTTTATAGAACCCTAGCCCAACCCTAAGTCCCCTTAGCTGGGCCTAGGCCCGACCCGACCTTGACTCAAGGCTAGAAAAATCCAACCCTGACCCGCCCTCTAGGTCAGGCCGGGCTGACCCTGATGGGCCTTGACCATGGGGAGGGGAAGGAAACGCGTGGGTTGGAATGGGCTGAGGAGAAAATTATCAATTTTACGTAGAATAACACTGTAATAAAATGTATTATATCACTTATTGTGTTCATATATAATATATTATATAACAAAAATGTGGGTGACGTTTAAAGATTATAACATATATATATATTATATCAATATTTATTTTCTAGTATAACATATAATAGGGTCGGGCCGGGCCAAGCCAGGCTTCACCCGAGGCCTCAACCCTAGCCCGACCCGACCCGACCCTAACTCAGGGCCAGAAATTTCCAGCCCTGACCTGCCCTCAGATTTAATGCATTTTTTTGTTTAACGCAACCCACGCCAATAATTTTGTAATTTTAGTTGCTACCTACCAGTTTTAAGTTAGGCAGGTTGAGTTTAAGTAGGTTAAACATGTTTGGCTATAGAAAGATGTCTTGTTTTGACTTTTCAAATGCAAGATCAGATAGAAGTCCAATTAAAAGAGCAAGGGACCTAGACATCCCATACTCTGTTTAAACCATACATTCTTTTCCCTTAAAAAAAAAAAAACTATTTTATGTTGGACAATTTTCTCAGCACTTCCTAATGAATTGTGATGATTCATTGGTACCTATCAAACTCAAGGTGTATTAGATAACTATACTAAGTATGGTTTGAGACCATTTTTGTTTCTTTTTCTTTTCCCTTTCTTTCAGGGTTTACTGTTGCTGTTTCCTTCATAAAAAAAGTCTCAACAAAGACTACTCTCATAGTCTGATTCCTTTATTCTCAAACCCTAATACCCATAGCCGTCAATTCTTAATTTTCGTATCAAATCCTAGCCTAAACCTGGCTAGTTTCAGCCCAGTAACCTAAAAACTCACTTTTCTGAATTGAATAAAAAAGAAATTGAACTCCTCTACGCACACACTAATATTTTTTTGTACCAATGATAACCAAAGACCTTAGACAACATAAATATAAGGAATGTCACACTTTATGTTGGCTGCTACAAACAATGTATGAAAGAGGGGGGGGAAATTCCCAATTAATCATATCGAGTACACAATTTTTTGTTGGTATAAACATAGCAAAGCTTGCTAAGTAAAACTATGGTGGACACCAATCACGACAACATTAGCAGCATAAAGTGGGAACACTTAATAACCCATCCCCGTAGCAAGGCCATTGTCGAGAAACATTAATAGCCGGAAAACAAAGACAGTTATATAGTCAACCTGTAACAACAGTAGAAGAAAATACAAATGTAACCGATCAAAACTTATGTATCCTCTGAAAAGCCCAATAAGAAAATCTTCGATGATTGCAGAAGTGAATAGTGTATCTTTAAGAGCCGAAAGCTCACCACAATCCATATATGCAAAAGGATATGAACAGAGATGATAAAGCTTCCAATTGATCGAAACAATGATTCTATTAACAAATAGTTAAAGAATAAAACACAAGCAAAAAGAGAGACAAAACAATACCAACAAACCTGAAGGGCAATTCCATAATCAATTCATTTTTTAGTGTAACATTAGTGAACGTGTAGTACATAATCAGATTGGGCAATAAATTTTGAATTAAGTACACACAACATCGATAAAGTATAGACAATGTGAAAATTGAGAAAAATTGCAAGGATACCTAAAGATAGAGAGGTAATGGACTCTCAGTTTCTACCATTTACATTTCACATATAATGCATAAGCTGCAAAATCAATGCAGTTATTGACCTGTTACATTCATTTATAAGCCCCAATATTATACAACATGTCATCCAATAAAGCAAATAATTGTAAAAAATAAAAATAAAATTCCCTTTGGTGAGCTTGTCAACAATTTTTGTGCCTTGTGGACCCTCTATAACAATAGATCATATATGATGTTGCTTTCCAACACTATACTCTGAAATGGCAGGCAAACACATTCATTTAGCAGAGAAGGTCAAAGAATGCATTTCAAATACATGCCCCCAAAGTTTCAAATACTTGGGATAAACCAGATTTTGAAAAATTGAAAGGAAAATGACAATGTAAAGTAGGAAACAACACAAGATAGATAGAGAGAAAAAGATAAAAAATAAACAAAAAAGATCTTATTAACAAAAGTCATGCTACATTTTTGCACTAAGAGAATGATAAATCAAAATAGAAGTCAAGAATTTTCCTCCATAAGTCAAATATCAGCATGAGATCCACCAAACCTCACGGTAATCTACCAAAAATAAAATAATAGAAAGGTTATTATGAATAGCATCCTAAGAGAGTGCCACCGAAGCTCAAAAAAAAAAAAACTTCAGAATGTGTACTTTAATCTGAATCCATGACAACTTTCAACCAAGTGAATACTTTTAGAGAATGCCAAAATGAGAAGAATACCTCAGGTATCACTCGTATATACTTGCTTAGCCTTTGCATATGGAACATTAAAAGTTTATCAAACAGGGGTTATGTGGAAATCCTGATGAGCTTGATTGCTAGTGAGTTGAGGAATTGGAAAGATTACTTACAATGATTAAAAGTAGTTCAGGCACACACCACGTCCATGGATGGAAAAACTGGTCAACACAGTATTAACGACTCAGTGCTCAAATTCTGGGCACACACACCATGTCCACAGAATGTCCCTGCATTAGCGATTCAGTGCTCAAATTCCATTTTACAGTTTTCAGCAAATAGGAACTAAACAAGAATTAACATCATACAAAAACATACCTGAATTGCCTGAAACTGTAGTTTGAATACAGCTTTGGTCTTACTACCAAAAAAAAAATACGGCTTTGATCTTGTTCTTCTCGCTCCTCCATCTCGTAGACTTGAACATCTTCGCTCACAGTTTCAGTTAGGCATTTCCCTGTCAAATCGAAGCTTCTGGTCTCACAACCAAAATATCTTCGGTTGGGATCTTACTTCTCAACCAGAATATGGATTAGGAGTTTTTTCTGGATAAGGAAACTAAACAATGCAAGATTAGGAAAGCAATTGAGGGGAAAGAATTTAGAAAGTTTTTTTTTTTTTTGTAAGGAAAGAATTTAGAAAAATACAGATTCGAGCAATGAAGATGAAGGAATAAGGTATTAATGGAGAAAATATATCATAAAAGATATTTTTGAGAGAATGTGTGTTTCAAAAGAAAAAGGAAAGTAAGGAGAGAGAGAGAGACGTGGAATGGAGGGAGAATCTAGGCTTTCCTAAAATTGAAATGTTATAAGACAAATGTATGTCAGGCAGTCATGCATGTATAAAATGAATATCCAGTTGATCCATTTAGTGATAACTATTGGGCAGTAGACTGAAAAGGGGTTGATAAAAAGAATAATAAGAAGACAATCTGACGCCTATAACACATAATGAAGTTCTAATTGCTTAGAATTATAAGCAATCACCATGGACAGAGTAAGAAAATTTTAAGTAAAATTGTCAAGGCAGAAAGAACAACAGGCCTACACTGTGATAGAGGTGGAGTTATCCGAAAAATGTTACTATTTACGGCATCAACAACAAAGAGTTCTACCATCATGGGAGACCCGGATGGAATATTGCACGACCCCCAGCTCATTTCCCTCCATGACAGTCTCAACCAAGTACCCATTCTCAAACTGAACAACATTTCCATCTATTGGAACAACCACAAAAGAGACAAACAAACACACACACACACACACACACACACACACACACTCAGTGTCTTGGTTTGGCAAGTACCCATTAAAATATAAGCAAACCAGTCATCTGGGTTCAACAAATATCACCAATCTCTCTTTCCAATTACCTGTTTGGGGCGTTTTTGTGGAAGACCTCGTCTATTTGAGAAATGAAGACTAGTGTTGAATTAAGGGTCCTGAAGAAAAATAAAATAGATAACTAAACAAAACAAAACAGAAGAAAATAGAATGGTAGAAATTTAGCATGTTGATTAGCAAAACATATCAAAGAAAGATGTGAGAAAAGAAGGGGGAGGGGGGAGGGGGAGTGGCTTGAGAATAACCTGACGGAGCAGCTTCAGCTCAAAATTGAATGATATAGAAACTGAAGAGTATGTATCAATAAGAGATCAATCTCCCATGGCAGTTTTGTGTTTCCTTTTGAAGTATTGCCCCTGAATGGAAGAAAGAGAATTTATTGAAAAAAATAGAAAAAAGAGATCGATAGAATATTTGGAGCGGAGAGAACATGATATCATACTATTATATAAGTGCATGAACTCTTGTTTCGTGGCTGCTTTTTCACTTGACTATTTTATCCTTATTTTTTATTTAAATATAATTTCTCTCTTGCTATCTTTCTTGTCATTTTTTCTTGTTCCTTAAAATTTTTGGTACCCTTTTGTATTATTTTATATTAAATAATCTTTAAAATTTTAGATCCTTAATTATCTTTCACTTTGTCCCCATTTCCGTTTTTCCCTCTCTCTCTCTCTCCCCCTCTAAAGTATCTTTATAAGTTATATTCTCCATCCCTCCATCTTCCTTGCCTCAATCTCGCTATTAAAAATTTTCCAATCTAGGGTTCTTGCAGTGTGATGGCAGAGACTGAAGGATTTGGAAGCATCATCTCTTTCCAGCTTCTACCAAAAAAAAAATCTCTTTCCAGCTTCATCCTTTTTCTTTTTGAGATATGAAACTCTCACCCATTGCAATCTGTATACCGCCTTCATCTTCTGGTTTTATCTGCTTGTGGATTATCTCATTCTCCCTTTCCCCTTTCTTCCCTAGACCTGTGGAGAGTTCAAAGACCTGGATGCTGAGAGAAGGTGTGCTCTCTCTCTCTGTCTCTCCAAATCCATATTTCCCCTTAACATCAGTAAGATATGTCCTATACGTGAATAGGAAGAATTGAGAGCCTAAGCAAACTTGGTGTGCTTTCCCCTCCTCTCGGTTCCCTCTTATCACTTTTCTTCTCTTTCTCCAAGTTCGTATTTCCGTCTTACTTAGCGGGCTAAGTAATGGAGAAACACTCCTCAATCAAACGAAACACCATTCTTTGCAAAACTTTGCTTCTATTTCCTGTGAAACCTCCATCTTCGCAAACCCTAACATCAGCAAGTTGTGTCCTCCAATGGCAAGGTCGTTCTATATGTTAATAGGAAGAAATTGAGAGCCCAATCAAATATTCTAGGAATAAATCTGTTTCTACTATAACAAAATCAGAGGTACCCACTTACCTCCATTTTTTGTTCTTTAGCTTAAACTTGGTCTCCTCATTGTTTTTTGCTTATTTATTTTTTCTTTGCTGATCGATTTGGGCTTGTATTATTACTGATTATTACTTGGGCATTCTTTTTGTCTTTCTAACTTGATAGATTCAGAATGAGTTTATGAAACTTATGCCGCAGTTGGTGTTTTGAAAATTGAATGCCCACCTTGAAGATGGGAAAAAAGAAGAGAAATTTGAAATATAGGGTTGTGTGTGTGTTTCAGTTTCCACCATGGTTGCTCCTCACTCCCTTGGACCAATGCACCCCTCAAATGACCCATATCATGGTTTTTTCCTGTTCTACTTCTTTATTGTTCCCTTAGCTTTTGAATTTTCTCCAGAAGAAGTGGTGAATGTCATTGTGAATGTCGTTGCAGTCCTTGACTTAGGAAAGCCATTTTCAATTGCTGTGATCTTGTAGAAGTTGTTCCATCATAAGGTCGAAATAAGGGGGTGCTCTCTCCTTGGACTTTTCTTACTTATTATCTATTTATGACCTGTTGTATTTGTATAAAATGAATCAAATGGTCTCATTAGGTAGAGAAAATGATCATGTATTGTATGGAATGCAGTACATTGATTGTTATTCCTCCCCAGGGTTAGTTTTTAGGTTTAGGGATTCCTAGATTCTGTTGGGGTATTCTACCCCTAACTCCATAAGTGTTTTGATGATAACAAACATGTTAGAAATGGTCTTGTGTGTGTCTTTGTGTCAACAAAAAAGTAAGAGAAGTTCAAGAAGTAACCATTGAAGTTCAAGACCTTGAAAACATGACAAGCAAAGAAGATCTCAAAAGGATTCTCTGAAGATTGAATAACATCATATGAAGAAAGAAAGACTAGATGCACAAGATGCTCGTGTGCACATACTTAGAACACTCACACTGCATACTAGTATTGCATTTGCATAAATTAAATGAAAAATCACTTGCATCATTTAAGGACCTTAAGAGGTTACAAATGAACCCCTTATGACCTTAGAATAGGTTAAAATTGATTGAAAAAAGTCCCGGACCAATTCCCTCTGTCAAACGGATAAAATCTAGCAAAAACTGGGATCTAGACTGAGATCCGGTCGATTGGATCTTAGGGTATGGATCGATCGGGCTTCACAGTAAGCTCACGGGTATGTTCCCATATATGATCCAATCGACCGGACATCGACCGGATGCCCCTTCAACCTTCAAATGGTTAGTTTTTCCAATGGCTAGGATCTGGTCGATCGGATCAATCTTTAGGTCGACCGGATTGGTGAAAAATAGATCCGTTAATGCTCATTTTACACATGTTCTAAAGGCCATTAATGAGCCTATAAATAGAGAACATGTCAGACCTTTTCACCTATCCACTACAGTCCAAAATCTTACTTTTGAGAAAGGTGAAAAGTGATAATTGCTCTCATAATTGAAGTCTTGTCTACATCAATCAAGAATTGACTTCAAAGCTTAAAGGACCTTCCCAAGCTTACTCTCTAAAGCATAGTTCTTAAAGAAGGTCTGCATTGTGCAAGCATTTTATTTGCATCATTTGGCACTTGCAAGGAGTACACATCACACTCCTTGCGTAGGTAATTTTACTTTTATTTTCTTTTGTACTAATTTATGCTTTTAAGGCTATAAAACATTATTTGCATTGGCCTAGACTGTACTTAGGCATTGCAAGGATCCTCTTATCCTTAAAAGATTTTGGATTCTCTTATCCTTACAAGATTGGGATCCTCTTATCCCATGAAAAAAGATTGTAAAAGTGTTTTTCCCACCTACTGTACTAAAAGGAAGGAACTAGTGAATTCTCTCAAGGTTGAGAGGATTGGACGTAGGCTAAGTTTAGTCGAACCACTATAATTTTGGTGTGTCCTTCTATTTGCGTATTTTATTTCTATCTATCTTGTTTAATTTTAAAAAAAAATTCAAAAGGACATAAATTCACTACAGATAACCTATTCACTTCCCTCTAGGTTATCCGACACGTGGTATCAGAGTGGGAGTTCATTTTATTTGAGACTTAAAGATCTATGAGATCACATTACACCAATCCTCTTGAGGGACTAAATATCTCTAGCCCTCCCTTGTTCAATGGAGATAATTTTTTATATTGAAAGATTAGATTCAGGAACTTTACATGTACCCATAATCTTGAGGTTTGACATATAATTGAACACGGACCTTATTCCTTTACTAAGATTGGAGAAGGTGAGAGTGTTCCTAAGAAAACCTCTAAATTAACTCCTGTTGAAAATGAGAAAATTCAATATAATTTTAAGGCTATCACCTTTCTACAATATGCCTTGACTGATTTCGAATTTAACAAAATAGCCATGTGTGAAACGGCTAAAGAGATTTGGAATACACTTGTGGTCTCATATGAAGGAACCTCACAAGTGAAGGAATCTAAAATTGATAAACTTGTGCATGAGTATGAATTATTTAAAATGTTAGAAAATGAGAGTATTTCAAGTATATTTTTGTGTTTTACTAACATCATCAACAAGTTGAAGGGCTTGGGTAAAACATATACCAAGCAGAAAATGTAAGAAAAATTCTCAGGTCACTTCCCCCTAAGTGGAGACCTAACAACTCCTACGCACCCCTCTGCCTCCACACCCCACCCTAGCAACCCTACTAATGTTTCATTGTACTCCCCTCCCCTACTCTCACCCATGCACCCATCCCCTCTTTCGACAACTTAGCAAGATCACCCTCGCACCGCTGTAACCCCGACCCACCTCCATCTTCTTCCCCGGTTCTCATCACCCCAACCTCTGTCCACAGTCTACGCATAGTCCCTGCACAATAACCTATAAAAAAGACATGAAATCAAGGATTAGAGAGGTCAAAAATTTTTTAAAAAAACTTGAGGTCAGAATTTAAAAAAAAAAACAAAAACTTACAGTCTTCTTCTCCGATTCTCACTACCCACCCTCTACCCAGACTCTGTGTGCAACCCTTGCCAAACAATCACCGGTAAACAAAAATGAAATCAAGGATTAGAGAGAGAGGTCAAAAGATTAAAAAAAAAAAACTTGTTGTGAAAGTGCTCGACCTTGATCGGTTTCCTCGATCCTTCTGCGTGCAGCCCCTGCCAAGCAACGTTTACAGAAATGAAATCAAGGGTTAGAGAGAGGTCAGAAGATTTAAAAAAAAAAAACTTACTGTAAAAGTGCTCGACCTATTCGATTTCCTCGATCCTCTTCTTTTTCTTCTTCCTCTTCTTCTTCCTTAATCCTCCTCCTCCTCTCCTGCGCTTATTAAAAAGAAATTGATAAATGAAGTAGAATGGCGGGAAGTGAAAAGTTGGGCGGGTTTTTTAATTCTTGAAATTTCATCATTAGTCGCGGTTATTTATAAACGAGGCCATAAATAAATATATGTGCTCAACTCTGATTAGAAAGATGACTAACGTTCTACCGCGGTTGAGAAAAACCGCAGCTACATGTTTGTATATAGCCACAGTTTAAGGGAAACGTGGGTATAGTCATTTGTTTATTATATATACAAGAGTTATATAAATAATCCAAGAAAAATAAAGTAATAAAATAAATGTTTGTTTAAAAATAAAAAAATATATATATAGAGAGAGAGAGTTATATTTATAGGTATATATATATATATATATATGAGTTATATAAATAATCCAAGAGAAATTAAATAATAAAATAAAAGTTTGCTTAAAAATAAAATTATATATATATATATATATATATATATATATATATATATATATATATATATATATATATATATATATATATATATATATATTAGGCTTATTATTAATAGAATTTTGTCTGATGCTATTGGATTTTATTAATATATATTTTGAATGGGGGATTCGTTGACATTGAAATCAGATTAATTGGAAATCCAAGAAAAAGATTCCATTTCAAGGACCCTAATTGCCTGACAATGATATGACCTGGAAAATTGTGTTGGGACCAAGGAAAATGGATAAACCTAGGTCTAAACTATCTAATTTTGAAAGTGGGATCTGAGGACATTGAAACGAGGTCAATGAGAGTTTCAGATGAAAAGATTCTATTTCGAGGGCCCTCATTAACTATCAATAATGCGACCTAGAAAATTTTAAGGGGAGTATGAAAAATTGAAAAATTATTAATAATAATATTATCACTAGTGGCGATTATACCGTGTAGATAATATATTTTTTAATTAAAAAAATAATAATAAAAGTATACATAGCTATATATATATATATATTACGATATGTCTATTTAAATATATATATATGGATGAAGAAGACTTGGGGCGAAAGTCCAGTCATGCAGTCGTAAAGGACTTTCCAATGGTAAAGTGACTACTAGGGCTGTTTCAATTGGCCTTGTGGCGGTCCTTGGATCACCGACATATATATATGTACATAAATGTAAATATATAGTATATGTCATAATATTTATTTGTAAATACATACATATATGACCACGGTTCGTAGTAATTGTGAATAAAGTAGGGCATATAACCACGAGTTCTAGAAACCGCCGCTAAAAGGGTGGTATTTAACCGCAATTTTTAGGAACCGCGGCTAAAATAACGTATTTGACCACGGTTACAAGAAACCGCGGCTAAAGAGTGATATATTACCACGCTTTCTACAAACCGTAGCTAATAGTATGGTATATGCCTACTGTTTCTAAAACCGCTGCTATATAGTGTTTTTTGCTGCGATTCTCGGCAACCGCGGCGAAAGAACTCCTCCTAAGTGTGGTAAATGAGCGCTTTTTTTATAGTGTGTTCCTCAAAGACCCCAAAGGCCCCAAAGGGAATATGTTCCTCAAAGACCTCAAAGATCCTAAGGACAATATCATAGACCATATGTTCCATACTCAATGGAAAGAAGCTGTAGACTGCAACCAAACCATAGGTCATATAGACTTTATGACCATCAAAGATTCCAAAGAGGTAGAAGGACTCAAAACTCCTTTGATTGGCAAAGGTCACAAAGGCAGAAAAGGGCACCATCTCCATTTGACATTTGTGACCGTACCAACGACCTAAGAACTATGTTCTGGACACAAACTATAGTCCTAAATACAAGATAGTTTGGGTACCTAAGGAATCTCTCAACTTTAACAATGGTGGACCCAACAGATTGTGGGGACCAATGCATGTGTAAACTCTGTTTTGTAGGTATGCTTGAAGAGCAAAGGACAAGTTGAATGGTACATCGACAGTGGATGCTCCAAGCATATGACGGCAAATACAAAGCTATATACAAAGTTGAGAAAGTATGATGGAGGATGGGTGACCTTTAGAGATAATGGCAAATGAAAGATAATTGGCATTGAAAACATCAATATAGGAGGTACTACCATCTCAAACGTCTATCTGGTAAACAAACTTGCCTACAACCTACTTAGTGTAAGTCAACTATGTAATGTTGGATATAAAGTAAGTTTTGATATTTCACATTGCCTAGTTATGATACGAATAACAAAGTAGTATTGAAATGAACTAGGAATAATAACATATATACCTGCATCATTGATGAAGCCAGTTCTAGCAGTACTTGTTTGGTTTCCTATGAAGATTCAAGTGTTTGGCATAGAAAACTTGGACATACAAATATCAAATTGATTCAATCAATAGCTTCCAAGGATCTTATCCTAAATTTACCCAAACTAAAGTTTGACAAGAATTATTTTTGTGATGCATGCCAAAAGGGTAAACAAGTTAAAGTTTCTTATAAATCTAAGAACTTTGTTTCAACTACTAGACCACGTGAACTTCTCCATTTGGATCTTTTCGGCCCTATTCCTACTCCAAGCCTGAGTGGTAAAATATATACTCTTGTGATTGTTGATGATTATTCTAGATATACTTGGACTTGTTTTCTTAGACATAAAAATGAGGCTTTTGATGAGTTTTCAAAACTGTGTAAAAAAATTTAAAACCAAAAGGGCTATTTGGTCACTACAATAAGAAGTGATCATGGTGGTGAGTTTGACAACTCAAACCAGTTTGAAAAATATTATGATGATGAAGGCATCACTCATAATTTCTCTACTCCAAGTACTCCCCAATCCAATGGAGTTGTTGAAAGGAAAAATAGATCTCTTCAAGAGATAGCCCAGACTATGCTTAATGAATATTCTCTAACTAAATATTTTTGGGCTGAAGCTGTAAATACTGCATGTTATATTTTAAATCGTGTTTTGATTTAAATTTTTTTAATCTAAAACACCTTATGAGTTATATTTTGGAAAGAAGCCTAAAGTTGATTATTTTCAAATTTTTTGTTGTAAATGCTTTATTTTGAATACCAAATACTACAAAGGTAAATTTGAAGAAAAATCAGATAAAGGCTTTTTTCTTGGGTACTCTAGCAATAGCTGTGCCTATAGAGTATTCAATAAAAAGACCTTAGTTGTAGAGGAATCTATGAACATTAGATTTGATATCTCTCCTCCAAAAGAAAAATATAAACCTCTAGTTGATGAGGATGAGGATGTCATTTCTGAAATTTTTAAAAAGGTTGAGACCACTTCTTTGAAAGAAGATGAAGATTCCAATGTAGAAACTTTTAAAGAAAACCCTTTGGAACTTCCTAAAGAAGTTAGACTTTTAGGAAGTTAGACCATTAAAGAATCATCCATTAGAACAAGTCATTGGTGACTTGGCATCTGGTGTTCAAACTAGGTCTAAACTTCAAAACACTTGCAATTTTGCTGCATTTCTGTCCATGGTAGAACCTAAGAACATAGAAGAAGCTCTTTTGGATAATGATTGGATTTTGGCCATGCAAGAAGAACTACATCAATTCAAAAGAAATAATGTTTGGGAGCTTGTGCCAAAACCCAAAAATAAATCCATAATTGGGACAAAATGGGTGTTCAGAAATAAATTAGATGAAAATGACATTGTGGTAAGAAATAAAGGTAGACTAGTGGCTCAAGGATACAATCAGCAAGAGGGAATCGATTTTGATGAAACATATACCCCTGTTGCTAGATTAGAAGCCATTAGAATGCTCCTAGTATTTGCTTGTCATAAAAATTTTAAACTTTTTTCATATGGATGTGAAAAGTACTTTCTTGAATGGTTTTATTGAAGAAGAAGTGTATGTCTCTCAACCTCCAGGTTTTGAAAGTTCTTCTCATTATGATCATGTTTTTAGATTAAAGAAAGCCTTGTATGGACTTAAACAGACACCAAGAGCATGGTATGACAGACTGAAAACCTTTTTGATTAAAAATGCTTATATCATTGGTAAAATAGACACTACATTGTTTGTTAAACGTAAGGACTGTAATCTAATTATAGTACAAATATATGTAAATGATATTATATTTGGTGCTACTGATGAATCTTTATGTATTGAATTTAGTAATTGCATGAAGAGTGAGTTTGAAATGAGTTTAATGGGTGAACTCGACTTCTTTTTGGGCCTTCAGATCAAACAAACTGAAAATGAGATTTTTATCAATCAATCTAAATGTATCAAAGAGTTGCTAAAGAAATTTGATATTAACTCCTAAAAGGCCTCTAACACTCCCATGAGTACCCCAATAACTCTCTTAAAAGATGAGAATGGAACTCCAGTTGATCTTACTCGTTATCGAGGTATGATTGAAAGTTTGTTATATTTAACTGCAAGCAAATCAGATATCATGTTTAGTGTTTGTGCATGTGCTAGGTTTCAAGCTAGTCCTATGCAATCACATTTGAGGGCAGTTAAAAGAATTTTCAAATATTTGAAAGGGACAATTTATATAGGATTATGGTATCCAATGCACAATAATTTTGAATTACTTAGCTTTTCTGACGCTGATTTTGCTGGTTGTCATAATGATCGCAAGAGCACAAGTGGGTCTTGCCACTTTCTTGGATCATGTCTCATTTCTTGGTTCAGCAAGAAGCAAAATTGTGTGGCAATCTTAACTACCGAAGATGAATATATTGCAGACGGCAGGTATTGTGCCCAAATCTTCTGGATGCGTCAGACTCTTCAAGACTATAGACTCCAATTCAATCCTTCCAAAATATTCTACGACAGCACTAGCGCCATCAATCTAAGTAAAAATCCCATTCTTTACTCAAGAGAAAAACATATAGATGTTCACCATCACTTTCTTCGTGACACTGTCTTAAAGGGAGAAGTAGTACTCGAACATATTGAGACTAAAAAATAAGTTGCGGATATCTTCACCAAACCTCTGTCGGAAGAACGATTTTGCAATCTTCGACGAGAATTAGGTATGTGTAACCCTTTTTGACTGAGTTACTTCCCCTAAGCCTGCCCAAATAGGTTTTACGATCAAAATCTGGGGCTGACTGGCTTGAAAAGCACATTTTAAGTCATCCAGTCGACCGGATAGCGGAAAAGTTAGATTTAAACCCAAACCGTGGGTCTTTTGGCACATTCCTTATTTCTCAAAACCCATCTCTCTTCTCTAAAAAATCCTTCTCTTAAGTTTCTAGGGCAAAATCTAGCAAAACCCTTGCAGATTCTTGCACTTTTGGGGATCCAAATTCATTTTCACCATCAAATATCTAAGTTTTCACATCTTTCTTCTCAAAAAACCTTTCAAATCTCTCTTTCTCCAAAACCCTTGTTCTAAATGGCTTCTAAAGGTGAATTCTCAAAGAAGAGAAAGACTGTTGCTTCAAAGAAGGATGCTTATGATGGCACTTTGTTCATCTCAAAGGAGGCTTCGATTTGGTGAAAGCAATTTCAACTTAAGAAACTCATTAGGGAAAGGTTTGCAAGTATCACTGAACTTAACAATATTCTTCCTTGTTTGATTATTACTTTCTTTGAGATGTTAGGCTGGGATTCCATACGCTATCCCCAAGAGAAAGCCTATCCTAGGCTAGTTCAACTGTTTTATTGCAATCTCCAAGTGGTTGGAGTTGAAGGAGACTATACCATTACCTCTCTTGTCATGGGAAAACATATCTCTTTTGATACTGTGGAACTTGCCCCAATTATTGGTGTGGATGACTTTGGAGACCGCAAGTATCTCCGTACCAAGACTTCTTCAGAAGGGTTTATGAATGTTGATGAAGTATATGGTGCAATTTTCAAGGACTATATGGGGGAAACCAAAGGTCTTACAGCTATAAACCTTGGAGACATTCCTAGAGTAGTAAATTTGATTTTAACTTACAATATCCTACCTCTTGGTGGGCATAGATATGTTGTTACCCGCTTTCAAGCCTATCTGATTTAGTGTTGCCAATACCCATCAAATCTGTCTTCCATTTGTGATAATGAAGACCATGGAGTTGGTTGTTAAAAGAGACTCCAAGGCTAGCGTTCCTTATAGTCGTCTCCTAACTGTCATTTTCAAGTATTTTAAAGTTGATCTCTCAGATGAAGTTCCAACTTCAAACCCAACTGCAATTGATTCTTCTACCTTGAAGAAGATGGCTATCCCTACTAGTGAAGTTGATGCTCCTCCTCCTCTTGTCAGTCGTCAAGCAAGGCGCAAGCAAGCCTCTTCATCCATTGTTGGCAGTAGGGGTGTCAAAAAAGCCCGCTCGGCCCGAACCGGCCCGAACCCCCCCTGAGCCCGGCCCTAACCCGACCCTGATTTTTCAGCCTGAAGGGCGGGTTAGGGTTTAGAAATAACTTGACCCTGACAGGGTCGGGTCGGGATCGGGTTTAGGCCTCGGGTTGAGCCCGGCCCGGCCCTTCCCGACCCTGTATTGTTTTATAAGCATATATATAATATATATATAGATATATACTTTTATATATACAATATTTAATTATATTATATATAATAAAAAACACTCAAAAGCGTCAAAACTGAAAACCCTAAAAGCAATTCTTTTAATTCATCCCCATCTCTCCTCTTTCCCTTTCGAAGAAACCCCATCTCTTTTCCTGCGGACTGCAATGTCACTCTTGAAGACTTTGGATTAGCCTCAATCGTTTTCGTTTGGACTTCGGAGTTTGGAGAAGGCTGACGAGCAGAATTGCAAGGCGAGTTTGGACCAACCAGGTATGTGCGATTGTTCTTCTTCTTCCATATCTCTCTCTTGGTTCTGTCTCTCGCTCTCTTCTCTTTGCTATTTCTCTTTTTTATTTGTGTTCCTTTTCACTGGCTCGAACCCTAGAAGGGGTTAATCAAAGTTTCAGAGGGAAAAAAGGGGTGGTGGGCATTTTCGTTGGAATCGGCAGTGGTTTTTTTTTTTTTTTAAAGTCAAATGGATGGGGTGATTTTCAGTGAAAATTGAAGGGGTTATCTAGTTTGGGGTAAGGAATTGGATGGGAATGACTTTCTTAGTGAACATGAATGGAGTGTTGATTTCAGTCTGGTTTGTAGACTTGCAGTACGTGGTATGGAGTATGCATTTGGAGCCCATGAGTACCCAACAAGTGGAGTGTTTGAGGTGGCCGCCACTAATCCCAATCGTCTCCATCTTCATCTTCTCCTTATTCTTCATTCTGGTTTCACGGTGAGCAATTTTATGAGTTTTTGTTGTGTGGATTTGTTTGTTTTTTTTGTTTAGATGAAACTGTTGTGTGAATTTGATAGTTATCGGTTTAATTATAAGTTTAATTAGCGTTTTATTTTGCTGTCTTTTGATTCATTTGCTAGAATATTTCATTTGATTGAAGAATTTTTATGCTTTAGTAGAAGATTAAAGTCAGGGACAGGGTCAATCAGGGTCAATCAGGGCCAACCCGACCCTGGCAGGGTCGGGTCAGGGTTGAGGGTTTCTTGGCCCTGCCAGGGTTGGGTCAGGGTCAGGGTTTAGGTTAAGGCCTCTAGGGTCAGGGTCAGGGTTTAGGCAGGCCCGGCCCAACCCGACCCATTGACACCCCTAGTTGGCAGTGATGCTTCTGATGAGGATGATAATGAGGATGAAGAATATATGACAAGGGCAGAATTTACTGCGTACAAGGAGAAGCTTGACTCCCGCCTACAGGGATTTGATGATCAGTTCGCAGCACTTCGTGGGGACAACGAGGAGATCATGGCTCAGCTTCGGATGATCACTCAGTATTTCCACATTTCCACCCCTCCTGCAGATGATTAGTGTCGTTTCTCTATGTTTTCTTTTAAAAGACAAGTTGGTTTGTAGTACTTTAAAACATGTGCTTTTACATTTGGAGTAACTATTAACTGCTGCACTTTTTTAGGGGGAGCGTGCTTTTGTTTTGGACTATTTGGTTTAGAACTTTCCAACTACATAATTTCTATGTGCATGGTTGATTTGTTTATATCGTTGCAATCCTTTCTTTATATGACTCATTATTGCAGGGGGAGCCTTCTCTAACCCTTTTTGGTATTGACAAAGGGGGAGAAGATATATGATGATTTGGATTTTGACTTATATAATTTGGTTAGACTTTGGATTATATGCATGATTTACGTTTGCTTGAGTTTATACATTGCACTTTATTTAATTGCTTGATTGTTGTACATGCTATATATTGCTATCAAATCATATGTTTGTCATCATAAAAAAGGGGGAGATTGTTGGGGTATTTTACCCCTAACTCCATAAGTGTTTTGATGATAACAAACATATTAGAAATGGTCTTGTGTGTGTCTTTGTGTCAACAGGACAATAAGTCACAAAAGTAAGAAGGCACAAAGTAAGAGAAGTTCAAGAACTAACCATTGAAGTTCAAGACCTTGAAGACATGACAAGCAAAGAAGATCTCAAAAGGATTTTTTTGAAGATTGAAGAACGTCATGTGAAGAAAGAAAGATAAGATGCACAAGATGCTCGTGTGCACATACTTAGAACACTCTCACTGCATACTTGTATTTCATTTGCATAAATTAAATGAAAAATCACTTGCATCATTTAGGGACCTTAGGAGGTAACAAATGAACCCCTATAACCTTAGAATAGGTTAAAATTGATTGGAAAAAGTCCTGGACCAACCCCCTCTGTCAAACGGACAAAATCTAGCAAAAGCTGAGATCTGTACTGAGATCCGATCGATCGGATCTCAGGGTATGGATCGATCAGGCTTCACAGCAAGCTCACGGGTACGTTCCCATATATGATCCGGTTGATCGGATCAAGTGGGACGATGATCCGGTCGACTGGACATCGATCGGATGCCCCTTCAACCTTCAAACGGCTAGTTTTTCCAATGGTTAGGATCCGATCGACTGGATTGGTGAAAAATAGATCCGTTAGAGCATATTTTGCACATGTTCTAAAGGCCATTAATGAGCCTATAAATACAGAACATGTTAGACCTTTTCACCTATCCACTATAGTCCAAAATCTTACTTTTGAGAAAGGTGAAAAGTGATAATTGCTCTCATAATTGAAGTCTTGTCCACATCAATCAAGAATTGACTTCAAAGCTTAAAGTACCTTCCCAAGCTTACTCTCTAAGGCATAGTTCTTACAGAAAGTCTGCATTGTGTAAGCATTGTATTTGCATCATTTGGCACTTGCAAGGAGTATACATCACACTCCTTGCCTAGGTAATTTTATCTTTATTTTCTTTTGTACTTGTTTAAGCTTTTAAGACTATAAAACATTGTTTGCATTGGCCTAGACTGTACTTAAGCATTGCAAGGATCCTCTTATCCTTAAAAGATTTTGGATTTTCTTATCCTTAAAAGATTGGGATCCTCTTATTCCGTGGAAAAAGATTATAAAGGTGTTCTTCCCACCTACTGTACTGGAATGAATGAACTAGTGAATTCTCTTAAGGTTGAGAGGAGTGGACGTAGGCTAAGTTTAGCCGAACCACTATAATTTTGGTGTGTCCTTCTATTTGCGCATTGTATTTCTATCTATTTTGTTTAATTTCAAAGAAAATTTCAAAAGGACATAAATTCACTAGTGATAACCTATTCACTCCCCCTCTAGGTTATCCAACAGATTCTAGATATTCAAGGAGAACGGGTTATCATGCTCAAATTCAGCCCTCCCAAATCACTGCCAATACATGGGGACAACGATTATCATGTTTGATAGAAAAAACTTTGTTGCCATTTCCTGAGAGACGAGTGAATGTACGGAAGCTGTCTTTCATTCTACATTATTTGTGTATATGAACCTGAGATACTAAATTTTGAGACCAATGTATTGTTGCTCCAGTCATATGTCTTTCCCTGATTTGTTCCTCAAATTAGTGTATTAAGTTTTTTTCCTTCCCCCCCCCCCCCCCACACACACAAAAAAAACCCTGATGTATTAAGTAGCCTAATTGTATTTTATTGATTTTATACTTATCTACGAGTCTATTATATTCTAGGATCACTAATTGAGCAGCATCAACTTATTTTAGTTGCCTTCCTGTGCGTTTTACATTGTTTGGTTTTCCCGCAAATCTTGCATCATCACTATTGAAATCTGACATTCAATGAAGGCTACTCTGCAATTATCATGATCTTTCACAAAATCTGTACTTGAACAATTAAGTTAGTTTCAAATTTTTGAAAGTCAAGTTAGTCATAGTACTCACATGTCTCTCTTTCTCTCTCTCTCTCTTTACTCTTATCTGAACTCTCACACATCTGTCTCTCTCACCCCATCCTTCTTCAGTTCTTCTTCTAATTTAATGGCTCAATTGATCTCACAAAGTTTTGTTTTGTCTTCTGTATGGCTACCTAGGTTCCTGGTTTATGTATTTTTTTTGCTTCCGATTTATGGTTTTCAGCAAGTTAGCAAATACAACTTACTCTGAACGGCCCAAACATAACCATGGATTAGTAAGAATCTTAGTTTTAGTATCTTGACCCTTGGTTTTAGTGAGAAGGGACAGGTATCATATTCTGTATTTCTGAGGTTCTTCATTATTTAGGATTTTTTTCAAAGTTTTCTTACTGTGAACTTATTTATTTATTGGTCTTGGTTCTAAATATCTGATTCTAATGAACTTAGTTTCAGTCACAGTAGGAAAAAAATGTGATTTTGTGTTTTTGGTGGTGTGGAAGAAAATGAAAAGGAGAAAGTGCTTCTTCCAGACACAATGTTTTCAACCATTTTTCCTACTCCTTACTCTCTAGCTGCCCAAGCGTCTGATGAAATTGTTGTCGATCCTAAACCTCTAGATTAAGTGCTACATCCAAGAATACAGAATACAATTTTTTTTTGTTAAATTGATGGCAGAGAAACCTTCTTGTAGCTTTTTATCTTGGCCGAGGGCTTCCAAATACATCATAAGCTAAACCCTTGCTGACGAATAAGCAACCCGCAATGAATAGGGAGCATTTACAACATGGCTCAAATAAGCCTCGCTGACTGGTATCTGAGCAATTCTTCCTGTTGCTTTTACAGAACTTCCTTTCTGTATCATCAAACTGTCATCCATTAATACAACACCAACATTACTTGAATCCAAATTCAGAGCAATACCGATTGTACCCTCTTGAAATTCTAATAATTCACCTGCCATTACTTCATAAGACCATGAATATGAGCAATGTCGTTGCCTTACTTCTTTCAGTTTTTTTTTTTTTTAATTTCTTTAAATCACAGTGCACTGTGACTTATGGTCCACAATAGTCGTCTTCTTTTTTCCAAGCTGCATGGTTTTCCTCCTTTTAAAGATGTGTAAGATTTAGTTTCTTAAGGAGGAGAGGCTAAAGAAGTTCAGTAAATTCTTAACGTTAAGTTTAGTGATTAAACAATAGGATTTTGTCTGTGTGATCCAGATGTATCATTTGTTAGAAGAAGTAAGCTTATTGTAACTTACTGGTTTGTTTCATTTCTTATTCTTTTAGCAAATATAAAATTAGGGAGTTTTTCCTTTTTACCAAGTCAAGAGCAATATGTCGTGTTTAAACTAATAGTTCAGATATTGTCTGTATATGAATATTTGAATATAAGAGTAGAAGCAGCTATTTACCATCTAAAAGGTAAGGTTTGGAAAATATAGCCAGTGATGAGGGCTAGATAAAAATTCTGTATTAATAATCAATTAAGAAAATTTAGTGTATACCCTTTGCTTGCCAGTAAAAGTTTGAACCCCTATTTCTCCATCAAGGATGAAATTGGAAAGACTTCATAGAGAACACAGTCCATTCGGGATACTTCAATATCAGTCACAAATTAGCAAGCAGATCTGGAATTTCTAAATATAGCTTATTATAAACTTGTGAGTACACTCTAAACATACCGTAGTTTTCCACAAGGGCTCTTTATATCTGCAGGGTAGAAAAAGAAACCTCCATGAAGCAATGTGCAATGGAATACAGTGAGTACACCACCTGTTTCACTTGAGGTTTTATTGAACTTTCATTTGTATGACCTGCAATGAGATACAGTCAGTAATTTTATTCTATTTCAATCGAGGTACTAGCTTTAGGTCCAGTTAGAAGACTTTGAATTTTGGTCAAACTTGAATAGTTGAGAGTAGTTCCACATCTGAGGCTAAGTTTGGATGCTAAATCGTGTATAATCAATGGTTTGTAAATTGCATATGGTGGGTAAATATTGGGTCGGGCAGGGGAGGGGAGGGGAGGAGAGTTGACAATTAAAATTCCTTTGTTTTTTAGTTGAATTTCTCTTGCAATACAGAGGTTCTTATCATTAGCAACCTATGACCTATCACAAATTATATGACTATTTAATCATTTAATAAACCCATTTTCCAAAGAGAGTATTTATCAAATTTGTATAGCTTCTTTTAAGTGCTAAACTTGAACTACAAAGGTCTGGAAAAAGTTATCCAGATTTTCTCAATTACTCAATTTTCCTTCATAATTTCTCTCATTGGGTTTTGTTCACTTTATACAACGGTACTCAGGTCCTTGTCATGCTTATAGTAATAGTTGGAGGATTTATTGCTACTATTCTTGTTGTTATGGTTGTTGCATTGTTTTGCTTCATGTGGACAATGCTTGCAGCATTAGGCCTTGATACATCCAAGATTCACCGACAGCGGCTGCCACGTGTCACAAATGGACCCGCTCCAAAACCAAGGAGAACCAACCAGGGGTCCCACCAGGGCACGGCCTATACCCAAGCGCAGCCTCACCCAGGCACGGCCTGCACCCAGGCGCCGGCCTCACCCAGGCGCGGGCCTCACCCAGGCGTGGCCTCACCCCCAGGAGCGGCCTCACCCCCAGGAGCGGCCTCTCACCCAGGCGCGGCCTCACCCAGGCATGGCTTCACACCCAGGCGCGGCATCGTGGACACAGACGTGATGTACACGGACACTGAGGCAGCTCATCTATGACCCAATCGTGTCACTATAGACTTATGCCACCACCAGGACTCTGGGCCACCGCTTAGAGGTCACGTCACCCAGACGGATTCAAGCACCAATGACGTTATCACCACATGCGAGTATCTATCCGCCAAGGATCTTGATACCACCAGGACACTCCCTCCCGCGGGGAGATGACCAATCGGGATAGCGCCCTACTACCCAGGGCCTCTATCCACTCAACGGCACACTCGCCATCAAACTGGGACTCTCCACACTGCCATACACTACTATAAAAGGAAAGGTACACCACCCTTAAAGGGGACATCTAAACTCATATTAAATAATCACTATTCATCTATTTGCTCAGGAGATCTAACTTTGGCATCGAAGAGCCCTAGGCCGGAACACACTGGTTCTCTCTGTTGACCCCTTGGTCCACTTGCAGGTGACGGCACTCGCAGGACCACTCGACGATTTCTTGACGCAACAGATTGGCGCCGTCTGTGGAAACGACGCTAGCCATTATAGCTACTAGCTCGCTTCCATATACATCCAGTGGAACGAAGGAAGACTACCACCACCAACAACGGAGCGAAGAATGGATCACCACCCCCAGAGTGCTCTCACCGCAGAGCCAACGACCAGGACCATGTCCCTTTGGAGGAAGAGCTCCCCCTTAATGACTAGTTTGTGGTCGACGAGCCCAACAATGACGAGGCAGACGATGTGGTGGTGGAGGTGATACCTTACCCCAATGCACCAGCCACTGTGGGTCAGATCAACGACCTACAGCGATAAATTCTTGATGAACAACGACTCTTTCGAGAATACTTGACACAGCGTGCGACGTCTCACCGTCGAAGGACGTTGCCATCAGCAAGGGTGGAGTCTGTACCTCGTCAAGAGCCGAACCCTAGGAGATCATCTCCTAGGGGCGTGGGATTAGAGAGACTTGCGCAATGGGCAACCCCCACTCCGCAGCGGGGGGAGCCTTCCTAGCGTCCCAGGAGAACAAGAGACCTCTCGCTACGGTCAGAACGTGGGAGGCCACCAACACCCAGGGCGAGGGTGCCTAGCCCACAGAGATCGGTCCGGAGGTCTGTGTTCGACGGACGACTTGAACAAGGTCACATACCACGACGAAGCTGGACCTACAGAGAGGAAAGCCCCTCACCTTCGCGACAGGGTTCATCACGGCGTGACCATTCACCATCCCACCAACACTCAAGGCGGGAGGGGACATCCAGGAGAGAGTGTGAACGAGGTCATAGCGAACGTCCTGCCAGGCGTGAGGGACAGACACGGGACGAAGAGCTTGATCGAAGACTCCGTGACCTGGATGAGAAGCTGGAAGGGCTGAAGAAGCAGACCAAAGGCGAGACACATTCCATACCTGGACAATACCCATTCTCGATAGAGATCATGTCAGCCATGCTACCTTCCAGGTTTCGACTACCCACCTTTGAACTTTATAGTGGTACCACTGACCCTAATGACCACATCAACTACTTTAATGGCATGATGACATTATATGGTGGGTCGGACGTGGTCTCCTGTCGAGCATTCCTTGCATCCCTCAAGGGAGCAACCACATCATGGTTCTCCAGGCTACGACCGAGATCTATATGCTCGTTCGCAGAGCTATGCGAATAGTTCATCACCCGCTTCCAAAGCAGTGTCAAGCAAAAGAAGACCACCGTCAATCTATTGAACGTGGTACAGAATCCTGGGGAATCTCTCAGGGAGTACATTAGCAGGTTCACCAAGGAGTCCCTAGAGGTTCGAGACTTGGACCACCAAACACAGCATGCAGCCCTAGCAGGAGGTATCAGGGACCTAGACTTGATCAAGGACCTGGCACATCATGAGACCAGGACTATGAAAGAGCTCCTGGAGCGGTGCAACGAGTTTACAAATATGACCGAGGTACTACAAGCTAGAACGAAGATAATCGAGGCCAAGCCGTAGGACAATAAGAGGTCAACACCTGATGACCGCAAAGAAGGTAAGAGGTCGAGGACAGAGCGTCGACAAGAGAAGGGGGACCGCCCATCTGGGAGGACAGACCATGACCTACTCTATTGGCCACGACCCATGCTAGCAGGATCAGAGAAGCGAAATCCTAACAAGTACTGTCTCTTCCACAAAGAGAATGGGCACGACACAGAGGAGTGCTATCAATTGAAGAGAGAGATAGAACAACTTGTAAGAGCAGGAAGCTTGAACAAATATGTGAAGGGGAGACGTGACAACCACTCATGCCAAGGAGATAGAGGTCGCGACGGAGACAGAGTGGAATCGAGATGAGAAGAAAGAAGAACAGATCGAGAGAGAGACTGCCTAGAAGAGCGGAGAGATGCAACAGAACCTAGTGGCACCAAGGGACCTCCTATCCTCACCATACTTGGAGGACCATGGCAAGAGTCCACCAGAAAAGCTAAAGCCCATGCCAGGTTCGTGGGAGTGGCAGAGAAGCCAAGCAAGATAGCTAAGACTGAGGCGGTGATCTCCTTCTCTGATGAAGACCTGGAAGGACTAAACTTCCCACATGAGGATGCCCTGGTAGTACAGGTGGAGGTAGCCAACCGACCTGTACACAGGGTACTGATAGACACAGGGGCGTCTGTAGACGTACTCTCCTTGGACGCTTATCGACAGTTTGGGTTCGGGGACGATCAGCTCAAACCAAAGCCACGTACCTCCATGGATTCTCAGGTGCCACCGCCTCCATCAGAGGTACCATAGAACTACCCGTCACCTTCGGGGTACACCCTCGACAAGTGACTATCATGGTGAATTTCATAGTTGTCAAGTTCGTGGTGTCCTTCAACGGCCTCCTAGGGTGACCATCTCTGACAGCCCTTAGAGGAGTCATATCGCCACTCCACCTGAAGATGAAGTTCCCCACCGAGAATGGGGTAGGCGAAGTCCGAGGAGATCAGAAGAAAGTAAGGGAGTGCTGCGCCTCCTTCATGAAAAAGAACAATGGTAACACCCGCGGAATGGCACTCTACCTACAGAACATGGTCAGTGACTAGAGAGATGAATTGACAGAGAGAAGAGGAAGACCAGTAGAAGACCTCATCCCATGGCCCCTCAGCAGGGACGACCCCTCCAAGGTCGTACAGGTTGGCTCGCTACTAAGCAAGGAACAGAAAGAAGGACTTGGACACCTCCTCCAAGCGAATATGGATGTCTTTGCATGGTCGACCTCCGACATGCTTGGAATACCACGTTCCCTAGCAGAGCACCGACTACATGTCGACCCAACCAGGAAGCCCATTCAACAGAAGCGGCGTAACTTCGCCCTCAACCAACAAGAAGCAATCAAGGAAGAGGTTGAGAAGTTGAGCCAGTCAGGGTTCATCAGAAAGGAGAAGTTCCCAACCTGGCTCGCAAACGTGGTCATGGTACTAAAGCCAAGCGGGAAGTGGAGGATGTGTGTCGACTACACTGACCTGAACAAGGCATGCCCAAAAGATGAGTACCCACTGCCCAGGATGATGCTGAGTTTCATGGATGCCTACTCCGGGTACAACCAGATCCTCATGCATGAGGGTGATGAGTCCTACACCGCATTCCAGACAGACAAAGAGAACTACTGCTACGACGTCATGCCGCTCGGGTTGAAGAATGCAGGGGCCACCTATCAGAGGATGGTCAACAAGATGTTCAAGGAGGAGATCGGGCGCAACATGGAGGTATATGTGGATGACATGCTCGTGAAAAGCATCCGCACCAACCAACACCTGACCGACCTAGAGGAAGCTTTCACAGTACTGAGGAAGAACCAGATGAAGCTAAACCCTGTAAAGTGCGCCTTCGGTGTAACGTTAGGAAAATTCCTGGGGTTCATGGTCTTAGTACATGGAATAGAAGCCAACCCGTCCAAGATCAAGGCCATCCAAGAGATGGCACCTCCTCGATCGGTCAGGAAAGTGCAGAGGTTGAATGGAAGGGTCGCTGCCCTTTCCAGGTTCGTGTCGCGGGCAGGTGACAAGTGCCTACCATTCTTCAAGACATTGAAGAACCTCCAAAGCCCTAAAGACTTCACATGGACAGAACAGGGCCAGAAGGTGTTCGAAGAATTGAAGGAGTACCTAGAGAGCCCACCACTGCTTGGGCGATCAGAACCTAACGAAGAATTGCAGCTCTACCTGGCTACCACCCCTGTCACGGTCAGCGCAGTACTGCTGAAGGAAGAAGACAAAGTCCAAAGGCCCATCTACTATGTGAGTCATGTTCTAATCGATGCAGAGACCAGGTACACCAGGATCGAGAAGGTAGCCTATGCATTGGTAATCGCGGCTAAGAAGCTACGACCATACTCCAAGCCCATACCATCATAGTCCTCACCGACCTCCCATTGAAGAAGGTACCACACAAACCAGACATCTCTAGGCGATTGATCGCTTAGGCTGTCGAATTGAGTGAGCATGGCATTAGATTCCAACCCAGGACTGCCATCAAAGGCCAAGCTTTGGCAGACTTCGTCGTTGAATGCACCTTACCAGAGGCCATGGCCAAAAGACCATGACCAAGAGGCCACGGCCAAAGGGTTATGGTCGTCATCAATGGACATCACCTATCAAGAGAGAGAAAAAAAAAATTCATGAATGGGTGTCATCCGTCAAAGGCCGTTGCCCAAAGCAAAGAAGAAAAGAGAGAAGAAAGAAAAATAAAAAGGGGGTCTTTGGCCATGGCGAAGGACCACGATCGACAGGCCATGGGCATGGACGAGGTTCGAGGTCAAGATCCAAGGATAAGGTTCGAGGTTCGAGGTCGAGGCCCGAGGTCTAAGGTTCGAGGTCGAAGTTCGAGGATTATGGTTCGAGGTTCGAGGTTCGAGTAAAGAGGTGTCTATGGCCAAAGACCAATTCAAAAAATAAATAAATAAAAAGGCTACAACCACTGACCATAGGCGTCAAACCATGGTAGAAGTTCGAGGTTCAAGGTTCAAGGATCGTGGTTCGAGGTTCGAGGTTCGAGCAAAGAGGTGTCTGTGGCCAAAGACCAATTCAAAAAATAAATAAATAAAAAATGCTACAGCTAAGGACTATAGGCGACAAACCATGGCCGAAGTTCGAGATGGTTCGAGTTCCAAGGATCGAGAATGCAACTGCTGATGCACTGTCCAGGCTAGCCAATGATGAACTCAGAAACCTGGCCAATGCAGTGTATGTGGAAATATTACATGAGCTAACATACTGGGAGAAGCAAGTTAATGAGATTGAGGAGGGGCCCAGCTGGATGGACCCCATACTCAAATACCTCCCGAATGACGTCTTACCAGAAGACAAGGCCGAGGCAAAGAAGATCAGGATGAGAGCTGCAAAGTACACCGTCCTAGATGGGGTACTGTACAAGTGGGGGGCAACAACACCACTACTTTGGTGCCTAGGACCCAAGGGGGCAGAGTATGCCCTAGCAGAAGTCCATAAGGGGATATGTGGAAGTTACATAGGGGGACGAGCCCGAGCCTACAAAATCCTCCGCCAGGGACTATACTGGCCACAAATGCAAGAGGAGGCCATCCAATATGCCAAGAAATGTGAGCAATATCAGTTGTTCGCCCTAATACCCCATCTACCCGCCACCAAGCTGACATCAATCCTCAACCCCATACCTTTTGCCATGTGGGGGCTGGACATCTTAGGAAACTTCACCGCAGCACTGGGAAATAGAAAGTACGTGGTCGTCGCGATTGGCTACTTCACCAAGTGAGTCAAAGCTAAACCCTTGGCCAAGATAACAGAGACAGAGATGGAGAAGTTCGTCCGCGACGATGTCATCTACAGGTTTGGGGTACCACAGATCCTCGTCTCAGATAACGACAAATAATTCAATAACCCCAAATTCCAAGCATTCTGTCACAGCTACAACGTCGACTATCGGCCTGTATTAGTAGCATACCCACAGGCCAATGGTCAGGTGGAGGTCACCAACAGAACACTGCTGGAAGGAGTCAGGAAAAGGCTAGAGGGAGCCAAAGAGAAATGGGTCGAAGAGCTACCAAGCGTTCTGTGGGCGTATCGAACTACAGTACGGACACCCACAGGAGAGAGCCCATTCCGCCTAGCATATGGCACTGAAGCATTGGTGCCAGTAGAGGTCTGCGCCATATCCCATAGGGTTCTACACTTCAACGAACATACCTATATCGACGGACTACGGGCGAACCTAGACTTTATAGATGAGGTCCGTGAGAGAGCACTCCTAAGGAACATCACCTACCAACAACGTACTGCCAGGTACTATAACGCCAGGGTTAAGGAAAGGCAATTCCACCAAGGAGATCTAGTCCTAAGGAGGGCAAGTGCATCACAACCACAGAAGGCAGGGAAGTCGTCAGCCAACTGGGAAGAGCCTTACATAGTCTCTAAGCAGATACGTCCAGGGACCTACCGCTTGAAGACTCCGGGGGGCAAGAAGGTAAACCGCACCTGGAATTCACTACACCTGAAGAAGTACTATTAGTAGAAGTAACAACAACAGAGTTTGGCACCACCAACAGTAGCAGTAGATGGCATTATAGTTTTAAGGATAAATTGAAAAAAATTTCGGGAATACTCGGCTTCTTCTGCTACTCAACCGAGGCTTTATGCCTAAGGCGTTATACCACCAAGGTCCACGGACTATCGAGATAAGACATCCGAGGCTTTATGCCACCTTTGAGGCTTTATGCCTAAGGCGTTATGCCACCCCCGAGGCTTCATGCCTAAGGCTTTATGCCACCACTGAGGCTCTATGCCTAAGGCGTTATGGCACCCCCGAGGTTTCATGCCTAAGGCTCTATGCCACCTCTGAGGCTTCATGCCTAAGGCTTTATGCCACCACTGAGGCTCTATGCCTAAGGCTTTATGCCACCACTGAGGCTCTATGCCTAAGGCTTTATGCCACCTCTGAGGCTTCATGCCTAAGGCTTTATGCCACCACTAAGGCTCTATGCCTAAGGCGTTATGCCACCCCTGAGGCTTCATGCCTAAGGCTTTATGTCACCACTGAGGCTCTATGCCTAAGGCGTTATGCCACCCCTGAGGCTTCATGCCACCACTGAGGCTTCATGCCTAAGGCTTTATACCACCTTTGAGGCTTCATACCTAAGGCTTTATGCCACCACTGAGGCTCTATGCCTAAGGCATTATGCCACCCCTGAGGCTTCATGCCTAAGGCTTTATGCCACCACTGAGGCTTCATGTCTAAGGCTTTATGCCACCTCTGAGGCTTCATGCCTAAAGCTTTATGTCACCACTGAGGCTCTGTGCCTAAGGTGTTATGCCACCATTGAGGCTTCATGCCTAAGGCATTATGCCACCATTGAGGCTTTATGCCTAAAGCGTTATGCCACCACCGAGCCTTTATGCCTAAGGCGTTATGCAACCACCGAGGCTCTATGCCTAAGGCGTTATGCCACCACTGAGGTGTCATGCCACTAAGGTCCGGGGACCACCGAGACAAGACATCCCTATGGACCGCCAACTACATGAGATTGCATAGATCAATATCAAAGCGACTAGGATCAAATCATATCAACATCTAAAGAAAGAGTCAAGTACATACAAAAGATAAAAAGCAAGCATCATAATCCAAAAGTTATCATCCAAAAAGTCAACATCCAGAAAGAACATCTATAAAATCAGGGGGCATCTAGTGGAGGAGCAGCCTCTGATCTAGAAGGAGACATCATATCAGCCTCAGCAGGACGAGCAACGCTCTCCTCTGGTAAGACCACACCCTTCTCTGTCACCACAACATCATCCTCAGGAGAGACACGAGCCACTACAGCAGTCTTAGGTAGCAGCGTAGTGACCTCAGGGAACCTTGAGAAGTCATAATCAGGGGTCTTCTCCAGAACGCGAACCGCCAAGTCCAAGGAAGTTAAGACGCTAGGAATGGGAGCCAACTTACTCCTAGGGTCACCAACAGAAATAGAACCTCTGGAGGCCCTACAACCCCTACTAGGGGTGGAATCTCCAGAAACCTCCTCCTCCCGTTCACTAGCAACAGGGGAAGGCAAAGAAGAAGAAGTATCCGCGGGGGAAGATGACCCCGAAGAAGACTCCTCAAGGGATCCAACCACGACCGCAGTCGGATCAGAGTCATTAGGTGATGACATGGACAAATAATGAAGCAGACTAGCTACTTGCTCAGAGCAACGATCTCCCAGACAAGAAGCTAGCAAGAAAAATGAAATGAAGACCACCTGCAAAGTATAAACAGCAGATCCATCACAGAAAGAAGAAGGAGAGTGGAGAAGCATGAGGGTCCATCGTACCCAAGGGCGCGGCCTCACACCCATAGGCGCGGCCACTCTAGGCGTGGCCTCACACCCGCAGGCGCGGCCTCACATCCATAGGTGCGGCCACACCCATAGGCGTAGCCACCCCAGGCACGGCCTCACGCCTGCAGGCGCAACCACCCCAGGCGCGGCCTCACGCCCGGAAGCACGGCCACCCTAAGCGCGGCTCTGCATAAAAAAAAAAAAAAAAAAAAAAGAAGAAGGGGTTGAACTTACCTTAGGGGGAAGGCAATCGCGTGAGGGGAGCAGACACACGACGACGCGACCACACCACAGGCACGATCAAGTGACAGAGACCACCAAATGCAAGGCACTCAAGCCAAGCACCTCTCAAGCCCTCCAAGTAAGCAAGGCACTAAATCAGCACAAGGCATGCACAGGGACCCAAAACCAAAGGAAGGAAAACCAAAAAGTTGACACTAGTCTAGATGACCCAAGGAAAAGCACATGGTGGGCACCAAAAAGAGGACAAAAGACAAAAGTGCAATGCAAAGGAGAAATTCAAGAAAAGCAAAAAGTGGGAGACAAAAGTAAGAAAGAGAAATGATGAGGAAAAATGAGAAGTGAAAAAAGAGAGAGTGAAGAAGAGGGACATATATCTACAAAAAAACAAAGCAAAAAAGAAGAAGGAAAAGTGTAGGAGGAAAGGTTTGAACCTCCAACCTCTCCTACCTCACTAACAGATTTACAGGCAAGCCCCACAAAAAAAGTTCATTCGCAATGGACCCCTTACTATATAAAGGCATCTACTCTCTTAGACATCCTATCTCAAGAGAGTGGGGGGCAAATGATACATCCAAGATTCATCGAACCAGTCAACGGTTGCCACGTGTCACAAAGCGACCCGCTCCAGAACCAAGGAGAACCAACCAGGGGTCCCACCCGAGCGCGGCCTGCACCCAGGCACCGACCTCACCCAGGCGCGGCCTCACCCAGGCTCCGGCCTCACCCAGGCGCAGCCTCACCAAGGCGGCGGCCTCACCCAGGCGCGGCCTCACCCAGGCGTGGCCTCACCCCCAGGCGCAGCCTCTTACATAGGAGCGGCCTCACCCAGGCGCGGCCTCACCAAGGCGGTGACCTCACCTAGGCGCGGCCTCATTTAGGCGCGGCCTCACCCAGGCATGGCCTCACACCCAAGCACGGCATCGTGGACGTAGACGTGATGTACACGGACACCGAGGCCGCTCATCTATGATCCAATCGTGTCACTATAGACTTATGCCACCACCAGGACTCTGGGCCACCGCTTAGAGGTCACGTCACCTAGACGGATTCAAGCACCAATGACGTTATCACCACACGCGAGTATCTATCCGCCAAGGATCTTGATACCACCAAGACACTCCCTCCCGCGGGGAGATGACCATCGGGATAGAGCCCTACTACCCAAGGCCTCTATCCACTCAACGGCACACTCGCCATCAAACTGGGACTCTCCACACCGCCATACACTACTATAAAAGGAAAGGTACACCAACCTTAAAGGGGACATCTAAACTCATATTGAATAATCACTATTTATCTATTTGCTCAGGAGATCTAACTTTGGCATCGAAGAGCCCTAGGCCGGAACCACACCGGTTCTCTCTGTTGACCCCTTTGGTCCACTTGCAGGTGATGGCACTCACAGGACCGCTTGACGATTTCTTGACGCAATAGGCCTGTCAAATTTATGTTACACCGAAGCACGAAGCTACAAGAATATTATTATAGTTCAACTCTCTCTGTTTTTCTCCTTGTCAATACATGCCTATTTCCAGCAATATGGTGTTGTTCCTAATGCCAACTCATCATTCCCAAGCTATTTCCAACCATAAATTGTGGCATCTCATGGACCTATACACTGTAAATATGGCAGGTATGCTTCTCTTCTTGACTTTCAATAGCCGAGGATTAAACTGTGTTACTGGTCAAGTCTTAGCCATGTGAATTCATTTACTTCAAAAAACATGTGAAATTTTTTTAAGTTCCTTAGAATGGTTGATTACCTAGGATATTCTATACTTTTTGGTCATCTCTTATAGAACTTCTCTACTTTTTTTTGGTAACTTATAGAACTTCTCTACATGATAGAAAAAGCAAGAGAATATAAAAGGTTTAATGTCAATAGTTGAAATGATTTTCAGGTTGTAGTTTATTTGTTAATACTATTTGGAGGTGTTGTGGTAGTTATGACTATCAGGTGAAAAAATTGTATTAACAAATATGGAAAAAACAAAAATTTATTAAGATTTAACTCCTCGATAAGTTTCCATATGGGCAACCTCAAAGTAGTGAGTTCTCTGATTAGATCACTAAGTTTTTTTTTTAATCCTTTGTGTGGCAGTTGAACTATGTATTTTTTTCTTCCTTTGTGTGGCAATTGAACTATGTTTTGAACACCTTACTGTCATTTCACATGGTCATTGCATTCCTCACTGCTCTAATCTTGGACAATATTGTGTCTAGAAACTGGCAAGAACTTGGGGTGTATGTTTGGACACAACCACAGAGTGCAAGGATAGAACCAGCAGTTCCCAATTGACTTTCAGAGTTGGACGAATCTTTAAATGGTAAAATGGATGGGGCTTTAATAGAGGAGCTTAATTTTTTTTCTGATGAAAAAAAAAAATTTCCACATGTTGTAATATGTTAGTTTCTCTTGTATTAACTGTAGCAAAATGGGCATATGGATAATCCATCAGGGAACGTGTATGAGATAATGTTTTAAGTGATCTTTTGTACAATAGCAACTCGGTGAAATCTAATGGTGTTATAAACTATATATTTTTCTTGAGTCATTGGGAATTACATTATAAAATCATGGGTAACTTGAATAAAATCATTTAACCTTGGATAATCCACATTAGCGACCATTGAGAAATTGAACATTCCTCTCTCCCTTGACTACATTGTTCGTCTCCCTCGTCCATCTCTTTTACATCTCTTCCGTTCTTTCTCTCTTTATCTCACTCACAGTTATAATCAACATTGACGACCATTGACCATCCCTCTCTCCCTTGCCTACGTCTCTCACTTCCCCAATACCATTCTTTACATCTCTTTAGTTCTTTCGCTGTTTATCTCACGTGCATTTGCACGTGAGTGTTTACTAGTAAATTTTAAATGGAAGAAAGAGATCAATCTCCCATGGCAGTTCTGTGTTTCCTTTTGAAGTATTGCCCCCAAATGGAAGGAAGAGATTGATAGAATATTTGGAGAGGAGAGTAAATGACATAAATTTTAAAAAATAAATAAGTAAGAGAGAATATAAATTTTAAATGGAAGAAAGAGATCAATCTCCCATGGCAGTTATGTGTTTCCTTTTGAAGTATTGCCCCCAAATGGAAGGAAGAGGTTGATAGAATATTTGGAGAGGAGAGTAAATGACATAAATTTTAAAAAATAAATAAGTAAGAGAGAATATAAATTTTAAATGGAAGAAAGAGATCAATTTCCCATGGCAGTTATGTGTTTCCTTTTAAAGTATTGCCCCTGCAAGGAAGGAAGAGATCGATAGAATATTTGGAGAGGAGAGTAAATGATATAAATTTTAAAAAATAAATAAGTAAGAGAGAAAGGGTACCGTGAATCACTAAAAAATAGAAAAGAAAGACAAAAAGTATAGTAAGAGAGAAAAAGAATTTAAAGAAAAAAGAAGGATAAAATAGTCAACTGAAAAAGTAGCCACGAAGCATGAGTTCATGCACTTATATAATAGTATGATATATATATATTGAAATCTGCCGAAGCCAGAGAGTAATTGGATTCTAGAAATTAGCACCATTACCGAATCAGCAAAGCATCTCCATCACCTTCTTCCAACGTTTTCTTCCTGGGCAGTAATTCGCAAAGATCGCCAAGCACACCTCCATGGATCATCGTCACCATTGCTGCCCCCTGTCTCTTAGCACCATGATCGGCTAAGTTCTTTCTATCTTTAGGTGTAGATGAACTAATGGTGTTTGTTATTTAAAATTCTGGTTTGCATTCTTAATTGCTTGATGTTGAGACCCCATCCCTAGTTGGATGATTTTAATTGATATATTTAGTTGAGGAATTTTGTTTCTGTGATTCATTATTTTTCATTCAAGCAATAGTATTTTGTTCTTATGCGGTTGTACCGATGATGGATTATAGCTGAACGAACTAAGCGTGCCAAGCCTTACAAGTGAAGGACGATAATACTCGTCAAGATAGTCCATACCTAGGAGGAACCCTACATTTTGTGATGTTATTAGGCATGTGGTTATAATAAACCGAAGCATGCAACCGAATTGAATAACAACCCATTGGGGATTCGAACCCTAAAGATAGTCTTCTCCCGTATTTGCATATCGTTGTTAGCTGAGATTCGCTTCTTTCGTTCATAGTTTAAAATCAAATTTATTGCACTTTAATTTTCATCACTTTCATCTAACAATCTTAGTAATTTAGCCTTCCAGTTCCCCATAGATCGACCCCTTACTTGCTACTTGCTAGATTAATTTAGGATTTTATTTTTGACCGGTCATCAGACTTCGGCTCGAAGGCTCAAAATTGGACTGGGGAAAGGCCTTGAAACAAGGAAACTTGGAAAAAATAAAAAAATGGGAGCTCTAGGGTGCCCCCTCTCCCACCACTTGGACTTGTCGAAATGAGAGGTGAAGGGGGTCTTTATGGGTAAAAATCGTGTCTGGCAGCGCCGTGGGGCAAAAAAAATAAAAAAAAAAGTTTTTTGGGGTCTCTGCGGCACCGTCGCTAGGGGCACAGTGCCGCCGGGTGGCATCGCAGGGTGATTTCCCTGCGGGGTGCAGTGTTGTCGTGTGGGGCTGCCATGCGGGGCCGTTGTTTTTACATAGGGCCACACCAAGGATACTTGGGGGCTGTGGATGCCTTCGAGGTGGAACAGAGGTTGTCTGGGTTACTCTGAAAAAAATGGGCTTAGAGGGCTCTGCCAGTCTTTTGTTTCCAGCTTCCTTTGTTCTATGTTCATCTCCATACTTATAATATCCGATCATGACCTTTTTATTTTGAATATAGGGCTATATCTCCATGCCCGGTGATGTACAATCTAATGTTGTGAGGCGAGAAAAGGAACTGCAAGCTCGGATAAAGATGTATACAACTTCAAATGCTGCCTTGTTGTTAAGGTTCAAAACCCGACTTGAATATGAGTTAGACTATTACAAGTCTGTTGAGAGTTGGGAGAAGGATCTGCTGGAGTGACTGGATTTCGCCCGAGATATTGTGGACAATGTTGTTGACTATCTCTGAATTGAGAAATATGCTACAACAAACCTCACCATCGATCATCTCTTAAAATTAGTAGTCTTCCATTGCTTCTATGAAGATAAGGCCTTGGAAGGTGCTCAGTGCTTGTATAACAAGATAAGGAAGGCTGCCCCCCATTTCCAGTGGGGGGAAGATTGACTTGGGGTTCGACCCTAAAATTCCTGTGCAAGAGGTAAGGCTGGACTCGTCTTCCATTTCTGTGCCCTTCTTTCCTCCTTCCGAGAACCTTCCAGGACCACTGCCCCCCAATCCTTGGCGTCCAAAGCGCCTATACTTGTAACTTTTGTTGTATATAACTTGGCGGTTGTAATTTGTACACTTTTATATATTTGAATAAATGAAATCTTCATTCCATCCTTCTCTGGTTGGTGATTATTCCTTTTATTCTTACTCGGCTTCCGTTGCTGGCATTATTCATGCCACCATGATCATTGTAGCTTTACTTTGCTTTGTTGTAGTTTTATTTTGCTTGTGTTCGACTTACCAATATAGTCAGGAGAATATCAACTTTCTTTTGTGGTGCAAATCACCACTATGATGAAATTCACCATTATGATCAGGAGATCTCCATGTGATTTTTGTTGAGTCCCCTGAATACCTGTTTGTAATTTCCAACGCAATATATTTAATATCTTGGCCCATATGACACTTCGTTTACTGCATTATTAATGGAATTCAAACAGAAGCTGAACTGTCATATCTCTTTAAAATCTTTTTATAGGCTTTGAAACCGTAATACATTTAATATCTTGGCCCATATGATGCCTCGTTTACTGCGTTATTAATGGAATTCAAATAGAAGCTGAACTATCGCATCTCTTCAAAATCTTTTCACAGGCTTTGAAAAATGCAGGAGCAATAGGGACCTACCACATGGCCCCTGGCAGTTACTTCCTTTAACTTCAGAATATCGTCTTTTGGGATTCCCTTTTGATCTAGACTGTCCGTTCCTTCATAAATAACGGTTTTCCCTTTTCTCCCTTTACCATACTCTACTTCTTCTTTTCGAAGCAAAGCCATGGATCTTCTTTGCGGCTTTCTTTCTTGCACTTATCTTGATGCCCTCCTATTTCTTTGGTGTTGCGATTGTCGCTGCTTCTATGGCTATAGCGGATGCCACTTCTTGGGTGTTAACTCTCCAGTTTTATGGCACTACTTTCAGCTTCGATCTTTAAATGACATTTACCCTTATAGCTTCGATCTTCAATCGACACACTGTGTCTTTTGTACTTCCAAATTGGGGGCTACCTCTTTGTGTTGTGTGCCCGCGTCAATGCTTGGCGCAATCATGCTACTACAAAGAGGTGGAGAGTCTAGAGGTGGTTGTTTCCTGCCTCCCCTAACCTCCTCAGAATTCGAGGGTAGGAAGATTTGCACAAGCAGTGCACTGGAGGATCAGAGCTGGCGTTCTTCTTGTCATCTTCAACACCCTCATCTCTCAAAGGGGCAGGAATCCATCACTAGGAACCGTTCTGTCGTCAGAGGAGCTCAAAGGCGTCCGTATGGAGATTCCCAGTTGGCAAACAGTCGCTTCAAGGCTTCTCGGGATCGCTGAGGGCTATAGGAGGGCATTCCATGTACGTCTGGGTTGATCATAGCCTGTACGACATCCTCTTTATGGCTACTCATGTCTCGCGCTTCTAGGCCTCGGTTTCTATTATCCTCCACGTTTGTTGTCTGGTGAACCAAGATGATGCTCTAAGTGCTTGTGGTCTAGGCGCACCTTGTTTCTGTTTCGCTCTTGTTGCCAGGAGGAGGCGTTCGTTGGAAGCCAAACACATCCACTTCTCTTTCTCTGGACTATGTATCGCTCTAAGTTCTTGTTTCAATGTTGTAAGACGATGATGTATCTATTGTTTTCTGATAACCCATTTTATGTTGTAAGAAGTTCCCTTTGAATAAATGATAAATCTTCTCAATTTCCTTCTGTTATCCACAATACTTTGGCTCGTGTATTTTTCTTTTCATACTACCATTTTCATCATTATATGTCTACGTTAGAACTCACTGAAAATCGATCATTCAGGTCAGAAGCAACTTTATGGTCTGGAGACCACAAATTCTTTTGTGGAATGCTACTATGGCCCCATCTCATCATTATGGTCTGATGGTCATTAATTTTTATTGGGGATCGTCATTATGGCGTAACTCACCATTATGGTCGGAAGACCATTAATTTTTATTGTGGAATGCCACTATTGAGCAACTCACCATTATGGTCGGAAGACCATTAATTTTTATTTTGGAACGTCACTATGGTGCAACTCACCATTATGGTCAGAAGACCATTAATTTTTATTATGGAACGCCACTATGGTGCAACTCACCATTATGGTCGGAAGACCATTAATTTTTATTAATGGTTTGCACATCATTAATAACATGCGAATTCTTAATAACTTGCTCATAAAAAATGAACCATTGCTCAAAAAAATGAATAAAAAAGATTAATGCCTTTATTAAATGTAGAAATCTGAACATTTGAAATAACCCAAAATTGACTTAAAACAAACGAGGACTGGCCTTTACTGGTTGAATTTTCTCAAATTTTTGGAGTTCCAATACCGTGGTATGGGTACCCCCTCCAAAGTCTCCAAATGATAAGCTCCTGGCACCACTTGTTTGGAGATTCTGTATGGTCCTTCCCAATTGTACGCTAGCTTTCCCATGGCTCTTGGATCAAAGGCCTACTTTACGAAGTATCAGGTCTCTTTGGTGAAATATTCTTGGTTTTACCTTTGCATTATAATGGCGTGTTGTTTTTTGTTGATGCACGACATTCCTTACATGTGCTGTCACTCTGATTTCTTCTAACAGATCTAAATTTGCTCTCAGATTCTCAGCATTAGTTTCTGGGTTATAAAGTTGTACCCTTAGTGAAGTTTCTCCAATTTCCACAAGAATCATTACTTCAGTTCCATACGTTAACATAAATGGGTTTCACCTGTTACAAGCCTGGTGGTTGTCCGATATGCCCATAAGATGTTCGGTAGCTCTTCAGCCCATAATCTCTTAGCTGTGTCCAACTTCTTTTTTATCTCATCCAGTAAGATTTTGTTCATAGCTTCAGCTAAGCCATTAGATTGGAGATGTGCTACCGAAGTCTTGCGTAGCTGAATCTCATACTGATCACTGAACTCTTTAAACTTCTGCTCAAATTGTTTCCTATTATTTGTGATAAGGGTTCTCAGGATTCCATATCTGTATATAACAGAATGGAGGAAGAACTTCCACACCTTTACAGCTGAGATTATGGTCAATGCCTCTGCCTCCACCCACTTAGTGAAGTAATCTACTGCTACCCCCACGAATTGTCTACCTCCTAACGCCTTTGGGAATGGACCTAAAATGTCCATCCCCTATTGTATAAAAAGCAATGGACTGGAGATGGAAGTGAGCTCAGTCGCCGACTGACGGGTGATCGGTGCGAAGGTTTGACATTTGATGCATTTGCATACAAAACTCATTGCATCTTTTTATAAGCATGGCCAAAAGTACCCTTGCTTGATGACCTTGTGAGCTAACGCTATGCCCCCCCAAGTGTTGTCCGCAAATGCCAGTATGAATTTCCCTAAGCACGTACTCCGCCTTTGATGGCCTGAAGCATTTCAAATATGTCATGGCGTAAACTTTTTTGTAAAGTACTCCCTCGATCATAATGAACCGTGCTGCTCTCATCCTTATCTTCTTAGCTTCTTTTTTGTTGGTCGAAAGTTGGTCCCCCGGGAGATATGCGATGAGAGGATCCATCTAGCATGGCTCAACATCAATGGGTAATGCACTCTGGGTTTCCTCGATGCTCGGTATGTCGAGAATGTCTATATACACTGTCCTTCCTCACTTTTAAAAATCTGACGTGGCCAATCGAGATAGTGCATCTGCAGATGTGTTATGTGCATGGGGTACTTGTAATATCTGAAAATAATTGAATTCAACAATTAATTCGCATACCTTCTTCAAATATTGTGCCATACGTTATCCTTTTGCTTCGTATTCTCCGTTCACTTGGTTAACCACCAGCTGTGAGTCGCTATGTACGGTGATCTTTTTCACCATCAGGCTCTTTGCCAAGCTTAGGCCAGCTAGCATTGTTTCATATTCAGCTCCATTGTTGGCAGTTTGGAATTCAAATCTCAACACATACTGTACCACAAACCCTCCTGGGCTCGTCAGTATCAATCCGGCCCCACATCCGACGCTACTGGAGGATCCATCCACATATAACTTCCAAGGTACTCTATGATAAAGTCTACTAATGCTTGCACCTTGATAGCTGTGCATGGTTTGTATTGGACATTAAATTCTCCCAGCTCAACCGACCATGCAATCATCCGCCCAGAATGGTCAGGTTTTGTAAAAAATTTCTTTAATGGCTGGTTTGGCACCACCACTATGGTGTAAGCTTGGAACTAAGGTCTCAAGCGTGCTTCTCTATGTTGCTATATCTGGTTTATGCGTCTCAGAGTACCTTGCTAACATAGTAGATTGGTTTTTCCACTCGACCATCGCTTTTGACCAATACTGCACTTATAGCCACTATGGTGGTAGCTAAATAGAGTTGGAGCGCATCCCCTGGGTTCGGCTTGGTCAAGAGTGGTGGGTTGGCCAAATATTTCTTCAAGTTTGTAAATGCTTTTTGACATTCCTCCGTCCATTCGAAAGTGAGTTTGACTCCCTTTGTTTGTCTTTCCTTCGCTCTGTTCTTTAGCGCCTTAAAGAAAGGGAGACACCGATCTTCAGAAACCAAGATAAACCTCCCGAGCGTTGCTAGTCTTCCTATTAACTCCTACAAGCCTTTGACTCTTCCAGGTGACCACATTCCTAATATAGCTTTGATTTTGGCTGAATTTGCTTCCATCCCTCTCTTTGATACCATGAAACCATGGAATTTGCCTGAAGTTACCCCAAATGCGTACTTTGCAGGATTTAGCATAATTTTATTCTTCCTTAAGACTTGGAATGCCTCTTTCAGATCAGTCATGTGGTCTGATGCGTTCAAGCTTTTCACCAGTATATCATCCACGTAAACTTCTATGTTGCACCCTATTTGATCCTTAAAAATATGATCCACAAACTGTTGGTAGGTGGCACCTACATTTTTCTACCCAAAAGGCATGCCTGTGTAGCAGTAGGTATCTCTACCAATAATGAGAGAGGTCTTCAATATATCTGGGTTCATACATTCTAATCTGATTATACCCAGAATAGGCATCCATGAAACTTAACATTTCATGGCCAGCAGTTGTATCTATTAATAAATCAATACGAGGAAAAGGGTAGTAGTCTTTAGGGCATGCTTTATTCAAGTTGGTGAAATCAATACACATTCGCCACTTGCCATTAGGCTTTGGCACCATTACAACATTGGAAAGCCATTCAGGGTAAATGGCTTCTTCTATGAATCCTGATTCTAGTGGCTTGATCACATCTTCAATCTCTTTCTCTTGTTGTTCTAGTGAAAAGGTCCTTTTCTTCTGGAGAACTGACTTAGATGTCGGGAAAACGCTTAGCCTATGCTCGGCTAATTCCCGATCCACCCCGGGCATATCTACAATCGACCATGCGAATAGGTCAGCATTATTCCTTAAAAATTTTACCAGGCTTTTTTTCCGCTCGTCGTTCAGGCCTACTCCAATCTGCACTGTGCGGCTTCCATTTCCCTTACTGATTTCTATAGGGATCAAATCCTCAGTTGGTTCCGACCTTTCATGCTCAGGACCGTCTCAATTGTCTTCAAGGTTGATCTGGAGTATCTGAGGTTCCTTTCCCCTTATTCTCAGGTAACCCTCATAGCATTTCCTAGAGGTTATCTGGCTTCCTCGGCACTCTCCAATTCCTTCATCAATGGGAAACTTCATGCTAGGTGGGGAGCAGAGACAACGACATGTAGGGTATTGAGTCCTAGTTTGCCAAGTATCCCATTGTGGGTGGAGTTTTCTTTTACTACCAAAAATTCATCATTCCATAGAGAGTTTGGGTTCTGTCCCTACTGTCACCAACAATTCGATTGAACCCTCCACGTGCACAGGGGCACCATTGAATCCATATAATGGAGACTCTGCCCTCTTCAGCATCTTGGGCTTCAGTTGCATCTTCTCAAATGCATCATAGTATAGGATATCAATTGAACTCCCATTGTCCACAAGGATCCTGGCCACCATACAGTTGGCAATGGTCATTTTGATCACCAAGGCATCGTCATGTGGAACTTGTATGTCAGATAAGTCCTCATCCGAGAATGTTATCTGCTACTCAGTCTTCCTCCTCTTGCTGTGTACTTCAGTTTGGAATACGCATCAGGTATGATTCTTCCTAGAGTTAGAGGACTCGCCCCCAACCCATAGCCCCCATAGATTGTGGCGATTTCCCTGAGTGGTGCATTTTCAGTATGTCACTTTCCTCTTGCTCGGTCTTCTTTATCCTCGGTACCTTCCAATAGAGTAGGTGACTTTGCCCTTTCTTCAGCTTCTCGGGGACGATACCCCTGTCTCCTTTCACCGCCTTCCTTTTTGACAAATCTACTTAGGCGGCCCCTCTGAATGAGGGCTTCGATCTCATCCTTTAGCTGCCTGCAGTCCTTGGTGCCGTGACCATGATCTTGGTGAAATCTGCAGTACTTATTCTTGTTACGCTCATGCACGGACTTGATCATCTTGGTTGGCCAGCGCAACGTCACTTGGTCCTTAATCTCATTTAGGATACATGCCCGGTTGTGAGTGAGGGCTGTGTAGACTGGCTCCAAGTTTGAATCGTTCTTTGGAACCCAAACCTTGTCATCTCTCTTTCTCTTCCCATCCTTCTGGTCTTTGCTGTTCTTCTGGCCGTTTCGTCCAATCTGGGAATCTTTCTTTTCTTGGTTCTTCTGCTCGGACTTGCCTTCTTTCTCCTACTCGGCCGTAAGAACCTCCACCAGATTGATGTGCTTCTCGCAACGCGAGAAGAGTCCATACATGTCCAATGGTACGTCCATGATTAGGGATTTCTTCAACTCAACATCCTTGATGCCACTACGCAGAGCTTAGAACTTCATAATCTGGTCCAGATTTTGCACTTCCATCGCCTCCTTATTGAATCTTGTAAGAAAGTCCCTGATGGATTCATCGGGGCGTTGCTTAATAGCTAAGGGATTGGCTACTATTTTCTTATGGACTCTGTTGCTCAAGAAGTGGGCAAGAAAAGCCCGCGCAAGCCCTACGAAGTTGGTTAGAGATCGCGACTTGAGGCGTGAGAACCACTATCTTGCCACCCCATTCAATGTTGAAGGGAATGGTCTATACATTATGGTGTCAGATGCTTCCTGAAAGAACATCAATGATTTGAAGGTTTCCAAGTGGTCCTTTGGATTTGTCGTGCTTGCATACTGCTCGATCGCAGGCATCTTGAAGCCTTTTGTAGGGGTTATGCTCTGATCTCGTCTGTGAAGGTGAGATCTGTCACGCCCCTATTGCAGATAAGGAATATAATACAATATAAGGGGTGACTAGGACGACGCATGTCATCCTGCAAAGCTGCCGGATCACTGACACAGTGTCCCAATGCACAGTCATAACCAATATTAAAGCAATATAATATCAGAATGCGGAAAGGGAATATTACATTCCAAAGATCAGTAGTTGCGGAAGCATATAAAATCAATAGTTACAAGATGTTCAAAGGCTAAATGATAAAGTACTGTAGTTAAATACATTTCCCATGACCATCTAATAACTATCAAAAGGGTATAATAGTAAATTTTTATACATGGGCTTAAGCCCCAAAATAATCAAAAAGGGATCAAGTCCCAAATATCCTCACGGCCCGTAGGCGCAATCGTCACAAGGACACCCATCGCCATGTTCCTCTAACACAGCTTTCGGCTCCTCCATACCAATATCATCATATCCCGAGGGCTGGACTTCAAGTCCCGAGAGATACCCGCCATCTGCATCATAATCTAAAAAGTGTGTATACGAGGGGGTTAGCTCCACTGAGCTAGTGAAGGGATGGGGATGCACAAATACACAATTCACATAGTCCAATGATGCATGCATATGTTAGTAAATTTTCCACCTATCACACAAACTAAGTCAGAGGTATATGCTATTGTGACAACTCGAGAAACATTGTGGGTCACTTAACTTATCGCCACAATGAAACTTCAATTGTCACTAGGGGGCCTACGCCCATCGAAGCCTCCAAAACCACCCAGTGGCAAACCCCGATAACCATTACTACCATGACTGGCCCCTCCCACCTCCACAGAATCCGGAGTTCTGGTTACCCAACACCTAAACCCCTGTTGGTAAGGGTCGTAGCATAAGGGCGCCAAGTCCTAGCCGAAGATATACTACATGCAAGTCCTATCGTCCCGAGAGGTATTCCAGGTGCATAAACGTCCCATACCATCTCGTACCCAGGTACCAACACGACACGACACATACAGTTTAATATGGCATTCAATCAAAAGTATTATATATAATTTTGAGGTTCCGGCACCGGCATTCACCGACACCGTAACCCAATAAAATATGGAAAGCAACCACAACATCATCATATCAATCATTTAATAAAGTATGCAAAATGCACAAACATGCTTAATAAATTATACTAATAGCATGATACATTATGCAATATTAATAATAAGCCCAAACAAACCAAACCCACTCACAATATAAGTTATGTCCCATTGTTACAAGTTTATCGCCGCGATTAAGTAACACGTCACAAGATGGGAATTTTAAACCTAAAGAAAAACTGAGAATAGGGTTAAACAAGAAAAGGGGAGGATCCCCAGAAGGTATCCCTTAAATCACCTAAGTATAAGGTTTCAGAAGCAGGGTGGTTTTATGGGTGGTCTCATTCCCAATTCTTGAAACTGCAGGTAAATCCTCTCTAACTAGGGGCTCAGAAGGGTCTCGGCCAAGTGCGATTTTATGGGTGGTTTTTCTCAAAACATGAAACCGCACGTAAATCCTCTCTAACCAGGGGCTTACTCAGGGAGGTGATTTCAGGGTGATTTCTTGTTTGAGTTAAAATAAAACCGCAAGCGTACGGGTCAATCGTAGCTCCGGGTCGAACACGAGGAGATATACGCCACTTTATTTAACTAATCTTAAAAATAATGCAAAGTGAACCAAATTAATTAAATTATTAAATTAAAGGTAATTAAACTAATGGATCCTAACTCACAAGCAGCTAACAAATTACACATCTACGGGATTAAGTTGGCATCCTAACACATGAACATCTAACCTATCAAACTAACGCAAATTGAGAATAATTAAAAATAAAATCCTATACTAATGCAAGTTGGAAGTAATAAAAATGCAGCCACACATCCACATCCACATAAATAAAATAACTACATAAACAAAGTAACCCATAAGAAAAATAAAAGAAATAGAGGGAGAAGAAGAAGAAGGAGAAGAAGAGAATGAGATTGAGAGTTTAGAGAATGCTAACCTAGGTGTGCTTGAACCGGATTAATTGAAGAAGCTTAAATGAATACTTGCATGAACTTACCATGGCCTCCTGTTCTAAATCTCCAAGTCTTGTCATCAACATAGGAGCTTAGACTAGGAAGCTTTAAACTAAAACTATTACAACCATATTGAAGACATTAAAGCATAAACTAATCCTATTACAACCATTAACTAATCTTATGAAAGCAAAATTAAGAACTTGAAAGAGCTAATCTTATGAAATCAAACTAAGAACTAAAACCAAAAATAGGAAAAGAAGAGAAAATTTCACTAAGTAAACAAAAAATTACACTAATAACTGAATTAAAATTGAACTAGAAACTAACTAAAAACTGAACTAAAAAACTAACTTGTTACAAGCCAAAGGGCAAGGGGTATTTATAGGGGGAAGAGAGGAGAAGAGAGAAGAGGGAAGTGTAGGAGAAATATTCCCTAAGAAAAGAGAATATTCTCTTCTCCTTCCTCTTTTACAATGCCTTGAATCCTAAGAAAAAAAAGAAAAAAATAGAAAGAAGAAGAAGAGAAAATTGTTTACATAGACCTTCTATTTCTAGAAAAGTAAATTTCCAATTCTAACAAGTGCTTCCTTTTCTTTGTAGATATCTTCTCCAAGCAATAAAATCAAAGCATCTTTGACTTTTCAATTTTTCATAGGTGAGAGAATATCTTTCAAAATAAATCTATCCCAAGTAGAATTTCAGAAGTGCCCTTGAAAAGTTGGAGGAGAGAGAGAGTAAGGGTGATGACTAGGATTCCTTCAAGAATAAATAAAATATCCATTGTCCTTCAAAAAATGCGAAGCATGGGGTGCTTATATTAGATCTCACCATTGTGTTCCTTGCGAAAAATCACCCAAAATAGACCCAAATTTCGTCCAATTTGGAGTTCGAGAGCCCAAGATATCTCAAGTTGAAGTTGGACTGTCTAGAGCCCTCCAAATGGAATCTTTCAAGTAGAGGAAATATAACTTCTGATTATTGCGTAAAGGCCCCTGGAATACGAACTTTCACTTCACTTTATCCTCGGCTAACTGTCAATAATTACAAATAAACCCCTATAAACCATTTTCGTGCTTCGTTATGGAAACGACTGTAACTTCTTCGTTTCAACTCGAAATCAAGTGCCGTTTCCTTAGCATCATCTCCTCCATTTTCACAAGAATTCACCTAAAACCTGAAAAGCACAAGAAAGAACCGAGTAACTCTGTCCAATGTGGTAAAATATATGTTTTATGCCCTAAGATTTCACACATAAATGTGCTCATCATTTCTCGTAGGTCTTAAAACCACATGTAAAACCTCATACCTCCAGGTCCGAGATTCAAGGAGTTTTTCACTAAGGGTTCCATTTCCAAGAGGTTTAAAGATAAGGAGACTTCAAAGGAGCTTCCCCCTTAGGTCCATTAGGGCTCTAAAACCTCATTAGGTCCATACAACTCAAGGGATTCAAGAGAAAAATCCAAGAAGAACCTATTCTAAGGCATGATAGGGTAGAAACCTTAGGTCTTTCAAATAGAATGAGATTGTGAGTGGTAGAGGAGCTCCACGTTGAGGGCTCCACGAAGTGAGATCTTCAAGCCTCCAATCAAGCCCCTCCACACCTCTTCCTCTCTTTCTCTCCTCCACGTTCTAGGTTAGATGGGAGTAGTAATGAGAAATAAATGCCCTTTAGTCTATTTAAGGTAAGTGATGCTTTAGGGTCCATTTGGTTGGGTACCAATAGGACAAAACCCATTTTTAGGTTCAACAAGTCAAATGGGTCGAGTAGGTTGAACGGGTCGATCCAAGTTAAATGGGTCATTAAGCCAAATGGGTTATTTCCCTTTGTTCTAAATAGGAAGGAAGATTATTAAGGATGGGATCCATGTAATATGGGACCACAAGTCCTTCACACGCTTCCCAAGGTAAGTGGGACTTACAAACAAAATATTCCCTATACAACTAAAATAGCCAAGGTGGTTCAAACCTCGCCCTGCACTTCGAGGACATCAAAGGGAAGGGTAAGTAAATAAAATTAAGGGTTGGAACTTACTTCTCCCTTGTCATGGTTTGTCACCCATGACCCCGAACAGTCTCGCCACAGCAATGCCAAGTTTATCACTGAACGAAGTGTCCAACTGAGGCGACGGTCCAGGATGCTCTCTCCTAAACTCTTCGCTTCCCGGGCTGGTACTTGGAGGATAGTTGACGAAGTTGCCATCGACGAACTTCCCCCACTGTCGGTTGAGGAATCTTTCCTCTATAGGCAAACTCGTACCGTGGTCAATGATTTTATAGCTGGGTTTGACCATCATGGAGAATAGGTCACCAGCATACATGGCAGCGATATCTACACGTCACGAGGAAGAAATAATAATTAATTATATTCCCGAGGTGCGGGTATAACAAGATCGGTGGTGAATTGGAAATAATGGCTCGGAGCCAAGTTCTTTCCCTTCATGACCTCTTGAATTTGATCCTGCAACTCCAGTACTTTGTCGTTCAAAGCTTGCTCGACCTTGGTCATCTGGTATCCGTGGCACTTACTATCCCCCAGACCTCTTTACCCTTTCTTCGAATGTTGTTCGCATCACTGTGGTTCTCGCTGTGTTCAGGGGAATGAGTTCTTTCCCTTGCTTGCGATGGATGTGGTGGTGTTGGGATTTCTTGCAGGAAATCACATTGCATCTCTAGCAGCTGGTCCATCTTGTCTTGCCATCGAGCCTGCATCGCATCAAATTGTTCCACCGTCATGTACCGTGGTGGATCTCTAGGGAGTCTTGACTGCGATTCCTCCTACTAGGATTCATTCTCCTCTAGGATCGGATCATCCGGCCTAGGGTGAGGACTTGCAGGTCCACCCAGGGCTCCTCCTTGAGCAACTGTATGAGCGGCGACCTTTGAAACCTTTGATTAATTGCGAGTGTTAGTCATGGTAGAATCCTCATAGGTTTTTCTCCTTCGTTTCCCATAGACGACGCTAAAAATGTTGCACAAAGAATGATGTTGAGGGATCTCCTCAACATTGCAACACTAAAATTAGAACTAGACTAGAAACAATGAGGGAAAACAAAGATCACTCTTCATGGTTTCTTGATTTCTCTTTTAATTGAATACCTCCATCCCTTTACATGGGCGAAGGGCCTTTATTTATACAAGTTTCTCTCCCCCAACCCTCTTTCTGAAGATTCGCCAGATCTGTTGGATAGCTTTCCTTCTTCATCAGGCGGTGGAGTTGTGCTCGAATTAGGAAACCCTTTAGGAGAATGGTCCTCCCCTCGTTTCCCGAGATACAGAATCTCCTTCTCCGTGGATTGCGGTTACCAGTCACCATCCATCAGGGTGCTTTAAACAGATCTTACTAATGTGTCTAGACCAGTATAACTGCCTCGCATGTGGTCTGATCAATTTTGGACGAGGACTGATGGCTTGGAGTCCAAGCCATTCCACATGTCATCCTCGGATTTTTATGGGTCATTGATTCATCCCTCTTCTTAGTAGTGTCAGCCTGAGTTCAACAATTCTTATACGAGGGACAGACCCGAGAACCCCAACCATAAATTCAAGGGAAAATTACTTGGACACCCCCTGCACTATGGCCATTTTGCTTAGTCTCCCCAACGTTTGAAACAATTACTTGAACACCCCCTGTAGTATACCATTTCTTTCAAGTAAGTCAAGTCCGTTAGTTTAGTGATGATGTCATCGGATAAATTTTTTGTAATGCCTAAACTACCCTTAAAGGGCAGTGAAGTGACCCTTTTACCCTCTTCCTCCTCCTTCTCCCTACAACCCACCGATTTCATATTCAAACCCTGACAGATTTAAGAAAAAAAATTCCTTTTTCTTAAACAAATTTCAAATCAAAATACCCCAAAACCCTTAATCAATTTCAGATTCAAACCCTAATAAATCTCTTTCATGGCCGTTTCAGATAAAAAAAATAAAAAAATAAATTTGAGATACCGCTGCCCTGTTGCCCAGAAAACAATCAGCGACATCTTCTTCTTCCTTTATTTTTTATTGTTAAGGGCTAAAAAAAATGTTTAAACAACAGATTGACTGCCGGTTCTTGAAGCAGCAGCCATGGCTGCCTTTTTTTGTTTTTGTTTTCATGTGCATACATATATTTTTTGTTTTCTATTGGATATTCGAAGACCCAGATCTCAGCCATCATACAACCAATAGGACTGAGATTTGGAGGGCTGTTCCTACCCCATTCAAGAAGCACTCGACCTACCTTTGAAGGCCTGTTGAACACAGATCTATCAGATCTGGAATTTTCTCATGGGATTCATATCGGCTCACTGGTTTTAGGATTGTCTCTGCTGCAATCTCAAGCTGCAACTTCTCTGCAAGAATTCTTTTGATCAGGTCCATATTCGAAGAATTTATTCTTTCTCTAGAGAGCTCCATTCGATCCAAGTTAAAGGTCTATTTGGCTGGCTGGTTTAAGCCCTAGTTTAAACCTTCTAATTCTAATTCTCTTCCTGTTTTGGTTGGAAACCAGTGATATAGTAAGGAAGCTCCCAGTCCTCCCATTTCCTGGACTGCCCAGGTGGAAGTGGGGTTCTATTGAAGAGGTAACCGTTGGATTGCTCTTGGTGACCTGGGCTCCACCTACTCACACCTTCTCCGCCTCCTCTCTTAAGCAGTGATGAGCCGAGACGGCTTCTTGGCATTCCTGCAGCGGCAGCGAAGCCTTTCGAAGATGACATGTTCGTTGAAATTTCTCTACCACTTCGCAGTTGAAGACACAACAAGAGAGAAGAGATTGGAGAAATGTAATGCGAGCTTTGTATGGTCAATTTGTCCGGGAGACAGATCTTCTACTGTTTCCAAATAAAAATAGGGGTAATTTAGAGAGATTGATTATTCCTGTTAATCGATCTCTATGCTGGTTCTTTGGATTTGCAATTTTGCATAATCTTTTGGGGTTTGGCGAAGAGAGTGAGAGAAAGATTCTGCCGTCGTCGTGACGAAAACAATAGTTGGGGTTTTTTTTTAATGACCAATGGTAGGATATTCTGGGATGTTTGCAATAAGAAGAAGGGTAATTGGGTAATTTACTCACTATTTCCTTCTGAATAGGTGATAAGGATAGAAGAAGGGTAATTTGATAATTTATCCACTGTTTTCTTTTGAATAGGTGATAAGGGTAGAAGGGTAATTTATTCACTGTGTTCTTTTGAATAGATGATAAGGGTAAAATGGACATTTTCATTTAAACACTAACAGCAGACTAACACCGTCAGGTTTCAGGGGATGTCAAATAATTGTTTCAAACGTTGGTAATAGTAAGCAAAATGGCCATAGTAGAGGGGGTGTCCAAATAATTTTCCCTATATTCAAATTTGGAGAATTAATATAAAAAGGCCATGACTTCTTAACCAGGTTGGACTCGCTCAGCCATCAGATTTTTATAAGGCCGAGTTGCGTTAAAAAACCCGATTTTCTAACAATGACTTAAGGCGAACTACTGCACGTGATTCATATTGCGTAGCAACTAGCAATACTGCTCTACGGAAAAATAATCTCAGTGCATCCGATTTACGATACCGCCCTTTCGCCCCAGCTTCCGATGAATAAATTTTACGTTTGGCCATAGTTTTGTGGTAGCCTGATTCGAAACCCTAATTTGTTTCTAGGGTTTCCTTTGTCACAGTAAAGGACTTTCGCCTTCCTTAAGGTATTTTCCTCGTAGCTTCGCTCTTCTGAATCAAATCCTGCAAACATTGCTCTGGTAATCTTCTGCTCTCTCCGCTTTCTGTCTTCTCTGTTCATGGTTAATCTCTTAAATGTGTGGCCTGCGATTGTTGAGCTTAGGAGCATTCTCTATCTTTTCTCTTTCCTATTGTTTAAGCGTGCTCTCCGTCTGTATGTTCTGTATAAGAATTGCTTCCTTTTACTTGCTTTGATGGTTTCGGTTTTTATTATTCTAAGTTAGAAATATTTTCATCCACATATGATTGGATCTTTGAATCAGTAGATAGTCGGAGCTGAATTCGTTTTCGCCCCTTTGTTTTGGTTGCTTTAAGTCCGTTAGTATGTTGTAAGTTAATATTCCTTGAACAAGAGTGGTAGTATTCGATTTCAGAATCTCTTGGTTACCTTAAGAAAGTTACGGCTTTGTTTCATAGGTGATGAAACGTACGGTAAGGGAAAATATAAGGTTCAAGCTGTGGACACGTGTTGGTCGAGACCTACAGGTCTTATAGCTCATCTCCATTTCATCTACAACACACTCAAAGTAATAACTGACCAACATTCTCGTCCCATATACACTGCCACATTTGCCTCTAATTCTTAAAATGAAACCTATAAGACCTGAACCACTGAGAACAATGGCAGAAGGAAGAAGTATTTGCTATCTAAATTTGCTATCTAAAGAAAGGGAAAACTTAAAGCCCTTTAGGTTCGAACTTCTTAGAAATTCTTGTTGATACAAAACCACAAAAATCAATAATCAAAGAGAAAAGATGCTTAGGGGTGAAAGAACGATATTTCTCATAGAGCACTTTATTTCCAGATGCAGACTAGCAATTAAGGAAGTGAGAAATTTTATCATAATAGCTAAGGGAGCAAAGCTAACTTAAAGTTCAGAGACAACTTCTAGCCTACGTCTACGCTTGAAGATATTTATATGAATCAAGTTCCCTTTATAAGTAGCGTCTGGATGCCTGGAATAATATATGAAAGAGGCACAGGAAGAAACTTGTCAAGCTCAGCATAGACTAATGTATTTTGCGTATACTATTAGTTTGTTGTGGACTCCTATACACCAAACATCATTTGGCTGTCTACAACTCAAGGATAATACGAAATTCCATCAAACATAATAATCCGCACATCAGAACATGGATTCGGGTGCTAGCTATTCAGGGGTTTCTTAAGGATAAAAAGCATCAATACATTAATACGGGATCAGGAATGTAGGAAGCAATTCTGACTGAATCTCTGTCAAACTAAAGAAAATATAAAACCTTGTATGTAACTTGATGAGACTTTAGTGCAAACAAATGAAGCTACTTCCCAGTAGTTCCCAACTTATTGGTTCCTTAGACAGTATCAAGCCATCAATGTAAGAATATGGGTTATTATTTTGTTTGTTCTTTTCTTCAATCAATTGTAATTTGTGTAAGGGAAAGCTTCAGGAACTACATACACTTCAAGGAAATGAAAATGAATATCGCTGCCGGGATGAGATTATTGCAAGTGTAAATATGAATGTTATGCAGAAGTTAACCTTTTCTTTTTTGCATTCCCCATTTGAGGTAAAGCCAAAGAGGAGGTTAGATATGAACGGTTCTAGGGCACATGCATCTTTTACAATTTCATGTTGGTCATGAGTTTTCACCTTCATTATGCCCTTCTTTAGGCTTAAACATAAGGATGCACTCGAGTGACATGGTTCACACTAAATTTTTTTTTGTTTTTTTGGTGTCATGTGCCCCTAATATGTATTCATATTTGAGTTTATTCTCTTTTATGTAATAGTTAGATAGATTATGCCAATGCCATAATAAAATTTTAAATTTAGCTACATCTTATTTATTTGTAGTCAAGTGGCAACTACTTGCTTATTGTTCTTGTGTGTGTGTGTGTTGTGTGTTCCAAGCTCTCTCATGCTCCTTTTGTTGAGCCTATAGAATTATTTCAACTTAGTTCTTTATTTTGTGATCTTTGATTTGATTTCTTATTTCTTAACTGCTGCTTTTGTTTTTCTCCCTTTTCTCCCTTGTGAATGCATTGTGCCAGAATTTAGATTTTTAAACACTTAAGACTGGCCAGGATTTGTTGGGCAGCAGCCTGGTATCTAAATTTTGAGAAATTCATTTCTTGATTTTTTTTTGCACCTGTTGAGCATCATCATCCTCTTGATTATCATTCGGAATTCTCTCTTGCCTGTCTCTATTAGTGCTGGTACTACGTTATCACCCCTGTGGTGCAAATCTCTTACTGAAATTCCTTGGATCCATTCTCATGGCACGGGTTCAATCGAGTTTCTTACTCTGCAACTCCTTTTGGCCTTTCATTTTGTTTCCACCTGTCCATTTTTGTATACTTCCTTTTGCAAATGCTTCTGCCTTCCTTGCTTCCTTCACAGTTGTCTTGCAAACCTATCTAGTTAGATATATAAGATGCCAAGGGCGAAAGCAAATGCTGCAGCAACTCAAAAGCCAGTTGAACCTGAAAAGCCAGATGAACATGAAGAATGTGTAGACCTTGATGGAGACAATGATGCTGAGGAGCCAATGGAAGAGGAGGTTGAGTATGAAGAGGTGGAGGAAGAGGAGGAAGTGGAAGAAGAGGTAGAAGAGGAGGAAGTGGAAGAAGAGATAGAAGAGGAGGAAGTGGAAGAAGAGGAAGAAGAGGAGGAGGAAGAAGAAGATGCTACTGTTGCTCATGGATCTGATGCACGTGCAAGCCTCAGTGGTGATGAGGACATGAAAACTACCAAGGCATTGAGTGAAGATGAAAGGAAAAAACATGCTGAGCTTCTTGCCCTTCCTCCTCATGGCTCTGAAGTGTATATTGGTAGCATTCCTCACGATGCATCTGAAGAGGATTTGAGGAACTTTTGTGAGTCCATTGGAGAAGTCACTGAGGTAAAATCTATTTGTTCTTTATGGTAGTGTGCTGTTAATGTTATCCATGTTAAACTGATTTTGTGGATATTTGGCATAACAGGTTAGGGTAATGAAAGGAAAAGATTCAGGGGAGAACAAGGGCTATGCTTTTGTGACATTCAGAACCAAAGAATTGGCTTCCAATGCCATTGAGGAGCTGAATAACAAGGAATTGAAGGTATTGGAGTGCAATTTATGTCTTGTTCTATTGTGCAACTTTTATTGTGATACTTTCTTGCTGAGTTAGTGTTAATATCACCACCTGTTGTATTCTCACTCTCTCAAGTGTGAGTCTCTCCTATTTCCCTTTACTTTTTGGGTACTGCCGTCCTGATTCTTTGGGACTGCTCAAATTGAAGTGGGATAAGTTGTGGTTGTCTGCCAGTATTATATGATCAAAGCTTTAATGGTCTCTTTGTGTGATGCTGTCTTTTTTCTTTTTTTCTTTTTCCAATCTTTTATTTAAAGGCCTCAGCAGCAGAAAAACTGTCATCATTTATGGTATAACAAAGATACTGGAGGAAAAAGTTTCTTTGCTTATGTTTATATACATTTTCTTTTTGGCATCTTTCCCCTTTGGGAAAGATTTTTAACGGAGGATTTGGATTTTATGGTTGCATGACTTGCTTTCTGAATTTCACTTCACAGAGCAAAGTTTTCTTCTATTTGTTTGATTATTGTCTTTGTTTATATGGATGTGAGCAAGACAAGTAGTATACATCTGTTTAGGTTTAAAGCTTCTATTGTATCACTGAGGTTGCCATAGTTCTTGATGCCCCTATTCTGCGACTCTTTTATTGATGATGACTAGCATCTCAAGAAAGAATTTTATTAGTTCTCAATGTTTATATTGTCTTTTAACTTTCAGGGAAGAAAGATAAAGTGTTCAACATCTCAAGCAAAACATCGCTTATTCATTGGTAATGTTCCTAAAAGCTGGACGGAAGAGGATCTTAAGAATATTGTGACAGAGATCGGTCCTGGAGTTAATTCTGTTGAGCTTCTGAAGGTTAATGTTTTTCTTGTCTACACATTAATTTTTTTTCCCTTTTCCATTTGACTTTCTTCTTAGACTATTTGTTCTTGGGGTGGGGTGGGGGGTAGGCGTTGACAACTTCTTGTACAATCTTTATTAGAACTGAATGTCTATTATTACCAGTGGTTTTGCTTATGATGTATTGAAGTTAACTCTTATATTTTTTGTTTTAATTGCAGGATCCACAGAACTCCAGCCGTAACCGTGGCTTTGCTTTCATTGAATATTATAACCATGCTTGTGCTGATTATTCAAGGCAGAAGATGTCAAACCCAAAATTTAAGCTAGACAATAATGCTCCAACTGTGAGTTGGGCTGACCCTAAGACTGCTGAGTCTGCTTCTTCGTCACAGGTATATACTATGTTTTGAACTTTTGTTTGTGACTTTTTCATCTCATTGGAACAGTCAAAGGTTTGAGTTTACTAGAATATGCTTACCATAGATCTTTAAAGTCCCTTAAGTTCATAGAATGTGGTAGCTTATGGTTATTTCTTCTAATTGTATTGTAATATGGAATAGGGAAAAAGATCTCTACTTGATGGGGTTTCCTACGCCCTCTCACAGGGCACTGTGAGATGACGCATCTGTCCCCTGGGTAGATACCCAGGCGTGCTGTCCATTGGTCCAGACACTTGTGTAGAGACCATGCGACCAAGTAGAGATCTCTTGCCCTATGGAATAATATCACTTGGATGTCTTGGGTTGTACAGTCTCCGTCCACGTGTAGGCAATTAATTATCTTCAAGATACTGTAGTCAAATTTCCCCAGTTCTTGCTTTCTCTGGCTTGGGTTTGTTTCTCAATTAATTGAATGGTCCATTGTCCATTGTTCATCTCTTCAAGTTGGCTGTGTCTATCATTTTTGTTCATATAGGTGAAGGCAGTATATGTGAAGAATTTGCCCAAGAACATCACACAGGATGAGCTAAAGGAACTATTTGAACATCATGGTGAGATTACAAAGATAGTGCTGCCACCTGCAAAGTCTGGACAGGAAAAGAGCAGATTTGGTTTTGTTCATTTCGCGGAGAGGTCAAGTGCCATGAAGGCACTGAAGAACACCGAGAAATATGAAATAGATGGTGATGCCCTCTTCCTATTTTCCCTGCCTTCCCCCTCCCCCACCCCGTCTCCCAAAAAATAAAGAAAGAAAATAGAAAGTAAGTTGCCTTGAGTGATGTTGGTTTTATTCTCATTAACAGGGCAAGTTCTGGAGTGTTCTCTTGCAAAACCACAAGCAGAACGGAAGACTGATGGAGGAGTGAATTCACACAAGGCAGCTTTGCTTCCGACGTATCCGCCTCGTGTTGGTTATGGTTTGGTTGGGGGTCCCTATGGTGCTCTTGGTGCAGGGTATGGTGCTGCAGGATTTGCACAGGTGAGTTTCCTTCTTGCCGAATAAAACCTAATGCTTCTGGACCTCCAATTGGAAGTTACTTCTGTTGATAGTTATTTATAATGTTGGCCTTGTTGAACAAAAGATGTACGATGATCGAACCACTGTTGCACACTCTTATGGTTATTCTGATGCAGATCTTTTTTTGTTGCAGCCTCTGATCTATGGTAGGGGACCTACTCCAGCTGGCATGGCTATGATGCCTATGCTTTTGCCTGATGGACGAATTGGATATGTCCTGTAAGCACGAATTTTAAACCTCTGATTCCTGTCTTTTACTACCCCCTACGGATAAAGGGTTCTTGGGTAGTTTCTACTGTCTGAACATTTGGACAATGGCAGATGCAGAAAGCTAGAACAAGTTTGACTTGGGAGAATGTGGACACTGGAATATTTTTCCATGGTTTACATTCTTTTCTCTTAGTACTTGAAATATAGTAGTCCACATTCTTCTTTACGCACCCCTCTTCCTCTTCCTCCCAATAAATAAATAAAGAAATAAATAAAAAATCCATTAGTTATATTTGATCATATGCTGGGACATTGCGCATTTAGTAGGATGCCCAAACAGTTGATTGGTTGTGGGTCTGAGAAATATTTGCTCAGGAAATTTAGCTTAATTTATTGTGTTCACTTTTTGCAGGCAACAGCCTGGAGCGCAGCCACAAACCCCTCCTGCTCAGCAGAGAAGTGGTGGCAGGAGTGGTGGAAGCTCAAGTGGGGGGAAGCAAAACAGTGGTGATAGTGGCCGTGGGCGTAGATATCGACCATATTGATTGAGGGTCAAATGGATTGCTGCTGTTCGGCATTTAGCTCATACTTTACAATGGTGAAAGGGCTTTGTTCCAATTGTAAAGATAATTGCTGTAACAGCAGCTTTGTGTTGGCCGGGAATCGTGCATTATGGATTTCAATTGCCAAAAATGTTGTAGGATCTAAATTAACGATTCATGTGGTTGTGTTAAAAATGGAGCCAATGATTCAGATTAGAATGGAAGAGGCCTCCAAGGAGGAGTCTTCAACCATAAGATTAGAATCTGCTATGGGCGCCTATGAGACCCAATTTTATGAACTGGATTTTATAGTCTTGGCCTAATTTTTATGGATGAACTGGAAGCTAACTTCTTGGCCTTTACATTTTCCATGTGACAATATCCTCACTTAGCCCTCCTGTAAGAATGTCAGTCCATATGGACATGAGATTTGGAACATCTGTTTATGAACTTTTACATTTTCTTTTACCATATGGACATACGATTTGGATCATCTGTTTTTGTCTTCGTCGACTGGTCAGTGTCCGAACACATTGAATTTCTTCAAATATGCTTCAAAATTGACCATGGTGGGACTTGAAATTAGTGCCTAAGTTGGCCTCACTACATCTTCTATCCCTGTCCAAAGTATTTCTCATGTAACAAAAACTGGTGAAAAAAGACATGGAAGCTCAAGAGATTGGCCGTTGAAGATGCACAAATTCAAGCGCAAGGTTGGCTATATTTGAGTTGGACTAACAAGTTCACAACGTGACTAATCTGATAACACCCCTTATTTATTCAGCTATTGATAACATGCCACTTCTTCCCCCCCTTCCCCCTCCCCAACCTCCACATGGCTGTATTAGGTTACTTAAATTGGCTCAAATCAATGTCTTAACGACTCATCATAGAGAAAGAATGGTGTAGTGCTCGCAATCAAAGTTGTATCTGTTGTGATAAAAAAGTACAGAGAACTACGTATCATTCTAAAAAGAATAGAGTTCTCTCACCCCTTTCACTCATGGTGAATGAAGAATTTCTTCATTGATATCCATCATTACGCTTTGATGAGTGTCTAAGAACAGTAAATGGTGCATTTTGGACCCCTCCGACATGAGAGAATAAGTAATAAAGATGGCACTCAAGATCAAAACTAAGTCTATCGAGGTGAATGCGCCTTGGACTAATGGTAACGGATAGAATTGGTCTTGGAAACTCTTTCCGGTTTTTGACTTTTTGGTTGAAAACACTTCCATTTTGAAGTCTTTTAAGTTATTAAATGGGATGTGCAAGTGTGCAACCAAATCATGATGCTTCTATGAGTTTTGTTCATGCATCAGCTGCCAAAACTAGATTGGTATGATTTAGAATATAATATGTTTTTGAAAATGTTTTGAATTTTTCTTCAGTCTTTTGCAAATATATACTCTATTTTATTCATGAAAAAAAATTATTACGATGGTAGATTTGTGGGAGAATTCCTAGAGTACAGTTTGGGACATGCTGAAACGAAGGCAGTGGCTTACACATTTCCTCACCAGCTGATTAGCTCACCTTCGGATGAAGAGCTCTTCAAGAATAGGATTTACTATCACAACTTCAGGTCGAACATGTAGAGCCTCTGACCAGGACAAAGCATGTCTCTAGAGTTAAGCATGCCACAGCATGAAATGGAGTAATAGTTGATGTGGGATCAACTGGGTTGTGCACATTGAAGCCAATTTGTTCATTGCATCTCAGTCTAAGAATGGAAAACATCCAAGTGGAAAAACATGCAAAATAACAAATGCAAGTCGCCTGTTTTGAGAACCAGCAAGCATATGCCTGGTATAACAACTTTTAGCTTGCAAATGATGCCATTGACATTTTACAGCATCACTTCTCTGTACAAAAATGGTAAACAGATATTATAGTGACATAATAGAATTACTTTCCCTCAGTCATTAACATTGGCACCATCGCCTTCATTGCCATCTTCACCATCACCTTCCTCAACCTCTCTATCTCCATTTTGCTCTGGGGGCTTGTTTTCCATTTTCCTTTTCTTGCTCACAACCTTTGTCTTTGCTGCTACTGCTTTCTTTGCAGCATTCTTTCTTCTAAAAGCTGCAAGGCACCAAGTAAAAAAGAGTAATCGGAAATGCTAAAAGAATCTTCTCTGTACACATTGGATAAGAAGGATTCGTTAAGAGGCCAAATTGCATGTAATGGTAACCGACACAAAAGTGTGGGCTAGAAATGGCAGCTGCAAAAAGTATCACAAACTGAACAAGAAGCACAAGTACGGACATAATGTGGCTATTTGTATAGGAAATGGTAAGAATCTTCATTTCCCAAAACCCTGAAAACAGAGTTTGAGTATCCTGTCCAAATTAACAGAAGTTCTGATACTGAAAACGTTTATTATAGTAATATTGTCAAAAGAGTATTATTTGAGAATATAGAAGGAAGCCAACCCCAAACCTGATTAACTCAAGTGCAATTACTCATTCTACATGATCTCTCTAGATATAGTTGAAGAATAAGGTTTCTGAATCCTCATGTCTACAGGAAAAGTGGCTTCAGCAGCCCTCTCTGCCTCAGACCCCTATTTACTAGTCACTGATCATCATCGTCCTTCATGCATCTGCCCCCATCCTAAATAAATATTCACTGAATCGCCCTCAGATGCCGGCATGGACCACCACTACTTTTAGTCTGACTTTTCTAAAATTTATGTACTCTACATGAGCGATGGTTGAAGATGAATACATACCAGTTAAGGTGTGAATCAATCAAACATTCACTCTTTAACAATCGGGATCTTCAAAGACGGGGAAACAACCCAACATAAGTTTTCATCAAGCTTAGGTGTCGTCTTTAAAATGCAGATAGTCTGACTTGTTTCTAGAATTTATGTACTCTACATGAGCGATGGTTGAAGATGAATACATACCAGTTAAGGTGTGAATCAATCAAACATTCACTTTTTAACAATCTGGATCTTCAAAGAGGGGGAAACAACCCAACATAAGTTTTCATTAAGCTTAGGTGTCGTCTTTTAAATGCAGATAGCAGCATCGTTTGATCTTTGAAGATTGAGGAAGAAGAAAGGAGGCAATGATAATAACAGGGGAGCATGGAGCAAGTATCAACAAAGATCGAATCAAAAAGAGAAGTTGTGAAGTCATCGCATACTGGTGATTACTATTTTGAACTCAGCAAAATTTTGAATATCTCATAGATCTCGACATGCTCGAAACAAAATTACATACGAAATATAAGACCTGCACAGTTTCGATCGAAGTTTCCAAAATTTCGGCGAGATTCGGTACTGTTTGTACCATCTCACTGAAAAGATATAAAGTCTTATATAAAAAGGCATGGTCTCGTGAATCATTTCGAAATTTTGACAGAACTTCAACTTTTTCGTTGGTTTCGACCTAGAGAGGGGAAAATTGCTGAAATCTTTATTTTTTAACACATCACCACTCCATACTACTGGAATACACTGCCGGGGGTTGCCACATCATTCCAAAGAGAACAATTGCTACTTATTGGGGAGGATTTGGTTACATTCAACAATTTCGAGTAAACTACCATTTCCCAAAAACTATTTTTTGAAAAAAAAATAGGGGGAAAATTACATGTACACCCCCGTACTTTACCTAAACTAGGAAAAAACCCCGAGGTTTCAAAAAATGAACTAGTACACCCCTCCTACTTATAAAAACTTACAAAATTGACGGTCCTTTAGAAGGTAACTGTTAAGTGATGACATCATCTATCATTTTCACTTGAAATGACCCTTATACCCTCTTCAACCTCTGGCTACACCTGCAACCTCTGGATTGTCCTCCTGTGGGTGTGGCGTGATTGTTGGTGCAAGATTCTATCTTTTCTCCTTCCTCTTACTCACCAATCACATCCTTCCAATCAAGTACAACTCTCCTGTTACCTGATTCAACCCTTTTCATTCTTCCTTGTTCGCTTTCTTGTTTCTCCTTTATTCTTCCCTTTTATTTTCTTTCTTGTTCCTCTTCTTTCTTCCTGTTTCTGTTTGGCGAGATTGCCAGCCATACAGGTGGTTGCATTGAACCCTTTAATCCTCGTCTTTCCCATCTCAGATTATGGTTTTAAATACTTTACCATAGGGCGATTCAAACACTTTCATCCCCAACCAATCCTCCTCTTGAGAGATCTATTTCTGAAACCAGGACTGGACCTGCAACTACCACCTTGTAGCATCTGCAGAGCTTGATTTTCTGCCCCGGACATCCATGTTGGCTGTTCCCTGTGTGTTTTTTGGTTTTAGAACAATTCAGGGCTGGGCGATTCCAATCTCAGAGTTACAACTCTGTTTGACTTGCCTTTCGGAAGGTACAATCATCTTTTAAAATACATTTTTACCATCTCTCTTCTCCCTTCTAACTTTCTGAAAACTATTTAATTTATGTCTTTATTCTTCCCTATTGATCCTGGTTAGTAGTGTCATTGTGTTTTTAGATCCACTGGGGCCCCCCACCACTCTCCCTTATTATTCCTACCGTGCTTTGTGCTTCCCCAAATATATCGTAGGGAGGGTTTGGGTTGTCTTCAACCTCCCGATCAAAACAGGGAGCCAGAAAATCAGCACAGCTTTGGAGGAGAACTCCTTCAGTGCACTGTGTTTGGCCTAAAGATTTTAATGGTAGGTGGCTGATGGATAGACCTCTAGATTGCAGAATTCCAGATGTCTGTTGCAGAGAATTCCAGAAATAGAGCATAGTATTGAACTTGCCAATCTGTAGAAGATCAACTACAGGTCTGAAACAAGAATTCACAACAAAAACTTAATTGCCAAGTTAGAATGCAAACCAGTGACTAATGAGTAATGAGTGAGATATGAGAAAATATAATGAACGGAAAATTGGTTCAAAAACAGGGGTAAGATCAGGTAGAAGAAGAAGAAATAAGAATGAACAGGGAAGGAGAATCGGGGACAGAAGTTGGAAAGAGCACACCTGAGAGTATAGAACCAGATGTGAATTGACAGATGGTGAAGAAGAAGAAAACAGTTGACCATTGGTCCGCCTCTTCTTCGCACAGAGATAGGGATCAGGGTGAGGTTTGGGGAGGACGAAGATATTCCCCAATTGGTAGAAGTCTGAAGAGGGTATAAGGGTCATTTCAAGTGAATATTAGAGATGATGTCATCACTTAACAGTTACCTTCCAACGGAACGTCAATTTTGCAGGCTTTATAAGTAGGAGAGGCGTTTAGGTTCATTTTTCAAAACCTTGGTTTTTTTCCTATTTTAGGTAAATTACAGGGGGTGTACGAAATTATTTTCTATTTATATATATATATATTTCCCCTAGTAAAAAAACTTGATTTTTCTATAACAAAAATGTGAAAAAATTAGTGTTAACATAAACTGGACGGGGCTCAACAACAACCACAAACTCAGCCTTATCCCAACTTACTGGGGTTGGCTACATGGATCCAAACAAAACAAAGTAACGAAAACTGAGGTCTAGACAAAAAAAAGGGGAATGAAGAGATGGGAAAAGAGGGATGGGAAGTGAGATGAGAAATGAAAAATGGAAAATGACAATTGAAAGACAGACAATATAAGAAAAAAGAAAGATGAAGGTAACAGAAAAGAGGCACAACCCAGCAAATTAGGAGAATCTCAGCTAAATGGGGTCTGCTACATGGATCCTTGCCCTCCAATAGGCTCTATCCGAGGTCATACTTGGTACAAGACCTAGACTATGCATGCCTTTCCTCACAACTTCTTCTATGGTCATTTTAGGCCTGTCCCTAGGTCTCCATTGAACATGACCAATTATATTGGGGCTCAATAATATATATATATATATATGTGTGTGTGTGTGTGTGTTTTTGCTGGTAAATTATCCAAAATTATGAAAATATAAAAAAAAAATAAAAAAGAGGGGAAAAATAAGGAAAATATTATGTTTTGTTTAGAAAAATGAAGGAAATTTATGGTACAACATTTGGAGCACAAATATGGAATTCTTGTATTAGGCCAATATTTTATTGAAAGAAAATTCTGAAAATTATTCTTAATTATGACAAAAGGGCAAGAGTTCTTTGTGGGGGAGCGTGGCCCTGGCGCGTGAAGGGGCCAATGGGTGTGCGCACAACAGCATCAACAGGGCAGTCATTACATCCTTTCATGGGAGAGAGGCAGTCATTTCACCCCCCATGTGTCTAGGCGTATACACTCCCCCACATAGAACATTTCTCGATGACAAAAATATAAGGATTAGGAGGAAAATAATAAAAGCCAAAATAGTTGTTTTAGTGGTCTCAGTTTGATGTTTCTTAGTTAATAATGACTTCTTTTTTCTTTATGCAACAATAACGAGATGAGATAATGGCTAACAGGGAACGCGACGGGGGAAGCAATAGGGGAAGAGGCAGAGAGGAGGTAGGGTAGGAGGCAAGGGAGGTGATGAGGGGAGATTGGCAAGGCTACATGGTACTCCCATTAATGGTGACAAAATAAAAACAGAATGTAACTACTGTCACAAGAGGATTGTCAGGTGGGGCCACAAGACTGAAACAACATTTGGTTGGGAATGCCACAGATGTGATGGTATGCACAATGGTACCTGTGGAGACTGCTTAAGGCCATAGCTGAAAACATATGAGGGTTGGAAATGCTACTCTTCTTCTCCATTGAAGATTTTTGTCTTGTGTTTGATCAAGGCTGGTGGGATTGGTGTTTGATCAAATCGACACCTTGCGATGTGAAGCCCGGGTGGATCGTTTGAAAGAATCAGTGTTTGATACGATTGACACCTTGTGGTGGGAAGCCCGGGTGGTTTCTTTTGAAGCTCTCCTTCAAGTTCTTTGAAGATTTCCTTCAAGTTCTAGTGCATTCAATTTTTATTCAAGTTTATCAATCAAACAAGCTGCTGCCAAGGAAATTCTGCAACAACAATGAGTTTGATTCATCCCAACTCTAATCTTTCTTCTTCTAACTTTCTAAACCACCAAACCCCCTAGTTTTCCCCCTTTTTGTTTCTTAAATTTCCCATAACCTAAAACCTGCACGGACCAATCCACCCATCAAAACCACACCAACCCAAAACCGAATTACCATCTCTGCCCCTATAGCACTTAATCTAAACCCTAGCTCCATCCTCCCACTCTAAACCCTAGATTCTCCTCCTTCCTCTTTTCCAAAATCTGAAACCCTAATCCTAAGTTGCTGCCCATTTAAGTTTACAGACTTCCATCCATTAAAACATCTCAGGACCTTCACTGGAAGACTCCCCTACCTTGACTTGACATAACCCATACATCAAACCCTAACCCTAATTTCACCAAAAACCTTACTTTGACCTAGCTGATTCACCTGTTCATAACAGATCCTGGTTGATTGGCTCCTAATTCGTCTGCTACCAATCTAGGACTACATTACCCTCCAAGAGGAGCAGGGCAGACACAAAGTAGGACCTGGTACGTCTATGGCAGGTGGTAGTGGTAGTGGTAGTGAAGGAATTGCTCCATTTGGTAGGCAGCCTATATTTCCCTTTATGAGATCACAGAGTACTAGGGTAGCTCCACCTCGACCTCTACCTCCAGTGGTCCTACCATGAGTGGACCCCATACTACAGGAAAAAAAATCATCAAGCAACGTAAAATTAAGGAGATGTGGGGTAAATATGAAGGGATGGTTAGGAAGTCTGTGCCTAAGTGGTTGTTATTCCACAACATTCCAGAAAACATCACTACAGGGCCTTATTACCAGACAATGCTAGACTCGGTTGTTGAGGCTGGCTTAGAGGTCAAGGGGTCCACCGCATATGAGGTGATGAATGTGAATTTGCCTCAACAGCAAAAAGAATTCCATGACTATATAGATGAGCTGAAGGTGATGTGGGAGGGCTACGGGGTTGTGAATTATGTCTGATGGTAGGACTAGGCCTCACAAGAAAATCCGCCATAAACTTTATGGTTTTCTGTGACAGGAGGACAATATCCTCAAATCTGTGGATACATCCAAGGAGAGAGGATGCAAAATACATTTATAAGTTGTTAAAGGAAGTGGTTGGGGATGCGGGGATGGAGAATGTTGTCCAGATTGTGGCGGACAATGGAAGCAACTTCAAGAAGGCCAGTTATAAGTTTATGAATAACATTAAGTACCAACTCTTCTAGACACCTTATGCAACTCATTTTATTGAATTAAAGCTGAAGGATATGGGGATGGCAAAATTGGTGCAAAGTGTAATTAAGAGAGCCAGACATATGTGAGCACCTTTGTCTACAACCATGAGTTTACACTGAACCATTTTAGGAAGAAGTGTGGTGGGGACTTGGTCAGGCCTGGAATAACCAGATTCACTATAAACTACATTGCATTAAAGAGCTTTGAGACAAAGAAGGCCGAACTTAGAGCTATGTTCGCATTTGAAGAATGGTTTGAATGGAGGGAGTCGAGTTCCCTTGGTGGTAGGGCAGTACAGGCAACCATTGCGTCCAAGGAATTTTGGGTCGAGTTGAGTAAGGTGGTGAAAGTGTTAGGCCCAATTGTATCGGTCTTGAGGATGGTGGACTTTGCTTTCAAGCCCACCATACCACAATTGCATAATGTTGTGGACACGATGAAAGAGTCTACGATGCGAGGCCACGTGGCAGTCGATCCTTCTTGAAGATTATCAAGGACCACTAGGAGCTTCAACTTAGGCATCCACTACATAAGGCTTGTGAGTATTTTATTTATGTGTCTAATTCACATTACATTTTATTATTTATAGAATATGTAATACATTGACAAAATCCATATGTCAATTTTCAGCATACTACCAAAACCCCAAGTATCAAAATAGCCATAGACTTGGGATGAATTCGGACCTAATAGAAACAGTAAAGATAGTGGTTGCAAAGTTGGAGCCAGATAAAAACCAACAAGTTGTTTGCAACAATGAGGTGAGTTGAGTAGTTTTTTACGAATATAATACGTAATTACTCTGAATGAGTTCCTAAAAATATACAATTTTCCCAAAATGGGTATAAATTAAAACTTTCTGGGATGGATCAAGGAGTTTTGGCAGAAAATTTAAGGATAGCAATCAAGGTTCTATCCCAAACATGTTCCGCCTCCGGCTGTGAACGACACTGGAGTACGTTTTTGCTCATCCACTCAAAGAGGCGCACCCGATTAGGTTCACAACGTCTAGCTAACTTGGTGTGTGTACACTATAATATGAGGCTGAAGATTGTGAGGAAGGACATGCACAGTATAGGCCTTGTACAAAGTATGACCTCGGATAGAACCTATTGTAAGGTAGGATCCATGTAGCAGACCCCATTGAGCAGAGATGATCCGGATTTGCTGGGTTGTACCTCTTTCTTCTTTCATATTTCTTTTATTTTCCATCGCCATTCGTCAGTGTCCATTTTCATTTCTCATCTCATGTCCTATCCCTCTTTTCCCATATCTCCATTCCCCCCCTCTTTTTTGTTTGTTTAGACCTCAGTTCTATATACATTGTTTGTTTGGATCTATGCAGCCGACCCCATTAAGTAGGGATAAGGCTGTGTTTGTTGTTGTTTTTGTAATATGAGGCTGAAGATGCAGTACATACACATGGGTATGGTGAATGACACATCCCAAATCAAGCTCGTGGACATTTTCCAGATCTAGTCAAATGATGAGGATCCCTTAATGGAGTAGGTGAGGGATAGAGGTGACCCGATGATGGATCAGGCTGGGGGTAGGCCGGACCCCCATATAGCCAGTGAGATGGGTGTTGATATGGATGAGTACATGGCTAGAAAGGGTTAGATACACTCACAGATACCTCGACTGTTTGAACCTACACTTGGCAGGGATGATGATGATGATCCTGACTGGTCCACTTCCTCAGGTGGTTAGACTACCGCCACTGTCTACTCATGGGGGTGATGGAGATGACGATGATGTTGGTGGCGGCTGCGGCGGCGGCGATGATGATGGTGGGGGTGGTGATAGATATGCAAGACTTCGATAGGAGTATGACTAGGTAGAGGAGATGAAGGAGCCAGAGTTGGAGCCGGTTCGATTCACTGGGGAGACCCAATCACCATGGAGCACGTCCAGCCACTTGTGCAGGCTATACAAGAGGGCATCATCGCCGGTTTGGAGCAAATGGACAAGCTGATTACATAGATGTTGATACCTTGTCTATCACTCTTGGAGATGTGTTTAGGGGACAATAGAGAGAATGGGCACTGGTATGCCCCATCCTTTACTGGAGAGAGCGATTGGTCGGTCGGAGCACAATGCATATGGTTATTTAACTGGCAAAGGGGAGCATATATCTTCTTCATCCATTCCCAGTCTTAAGTATGACGACCACACATAAACACAGAGACATACTAGATTGCCCTTTATTGACAAATTTTCTTACACAGCCCACCAGCCGCACATGCATTCGTTCCCATCTTATGAAAGTGGATCAATGGTTAGTTCTTCACATTACGATGACCTATACTCTAGGATAGTAGGTTACATGCAGTATGTAGATGAGACCATTTACAGTGCAGCTGTGGAGGACTCTCGTTTCTTCTCGAACATTATGACGTGGCATGTATATGTCATGCAAAAGGAGGACAATGCATGTTGGCTCCATCGAAGCATGAGTGACTCGATCTAGCACGTCACAGACTCACAATATTGTATTGTTGAAACATGTAAGACTAGGGTGTCTATGACATATGTATTGTTTACCTGTACTTGGGTGCCTAGGTAATATGTATTCTTCACTGAACTTTGTAGTTTCTACTTTAAGTCTTTAACTATTTCTTAAATAATTATTTAATATCAAGTGACTTCATCCATTTTTGCATAATTTACTTGTTATACTTGCCAATTATGTCTCATAACACTCAAACAATGTGCATAATAGGCAATATTACATGAAGGTTCGACGTTTACTGCCAACAAAGGGTGCAGATCCAAAACACTAAATTAGGTGTTTTTTTAAAAAAAATTTGAAGATTTAAACGTGTTTATTAAGCCTAAAACAAGCTTATCCTAGAGTTTTGGAACCAACAATGGCCATTTGCCAACTGAAACATCAAAATGAAACAAAAAAAAAAAGCATTGGCTTGACGAAATTTCACCAAAATTTCGAAGTTTTGATGGTTTCTACCTGGTTATAAAACTAAAATGAGACAAGTTTTCGAACCTTGTTTTCAACGACTTCCTCATGGGAAAGAAAGAAGAGCATCAATGTTGATTTCTTCTCTTGCTTGAAGAATGTTAAAATTACCTTACTCATAGGCATGATAAAGGAGAAGATGAGAGGAGGCAATGACTATGGTCAGGGAGCAGGAAACAAACATCAAGAAAGGATTTTAAGTAAAGAGAAGCATTGAAGTTTAAGTCATGCCATATCTCTAGTACAACTTCCTCATGTGGAAGAAACAATCAGAGAACTACAACACCTCTCACCAATATAGATTTCTTCTCCTTCAGCTTGGTTGATATTATCACTCATGACATGGTTGTCTTGTTTGATAGATATCATGGGTATCAACCATGACATGGTTGTGCTAATATTATTGTAATTTTCTGACCTAATACACAAAATGTTGAAAGAGTTTACACAAGATACAAAGTGAACAACCCCTTTGTAACACATCCGTCACAATAAATTTTCTCCCCCATATAAACCATTTTTATTGATTTTATCACTTTGGGGGAGATGCACAGCATAATTTCATTCAAGAACTTTATTTTTCTCCTTCAGCTTTTAGGTCCTTCTAATCATCAACATATTTGGGGGTATGAGCAATGAGATACACTGTCTTATCTGTGCACGGGGAAAAGGCACCTTGAAAAGCCTCCAAACTTACGGTTCTCTTAAGAGGGGCCCACTTTGTAACCTGCATCCATTAGACATTCTGGATAGTATTCTACACTTCCCTTATCCCTGGCAACTGGCATTTGAACATTGTTTAGTCTAGATTACCAAACAGCTCAGTATCTCACTCTCTATTATGGAAGCAAGAATGTTTATCCCATCAAAAGCCCCACTCTTTGGGGACATGGTTATTGAACATGCTTAGTCTAGATTATCTCCAGTCTCACCTATAGCTTGGGAACACAAATGCTTCTTCATTATCCCATCCTCATTTAAAGAAATGACAAGGTATTATTCTACTTTCAAGATTATGTGAGTGTTACCTTGCATAAATATGGTTATAAATCCTCCAAGAATTTTCCCTGAAATTGTAATTTTGGTATGGAATTAGTTAGGGGAAGACATTTTTTTATAAAGTTCATCATCCTGTTCATTGTTTGCAATAAAGTTGGGAACCATGCCTAATTAAAAGAACCTATAATCGTCCATTGGTGTGACTCAGGACTCTTTCCAAGTATCTATTGTTCTTTAAAGTCCAAGTACCTATTGTTCCTTAAAGAATATGTATTAGCTTAGATCTGATTAGGATGCAGCCCTGCACGAATTGTTTTTAAACAATAAATTAAAATTTGTTTTTTGCCATGAGGTATGAAGAAATCAAGAGAGAAGATTTAACTGATCAAATGAAATCAAAAGACAAAAGAAAAAAGAAGATTTCACCAACCATCTAAAGAGGCTTTGAGAGGCCCAATAAACTCTGGAAATTCAATTTCTTCAATCGCTTTCAAAACATCGTCCGCATTGATAATTTGTCTCTTCGAATCTTTGCATATGTCATCTGCCCTGCAAGTGGTGGTCTTGAATAAAGTTCAATTCAGTGAAGAAATAAGAAGAAAATGAAGAAGAAAAAGACTAATTGGCACTGACAGATCAGTCTAAAAAGGGTAATTAATTAGAGGGATGTGAGAAGAACTGTAACAAAGAAAGAGACGAAACCGAGATTAGAAGCCATGATGAGTGAGGCCTTACGTAGCAGAGAGATAATGAATGAAGATCCTGGCACTCTCGGAGAAAGCGAGAAGAGCGTCTTTGTTAACAGAGATTTCTACTTCCTCGGATAACCGGGAGATCTTCTCTTTCACCACCCTGCGCACGATAGTCCTCGGAAGCTCTTCCATCTCTGTTGCAGCTTTCGCCATCGTCTTCTTTCTTTGTCAAACCCTAAAAACAACAAAATTTGTTGTTTGTAGTTGTCGCTGTACGCAGGGCATTATATATATATACACCACTGCCCTTTCGGTCTTTCCCGCTCTTAGGAATAAATTTATTTCCGAAGATGCCCCCGTTGCTTTTCTCAAATACCGAGTAACTGTTGAAACCCTCCACAATTTTTGTCTCCTATGCTCCTCAAATTTGTGAACAATCTTAAATCAAGTTTTACCTCAGAATCTAGCAAACTAAAATTAGTTGTAATGCAACACCCTGATAAATCAACAACTAAAGACTGTTAAAGAATAAAAAAAAGTTGGGGGTAGCTAATCACTAAGAGTTTAACTCAAATGTTTTAAACCTAAACAGGAGAAAGCTTAGAATGTTGGGCCAGACCAATTTGCCTCAACTCAGTAAGGCAGGCAGTTTACTCAACTGTGAATTCAGTTCAACTATCAGGTCAGAAAGAGCATACTGTGAGTAGGAAGTGGAATTAATACAATGGATTAAGAAGCATCAAACCTCTCTTACTTAGAAGAATCGAAACACATCGAAATGGAACCAGCTGTACTTAATAATAGAGGGATTTGGCAGAAATGTGTTAAATTGTCCCTCCTAAAAAGATTATTCCGGAATAAATGGGCAATTCTCATGCCTGAACAAGCCCATTCATTACCTATGCCTTCAACCAACAGCTTTTACCCCTCGCCCTCTGTTTACATCAATAGAGGGCTTCTATTACATGCATATCCTATTTTTCATGAAGCAACTCGAGGGCAACACATATGATCTTTCATCTAGGCGGGATTCTCATAGAAACAGAAGCTTTGATTCTTAGGCTAGAAGACGTTTATGCAATCTTATCACAATGATGCATTTAAGAAGGGATATCCTCAAATAAGCTTTTGATGGCTTGTGAGCGTTCATGCATTACTTCCGTACCAAGGTTAGCACGTTTGATGATCAGTCCAAGTGTTATTACACGACCTTGACTGTCAACTACGGATTGGTTGAAATTGAAACCATTTAGGCTGAAAGTCATGGTGCTAATACCTAAAGCAGTGAACCAGATACCTACTACAGGCCAAGCAGCTCAGGCAGTTCAATCAAAGGATTCTTTGGTTGATTTCTGATTCAGAGATTATAGTCACTCCTCCCATATGGCTGTGCTAATTACAATCTTGAGGAAAGACATTTCAGTGATTAGGCATATTTGGAATTGGTCGACGACATATGAAACAAGACAAACAAAATGATTCCTGGTTTTCTATGGTAATCAGGCATGTTATTGTATTCATTGTCCTACAAACATCTTAGTTCTTGATTTGAACTCACTTTAGTAATTAAATTAGATTAATATTGTTCATCACCTATTAGGGGGAAGGGGAGGGGGGAGAGAAAAGATAATGAAGGTGCCAGAAGATGTTGAATGGCAATAATTTTGTTTACTTTATAATCTCGATATATATTTTTTGCAATCACCATTTTTTGTGTAGATAGAACTTCAGTAACTATGAGGACTCCACTGAGAGGTGCTTAGATCAGTATACGTTAGCACTCTAATTACATGCTCCTTTGTATCGTATACTTGGTAGATGGAAAGTATAGAGAGAAAGAAGAAGTCCTGCCTCACTTGGACATTTGATTTTGCTGAATCTTACTATTCTTAAAAACCATTTCAGACCTCTTTGCCAGAACAGCAGAGAAATATCTCAGTACCCACCCAGTTATTAAGAAGAAGAGGAGGTAGGTTTGAGGTCCCTGGTTAACAAGAAATAAATGGTGGGGCTCAAACAAGCATTGGTTTATTTATTGTTTAGAACTACTGCAAAACTGTTTTGTACCATTGTCTCTCATAATTAGGAGATCTCATAATGTACATACCTTGGGTATTAGAAATACACCAACAGGGGGGGACATGCATGCTCTTTTGCCAACAAGCATAAGCTGTTAGCTGTCAATCTTTCTGACTTTCTTTGCGAGCATTATTAGAAATGATTTTCATCTTCCTAACCTATCTTTCAACTATCTTGGGATACAATGATCATTTTCAAGTTAGGGCTTAAAAATACAAAATAGAGGAAAACTATCAGGGGGTTGAGAGGCAGACCCATTTTTTAAAGATAAAGAATTCAGTAAATCTGTGAGGCCTTTCAAAGACAATCTGATCAAAGACTGTTATTAGAAATGAGGTTCACGAGTTTGGACAGCAATAACTTCAATCAAGTAGACCTTCTATTCCAGGCTATCAGAACCAAATCAAAATTTCTTCCAACACTTACATTCCTGACTTAATAACAGAACTGCTGTTGCTTCTTTTTTCATTTTTACTTCGATGCACCAGACCCACTTCGAAGCAATGATATCCTTTTTATGATTTAAAAAAACAAAAAACACTTACAAGGAAAGGAAAATAATGTCATCTATAATGTACCCATAGCAGTCCTTGGGATATCATATACTAGAAGTCTAGAACAGAAAACTGCTTAATGAATACTAACTGTATATGGCCGAAAAAAAATTCATGTTGGGACCTCTCCTCCCCTTGAAGATTCATGGAAACCACATCATGCATTTAGGACCTCTATTCAATCTTTTATTGGCATTCCAAATTTGAACATCTAAGAAATTTGAAGGCCATCATTGAACAATTAGGAGAATAGGCCATAGATCAAGAAGAAAGTCTTCCACATTTGTGATCAAGATGTGTCTGATTTTACTTCAACACGCTTTGGGAAGATAATAGGCTATAGATCAAGATTAAAGTTTTCTACATTTATGATAGATGTGTCTGATTTCTGTGTTTGTATTGTAATCCTCATTCAACAGACAGTGTTGGAGTCGACCCTACTGATCGAACTGTGATACCACTTTCATGGGCCCAAAACTTGATCCTGCCTCTTAGCAAAATAATAGCATCTACAGTCTTCTATAGTCTATATTAATTGCAGCGGCAGAAATGGAGAAGAAGAAGGAGCCTCCCTTTTCTTCTTTAGAGAACGCGTATTTACTAACTAAGGTACTGAAACCCTTTTCTTCATTTTCGTGCAACGGCTTCCCCCCTTCCCCCCCCCCCCTAAAAAAAAGGGAACTAAAGCAAAGAAGATTTTAAGAAATGAAAGATTTGATATTCAAGATATGTTCACACAGACTAATAAGTAATAACATACAAGGAGGGCACAGAGACGCTCTTCAAATTGATCACTGTTTCAGATCCTTGTAGAATAAATGTAGTACACAAGACCTTCGCACCCATTGAGCTGCTAGAGCACAGAGAACCAAAATCCCTTAAACCCAAACCCAGACCCATACCACCTTCCCAAACAAAGAAATATTCGAATTTCTTTTTCTGCATCTTTTAACAACAGATAGGGCATTGGATCAACCCATTTTCGTTGCACTCTCCACACTTCACCATTTTCTTGCTGTCCTCGTCCAAGACCTTACAGCTTCCACTGCAATCACCACACATTACAAACCTTAGGCCACCGCACCCTTCGCAACCAGCCAAGGCCCTTGGAATCCCACGAAATAATACTCCCAACTTCCCCTCTTCTTCCATTTTCACCACCTCATCTGCTCCTCCTATCAACCTTCCTTTCACGAACACTACAGGTACTCTAACATCTTTTTTGCCCATCAAACGCCTCAATTCCTCCCTAAACCCAGAATCCATAGAAATGTCACGCTCAATCATGTGGATGTGATGGCATTCTATGACGGATCGGACGTTGTTGCAGTCTTCGAAAGTTTTTCTGATTCCTCTCAAGGTGGTAGTGTAGATGACAACTGCATTTTCGCCGCCAGGCGGGCATTTCTTCTCGAAGGGTTCAAGCATGGATTCTGAATCAAGGGCCTTGTGGATTTTTGTTTCCGGAAAGACTATCTTCTTAATCTGTTCGCCCTCTTCCTTGAGTTCTCTCTCAAAGGACGCAAGGAGCTCTGGATCAAACAGGGGACTGAAACTCTTTCTTGAAGTTGAAAATCCGGTGTGGAATCTGAAACTGTTTGAATTGGGATCTACTGGAGTGATTTTTGTGGGTGTCTTCAAAATGGGTGCAGTCTTCTTCGGCATGTTCTCTAAAGAAGAAAAGGGTTTCAGTACCTGTTTGGGATAGTGAGCTGTTCCCCCAATCGCACCATCATAACCGCTCTGTTGATGCTTGTTTTCCTTCCCTGAGAATTTTTTCTGCTTCTTTGGAGATTTGATCTCGTTGATGAATTTCCAAGGATTCCTCGAATCTGCATCTGGAACTCGTGATGTGGAGCTTTTTTTGGTCTGTAGCGAATTGGGGATTTCGTCTTCAAGATCTTCCATCAATTTCCAAGTGTTGATGACTTCTGCATCTTCTATTTCCTTTTTCTGAAATCTGGGAGACACAAGATGAGTAGGAGACATCGTCATATGTTTAACGGTTTCCTTCACGGATTCTTGGTCGAGTTTGAGAACTCCGTATGTGCTTGAAGTGAGAGAGACGACATGATTCGTGTAATCGCCATTGACAATGTGAGTTTCCTGGTTGAAATCCTCCCTGAACAGTTTCGACGAAACGCAACCCATGTAATCTGCAGCGAAGGGTCCGTTCTCTCTTCTCAGTTCCTTCCTCTCTATCTTTCTTTAAGATTAAGATACTGCTTGCCAAACAAAGTGTTTTTTGAATCTGGCAACGGTCACGAGCCCGCAACGGTCATATGGGCCCCCAACAGGTCAACAGTCACAAAACACTATAATGTTGTTTTTCATAGTATTTCCCTTTTGACATCTGATGGGGCTTCGAGGGTAGGTGGGACTTGATTTTGCCACGTGGATAGGCACAAGATCCTCATTGTTGTCTACTTAACAAATGGAGGCCCACCTCAGTTATACAGCCCACAATGTAGCTGACCTGACCCTCCAAGCCTCCATTGCATAACCAATCAATGATCAAATGTTGACAATTGGAGGTCAACGTATTTGAGAGGACGGTTTTGCTTTCCACCCACTAGTTAGACCAGGTAACACCATGGGTTTACTATATACCAAATCAGATCAGGTATCGGTCACTTGAAAAATTGATAAGATATCGATATGGTATTGGCACATATTGGTTTTATGGGACAAATCGATCCCTAGTTTTTTTAAAAAATTGAGTTTTTTTGACTGTGTTACCTCTTATCTAAGACATTCCACCGATACAATATCAATACAGTATGAGGGTCAGTGACTAGTGAAAACCAATCCCAATTATCTCAAACCATGGGTAAAACCCGAGTCCATGCATGACCCTGCAAACCACATGGATCAGGAAAAACCAAGACCAAGACCAAGACCAAGCATGACCTATAAGAACCATTAAAGCTTCATGGGTGCCCCCAAGTGGGGGAGAAGAGTCAAAACTTGGAACTCACAGGGCTCTTTGGAATGGAAAGAAGCGGGATTCCTCCTAGGGGTGAAAGTTTGGCCTTGTCGGCCTGATCCTATCCTGAGCATGAACAGGGTCTCAGGGTTGGGTCGGGCCAGGGTTGAGGTTTCGGGCTAAGTCTGGTCCAGCCCGGCCCGGCCCTATTTTAAGTTATACTATAAAATATATATTGATGTAATATATATAATAAACTTTAAACGTACTTACATTTTATTATGTAATATATTCTATATAAAAGTAAGTGATATAATACATTTTATTATAGCGTTATTTTACGTAAAATTGATTTTTTCTACGGTCCATTTCAGTCCATGCAGTTTTTTCCCCCTCCCCATGATTAAGGCCAACTAAGAACAGCCCAGCCCGACCCTGAGGGTGAGTTAGAGTTGAATTTTTCAGGCCCTGAGTCAGGATTGGGTCGAGCCTAGGCGCAGCTAAGGGGACTCAAGATTGAGTTAGGGTTCTATAAAACCCGGCCAAGCCGACCTTGTTGCAGCTCCAATTCGTTCTCTATCTGCCATATGGCAATTGGGTTAGCGTGCACATTTTGTAAAGAAGCGTGTCTCACCCCTATCATTCATTCACTTTGTGTTGAGGAAGAATTTGACCCAAAAAAGAAGAAATCCAACTAGACTGAAATTGAGCCAGAATAGTCCGATGTTTTAAAAAATTGTTGAATAATTTGCATATTCCGATCAGCGGTGTTGATGAGGAAGACTATTTCATCTTTGGAAACCGAAATCCCTGATCAGCGGTATTGATGGTGAAGACTTTTTTTATCTTAGGAAATCGAAATCCCTTTATTATTAGGGTAGTTATCCGTGTCACTACTAGAACTTTGCGTCTCGTTTGGGATTCGGGCAAATGGCTCGTAGGCTTCAATAGACATATGGGTCCAAGTGCGAAATGATCGGTATTTGTGCCATGGACAAACATAAATCTAAAAAACATAAAACCGCCACAAATTTTGAGAAAGTTTTACTGCACCACGGTAGCTCTCTATTTTATAGGGTCCATAATACGTTGTACTGGTCCTTGATACCTTCATCCCACAATACAAAGACCACAGTCAAGAGATAATGACAAGGAATACCGTTCTCAAAACCAACCAAGAACACTAAGGTTGTATTTGGTTGAAGGTGTCAGATGAGTTGGATTCTAAAATTGAATTAGTTTCTTAAGAATGTGGTTTATGTGGATTTGGATTCGGATAAAAAATCTGTTTGGTTATCCTGGGTCCATTAGGTGGAATCCAGTTGAAAATTGTTTGGTTGCCCTGGGTCTGTCAGGTGGAATCCTTCTGAATCCATATGTAAGACTGTTTGGTTACCTTGAGTCTGTCATTTGGATTCTACTTGAATTTTGTTTGAAAAAATATTTTAACTTTGTTTTGTTATACAACATATGCATACATTTAAGATGACTTTATAAAAAATAAGATAATAAAAAAATTGGATTAAAATTCTCAAAAGAAAGTCTTTCCCAATTTTTCATGTGTCCATAAAAAATACAAAATTAGCACTAAGTGGTGCTATGTTACTTCAACAAAGCAAAACTCATAGTACGGGCATGTTCAAACAACAGAGATCTCTACATATGGTAAAAAATCCATATCCATTTAATTTAAGTACATACATATAAAATTTTTGTCAAATTTCAAAGATGCCATTAATTTTGGGTTCTTGTGTGGATTAGTGTCATAATTGACTATGCTATGAACAGTTGAATAAAAAGGGCTTTGATGGATTTGAACCACCATCCCTGGAACATGCTCATGTTCCAAGTGCTCTTCCAGTTTGGGCTAAAGACCCATCAAGTGGAGATTGGAATTTAATCAACAACAAATAGAACTACTAACTAAGAGGACATGACATTTCAAGACTGAAAGTATATTGCTTTCTAGTTTGATGAGCTCTCAAGACTGATAGGAACGGACCAAGAGGACAATGAATGTAAGATAAAGAACTACCATACCTAAGCTCCCCATCCAACACCAAATGAGGAAATTGCAGAGGGTGGAGACCATGACCCATCTTCTCTACGAGCAACTACAAGCCCCATTCTAACGTTATAGGTAACCATCATGCCAACTTTCACAACAGTAAGTATTGCAAGGCCTTTTGCTTGCCTCAAAATCGAATCTAGAATTGACTTTTCAGGTTTGAGTACATCCACCTACAGAATAATACTCCACCATTTGTTAGCCTTCTTAAAATTTTAGGAAACTAAAAAAGACATGTCTCTACTTCAGATAACATTAATTGAATTCCACGAAAAAGATACCATTTCCAATATAGCTAGCAGTTCACTACAAAATCTTTCTATTTTGGTAGTAACTAGCAAAGAATTTCCCTTGGCATTATACAATGACATAAGAAAGGACAGGGGAAGGGGCATCCAACACAATTGTTTTGGGTCCATTCAAATTTCAGACATCAGAAAGATCTGAGGCATCAATTCTGTATCTTCTGGTACAAACATTGAAAGTCTCAAAAACAAACATTAGGATAAAGTCAAGGAGACATCCAGAAAGTCTCAAAAACAAACATTGAAAGGGGACAGTAAGTTCTTCTTCTAAAACGATCTTTCTGAGTGAATCCAGACATTAGGATAAAGTAAAGAATTTTCTTTAAAAAAGCAGCAAGTTTTGACATAGGGAAGCCCTTCAAACCATCCTTATTCATCTCAACCAATTCAGAAGTTTTCCATCAAGTTCGCACTTCAAGTTTCACACATTAAACACTAAACTTTCAAGGATATAGTGCTTTGCATACTGTTAATTACTTCGAATCATGTCCCCTGTCTATGCATGATTAATCAAATTAGTAGACTGTCGTACATGTCGATTGTTGGTTTTAAATGAAATTTTAAAACAAATTAAGATTCAAAATAGGTTTAAATACAAAATAAATTTTATTAATATTAATGTCTTTATTTACTTATCACTTCAGTTGATTTAGGAGACACTTATGTCTCTTCATAATAATTCTTTTTACTTCATACGTAGCCTCCCTTTGAAGCTCCTAAAGAAGAGAGAAACTCTATTCAGTTATTGAACTCTTGATTTCTCCTCTTAATTTCTCCTTCCTATTGCATCTTCCTTCGTATATAAATAGAGGAGGGCTTAGCCTCTTTGCAAATCAATCAATCAATCAAGTAATCAAGCCTTCTTTAGAAGTGCATGTGTGATTTGAGCTTGCATGTGTTTTTCATGCATTCTCTTAATTTCTTTTGAATTTTTGAAAAGGTCCTTTGTGTGAGTTCTTTTAAGTTTGAGCACAATCCTATAGTACTCGAAGGGGTCTAGTAGTCGAGTACACGATTATTAGGGGAGTTGGTGGGCTGTTTTATCTTGGAGGTCGATTCGCATATTCCCGGTTGCACCATAGGGCGTCTACGGTCTTAAGGACAGTGTCAAGTGACACGACTCAGCCCGTGATTTTTTTTTTTAACAATTTCTATTACAGGTTTACGAAAGAATCCATGCAAGAGATAATTTGAAAGCTCTCTTACCATCAAGGCAACAAATTAGGTTTCATCTCTCAATATTCTGACAATAAATTTCAACAATTCTTAAGACCATAGACACTTAGTTTATTGAGAGACCAAAATTTTTGATATGGCTAATTATATTGTGTCTGCAATGGAGAACCTAAGGATCATCTCTGACCTTGACAAAGTTGAACCATTTGATGGTTCAAATTATAAAAGATGGAAACAAAGATTGTTGTTTGGTCTAGAGCAACTATCTGTCTCATTTGCTTTGACCTCATCCTTACCTACTGAAAGTGATGACCCTATCCTCAAAGCCCATAGGCAAGCGTGGATCCAGGCAAATTATCAGTGCAAAAACTGCATTCTAAATTCTTTATCCAATGAGCTTTACCACTTCTATGCATCCTATGATTGTGCTCAGTCCATTTGGATTGCATTGGACAAGAAATATGCCCTAGAGGATGCTGAAAATAAAAAATATATTTTTGCAAATTATCTAGAATTTGCGATAAAGGATGACATGAACATATCTGCCCAAGTTGATGAATTCCAAGTCTTACTGGCAAAACTAGCCAAAGAAGAAATAGTATTACCAGAAAACTTTGTTTCTGCTTTTCTATTAGAGAAATTACCAGCATTTTAGAGTGACTTCAAAATGAATATGAAGCACAAAAGGAAAGATTGGACCCTGGACCAAATCTTAGTCCGCATTAAAATTGAAGAGAAGAATCGGGAGAAGGATAAGACCAAAAAGGCCAAAGAATTTCAATCTAAGGCAAATTTGGTCGAGTCAGAAAAACACAAACAATTTAAGAAAGGTTTAAAAGCTAAGAAAGGGATAACCTTCAAGAAAAGAAAGGGAAATTGTTTCGTATGTGGCAAACCCGGGCATTTCAAGAAAGAATGTCAAAAATAGAAGAACAAAACCAAGGTTAACCTAACTGAGGCTGAAATCTTCATTGCCATGGTGACCTAGATAAACTTGGTTGAAAAACCAAAAGAATGGATCATAAATACAGATGCTACCAAGCACATCTGTGGGGATCGAAACGCCTTCTCCAACTATTCAATAGTTGGAATTGGTGAACAAGTATATATGGAAAATTCCTAGTCATCTCAAGTCTATGGCAAGGGGCAGGTTCAACTGAAGTTAACTTCAGGAAAACCCCTTGTTCTCAAGGATGTATTGCATGTGCCCGACATTCGGCAGAATCTTGTATCTGGAGCTCTTCTCATCAAGGCAGGGTTCAAACTATCATTTGAGGTAGATAAAGCTACTGTTACCAAAAACAATATTTGTTAGAAAATGGTATAACTCAGGTGGGTTATTTGTACTGAACATTGCCAATGTTATTAATGAAGTACTTAGTAGTTCTGTTTACTTAGTTGATTCGTATGATGTTTGGCATGGTAGGTTAGGACATTGTAGTGCATTATACATAAATAAGTTGTGCAAATTAGGTTTGATAGATGGAAACCCAAACCCTCCATCAGTCAAATGTTCCATTTGCATTGAGGCAAAATTCACTAAAAAGCCTCATGTTTCTGTGGAAAGGAAAAGTGAGCTATTGGAATTACTTCATAGTGACCTAGGTGACTTCAAATCACATGAGTTAAGAGATGGTAAAAGTTACTTTTTTACCTTTATAGATGATGGTTCTTGATATACTAAGATATACCTTCTTCAGACCAACGATGAAGCAAAACGGGTCTTCTTATCCTATAAGACTGAGGTTGAAAATCAGTTGGAAAGAAAAATAAAAAGGCTTAGAATTGATAGAGGGATAGAATATGATACCTAATATTTATTATAATTTTGTGAAGAGAATGGGATTATTCATGAAACAGTGGCTCCATATCAACCTCAATCCAATGGAGTTGCCGAAAGAAAAAATAGATCTCTAAAAGAGATGATGAACTCCATGCTTATAAGTTTGGGATTACCTCTAAACTTGCGGGGGGAAGTCATATTGTCAACTTTTTATGTCCTTAACAGGATACCTCATAAGAAGGTTCAATACCATTTGAGTTATGGCATGGAAGAAAACCTAACCTGAAGTATCTAAAGGTTTGGGGTTGTTTGGTAAAAGTTGGATTACCTGAGCCTAAGAAAAGAAAGTTATGACCTAAAACTTGTGATTGCGTTTTTATTGGATATGCTCATCATAGTGCAGCATATAGATTCATGGTAATTAAATCTCTAGAAGGAATTTTCGGAGCAAATACCATTATAGAATTTAGAGATGCTGATTTCTTTGAACATATGTTTCCTATGAAGAAAATTTTACAAGGTGTTGATGCATCTTTGGCAAATACTGAGGATTCATCTGAAAAGGTGAATGAAGACTTCATAAGACAAAGTCCTGTTGAACCTAGTGGTGAAGGTCAACTCAGAAGAAGTAAAAGACAAAGGAGAGAACCTAATTTAGGTGATGGTATGTTTACATATTTTATTGATAATGATCCTGTTACATACCAACAAGCCATCACATCTCCTGATGTTGTATTATGGAAAGAAGCAATTAAGAGTGAGTTAGACTCTATAATTGCTAACCACACTTGGGAATTAGTTGATCTTCCACCAGGAACTAAGGTTCTAGATACCAAGTGGATTTTCAGAAAGAAATTAAATCCTGATGGATCACTTGAGAAATTTAAGGCCAGATTAGTAGTCAAAGGCTTCAAGCAAAAGAAAGATATAGATTTCTTTGACACTTTCTCTCCAGTTGCTAGAATTGCAACAATAATATTATTGATTGCCATTGCATCAATTTATAAGCTTGTCATACATCAAATGGATGTAAAGACAACATTTTTGAATGGAGATTTAGAAGAAGAAATCTATATCAAACAACCTGAAGCCTGTATCGTTCTTGGACAAGAGCATAAAGTTTGTAAGCTTATGCGATCATTATATGACTTAAAACAAGCATCCAAGCAATGGCATGAAAAATTTGATAATACTTTGATTTCAAATGGTTTTCAGGTGAATGATTCTGATAGATGTGTTTACAGCAAGTTCCATAATAGCAAAGGTGTTTTTATAGTTTTATATGTTGATGATATGCTAATTATGGGCACTAGTCTTGATTTAGTAAAATCCACTAAAGCTTTCCTAGTGACCTATTTTTATACTAAAGACTTGGGAGAAGCGGATGTGATTTTAGGAAATCAAGATTATTAGAAGAGAAAATGAAATAATTTTATCTAAGGCCCACTATGTAGAAAACTTACTTAAAAAATATGGCTATTTTGATGACAAAACCATGAAAACACCTTTAGCTGTTGGAGGTCATATACAAAGAAATAAGGGAGAACCAGTTTTACAAAAATCATATTCCCAAATTATTGGTTCTGTCTCTTATTTGATGAATTGCACAAGACCTGATATAGCTCTTACTGTTGAGAAATTAAGTCAACATACTAGAAATCCAGGAATAGAACATTGGGATACCAACCTTAGAAAGGTTGTTAAGGTATTTATGGGTACTATGAATTATGGTTTACATTTTTGTGGTAACCTTGTTATGCTTGAAGGATATTAGCTAACTGGATATCTGATTCAAATGAAACTTTGGCTACTAGTGGATATGTATTCACTTTAGGTGGTGGGGCGATTTCATGGAAATCGGTGAAACAAACCTGTGGGACAGGTTCCACCATGGAAGCTGAATTCATAGTTTTGGAAAAGGCTGGATCTGAAGCTGAATGGCTAAGGAATTTAGTAACAGATATACCATTATGGCCTAAGCCTGTGCCTTCCATATATCTACATTGTGATAGTCAAGCAGCCATTGTAAAGGCGAAAAACAAGGTTTATAATGGTAAAAGGAGGCATATACGCCTCAGACATAACTTGGTGAGAGAATATGTCACGTCCCCATCCCAAAAAGGGATAAAAATAATAAAAGGGGATATGGATTAGGATGACATGTGTCACCCCACATCGCCAGGATCTCGATGCAGTGGCTCAAATCACAGTCAATTCATTACAACTCATATGTACACCAGAGTGCGGGAAGAAATACATTTACAATAAAAGTAAATATAGATACAAAAGTGCAGAAACGTTTACAATAATAAAAGAGTTCAAAAGTCTAAGTGATAGGCAATTAATAAATTACATATTTTCTCAAAAGATTCACTAAAACTATGAACAATAGTAATATTAAAGAGTTTATACCATACAAATGATGAAACTTAAAAGGAACAAGGAAATAAGTGTGTCGATCCAAGTGCCCCATTGACACAGTCATCAACATCCAATCAACATCATAGATCGAAGTCACCGACTGCACGTCAGCAACACCGAGCAAAACATATCCAAAAGAAAGAGCCACAGAGATTTTCACCAAAATATCACCTGCAACGCATCTAAAAAGGTTGCGCAAAGAGGGGTAAACTCCACTGAGCCCAGTGAGGGGATGGGGAATATACAAACAATAACACATAGTCCATGATACATGAATTAATTAACAATATTAGCCACCTAGCAAACATGTCTAAGTCACTAGGTTCTTGCTATTGCAACAACTCGAGAAACATCGCGGATCACTTAACTTATCACCGAAATGTGACCTCAATTGTTACAATGGGGCTCGCGTTGATAGAAGCCACTCGCCATCTGGAGGCAAACCCCGATAACCAATGGTCATCCTTGACCTGGCCTCAAATCACTCCTCAGGCACACAGGGAGCCTCAATTACCCAACACCTAAACTCCTGTTGGTAAGGGTTGTAGCAAGGGGATCAAAAATCCTAACCGCAGTAATGCTACATGAAACTATCGTACCGAGAGGTATTCCGGGCACATTGACGTCCCATACCATCTAGTACCTGGGTACCAGCATGACATGACGCATGACAAACCATATAATAGCACTAACCGTATGATGCAATATGATACTATCGTATCGAGAGGTATCGGGTGCATCAACGTCCCATACCATCTATCACCCGGGTACTAGCACTACACGGCGCATGATAGACCAATTATAAACATGATGAAGACATTAACAAGCCACATTCACAACGCATACAGTCACAATTTTCACAAACATGGTTATAATAATGCAAGAATGAGTATGCATGAGAAATGGCATACAAGCATAACATAATGCAAAACACTCCCAAATTAAATCAAATCCACACCTACTCACCTGTTAGTTCGTAAATCGTTTACTAGGGTTCATCGTTGATCAACGTATGATAAGCCCCACCATAAGAGTAATGGTGCCTAAAGAAGCGTGACAAGCAAGTTAGGTAAGGTAGGATGGGTCTCAAAGGTTAAGCTTTAAAGTAGGATAACAGAGTTCAGGTGGACTCTAGAGTGGAGGCACAGTGCCTGGGTCCAACCTGGGTAAAATACTCAAAAAACCCAGGACTGGACTCTTGGGTGGACTCTGGTCGGGGTCCACTCCTGGGTAAAATACTCAAAAAACCCAGGACTGGACTCTTGGGTGGACTCTGGTCGAGGTCCACTCCTGGGTCCAGCACAAACCAGCAAGCATGCGGACTCACGGAGTGGACTCTGGGCTGGGTCCACTCCTGGGTCCAGCATGACCCAGCAAGCATGCGAACTCCGGGGGCGGACTCTAGGCTGGGTCCACCACTGGGTCCACCACTCTACTGAATCTGAAATTTCTAAGGTTTGAGCTCCCCAACTCGATTTCACTCTGGTTTTAGTCCGCAAGGACTTGGGGGAAGGGTCTTTAAACCACCTAGGGTCATAATACCCTAACCCAATCAAGGGGATTGCTGGGTTCAAAGAATAAATCATTTTAAATGATCCAAAACTAGGGTTTCTCCATCAAGAATCCTAGATCCAAGAAATCAATTCCAATAGAAGGTAAAGAGATGTCTTGGAGGTGAGCTTCAAGCCCCCAAGAAGGTAGGATACCAATTCCATAAACATCCTTGGGTTTCAAGTGGAACCCTAGGTCAATCCCCCCAACCTGAACAGCTACTTCCCCAAAACACAAAAGAAATAAAGAAGAGAGAAAGAGAGAGAGAGGCTGTTCAAGAACTCACCTAAACCAAGTGGCCAGGTGCTCCAAAGGTTGAGCTCCACGACCTAAATCTTCCTCCAATCTCCCTCCTTGCTTTCTCCATTCTTCTTTCCTTTCTCTTCTTCCTTCTTTCCCTTCTTTTGTTTCCATGGCGCTAGATAGGTTAGAGAAGTTATGACCATTAAATGGTCATGACCCCTATTTATAGAAAGGTTTAAATGAAGGATTGTTTGGTTTGACCACATGACCCCAAAACCCATTTTTGGCCTCAAGTGGGTCCCTAGGCACACTTTTAAAGCCTAACACAAAATATAAAAGAAGAGGGTGGGGCTCACCATGTCCGGGGACACCACGACGAAATTCGAGATATGGGACAATTGGGTCCCACAGCACTTTACCTAAAATAAACCTTACAACAAGTGTGGACTCACCCCTGTGAGTCCAGCTCAGGGTCCAGTCCTACAGAAATAGCGTAAACCCAAGGCAATAGACCCCGGGCTTGGCCCACCTTTCGAGGGTTACAAAAGGAGCACGTACATGTGATATTTCAGAATTAAATGCTGACCTTCAAGTGGTCACATCGTCCATTAGATCGAAATTCCACCATTTTATTCCAGTTATTCCTTTGACTGCCATGACCCAAGGTCATAGGTGTTGACTGTTGGCAGCGTCGCAACATCTACCAATGAAAGTCCAACTTGGCCCAGAGAATTAGAGTGTAGTTTGGGTATGGGTATAACAGAATATATAAATAATGGTACCATTGCTATCAACTTTGTAAAGTCAGAGAGGAATGTAGCAGACATGCTTACAAAGCCTCAGTCCACCAAGGTTATTCATGAGACATCTAAAGGAATAGGCTATCGCCCATGTCATAAGTCAAGGTGATGGACACCCAACCTATGTGATAGGAGATCCCTGGAATTAGGTTCAAAGAGTAAAAAAGAAGTCACTGGATGACTTGACTAGTACTATCATAATGGGCCTATTCCGGATTAGATGTGGGAGATAGTACTCACCATAATGAATAATAGGATGAGTTAAAGACTCTTAATCAGCCAAAGCTCATGATATATGGGGGTATGTTAACTGTGGTGCATACTATGGGCTGACCTAAGTGGATGTAGGGGGTGAGGCCGCCTCTGATGAGAATTTTACGGGCAAATTCTTGAAACATTCATGAGTCCAAGATGGGGACAAGGCCAGAATGCCCATATAATTAAAAAAGGGTGGCTACAGCGTCGGGTGGTAGGATATGGATGGTAAGTCAGTCGGCTACACCAATGAGGAAAGGTTCAAGAAGTCTAACTTCACCCATACTTTGTAGTGTGGCTTATTAGACCTAGTGTAGATTTAAGTCAAAAGACATCTGCAACTATGTTTCCTACCATTCTAATGTGCTCAGACTAATTTTTTGTTTTTTCTGTGTTTTATCAGTATTTTGAATCTTGTGGGGGAAGTGTTGGTTTTAAATAAAATTTAAAAACAAATTAAGATTCAAAATAGGTTTAAATACAAGATAAGTTTTATTAATATTAATGTCTTTATTTACTTATCACTTTGGTTGATTTAGGAGACATTTATGTTTCTTCATAATAATTCTTTTTACTTGATACGTAGCCTCCCCTTGAAGCTCCTAAAGAAGAGAAAAACTCTATTCAGTTATTGAACTCTTGATTTCTCCTCGTAATTCCTCCTTCCCATTGTATCTTCCTTTGTATATAAATAGAGGAGGGCTTAGCCTCTTTGCAAATCAATCAATCAATAAAGTAATCAAGTCTTTTTTAGAAGTGCATGTGTGATTTGAGCTTGCATGTGTTTTTCATGCATTCTCTTAATTTCTTTTGAGTTTTTGAAAAGGTCCTTTGTGTGAGTTCTTTTAAGTTTGAGCACAGCCCTGTAGTACTCGAAGGGGTCTAGTAGTCGAGTGCACGATTACTAGGGGAGCTGGTGGGCTGTTTTATCTTGGAGCTCGATTCACATATTCCCGGTTGCACAATAAGGGGCTTCTACGGTCTTAAGGACAGTGTCAAGTGACACTACTCAGCCCATGATTTTTTCTTAGCAATTTCTATTACAGGTTTACGGAAGAATCCGTGCAAGAGATAATTTGAAAGCTCTCTTACCATCAAGGCAACAAATTAGGTTTGATCTCTCAATATTCAGACAATAATTTCCAACATCGATTCTTGAAGTCAAATTTAGCATATAGTGCTCTGCATACTGTTCAACAAGAAAAGCTAGCCGTGAAGGTGATGAGATTACAACTTCACATTCAAAGCCTGGAAAGTGGCAGTCTAGCTAGCTAAGAGATCTTATCTTCACATTTGGGGGAGGGAAGTTTGGTTTTGTGGATTTGAGTCTCATTCCCTTCTACACTTGGTTTTACTCCTATGAAACATTTGGGAACTTCAACATGGAAGTTGAGTGTCCAAAGCTGACTGCTTGGGCTGAGAGGTGCTTGGAGAAGGAAAGTGTGTCCAACTCCCTTGCTGACCAACAAAAGGTGTACCACTTCTTTGGGCAGATGAGGAAGATGTATGGGATTGATCAGTAGAGCTCAAGAAAGATGAGAATTAATGGGTGAATAAAAATAAATAAAGTCTGCTACCCTATGAAGCAGGAAATATGAACAAAGGGTTTTTCCCTTTGTTTTTTGTTTTGTTGGAAGAAAGTCAAGAAACTACAGATATTATGACCCTTTTTTATTTTTTTATTAAAAGATATTATGACCTTTTCACTTGTAATCTTTTGTACTTTGTAGCTGAATGATACTGGTATTTCCTTATAACATGTTTTAGCTTCTTACATATATTGCTGGTGCTAATTAAGAGAGAGAGAGAGAGAGAGAGAGATGAGTGATGAGTGATGGCTCCACTTCATGTGGAAAGGTGCAGCCTTGAAGAAGCATCTCACATGCCCTTGTGAATGAGGAGAAGTGTTCTCTCCCCTCATGTGCAACACCCATACACCCTGTAATTTCTTGTTTCTCATCTCCTAGCAAGAAGAACAAGGAGGGCATTGTCACCATGGAAAGGACACAAGTTGATTTGCAAGGCACTGAAACACAATTGGTGGCAGAACCCATTAATGCTAGATCCAAGTTCTTTGTTGGAACTCATGAGTACTCGGCACCAGAAGTGATCTCAAGGTCTGGCCATGGCAGTGCTGTGGATTGGTGGACTCTTAGGGTGTTCTTGTATGAACTTTTGTATGGGAAAACACCCTTTATAGGTGAAAACAATGAGAAGACCCCCATCAATATCATTGAAGACCCTCATCAATATCATTAAACAGCCATTAACCTTCCCAAGAATAGGTGTTAGTAGTAGTAAAGAGTTTGAAGAAATGGTAAAGGTTTAAGACCTTATAAGCAAGCTTCTAGTGAAGAACCCAAAAAAGAGGCTTGGAAGCTCCATGGGGCTCTGTTGAGATCAAAAGGCATGAGTTCTTCAAGGGTGTCAATTGGGCTTTAATTAGATCAGTCAGGCCTCTAGAGGTCCCTAAAGATATACTGAAGATCAAGAGCAAAGCTTCTATACCTACTAAGTTAACTAAGAAAGAAAGAAAGAAATGCTACTTATCAGATCCCTCACCATTTCGACTACTTCTAATTGATGTATAGAGATAATTAAATTAATAAATAGGATAGGAAGAAGAAAAGAACCCCTGTGTTACACTAATGTAATAGAAGGTATTATGTTTTTCTTCTTTTCTATATATATTTTCACTTCTTTCCTCTCCACTGTTGCTAACTAATGAAAGAATTAATTTTAAAAAATTTCAAGGGCCTTAATAACATCTTTCTTAATTTCATGTTTACGCTTCTTGGAAATGTTTAATGTCATTATCTTATTTGGATATCTTTGCCCCTACAATGTATTGAGGGCATGCAATTAAAAGGAACAACACTTCACAAGGCTGATGAGTGATGAGTGATGGCTCCACTTCATGTGGAAAGGTGCAGCCTTGAAGAAGCATCTCACATAACAATGAGATTACTTTCATAGTCTAAATTGGCATCTCTTTCCCACTATAATAATTCACTGGTGCTGGAATTTTCATTTTCAGTTCTTATCTAGTTTTGACATAACAATGAGATTACTTTCATAGTCTAAATTGGCATCTCTTTCCCACTATAAATGCCCCCTCCCCACTCCCACACCCCATAGGGTATTTTTCATTTTCCCCCTTGTATCTCTCAGTAACTTTTATTAAAAAAACATTGAGCAGGAGCACTAACAACGAAAATTGTGGACAGAAAATTACTGCAACCTGTAAAGACGCTGATGCTACAGAAGGAGACTGTCGACGGTTAAACAAATTTGCAAAATGTCGGTCAAGAATTAACAAGGGAGATTACCCTCTTGATTGTGGACCTGATACAGATGCTGAACACCAGTGCCAAGGGGTTCCTTCTTCCCGTGAAGAGAAAGTTAGCAGCCTCAAAACTGTGGGTTTCCTTCTCACCAAAGTTTGATTCTTTCTTTCCCTCTTTCTACATTTACTTTTGATTTGTTTTGAGAAAATACAGAGACACACACAACACTAGGAAATTATGGGGTTCACATTTGGATTACTTTCTAGTTTCCCATTCCCACCCACACAATCTCCTTGTAAGAAATGGTAAGCATGGAGACCGCATTGAAACAAACTATACAATTTGAAATGGATGACAAAGGGAAGTAGTGGAATGACATTGCTAGTTTAAAACAGTAGCAAAGGTTCTTACAGAATCTAGGGAGAACAACAATCAGCCAAGAAACTTAGATTGATGGAGGGAAAGTATGGTGGTGACTATCTGCAAGAACAAGGGAGATGCTCAAAGTTGCAGATTATTATCATGGTATCACACTTAGAAGTCAAATGCTGGGACACTGGAAAAGAGTGATGCAGAATAGAGCCAATAAAAACTCGAATAGACTGAAGACCAAGCCTAACCCTTTGAGTCCCAATCCATAGATGTGGACTTCCTCCATCTCCATCACATGGAATTATAGTAAGCAAGAGAACAAAATAAAAATATCAGAATTTATCAGTCAAGTTCAAGCACAAAATTATTTTTCCAATATTTCAAATACCAAAAACAAGATGCAGAAGGATGGTCAAAATCTTAGTTTCCTAGACTCTTGGTGCAACATCAGCAGTATCTATCTTGTTAATTTTGATGGAGCTACTAAAACTACAAGGTTTTATATTGCTACAGAACAGTCTCTTCATCAAGTTTAATAGCTCTCCCAACAGAAAATGCTTTTAAGGAAGTTTGACCAATCAAATAGAACAAAAAATTAAGAAAGAAACAACAAAAATTTCAGATATTTGTTCTACATGAAGCACAAACCTTCAATATAAGTTTCAATATGTCCAAAAAAATATTTTTTCCACATAGACCACTTAAGACAGCTATTCTAAACCAAAACAAAAACTAAAAAAAACACTTCAGATATCAATAAATAAGTTTCTTCTGTTGCAGCTGTTACATGTCTCTTCTAGTATGGTGCCCGACTAAGAATACAAATAGCATACTTCGGTGTACATACCTTCCCAATTGCTTATTAATCCAATTAAGAAGGTGATCAGCTGTCCGTCCATCATCAATGAGACACATTTCGCTTTTGTCTTGTTTAGGTTCCCAACCACCAGATGCAAATTTAGATGGAGGACCCCAAAGGAGCATAGGATAATGGCCGCCTGAAAATCTATCACAGAGCTTTGTATTTATCTGTGTTGCCACGCATTCAAAAAAGAGAGGGACTATTAGAATAGGGGAAAATAAAAAAGAAAGCGAAAAGCAGGAAGATAAGAAACTATGAACAAGCTCAAAGATGAATTTATTTGTTTCATGAACAAAGTGGTTTTAAAGCTACATGGTTACAAAACCCTTGAAGAAACCATGGCCATATACCTTCGATGCACAGTCTACCCTCGCCATGAATACAACTCCAGGATGTGCTGCATCAGGTCCATTGAAAAGCCTTGCAACATTTTCATAATGAGGCTGCATAATGGCTCAAGTTGAAAAAAAAAAAAAAAAAATCAATAATCAGAGTTAAATAAAAGTATAAAATGATGGATGGTATACCCAAAATGTAGCATCTATACCTTGTAATTTCTGCAAGCAGGACACCTGCAAAAATAATATTTGTGTAGGATTAGAATTCCAAACAACAGACAAACAGTGCAACAAAATGAGACATTTCAAATTTCTAGAGAAGACTTCATCAGAACCATAATGAAAATGAACCCATGATTTTCCTTCTATATTCAACTTACAATCTAACAAGGTTAGCGCTCTCTTAAACCTGACTCCTTATGTTCACCCCAACTTATTGAAATCCTAAACATTAACTCCTTATGAATATCACCTAAGCCCTAGACAGAGATTGTTGGGAGAGAAAGTGGCCCACAAGGTTAGCGCTCTCTTAAACCTGACGCCTGATTTCCCAATGCTTAATCGCTACTTCACTCTTATTGTTCACTTCTTCCTCTCAATAACGTTTACTCCTCATGAATATCACAGTTAAATTCTACCAACTTCTTGCAGTAGATTAACAAGGAAAAGTTATCAACTCTAGAACAGATAAACTAGTATCTCTCTTGATTATATCATTATACTCAAAATTGTGAAAACTACGATAATCACAAACAAATGAATATACAAAATCCTAAGAAGCTCAAAGAAAAAAGAAGAACCACATTCCCAAACTCTCAAAAATTCGTGGTAGACTCACAGTCGAACCAATATATGCATCTCTTCCAGCACTAAATAAAATGATCTTATCAGGATAAAGAAGATACTACAACCATTCCTAGAGCAACTTAAAGTTAAATCTATAAGCAATCCAAAATTGTAAATCTCGCAACAAATCTGGAACCTGTTATCCATCCCTATATCAAAGATAGCAGCTGAACATAAACAGAAATGAAAACTTTTGCACTTATCACTAACTGAAACATGTTGGAAGGAAAATGTAATGCCCCCAAAACCACCCTAGCGGTTTAGGGACATTGACGGTCCACAAGATCGTTTATGTCAAGGAGATATGAACTGAAGTAGAACCAAAACACAAACATAAGTCTAAAATATATAGATTAAGACTTCACCTAAAGTAGGGTAGTCAAACTAAGCTATTACAACTTCCAAATTAAACTTAAAATTTTTAAATAAAGGTTACAATCTCCAAAATTAAATTAAACTCAAACAAATAATAAGTTTTTCTAAGATTGAAAGAAAGTGTAAAGTTTCTAATAGTAGTTGTCCTCTTCTAATCCAAACGTTTCGTCATCTTGGACCTCCTCCTCTAGTACATCCTCACATCTAGGTTCGCATTCATAAAGTTGTTTATTTGAAAAGTGATGAGGGTAAGCTTCGGGAAAAGCTTAGCAAGAAAATCCACAACAACTATACAGGTGTGAAAAACAAACACAAGTAATAAAAAAATATAAAGACATACAATAATATGTATATATAGATCCAAAAAAAAAATAAAATAAAATGATCATAACCATATTTGCTTATCACCACTACCGTAATGAAAAGTATATATGACAACAATCAACAAAAGATATATCAAAAGAACATAAAATAACAAATACATCACTCCCTAATGGACTAGTGTGAACTAGTTACCATACACTGGTCAAGGCCCTCATGATAGCAGTGTACGAACTCCAACTATGATCAACTACAACACCACTATCCCCTCTCAACATCAAGAAACTAATGGAGAAACTAGTAACCAAACTTGCCCCAGTACTCTTGGAGAGTTTTTGATCATCTCCCTCTTTCTAGTAGTCCATATAGCTCCAATAAGGGTAAGCCCGTAGCTCAAAATCCGCCGACTTATCCTTACCCCAACACTTTAACTTATGTCAGTAAGGTAACAGAAAAGAACATTCATGCTTATACATAAAGCTATACAACAAGTCCAGAACTTAGGGTTTGTAACTCCCTATATTTCAAACACTAAAACGTTTAGTCAAGAGTTGTAAAAGAAAGAAAAAAAACTTAGAAATAAATCAAGTTTCATCAACATATCATGGCATAGAATATAATATATAAATCGAGAAGATTTGGCAAAATCTTCGCACAAAGTTGTCATCAAGCATCTTCAATTCCAATAGAATATAAATCGGTAAATCAAATAAAAAATCAGATTTAAATGTATCATCAAAAAATATCATGCATTAGGTTATAATCATGAAGAATCATTCATAGACCTTTATCATACTATCAACAAATAGGCATTGGATTCATTAGTCTATAAACATGACATTATTAAAATTCTGTTCACACATATGAGAATTAAATCTTAAGAAAATCACCATTCCTTGCAAGCAATCATGTGTGAACAATTTAATTGAGTAAAAAGCATGAATAAAATATGTTTTTGGCATGATAAATCTCAATCTAAAATTAAATTCCAAATTTAAAATAAGGTTTCAAAATAAATTTTATATGTAAGGAAAATATCAATATTAATGGTTGAAGATCTACTCACTTTGTGAGAAGTGACTAGGGTTTCTATAAGTGATCTCAAATCAATACTTCAATGATATTGATATATCTCTTCCTAATTTAGAATCACTTTAATGGAGTCCTATGATTAAGGTAATGATGAAATCAACATCAATGTATTGCTTAAACTCGGATTTGGGAAACACAGATTTTTGACAGAATGACCTAGCTTTAGTAAATCAGCAATATCTCCCTGGTCAAATCTCCGTTTGGGTTGATTCAACTTGGGTTACGGAGATAAGAGATGAGGCTATGTTTTATCTTGAAATAATATTTTCCCAATTCAGCTCCAAAAAGGGTTGAAATTAGACATCAAGTTGCTGGTTCTGCACAGTCCGAATCTCCTTTTTCTTCTTCTCTTCTTCTAAATAGTCAGCAAATTTCCTCTCTCCCTCTCTCTCTCTCTCTCTCTCTCTCTCTCTCTCTCTCTCTCTCTCTTAAATTTATGATAAAAGGAATGAGGATTGGGCTTTAGTGGGGATTTAATCCTAGCAAGAAAGAAAGTGGGAAGAATCCAATTTTGTTTCTAACTACATCTATTTACTTGCCCTCTAATGAAAATATTTTAAAAAAAATCTTGACTTAAGATTTTTAAATTAAAATTTCAGATTAGGTAATTTGTGGAAGCCCATTCTAAGCTCTATAAAATTATTAAAAACTAAAATATTTAATTGTACCTCTAAAGAATAGAACCTTAGACCTCTAACAAATTGAATTAAATGTTTAAACACTAGGCTAGGTTACTAACTATAAATTATTTTTCAAATCAAATTATATATGTTATAATTAAAACCTTGATTTTACACTTAAGCAAGGAATAAACTCAAAATGAGGGTGTTACACTAGGGCACACTACTTACCATGCATGCATGTGTGCACCTCCAGCTAGTCCAAGTTCCTACACTTGACTTGCCCTAATCCTCGCATTAGGTAAAAAGATCAAATTACCCCTAGTCCAAAATCGGGTATTACAGAAAAATTAAAACCCAAAAATAAAATTTTTCTGATCCATGTAATATACATACCAATGAGCAAAGAATTCCACGATGGAGAAGGTAGCCGGAGAGTTCTTGAGAACTTCATCAAAACTGGTGTTGTTTAAATCAGCAGCTGCATCTGGAATATTAGGGCCGCTGAGTGTCTGAAGGATCACATGCGATCCAAGGGAAACGGATGACACCTGGAAGCTCAGGAGAATCAAAAGGACGAGAAGGAGAATCGAAGACATAGAAAAGAAAGAGTTGAAGCAATTGTAATATGGAGAAACAGTTACAACTACAATAGTCTCTTAGATAGAACATTAGATTAAGGTTTTAGGAAATGCCATTTGTTGGGAAAAATCAACGTTCGAAGGAGATGAGGAAGTAAGAACCAAATCAACCAATACTCAGAATTTTTCTTAATTTTAAACCCTCAAAGATTTCAGAGGTCGAAAGTGTCAATGGATCTATTTTTTGATGTTCTGTAACAGCTATTAGAAGAAAGCACCAAAATCGAACGAAGACCAAGTGATTCAGATCTTGAATGGTGTTAGGGCTGAAAAGAACAACAGATTTAGGGTGACACTGAGAGAGAGAGAGAGAGAGAGAGAGAGAGAGAGAGAGAGAGAGAGGAAGGTTACCGTTTGCGAGTGAGAGACTTACAGGAGAGTCTCGATCAGCAGTTGGTATGAAGGACAGTGACGATCGGGTAGAGTTGAACTTGAGTCATGATTTTTGGAATCTAGTAGAATCCATTTTTCAGTCAAGCTATATATACCTGGGTCTGGAACCCTGGATTCAAGGGGCGAATTCTAGTGGATTCTAAAATTACATAGTAAGATGGATTTTAGTGGATTCTTAGAATCTAAGACGGAATCGTGTTCCGAGTAACCAAACACGAAAAAAAGGGCGGAATCCAGGTCCCGTCGAATCCGTCTCTGAAGAAACCCTCAACCAAACACAACTTAAGGGTGTCAATGTAGACTTGAAACCGAAACCGTATCGTTGCAAAAATGGTATGTTATGGTACCAAAAAATGATATTGATTATAGTACGATATGATATCGGTTTTTAAATCATTACCGTCGGTATATACCAAAATCGTACCGTTATATCAAAACTGTACCAAAACCGTATTGTTTTGGGGGGTAAACTTGTAAAATAAAAAAATACCTAAAGCCTAAATCCCTAATCCTTTCAGGTGTTTCACTCTCGGCTTTTCCCAGTTTCCCTTTCCCCTTCGCCCTTCCTAGCTTCCTCGCGGCGCCCAGACCTCCTCGGATCTTAACCTTGCGAGTTCTTCTAAAACGTTTTCAAATCTTCTAGCATCGTCATATCCACTCTCCAACAGCATCTACAGCATGTCAAGCCGGATTTTGGAGAGAAGCTCAAGAGAACTTATCTTCTTAAGCTCACGCCAGTAAGGCCCTTGAGGTGCAAATCCAAAGACAGTATAGTTGTAGCCCAAGTATTTCCCTACAACCACTGCTGGTCTTGTAGCTAAGATCTTGTCATGAGTAGTGAAAATGTGAAACACCCTTTGATCACCTCACGTCCACTGATGAAAAGGGTTTCATTGTGGTAGCTGTGATTCTGATCTTGAGGTTATAAGGGGGCTGTTTTGTATGTGTTAATTGCTAGGAGATTTAGATTATCTTTGTTCTACTTTCATTTTTTTTCTTTGTTTGTTGTTGCACAAAGAAAGAAGCTAGGTTTCCCTCCCTGCAACACAAGAGATTGTATTGGAAACGAAGAACTTTGCAAAAAGGCTTATCGATTGATTCAGTGGTCGATCCCCTTCTTATGGTGGTATGGCCTTTCTTTATACATATTTTCCTCATGATTCCCTTTCCAAAGACGTGTGATATTGCCTTCCTTCTTCTCTGGATCATTGAGTCCTTCTAAGCTTTGGATTCCCCCTTGGAGGAGTGATCTCCTCCTAAATTTTAGCCACTAGGAGTCTTTCCATACATGGAGTGCGGTTTCTATTCTTAACAGCCTTAGGATTCTTTCCAACTAACTCTACTGACGTGTCCCTCCACGTTTTCCTTGCCCCTTACGATGTAGGAATCCTTGACAGAATATGCTTCTAGGGCCCCCCATTCTGCCACGTGTCACCCAATAATTGGTTGGATACAATATGGTGTATCATTTGCCCCCTACTCCCTTTGTATAGAGCGAGGCATAGGGAGGACTTCACATCTCCTCCTGGTGCCATTCTATCGATCATCATGATCGGGTATCAGTTATTCCTAACCTTGGGATTTATGCTGATGATCGGTAACTATGATGGCCGGCATCACCGAACATCCCTCAAATTAGAGAAGTTGTTTCATTTCCCAAAATATGAGTTAGTTCCGTTGACGGTTATGGTCATGGATACGAAACGTGGGTTCCCAAAAGTGCGTCGCCATTTGCTGCTTCTAGCACGTGAGCCCAAAATATGTTCTAAATTTTACGCCTTTCGAGGGGACTTGAAGGGACATAAAAAATTCGAATTTGAAATGGTTAGTATCCTGGTTTCACCTTGTTAAAGAAGCTTCTTTTGAGCGTATAACATGTGTCCTCCCACGTTCTAATTTCGAATTTTTGGTTGCATCTTGACCATCCATTGGTACATGCTGGACTGATTTGAAGTGTCCATCTTTTTCCTCTGGGTATATAAGGCACTAACTTCCTTGGAGCTTTCTCCTTCAGTATTGTTTTCAAGTTTTGAAGCTTTGGAGTTCTAATTTTCTGCCTCTCTAACTCTCCTTGAAGTTTTTCGCTCTGTGCCTTCTCTTCAACTACACTCCTCTCATTCGAGTAAGTTTTCCTCTCCTTCCTTCTGCATTTGATTTCTTTTATTTTTATCAAAGAGATGTCAAGTTCCAAGAATACCTTGGCTCCTAAGACCGTGGGGGACACTGAGTCCCTATTTGAAGAGTTAGACAAGTTGTTCTAAGCTCCTGTGTCTGGGGATGTTGTCGCGATTTCCTCTAGGGAGTTTCTGGTGGCACCTCGCACTCGGTCTGGTGCCGCTGCTAGTACCTCCTCCAGTAAGCCTTCGAAGAAAACTTCTACCCCCTCCCGCCGTAGGGTCTCTCACACTCGCCAACCCCAGGTCGATCCTACCATAGGAAAGAAGGTAGAGGAGATCCCTTCTGTGTTAGATGTGTCTAACATCGTTGAGATTCGAGGAATCTATTTGATTCCTGAATCCATTGACCTTAGGGCTGTCGATACCAAGGATAGAGCGAATACTGATCGTCCTGATGAGATTAGCCTTATTTCTGATGCTTTCAGGGTTGGTTTTCTTCCTGTTCCTTGGTTCATTTCTCGCCTTCTTGAATACTATGGAGTGGCTCCTAGCCAGTTACTTCTGAATTCCTGGAGCTGTGTAGGAGCCTTCATCCTTAGGTGTGCTCGATTACGTAGACGTTCTTCCCCTGCACTGTTCATAAGATGCTTCCTACTCACCTCCCTTAGTGCCCACCCTGGATGGTATTATTTTCGCCAGCATGATCCGAACATCTAGATCATGAGTAAAATTTCATCTTCCATCTATGCTTATAATCAAAGGTTCTTCTAGGCTTCATACTTGGGATACAAGTTCCCTCGTGTGTGGTGCTCGCCCGACACCTCTACTCTGAATAAGTTCCTGCTCCTCGACAACGAGGATATGGAAACTCTTCGACTGATAATAGATTCCAAGGATCCTGTGGAACTGGTTGACATTGATGCCTAGACATGTCTTACCTGGAGGAGGGTGAGGCTTCAAGTATATTGTCCATGTGGTTTTACTGTCTTTCCTTATATTGACCAAGTTTTATTGTTTGATGCAGTGGATATTTACCTTGGTTTCGTGATGGAGTTCCTCGCTCAGGGGAACGTCAGGATTACTGGGGATGAGCTGACCTCTCCCACGCCATCGGACGGGAGGAAGAGGAAGTTGGCTCCCACCGAGCCAGAGGGGGCTCCTCACAAGGAGTCTAAAAAGAAGGGTGGCCTACCTACCGAGGTCCCCAATAGTCAGAACCTCCATGATAGCAAGAAAGATAAAATGCTCTCGGCGAAGATCATCAAGGCCACCGATCATGGTGCTCGGGATGGTGTCCCTCCCGAGCCCCAAAAAAGCAGTAAAGCTATGGTGCTACCGAGCACCAGCTTGCCTAAGGGTAAGGGGATGTTGTCTCCAGACATGTTTATCCCCAAGTGGTCGGTAAGAGTCGACCAAAAGGTTTTGGATGACGCCGCTGCTGCTGAGCAAGTGGTATTGAACTACATTCCTCCCGCTGATTAGGAGGCACTCTCTAATATGGGTGGTGACTCGTTGGAGAGAAATGCCTATGTTCGGGCTTACGAGGCAACTCCCTATCTTATCTATTCCTTTATTTCCAATGAGTTTTCTTTCTTTCTCTAACCTGAAGACCTCGGCGAAGGCGCTAATGCAGTGCGCCTACACCTTCTGGAGACAAGTGAAGGAACGAGATCTCACCTTTAACTTCAGTAGTATGAAGGAGGTGGAGAAGATGCTGTCCATGCTTGAAGATGGCTCTTTTGTTCCCATCCCATCCAAGGGGGAGGTGAGGATCCCTATACTGAAGGTTTCCAGGGCTGCTGCTACACCTTCGGGAGCCAAGTCGGGAAGCTCGGGCACGGGCAAGCAGAATCCTATAATTGAAGCTAAACAGACTGTCACATAGGAAGCTGAGCATACCACATTTGTGGTAGAAAAAGATGAGCAAGCCCCTGCCTTGAAAGCTGAAGATACGAACCTGGATACTCAAGCCCTAGTTAGACTCACCCCATACCTTCTCTCTTTTGCTTCTGCTTTATGATTGTAACTGAGCTCTGTTACTAGATCCCTCTTGTATGCGAAGAGTACTTTTAATGTTATAGTTTTTCAGTTTTTGACTAAAATTCATTTCTTGTGCCTCTTTACATTTGCCAATTCCGAGCATAACCTTTGAATTTTGCATGTAAGATGATCCCATAAGGTGCGGTATGCATTCTGATAGTGCAAGTAGAGAGGAAGAATTGCATGCTCGGTTAAAAATGTGTGAATCTTCAAACACTACATTGCGGAGGTTTAAAACACATCTTGAGGATGAGCTGGACTACTACAAATCGCTCGAAAGGTGGGAGGATGATCTGGTTCAGAGACTTGATTTTTCTAGGGGCATTGTTGACGATGTTGCAGATTATCTTTGGATTAAGAGATACGCTGCCACAAACCTAGCCATTGACCATCTCCTGAAGTCAGTGGTGTTCCAACGCTTTTGTGAAGATAATGCATTGGGGAAGGTGCCCAATGACTATACAACAAGGTGAAGAACTCTGCCCCCTACTTTAAGTGGGGGAATATTGATCTAGGTTTCAACCCCAAAGTCCCAATAGAAGATGTCAAATTGGAGCCTTCTTCAAAATCTTTGCCCTTCTTTCCACCTCCCCAGAATCTTCTTGGCCCATCGCCTCCTAATGCTCGGCGTCCCAGCAAGAGATTTACATAGCTGTAACATTTTGTTGTATGTTTTGCCAATGTAACCTGATGAGCACATTTATGTGTGAAATCTAAGGACATAAAGCATGCATTTTACCACATTGAACAGAATTACTCGGGTATTTTTTTGTGTTTTTTAGGTTTTAGGTCATTTTATATTATTCTGAGCTATCGGGAGCTGTATCTCCTAATCTACATGTAAAGTCACCATGTTTCTTTCCATGGCTGTGAAGAGGGCTGAATTCTGAGCAAGATGGACGTGATGAAAAGTATACATTCGTTTAGGCCATCATGTAAGCGATTATTCTTTTTGGGCCAGAAAAGAATAATGGGTCAGAAATGAGCTGGAATGCAAGCCCAAGCCAGTTTGCGATTTTTCAGGGGTATATTTAGCATCAAAGAAGATGATTGTGATCAAGGGTTGAGATTTTATCAAGCACAAGACACCCTTTTACGTTTTTTTTATCGTTAGAAGAGAGAGAGTGGCTGCTAACTACACATGGGCCCCACCCTCCATGATTTTTTTAGAGCACCCCATGGTCTATGATTTTTGAAGGGTAGAGTGGGCATTAATTTAATTCTTGAAGAAGGAATCCCAGCAGTCACACACACTCTCTCTCTCCATCGAATTTTCAAGGGCTCTATGGGGATTTAACAAGTGGTGGATATTTTATGGAAAATATTCTCTTATATTTGGGAAGTTGAAAAGTCAAAAATTGAGGGAGCTTTATTTACATTACTTGGAGAAGACACCTGTAAGAAAAAGGAAACACATGAGAATGGAATCTATGCTCAAGAGTCAAATTGGAAAGCTTTAAAATTAGAAAATAGAAGGTGTATTAAACTAGGAACTTGTATATTTTACTTTCTATTTTTTTTTTCTTTTTCTTGGGAATCAAGCTTTGATGTAAAAGGAAGAAGGGACAAAAAACCAAGATTGAGAGAGCTTCTCCACACTCCAACGAATTTTGGAGGGGGGGCCCACTCAAAAACGTGGAGGCCTCTCTCTCCTCCCCTCTCTTCCTTCTCCTTTCCCTATAAATACATAGAGGTTTTGGGTTGTTGAAGGTGTTAATTTCAATTGAGAATTCTAGTCTTTTTTCATATTTTTCTGGCTTCTAGTTTTCTAGTTCTACTTTTCTGAATTTTTATTTCAATGGTTGTAACTTCTTTTAAGCAATTTTATTTCAAAGATTGTTCTTCAATTTTGGTTGTAAGTTCTTCAATCTCTAGGTGTAGTTTTTGTTTCAAGCCTTCTAGCTCTAGGTTTCTAGTTCTTGTGAGAGGAATTTAGAGACTCAGAGAGAAGGAAGGTATGCAAGTTAATTCAAGCAACGTAGGCTTCATCAACAATATTCTTTCAATGCTCAATCAACACATTCATTACAAGTTTGGTAGAAGGGAGTAATCAATCCTAATTTTCTTTCTCTCTTTCATTCTCATCCCCTTTATTTCTTTCACTCTCATTCTCAATCTTTTTATTCCAAGTACTTCTGTTGGGATTTTGTTTTTACTTACTCTCATCCTCATGCCTTATGATTAGATTTTTATTTTTCAGATTTGGTAGATGTGAATTCAAGTTTGGTAGAGGAAGCCTTATTTAGTTCAGTTCAAGCAATTTTCGGGTTTTATGTCTTTGCTCTTGGATTTATGTTCTTTGTATGTGTGTGGATGTGGTAATTTTATTCCGTCAATTTTATAATCTGTGTTAGATTTTGGTAGGTTAGATGATGAATGGTTAAGCCGTTAGAATCGTTAGATGCATGTGTTAGGACTGTTAGTTAGTTTAATCATCTTAATTTGGTTCACTTTTACGTTACTTTAAATGAGTAAGATAGAGTGGCTTATCTACTTGTGTTCGACCCGTAGCTACGATTGATCCGTATGCTTACGGTATTATTTCTTAACAAACAAGTTTTTGGCACTGTTGCCAGGGAGATAATTGTCCACTTTGTTTTTCTTATATTTAAGTAAATCAAAGTGTTTTATTTTCTTTTTCCTTTTCTTTAAAAAAAAAAAAAAACAAAAATGCTCATCTTATTTCTCTTCTGTTTCAAGGAATGTGTACCTAATCCAAAATTTTTCATATGCCCAAACCCAGCCAATCTTGGTGTACCTCAAGGGATTTCATCACCTATGACACTGCCCCTTGATTCATTCGGGTGGTTTGGATTGGCATGTGACTTATTTTTTGAGGTGATCAACTTTGATAACAGAAAAACAACATCGTGAGTGCTTTTGTTTGGAAATAAAAATATATAGTAGTCCTCCACTCTACAACAAAATCCGCCAGGAGTCGCATGTAGGTGGCTAGAGAAGACTATATGGATTCCCTTGCTGTCAACCTACATGACAACCTTACAGCTTTGGAATCATTGTTTCAATCTTTGAGGGGCAGATGCACCAACTGTCTTTGGTTCCCTTGTGTTTTTAGTGATTTTTCTAGTCTTTTTTTTTTTTTTTTTTTTCTTTATAAAAAAAAAAGGGAGACTTCTTAATCAGTTTAGGTGGCTAAAGTGTAGACCCGTGACTCTGCCAACTGACTTGTTAGACTACCACCTGCACCTCCACCAACTTTGACCATGGTCGACCAAGCTCAGCCTAGGACTCTTAAGGATAGGTTCTACCCTACCAGGGCTGCACAGCCTTCCTGCATTAGTCTACCAGCTGTTACAGAAAATAATTATGAACTCAAGTCCAACGTCATTAGTATGTTGCCCCATTTCTATAGGATGACCAATGAAGATGTCTATCTCTTCCTTAGAGAATTTAAGGAGGTTTGTGTTCTGATTAAAGTCCAAAATTTGTCTGATGATGCAGTTAGACTTCGGTTCATAACCTTTTCTCTGAAAGAAGAAGTGGCTCTATGGTCTGCCGACTAATCCCATTGCTACATGGGATTAGTTTATGATTGTTTTCTTGAAAAAGTTTTTTCCTCTTCATAAAACCAATAAATTCAAGAGTGACATTCTACAATTTAGGCAGAAACCACATGAGTCCTTCTCTAGATTTATGGAAAGGTTCGAGGGTCTCTTGTTAGAATGCCCTCACCACGGTATTGATTTATGACAACTTTGTCAAATCATTTATGAGGGCATTGACTTTCAGACCAAGTAACTACTAGAGTCTATGTGTCCCACCGGATTTACATCTTTTACTAATGAGAATGAGGCTTGAACATTTTTAACCACCTTGGCTGATAAGACTAGGGAATGGGAATCCACTCAAGAGACTGAAAGGACCACTAAGGGTTATCTCATTTAGGATGTACCGGCCAAGGAAGCCAAATTAGATAGCCTCATCAAAAGGTTGGAATCCATAGTTCCTAAGGAGCCTGTCCCAGTTAACCAAGTCAACCAGGTCTCCATGTGTAGTTGGTGCCATTCACCTGGTCATCTCATGGAGGAATGCCCCAACACCTTTGCGGATAATTTCAATACTGAAAATGTAAGTGCTCTTTACCAAAACAATCCATACAGCAACACTTACAATCCAAGATGGAGAAATCACCCTAATTTCTCCTGGAATCACGGGAACCAAGCAGGCTCATCTAACTTCCATCATCAAGGCCAACATGGTCCCCAAAGGCATAATTTTGCACCACAAAACCCAAGTCTGGCTCCTCATTCTCTTCCCCCTTGTCCTCATCTAGGATCTCAAATGAATTCTGCTAGGCCACCTCTCCTTGCATCTTATCAGCAACCCCCTGGGTTTACCAATACTGGAGAGGCAGCAAGAATAAGTGAGCTGGAGAAAAACATAGCCCTTCTCATGATAAGCCATAATACTATAGAGAAGCAACTCACCCAGCTTGTTATAATCTTGCATGAGAGGAAAAAAGGAAAATTGCCTAGCCAACCTGAGTCGAATCCTAGACATCAGGCTCTAATTCAGCAATGAGCCCAAGCTCCTTAGCTCAATGTTGCATAGGGTCAACAACATCTAGGGCCCTCTAGCCAGATTAATGCAGCAAATGCTTTACGGAGTGGCCGTGAGTATCAAAAGGTTAGTTCCCCTCAGTCTTTACCATCTAACATTCCCGTTGACTCTCCCCCAGTTGATGAGGCTGTTGTAGTGCATTCTGTTCTAGGTTCGTCTGATGAACCTGAAGAAAATTTAAGATGATTTGGTTGATGAAACCAAAGATGATTCTTTTAAGAAAGTTAAAGGGACCACCCCGAAAAGAGTGTACACTCCACCTGCCCCATTCCCAAATAGATTGGTTAGTAAGAAATCTCATTCTGTGGAGAAAATATTTGATGTCTTTAAACATGTTCAGGTGAACATACCTTTGTTGGATGCTATAGCCCAGGTTCTCGCTTATGCAAAAGTCCTCAAAGACTTATGAGTGGTGTCTCCTTTAAAGCGCTCATTTTTTAAAAAGTTCAAAAAGAGCTTGCACCAAGGAGGTGGTGCCACGTGGTTTCCTATGGAAGTTTGAAGGTTCCTGAAGATTATTCCATTTGAAGTGTCACAAACTCACTTGATCTTTGGAACTTCGATCATGATAAGTAAGTTTGTGAGGGGCATTGTTTATTCCCCCTTTTTCTGGGCTAGAGTATTTATCACGCTTAGTCTTGTTCGGACCGGTGTGCGTTTACCCAGGCCTGTTCTAGGTTGATAAAGCCGTTTTAAGGATGAGCTTGAACGGTTGAGGTTTGAATTTCGAAAATAAACTACTTTGGACGTGGGGTTGGTTGTAACCGGTCAAGCATAAAAGGCAAAAGACAAGAGGAGAAAGGACCATCAAATCAATTAAAAACTTGCATTTTTATCTTTTCTCTAATTTGTTTTAGTTTGTGTTCCTCAAATCCTTCTCAGAGGGTTTGTAGTATACTACTTGCCGTCTGATGAGATAAAGAAAGCACAACTTGTGTCACTTTTTGTTTCTTGTTTCGTCTTGTGGTTCGAAAAATCCTTGGAGTACCAAGGCTAGAGAGAGATCTTCATCGCCTGATACGTTTCTTCTCTGGATTTGGAACGGTCTATTGACTGAGGAAAATCAGGGGAACAGTAACAAGCAAGGCTCCCAGCAGCGGTTATCAAGGGACTGGTAGTTGCAACCGACGTTAGTGCCCCTCGAGGAGTGGACACGATAAGATAAAGAGCCACAATTAACTGCATTGAGGGAAGCATAGAGGGTTAAGTGCTATAAATAAGAAGCGAGAAGAAAGAGAACGAACCTTCAACTGATCATTCAAATCTCGCATTTAATTTTATCAAGGAGTAGGAGTAACTTAGTGTAGTTTAGTAGAGTTTTTTCCCTTGTTGTAAGGGGTGTTGATGTGCTTTCGATCATCCTCTGCAACGATTTTCATAGAATACTCTATTTCTAACCAAGCTTGAGTCATTCTATTGTTTTTCTACCTTTGTATGCATTAAGAAGTCCTTGGAGCAATCGAGTCAGAGGTAGAACCCGTTCATTGCCTGAAGAAGAATAAGGATAATCTTCACTTCCAGTATCTGATTGGTATCTGGTCAACATGCCTAAAATTCGTAGAAACAGATTGTCTACTAATAGATGAATGCACGGCCCAACCCTTTTTTTTTGTTTTTGTTTTTCTCTTTGCAATATTGACCACATCAGAACTTACATTTGTCCCTTTATAAGGGTCTTTTGGGCAGAAAAAATAAATGGTGACCTTTTGAATGCATGCAACTGTTGGCAGTCAGCCCCACACGTGAAAATGAAAACAAAACAGTAGAGCAGCACCAGGGTATTCCATTACGTCTATAGTAGAGCAGCACCTGGGCAGAGTGTTTGATCAGGTGTTTCGAGTGGATCCTCCTCCCCTCTTGTGAGAGGCACTAAAGAACCGCACTGATCAGAAAACCGCATAGAAAAAAAAATTCTTCCATTACTACGTTCTAGATGCCTGCATTAGACCATATACATTACAAAGATGAAAGATCCTATAAGAGAAGGTATTGGAAGGTTGTAGACTTATTTGTGCCGGGTTGAATTGGTTTAGTCGTGGCGGGCGGATTCCCTAAAACGCTTCTATTTTATTTCTCCAATCATCTATCTCTATTCTTCCTCTAACTTTCCGACACTTGGTCTATAGTCTAAAGAAGTGAGAAGTTTCTCTTAACTTTTAAGCTTAGTCAATTAGTTACAACTTACTCACTTTATGGTTCTCTTTTCGGCTTTGATCGGCTCATCTTATTCAAGCCAACTCCTTACGTATTATTATTAGCCGGCTATGCCGAGATTTGTATTTGTTATAAATGGATAAGATTAGGAATATCAAACTCCAAATTATTGAGCTGAGCTGTCGTCCCTATACCTAACCTTTCTCTACTTGACACTTGACATGATACAGTCACGATTTTGTATAACACAAATACTACAAGCCACCGATTGGTGTTCAGTTCGATTATTGGGAATGTCATCGAAGAAATCTAAGCAGATATAATCTGTAAGGTTGGTACACCATTTGTTCTATATTCTTAACGGACCATTTTTATTTATTTTTGGGTAAGACTTAACGGTCCATTGAAATGATTAGAAACCTAAATGAGAACTCATCTTGTGAGAAATTGTAATCTTTTTTTTTTTATTGTTCATTGTTTTATTTTTAAAAGTTTATTTATTGTAGAAATTAAAAAAAAAAAAAAAAAAAATATATATATATATATATATATATATTTTATTATAAATAATTGATTGTTGATTGTCTTATTCTTAATTTATTTAATGTAAGAGTAAAAAAGAGTTTTCAAATAATTTGAAGTGACTTGTTACCATGGAATGAGGGGGTCGGTATTACATTACACCGTGTTTGGTTGCCATGTTTAAATCTAAATCTCTTGGTGCCTACATTGATTCTGATGTAACATTCACAGATTAAGTATCTGTGGATTTAAAATTTTGACAGAATAACTGTTTGGTTACTTGACCTCTACAATCATTGCCGGAAGGGAATTCTTCGATCGTGAGTTAGGGCTACATTCAATTTTCTATTGCAAACTAGCACGGGAACTGAATGCAGCCAAGAAAGCTACAAATTCCTTGAAATTCAAGCCATCCAACATCCTCAACAATCTCTGAACACAAAACAAAATCACCCAAAACCCAAATTTAATCTCATTTCAGTCAAACTCCGGCTCTGATAAGAATTCCTCTGCCGAGATGAATCCACCACCATTTCGGTCCAGCAATCCGAATGGAGAAAATCCACCTCTACAACCCTTGCTGGAAATGGGCTCTCCTTGACCTCTGCAACTGTTGCCGGAAGGGAATTCTTTGGTCGTGAGTTACGGTTCCAAAATAAAGACTTGAGATGCAAAAGAAGATGAAGGGGGGAGAAGAAGGGTTAGGACTCAATCGTGAGAGAGAGAGAGAGAGAGAGAGAGAGAGAGAGAGAGAGAACCTGAAGTCAATGAGGAGCAACAACGACGACAGCGACAAGGAGGAGCAGAGCTGCGGATGGTTGCTGTAAACTTGAGGAAAATCTCGATTTTTTGTGAATCTCTAGATGTCGAGACTTTTATACAAAGGGTTGAAATCTGAAGATTTGCGATTTTTAGTATAAATGGTGGAGCCCTGGATTTTTGTGTATCAACAGATGTCATCTCATAAATCAACCAAACAGTTTACGAAATTAAGAATCATGATTTTGTTGATTCAACAGCCAGGGATTTACGCAACCAAACGCGGTGTAAATATTGATATGGGATGGAGGATAGAATCGTAAAAAATTCAAATTTTTTTTTGAAAAGTAGGGGTAAAATCTGATACTAGCTGATCCGGATCGATATCAGCAAAGACAAATACTCATATCTCAATCCCTGCTCAGACCAATATATATATTTATATATATATATATGGGAGTATGTTTTCTATGCCGCAGCACATGGGCCTGCCACTTAGGGGGCAGGGTGGTCATTGTGCCCACCCCCATGTGCCTGGGCACAGCCTGCGCTGCAGCACAGAGAACAGCGTACGCCCCTATATATATATAGTAGCCAGGTAAAATGAAAGGATGAACCCTCATTGAAAACAAAAATGTTATACAAAAAACACAAAAATAGTAAAATTAGGGTTTTTTATTGATAAAAAAAATAGTAAATTGCAACAAGAGTTTTCCAAAAAAAAAAAATAGCAAATTTTTAATTCTTCCAATCATTTTCCCCTTATTCCTCCCTACTCCATAGATGAAGTTGAATTAATTATATTTATTTGATTATATTTTATTTGTAGAATGATTTTTTGAAGACAGTTAGACTATTAGGTTATTTTCATAAAAACAAAAAAAGAAAGAAAAAAGACTATTAGGTTATTGCATTAATCTAAGGTGTCATGGTTTCAATTATTATATGACATACAGTAAGCAGTAACTGGTTTTATTAATAAAAATGCAATATGCATGTAAACAATGTCGGAATGCTGGCCAGCATGGGCCCGACATATATAAATGTGGGTTGGGCTTGGCCCACCTTAGTCCTTCTCGAGCCTGGCCCACTTTCATCCTTACTTTTCAACCACTCCTTGTTTTTCAACGATGATTTTCAAATGTTTTTTTTTTCCTTGGAATGACAAGTGGGGTTAATACAGAATTGGCATTCAGACCATTGGACAAATAGAGAATCATCTAAATACGCCACTTGTTAAATTTAATACATATCTCAATCACATGGCCGATCATTTTGGATCGACATTGTCCATTTGGGTTTTAATGGTATTTCTTTTACAATATGGTTCAATGGGATTTTATAGGATTACAATCTTAATTTACTTGATGGTTCATTGTTTAATGTTTCTAAAGCCCTCTCTATGTCAACTTTTGCCTCGTCAAAGTTCAAATTGCTAGCTGCTCACCATGATAGACTCGCAAAGGAGACAGGCCCGATTCTTTTTGGAGAAGACTTCCCAAGGTAATAAAATTCTTTGAGTCTCTTCGAAAAGAATGTGTCAACCAAAATTTAATGGTAGTTTGGTTTTTAAAGACCCAAAATTGCACGATCTGACACTCCTCTCTAAAGTCGCTTGGTGACTATGGAAACATCCCGACTCCCCATGGGCACGGTTAATGAAGGCAATATATTTTCCTAGATGTGATTTCTTACGAGCATCATTGGGACTCCAATCATCTTGACCATGGAGAAGTATTATAGCCAGTCATAAAGATTCTTATGGGTCTCCTTTGACGTGCACTGTTTTGGTTTGGGTGACCAAGAGGCTGAGACATTACATGACCGCACAACAAATCTAGCTCATCTCAAGGATGAATCCGATTAAGTACTTCTTTGAGAAGCCAACATTGACAGAAATGGTGGCCAGATGGTTGTTGTTGTTGTCAGAATTTGACATAACATCTGTCAACCAGAAATTCATAAAAAGACGAGTGATCTCGGACTATCTAGCTGCGTACCCAATCGGGGTAGATTCACAGCCACTAGAAGACTCATTCCCAGATGAGGATTTGGCATATGTGGAGGAAGAAGACTGTGAAGACTGGTGGCAATTGTACTTTGACGGTATAGCCAATCAAAGAAGATATGGGGCAGGAATATTGTTGATAACCCTAGATGATCTCTATCTACCATCTTCATTCTGGCTAGAATTCCCTTGCACTAACAACATTGTAAAATATGAAACATGTGCGATCGATCTTGAAGCTGCCGTATCATTAGAGATCAAGAAACTGAGAGTCTATGGGGACTCGTTAGTCGTGATTTGTCAAACTCAAAGGAAGTGGAAGACGAAGGATGAGAAGCTGAAGCCCTACCAAGAACATTTGGAGAACTGGATCAAAAGCTTCAAAGAGATCACCTTCGAGTATTTGCCAAGAGACAATAAAAGATTCGTCGACGCCCTAGCTACCTTGGCTTCAATAGTTGAATGCACCCCAGATACTCAAGTCTTCCCATTCTTGGTCGATAGGATGTATGAACCGGCATATGAAGACTCAATAAATACTCTGACAACCGATGGGAGGTTGTGGTTCGCATCCATCATCAATTTCATCAAAGAAAAGAAATATCCTCTGAATTCCATAGCCGGTGAAGAGAAGAGGTTGCAGAAGCAAGCCGCACAGTTTATACTTCAAGGCGACCTGTTATACAAGAGGTCTTATGATGGCATACAACTACTATGTGTAGACGGAGACCAAGCCCAGATGATCATGGAAGAAACCCATTAGGGAATCTGTGGGCCATACATGAATGCTAGGATGCTCGCCAAGAGAAATCCTCAGAATGGGATATTGTTGGGCAACCATGGAAGTAGATTGTGCATCATTCATGCGGAGATGTCATAAATGCCAGATATTTGGCAACATCATTCACATTCCTTTGATGGAGCTCCATTCACTGAACCTCCCCTGGCCATTTTTCACATGGGGCATTGACATAATTGTGAAAATTACATCGAAGGCATCCAATGGGTATAAATTCGTCCTTGTATCCATTGACTATTTCACCAAATGGGTAGAGGCACAATCGTATGCCATCCTAACAGCTGCAAAGGTAGTAAAGTTCATTAAAAAAAAAAACATTATATTCAGATATGGAGTTCCACATGCCCTCATATCCGATCAAGGAGCACATTTCTGGGGAAAGACAAACAAGTTTTGCACCAAGTTCGGCATACAAAGGCGTCGATCTACTACTTATAGACTGTAGACTAATGGGGCAGTGGAAGTAGCTAACAAGAATGTCAAAGTCTTATTACAGAAAATGGCTGATACGCATAAGGATTGGGTGGATAAGCTCCTATATGCATCATGGGCCTATCGATCCTTAATTCAAACTTCTACTGGGGTATCCCCTTTCTCCCTAGTCTATGGGATGGAAGCAGTGCTACCCGTAGAAATTCAAGTGCCGTCTCTCAGAGTGTTGATAGAAAGCAAATTGCCTGAAGGAGAATGGATGCAAGCGAGATACGACAAACTTAACCTATTGGATGAAAAGAGGATGAAAGCTATGGATCATCTCAAAAAGTACCAACTCAGGATGGCAAGGGCATTCAACAAAGGAATCCACCCGCGCAACATCGAAGAAGGAGATCTGGTAGTTTGAGAACAAAGAGCACCAGTTCATGACCCAAGGGGCAAGTTCAGGCCTAATTGGAACGGACCTTTCTGCGTGAAGGAAATCTTGGCTGGACAAACAGTTGGTCTCACTGACTTGGATGGAAAAGATCTAAAGGGCCTTGTCAATATGGACCAACTTAAAAAATATTTCGTGTAGTCAGTTGATCTATATGAACTACGTTTGACATGATTCCTTTTCAAATGATACATAGGCAACCTGACATGCTCAAGTGCGGTCTCAACAGCCAGTCCCCACCAGGGACATTCCTTTAATTTTGTCACACAGCATCTCTATCATTCAAAAACCCTTTTCACCAGTTCTACCACTCGGCAATTCTGTTTGTTAAAAAAAATCCGCCTTTTGGCATCCTTCCATGTGTTTTTAATAGGAGCTAACTAATCCTTGAGTCTAAAAAAAAAAAAATAAGAGACTTGTGCCAGTTTATTAAGGAAGCTCTTCGATAGAGTGCAAGTAACATGCATCACCCACAGACAGCAACCTCCCTCAATGAGATTTTGCGAGGATGGATCCTTAACATGAACTCTGACGATCCAACTCTTCTAGAAGACATCCAGTTGCCGGTCCTAGGAAAGATTATGTGTATGGAGACTCATCATGGCATGCTTCAACAAGTACACCAATGTTGGGATCCAAAACTACATGTTTTTAAATTTGGAGAAGTAAGAACAACCCCCACGATTGAAGAATTCCGAGCTCGCATGCTCTCGCTACCACCAAGGAAACTCTTTTGCCCCCCCCTTGCATAACAACTACGAAGACAAAATGTGGATATTCTGAAAGTAGCAGGAATTTTCTCCAGATAAAAAGGAAGTAAAAGGAAATCAACAGAAGAATAGAAGGAAGGCATACATCTTTTGCATGATCGGGAGATACTTGTTACGTACTCCTAAGAGAGGTGTTCCTCCTGTGGTTGCAGACCTCGTTTGGCAACACCTAGATGGGTGTGACATGGCCCCCACCATACTGGCGGAGACTTTCAAGGGTCTGAGTGAAATGAGTACTTCCTAGAGATATGGAACGGATTATTGCATAGGATCACCCATAATCTTACAGATATGGTTGACAGAGAGATTACGGTTGGTTAAACCCATACCCGATTCCAAATTTCAACCAAAGTATTTCCAAATCCAAAGAGAAATGGAGGAATTCCAGGCAATCAAGGACTAGAAGAAGTATTTGGAAGAAAGAACAGACGAACAGATTCAATAGAACTGCCATTGGTGGGACATGAAAACCCCAGTTCTCAGAACTCTAAGTTACAATGTTGTAAGGTTAATGGGTTTGACTCATACTACTTTCTACTTGCCTCATCTAGTGCCAACACTACCAATCACCGCCCAAGGTGATGGAAGTGAAGATTCAACCACCAGAAGAGTTGACACTGAAAATTGTGAGTCTGCTCGATAAACTATGGTTGACATATGTAATTACAGGGTGACATTGTTGGTCTACGTGTCGATTCCCCTCTTTTTGTTTTCCCTTATCCTTCCACCATTTCCATTCATGTAATGATCAGGGATTAAATGAAAAAAAATCTGGAATTGTGCTTTGCAACGGAAAAAGCAAGTGTCTCAAATAAAACTAACATGTTGTTCTCATTCCATAAGCATAATAAAATAAAGAAAAATCATCCAACCATCATCCAACATCCCATCATAAAATGTAAAGAGAATATGAGAAGAGACTAATTCTCATCACAGGAGGACAAAGTTTCGACATCCAGCACCTCCTCATCATCACTGTCACCATATCCCTCATCGTCATCATCATCACCGCTCTCACCATCTTGCGGCATGAATAGGGTAGGGGTGAGTCCTATGGACGTCAACTGTCACCTAAGATGTTTGTTCTCCTCAGCATAGTTACGGGTGCAATTCTCATAATGATCTCGAGAATCTCTCATATCACCAAGCTAGCCACTCTAATAGGAATGAGATTGAATCCATTTCAAAAGATAAGATCTCAAAGAAAAAAAAAAGAAGAAAGAGAAGAAGGAAAAGGAAAGAGAAAGAAAGCACTCACCAGCTGTTTAACATAGCATGTCCACTCAGAAAGTATCGCATCCATGCTCGCCTGCATCTGGCACATGTCAGCATATCGCTCAACATTAACCTGTTATGACAGAAGACCAGAGTCAACATCAAGAGTGAGGAATCTAATAAAAAGCAAAAAAGAAGAAGAGAAAGATAGAATGATGTACTCCAGCAAAAGGAAGAGGGAGTCCTACGTCATGGTCAGAAACTTTGCAGGCAGGAAGAGCAGTCTGAAGACTGGTATTAGACAAGGAAAAGGTGGTCCATCCACGATACCTTGGAATAAGGTCAGTCATCCCGGCAATGGGTAGACAGGTGCTAGTGCTCTGAGAAGGGCAAAAATTTGTACTGCAGCCATATGAGCGAAGCATCTCGTATGCACCAGGAATCAAAGGACGACCTGGATACTATGAAAAGAAGTAGGAAGCAGGATTGTTAAAGTAGAAAAAAAAAAAAAAAAAGATAACAAGTGGGGCCAAATTCAAAAGAATACCACAGGGCCCTCTCGAGTTAGGCGAATGCAAATCGTCTCTCGGAAGGGAAATTCTTGATAATCTCGATCAACCAAGGTCAACCCCAATACAGGCATCCCCATCCTCAATTCATAATATAAAGCGATAGAAGAACAAAATGCATATGGGAAGGAGGAGGACGAGGTACCAGCTCCACAGAATGCCATTGAAGAGTGACCCTCTCCCCCAAATAAAGCTCAACCCCGGCTGGACCTTCAAAAACTATCCGCCTCTAGGTGAGTGCATGGGCATGGGTGTACTCATCCCGATCGCCCTCATCATCAATCTCCTCCTCATCATAAGGTTGCCAATGGACCTAGCAGACATGCTCATAGAAGTCAATCATCATATTTGAAGCAATAATATAAGGAGAATTGTTAACATTACCCGGTTGACTGTCAAGTCATTAACCTGCAAACAGGCTTGTAACTCGTCGATGATGGTGCACCTCGATGTCCCCTAGCGCATCACTCTAGGGATGTAAGGAGCGGTCTCATCAGGAGAAGAGGAAACATGAACCCCTAGAACTTCATAGCACCACATGAGGAAATGGAAAAAAAGAAGAAAAATGAGAAAGATAAGAGAGCTGAGACATACCCAAAGGACATAGGCACAGCCGGTGAGGCTAGGTGACCCCAAAGGTAACCTATCCAACATCCCTAAGAAGTGGGCATAAGCAGATCTGGCCCAGTCAAAGGTCTTGGTATCCTCAAGGCTTGAGAAGAAATAAGCAAAGGAAGTGTCTATGCGACCCCTCCCATCGTAGAAAAGGACATTGGAGATCAAATATAAGAGGAAGCTCCTAGGAGCCTAGTTTAATAACTCAGCCAAGGAAGTATTATCAATTTCTCGATCATCCCACTTCTTTTTCAAGGAGGGCACAAGCATCACCCGCTTCGTCACAGTGAAGCCAAGAAGCCTACTAATATCCTTAAGAGACCTCATCCGGTCTGATGTAGTCAATGCAACGGGCCTCCTAGTGAAGGGAAGGCCGGTAATCATGAAGAAATCTAGAGGAGTAATGGTTACCTCCCCTGTAGGCACATGAAATGTATGGGTAGATGGCCACCAATGATCAACAAGAGCTCAAACGACTGGAGTGTCAAGCTTTGGGGTGACTACCTGGGCCATACTACCAAGCCCCGTGCGATCCACCCTCTCTCTCACAGCGGGGTGGAGCTACCAATACCACGTCCGAACATCGTTTGTATGACAATATTTCATATAACTAGGGGAATAGAGTTTTTACAAAAGGAATGACTGAAATCAAGAAAAACTGAACCAAGCACATGCTATGTAAGAAAACAAGGCAAGAGTTACTTATAGCTGTGAGGCCCTGACCCTAGATAGTGCAGTATGTGTGGTGGGCTCTATCCATGATAGTGGTACCTGTGTACCATTCCGCTTGCATGTTGCCCACTGACCCCCCAGGAAGGACTTCTAGACCGAGCTTTCTTCGCAGACATGATGAATAAGGAGAGCGAAAAAAAAAAACAAAAAACAAAAAAGTAGAAGGAAAAGAAGAGAGAGAAAAGGAGGAGAGAGGGGATAGCTCCAAAATGGAAAAGAAAGGAAGCAGACGATGTGAGGAATGAGAGAACGCCCCTTTTTTATAGAAAGGAGGCTGGGTGCACACCTGGCAGTGCCACATGGCAGTGCCGTGGCCTAGATGCGGCCCCGCGTGACTAGCAGCCCTATACGGCAACGCCCCGTAGTTTTTGCGTGAGAAAAAAAAATTGGTGGCCTCAGTGCCATTTAATCAATTTCCTTGGCCCTCGTTGCCATTCCCATAGATCTTTTCTTCCAAAAATTTTTTTTTGGGTAGGGGACTATCCTACCAATTAATCGGTCATGATACCGTCTCATCGATACACCTTCAAAAATTTGGTCACAATGCCGTCTCATCAATTCAATCGTGATGCCATCTCATTGTTACATTTTCAAATGTTTAGTCGCGATGCCGTCTCATCGTTGCATTTTAAAAAATTTAGTCGCGATGCCATCTCATCGTTACACCTTCAAAAATTTGGTCGCGATGCCGTCTTATCGTTACATCATTCAAAAAGATTCGATCGTGATGTCATCTCAACGTTACATTTTCAAAAGTTGGTCGTGATGCCGTCTCATTGTTACACTTTCAAAAATTCGATAGCGATGCCGTCTCATAGTTACATTTTCAAAAATTTGGTTGCAATGCCGTCTCATCGTTACACTTTCAAAAATTTGGTCGCGATGGCGTCTCATCATTACACTTTCAAAAGTTCAGTCGCGATGCCGTCTCACATTACATGTTCAAAAATTCGGTCACGATGTCATCTTATCGTTACACTTTCAAAAATTCGATTGCAATGCCGTCTCATTGTTATATTTTAAAAAATTTGGTTGCGATGTCGTCTTATTGTTGCATTTTCAAAAATTTGGTCGCGATGCCGTCTCATTGTTACACCTCTTCAAAAGTTCGGTCGCGATGCCGCCTCATCGTTACAACTTCAAAAATTCAGTCACGATGCCATCTCATCGTTACCTCTTCAAAAATTCGATCGCAATGCTGTCTCATTGTCGCATTTTCAAAAGTTCGATCTTGATGCTGTCTCATCATTACATTTTAAAAAATTTGGTCGCGATGCCGTCTCATCGTTTCATCTTAAAAAATTCGGTCGCAATGCCATCTCATCGTTACATTTTTAAAAATTTGATCGTGATGTTGTCTCATCTTTACATTTTTAAAAATTTGATCGCGATGTTGTCTCATCGTTTTGTTTTCCAAAAGCTCAGTCACGATGCCGTCTCATTGCACACCATCATCACTTGGTCGAGATACCATCTCATTGCACACGATCATCACTTGGTCATGATGTCGTCTCATCATCATAGTGCTATAACATCATCGGAAGAATAGGCGAGCAACGCCACTCCATATCAGAATTCCACCAAGCAATGTTCGTACGCCAAGGGAAATCCAGCCGAGCAATGTTCAAAGATCAGTATCCCACCAAGCAATGTTCGAATGCCAGGAGGAAAATCTGGCCGAGCAATTTACAAGAACTAGAGTTCAGCCAAGCAATGTTATCTCAAAAGGTAAAAGCCCGAACAGGTAATACCATTTCACTTTCGTCTTTGGTCGAGCGGTTCCTTATAACCCTCATGGGTGGCCCTCATGGCCCTCTTCTTTGGTTGAGTGGTTCTTTATAACCCTCACGGGTGGCCCTCATGGCCCTCTTCTTTGATTGAGTGGTTCTTTATAACCCTTAAGAGTGACCCTAACGGTCCTCGTCTTTGGTCGAGCGATCCCTTACAATCATGGCCCTCATTTATCGCTATTTTTTTGTTTATCAAACATGATTTTTATTCTGAATTAGTTTAAATGAGATATGGTTTTATCGCTCAACTTCTCCACCTTTGAGCAAAGTGGCGATAGTATATGTTCCTAGTGACAAAATTAAGCGATCTTTTATCTTTGCCCTTCGACTGATGGCATAGGCCTCGGCCAAAGAGGGGAAAACTATAGATTTTGAATTTTGTCACCCCCCAGCGATGACGACAATCAGATACATGTGACTTACAATGTCCCTGAAAACCCAACTTTTTAAAATACCGCAAACACCCCCGTTCACCCTGTAAGGTGTACAGCATACGCGCGGCAGCCCTGCAGAAAAGTCACAGCCCAACGCCTCCTGCGCAGCTCCTCAAGGAAGCACCGCGGCCGCGGCCTTGCTAGGTAGTCCTGCCATGCAGCATCGTGGCCTGCGTGGACCTATCAGGCAGTCCTGCCACACGGCACCGCAGCCTGCAGCCCTGCCAGGCAGCACTATCGTGCGTACGTTGCGGCCCTACGGGCACCTAGATTCTATTTTTTCCCATTTTTTCCACTTTTTATGGCCCCACCATACATCCCCATACAATTTCTGCGGCACCGCGGGGACCAATTTTGCCTATAAATAGCCCCCCTCACCTATTCATTTGAATATTCGAAGTTTGTGGGAGAGGGGGCACCCATAGGGCTCCACTTTTTCAGTTCTTACTTGTTTTCCTTGTTTCGAGGGCCTACCCTAGTCCAATTACCGGTGTTCGAGTCTCATCCCCCTGTCTGAAGTTTGAGCTATCTGAGTCCAGCTTCCCCGACCCCTTTTCGCCCAAATTTGGGAAACCTCCTATGGTGTAACCACTCTACCTGACATTTAAGCTCCTTGTTTCCAAAACCTTGGAACGTCGTTATTCTGTCCGAGATCCTAAGATCTAACAATCGCAAGTCATTACTCTGTCCAATGAAAGGACAAAGCCAGTCTTTTGCCTCCACCTGAGTTGGGGATTCTGTTCATCTTGCATAATTACATTTGTTTAAAGCATACATGTATACATTTCCTCAGTTAACTTTTATTTCCAGCATAATGTAGTCCTTTCAAATATTCTAGTGTAGTGTACAATAGTTAGTGTAGCATAGTTTAATTTAATTAAATAGCTTGTGCATTATTATTTATCCATACATGTGGGTATAGGACATTCATAAAGGGAGAATATTCAAAAACCAACATCTAGTAGAAAGACCGGTTTATCCGGGCGAGGTGGGTGCCTAACACCTTCCCACTCTCGTAACCTAACCATTTACCCCGAATCTTTGACCAAACCATCCGAAGTCTTCCAGGACTACACCAATGGGTCCTAAGCCCTAATCCTAGGTGGTGACTCCATTTCATAGTTATTGTGTGACCCCCATCCCCCTGATAATCATGACCTTTTGAGAAGATGCATTCCTTCTCTCTCTCCAACCGAGAAGCATAACCAAGAGACCCAACCTTCGCGCAACGTGCCCGAGGAAGGGAAAATGGATCCTCACAGCTGCAAGAACCTCTGCAAGATTGATGTGCTTTTCGTAGCACGAGAAAAGATCATACATATTTGCAGGTTCATCCATGATCAGGGACTTCTTCAATTCTACATCCCTAATGCCACTGTGCAGGGCTTGGAATTTCATCGGGTCCAAGTCTTGAACTTCCAACGCCTCGTGGTTGAACCTAGTGAGAAAGGCCCTTAGTGTCTCATCGGAACGCTGTGGAACGCTCGCTGTCTAATGGCCAATAGATTGGCCACTATCTTCTTGTAGACTCTGTTACTCATGAAATTGGCTACAAAGGCCCGTCCAAGCTCCACGAAACTAGAGATTGATCGCGGCTTCAGGCGCGCGAACCACTGTCTTGTTGAGCCCTTCAAGGCACGTGAACCACTGTTTGGTGCTCCTTGTAAGAGCATTACAGACTTAAAACTTTCCAGTTGGTCCTCTGGATCTGTCGTACCTCCATACTGCTTAATGATGGGCATCTTGAAGCTCTTGGGTAGGCGTTCTGTCCTGATCTCCTCCGTGAAGGCAGTGTCGGTGGTGAAGTTGAAGTCATGGCTTGAAGCGTGACCCTTTCCCTTTAGAACTTCCTAGATCTGCTCTTGTAATTCCATCACCTTGTTGTTCAAGGCTTGTTCGACCTCGGTCATCTGAGACCCCTGCCTTCTGTTGTCTCCTAGATCCTCTTTATCCTTCCCCCGAATGTTGTTGACATCGCTATGATTTTCACTGTGTTCAGGGGAATGTGTTCTTTCCTTCGTCTGGGATGGGTGTGGAGGTGGCGGTGGAACTCCCTGTAGGATGTTACGCTGCATCTCCATCATTTGTTCCATCTGATCCTGCAACAGAGTTTGCATCGCCTCAAACTGCTCCACCGTTACGTACCGTGTAGATCGACAGGGAGCCTAGGTTGAGAATCATCCTCCTGGGAAATGTTCTCTTCTTTGATAACATTGTCTCGTCCGGCATGAGGGCCTGAGGATCTTTTTGGTGCCCCATCTTGAGCAACAGCCCGAGCGGCGGCAGTAGCAGCAGCTTTGGAGACTTTTGATTGGTTGCGGGTGTTAGTCATCGTGATATCTTCGAAAATTTTTACTCTTAGTTTCCACAGACGGCGTCAAAAAATGTTGCACAAAGAAAGATGTTATTGGATTTGCGAGGTTTCCCTCTCTGCAACACAAGAATTAGTAATGGACACGAAGAGCTCTGTCAAATCGTTATTGATTGATTGGATAATTGACCGGGGGGACCTTTTCTTGTGGCGCTATGGCCTTTCTTTATACATGTTTCTCCTACAATCCCCTTTGCAGAGACGTGTGAGATTGCCTTCCTTCTTCCGCGGATGATTGAGTCATTTTAGGCTTAGAATACTCCCTAGAGGAGTAATCCTCTCCTAATTTTCAGCCATTAAGAGTCTTTCCATATGTGAATTGCGGTTACCAGCATTCACAACGTCATCAAGATTCTTTCCAACTAATCTTGCTGATGTGTCTGCCCACGTTTTACCTTGTCAGATGATATATGAGTCTTCGACGGAATATGCTTATAAGGCCCCACTCTTCCACGTGTCTTTCAATAACTGGTTGGATATAATATGGTGTATCAGATTATAATGTGGAAATAGATACAAATATATTAAGTGTATCATCTGAATTTTTTAAAAATAAATAAATAATCATCTGATCTTTTTATATAATCTATTTTTCTAAACGAATTTTTTTATTCCGAATTCTAAAATTAATTAAAATGAATTATTCTAAAATTTACACCAAAATATTCTCGAATCGAAAGTTTTTAATTATGAGAAAATTTTTTTTATGGTAAAAAGAAAGTATTAAATTAGAGAAAAGACATATATACAGAGTTTTTAGATTGCCCAAGTCTAGCTAAATTGAGGGCAATAGCCATACAAAGAGAGTCTCCCTTATTTACAAATGAGATATTTGGAGCTATACTATTTATATATAACAAGTCCTGTCAAAGATTCCAAGGCCAAGGAGAAGAAGTTGGAGATGGAAGGAGATCAATGATCTGTTGATTTAAGCACTAGACTTCTTTTATCATTAACCCCAAAAGTGAAGCATGATCGAGGCCTGTCCGCATACTGACTAATTCTGGTTCCAAACGAGTGGAAGATATGAAGTGTCCTGTAGCCAAAAGGATGAATCTGCCATCTAGAAGGAGAAGATAAGACCATCCGGCCAAGTTTACTCCTGGTATTTGGTATCCTGCACAGATTAAAATAGGATAAGAAAGTTTTGGTAAAGAAGAAACAACAGGAACTATAAATTCCTCCTCAATACTAAGACATTTATCATGGGATGAAATGGAAGGGGGGTTAAATTTAAATCAACTAACCAACGCTTAACCTGGTTAACTACCCAAAGGGGATCAGGTTTTTTCGATCCAAAAACAACCTTGTTCCTGACGGCCCAAATGAAATAACACGTAATAATAAGCACTTCAAAAAACCAAGCTAAAGATCGTTTATCTAATTTACGAGAGAAAAAGGTGGTACGGCAGAATTCTTGTAGAGATGCATTGGCCAAAAACTCAGTTCTCAATCCCAGAGGCCCTGCCATCCAAATGTGTTTAACCCCATCGCAAGAAAGAAATAGATGCCAAGGGGATTCGACACAGTTTCCACATAAAGCATAGGAAGGGTCGATCTGGAACCATTTGGAAAGAGAAGCCTTGACTAGAAGACTTGCATTTAACGCATGCTAGAAGAAGAATTTAAATTTGGGGTGAATCTTAAGCTGCCGGCCAAAAGAAGTTCTACCAAGAGGACAAACAAGAATTACTATTTGTAGAAATAGAATTTAGCGACTTAGCAGCAAATTTAGTACTAAACATACCATTCTTGGCCAAAGTACACCACCAACTATCATCAGACAATGACAAATTTACTTTATGAATCAAAGAAGAAATATAATTATGAAAAATTTGTTCCCCCACTTTCACAATTCTTATGTTATTATTTATTTAGAGAGAGGGTTGGGCACGCCCGCCTGCTCCAAGTAAGTGGGCGGCCTTGCCTAATTGAAGTGGTGGGATGGAGGGACAAGGCGGTCCTTTCCATGGGGGGGGGGAGATAGACACAAAATGGACACCCGGCGGCGTGCCACCCTTTTCTCATTATTTTATTACTTGGCATAGCTGGACTGGATTTGAACTTAGCACATAAGTATGGAAGGATGAGGTGGAAGGATGAGGCTACCTGGGGCCAAAACTTGGACCACATATGACCTATCACATGGTGCATAGAGATGGCGGAGCTGCACTAAGAGTACAGTTCCAATGGCCATACACCCCTCCCCTTTCTTTTGGCAAAGTGGATAGTTCTAAAATCATTTTTTTCATACGGATATTCAAGTGGTTTTTAAATTGGAGAGGGCGTTTTTTGTATGAGAAATGTGTGTTTAAGTTTACAATTATCAACCAAATCCAACTTTTTTTTAGGTAAGCAATAGGTTGTGGCTACTTTAATTTTTTTGGTAAAAGTTGTGGCTACTTTCTAGTAGCAATTATTATATGGGAAGCAGTTTTTTGTATGGGAGTGTGGCCTACACCAGCACTCCCATGTGTTTATCTCTCTCCTCCTTAAAACAAGGGAGCAATGTGCCTTTTCACATAAGGAGGAGAGAGATAGATTCATGGGAGTGTTGGCGTAGATAGAAAACTTTTTCCCTTATTATATATAACAAAAGTGGGAAAAAGATTTCTATCCGGGAGTGTGACCTATGCTAGTACTTTCATGAGTCTATCTCTCTCCTTCCCATATGAAAAGACATCTCTGCCCCCTCGTTTTAAGGAGAAAAGAGATAGACACATGGGAGTGCTGGCGTGGGCCACACTCCCATGCAGAAAAGTGCTACCCAACAAAAATTCATCATGATGGACCATCTTGATAAATCTGCTGTCCTAATAAACTTATTAGCATGTCTTATCAATTTTTAGCCACGTGGTGGGATGATATTATAATTCTGACCATTGGATAGACAAGTCTATGATTGGATTAAACGCATGTCAAAATTCAGGATATAAGTCAATCAAATACTCTCCCATATATTGACATACATCTTTATATTTTTTTTAGTCGTGTCATATATGCATATGCATCCTCTTGTAGTCCTTAGATTCCTAGATGTTTATTTTACCATTTGATCAACTCTGTTTGGACTGAAACTTGACACAGGTTGGCCACCTTAAGGTCTACATGTCCACAAAATTTAGGTCTTAGTCTAATTTGTCACATGGTAGAAACTTGGATTGTCCTAATAAACTTGCTAGAATGACCTATTTGTGGGTAACTTAACTCAGTTTTTTAATTTTTTTTTTTTTTGGATAGAACTTAACCCATTTTAAATAAACTATAGTACGCTTCTAACTCATAACCCTCAAATACATGCAAACGGTACAATAATTAACAAAGTGGTTAATTTAAAACTGATGTTAGGTATTCAATAAGCTATACAGTTGGGGTGGACTATTTATGGGATCAATTGCATCATGGCTTACGTGTCAAAACTCAAAACCATTAAGAGCATGAGAACACACAGTTCAAGGAATTGGAATCGAATTGATCGAATCAGAATCGATCGACAACGATTCAGATTTCAGACAATTAAATTTAATCGATTCATACTGTATTTCTAGGATTCAAACCAATTCCACAGATGATTCTAGCTGGATCAGATTTGTAACTCAATTCCATTCCTAGAACTTTGCTGAGAAGTTAGCCACCCAAGTAAAATTATACTTAGGGCTGCAAGTTTGGCCCTGTCGGCCCAAACCTGCCCTGGCCCGACCTGAGCCCGAAAAGGGCCTGGGCTAAAGATTTCTAGCCTTGAGGATGGGTTAGGGTCAGAAAATCTTGGCCTTGAGTCAGAGTCAGGCTGGGTCAGGGTTGATACCTCGGGTTCAGCCTGACCTTGATTTTGACCCTAATCTTGACCTTGATTTTGACCCTGATTATATAGAATGATAATATGATATTCATATTGCATAAGCCCACTATTTGTATATGCAAAACAGAAAAAGTACTTCTTGGTACCTCACGGTCCTAATATTGATCAAATTTTATTGGACATTAGAACAAGCTTAGAGGACATTAAATAAGGCAAAAGGGCTTTCTCAAATAAGGACTTTGAGGGATCAGCTTTAGTTATCAGAGTACTAGCTCCGCTTCAGGTTTGGAGAGTAAAATAATATATAGCTGGTGTGTACAATTTATGTACCTTATTTGTTTATTGTGTTAGTATTCTAGTATGTGCTCTATGGTTCAGTGAAGCATCTTTTCTGGGTTGTACTCTGTGAATAAAATTCTTTATTTATCGAAATATAGAATTTATGATACTTGTGATCAAGGAATATAATTATTTAAAATGGGGCCTAACTATTGTACCAAGGAAAAAAAAATATAAAATAAAATAACCAGATTAATGTGAATCTGTCCCTTTATTGTGTTTCTATATAAACATTCAGCTATTTTTAATTTGCTTATTGCAGCAGGGCCAAGGTTAGGGTTAGGGTCAGGGTTAGGGTCACCATTTTTAGGTCCTGAGTCAGGGTCAGGGCGGGCCTAGGCCCAACTAGGAGGACTCGGGGTTGGGCTATAGTTTTAAAAGGTCTGGCCCAACTTGACCCAGTTGCAGCCCTAATTATACTTGTGCTTATTGAAGAAAAAAATTGTACTTGGATGAGTCCAACAAACCAATGTCTAGATAGTAAATAAATTAGGAGCTAATAGAAAAAACTGCAACTATTGAGATAGAACTTCCAATGTAACCCCAAACCCAATTTTCATGGATGCTTTCCTCTCCGTCGAGCCTCATACTGTAAGGTTGGGTTCCCTTGTGCTTGATGATTGTGGTCACCTTTATATGGTGACTACAGATCATGCTTTCTCTAGTTTGGCTGTTGTTGGAGATGTTGAAGAATTGCTAGTTTGGTTTTTGGTGATAATTAACTTTGTTTAAGGTATTCGTTTATGTTGGCATATTTATCCATGATTAACGATAAATACTCGGGACCAACCCCGATCCACCACGTGGCATGGCATGAAGAGAGAACGACCCAAACTCGGCTACATCAAGACTCATCCGCTAGACTTAAGAGGAAGAGACCCAGTAGGTTACTCAAGGACTAAGGTCACTACACGAGTGGGCAATGGCATCACCACTTGGATTTACATCATCCTACCGGCAAAGGGATCTTATCCCAAAGGAGATGCACCTTATCCGTGAACGAATCTTGAGGATCTTATCCAACACTTGGGGAACACGCATGTCTATCTGCATGGGAACATCTTCCCTATCTAGACTCAACCTCTTAAGAGGAGATGATCTACTACATGATGGACTCTACTACCAAAGAGGCCTATCACTATCTGCCTGGACTCTCCACACCGCCATATTCCGCTATAAATACTCAGGTATTCTCCCCCCATGAACCCATCTTGAATTCCAATAATTCATCTGTTGCTGAGAGAGATCTAACTTAGGCATCGAAGAGTCCCAGGCCAGAATCACACCGGTTCTCCCTTGTCCCTGGCGTCCTTTTGCAGGTTGCAGCACCCAAAGGACCACCTGACGATTTCTTGATGCAACAAATTAGCGCCATCTGTGGGAACAATGCTAGCCAACATATCTTCTAGCTCGCTTCCTCAAGTATTCAATGGCACCATGGGGTAAGAAGGCCGCTCCCTCCACCAATGCTATGAGGGAGAAGAATGAGACACCCACACCGGATAGCTCTCGTTGGAGAGCCAATAATCATGAACTCCAAGAGAGGGAGAACCCGGAGAACGAGCACGCTGACCTAGTCAATCTCGAAGTAGCTGTGGAGGCAGTACCTGACCTGAATGCACCAACAACTGTATGTCAGATCAATGACTTGCAGCGATAGATCCTCCAGGACCAAAGACTCTTTTGAGACTATCTGAGGTAGCAGGTGACGTCCCATAGCAGGAGGGCGTTGCCACCACCAAGGACAGGGCCAATCCCTCGATAGGAGCAAAACCTTAGGAGGTCACTCTCTGGGGATGAAAGATCAGAGAGACTCGCAAGGGGCGCAAGTTCAACTCACCAGCAAGGAGATCCTTCACTTCATCCCATGAGAACAGCAGATCTATCAATCTAACCAAAATGTGGGGCGTCACCGACACATAGATCGATGGAAGTTGCACATCAAGGTCGAGTCGGACCTATCGTGAAGAAAGTCCCTCACGTTCACGTCAAGGCTCATCATGTCGTGACCACTTGCCATCACGTCAAAACTCACGGCGGAAGGAAACATCAAGGAGGGTCGTGAGCGGGTTCGCAGTGAATGCACAACCAGACGCGGCGGACAGTTACGTGATGAAGAGCTAGATAAAAGACTCTGAGAATTGGAGGAGAAGTTGGAAGGATTGAAGAAGCAGATGATAGGCAAAATACACTCCATACTAAGCCAACATCCATTCTCGGCAGAAATCATGAGTCCATCTCTCCCCTCCAGATTCAGGTTACCTACCTTTGAGCTCTACAGTGGTACCACAGATCCTAATGACCACATCAACTACTTCAAAGGGATGATGACCCTATACGGGGGATCGGACGTGGTCTCCTTTCGAGCATTCCTGGCATCCCTCAAGGGTGTGGCCACTTCGTGGTTCTCAAGGCTTAGGCCTCGATCGATAAGTTCATTCACGAAACCCTGTGAGCAGTTTGTCACCCGCTTCCAAAGCAGCATCAAGCAGAAGAAGACCACGATCAATTTGCTGAAGGTGGTACAAAACCCTGGGGAGTCCCTCAGGGAATATGTCACCAGATTCACAAAGGAGTCCCTGGAGGTCCACGACCTAGACGACCAGACCCAACATGCAGCATTGGCTGGGGGCATTAGAGATCTGGACTTGATCAAGGACCTGGCACCACACGAGACTAGGATGATGAAAGAACTGGAATGGTGCAATAAGTTTGCCAACATGGCCGAGGTACTACAAGCTCGGAAGAAGGTGATCGAGGCCAAACCTCAGAACAATAAGAGATCGGCACCGGATGATCATAAAGAGGGCAAAAGATCGAGGACTGAACGTTGACAGGAGAAAGGTGATTGCCAGTCAAAAAAGAGTGAGCGTCGCCCAGAGAGGAATGACCGAGCAAGTAGCCCCGACTTCAACCCCTGAACTCCACAAGGTCATAAATCCTTATCCAGATTCAAGACCATGGCTTGCTCAATTGGCCGCGACCTATGCTTGCAGGACCTGAGAAGCGAAATCCGAACAAGTATTGTCTCTTCCATAAGGACACAGGACATGACACAGAGGACTGCATCCAACTGAAAAGTGAGATAGAGCAACTCGTAAAGGCGGGGAGCCTAAACAGATATGTGAAAGGAGGTTGAGAGGGTTGTTCGGGCCAAAGTGGCAGAGACCGTGACCGAGAAAGAGAGAAGCCACGACGTGAAGAAAGGAGAACATGTAATGATCGAGAAAGAGACCGCCCAGAGGAAAGTAAGGAAGGAGTGGGACCAAACAACTCCAGAGGAGCCCCAATCCTTACCATACTAGGAGGACTATGGCAAGAGTCCACAAAAAAGGCCAAAGCCCATGCTAGGTTTGTGGGAGTAGTAGAGATGCCGAGCAAAGTGGCTAAGATCGAGACAATCATCTCCTTCTTGGACGGTGACCTAGAAGGATTAAGCCTGTCACACGAAGATGCCTTAGTAGTACAGGTGGATATAGCTAATCGAGCTATGCACAGGATGCTGGTGGACATTGGAGCATCTGTGGACGTGCTCTCACTAGAAGCCTACAAGCAGTTTGGGTTCAGTGACGACCAGCTCAAGCCTGAACTAACCCATCTCCACGGGTTCTCGGGTGCCATTGCCTCCATTAGAGGAACAATGGAATTTCTTGTCACCCTTAGAAAGTACCCTCGACAAACCATGATCATGGTTAACTTCATGGTTGTGAGGTCCGTGGTATCGTTCAATAGCATTCTGGGATGGCCATCCCTAACTGCTCTAAAGGGAATAGTCTCACCAATTCACCTGAAGGTGAAGTTCCCAATAGAGAATGGGGTGAGCGAGATCAGACAAGACCAGAAGAAAGCCAGGGAGTGCTATGCGATGTTCGTCAAGAAGAACAATGGCAACGCTCGGGGGATGGCACTGTGTGTAGAGAACCTCATCAGCGATCAGAGAGACGAGCTAACGGAACAAAGAGGAAAGCTGGTAGAGGACCTCATCCCATATCCTCTTAGCGAGGATGACCCCACCAAGGTAGGGCAAGTTGGATCACTGCTAGGTGAAGAACAAAAAAACAAGCTTGGGTGATTCCTCAAGGAGAACTCAGATGTCTTTGCATGGTTACCTCAAACATGCCAGGCATACCTTGGCATATAGCCGAACACAGATTGCACATGGATCCAACCAAGAAGCCAGTCCAACAAAAGTGGAGGAACTTTGCCCCTCATCGACAAGCCGCAATCAAAGAGGAAGTTGACAAGTTGACCCATTTAGGGTTCATCAGAGAGGAGAAGTTCCAGACCTGGCTCGCGAATGTGGTGTCGGTACCAAAACCAAATGGAAAATGGAGGATGTGCGTTGATTACACCGATCTAAACAAGGCGTGCCCAAAAGATGAATACCCCCTGCTAAGGATCATCCTGTTAATTGATGCAATCGCAGGCTATGAGATGCTGAGCTTCATGGATGCGTACTCCGGCTATAGCCAGATCCTCATGAATGAGGAAGATGAGTCCTATACTGCATCCCGGACAGATAAAGAGAACTACTGTTACCGAGTCATGCCGTTCGGGCTAAAGAACGTGGGGGCAACCTGTCACACCCCAAACCACCCCCTAGGAGGATTGGGTAGGTGACCCAAATTGCATGACCGCAACCCGCCAAATCCCATGGATCTAGAAGCAGTGCTTACATTCATGAACCAATATCCACATCTTAACCACAAGTAAGATCAGAGTAATGCAGAACATCTACAATTTAAACAAATAACCTGAAGCATAGCGATACGGGAAATAGTGTTAATATATATACATAATAAGTTTTGTTCGAACATTTCCCCGGCACACATAACCCACAACCAAGTAAAAGAAAAACTGATAAGTTAAGTACTACATATATTATTATATATAGGGTTAGGGCACCCAACCCCAAAAGAAAGAAAGAAAACAAAAGAAGTAACTAAAATCGATCCACGATCAAAACAGGAAGCCTCCTAACAAATCAAAAAGGAGTTCTCAGCACAAAACATCAGAAACACTCCTCAATGGTCTTCATCCATGACCACCGAGAAAGTACGCAGAATCGATATGACCTCCATCGGGGTCCATACCAACATCATACACACCAGGACTCTCCTCCTCGGGAGAGCCCGCCATGTCACAGCGGCATCCACCTGCAAGATCATCTAAGAACAAAGCAACATATAACAGAGTATGAGCCCCACCGAGCTCGTGAGCAAATAACATCCATCATTGATGCATATGCAATCACAATCCATAATTCACATGATCTACATGATATGCAAGACCAGTTTTATTATTAGCCACCTATCATTACAACTAAGTCAGGTCTGTGCTACTACAATCCCAATGCATGTATCCCTGGTGTAGGCTTGGTTACCTCTTCCCGCGATACACTTATGGGGTTGTCGAAGAAAACCAGTCAGCTCCAGCATCCCTTCCTAGGTCAGCCCGACCAGCCCTCTGTAATTATCCTGGTAAACAACCGTTTCTTCCCTCATGCACCATATAGGTGTTCTGAATCTATGCACCTATCGGTGTTCCGATATATGTACCTTTCGGTGTTCTGATAATTGCACCTTTCAGTGTTCCGATCCTATTCACTCCCTGATAATTGCTTCCCAGGCATCTAGCACCTTAACCCCTACTGGCAAGGGTTCGTAGCACGGGTGATGAAACTCTAGCCCCATGTCTATATGGTATAGTATGAGTCAAGCAGTGTCAACCGCATTCATAGTATGGGCTACCGCGCGGGCTACCACATGCCTCATTTCCAAGCCGAGTACGGCATCTATTCTAACAATCACAATTATCATATTCATTTCACAGCGTTGATCGACAACAGTCATTATGCAGTGATTTGAGTAACTTTGATTATAAGTATGTAAATAGCATAACAGACAAGATTCAATTATTAATAGCCAGCATCAGATCATAATTACATTTGCACATACGATAGTATCATTCACTCACCAGTACTTGGCTCTAGGTACTCAGTCACAGATTCAATTCCAGCTGTTTTCTGATTGTTGTCCTCGAGCACAGGGATCAAATCCTAGATACCAAAATTAAACAGTGATTTATTCAGTTATTGGTCCTAAACTGGTGTCCTAGGGTTACCCTATCTTACTGGGTTGACCCGGGGATTGGTTGGTCTCATTTAGAAACACCGGGCCTTGCACTGGGTCTTAGGTCATGTCCAGGTGCATGGGCCAGTGCCTAGGGCACAGGGGTAATTTGGTCATTTACAGTGCCCACGCCTGCCTTTAAGTCAGATTTGGTCCACAATATATTTTACATTACAACATACTGCTGTCCAACTCAGGACAGTGCAGTATGATTAAACACAGCGAGGCACAGCTGCCTGCGGGGCCCACAAGGTTTGCATGGCTGATCTAGACCAAGACTGGGCAAACCCTAGCTTGTCTGGGCTGCCCAGGGTTGAGGAAATGCAGAGAATGAAAGAGGAGAACAGATACAGCAGGTATACATATAATTTTTATACCTGAAAACAGCAGTGGAGGGGCTCGAATCAGTCCCTATAGGTGATGGCAGTAGCCTCCCCTCTTCGTTCTTCTCCTTCTTCTTCTTTCTCTCTTTTCTTCCCTCTCTTCTCTCTTTCGGATTCAGTTCTGCCTAGGGTTCTAAATGAACCCGAAAGCCTCCTATTTATAGCCAAAAGCCAACTAAGGTCTGTTTGGCAAAAGTCCCCTCTTTTAAAAGCTAATTTTTGGAACTGATTCTGTTCAGTTCAGGGTCCACTGGTGGGGTCCACACTGAACCAGGGATATGAGGTGGTCCCTCAGAGTCCCCTCTATCACTGGAGAGTGTCCATGGTCAAGTTGGGTGGTCCCCATAATTATAATAATTAAATATATGCAAAATCAGCCACTGGGCGATGTCTCTGGGCATTGTTGCATCGCCCAGAGAATTCCTGCAACAGAATTCAAAGGGGAAAAGCACAGGGGTTTGACCTTGGGTTATGGTATTGTCCCCACATGCCCACTATGGGTTTTTATATGATTTTTTAGAGGTGGGTCCCACCACTTGAAGGAGGAGAGAGATTACCTGGGATCCAAGTCATACATCAGGCTGTGAGCTGTACACGAGCAGGGGTCTATTGTCCATCTTCTCACAGGTGTATAGGAGGACATGCACTGAGTTTCCTCATTGATCCATACCACTAGAGCGATCCTCCATAGTGAATCTGATTGCCTGATCAGAGGTTCCTGCACTTCAATCTGATTCCAGCCAGTCAGAGGGCAGGGTTTGACATTTCTCCCCACCTTATAAAAATTTCATCCTCGAAATTTGCTTACCTAGTAATCCAAAAAGTTGAGGATACTTCTCCTTCATTTGTTCCTCACATTCCCACGGAGCTTCTTCTACTGGGTTATTTCCCCATTGAACTTTCACGAAAGCGACGGTGCGATTTCGAAGGTTACACTCTTTTCTGTCCAATATCTCCGTGGGATGTTCCTCATAAGTCATATCCATGTCCAACTGTTCGGGTTCATTTGATAATACATGTGTCAGATTGTTTATGTATTTTCTCAGCATTGACACATGAAAAACATCGTGGACACTCGATAAAGAGGGCGGTAACGCCAGTTTGTATGCTACGGGTCCCACTCTATTGAGAATTTCATATGGACCAATAAATCTTGGGCTCAACTTGCCTTTCTTGTTGAAGCGCAGCAGTCCTTTGGTTGGAGACACTCAAAGAAACACCTTTTCTCCGATCTCAAATTCAATATCCTTCCTTCGATTGTCCGTGTAACTCTTCTGTCTCAACTGGGCTGCCTTGATCTTCTCTCTTATGACATCCACTTTGTCGCAGGTCGCTCGTATCATCTTAGGTCCGAGATACTTCCGCTCACCAACTTCATCCCAATAAAGCAGAGTTTGACACTTCCTGCCATAGAGTGCTTCGAATGGTGCCATGCCAATGGTGGAGTGGTACCTGTTATTGTATGTAAATTCCACCAGTGGCATGTGAGCATCCCAACTGTCTTTCATTTCCAAAATACAGGCTCGGAGCATGTCTTCCAGAGTTTGAATGGTTCTTTCTGACTGTCCGTCCGTTTGCGGATGAAAAGCTGTACTGAGATTCAATTGAGATCCCAATGCCTTTTGTAGACTTCTCCAAAACCTTGAAGTAAATTGAGGATCTCTGTTAAACACAATACTGACAGGTATGCCATGTAAGTGGACTATGTTGTCAATGTATATCTGGGCAAGCTTTTCCATCGGATAGCTTATTTTAATTGGTATGAAATGAGCTGCCTTTGTCAGTCCGTCTACGATCACCCAAATTGCATTCATGCTCTTCCTGGTGTTGAGCAGATTTGTTACGAAATCTATAGTGATTCTTTCCTAGTTCCACTCAAGTATGGGAAGTGGTTGCAAGAGTCCATACGGTCGGTGTCTTTGCTCTTTTATTTGTTGACAGGTAAGGCACTTGGACACGTAGATTGCTATGGTCTGCTTCATTCCAATCCACCAATAATATTTCTTCAAATCCTTGTACATCTTCGTACTCCCAGGGTGGATGGTATAGGGTGAGCTGTGCGCCTCTTTAAGATTCCGGTCTTGGACATTAAAATCCTCAGGCACGCATAATCTATCCCGAAACTTCAATGCTCCATCTTGGGCCAGTGTAAAGTTCAGGTCCTTGTGGACACCTTGTTGAATTTCCCAAATTATTTTGTCCAGCTCAGAATCCAATGGTTGTTTTGCAATTATCTCCTCTCATATCGATGGTTGCAGATCCAATGCTGCTAGCTGCAAGGTTGCTTCCCCGATCACGAGCTCCAAATCAAATTTACAAGCTTCCTCCATTAGTTGCTCACTTATGACCAAAGATGCGAGAGACGCAGTCTGAGATTTTTTGCTTAATGCGCCCACCACAACATTGGCCTTGCCAGGGTGGTACTGGATTTCACAGTCATAATCTTTTACTAGTTCTAACCACTGCCTTTGTCTCATGTTAAGCTCCTTCTGGGTGAAGAAATACTTCAGACTTTTGTGATCGCTGAAGATTTCACTCTTTTCATCGTAGAGATAGTGTCACCAAATTTTCAATGCGAAGACTACTGTTGCTAACTCCAAATCATGAGTAGGGTAATTCTTCTCGTGTTCTTTCAATTATCTAGAGGCATATGCGACTACTTTACCTCTCTGCATCAGGACGCCGCCTAGGCCTGTTCTAGATGCATCCGTATACACTACCATTCCTCCGGTTCCATCTGGAATGGTCAGAACTGAAGCTGACACTAAATGGTTCTTTAATTCCTGGAAGCTTTTCTTGCATGCTTCATTCCGCTTGAACTTAGTACCCTTCCTTGTGAGTTTTTTCATGGGTACTGAAATGCCTGAGAAGTTCTCAATAAATCGACAGTAATAACCGGCCAATCCTAAGAAACTTCGGATCTCAGTGGCATTTTTCGGAGTCTCCCATTTGAGTACCGCTTTCACCTTGTCGGGGTCTACCTTGATGCCGTCTTTGGTGACGATATGCCCCAGGAAACCAATTTGATTGAGCTAAAATTCACACTCACTAAATTTGGCATAGAGCTGGTGTTCCCGCAATCATTACAACACGAATGTAAGATGTTGCGCGTGCTCTTCCTCACTCTTGGAGTACACCAGAATGTCATCAATGAACACTATGATGAACTTATCTAGCACGTCATGGAATACCCTATTCATCATATCCATGAATGCTGCCAGGGCTTTGGTTAGTCCGAATGACAATACCAAAAATTCATAATGTCTGTACCGAGTTCGGAACGCTGTTTTATAGATGTCACCGCTCTTGATCTTCAGTTGATGGTATCCTGACCTAAGATCAATCTTGGAGAAAACTTTTACTCCTTGTAGCTAATCAAAAAGGTCATTGATACGAGGCAACAGATATCGATTCTTGATTGTCAGCTTATTCAACTCGCGATAGTCGATACACAACCGCATGCTTCCATCTTTCTTCTTCACGAATAGCACAGGTGCTCCCCAGGGTGACACACTGGGTCGTATAAATCCCTTCTTTAGTAGATCTTGAAGTTGTATCTGCAACTCTTTCAATTCGACTGGCGCCATCCTGTATGGTGCCTTAGATACCGGTGCTGCACCTAGGAATCAGATCAATCGCAAACTCTATATCGCGGTCCGGTGGCAACTGTGTCAGATCTTCTGAAAATACATCAGGAAATTCTCTAAATATATGAAGTTCTTCCAAAGGTCTTATCTTTGCCTCTGTATCAAGTACAGTGGCCAAGAACCCTTGGCATCCTTCTCCTAGTAACTTCCGTGCTTGAAGTGCGGACAACGTTATCCTTCTAGATTTTCTCCTTGATTCACTTTGGTTGGTGAACTCCGATCCATCTTCCAATCTAAACCTTATCTTTTTCTCCGCACATAAGATTTTTGCACCATAGGCAGACAACCAATCCATGCCTAGTATCATATCAAAATCATTTATTTCCATTTTTATCAATCGGGCGGTTAATCCCTTCCCATAAATTGACTCGACAGGGGTCGTAGACATCCTTCAAACTTACAATGCTTCCTGTTGGCGTGCTGACTACTAGCTCATGCCCAATGTCCCTTGGTTGGTCTTCCATCTTACTCGCAAAGGTTGAGGAGACGAAAGAGTAGGTTGCGCCCGAGTCAAATAATACTCGTGCGGGTATGGTTGAGACATTCAGGGTACCTAGGGTTTGTAGATAATTTAAGTTATATGATATAAACCAATTATTCCCTAGTTAAGTAGCGTTCAACAACATACCTGTCATTACGTCGGGATTTGCCTCAGCTTCTTCATTGGTTAGAGCGTACACCTTTCCTTGTATCCGATTGTCTTGTGGCTAGAATGGCCTAGCGTAGGACTAATTAAATGAATTGTTACCGTACCCACGCGATTTGCAATCTCTGGCCATATGCCCTTCCTTGTTGCACAGATAGCATTTGAAGGGTGGGGCTCCAGGTGTTACGGCTTTGCTAGCTTTACTTGCTGCTGGTTGGGCTGGTGAAGCTGCTGTCGTTGCTTGACTCATAGCAGGTTGAGCAGGTCGACTGAATGTCGAGTGGAATGGATTATGTCCCATGATCGGCCTACGATACAGAGTCAAAGTAGGGCCTGAGCTTGTTCCTCAATAAACCTTATTTGGCCAGCCATAGGTTTGGAAATTGTTTGGCCTTTTGTTTAGCCCGAACGACATCACAACTTTCTCCTTCTCCTTTTCTTTAAATCTATCCTCCATTGTCTTCACCTTATCAACCATTTGGGCATATTCTCGAATATCCATTATCGACAAAACTGATCCAATCTTGGTCTTAAGTCCCTTCTCAAATTTCTTGGCCTCACTAACTTCTCCTTTCAAATGCTCCGGAGTAAAATGGAACAGATCTTCGAAACGCTGTTGATAATCTAATACCGACTTATTCCCTTGCACCAGTGTGATGAATTCTGCTTCCTTTCTATCCTTGAAACTTTCAAGAAAATAATTCTTGAAGAAAACCTCTTTAAGCTGCTCCCAAGTGGGATTCAGGTGTGTAGCTTCTAAATTAGGTCTAGTGGCCTTCCACCAAGCTTCAGCTTCATTCTACAACAGATATCCCACACAAATAATCTTTTGTGCGCCCATGCACTCCAGTACCCCAAATGCCTTTTCTAGGGCAATGATCCACCGTTCCGGATGCATTGCTTCAGAGGTTATTTTAAAAAATGCAGGTGGTTGGAGTTTCTTAAATCGTTCCATCACCTTGGTGGTGGAATTCTCCGCTAAGTGTTGCAGTACTGGTGGTGGAAATAGCACTGGTCGATTGGGTGGTGGTGGTGGGGCAGCGCGTTCGTGCATCATAGTTGCAAATTGTGTAGACATCTGACCAAGCAACTCCTGTTGTTGTTGCATGGTTCGCATCATCATGGTTATGAATGCAGTTATGGCGCCAGTTGCCACACTTGACTGAGGTGCTGTTGCAGTAGCTTGCGCAGCCACTGGTGCTTTTGATGAAGCAGCCTATGCTCAGAATTTTAAGCCTCAGTCCCATTGGGCAGCTCCACTTCTGGCACAACCCTAGGTTGTTTACCTTTTCGACCTCCACGAGAACTTCTAGTGTTGACCATTGTTGCTTCTCTGAAAAGAGGAGCGAGTTCAATATTCCAATTTATCTATGTGGGTAAATAGTTGTTTTCTAACTTAAGCAGGTTCAAATCCAGTCCACAGTTCCAATAAGTAACATGAGTCATACCAGTAAGGTGGAATTTGTTAGATTCTTTATCTTGGTTCATTAGGTGATGTGTTTCATTGATCACTTTATGTTTCCTCTTGCTTACATGTTTTTATGTATCAATATGCTATGCATGGTGCTATATAAAATTTCAAGCTTTTAATTAAAAACTTTTAATTAATTACCTAATCTAGCAGGCAAGCATCTCCAACCTCTTCCCTGTCTCGAACTCCATTGCTCGTAAAAATTCTATGTCAACTATTACCTCTCCAGTTAACCTCAGAAAATGCTTTTGCCCCTCGGGTCCACTAATGGCTGCAATGGTTAAGTACAAGTCCAGTCGGTTTTCAGCTCGGGATAACACTAGTCGTATCCGCCTCAGTCTCTCTCGCAGATGTCTAATATAAAGCATGGTACTGGGGTCTCCAGGTCGAATGAGGTAATAGGTCCTGTCACACAAAATGGTTCTAGGCATGAGGGCATACCCAATTAAAAGAATTAAGTACATAACTATGGAATTTAAATATGTATGGACCAGTAAAACAAACTCTTGGGTTGGCTCGAGGTACCTTAACGTCTAAGTAACCGATTGACTAAGAGGTACTATTAGGTCCTGTTCTCGGGTATTCTAACCTGAGTTTGGATAGGATTTACACCTCTCACACCTACTACGCACGTACCACAACATACCTAGGTAGCTATGTTCTATTTGCATCACAACATTTCAATCGGGTTCATACATTGCAACAAACAAGTATATTATATACTTATAATACACACCATAGACTATTTTTATATAACAAATTATATATAATTATACTTATTAGTATATAATACTCTTCCATTTTAAAACCTACTCATATAGGTGCTTTCCTTAGCCTCTATTCGTGAAACCTAAGTCCCTAAGTTATGAAACCTAAGTCCCTAAGTTATCATTTTCTTATTATGTAATATATTTTAATATTTTTATTATTTAATAATAATAATCAATTAGAATTTTAATTTTTTTTTAAAAAGTCCTTACTTTAATGTCCTATAAGGTTAGTATGCCCAAAAATAGAGTCTACATGTGAAAATACTGATTTCCTACAATTTTACCTTCACTAGGCGATGTCTCTGGGCGTTGCCACATCGCCCAGTGCCATCGCCCAAAGAATCGGGCTCAGGCTTTTTAAGTCCGAGAGGGCCCCATTTGCTTTCTATTTCACTCCAAGCTTCACCAAACCTTAGAGAAAAGTACTTGGAGGGTAAGGGGACCACTTCCACACTATTTCTCATCAATTCCTCGGGCTATTTGTGATCACATACGTGCTCCAGTAAGCTTTCTAGGTCAAACTTATCTTTTTCATATCTCTATTCCCTTCCCTCTAGTTTTGGTTTTGATTTTTACCAAATTGCTAGTCCTAACCATGGGGTTTCTTTCTCTTTTGTAGAGAATGTCCACTAACAGGCGTACTACATGCAAATCAATAGCCCAGAAGATGCTACGGGCTGAATCTGAGGATTCTTCCTACTCAGAGATTCCTCCTCCATCTCCTAGGGAGGATTCATCTTCAGGGGAACCTGATTTTGACCACCATCTTTTCTCCAGGTATGAGTACACTAAGGAGTGGAAAAACTTAATTTCTGTAAAAATAGTGAATGGCCAGGTGGTGCGAGTAGAGGACTTCCACCAATATGGCCTCTTTGCCAAATTTAATGCCCTCGGATGGGCATCGATGTTATCTCCTACCGAGCCTTGGTATCCCAACTTGGTTCGGTACTTTTACCACAACCTGGGGCCTTCTAGTGCCCAGGAGTTTGGGGGTGGAGAGTAGGGTGAACGGAGTGGATATCAGGCTGGCCACTACCCTATTGGCGGAGATCCTGGGTTTACCTGACACAGGTGATAGGGTTTATTACCAACCCCGCATGGATATATCAGACATGTTCTCTTTAGAGACTAGATGGACTGTGTTCAGAGCTTTGACAGGGTCAGGGGATACTCCCAAATCAGAGACTGTCTATAAGCCTAGTGCGAGGGTCATTAGTAGATGTGTAACCTATAACATCTACCCGAACGGCGGTAACAAGGGTAGCATTCCTATGATGCGGGCCTACATTACCTATTGCCTGTTAGGTGCCGGTCAAGGGGGTCCAGTCATCAACCTCCCATATTTACTACTTCAGGTAATGCTTTACCACGCGCGGAATCCAGCCGATGGTAACCTTCCTTATGGGAAGTTCCTTACATTGGTCTTTCGATACTTTGGGATTTTATTAGAGGGGGAGTACATTGACAAGGCCAGATCTAGGCCAATAGACCAGACCTCTATTCTGAAGATGAAGGTGCCTGGGGAGGATCCAGTAGTGGATGAGGAGCAGGTGATGGCTGAGGATATGCAGTAGGACGAGGGTCAGATTGGTGATGCACATGATGAGGGCAGATTGGAGAGGAGCAGGGAGACATTAGAGCAGACACTCAGGGCATGTACATGGAGGAGCAGGGATTAGATCCAGATGATCTTGAGGGTTTTGGCACATAGTTTACGGACTTACCTGCTTACGAGATGACCGGTGCCACTAGTTCACAGATTCTAGGGCCTCCAGATTGCGCTCAGGTGATGACACAACTTCAGAGCCTCGGCACACAGATGTCAGACCTAGGGTCTAGAGTTGATCAGGGTTTCACTTCTTTGGACGGCAGAGTAGGTGCAGTTGAGCAGAGACTAGACTTTTGGGACCGCTACTTCCGTGTTGACTCACACCGGCCTTAGCTTCCTACTGATGACCTGCCTCCTACAGAGTAGCTCCTAGCATCTTCTAGACACTTGAGGCTACATGGTTATGATCATTTTTTTTTGGTTTCGAGTAATTTATGTATTTTAGTCCTTTACCTAATGTACTTAGGTTTTTTTTTTTTTTTATCAGCTCATGTACATGTTGCATTGCAGTTTATGCAATCAAACTTATGTAATTATTGTTAATTTAATGAAAATTCCATGCCTTTATTTAATTGCATCTACCTCTCCTGTAGCTTTTACTTATTACGCATTTTATAAGTTATATCTTGTTAACCCTAGTTTGCACGTCATGAATGTAAGAAGAGCCTCATGCTCAGATACCAAGCTCTATCACACCCCAAACCACCCCTAGGAGGATTGGGTAGGTGACCCGAATTGCATGATCGCAATCCGCCAAATCCCACGGATCTAGAAGCAGTGCTTACATTCATGAACCAATATCCACATCTTAACCACAAGTAAGATCAGAGTAATGCAGAACATCTACAATTTAAACAAATAACGAAAGCATAGCGATACGGGAAATGGTGTTAATATATATACATAATAAGTTTTGTTCGAACATTTCCCTGGCACACATAACCCACAACCAAGTAAAAGAAAAACTGATAAGTTAAGTACTACATACATGATTATATACAGGGTTAGGGCACCCAACCCCAAAAGAAAGAAAGAAAATAAAAGCAGTAACTAAATCCGATCCACGGTCAAAACAGGAAGCCTCCTAACAAATAAAAAAGGAGTTCCTAGCACAAAACATCAGAAGCACTCCTCAATGGTCTTCATCCACGACCACTGAGAAAGTACGCAGAATCGGTATGACCTCCGTCGGGGTCTATACCAACATCATCATATACACCAGGACTCTCCTCCTCGAGATAGCCCGCCATGCCGCAGTGGCATCCACCTGCAAAATCATCTAAGAACAAAGAAACATATAACAGAGTGTGAGCCCCACCGAGCTCGTGAGAAAATAACATCCATCATGCATGCATATGCAATCATAATCCATAGTTCACATGATCTACATGATATGCAAGACCAGTTTTATTATTAGCCACCTATCATTACAACTAAGTCAGGTCTGTGCTACTATAATCCCAGTGCATGTATCCCTAGTGTAGGCTTAGTTACCTCTTCCCACGATACAGTCATGGGGTTATCGGAGAAAACCAGTCGGCTCCAGCATCCCTTCCTAGGTCAGCTCGACCAGCCCTCTGTGATTATCCTGGTAAACAACCGTTTCTTCCCTCATGCACCATATAGGTGTTCTGAATCTATGCACCTTTCGGTGTTCCGATATATGCACCTTCCGATGTTCTGATAATTACACATTTCGGTGTTCCGATCCTATTCACTCCCTGATAATTGCTTCCCAGGCATCTAGCACCTTAACCCCTACTGGCAAGGGTTCGTAGCACGGGTGATGAAACTCTAGCCCCATGTCTATATGGTATAGTATGAGTCAAGCAGTGTCAACCACATTCATAGTACGGGCTACCGCATGCCTCATTTCCAAGCCGAATACGGCATCTATTCTAACAATCACAATCATCATATTCATTTCACAGCGTTGATCGACAACAGTCATTATGCAGTGATTTGAGTAACTTTGATTATAAGTATGTAAATAGCATAACAGACAAGATTCAATTATTAATAGCCGGCATCAGATCATAATTACATTTGCTCATACGATAGTATCATTCACTCACCAGTACTTGGCTCTAGGTACTCAGTCACAGATTCAATTCCAGCTGTTGTCTGATTGTTGTCCTTGAGCACGGGATCAAATCCTAGATACCAAAATCAAATAGTGATTTATTCAATTATTGGTCCTAAATTGGTGTCCTAGGGTTACCCTATCTTACTGGGTTGACCCGTGGTTTGGTTGGTCTCATTTGGAAACACTGGGCCTTGCACTTGGTCTTAGGTTATGTCCCAGTGCATGGGCCAATGCCTAGGGCACAGGGGCAATTTGGTCATTTACAGTGCCCACACTTGCCTCTAAGTCAGATTTGGTCCACAATATATTTTACATTACAACATACTGCTGTCCAACTCAGGACAGTGCAGTATGATCAAACACAGTGAGGCACAGCTGCCTGTGGGGCCCACTTAGGGTTCCAACCAATTTTCACATATGGACAGATGTGGGGGAAAGTCATTTTTGTCATTTTCCACATCCCACAGTGTCCAAGGATCAAATCCCATAGGAAATTACAATTCTGCCCTTTTGTATCAAAAGATTCCTTCACTGGGCGATGTCTCTAGGCCTTGTTGCATCGCCCAGTGCCTGCAATCGATAGCAGGGCTGAGCTTCCTAGGCTGGGCTTTGCAGGGCCAAGGGTCCAATGGATCCTCTGCATGTTGGGGTGGTTGGGTAGCCCTAGTGGTGGTCTACCATTTGCCATAGACTAATTGCCCGGCAAATCCACCATCAGGCTGGATCTGGCTGCCCAAATACCCCTAGTGAATAGTGTTTAGGGTTTTGCAAATCTGAGAACTTGGGATTCAGCCATATGCAAGGCTGGATATGTATGTTTAACAAGGTTCCAGGGCTGCAACCACCTAGGGTTTGGTCTCTGCAGCCCTGGCTTGCAGTCTGGGCTTCAATCCAGCAGCCAGAAGAGGGGTCTGGGCAGTTCATGCATGCACAGTTGGATTTCAGCCAAGGGAGCAGCACTTCAGAATATTAATTTTCAATAAAATGCCCAGATCTACCATGTACAAGGTCTGCATGGCTGATCTGGACCAAGACTAGGCAAACCCTAGCTTGTCTGGGCTGCCCAGGGTTGAGGAAATGCAGAGAGTGAAAGAGGAGAACAGATACAGTAGGTATACATATAATTTTTATACCTGAAAATAGTAGTGGAGGGGCTTGAATCAGTCCCTATGGGTGATGGCAGCAGCCTCCCCTCTTCCTTCCTCCTTCCTTCTTCTCCTTCTTCTTCTTTCTCTCCTTTCTTCCCTCTCTTCTCTCTTTCGGATTCAGTTCTGCCAAGGGTTCTAAATGAACCCAAAAGCCTCCTATTTATAGCCAAAAGCCAACTAAGGCTTGTTTGGCAATAGTCCCCTCTTTTAAAAAATGATTTTTGGAACTGATTCTGTTCAGTTCAGGGTCCACTGGTGGGGTCTACACTAAACCAAGGATATGAGGTGGTCCCTCAGAGTCCCCTCTATCATTGGAGAGTGTCCATGGTCAATTTGGGTGGTCCCCATAATTATAATAATTAAATATATGCAAAGTCAGCCACTGGGCGATGTCTCTGGGTGTTGCTGCATCGCCCAGTGCCATCGCCCAGAGAATTCCTGCAACAAAATTCAAAGGGGAAAAGCACAGGGGTTTGACCCTGGGTTAGGGTATTGTCCCCACATGCCCACCATGGGTTTTTATATGATTTTTCAGAGGTGGGTCCCACCACTTGAAGGAGGAGAGAGATTACTTGGGATCCAAGTCATACATCAGGCTATGCGCTGTACTAGAGCAAGGGTTTGCTGTCCATCTTCTCACAGGTGTATAGGAGGACATGCATTGAGTTTCCTTATTGATCCATACCACTGGAGCGATGCTCCATAGTGAATTTGATTACCTGATCAGAGGTCCCTGCACTTTAGTCAAATTCCAGCCAGTCAGAGGGCAGGGTTTGACACGACCTATCAGAGAATGGTCAACAAGATGTTCAAGGAGCAGATTAGGCATAAGATGGAGGTATACGTGGATGACATGCTCATGAAAAGCATCAAGGCTAAGTAGCACCTAGCTGACCTGGAGGAAGTGTTCGGGGTATTGAGAAAGAACCAAATGAGGCTAAACCCCGCCAAGTGCATCTTCGGCGTGACGTCAGGGAGGTTCCTAGGCTTTATTGTATTAGTACGTGGAATAGAGGCCAATCCGTCAAAGATTAGGGCCATCAAGGAGATGTCGCTACCCTGAACAGTTAGGGAGGTATAGAGGCTGAATGGAAGGATCGTGTCCATATCAAGGTTCATGTTGCGGGCTGGGGATAAGTGTCTGTTGTTCTTCAAGACATTGAAGAACCTCTAGAATCCTAAAGACTTCACACAGACGGAAGAATGCCAGAGAGCCTTCGAGGAATTGAAGGGGTATCTGGAAAGTCCGCCACTGCTTGGAGGACCAGAACCTAACGAGGAGTTGTAATTCTACTTGGCCGCCACACTAGTAGCGGTTATCGCAATATTGCTGAAGGAGGAAGGTAAACAACAGAGACTTATCTACTACATTAGTCACGTATTAATCGATGCAGAGACCAAGTACATCTGGATCGAGAAGGTAGCCTATGCACTCGTGATCGTGGCAAGGTAGCTAAGGCCATACTTTCAAGCCCATACGGTCGTGGTGCTCACAGACCTACCACTAAAGAAGGTGTTACATAAACCAGATGTATCAGGATGATTGATCACCGGGGCGGTAGAGTTGAGTGAGCACGACATCAAGTTCTAAACTCATACAGCCATCAAAGGTCAGGCCCTAGCGGACTTTGTTGTCGAGTGCACCCTATCAGAGGTCAAGCCAAAAGAGATAGAGCCTGAGGAGCATGATCGAGGATTGTAGGAGATGTTAGTGGACGATTTGAGTAATGTGGCAGGGAGCGGGGCTGGGTTCATACTCATTAGCCTTGAAGGTTTTCGAATTCAGTTCACCCTCTGATTCACCTTCTAGGCCTCTAATAATGAGGCAAAATATGAGACGCTACTTGCCAGACTGCGAGTGGCCAAAGACATCCAAGTCACTCACCTAGCCATCCAAAGTGACTCCCAACTCATAGTAAATCAGGTGAATGGGGAGTACGAAGCAAAGGACGAATGTATGGCAGCATACTTGAAGCGTGCTCGAGAGTTGATCGCAGAATTTGTGAAGTTCGAGATGGTTTGAGTCCCAAGGATTGAGAACACCACAACAGATGCCTTATCAAGGCTAGCAAATGATGAAATTTAGAACTTGGCTAGTGTCGTGCACATTGAGATACTTCATGAACCAACGAACTAGGAGAAATAAGTTAACAAGATCGAGGAGGGCCAAGCTGGATTGACCCCATAGCCAATTACCTACAGAATGATATACTGCCAGAAGACAAGGTTGAGGCCAGGAAAGTCAGGATGCGGGCAGCGAAGTACATTGTCATTGATGGTGTACTATACAAGAGAGCAGTCACATCACCACTGCTCAGGTACCTAGGACCCAATGGAGCCAAATATGCCTTGGCGGAGGTTCACAAAGGAATATACAGAAGTCACATAGGTGGACGAGTGCTAGCCTATAAAGTCCTCCACAAAGGATTCTATTGGCTGCAGATGCAGGAGGAGGCCATAGAGTATGTTAAAGCCTGCAAGCAGTATTAGTTGTTCGCCCTAGTGCCGCACCAGCCGGCTACCAAGTTGACCTCCATCCTTAACCCCATACCGTTTGCCATGTGGGGCATAGACATCCTTGGCGACTTCACCCTGGCGTCCAGGAATAGAAAGTACTAGGTCATCACAATCGATTACTTCACCAAGTGGGTCGAAGCTGAGCCATTAGCAAAGATAATGGAGAAAGAGACGAAAAAATTCGTTTGAGACAAGGTAATCTACAAGTTCGGGGTGCCAAAGATCATCGTCTCGGACAACGTGAAATAATTCAATAATCCCAAGTTCAAGGCTTTCTGCCAGTCATACAACATTGACTATCGGCCTGTCTCCGTGGCTTACCCACAGGTCAATGGTCAGGTTGAGTTGACAAACAGAACACTGCTCTAGTGAATCAAGAAAAGGTTAGAGGGAGCAAAAGGGAAGTGGGTCAAAGAGCTTCCTAGTGTCCTGTGGGTATACCGAACAATAGTAAGGACCCCAACAGGAGAGAGCCCATTCCGACCTTGTATACGGTACCGAGGCCCTGACTCCAGTTGAAGTCTTAGCCATGTCCCCCAAAATCTTGCACTTCAATGAATGCACATATGATGATGGACTCAGGACAAACTTAGACTTCTTGGACGAGGTTTGTGAGAAGGCACTATTAGGAATGTGGCATACCAGTAGCGAATGGCCAAGTACTACAATGCAAGGGTCAAGGAAAGGCTGTTCCACCCAGGAGATCTAGTTCTAAGGAGGGCTCGAGCGTCATAGCCCAGGAAGGAAGGAAAGCTGTCCATAAACTGGGAAGGACCCTACATAGTTTCCAAGCAGATACGGCCAGGGACATACCGCTTGAAAACCCCAGGGGCAAGAAGATAGATCAAGCCTGGAACTCAGAGCACCTGAAGAAGTACTACCAGTAGGACATAGTAGAAATGGGTTTCAGCCACAGTTACAGTAGTTGTTTTTTGGATTTGAAGTACTTTTTTAAAGATTTGAAGATTTTGAATTAATAGAAGTTCATTCTTGGGTGCATCTGTGTACCTCTCCATCACTGATCGAGCTTCCTCAAACACCAAGGCTTGTTGGCCACGAGGTGGAATGCTACCAAGGCCTGTTGACCACGAGGCGGAATGCCACCAAGGCCTGTTGGCCACGAGGTGAAATGCCACCAAGGCCTGTTGGCCACGAGGCAAAATGCCACCAAGACCTGTTGGCCACGAGGCGATATGGCACTGAGGCCTACTGGACATCAAACAACGAAAAGCAACGTACAAAGGAGAGAGGATCCCACCACCGAGACTCAAAAAGAGGAAGATAACATAGAAGATGCAAAATAATTACAAGTTCAATATCCAACATTCAAAAAAACAAAAGGGAAAGAAGTACGACGCCATAAAAGAGGTCAAGGGGGAGCCACGCCCTCCCTGGGGGGAGCCACATCCTCCTCAAGGGGAGGAGCCACACCCTCCTCAAGGGGAGCCACGACCACCTCCAAAGGAACGATAACAACCTCGTCCGTAGTGACCGGCGGCACATAGCTTGAAAGCCTGGAAGTCATAGCCAGGAGTCTCCCTAAGGACATATGCCATTGCGTGGTTTATGCCCATATCATAAAACTTGTCGTTGTATTCGTAGAACATGTCCACCAAGTCTCGGGATTTCCGAAACTCCGCCACGACCTGCTCATGAGCTCGAACTAGGTCAGCCTCATGCTCCCGCCTCAAGATGAGTAACTCCTCCTCAAGTGCTTCGACCCTAGCTGCCAAGTCTGAGCTCTGGGGCTCCAACGCCACCCTCCGAGAAGATAGGCACCAATCTCCTCTGACATCCTCCTCTCCCGAATAGCACTCTCCTTGCAGGCGGCCTTCGGCTCCAAGAGGTCCCTCTGTAAACCCCGCAGCTGCCAAGCATGCTGAACCCTCTGGAAGGCGTACTTCTCAAAGCAAAGCATCGCCTCAGTAGTATGGTATTGGACCTGCAAATCGGATCACAGTCAGCAAAATTCCAATATATTAACACAAAGAAAGGAAAAATAAAGAAGCGTAGACTTAGACAAGCCGTATCCACATAAAGGAACCTCAATAGCTTAGAGTCGGTCATAACCTGTAAAGCCTCGCGATTCAAGGGAAGTCGACCCTTGTCCAACCACTCTCGTGCGACGTCACGACCAACCATAACAGAAGCACCATCTTAGATATCCCAGGGAAGGACCAAGGGAGACGAGGTTGGTGGATCGGCGTCAGCACCTGAAGAGGAGACCACCCCCTTACCCATGGGGGAGGGTGGAACAAAAGCACCAGGAGCACTAGATGGAGGAGGAGTAGTAGGAGTCGGCCGAGGAAGCTTGAATACTAGACAGCCCCTCCCAACGCTAGGGGGACTAGGACCCACCTTCCTCTTGGCGCCCATGGCCAAAACTACGGTGAGAGGAGGAGTGGGAAGTGGGGGTGTGCCGACATCTCCTACCCCATTAGAAGAGGTATCTTGATGAGAATGCCCAGCCAAGGTAGCCGCAAGCTGAGCCGCCTTCCTCCTAGCGACAGAGGCACAAAAATGCTTAGGATCAGGTCGCAGGTTCACTGACAACAACAGACATCAAGTCAATAAAAAGGAAATTCAAAATACAAGCCCAGATACAAGGATAAGAGCAAGGAGCATACCAGGACTTAACTTCCAAAGAAATAGGAAGGCCTCCGAGTCCAACTAGTGAACATCGAACTTGTTGCCTCCCAGACATTGAGCGAGAGACTCGTTCTCGAAGTCGTTTAGCTCAAGAGAATGGTTCACACTCTTCAGGTCAATAGCCTCCTAGTGGGTCCTTAGCAGACATTGTGGGATCATGGCAAAGAAGAATCGATCCCTCCAACGCTTCACTGAATCGGTGAGCCTCTCAAAGAAGTCGAAGTTGGCAAAGGGACCCTTGAGAGGGCGACGGTAAAAGTGATACATACCACTCATCATCTCCCTTCCTCAACATGTAGAAATGCAAAAACAGAGGAACGATGGCGGCACGACCCAGCGGAGCGAAGAATACGTAAAAGCCCAAGATAACCCTCCAAGAATTGGGCAACACCCGCCCAGGGGTAAGGTGCCGATGGTCCAAGACCATCGGAGGATGGGAAAGCGGAGGTCATAAGAAAAAGAAACCTCGTAAAAGCACACTAATTAATTAACTATTCCCTATTAGATTTTGCTTCTTCACCAATTAGAAGCCCATCAGGTTTAAACAGGTTCAAGCTAATGAGGAGAGAGAGTATTAGACTCTCATAGGGACTTTCCAATCAGGGTTTTTGAAACCCTGTCTTTATAAACACCTAAAAACACAGAGGGGAAGCTAGTGCTCCACGTTTTTGGCAATGCCCCCCCACGTTTTTGGCTCTCCCTGTCTCTCTTGTGATCTCTTGATCTCTTCTCTCTCCTTCTCCTTGCTCTCTAGTCTTTGAGACTTGAGGTTTCAGAAACCCAGATTTGTGTTTGAAGAATTGAAGCGACTCTTGGATTGGCTTGGAGAACCTTGGTTGCACAATTGGAGGTTCAGATCTATTTACCTGACGTGCTTATTGGAGGAAAATCCACTGTATATTGGAGGAGAAACACTTGAAGCTAATCAAGTTAGTAAGTTCTTGTTAATTTCTCTCGTTATTGATTATTCATGGGATGCGAAAGAAACCCTAATCGATCTCTTTCTGCTATGCATTTGGTAATGGGATGGATCCCTCTTTCAATGGGATGGAATAGGGATGTGTATTTCTCTTTGTCATGGATCTCATAATTTTACTGGACAAGAAAGAGAAGAATTGGGCATTGATTTTTCATATCAAACCCTAATTGGGTCATAGTAGGGCACCCATGAGCGTTCATGGGAAACCCTAAAATTTAAATAGGATACCCTAGGGTATTTTCCAATATTTATGAACTCAGTTTGATACATAAGTATAATGATCCTATGGACCGTATCTTGACCAATAAATACTTACGTAAGCCATCCTTTGGGATAGTGAACACCCCCCATTTATTTATTGTTGTTTTGTTAGTCATCTATTAAGTTACCAACAAAATTCTTCAGAAGGTGAAAGCATGGTTTTCACATGTGCACTTTCTAGAAGCCCATGCAGGCGAGATCTCTCTCTCATATTATTCTACAAAATTTTACTGTTCCTTTCCACAACGTCATTCGTTTTGGGTAAATCTGTAATTTCCCGTATTCTCTCATTCGTTCATTACCCGGGAGCCAGAGTCATCAACAGTGTCTGGGTGACACGACGAATGAGCCTCTAAAGTTGAGTAGTCGCTTGCGCCAAGCCGACTCCCTGTACTCGCAAATCACAACATCAACCACTGATATTATTATTATTATTATTATTTTCTTTTGATTAATTTTGGTTTTACATCCACGGCGGCAAACCCAGTTCTTTTACTATTCCAGACTTCCAGATACTTTACTTGTGGGTCCCATTTCTCAGTTTAATAGCATTTTAATCGTCTGCTTGAATCACACCATCTGTGAAACCGTACCGGTACAACCTCATCTACCAAATCATTGTTTTGTCTTTCTTTCCGTCATAATACACAAACGTGTGCGAACACAATGACGCGAGAGAAGAATACTATACCATACCGCCGACTAGAAAGGACCGAAGTCACCTTGAAAACTCCCTCCAAAATTTCTCCCCAAACTTATTTTTTTTTAACAATTATTTAATTCATTATATTCTCCCAATCATTTCAAATATCTTCCTCTCTTCTCCCTCTTGTCTCAATTCTCAATACCTCCTCCTCCTCCTCCTCCTCCTCTCTCTCTCTCTCTCTCTCTCTGTTTGTCTATCTGTGTCTGATGCCGCAAGTCGATCTCGAAACGTTAGTTTGCGGCGGTGACCGAAAAATCGAATGCAAAAGCTTAATAGGAGATCTACAACAACCGCAGCTGGATAAACTAGATCCTCTGGAGGCTCCATCTGATTTTCCGGTGGAATCATTTCAACTACGAGAAGAAGACGAACTCGAATGGTTCGATCGGAACGCGTTTTACTTTAACGAGCGCAAAGACTCCCAGAAGGGAAACTCTAACCCTAACTCCATCTCCAATCACAACCCCACCAACTCAACGTCTCAGAGATTCTCTTTGAATTTCACCTCCAATACTTCAATCATCGGACCAAAGCCACAGAAATCCAGTTACCTCAATAGCAAGTCCCGGAGGCACGGTCGGCCACCTCGACCTCGGTTCTTCCCCAAAAAACCATCTCGCAGCGGAAAATCCATCACAGTGACGGAACCTTCGTCACCTAAAGTGTCGTGTATTGGGAGAGTTAGGTCCAACAGGAGCAAAAACCGCCGGTGTCCAAGTGGCCGACGTCCTACAGAGGTCAAATCCAAACCGGAAAACAAAACTGGATTTTGGAATTGTCTTAAGGCGATTCTGCAGTTCAGTTGCGGGAACAACGGATCAGGCGTTGATATAGATGAGAGTCGGCGACCAAAGGATTCACCTTCGAATTCGCCACCGCGTTGGAGCTTCGCCGAACGGGAGCAAAAGATTCCGGCGAGTGCACCATTGGGAGATCCGCCAGGATTGGGAGGGATGAAACGGTTCGCGTCTGGTAGGAAATCGGAATCGTGGGCCAGGAGTGATTTGGATTCCGACGAAGACTCGGTGGTGGAATCTGACGCAACGGATCATCAGCAGCACAGTATATGGCGTCGTCGGGCTGTGGACCCACCGAAGAAAATCGATTCCTTACGCGATTGGGAATGTGAGGGTCCCGCTTCGGTGTGATTTACAAACAAAAGTTGAAACAACGATAGATTTATCAGCATTTCATTCCTGGTTACAGGGTTATACGGTTTTCAGGTAAAATCGTAAAACTAGTATTAAACTTGGTTTTAAGGATTAAAACGCACTCTGATATGTTTTGTGTTTGGTTTTTTGTCTTGCTTTGTTTATTTTTTCTATATAACGAGTGTGAGAGATCTTTTGTAAATACAACCGGGAAAACAAATACAGTTTTCACTTGCCAGCTATTTATATATATAGTTGTATATTATTCTCTTTGATTCTTCTTATAAAAGATCAGAGATACTTTATGGTGTAAAATTTGATACCATGTTATTTGTTTGAATGTGATTATTTATAATCTTAGAATTTAAATGAATCTTTAGAGAGAATGAAAGCTTGGAAGCAACCCTTACCCTTGTTGCAAGAGAAGAGAAGAGAAGGCCGGGGAAATTGAGGAATGGAGTGAAATCAGTTTTAAAAGAAAATGGAAACTTGTGTGATCATAATTGTGCAACTGCCTTAAACTCGAAAAAAGATTTTCTCGAGCCGTGGCGGAAGCTGGAAGGTCCAGCCCAGTCAAAATAGGGGTGGATTGGTCATTTCATAGGTGGGGAAATGATCAACCCACCCCTGTTTTTGAGGGGGTTTTCGAGCGAATGACCCTCTATAGCTCCCGCTACAGCTGGAGGAGAGCTAGGTCCCTTAAACCTTACTAAAGGGAAAACCTTAGTGTAATGAAAGTGGAGAATTAAGATTCAATAAGGGTAAATCTTGTCATTATGCATAAATATTGTTTTAAATGTTACATTAAATAATTTCAATCTTTAAAAAATTTAATTTCTTAAAATAAGAGAAGGGGCAGTTAAAACTTAACAAAGGGTTACAAGTTGTGTGTTCATCACTATAGTGATAACAAGTTGCACTCTTATATATGATAATCATAATTTTTAATTAGAATTTTTTATTTTTCTTCGTTACTATCAAAGAACTTGTTTGTAAAATATAATAAAATTAAACAACTAAATTTGAAATACTTTGAAATTAGTTACTATTTTGAGGGAATCAAGTCATGTTATTGTTACATATTTAGATATAATACTGGCAATTCTCACACGTATCTTACTAATAAAATTTCCATGCGTAACATTATTACGTAAAAGAAGTATGAAGTTATGATCGATTTGGATTAAGCGATTTCGTCTATCTCCAAATTAAGTTAGATATGTAGAAAGTTTTCACAATGGACGGCTTATCAGCTCTTTATGATTCACTAAAGAGAAACCCCACCTTTCCCTATTGTGATGGATTAGGTGCACATGGAAAAAGACTTATGTGTTAGGTTAGGGGTTGCACCAACCTAGATAATTGCAATTACCAATCTTTGAAGATTTTAATTGAATTGTTTATGGGTGAGGGCCATAGAAAGCCCATCACGATTATAATTTATTGAAATTATTTCCTTAATTACCAATCCATCTATGTTCAATACAGCCTATCATGGGAAAGATTTGAAACCATTAAGTAATAGAAGGGCAAGTCAAACATTTAATTGCTTGCCTTTTACATCTTTCTTTTCTTTTGTTTACAAAAAAAAAAAAAAGGTTTTCGTTGATGGGATTTAGGTCATTGTTTGTGAAATTTCGAGGGGTGTGAGAACAACTACCATTGACTCTTAAGATGTGTGACTTTAATTTTTAATTGCACTTTTCATGCATATTACCTTACAATAACACCATCAATAGAAGAGTCTTGTGGCCCAATTTGGGATAAATAGTCAGTTGTTAAAGGCATTAAGCCATTAATACATATTTTATGGGGTTTAAACTTTAAAGTCTCTTTTACTTTCACGCAATTCAAAAGACTTATATAAGCAATCGATTATAAAATTAACAAGCTATTCCGATTTTGATAGTGAGAGTAGTTTGTGTATTTGTATTGGCTACATTAATTCTTACCATACCTTGACTTTTTGGATCTCATTCGTATCTTCCTCTCATCGATCAATATCAAAGAAGTAGGATCTGATCCAATGATATGCCTACCTGTAACGAATCAAACCACCCAACACTACGCTATCATGAATCAATCTCAAAGTAGTCACCGAGAGAGAGAGATCGAGATCTTGGATTTCTTCAAGGCACTTTTTTTTTTTTAGGGGACAAAGGGAATTATGCATTAAAATTCAAAGAGGAAAGAAACAGTCTGTCATCCGAGAAGGATGGATGAGAGACGAACTCTGGGAGGAACAATCACAAGAGATAGGGGAGCGTGGATCATGTCTTTGTACCACGTGACTGACCTTGGAGGATCTTGGACAATATTTGTATAAGGACATGATCTTGTCTCGAGATAGAGCCGTAGGGATGTAAATGGATAACCCCGAATCCGAATCGCATCCGTGTGTTAGGGGCATCCGTATTCGTTAGAGATATCCGGAAATAATCCGAATACTCCGATTAAAATCCATCCGAAAAAATCCGAATACTTAATAATAAAAATTAAGTAAATAATGATTTTGAGGTTTTGAAGATTCAATAGGTTCTAGAATATGATGAAAAGAGAATCATGATCTAAGAGATATGGATTGAGAGTGAATTGTATCCACTAGGGGAGGAAGGTCGGGTTACACAAGGTAGAGATGTAACGGATGGTTGAAAATCCGATGATCCGCATCCGAATCCGTTTGAGGTATCCGATCGGCGGGAATATCCCCGATCACATCCGATCCGTATCCGATCCGAATCCGATCCGTTTACATCCCTGATAGAGGACCCCATGCTTTAAAGCTTGTGTCCCAAGAAAATAGGCCTCACGGTTCATAAACGGAGGACAATGATAGGGGACAAAAAAAAAATAAAAAAATTCTTAAGTAACAAGAAGATTACTAACGTCTTCAACAATGACAGCTAAAGCCCAGTCCAGACTAGAGGGGACGCTATGAATCGGCTGAATAACTACAAGGTAGTCTGAACGGACAATAAGGCGTCACAAGTTAAGTCTGAAAGCAAGAAACAGAGTGTATCAAATGGCTTAAGTCTCCAAAGTAGCGGAAGAAAGTCCACATGCAAATTTTAATTTAGCTGCCAATCCCAGAAATAAGTTCTAGAGAATTCATGGGTGTCCAATCCTTAGTTAGTAAGTACGTGTATAATACACGTATTATATGCATATTCGAACGTTTGAATGAAAAATACTTTCGTCCCCGTACTTTCCTGTATTTTTACAAAAAAAATGCATTTTTTAAACGCCCGAGTATTATACTCGTATAGTTTGGGTATAATACGGTTTAATACTTTTTATTTTTAACCCTAATATTTAAAAAAAAAAAAAACAAAAAAACCCCAAAGAGAAATACGTTTCCCTTTCTCCATTCTGATTTGCGAACTGCCGAAGAGTCGAAGACCGAAGTCGAACCCTAGCAGCTGCCCCCCCCCCCCAATCTCCAATCATCCTCACCATCTCCGTTCAACAGCCACCGGCGATCGTTAAATCCTCGACGGCGAAGGCGACGGCCACGGTAATGGCAACGGCGACGCTTTGAAGGCCTCACGGACCTCACGGTTCTCCTCTGTGGTTAGTCCATTACTATCCCTTTCTTTCTTTCTTTCTTCTCAATCGTTTCAGTTTCTCTTTCTTCTTCCTTAAAATCTCCTTTGGGGAAAAATTGATCTTGAATTCTAGGCAGCTTTTACCCATTTAAGTTGTGATTTGTGAAACATTTCATCTTTCTTTCATCTTTAAGAGCTTTTTTGCTGTTTACTTACACTAATCGGTAAAAGAGATCTCCCATCTCTGCTGATTTCTCTGTGTTTTTCCTGAAAAGCACAACTGAAGAATTAACCAGAGAAAGAGATTTTATAATAATGAAACCTATTTAATTTTATCACATACCCTTAACTGTTCAACTGCACTTGTTATTAGAAGATAGATATGTATTCTTAATACCTACCATAACCTGGTGTTAATCCACTGCACCTCTGTTCTGCAACTTTATTGAAATCTGTGATTATTTGGCTGATTCCCTTTGAGCAAGTGTAGAAAATCGTGGGTGATGATTTATTTTTATCACCAAACCCAACAGAAATACTTATGCATGTGAGTGATTGTTGGTCTAGAGGAATGACCCTGGCCCGTTGATGAAGTGAGGATGGGAGAGATTTGTTTTTATTAGAGACTATTTTATGGGGTTTTCATGGTTCTAGAACACATTATGTCTTACATTTTTTTATGTTTGATGAGATGTAATAGACTATTTTAATGATATTTTATGGTTTAGAGACTATTTTATTGTTATTTTGGTATGTTAAATGATAATCTTAGAGATGTATATAATATAGGATATAATATTATTGTGTTTATTTTAGTTCATAAAATCATGATATTATTTTGTTTATTAGGTGGTGAATGTATGTTACATAATGAATATATGTCCCTTTTTTTAAAAGTATTATTGTCGTCTATGCCGTATTAAACACGTATTAAATGCGTATCGTATTATTGCCGTATGCGTTTTATTACGCCGGATTTTTGAAAAGTATTATTACCGTTTAGTCCGTTTCATTGCCGTACATATCCGTTCCCATTCAATTGCTGTTCTCGAACATACTAACTAAGGTCTAATTTAAAAAGAGAGGGGTATGAAACAGTTGCCACAAAAAGACAAAAAAGGAGTATATGGAGGACCAATTTTGTAGCTAAACTACACGAGTTCGGTTCCTCTGCACGTATCAACAGGTGAACGTACATGTGAGAGCCAACCACCTGTCCTATTTTTGCCATTTACAAGGGGAGGAGGGGTATTTATGGAAACAAAATTAAAATGTGACTGACTTTGAGATGAATGTTCACCTGTTGGTACGTGCAGAAGATCCATTCTCAAACTACACATAAGACAAATGGGATTGGCCCCATCTTCCTATGAAATAAAAGCTGTTTAACTATTATCGAGTCAAAGTAAGTTCCAAAGCTTTGGCATGATGTCCATCTTCCAGATTTTCCTCCAAAAAATCAGGCATTGACTTTTTCTTTTGGGTATAAATGTTTAGGGCAAGAGATCTCTACTTGGTCGCATAGTCTCTACACAAGCGTCTGGGCCAATGGGTGAGCACACCTAGGTATCTACCCAAAGGGTAGAAGCGTCATCTCATAGTGCCCTGTGAGAGGGCATAGGAAACACCACCAAGTAGAGATCTTTTTTCCAAATGGTTATTAACAAAGATCCCTGGAGAAAGACATCTTACAAGAGTCCATAAGAAACGAAAAACACAAAAAAGAGAGGGGCAAGAAACTGAGTTAAGTGACTTTGAGAGGAGGCTCCATGCAAAGAGTATGTGAGAAATAGACTATGTTATACCCGCACCCCGGGAGTATAATTAATTATTAATTCTTCCCCGTGACGTGTAGTTATCACTACCACGTATGCCGGTGAGTTGTTCTCACTGGTGGTCAAACCCAGCTATATTGACCATAGTACGAGGTTGCCTGTGGAAACTAGTCGGGACCATGGAGGTTGCCCCTTGACGTGTCAGGGGTAAGTAGTTGACCAAATTTTTGTTGTGTGCTTCTTGCCCTCTCAAAGCCCTCAGTGTGGTCCAAAGGCCACGACCTCTTATGGTGGGAACCACCTTCCTACTCCTACGCATCGGATGCAAGGTTCGGCGCCTCCGACCTTGCATCCAATGTGGCGACAAGGACCCTTGTGGGTGAGACCCTGTGGCTAAGGTACTATTGGTGTCCTGCCATGTTTGACCCTACCCTTACCCCTTTTTTATTACCTTGACCTTATGTGGGCCTTGGGGCCCAAGTTAGGATTTTTAAAGCTTGTGTAGGGATGGATGGTTGTTTGACCCTATCCAAGCAGACCTAGCCTACACTTATGAGGCCTTATCCAAATAGGCCAATAAAGGTGATTTTTATATGAGAGGGATGGGTAGTACTATTCCTTATTCTCTTTTTCTTTCCTAACCTAATCGTGAAAGGAGAGGAGAGCTTTGAAGAGAGGAGGCAGCAAGGAGGAGAAGAAGGAGAAGGAAGGGAAGAAGAAGAAGGAAACGGCTGCTGGGTTTGGAGCTTTAAAGAGGGTACATCGTGTGTACCTCAAACCAGGTAAGCCAAGTGCCCTTTTCCCCCATTTTTCTCTCTTCCCCCTTGCTCGTTTGAGCTTGGGTGGTTCGTTGGTTGCAGCCCCAAGATGGGGATTTCTTTTTGGAAACCCAAAGGGTTAGCTCGAGCCATGTGTAGTTTTCCCTTGTAGGATGCTATCCTATTTTCATTACAATCCTATAAAGACCTCTATTTGACCTCTTGCTGAATCTACTTGATTCTAAAGCTTCAACCACCAAAGAAAACCCCAAATCTGGATTTTTGAGCTTTTGATCCTTTAAACCCCCTTAAATCTTTGAATATTGGGTGTTTCTAAGACCCAAATAGACTCCAAGACACCCCTCCCTTGTCCCTTGAGGCTTAGAGAACCAAATGGGACAACCCTGGGCTTTTAAAGACCTTGAAATCACACTTGGGTTGCATCGGAGGCAAGACGCGTGAGTCCGATGTTTGCCTCCGATGTGTCCGAGCTCGCAGGGAAGGTCGGAGGCAAGACTGCGTGAGTCCGATGTTTGCCTCCGATGTGGCCTAAGCCTGCAGGAAGGTCGGAGGCAAGCCTGCTGAGTCCGACGTTGCCTCCGATGCAGTTTTTAAGGCTTATAACTTATGTAAACTGTGGGGTTTCTCTATGAGGCCTCCCCTACACTCTCTCACACTCTTATTCACTTCCATAGGCGCCAACATATGTGCAATGGAGTGATTTTGAGCGGAATCGTTTAGCTTATACAAATTCCATTTGAAGTAATTGGTGAGTGGGTTTGGGTGACTGCTTGAGCTTGTTTACTATTCCTTATTCATGCATTTATGAATTATATTGTGACATTATCATTCAAGCATGATTGCATATTTGCATTTATTCTTATTCGATGATGATGATTTGGATGATATGGATTTGTGTTGGGTTACGGTCGGGAAATGCACCGGAACCCCGTATTGCGATGGAATTGTATATTGCATCTCATTCTTGCTGTATGCGCCGTGTTGTCTGGTACCGGGTGTTAGATGGAATGGGACGTTGACACACCCGGATGTACCTCTCAACACGATAGGATTCATGTAGTATATTTGTGGTTAGGCTCAGTTCCCTATGCTACGACCCTACCAACGGGGTTTAGGTGTTGGGTAGCCAAAGCACTTTTGCTGTGGAGAGTTAGAGAGGCCAGGCCAGGGGTAGTAATGGTTATCTGGGGTCCGCCTCTGGGTGGTGATGACTACGACCGGCGGGCTCCATAGTAATAATTGAGGTTGCATTGTGGTGAGAATGGAAGGATCCACAATGTCTTCTCGAGTTATTGCGTGCATATACCCATTGACTTAGCATTGTGTGTTAGGTGGTAAATGAATTAATAATAGCATGCACCATGGACTATTTGTGATTGTGTGATTGTGCATCCCCTTTTCTCTCTCACTAGCTCGGTGGAGCTAACCCCGTGTACACATTCTTTTTAGATTTGGATGCGAGATGATTCTTGTGGAGCCAGAGACCGTGGATCGAGGATCATGGCGATGGTTGCCCATGATGATTGTGCCTACGGGTTGTCGCATTACTTGGGATCGCTCCGCTTTATTATTATTTTAGAGCATTGTGCTTTGTATAAACTTTTATGTTTTACCTTTTTGGTAGTTACTTGATGGTCATAGGAATTTTGTAACTATGTTACTTATTATCATTAGCCAATGAACATCTTATAATCATTTCATTTACGCTTTCGCAAACTCGACTGTCTTGGAATGTAATATTCCTTTGTCTTTCGCACTCGATATTATTGTATTGTAATATTGATTTATGTGAGTTGCCTTTCGCATCGAGATCCTGGCGGTGAGGTGGGATGACGCGTGTCACCCCAATCATACCCCGATATTGTATTTTATCCCTTGTCGGGATACGGGTGTGACAACATGGTATCAAAGCAATGATGCTCTGCACCAACCACAGATCTTGCGGACTCTTGATTTACTCTCCACAATTAGGTTCTAAATTAAAAATCTTCAAGAACATAAATGATTGTGTGTGAGACATAGGAGAAGGCGATTGTGGTGAAACAAGGACTTAGAAGATAATAGATAACATGGAACTTAGGACTTGAACCATAGGTCGTTAAGCTACAACTATGTAATTGCTTGGTTGAGTCTTAAGTAGGTCATAGATGGGCAACTATATGTTAAAATTCATAAACAATAATGAATCAATTATAATCACCCACAATTATCAACAATGAATTAAACAAGAAAGAATTAATTAACTACATAGAGATACATATAAGATTAATTACAAATATCTAATTGTTCCAAATCTTCTTGGGAGGCAATCATATCCTTCCCGTTTTAACATTCATGATTTCATCTTTTCCAACAAAAACATATGACTCCATCTGCTCAATCAAGAGATACCAATCTAAACACCATAATTGTTCCGATTCTTTGTTTGGGCATAAGCTGTGCCTTTCCCAACTCGGAATGCAAGACCCCATTTGTTCCAACTCAAACATTTGATTATGTTCATCTCAGATTAAATATACAAGTCTACCATTTCTAAAAGTTCCCGATTGTTCATCCTAAGACAAGAACTAGAAGAACTGATCCGGGATAACTTCAATTTGTTGAGAGAAAGTTGGGATAGTCATTTGCACCACCGCCACCATCGCGACCAAGAAAGGTGTTGATGTCATCTACCCCTCTCTCGATACCCTCTAGGCGCCGAGTCTGGTCGAAGAGTTGCTTCGTGACCTCATCGAAGCCATCCACCACTCGTAGGTTCAACCGCCTTATGGTCGCAGAATGTCAATACCTCCCACCGATGAAGGAGTAGGGATTCCTTCCAGGTGAATAGTAGGTCTTCTCTTCCCCAATGGAGACATTGATAATGCCGGCCAACTATGCTGCAATGAAGGCTATAGGAACCCCCTTTACATATGAAACAACCCGATAGTTTTGTGTGCCCGGGTTCTCGGTGTTCAGATTTGCATAGAAATGCCTGATGAGTTTTGGGTAATATGATTCAGGGAGGTTGAGAATGTCATCCACCCCAATGCCTCGAATCTCTGTTCCACATTGTATGCTTTGAGATCATCCAACACTACATTTCGCCCCTTCCACTATATTTTTGAAGCGGAAGTAGTCTTGATAAAGCTCTTGGTCCTCTATCTTTTGAAACCAAAGTGGATCTAGGACAGTTGGTGCAACTTGTTCCACGCATGCACGCCGTGTTCTTGGAGCCATTGATTGTTTTAACCTGCAGCCAAAAGCCAAGTAGATAGCAAATTAATACCTTGAATGCTAAGGCCTAAGTAGATGATCAATGTAAGGTTATGGGGTTTAAAACCTAGCCTTTGATTCTTTTCCCAAGGCAATTAAGTTACAGCAGGATTCTTAGGCTAGAAATTTCTGATTTTTTTATCAAATTGTGATCTAAGAAGTTGGGGAAAAAGGGAATGCATGGCCACTATATGAATGCAATCATACATGATAGAGGTTAATGGCCATATTATGCTTAGAAAGTAATATTTTATGCAAAACAGTGGGTTCAAGCAAGAAATGGGTTTATTCAATCATGGAGCATGCCTTGAACTTCAAAGAAATTTTTTAGATTTTGTGGTTGGAAGTTTGAATCTTGGGAAACAAGTAAATATGATTTGTGATAACTCAGAGAATGTAAGCTAAGCCCTATCTAGTAAGACCGAATCAAATATGGCAAAAGAGAAGAGGAAAGATTCTAAGGATTTTATCAACAATCATGTATACAAGAAAATATGTTTGAAGATAAGACAATGTGATAATTTTCTATGAGATTTTATGGCATGTAAAAGAATTAGATTTGAACTTGGAGAGTTTTCCCAAAATATTGTGAATTGAGGACTTTACCACAACCAAAACCTGAACATAATCCTAGTAAAATTCAACTAGACATGACAAACATAGCAACAATCTCTAAAATGTTTACAAAGACTTGAAAATTTATAAAAGATGCAATAATCAAACAAAGATCCAACAACTTAGTGTCATTGATCAAATAGGGCTTGATTTACACCTAAAAACCCTAGTTCCGGCCAATCGATTTTGGCATGGACTTGGTGTACATGGCTATGGGATTACAAGCAAAATCAAGACATGATCACAACTTGAGATGATTCATCCCAAATCCAAGAAAGAGAAAGTAGGAATGGGAAGAAAGCCATATCTTGAACAACTGAGAGTTGAACCTTGAGGCTTAGGATTACAAGAAAACCACCTAAGGAGAGCTTGAACGGAAGTCCCTGTAGAGCTTTTTCTCCTTGCGATTATGTCCTTTTCTTTGGAGCCAAAAATGAGTTTTAAAACTTGGGGCTCTGTTTTGTTAAAATTCTGCGAACAAACAAACGAACGGATCCACTTGTCGTGAATCCGCTCCGCATAAAACTTGAAATTATCATTTTAAAACTGTGCAGATCAACGAACGGATCCACACTCATGCGTCTGTATATAGATCCGTTTGACTTCAACTCTCTCGGCCTTTGAGACTTCTGGGACCGGACGAACGAACGAATTTGCATTCCACATCCGCCCGTTAGTCCGCTCTACCTATTTTCACGGAGGAGCCACGAATGCACCCGGAGTCTGGCGTCGCTCGTGAGTCCACCCGATTTTCTTTTAAGATTTTGAGCCTATTTTGGAGACCTTTTGACCACACCTATATGTGATGATCTTGTGCCTATACCCTAGATCGGACACCTGTTGTGTGACCCATTTGTGGGGACCACATGAGTCTAGTTAATACCTAAAAATTGAAAGAGGTTAGGACTTGTACCCATGGGTCAGCTAATAAGAACTAGCAGGCATTGGTAACCATTGTGACTCCTCTCTTACCTAAAAGGAGAAGAGTTACCCTTGAGGATGAAGATCCTTAGACCCTATGAATGTAAGGACTCAAACCTTATGGATAGAAAAACCTAAATCTATGCGGGTAGAGACCCTTAAGGGGTGCGTAGAATCTAAACTGTGGGTAGGTACTAGGAAAGGAAAGTAATAGGCTGGTTTGGGCTGTTTATTTGGAGTAAGCCATGAAGGTCACGTGTATTTGGAAGTCACTCATAACACCTCAAGCTAGTGATGACTCTATTTGGACTTTACTTGGTCCATCCAAACCTTGTTTAGACTCATAGAGAAAGTCCTACACCGTGATTCGACTTTCCAAAGAAAGGACTTAGCGAACCGCACACGAGAACTTCTTGTTCGGTGGATTGACCTAGATGACGAGATATGTCCATAGGAATTTGAACGTAATTATTGAATCTATGCCTACATATTGGTGTGATATATATATATAGTTATCCCTTAGAACCTTGGACTTGTGTGACTAGAGTGATTCTCGGTACTATAAGTATGACTTACCTCGACCTTCTTTGTGAAACTAGTTGGAGCCCGACCTTGGTTGACCAAACCTTAGGGTAATGAATAATGAATTTAATGACCGAGTAGGTTAATTTATTGAGACCGCTTGAAGAGTTGACTTGGACCAAAACTATTAAAGGGTTATTGGTTCTCGAAAGAGGACTGATGTGGACTCTTCCTTGTGGGATAAGCTGTGTAGTAGGTTTAAAGGTTGTGAAAGTTGAAACTGAAGGATGTAACAAGACCTTCTCCAACGACAGATATGAATGGGGTAATGGATCACCAAATGCGTTCCTCCGTCTTGGGAGTGACAATAGGAGATTCCATCAATATTCCAAATCATTCTAAAGTTGGGTTTGGTAATGAGACAACAAGATGTGAAAGCCTTGAATGTAAACCCTATGTTGGGTCATGGACGAGGTTAAATCCTGTAACCCAAGAATGACCGAGATCGAAGGCTAGAGTGGTATCACCCGATCTGGAAGATCTAGGGAACCTTTGTTCCTTGAGACTTAACTTAGTAGTTGGAACCCTGTTTTCCTAGGGTTATTGTGAACCACACCCCGTGGTAATGTGACCGTAAGAAAAAGAGAGTTGTGGAACCCGACTTGTTGTGACATGTAGGCACTGCCTCATCTTGACCCGACCTTTGACTTAATTTAAGATGTGGGTGACTTGGGATGTTGTTATCCAACAACCCTTATCACTTGAGACCCTATGCCTCAAATTTCGGGGACGAAATTTCTTGTAAGGTGGGGAGAATGTTATACCCGCACCCGGGAGTATAATTAATTATTAATTCTTCCCCGTGACGTGTAGTTATCACTACCACGTATGCCGGTGAGTTGTTCTCACTGTGGTCAAACCCAGCTATATTGACCATAGTACGAGGTTGCCCGTGGAAACTAGTCGGGACCATGGAGGTTGCCCCTTGACGTGTCGGGGTAAGTAGTTGACCAAATTTTATTGTGTGCTTACTGCTCTCTCAAAGCCCTCGAGTGTGGTCCAAAGGCCCTGACCTCTTATGGTGGGAACCACCTTCCTACTCGCATCGGATGCAAGGTTATGGCGGCCTCCGACCTTGCATCCAATGTCGCGACAAGGACCCTTGTGGGTGAGACCCTGTGGCTAAGGTACTATTGGTGTCCCGCCATGTTTGACCCTACCCTTACCCCTTTTTTATTAACTTGACCTTATGTGGGCCTTGGGGCCCAAGTTAGGATTTTTAAAGCTTGTGTAGGGATGGATGGTTGTTTGACCCTATCCAAACAGACCCTAGCCTACACTTATGAGGCCTTATCCAAATAGGCCAATAAAGGTGATTTTTATATGAGAGGGATGGGTAGTACTATTCCTTATTCTCTTTTTCTTTCCTAACCTAATCGTGAAAGGAGAGGAGAGCTTTGAAGAGAGGAGGCAGCAAGGAGGAGAAGAAGGAGAAGGAAGGGAAGAAGAAGAAGGAAACGGCTTTTGGGTTTGGAGCTTTAAAGAGGGTACATCGTGTACCTCAAACCAGGTAAGCCAAGTGCCCTTTTCCCCCATTTTTCTCTCTTCCCCTTGCTCGTTTGAGCTTGGGTGGTTCGTTGGTTGCAGCCCCAAGATGGGGATTTCTTTTTGGAAACCCAAAGGGTTAGCTCGAGCCATGTGTAGTTTCCCCTTGTAGGATGCTATCCTATTTTCATTACAATCCTATAAAGACCTCTATTTGACCTCTTGCTGAATCTACTTGATTCTAAAGCTTCAACCACCAAAGAAAACCCCAAATCTGGATTTTTGAGCTTTTGATCCTTTAAACCCCCTTAAATCTTTGAATGTTGGGTGTTTCTAAGACTCAAATAGACTCCAAGACACCCCTCCCTTGTCCCTTGAGGCTTAGAGAACCAAATGGGACAACCCTGGGCTTTTAAAGACCTTGAAATCACACTTGGGTTGCATCGGAGGCAAGATTGCGTGAGTCCGATGTTTGCCTCCGATGTGGCCTAAGCCTGCAGGAAGGTCGGAGGCAAGGTCGGAGGCAAGCCTGCTGAGTCCGACGTTGCCTCCGATGCAGTTTTTAAGGCTTATAACTTATGTAAACTGTGGGGTTTCTCTATGAGGCCTCCCCTACACTCTCTCACACTCTTATTCACTTCCATAGGCGCCAACATATGTGCAATGGAGTGATTTTGAGCGGAATCGTTGCGCTTATACAAATTCCATTTGAAGTAATTGGTGAGTGGGTTTGGGTGATTGTTTGAGCTTGTTTACTATTGCTTATTCATGCATTTATGAATTATATTGTGACATTATCATTCAAGCATGATTGCATATTTGCATTTATTCTTATTCGATGATGATGATTTGGATGATATGGATTTGTGTTGGGTTACGGTGTCGGGAAATACTGCACTGGAACCCCGTGACATGGAATTGTATATTGCATCTCATTCTTGCTCGTATGCGTCGTGTTGTGCTGGTACCGGTGTTAGATGGAATGGGACGTTGACACACCCGGATGTACCTCTCAACACGATAGGATTCATGTAGTATATCGTGGTTAGGCTCAGTTCCTATGCTACGACCCTTACCAACAGGGGTTTAGGTGTTGGGTAGCCGAGCACTCGCCCGTGGAGAGTTAGAGAGGCCAGGCCAGGGTAGTAATGGTTATCGGGTCTGCCTCGGGTGGTGATGACTACGACCGGGCGGCTCCATAGTAATAATTGAGGTTGCATTGTGGTGAGAATGGAAGGATCCACAATGTCTTCCCAAGTTATTGCGTAGCATATACCCATTGACTTAGCATTGTGTGTTAGGTGGTAAATGAATTAATAATAGCATGCACCATGGACTATTTGTGATTGTGTGATTGTGCATCCCCTTTTCTCTCTCACTAGCTCGGTGGAGCTAACCCCGTGTACACATTCTTTTTAGATTTGGATGCGAGATGATTCTTGTGGAGCCGAGACCGTGGATCGAGGATCATGGCGATGGTTGCCCATGATGATTGTGCCTACGGGTTGTCTGCTACTTGGGATCGTTCCGTTTTATTATTATTTTAGAGCATTGTGCTTTGTATAAACTTTTATGTTTTACCTTTTTGGTAGTTACTTGATGGTCATAGGAATTTTGTAACTATGTTACTTATTATCATTAGCCAATGAACATCTTATAATCATTTCATTTACGCTTTCGCAAACTCTGACCTGTCTTGGAATGTAATATTCCTTTGTCTTTCGCACTCTGATATTATTGTATTGTAATATTGGTTTATGACTGTGAGTTGGCCACTGCATCGAGATCCTGGCGGTGAGGTGGGATGACGCGTGTCACCCCAATCATACCCTGATATTGCATTTTATCCCTTGTCGGGATACGGGTGTGACAGACTAAGTCTAAGGACTTCCATAGCAACAAACAATCATCAATGATGAATTGTATGGGCCAAGGGATCTGCTATGCCTGCCCTTTGAGGATAGAGATAACATGTGCACTGTCAATTTCAATATAGATACCTCAAAGACCCAGCTATTGGGCAATCTTAAGGGCAGTTTTTACTACCAGCACCTTTGCCACTCAAGCAACATTATTGCCACAGCCAGTATAAAAGCCAAAGAGATTGCACCCTATTGCTGCGAAATCCGAGCTGGCATTCACCTGGCCGAGCTGATTTATACAGATAAACAACACAAGACAAAAGAGTGCCGGCCTGAGCCAATTAGTACACTCCGATGCCTAAGTCAGATCTCTGCAATAGATAAAATTCTCAAATCCAAAGATTAGGAAAATGAGAAAGGGAGAGTCCCCCTTACCTAAGATAGATGTTACTATTTATAGGTTCGAGTTACTAGATCGGTATAGGAATTACCCATTTGGAGATACTAATTAGAATCTCATGTAACCCTAGGTGTCATCTCTAGGATATGACATCTATCAGGTTGGGAGTCATGAAGAAAGCGTGACCTTAACCAGCCTGGGAATATGGTTATATTAATTAACTTTGTGGGTTTAGGTATTCAGAGTCCTGAGTCCGATCTGAGCAGACTAGGTCGATCTTCTGCATGACTCGATGATTTTTAATCCGCTCGGGTTCGTTCGCATTGCCTAGTCAGAGGACCTGGTTTGTACGTTATTTGGTTCATTTATGTCTCTCATGGTTCGGTTTGGGTTCCATCGGTTCAGCAATCGACCGGTCTGCTACGTGTTACTTATTGATTGGTTGAATCCAATTATGGTTCATCATAGGCCCCCCACTCTCATGAGGCATGGTTGGATGATGAGAGTATGTTCAGGTCGAGGCTCGGTACACGGGCCATGCCTTTATTGTTGCTGAATGAACGGGTCATGCCTTTATTGTTTAGGCTTGAGTCGTATCAAATCTACTTGATTCAGCAATATGTCAATCGCATTTATTGTGGTGTCGTACAACCTTGGGAAGATGGATCGTCTAGAGACTGAATGCCTCACGAACCCTAATGCGTGGCGCTCGTCATTATTGCTTCTCGAATAGAGGAAACGTTATGCGATCTCTTCCATTGATTCTCGGTAGATCTGGGCCGTTGGGACATTTTTCCTTCCCGTTCCAAAATCCTATAAATAGGCAGTCCATTCTTTCTCATTTTTCATCGAAGTATTTTCGCGAGAGGTCATCCTTCTGCTCTGTGCTGCGTCATCAGCTTTTCGCTTCAGCTCAGTATCTCCTTCATCGGCTTGAGCTTTGTTCATCGTCCTTTAAATTGCCGTCAAGTGTACCGACATCAGTAAGTTTCTTCTTACCTTTATTTGTCTTCCGATAGTGAATTTAGACCCGTCACCTTAAAGGGTGAAGTAGAGGGTTTCAATAAAGGAAGTTACCCCGAGAGTAAAAATTCTGACTCGGGATCCTCCAGTGATAGTTCTAGTGATAGTTCTAGTGAGGATGGAGAAGTAGTGTCTAGGTTGGGTCAGGAGGTGGAGAGAGGTCATTTTATAGTCCGCCTGGATCCGGTGGCAGCCGCTATTCCCAACAAGGTTGATACTGTTGAAGGTCAGGGGTCAGCTGGCCGGGAAGAATAGGATGATGATTCTAATAACTCAGATGAGGAAGTCAAAATTCTCGAAGTCTGAGAACGAGCCCCGATCAATGTCAAAGATTATGCCTGTACTCTGTAAGATTTTGATTTGGATAGGATTAAAAAGAAATATTTTATTCCTTCCGATGTAATGACTCGCCGACCAAATCGGCTTGGGAGGGCTTCATCGACTTGCAGCCCCGAAGTGTGTCTCCATTTGGATGCTTTCAAGGCCGGTTTTCATTTTCCCATTCATGGGTTCATTATTAATGTACTTGATCACTGGGACTGGCAGCATGTTAGCTCATGCCCAATGCTTGGAAGGCCATTTTCATTTTTTTTCATTTATTTATCCGTCCAAGGGGTGTGAGCCGACCCTTCCGTTGTTTTCCCATTTTTATTTATTAAAGAAATATCAGGGGGGGGTTGGTACTATTTCACTCGTCGGGATCTTGGTGAGGCTTGGAAGGAATTTAAGTTTTATGATGAATTACTGAGCTCGAACAAGTTTTGGAAGGGTCGGTTCTTTTTTTCGGCCATCTCGAGGAATCCTCTGAGATCGGAGTGGCCAAAGATCAACCTTAAAGTTGTGAACCGAGCTGTTGCTTTGACCCAAGAAGAACATGAGTCGGTTAAAGCCACTCTTCGTGGGCCAAAGTTCGATGTTTGTAACTTATCCTCTGAGGCCTTCCTATGCAAATGGTGTCTCAATTCGGGTCAGTATGTCCATCCTTCTTCGATTCAGTATATTGCTCTGATTTTTTTTTGTAGTTTTTTCTGACCAGATTCGTTTGGTTTTTCAATGAAGTTGGATCCGGCAAAACAGAGTGCTATGGCTGCTAAGCAGAAAGCGGCCAAGGCATTGCAGAAGAAGGAAGCAGCTGATGCTGTCTCAAAATCCAAGCCTGAGCAGGTGGTCGGTTCGAGCGCTTTTGAAAGCAAGAAAGGGAAGGGTACTGCTAGAGCTACCGCCCCCAAGGGCTCAAAAACTGGAGGTCCTACTCCCCCAAAGCCTGACGCTAAGTCCTCTGCTCAAAAGAGGAAAAAGGAAGAAATGGGACTCGCCCCTGATCGCCGAGGCAAGTTGTCCAAACATGCTGAGGGAAGCCATTATTCGGATCGGGTTAGTGACGACCAGCTTCCTCTCACCGTGATTTCGGTTCGCCTTGGTTCGAATCGTCCCAGCTTCTATCATCCAGGCTGGAAGGTCGATGTAGATACCTCATTTGTCTTTTTCCCTGGAGGTTTCCCATAACGTTGATGAGCACCCTCCAAGGCCTAGAGCCGGTGTATTTGTGGATGTAGGGTCAGTGTGCATTGCCTGAATTTGTTTACCGATCGTCCATTCCCTTGTCGAAGCCCAAGCCAGACCAAGCCCTCCAAGAACCCCTGGAAAGGCTAGCCCTGACCAAGACCCCTTGGATCCAGCCTGGCCCAGCCCCAAAGCCTGGCCCAAACCACCCAAGCCTTCCTGTCGACATTGGAACCCACCTCGACACTCAAAAGCCCCGATTCGACACTGAACCAACCTTCCATCGACATCGAGCCATACCCCCTCACTGTCGAATAGTACCCTCTTACTGTCTATCCCACTTCGACATTCAGCTAATGGAAATCGACACTCGAAAATAGACCTTCGATGTCAAGTCTTGCTCATCGACAACCATTCAATGTCGAGTGTACCCCACTTCGATGTCAAATCGGGTACTTTCACTATCGAATAACAACAAATCTGAGAAGCCCAAACCTTCCATACTTTGCTCTGATTGCGATACCTTTCGCGTCCCAGTCTATTTTTAGCACTTTGGATCTCAATCTTGACTCCCTTAGGCCCCAATAAACACACCTTAAGGCAACTAAACACATGCCACTCACCCATTGGTCCTTACCTTGACTTTACACCCACCGTCGATGCAAAGACACCTCCGTTGGACGATCCAAATTAACTCAGCCAACCCTACACGAATTTGGGAGTGCACACACCCCTCTACATCTATAAATACACCCCCTCTCACGTGGAGGAGGGTTACTGAACCATTGCATGAACTTGGCATAGCCTTTCCTTGGTGATTCCTTGCCCCTAGTGCATTGAGACACTCCCCATCCATGCTTAGCCTACATTCAAGAGCTTTGAAAAGCCTATCACTCCCTTCACCTCTTAAACATCACAACCCCATTCGTAGACCTCAAGATCAAGCCTAGGAAGCACCAATCTGGAAATCTCGGCTTGGCCAACAAACCATCCGAGTATGAGAGACAAGAGAAGCCACAACAAGCTGTGAAACTTGCTCCTATGTACAAATCTCCTGAGTTACGAAGGGGAAACCTCCACATCTTTGGTCTTTTTCTCTATCATTAGGTAAGAGCATATTCTTCCTTCACATTTTACTTGATTTCTCTTTTTTAATCTCTGTTGCATCTCCTGAAGGGGTGTGATCCCATCTCTCTAGATGGTGACCATGCCCTCTATCTCCTCTCTCTCCTTCTTCATCAGGTCATGTATATTACTCTTTTATTTATCCCTCATGCATGCATTTTTTGTATGATCCCCATCCCTTATAGTTTAGGACTCCCTCATGCATTTATTTTACGAGTCTTCTCACACACCATGCACACATGTCTACATGTTTTACTATCATTTTCCACGCTTCACCATGTGCACAGGCCTAGCCATCATCTTTGTCTCTCTTTTTATCATTTTTTCATGCCTAGCCTATAATCGACCATGCTTAGGTTATATAGGTCTTGACCTTTTTTTACATTCTAGTATACTAACCTTTGTTTTATAGCTGAACATCCGGGTATGTGTATCTAACTCCTTCCTAGTGTTTTACTTCTTTACATTTCTTTCATTTTGCATTATTCTTGAAAGCATGTTATAACCCTGCCTAGCCAAGTAATAGAAAGACCGACAAGTCCAGGCGGACTGGGGTGCCTAATAAATTCCTCGGACAGTAACTTGACCCGTACCCAGATCAACAGACTATTTGTCCCCAAAAGGGCGTTTTATGAGAGTCATTACATTATAATCTTGGGTCCTAGACCCTCTTCCAGGTGATGACTTCAACATTCATTTCACCTATCTCTTCTCCCCCAGAGAGGGATGAGGTGGAGGACACGTGGCGATCCCCCGCCATGTCATTGTCCTCACAGTGGTGACTTTGCTGGGATAACTTTTACTTGTGTAAAATAGGTCAGACTTTTGATGTGCTTGGCATATGTTGTACTATAATAACATGCTTTTTTCTTTTAGTGTGTAGTTTTGGATGCTGACTTCGATGCAATAACTTCGCATCATATTTGCATACACTATCACACACCGTTGGTCATCCAACTACTGCAAAGTTCAACCCCATTATTCACACATCATAGCGTAACCCTTGGCTCGGTGTGTAGACACTTGGCTTACCCTTGGTGAAACTACAACTCTTAGCACCATACCGTTTGGTAAATTAAACAGGCTTGCACCATCGTACCGCTTGATCATCTTACAAGTAGGAGTAGTGAGAGGTATATAGGAGCACCTTGCTAAGAGAACCATTTTTCGATCCTATTATCCTCTAAACCAGCATGAATCATGTAGGGATCTAGAGCCCAATGCCTAGGTCACGACATACTAACTGTAATATTGTTTGAGAACCGAATCGGCACTTTGTTGAACTCGTTCTTAACCGACCTGATCAACTTTGATCTTATATTGGGCTTGCTTCGCCATATTGCGGCCTTTGACATTCGGGCCAACTTAGAACTTGGTCAACTTAGCGCCCACACTTACTAACCCTTGTTTGGGATTGGCGTGCTTGTTGTGAGCTTAGTTGCACATCATATTGCATATCATACCTTCCTTAGGGTGACATACCAGGAATACGAGGTTCACCATAGGAGCAGCTCTTTCCCAACCTGCCTTTTAGTCTAATCGTGACCCTACTCTCATTAGGAACCATTACTTTAGGATGGTAAGATACCAATTCTACAGTTAGTTGGACCAGAGTTGGAAGAAGACTAATTCGCGTTTCAGACCCCCTCGAACCAGAAATGCCTGACGAAGCTCCGAGTTGACATTGAGGAACTAAGACCCAGATGCAACAATTGATGGGCCTAGTGACCAAGCTATCAACAAATATCCCTGCTCCGACCAGTCCAGACCAAAGTCATACTTGGCTTCATGGAGGTTCCTCACAAAACCCTAATTTGGCCTTAGAAGACGAGGTCATCACTTCTGGATTACAACCTACTGCGGACTCGGTCGAAACCCGACTCTTGAAACAAAAGGTCAAAAACTAGAGCATGCCATGAAGAACTTGAAAGGGGTGAAAGACCAAATGATTGATTTTGAGGGACTCTGTTTCTTCCCTGAAGCACAATTACTCAAAGGTTTTAAGTGGAAATTAGAGAAATTTGATGCAACTGGAGACCCACAAGCTCACCTTAGGGTATACATCGGCCAGATGAGGATCCAAAACTTTTCTGAACAATAGATGGGCCAAGCATTCCAAATGTCTCTGATCGGACCCGCTTTGAGATGGCTCATGTCCTTAGACTCATCTCAAACCCACACTTGGGATGATATGGTGAAAGTCTTTAAGAACCAACATTCATATAACACTGAGATGGAGTTGACTCGTGGAGATTTGGAAACTACCAAACAAGAGCCTAATGAAGGGTTCACCCAATACTTGATGCGGTTTAGGTCCAAGGTTGTATTGATGTGGGACCGGCCCACAGAGAAGGAACAAGTAAAAATGATCATCAAGAACCTCCAAATGTCCTACAAGACTCATTTGTTTGTTCAACCCTTGAACACTTTTGAGGCTTCATTCGAAGCAGGTCAACAAGTTGAAGATGCCTTGAATCCTCCTGACTTGATCCAAGGGATTCCCAAACAAGGCACAACTTTGAACAATCAACGAACTGGGGCTGGAAAGAAGACTTTCCCAAATAAGAATACTAAGGTGAACATGGTAGCACCCACCATAGAGGCCCCACTTGTGATTGAGAGCAACGCCCCAAGGGCAGGGGCGAATCGATAGAGAAGACAGTTTACAGATGTAGGCATGCCATTGAGCCTAGTTGATGAGCACATTTATGTGTGAAATTTTAAGGCATAAATTATACATTTTACCACATTGAACAGAGTTACTCGGTGCTTTCTTGTGCTTTTCAGGGTTTAGGTGAATTCTTGTGAAAATGAAGGAGATGATGCTAAGGAGATGTTTTTAAGCTTTTAGAAGTGTAAATGGATGCATAGCCCATCGAGTCAGCTTCGCAATGGTTCAAACGACACTTAATTCCGAGTTGAAACGAAGAAGTTATGGCCGTTGTAACGACGCGTGAAAATGGTCTGTAGGGGTTTATTTATAATTATTGACAGTCGGATGGGGACAAAGTGAAGCGGAAGTTCGGATTTTAGGAGCCTTAATGCAATTATCAGAAGTTACTTTACTGTACCCGAAAGATTCCATTTGGAAGGCTCTGGACAGTCCAACTTCAACTTGAGATATCTTGGGCTCCCCAACTCCGAATTGGATGAAATTTGGGTCTATTTTGTGTGATTTTTTGCAAGGAACACAATGGTGAGACCTATATAAGCACCCCATGCTCCACGTTTTCTGAAGGACAGAATGAGTATTTTATTTATTCTTGAAGGAATCCTAGTCATCACCCTTACTCTCTCTCTCCTTCAACTTCTCAAGGGCACTTCTAGAACTCTATTTGGGATAGATTTATTTTGAAAGATATTTTCTCATCGATAGAAGGTTGAAAAATCAAAGATGCTTTGATTTTATTGCTTAGAGAAGATATCTACAAAGAAAAGGAAGCACAAGTTAGAATTAGAAATTTACTTTTCTAAAAATAGAAGGTCTATGTAAATAATCTTCTCTTCTTCTTCTTTCTATTTTTTTCTTTTTTTCTTAGGATTCAAGGCATTGTAAAAGAGGAAGGAGAAGAGAATATTCTCTTTTCTTAGGGAATATTTCTCCTACACTTCCCCCTTCTCTCTTCTCCTCTCTTCCCCTATAAATACCCCTTGCCCTTTGGGTTGTAAGAAGTGAGTAGTTTTTTAGTTCAGTTTTTAGTTAGTTTCTAGTTCAATTTTAATTCAGTTTTTTAGTGTAATTTTTATTTCATTCACTTAGTGAAATTTTCTCTTTTTTTCCTATTTTTGGCTTAAGTTCTTAGTTTTGATTTCAAGTTCTTAGTTTTGATTTCATAAGTCTAGTTTAATGGTTGTAATAGTTTTAGTTTAAAGCTTCCTAGTCTAAGTTCCTATGTTGATGACAAGACATGGAGATTTAGAAGAGGAAGCCATGGTGAGTTTATTCAAGTATTCAAGCACATCAAGGTATCTCATTCTCTAAACCCTTAATCTCATTCTCCCTTTCCTCTATCTCTCTCTATCTTCTTCTTCTTCTCCCTCTATTTCTTTTATTTTTTTTATATGGTTGTGGTATGTGGATGCACTTTTATTCCCTTATTTCTTTTTATGTGATTATGAAGTGTGGCTACGTTTTTGTTATTCCTTTCAATTCGCTTTAGTTTGATAGGTTAGATGCTCATGTGTTAGGACGCCAATTTAATCCCTTAATTTTGTTAGATGCTTATGAGTTAGGATGCATTAATTTTCATTAGTTTAATTAGTTTAATTTAACACTTTAATTTAGTTCACTTTGCATTACTTTTAAGTTAGTTAAATAAAGTTGCGTATATCTCCTCGTGTTCGACCCGTAGCTACGATTGACCCGTACGCTTGCGGTATTATTTTAACTCAAATAAGTTTTTGGCGCTGTTGCCGGGGAGATTATAGTCCATTTTATTTTTCTGATTTTTAAGTAGTTCGAAGTGTTTTAGTTTATTATTTTCTCTTCTTTTTCTGAAAAAAAAAATTAGTTTTTGAAAACCTCCTCTTGTTTCTCTTCTGTTTCAAATAGTGTGCGCCCAATCTAAAGTCCTTCATATGCCCAAACCCAGCTAATCTTGGTGCCCCTTGATTCGTTGGGTGGTTTGGATTGGCATGTGACTTATCTTTGGAGGTGACCACTCTTGATAACAGGAAAGCGACATAGTGAGAGCGTTGGAAACATAAACGTATAGTAGTCCTCCACCCTACATCAGAATCCATTTGGAGCCGCCCGTAGGTGGCTCATGAAGACTATACGGGTTCCCTTGCTGTCAACCTATATGGCAACCTTACAGCTTTGGAACCATTGTTTCGATTTCTGAGGGATAGATGCACTATCTACCTTGGGCTCCCTCTTGTTTTTAGTATTTTTTTTTTCTAGTCTTTTATTTTTCTTTAAATTTTTTTTTTTTTTATGGGAGACCTCAATTTGGGATAGGTGGTTAGCTTAGAATTATGGGAGATACACTTCCAAATAAGACTTTGGGGGAAAGATGGACCTATGCTAAGGCAACTATGATTTTGGAGGAAATGTTTAAACAGGTTAGGGAAGCCAAAAGTAGTGAGATAGAGAATAATTTTGCACCACCCCAGTACAATTTTGCTCCCCAACCCAACTATGGGCTTTCAAAAAATTTTGATTGGTTACATCCCCAAACAATCCATGTTATGGAAGGATGCCCTAATCTGTATGGGGGTAATTATGGTGATGAGAATGTGAGTCTTCAATTTCAATACAATTCTTTTGGCACTTACAATCAGGGGTGGAGTGATCATCCCGATTTCTTGTGGGATCAATGGAATAACCAAGCTGGACCACCCAATTTCCAATATCATGATCAGTTTGATCCTCCAATGCCCAACCCTCCATTAAATCTTAACGGGCCACCTCTCCTTGAACCATATCACCAACCCCTTGAGTTTCAAAACATGGGTGAGGAGGCCAGACTGAATGAGCTTGAGAAATACATAGACCTTCTCACAACAAGCCAAAATACCATGGAGAAGCAACTCTATCAACTGATAACCATGGTACAAGAGGGGGAAACGGGTACATTACCTAGTCAGCTTGAACCACCCCATCCCCAGTTTAATGATATTGAAAATCCACCACCCCAGTTTGAGGTTAATGAGAGCCATTCCCAACAAGCTGCTTTTCATGATGATTTATTTGTTGAGATTGAGTCTCCTCAGGATATTAGTGAAGCGAGATTTGATGAGCTACCTGGGGAAGTCCAACTTTTTCCTGAAATTTCTGATTTTAGTGAGCCTAGTGTTTTTATTGATTTAGAATCAGATTTTCATGATAACATAGAAACCCAGGAAATTCGATCTCCCCCTCTCTCTTTGGAAAACCCGGATAATGGTCATTTTGAGGATTCCATTGTCCCGTTTGTTGATTTGTCCAAACTTCCTAGGTTTGATGATTTTATTGAGGAGGACAATGTTAGTCAAGATGCGTTTCAAGCATATTTCCATGATCCTTATTTAGCAAACCAAGTTCTGCAAAGAGCGGATAGTTTTATTGCTAGGATTGATTTGAGCAAACCTCCCATTTTTTATGATTATGTTGATGAGGTTATTCATAATCCTTTTTATGCTTATTGTGATCCATTCTTGGTTGATTTTTACAATAATGATAGGTGTTCTACATTGCAAATGGGAGAGAAGGGAAGGATTTATGGCCTGAGTTTTATTGCCTTCATTTTTCACTGTCCCATGAGGACAGATTTTTCTATTGGATATTTCTCAGTTGTGCTTAACTTCCGTATTATTTCTCGCTTTACTAAAATTCATGATCAAGTGTTTTCTGGTTCTGAAGCTATTTCTCCATTTACTGGCCATGGATTGAGATTTCTATTGCTGCTCCTAGCACTTTTTGTAGAGCTCATGACTCTTCATGATCCTCTTTGTTGATTATATCTGGTAAGCCCCTTCATCTCCTCCCATGTCCTTATTTTTTTTCTTTTATTCATGCATTGAGGACACTGCATGAATTAAGTGTGGGGGGGATGTTGGGCTTAATTGGTGAATTTTGATTGTGGCAATAGTTTGGTTTTATACATATGTCTCTTTGATTGCAAAACGAGAGAGAAAGGGAATTAGGTGTCCTAGCATGCGAAATAATAAAAAATCCCTTTTCAAGGACTGTGGTTGGTTTGTATCCGGTGAGAGTGATTGAATTGGAAAATATGAGCATTATTTCATTTGATAGTTAGATTTCTCTATGTATTTTATGGACCCTTTGATCTTTTGGCTAGTAGTTGAGATCAATTTGTTTGTGACAAGGCAAGGCATGAAAGTGAATGAAAGAAAAAAAAAAAAAAAGAAAGAAAGGAAGGTGGAATTCCTTGGGACTAGACAGGGCACTGTGCCTCATGAAGCAGGGTGACTTGATCAAAATTTCTTGGAAGGAAACTCAAAAAAAAAAAAAAAAAAAAAAAAAAACTCTTGCATCAATGTCTCAATGTCTTATGGATATATGCAAAAAGCGAAGCTACCAAGTATTTGGGTGTCTGGTGTATGCTCCACCATGTCATTCAGGGAATAGTAGTGGAGTAGAAAAAGAGTTTGTTGTTGAGAAAGAAAAAAAAACTTTTGCCTTAATGCCTGAAAAAAAAAAGTATTGTCAACAATACTCAATGCCTAAGTCTTTGGTTCCATCGATGCTATGGGGGGTTTACTTGAAGGTGAGTAGTGTTCAGAAAATATGAGGAGATCCCTTGAACTTGATGCATACTTGTTACTTGAATTGATGTGGGGTGATAAAATTCAAGTGTGGGGGAACCTTTGGCTCCTTGATCTTTAGTTGAACACTTTTTGGGATTATGTGCACTGTCCTACTTATGCCATGATTAAAATTTGCAGCATTTATTTACAATTGAATTTTGGGTGTATATTCACTGCAAACACCCACAAGATACAACTCGTCCACTAGGGGTTTAAAGGCTTGTTGCACACGCTAAGTGCAACCGTGATTCCTACGAAAGTGAGTTAGGATTTTCTGCATTCTAGGTTAGTTTTTGTTTTTGCTTTACTTGAGGACAAGTAACGTTCAAGTGTGGGGGAATCTGATGAGCACATTTATGTGTGAAATTTTAAGGCATAAATTATACATTTTACCACATTGAACAGAGTTACTCGGTGCTTTCTTGTGCTTTTCAGGGTTTAGGTGAATTCTTGTGAAAATGAAGGAGATGATGCTAAGGAGATATTTTTAAGCTTTTAGAAGTGTAAATGGATGCATAGCCCATCGAGTCAGCTTCACAATGGTTCAAACGGCACTTAATTCCGAGTTGAAACGAAGAAGTTATGGCCGTTTTCGTAACGACGCGTGAAAATGGTCTGTAGGGGTTTATTTATAATTATTGACAGTCGGATGGGGACAAAGTGAAGCGGAAGTTCGGATTTTAGGAGCCTTAATGCAATTATCAGAAGTTACTTTACTGTACCCGAAAGATTCCATTTGGAAGGCTCTGGACAGTCCAACTTCAACTTGAGATATCTTGGGCTCCCCAACTCCGAATTGGATGAAATTTGGGTCTATTTTGTGTGATTTTTTGCAAGGAACACAATGGTGAGACCTATATAAGCACCCCATGCTCCACGTTTTCTGAAGAACAGAATTAGTATTTTATTTATTCTTGAAGGAATCCTAGTCATCACCCTTACTCTCTCTCTCCTTCAACTTCTCAAGGGCACTTCTACAACTCTACTTGGGATAGATTTATTTTGAAAGATATTTTCTCATCTATGGAAGGTTGAAAAATCAAAGATGCTTTGATTTTATTGCTTGGAGAAGATATCTACAAAGAAAAGGAAGCACAAGTTAGAATTAGAAATTTACTTTTCTAAAAATAGAAGGTTTATGTAAATAATCTTCTCTTCGTCTTCTTTCTATTTTTTTCTTTTTTTCTTAGGATTCAAGGCATTGTAAAAGAGGAAGGAGAAGAGAATATTCTCTTTTCGTAGGGAATATTTCTCCTACACTTCCCCCTTCTCTCTTCTCCTCTCTTCCCCTATAAATACCCCTTGCCCTTTGGGTTGTAAGAAGTGAGTAGTTTTTTAGTTCAGTTTTTAGTTAGTTCCTAGTTCAATTTTAATTCAGTTTTTTAGTGTAATTTTTATTTCATTCACTTAGTGAAATTTTCTCTTCTTTTCCTATTTTTGGCTTAAGTTCTTAGTTTTGATTTCAAGTTCTTAGTTTTGATTTCATAAGTCTAGTTTAATGGTTGTAATAGTTTTAGGTTAAAGCTTCCTAGTCTAAGTTCCTATGTTGATGACAAGACATGGAGATTTAGAAGAGGAAGCCATGGTGAGTTTATTCAAGTATTCAAGCACATCAAGGTTTCTCATTCTCTAAACCCTTAATCTCATTCTCCCTTTCCTCTATCTCTCTCTATCTTCTTCTTCTTCTCCCTCTATTTCTTTTATTTTTTTTATATGGTTGTGGTATGTGGATGCACTTTTATTCCCTTATTTCTTTTTATGTGATTATGAAGTGTGGCTACGTTTTTGTTATTCCTTTCAATTCGCTTTAGTTTGATAGGTTAGATGCTCATGTGTTAGGACGCCAATTTAATCCCTTAATTTTGTTAGATGCTTATGAGTTAGGATGCATTAATTTTCATTAGTTTAATTAGTTTAATTTAACACTTTAATTTGGTTCACTTTGCATTACTTTTAAGTTAGTTAAATAAAGTGGCGTATATCTCCTCGTGTTCGACCCGTAGCTACGATTGACCCGTACGCTTGCGGTATTATTTTAACTCAAACACTAGTCCTCAAGAAGTTGATTAAAAAAGGACTCCTAACCAAGATTCCGCCAACTAACTTATAGAACCCATTACCAAAATGGCATAAGCCCAACCTTTTCTGTGACTACCATCAACAAAATTGGCATTCGACTGATGAGTACTACCAACTGAAACATGCGGTCCAAGATTTGCTTGATGAAGGGAAATTTGCGGTTCAATCAAATCAACCTGATGTTCAAAACAACCCCCTTCTATAGCATGATGGAAATTCTAAGTCTGTTAACAACCTCAAAGAGGAGGACTAAGCCATTAATATGCAAGCTATGATCACGCCGGTTGAGAATCAACCTAATCCTCTTGTCACAGAATGGACCGAAGAATTGGTCCAGGCCCTGACTGCTCTTGTTCTAGCAGAAGCTTTACCTGACGATGTCCTCATGATAAACATAGGGGTTGACAATGATGAAGACTCTAAAGAATCCAATAAAGAACTTTCCCATCAAGAGGAAGAAATCCCTATTGAGTTGATACCTGAAAGATGTCTAAATGAAGAGGGCTAAGAAGGTTATTATGTGGATGTTACTACCGAAGAGCAATTCCACGATCCACCTCATTGTCCACCCAACAGCCCGAATTAAGATGACTGGTCGTTTGATCATAACCAAGAAAGAGACGGGCTTTCCATAACCGTCCAACAGTTGAGGCATCAACAGTTGAGGCAAACGATCATAACACTCGATCATGATCATCAGGAGCAGGATGAGTATCTGTACAACATCTTGGAAAGGACATATCACACCATTAAAGAGGCCGATTCATCTCTTAGGGCCCATATTGTAAGAACCCCTCACCCATTTGGACACCATAGTCGAAGAGCATACTGGCAATACGAGCAAGTCGAAGACATAGGGTCCTTACTAGGGATAGCTCAAGAACTCAAGAATCTGGCCCAATTTATTTGAGGGCATACTAGGGACATGGGAAATCACCGACAAGGCATGCAAACGTTATTCAGAGAACGCCGGGATCAAAATGAAGAGTTGGTTAAAGAAAGTCGGAACATTATTGCGGCCCAAAAAGAGTGAATAGAGGAACTCCGTAATGTCAATTGAAGGATGGATGAGCTATATTGGAAGCTATGGGATAGGCACACTGACCTTTGGAGTAGTGTCCGAGATCAAATTACAGCCATCAATGAACTAGTCCAAGGTCCAATGCATACATTTGCAAAAATGTGCCCGGAGGACTCAACTTAAGCTCGAGGTGGCAAACTAGCCTACCCTTTCCTTGCCATGAAGATGAGATCTTCAATCACCTCAAATAATTAGATGAGGAAGCCCGAACAATCGAAGCCATGGTATGGGCATTATGTGACAAGCTTCAAGAACTCACCCTGACTACCTATGAACCCGAAAGCAACATGATCATCATAAGTGATGGGGAATTGGACGAGTCTGATTAGGATGTCGACCATCTTCTAGCCCAGTTCGATTCCAAGCTCTGTTTCCCATCTGCTGAAGAGTGTAACAACGCCAACACTAGGAGTGGGAAGAATTTCAAGCTAGCTTGACTCAATGTTGACAACCCAGCTGAATTGGCAAGGAACCAGAACTGAAATCAGAATCATGCTACCATTGAACCAGAAAATGAGGTTTTGAAATAACTCAAGAAAACTTAAGCCAACATCTCAATCTGGGGATTGTTAACCTATTTTTGAACCCATAGAGAGGCAGTCCTAAAAGCATTGGCTAGTGTACATGTACCAATTGAAACTGAACTAGCCTAGCTAGCCAACATTGTAGGAGCGCTCTATACAGTCAAGGCTGTTATGTTCTCCGACAAGGATCTTCCACCTGAAGGAACAAACCATACAAAGGCACTCTATATCACCATTGATTGCAATGGAAGTCGAATTCCTCAAGTCTTAGTGGACAATGGCTCAGCCTTGAATGTATGCCCACTACAAACCATGCAACACATAGGTATTGACCCATCAAAGCTACAGTCCTCTTACAACATGCTCCTTGGAAGGCCATGGCTTCATGTAGCCGGGGCAGTACCATCTTCTCTCCACCAAAAGATCAAGTTCATAATCAACGATAAGGTTGTCACCATTCTGGCCAATCCTGAAGTGGTAAGCATGTTGGCCAATGTAGAGACTAGTAAGGAATCAGACTCCCAGCTAGCCGGTTTTCAATTCAACACTGTGTGTGCTACATACCCGGCATGACCCCCAAAGGAAAAGCTTCCCCTTACCCATCTGAATAGCCACAATAGAGCAATCTAAAATATGCTCAAGAAAATGGGGTATTTTCTAGGTATGGGCCTTGGAAGGTCTCACCAAGGAATGGCAGAACTCATATTGCCCTCTCATAACAAAGAGTACTATGGTCTAGGTTACACCCTGTACAAAGAGGATCTCTTCAAACAGGTTCGGAAGGAGAAATAGAAGAAGAGCCAAGCTTATATGAAGAATCTATACAAAGAGAACCCCAAGAAGTACAAGAGGGTGAAGAAGTCAAAGAGCCTAAAAGTTGAGGTAAACGACATTACACCTTACCCCGCCTCTTAATGGATATTTCATCAAAGAAGGGGGTACCCTCCAATATTGTGGATTTAATGAACCATGGTACATGAAATTTCTCAACAACTAATGCTAGGTCTTGAAATCTTCCTTACAGACAAACGGATAGGTTGGAGATCCTTCAAGAAGATTGTGTGGACTCCAATAAAGACTGGCAAGATGAAGCAGCTTCTTTCCAACTTGAAGACCTATTCGAAGGAGCGATCACTACACTAGGAGATCCTGAAGATCGGAATCCAAACCCGCAAGCAATGATCTACCCAACTGAAGGAGCTATACCCAATTAGACCCAATTTTTAGAGTATCGCTTCTACAAAGGCATCGACAGTTCTAGTCTTAGTCCTAGTTTACATTTTAGTTCTTTTAGTTCCAATTCTAAGTTTGAGTCCGAGTCTAGTTCTTCTTCTAGTTCTTCTGAGTCCATGTCCGAGTCCGATGTAGACCTTGAGTTTGATTTCAATGAATTACTTTCTTCTGGTTACATTATGCCTCTTCTTGCTTACATCAATAAGGATGAAATGTTCAATGACCTTCCACCTGATCTCCTAAAAATAATTCAAAATAAAGAGAAAAGAGCTCAACCAATTCCTGAAAACTTTAAAACCATCAATTTAGGATCGTTAAAATTGCCAAGAGAAATAAAAATCGACTCAACTTTGAATGAACAAGAGGTCCAACCTCTGATTGAACTCTTAAATGAATACATGGAAGTCTTTGCATGGTCATAGGATGACATGCTCGGAATTGACACCAACATTGTCACACACCATTTACCTTTATACCCTGGGATGAAACCAATAAAGCAAAAACCTAGATGGATGAGACCGGAGTGGATCTTGAAGATCAAGGAGGAAGTCACTAAACAACTCGAAGCAGGATTCTTAGAAGTGACAGAATACCCTGAATGATTAGCCAACATTATGCCGATAACCAAGAAAGATGGACGAGTTTGAATGTGTGTAGACTTTAGGGACTTGAATAAAGCAAGCCCAAAGGATGACTTCCCTTTACCACACATTGATATACTTGTAGACAATACAACCAAACACACCCTTCTATCTTTCATAGACGGGTTCTCAGGGTATAACCAAATTAAGATAGCACCTGAAGACATGCAAAAGACATCCTTCATAACTTAGTGGGGAACGTACTGTTACAAAGTAATGCCATTCAAACTTAAGAATGCCACGACAACTTATCAAAGGGCGGCAACCACCATTCTACATGACCTAATGCACAAAGAGGTCGAGGTCTATGTTGACGACATGATCGTCAAGTCCAAAGAATGTGAGGGACATGTTGAAGCCTTGAGAAAATTCTTTGAAAGAATCAAGACATACAAACTAAGGCAGAACCCCCAGAAGTGTGTATATGGAACCACAGTTGGAAAAATTTTAGGATTCATAGTCAGCCACAGGGGCATTGAAGTGGACCCCACCAAGATTAAGGCAATTTTGGACATTCCACTAACCAAAATCGAGAAAGAAATCAGGATTTTTTTGGAAGAGTACAATACATTAGTCAGTTCATTTCTCGATTAACCATGGTATGCGAACCAATCTTCAAGATACTCAAGAAGAATGAGCCAAAGGAATGGAATGAGCAATGTCAGGTTGCATTTGATACAATCAAAGAATACTTGGCCAACCCGCCAGTGTTGGCACCCCCAATATCTAGCAAGCCACTACTATTGTACCTATCCATAACAAACACAACCATGGAAGCAATGCTAGCACAACACCAATATGACGGCAAGACAGAACATGCCATATACTACTTGAGCAAGAAATTTGTGGACTATGAGACTAGATATACACCATTAGAGAAAGTTTACATAGGTCTGATGTCACGCCCCCATCCCGATAAAGGATATTTACAATAAAGGGGGTGACTGGGATGATAGGTGTCATCCCAAAACTACCAAGATCACCGATATAGTGTCCCGAGCCACAGTCCACCCAGTTATCAATCCATGATAACATCAGAGGATGTATCCAATGGAGTAGATCGTCCAATTACAGAGTTAGCAGAAGCAAAATTCATTTAAATCATGTAAATATAGGACATTGGTTCTCTAATGATAACTCATAATATAGTTACAATACCCTGTATCCACCTAGTACAATCTGTACATTATACATAAAGTTTATACATGAATGAAGATGAATACAGAAATAAATAAATAAATCACACCATAAGGGCACCATTCTTGGGTGTACATTGACATCCAAGTCCCAGGCACTGGCTCCACTTGATTCGCATCCATAGGTGCTCATCAAGAGATTACCTGCATATCAACTAAATGGGGGTTGCACAATGGGTACAAGCTAGTGAGAGAGCAAAGGGGAATGCACATACACACAAATATACAATTTCAAACAGTTCATGATGCATGCTAATGTTAGATTCATTTTTCACCTAGCACACAAATTCTAAGTCAGGTGTATGCTACTGTGATAACTCGGGAGACACTGTGGGTCACTTAACTTATCGCCACAATGAAACCTCAGTAATCACGAGGGAGCCTACACCGGTAGAAGTCATCAGACCACCCAGTGGCAGACTTTGATAGCCATCACTACCCCTGACTTGGCCTCTCTCCCCCACAGGCAACAGGTGCTCAGACTATCCAACACATGAACCCCTATTGGTAAGGGTCATAGCATAAGGGAGCAAGAATCCTAACCATAGATATACTGCATGTAAATCCTATCATCCCAAGAGGTATTTTGGGTACATCAACGTCCTATTCCATCTAGTACCCGGATACCAGCATGGCATGGCGCATACAGATCAGGAGGATAGTTAACAAATTTTATGATTAATTTTGGGGTTCCGATATCGGCACACCCGACACTGTGACCTGATATAATAGTGAGAATATTATCACATCACATTCATAGCAGTTCACATTTAAGATAACTAATGCAATGCACAAGATGCTTATAATTCATATAATAGCATGATAATGATTGCTTAATATATATATCCAAGCCAAAACAAATCACCCAAAACCAACTCACCGAACTTGGGTGTCACCCGACGTGGTTGACATGAATCTCACCGGCGCACCTTCTATCCATCAAGTTGGGTAGCCTAAGAATGCAAGGCAAACATTAAAAGGTGTTTAGATGGGTCCTATGTTATGCCCCCAAAGTTAAAATTGAGTTTTAACCAAGACTGCACAGACGGAAGCAACAGGGTGAGCCTGTCCCTGACTCCGTTCAGGCCAAAGGGACAAAACACGAGGGACGGATCCACAGACAGAATTCCACCTGGATCCGTTCCTGAGACATACCCGAGAGCAAACGGAACCACGGACGAAACCTCTTTATGAATCTGTCCCTGCATCCGTTCGATCCCTGAGACATTCCCGAGAGGGAATGGAACCACAGATGGAGGCAACAGAGTAAATTTGTTCCTACATTCGTTCAAACCATTCTACTAGGATACATTGGAAGGACTTACGAACGGAACCATGATGGTGACTCCGTTCGTACGTTCGTCGGAGTTCTTTCTGAGATTTCCTAGGGTTTTCCCCTCCAGCTTGGAACCTGGAGTTCACATGGCACTCAAGGTCATGGAGGGGTGTCCTAGGTCTCCCTAGGGTCACTAGAACCTAGGCTTACCTCATGGATCCAAGATCACATAAGGGTTTGGCTCCATTTGGTCCAAGGGTAGGGTTTGGTGGTTTAAAAACTAGGGAATCAACAACAATGGCTGCAAAGCAACTGATAAAAGCCTTCAATAAGGCTTGGTCTTCACCATTAAAGCTCCATTCAAGGGCTAAGCTTCACCTTGAGTCCCAAATGGAACCCTAGGTTAGTTCAAACTCAAGGAATCTACTTCAAATCAAGAATGTAAATGGAGAAGAGGGAGGTACCAAGAGATAGAGCATACCATCTTCTTCCTCCTTCCCTTTTTCTTCTTTTCTTCAAACCGTGATCGAACAACAGGAAGAGGGAAGGTAGGTCAGCCAAACCCCTTTGGCATGCGTTCCATCTTCTTCCTTTCCCCTCCCATTCCTCTTCCTACTTCTTCTTCTTCTTCTTTCTTACCTCTTCTCCAGCACAGTTTGGCTTGGAGGGGGAGAGATGGGAGAATATGGGGCTAAGCTCTATCTTTTAAGGACCAAAAGAGGCCTTAGGGCTTGTTTGCCTAAGTGTCTCTAAGACTAAGGATGGTCTTTTAGGTTTAAATGAACCTTAGGGCCTGTTTGGCCATGGTCACCACCTAATTAGTCTATTTAGTCAGGACCTGTTTGGGTCTACCCTAGGTCTTATAAAGGACACATTAATCCTAGGGCTTGTTTGGTTCAATCTAAGTAGAAGAATCCATTATTTATTTAAATTAAGTCTTGTGGGCCCACTTTCATGGCCCAACTAACCAATTAAAGGTAAGGATGAGAGTCCATCTTGTCTAGGGACCTAGTTATGGTGTCCGGGGCACAAGGACGTGGGTCCCACATGAAAATACATCAAAAGGGCAAGAAACAACACGGACGGATCAACGAATGGAACCAGTCTAGTGAGTCGTTCGTGACTCCGTTGCTGCTGTCAAGGCCCAAACTTCAAGGAAAGTTGAGGGGCTTTGACTCGTACTTTCAGGACTTCGAGGGAGTACGTATAATGGAAATTTAAAGTTCAAGGTCACAGGTGTTGACCATTGCCATCGCGGCATTACCCATTGGTAAAAGTCTAATTTGACCCGGGGTATTAGGATATATTTTGGGTGCGGGTGTAACATCTGATCTAGGCCACAAGGCGGTTGAGGCATTACATGATTGCCCAATAAGTATTCCTGATCTCGAGGTTGGATCCAATCAAGTACCTATTCGAGAAAATTGCTTTAACCGGGAGATTAGCACGATGGTTGCTCTTATTATCAGAGTTTGACGTTAAACATGTGACACAAAAGTCTATTAAGGGACGAGCGATTGCTAATCATTTATCAGCACACCCCACCCTTGAAACTAAACTGTTGAAAGATGTATTTTCGGACGAGGACATTGCACAATTGGAACCAGGAAAGGCCGACACGATCTGGCAATTGCTATTTGATGGAGCAGTGAATCACAAGGGTTGTGGAGCCGGCATACTACTATTCACTCCTGATGGCACCCATATGCCCTGGGTATTTAAGCTAAACTTTGAGTGTACAAACAACATGGCTGAATACGAAGCTTGTGCCATAGGACTTGAGGCCGCTTTATCCATAGGGCTTAAGAGACTAAAAGTCTATAGGGATTCTTCATTGGTCGTCTGTCAAATGCAAGGAAAGTGGAAAACTAAAGATGAAAAGTTAATTCCCTACCAAGGACATGTGGAAACACTATCTAGGGAATTCGAAGAGATTACTTTCTCCTACTTGCTAAGGGATAACAAGTAGTTCGCTAATGCATTAGCTACACTAGCATCCATGGTTGAGATGGAATCCAGAACAAAAGTACATCCATTCTCAATCAACCAAAGACATCAATCGGCATACACCAATCACATCCATACATTGACCGTTGATGGAAGACCATGGTATGCAAGCATAGTGGATTTCATCATAAACGGGCAATGCCCTAAGGATGCTACAACCGAAGAAAACCGTTTCTTGAGGAGATTCGCTACACAATTCATTCTATTAGAAGACATCCTATACAAAAGGTCATACGACGGAGTACAATTGTTATGTGTTGATGAAGAATAAGTATGGCTGGTCATGGATCAAATTCACCAAGACATACGTGGGGCTCACATTAATGCAAGGATGATGGCCAAAAAGATACTCTGACTAGGGTACTATTGGAATACCATGGAAGCCGATAGTGAGCAATACGTGAAGAAATGTCACAAATGCCAGATATTCGGCAATCTCATACATATGCCACCTTTAGAATTGCGTACTTTAAGTTCTCCCTGGCCATTAGCCACTTAGCGCATAGACATCATTGGCCAAGTGGTCCCCAAATCTTCCAATGGCCATGAATACACTCTGGTAGCCATCGATTACTTCACCAAGTAGGTAGAAGCACAGTCTTATGCCAAACTAACTGTAGCCAAGGTGGCTAAATTCATAAGCAACAACATTATATGCCGGTATGGAGTCCCTCAAGAGCTCATATCAGATCAAGGGTCTCATTTTAAAGGAGAAGTGAAGAAACTGTGTGACAAGATGAACATTTAAAGACCTACATTATCACCTTATAGACCTCAAACTAATGGTACGGTGGAGGCCGCCAATAAGAACATCAAATCGATAATACAGAAAATGGCTGACAAGCACACCAATTGGGCCGACAAGTTGTCCTACGCACTTTGGGCATACAGAATATCCATCCGAACTTCGACTAGGGCAACACCCTACTCACTGGTTTACAAAATGGAAGCAATCCTTCCACTCGAATTAGAAATACCCTCTCTTCGGGTCATGATGGATAGTAAAATCCCAGAGATAGAATGGATCAAGACAAGATTCCAAGAGCTAAACCTCATTGATTAGAAAAGGATGCGTCCCATAGACAACATGAAGAAGTACCAACAAAAGATAACACGGATGTTCAACAAGAAGGTAGTGCCACACCAACTATTAGTTGGTGATCTGGTACTCATGGAGCAACGAGCCCCTATACACGATCCACGAGGCAAATTTAGGCCCAATTGGAGTGGCCCTTACATAATTAAAGAGATACTACCCGGCTAAGCAGTACGAGTAGTGGATCTAGATGGGATTGAGCTCCCTTACTTGACAAACTTGGACCAGCTCAAGAAGTACTATGTGTAAAGCTTCCTAAACAATGGAACTACGTTCGAATTGATCTCTTAAAAACATAAGGGTACGTAGGCATCTTGGTGAGACAACATCAAGACCGGTCACATAAAAAAAAAACACATAAAAAAATTAATTAATTAAATCAAAAGCTAAAGTTCAATCATGAGTTCAAAGTCTGAGCCACATCAATATTCCAGAACAAAGTACCAATGCAAGACAAACAAAGTAAAGCACTACTCTTGGCAATCAAATGTCCTAATAGCTCAAGTCTTTAACCTTCTTTTGCAACTTTTTAATCCTTCCCTTCAAAACCACGGGATCATCTGTGTCTTCATCATTACCTTCTTCCACTTCTTTGGAGCATTTGGAACTTGAAGAGCTTGAAGTCTCCTTCCATTCCCACATCAAACGCCTCCTTGTAGTCTTCCCTTCCTTCTTTCCTTGAGTCTTCACCTAGTCCTCATATTCTGCAGTCATCCCCATTATCAGCAGCTCCCACGATCTTCAATACTATTTTGGATCGCCATAGACTCGCAATCCTTCCCACCAATTCCTTGTCCAGTTGTTCCAGAGGATGGAAATTCACCATGTCCTCAAGCACATCCTGAGTTAGTCCGAACTATCGACGCAACCAATTGGGTATATAGAAAGAAGTGTGGCCAAGCCCCATTAAGCACACATAGTTACATCCAATAGAATTCAACACTAGGGCATTAATAGTCCACCATGAGCATTGCCAACAAATATCATCAGAAGAAATGTGGGATAAAGCACGTTCCCAAGAGTCCCAATGATGATACTCCATCACTACAGAGCAGAGACGATAATGTTTGATCTTAAAGTCTCCCCTCATTGGATTCACAAATTGCACCCTCTCACAAAGCCAAACCTGCCATACAAATGGAAGTAAGGGTAAGTCCAAAAGCATGGTAGAGAGAAGAAGGAAAATCACAAAGAGAGGAATACCTGCAGTAAATAGGGGCTACCAGCAAAATCTTCACTGCGAGGAGTATAACTCCCGCTCAAGATATCCACCCCCTCATCGTTTTTGCCAAGATGGTAGGAACAATGTCACCACCCCGTTAGATTTGCTTAACTACCTCCATTAGCACAGGAGAAGTACCACGAGTGCCAACACGAAGAAGGAACTGAGCAATCACGTAAAATAAAAAGGCTGTCTTCCTACACTCCATGAAACCGTAGTCCCTCTTACGTTGATCCATAAAGAGAAGAATATCGCCAAGACATCAATACGGTGACCATGCATAAAGTGGGGAATACGTCCCTTCTCCAATCCAAAGAAGGACATGATGTCTTTAGAATAGTCATCCTTCAGAAGGGGATGCATCATAGCACCATGATGAGGAGAGAGGAAACATGCATAAAATTCTTCATAAATTGGACATACCTCAGTCATACCGAATCAGAACACGTGGATCTCTGGGATCCAATAGCGAGAAACACCTCTGAGCAAGTCCCGTGCAAGCGTTATGTTCTTCATACCCACCAAAGGTTGGAGATGCACTCTCCCCAAGGCTTCACGATCATCTCTCAACATGGAATCCATCCATGAGCTCAAAGCCTTGTCCATTGAACAAGAAAATAACCAAAAAAAAAAAAATAGCAAAAGAGAACAAGGGAAAAGGAAATCCTAAAGAAGAACACCCTAAGAGCAAGGAGGAATAGAGTAGAGGGTTTCTACACCCCCAAGTTCCTTAATATAGCCCCAAGGACGAACAAAGGCCTAGGAAGGAAAGGGAATTAAAAAATCTCGTAACTGGGCATTCTAGAAAGGAAACAAATCAGAATTGAAAACACAAAGTTGACAGAGAAACTCCACGATTCGACAGTAAACCATATCTCCCTCGACATCAACACACTATTGAAGAATTAAGTTTGATGTCGATCCAAGGAGTCTGAGTATCGAACAACACTCTTTAAATGTCTAAACTAGTTCAACAATCATTTAATGGCACTCAACAACCAAAAATCACCCTCAATGTCGATGGAAGACCTCTCATTGTCGGTCGATAGAGCTTCGATGTCGATACTGTGTTCTCACAGCTTAGATTGAGTCTATACACCTCTAGGCAGCCCGTAATGAACCAGTGGGTCCCTGCCGTCCCCGCATGTCATCCTATACCCTAGGGTAATGATGGACCATCCAATGTCACAATTACATTCATACATCCCATTTTGACCACTCCATCCACACAGTTGATTAAAAATCCTAAGATTGGACTAGAAAATCATTAATCAAAATCATTCAAAAACATTTACAAGGCTCAAAGCCCCGAAACTGTTCCTCACATATGCATTTTCTTTCAAAAAAAAAAAAAAGGGAAACAAAGAAAAATCTACTGAGCTGCTTCATACTCATCGGACCCATCTCCATCACCATTGTTGTCCTCATCATCCTCGTCTTCTTCATCCTCTTCACTCTCTTCCCTCTCCTCGTTGGTCCCACCACCTTGGTCATCGATAGGATGATCAATCTGGATGGCCGAAGGGTCAAGCACATAAGCCTCTGCAGCTGGGGTAGGCTGGGTAGTACCCAAAGCCTCATCCCTCTCATTCTATGTCGATTGGTAGACACCTCGTACCCTAGAATATCACCCACCCGCATTACATAATAGGCATTAACATCCATATATTTCAAATGTATAGACTAACCATGCAGGTACCAATACAATAAGAACCGCTACTCACCAATTGAAGGATCCTCTCACTCTACTAGGTGACCAATTCCTTCAAACCGGCAACCATCTCCTTCAAACCGGCTACCATCCTGTGAATTCACCTAGAGGGGGGGTGAATAGGTGAAGGTTGTGGAAATAAAAACTTAATACGGAAATAAACGAGTTATCGATGAAAACAAACAAATAATAAAGATAACACAAGAGAATTTATAGTGGTTTGGCCAATACTTGCCTACGTCCACTCCTCTCACCTTAGAGAGAATTCCACTAAAACAAATCTTGAGTATGAGCAAGAGAACTCGTACAAATCTTGATTAAGAGTAAGAGAACTCAACTAACCTTGATTGAGAGCAAGAGGACTCAACTACTCTTGATTGAGAGCAAGAGGACTCACACAACCAACTACTCTTGATTTCAAGCAAGAGGACTCAACCAATCACTCTTGATTCCAAGTAAGAGGACTCAACCAATCTTGATTCCGAGCAAGAGGACTCAACCAATCTTGATTCCGAGCAAGAGGACTCAAACTACTCTTGATTCTGAGCAAGAGAACTCAAACAACCATATAAAATAAAATGATACTAAGATTAGAGTTACCTCAACTTTAGTAGTGTTTGCTCCCTTTCAACTTGAAGCTTAATGCCAAGTGTGATGAAGGAGCTAGTGAGGGAATGTGCTTGAATGCTTGATGAAGAATGCACACTTCAATGCTTTGGATGATCAAGTAGTAATGCCTTTTGATGCCTTTGATTAGCTTTGATTAATTATGTTTAGCTTAATTAAGCTTACCTATTTATAGGCAAAGGTGCTTAAAGCATCCAAGAATCATTGCTAATTTCGGATACAAATTTGTCCTGATCCGGTATGCCGTTTCCCAATTCGGTATGCCGGATCATGGAATATATCCGTTGATCAACGGCTAATTCATAATGGTCATAAGCCAATTCGGTATGCTGGATCATGATTCGGTATGTTGGATTGTGATTCGGTATGCCGGATCAGGATTCGGTATGCCGAATCAGCTGTTTTGCTGAACAAGTGTAAGTCCTTGGTTGGATTGACTTGGTCGATTCCATTGGACAAGTTTGGGCAAATTTATTTGGTTTTAGTCCATGTGAGAAGAGTCTAAAACAACCTCCTAGGGTCACACTACATGTATGTATGCGTGAGTGTGTGTGATACATTGATTGCGACTTTAACACATGATTTAACAACATAGTACAATTCTAAGTCTTCAATCTTCTTCAAGTCTTGAACTTCACTTCTTTACATGAATGTCTTCAAAGTGAGTTCCTCTAACTTGTCTTGATCTTTGTCTTTAAAACTTGTTCTTCATTCTTCATGATTCTTTGATGTCTTGAAAGATTGGACAAGGTTCAATTTGCTTTGAGCATCAATCTCTTGAATTGAGTGCTCCCCCTCACTTGGTACTATGCTCTTATTTAAACACCTTAAACAAGAGCTAGTACAATTCGGTTTATTTGTTATCATCAAAACATATAGATCATCATGATAGATGATTGGAGTTTATGTATGAGGACTTTTCCTCAACAATCTCCCCCTTTTTGATGATGACAAATATAAACCAAAATAATGCAATATTCAAAAAAATGTATAATATTAATTACATAATAAGTTCAAAGAGAGAAAACTACATAACAACTTTTCCTCCCCATTTCTCTCCCCCTTTGGCATTATCAAAAAGCGGGGATAGAGAAGAAAAGAACTTAATAAAAATTTGGTCCCCAAAGTGTGTTGGGTCCGTCAATGTTAGTATCATACATTTTTCTTGGTTTCCAAACCATTTGTTTACCATACCAATTTGGATATCATTGGGAGTTCCAAGGTCTTTGATTTTTGGGTGGTCTTTACACCTTAGGATGACTTCTCTTATTTTGACCATTATAAGGTCTTCTAGGATGATGGAAAGTTTGTTTCATTTGATAGCTGTCAAAACCTGCACCCTGACAGGCTAGATTCTGACTGAAGTGCAGGAACCCCTGGCTAGGCCACCAGGATCACTGTGGAGCATCACTCCACTCAATGAGATCAATGAAAATGCTTTGAACAGGTTTCCCTATATACCTGTTAGAAGATGGATAGCAGACCCCTGCACTTGCACAGCTCACAGACTGATGTATGACTTGGACCCCAGGTAATCTCTCTCCTCCCTAACATCGTGGGACCCACCTCTAAAAAATCATGTAAAAATCCATGGTGGACATGTGGGGACAATACCCTGACCTAGGGTCAAACCCCTGTGCAATCCCCCTTTGAATTCATGTTGCTGGAATTCACTGGGTCATGGCACTGGGCGATGTGGCAACGCCCAGAGACATCGCCCAGTGGCTGTTTTTGCATATATTTAAATATTATAATTGTGGGGACCACCCAACTTGGCCATGGACACTCTCCAGTGATAGAGGAGAGTCCGAGGGACCACCTCATACCCCTGGTTCAGTGTGGACCCCACCAGTGTACCCAGAACTGAATAGAATTAGTTTCAAAAATCAGTTTTTAAAAGAGGGACTAAAGGGAAACATGCCTTAGTTGGCCTTAGGCTATAAATAGGAGGCCATGGGCTCATTTTAGAGCCCTTAGCAAATCTGAATCCGAAAGAGAGAAGAAAGGAAAGAAGAGAGAGAAAAGGGAGGAAGGGAAGGAAGGAGGAAGGAAGGGGGGAGGAAGGAGACCAGCTGCAGCCAGTCCAGCCTGCAACCGAACCTCCCTTAGGCCTATTCAGGTATAAAACTATGCCCTCAAGCCTGCTGCCTCCATCTCTTCTCTGTTTTTGTGATGTTTTGGTCCCTGGGTAGCCCAGACAAGCTAGGGTTTGCCCAATCTTGGTCCAGACCAGCCATGCAGACCTAGTGCATGGTGAATCTGAGATTTTTATTGAAAAAGAAAATTCTGATATGTTGCTGCCTTGGCCAAAATTTGGCTGTGCATGGTTGCATTGCCCAGATCCCCTTCTGGTTGATGGAATTAAGCCCAGATTGCAAGCCAGGGCTGCAGAGACCAAACCCTAGGTGGTTGCAGCCCTAAAACCCTGCTAAACATGCATATCCAGCCTTACATGTGGCTAAATCCAAGATTTCATGTTTGATAAAACCTTAAACACTATTCACCAGGGTTGCTTGGGCAGCCAGATCCAGTCTGATGGTGGATTTGCCGGGCGATCAGCCTAGGGCAAATGGTAGACCACCACAAGGGCTACCTAACCACCCCAACATGTAGAGGATCCATCAAGCCCTTGGCCCTGCAAAGCCCGTTCAGCCCTGCTATCGATTGCAGGCACTGGGCAATGCAGCAAGGCCCAGAGACATCGCCCAGTGATGGAATCTTTCAGAAATGAAGGGGCAGATCTGTAATTTCCTGATGGCCTTGACCCTTGGGCACTGTGGGATGTGGGAAATGATAAAAATGCCCTTCCCCCACATCTGTCCATAAGTGAAAAATATTTTGGAACCCTAAGTGGGCCCCGCATGTGACTGTGCACTGCTGTGTTTGATTCTACATCAATGACCAAAAGAGGACAGCAGTGTAATCATGTCATAGACTATTGTGGGACCATGTTCAGACCTAGTGGTAGGTATTGGTATTACAAATGACCAATTTACCGTTGTGCCCTAGCACTGGCCCATGCACCGAAACATGACCTAAGGCCCGGTGTAAGGCTCAGTGATTCCAAGAGTGAACCAATTAAACTCCGGGTCAACCCAGTAAGATTAGGGTAACCCTTGGACTTCTAATGACAGATTGATAACTTAACATGACAACCTGTGATCTACATCTAGGACTTGATCCTGTGATCTACATCTAGGACTTGATCCTGTGCTCGAGGACATCAACCAGACAACTGCTAGAACAGAATTTGTGACTGAGTACCTAGAGCCAAGTACTGGTGAGTGAATAATACTATCGTATGTGTAAATGTAATTATGATCTGATGCCGGCTATTAATAATTGAATCATGAATGCTGTGTTATTTACTTACAATTCAAGTTACTCAAATCACTGCATAATGTTTGTTGTTGATCAACACTGTGAATTCTATATAATGATTATGATTGCTAGACTAGATGTCGTACTCGGCTTGGAAATGGGGCCTGTGGTAGCCCATATTATGGGGTATGGTTGACACCGCTGGACTCATACAATGTCATATAGACATGGGGCTAGAGTTTCATCACCCGTGCCACGAACCCTTGCCAGCAGGGGTTAAGGTGCTGGATGCCTGTGGGGACAATTATCAGGGGGTGAAAAAAAAAAGAATAAAAGAACATCGGAATGGTGCATAAATAAAAGAACACCAAAATGGTGCATGAGGGAAGAAACGGTTGTTCCCCTGGATAATCATAGAGGGTTGGTCGGGCCGAACTTGGTGAACGAATGCGGGGGCTGACCAGTCTTCTCCGACAACTTAATGGGTGTATCATGGGAAGGGGTTAGAAGCCAGGGATACATGTATTGGGGATTATAGTGGCAAGACCTGACTTAGTTGTAATAATAGGTGGTTAATAATAAAATCTGGACTTGCATATCATGTAGATCATGTGAAATGTGGATTGTGAATGCATGTGCATGCATGATTGTTGTTATTTGCTCATGAGCTTGGTGGGGCTCAAACTCTGTTATATGTTGCTCTCTTCTTAGATGATTCTGCAGGTGGATGCCGTTGTGGCATGGCGGGCTATTTCGAGGAGGAGAGTTTTGGTGGTTATCACGATGTTGGTGTGGACCTTGACGGAGGTCATACTGATCCTGTGTACGTTCTCAGTGGTCATTGCGGATGAAGACCATTGAAGTGTGCATGTGATGTTTTGACTGGGAACTCCTTTTGGGTTTTCTGGAGTATCCCTATTCTGACTTGGTTGTGTAGTTTTTATTTTGTTTTTCTTTTGGGGCTGAGGTTGCTTGCCCTGTATATATTTTTGTATGTACTTATCAGCTTTTGTTTCTTTTGCTGTGGGTTGTGTGTGTCCGGGAGATGTACCAAACAAAACTTTATATGTATATATTATCACCATTTCCCGTATCGCTATGCTTCCATTTACTTATGAATTGTAGATGTCCTGCATTACTCTGATCTTACTTATGGTTAAGATGTGGATGTGGTTTCATGAATGTAAGCACTGCTTCTAGATCCGTGGGATTTGGCGGATTACCGTTACGCAATTCGGGTCACCTACCCAATCCTCCTAGGGGTGGTTTGGGGTGTGACAGAGCTTGGTATCAGAGCGTGAGGCTCTTCTTACATCCATGACATGTAGACTAGGGTTAATAAGATATAAGCAATAAAATATGTAACACTTAAAAGCCACAGGGGAGGTAAATGTAAATAAACAAAGACACAAGATTTTCACTAATTTAACAATAGTTACAAAAGTTTGATTGCATAATTGCAATTCAACAAGTACATAAACTGAAGACAAAGAAAGAAAAAGTACATAAGCATAAGAAAATAATAGTAGTCAAAACCATGTAGCCAAAGTATCTAGATGATGCTGAGAGCTACTCTGTAGGAGGTAAATCATCTGTAGGAGGCTGAGGCGGGCACAAATCAACTCAGAAGTAGCGGTCCCAGAAATCCAATCTCTGCTCGACAGCACCCACTCTACTGCCCAAGGAAGTGAAGCCCTGGTCCACCCTAGATCCCAGGTCTGACATCTGTGTGCCGAGGCTCTGAAGCTGTGCCATCACCTGAGTCCAATTTGGAGGCCCTAGAACCTGTGAACTGGTGGCACCAATCGTCTTGTAAGCAGGTAAGTCCGTACACTGTGTGTCAAAACCCTCAAGATCAGCTGGACCTAACCCCTACTCCTCTGTGTACATGCTTTGAGTGTCTACTCCAATGTCACCCTGCCCCTCTCCAATCTGACCCTCATCATGTGCATCACCACCCTGTGCATCATCAACCTGGAGCTCACCCTCTGGGACTCCCATCTGCTCCTCATCCTCTACTGGATCTTCACCAGGCACATTCATCTTCAAAATAGAGGTTTTGTCTATAGGCCTGGATCGGACCCTGTTAATGTACCCCCCTCTAACGGAACCCCAAAGTATCGAAAGACCATTGTAAGGAACTTCCCATAAGGAAGGTTACCATCGGCTGGATTCTGCGCGTGGTAAAGCATCACTTGGAGTAATAAATATGGGAGGTTGATGATTGGACCCCCTGACCTGCACCCAACAGGCAGTAAGTGATATACGCCCGCATCATAGATATGCTACCCTTGTTTCCACCCTTAGGGTAAATATTGTAGGTTACACACCTACTAATCACCCTAGCACTGGGCTTATAGGCAGTCTCAGACTTGGGAGTGTCCCCTGAACCTGTCAAAGCCCTAAACACAGTCCTCCTAGTCTCCAAAGAGAACATATCGGAAATGTCCATGCGGGGTTGGTAATAAACCCTATCACCTGTGTCAGGCAAACCCAGGATCTCCGCCAATAGGGTAGTGGTCAGCCTGATATCCACTCCCTTCACCCTACTCTCCACCCTGAACTCCTGGGCACTAGAAGGCCCTAGGTTACAATAGAAGTACCGAACCAAGTTGGGATAACAAGGCTAGGTAGGAGATAACATCGATGCCCTGCCTAGGGCATTAAACTTGGCAAAGAGGCCATATTGGTGGAAGTCCTTTACTCGCACCACCTGGCCATTCACTATCTTCACGAAAATGAAAATTTTCCACTCCTTAGCATACTCATACCTGGAGAAAAGATGGTGGCCGAAAGCAGGTTCCTCTGAAGATGAATCCTCCCTAGGAGATGGAGGAGGAATCTTAGAGTAGGAAGAATCCTTAGACTCAGCCGGTAACCTCTTCTGGGCTACTGATTTGCATGTAGTACGCTTGCTAGTGGACATTCTCTATAAAAGAGAAAGAAACCCCATGGTTAGGACTAGCAATTTGGTGAAAATCAAAACCAAAACAAGAGGGAAGTGAATAGAGATATGTAAAAGACAAGTTTGATCTAGGAAGCTTACCGGAGAGCGTATGTGATCGCAAATAGCCCGAGGAATCGATGAGAAATAGTGTGGAAGTGGACCCCTTACCCTTCAAGAACTTTTCCCTAAGGTTTGGAGAAGTTTGGAATAGAATAGGGAACAAATGGGGCCCTCTTGAACTTAAAACCCTGCTCCTTGATTCTCTAGGCGATGGCACTGGGTGATGTGGCAACGCCTAGAGACATCGCCCAGTGATGGAATATTATAGGAAAACCAGAATTTTCACATGGAAACCCTATTTTTGGGCATAATAACCTCATAAGACCTTAAAGTAAGGACTTTTACAAAAAAAACAAAAAATTAATTTATTATTATTATTAAATAATAAAAATATTAAAATATATTACATAATAGGAAATTGACAACTTAAGGACTTAGGTTACATAAGCTCAAGAAGGCAAATTTCACAAATAGGGACTAAGGGAAAAGAACCTATATGGCTAGGTTTTAGACAAGAGCGTGTTATATATTAATGTGCATAATTATATATAATATATATATATATATATATATAAATATAAATATAATATATAGTATGTATTATGCGTATACATTATGCTTGTCTACTGTAATGTATGAACCGATTGAATTGTTGTGATGCAAACTGAACATAGCTACATAGGTATGTTGTGTTACGTGCGTAGTATGTATGGGAAGCGTAGACCTCATCCAAACCTAGGCCTAGGATAACTGAGAATAGGACCTAATAGGGCTCTTAGCCAATCGAAGACGTAGATGCTAAGGTACCTCAAGCCAACCCAAGAATTTGTTATATTGGTGTTATGGTTATTTAAGTTTCCAATAGTTGTGTACTTAATTCTTTCAATTAAGTATGTCCTAATGCTTAGAACCATGTTGCGTGACAGGACCAGTGAGTCGACTGAGGCTGGTGATCCCAGCTCATGCTTTATATTAGACATTTACGAGAGAGACTGAGACGGATACGGTTAGTGTTACCCCGGGCTGAGAGTCGACTGGACTTTTACTTGGCTATTGCAGCCATTAGTGGACCAGAGGACCGAGAGCATTTTCTAAGTCTAGCTGGAGAGGTGATAGTTGACATAGAATTTCTACTAGCACTAGAGTTTGAGACCGGGAAGAAGCTAGAGATGTTTGCCTGCTAGATCAGGTAGTTAATTAAAAGTCTTTATTTAAAAATCTGAAATTGTTTTTTTTTTAGTGCCATGCATAACATACTCACTCATAAAACACATAAGAAAGAGAAACATAAGGTATTCAATAAGACACAACACCTAACAAACCAAGATAATGAATCTAATAATCCACCTTACTTGCATAACTCATGATACTCGTTGGAACTATGGACTGGATTAGTATCTGTTAGTTAGGGAACAACTGTTGATCCGTAAAGATGAATTGGAATATTGAACTCGCTCCTCTTTTCAGAGAAGCAACACTGGTCAGCACTAGAAGTTCTCGTGGAGGTCGTAAGGGTAAACAAACCTAGAATTGTACCGGAGGTTGAACTGCCCAATGGAACTGAGGCTCAAGACTCTGAGGCATCGGCTGCTTCATTAGGAGCACCAGCAGCTGCACAAGCTACTGCAGCAGCACCTCAGCCAAGTGTGGTAGCCGGCAACATGACTGCGTTCATGACCACGATGATGCGAACCATGAAACAACAACAGGAGTTTCTTGGTCAGATGTCTACATAGTTTGTAACTATGATGCACGAACGCGCTGCACCACCACCACCTAATTGACCCGTACTGTTTCCACCACCTGTGCCTCAACACTTAGCGGAAAATTCTACCTCCAAGGTTATGGAAAGGTTTAAGAAACTCCAACCGCCTGCATTTTCTAAAATAACATCAGAGCCAATGCAGTCGGAGCGATGGATCAGTGCCATAGAACAGGCATTTGAAGTACTCGAGTGCACGGACGCGCAAAAGATTATTTGTGCGGGTTATCAGTTGTAAAATGAAGCTGAGGCTTGGTGGAAAGCCATGAGGCCTAATTTGGAAGCTACTCACCCGAACCCCACATGGGAACAGTTTAAAGAAGTTTTCTTCAAGAACTATTTTCCCAAAAGTTTCAAGGATAGAAAGGAAGCAGAATTCATTGCACTGGTGCAAGGGAACAAGTCAGTACTAGATTACCAACAGCGGTTCGAAGATCTGTTCCAATTTGCTCCTGGGCACTTAAAAGGGGAAGTTAGTAAGGCCAAGAAATTTTAGAAGGGACTCAAAACTGAGATTGGATCAGTTTTGTCAATCATGGATATTCGGGATTATGCTCAAATGGTTGATAAGGCAAAGACAATGGAGGAGAGATTCAAGGAAAAAGAGAAAGAAAAGACTGTGACGCCGCCTGGTTTGAACAAAAGATCGAATAATTTCCAAACCTATGGTTGGCCAAATAAGGTTTACTGGGGAACAAGTTCAAGCCCTACTCCAACTCTGTATCGTAGGCCGAGTGTAGGTCAAAACTCTTTTTGCCCTACATTTACTCGATCTGCTCAACCTACTACGAGTCAAGCGACCACAGCAGTTTCCCCAGCTCAACCAGCAACAAGTCAAGCGAGCAAGGCCTCAACACCTGGAGCTCCACCTTTCAAATTCTATCTGTGCAACAAGGAAGGGCATATGGCTAGAGATTGTAAATCGCGTGGATACGGCAACAATTCATTTAATCAACCCTACACTTGGCCATTTCAATCGCGTGACAATCGGTCGCAAGGAAAGGTGTACGCTCTGACTAACGAAGAAGCTGAGGGGAACCCCGATGTAATGACAGGTAAGTGGTCAAACACTGTAAATTATAGAGAATAACTGGTTTAATTCGTGAAACCTAAATTACCTACAAACCCTAGGTACCCTGAATGTCTCAACCATACCCGCACGGGTATTATTTGACTCAGGTGCAACCCGCTCTTTCATCTCCTCAACCTTTGGGAGTAAGATGGAAGATCAACCAAGGGACATCGGGCACGAGTTAATAGTCAGTACGCTGACAGGGAGTGTCGAGAGTTTGAAAGAGGTCTACGACCCCTGTCAGATTGAAATCTGTGGGAAGAGACTAACCGCATGACTGATAAAAATGGATATAAATGATTTTGACGTGATATTAGGCATGGGTTGGCTGTCTGCCTATGGTGCAAACGTCATGTGTGCGGAGAAAAAGATAAAGTTTAAACTAGAAGATGGGTTAGAATTCACCTATCAAAGTGAACCGAGGAGGAAGTCCAGGCAAATAAAATTATCCGCACTCCAGGTGTAGAAGTTGCTTGATGATGGATGCCAAGGCTTTTTGGCCACTGTGATAGACACAGAAGCAAAGATAAAACCCTTAGAGGAACTTCACATTGTCAGAGAATTTCTTGAAGTATTTCCAGAAGATCTGATACAGTTGCCGCTGGACCGCGATATAGAGTTTGCGATTGATCTAATTCTTGGTGCAGCATCGGTATCTAAGGCACCATACAGAATGGCGCCAGTCGAATTGAAAGAGTTGCAAACACAACTTCAAGATCTGCTGAAGAAGGGATTTATTCGACCCAGTGTGTCACCCTGGGGAGCACCTGTGCTATTCGTAAAGAAGAAAGATGGAAGTATGCGACTGTGTATCGACTACCACGAGTTGAATAAGTTGACAATCAAGAATCGATACCCGTTGCCGCATATCGACTACCTTTTTGATCAGCTACAAGGAGCAAGAGTTTTCTCCAAGATTGATCTTAGATCAGGATACCATCAACTGAAGATCAAGAGCGGTGACATCCATAAAATGGTGTTCCGAACTCGATATGAACATTATGAATTTTTAGTATTGTTGTTCGGACTAACCAACGCCCCTGCAGCGTTCATGGATATGATGAATAGAGTATTCCATGACATACTGGATAAATTCATCATAGTGTTTATTAATAACATTCTGGTGTACTCTAAGAATGAGGAGGAGCACGCGCGACACCTTACTTTCGTGTTGCAGCGATTGTAGGAACGCTAGCTCTATGCCAAATTTAGTAAGTGTGAATTTTGGCTTAACCAAATTGGTTTCCTAGGGCATATCATCACCAAAGACGGCATCAAGGTAGACCCTGGTAGGGTGAAAGCGGTACTCGAATGGAAAACTCTGAAGAATGCCATGGAAATCCAAAGTTTCTTGGGATTGGCTGGTTATTACCGCCGATTCATTGAGAATTTCTCCCATATCTCGACGCCCATGACAAAACTCACTAGGAAGGGTGCTAAGTTTGAATGGAATGAGACATGCGAGAAGAGTTTTTAAGAATTGAAAGATCGATTAGTAATAGCTCCAGTTCTGACCATTCCAGACGGAACTGGAGGAATGGTAGTATATACAGACGCGTCCAAAACAGGCTTAGGTGGCCTCCTGATGCAGAGGGGTAAAGTAGTCGCATACGCCTCCAGGCAGCTGAAGGAACATGAGAAGAACTATCCCACTCATGACCTAGAATTGGCAGCGGTAGTCTTCGTGTTGAAAATATGGTGACACTACCTATACGGTGAAAAGAGTGAAATCTTCAGTGATCACAAAAGCCTAAAGTATTTCTTCACCCAAAAGGAATTGAACATGAGACAGAGGCAGTGGCTGGAATTGGTAAAGGATTATGACTATGAAATCCAGTACCACCCTAGCAAGGCCAATGTTGTGGCAGATGCATTAAGCAGAAAATTTCAGATTGCGTCTCTCGCATCTTTGGTCATAAGTGAGCATTTAATAGAGGAAGCTCAGAAATTTGATTTGGAGCTTATGATCGAAGAAGCGGCTGTGCAGGTAGCCGCAATGGATCTGCAACCGTCGATACGAGAAGAAATAATTACGAAGCAACCATTAGATCCCGAGCTGGCCAAAATAATTTGGGAAATTCAACAAGGTGTCCATAAGGACCCAGATTTTTCATTGGCCCAAGATGGAGCATTGAAGTTTTGGGATAGATTGTGCGTGCCTGAGGATTTTGATGTCCAAGACTGGATTCTTAAAGAGGCGCACAGCTCACCCTATACAGTCCACCCTGAAAGCACAAAAATGTACAAGGACTTGAAGAAATATTATTGGTGGATTGGAATGAAGCAGACCATAGCAATCTACGTGTCTAAGTGCCTTACCTATCAACAAATAAAGGCGGAAAGACACCGATTGTATGGACTCTTGCAACCACTTCCCATACCTGAGTGGAAGTGGGAAAGAGTCACTATGGATTTCGTAACAAATCTGCCCAACACCAGGAAGGGCATGAATGCAATTTAGGTGATCATAGACAGACTGACTAAGGCAGCTCACTTCATACCGATTAAAATAAGTTATCTGATGGAGAAGCTTGCCTAGATCTACATTGAGAACATAGTCCGCTCACATGGCGTGCCTGTCAGTATTGTGTCTGACAGAGATCCTCGATTTACTTCAAGGTTTTGGAGAAGTCTACAAAAGGAATTGGGATCTCAATTGAATCTTAGTATAGCTTTCCATCCGCAGACGGACGAACAATTAGAAAGAACCATTCAGACTCTGGAGGATATGCTCCGAGCCTGTGTTTTGGATTTGCATACAATAACAGTTACCACTCCACCATTGGCATGGCACTGTTTGAAGCACTCTATGGCAGGAAGTGTTGAACTCCGCTCTATTGGGATGAAGTTGGTGAGCGGAAGTATCTCAGACCTCAGATGATACAAGCAACCTGCGACAAAGTGGATGTCATAAGAGAGAAGATCAAGGCATCCCAGTCGAGACAGAAGAGTTATGCGGATAATCAAAGGAAAGATATTGAATTTGAGATCGGAGAAAAAGTATTCCTTCGAGTGTCTCCAACCAAAGGACTGCTGCGCTTCAACAAGAAAGGCAAGTTGAGCCCAAGATTCATTGGTCCATATGAAATTCTAAACAAAGTGGGACCCGTAGCATATAGGCTGTCTCTACCACCAACTTTATCAGGCATCCATGATGTATTTCATGTGTCAATGCTACGAAAACACATAAACAATCCGACGCATGTATTATCATCTGAACCTAAACAATTGGACGTGGATATGACCTATGAAGAGCACCCCATGAAGATATTGGACAGAAAGGAGCATAACCTCCAAAACCGCATCGTCATTTTCGTGAAGGTTCGATGGGGAAATAACCCAGTGGAAGAAGCTTCGTGGGAACATGAGGAAGAAATGAAGGAGAAGTATCCTTAACTCTTCGGATTACTAGGTAAGCAAATTTTGAGGACAAAATTTTTGTAAGGTGGGGAGAAATGTCAAACCCTGCCCCCTGACTGGCTGGAATTTGACTGAAGTGCAGGAACCCCTGGCCAGGCCACCAGGATCACTATGGAGCATCACTCCACTCAATGAGATCAATGAAAAAGCTTTGAATAAGTTTCCCTATATACTTGTTAGAAGATGGATAGCAGACCCCTGCACTTGCACAGCTCACAGACTGATGTATGATTTGGACCCTAGGTAATCCCTCTCCTCCCTAACATGGTGGGACCCACCTCTGAAAAATCATGTAAAAACCTATGGTGGACATGTCTGGACAATACCCTGACCTAGGGTCAAACCCCTGTGCAATCCCCCTTTGAATTCATGTTGCTAGAATTCACTGGGCCATGGCACTAGGCAATGTGGCAACGCCCAGTGGCTGTTTTTGCATGTATTTAAATATTATAATTTTGGGGACCACCCAACTTGGCCATGGGCACTCTCCAGTGATAGAGGAGACTCTGAGGGACCACCTCATACCCCTAGTTCAGTGTGGACCCCACCAGTGTACCCAGAACTGAACAGAATTAGTTTCAAAAATCAGTTTTTAAAAGAGGAACTGAAGGCAAACATGCCTTTGTTGGCCTTAGGCTATAAATAGGAGGCCATGGGCTCATTTTAGAGCCCTTGGCAAATCTGAAGCCGAAAGAGAGAAGAAAGGAAAGAAGAGAGAGAAAAGAGAGGAAGGGAAGGAAGAAGGAAGGGGGAAGGAAGGAGACTAGCTGCGGCCATTCCAGCCTGCAACCGAACCTCCCTCAGGCCTATTCAGGTATAAAACTATGCCCTCAAGCCTGCTGCCTCCATCTCTTCTCTGTTTTTGTGGTGTTTTGGTCTCTGGGCAGCCCAGACAAGCTAGGGTTTGCCCAATCTTGGTCCAGACCAGCAATGCAGATCTAGTGCATGGTGAATCTGAGATTTTTATTGAAAAAGAAAATTCTGATATGCTACTGCCTTGGCCAAAATCTAGCTGTGCATGGTTGCACTGCCTAGATCCCCTTCTGGTTGATGGAATTAAGCCCAAACTGCAAGCCAGGGTTGCAAAGACCAAACCCTAGGTGGTTGCAGCCCTAAAACCCTGCTAAACATGCATATCCAGCCTTGCATGTGGCTGAATCCAAGATTTCATGTTTGATAAAACCCTAAACACTATTCACCAGGGTTGCTTGGGCAGCCAGATCCAGTCTGATGGTGGATTTGTCGGGCGATCAGCCTAGGGCAAATGGTAGACCACCACAAGGGCTACCTAACCACCCCAACATGCAGAGGATCCATCAAGCCCTTGGCCCTGCAAAGCCCAACCTAGGGAACTCAGCCCTGCTGTCAATTGCAGGCACTGGACGATGCACTGGGCGATGCAGCTTTGATCCGATCTTTACACAACTTTTCTTTTTTCTTCTTCCAAGTCGTTAACTTGAGAAGTTAAAGTCATGTTTTGGTCCTTAAGGGTGTTTATCTCTTTTAAGAGATTCTTTTTGGTAGTAGCTAATTCCATACTACTTTGATAGAGGTCTTCAAAGGCTTCTTCTAATTCTAGAAAATCCTTATCTTTATGAGATGGAGAAGTGGGGGTTACCTCATTTTGACTTTCTTCATCTTCAATAGCCACAAATGCAAGGTTGGTTTGCTCTTCTTCTTGAGATTCTTCATCGCTTGAATCGAATGAGTGTTCGGCTTTGTATACTTTTTTGTATTTCTTTATCTTCGGACAATCTCCCCTATAGTATCCTAGTTTCCTACACTCATAGTAAACAACGTCTTTTGAAGAAGAGTCATTATTTTCTTTAAGAGCAGTTTTACCTTTTTGGTCTCTTGAGAATCTCCTCTTGTTGAATAAGATTTTGCCTTTGTTCTTCAGGAACTTTGAGAACTTCTTTGAGAGATATTCGATCTCGTCATCTGATAGTTCTTTTTCATCATCACTAATTTCATATGATTTGAATGCTACAACCTTCTTCTTCGGTTCTATTGGTTCAATCTCCTTGGTGTCCAGTTTTAGTTCCATCTCATGGGTTTGGAGTGATCCCAACAGCTCATCTAGACTTAATTTGTCGATGTCCTTAGATTCTTTGATTGCTCTAGTCTTGGGTCTCTATTCCTTTGAGAGAGATCTCAATATCTTTCGAACATTTTCACCATTGGAGTAGATCTTCCCTAAACCTTTCAGCTTGTTTACAATGTTAGTAAAATGTGTAAACATTGCATATATATCATCATCATTTTTCATTTTAAATAACTCATACTCATTTACAAGCATATCAATCTTAGATTGTTTGACTTCTGAAGTACCTTCATAGGTAACAATGAGCTTGTCAAACATCTCCTTAGTGGAGTCACACATACATGTCCTATTATATTCATTTTCTCCCAAAGCACATTGGATGTAACTTATAGCCACAGAATTGAGTTGGACTTTTGCTTTGTTAGCTGGAGTCCACTGTCCTTTAGGTTTGTCTATATTGTTTGGTCCATTCCCAATGACTTCTTATACATCAATGTTATTGGCACAAACGAAGTTCTTGAAGCGATTTTTCCAATAGGAAAATCCTTCACCTTCAAAGAAGGGTGGTTGAGTAATATTCTATCCTTCAACCTTACGATTAACAGAGAATCCCATGGACTTAACTCTTAGTCGGATTGAAAAACAATCATGGTCTTGAGCTCCCGCTTTGATACCAAATGTGAATTCACCTAGAGGGGGGGTGAATATGTAAAGGTTGTGGAAATAAAAACTTAATGTGAAAATAAATGAGTTATCGATGAAAATAAACAAACAATAAAGATAACACAAGAAAATTTATAGTGGTTCGGCCAATACTTGCCTACTTCCACTCCTCTCACCTTAGAGAGAATTTCACTAAAACAAATCTTAAGTATGAGCAAGAGAACTCATACAAATCTTGATTAAGAGCAAGAGAACTCAACTAATCTTAATTGAGAGCAAGAGGACTCAACTACTCTTGATTGAGAGCAAGAGGATTCACACAACCAACTACTCTTGATTCTGAGGAAGAGGACTCAACCAATCACTCTTGATTCCAAGCAAGAGGACTCAAACTACTCTTGATTCCGAGCAAGAGGACTCAAACAACCATATAAAATAAAATGGTACTAAGATTAAAGTTACCTCAACTTTAGTAGTGTTTGCTACCTTTCAACTTGAAGCTTAATGCTAAGTGTGATGAAGGAGCTAGTGAGGGAATGTGCTTGAATGTTTGATGAAGAATGCACACTTCAATGCTTTGGATGATCAAGTAGTAATGCCTTTTGATGCCTTTGATTGGCTTTGATTAATTGTGTTTAGCTTAATTAAGCTTACCTATTTATAGGCAAAGGTGCTTAAAGCGTCCAAGAATCATTGCTAATTTTGGATGCAAATCTGTCCTGATCCGGTATGCCGTTTCCCAATTCGGTATGCCGGATCATGGAATATATCCATTGACCAATGGCTAATTCATAATGGTCATAAGCCAATTCAGAATCCTGGATCATGATTCGGTATGCTGGATTGTGATTCGGTATGCCGGATCAGGATTCGGTATGTCGAATCAGCTGTTTTGCTGAACTAGTGTAAGTCCTTGGTTGGACTGACTTGGGTTGATTCCATTGGATAAATCTGGGCCAATTTCTTTGGTTTTAGTCTATGTGAGAAGAGTCTAAAACAACCTCCTAGGGTCACACTACATGTATGTATGTGTGTGTGTGTGATACATTGATTGTGACTTTAACACATGATTTAACAACATAGTACAATTCTAAGACTTCAATCTTCTTCAAGTCTTGAACTTCATTTCTTTACATGAATGTCTTCAAAGTGAGTTCCTCTAACTTGTCTTGATCTTTGTCTTTAAAACTTGTTCTTCATTCTTCATGATTCTTTGATGTCTTGAAAGATTGGACAAGGTTCAATTTGCTTTGAGCATCAATCTCTTGAATTGAATGCTCCCCCTCACTTGGTGCTATGCTCTTATTTAAACGCCTTAAACAAGAGTTAGTACAATTCGATTTATTTGTTATCATCCAAACATATATATCATCATGATAGATGGTTGGAGTTTATGTATGAGGACTTTTCCTCAACACATCCCCAATAAGTTGTCATACCTATAACCAGGGACCTACACCAACAACGATGGTCAACCGTTATAAAAGAAGTGAATCATAATACATAGAAGGGACAAGGCACTTACGAAGTAGAAGCCTCACGGATAGCCGGCCATAGAAGAAGAAGGATGGGGGATAGGCACCTCCTTGCCCTGACATATAAGGTACCACCCAGGCACTGGGAAGGAAGCATCGGGTACCTTGTGAGAACACTAAGGTACCGATGATGACCTACCACCAGTATCGTTAGCAGGAGGAGGGATTACCCCAGGAGCAGACTCAAATGAGGTGGCCTCACGGGCGCCAGCAACAGTTCATAGGACTTGAGGCCGGTCGGAGCCTAGGCACACAAGAAACTATTAGTAACCAAGAGAAAATAGAAGGACAAGAAGCAAATGGGTTTGAAGCTTACCCATGGACCCGAAGGAGTGAGCCGTACACATATAAGCTCCTTCGCCCTATACCCGCGGTAACGACCCCATAAGTTAGGCTCGACGAAGGGCCGAGCATTGGCGCCCTTCATGAACTAGTTCATCTCCCTCTTGAAGAGTATCTCTGGCTCAAGCACGAAGTGAGGAGGCCTCATGGGAATACAAGGCCTCTCAACATTGGGCCATTGCCTATAGGCCTGATCCCTAGGTACCAAGTGTGAGGATCCGTTTCGGAACCACGGGTTCCCCACTTGGTTCGGAGGGTTATTATGGTCCTCTGTTGGAGAGAGAAGGAATGCGTCTTCTCGGGTATATGTCAATTTATCAGGGGATGGGGGTCATACAATTAAATGAAATGGAGTCGCTACCTACGATTAGGGTCGAGGACCTATTGGTGTAGCCCTATAAAGGGCTACGGGACTTCGTTTGGTTTGGTCAAAGATTAGGGGTAAGTGGTCAAGTTACGAGAGTGGGAAGGTGGTAGGCACCCACCTCGCCCGGGTGAACCAGTCTTTCTACTAGATGCTTGTTTTCGAATATTCTCCCTTTTTATGGCCTATTCCCACATGAATGTCTAAAATGATGCGCAAACAGATTAACTAACATTAATCTAATTTACATTAACTACTGTACACTACACGAGAATAATTTAAAAGTCTACATTAATACAAAATTTAAGGTTTAATGAAGAAAATAAATACCTGTATGCTTTAAACCAATACAATTATGCGAGACGGATCATGTCCCCCAGCTCAGGTGGAGGCAAAAGACTGGCTTTATCCTTCATTGGGCAGAGTAATGGCTTATGGGTGTCGGGTACTAGAACCTCGGACAGAATAACGATGTCAGATAGCTTCGGAGTCCAGACACTTTGGTGTTGGGCAGAGTGACTACTTACGAATGTTGGGTGCTAAGACTTCGAACAGAGTAACAGCATTAGAAAGTTTTGGAACCCAGACACTTAGGTGTCGGGCAGAGTAACGGCTCATGGATATTGGGTGTTAGGATCTCAGATAGAATAACAGCGTCAAAAAATGGGTATTTTAGACATCGGACAGAGGGGCTAGGCCATGGGGGATTCCTGGGGCTTGGATAGAAAGTGGTCGGGGAAGGCGGATTTGGGTGACCCAGACTTCAGACACAGGGATTAGGCTCAAAGGCCCGAAATTGGGTTGAGGAAAAGCCCCTAAACAAGGAAAACAGGAAAAAAAATAGAAAACAGAGCTCTAGGGGTGCCTCCTCTCCCACAACTTGAAACTTGTTGAAATGAGGGGTGGAGGGGGCTATTATTGGCAAAATCACGCCTGGCAGCACTGCTGGGGGTGCACTGCAGTGTCGTGGGGGAGCAATAAATAAAAAAAGGGTTTTGGGCACGTGCAGTGCCACATGGCAGCATCGCATAACACGTGCAGTGCTGCCCGATAGCACTATGGGGTGCATCGAGCAGCGTACGCAACGCCGCATGGCAGCATCGCACAGCGTAGTATAGCAGCACCGCACATGCGCGTAGTGCTGCCATGTGGGGCTGCCATGTAGCGATGCTATCACGTGTAGGGTACTGCGCAGTGCTGTAGCTGCTTGCTGAATGTTAGAAGCGCTTTTTGAGGTGAAATAGGGTGTCTTTTTTACTGGGTTTTTGAAGGGCATTACCAGTCTTTCATGTCCGATTGTCGTCATCGCTGGGAGAGGTGACAAAATTCAGCGTCTATAGTTTGCCCGTCTTTGCCAGAAGCCTGTGCCAACAACGGAAGGGTAAAGATAAAAGACCGCTTGGTTTTTGTCACCAGGAGCATGATTTGCCACCAATTTGCTCAAAGGTGGTGGAGTTGACCGATAAAACCGCGTTTCAGTAAACCATTCTACAAATCTTTTGAGTAACTACTACCATCACTTCTCTCATAAGCGATGGTGTTCCCTTGGTAAACTTATTCAGTAAGCCTCCTTGTGTCGAGCAACTACTCCATCACTTTGCTTAAAGGTAATGGAGGTTTTGAATGACAAAACCTGTTTCGATAAATCGCTCAATGAATGATAAAACCTATTTTGGTAAACCATTCAGTGAAATATTTTTGTGTTTGGAACGATAAAACCTATTTCGGCAAATCGCTCGGTGAGTCTTTAAAAATTTTGAACGATAAAAACCTATTTCGGTAAACCATTTGGTAACAACAGTTGCTCAATTGGTCGATCAAGAAGATCAGATGTCAGCGTGGGTCAATGGTTTGCTGGCAGCGGGTGATCAAAAGATCGGATTACAACGGATGATCAAAGATCAAATGGCAACGAGAGATGAAAAGATCAGAAAACAACAGAGGAATGATAGTAGATGATCGAAGATCAGATGGCAATGGGTGATCAAAAGATTGGATGGCAACGGGCGATCAAAAGATCGGATGACAGTGGATAATGGTTCTGAGCAACGCTCTGCTAGATTATGATTTTTTTAGCAACATTTGATTGGATTTTGATTTTGAACAACGCTCAACTGGATTTTGATTTTGAGCAACGCTCGTCTGGATTTTGATTTTGAGCAACGCTCAAGGTTTTGATTTTGAGCAACGCTCGTTTGGATTTTGATTTTGAGCAACGCTCAGGGTTTTGATTTTGAGCAACGACGCTCAGCGGGATTTTGATTTTGAGCAACGACGCTCAGCGGGATTTTGATTTTGAGCAACGCTCGACAGGATTTGGATTCTTCAACAGAGTTTTGGTTTTGAGCAACGCTTAGTAGGGTTTTGATTTTGATCAACGCTTGAGCAGGATTTTGATTTTAAGCAACGCTCAGCGGGATTTGGGTTCTTCAACAGAGTTTTGGTTTTAAGCAACGCTCAGTAGGGTTTTGATTTTGGGCAACACTCAACAAGGTTTAGATTTTGAGCAATGCTCAACAAGGTTTTGATTTTAAGCAATGCTCAGCAAGGTTTTGGGTTTGAGCAACGCTCGATAAGGTTTAGACTTTGAGTAATGCTCAATAAGATTTTGATTTTGAGCAATGCTCAGCAGGGTTTAGATTTTTAGCATCGCTCGACGGGATTTTGGTTTTGAGGCTGAGGTGGCATCACTCAACTAGAAGGATAGGGTCAACGAGTGATCAAGCCATACGCAAGTATATCAAAGATCAGAAGACCACAGGAGATCGGACTATACGTGAGTATAGCGGAGATCGGGAGACCACAGGAGGTTGGACTATACACTAGTATAGGGGAAATCAGAAGACCACGGGAGGTTGTACTATACACGAGTATAGGAGAAATCAGGACACCACGAGAGGTCGGACTACACACGAGTATAGTGAAAATCAAGAGACCACGGGAGGTCAGACTATACGTGAGTATAACGGAGATCAGACAATAGGAGATCAAGCTATATGTGAGTATAACAAAGATCAAGAGACCACTGGAGGTCAGACTATACATGAGTATAGCGGAGATCAGAAGACCCTGTGAGGTCGGACTATACGCGAGTATAGAAGAGCTTAGGAGACCACGGGAGGTCAGATTATTGGCGAGTACAACAGAAATCAGGAGACCATAGGAGATCGGACTATACGCAAGTGTAGCAGAAATTAGGAGACCACGGGAGGTCGGTCTATACGCGAGTATAGCAGAAATCAAGAGACCACGAGAGGTTGGTCTATACATGAGTATAACAGAAATCAAGTGACCATGGGAAGTCGGTCTATACGCAAGTATAGTAAAAATCAAGAGACTATGGGAGGTCAAACTATATGCGAGTATAGCCGAGATTAGAAGGACTATGTGCGACCATTTGATCATTGCTCGACCGTATCTGATCTTTTTGAGGATGAGACAGCATTACTCGACTGGATTTGATCTTTTGAGGATGAGAAGGAATCACTCGACTGGATTTGATCTTTTGATGGATCGATCTGAATGAGAGTACAACTGAGATCGAAGATTCACGGGACGATCGAACTATGCACGAGCACAAGGGGGATCAAATTCGTAGGGCAGTCAAACTATGCACGAGTATAGTGGGTTTAATGAATGATTAAGCTATACATGAGTATAGTAGAGATTAATAGGATCAAGTTGCACAAGAGTGCGGAATTTTTAAAGGTCATTGATGAATTCAATAGTGGTTGAATAATCAAATTACGCACAAGTGCAGAAGAGATCGAAGGTTTGGTAAAGCCAAACGTGAGTGTGATGGGAGTTAAGTAATATGAGATCTAGTTGTACACGAGTTCAATGGTGATCAAATGAGTAGGTTACATGTGAGTACAATAGAAATCAAAGCATTGGACGATACATATGACAATACAATCCTTATGAATGATGAAAATTGAAAAGCAATCCAATATATATACCATGAGAAGTCAAGTAGTGCGCAGGTACTACAGTAATAAAACGTTATCTAAATTGCAAAAGTGAAAACAATCCTATGAAAAAAAAAATTATTTAAAGAGAAAACAATCCTATGATGAGAACATGGACAAAAGAAACACAATCACACACGATCATAGATGCTTACCAAATATCTTCCATTTTTATACTGCACAACACCTGTTCTTCACAAATGGTTAGTGAACAATTGTTATGGCATCATCAAAAACCTAGATAGACAATCTGGGAGTCGCTCAAGCATTTTTCATGATTGTGATTCATACTTTTTATTTTATTATTTTTTTCTTTTCTTCTTTCTCTTATTTTTTTCCTTTTTGAAAAACAATTTTATTTGCAAAAGCATTTCATTTTGAAACCTTGTTGCACAATTCCACCTAGACATGTTATTCACATCCCTGTTACATGCGTAGGTTCGATAAACATTGAGGGGCCAAGATCGAATGGGTAGAACTTTGCCCCAATGAGTCAGAATGGATACGACCAAGTTGGGTGGTTAGGTCATTATTCCCTTCCTCCATGGGTAGCTTCGTCCTTCTGCGTGGTCATGTCAAACCCTGCCCCTGGCTGACTGGAAATTTTGATTGAAGGATAGGAACCCCTGATCAGGCAACCAGGATCACTGTGGAGCATCACCCCAGTGACTTGGATTGATGACGATGTGTGGATCATCCTACATGCCTGTCAGTAGGTAGACAGCAGACCCCAATAGATGTACAGCCCATTGCCTGATATATGGTTTGAATCCTAGGTAATCTCTCTCCTCCTTATAATGGTGGGACCCACCTCTGTAAAAGTGTGTAAAATCTCCTATGGGGCATGTGGGGACAATACCCTGACCAAGGGTCAAACCCCTGTGCAAGCCCATTGAATTTCAACTTGCTAGAATTCTCTGGACGATGGCACTAGGCAATGCAGCAAGGCCCAGTGACATCGCCCAGTGAGTGAAACAGTACATTTTTAATAATTTTTAATTATGGTGACCACCCAATATGAACATGGGCACCCTCCATGGATAGAGGGAAGTCTGAGGGACCACCTCATACCCTTGGTTCACTGTGGATCCCACCAGTGTGCCCAGAATCAGTCAGAATCAGTTTAAAAACTGATTTTCAAAAGAGGCCTTCCCAGGCAAACAAGCCTCATTGAGGGCTGGGCCTATAAATAGGAAGGTCTTGGGCTCATTTTAGAGCCCTTGGCAGTTCTGAAATCCGTGGGAGAGAAGAGAGGGAAGAAAGGAGAAAAAGAAGAAGAAGGAGAAGGAAGAAGGAAGATGAAGGAAGGGGAGCTGCTGCAAACTTGCATCCCATCCAGGTTCGAGTCTTCCCAGACTTGCTTAGGTATAAACATACCTGCATATACCTGTTGTCCCCATCTCTTCTCTGTGTTTACTGTGTTTTTGCTCCCTGGGCAGCCCTGAACAGCTAGGGTTTGCCCAGATCAGCTCCAAATCTGCCATGCAAGCTTTGTGCATGGAAGATCTGTGATCTAGGTATAATTTCAATGGGCTGATATACTGTTTATGGGAACCGAAACTGACTGTGCACAGCTGCACTGCCAGATTGCCCTGTTGCTCTATGATTTGGAACCCTGGGTGCAAGCTAGGGCTGTACAGACCTAACCCTAGGTAATCACAGCCATGAAGCCCTGTTTTGCAACCATTTCCAGCCTTATATGTGGCTGGAATTGAATTCCAAGATTGAGAAAAACCCTGTGATACTATTTACTAGGTTGTCTGGGTAGCCATTGGTAGCCTGATGGTGGGCCTAGTGGGGGATCCATTAGGATCAAATTGAAGGTCATCCCAAGGGCTACCTAACCCCCCTGACATGCAGAGGATCAAGTCTAACCTCAGCCCTGTGGGCCCAACCTTGGGAACTCAGCCTAAATGTCGATTGCAGCCTTTGGGCGATGCACTGGGCAATGCAGACATCGCCTAGAGCCATCGCCCAGTGAATGGAAAGTTGCTGTATTGCTAATCTGACTTTGGGGAAACTCACCCTTTGGCTTTTGGACACTATAGGAGGTTGGGAAATGACCAAAAAGCCCTTCCCCACATCTGTTTATGGTCAAGGAATACTTTGGAACCCTAGTGGGCCCCGCAGGTGAAGGAAACCCTACTGTGCTTGGTCATGCAGCATAGGCAAGCTGTGGATAGCACTGTGGACCTGGTCTGACCTAGGGTCAGGTACAACTATTGAAAATGACCATATTACCCTTGTGCCACTGACACTGGATAATGCACCGGGACATGGGTCTAAGACCCAGTGCAAGGCCCAGTGATCCCAAATGAGTACCAATCAAGCACCGGGTCAACCCAGTAAGCTTAGGTTAACCCTATGAGTACTATGATAGGCTAAAAACTTAATATGACAACTTTTGATTTATATCTAGGAATTGATTCCGCGCTCGAGGTCAACAACCAGACTGCTATTGGAGCTGAGTTTGCAATCGAGTATTTAGAACCAAACTCAGGTGAGTGAATAATACTATCATATGTGCATGTGTAATTATGATGTTATGCCGGCTAATAAGAATTGAATTATATATACTGTGTTATTTACTTGTATTCAAATTACTCAAATCACCGCATAATGACTGTCTGTTGATCAACACTGTGAATTCTTATATGATGATTGTGATTGTTAAACTAGATGCCATAGTCGGCTTGGAAATGAGGCCTGTGGTAGCCCGTAGAATGGGATGCGGTTGACACCACCCGACTCATACGATGCCATATAGACATGGGGTTAGAGTTTCATCACCCGTGCTACGCACCCTTGACAATAGGGGTTTAGGTGTTGGATGCTTGTGAGGGTGACCATATGTATATGAGAAAAGAAATGAAAAGAAATGAAAGAACACCGGAATGGTGAATGAAAAGAAATGAAAGAACACCGGAATGGTGAATATGGGATGTAAGCTAAAGAAAAGAAAAGAGGAAAGAAATGGATTGCCCTACAGGTTAATCACAAAGGGCTGGTCGGGTTGACCTTGGTGACTGATGCGGGGGCTGACTGGTCCTCTCCGACAACTCAATGGGTGTATCGCGGGAAGGGGTTAGAAGCCCGCACTAGGGATACATGTATTGGGGATTGTAGTAGCACTGACCTAACTTAGTTGTATTGTTAGAAGGCTAATAAATAATTTGGACTTGCATATCATGTAGGGACATATGAACTATGAATTATGATTGCATATGCATGCATGATTGATGTTATTTGCTCATGAGCTCAGTGGGGCTCACACTCTGTTATACATTGTTTTTCTTAGATGATTTTGCAGATAGATGTCAGTGTGGCCTGGAGGGTTATCTCGAGGAGGAGAGTCCTGGTTGTTACGATGATGTTGGTGTGGACCTCGACGGAGGTCATACCGATCCTACGTACTTTCTCGGTGGTCATTGATGAAGACCGTTGAGAAGTGCTTCTGATGCTTTTTGTTTTGGGGACTCCTTTTTGTTTTTGCTAGGAGTTCATCCCCGTTCTGACTGTGGACCGGTTGTAGTTTTTACTTTCTTTTCTTTTTGGGGTTGAGTATGCTCACCCTGTATATATATGTGTATATATTGGGGATTGTCAGCTTTGTTTTCTACTTTGTGGGTGGATGGGAAATGTAACAAAACAATCTTTCTTATGTATAGACTATCATCATTTCCCCGTATCACTATGCTTCCTTTATTTATTGAAATTGTAGTTTTACTGCAGCACTCTGATCTTACTTATGGTGATGAGATGAATGTGGTTCCAGCACTGCTTCTAGATCCGTGGGATTTGGCGGATTGCCGTTATGCAATTCGGTTCACCTACCCAATCCTCTTAGGGGGTGGTTTGGGGTGTGATAGGTCACTTCGTCCTTTTAGGCCAAGATTCTTCAATGATTAGGAATTGATCCCTACGGACAGAATCCATCCTTAATCTTGCATGTCCTTGCTCGGTAGATTGCCCAAGAAACAAACTTTCATCCTTATGCCCCATCATCTTGGATAGAGATTGCCCCAATAACAACCCGATTCCTCTTCTGGTATTCCTCTGGTCACCTTGCTGGTTAAAAGGGCAAGCATACTGCTGCTGACATTCTGCATCATAAATTCTCTTGATCTTGGTAGAAAGTTTCAAACATTCCTTTTTTTTATCACTGGGCCGCATCAAAGAGAGAGATACTGATGAAGAAGAGGGTAGAGTGGAAATATGGAGAATAGAAGAGATGGAGAAGTAGATGGACAGACGGAGGATTGTACATGTGGGAGGACCAAACTTGATTGTTCTTTTATCAAGTTGTCTACGTACCCTAATTAGGGATCAGGTCAAACGTAGTTCAGGACAAAGATGTCCCAATATCAAAGCCTTGATAATTAAGTTCCATCATAGCCAGGTGAGCTCGAAGCTGTGGATGAGAATCTCATCATTATTTAGACCGAGAGGACTTTACTAGGTTGTAATGGGGCTTAGGACTGGGTTCCAAAGGATGGTAAAGGCTCAAATGTGCCCCTAGGATCCAACCATGACTTGACACTTCTGCTCCCAAAATTCTACCAGGAATCCGGTAATCGAATTCTCTTCTTTTTTTTTCTTTGGGATTTTAACAATTTTTCTTTCTAGAAGTGTAATCGAGAAGTTAGGTAATCCTTCTCATTTTAACTGAGGGCTTTACCCTCGAAGATTGACTGACAATTTTGACAATATTGTCTCCAAAGGAAAAGTGGCAATTTTTACCCCATAGTCTAATTGCTCCCAATTGTTTGCAAGATCTTGAGCCAATGCATCCTCTCTTTTTCAAAAAAAAATTTCTCTTATTTTTTTTGCTCTTTGTTTTTTTTTTTAACTTTCATTTTTTTTGCTTCTCTTTTTCTTTTGTTTTTTTTCTTTTTTGAATTCTCTCTTCTTTTTTTTTTTGGACTCTTTCATCATTTCCTCTTTTTTTTTTTTTTTTTTTTTTGAACTCTCATTTTTTATTTGGCTCAACTTTGGTTTTGGAGACGGAGCTTCTTTTTGTTTTTTTTATCCTTCGGATACGTACGGCCTTTGGCCCTTGTGACATCTTTCTTCAACACGGTGACTCCTTCCGGTTGGACCCTAGAAGCTAGTGGGGCATTTGATGAGCAAGAGGATACATGGATAAAGAGGTGTAGGTGGGCGAAAGTTAGTTTTTTTTTTTACAGAAAAGGCTAAGGCTCAACTGGGGGACTGACGGATTTTGATGTCTCAGGATTTATTTGGGATGACTAGAGGCCAAAGGGGGCCTCCCTTAATAGGCTTTATAAGATGAAATCTTCATCTAAGCTTCCGGCTCGTTTGAAGGGGATCAGATGTATGGAAAGCTCAAGATCTTTGACCATCAAGACTTTGATATTGAAAAAGGGGTAACGGATTTTTTTTGGCTTTTTAACTAACAGCATGAGATCATCATAAACTGCCATTTGAATGAAAGTGAAGAGAAAGAGAACGAATTGATGGACAAGAAAACATATTCATTGGTAGCTAATGGAAAACACATGGTGGATGAGATTACAGAAGCAAATTTGACTGAATGAAAGACCTAAAGACCTAAGAGATACAGACCTAATGACGTCTTTAGTGCGATCCTATCTACACAAGAGTTAGGTATTGTCGCTGCTTTGTCACGGGACCGTGCAGTTTGTACCACCTAGAAGTGCCCTTCTAACTAGAGCTAGGTACTAGATCCATTTTAAGTCGGCCAACGAGACTGATGCTCATCAAGTTAATGACCGTAGTTTAACACCTTTGGGTGATAATGATGACCTCAATTAGTATCTGCCCCCGATTTAAACTTCCCTGCTTCCGGTTGGTCCTGGATAGCATGCCCGAGTGCAATGCATTCATCAGTAGGGTGCCCCTTTTGGGTGTGATAGTTGCAGTAGTGATCCGGGTCATACCAAGATGGTGGAGGATCTCTTACGGGTCACGGTTAAACTGTGCTCAAAAGCCCTAGTTTCTTCAATTCAGCATATGCCATAGACCTGGTGATGCCCAAATCAGTGAACTCACGCTGATTTGAATTTACCATATTCACCTCCGTGTTTTGGTTCTGATTTTGCATCATGTAACTATCTTGATCGTGTGCATCTCTAAACAATTTGTCTTCAATGCGCTTCCTTGTGGTCATGAGCGCTTCAAAAGTTGTGAGGTGTTGACAGTAGAGACAATCATGATATTCTCCATACAGTTTCTCTAAGATCATCTCCACCTATTCTGCTTTTGTCGGGCGCCTCCATATTTTTGCGGCCTTCTCTCTAAACCTCATGATGAAATTGGAGAACCCTTCATTCGGCACTTTCCTTTGTGTCTCCAGCTCTCGTCGTGTGATATCCAATTCAATGTTGTAAGAATATTGTTTGGTGAACTCCTTTACAACTACCGACCATGTCTGGGTTTGAGCTTCATCTAGTTGTGTCAACCATTGTAAAGCTGATCCAGCCAATGAATAGTGGAAGGCTTGGCCCATCTGATTTTCTGTGAGATTTCAAGCCTTGGCCACGGTGATGAAGATTTTCAGATGGGCTTTGGGGTCTCCAGTTCCTTCAAATTTTTCAAGCTTCCATTTAAAGTCTTCAGGTATTCTTCCTATCGGAAAGAAGACCAAACCATCCTTTGGTTTCACAACTGCCTTACCCTTCATGGCAATTTCCAGTTTCTTGACCTTTTACCTCATTTGCTTTTCCCTTTCAGTCTCAAGCGGATTCTGTAGGGTATTGACAACCACAACCTCCTCTTCTTCTGTCATGACTTTGGGCTGCTCCCTAGGTACCGTCAGTGTCATCCTAGGTTCTGCGGAGGTTTGTGCATTATCTCCTCTAAACTGGCTCTGCATCGTTTGAACCATTTGCGTGACCTATTGTTTTATTTGTGTCATTTCCTTCAGCATGCTGACCATTTCCTGATTCAGTACTTCATTTGATAGACTGGCATTTGACGGATCCATGGTGCCCACACTAGGTGATGACCTTACTAGACTCTGCCTAAGTGGAGGAATGGAAGTATGTAAGACCTCTAGGGATTTAATTGGACCAACTCATGTTAGCCCATTATCATGACGGGCCCACATGAGTAACAAGAATATTTCTTGTCGTGGATTGTGCTTTACAGAACTTATTTTAGGACTTGAGAAGATTTTTTTTTACATTTTTTTATTTATTTATACCAGAAGATATACATAAACAAATATATACAAACAAGGTTAGTCTGCGTAGCAATTTGCCTTTGACCTCTTGGTTCCATCTTACTCAGGTAATTAATGGTGTATTTATATCGACACCCAGGGTTAATCAGGGAAGGCCCTTATAATCTCAAAATTGATGTAGTGACACCATAAATCCTTCATTGTTCGATGGTTTAGGTCAAATTGGAATCGTTACACAGTAGCAAACAAAATGGCCTAATTGAGAATCTCTCAGCGGTCTATCCTTTGCTAATACGGGATGCCTCGTACCGCAAGATGATCAAAGCTCTATCATTGACATACCATACTAGATAGCGTATCATTCTTTGAGGGACAATCGAGGAAACTTTTTTTTTCGATACACTAGCCCCGATGGATATGTCATTTTTGACGAGGGACTATCGAGGGACGGATAGAGCCCCTCCTTACGAAATGCAATCCATATTAAGAAAGGTAGACCACCGAGAATCTCGTTTTCATCCCTACTATGTTAGTTTATGGTGTATCCTAATCGTATATGGTCTAATTTCCTGCATGATGCATGCAATAGGTAGGCTAATAGGATAGATCAAGGTTACCCTTGACAGAATCGATATACCTATCGCTCGTGGTTGTGAATTGTGGGTACGTGATCCTTTTGATATACCTGGGGAATAGGTCATGCGATCTCAGAGTAATCAGTGCCCTTTTTGGGTAGCGAAGTACCCTATGGTACACTAGTGAATACCCTCGTCGGTGATTCTAGATCCATACATTAAATATCAAGAGTTGTGGCTTCACCATGAGTTACCCATGACTACATATGGGGTCCAACGACTAACCACGAGGCTGTGTGTTTCCATGACGTGCGTGTGTACATGATAGTGGTGCAGGAAGCGGCTATCATCCAATCTCAAAGTACTTAGTATCATGTGCCCCACCTCCCCGAGGTAGAGGCACAATAGGGAGTACCCTCGTCGTTTGATTTCACTTAGAACACGATGCATGATGCAGTTAGTACAACAAAAGGGGTTAGCCAAACACATTACCAATCAAACAATGTGGAAGGAAGAATATTCTTATGTTCAACGGTAGTACCTAGTATCAAAAGCTTGACCATCATCCCCAGTGGAGTCGCCACTGTGAGGATCCATTCTGGAACCGCACATTCCCCGCTTGGTTCGGAGGGTTATTATGGTCCTCTATTGGAGAGAGAAGGAATGCGTCTTCTTGGGTATATGTCAATTTAGCAGGGGATGGGGGTCATAAAATTAAATGAAATGGAGTCGCCACCTAGGATTAGGGCCTATGACCCATTGGTGTAGCCCTGTAAAGGGCTACGGGACTTCGTTTGGTCTGGTCAGAGATCCGGGGTAAGTGGTCAGGTTACAAGAGTGGGAAGATGTTAGGTACCCACTTCGTCCAGGGGAACCGTACTAGATGCTTATTTTTGAATATTCTCCCTTTTTTAAATGTCCTATTCCCATATGTATGGCTAAAATGATGTGCAAACAGCTTAACTAATATTAATCTAATTACATTAACTACTGTACACTACACGAGAATAATTTAAAAGTCTACATTGTTATGTAATTCAAGGTTCAATGAAGAAAATAAATTATTGTTTGCTTTAACCCAAAACAATTATGCGAGACGGACCGCATCCCCCAGCTCAGGTGGAGGCAAAAGACTGGCTTTATCCTTCGTTGGGCAGAGTAACGGCTTATGGGTGTCAGGTGCAAGGACCTCGTACGGAATAACGGCGTCAGATAGCTTTGGAGTCCAAACACTCGGGTGTTGGGCAGAGTAACAGCTTACGGATGTCAATTGCTAAGACCTCAGACAGAGTAATGGCATCGAAAAGTTTTGAAACCCACACACTCGGGTGTCGGACAGAGTAACGGCTCACGGATATCAGGTGCTAGGACCTCAGACAGAATAACGATGTCAGAAACATGTATTTTGGACATCAGACAGAGGGGCTAGGCCATGGAGGATTCCCGGGACTTGGACAAAATGTGGTCGGGGAAGGTGGATTTGGGTGACCCAGACTTCGGAAAGAGGGACTAGGCTCGAAAACCAAAAATCGGATTGGGGAAAAGCCCCTAAACAAGGTGATGGGACAAAGAACCTAGCATCGCGAGAATGAGCTAGAGGGGTCGCGAGTCAAGAACTAAGACCGTGCCTAACTAAGTGCGAGCCTGCGAACTCTTGCGGCTCGAGTTGGATGCCAAGCTATGAGCAACATGCAGAGCGGGGAGCCTGGTCGCGCTCTAGCCCGTACTGCTGCTAGGGGCATCGCGCTCGCCCTCAGACGACAACGACCTTGCCACAGCCAGGTGTGCGAGGAACGACCTCCATACTTCGTGTAGATAACGCAGTGATTACTAGGGGCCAGCATGGCCCGAGATTCTCGCCCACGGTGCGTGGGAAGTTATGGATAAACATTATCCCACGCATCACTCCTAAATGTACTCACTCCACTCCGAGAATCTAGGTTTCCTATTCAGCCACGATTCTACCCCTCAACCACCTTAAGTAAGGGAGGTAACACTCATCACATCTATCTGAATTCTCTTTGAATCATTTGTTGCTCAGAGATCTAACTTAAGCATCGGAGTGAGATCACAGGCTTCTGCTAATCTTGTCTTGCAGGAGAGATCACTCCAGCAGGTTTCTTGACGCAATAGTTTGGCGTCGTCTATGGGAACGATAGTTGTATAGCCTTAAAACTTCTACCAGCCACCCAGTTCCAGATCAGGGCCGGCGAACAAAATGTTGTTCCTTCCAATACTGAAGTTCCACCAGCCGTGGAAAACCTGGTAATGCATCGGGTAACCAAGAACACCCGCGGTGGGGGACAGGCCGAAAAGCAGACCTTACGGTGAACCAACACTGCACCGATCGGATCCCAGTTACCAGCGACAAGAGTCGCAGCAGGGTCACAGCCGTCGGTGATCAAGACGGCTAGATAAAATACAGCCCGAGATCAGGGTCAATCCAGCCGAAGTACACGGGCGCTACCACCTCCACCTCTGTTACCTGAGGGATTTACCCCTGCAACCATAGATCTCAATGCACTGGCCAATGTGGGTCAGATCCAGGACCTGCAGTGGCAAGTTCTCCACCAGAACAAGTTCCTTAGGGATGTGGTCAAAGAGCTGCAAGCTTTAAGAGCAGCCAACCAGATAGCCGCCACAACCGCTGGCCTACCTCCAGTACCAGTCCTGCCCCCAACGCCAGCCAAAGATGACGCATGGACAACAGGGAGTAGGGTCGGATCCTCACACCCATCTAGGAGAAATTTACCTCCACCGAAGATCGTCCGTATCGAAAACCTGCCCACTAGAAGCAGGCCCTCGCGCATAGGGGAGCACTCAACGTCCACCAATCGGAGGACCCATAGAAGAACGGAGCGAACTCGCTCCAAAGCCTCCGATGTATGGACTGAACAAGTCAGCCAGCAGAGGTCACCCTGACATGACCTCAGGGATGAGTTGAATGCGCGACGCGCACGCGCTGACCCCACCACCAACCAGATCGTGGAGAGTGCGCTTGACCGTAAGCTCAGAGAGATGAATACCAAGATTGAGGCCCTAGAGAAGGGCAGCACCCCTGAGGAGAGTTTCAGGCCCAGCCAGGATCCCTTCACGGCCAAGATCAGGAGGGACGAATTCCCTAGGGGCTTCAAGCCTCCAACCTTTGAGGCTTATGATGGGAAGGGTGACCCTAACGACCACATCAGTTACTTCAATGCCATGATGACTGTATACGGTGGGTCTGATGTCGTGTCGTGCTGCTCCTTCCCAACCTCCCTCAAAGGACCAGCAACACTCTAATTCGCCAAGCTGAAACCCAACTCGATCAAAAGCTTCATTGAGTTGACCAGGGCATTCATGAGCCACTTCCAGAGCAGCGTCAAACAAAAGAAGACCGCTGCTAACCTCTTGGCAGTAAAGCAGCGACCTGATGAGTCCATCAGGGATTATATCACTCGCTTCAATGGAGAAGCTCTGGAGATTAAGGACCTGGATGGTGCTATGGCCTTCATCGCCTTGCATAACGGGGTCACCAACCATGACTTAGTGAAGTTGCTCGCCCTAGACCCAATCACCACCATGCCACAGTTGTTGGATTGCTACTACCAATACGCCAACATGTTCGATATCATAAAGGCACGAAAGGCAGTAGATACAAAGGCCACAGAGAAGAAGAGAATGAGCGAGAAGGATGAAAAGAAGAAAGCACCAAGAGGGTGAGGTCAGACCGAGACCAAAGCCTGGATTACACTCCTCTCAACACTAGCAGGACCAAGATCCTGATGGAAGTATATGATCGAGGCTTGCCACAATGGCCCAGGTCAATGTTCTCTAGGCCTGAGGACAGAAATAAGAACAAGTACTATAAATTCCATAAGGATGTCGGCCACGACACCGAAGACTATAGGCAGCTGAGGAAAGAGATCGAAGACGTGATTCAGAAGGGCCATCTGAGACGTTATGTCAAAGAGGATGGAAAGGAAAACTCCAGAGGTCGTGAAGCCATGAGGAAGGACCCTAGAAGAGATGACCGAGCCTGATGAGGAAATGACCGAGATCATCGAGAAGACCAGCACGACGACCAGAGGGGGGACAGGAAGAACCCAGACAAAGCTAATACCTCCACGGCACTTGCCATTCTCACCATTCTGGGAGGCCCAGGATAAGAGTCATCCCAAAAAGCGAAGGCCAAGGCATGGTTCGTGGCAGTGGCTGAAGTGCCCAAGAAAAAGGTATAAAAAGAGCCCCTAATCACATTCTCCAATGATGACATGGAGGGGCTGAACTAGCCACACAACGATGCTATCGTGGTTTAGGCAGTTATAGCCAACCAGCCCATTCACAGAATTTTGGTGGACACAGGGGCATCAGTTGACATGCTGTCATATGATGCCTACTTGCAATTCGGGTTCAAGCTAGGAACGTTGAAACCAGAGGCCGCACCATTATACGAGTTCTCTGGAGCACCCGCCCCGATCAAGGGGTCGGTAGAACTCTTGATGACAGTGGGGACCGCCCCTTGTCAAAAAACCATAAAAGTAAATTTTATGGTGGAACGAGTCATGATTGCCTACAATGTCATCTTGGGCAGGCCAAGCTTGAACGAGCTAGGAGCTGTGGTCTCCACCAAACACTTGAAGGTCAAGTTCGCTACCCTTAACGGCATAGGGGAATGCCAAACAGAGCAAAAGAAAGCCTGGGAGTACCACGCCGCCTTCCTAAAATAGATCAAGGGCAACTGTAGGGGAATGGCCTACACTATGGAAGTCGCGGATAACTGAGAGGGCAACAAGCATTATCAGCGAGGAGAGCCCGTTGAAGAACTTATTAAAGTCACAGATAACCGAGAGGGTGACAAGCATTATTAGCGAGAGCCCATTGAAGAACTCATTGAGGTCGCGCTGGATGACCAGGACCCTACAAGGATGGTGAAGATTGGGTCGCTATTGAAGCCGGAGGAAGCAAGGGAGCTCACCTCGTTCCTCCAAAAAAATAAGGACGTGTTTGCCTGGTCAGCAACTGACATGCCAGGCATACCACGCCACATTGCAGAGCACGCCCTGTACGTGGACCCAGCCAGGAAGCCAATCCAACAGAAGGGAAGAACTTTTACCCCGGAGAGGCAGGCCGCGATGAAGGAAGAAATAGAGAAACTCAGAGCATCTAGCTTCATCAGGGAAGAGTAGTTCCCTACCTGGCTCGCCAACGTGGTGATGGTACCCAAGCCAAATGGGAAATGGAGGATGTGTGTAGATTACACCGACCTCAACAAAGCATGCCCAAAGGACGAGTACCTGCTGCCAAGGATAGACCTCCTGATAGATGCGACCGTTGGACACGAGAGGCTAAGTTTCATGGATGCATACTCAGGGTACAACCAAATCCTGATGAAGGAAGGGACCAAAATATACACTACGTTTCACTCGGACCAGGAAAATTTTTGCTACCTGGTCATGCCTTTTGGCCTAAAGAATGCAGGGGCGACATATCAAAGGATGGTCAACAAAATATTCAAGGCCCAGATCGGTAAGAACATGGAAGTGTACGTGGACGACATGTTGGTCAAGAGCGTAAAGGCAGAGGATCATCTGGCCAACCTCGATGAGGCGTTTCAGACGCTATGTGCCCACCAGATGAAGCTGAACCCGGCTAAGTGCGCCTTTGGAGTTAGCTCTGGCAAGTTCCTGGGCTACATGGTCTCCCAGAGGGGGATCAAGGCCAACCCAACTAAAATTAAGGCCATCCAAGAGATGAGCCCACCCAGGACAGTTCGCGAGGTACAGAGGCTGAATGGGAGGATAGCAGCACTGGCACAGTTCGTGTCACAGTCAGGGGATAAATGTCTGCCATTCTTCAAAACTCTGAAGAACTTGAAAGACATCAAGGGCTTCGCATGGACCAAAGAATGTCAAAAGGCCTTTAAAGATCTAAAGGTATACCTGGCCAATCCACCCCTATTGGCATGGCCAATTCCTAAAGGAGAACTGCTATTATACCTAGCCACGTCGCCCGTAGCAGTGAGCGCGACCCTGGTGAGAGAAGAAAATGGGCTACAGAAGCCGGTGTACTATGTCAGCCATGTGCTACTAGACGCTGAAACCCGCTATCCGCAGATTGAGAAGCTAGCGTTCGCTCTGGTGAAGGCAACAAGAAAGCTGAGGCCGTACTTCCAGGCCTACCCAATTACGATAATGACTGATCAACCACTAAAGAAGGTCCTCCACAAGCCCGATGTGTCAGGGAGGCTGATCACGTGGGCAATTGAGTTGAGTGAGTACCAGATCGAGTATAGGCCCAGGACAGCCATAAAGGGCCAGGCCTTGGCTGATTTCGTAGTCGAGTACACCCAAGGAGAGAATGAGCCAGAGCAAGAAGATTAAATGGAAGTGGAGAACGTTCCAAAACCATACTGGACTATGTTCATAGACAGGTCGAGCAACTCAGAAGGGTCTGGGGAAGGTTTTATTCTAACAAGTCCGGAGGGCTTCAAAATCCAGTTTACATTGCGCTTCAAGTTCCAGGTGTCCAACAATGAAGCGGAGTACGAGGCGCTAATAGCAGGCCTAAGAAAGGCCAAAGCCATCCAAGTCAGGCGACTGACAGCTCGTGCCGATTTGCAGCTGGTCATGAATCAAATAAATGGAGACTAAGATACTAAAGATGAACGCATGGCAGCCTACCTGGCCATAGCCAAAATGCTGGTCAGCTCATTCAAAAAGTTTGAAATGAGCAAGGTGCCAAGGGGCGAGAATGAAAAGGCCGACGCACTCTCACGCCTATAATAGAGGTGCTAGCTCAGTTGGACGGGTCAGAATACGTCGAACAATTATCTGAGCCCTCCCACCAAGTTTGAGAGGTCACGTCGATCAAGGTAGAACCCAGTTGGATGGATCCAATTGTCGCCAACCTAAGGGACGAGATCCTCCCCGAAGATAAGATCAAAGCACGCAAGGTTCGAGGTCGCGCAGCGCAATATACCCTGATTGAGGGGGAGTTATACAAAAGACCAGTATCTGTCCCACTGCTAAAGTGCCTGATGCCCACTCATGCTTTAAATACCCTGACAGAGGCACAGGGGGATATGTGGTAGTCACATGGGAGGGCCTCATTTAGCTTACAAAGTGCTAAGGGCGGGGTTATACTAGCCTTACATGCAGAAGGATGCTATCCAGTACGTGAAAAGGTGCAAGCAATGTCAGAAGTTCGAGTCCATTCAGCGCCAGCCCGCCACAGAGCTAGCTTCCATAGTTAGCCCTATACCATTTGCTATGGGGAATGGATATACTGGGAAACTTCACCCCTGCCTCAGGAGGAAGAAAATATCTGGTTGTCGTGGTGGATTACTTCACCAAATGGGTAGAGGCAGAACCGATAGCATCGATCACGTGACAACAGATGGAGAAGAAGTTCTTTAGAGACTCGGTCATCTACCGGTTCGAGTTGCCAAAGATACTGGTGACAGACAACGGCCTTCAATTCAACAACCCGTAATTTAGGGCGTTCTGTGCCCAGTACGACATTGAGCTCAGAATGACCTCAGTAGCCTTTCCACAGGCAAATGGCCAAGCAAAAGTCACCAATCGCACCCTACTGGCCGGATTAAAAAGAAGGTTGACAGAAGCAAAAGCAAGGTGGGTGGATGAGCTCCCTAGTGTCTTATGGTCGTATCGAACCACTGTTCGAATGCCCACAGGGGGGAGAGCCCATTTCGGCTAGCCTATGGAACTGAAGCACTAACCCCAGGTGAGGTGGCAGTGGGCTCACTGAAGAGCCTTAACTTCAATGAGAGAACGTACCAGGATGGGCTCAGAGCAAATTTGGACTTCCTTGACCAAGTCAGAGAGGACGCTTTAAAGAGAAACGTGGCCTATCAACAAAGAAAAGCTCACTACTGCAACTCCAAGGTCAAGGAAAGGACGTTCAGAGCTGGAGACTTGGTACTATGCAAAGTAAGTGCTTCCCAACCACAACATCAAGGGAAGCTTTATGCGAACTGGGAAGGACCATATGTGGTCTCCAAGAAGATCAGGCCGGGCACATATCGCTTGAAGACCCCGAGGGGCAACAAAATACCACGACCCTAGAACTCAAAAAATTTGAAATTTTTTTACCAATGATGTAAGAGTTGCTCACGACATTATTAATACAATCCAGTTCGTGTTCATGGATTTGTAAGTTGCTTCCAAAAGACTAGCTCATAAGGCTGGCACAAAAGATCGACCTCTAAGGTCGGCATGAAAGACCAGCTCATAAGGTTGGCACAAAAGACCGACCTCCAAGGTCGGCACGAAAGACTGACCTCAAAGGTCAGCACAAAAGACCGACCTCAAAGGTCGGCACGAAAGACCAACCTCAAGGGTTGGCATGAAAGACCGACCTCCAAGGTCGGCACGAGAGTCCAACCTCAAGGGTTGGCACAAAAGTCTAACCTCGAAGGTTAGCACAAAAGCCCAAGGTAAAAGACCCGACCCTGAGAGAACGATCTCTATGGCTGGCACGAGTTAGTAACCTACATGCGCTCACGGCCTAACAGAATCTAAGGATTAACGGGGCGCGCACAGGCCAAGAAAGACGAGCTCCAACACTTTGAAAAAATTCTTTCATTGATGAGGATATTATTTACATTTCAAAAAAAAAAAAAAAAAAGAGAGGTACAACATCTTCATTTTTTGGCTGGTGGGGGGAGATCGGAAGCAGAGACCACGGCGACTAAGGTAGAATCAATAGGAGGAGAATCCGAAGAAGTGGTCGCATCAGCAGTGACCGAGACGGGAGCAGGAGGGTTGACTGGAGCAGGGGGTCACCCTCGGCAGCCTGGTCTTTGGGCATGGGAGCAGCAAGCACTTCTAGAGTCGCGGGCACAGGAGGGATGTAGTACTTGAAACCCGAGAAATCATAGCTCGGGGTCCCCTTGATGACAAATTGGACAGTGTCATTCACTCCCTCCTGTAGCCCGCGCGCGCCTGCTTCTTCACGAAGTCCTTCAGCTCCTTTAAAACTTTAAACTCCTCCATGGCCTTCTGGACGGCCTCCTCAATCAGCTTGGGCTGTCGCGCCTGGAGATTGAGTAGATCCTCCTGGATAGTCCCAGTCTTCCTCTTCTCCAGGTTTAGCTCCCTCTCCCTCTGCCCTAGTTGCTGCTCCAACTGGCCCATGCGGTCTGTGAAAGATTTGATCATCTCCACATGATCCTTGGCCGCAGCCTCCAGTGTAGAGATCCTGGTCGTAGTGTTTATGACCTACTCCTCCGCGACCTTCCTCTTTTTCTTCTCCTCCCGACATGCGGCGGCCAGGCTCTCCATCCTGCGGTGGATCTCACTCGCCCCCCGAGTGACCTGAGAAGATAATGCAATGTCAAAAAATGTCCTACAAAGGAAAAGGAAATAAAGGAGCAAAGGTCGAGGCTTACCCAGGCAAAGTCCAACGCGAACGAGTCCACCAACTCGTCGTCTGAGAGGGCGCGGACAGCCGCCACGTCTCCAAGGGGCCATGGTCCATCAACTCCTTGGCCACCTGCGGAAGTGTGAAGCCTGACTCACCCTCGTAGACTTCCCACTGGTAGCAGAGGCATTTTTTCCCCTTTGGAGGGGCCTAGCCCCTACCCCCAGCAATACCCCCTTGGCCTTCTTTGGGGGCCCGTCAAGGTCCACCACCTCATCTTGGCTCCCTTCATCTCGGGGTCTTTTCTCCTTGGGAGGGCCTTTGGCGGCAGGGACTTGTTGGTCTTCTCGACCTTCTCTTTACCCTTCGTGGAGGGTGCCACTTTCTCCTTCAAAGGGGCGGAGGATGAGCCCCCTATAGTGATGCCCATTGAAGAACGGGTCTGCCTCTTGGACTACTAGTCCAAGGCCTTCTGCTTCTCCGTCGTTGCTTCTTCGCAGAACTCGTCCAAATCCAGTTGGTAGTCCACTGAAAAGAAAGCAAATGCAAGTCAGAAGCTTAGCTCGCGAGTGCACAGCAAAAAAAAAAAAAGGAAAATAAGACTACAAGGGAAGGAACTCACCCCACGCAGAGCTCAGCCCGTGCTGGACCAGCAGAGCCTCATTCTTTAGCTCGTGCACGTCGAAGGCCACACCCTATAGGCACAAGCTGAGAGGCCGTTGGTCGTATTGGCTCAGCATGGGCACCGAATTCACAGTCTTCAGCTGCATCCCCTCCCACTCCGCCTTGAACTGGTTGTTAGGGATCCTCACGTAGAAGAAACAATCCTTCCACTTCTTTGCAGATTGGGGCATGTGGCTGATAAACCCCACCGACGACAATGACCCCCTCATGCTGCGCAAGGCCATATAAAATCACTCATCTGTGGTCTTCTTCAATTGGAAAAAATAAACGAAGAGCGCCCATGAGGCCTTACGGCCAAGCTGGGCAAAGAATAAATAGAAGCCGAAGAGCTGCTTCCAGAGTTCGCCACCAACCGGCCTGGGGTGATGGTGTAGTGGCGGAGCACATCCACCATAAACTGGTGGATGGAGAAGCGAAGGCTACACTGGAGTGCGACCTCATACAAATACACGGTATTAGGCCGCGGGGTGTTTACTCTCTCCTCTCTGGTGGGCACCCACATCTATACCTCCGGAGGAAACCAATACCGAACCCTCAGAGCGGCTAGAGATCATTCGGTCATGGTGCTCTCCCAATCGGCCACGCTGGTGGGCCTCACCAAGACCTCCTCCTCATCATCATCATGAGCGCTACCACCTTCGGCAGTGCACTCCACTAGGCCCTCGACCGAGGCTTGCGTACCCCCACTAGATTGGATAGAAGAGGCTTGGGCCAAATGGCCAGCCTGGGCAGTAAACTTCTTGGACCCAAAGTGTGCAGAACACTCCTCTTGGGTCCTCTCATAGCTGACCTCAGGGTCAAAAACCCCACTCAGCCTGGTAACACCACCGGAGACCCTATCGAGCTCCGCCTGAGATGAAGCCGAAGGCATGGTCGAAGAAACTTATTGACTGCAAGATGGTAGAGGCCAGAGACAAAAGTTGAATGAAGAGAAGAGCATGGCTCGAGCGGAGTACGCAGCACGAGCTTATGAGATGCTTGAATGCCGTCGGAGAAAGCTTCAGTTATCGGAGCAGAACGCAGCAGCAAAGAGCAATGATCAGAAGAGGCAAAGAAAACTAGAAATTTTGAATTCGCAAGGTGGCAGTAAAGGCTGCAATGGAGAAGACAACCCCAATTTATAGGCTGGAAGGGGAAGGAGAACCGCTCGAATCCGACGGTTAAAAATAAAACCCATCGTAGAGCCAGGAATGGTAGACGTTGGGCATGCCTGAGGTGTAATAAAGGCTTAGGCCACATGTCCGAGTATCAGTGGGTGCCATCGTGCGACAGAGATCAAGCAGTCATAGGATAGGCCTAGGCTTCATAATGCCTGCGGCCACGTGACGGATAACGCGTGGGACATCAAACATCGTTTAGGCGAAGAGACGATGGTTCGAATTGAGGCGTCCTTATGGTCTAACCCACGTGTCAATCGATCACTGGAACGCCAAATCGCGTCCAGCTATCAATGCGTCAGGCCTGCACATGCAAGAACAGACAAAAGAATTTGAATCGATTCAACTCCCCAGGACGACAACGTCCAAGGGAGTGGGGGGCTCATGATGGGACAAAGACCCTAGCGCCACGAGAACGAGCTAGAGGGGTCGTGAGTCAAGAAGTAAGATCGCACCTAACTAAGTGCAAGCCTGTGAGCTCTTGCGGCTCAAGTTGGATGCCAAGCTGTGAGCAACATGCAGAGCAGGGCACCTGGTCGCGCTCCTGCCCGCACTACTGCTGCAAGGAAAGATCTCCATACTTTGCGTAGATAATGCAGTGATTACCAGGGGCTAGCATGGCCCGAGATTCTCGCCCACGTTGCGCCTAATCAGGCACGTGGGAAGTTATGGATAAATATTATCCCACGCATCTCTCCTAAATGTATTCACTCCACTTCGAGAATCCAGCTTTCCTATTCAGGCATGATTCTACCCCTCAACCACCTTAAGTAAGGGAGGTAACACTCACCACATCTATCTGAATTCTCTTTGAATCATCTGTTTCTCAGAGATCTAACTTAAGCATTGGACTGAGATCACTGGCGACGCCCGATACTCTCTTCTAATCTTGTCTTGTAGGAGAGCTCGCTCCAGTAGGTTTCTTGACGCAACACAAGGAAAATAGGAAAAAACAAAAAACGGAGCTCTAGGGGGTGCCCCCTCTCCCACAACTTGGAACTTGTTGAAATGAGGGGTGAAGGGGGGCTATTTATAGGCAAAATCGCGCCTGGCAGCATTGTCGAGGGTGCACTGCAGTGCTGTGGGGGAGCAAAAAATGAAAAAAGGGGTTTTGGGTGCCCGTAGCACTGCGTGGTAGCGTCGCGTAGCGTCGTACAATGCACGTAATGCTGCACAGCAGTGCCATGGGGCACACCGAGCAGCGCCGCATAACACACGTAGCGCTGCATGGCAATGCTGCCTCACAGGGCTGCTGCCATGTGCGGGGCTGCTATGCAACGCTGCTACCATGGGCAGGACTGTCGTGCAGTGTTGCTACTGCGTACGGGGCTGTCGCGTACTGCTACTGATGCATGCTGAATGTTGGGTGCACTTTTCGAGGTGAAATAGGGTGGTGTCTTTTTGAATGGGTTTTTGAAGGGTATTGCCAGTCTTTTGCATCCGGTTGTCATCATCACTGGGGGTGGTGACAAAATTCAGCGTCTACACCAAGTATACTCAGATGGTCCAGTGAAGACCATGCACTGTGGCACGAGCCTCCTCACAACTTCCTGTCGATCCTACACACCCAGCTCGAGAGACTCGAAGGGTTGCCACACCACCTGTCAACATAACAACATCCAAGTTAGAATCAGGCCAGAAATCAAATAACAAGATCAAGCAATACAAGACAATTTCTTACCTCCCGAGGGGAGAGCCGGTCCAGCATCTCCCTCACCACCAACACTGTTACCTTCCTCTCCTTGGGGTGGGTGTTGTCAGACAACCATATCCCTGCCTTAGAAAGAAGGAGTTGTCCCTAGATACCAACCTGAGGGCCCGTATTTTCCCAAGTGGTCATAACACCAGCACTGCAATTAAGACAACAAGCATTAATACAAGCAGATACAAAGCAAATACAGTACAAGGAAGGAACGACAGATTACCTCTGGTACAAACCAAGTGCCACCAACGCATTGGGTGTGCCGCATGGCCAAGGAATCCAACGTCCTCAGCATATTGGTGTAGCCCGCGCCAGCCTAGTCAAAGGTTTTCTCCTTCGACAAATCCCTGAGGTACCACACCATAGAGATGTGGATCCTCATACTATTGGTACTAAACAATGTGTTCCCCAGGAGGTAAAGGATAAAGCATCATGCCTGCTGGTCCAGCTTCTCACGACTGGACGAATCAGTTATCGTCTTCTTATCCCATTCTCGACGGAACCATTGCAGTGCTACATACGAATTGGGGGGAAGGGAACCCAGAAGCCTCTTTAGGTCCTCATCCTCATACACCCAACCACCAGGGCGTCCGACCACTGCCTCACTGCCAAACAAAAGACCCGTATATAAGAAGTAGAAGAGAGGTGTGATCGTCATCTCGCCATAGGTAGGTGAAATATATGGGTGGTAGACCACCATCTCTTAGCCAGGGCTTGTGTTAGGGATGTATCAAAGGACCTAGTCTGGAGAAGAGCTAGATCCTCGAAACCCGCCACTACGATCCGTTGCTAAAAAGCCCCACATAATTGACTGTACCAGCTTAAGACGATAGAACGTGACCCATACTTATGGTAGGTCACGGGTTTCTGCACATCAAAACAACACAACAATTCCAAGATCAGTAAAATCCCCAACGGGTAAAATCAATGCAAACTGTTTAAAAAGGGATTGATCCTATATAACATAGGAATCCATATAATAAACCCTAAGCCCGGAGCATTAAGGAACATCAGAGGCATCTAATCCCCAGTAAACCCAATCAATCAAAGATGCGATCATAACATTGGGCATCATGCAGAGAACTACACAACTACACAGAAGCCTAATGGAATTGATAGAGATTAACGCATGGCACTACAATCAAGAATTCATATGCAGAGCAAGCAACACGATATCCTGATTCAAAACAAGGAATTCAAAGGCTTACCTTGGGCGGTTTCCAGGCATTGCTATAGATATGAGACGACATATCCCTGAGCAACCGACCCTCGTAGCATGAAGCGCTCGAGGACTCTTCGCAATCACTAAGAACATCCTCATCAGGATTGATCTCTGGATGGCAGACGGAGTCATATCCTTCCCATATCATAATACCCAAACTCCTCGGCCTCTTGGGAAGAGGGGGTGTGCCATCGGACCCCATTGGTCTCTTGCCTTTGTCTCTCCTAGACATGGTGAAGAACACAAGGAGAAGACAAGAAAATAAAGAAATCTAAGGAAACTTGGGCTTTCCCCAAAAATCCACACGGATGGAAACATAGAGGAAGGAAGTACAATCGGTTCAAGCCCTAATACGTGAGATTTGGTGCACAATAGGGCTCACACGGACTCAAATAGCACAAAATCCGCTTTGGGTCCCTAAAAATATGAAATGACAAGATTTTGAAATGGATTTGAAGAATGACTCTTCGTATTCATAACAACAGGATTTTTTGCCCAGAATCGACATCGTAACAGGGAACCCTCAACATTGACACATTGTCGAATAAAGCATTCGATGTCGACGCGGGCTTTCATTGTCAAAGAATCATTTTTCACTGTCAACCAGCTCAATTTGTCGCCAAATTTTGGATTTTGGACAAGTGGGTCCACCCCCGTGGTGACTTAGCACCCCTAGCACGCCAATGCTCACCTTACACGTGGCCCATGCACGCAATCAAGTAAGATTCCTGATCTCCAATCACGCCCACATAATCGACAATTACCAATTTGGAATCTCGATCAACATATCATGCACGCCCTTGCTTTGGCAAAATTCCCAGCCTGCCCTCACCATGGCCAGAGCTATAAAAGCCACCTGCGACAATTACCAAAATTATCCATGCATCTTACCCTATCAATGGTGATTAATCCCCAGTAGTGCCCAAACTATCGGCAACCCTTTATAAGTACACCATGCCTTATCAATGGCGGATTACTCCCTAGAGCGCCTGAACTATTGTCGATCCTTACAAGCACCCTTGCCCTATCAATGGCAATAGTCTCAGCACACCCGTGCCATGGCAGATACTATTTACGACCTTAACGAAAGCGCCCACACTATCAGCCAGTCTTGTCACCCCAGCCAACGCAGCCCAAACTATTGGCCGCCCGAGCACTACTACCAATTCAATCAAAGGAGCTACCTGCGCATGTATGCCTCTATCCCCCACACTCTAGCACCCCTAAGTAAGGCACTGGCAAGTTTTTGCTCAATCTAACGAGACGAAGTGTGCGTAAAATCACTTCTTTGACTTAGAACTATACACAGTCTCAGTCAAAGAGGGGCATTCTATAGACACCTCATTTTGTTATTTCCCCCGGAGGATTCCCGTAACGATGATGAGCACCCTCCAAGGCCTAGAGCTGGTGTATCTGTGGATGTAGCGTCAGTGTGCACTGCTTGAATTCATTTACCGATCGTCCATCCCTTACAAGAGCCTAAGCCAGAGCCTCCAAGCCCTCTAAGAACCCCTAGAAAGGCCAGCCCTGTCCCAGACCCCTTGGAACCAGCCTAGACTAGTCCAAAGCCTGGCCCAAACCCTAAGCCTTCCTATCGACACTGGAACCCACCTCAACACTCAAAAGCCCCGATTTGACATAGAATTAACCTTCCATCGACATCGAGCCATACCCCCTCACTATCGAACAGTACCCTCTTACTATCTATCCCACTTCGACATTCAGCTAATGGAAATTGACACTCAAAAACAAACCTTCGATGTTGAGTCCTATTCATCGACAACCATTCTATGTCGAGTGTACCCCACTTTAATGTTGAGTCGGGCACTTTCACTGGCGAATAACAACAAATTCGAGAAGCCCAAACCTTCCATACTTTGCTCCGATTGTGATACCTTTCGCATCATAGCCAATTTTTGGCACTTTGGATCTAAATCTTGGCTCCCTTAGGCCCCAAGAAACACTCCCTAAGGTAACTAAACATATGCCACTCACATGGTCGTTACCTTGACTTTACACCCACCGTTGATGTAAACACACCTCTGTTGGTCGATTCGGACTAATTCAACCATCCCTCCAAGAATTTGGGAGTGCACACACCTCTCTACATCTATAAATACACCCTCTCTCATGTGGAAGAGGGTTACTAAGCCATTGCATGAACTTGGCATAACCTTTCCTTGGTGATTCCTTACCTCTAGTGCATTGAGACACCCCCCATCCATGCTTAGCCTACATTCAAGAGCTTTGAACCCTATCACTCCCTTCACCTCTTGAACATCACAACCCTATTCGTAGACCCCAAGATCAAGGCTAGGAAGCACCAATCAGGAAATCTCAGCCTGGCCAATGAACCATCCGAGTCTGAGAGACAAGAGAAGCCACAACAAGAGGTGAAACTTGCTCCTACGTACAAATCTCCTGAGTTACAAAGGGGAAACCTCCACATCTTTGGTCTTTTCCTCTCTCAATAGGTAAGAGCATATTCTTCCTTCACATTTTACTTGATTTCTCATTTTTAATCTCTGTTTTGCATCTCCTGAAGGGGTGTGATCCCATCTCTCTAGATGGTGACCGCATCCTCTATCTCCTCTCTCTCCTTCTTCATTAGGTCATGCATATTACTCTTTTATTTGTCCCTCATACATGCATTTTTTGTATGAACCCCATCCCTTATAGTTTAGGACTCCCTCATGCATTTATTTTACGAGTCTTCTCACACGTCTACATGCTTTACTTTCATTTTCCACGCTTCACCATGTGCACAAGCCTAGCCATCATCTTTGTCTCTCTTTTTATCAATTTTTCATGCCTAGCCTATAATCGACCACGCTTAGGTTATATAGGTCTTGAGCTTTATTTTTTACATTCCAGTATATTGACCTTTGTTTTACGCCGAACCTCCGGGTATGTGTATCTAACTCTTCCCAGTGTTTTACTTCTTTACATTTCTTTTATGTTGTATTATTTTTGAAAGCATGTTATAACCCTGCCTAGCCAAGTAATAGAAAGACCGGCATTCTGGGCGGACTGGGGTGCATAATACCTTCCCCGGACTGTAGCTCGACCTGTACCCAGACCAACAGATTATTTATCCCCAAAACAACATTTTATGAGGGTCATTACATTACAATCTTGGGTCCTAGACCCTCCTCTAGGTGGCGACTCCAGCATTCAATTCACCTCTCTTCTCCCCAAAGAGGGATGAGGTGGAGGACACGTGGCGATCCTCCGCCATGTCATTGTCCTCACAGTTGATCCTTAGGATTCAGTAATAGATGATTTTACAGTGGTGCGCAAAATCCTACAGAAGGGTTGGCTCCCCTGGGATGTCGCTCGTCTGAAGTTCATTCCTAATGGCAAATTCACCGACTCTGCGTATAAGGATGTGGCCACGGTCGGTCCCCAATACTTCTATCCTTATTATCTTTTTATTATTATTATTTTGGTATGATATTTATATCGGTATGTCCTTCTCAGGGTTTGCTCACATCTTTGGAAGTCTCGTCTAGAAGACTTCCTTGAGATGAACCAAACGCTAGCCCATAAGCTGAAGGAAGTGACTGAGTATGTAAAGACTCTGAACAAGAACAAAATCAAGGCAGATGCTGACCTGGCCAAATCAAGAATGAGCTTTCTCTGTCGATGACGCAGAATGGTCAACTTTTGGATGAACAGATTCATCATAATGATAGTATGGCAGAAGAACTGAATTTGATCAGGACGGAAAAGGAAAAGCTTAAGGAGGATTTTGGGGTTGAGATGAAAGCCATTGGGGAGAAGGCCATTGAAGTTTTCAAGTTGTCGAAAGAATTTGAGCACTTGGTTTATGAGTATAATGGCGAGGCCTTCTCTCTAGGTGCTAATACCACCTGCAACTGGGTTCATAAGGCCGATCCTAGGTACAACTTCTCGGGTTACAATCACTATGATCCCGAGCTAGCAAAGGAGGTAGCTGAGGCTGAAGCGAGAATCCAGAAGGAGGAAGTTGAAGCGGAGGATGGTCAAGTGAAGGAGGATGATGTTGACGATCATCAGTGTCGATCCGAAGCCACTGCTCAAATGGAGGACCTGAAGAGCATAGACCCCGAAGTCACCTCCCGAGCTCCTGCTGCTGAAGCGTCCAAGTTGGCCATTTCTAACCCCAAATCGGAGAAACTCAATGAAGAGGCGAACATTGTTCACTGACCCTATAAGGGGTTTTTTTATGTATTTTCTCGGGAATGTCTTGAATCCTCTCCCTATCCCACTTTTTCTTTTTATGTATGATGTGATCTTTTAAATTCATGTGATATACATTCCTTTGTATCTTTTGAATGTCTCCCTCGTCTATTTTTTTATATGTCATTTTCCTCTCTCTTGGATGGGGTTTTATCCAAACCATGAGGTCAGTATTGCTTATCGAACCTCATGGATGAGGTCTTTTAGGCCTCATGGGTCAGGGCTTGAAGACTTTTTGTGCCTCTCGAGTGAGGGCTTTCCCGACCCTGAGGTCAATAATTTGCATCACGGATGAGGTCTTTTGTTCCTCACGGGTGAGAACTTTCCCGACCCTAAGGTCAGTAATCTGCCTTATGGATAAGGTCTTCTGTGCCTCATGGGTGAGGACTTTCCCAACCCTGAGGTCAGTAATCTCCCTCACGAATGAGGTCTTTTGTGCCTCACGAGGGGAGGACTTTTTTGACCCAGAGATCAGTAATCTGCCTCACAGATGAGGTCTTTTGTGCCTCATAGGTGAGGACTTTCCTGACTCTAATGTCAGTAATCTGCCTCACGGATAAGGCATTTTGTGCCTCACAGGTGAGGAATTTCTCATCCCTAAGGTCAGTAATCTGTTACAATAATATGTGTAATAAGACACGTAATTCTACATTGTAATCTGAATATTCTTTTTGCTTTTGTAGTCGGTACGAAAGATGTAAGTAGTAGAAAATCAGAAAAAATTTTACTGTGTTGACAAAATTTCACCAATAAGTAGTGGATTAGCTCAGATTTTACTGATAAAATTTCTTTAAGTTCTCAGAATTCCATGGCCTTGGTATTTCTTCACCCCCCCAGAGTTTTTAGACGATACATTCCAGGTCGGATCATTCAGGAAACTATGTACGGTCCTTCCCAATTTGGAGATAACTTGTTCACGTTTCGTGGTCGGATGCACTTGCTTTGCAGAGGACCAAGTCTCCTAGTCTGAAGGTTCGTGGTCGGACTTGGGAATAATAGTACCGAGTTGTTCTCTGTTGATATGTAGCATTCCGTAGTAAAGCCTTTTCTCGTACTTCATCTAAAAAATCCAAATTTGCTCTTAGCCCATCTTCATTCACCTATTTGTCAAAGATCAGGACCCGATGTGATGTGGCAAGTACTTCCACTGGTGTTAGGGCCTCCGTGTCATATACTAGTTTGAAAGGAGTTTCGCCTGTCGGAGTCCAAACTGTGATCCTGTAAGCCCACAACATGCTCGGTAACTCTTCTACCCATTTGGCTTTAGCATCGAGCAGCTGCTTCCGGATACCATCTAGGAGAGTTCGGTTCGTCACTTTAACCTGACCATTACACCGAGGGTAGGCCATAGCAATATTTTTGAACTCAATGTGGTAGTGAGCGCAAAAAACCCTATAAGTTGTGTTGTCGAACTGCTTCCTATTGTAAGTGAGAAAGACCTGAGGTAGGCCGAACCGGTTTATGATTTTATCACGAAAAAACTTCTCCATATTTTTCTTTGTGATGGTTGCTAAGGGCTCGAATTCCACCCATTTTGTGAAGTTATCGATAGCAACCACTAAGAACTTCCTATTTCCTGATGCTGGGGAGAAATTCTCGAGCAGATCCATTCCCCACATAGCAAAGGGTATGGGACTCAGGATTGAAACCAATGGGGTAGCAGATCGGTGTGGTACTGGAGCAAACAGTTGACATTGTTCAAAAACTTTTACGTAGTTCATGGCATCCTCTTGTATTTTAGGCTAATAAAAACTCTAACCTTGAACACCAATGCTTGGCCTCCCATGTGACTACCGCAAATTCCCTCGTGAACTTTAACTAGTGCATACTGGGCTCCATCCGGCCCGAGGCATTTCAAGAGTGGCGTGCTGATCGATGTTTGTAGAGCACTCCATCGATCAGGGTATATCGAGCCGTCCTTCTCATTACTTTCTTCTCCTCGGCTCAGTCAAAAGGTAAGACACCATCTCTCAGATATGCCACAATTGGGTCCACCCAACTTGGGCCTTCCTCCATCACATACACTTGAGCCTCTTCCTTGTGTGATGGCTATTTCAGGACTTCACTATATACAGTTCTGTCTAGGTTTGAGCAGCCTGTCATGGCCAACCTAGATAGCGCATCGGCTGAGCTATTCTCGCTCCTTGGGACCTGCCTTATCTCAAAGTTGGTGAAGGTTGAGGTCAAGTCACGAACTTTCTTGAGGTATTTTATCATTCTTTCCTCCTTCGCTTCATAGTAACCTTGGACCTGGTTTACCTCCAACTGAGAATCGTTGTGAGCAATCAGACATCCGACCTGAACCGATCAAGCTATCCTGAGCCCAGCCAACAATGCTTCATATTCTGCTTCATTATTTGAGGTTGGGAACTCGAACCGAAGTGCATATTGAATTTTCAACCCTTCTAGGCTTGTCAATATTAAACCTGCCCCACTCCCCGCTGTACTGCTCGATCCATCTACGAATAACATCCACGAGTTCAGGCCATTCCCCTTTTCTTCTGCTTCCTTATTACCATGAGTAAATTCCACCATAAAATCAGCTAGGATCTGTCCCTTGATTGCCGTATGGGGTCTGTACTCGATATAGTCCTCACCGAACTCTAACGCCCAACCTACATCTCGGTTGGGTTTGTGCAGAATTTTCTTTAAGGGCTCGTTTGTGAGTACAATGATTGCATGACTCTGAAAATATGGCCTGAACTTTCAGGCCGCAATCACTAGGAAAAATGTCATTTTCTCAATTTGTGAATATCTGGTCTTTGCATCTAGCAAAACATGGCTTACGTAATATATTGGTTGCTAAACTCGTGAGTTCCCATCTGTTCTGATCAGGGTTACGCTAACCGTAACTTCTAAGGTGGCCAAGTACAATTGTTATTCTTCTCCATGTTCAGGTCAGAACAGAAGCGGTGCGTGCTCAAGGTACCTTTTTAACTCATCAAATGCTTGCTAAGATTCAATAGTCCATTGGAAATCTTTTGGACTCTTAAATTTTTAAGGGTATTGAAGAATGGGAGGCACTTGTCCCCAACTCGGGCGACGAATCTGTTGAGTGTAACAACTCTCCAAGTCACCCTTTGAACTTCTCGGATGGTTCGAGGTGGTTCCATTTCTCAAATTGCCTTGATCTTTTCTGGATTGGCCTCAATTCTGCGCTTCGAGACTATAAATCCTAAAAATTTTCCCGACATCACGTTGAAAACACACTTCACAAGATTTGACTTCATTTGGTTTCATCTCAAACACTCAAAGGTCTCCTCTAGATCGGTCAAGTGATGGTCGGCTTGGGTACTCTTCATTAGCATTTCGTCTACATATACCTCCCTGTTTCTACTGAGCTGATGTTTAAACATTTGATTGACCATTCTCTGATAAGTCGCCCCTGTGTCCTTTAAGCCGAAAGGCATCACCTGAAAGAAAAAAAAATTTCTGTTCAGTTTGGAAAGCAGTATACTCCTGATCTTCTTCACTCATCAGAGTCTGGTTATAGCCTGAATAGGCGTCCATGAATGTAAGCATCTCGTGCCCTGCCGTAGCATCTATGAGTTGGTTGATCCATGGCAACGAATAACAATCCTTAGAACATGCCTTATTCAGGTCGGTAAAGTCAATGCACATGCACCATTCGCCATTGGATTTTGGGACCATAACCATATTTGCTAGCCAGGTCGGGAATTCAATCTCTTGAATAAAACCCGAATCCTTTAACTTCTGAACTTCAATCTCCATTGTTATGAGTCGCTCAGGAGTGAAATTTCTTCATTTTTGCTGAACTGGTTTATGAGTTGGGTCGATGTTGAGCCGATGTTCAACAATATTCCTTGGTATCCCTGGCATATCAGTTGTCGACTAGGTAAAGACATCTGCGTTTGTCTTCAAAAAGGCTACGATCTCCTCCTTTTACTTCATCTTCATCTAGCTTCTGATCTGTACAGTTTGATCCAGATGATCTTCATTGATTGGGATGGCTATTACATCTTCAACTGATTCTCCTCTTTGCTCTCTAAGTTCATCTCTCTGGTCGGGTACCTCTACCCCCAAAGCCATTCCTCTACAGTTGTTCTTGTTCTTTATAAATGTCGCTTAGCATTACCTAGATTTTTCTGATCGGTTTGGCATTCTCCGACACCGTTAGGGGTCTGGAACTTCATCTTTAGATGTTTCATTGATATGATGCTATAAGCGCATTTAGAGCGGGTCATCCTAGAATTGCATTAAATGCCGAGACTGACCTTACAACCATGAAGTTTACCATGATGGTCACCTTATTTGGATATTCTCCTGCTGTCACAGGCATTTTTATACTTCCTTCAATCCACACTGCAGCTTTAGAAAATCCATGCAAGTTTGTTCCATCAGGCGTCAAACTTTCATTGCTTAAGCTGACCTGCTAGAAAGCTTGATAGGAAAGTAAATCAACCAAAGCTCCTGTATCGACCAAAATTTTGTGGACGGGTCAGTCATGGATGACCATTTGTAATACGATTGCATCGTCATGGGGCCAGCTAACACCCTCTATATCATCATAGGTGAAAGTAATGGCCTGTTCGGTTCTCGCCATCTTCTTGGTTGCCTCGGCTACACCAACAAACTTGGCATGTGCTTTGGACTTCTTGACTAATTCCTGGCCGGGCCCACCTAGAATGGTCAAAATTGGTTCCCCCATAGGCCTACTTGGTCTTGGTACATCCTTGATTGGCTCTGCCCACCTTTCTTTACGTCTTCCTTTTTCTCTGTCGATCCTTCTTTCATCTTCTTATCATCTCTTCTGTCTTCTCTCCTTCTATCTCGACCTCCCTCTTTATGGTCGGGTCGGTAATCTCTTTTTTTGTCAACATATCGGGTCAGGCGCCCTTCCTTGATTAAGTTCTCGATCTCTCTCTTTAGTTGTCTACAGTCCTCCGTATCGTGTCCCGTATCTTTGTGGAAGCAACAATACTTGTGGGGGTTCCTATCCTCAACCTTCGAGAACATTGGCCCAGGCCAATTAAGGAGACCCCTATTCTCTATCTGCATCAGGATGTCAGATCATCTAGTGTTTAGCAGAGTGTACTTGGGAGTGGGAGCCATATCAGTTTGGGGCCTCTTGTCTTCCCTCCTATCTGCCTTTCTTTCTTTTTTGCCTGCGCTCTTCTTTCTTTCCTGGACCCCGTTCGCTTCGTTTTGAGCAGCAATCACTTCCACCATATTGCAAACTGGTGACAACGATTGATCAGCTCAGTCATGTTACTTGCCTTGTGCAGAATCAGAGACTTGATCAGCTCTATGTCCATTATACCACCATGGAGGGTGTTGAATGCGACGGAGTCTTGTAGGTTAGGTATGTCTAATGATTCTCGATTGAATAGAAAAATCTTAGATCGACTCATCCTTTCTTTGTTTGATAGCTAAAAGGTTCGCTACAGTTTTCTTCTGTCGAATACTACTCTGAAATCTGGTGACAAATGCTCGAACAAGCTAGGTAAGATTATTAATTGACTTTGGCTTCAAATGAGTGAACCAATAGGTTGTTGCTCCCTTCAAAGACACAACAAAAAACTACAAGATATCATATCCGACCCTTCATAGACCATCATCACCGAATTGAAATAATTGACATGAGCAATCGGGTCAGTGGATTCATCATACAGCACAAAGGTCAGCATTTTGAACCCCTTAGGGAGGTCGGCCTTCATGATTCCCTCTGAGACGGGGTGTTCATTGGACACTGTCAAGATGTTCTATCCGTGCCCAAAAATCTGGGCTAATTTGAAATTTTGATAATAAGTGTTGCGGTACCGACAACTATCGACATCGGTGACCTTGGACTGTAATAGTCAAGGATAAAATTATTGACAGAAAGGACTGGAAATACACTTGCCATAGTAAAACTATCGGCTACCGTCTGTGCACGTGTTGTGGTGTGGAGTCAGTCGGGAGGGGGAACCCGAATCCCCACTTAGATAATTAGTGGTAAGTGGCTAACCATGAATAATCAACTTCAACCGTGCATGGTAGCTAATGACATTTGATGCGTATGATCCATAGCATTAATGCCCTTGAAGGTGTACGAGTGTACTGGAGAAAGTCCCGGCTCGATCCGAGTCAAAACGGACCATTTAAACTTTAAAAACTAAATTAAATGAATGTAGGCCCACTTAGCCCTAAGGAGAACCTACCCCTACTTAATGCAAACCTAGTCTAAGGGTATTAAGGTTAACCTTAAATGATGCTTGTAATGAAGGTTTATAGGGGTTATTGATCGAAGTGTATGCATATACGCTACCTAGACCGAGTGGGCCCTACCAACCTCCACCTTACACTGACTTGGGCTTAGGGCCATAGAACCTTTCTTGTTTAAAATTAGAAACTGGACTATGGGTCTAAGTGGGTTAAAAGGGCCAATAATCTAAAGGGCCCAATAACCTAAAATGGACTTAAGAGTTAGTGTTTAACCAAACATGCCCTAGTGGCTTAGTAAAGTAAATAGGGGCTACTACAACTATCCTCTTCACATTCTAGTAAACCTAAATCGTTTTGGAGGAGAGAAAAGGAGAGAAAGAAGAAAAAAATAAAGAAGAAGAAGAAGAAGAAGAAGGAGAAGAAGGAGAAGAAGGAGAAGAAGAAGAAAGAAGAAAGAAGAAGAAGAAGGAGAAGAAGAGAAAGGGAGGAAGAGGATCTCACTCAAGTTATCCTACCTTGGTTAGTATGATCCTCTCCTACCTCTATTCCTTTCTCCCTTATTGTAATCCATTTTTACTTAGGTTGTAAACATCCTACCATTATTGGTTTCACCAACCTATGAAGGAAACCATCAATGGAACGTAGTAATGTCTCCTTTGAAAAGATTAAATGAACCTATGTTGCCTTTTTTCTTATTTTCCATTTATTGTTCTAGACTATTTATGTAAACCCTAAACTAGGAATTAGTAAATTAAGGGTTTTCTATGAAATTGGTAGATAGCCTTCAAGGGCTTATGTTTAGTTTATGTTTGGGAACTCTAGCCCCAAACCACAAATACTACCTAGAATGACTCCTTTCCCTACATTGGTGAGTAAGCCATGTAAAAATATAGGGTTTATGAACCCAATTAATTGGAGGGCTTTAAACCCTAGTTTGATGTGATCCTCATAACTAGGAATGCATAAAAGACCCTTAGGTATGCCTTCTTTAAGCCATGAAGCAAGGATCACAAAACCAAAACCAACAATGTGAATTTTATGAAAAATGGAAGATACAGTTGGGCAAAAAATGGTAGAGTGTGCCCAAGACCCTATCTACCATTTCAGCAGGACACATCTACCATGTTTATTCTTCTAAGAAACGGTTGATAGAAATGCTACATACAGTGCCAGAATACATCTACCATTTTTGGCAGAATGTACCTACCATTTTTCCGACCTTTGCCCACTGTTTTGACCATAACTTGATCAATAGATACTCAAACGATGCAATTCAAATTGCGTTGTACACTAGATTTAAAGGGACACAGTTCATATAAAGAGACCTTTGGCCAAATCTTATGGGAAGGCCCTTGAAATTGGGTTCAAAGATGACTAATGTGCATTGATAGCTTTACCATAATCGAATTTGCTCCAGTGACCTCGCCTACTTCGACAATGTCTAAGTAGAGGTTTTGAAGGATTTTAATAGGGGTTGTCTACAAGTATTAATAACTTCTAAAACATATTAAATTATGTAACTACAATCGTCCGGAGGGGCCGTACGAGTACACGTGCAAATTAAATTTTGGTTAGAATCATCGGTTTGAAAAACAAGGTGAGGAAATTGGATACTGAAAAAATAAAACAGAAGAAAGTTGTATAGTTGTTTGGATTCAGCCTATTCTTGAAATAAACAACTCGCACACACACTCTTTCCAAAACATCAATACACTAGGCACTACACTTAGATTTATTTGATTAGTTATTAAAATATTGGTGTTAAACCTGAAACTCCCGACAGATAGCCTGTAACCCAAGGAAATGAAAGAATCGGTTTCATTTACTCCCAGATTGGTGAACGGAATCCCTCCTGTTCTAAACAAACTGCCCCCGGTATCGAGCGACTGCAAGCGTGGAGTACTGGTTTTTTCTTGATGGCGTTGGGAAACCCAGATCTACGACTGCCCTGCTTCTTCATCCTGACCTGTTTATGAGGAACCAACATGGAAGGTGGAATCACTACATGGCAAAGAGGAGTTGAAGAGGTAATAGCAATCCTAAGGCCTAGAAGAAACTGTCCCCCGTCTGACACTTCTCCTTAGAAGGGTCAATGAACATTGGGGCTACGTTTTAAAGGCACGCCCGCTCAAAAATCTTGTAGATGAGCAAATCTGTGGATATAATTCTGGTAAATTTACTCTTGCTCAAATCAATTATCTAATTTATGAAAAAGAAATTCTTACAATCGTAAATGCTTTGCAACGATTCAAAATTTACCTTATTCCTAAAACTTTTCTTATTCGCACTGACAACCAGGCTGTAAGAGATTTTCTTAAATCTAAAAAACGAGAAGAGAATTCTCGACGGATTAATTGGTACAACACCATTAATCAATATACCTTTGAAATTGTTCATATTAAAGGCACTGACAATTTTTTGGCTGATTATCTTAGCAGAGATGAATCCTCGTCCCCCAGACAAAGGAAAAGCACCTCTTTGGAATAAGCAGAAGAAATCCTCAAAAGGAAAACTACCCTTTATTCTATGTGATTGACTTCCAACCCCAACGAGGAACAAGGTCCACCCTTCTTGAGCAAAAACAGATCTAGTGTAAATGGGTTTTGATTAGGAGTGGATCCCCTATTTCTCAGGAACAGACTTATGGATAGGCTTGATGGGAGTTGCCTTCTTGCTATTGATGGTGCACGGTTGGAATTGAGTAGTCTACAGAACCAAAATAGGCACAGATATTGCAGTCGGAGCAACAAAGAAGATTGTCCGCTAATAGATGGGCCTTAACTCATCAAGGGTAGCAAGGACTTCCCTGTATTGTACATATGGGTGACCATATTAATAATTTTGTCGCTACAAAAATTGGTCGAAGCTGTGCTTACAGCCTTACACACATAGTTCAGCCAAGTAGTATTTAGAAAGAAAATTAAAAGAAAGACATATTTCACAAGGGACCCTCACATGATTTTCATCAGCAGAAGTATTTACAAAGAAAGAGGAGTAGTGTTAACAAAATGAGATTCAAGAAAAAGAACTGCCATCACATCTTAAGAAGTGCTCCCATATCAATTTCAAACTGTCTTCAAGCAACTTATTGATTGGGCCTATTTCCACCATTCGATCCTGAAATTTTCAAGCATTCAGTGTCATGAAACCACAGAACCTAAATAGAATGATCAAAATGGAATAAGCACTATGTTATCAGCAAAAAACGCCCAGAAAGAAATAAAATGGCACCAACCAAGCATACTCTGAAAATGGAACATAGTTGGGAAGCTATATTTCCTTACTGAAAACAGATTTAATGTAGGTACACCAATCTGAAAAGTAAAGCCAAAAGAGGACATATTCCTTGAGGGAAGACACGTAAGCTTCTGACTCAAAAGGTTAAACAATATTTAGCTGATCAATCCTCCAACCTAGACTGCTCCTTTTTGTTCTTGATTTCTTGGATAAGGCAGTGTGAATTGTGAGAGATGACTAGTTCACTCTCCTCACCCTCCGATGTTTTGACAATGAATGTTCTAGGTTCATGGAGTGGCAACAAAGTCTATGAGATGATACAGATCGTGGCTAGTTCATTGAATGCCCCTCCCCTACCCGGTGTTTGCCATTTGAATGGTCTAGTACAGAAAATATTGATCCAGATTTGAGGCAGAGTGGTAAGAGACATTCCACCAAGTTCTTTATCAGGAGAGGAAAAACAAAGTCATCCCACCAAGTGTAGGAAAACGTAAGAAAGCTTCATAACTTGATTGAATGATCTAAATACATGTCACATCCATAATAGATGAATCCGTAAGGACAAGGTTTCCCTTGCTAACTACCAAACATACTGCATACATGCAAGATATTCTCCTGACGCACCATTAAATCATCCTCCTCGTAAGATCTCTATGTGAAAAATAATAAGCTAATAAAAACAAAATAAACTGTGAGGATTGTAGACCATCCAACAATGAGACATCATTCTAAGAATTTATCTGTTCACTTTATCTTCCAACCGACCAAAATAGTGGATATATGAGATAATTAAGATCATCCAACCAGAGATTTTGTAATTCATTAATAAGTTAAAGAGCAACAGGCAATTTTGTTATGAAAAACTGGACTTACCCGTAATAATGTACTTATTCCTGTCATCCTCAGACTAACTTCCTTTGAAACTTCCCCAGTTGAAGCCATGAAATCAAACCGATCAGCATCTCTTAACTTGATTCTCATTGATGAATTCCTAAAAGCTTTAGCTTTAGTGTGCCAAACACCAACAACAATGTATCTGTCCCCAAAAGTCTCTTTCCCTAGTGGCCATCTCAATCCTCCTTTCACATTTTCGTCTATAATTGCAGAAGCAATTAATTTTTTTATTCCATCCATCTCATCATGCTGAAATAGACAATACATAGTTAGCATGCTAAACCATTTCCCTGTTTTCCATATTTAATTTTTCCTACAAAGCACCCAATTTCTTTCAGGTTTTATTGTCTAAATGAAGAAAGGAAAATACACATGGTTATATATTGACAGATACAAATACTTCATAAAATTTAAAATTAATGAAAACCTTGATGAAAATATCATGTTGTCTCCCAATAATACAGCACAACTCAAAAAGCCTTACTCCCACTATGTGGGGTTGGCCACACAAATCCTGTTTCACCAATTCCACTCTATCCACTATCCACCTTCATATTTCACATGATGAACTCTAGCAGCAACATCTAGTTGGGATTTCAATGACAGAAGATTAAAGGATATAACAAAAGTTGACTGAAGAAAAAAATATTACTACTTACAGGCAGTTCCTTCAGAATCTTTTTAGCGGACAGCATCAACCTTAGGTCTATATCCTTCTCGGGGCATGACATATCCACTACCAGTTGGCGCAGATTTATTTCAATCTACAGGATATAACAAGACAGATATCAACTTCATCTGCTAAAACAGGTTGGCTCCTCCAAGCCCTTTTTTGTTCTTCTTGAAATTCCACATGAGACAACATGTTGAAAATAAAACATTACTTTGAAACACTTTATTCAACAAAAAGAATGACATGAGCAAAACCTCTGAAATTTATTAATGGAATAGTAGAAATATTTCTGTGGATCATCCAAATTGTTTTGACCATTTTAAATTTGCAGAATAAAAAAATGTAGGGTCACAGAAACCACCAATTACAGCCTCACTATAATAATACGTTGCCTAGAAATTTCTACTTTCCAGGCAATGTTTGGATGCCTGTTACTTTACACTAGGCTCTTTGAGTTCCAGTGGAAATATTTTACAAGAATTAACTTAAAAGGAAAAAAAATAGTATAAAAATTAAAAATCAGAAATTATTTTACTGTAATTTAATACAATAAATTGGAATGGATGTTATATGGTACTTTGTCCCATACAGTTTTTTTGTCCCATACAATTTTCCCAAAAAAAAAAAAAAAAAAAAAAAAAAAGAAGGGAAAAGGACAGACCACAAAGCTATAAAAAATAAAATCCATAACCACAAGCTGATTTCATAGAATATTATCCACTGAAACAAACCAAACCTAAATATATAGAGGAAATGCATTGCAGAAGAAAAAAAAAACCCAATACTTAGCAGATACATTGATGTCAAATGTAGAGAGAATCTGTGGCAAACTAAGACTAAAGAAACTAGCAGAAGCTAAGCACCTTAGAGTTATTCCAAAAGGGGTGACTAGACAGTGTAGAGATAACTGCATCTTGCATTTAATAAGATGTGCTAAATGAGTGTTAAAAAAACAGATCCAACACCATCTAAATTTCCAAAGCTGCAATTTACATGCTCCTACTTAGGAGCCAGGTCTAAATCTATTTGAACAGGAAATGTCAAACTGCAGAAGACAAAGACCAGCATGGATGTCCAACAAGAAGATAGGAAAAAGCATCCTGCTTCTGACACATGTATTATTAATAGTATATTATTAATGTTGTTTAAATGCTATTTCTTGTTTTCCTTTCACTCTTTCTTTACCCTTTCATACCAGTGTATTTAATTACATAAAGGCATTTCATGGCATACAGCCCAATAGAAGGTTGCAAAGAACTTGCCTTGCGGAGTTCTAGTTTTCCCTCCATTTTCATTGCACTGCATTTGCATGACAAGGTTGCATGAGGTCGGCATTTGTCAAAGACCCACATGAAAGATGGAAAGTTTGAGAAATGCACACCCAACTGAAATAATAAGAGAAAACCATGAGGCTATAAGCAGCGAAAAGAATACCTTCACATGGTAATACTCTTTCTCTTCATCGAAATCAACTCCAATCTTTGGTATGACACCATGTAGAATGTACTCAGCATATGAGCTAGGAATATTTGTGTAGAATGATCTTTTCACTTGACTCATAGCAGTTTCAAGAGCTGATGTTTGGCTGATTGTGTCCAGTTGACTAGATGGCCTCCTGAAACATTTAAATATTGCTATTATTTGGATGAAGAGAGATAATACAAATCTATTCATTAAAAACCAATTTAAATAGTGCTAAGTTAAAATTTTAAAAGCTACACTGCCATAGCATATTAAATCCCAGGGCAGACATGCAAATAATAAAAAAAAATAGAGATAATCTCTTTTAAAATCAACATTACAATGTCATTTCAAAGTTCAAACAGGAGCAGAGTGAGCCAGAAAGTAATTCCTTATTATGAAAATATTTGAAAACTCTCTAGTTTGAATATTATCATTATATTAAGTTTCACAATATATTAAAACCCTAAGCCTTCCAATTCGGCAGTGTTTTGAGTCTGAGTACTATAGACATAATACATTGGTCTTTCAAGTGCTGTATCCTCATATGCAGGAAAAAGCACTGGCTTATAGTCAAATGAAGCCTATCTGAGAGACTTCCTTCAACAGAAATCAGCATCTCAAAATGATTTTCAGTCATCTGATCTGTAAATTTTCACTGAAAGCTTGATGGAATGTTATTATCCGTTCATCTTAACAAATGAAAGAAAATAAGGTATGCCATGATTCACTAATTTGAGGAATGCATGTACTAGAAATGATAAGTTATCAGTCAACCATAACACCGTTTATGCTATGTTACTCAGACACAGCAAAGAATAGCAGAACACATCTTGGGTGAGGCAAAAATTCCACATCTTGCATTTTAATCAGCTTATATGAAGTTTCAGTCACAGGTACAACACTTCACTTGAAGTGTCCAGGTAACATAATGAATACGTAGATATGTAACTCTGCAATGACATATGTCAAAATATCAGTTGGGAAACATGTGATGAAAAGATACAAGGATGATCTTACTGGTGGAAGTGAATTTTTCCAAATCTAGCTACAAAGGAAGGCTTTACTTCTTCAGACTCATGCAAATCCATTCCATTCATCATGTTTTACACAGATGTTTGTAGTTCATATTGTATCTTCTCTGTGATAGAAACCCATGGGTTTCTTTCACAGCTCCTTGTGGGCTCAACAACTCCTAGGAAAGTAAGACAATGATTACCATTAAATTGAATACTCATCAATAAATGGGGCAAATATTAATAAGTTGCAAAAGTTAATTGGCAGTGTCGTAGAAACCTTTTGCTGCATGGACACTCACTAAAGCCAGTGGTTTTTCACCAGTTTTACGCTGACAGGATTCACAGGAAATCGGCTCCAGCAGGAAAGCAGGAATGTGATCATCTGCATAGCCAACTACCCACCATCTAGATATGGCTTGAGGTGCATAAATTATCTTTCCCCCTGACACTACCTCTTTACCTTTCCTCCTCTCTGAATTATACCTGGTTGACTTCAGATTCAAGTTCCTCTCAAATTGAGGAACAAGCAAATCTGGAGTGGGCGATGCCCTCTCTGAATCTTTTAGATGCCTCTTGTGTGGTGGGATGTATGCCATTGGTAGGAATCCCAAACCTATAAAAATTTAACACTTTTTGTTAAAAGATTAACTTCTGGAGAATAAATATCTTATTCTAAGAGCCAACTCCCCCCCGCCCCTTCCTCTTAAAGAAAGAAGTTAATGAAATGATATCATTGAAAATATAGAAAGTATGATAAACCAATTTGGATCGCCAATCCTAGAACAGGGGAACCAAGAAGCATGAACAAAAACATAAAGTCAAAGGGCCACCAAGAAAAGAATGTGGGAATACTACTAATATGGTAAGAAGTAAGAACTAGTCCCCACCCCAAGTACAAACAAGGAAAAGGAGATTAAGAAAGAAAAAAGGCACCAATGTAAAAACCAACTTTTAGCTCATTGACTGATCTGGGCCCTGATTAAACGAGGAGTTCAGCCTGGATGTCCAGACTTCCAACCAACACTGTTGAAGTCTCCAATGTCATGTCACTGAATCTGTACTCCAAGCAGTAATAGTTTAATGATAATCAAATGCTTCATTCCAATCCTCTTTCAAAAGATTTTAACAAGACAAGCACCGATAATGCATTTCACCAAGATTACATTTTCACCATACCAACAAGAGATGGGGGATTTGAGGGAACATACGAAAACAAAGAACCTGGACAAATTAACCAAGAAAAAAGTGTGACACAACAAAGAAAGTGAGTAGTACTGGAACAAATAAAATGCAATTAGAAAAGTCAAAATGCTATATAAGCTCAGGTTCCTTCTACACCCCCCACAACAACAACAGTCATAGCCTTATCCCAACTAAATGGGGTCGACCACATGGATTCTTGATCTCCAATCAGCTCTATTCAACGTCATACATGATACTAGGCCTACACTATGCATGTCTTTCCTCACCAATTCTCCTATGGTTAGTCTAGGCCTGCCCCTGGCTCTTTTAGTCCCTTCAATCTGAATCAAATCACTCTTCTGTACTGGTGCATCCCAAGGCCTCCGTTGGACCACACACCCCACAAACACAAAAAAAAAAACATGTTGAATTTTACAAGCCATTCATTAACACGCATGGAAATCAGGAAAAAGATTCAAAGAGGGGGGGGGGGCACTATTGGGGGTGTATGTCATTATTTGTTGAACCTTTAGGTTTTTCCTCACGTACTTAACAGTCTACTTTTATTCTGCTCTTTGTTTTAAACCAAGAACAATACGGCAAACCCCATAAAAAGTAAAAATTAGCAGGATCACCAATCCTTAGTGAAATTGGACACCAGAATTATGCCCACCATTTTCTTCTTATTTTACATTTTAGGATCAGTAAGGTAAAACTGTTATCCACTAATCAACTTCAGCACTCCAGACATCAAGCTCAAATTCCCCAATGATTCTCTCACTTAACATATCTCCCACAGCCAAAATCAATCATGTGCTCCAAGCACGAGAAGGATCATATTCCTTTAGAAGGTCAACGACAATAAGGACCTATAGTATGATCAGGTCCATTGAAAGCAATATCCAAACAAAGGTTCAACCAGAACATAAATCTAAAAGAATGTTAATGTCCTCTTTTGTCCTTTTCGCCATTCTTTTGAATTAGTGAGTTCAACTCCTCCAAAGTATCCAAAAGTTTTGCAGCAGGTCAAAATTCATGTCACTTGCTAAATACTAAATACTCACAAACGGAGCTGTTTGGTAAACAACCCACATAAAAACAGAGAAAGAGATGGAGAAGATTAAACCTGTTCACAACCCAGAAAAGGATGGATCTTAACAGAAAATTTTGTTTATGTAAATGCAAATGTGAAGTCATCCCCAACCACTGAAATGACACAAGACTTGGTCTTCAGAAAAAAACAGTACTGCTAGAAGATAGAATAACACCGTCACAAAAAAAACTTTAAATGAAACAAGGTCTATAGTACTGTCCTGCAGCCCCCTTAGAACCCTCCCCCCCACCCCCCCAAGGTCTTTTGGACTCCTGCCATATTCAATGTTCATTGACTATCAGCTATTGATGTCGAGGTCACCTTCCCTCCCGATGACTTTAATTGGTAATTTAAATTAATTAGTGGGAAACCCTTTCAAGGAAATCTTACTTCAGTTTCTTCCTTTGGGGATTCAGAAAACTAGGGAAGCAAGCTGAAACCCATAATTATTCAGAAGAATCAACCACCAAAGAATTACTACAGGAAGAGAACCAAATTATAGTGATGATACAATGACAACAAAAGCATGAAAATTAAGAAGAACTAACAAGACCCAGAATAAATTTCAAAACAGTTACTAAGTAGCAAAATAAACGAACATACCAGGGAATTCTGTGACAGGGACAATTCACCTTCCGGAGGAGTGACGGCTTAGGAAATGCGAACAGAACTGATTGTTCAGTGTCTCTTCCACCCAGACAGAGAAAGATATCTAATAAAGCCGGAAAACTGGAGTTCTTTTCTTGATAGCCAAGAAAACAATAGAACTTTTTGTCTTGAGCAAAAGCGGAGCCGTCGATCCGCAGACAGTGAAACTTCCATAATTCTCAAATTTATTAAGAAAAAAAAACAAAAATAAAAGAGAACGCTACCTGGGTGCTTGCGCCTTGCGGTTTCTAGGCGCGCGAAAGGCAGAAATTCTCTCGGGGGCATAGCAGTCATTCGCGCCCTGTGTCTGTGTCTGGGCACAGGGGCAGGGACAGGGGCAGAGGCAGGGGCAGCGCACTACGCGCCCAGCCGCTCAGATAGCATTCTTTCCCCCAAAAAATTAAGGGAAATTATCAGCGACAGCCCTTCCGATAGCCCGTTAAATTAATATCGCCCCGGACTAAGCACCAAAATATCAATTTTGACGAAAAATAACGGAAAAAGCCTTTTAACTCTTTAATTAGTGATCTCAACAGGTTATATTTTTTTAGTAGAATATTCTACCCTTATTAGTGTATGAACCACCTATTCTACCCTTCAAATAAAAGAACAAAACTCATCCCTTCTTCCTCCCACTCCTTTCCCCCACACCCACCTCTCTTTTGTACCTTACCCTTTTCCAACTCCACCTCCACCATGCCCTTCCGCCCCTTTCTTCCCCGATAGTTCTATCTCACTTATATTAGGGTTGCAAAGTTACAGATATTCCATTTTGAAGAAGTGGAGCAACAACCAGTTAATAGATCGCACTCACAGGAACGGACCAGCAAACCCAAATCAACCTTAATTGGTCAATGTAAAGAAGAAGCCCTCTCTAGGTAGTTCATTATTATCCAGATCCTGGAATTTTTGGCCAAAGAACTAGGGACAAAATGCTCTTGCTCTGGTTGGAAACCTCTGTTTTAGTGTCTTTGTATTTGAGCGTTCACAGAGAAATGCAAGCAGACTAAAATCTGCAAAAAACCCTATAATCTCTTCTTAAGTTCATTGTTTGCTATAACCAGTATTTTTTCAAAATATTCTTATACGTCGTTGTAATGGCGAATTTCCCTTATATAGTATTTTAAAATGTCTCCTTTTTTTGTTGTTATAATGCTAGAATAAAACTTGTAAAAATAATACAAAATTCCCTTTTTAGCCATCATAAAGCTAAATTTAGGATTTCCCAACATACATAATCCCCTTTTTAGCCAAAAAGATCCTGTCCACCACTCTGCCCGGGCTGCATGTGCAGCGCCGGACTGAGTGAGGCGTGAAAAGACCGCCTCACCTTTGAGCAAGGGTGAGGTGGTCTTTTCACACCTCATTCTGTCCATCACTGCATGTGCAGTCCGGGCAGAGTGCTGGACAGGAGCCAAGTCCCCTTTTTAGCCACTGTGCTATTGAATTGGGATTTTCAAAATGCTTATTATTATATTTAACGCCGTTATGATGGCCAAATTTTCAAGAATAATATAGAATCAGTTTCTTCTGAAGAGGATACTCCTTGTTGTGCCTCAACCTCTAGGGAGGTGGGACACATCATACTAAACATTCTAAGTTCAGTAGATTCTGTCGGCCGATCTCTGGCCCCAAAACAAATCTTTCTCCATAGGAGTCCAATCGACGCATAGTTAGTTATATCTGACTCTATTTGCCAATAATAGATATTCAAAGGCCATAGATCCTCCATTTCAAAGTATGTCTAGACTATTTCCTCAATATGAGGATATGTAGGCAACTTGATTAAGTGATGCTCAAGTTGAGAGTCAAATAAGAGAGGCTCAGAGCTTACGCAAAACAACAAGAAGCTTCTTATCGATGATGACCTAGCATTTTTTGAATTTTGAGTGGTAATTTTGAATTTAGCGTAGCACGATGGCCGCTTAACCCCAGGCCGCAATAGAGGATCCAAATCCATATATTAAAAAAAAAAAATCCAAAAATGGATGCCATTATCTATAATTGATTATTCTTATTAGATTAATTTTTCTAAATTTCAAGTACTGCTTCGATCAACAGTATTATTAGTTTTCCTCTCCACATATTTGGTGGCCCAAAACAAATAGTTGAAGAACCTAACAAGGCCAAGGATGGCTAGCAACCAATAGAAACGGTCAAGATGATTGTGGTTCAAATCGTTTCCTCCCAACCATCCAGTTTCTCCGGGGTCATGTGCGGTGTATTTGTTGACTAGTTCCACAAGAGTAGAGCTTAACAAGGATGACAAGCCAAGTATACACCAGAAAATGGCAGTTCCCAAGGACTTCATTGTTACGATCTTGCTGTCCCACTCGAGAGTAATGAACTTTGGTGGGTATCCCACATCGAAGAGTAATGAACTCTGGTGTGGACTAATATAATCCTGGGCACCCTACCTACTGAACCGATTTTGTGGGCTGAGATCCAGGATCGTATCAGTGGTATCAAAGCAGGCTGCCATGTCTACGGGTCGGGGCACCGGCAGGGGCGACCTATGGAAAGGGCTACCTGGTGCTCGAGGGGTCCGGAGTAAAAGCCGCCATAGAGTGGGCCGCCGGGGACGTTGATCCGGAAGCGTGGTAGAATGTTACGATCCTGCTGTCCCACTCAAGAGTAATGAACTCTGGTGGGTATCCCACATCAGAGAGTAATGAACTCTAGTGTAGACTAATATAATCCTGGGCACCCTCACCTACTGAACCGGTTTTGTGGGCTGAGATCCAGGATCATATCAATAGTATCAGTGCAGGCTGCCATGTCTACGGGTCGGGGCACCGGCAAGGGCGACCTATGGAAAGGGCTACCTGGTGCTCGAGGGGTTCGAAGTGAAAGTCGCCATGGAGTGGGCCACCGGGGACGTCGGTCCGAAACCGTGGTGGAATGTTACGATCCTGCTGTCCCACTCGAGAGTAATGAACTCTGGTGGATATCCCACATCGGAGAGTAATGAACTCTGGTGTGGACTAATATAATCCTGGGCACCCTCACCTACTGAACCGGTTTTGTGGGCTGAGATCAAGGATCTTATCATTCATCCCCCTCGACGCCTCACCATTGAAGAACTCAAGCAAACCAACATATGTAAACACATCGATGATAACAATAGCAAAGAATTGAAATCCAAGCCACAAAACAGACATGGGCACCACATGATCTCCAGCTCCAGCAGCTACGATGATTTTCCTTTTCCTCTCAATCAGTGCAGCTATAGTACCTGCTAGTGATACCATTACGAAGCCAACACCAACCCGTTGCAAGTGGGTGATGCCAGTTCTATGTCCTGTGATCTTGCTTGCAATTGGCACAAATAAGCCATCATAGAGGATTAGGAAAATTGTTTGGAAAAATATGGGGATGGTGAGAAGAGAGACAGGAGAGACATTGATATTCCCAGATGCTAGCTTGGCGTTCATATTGCTTCCTTGTTGAATGGTAAATGTCAAAAGTTGTGGTACATGAATGTAAGCAAGCAAAGCACTGAGGAAGATTGGTACCATTCGAATTATGATTTTCATCCCCTCTACTTGGGTCACAGTGCACAGAGACCAATTATTATTAATATTCCCTGTTGTTGACCCATTTAGAATTGCAGCTTTGTCTAGGAATCTGGAAAATCAAAAATCAAAATTCATAGCTAGCTAACAAGTGAAAACTACATTCATGGGCTGGGGTGGGCATGCACTTACTTGAGACTCTTTGTCTGTGAGAGTATCTCCCCTATTTTCTCTTCACCAGGAGATTCTTGATATAATTCTGCTTCATTTTCTGGTGAGGGCAGATTTCTTTTTCTAAATGTAGCTACCAAAACCTGAAGTAGGAATTAATTGGATCGAGATAAAAATATAGAATTAATTAATTACCACAACAACAACAACTTAAAACCAAGTGAAAGCACTACAAGTCCAAGTAACATAACAGCTGAAGTTAGAGCGAGACCTAGGGTCCATCCTTTGCTGCTCTCAATCCATACTATCAGGGTTAGACCCATGACGGATCCACCCGAAATGCAGATGTTCATCCAGTTGAAGTAGCTAGACTTGCGGCGGCGGCACATGTTGATTATATCATCATCATCAACATCATCATCATCATCAACTGGTCTGCACCAAATGATGGGAGGTTGGCTCTTAAACTGCCTTCTCCTATCGCTATAGTTTATAAGGCTATATACAATACAACAACTTTGGGGCCATGGACTTGCTTGCACTCACTTTGTTGCCCAGAACCAGAAGTAGTTGTATCGTCGCATGTTGGTGGTCTTAGAGATGGAAGATATGCTTGCAATGTAAGCATCACAAAACCCTAGAAAAAAAACAAAAAAACCAATAATCAATATATTTTCCCTGATGATGCCAGGCCCTTTCACACTTTCACACTGTGGGAGTTGGAGGTGTAATGGACCGTTTCATTAAATTTTTTTTTCTTTCATACTTTAAATTTTTTCTCATTCCACCACCTCCTTCTCCAATTACATGGATTTGACTTTTTGCTGCTGCCATAATGGTGTGGAGAATAGCTAGGCCTCCTTGCTATCTACCCCAAGTAAGGGTACAAATCGGTTCAGTTCTGATTCGGTTTCAGAGAGTGTTGGTGTGAATCAAAATTGAACCAAATTAGTTTTGAAAATCGAAACTCAAAGTGAATTTGCTTGGTTACTATACTTATTTATATATTATAAAATATTATTATATTAATATACTATATATATATATATAATTTCTTTTCCTTTTGTGTGGACTAAGGGTGTCAACCTGTTGCGCTCGATCGGGCCTAGCCGGGCCTCACGGTGCTTAAAGCTTGCATGGTAATTAATATATTAATTTTATTTTTTTTATCCTTGTCTTATTCCCAAAAATTATTTGATGAAACTTTTTCAATGAGTCTAAATTTATCATTTCACATAAGAATTGGATTAAATGAATTTCAACTCTTTGGATTTTTTTTTAAAAATTTTTGGCATTAAGTATTATATTAAATAAATTTTAAAAATAAAACAATAGACAAAAAGATAAGATTATAATTGATTACAAGAACCAGATTTTCAATTTAACAAACATGCATGAAATATATCAAACATAATGTTTGCCAAAAAAAAAAAAAAAACAAAAAAGAAATATACCAAACATATAATAAATAAAATGTGAGGGTTGATAATTTCAAATAGGTGGGAATCATAAACGTTTCTCGGCCCTTATCGATTCCAATTCCTTAAAAGGTGCTCCTTACTTGATGGGGCCGGGTCCTATTGTGATATATAATGAGACTAGCTCAGGTTCACATACAAGAAGAGAACCATCTGGTATGCCTCTTAGGGGGCTTTTCATTTTCTCAAATGCGGTGCACTGCCCAGTACACCACATTTAAGAATTCAACCATAAAATCATGGGCAGTGATGTCTTTTTATCCTTTCAAGTGTTTGATAGACGATTGAATTCTTTATTGGTCTTTTTTTTCTTTCATGACCAATATAAGGCTAACTTACACAGGATCGTTACCTAAGGATAGCTGATCGCCACATGTCTGTCTCTCCTACAGGCGTTACAAGAAAGCTGTTTCAAGAACCCTCTCTGTGCCTACTGATATTTCATTGACAGCTATTTACAAATGGTAAGATCAGAAAGGTTCCAAACAGCATTTGGGGCCTGGGGGGGGGGGGGGGTTTGAATCTGAACAACTAAACCAAGAAAGAAGAAGAATTAATCCTTTGCCTAGGAACACATCACATCTCTCCATCATCCAAGATGGCTTTAAAAAAAAAATTTGCAGAGCTTTTGATGATGTTTCTAGTAGATCTTCTTCTTCTGATGAAGTATGGGCAATGGGATTGCTCTTCAAGAGTTTCCAAATAAGTTGAGCTAGATTAAGAAGAGAGAGAGAGAGAGAGAGAGAGAGACTTACAAGGATAACTAGGGGAGCAAAAAGAAGCAAGGTTTTGAATCTAGTGAGATAAGAGTCGGAGATGAAGGCGCCAAGCAAAGCAAAAGCGCAGGTAGTACCGAAGAAGTTAGTGACAGTGGCAACATCCATATGCATTGTACCACGAAGATATGTGACCAAGTTTAGAAAGGTTGGTGCATACGACATGTTTGTCATCAACACCATAACTGCAACAAACAACAAAAAACCAACAACAATAACGTATATAAGAAAGAAACAAAAAAAGGATCTGATTTAATTGGGTTTAGATCGAGGGCTTTCGCACCTTACAGCAGATGAACAATGCAGCTTTGGCTCCACCATGCCTGTCTTTATTGATGGGGTTGCCCTTCCAATCCATGAAAACCTGGACACCCATGTTGGTATTGGTGTTGGTCTTGGAGAGATGTTTTTGAGATATATATATATATATATATGCCTCAAACTTTTTTTTTTTTGAAAGTATAATCACAAAAGCTAGTTTATATAATAGGAAAGTACACATGAACATTTCCTCGAACACCACATACACAACCTAAAGCTAGTGTTTTTGAGATCAAAAGAAGAGGATTTATGTACAAGAATTTTCATAACACTATATATATCAATTACATTAAATAAATCTAGAAGGAATATGGAAATAAGCAAGTATTTATAAGACATGTTTCTTATACAATGCAAAAACCCCAAATTTAAACTCTAGGTTTAGAACAACTAAAAAGAGTAACCATGACATTGGATTCTGATGTTTGCATTATTGAATTGATGTATGAATCATGTTTATAGTTACTAGAATCTGTAAGGAATGTATAGAAATAGGAATTTATGTAAGATTTTTGCAATATGTATGAAAGGAAATAGAGGGAACAAAGATTTTCATGAACTCACTCAAGAACACAAACAAATAAAAATTTTAATAGAATAACCTACCTTAATATGAATTCGAGTGATAGAATCACGTTGTCGAAGCACAGAAAGCCAACCCTGTGTCCCGAACCTTTCATGCACTTTGTAGGATGTCAGGTCATCAGTGTTCACTTCCCTTCTACATAGTACAACCTTGTTCTCAAATCTGGGTCATGAAGTTGCGTGCCTCCATGATCAAAATAACTCTCATGACATTAAGTGGAGGAGGAGGTGCCTCCCTACCCCTGCCTCTTCCTCCCTCTTACATCCTGCCTCTTCCTCCTCCTTGAGCACGGGCCCTGCCTCTACCACGACCTCTACATGTATCTCGTGGAAGCATGATGATACCTACGCACACCAAAAGGGGAGAAATAAAAACAATCACAATAAGGGAATGATTTGAAAGAGAATATCAATATGGATTAGGAGCAAGGGCACATGCATGACGGTGGGTTAAGGATAATTAACCCTAGAATTTAAAATTTTCAAAGCCAATTAGGCAAGCATGTGATACTTGTATTTACCATATACAAAGCAAGTTGTATGGGTATAACATTAATCAAAGGATCCGACAAGAAAATAGATTATAATTAGTTCACTTAAACAAGGGAAAGTCCACAGGGGCAATTCCAAAAAAACAAAAAAAAAAAACGTCTTGCCTACACAAACTAGAGCATGTTCACTGGGAGCCAAAGAAAGAGGGAGTTTGTACAAAACTCATGATAAGATAATGTACTAATATAAATCTATGAGAAATCATTGAAACAAACAACTAATAATCAATCATCACACTAAACAACATAAAAACCCTAAATTCTAATGGGGCAATAGAAAAATTTTGAAATTTTGTGTGGGTATGTGTTGTGTGGTAGTTATGCTATGTATAGGAGCTAGTAAAGGTAGAAAGGCATGGGGTTTTGTATGGTTTCATAGCCTTAAGTGGAGAAGGAGTGAATCATCAATGTTCATCCAAACTTAAAAAGAAAAAACAAAAAAACAAAACAAAACAAAAAAAAAAAATTAAAAGAAGAAGAAAATTTTGATTTTATGGGGGAGACTTACTTGATTAGAGATTTGGTGGATTAAATATAGTTGGAAGAGCCATGGAAACTTTGGGGGATGGAAGGAATTCTCCCCTTGGCAATGGTGGAGCCCTTTCCAAAAAGAATATTTTGTTTTGAAGTAAAAGTTTGTGACATTCAAAAATTTAATGAAGGGTTATGCCTGCCTTACATACTTGTCATGCATAATACACAAGCAGAACGTGTTACTTATGATTCAAGTACATGTGATCATGTCTACATGGTTCCTCTCCAAGAATCAAGAATGGTTCACACTCGAAACCAAACTGGTGGAGACCCGCCATCCCCACCAAGGGAGGTAGCCGGGACATCTAACTCTACCATGCCTGTGGCCCAACCTCCCCTCACCACTCATGTCAAACCCTGCCCCCTGACTGTCTGGAATCTGACTGAAGTGTAGGAACCCCTGGCCAGGCCACCAGGATCACTGTGGAGCATCACTCCACTCAATGAGATCAATGAAAATGCTCTGAACATGTTTCCCTATATACCTATTAGAAGATGGATAGCAGACCCCTGCACTTGCACAGCTCACAGACTGATGTATGATTCGAATCCCGGGTAATCTCTCTCCTCCCTAAAATGGTGGGACCCACCTCTGAAAAATCATGTGGGCATGTGGGGACAATACCCTGACCTAGGGTCAAACCCCTGTGCAATCCCCCTTCGATTTCAATTGCTGGAAATCACTGGGTCATGCACTGGGCGATGCAACAAGGCCCAGTGACATCGCCCAATGGCTGTTTTTGCATATATTTAATTATTATAGTTATGGGGATCACCCAACTTGACCATGGACACTCTCCAGTGATAAAGGGGACTCTGAGGGACCACCTCATACCCTTGGTTCAGTGTGGACCCCATCTGTGCACCCAGAACTGAACAGAATCAGTTTAAAAATGAGTTTTTAAAAGAGTCCTAACCAAACAAACAGACCTCAGTGGGCCTTAAGTCTATAAATAGGAGGCCAATTGGTTCATTTAGAACCCTTGGCTGTACCTGAATCCGAAAGAGAGAAGAGAGGGAAGAAGAGAGAGAAAGAAGAGGAAGGAGAAGGAGGAAGAAGGAAGGAAGAAGAAGGGTTGCTGCCAGCTCCTCCCCTAGCTCATCCGAGCTTCTTCTCAGCTCTGTTTTAGGTATAAAATTTCCTGTATACCTGCTGTTCACCATTCTTTCCCTTTGCATACTCTGTTTTTCAACCCTGGGCAGCCCAGAACAGCTTAGGTTTGCCTAGTCTTGGTCCAGATCAGCCATGCAGACCTTGTGCATTGTGAATCTGTGATCTATGTAGAAAAATAAAAATCTGATATGCTGTTCCCTTGGCCGAATTCTATTCATGCATGCATGCACAGCCTTGACCCCCTTCTGGCTGCTGGATTAAAGCCCAGACTGCAAGCTAGGGCTGCTGAGACCTAACCCTAGGTGGGTACAGTCCTGAAACCCTGTTTGGCGTATTGCTTCAGCCTTGCATGTGGCTGAAACACAAGATTTTATATCTGCAAAACCCTATGCACTATTCATCAGGGTATTCTGGACAGCCAGATACAGCCTGCCTGGAACCCTGATGGTGAAATGGATTGGACCATAAGGTAGACCACCACTAGGGCTACTGGACCATCCCAACATGCAGAGGATCCATTAGACCCTTGGCCTTGCAAAGCCCAGCCTTGGAAACTCAGCCCTGCTGTCGATTGCAGGCACTGGGCGATGCAGCAAGGCCCAGAGACATCGCCCAGTGAAGGAATCTTTTGATACAAAAGGGTAAAATTGTAAATTCCTATGGGATTTGATCCCTGGACACTGTGGGATGTGGGAAATGACAAAAATGACCTTCCCCCACATCTGTCCATATGTGAAAATTGGTTGGAACCCTAAGTGGGCCCCGCAGATGACTGTGCACTGCTGTGTTTGGTTTTAGTGCACTGTCCTGAGTTGGACAGCAATATGTTGTAATGTAAAATGTATTATGGACTAAATCTGACTTAGAGGCAGGTGTGGGCATTGTAAATGACCAAATTGCCCCTGTGCCCTAGGCTTTGGCCCATGCACCGGGACATGACCTAAGGCCCAGTGTAAGGCCCGATGTTCCAAATGAGACCAACTAAACCCTGGGTCAACCCAGTAAGTTAGGGAAACCCTAGGGCACCAGTGTAGGGCCAATAACTGATAAAACACTGTTTGATTCTTATGTTTAGGACTTGATCCTGTGCTCGAGGACAACAATCAGACAACAGTTGGAATTGAATCTGTGACTGAGTACCTAGAGCCATGTACTGGTGAGTGAATAATACTATCATATGTGCAAATGTAATTGTGATCTGATGCCGGCTATTAATAATTGAATCTTGTCTGTTATGCCATTTACATGCTTACAATCAAAGTTACTCAAATCACTGCATAATGACTATTGTTGATCAACACTGTGAAATGATTATGATGATTGTGATTGTTAGAATAGATGTCGTACTCGGCTTGGAAATGAGGCCTGCGGTAGCCCGTACTATGAATGCGGTTGACACTGCTTGACTCATACTATACCATATAGACATGGGGTTAGAGTTTCATCACCCGTGCTACAAACCCTTGCCAGTAGGGGTTAAGGTGTTGGATGCCTAGGAGGCAATTATTAGGGAGTGACTAGGATCGGAACACCGAAAGGTGCAATTATCAGAACACCGGAAGGTGCATATATCGAAACACCAGATGGTGTATAGATTCGGAACACCTATATGGTGCATGAGTGAAGAAACGGTTGCTTGCCAGGATAATCATCAGAGGGCTGGTCGAGCTGACCTAGGAAGGGATGCTGGAGCCGACTGGTTTTCTCCGACAACCCCATGAGTGTATCATGGGAAGAGGTAACCAAGCCTACACCAGCGATACATGCATTGGGATTGTAGTAGCACAGACCTGACTCAGTTGTAATGATAGGTGGCTAATAATAAAACTGGACTTGCATATCATGTAGATCATGTGAATCTGTGGATTGTGGTTGCATATGCATGCATGATGGATGTTATTTGCTCACGAGCTCGGTGGGGCTCACACTCTGTTACATGTTTCTCTTTTCTTAGATGATCCTGCAGGTGGATGCCGCTGTGGCATGGCGGGCTATTTCAAGGAGGAGAGTTTTGGTGGTTATGACGATGTTGGTATGGACCCCGACGGAGGTCATACCGATTCTGCGTACTTTCACGGTGGTCGTGGATGAAGACCTTTGAGGAGTACTTCTGATGTTTTGTGCTGGGAACTCCTTTTTGTTGTGTTAGGAGGTTTCCTATTTTGATTGTGGACCGGTTTTAGTTGTTTTTCTTTCTTTCTTCTTTTGGGGTTGGGTGCCCTAACCCTGTATATAATCATGTATGTATTGCTGCGCCTATCAACTTATGTTTTCTTTTGTTGTGGGTTATGTGTGTTGAGGAATGTAACAAACAAGTTTCTATATGTATATATTAGCACCATTTCCCGTATTGCTATGCTTCTGTTTATTTCTAATAAATTGTAGATGTCTTGCATTACTCTGATCTTACTTGTGGTTAAGGTGTGGATTTTGGTTCATGAATCTAAGCACTGCTTCTAGATCCGTGGGATTTGGCGGATTGCGGTCGTGCAATTCGGGTCACCTACCCAATCCTCCTAGGGGGTGGTTTGGGGTGTGACAGAGCTTGGTATCAGAGCCTGAGGCTCTTCTTACATTCATGACGTGCAGACTAGGATTAACAAGATATAACTCATAAAACACAAAATAAGTAAAAGCTACAAGGGAAGTAGATGCAATTAAACAAAGACATGGAATTTTCATTAAATTAATAAAACTTACATAAGATTGATCGCATAAACTGCAATTCAACAAGTGCATAAGCTAAAAAAAAAAAAAAACCTAGACTAAGTACATTAGGTAAAGGATTAAAATACATAAATTACTCAAAAAAAAAAAAAAAAAAAAAAAAGAAAAAGAAAAAAAGATGAGCATAATCATGTAGCCTCAAGTGTCTGGAAGATGCTAGGAGCTACTCTGTAGGAGGCAGGTCATCAATAGGAGGCTGAGGCTGGCGTGAGTCAACACAGAATTAGCGGTCCCAGAAGTCTAGTCTCTGCTCAACTGCACCTACTCTGCCGCCCAAAGAAGTGAAACCCTGATCAACTCTAGACCCCAGGTCAGACATCTGTGTGCCGAGGCTCTGAAGCTGTGTCATCACCTGAGCCCAATCTGGAGGCCCTGGAACCTGCGAACTGGTGGCACCGGTCGTCTCGTAAGCAGGTAAGTCCGTAAACTATGTGTCAAAACCCTCGAGATCATCTGAACCTAACCACTGCTCCTCTGTGTACATGCCCTGAGCGCCACCCTCGATGTCACCCTGCTCCTCTCCAATCTGATCCACATCCTGTGCATCACCACCCCGTCCCTCGTCCTACTGCATAGCCTCAGCCATCACCTGCTCCTCATCCACTACTGGATCTTCACCAGGCACCTTCATCTTCAGAATAGAAGTCTTGTCTATAGGCCTGGATTGAACCCTGTCGATGTACTCGCCCTCTAGTGGAACCCCAAAGTATCGGAAGACCAAGGCAAGAAACTTCCCATAAGGAAGGTTACCATTGGCTGGATTCCGCGCATGGTAAAGCATCACCTGGAGTAATAAATATGGGAGGTTGATGATTGGACCCCGCTGACCAGCACCTAGTAAGCAGTAGGTGATGTATGCCCGCATCATAGAGATACTACCCTTGTTGCCGCCCTTTAGGTAGATGTTATAGGTCACACATCTACTAATTACCCTAACACTAGGCTTGTAGGTAGTCTCAGACTTGGGAGTGTCCCCTGAACCTGTCAAAACCCTGAACACGGTCCTCCTAGTCTCGAGGGAGAACATATCGGAAATGTCTATGTGGGGTTGGTAATAAACCCTATCACCTGTGTTAGGTAAACCCAGGATCTCTGTCAAGAGGGTAGTGGTCAATCGGATATCCACTCCCTTGACCCTACTCTCCACCCAGAACTCCTGGGCACTAGAAGGCCCCAGGTTACTGTAAAAGTACCGAACCAAGTTGGGATAACAAGGCTCGGTAGGAGATAACATCGATGTCCAACCTAGAGCATTAAACTTGGCAAAAAGGCCATATTGGTGGAAGTCCTCTACTCGCACCACCCGGGCATTCACTATTTTTACGGAAATGAAAATTTTCCACTCCTTAGCGTACTCATACCTAGAGAAGAGATGGTGGTCGAAATCAGGTTGCTCTGAAGATGAATCCTCTCTAGGAGATGGAGGAGGAATCTCTGAGTAGGAAGAATCCTCAGATTCAGCCCGTAGCCTCTTCTGGGCTACTGACTTCCTCGTAGTACGCCGACTCGTAGACATTTTCTGCAAAACAAGAGAGAGAATACCAAGTTTAGGGCAAGTAAATCAGTAAAACCTAACCTAGGTAAAGAAGAAATGGAGAAAACAAGTAAAACATATAGAGAAAAAAAAAAAACTTACCTAGGCACGTGCGAAGTCGCAAATAGGCCAAGAAAATACTAAGACTTGGTGTGGAAGTGGTCCCCTTACCCTAAGGTTTGGAGAAGTTTGGAATGGAATAGGGACCAAATGGGGCCCTCTCAGACTTAAAAAGCCTGAGCCCGATTCTCTAGGTGATGGCACTGGGCGATGTGGCAACGCCCAGAGACATTGCCCAGTGATGGAATCTTGCTGGAATTTCAGTATTTTCGCATGGGAACCTCATATTTGGGCAAAATAACCTCATGGGACATGGAAAGGAAGGATAAAAAAAATAATAATAAATAAAAAAATATATATTTATTAAATTAATTATTGTTATCAAATAAAAAAAAATATATACGAGACAAATTACAACAAGATGGAATCACAACTTGAGGACATAGGCTCAAAAAGTAAAATTTCATAATTAAGGACTAAGAAGGAGACCTATATGACTAGGTTTTAAATAGATGTGTACTATATGCTAATGAGAATAATTATATATAGTTTATGATATAAATATAGACTATGGTGTGTATTATAAGTATAAAATATACTTGGCTGTTGCAGTGTATGAACCCAATTGTAATGTTGTGATGCAAACTGAACATAGCTACATAGGTATGTTATGTTACGTGCGTGGTACGTGTGGGAAGCATAGGTCTTACCCTAACCAAGGTGTAGGATAGCTGAGAGCAAGATCTGATAGGTTGTCTAGTCAATCGAATCCCTAGACGTTAAGGTACCTTGAGCCAACCCAAGAATTTGTTATGTTGGTCTTATGGTTAATTAAATTTTCATAGTTAAGTACTTAATTCTTTAAATTAAGTGTGCCCTCATGCCTAGAGCCATTTTGTGTGATAGGACCTATTACCTCATTCGACCTGGAGACCCCAGTACCATGCTTATTATTAGATATCTATGTAAGAGACTGAGGCGGATAGGACTAGTATTACCCTGGGCCGAAAACGTACTGGACTTGTACTTAACCATTGCAGCCATTAGTGGACCCGAAGAGCAAGAGCATTTTTTGAGGTTAGCTGGAGAGGTAGTAGCTGACATAGAATTTTTACGGGCATTGGAGTTCGAGACCTGGAAGAGGCTGGAGATGCTTGCCTACTAGAACAGGTAATTAATTAAAAGTCTTTAATTAAAAGCTTGGAATTTTATATAGCACCATGCATAGCATATTGACACCTAAAAACATGTAAGCAAGAGGAAACACAAAGCATTTTATGAAACACATCACCTAATGAACCAAGATAATGAATCTAATAATCCACCTTACTGGTATGACTAATGTTACTCATTGGAACTGTGTACTGGATTTGACCCTGCTTAAGTTAGAAAACAACTATTTGCCCACATAGATGAAATTGGAATATTGAACACGCTCCTCCTTTTAGAGAAGCAACAATGGTCAACACTAGAAGTACTCGTGGAGGTCGTAAGGGTAAACAACCTAGAATTGTACCGAAGGTTGAACTTCCCAACGGAACAGAGGTCCAAAACTCTGAGGCATCAACTGCTTCATCAGAAGCACCAGCAGCTGCACAAGCTACTGCAGCAGCACCTCAGCCAAGTGTGGCAGCCGGCGATGTGACTGTGTTCATGACCACGATGATGCGAACCATGCAACAACAACAGGAGTTGCTTGGTCAGATGTCTACACAATTTGCAACTATGATGCACGAACGCGCTGCACCACCACCACTACCTAATTGACCCGTACAGTTTCCACCACCTGTGGTTCAAAGATCTGTTCCACTTTGCTCCAGAGCACTTGAAAAGGGAAGTTAGTAAGGTCAAGAAATTTGAGAAGGGACTCAAAACTGAGATTGGATCAGTTTTGTCAATCATGGATATTCGGGATTATGCTCAAATGGTTGATAAGGCAAAGACAATGGAGGATAGAATCAAGGAAAAAGAGAAAGAAAAGACTGTGACGTCGCCTAGTTTGAACAAAAGGTCGAATAATTTCCAAACCTATGGTTGGCCAAATAAGGTTTACCGGGGAACAAGTTCAAGCCCTACTCCAACTCTGTATTGTAGGCCAAATGTAGGTCAAAATTCTTTTCGCCCTGCATTTACTCGACCTGCTCAACCTACTATGAGTCAAGTGACGACAGCAGCTTTGCCAAGCCAACCAGCAGTAAGTCAAGCGAGCAAAGCCACGACACCTGGAGCTATACCTTTCAAATGCTATCTGTGCAATAAGGAAGGGCATATGGCCAGAGATTGTAAAATGCGTGAATATGGCAACAATTCACTTAATCAACCCTAAGCTAGGCCATTTCAACCACGTGACAATCGGACGCAGGGAAAGGTGTACGCCTTGACCAACGAAGAAGCTGAGGTGAACCCCGACGTTATGACAGGTAAGTGGTAGAACACTATAAATTTTAGAGAAATTGGTTTATGTCATATAACTTAAATTACCTACAAACCCTAGGTACCCTGAATGTCTCAACCATACCCGCACGAGTATTATTTGACTCGGGTGCAACCCACTCTTTCGTCTCCTCAACCTTTACGAGTAAGATGGAAGATCCACCAAGAGACATTGAGCATGAGCTAGTAGTCAGCACGCCAACAGGGAGTGTCATGAGTTTGAAGAGGTTTATGACCCCTGTTAGATCGAAATCTGTGGGAAGAGACTAACCGCACGATTGATAAAAATGGAAATAAATGATTTTGACGTGATACTAGGCATGGATTGGTTGTTTGCCTATGGTGCAAACGTCATGTGTGCGGAGAAAAAGATAAAGTTTAAACTAGAAGATGGGTCCGAATTCACCTATCAAAGTAAACCGAGGAGGAAGTCTAAGCGAACAACATTATCCGCACTTCAGGTGCAAAAGTTGCTCGATGATGGATGCTAAGGCTTCTTAGCCACTGTACTTGATATGGAGGCAAAAATAAGACCTTTGGAAGAACTCCATATAGTCAGAGAATTTCCTGATGTATTTCCAGAAGATTGGACACAGTTGCCACCAGACCGTGATATAGAGTTCGCGATTGACCTGATCCCTGATGCAGCACCGGCATCCAAGGCACCATACCAAATGGCACTAGTCGAATTAAAAGAGTTGCAGATACAACTTAAAGATCTGCTAAAGAAGGGATTTGTTCGACCCAGTGTGTCACCTTGGGGAGCACCTGTGCTATTCATAAAGAAGAAAGATGGAAGTATGCGGTTGTGTATCGACTACCGCGAGTTGAATAAACTGACAATCAAGAATCGATATCCATTGCCGTGTATCGACGACCTTTTTGATCAGCTACAAGGAGCAAGAGTTTTCTCCAAGATTGATCTTAGGTCAGGATACCATCAATTGAAGATTAAGAGCGATGACATCCATAAAACGGCATTCCAAACTCGGTACGGACATTATGAATTTTTAGTCTTGTCGTTTGGACTAACCAATGCCCTGGTAGCATTCATGGATATGATGAATAGAGTATTCCATGATGTGCTAGATAATTTTGTCATAGTGTTCATTGACGACATTTTGGTGTACTCCAAGAGTGAGGAAGAACACGCGCAACATCTTACATTCGTGTTGCAGCGACTGCGGGAACACCAGCTCTATGCCAAATTTAGTAAGTGTGAATTTTGGCTCAACCAAATTGGTTTCCTGGGGCATATCGTCACCAAAGACGGCATCAAGGTAGACCCCGACAAAGTGAAGGCAGTTCTCAAATGGGAGACTCCAAAAAATGCCACTGAGATCCGAAGTTTCTTAGGATTGGCCAGTTACTACCGCCGATTTATTGAGAACTTCTCACGCATTTTGGCACCTATGACAAAACTCACGAGGAAGGGAACTAAGTATGAGTGGAATGAAGCGTGCGAGAAAAGCTTCCAGGAATTGAAGAACCGATTAGTGTCTGCTCTAGTTCTGGCCATTCCAGATGGAATCGGAGGAATGATAGTGTATACGGATGCATCTAAAATAGGCCTGGGCGGCGTCCTGATGCAGAGAGGTAAAGTAGTCGCATATGCCTCCAGACAATTGAAAGAACACGAGAAGAATTACCCTACTCATGATTTGGAGTTAGCAGCAGTAGTCTTCGAATTAAAAATTTGGCGACACTATCTCTACGGTGAAAAGAGTGAAATCTTCAGTGATCACAAAAGTCTGAAGTATTTCTTCACCCAGAAGGAGCTTAATATGAGACAAAGGCGGTGGTTAGAACTAGTAAAAGATTATGACTGCGAGATCCAGTACCACCCTGGCAAGGCCAATGTTGTGGCGGACGCATTAAGCAAAAAATCTCAGACTGCGTCTCTCGTATCTTTGGTCGTAAGTGAGCAATTAATAGAGGAAGCTCGAAAATTTGATCTAGAGCTCGTGATCGATGAAGCAGCTGTGCAGCTAGCAGCACTAGATCTGCAACCATCGATACGAGAAGAAATAATTGTGAAGCAACCAATAGATCCCGAGCTGGCCAAAATAATTTGGGAAATTCAACAAGGTGTCCACAAAGACCCAGATTTTACATTGGCCCAAGATGGAGCATTGAAGTTTCGTGATAGATTGTGTGTGCCTGAGGATTTTAATATTCAAGATCGGATTCTTAAAGAAGCACATAGCTCACCCTATACCATCCACCCTGGAAGTACAAAGATGTACAAGGACTTGAAGAAATATTATTGGTGGATTGGAATGAAGCAGGCCATAGCAATCTACGTGTCCAAGTGCCTTACCTGTCAACAAATAAAGGCGGAAAGACACCGACCGTATGGACTTTTGCAACCACTTCCCATACCAGAGTGGAAGTGGGAAAGAATCACTATGGATTTCGTAACAAACCTGCCCAACACTAGGAAGGGCATGAATGCAATTTGGGTGATCGTAGATGGACTGACAAAAGCAGCTCACTTCATACCGATAAAAATAAGTTATCCGATGGAAAAGCTTGCCCAGATATACATTGACAACATAGTCCACTTACATGGCGTGCCTGTCAGTATTGTGTCTGACAGAGATCCTCGATTTACTTTAAGGTTTTGGAGAAGTCTACAAAAGGCATTGGGATCTCAATTGAATCTCAGTACAGCTTTTCATCCGCAGACGGACGGACAATCAGAGAGAACCATTCAGACTCTGGAAGACATGCTTCGAGCCTATATTTTAGAAATGAATGATAGTTGGGATGCTCACATACCACTGGTGGAATTTGCATACAACAATAGCTATCACTCCACCATTGGCATGGCACCGTTCGAAGCACTCTATGGCAGGAAGTGTCGAACTCCGCTTTATTGGGATGAAGTTGGTGAGCAGAAGTATCTCGGACCTGAGATGATATAAGCAACCTGCGACAAAGTGGATGTCATAAGAGAGAAGATCATGGTAGCCCAGTCGAGACAACAGAGTTATGCGGATAATCGAAGGAAGGATATCGAGTTTGAGATCGGAGAAAAAGTATTTCTTCGAGTATCCCCAACCAAAGGACTGCTACGCTTCAACAAGAAAGGCAAGTTGAGCCCAAGATTTATTGGTCCATATGAAATACTCAATAGAGTGGGACCCATAGCATACCGGCTGGCTCTATCGCCATCTTTGTCAAGTGTCCACGACGTTTTTCATGTGTCAAAGCTACGAAAGTACATAAACAATCCGACGCATGTTTTATCAGCTGAACCCGAACAGTTGGACGTGGCTATGACTTATGAGGAACATCCCATGGAGATATTGGACAAAAAAGAGCATAACCTCCGAAACCGCACCGTCGCTTTCGTGAAAGTTCGATGGGGAAATAACCCAGCAGAAGAAGCTTCGTGGGAGCGTGAGGAAGAAATGGAGAAGTATCCTCAACTCTTGGGATTACTGGGTAAGAAAATTTTGAGGATAAAATTTTTGCAAGGAGGGGAGAAATGTCAAACCCTGCCCCCTGACTGTCTGGAATCTGACCGAAGTGCAGGAACCCCTGGCCAGGCCACCAGGATCACTGTGGAGAATCACTCCACTCAATGAGATCAATGAAAATGCTCTGAACAGGTTTCCCTATATACCTGTTAGAAGATGGATAGCAGACCCCTACACTTGCACAGCTCACAGACTGATGTATGATTTGGATCCCAGGTAATCTCTCTCCTCCCTAAAATGGTGGGACCCACCTCTAAAAAATCATGTAAAAACCCATGGTGGGTATGTGGGGACAATACCCTGACCTAGGGTCAAACCCCTGTGCAATCCCCCTTTGATTTCAGTTGCTGGAATTCACTGGGTCATGCACTGGGCGATGCAACAAGGCCCAGTGACATCGCCCAGTGGCTATTTTTGCATATATTTAATTATTATAGTTATGGGGACCACCCAACTAGACCATGGACACTCTCTAGTGATAGAGGGGACTCTGAGGGACCACCTCATACCCTTGGTTCAGTGTGGACCCCATCTGTGCACCCAAAACTGAACAGAATCAGTTTAAAAATGAGTTTTTAAAAGAGACCTAACCAAACAAACAGACCTCAGTGGGCCTTAAGTCTATAAATAGGAGGCCATTTGGAACCCTTGGCTGTACCTGAATTCAAAAGAGAGAAGAGAGGGAAGAAGAGAGAGAAAGAAGAGGAAGGAGAAGGAGGAAGAAGGAAGGAAGAAGAAGGGCTGCTGCCAGCTCCTCCCCTAGCTCATTCGAGCTTCTTCTCAGCTCTATTTCAGGTATAAAATTTCCTGCATACCTGCTGTTCACCATTCTTTCCCTTTGCATACTGTGTTTTTCAACCCTGGGCAGCCCAGAACAGCTTAGGTTTGCCCAGTCTTGGTCCAGATCAGCCATGCACACCTTGTGCATGGTGAATCTGTGATCTATGTTGAAAAATAAAAGTCTGATATGCTGTTCCTTGGCCGAATTCTGTTCATGCATGCATGCACAGCCTTAACCCCCTTCTGGCTGCTAGATTGAAGCCCAGACTGCAAGCCAGGGTTGCTGAGACCTAACCCTAGGTGGGTACAGCCATGAAACCCTGTCTGGCATATTGTTTCAGCCTTGCATGTGGCTGAAACACAAGATTTCAGATCTGCAAAACCTTGTGCACTATTCATCAAGGTATTCTGGACAGCCAGATACAGCCTGCCTGGAACCTTGATGGTGAAATGGATTGGACCATAAGGTAGACCACCACTAGGGCTACTGGACCATCCCAACATGCAGAGGATCCATTATACCCTTGGCCCTACAAAGCCCAGCCTTAGAAACTCAGCCCTGCTGTCAATTGCAGGCACTGGGCGATGCACTAGGCGATGCAGCAAGGCCCTTTTGATACAAAAGGGAAGAATTGTAAATTCCTATGGGATTTGATCCCTGGACACTGTGGGATGTGGGAAATGACAAAAATGACCTTCCCCCACATCTGTCCATATGTGAAAATTGGTTGGAACCCTAAGTGGGCCCCGCAGATGACTGTGCACTGCTGTGTTTGGTTTTAGTGCACTGTCCTGAGTTGGACAGCAATATGTTGTAATGTAAAATGTATTATGGACTAACTCTGACTTAGAGGTAGGTGTGGGCACTATAAATGACCAAATTGCCCCTATGCCCTAGGCTTTGGCCCATGCACCGGGACATGACGTAAGACCCAGTGTAAGGCCCGATGTTCCAAATGAGACCAACTAAACCCTGGGTTAATCCAGTAAGTTAGGGAAACCCTAGGGCACCAATGTAGGGCCAATAACTGAATAAAACATTGTTTGAATTTTATGTTTAGGACTTGATCCTGTGCTCGAGGACAACAATCAGACAACAGCTGGAATTGAATCTGTGACTGAGTACCTAGAGCCAAGTACTGGTGAGTGAATAATACTATCGTATGTGCAAATGTAATTGTGATCTGATGTCGGCTATTAATAATTGAATCTTGTCTGTTATGCCATTTACATGCTTACAATCAAAGTTACTCAAATCACTGCATAATGACTGTTGTTGATCAACACTGTGAAATGATTATGATGATTGTGATTGTTAGAATAGATGCCATACTCGGCTTGGAAATGAGGCATGTGGTAGCCCGTACTATGAATGCAGTTGACATTGCTTGACTCATACTATACCATATAGACATGGGGTTAGAGTTTCATCACCCGTGCTACAAACCCTTGCCAGTAGGGGTTAAGGCGCTGGATGCCTGGGAAACAATTATCAGGGGGTGACTAGGATCGGAACACCGAAAGGTGCAATTATCAAAACACAGAAAGGTGCATATGTCGGAACACCGGAAGGTGCATAGATTCAGAACACCTATATGGTGCATGAGGGAAGAAACGGTTGCTTGCCAGGATAATCATCAGAGGGCTGGTCGGGCTGACCTAGGAAGGGATGCTGGAGCCGACTGGTTTTCTCGAACAACCCTATGAGTGTATCGCGGGAAGAGGTAACCAAGCCTACACCAGGGATACATGCATTGGGATTGTAGTAGCACAGACCTAACTTAGTTGTAATGATAGGTGGCTAATAATAAAATTGGACTTGCATATCATGTACATCATGTGAATCTGTGGATTGTGGTTGCATATGCATGCATGATGGATGTTATTTGCTCACGAGCTCGGTGGGGCTCACACTCTGTTATATGTTTCTCTTTTCTTAGATGATCCTGAAGGTGGATGCCGCTGTGGCATGGTGGGCTATTTTGAGGAGGAGAGTTTTGGTGGTTATGACGATGTTGGTATAGACCCCAACGGAGGTCATACTGATTCTGCATACTTTTACGGTGGTCGTGGATGAAGACCTTTGAGGAGTACTTCTGATGTTTTGTGCTGGGAACTCCTTTTTGTTGTGTTAGGAGGTTTCCTATTTTGACCGTGGACCGGTTTTAGTTATTTTTCTTTCTTTCTTCTTTTTGGGTTGGGTGCCCTAACCCTGTATATAATCATGTATGTATTGCTGTGCCTATCAGCTTATGTTTTCTTTTGTTGTGGGTTGTGTGTGCTGGGGAATGTAACAAACAAATTTCTATATGTATATATTATCACCATTTCCCATATTGCTATGCTTCCGTTTATTTCTGATAAATTGTAGATGTCCTGCATTACTCTGATCTTACTTTTGGTTAAGGTGTGGATTTTGGTTCGTGAATGTAAGCACTGCTTCTAGATCCGTGGGATTTGGCGGATTACGATCGTGTAATTCGGGTCACCTACCCAATCCTCCTAGGGGGTGGTTTGGGGTGTGACAACTCATGATATCACCACCATAGTGGGTGATATGATGAGAAATTTTTTACTGCAGCAAAATAAATATATGGAGGATATGTGTGCTTCCATGAGGAAGCAACAAGAAGAGTTCATGGCTAACATGAACACATGGATCCTAGTGGCATAACAGACACAAGTCGTGCTTGAAAATTCCTCCGTACCTACTACTCTACCTGCAGTCGATACACTACAAGGCCAGCCAGTAATGCCATCTCGAACACAAGAGTCTAGGAAGAGACCTATGAATTCACAAGAGTCTATGGAACCCAACAAGAATTCTAAAGGGCCTATCCTGATTCAACTCCGGCGCAGTCTAAGAGATGAAATGCAACTCAGCCTACTCGACTGTCACAATCCACAACTACACCTCAGACACATAACCCGAACATTCATTGCTTCAGTTGCCACGAGCAGGGGCATATATCTAAGACTTGCTAGTACCGTAGGCCCATGCGTGTTTCATATCGACAGGCCATCGGTCCCATGCAGCCACAATGAGGTAGCGAGCCCCTGGGGAGTGTGTTCACTATGCCTGAAGGAAATGCAAAGTCATCATCGGGCGTAATGATAGGTACCTTACTTAGCTCCCTAATGCCTTGCATACACTATTTTCCTTACATTTCTAGCGTGACCTTAAGATAAGTTTCATTGTGTTAGGTACCTTGTGTTTATATCTACTAGATGTGCATGCATTATAAATTTTTTAGAATTGAAGACTCAGTTTAGTCGCCCACCATCATTAGTAGGGATTTCAATTTACGTAAATCTATTGTTGGTAACAAACTCTCCGAAGAACTTTCCACGTAGTCTAGTATTAAATGAGGAATTTTTCCTCATTCCTCTCGACCTCAGTAGTTGACTTGGGCTTTCTTGGAAGCCACTTGGAGTTTGGAGTAATGGTCCCGAGTGCTCTTGGGTGAGCCTATGGCCCATGTGTCTCTCGGGGATGCCATCCTTAAAACTCATTAGTAACCTTACCTGAAGTGATAAGAATGGTCCCAAGTGCCCTTGGGCTTACCCATCCTTGGCCTTGTTCGACCCTGAGTACTACTTAGGAGTGTTAGATGGAGATTTTGATATCGGTCCTGAGCATTCCTCAGGAGAGTTGATTCTTAAATCTTGCCTGGCCTTGAGTATCACTTGGGAGAGTCGATCGAGTTTGAGCATTGGCCCCACATGTCTCTTCGGGAGTGCTATTCTTAGAATTCGTCAATGACTATGGCCCCACGTGTCTCTTGGGAGTGCCATTCATAGGACTTGTCGGCAACCCTACCGGGAATACTGGGAATGACTTGGTATATGGGCCCAGTATGGACCTTATCCTGTAGGATCCCAGATTCGTAATTAGATTATGGAGGGGCGGTGAAAGACTATAGGCACGTAGTTGAGACTTAGTACGGTTGATCACCCACAACCGAAGATGATTAGAAGAGATAATTCAAACCAGAGGCAAGGGAGTGGGGTAACTCTGGAGGTTGCAGTTGGTGAGAAGTATTATACCGGGTGTTAGTATAGTCAAGTGTAGCCAAAAAAATAGAAAAATGGAAATGGAACTGAAGGATTTGAAAAAACTTTGCTTAACGATAGATATGGGTGCAGTAATGGATCATAGAATGTTCCCTCCATTATGGGAGCGAAAAGTAGGGATTCCATCAATATTCCAATTCATTCTAAAGTTAAGTTAGGTATTGGAGAACTGGAAGTGAAAGTCATCATAGAAAAACCCAGGTAAGCAAAAGTTGTACAACCTTGTACCATTCAACCCAAAGTGTTAATTAGGAGTATAGATAATGGAAGATGTGTATGGAAATAGTTAGATCTTTCAATTTCTAGTGATATATGCTTGGTGTTTAATTTTCACCGGGTCCTTATACATACTGAGCTTTATATTAACTGAACCTAGAATTAAATTATACCATCGTGGAAGGTGGATATTATTAGAGGACAGGTCAATACAGTTTTGTTCAAGTAGAATTTCTAAGCAGATTCGAATCGAAAGTTGAGCACAACCTTAGTTTGACTCTTCTATCCGGCACAAGGGAAAATGACTGTCTATAGTGATGCATTCAAGCTGGGGCATAGCTGTGTATTGATGCAAGATGGCAAGTAGTCACCTAGTTGCCTATGATTCTAGGTAATTGAAGGGTTACGAGAAGGACTATCTCACCCGTGACCTTGAGTTAGCAACGACGGTATTTACATTGAAAATATGACGCCACTATCTACATGGCGAGAAGAGCGAGATCTTCAGTGACCACAAAAGCTTGAAGTACTTCTTCACCTAGAATGGAGTTGAACATGAGACAGAGGCTGTGGTTGGAACTTATGGAGGATTAAGATTTTACCATCCACTACCATTCGGATAAGGTGAACGTGATAGCTGATGCACTTAGTTGGAAGTCACAGACTCTATCCTTAGCTTCCTTGGTCGTTAGTCGACAACTCATTGAAGAAGCAAGGAGAATGGACTTGGAACTATTAATAGAGGGTACCACTATGTCACTTGCAGCTTTAATGGTACAAACATCCCTGGTAAAGAGGATCAAAGAAGCACAACTTACCAATGCAGAGTTATAGAAAGTAATAAAAGGCATTCGGAAAGAGAAATAACAGGATCTGAACCTTACGGAAGAGCTATGCCGACTTGAGATAGGAGGGCTATGAGTTCGTCATGGGCGATTAGGTTTTCATATGGGTATCACCAACTAAGGGAATAATTCGCTTCGACAAGGAGGGCGAGTGTGTCCATGTATTCTACGTATGGATGTTGGGAAAGTACACCCCTACATTGATATTGTCTAGAATATAAGCCACATCAGCTTGTCATAGACTGACATATGAAGAAGTTACCTGAAGAGAACTTTGATTGTAAGGAAAACAATCCCCATAACCGAACTATAACTTTCGTTAAGGTTCGGTGGAGTAATCGCACCAATTAAGAAGCATCTCGTTTACAAGAAGATGAAGTATGGTCGAAGTAACCTAACTTATTTGGATCCCCAGGCACATCAAATTTCGAGGATGAAATTTCTTATAAGATGGGGGAATGTTATATCCGTGCCCAAAAATCCGAGGTAATTTGAAATTTTGATAATAAGTGTTGCGGTACTGGCAGCTGTCGACACTGGTGACCTTGGACTGTAGTAGTCAAGGATAGAATTATTGACAGAAAGGACTGGAAATACATTTACCATAGTAAAACTGTCGGCTACTATTTGCGCACGTGTTGTGGTGTGGAGTCAGTTGGGAGGGGGAACCCGAATCCCCACTCAGATAATTAGTGGTAAGTAGCTAACCATGAATAATCAATTTCAACCGTGCAAGATAGCTAATGGCATTTGATGCGTATGATCCGTAGCATTAATGCCCTTGAAGGTGTACGAGTGTACTGGAGAAAGTCCCAGCTCGATCCGAGTCAAGACAGGCCATTTAAACTTTAAAAACTAAATTAAATGAATGTGGGCCCACTTAGCCCAAAGGAGAACCTACCCCTACTTAATGCAAACCTAGTCTAGGGTTATTAAGGTTAACTCACCCTAAGTGGTGCTTGTAATGAAGGTTTATAGGGGTTATTGATCAGAGCGTATGCATGTACGCTACCTAGACTGAGTGGGCCCTACCTACCTCCACCTTACACTGACTTGGGCTTAGGGCCTTAAAACTTTTTTTTGTTTAAAATTAGAAACTGGACTATGGGCCTAAGTGGGTTAGAAGGGCCAATAATCTAAAGAGCCCAATAACCTAAAATGGACCTAAGAGTTAGTGTTTAATCAAACATGCCCTAGTAGCTTAGTAAAGTAAATAGGGGCTACTACCACTATCCTCTTCACATTCTAGTAAACCCAAATCATTTTGGAGGAGAGAAAAGAGAAAAAGAAAGAAGAAGACGAAGAAGAAGCAGAAGAAGGAGAAGAAGAGAAAGGGAGGAAGAGGATCTAACTCAAGTTATCCTACCTTGGTAAGTATGATCCTCTCCTACCTCTATTCCTTTCTCCCTTATTGTAATCCGTTTTTACTTAGGTTGTAAACATCCTACCATTATTGGTTTCACCAACCTATGAGGGAAACCATCAATGGAAGGTAGTTATGTCTTCTTTGAAAGGATTAAATGAACCTACGTTGCCTTTTCTCTCATTTTCCATTTATTGTTCTAGACTATTTATGTAAACCCTAAACTAAGAATTAGTAAATTAAGGGTTTTCTATGAAATTGGTAGATAGCCTTCAAGGGCTTATGTTTAGGAACTCTAGTGAGTTCCCCAAACCACAAATACTACCTAGAATGACTCCTTCACCCCTTTCCCTACATTGGTGGTTAAGCCATGTAAAATCATAGGGTTTATGAACCCAATAAATTGTAGGGCATTAAACCCTAGTTTGAGGTCATCCTCATAACTAGGAATGCATAAAAGACCCTTAGGTATGCCTCCTTTAAGCCATGAAGCAAGGATCACAAAACCAAAACCAACAATGTGAATTTTATGAAAAACAGAAGATACAGTTGGGCAAAAATGGTAGATGTGCCTAGGAGCCTACCTACCATTTTAGCGAGACAAATCTACCATTTTTATTCTGCCAAGAAACAGTAGATCGAAATGGTAGATACAGTGCCAGAATGCATTTGCCATTTTTGGCAGAATGTACCTACCATTTTTCTGACCTTTGCCCACTATTTTGACTATAACTTGGTCGATACATACTCAATCGACACAATTCAAATTGCGTTGTAAACTAAGCTTAGAGGGATACATTTAATATGAAGAGACCTTTGGCCAAATCTTATGGGAAGGCCCTCGAAATTGGAATCAAAGATGACTAATGTGCATTGACAGCATTACTAGAATCGAATTTGCTCCAGTGACCTCGCCTATTTCAACAATGTTTAAGTAGGGGTTTTGAGGGATTTTAATAGATATTGTCTACAAGTATTAATAACTTCTAAAACATAATAAATTAGGTAACTACAACCGTCTAGAGAGGCCGTATGGGTACACGTGGGAATCAAAATTTTGGTTAGAATCATCGGCTCGAAGAACAAGGTGAGGAAATCGAATACTCGACCTTAATGTGGAATGTTTTATATCTCATTGTGTGATTGGCATACATGTGCATATTTGTTTAATGGTCGAGAGTGTATGACTAATAATGCTTATTTTGTTAGAGATAATTTGGTAGAAATTCTTCCTTGTTGAAGTAGATGCTAGGATGTATTTTACCTTCGAATTACTCTTGTGATGAGATTTTGAATGAGAACTTAGTTGTATGATGAGACTGAGAATTTAAATGTGATTGAATGATGAGATGGACATGTGCGATGAGAATGATTATGGTTATATGTGTTGAGATTAAAAATGGTTATGTGTGTTGAAAATGGATATGACCATGTGTTGGAATATGAGAATATGTGGTGAATGCTAGATATGTGAGATTAATGTGATCCAAGTGCCATAGTGTGCACCGGACTTGGGATCGATAATTGAAATTTACTATATGTGCACATGTAATCTAGAGGGGGCGAGAGGATAGCGAGTCCGACGTTGAGGGACTATGGATTCGACCTCTGGCCTACATGTGTACGTACCCTAATATACATTTAGATGCATATGGTTAGGATCATACTTCCCCAGTGCTACACCCCTTACCACAGGGGGTAAGGTGTTGGATAACCGATGGTGACTTTTGACGGACTGGGGTACCATTCTCAATAGATTGATTTTGTAAGTGAGTGTCAGAATCAGGTCAGAGCTAGGGTTATATCAGGGGTTTGCCGTACCAGACGTACATGTGTATGGCAGGCTCCTAACCACAACTCGGGTTTGACATTGCCGGATAGGCCATCCATGTTTTAGAGGTGGAGGGCCAGGGATGTTACCTAGGATGTTGCAGTAGCACTATACCTGACTTGTACGTACTTTAATATGCATTTAGATGTATGCTAGTTAGGATGACATTGTACCCAGTGCTACGAACTTTGCCAACAGGGGTTTACGTGTTTGATAATCTCCCATGGGAAAACCAGCGATTCCGACTGAGGACTGGAGCGGCGATTCCGACGTGAGGACTGGAACCGTGGCAGTGGAATTAACTTCGAGGTTTTTAGTACAGGATGTGCACATGTATGGAAGGCTCCCAACTGTTACTCAGGTTTGACATCGTCGGATAGGCCATCCGTGTGTGAGAGGTGGAGGGCCGGGGATGCTACCTAGGGTGTTGCAGTAGCGTTAAACCAGACTTAGGCATTTATTTGTTAGGTGGATAATAATAAAATTGAACTCATGTTGCATTATTGTAAATCAGACCTGATGTACGAATTATCCTGGTGGTATGGGACACTGTGGGATTTGTTTATCATATTTGGTTTGCAACCTTGTGATTATATTTATAAATATTATAGCCAATTGCAACGATTCCGATGTGAGGATCGAAACCGTGGCAGTGGGCTTAACTTCGGGGGTTTTCTGTACAAGACGTACACGTGTATGGAAGGCTCCCAACCATAACTCGGGTTTGACATCGTCTGATCGGCCATCCGTGTGTGAGAGGTGGAGGGTCGGGGATGCTACCTAGGGTGTTGCAGTAGCACTAGACCAGACTTAGGCATTTGTTTGTTAGGTGGAAAATAATAAAATTGAACTCGTGTTCCATGGCTGTAAATCAGACCTGATGTACGAATTATCCTGGTGGTATGGAACGCTGTGGGATTTGTTTATCATATTTGGTTTGTGTCCTTGTGATTACATTTATAAATATTGTAGCCAATTGCATGATTTAATTTGCTCATTGGGCTCAGTGAAGCTCATTCCTCGTTGAAACCTCATTTTAGATGATGGTGCAGGTATGGTAGAGCTGATCGGCTCAGAGTATGATGTTCCTGAGGGCATTAGCGATGGCTGGTGGACTCCTGAGGCTAGGGAGCATGGACCGAATTGCTATTGTGACGCTTGCTACTAGGGGGAGTAGTAGCTTGGGCCGTGGGCCACATTTTGATACTTTATATTTTGCTACATTGATACCTTGCTACCTTATTATTTTAATTTTCATCATGAGTGATGTGTTATCTAAATATTATATAATACATAAGTCCTAATGGGAATGATCGATAACTGTTGATATCTTGATGTGATGAAATGATAACTTTGGATAAACTGCCATAGTTAATGTATTCATGTTATCACATAGTTTCCGCTACTTTGATTATGATTATGTATATTTCATCTGCTGGTCCTTTGAATTATCACTTGTGGTATGGATGAGTTAGCTTAAATACTGCATTAGTGATCCTGGTGGGAGTATGGAGTGTATTTATACGCTCTGGTCATGGATTCCGATGGTACAAGAATCTGGGCGTGACACAAGATGTCCTCGATTGCTCTTTTACCCAGACTCTGGATTCTTTCATCAAGATCCTTCAATCGTAACCGCAACATATCTTCCTCAGGACGGAGTGGAAAGCCATTCTCCACTCGAGATTGTTCTCGAAAGGAACCGTGCCTACTTCTAACAGGTGACGGACTTTGTCTGCCCCAATCCATGCTCCTCCGAGAATGTTTTGAAGTGGTCCTTTCCCATTCCCGTCTTGGACTTATTTTGGGTCGGGATGGACGTGACCGAGATCTCCTCCTACTATTTTTGGGATTGTTGTGTTGCATTTCCTGACTGAGCCGAGGTGGCGATCGTCTCCTCACATTCATCGTGTTGGCCCTACTCTCAGATTGGTGAATTGGCCGACCCACTCTTTCGGGTGCAAGCTGGGGTTGTTGCTGCTGATTTGCTTCAGATTGCATCAAACAGGGCCTTAACAACGCATTATTCTCTAACACTTGGAGCCATAGATCATGCACTTGTGCATTGGTCGCGGGTGCGTTCGGGTCGAGATATTGCATCCTTGGAATGGCAAGTCTAGGTCCTGGTCTGTCACCCTGGATTCCTGGGATTGGTAATAGAAGCGGAGGCCGAGATTTTTCTCAATCAACGTCTCTATAGGTTGTTGCACTTGTGGTGCCACACCTGATGGTAGAAGTAAGGCTCTGGCTGCCTGATGTGTGACAGGTCCTCCATCCACCCGACTCCCGCCTTGTTGAGAATTTCCTGTTGCAAAGCTGTTTGCTAGTCGAGAATTGTTTGTTCTATCTATAACCATAGTTGATGGATTTTATGTAAAGTTTCCCAAAGACGACGCCAATCTGTTGCGGTGAAATCCGAGCTGTCGTTCACCTAGCCGAGCTGATCTTCATAGGTAAACAACATAAGAAAAAAGAGTGCCGGCCTGAGCCGGTTAGTACACTTCGATGCCTTAGTCAGATCTTTGCAACAGATAAAATTCTCAAATCCAAAGAATAGGAAAATGAGAAAGACAAAGTCCCCCTTACCTGGGATAGATGTTACTATTTATAGGTTCGAGTTACTAGATTGGTATAGGAATTACCCGTTTGGAGATAATAATTAGTATCTCATGTAACCCTAGGTGTCATCTTTAGGATATGACATCTGTTGGGTTGGGAGTCATGAAGAAAGTGTGACCTTAACCAGCCTGGGCATATGGTTAGATTAATTAACTTTGTGGGTTTAGGTATTCAGAGTCCTGAGTCTGATCTGAGCAGACTAGGTCGATCTTCTGCTCGGCTGGCGATTGATAATCTGCTTGGGTTAGTTCGCACTGCCTAGTTGGAGGACCTGGTTTGTACGTTATTTGGTTCATTTATGTCTCTCATGGTTCGGTTTGGGTTCCTGGATCGATTCGGCAATCGATCGGTCTGCTACGTGTCACTTATTGATTGGTTGAATCCAATTATGGTTCATCACACCCCATATGGTCTCTATCAACTCAATCCAAGCCACTTGCGATAGGGTTCTCATGACTTACTCCATCAACATTGATTTTGATTAAGCCTTGAGTATGGGGACCAAGAGATTCAGGCGAGCATGGAGGAAGCTTTCGGAGGTCTTATGTTTAGAAGAAATTCACTCACAAATCTTCTTGCCTTAAAGAGAAAATCTCGAGTAGAGATCGAGTGCCTCTAAAAGGTATATGAAATATAATTGAGCCAAAGATGCCAAAGGATACTGTAGATAATAGACAATATTGTTTTGCTCATGTGGGTCGATCCATTACTTATATTAGTAAGGTTTCGAAGACTATCTTGAATATTCATCCCAAAATTCATCATAAGTGAAGGTACTTTACTCCAGACATTCCATGAATTTGGGCAATGTAAAAACAAATGATTGGGATCTAAAACTACGAAGGAACACAACTGACAATGATGAGCAAAGTTTACAAACCTTTGTAAGAAGATCTACAGTTGGAAGTTTTCGAGCAGTGATTTCCAAATAAAAAATAGAATCTTTGGAGCAATAGGAATATGCCACAACTTGAACCATGTTGGATCAACAATGTGAGAAGAATCTGTTGTCTCTAGGTTGTAGGCTGAAGCAACAGTAAAAACACCGCTAGAAGTGGGTAGCCAAATATACCGGTCCTTTTGCTCTGAAAATGGAATGGGGATGTGGCTAGGATCTGGATTGCCACATCCAGTGGCCAACAGTGAAAGATGATACCCTCGTTCCAACACTTAGACTCATGATCTATGAGTTGATATACAGAGGTAGGTGCATTCCTTGGCATCGGAAAGGGGGCAGAGATAGGCCGTAAATTAGGAATCCTAACTCAGACCATAGGTTGATCAGAGAATTGTCTCCAATTTGAATAAACAGGCCTTTCAATGAAAGTTATCTAGTTCCTAAGATGGATTTTCATCCCCAAGATGTTGTTAAGGTGATAGTAGCATGGAGAAAGTCCGAATCAGGGAAGTATGTTTATTTCATAATTCTGCCCTATAGGGAATCATTAAGATTAAGAAGGGCCCAAGCCTTCTCAGAAAGCATTGTAAAATTCTTAGGACTAGAGAGTTTAAGATTAAGCCCACCACATCTTTTAGGAAGTTATATAGAATTCCAACTCACCGTTAGAATTAGAAAACCTTCTCCATTAGACCCAAAAAAGTTTGCAACACTTTGAGTTAAGATCTTTATGAACTGAGGCTAAGAGTTGGAAACACGACATATAATGAAGTGGTAAGGCTGAAAATGAAGATTGTATAAGTGTATGCTTCCCTACAATATTGAGGAATTTTGGCTTCCAACCCTGCAGCTTAGAGTTTACTCTCAATATAAGATCAGAGCAATGAGAATTATGAAGCTTAATTAGGTCCAGGAGCTTTTGATTGGGGCATTTGAAACACTATCTTTCTGATTTCTTCCTTGGTAACCGGAGCAAGGAGGGTAATGTTATCTTTTGTAGAAACTATGCCAGTAATATAACGAAAATAAGAATCTTCCAAAAGTCTTAAGGATGTAAAAACATCTTGGAAGTGAGCCATGACCACAGTAGCTAAAGAAGCCCTATCCGTAATAAAGAGTCCATTGTGATGGAGCCCTAGAACAAAATTCTTGGCCCTTCTCTTCATGGTTGTTAGATGAAAAAAATATCAATTCCTATCTCCTTGTAAAACCCCTTGGTTCTGAATTTTTATTGCTGATAAACCATAAATATACAGGCCAATCCCGATCTGCCATGTAGCATGGCAGGAAGAAGAGAATGACCCGTGCCCAGCTACATTGAGACTCATCCTTGGCCCAAGAGGAAGAGACCCAGTATGTCACTCAAGGACCAAGATCACTACACAGGTCAACACGACGTCACCACAATGATCTACATCATCCTATCGGCAAAGGGATCTTATCCCAAAGAAGATGTATCTTATCCGTACTCAACCCTCAAGGATCCTATCCAACACGAAGGGAAGCACATGTCCATCTGCTAGGGAACACCTTCCCTACCTGGACTCTACCTCCCAAGAGGAGGTGATCTACTACGTGATGGACTCTACTACCAAGGAGACTATCACCAACCTCCTAGACTCTCCACCACCATACACAGCTATAAATACCTAGGTATTCTACCCCATTAACCCATCTTGAATTCCAACAATTCATCTATTGCTCAGAAAGATCTAACTTAGGCATCGGAGAGTCCTAGGCCGGAGCCACACCGGTTCTCCCTTATCCCTAACGTCTTTTTGCAGGTTGTGGCACCTGAAGGACCCACCGACGATTTCTTGATGCAACAATTGCCAAAACACTTCCTGTTGCTGGTTCAACATACGTCTCAGAAGTGCAAGAAGATAGTTCTTTGTATAAAACCAATCTTCATTTCAAAGGGAAACATTGTACTTATAGAGAGGTGTTGAATGGCTTCACCAATACGAGTTTCTTTGTTAAAAGTATTGCCAACAACCTCATGATTCCATCTAGAATGTGATCTTCGCAAGGTAAATAAGTTCATTAGAAGCTTATGAGATGGAGAACCTCTAAGAAGTTTTGCCTAGGAATTAGCAACATCTAAAAAACTCGATTCCAGAAGCCAGCAGGCCTCAAAACAGAATGGATGAGTGCACCATTAAGTCATTGATTCAGAATAAAAGATAAGAGCTCGATGATCAGAAGATGCTACTAAAAATGTTCCACAAAAGACTCAGGGAAATTAGCCAAAACATAAGCCTGCGCAGCGCCGCCCAACTACGGAAACCCTTATAAATATAGGTCTCCCCCCCCCCCCATTTTGAAGGGAGAGACCCCCATTCTTGGGATTTGAGCCTCTCATACCCTTTTTCCTTTTTTTTTTTATGTCCAAAAGCTTCATTTTCCCTCTTATTCTAAGCCTTGTCCATCTCCAATCACAACATGCGATCCCGTTACCATGTCCATAGCTTGAATGACCCAAAATAATACTTTTTACCATTCTCAGCCACACTTAAGCCTCTAAGTTGTTAATCTACCCGAAGTCTTAGTAGCGAAAGTCTCATTTCCAGTAGTTATTCTACCTGAAGTCTGAGTAGCGAAAATTCCACTTCCAACTATTACTCCTAAAGCTCCATTTTCAGCCATTACTCTGCCCAAAGTCTTAGTCATGAAAGTCAAATTTCCAATCGTTACTCTGCCCATAGTCTGAGTAGCGAAAGTTCCTTTTTCAGTTGTTACTTTGCCCGAAATCCAAGTAGCGAAAGTTCCATTTTCAGCCATTACTTTGCCTTAAGTATGAGTAGCAAAATCCATTTCACATAGCCCTCATTCTGTCCGATAAGAAAAATGTCATGCCCCTATCCCGATAAGGAATATAATAATAATAAAAGGGGGTGATTGGGACGATACACGTCATCTCACTAAGCTATTAGGATCACAGATACAGTGTCCCAATCCACAGTCCTAAACTAACGTCAATATCTCATTAATATCAGAGTGCAGAAAGGAAGTAAATATCATAATTCCAATTTCAATTGTAAGCGAAAGCGTTTCATATTAATAGTTATATGATGTTCACTGGCTCAAAGATAAATAGTACTGTAGTTTTACATTCCCATGACCATCAAATAACTACAAAAGGGTATTACAGTAAAATATTTATACGAGGGTTTCATGCCCAAAAAATAAGCAAAAAGGGACCAAGTCCCGAGTATCATTACGGCCCGTAGGCACAATCATCACATGGGCATCTGTCGCCGTGCTCCTCGGCCACAGCTTTTGGATTCTCAGCTCCGATATCATCATATCTGAAGGGTTCAACCTCGAGTCCAGCAAGACAGCCACTACCTGTATCATCATCTAAAAAAGAGTGTATACACGGGGGTTAGCTCCACTGAACTAGTGAGGGGATGGGAATGCACATACACACAAAGCATAAATAGTCCATGATGCACGCTATTATTAATTCATTTACCACCTAACACACAATGCTAAGTCAATAGGTATATGCTACTATGATAACTAAGGAAAACAATGTGGATCCTTCCATGCTCACCACAATGCAACCTCAATTATCACAATTGAGCCCGCGCCTGACGTAGTCATCACCACCCAAAGGCAGAGCGCGATAACAATTACTAACCCTGACCTAGCCTCTCTAACTCTCCACAGGCATCAGGTGCTTTGGTTACCCAACACCTAAACCCCTATTGGTAAGGGTCGTAGCACAGGGAACGAAGTCCTAACCACAGTTATACTACATGCTTCCTATCGTGTCGAGAGATACTCTAGGTGTATCAACATCCCATTCGATCTAACACTAGGGTCCCAGCACAATACAACGTATACAGATCATCATGACATACAATAGTAGTTCTCATTTCTGGGTCCCAGTGTCGGTATGACCCGACACCGAAACCCACATACAAATATAGCTCAAGTCACATCACATATATATCATAATTCATGAATAAAAGATATAAATGCAATATGTAGCATGCTTTAGTAATGATGCAATCATGAGTAATAATTATATAATAACAAACCCAAATAATTGACCCAAACCCACTCACCAAGGATTCGCATATCGTTCGAAGTGCCTAGAAGACGTTGCCTCAATACACGCTCACCCGTACTAATTAGATCACTTAGGGATGCGTTAATAAGGTGTTAGAAGGTATAAGTGGGTCCCAACAAGCATCCTCCAGGTTTACTTTTTATTTCAGCAAAAAAGAGCATGAACAGACTCAGGAACGGAGGCACCAGCCTAGGTTCGTTCCTGGATCTGCCCAGGCATTGGAGGCAAAATACAAGGAACGGATTAACAAACAGAGTCTCCTTATTGGATCCATTCATCCATTCGTTCATTATCTTGGGAAAATCTCGAAGGGAATGGCTTGACGGACGGAGGCAATAGGTCGAGTCCTTCGTGAGTCCATTCGAGTATAATACCTTGAATGTAAGGAACGGATCTAGGGACGGAGTCCCAATGTTGGATCTGTTCGTTGATCCGTTCGAGGTTATGCCCAAAATTTGGAAATCTTTGATTCCTAGCCTCTTTCCTTGAGATCACACAGCCTTAAGAGCTAGGGGAGGGTGTCCTAAACCTTCCTAGGGTCACAATGTCAAATAACATTCATGGATTCAAGGATTTATAAGAAATCCAACTTCCATGATCCCAATCTCGGGTTTAGAGTTGATAGAATCATAGGACCACAACTAGGTTGAAATGGAGGCCTTCTAAAGTCAAAATTAGTGTATGAAGCTCCATTGATGGAGTTCCTTACATGGCCATGGTCTCAACTTGGGTTCCAAGTAAAACCCTCGCCTAAGACCAATCCAAGAGGAGAGGGTTTTTAATGGTTTAGGATGGGGAGGAGAGTGTAATGAATGAGGTTCTTACCTTAATGGGTGATGTCCACAAGGGATCATCCAAGTGGCAAGCCTCCTTCCTGTACTCTCTTTCTTTCCTTCTTCTCTTCTCCTCCTTCAATGCCCAATCAATTGGTGGTTGAGATGAGTAATTGCCAATAAGGACCAAGAGCCCTATTTAAGGCAAGTAGCCCTAAGGCCCTGTTTGGTTTGGCCCTTAAATCATAAAACTCACTTTTTTGTCTAAGTTAATCCTTGTGGGCCCACTTACATGGCCCAACAATGCAAGGGTAAGTGGGGATGGAGTCTACCATGCCCGGGGGCATAGCCACGATGTTCGGAGTACGGGGATGTGGGTCCCACACACAAAAACACACAAAATAGGCATGACAGCATGAACGGATTATCGAACGGACTCACCAGCAGTGAGTCCGTTCATTGGTCCGTTCCTGCTGAAAGGGCTAAATAGTCAAAGAAATGCCTTGGGGCCTTGGCCCGTACTTCAAGGGCTTCGAGGAGGGTCTGACCACATGAGTGCTAGGGCAAGGACCATACCTATAATATGGAGTCACCTTTCATCGAGGGCTGACTCCTGAACCTTGTACAATAGTCTCTTCTCAATGCATACTGCACAGAGGCACCACTTGTTGATGCGAGCGAGCATCGGGTTCTCCTTACGATCCTCTTCACTTTTGGGATTGGTGCTAGGAGGATAATCTAAAAAGTCACCATCCACGAACCTTCACCAATCTCGGTTAAAGAATCTTTCTTCAACCGTGAGTCCGGTGTATCAATTGATGATCTTATGAGTTGGCTTAATGACTATCGCAAACAATTCACCAGTGTACGCTGTCGTCTCACCTACGTGGCACAAAATTACAATTATATATTAGGGTCTTGGGTGTTGTTATAATATTCCCCACACCTTATAAGAAATTTCATCCTCAAAATTTGACGTACCTTCTAAGTCAAACAGAGAGGGATGCTTCGCCCGCAGCTCAACTTTATTCCTAAGACGCCTCTTCTATCGGGTGATTGAACCACTTCACCTTCAGATACGAGATAAGATGATTGCGGAGGTGTAGTATTTTGTTGTCAAGTATCTTCTCAGGCTGCTCCTGGTAGGTCATGTCGAGTGCAAGCTCTGGTGGTTCTTGTGATAAATCATGGCTTGGGTCATGAACGTATTTCCTCAACTTGGACATGTGGAAGACCTCATGCACACTTGCCAAGGAAGGAGGAAGAGCTAACCGATACACTACCGGCCCAATCTTCACAAGGATCTCATAGGTCCAATAAACCTCAGACTCAGTTTCCCTTTCTTATTGAATCACATCACCCCCTTGGTGGGAGATGCCTTGAGAAACACCTTATCCCCGATAGTGAACTCTAAATCCTTGCGCCTCAGATTTGCATAACACTTCTGTCTGGATTGGGCACCCTTGATTCATTCTCTAATTAGGTCCACCTTCTCACAAGTTACCTAAATTAATTTGGGTCCCAGAAGGCGACGCTCTCCAACTTCATCATAGTATAATGGTATTCTACATTTCTTCCCATACTGTACCAATTGTATCCTAATAGCTATTGTTATATGCAAATTTGATGAGTGAGATGTGCTCATCCCAGCTACCTTGCATATCTATGGCATAGGCTCAGAGCATATCCTCCAATGTCTATATGGTTCTCTCTGACTGTTCGTTCGTCTGAGGATGGAATGCAGTGCTAAAGCTAAATAAGGTGCCCATGGCCTTCTAAAAACCACCCTAGAACTTTGAAGTAAATCTAAGATCTCTATCTGAGATGATGCTGACAAGGACTCCGTGTAGGCGGTGTCGATGTGTAAGCAAACCAATCTGTCCATCGAGTAAGTGACCTTTATAGGGATGAAGTGGGCTGTCTTTGTCAACCTGTTTACAATGACCTATATGGCATCAACACCTCTAGGTGTACGGGGTAAGCTGGTGATGAAATCCATGGTAATGTGTTCCCATTTTCACCCAGGAATAAGCAGTGATTGTAGTAGACAGTGTGGTCGCTGCCTATCAGCTTTCACTTGTTGGCAAGTGAGACACTTAGCCACAAACTCAACCACATCTTTCTTCATTCCGCTCCACCAATAATGTCCCTTCAAATCTTGGTACATCTTTGTGCTAACTAGATGGATTGAATAAGGAGAGTCGTGGACTTCTGTCAGAATTGCATTTCGTAACTGTACATCCTTAGAAACACATAGTCGATCTCTAAACAGGAGGACACCGTCCTCGGTCAATGTAAAGTCTAGTTCTCACTATTTCTTCCCAAATAGCTTTAATTATTTCTTAAAAATCTTCGTCGGAAGCCTGGGCTAATTGGATCCTTCCCACGAATGTCGACTATACTGATAGGGTTGCTAAAGATAGGGTAACACCCTCTACCAGTAACTCCAAATCCATTCTCCGTACTTCCTTAACTAGTTTCTCCTAACAGCCAATGATGCTAAGGATAAAGTCTGAGATTTTTGGCTTAGTGCATCCGCTACTACATTTGCCTTATCCGAATGATAGTAGATTGTGCAATCATAATCTTTCATCAGTTCCAACCATCGTCTCTATTTCATGTTGAGCTCCTTCTGTGTGAAGAAGTACTTGAGACTCTTATGATTACTGTAGATCTCGCTCTTCTCACCATACAGGTAATGTCTCCAGATTTTCAGAGCGAAAACCACTGTCGCAAGTTCCAGGTCATGGGTTGGATAGGTCTTCTCATAATCTTTCAGTTGTCGAGAAGCGTAGGCCACTACCATCCCATCTTGCATTAGCACACAGCCAAGGCCCATCTTCGGTGCATCGCTGAAAACTACCATCCCTCCAGTACCATTAGGAGTGGTGAGTACCGGAGCGGATATCAACCTCTACTTCAACTCTTGGAAGCTCTTCTCACAATCATCAGACCACTCAAACTTCACTCCCTTCCGGGTTAGTCAAGTCATGGGAGCTGAAATCCTTGAGAAATTTTTGATGAATCTTCTGTAGTAACCGGCTAGGCCCAAGAAACTACGAATGTCTGCCACATTCTTGGGTATCTCCCAGTCAACCACCGACTTCACCTTACCGGGGTCCACTTTAATACCTTTGGTAGAAACTAGATGACCCAGGAATTCTACTTGTTGCAGCCAAAATTCACATTTACTGAACTTGGCGTATAGTTGCTTCTCTCTCAAATGCTGCAGTACCAGACGGAGATGGTCTACGTGATCTTCTTCACTCTTGGAGTAAACCAAGATGTCATCAATGATACGATGACATACTTGTCTAGAACATCATAGAACACTTGGTTCATCAATTCCATGAAAGCCAGCGGGGCATTGGTCAATCCAAAGGACATAATCAAAAATTCGTAGTGACCATAGCGAGATCTAAATGTTATCTTGGTTATATCACTGTCTCTGATTTTCAGCTGGTGGTAACCCGACCAGAGATCAATCTTTGAGAATACTTTATCACCTTACAGTTGATCAAACAAGTCGTCGATCCTGGACAAAGGATACCTATTCTTAATTGTCAACTTATTGAGTTCACAGTAGTGATGCACATCCTCATACTACCGTCCTTCTTCTTCATAAATAATACTGGTGCACCCCAAGGAGATACATTGGGTCTAATGAAGCCTTTCTTCAATAGGTCTTAAAGTTGTACTTGTATCTCCTTCAACTCAGTTGGTGCCATCCTGTAGGAAGATTTAGACACTGAGGTTGTGCAAGGTACTAGGTCTATCATGAATTCTATCTCATGATTCGGCGGCAACCGTGTGAGGCCTTCTGGAAAGACATCCGAAAATTCTCTCACAACGATTTCTTTGAGTGGTTTAACCCTTACCTTAACATCTATCACCGATGCCAAATAGCATTGACATCATTCATTCATTAGTTTCTGGACTTGCAATGCGGAGATAATCAATTTCTTGGGCTTCTTCCATTCATTGCCCATGAACTCAAACTCTACGCCCTTCTATGATTTGAACAGTATCTTCCTCTCTGCACAGATTAGGTTAGCTCCATGTATGGATAACCAATCCATGCCTAGAATTACGTTAAAATCCTTCATACTTAGTTTTATCAAATGGGCCACCATTCCTCTATCAATTATTCGAACTTGACAAGGTTCATATATCTGGTTGAGTTCAACTACGCTGCTTGTTGGTGTGCTAACCTTCAAAACTTGAGTCATTTATCTTGGTTCAATTTTTATCTTTCCAGCAAACGAGGGAGAAATAAATGAGTGTGAGGCCTCCAAATCAAATAATACATAAGAAGATTGTGAACATACAGACAGAGATCATAACTGATGAACACCAAATAACCAATTATAGTAATTGTAGACACTGAATTTTGTCACCCCCGACGATGATGATAATAGGAAATGAACAAACATCAGTACCTCTCTCAAGGACTCTTACCCCCCACATCTGAGCCAAATCATCTTGACATCCCTAAAAATAACTTATAAGACCCTTTTACCAAATGCTGAAGGAGGTACTGCTCACCTTTCCCGACTACGGTAGAGCCCCCCGATAGAAAATTTTATGGAGAGTCAAAATGGAGGAAAAAACCTAGAAAACAAGCCTAATAGGCCCAAACAGACCCAAAAGAGCCAAAAAGTGGAGGATGATGTCATCCTGAGGGCACGGCGCCATGGACAACCCTCCACGGCGCCGTGGAAGGCTCCCACAGTGTAGTGGTAAATTTCCACATCGTCATGGGAGGTTGAAACGTCATCAGGATGACGTCACCCACGGCATCGTGGAGGACCCCTCCACGGTGCCGTGGGCACCCTCCACGGCGCTGTGGTGGACCTTCACGGAACTGTGAAATGTGGGACTCCCCCTATAAATAGGAAGGTCCCCCTCCCCCATTTTTCAAGGAGTAAGAGGTAGAGAGACCCTTCCATTTCTCCCACTCAAGTTCTCTTGCTCCCTTTTGAGTCATTCTGAGGTGAATGTGAGCAGTTCTGTCCAAGTCATGGGTAGATCCTTCGATTACCCACTTGAGTGACGAATGCTCTTGCCCCAACCCAGCTGCTATTCCATCAGCATACAGATAGCAATAATCTCTTTTTTATAGCCGCTATTCTGTCTGCATACAGATAACGAGAATCTCTTATACAGCCGTTGCTCTGCCCGAATTCTGAGTAACGTAACCCATCTCATATAGTCCTTACTCTGTCCGACAAGAGAGAAGCAAGCCGATCGTCCGTCTCCACCTGACCCGTGGGACATCGCATATTTCGTATTTGGTATATTTTCATTTGTTTCTTGTATTTCTTGACAGGTATCTGTCTCTTTCCTTCTTATTATTTTTGGCATAATGTAGACCATTAAAGTAACTTGCTTTAGTGTACATAGTAAATGATTTTTTATCTTTCTTTTTCATGTTTAATACATCATAATCTAGCCTTGCATGTTGATGTAGGATGTATTATTAAGGGAGAATATTTGAAAACACGCATCTAGTAGAAAGACCGGTTTATCCGGGCGAGGTGGGTGCCTAATACCTTCCCACTCTCGTAACCTGACTACTTACCCTGAATCTCTGACTAGACCATATGGAATCACGTAGCCCTTTCGGCTAATCCCAGATGGGGCTACACCCATTGGGTCCTAGGCCCTAATCCTAAGTGGCGACTCCATTTCTTTATGAAGCATGATCCCAATCCCCATAATGATATGTAAGAATGATATGTCATTATTCATCGAAACCACTCCATGTGGCCATAAGGCTGAGGAACCCTCGTCTCGAGGACCGCAGTACTTACAATAATAAATTTACACATATGCATAACTATGAGGATCGATTGTGATACCTGTGATAACACTTGGATCGGTATGGGCTTCCTCATTGTTGAGGGAGTAGACACGCCCTTGGGTCCGATTGGCAATTGGGGTAGGGAGAGCATGACCCACTGTCCGAGTTTGGAGAGCCTTGGGAGGAAGAGCAACTGAAGGGCCTCCCCATCTAGGCTATGGACAATCCCTAATCATGTGCCCGGTTCATTGTAATTATAGCACATGAGAGTCTGTGTGACATAATGGGGTTCTGATGTGTCTTCGGTACCTAAGTTGCATCAAGTCTATAGTACCGGACTGGGAATGCGGTGGACTAGGATCCCCTTATAGAGACAACGCACTGTCCCTCATAGTCCTTGGATGGATGGATTGGGATTGTACCGCATGGTCATATGCGGTGTAGAAGGGGTTTCCTATAAGATGGGCCACTTTGGTGCCACAAGAGGGCCCATCAAGCCAAATGTAAAGAAGTTACCACCTAGGTTAGAGGGCCTAGGGCCCAAAGAATGTCTCTCTTCTTTTAGAAGAGAGAAAACTAATAACTTCATAATGGATATAGCACTTGGTCATTCCCAAAATTCTGGGTGGATGTCAAATTATAGATTGGGAAGGTATTAGGCACCCGACCTGCCCGACCAAAAGGTCGGTCTCCCTGTTGTTGCTAGACCCTAAAAATAATTCTCTAAAAGGTGCTTTTCCTAGGCTAGCTATACCCTATGGTATGTGTTCTCCTTGGCCAAGTTGTTATGTTTTCTTCTATTTTATCATTTAAAGGTATTAAAATAAAGACAATGACGAATCATAAGCAAGGTTACATAAAAAAGGACTAAAGAGATGATACATCAGAAATGCAACTTATAATTATAAAGGACAAGCATTATAAAATAAAGGCTATTATGGCATGGAACAATAGATTAATTAAAGGCCTACATAGCCACCTCTGAATGGCTAATCGAAAGGCATTGGGTGCCAGAGATGATACACTCACTTCCCAAGATGATCCTATATATTAGATCGTCGCTCATTATCTCTCATGGCCTTAATTTGGAATGACTATAACTCCCCATACTCGTGCTTTGACTTATTTAGATTGAATAGGCCGAATGCAATTAAAGAAGGGACTCAAAGTGAAAACAAAATACAAAGATTAAAAAAAAAGTAGAAACCCAAGTTGTATTGACAAATTGGGAATGTACGGCCCTAGGGGAATCCTAATATTGGACTGGCCAATATAGGATGATTCAGATATAGAAAACGACTCAACTTTTGTTATAATGCAACTCAATATACAGATCAACTCCAAATGAGATGACATGTTTCAAATGGAATGATTTTAGAAAAGAAACCCGATTAGGTTCGAACTTGAACCCAATTGTTTGGCTAGCTTGTTCGTAAGCCTAAGAAAGGTTGGATGAGGACTCGGATGATTTGTTGATGACGGGCTTTGATCGAAACCCATATGCATGTTTCAAGGATCTGGTGTCCCTAGGTCTTATGAGCTTGACTCAGGATGCAATCGATTAAAAGTGATTTCCTAGGGCCTGTTAATGTATGCCAAATGACTTGGGTCAAAGATCATGATGGATCTAAGCCACTTGTCGATGGCAATAAGAAAAATCTTTTGAAATCAAAGAAAAAATGATTTGGAAAACGAAAGGAAAAGAGAAAAGAGAAAAAGAATTCAAAACAAAGTTTTATTTTTAAAATGGGCCGGACTGGGCCTAGGCTAGAATAGGACTAGATCTAGGGGTTTGGTCTCCTTTATAGACTGTAACAAGTTTATAGCAGAATCTCAAATGGGCCTACCCTGGGCCAGGAAATTGATACATTGTAATGAGGTCTGACCCAAAATATATTACTGTATTGGGCCTAATCAACAACATGGGCCAGAAGTAGATTGATGGTCTTGGTGAACAATGATGGGTCTAGTCGAAGTGAGCCAGAATCAAGGGGGAATTATAATGACCCATAACACGGGCCAGGTCGCTGGGCCTCAATCTGAGTAAAAGCAAATCTGATTTGGGGTTGACCCAAATGATTTATGGCAAAATCTGCTAATGGGCCTGATTAGGCCTCAAACTTGGTAAGAATGAACCTGATTTAGGGACTGACGCTTTAGTGGTTTATAACAATCATCTTATGGGCCCGACTATTTAATGTATTAAAATCAACAAGCTCAGATAGAACAGGCCCAAATAATATGTATCAGAGTCTACAGATGGACTCTCCAATCCATTACTAGCCTAAGCAGAATGGGCTAAAGATCCTAAAATCAAATATGATCTTGTGAGCCAAAAAAAATATTTTGAAATTGCATCTGAAAGGATAGTTACATCTCAGACTATATGTAGATCAATTATACCAGGACCCAACCCGTAGCATAAGGCTTAAATCAATGTGGACTTATTTCTAAATCCAAGTTGAATCCAATTCACCATGTCTTGGTTAAAGATACCAAAGCCCAATCTAAACCAAATCACCTCTTGGGTTAGACATCAGAGTCCAGTCCATGCATTAGGCCCAAATGCGCAGGTTTAACCAAAGTTTTGGCCCATGTATAGTCTAGATTATCACAAATCTAATCTAAATTGGAATGTTAGAGCCCAGCCCATGAATTATATTCAGATCATCATAGATTTTATTATACAATCAGATTAAGATCATTATAATAAATTGTATTTGCCATATCTACTGTATGATAGCCATAGGATCAAGTAAAAATCAAGGATCATGGCATGATCCAATCAGTCACCATTATCAAGACCAGATCCAAAATAACAGGTTTGATTAGGAAAAGTGGGGGGTCGGGTCATGCTTACCACCAAATGTGAATCAAGAAACAAAAATTATGAAGATATCAGATTTGATATTCTAAAACATCACCACCAAAAATACAAACAGGGTAAAGATGTTTAAGAGAATAGGTCACGGAACAAAAATCAAGAATCATAAGATAACAGGTCATAGAGACATTTCAAAAATTATGTTTCAGATTTAAAGATCTCGATGATAAGGATTCATACATCTTGAAATTGATAGTAATATACCTTATATCTAAAGATCAGAAACAAGGATCATGCATGTCCCTAAACCTTGGAATCAATAGTAGGAAGACATATGATTCTAGACCTTGATCACCGAATAGCAAACAAGAACAGAGTGAAGACAGAGACCATGCAGGCACTCAAAGGTCATGGATTATATTTCAGCTTCAGAGATTAATAATATGCATCTAAAATCTAAAACTCAAAGATCATGATAAAGTTCAAGAAATTCAAATTTTCAGATTTAGATATTAATGACAAGAGTCATGCATTCCAAATCCGGAACTCAAAGAAGCAACAACAGGTTATGTGTGTTGGATCCATAAGTGGATCATAGTATAGGGATTAAGATTCAATGAAAATAGAAGTTGCAGGATCAATATACACACAAGAAAAAGGTCAGCGACATTTACATTTTAAATCTGAAATTAAGCACTCAGGACAGAATGATGAACAAAAATCGTTAGGAATTTCTAGATCAGCCACGGTTTGACAGAGAGAAAAATGAACAGAGATCATAAAACACATATAGAGAAATATTTATCCATCAAGAAAGGTTCAACTAGATCAAGAGATTTAAAGAATAGTAAGGAATGATGCTGATCAGCCATAGAACCACCCTTCATTCAGAAGGTGACACGTGGACTGGTCCAGGCCGAACCCAAGAACCGAGCCGAGCTAGAACATGTGATACCACGCACCGAAGGGGAGGATCATCACCCCGTTCGCCGAAGCGGCCGAGCATGAGGCCAAACACTGAGGTCGCCGAGCATCGAGCTGGGCCTACCACGATCGACCACACGGCCGAAGACCGCCGAGGACGAATATCCGACCGAACTCGCTCACGCCAATGGACTTGCCGAGCCGAACGTCACACCGAGGCTCAACGCCCCCGCCATCCATGCCGAGTGAGAAGCCAAGCATCAAGGGCACGGCCATCCGAGGCCGAGGCCCCACCAAAGACGGTAACTACGACTCCTCATGATCATAGGGCCACATCATCGTATCCCGACAATCACGAGATTCGAATCGGGCCGTAATCCAACGACAAAATCACATCACGCTCCAATAAGGACTCTTACCTTATTAAGAGTCCAACTCTGAGAATAACTCCCATTTTTCGCTCCACATGGAGGAGCCTAACCGAAGAAGGACTCTTACCCAACGAGGACTCATCTCTGCCCCCTCAACGTCATCCTATAAATACCCAAGTACGGAGCTTAAACGCTCATCTCACTTTCACTAAGTTGAAACGCTGTTGCCCATGAGACCTGACTTAGGCATCGGAGAGTCCTTGGCCGGAGCCACACCGACTCTCTTGTGCTCACTCGGTTTTTTGCAGGCTCATCCTTGGGCGAACCGGGTGACGGAGGTTTCCGCACGCAACAGATTTGGCGTCGTCTGTGGGAATGATATCAGCTAGACATCATCGTTTCTACCAATCAAGAGAGCGAAGATAATGGTTGTACAAACAAGATCGGGTCAACACAGCTCCGCCTCCCGCGGAGATGAGCCGCAGCCCGATAGGTGAGCGAGGCACTTGCCGCCCCCTAAAACTTCGCAGCAAGGTGCCGCCGGAAGACCCCCATGAGGAGTGGGAACTCAACACAGTGCGAGCGTCGCTGCCAACCCGGTTCCACCGGTAGATAGAGGCAATGGAGGAAGAATTTTGAACACGGTGGCGGAGGGCCAGCCCCGAGCTGAGCCGAACCTGAATGGGTTGAATTTGTCGCCGCCACTGCCCGTGCCAAAAAATTTGGACCCTGAAGCTCCAACGAACAACCGACAGGTTATGGATATTCAGTTGCAAGTGCTCCGCACTAATAAGATGTTGCATACCTTCATGAGCCAGATGGCCCAGGGAGGGTTGTTGGGTCAGCCACCGGCTGCACCACCCCTGGCTTTAGCACTCGGCGAGGGAAGTTTACAACAAAACGTCGGCCGACGCTGAGCCTAGCCGAGTTGAACCGCGTCGTCTCATCCACCCGACTAAAAAACTCCTCCTCCTCATCCGAACAGAAGTATTCATCGGGACGAGTGGGAGTGTAGCTTGAGCCCAAGGACTAGACTAGAGCTCGAATCGGTGGCCTCGATCACTAGAAGATCAGTGTTCTCTGGCCGACTCGGTGAGGAGGAGCAACCTAGGGGACGCCAGGAACGACGGGAAGAACCCAATAGGGGACGCACCATTAGGGAAGGAGAAAGATCTCGCCATAGCCTTCAGCGCCGAAGTCTGTCTCGCCGAGAAGAACAGCAAAGAAGCCCTCGCGGGTCCAACTTCTAAGGTGAAAGATGGGATGGAAGGAGTGAAGTCGACCGAGCCGAATAGCATGGCCGACCTTGGTAGGACGACCATGAAAGCCGACCTCGAGCCGAGGAGCAGAACGGCCAAACACCTGAAACTGAGGTAGAAAGGAGGTTACAAGAATTGGCCGAACAGGTTGAGGGATTGAAGAAACAGACGACCCCGAACGCCTACTCGCTGGTCGAACGACACCCCTATCCTCTTGAGATTATGAACACACCACTACCAGCCGGGTCCGAGCCTTCTCCCTTCCATCGGTATGATGGGACCACTGACTCGATGGATCACATCAATTATTTCAATGTAATGATGACCATGTATGGGGGGACGGAAATCGTCTCCTGCCGAGTTTTCCCTTCATCTCATAAAGGTTCGGCGACCTCATGGTTCTCATGGTTGCCGCCGAACTCCATAATAAGCTTTGCTGAGCCTTCGTCACGCATTTTCAGAGTAGTATGATGCACAAAAAGACAATGGTCAATCTCCTGAGCGTGAAGCAAAGGCCTGACGAGTCTATCCGAGCATTCATCTCTCGTTTCAACAAGGAATCCTTGGACATCAAAGATTTGGATGAGGCTACGGCACACACGGCAACGAGCAATGGTCTCTCAGACATGGACCTCGTCAAGGACTAGGCCCAGAAATCAACCAGGAACATGGCTGAACTCTTGGAGAGGTGTAACGAGTTTGCGAACATGCCTGATGTGCTCTAAGCATGGAAAGTGAACGAATGCAAGACCGATAAGAAAAGGCCAGTGGGTGACGATCATAAAGATGAAAAGCGGACCAAGACCGACCATCGAGACTAGAAGACAGACCGAGCGCGGAGTCTCGAATACACTCCCCAGAATACCTCATGGAAGGAGATTCTGATGCAAATTCAAGACGATAGGTACATCCGCAGACCCCGGCCGATGCAAGCCGGGTCATCTCGGAACCCCAACAAATACTATCAATTCCACAAAGACATCGGTCACGATACCGAAGACTGCTACCAGCTGAAAAGGGAGATTGAAGAGTTGATCAAGGCAGGTCACTTGAAGCGGTACGTTAAGGGTAGCCGTGAACAACATGGAGGTCGACGACTAGAAGACCGCGATCAGAAAAAGGCTGAGCCAAGGACGAAAAGCTGAAGGGCCAAACATGATGAGAGTAAAGCCAGAGCCGAAAAGAAAGATGATAGAGCAGGACTGAGCAATGGCAAAGGAGCGCCTATATACACCATCCTCGGAGGACCCGAACAAGAATCCACCTGAAAAGCCAAAGCCAAGGCCAACGCTCGGTTCATCAGGGTCGCGGAGATGCTGAGCAAATGATCGAAGTCTGAGGTGACAATCTCCTTCACCGAAGTCAACCTCGAAGGTATAAGTTTACCTTATGATGATGCTTTGGTAATGCAGGTGGAGATCGTGAGGAGACTCGTTTACCGGGTATTGATTGATACGGGGGCGTCAGTGGATCTAATGTCACTCGACGCGTATCGACAATTCGGCTTCGGAGATGATGCGCTCAAGCTTGAAGGAACCTCCATCGACAGATTCTCAGGAGCCTCAGCCACGATCCAAGGGTCGATAGACCTACTGGTTACGTTCGGACAAGCCCCGTGTCAAACGATAATCCAAGTCAAGTTTATGGTGGTGCAGTCGGTGGTGGCCTTTAATGTCATACTAGGTCGTCCGTCACTCACCGCCCCCCAAGCCATCATTTTGCCAGTGCATCTGAAGGTGAAGTTCCCTACGGAGAACGGGATCGAAGAAATCCGAGGAGACCAAAAGAAAGCTCAGGAATGTTACGCCACTTTTATCAAGCAAAACAAAGGAAATGCCCGAGGAATGGCCATGTGCCTCGAGCACCTCCCTGAAGACCAACGAGACGAGCTCACTGAGAGGCGCAGGAAGCCGGTGGAAGACCTCATCCCATTCTCCCTTAGTGATGAAGACCCTACCCGGATGGTATAGCTCGGGTCATTATTGAGCGAGGAACAAAGGAATTGGCTCAAAAATTTCTTAAAAATGAACATCGACGTCTTCGCTTGGTCAGCCGCCGACATGCCCGGTATGCCGAGGCACATAGCCGAGCACCAACTCCACGTGGATCTGAGCCAAAAGCCAATCCAACAAAAGAGGAGAAATTATGCCCTCGATCGACAAACTGTGATCAAAGAAGAGGTGGAGAAGCTTCGACGATCAAGGTTCATCCGAGAAGAAAAATTCCCAACTTGGCTGGCGAACGTCATCATGGTTCCCAAGCCGAACGAGAAATGGAGAATATGCGTCAACTACACCGACCTCAACAAGGCGTGCCTGAAAGATGAGTATCCGCTACCTCGGATTGACCTGTTGATAGACGCCACCGCTAGACACCAGATGCTGAGGTTCATGGATGCGTACTCCGGATATAACCAAATCCTAATGCATGAAGAGGATGAGACTTACACGGCTTTTTGAACTGACCAAGAAAATTTTTGCTATAAGGTCATGTCGTTCGGATTGAAGAATGCCGGAGCGACGTACCAGCTGATGGTGAACCACATGTTCTGTGAGCAGATCGGTAAAAACATGGAGGTCTATGTGGTTGACATGTTAGTGAAAAGCTTGAAGGTCGAGCATCACCTGGCTGACCTCGAAGAAGCCTTTGGAGTACTGAGGAAGAACCAAATGAAGCTGAACCCCGCCAAATGTGCTTTTGGCTTAATTTCGGGAAATTTCCTTGGCTTCATGGTCTCCATTCGAGGCATTGAAGCTAACTCGACGAAAATCAAGGCCATCCAAGAGATGAGCCCTCCGAAGACGATCCGAGAAGTACAAAGTTGAACGAAAGAGTTACGGCATTGGCACGGTTCATGTCGAGATTGGCGACAAATGCCTGCCGTTCTTCAAGACTTTGAAGAACATTCGAAGCCCAAAGGATTTTATATGGATTGAGGAATGTCAGCAAGCTTTCGAAGAGTTGAGGAAATACTTGGAGAATCCGCCTCTCCTCTCCCGACCCGAGCCTAAAGAAGAGCTCCAAATCTACCTAGCCGCAACCCCGGTGGCGGTCAGTGCGGTGCTAATAAGGGAGGAGGGCCGAGCACAAAAACCCATATACTACATCAGCCCTGTTACCTAGACCGTGGAACGTCGAGAACTTAAAGAAAAATTTTCAATAAAAGTGACAAGTATTCTATTCAGCTCGGCTTAGACTTTGCCTATTTTTGTTCATCTATGCCCTCGGCCTCGGCCTCGGCTTTTATGTTCAGTTAAAATTCGACATCAATAAAATGAGTTCTTTTCTACTCTCGAGTTTGTTTCAAGTCTACCACATACTAAGTCATAAGACCAATCCTCATAGATTGGCTGATGCCGAAGACCAACCCTCCTAGGTCGGCAATAAAGTCATAAGACCAACCCTCATAAGATGGCCGACGTTGAAGTCTGACCCTCATAGGTCGGCAACAAAGTCATAAGACCAGCCCTCATAGGTTGGCTGACCCTCAAGACTAGCCCTCACGGGTTAACTACGCACCGAGCGCGGCGACCGAGCCAAATGCTAAGGCTAAAAGAAAGATTTAGAAAAGCAGCTCAATTGAGCAATCGGGCTCGGTTAAACGTTCCTACACTAAAGCCAAGCACGGCAACCGAGCCGACTAATGGCTACGATTAAAAGAAAACTAACTAAGGCATCAAGCTCGGCTAGGAAATTAGACTCGGTGCAGTATTCCTACGCTAAGGTCGAGCACTATGACCGAGCTAACATCTAAGTTTAAAAAGAAATAAAATTGCTAAGGCATGGAGCTCGGCTGAGCAAGTAGCCAAGGTACTCGGTCTCGGCGCTCGGACGCGAGAATAATGTTATCAAATCATTAAAAAGAAACGACCGAATGCAAACACTTAGACAAATTTGGAAGGAAAAAATCATTTCATTAATTGAAAGCCGAAAGCTTGGCACGGTACATACAAAAGCCGATGGCTTAGCACAGTCAAAAAAAAAAAAAAAAAAAAAAAAAAGGGAAGAAGAAATTGTTGATTCTAAAAACCCCAGACACGGGGTATGTACATCATCATCAAAAGAGAAAAAAAAAGTTTCAAAGGGTTGGCGCATCCTTTGGGTCCTCGACAGGGAGCTCTTTCAGGTCCTCGGCGACGGCAGTCAGCTGAGCCACGAGGTCGACTTTGGTAGAGACCACCTGAAGGACCTCGACCCTATCCTCCTCTCCCAGGTCCTCGACCATGGTGGCCGCGTCTTCATTGAACTGGGAGAGGTTTAGATCAGGGTAGGCGGCCCTTAGCTCGGCTCGGCCCTCATCGTAATCGGACGTATAGGATGGCTTTCGTAAGCTGTGGCACACCTCTTCAAAGTCCTTCGACTGAAGGTACTCCCCCACAGCCTCGGTCCGAGCAGTGGCCAGATCGGCCTCGGCCTTCTCCTTCATCTGCTCGAGCTCGGTCTTCAGGGCCTTCACCTCCTTCTCGGACTAAGCCCGTAAGGTGGTTAGCTCAGCTTGGAGGTCCTCGAGGTTGGCCTCGGCCTTCTTTCTCTTCCCCTCCTCTTCTTAGCGCTGCTAATGGCCTTTCAAGCCTCCATCCCGACCGTCGCGGTCTGGGCCTCGAGAGAAGCATTGTCCGTAATCACCGACTCGAGCCGAAGAGCGGCCTCGACCGCCTTAGAGAAACCCTATGACAAAGGACCGAAGTAGTCGTCAGAATACCGAGCATAGAAAAACAAAACAAATAGTCACATAAGGAAAAAGAACTCACCATAGCCATGTCCTGAAACAACGTGGATAAGAGCTCAGCGTCGCTTAGGTCCGAGAGCATAGCCTTGTCAGTGGGAAGACAGCCGGCATCGAGCCACTCCTTAGCATGAGCGGCCGATATCTGAACCGAGTTGCCCTAAAAAAGGTGCCACAGGTAGGATTGGAATGTTGCTCACAGAGGCCCTCCCAGGGTCAACCCGGCCACACCTGAGCCCTAGAACACCCCAAGAGGATTCATGCCCTTGACATTGAAGGACAGCTTGGGGTGCTTATCATTCTTCGTAGGGCTTAGATCGCCCTTGTCTTTTCTCTTCAGCTCTCTTTTTTATGGGCTCAGGTCGCCCTTATTCTTCTCGGCCTCGAGGCCGACCACGGTATCCACAGGGCTTGGTACGGCCAATGCCTTGCCCTTTTTGGCCTTGGAGGCCCTGACCTTCGCCTTGGCCTTCTCGGCCGCCTTCCTCTTCCTCTCCTCTGCTAGCTTGGCCTTTAACCGAGCGGAGTCGAGTTGGGGGACGTTGCTGACTACTGCAAGAAAATAAGGAAAGTAAGGTTACAAAAATTCAATTGATCAAAAATCACAAGTATTTGAGCTCGACTCAGATTTCCTACCTGGGTCAGCCTCCACAATTGGAGGAACAACTCATCCAAGAGTTGAAAAATGTCAAAGGGGGCGTGCCAAAGAATCTGTACGTACGAGGCCTGCTCGTACTCTTTCAGGGGCAACACCCGATTGACATAACTCAATTTTATCTCCTTCCACTCAGTTCAGAAGGGACAGTTGGGGATGGAAGCAAAGAAGAACCGAGGCTTCCAGTGTTTGTTGGAGGTCGACACTCGGCTCAGGTATTTGTAAGAGTTCAATTCCGAGCACTTTTGTGCTCGGCGGGCAAAATAGTACCACCCGTTATCCTTGTACCTCTTCAAATACCATAGCCAAGAGAAGAGATTCACGCTCGTGGCCTGACCCATCCTACTGAAGAAGGTGTGGAAGTCGTACATCAACAACCATGCTGTTCGGGGTCAGCTGACCCGAGGACAGGTGGAAACGATCCAAAATTTGGTCCACAAGGCTGAGCATGGGGAACCTGATGTCGTATTTGAAGGCGATCTCGTACAGAGCCACCTCACTAGGCCTAATGAAGCAGGCCATCTCCAGAGGATACGGGGCTTAGAGCTTGATGTCCTCAGGAATGGTGTAGGTCTCCCTCAATAGCTAGAGCTTGGCCTCGGTGATCGTGCTCTCGACCGCATTGACACATCCCTCAGTAGGCTCTAGGATGTCCGAAGAGGAGTCAACCGAACCGACCTCATCATCAGAAGATCTCTCTTCATCTGATTCTTCGTCTTCTGCCTAGGATGATCCAGAGCACTTAGCACGGTCCTCGGGAATGGGCTGAGCCTGTTGGTCGGACTCTTGGGGCAGGGGAGCTTTGGCAGCGTCATTCGGACAGGACGCCACCACTTCGGGCTCGTTCGAGCCCGAGCCCAGAAGGTCTACTAGGGGGGACAAGGTAGAGAGCTCTGGGCTCGGGCTCATGATATCACTAGAACTTTGCCTTCCGAGCCACTAACGACTAACATTGTGGAAGGGAAGAAAACTTAGTGGTTGGGCAAAGCTGGAGAACCAAACTGAGCACTTGGAAGAGCCGAACACGAAAGAAGGCTAAGCGCTTAGAAGAGCCAAGAATTCTGAGTTATCCAAGCACTCTGAGGGTTTGAACAGGAACAAATGAGAGAAGAGCCTTCACTATTTATAGTCACCGAATCATCGAGATCTGACGACCGAGGAAAATCCTAGGAAATCTAACAGTCTAGATCAAGAGACGGTTCAAATTCCTGAGCACCATCATTATGCCAAGTGACGTGTCACTGACAGCGTTAATGTCAGAGTCCATATGAAACATCAAATCCCCGTTGAGATCGGACTCGGCTTTGGCCTCGGCACAAAGGGATCACCGGAGACCTTACTCACCAAGGCCGAGTCGAGCCTTGATGAATGGGGGGCTTGTGATAAGCCATAGAACCACCCTTCATTCAAAAGGTGACACGTGGACTAGTCCAGGCCAAACCCGAGGACCGAGTCGAGCTAGACCACGTGATACCACGCACCGAAGGGGTGGATCATCACCCCGTTTGCCAAAGCGGCCGAGCATGAGGTCGAATACTAAGGTCGCCGAGCACTGAGCTGGGCCCACCACGATTGACCATATGGCTGAAGATCATCGAGGATGAATACCCGACCGAACTCGCTCACGCCAATGGACTTGCCGAGCCGAACGTCACACCGAGGCTCAACCCCCCGCCATCCATGCCAAGCGCAAAGCCGAGTATCAGGGGCACGGCTGTCTGAGGTGAGGCCCCACCAAAGATGGTAACTATGACTCCTCACGATCACAGGGCCAGGTCATCATATCCCGACAATCACGGGATTCGAATCTAGTTGCAATCTAGCGATGGAATCGCATCATGCTCCAATAAGAACTCTTACCTTATTAAGAACTCAACTCCGAGAATAACTCCCATTTTTTGCTCTACATGGAGGAGCCCAACCAAAAAAGGACTCTTACCCAACGAGGACTCATCTCCGTCGCCTCAACCTCATCCTATAAATACCCAGGTATGGAGCCTCAGACGCTTATCTCACTTTCACTAAGTTGAAACGCTGTTGCACCGGACACCTGACTTAGGCATCGAAGAGTCCTTGGCCGGAGCCACACCGGCTCCCTTGTGCTCACTTGGTTTTTTGTAGGCTCATCCTTGGGCGAACCGAGCGATGGAGGTTTCCACACGCAATAGATGCTTACCTGGAATTGATTGGATTTGCAGAATCAAAGTTGCTCTCGATCAGTCCCACCATAGCACAGCGAGATGAACAGGGGTAGGGATTTATTACAAACTTAATTGGGAAATTGTATTACAAATAAAGAATTCAATGATCAAAGAAAAAAGAATGAAACCAATGCAGGAACTGGAGTTCTAATGGCGCAACTACAACCGAGAGACCTCGCCTAGACTGAGGAGCTATTTTAAGGACCACGAACGAAGCTTGACTGTAGCAAGGGGAAGGGATTCGTAAGCTCTATTACTGAATCGCCCAAAATATTCAAAGGATTTGGAGTTCAAAAAACCAAAATCCTCCAAGAACGAAACCCTCAGAATGAAACTCTCACTTTCTTTTCCTTCTTTTCTCTCTCAATTTCTAAAACCTTTCTCTTCGTTTCTCCTAAACGAAAGAATCTCCAAATCCTAAAAGTAATGAATTTCCCCCTTCTCTCTCCTCTCTGTTTCTATTTTATACTTCTTTTTGTTTTGTTGTTTTATTATCTTTTGACCAAATTACCCCCAAAAGAAATCCTCTCTTCCACTTCTCTCCTCAGAAATGTCCTTATTTCCTATCAAAAATGGATTCCAAATCATTAAGGCTGATTTGGGCTTCAACTAGTTCGGGCTTGGACTGGTTCGGCTTTGGACTTGTTTAATTTTGCATTTAATATTTTTTTTTATTCCATGGATTATTTAGCTGATGGATATGATCTGATTAATTAGAGGGTACCAGACTAGGTTAAAATGACCAGAATGCCCCTGAGTATTCTATGGCTTTTGGAAAAATCCTAAGGGCAAAATTGGGATGTCTACACCCCTTTGAAACTTACTGGGCTCCCTATAACTAGAAAAATTCATGGGCCTCTTGCCAGCTTGTATGGCCTTGTAACTCTACCTTTGCTGATCTTCTACTATCTTAGCAGCCTGGACCACCTCTGTATAGGTGGGGTAGTTGTGCAGCACCATAGAAGTGTTGATATTGTGCCTAAGCCCTTTCTCGAACTTCCTTGCCTTTACATTGTCGGGCTTCTGGTGCTCTAGAGCAAAGTAGAATAAGTCCTCGAATGTTTGTTGGTACTCGAGGACCGACTTAGATCCTTGACTCAGGCTCAAGAACTCCACTTCCTTCTTGTTGCAAAAGTTCCGCAGAAAGTAATTCTCAAGGAAAGTCTCTGTAAGCTAAGCCCAAGTAGCATTAGGGTACTTAGCCCAAAAGTTCTCTTTGGGGGAACACCACCAAGCGTCGACGTCGCCTCGAAGTTGGAACACAGCACACCTAATCTTGTCCAAGTCACTGCACTGTAGGATTTCAAAGATTCTCTCAAGATCCCTGATCCAAGTTGTCGGAAATAAGGAGTCATGGGTCATCTTGGAAAAGGCTAGAGGGCGATGCTTCTGGAAATTCTCAGACAGTTTGGAGGCATCGGCCCAAGCTAGTGCCACAGTTTGAACTTGTGGAGCATTAGGAGTAGGGGGAGGAGGAATTGGCACCACTTGTGCCAAAGGAGTTCCGGCAATAGCAACAAGGGCCGGAGGAGCAACTTGCACTGGAGGGGGTACTTGTTGCCTTTCTCTAGCAATATCCCTGAGTTGGTTAGTAATGGTTTGCATAAAGAGACATTGTTCTTGTTGTGCGTCTCTATGCCCTTGTTGCATAACTCGAAGCATATTACTCAACAATGCGGCAGCATCCGCACTATTGTGAACCGGAGGAGGCACAGGTAAGGCCGTATTAGAGGCATCACCAGCTTCGTCTCTTGGAGGGGAGCAATTTTGGTTCCGTGTATTAACCATGATGAGAACCTATTCATGTTTAAGATGTCCCACTAGGTTAGAACAAGGCATAAGGAACTACAAGGCATAGATAAGCAAGAGAGTACAATGATCAAGGAAAGATCATGCAAAGGAGGAGTACTAAGCATAGGGGAAGGGTAGATCAAGGAAAACAGGCAAAAAGCCTGTTTAAACACTAACGGAAGTAGACAGAGTGCCTCTTGTCATGAGTCCATTCAAGAAATTATTTTTTTGAGTAGAACATGTTTAGGAGGGATGGATTTTTGAGAGGTTTTGAGGGAATGCGTTATCCTTATGGGATAGGGATAAGGCGGGTTAAGTCCCCCCCTCCCTTGTATCTTTCAATATTATTTTAATTATTAATAAATTTGGGAAGGGCTAGCCCGGGTCCTTGGTAATATTTGAGATAAAAAAAAAAGGGATGGATTTTTGAACGGAGTCAGTCTCATGAATCCGTTTGTGGATCCGTCTGCAGAATTGGAAATCCCGAATGGAAAGGATTTACGAACGGAGTCTTGGACTTGAATCCGTTCGTGAGTTTGTTCTAGTATAATTCACAAAACTCAAATTTTTACACTGAATGGATTTACGAATGGAGTCCTGATAGTGGATCCGTTCATTGGTCCGTTCACGGAATTTTTATAAAATGCCCAACCGCGAGTTTTCAAAGTTGTTTGGCTTTTTGCTAGGGCGGAGTTGCAAAGTAAGGGGCGTGAGGAGGGAGACATGGAATCGGTACAGCACATTGTGGGAGCCTCCAGCTCAGTGGATATGAGTACTGTCCTTGCTGCTATTGGACAGCTTGGTACTAGTGTATCCCAGCTGACCAACAACATGGCCCCGCTCAACACCAACATGACACAGGGGTTCACTGACATTCAAGGGCAGTTTGCTTTTTATGACCATGGCTTTGAAAGGATGGAGAAAGATATCCATGATATCTACAACTATGTGACCTACGAGGGCAACGATGAGGATGACTATTGGGGTGGTGATGATGATGCGATGGAGGGCGGAGTTGCAGAGTAAGGGGCGTGAGGAGGGAGACATGGAACCGGTACAGCACATTGTGGGAGCCTCCAGCTCAGGGAGCATGGATATGAGTACTGTCCTTGCTGCTATTGGACAGCTTGGTACTAGTGTATCCCAGCTGACCAACAACATGGCCCCGCTCAACACCACAATGACACAGGGGTTCACTGACATTCAAGGGCAGTTTGCTTTTTATAACCATGGCTTTGAAAGGATGGAGAAAGATATCCATGATATCTACAACTATGTGACCTACGAGGGCAACGATGAGGATGACTATTGGGGTGGTGATGATGATGCAATGGAGGACTAGACTCCACAACATAGCTTACCTGCTCAACATATTAGCACTTTGTTGCCTTAGTTTCTTTTCTCTGTGTAGTTTGTTTTGTCCTGTATTGGTTCAGTCTCTTTTAATTATATTTAAAAACTAATTTTCATTTGTCAACTGAGTTTTAGGGGGGTTTTTTTTTTTTTTGGATTTTCTAGGAATGATGTACTCACCTCCAATGGAGGTTCATGAAATCAATAGGTGGATCAATGAAAATATATATATATATATATATATATATATTTGTCCTTTCATTCTATTGTTGTTATCTATTACTTGCTAGGTCATCGGCTTTCACCCTAGCTAGTCTCCTTCCTAGGTTTTACACACATCCAATTATTTTTGTTGGAAGCTTTTAAGTTAGATCCTAATTGTGTAGAATAAATCAGGAGTCCGCTAGACTATGGTTGGTGCAGAGGATTACGCTCTGATACCATGCTGTCATGCCCCTATCCCGATAAAGAATATAATAATAATAATAAGGGGTGATTGGGATGACACGCGTCATCCCACTAAGCTACCAGGATCATAGATACAGTGTACCAATCCACAGTCCTAAACTAACATCAATATCTCATTAATATCAGAGTGCAGAATGGAAGTAAATATCATAATTCCAATTTCAAGTGTAAGCGGAAGCGTTTCTTATTAATAGTTATATGATGTTCACTGGCTAAATGATAAATAGTACTGTAGTTTTACATTCCCATGATTATCAAATAACTACCAAAAGGTATAACAATAAGTCTAACAATAAAATGTTTATACGAGGGCTTTATGCCCCCAAAAATAAGCAAAAAGGGATCAAGTCCCGAGTATCATCACGGCCCGTAGGCACAATCATCATATGGGTATCCATCGCCGTGCTCCTCGGCCACAACTTCTAGATCCTCAGCTTCGATATCATCATATCCCGAGGGTTCAACCTCGAGTCCAGCAAGACAGCCACTACCTGTATCATCATCTAAAAAAGAGTGTATACAATGGGGTTAGCTCCACCGAGTTAGTGAGGAGATGGGGATGCACATACACACAAAGCATAAATAGTCCATGATGCATGCTATTATTAATTCATTTACCACCTAACACATCATGCTAAGTCAATAGGTATATGATACCATGATAACTCAGGAAAACACTATGGATCCTTCCATGCTCACCACAATGCAACCTCAATTATCACAATGGAGCCCGTGCCGGTTGTAGTCATCACTACCCAGAGGCAGACCTCGATAACCATTACTAACCCTGGCTTGGCCTCTCTAACTCTCCACAGGCGTCAGGTGCTCTGGTTACCCAACACCTAAACCCATATTGGTAAGGGTGGTAGCACTGGGAACGAAGTTATACTACATGCTTCCTATCGTGTCGAGAGGTATTCTAGGTGTATCAACATCCCATTCCATCTAACACCTAGGCACCAACAAAACACGGTGCATACAGATGATCATGACATGCAGCAGTAGTTCTCATTTTTGGGTCCCAGTGCCGGTATAACCCGACACCAAAACCCACATACAAGTATATCTCAAGTTATATCACATATATATCACAATTCATGAATAAAAGATATAAATGCAATATGCAACATGCTTTAGAATGATTCAATCATGAGTAATAATTATATAATAGCAAACCCAAACAATCGATCCAAACCCACACAACAAGGATTCACGTATTGTTCGGAGTGCCTACTAGATTTTGCCTCGGTACACGCTTCCCCCATACTAATTAAATCACCTAGGGATGCATGAACAAGGTGTTAGAAGGTATAAGTGGGTCCCAACATGGGTCCCCCAGATTTACTTTTTAGTTCAGCCAAACAGGCCACGAACGAACTCAGGAGTGGAGGCATCAGCCTGGGTCCGTTCCTGGATCTGTCCAAGCATTGGAGCCAAAATACAAGGAATGAATTAATGAATGGAGTCTCCTTATTGGATCCATTCATCCATCCATTCGTTATCCTAAGAAAATCATGAAGGGAATGGACGAAGGCACCAGGTTGAGTCCTTCCGTGAGTCCGTTCAAGTATAATACCTTGAATGTAAGGAACGTATCTATGGACAGAGTCCCAATGCTGGATCCGTTCGTTAAACCGTTCAAGGTTATGTCCAAAATTTGGTAGTCTTTGATTCCCAACCTCAAGAGCTAGGGGAGGGTGTCCTAAACCTTCCTAGGGTCACAATGTCATATAACATTCATGGGATCAAGGATTTACAAGAAATCTAACTTCAATGATCCCAATCTAGGGTTTAGAGTTGAGGGAATCATAGGACAACAACTAGGTTGAAATGGAGGCCTTCCAAGGTCAAAATTAGTGTATGAAGCTTCATTGATGGAGTTCCTTACATGGCCATAGTCTCAACTTGGGTTCTAAGTGAAACCCTAGGCTAAGACCAATCCAAGAGGAGAGGGTTTTTAATGGTTTAGGATGGGGAGGAGAATGTAATGAATGAGGTTCTTACCTTAATGGGTGATGTCCACGGCGGATCCTCCAAGTGGCAAGTCTCCTTCTTCCTCCAGTCTCTTTCTTTCCTTCTTCTCTTCTCTTCTCCTCCTTCAATGTCCAATCGGTTGGTGGTTGAGATGAGTAATGGCCAATAAGGACCAAGAGGCTTATTTAAGGCAAGTAGACCTAAGGCCCTGTTTGGTTTGGCCCTTAAATCATAAAACTCACTTTTTATCTAAGTTAGCCTTGTGGGCCCACTTACATGGCCCAACAATGCAAGGGTAGGTGGGGGTGGAGTCTACCATGCCCCTGGGGCATAGCCACGATGTCCGGAGTATGGGGATGTGGGTCCTACACACGAAAACACACAAAACAGGCATGACAACAGGAACAACTTATCGAACGGACTCACCAGCAGTGGGTCCGTTCATTGGTCCGTTCCTGCTGAAAGGGCTGAACTGCTAAAGAAATGCCTTGGGGCCTTGGCCTGCACTTCAAAGGCTTCGAGGAGGGTCTGACCACATGAGTGCTAGGGTAAGGACCATACCTATAATGTGGACACTCACCTTTCATTGAGGGCTAATTCCTAAACCCCGAACAGTAGTCTCTTCTCAATGCATACTGCATAGAGGCACCACTTATTGATGTGAACGAGCACCGGGTTCTCCATACAATCCTCTTCACTTTTGGGACTGGTGCTAGGAGGGTAATCTGGAAAGTCGCCATCCACAAACCTTCCCCAATCCCAATTAAGGAATCTTTCTTCAACCGCAAGTCCGGTGTATTGATTGACGATCTTTGGCTTAACGACCATCGCAAACAATTCATCGGCGTACGCTGCTGTCTTGCCTATGTGGCACAAAATTATAATTATATATTAGGGTCTCAGGTGCGGTTATAAAAAAGAAGGTGAGCCGATCGCCCGTCTCCACCTGAGCCAGGAGACAACTAGTACTTTGTGTTTTATGTATTTTTGCGTGCATGAATATTTTCTTACTTTTTCTCTTTTTTGGCACAATGTAGATAATTAAAGCATTTTGTATTAGTGTACGTATTAAGTTTCACCAATAAAATAGTATTTTTTTTTTATTTCTCAAAATATACTTAGTTTTTTTTATTTTATTTATTAAAGTAACTTATTTTAGCATAGATGATTAGTATTTTCATTTGCAATTAGTATGTGTAATTCCTTTGCACACACTTGATGCACGTCAATTTAGCCTCGCATGTTTGGTACATGATGCTTTATTAAGGGAGAACATTAGAAATCGAGCAACTAGTAGAAAGACCTGTTCAACTGGGCGAAATAGGATGCTAATACCTTCTCACTCTCATAACCTAACCACTTACCCAGACTCTCTGACCAGACCATTTTGAAATCACGTAGCCCTTTCCGTTCATCCTGGATGGGGCTACACCCATTGGGTCCAAGGCCCAAATCCTAGGTGGCGGCGACTCTATTTATTTTGATATATGTAGCATAATCCCAAACCTCCATTGCCAAGGGACCACAATTTTTAACAACTCTAGGGATCCTGACTGCAAAGCGAAGAGAATCCAGCATCCCAGGAGGTCACGGTACCCACAACATCCGAAGGCGAGAACCATAAGATAGGATCTTATGGGATAAGGTGAAACAATTAGATCCAGCTCGATCAGAATTCTAACTTTTAACAATGGTACTTTTTAAATCTGGTTGATCCTCCCATTTTGCTTCAAAAGAGAATGTAAATGGAGGTCTCTAAACTAGAACCGATAATCCATTTACTAATTGGTTTGATTTTGGTTTTAGAAAGTAAAACCACTTATTAAATGATTTAGTTTGGTTTTGAACTGATTAGAATCCGTATACTATTGAAGCGATTATACATACTGAATTGATTAAAAACCAGTTAGCCTTGTCATTTTATATATGCTTTATATTTTTTTATAGTGGATTTATACCATGTATATTAATTTAAGGGTAATTTACATATACCACCCCTGAGGTATCACGAAAGTATAATTATACCCCCCAGTTTTGGGTAATTCTGCGTACCCCCTAAGGTTTACAAACATTAACACATGCACCCATTCCGTCAGTTTATGACAACAATGTTAAAAATGTGAGATGAAGTGACAAAATTACCCTTGGCAATTGGGTTTCAAAACCCTTTCAACCGTTTAGGGTTTGAAATTGGGGAAAAATCCCAAATCCTCTCCTTTGCCCACCTACAACTCATCTTCCTCCCCAACTCTATAATTTTCCTACTATTAGGGAAACATGCATTCTATTCCATAAACATAGAGGTTTAGGTATTACCTGAACTGAATGGAATCGCAGTAGAAGAGATGATCGAATGCAGCTTGCAGTTACGAGCACTTTACGATCTCTATAGGCTTCTCTCTCCTAGAGAAACCCACACCACAAAACCCTAGGCAACTGAATGGAAACCCTAGGAAAAACGCAGAACTTGAAAGGGAGGGAGAGATAATATGAGTTAATTCCTATTTAGGGTTAAGCCTAATATCTTATTTAGGATTTTTGGCATAACTCGTTGGGTTCTTCACTACCTGGAGAAGAAGTGATCAACCTCTTGTAAATCGTTGATGGGCCTAAGGCCCAGCTGGTCCGCCCACATGGGGCAGGCCGGCTGAGCCAAAAATGAGAGAGAGAGAGGGACGGTCACTTAAGTGACCGATCCCTCCTCTAGCTGGCTTATCTTAGGGTGTAGCCTATAAATAAGATATTAGGCTTAACCCTTTTCAAGTTATGCGTTTCTCCTAGGGTTTCCATTCAGTTGCCTAGGGTTTTGTGGTGTGGGTTTCTCTAAGAGAGAGAAGCCTATAGAGATCGTGAAGTGCTCGTAACTGTAAGCTGTGTTCGATCATCTCTTCCGCTGCGATTCCATTCAGTTCAGGTAATACCTAAACCTCTATGTTTATGGAATAGAATGCATGTTTCCCTAACACCTACTAAAAATTGGATCCATATTTAATTAAACCGTTTAGCTTTACCAGTCGACACATCCAACGGCAAGGATGATGAGTCTGGTAAGAAATTATTGTGCAGCTGCAAGATGTGGTTCGCTGGTTTCTTCATTAGTAGTTGTTGTTCAATATGTATTGCTTTGTGTTTACGAACTTACGGCATTGACTCGATAGATTTACTAGTCAACGTCGTGGCAAGGTCTTTGAAAAACACATCTGACAACGGCAAGGATGATGATGAGTCCGGTAAGAAGTTATTGTCTGGGTGCCAGATTTGCTCCACTGGCTTCTTCATCAGTAGGTGTTCAGTAAACATCTCTGCTCACATTGAGTGAGTGCGTATCGAAGGCTGACGATTGTGATCGTTGTTGAGGAACTCAACTCTCTCTCTGAATATGTATGTGTGGAAAATGGCTGTGTGAAATCTGAACCCTAAGCAAATGGTTGAATCTCCGTTGAGGTCAGAGCGGCTAGCGAGAGAGAAAAATGCGAGAATCCAGAACGATAAAGAGTTAGAACTCCAAAAATAGAGAAAAATATTTTTTAAAAAATTCTTCTTTAAGATGGTGATTACAAAAATCAGACCCAATAATGCTCAATTCTTAAAGCCCATCATACCTAGTTCTTTTCAAGAACTTGTAAGTCTTTTTTTTTTCTTAAATCTTTGTTGCTCATCTTTCTGTCTCTCAATATTTCTGATCATTGATTTCCAATGGGTTTTTGAAATACTTTAGAGGCGAGGAGTGTGAGGAAGAAGTTGTGTTGAGAAATAGTGGTAAATCATGTCATGCAAATGTTAACTGGATTCTCTTTTAATAAGAGTTTGAATGAGTTGCAGGTGGCCAAAGGAGAGGATTTGGGATTTTTTGCCAATTTCAAACCCTAAACGGTTGAAAGGGTTAAACGGTTGAAAGAGTTTTGAAACCCAATTGCCAAGGGCAATTTTATCACTCCACCTCGTATTTTTAACGTTGTTAATCCATTGACGGAATGGGTGCATGTGTTAACGTTTGTATACCTCAGGGGGTATGCAGAATTATCCAAAACTAGGGGGGATAATTATACTTTTGTATACCTCAGGGGTGGTATGTGTAAATTACCCTTAATTTAATTTGTTTTTGTTTCTGTTGTGCAAAGAAATCTACTGGAGAGATATTCTCCAAGAACACAACTGTCAAACTTAATTCAGAGTTAGAAGAAATTGGGAAAGCCAGAGTTAACACTGCCAAGCAATAGAATATCTTTATTGATTATTTAACTTGGATTACATGAGCATCGGGGCTCCTTATTTATAATGGTTGGGGAGGATCTGAGACAATCCTTCCTTTTTTTTTTTATTTCCTTTTTTGGGAGCACGGATTTAGGAAACTCCCACTCTAACTACCATCTTCCTTAGATCTCAGGATCTGGTGATTCTTAGAACACGTGGAAGAGCACATGGGACCTCTACCCGGTTATAGAACTGCCTTAGTGGGCCTGCCCCCATAACCATCGTGTGCGTGATTCTTCTTTGGCATGCTTTTGATCCAATCTTGCTTGCGGTCCAAGATTGGCCACGTGTAGGGTCAAGATTAGGGCACAGAATGTGGTGTATCATTTGCCCCTACTCCCTTTATCTTTGGTAAGATACAGGGAGTGTGTTTATCCTCGGTATCCAGCGTGGGATTATGTGGAGCTCAGGTGACTTATGGATCAATCTTTTTGAGATCATTTCTTCTTTAGGACATTTTTATCCTCTGCAGGCTTTTTATAATCATGCCGCCACTAGCAGCTATTTGCGCGTGGAGGCAAAATATCTTTCATTTTTTGCGCTTTTTGAGAGATGATTGATGGGATGTCATAAAGTTTAAATTTAAACTTCTTTGCTTTCCCAATGTTTTCTGATAAAGGCGGTCTTTTCTTCTTCCTGTAATCTAGACTGTTTGCAAGGGTGTTAACGGTTAGATTTCCATGTGGGGTGTTCCGATGCCCCCAAGGGTATAAAGTGTTCTATTTTCCCTTGCTTTTCTTCCTCGATAGTCCTCAAGTTTTTCTACTCAAGATATTTCTTTGAAGCTTCTGCCGTTGCCTCTTTCAGTGCTTTCTTTTTCTTCGACTGTACCTTCCTCGTCCCAAGTAAGTTCTTTTCTCTTTTTCCTTTTCATTGAACCGCGTTTTCTTTGTATTCATCTTTGGGAAATGGGGAAGTCCAAGAAGAGTTCGACCTCGAAATCTAATCCAAAAGTGGAGTCCCTGTTGGACGAGGGAGAGAAGTTGTATCATGGAGTTGCTTTGGAAAGATCCCGAGGGACTTCATCCCGGTCCTCCCCAATAGAGACTGCAGGTTCTAGAATTCCCATATTAGTTCCTAGGAATTCTTCAGGGGTGTCCGCCAGTAGTTCTAGCCTTTCCTCCAAGAAATTGCTAGGTAGAAGGGGATGTCGAGTCCGCCAACCCCAACATGATCCCACCATTGGAAAAGGGGTGGATGATATTCCCTCCGTCCTGACTGAGTACAACCTACTGGAGACCCAAAACGTCTATGCCATTCCTGATTCTATAGCTCTCAGGGTCCCATCCCCTGATGATAGGTTAAACCAGCCGTAGCGTCTTGAGGTGGGTCTGATTCTAGAGGCTTTTGAAGTAGGGCTTCATTATCCTCTTCCTACCTTCATTGCTCGGGTTCTTAGACACTATAAGGTTGCCCCCAGTCAGTTAGTTCCCAACAGTTGGAGATGTGTGGGGGCCTTTATTATTAAGTGCACTCAATTGGGCAAATATCCTTCTCCCTCCCTATTCATCATATGTTTCACCCTGAATCAAAATAGTGGTCATCCGGGGTGGTATTACCTCCGTCAGAGTGATGTTCCAATTGTGGGTTATCTCCCATCGGCCATTCATGTCTAGAAGCAGAGGTTCTTCTGGGCAGCTTGTGAAAGGCCCAAGTGCCCCACCGTATGGGGCTATCCTAACACCACGGTGGGGAATAGGATTTCCCCTTTGGACTCTGAAGATCAACTGACCTTGGAGAAGATGATGACTCACAGGAGTCGTGTCAAAGCTGGGGCCATTGATACTCTGGATATATAAGCAAATTGGAGAGGGGTGAGCATCTCAGGAACTCCCCATTTTGTCTTCCCCGCAGTCTCCCGTGCATGTCTGGCTTTTTCTCACCTTATTTATGTATTCCTTTTTTATAGTGGAATTTCCCTTGGATTCTCTTGCTGCCTTCATGGAGAGTGAAAAGCTTCAAGTTGCTAGGGATGTGGTTCTCCCTCCTTCAGACAAGAGTAGGAAGAGGAAGGTGCCCCCCACCGAGCAGGATAAGGGCCATTCGAAGAAAGATTCCTCCAAGATTCCTCCTACACCTTCCCGAGATATCAAGATTGGAGATTCTTCAGATAAGGGGAAGACTCCCTCCTTTGGCCCGATCACGCGGTAGGAAGAGGAATCCTCTCTAGTTCTCAAGGATCCACCACCTGCCGATAAGACGAAGAGGAACAAGGGGAAGGAAAAAATAAGCACGGATTTGTTCGTCCCCAAGTGGTCTATCAGCAAGGACCAAAGGGTGATCAGTAGTGTTGCTACTGCCAAGAATTTGGCCCTGAACTGTGTTCCCCCAGCTGACCTGGATTGGTTGTCCGAGATGGATGACGATTCGTTGGAGAAGTCAACTCTGGCTCGGGCCTACGAGGTGACATTTTGTTTTCACTGTATATTTAATTACCTCCCCCCGTCTATCTGTTAATCTTCTTTCCTATATCAGGCACTTGCCTTTGTTTCCGGGCTTGTGGAGCACAAGAGAAAAATCATTACGGTGTACGAGGACTCAGAGAAAGAAATGCAGGATTTAAAGAATGCTGCCCGGGATAGGGATGATCAAATGTACCTCCTAAACACCGAGGTGGCTGACTTGAAGGTAGGAAAGGTGGCTGCTGAGAAAGCATTGGCAGATGCCGAAGAGAAGCGGAAGCAAGTGGAGAAGGAGGCTAAGTCTTCTTCTAATTCTTATGCGAAGATCAAAGGAAAACTGGACGAGAAAGAATAGCTAATTCAGAATCAGAAGGCTAAGATGGCTACTCTTAAGGCCCAAATTGAGGAAGCAGGGGCCAAGGATGTCGATGAATATGTCCATTCCGAGGCCTGCAAGATTAGTCATATGTCTACTGCATCCTTGGCCTTTTTGAAAATAGCTTACTCCATTTGGCAGTGAATAAAAGAGAGGCACCCAGATTTTAATTTTAGGGCATATCCGAGATATAAAACATGCTTGTACAGTTGAAGTCTAGTGCTTATAAGCCTGCGTCTTCGGTTGGCCATTTGGACATTCCTCATCCATCTTCTTTAGTGGCTCCCTCAGCTGTGGGACCATGGTGGGTGGTCAAGGCTCTTCAGTTGGCATAGGGGAAACCGATGTTGCCGTGCCTGAGCAGGCGGAGGTTGAGGTTCCAACCGAGATGATGCCAGAGCAGGCTATTGACCAAAGCTTTGAGCCGAGAAATGAGGATCCTCTGCCAGCTCCTGTCGATGCCCCTGCCATTGCCCAAGCCACCCCAAGCACTGAGAATGCTCCCGTAGTTTGACTTCCCTACCTCTTGTTACTTGTCATTGTTTCAGTTTCTCCCTTTTTCTTCTTTTTTTTTTTTTTTTTTTTTGAAAGTGTAGGCTTGTGCCACTGAAATACTGGAATTTGTAATGAAGGACCACAATTCACTTACTTTTCGAATTCTCATACATCCGAGCATAACTTTTTTTCTTTTTATTAGGACAATCTTCCTTTGCACGGTATTGCACTAGTTGATGCTTTGGGGTGAGAGAAGGAACTCCAATCTAGGATAACGGCATATGCCACGGCCAATTACATGCTGAGGAAACACTATTCTCATTTGGAGAGGGAACTTGATTACCTCAAATCTCTTTACCGTTGGGAGGAGGACCTATTGAGCAGGCTTGAGTTAGCCCGAGAGATTGTCGACAACGTCACTGATTATCTTTGGGCTGAGAAGTATGCCGCAGCTAATCTTACCATCGAGCACGTGATTCAGTCGCCAATCTTCAAACGCTTTTGTGAAGACAAAGCCTTAGAGGGTGCTCAGCGTTTGTACAATAGGATAAATGAAGTTGCTCTCCACTTCAAATGGGGGAAGATTAGGCTAGGTTTTGACCCTCGTATTCCTGTGAGGGAGGTTGTATTAGACTTAACTTCACTTTTAATTCCTTTCTTCCCTCCTCCTTGGGAGGCTCTTGGGCCTTTACCCCCTAATCCTCCCCATCCTGAGCTCATAGACTTATGAACTCTCATATTGTATCTCGGGTGGCAACTCGGGTGGCGATTGTTGTTCCCTTACATTGAAATAAATTATAATTTTCCTTGGTGATATGTCAATGCTGATTCTAGTTGATTTTTCTTGCCGCTCCGCTTGGTTCTATAGCTTTCTTCAGCTTAGCGACATTCGTGACGTATATATCCATTATGACGTAAATCTTTTCCCCAGGGATTTCGTGTGGATTCCCCACGCAAACATTTATTGTTCCCGTCTCGACTGACGCTTTAGTTAATTCGCCATTAATGGAACTGGTACAGAAGCCGGATCGTCACCTCCGTAATTGCACCCTTCCCCTTTTGGGGTAGCGCTAGTCCAATGGACATTGGACACATGACCATGGATGTAACCTCCCTTTAATTTGGGTAGTTGGGCCTTGATATTCTCTTTTGAATATGAACCGTCGCTGAGACATTTAAATAGCACTTATACCTTTTGGTCCCCCTGGATCCATGGGTTTCCTATGCTTATTACTCTTCTGCCCCCTCATGGCGATTCTAAACTTTCTCTGGTTTTTTGGGTGCCGATGTCTTCATAGATATAGGGGTTGCAAATTCCTGAAGGCGTACCTACTCCAAGATCCTTCTTCTGACTTCAATCTTCAATCGACATCGGCCCTAACAGCTTCGATCCTCAATCGACAGGCAGTGTCCTTTGGGTTTCCTGGCTTGGGGGCTGTCTCTGCATGTAATGTGCCCTCACCAACGCTTGGAGGGGGAATGCTACATCAAAGAAATTGAGAGTCTTGAGGGGGCTATTTCCTGCCTACCCTAACCTCTTAAGGATTCGAGGTGTGAAGATTTGGCGGTGGCAGTGTGCTAGAGGACCTAAACCGGTGCTATGCTCTTGCTCTTCAAGCTCCTTGTCTCCTGCAGAGGTAGAGAAGTAGAAACAGGTCTATTTTGGTGCTTTGAAGGAGCTTCCAAATGCCCTGATGGTGAATCCCATTTGGCAAAATGGTCCTCTCTTGACATCTTGGGGTTCCTTTGGAACAGGTGGAACTGCCTCATAAATGTCTGGATTGATCTCCATCTATCCGATGTTGTTGTTATGGCTACACCTGTTTCATATCCCTCGGCCTCTGGTTCCTACATCACTCATCGTCCTACTCAGGAGGATCAAGACAAGGCAGATCGGGCTTGTGGTTTAGTCGCACCTATAGTTTGCCCCTTTTTCTCCTTCCTAAAGTTGAATCTGGACCTGAGCATATTCGATCATAAATGGAACTTGGACCCGAGCATATTCGATCATAAATTGGCTCTTGTAACTGTGTCAACCTTGGATGTTGTAATTATCCCATGCACTTGTATTGAAATTTTTGGCATATTAATAAAAGATCTTCGCTATCTGAGCATCCTACATTTATATTTCTTCTGATGGACTTCTGCTCCTTATGCTCTTTCTCATTTGCTCAGATGTTCCTTGTACTGATTGGAGAAACGCCCCTATGGTGCAATTCACCATTATAGTAGGATGACCATCAGTTTGACTGGAAAAACGCCCCTATGGTGCAGCTCACCATTATGGTCGGATGACCATTGGCTTGATTGGGGAAACACCCCTATGTTGCAGCTCACCATTATGGTAGGATGACCATCGGCTTGATTGGATAAACGCCCCTATGGTGCAGCTCACCATTATGGTCGGATGACCATCGGCTTGATTGGGGAAACACCCCTATGGTGCAGCTCACCATTATGGTCGGATGACCATCTGCTTGATTGGGAAAACGCCCCTATGGTGCAACTCACCATTATGGTCGGATGACCATCGGCTTGATTGGGGAAACACCCCTATGGTGGAAGCGCCCTTATGGTGGAACTCACCATTATGGTCGGATGACCATCGACTTGATTGGGGAAACGTCCCTATGGTGCAACTCACCATTATGGTCGGATGAACATCGGCTTGATTGGGGAAATGCCCCTATGGTGCAACTCACCATTATGGTCGGATGACCATCGGCTTGATTGGGGAAATGCCCCTATGGTGCAGCTCACCATTATGTTGATTGCTGGCATATTATTAGTAACAGAGACAAACATTTAGGAAAAGGATAATTACAAAAATAGATCATTGCCATAAATTGCTTGATCAACTGAGGATACCTTTATTGGTCGTAGCTTGATATTTCTAATAAGAAAAACTTTGCTTTAATCAACTAAAAATTGAAATTGAACAACCTGACCTTATTAGTATAATTTTTACAAACTTTCTGCATTCCACGACCGTGGTCTGGGTACCCCCTCCAGAGTCTCCAAATGAAAGGCCCTTGGTGCCACTTGTTTGGAGATTCTGTATGGTCATTCCCAGTTGGGTGCTAATTTTCCCATGGACCTCGGGTCTGAAGCTTCTGACTTGCGTAAGACCAATTCTCCTTGGTGAAATCTTCTGCGTTTCAACTTAGAATTATAGTGGTGTGCTATTCGCTGCTGATGAGCCGCATTTTTTACCCGAGCTGTTTCTCTAATTTCTTCCAGGTTTATCCTTATTTCTTCATCATTAACTTCTGGATTATAGAATTGCACCCTCATGGATGTTTCTCCTACCTCCATAGGAATTATTGCCTCTGTTCCATATGCCAACATGAAGGGCGTTTCACTGGTTGCCAGCCTCGTTGTCGTTTTGTATGCCCATAAAATGTTAGGCAACTCTTCTACCCACAATCCCTTGGCAGTTTCTAGCTTCTTCTTAATTACATCTAGTAGAATTTTATTCATTGCCTCTACTAGTCCATTGGATTGGGGGTGGGCAACTGAGGTCTTCCTTAGTTGGATTTTGTACTGATCACTAAACTCTTTGAATTTTTGTTCAAACTATTTTCCATTGTCAATGATGAGGGTTCTTGGTATTCCATATCTGTAAGTTACCGAGTGAAGGAAAAATTGCCATGCCTTTGCTGCAGAGATCACTGCTAAAGCTTCTGCCTCTATCCACTTGGTAAAATAGTTGACAGCCACAACTATAAATTGTCTACCTCCAGATGTTTTGGGAAAAGGTGCCAATATATCCATGCCCCATTGTACAAAAGGTAGTGGACTTGAAATTGAGGTGAGTTCTGTTACAAGTTGGCGTGTGATAGGCGCAAACTTTTGACACTTCAAGCATTTGTGAACAAAACTCATTGCTTCTGTGCGGAGGTAAGGCCAAAAATATCATTGTCTGATGACTTTGTGAGCAAGTGCCATACCCCCCAAGTGTTGTCCACAAATGCCCTCATGTATTTCTCGCAAAACATACTCCGCCTCAGTTGGTCAAAGACATTTCAGGTAAGGCATAGCAAAAGCCTTCTTATAGAGGATTCCTTCTATTATTGTGTACCGAGCTGCCCTTATTCTTATTTTCCTTGCTTCCTCCCTATTGTCTGGTAATGTGCCCTTTTGGAGATAATTCACTATAGGATCCATCCAATAGGGTTCCATCTCAATTGGTAATATCTCTTCTGACTTTTCTATGCTCGGAGTAGTAAGGACATCTATGTAGACAGCTCTGCCCAGGTCTTGGAAATCTGAGGTGGCCAGTCTTGAAAGGGTATCTGCTGATGTGTTCTGTGCTCGGGGCACCAGGAATAGCTCGAAGTGGCTGAATGTGGTAATCAGGTCCTGAACTTTGCCTAGGTACTATACCATGCGCGGTTCCTTTGCCTCATATTCTCCTTTGACCTGATTGACTATTAGTTGCGAGTCACTGTGTACGGTAATATTTCTCACCATCAAACTTTGTGCTAATTTTAGTCCAGCTATTGGGGCCTCATACTCCGCCCCATTGTTGGTGGTCTGGAACTCGAACCTTAGAGCATACTATACTAAGAACCCTCCCAGGCTTGTCAATATCAATCCTACCCCGCAACCATGGGCATTAGAAGAACTGTCCACAAACAGCGTCCAGTGCTTTACTAATTCTTCAGGCTCCTCAATCGGGGGAACCTCTTCCTCGGGTATTGTACATTCCACGATGAAATCTGCTAGGGCTTGCGCTTTAATGGCGGCTCGAGGCTTGTACTGGATGTCAAATTCACCTAACTTTATCGACCATGCTACTAACCTTCCAGAATGATCAGGTTTGGCTAGTATCTTCTTCAGTGGTTGGTTGGTGACTACTTCAACAGTGTAGGCTTGGAAGTAGGGCCTTAACTTCCGGGCAACCGTCATTAACACATAAGCATATTTCTCCACAGTGTTATACCTGATCTCTGCATCTAGGAGCACTTTGTTGATGTAGTAGATCGGTCTCTGGACTCGTCCATCTCCCCTCACCAACACAGCGCTTACTGCTACCGTGGTAATGGCCATATACAACTGCAACGTGTCTCCTGGTTAAGGCTTTGTCAGGAAGAGTGGTCGATCCAAGTACCTTTTCAGTTCCGTGAATGCAGCCTGACATTCCTCCATCCATTGGAAGGTGAGCTTGGCTCATTGAGCTTCTCTCTCTCGTGCTCAGTTCTTCAAAGTTTTAAAGAAAGGTAAGCAACAATCTCCCGAGGTCGAGATAAATCTTCCCAATGTAGCTATCCTTCCGGTGAGTTCTTGTAGCTCCTTAACTCTCCCAGGCGGGCGCATCTCCACTATGGCTTTTATTTTTGCAGGATTTGCTTCTATTCCTCTTATTGAGACCATAAAACCAAGGAATTTTCCTGAGGTGACGCCGAAGGCTCACTTGGCTGGATTCAACTTCATCTTACTTTTTCTTAAGACTTGGAATGCCTCATCCATATCTCTAATATGGGCATTTGCCTTTAGACTTTTTACCAGCATATCATCCACATATAACTCCACGTTTTGCCCTATCTGGTGCTTGAAAATGTGATACACCAATCACTAGTAAGAAGCCCCGGCGTTCTTCAACCTGAAGGGTATACGGGTATAACAGTATGTATCCCTCCCTGCAATGAAGGAAGTCTTCAAGATATCAGGTTCATACATCCTGATCTGATTAGAACCTGAGTAGGCGTCCATGAAACTCAACAGCCCATGTCCTGTCGTAGCGTCTATTAGTAAATCAATGCGAGGCAAAGGGTAATAGTCCTTAGGGTAAGCTTTATTCAAATCGGTAAAATCAATACACATTCTCTACTTCCCATTAGGTTTACGGACCATTACAACATTAGACAACCATTCTGGGTATATGGCCTCCTTGATAAAACCAACTTCCAATAGCTTCGTCACCTCCTCGATCACCTTTTCTTGCCGCTCTGGGGCGAAGGTTCTTTTCTTCTGGAATACCGGTTTGGCAGTGGGATACACACTGAGCTTATGCTCAGCCAGCTCGCGGTCTACCCCAGGCATGTCTATTGTAGACCACACAAATACATCTGCATTTGCCCTCAAAAAATTTATAAGGGCAAATCATTTCTCTCCATTCAACCCTGCGCCTATCTGCACCGTACGTTTTGTATCTCCTTCGATGATTTCTACAGGGGCCAGATCTTCTGCAGGTTCGCTCCTTTCTTGCTCGACGACATCTCGGTTGTCGTCTAGATTGATCAGTAGTGTTTGTGGCTCCTTTCCTTTAGCACGTAAGTACCCTTCATAGCATCTGCGGGCGGCTATCTTACTCCCCCTGCACTCTCCTATCCCATAGTCAGTTGGGAACTTCATCATTAGGTGTGGGGTAGAAACCACCGCCTGTAGTGCATTGAGTCATGGCCGGCCCAATATTCCATTATGCGTGGAATTCACTTTCACCACCAAAAAGTTCATCTTCACTGTGGCAAGCTTGGGCTCCGTTCCCACCGTTACGAGTAGCTCAATGGATCCTTCAACCTGTACTGGGGCCCCATTGAATCCATGTAAAGGGGATTCCACTCTCTTTAGCATCTCAGGTTTCGGGAGCATTTTCTCGAAGGCATCGTAGTACAAGATGTCAGCCGAGCTCCCGTTGTCTACAAGGATCCTCCCCACCATACAGTTGGTGATGATCATCTTGATCACCAGTGCATCATCATGAGGAAATTGGATGTCAACTAAATCTTCATCAGAAAAGGTTATGGGCTGATCCATCCTCCTTCTTTTATCTGATACCTCGGTTTGAAGCACATTCCGAGCATGATGTTTTTGAGAGTTAGAAGTTTCTCCCCCCATGCCCGGTCCTCCATATATGGTGGTTATCTCTCTTAAGGGTGCATTCTCGGCATGGGGCTTACCTCGAGGTTGTTCTTCCTTATTGGCCTTGGCTGGGGATCTTGGTCTTTCCTCGGGCTCCCGAGCACGGTAATCTGGTCTTCTGTCATTTCCTTCCTTCTTGACGAACCTTCCCAGGTGTCCCCTCTGAATAAGGGCCTCAATCTCATCCTTCAGTTGTCAGCATTCTTCGGTGTCATGGCCATGGTCCTTGTGAAACCGGCAGTATTTATTCTTATTACGTTCATGTGCTGGTTTCACCATCTTGGCGGGCTAGCGCAGGGTCACCTGGTCTTTTATCTCATTCAAGATATGAGCTCGGGTATGAGTAAGGGCTGTATAGTCTGGTTCTTACTCTAGATCTGGGGTTCTGGGAACCCAGGCCTTTCTTTCATCCTTCTTTCTTCTACTGTCTTTGTCATCTCGGCTGCGCTTTGGACCAGCCTCACGGACTGACTCATCCTTCTTTTCTTGGGCCTTCTTCTCGGGTTTGTCTTCCTTCTCTGCCGCAAGAACTTTGGCCAAATTGATATATTTCTCACAACGTGAGAATAACTCGTACATATCCCCTGGTTCATCCATGACCAAGGACTTTTTTAACTCAATGTCACGAATGCTGCTGCACAATGCCTGGAATTACACCATCTGGTCCAGATTGCGTACTTCCAAGGCTTCTTTATTGAATCTTGTCAGAAAGCCTCTGATTGACTCATCGGGGCGTTGCTTTATGGCTAGCAGATTGACGGCTGTCTTCTTGTGAACTCTACTGCTCACGAAGTGGGCCAAGAAGGCCCTCCCCAGACCGGTAAAATTAGAAAGAGAGCGCGGGGGAAGTCGTGAGAACCATATCGTGCTGCTCCTTTCAGAGTGGAAGGAAAAGCCCTGCACATGATTGCGTCAGAGGCGCCCTGAAAGAACAATAAGGACTTGAAGGTCTCCAAGTGGTCCTCCGGATTTGTGGTGCCGGCATATTGTTCTCTGGTCGGCATCTTGAACCCCTTTGGAAGAGGTTCAAACTGTACCTCATCGGTGAATGCTAGATCCGTAGTAAAGTGAAAGTTATGATTAGGGGCTTGGTTCTTTCCCCGTATGACTTCTTGGATCTGATCTTGGAGTTCCAAGACTTTTTCGTTCAGGGCCTGATCAACTTTGGTCATCTGAGAATCTTGATTCTTGGCGTTCCGCTGCGCCTCCTTGTTTCTCCGTCGAGTGTTGTTAGCATTGCTGTGGTTTTCGTTGTGGCCTAGAGATGGAGATCTTTCGCTGTCCTGTGGAGGAGGTGGGGGTATGGGGATCCCCTGTAAGAGGTCACGCTGCATCTCCATCATCTGTTCCATCTTATCTTCCCAGCGGGTCTGCATAGCGTCAAACTGTTCCAACGTCACGTAATGTGGTGGATCCGCCGGTAATCTGGAATGAGACCCCTCCTGGCATGGTAATCCATTATTTTCCGGAATAGGATCCTCGACTCCCTGACGTGAACCTACGGGAGGAGGAAAGATTTCCCCCTGAATAGTAGGAGGGGGTGCCGGAGGAGCAATAGCCGCTGCTGTCGCAGCGGCGGTGGCGGCTCTGGTAGCCCTAGATTGATTTCTGGTGTTGGTCATGGTGGGATCTTCGCAAGTCTTTTCCTCCGTTTCCCACAGACGGCGCCAAACTGTTCTGCGAAGAAATCTACTGGAGAGATATTCTCCAAGAACACAATTGTCAAACTTAATTCAAAGCTAGAAGAAATTGGGAAAGCCAGAGTTGACACTGCCAAGCAATAGAATATCTTTATTGATTATTTAACTTGGATTACATGAGCGTCGGGGCTCCTTATTTATAATGGTTGGGGAGGATCTGAGACAATCCTTCCTTTGTTTTTTTATTTCCTTTTTTGGGAGCACGGATTTAGGAAACTCCCACTCTAATTGCCATCTTCCTTAGATCTCGGGATCTGGTGATTCTTGGAACACGTGGAAGAGCATGTGGGACCTCCACCCGGTTATAGAACTGCCTTAGTGGGCCTGCCCCCGTAACCGTCGTGTGCGTGATTCTTCTTTGGCATGCTTCTGATCCAATCTTGCTTGCGGTCCAAGATTGGCCACATGTAGGGTCAAGATTAGGGCACAGAATGTGGTGTATCAGTTTCTTAAGTTACAATTTGAGCATAATGTCATGGTTTAAGCCCCCAAAAAATAGATTCATTCCCAATTGAGCCCATATTTGATAACCGTTCAACTAGAACCATTTAAGACCAGTTAACCAAAACCATTTATTAGCTGGTTTCAATTTGGGATAGTGGAACCGTTTATAAATGGTTTGGTTTGGTTATAGTTTCTACCTTTCATACCTTGTACTGAATCAAAACCAAACTGATTCACCGGAACCGAAACGATTAACTTCCTTACTCAGATGTGCAGTTCTGATTAAGAACCGACCAAAACTGACTAGTTGACACCTCTAATCCTACCATATCCACGTATTTGGTAATGTTTCAAGTCCACAACTCAATAAATTGAGAGAATACGTTTTGGGAATTTTTTTGGAACTGAAAACTTGTTGGAAATTACCCATGAATAACAAAACAATTTAGCCACAGCCTATTGTTGGAAATTGCCCATGAGAAAAACCATACTTCTCATGGGCGGCCCAGATGAGCTATTGTTAGATGGGCCCTTCATGCGCCTTGAAATGAGACCTAACCCCGACCTAGGTCAGCTCAGAAGCGAAAAGCGGGAAGGCCCGACCCACTATGGACAGGGCTAAGTTGCCACCACAGATGCCCAACTTATGTGAACGCGCAGGACTAGGGTTGGCAAAATTCCCAAGCCAGGCAAACTATCCTGATTGGGCAGTTGGGCAACATTGAGGATGGCAAATTACTATTTTTAGGTAAGGGTGTAAATCGGACTGGAATTAGGTATTTGTTTCCGTTTCGATTCAGATTCAAGGAGAGCTGATGTGATCCGGTATTGGACCAGGTTTCGCCTCGGTTGTGAAAAGCAGAACCTGTCCCGTACTTATTCGATTATGGTTCTTATTAGGTTTCAAAATTTGGTTTCGATTCCTGTACTCGATTTATACCATATATATAATATAATGTTATAATATTATATTTTATAATATAATAGTATTAATAACCATCAAATTAAAACCCTTGAATCTGAACCGTGCAAAGATAAAGTATAGTAACATATATTTTTTCAAATACTAATATACTTTGGTTTGATGTCTAAGGATATCATCTTCCAAAATATTACCAGTGATAGGATTTTAATCTGGCTAAAAATCAAGGCGAACCTAGTTGCTAAACAAAAACTTCCTTGTATGTATGAACAATGTACTATTTTGCCATCTTATTAGTAATACAATCTCTTCTTTTCATCAAAAAAATAAATAAAGAAATACTTTGGCCTATTTTATTTAAGAGTAATGATTTTTTCGGTAGAAATATACAGTGATGATAAAAAAAATAAAAACCGTCAAAATCCCCAATCACCTAAACCGTCTCTATTACCCCCTCTCCCCCCCCCCCCCCCCCCCCAAAAAAAAAAGAAAAAGAAAAGAAAACTAAACCGTTTCTCTAGTCTCTTCTCTCTGCAAATCGACGCTTGAGCAATAGGGCACTTTCTTCTATCAATCGACACATGAGCGGTAGCGCGCTTTCTTCTCTCATTTCAACGGTCTCCTGTATACTCTCGTGGACGATGCAAATCGGATATATTTTCCATTGTTTAGGGCTTTTCTCGATTAAGGTAAGTTATCAAGCTATATTTTCCATTGCTGCAGGCTGTGAGATGAGATTAAAAAGGGAAAAAAAGATTCATACTCGATTGAGATTTGAGATTGAGGTGAACAATACCTATTTTGTGGAAGAGAGAGTGTTTTGTGGAAGAAAAGGTTTAGTTGAGTTGCAGAGATCGGAAAAAAAGGAACTGATACTTTTCTGATTTTCTATCATTATTGATAAATAAAAAAGGCAGCCGTAAATGCATATTTGAATCTCTAATTGTATAGGAGTATCTACAATACTTCATCCTTGGACGGTTTTAATTAATACCCTTGAATCTAATGGTTATTAAAAAGCAGTGCAAAAGATTCCTCTTATGCATGACCGTGCATGAAAACCAACCCCTATTAATAAATGTTACAATATATTAATATATTATAATCTATTAGTATTATAATAGATTACAAGGGAGAAGGTTTCCTACACTGCCCGAGTGCAGTTTCGGACCAATAAGGGAACCTCCTTTGGGCTCTAACAAAAGAGGGAAGGGCATTTATGGCATATCACCCCCACAAATGAACAATGATATGTGAGGGGGTATGCAATTTTATTTTTGAGCTGGCATTGTACCAAACTTTTTTCCTATAATTAATATATTGAAATAACTTGATAACTAAATTTGGTTCAGTTCATGTACCCAAATTTGGTTCCTATGCTTGAACCTAGGGGTGTCAAACAATTGGTTTGGCTTGGTTTTCAGTTGGGCTGAATCGGTTCCGTCTCGGAATGAGTGAGATCAAAACCAAACCGTTAAGAAACTTCGGTTTTTTGTTGGTTTCGGTTTCAATCCCGTGCGATTTTGGTTTTCTAATATCAGGTTAATACCGATTTGGATCGATTTGTTTTCAGGTTTGAACTACAATGAAGTCTCACATTCATAACTAATAGTGATGAAAGATCAGATAAAATCATTTTAATTCACCTTCACCAAGTTAAACAAGTAAACAACTATGATTAGAAAAACTGATTTGATGTGTTCATGTTGTAATCGAAACAAAGAGGAATAAATTGCAAGTGGAAGATAACTAATATTGAAATCAATGTATAAATAGAATTTGTAGCAAAATCATTTTTATTACACCAAAACATAAAATCATATCATTATTTATTATTAATTGTAAAGGGAAGATAACAAATATTGAAATAACAAAATGAACATACTATCAAATCATTTATTTGCCTATCCAACTAATTTTGTATACTGAACAAGGAGATCAATGGAAGCATTGCTACAAATCAATTTCGCTATTAATAAATCTCATACTCATTGATTTGTAACAATTCCCTTTACAACAAAAAAATTTCTCACTAATATTGAAATCAATGGATAATCAATTCATCTATTCTTTACTAGAAAAATGCACTTATTCATAACCTTATATTCAATGATTTCTTAGCAATTTCATTCAGTTCGATTTTCGGTTTGAATATCGGTCAGTTCGATACGGTCCAATTTTCAACCACTTTAATCATACCCAAATCCAAAACCAATCAATAAGGATCGGTTCGATTCGATCCGGATCTTTTTGGTCAGTCTTTCCGGTTCAATTTATGTTTTGACACCCTTAGTTGAACCAGATTCTAACCGATCGGTTCCTGCATCCCAAGTCCCGGATGGTAATCAAATTCCATTCGATTCCTATTATTCGGATCAGATTCAGTTTCACCCTTACTTGTACACTGGCCCTGTCCCGGGTCACAAGGCTTAGCCTGGAACAAACGAGAGCCTTATAAAATATGTGTTAGCGAGCTATATTTGACAATCTGGTTAAGTTTTGTTTGGAACTTGGAATTCATCTGTTGAATGGGAGTAAACAATTTTACCCAAAAAAAAAAGAGACTACGGGAGTAAACACCACGTATGGACCTGGCTCCGTAGTAGTTCGTACATGAACGCATACAAAGATTGACCCTTCATTAAACATTTAGTTATATAAAAAAATTTTAATGTACAGTCATCAATGGGTCCATAGCTCAGTGGTAGAGCATTTGACTGCAGATCAAGAGGTCACCGGTTCGAACCCGGTTGGGCCCTAATTACTACTTATTTTTGTTTTTATGTTTAAGATAAAAGAGTTTTTAATAATTTTCTTTAATATTTAAATATACAATCAGAGTGGCGCAGCAGAAGTGTGGTGGCCCCATAACCCATAAGTCCCAGGATCGAAACCTAGCTCTGATAAAGAGTAAGGCTTCCTATGTTTCATATCGTTTTTGTATTCCACTAATGCTTTTCTTGTGAATCCCCAGAATCCATCATGAATCATCAGTTAATAGGCCAAGGCGTAGAGAGCTCTCTGAACGGCCAGGTAAGACTCACGTTTTTATATTATTTTTAAATAAATTAATGGTTATGCTTAGTTTCTTAATAACTTAAGGCTTGGTGTTGAAGTCAAGAAAAGAAAAGAAGATTCTTTAAATTTTCTTGACTTTCATATTTTCTAGTTGTCTGATTGATAAATTTGAGAGAGAAAATTCTGTTTTAAAAAATCATAAAAATAAATAAATTTTCTATCCGGACCTAAAACTAATCTTGTTCTCCACACGATGAATGGTGAGAAAAATTTTGGTCGAAGTCCTTTGCTCCCTCGAGCCCTCGTCTCTCCCACGGTAAGCATCTCTCTCGCGATCTCGATCTCCCTCATCTCTCTAATCTATCTCTCGGATCTCTCTCATCTCTCACCACAGAAGTTGGAAATCTTTGCTCGCTACGTAGATCTCTTCAGATGTGAGTTGTTCGTCTCTCACCGGTATGTCTCTATGGCTCTCTGTTTCTCTTCACTTGCATCTTAAACCTCTATTTTATTCTAAGAGATTTCTGTTACAAAAGAATCTGTGAAGCTGTCTTCTTGGATTGTTCTGTTGTCTCTATTTCTTCAGAGGCTAGTGGTTTTGTTGTAAGAGATTTCTGTTTTATTTGTGTGAAGCAAATATATTTATTCATTGAATATCTCTGCTTATTTTGTCGATTTTTACTTGATTTCTGTGGCCAACTTTAATTCCCTTGCAACTTTTCCTGTACCCAAACCCCCTCTTTTAATTGTTAAATTGTGTATGTGTGCTCAACTGAATCTGAACTCATTATAATTTTTGTATTCATCTATTCATTGGATTTATAAGATTTCCAGCTATTTTTGACAATTGGTCTGAGAGTTATCTTTTTTAAACTCAAACTTGGAATTTTACTTTCTATACTCTATTTGTCTTGGCCCTTCTGCTCCTCCTTTCAGGAGACACCATCTTAATTGCTTGTTTAATTCCTCATAATTTGAATAAAAATATTTTTTTTCTTTTGTTCAAGGGTTGAAGCAATTTTTAGTATCTGTTTGTGTGGTTTAACTCTGATATAATGTTCCTAAACTGGTTGAATTAGAGTTCATCTGTTCATTGTATTCTGTCTCCTTTATGTTCTAGTATAACTTTTCTGTGTTGTTTCTTTTTTCCCCTTCTAAAATTCAAGCTTAACCAATCTGTTGTTTATTCATCTACAATGCTTTATTCATAGTCATGTGTTGTGTATCCATCTAAATTGTCATCTAAAATGCTTTATACATAGTTCATCTGTTCATTATATTCTGTCTCCTTTATTTTCTAATATAAATTTTATGTATTGTTTTTCCTCCCTTTTAAAATTCAAGCATAACCAATCTGTTTCTGTTGAAGTTATTCTCAAATTAAATTCTCATATGTAGAATGACATGGGCTACGGGCCCGGTCAAAACCGCCCATAAGGAGCAGACCGGCCAAACCCGCGCAAGGGAGAGGGAGGCGGTCACTTAAGTGACCAACTCCTTCCCCCCTCTCTGTTAGAATCCCAGTGGGGGTCTAAAAGGGGCAACCTCGGATTTTTGGCTTTATATATCATAGATGACCTAAAACCCTAGTGCATTAGATAAGAAACATACTCTCTCCCTCTCTTCAAGTTCTGTGTTTTCTTTTGGGTTTTATCCATCCCTGTTGCCCAGGGATTTGTGGTGTGGATTTCTCAAAGGAGAAACTTGTAGAGATTATGGAGCTCTGTACGCGTGCTCGTAACCATAAGCTTGGCTACAGATCCTTCTTCCGCTGGGTTTTTGTACACATTCAGGTATAATCCAAACCCTCGTTTATATGTGTATGGTGTATGTGACTTAACAGTGGTATCAGAGCTACTAGTTTATGGTTCGCATGTTTGGGAAGAGTTTTTTTTTTTGGAAAGTGTTTTTTTTCGGTTTGAAGGGAACATGAGCGCTGCCCATCGCGTGTGGCTCATGGTCCCTCTTCCCTTATTCCCCCCTCTTCCCCTCTTTCTTCTTCTTTTCTCCTTTGTTTCCCCTGGCCACGAGGCTCTAGGCACACGCTCACAGTAGCAGCAGGCCACAGTCAGCTACTGCTGTGGGTGTGTGCAGGGCACGCGCACCAGTCGTACACAACACAAGGTCTGACTGAGCCCACATCATCTCCATGGGCATGTGAAGCCTTTTATGTCAATAAACGAGCAAAACAGACTCGTGGCAAACTCAGACTTGTCATCAACTATCAACCCCTTAATACCTTTTCGGCAGATGATAAGTTCCCATTACCAACTAGACCAGCTTTGATGCTACAGCTTTCAGAAGCCACCATTTTCAGTAAATTTGATCTCAAAGCAGGATCTTGGCAACTTGGAATTCATCCGGATGACAGGCCTAAGACAAGATTTTGCATCCATGGTTCTCACTTTCATTGGAATGTTATGCCATTTGGTCTTAAAGTTGCTCCCTCACTGTTTCTGAAAGCTATGATGCTAATTTATGCTCCTCTTCACAAGCAGGCTCTCATCTACATTGATGACATCCTACTGTTCTCCAAGACCACAGAAGACCATCATAAGCTTTTCTCCCAGGTTTATGATCTCACAGTCCAGCATGGCATAATGCTCTCCTCAAAGAAAATGGAAATTGGCATAGACACTGTTGACTTCCTTGGTGTCACTATTCATGAGGGACAGTATCAGCTTCAGCCTCACATTGGCAAGTCACTTCTTCAATTCACCAATGGCCCTCTCACTACAACTCAACTCCAACAATTTTTGGGCATTGTGAATTACATGTCTGAGTTTATTCCTCATCAAACTTCATATACTAGACCTTTGTACAAGCTCCTCAAGAAAAACCCTCCTCCATGGTCAGCAGAGCACACTAAGGCAATTCAGGCTCTCAAAAAGGTTGCAGACAAGCTTCCATCCCTTCACATCCCCACCAATGGTCTACGCATCCTCCAGACTGATGCAAGTGATGAGCAATGGGCAACAGTTCTTCTCGAAGAAATTAATGGCCATAGAAAAGTTTGTGGATACCAGAGTGCCCAGTTCAAACCTTCAGAGCAACATTACCATTCCTTCAAGGAAATACTAGCAGTAAGGCGTGGTATTGAAAAATTCCAATTCTATCTCATTGGTCACACCTTTCAAGTAGAAATGGATATGTCATCTTTCCCGTGGATGTTGCAGTTCAAACAGAAGGTTCTCCCAGAACCACAACTTCTCCGTTGGGCTCGATGGTTCTCTCAATGGTCTTTTCGGGTCAAGTATATTAAAGGTAGAGAAAATGTGTTGGCAGATTTCCTATCCAGAACCAAGATACCCATCCACTCCTCTATACCAATTCTCTGCATGCCTCTTTGGCCTATTGACCCTGGTCCTTCTCAACCTCCTCTAGACCCTGGACCTTCCCAACCACCTCCTCCCACTAATGACCTTACATCCCTGCTCCCTACCCTTCCTCCTGAAATCTACTCAGATATTTCAGGCAAAACCATGATCAACTACAGCACCCAAACCTACCAAAACATGTTAGCAGTCCTTGTTTCTCGAAATGGACTTCTATATGATTGGCAGACATGTCACCCTGATTACCCTTACCTTACCCTTTTCACTATGACCTACTTCTATAATTTCAGTAAAGAATACGTAGTATTTTTCTGGCACCTCCTTGTAGTCCATAAAATTGCTATGTGTTTCTCTACTCATATCCTTCTCCATTATCTCAAGCAAACCACCACCACATACAGATTACCTTCCCGATCTCAATCCCACCGGTTCATTCGCCCTGTAGTCCCCTCTCACTTTGCCAGATTCCTTCGACTCTTTGCTCCTCTAACCCATTGGATCAATATTCTGTCAGAACTCCCTAGGGACCAGTTCTATGTTACTATCCTATTCCACCGACCAGTGGATCACATCCACCCTGCCCTGGTTGAACCTCCAATCCTGCACCACCATCTCATTACCTATGACCCCACATTCTCCATTATGAGCACCAACTCTACCAATATCTGGGAACATAGAGACCATGATGACGAATCTCGAGACAGATGGCTCGCATTCATGAGGACCATGTGCCAAGAGAATCATGTGGACCCCGCTACAATACCCGATATCCTCATCAACTCCACCTACGCTGCTTGGGATGTCAATCACTCTGTTCTACATCACCCCGTGATACATCGCATCATGATGGCCAATGCTGAGCACGAGGTGGACCAGTATCTGCTTTTTGCCCCAGTAGATTCCTCATCAGGCTATGACACAGATTGAAAGATAGTTGTGTGACATATCAACATTGTCTCTGCTTTTGCTTTATTTGTGTGGTGTGCTTTAAGTGTGAGTGTTCTACATGTAGCTTTTGTAATAATTGGCCACTGTAGCCACTTTGTATTTATTTGTGGATTTCAATTGGTGTGAAGTCCGGATCTATGCATCCGAGTGCCTATAAATACTCAAAGTTTGTAAGGATTGAAGGTAAGAGTTGGTTATAACCTAGCCTGTATTAATCTAAGTCCTCATTGTGTGCCTTCTTCATCTTTACATTAATCTTCTCAACTGGTATCACTCTCAACTGGTATCAGCTACAGCGGGCCTTGGCCTGAGGCTGCTGCGGCTGTGTGCAGCCAGGTTGCGTGTTCCTGGCATGGGGCAGCGACCGCTGGCTCGACCAGCAGCCACCGCAAGCAAACAGAAAAAAAATGAAAAGGGAGAAAGAAAAAGTGAATGATATGCCATCATTGCATGATCATTATGGTTGTAATGATTATAACCTTAAAAGGGTTTAAAAAAAAAAAAAAACTTGCTGTCATATTGTTTTGGACTTGGGCAGAATTGTTTTTTTTTATTTATTTATTTGTTTTTAGGGGTTTTTTTTGGAAGGAGATGGGTGATGTGGGAATCCCTTCACCCACCCCCTTTCTTTTTCCCTAATTGGACTGTTATTGTGATTATATGCCTAATCTTGGTTTTAATTGCCCTTATATATTTTTTATTTATTTTTTCTATCATACGTGTGTAAATTTAAATTGGCAATTTTACTCTCCCATAGTGGTATGACGTTGTTTGACTCACACCATATGGGTAAGAGATCAAACCCCATCCCATGCGACTCTAAATTTTATTTTTTATGGGATGGAATATTGATGCTTATTATAAGGGATATGTTTTAATGTTTGTGTGATAGAGTTGGTACCTAGACATGATACAAAGTGCGGTGCTCCCCAGTAGTGATGTAGTAGGATTCTGGAATGTAAAGAGCTGATTGTAATTTTAATATTTTATTTTGAGAAACCATGTAAAGAGAGGCTACTGTACTGAGTATCATGATTTTATATCGACTCGGCATATCACTTCAAGTACTAATTTGGTCTCTTGTATGAGTCCCTTGCGCACCCAATGTATGATGCATTAAATTGTGGTTTAGGGATGTCCTTTCGTCCAAATTTTTTGTTCGAAATCAATTAAAATTATATGTTCCCAAACCCACACACTGTGAGATTTGATTATGAGCCTAGCAAAATTTTTGGTCTCACCGTGTGGAAGAGGGAACCATTAATTTTAATTAGGGTTTCTTGAACAAAAATTAATTTTTGTGTGAATGTATACAAAATGTCCTCCCTTGCACATTGTAGTGATGACCACTAAGAACATTGTTGCGGACCTTAACCAAGGCAACAAGTTGGATGGAACCAACTATGACATATGGTATCGTAAGATGCAGTTCTTACTTAATAAATAAGATTACCTTGAACACTTGACCACTGAGATGGCTAAACCCGATGAGGGTACTACCGCCCATCAGCGTCAAGAAAAAGAAGCCTATGAGGCTTGGTTTAAGAGAGACCGTAGTGCTCGCTTTATCATGTTAAACTCGATGCACGATGATCTCATCGGCCATTATGAGAAATGTGAGACTGCCAAGTCCACGTGGGACCAGGTTAAGTTAGATTGTGGCGGTTCATCAACTACAAGGCTTCGGGCCATGCCCTTGAAGTTTGAGATGTACCATAAGGATCCCAAGCACAACATGGTTGAACACCTTAGGATTGTGAAAGACATGATCTGAAAATTAGGCGATGTTGGGGTACACCTTACCAATGAGCAATAGGTTCAAGCCGTCATAAGGACATTACCTGATTCCTGGGCCCAAATGAAAATGGTTCTCACACATAACGACAGTGTCAAAACTTTCAATGACATTGCCGCTCATGTGGAGCTAGAGGCGGAGCTCCTAGGGGCGACCCAATCACATGCCCTTCTTGCCCAAGCGGGGCAGCACAAGATAAAGGAACATAGGGAATTAGGGACAGGCTCATAATGCTGCACCAAGTGGAGGCAAATCCGCCAAGCACAAACGTGGCAAGTGAGGTGGAAAGAGAGACATCACCAAGGTCAAGTGCTATAATTGCCAGAAGATGGGGCACTTCGCTCGCGATTGCACTGAAGCAAAGAAGGTACAATTTTTATCCTTCTCTCCTTGTACTTTTGTGTGTACACATGTTTTGGTTGCCCAAATCCAATCTGACCGGATTGTGGATATAGGAGCAACAAGATACATAACGTGTGATCAAGGGGGGTTTGTAGATTATAGAAAGATTCTGGATGGTGCCCAAAATATTTACATGGGGAATGGCATGAGTGAAGCAGTTCAAGGAGTTGATATCTATCAGCTCACATTGCGCACTGAGCGCATCATGCTTCTTCATAATACAATACACACCAAAAATCTAACATAATCTACTTTCTGTTACTGCACTTTTGACTTTAGGTTATTCATTTATTTTTTATGGTGATACTTTTGAGATATGTTTGGATGGTATTTATTTTGGATAATGTTTTTTTTAGAATGGTTTTATTAAAGTAGGTTTGATAACTCCTACGGTTGCTTCTTCATCTTTTATAATTAATACTAATATTAGTTCAGAATCAATTGCATGCCATGCTAGACTGAGACACATAGGTCGAGATAAGATGGGACGGTTAGCTAGAGAAGGTCTTCTTGGCCCACTCGCTAAAATCAACCTACCGACATGTGAGCCATGTTTAGCTGGTAAGGCTCACTGGAAGCCTTTTGGAAAGGCAATCTGGGCAACCCAGACCCTAGAGCTTATCCATTCGGACATCTGCCGACCAATGAATGTGAAGGCAAGTCATGGTGCTTCTTATTCCTTACCTTCATCCTTACCTTCATAGACGATTATTCGCGATATGACTATGTCTTCTTGATCGCTCATCACTACGAAGCATTAGATTGCTTCAAACACTTTGTAGTAGAGGTTGAGAATCAGCAAGGCAGGAGTTTAAAAACTCTATGCACTGACCGAGGACACAAACATCTGTCAGACCAGTTTAAAGAACTATGTGAGGAAAAAGGAATCACCAGACAGATAATTATTCCTTACACCCCGCAACAAAATGGTGTAGCGGAGCGACGAAATAGGACACTATTAGATATGGTTAGATCGATGATGGCACAGACCAACCTCCTAATATCTTTCTGGGGGGATGTACTTTTGACCACTGCCTACATCCTTAACCGTGTGCCTTCACAGTCAGTTCCTTCCACTCCCTATGAATTGTGGAAAGGCGCAAAGCCCGCTTTGGGGCATATGCGACCATGGGGGTGTGCAGGATATGTTCATAGTACTTTGCATAAGTTTGGGAAACTTGGCCCTAGAGCTAAGAAGAATATCTTTATAAGATATTTCGATACCTCAAAAGGCTATGTAATGTCTGGTGAACATCAAGACGGAGGAATGATTGAGATTGAGTCCTGCGATGTTGATTTTCTTGAGACCGATTTCCCTAGTATTAATGACACTGGCAAAGATCTTGATCTCTTTGAGATAGTGACTGATGAAAATGTTTCACCTACTCTTGGCGAGGGTGAGGAATCAATAACTAATCATGAGATCGCCAGAGAGGGTGGGAGTGATCATCAGCCCAGTGGGAGTACGTCACTTAGTGAAAGTGCACAACCCAGTCAAGATCCCCTTGCGTGTAGGAGTGCACATGGACACGTTCCCCGTCATCGTTTTGAGATTGAGGGGGATGCCCTTGTCTGTGTTCCAAGGGATGAGTATGAGCCAGCCTCAATACATGAGGCACTCTCCTCTCCAGCTAAGGAAATGTGGCAAGCTGCTATGGAAGATTAGTTGAGTTCTATGAGCATGAACCAAGTCTGGGAGTTAATTGACCTTCCACCTGGACGTAAAGCCATCGGGAGCAAATGGGTCCTGAAGGTCAAGCGCAAGGTAGATGGTTCAATTAACAAGTACAAAGCACCCCTTGTAGCGAAGAGATATACCCAAAGAGAGGGTGTAGACTATGATGAGACATTCTCCCCTATGGTGAGAATGACCTCTATACGCCTCATTCTAGCTGTTGTCGTAAAGTTAGATTTGGAACTCTACCAAATGGACACTAAAACTGCTTTTCTCAATGGAGAACTAGACAAGGAGATCTTTATGGCTCAACCCGTGGGTTTTGAGAAGGAGGGACAAGAGCGCAAAGTATGCCATCTCAAACGTTCCATCTATGGTCTTAAGCAATCGTCCAGGCAATGGTACACTAGATTTCATCATGCCATTACCTCTATAGGTTTTGACATGATTGAAGAGGACCACTGCGTGTATGTTAAACGGTCCAAGGCAGGCTTCCTTATTCTATCCTTATATGTTGATGACATACTGTTAGCTGAGAATGACATTGAGATGATTGTCGCCACTAAAGAGTAGTTGTTCTCTACTTTTGAGATGAAGGACATGGGTGAGGCCAACTTTGTGTTGGACGTGAAGATTGTTAGAGACCACCCTAGGAGACTCCTTAGTTTGTCTCAAGAGACTTACATAAAGAAAGTCTTGGAGTGATTCCATATGAATAACTCAAAACCTATTGACACTCCAATGGATAAGGCATGCATTTTTAACCTAGACCAGTGCCTTAAGACTGATGAAGAGTGAAATCAAATATCCAAAATACCCTATGTGGCGGCAGTAGGTAGTCTGATGTACACGATGATGTGCACGCGTCCAGATATATGTTTTGCTGTTGGCATGGTTAGCCGTTACCAGAGCAACCCAGGACCAGTTCATTGGCAGGTAGTAAAGAGAATCCTTCGATTCCTACGTGGGACTATAGACCTCTCGCTCACCTTTAGTGGTTCAGACTTGAGACTAAGAGGCTATAGTGATGCTGATTGGGCTAGTGATAGCGATGAATGTAAGTCCACTTCGGGGTATGCGTATGTCCTAAGAGGCAGAGCTGTTACTCGGAGTAACAAGAAACAGACCTATATCGCCCTATCCACGATGGAGTCGGAGTAAGTTGCATGTTCAGTAGCACTTAAAGAGGCCATTTGGCTCAGAAAGTTCTTGTAGAGACTTAGTGTTTCTGTTCACTCAGACGACACTGTGCTTATACATTGTGATAGCACGGCAACGCTTGCATTTACGAAGGACCCCAAGTTTTATGGTAAAGCGAAACACATTGACATACGGTACCACTACATTCGAGACATGGTCACGCAAGGTGAAGCTATTTTGTAGCATATCTCCATTGGTAATATGTTGGCTGATCCTTTGACTAAGCCCATTGCCAGAGATGTTTTCCTAGTTCATGTTAGGAACCTGGGACTCAGGCGGATTTGATGTGTAATTTATGAAACACTTTTTATGGATGAACGTTTATTTGTATTTCTCTTACATTTATTAATGAGTATATATTTGTTTGAGGAATCTTGTGTGTACACATTCATTATTGTAAAGATGTCACCAGGCATTGAATCGACCCACTCACATGGGTGATTTGCCTTGACGCTTAAGGATAGCGAGCGAGATGAGCCCATGAGCATGTGTGCTTGACGGCGCCTTAGTCGGAGCTAAGATGAGACCTTTACTTGGTCCAACTTGGAAGATACCACACTTCTAAGTAGCCTGTTAAATAGCCAGATGTGAGATTCTAGGCAGAAACCATGAGGGTGACTATGCTAGAAACTTAAGTTAGGCGTTTAACGCAGCGACTAGACTAAGATCTGCATGATAGTAATATTTTCATGAGTGACATTCCCACCTCAGTGGGAGTTGCGCCATAACTTGCATATCATACTTCGTCATTGTGTGAGCCACATAGATTATATTAATCCCACAGTAACCTTATCACCTGAGATAATATCATGAAGAGGACATCCAATGATGCTACTTTAACGTTCTCCTTAGGATCATAGACGATGCGGTCCAACGAGAAACGATTGGGAAAGCTGTTGGAGATAATTGGATTGACATGAAGGGCTCAGGGAAAACCATTTAACATTACACCTTTGTTTTGTGACTCATTACCCAAGCAACTTGTTGTATTTGTGATTGACGTAGTCATGAGCGCATTACATACAAAGGGTTAACACTGCTCATCATAAGGGATCGAGAGTGCTAGATATGGTGTAATTGGATTGTTTGGAGTATTTTGAGATTGTTTGTGAGTGATGTAATATGTTGGCTAGATGGAAGTTTGATATAGTACTCCTACCCTATATTATCTCGTCAGGTTGCATGCCCCATTTCTTGTACGAAGGATAAACACGGAATGAGAGAAACTTGAAGGCATAATTAAACTTATGCTCCCTATGTGGGCGAGTGGGAGATGTAGAACAATATGGGCCACAGGCCCGGTCCAGACCACCCACAAGGGGTAGACTGGCCAAACCCGCGCAAGGGAGAGGGAGGCGGTCACTTAACTGATTAACTCCTTCCCCCCTCTTTGTTAGAATCCTAGTGGGGATCTAAAAGAGGCAGCCTAGGGGTTTTTGACTTTATATATCATAGATGGCCTAAAACCCTAGTGCAATAGATAAGAAACATACTCTCTCCCTCTCTTCAAGTTCTGTGTTTTCTGTTGGGTTTTATCCATCCCTGGTGCCCAAGGATTTGTGGTGTGGATTTCTCTAAGGAGAAACTTGTAGAGATCGCGGAGCTTTGTACGCGTGCTCTTAACCATAAGCTTGGCTACAGATCCTTCTTCCACTGTGTTTCCGTACACATTCAGGTATGATCCAAACCCTTGTTTATATGTTTATGGTGTATGTGACTTAACATCATCTTAATTCATATTCATGTGCTATCTTCCTCAAAATTGTCAAGTTTCAATTTTTTATTACTGTAGCTGCTATTGCAAACCTTTGTTTTGGCCTTCCCTTCTTGGATGTTTATGACTTGCATTGTTCTTTAGTGTGTTTGCTATAAACCTCTATTTTTTAAAACCATAATTGAAGAAGAATGTAATCTAAGATTGATTTAGAACAAGGGGACCACAGATTAGAAGAATTAATAATAAGTAGTTGGAAGAAAAATAATAGAAAATAGGATTGAAGATATAGCAATTGATTTGCAGTAGAATTCGGAACTAGAAGCAGTAGGCCAAAAGAAGAGCCTTCCCATGTTTGTAGAGCTCAGCAGGTCAAACACACTTGAAAAAACTTCAGTTCCTATTATCAAATCATCTTTAAGTGATATTAAATTTCCTATATAGAGACTCAACTCCTAATCACTCTCATATACAAATTTGACTTAATATTCAAAACAAAACTCTTTAGAACTATCAAGATTCAAGTATCTTAATTTATCAAACACTAAACTACTTTATGGGCTTAGAAATTGAACTTGTTACAATAGAATTCAAGAAATTAAAAGGGCCCAACCTATAACATAACTACTCGAAGTTTGTTTTTTAGCTCAATGGATTGCCACCTACCTCTTATGAGTCTGGTCTTCTAGATTTACATCTAGGCCTCCATATGGGATCAATGTCTAATATCATTATGCTTCCAATTATAATGGTCAATGCAATTTTTACTATTTCTTTTTGCCATTCCCTCCCTTATGTCTATGTGTGTGTGTGTTTAGCTTCACCTATATTCAGTTTGTATGTTGAGGGCTAAGTGGAAAATATTAACCTATCAGTTGATGGTCTTCTTTGATATTTCTTAGTTTTGATCTATTGTTTTCTATTTTTATGTATTATTAACAAACCTGATGGTACCAAGAAGGCACATGAGTCTTATTTGTTCTATCTCTATAGGTTACCATACCTATTGTTCCAACTATTCGGGTCCTTGAAACTCTCATGAAATTTGAAGAGCTTCAGCCAATCGATGAGTTCTCGACCCCTCTCTCCAGTCTAGCATATTTTCTGGATTCCAAAGTCAAGGAATCAAAGGGATCATTGTCATATATGTCATGGATGAGAGGGAGTTGTGTTGGGCAATCAAGTGATAGTGAAGGTCGAAGCTTTAAGGATGAAATTGACCCTTTCCATATCCCATTTGACTAATCATGGGTTGATGCCAATGAGAAGAAGCGGCGGATGAAGGCCAAGAAGGCTAGGAGCAAGAAGGCTAAGAAGTAGTCAGCAGCCAAAAGCATGGATGTGGGGCACCGGGTGATCAGGCTGTAATTATGCATTGAAATTTTATTTAATTGTTGGTTCCAATTTAATATCTTTGGTTTAATTAAGTACATTTTGCTATGTAATTGGGATTGTAGGGTGTTACAGGGTCATACGCATAAAAGATGCTGAATGGAAGGATTTGATGCAATCTAGGCACTGGTCTACCCAAGGATCGACTCACATGTGATCAAGGGCGAGATGGGAAGAAGTTTCACTGAAGACCCAAGGGCATTGAAGAGATTTCACCTCAAATTAGAAGTATGACCAAGAAACTGGGCATCAAAAGAAAATCAAGCATAAGGGCATAACCATAATTTCAAAAAATTAGAAAATTTTCAAAAGATATCTGATATTGGGCTCATATCGTCTAGAACATTAACTGGAGCAACTTTAATTCTTGGATTGGGTCTATCCGGGGCTAGGATGGAGTGACATTTTCAAAAAGAGGATTTTGACTAAATTTAGAATTTAGGTTGATTTTTAGATTTAAATAAATAGGTTAAACTCTCTCTCCTTCTGTAATTTTGTCTCTCTCTCTCTTCCCTATCACTCTCTCAAATGGTTCTCTCTCTCCTACCTCTCTCACATCTTCTCTTTCCCCAATCATTTTTAATCCCTATCATATCTTTTCTCTCTCTGACTTTCTCTCTTCAAATCTCTCACAAAATCCTTCCACCTCACGTCCCTTTCAACCCCAAAATCTCACCCATGATCTCTTATCTCTAAGGGAATCCCTCATTTTTTTTATTTATTTTTGGGGTATCTGGAACCAGCAGCCATCCATGATCTAGCATAGCAGCCCTTCCATTTTCCTATTCTTCTCTTCTCAAGCCCTTTCTTCTTCTTCCAACGTTTTATTTCTGGATAGCAACTCGCAGAGATTGCCAAGCACACCTCCATCCAGCGCCTCCATTGAGCACCATCGATCAACATTGCATCAATTCAGCCTCTTACATTTTGACTCCATGGGTCATCATCTCCAAAGCGTTCTCCTGTCAATTAGCACCATGATCGGCTAAGTCTCCTGTCTATCCTTAGGTTTAGATGAAATTTTGGTTTATTATTATTTGATTTCTGGTTGGAAAGCATACTTGATTGATTGGTGTTAAAGACTCCTTCCCTTGTGGATGATTTTTAATAGTTAAATCAGTTTAGAATATTTGTCTCTGTGATTCACTTGTTCTATTCAAACAATGGTTTCTCTGTATGTGATCTTTGGCAAACACCGACGATAGCCTTTAACCAACCAAATTAAGAGTGCTAAGCGAAAGCGATAAATGATAGTGCTTGATAGGATAGGTTATACTTAGGGTAGTCTAGAATCATATTTCTTTTTATGGTTGCATTGAAACTTGTAGTTCTAGTGAACCGAAGTATATGCTAGAGATTAGGTAATAATGCCAAAATGGATTTAAAACCTACAGATAGTTTCTTCTCATTAATTCACTTTTTTGTTAATTAGCTTTTACTTAGTTTTAATTTAATTTTAAAATTTGCAAATTTGATTTTCAAAATAAAATTCACATCAATTTTAGTAAATTTAGCTTTCCAGTTTTCCGTGGATTCGATCCCTTCTTACCGTTGTTTTAGCAGTAATTTAGGGTTTATTTTTTATCTCATAACAACACGATCAAATTTTGGGGCCGTTGCTAAGGAATCAAAGCATGGTTTGCTAAGATTGATTTAGTTATTTCTTTTTCTATTTTGTCTTTGTTTTAATTTTAGTTTTTTTTTTTTTAAAAAAAAAAAAAACAAAACACAATCAAAATTTTCTTTTTAGTTTCTTCTTTAGTTTAATTTTAGTTCAATCTAAGTTGCTTTTATTTTGTTTTACAGGCAGCCCAGTTTGCAGAGCAAGGACGAGTGCACCATTTTCAGTCTAACTTGTTGAACTTGCATTCACCCCCCTTGCACACATTTATTGTCCTTTTTCTTTCCCATTCTTTTATTTTGTTCTCATCATTGTTAAAGCAGAATATTATTCTCCCTTCCCTTAAGATCATATGTGTAATTTTATTTTTATTGGTTATTCGTTCTTGGATGTGGCAAAGTTCAAGTGAGTATCGATCTTCATTGGAATTAGGCGTTTCAGGTATATACCCTGTCTCTTCTATTTGATTTGCTTAGTTTAATTTTATGATGTCTTCCCATCTTAGTTGTGAGTCTTTTTGTCGTTAGTTTTAGTTTAGTTGATGCTTGGTCGTCGTTCCTGTCATCCTACATTGGCCGATTTAGACCTTGATGTTGAGAGAACTTCGAGTTTAATTTGAAAAAATAAAAGAATGGGAGAGAACAAACCAAACCAATGCCCATTGAGTGAGCACTTCACTCCCTTGACCTATACATCGACTTCATGCATTAGGGTTCTTGCTGTTCAGGCAGCCCAATATGAGATTAAGTCCAATGTTATTCAGATGCTCCCATCTTTTTATGGACTTAACAATGAGGAACCCTACAAACATCTGGATGAATTTTTAGAGATATGCTCAACTGTTAAAATCCAGAATTTTTCTGAAGATGCTTTGAGGTTGATCTTGTTTCCACTTTCCCTCAAGGATAAAGCCAAACAATAGCTCAATTCCTTGGATGCTGTAGTGATCACTACTTGGGCGCAGATGCAGCAAGAGTTTTTGAAAAAGTATTTCTCCATAGGTCGGACCAATCAGATTAGGCGAGCCATCACTAGCTTCCGCAAATTGATGGTGACCAATTTCATGAGACCTGGAAAATACTTAAGGACCTGATTAGAAAGTGTCCCCATCATGCTGTACCTAAGTGGCAGTTAGCTCAATGTTTTTATGATGGACTGATTGATAGACATAGACAGATGGTGGATGCTTTTTGTGGATGTACATTCATGCATAAGAGTGAGAATGAGGCTTGGCAATTGTTTGAGACCCTTAGTGAGAATTCATTGCATCATGTGTCGGTCTCTAGGACTGAAATTCCCATGACTGGGACCCCAAAGAAAAGGTGGCCTCTATGAGGTTGGCCAATCTGTGGCCATAAACACCAGAGTTGACATGCTTTCTGAAAAGCTTGACCATTTATTGTCCATGGGATAGAACTTTAGGCAATCTACCCCAGGTCCCACTTATCAGGACGCGTACGTTCTTTGTGCCAGTCCTACACATTATGTGGATGTTGCCCTCAAGCTATACAGTTCCCTAACTATGTTCAAGAACATGCACAGGCTGCCCAAAGTTTCTCCAAACTGTGTAATGATCCATATTCCCAGACTTATAACCTTTGTTGGAGAAACCCCCCAATTTTGGATGGAAACAACCCAATAGTTTCCAAAATCCAACATATAGGTAGAATTTTTACAATTAGCAGACTGTCTATAGAGACGTGCAACAACCACCTCCTCCACCGCCTATGAGTTCATCATTAGAGGAAAAGGTGATGCGTGCCTTGAATGGGTTGGACCAGAACACACAACTCTTACACTCCCATACTCAATCTCTCACTAAGTTAGAAACTTAGTTGGGTCAGTTAGCTGATGCCATTAGTAGAAGAGAGGAAGGTCAACTACCAAGTCAAGTGGTAGATAATCCTAACAGACAATCTAGCAACAGAATTTTTCATGAGCAAGCTAAGGCAGTTATGACTTTAAGGAGTGGCCGTGAGGTAGGAATCCCTGAAAAGAGCGCCACTGAAGAGAGTTCTAGGAAAGAGGCTAATCAAGAGCCTAGACCTGAAGCTCCTCAGGCTTCAAAGGACCATGGGATTGAACAAGTTGGGGAGGGTAACAACCCTGATGTTTACATGCCTAGAGACCCTTTTCCCTCTTGTTTAGAATCTCCATCTTCTTCTGCATTTGGCAAGAAGGATGCAAGAATGGAAGAGATGATGGAGTTGTTCAAACAAGTCCAGATCAACCTCCCCCTTCTAGATGCCATCATGCAAGTTTCAGCTTATGCTAAGTTCTTGAAGGACTTATGCACTCAAAAGCGTAAGCTGAAGACCCACATTCCTAAGACTATCCATCTTACTGAGTAGGTTAGTGCAGTCCTGTCTAATTAACTCCCCTTTAAGCTTAAAGATCCAGGAGCCCCTCTTATATTTTACACCATTGGCAACCTTGCCATTGAGTGAGCGCTTCTTGATCTAGGAGTGAGTGTTAATATTTTACCTAGCTTAGTTTATGATCATTTTGGGTTTGGAGAATTGAAGCCTACACAAGTTATTCTCCAACTTACTGACCGTTCTATTAAAGTGCCTAGAGGTTTCATTGAGGATGTATTGGTTAAAGTGGATGAGCTCTATTTTCTTGTGGATTTACTAGTCCTTGACATGGAAACACAAACTAATGGTAAACCATAGTCGGTTATCTTAGGACGTCCATTCTTGGCTACTGCCAATGCTTGCATCAACTATAGATCATGTGTAATGGATATTTCCTTTGATAATAAGAAGCTCCGATTGAACATCTTTAATGCTTCTTTAGAGCCCTGACGTGAGGAAGAGTGCTTCTCTGTTGATGTAATAAATGAAGTAGTAGCAGAGTGTACACCGATGATGTTAGCAGATGACCCATTGCAGCAGTGTTTGACCTTCTTTGGAGGTGATGATTTTGATATTGATGTGTATACTGCTGAAGTCAATGCGCTATTGGATGCCCCTACTCCACCAGATCGTCCTTTGTGGACTGTCAAGTATGAGTCACTTCCTCCCCTGGCTGAGAAGCCACCATTGAGTTCTATTGAGTTTCCACCGGTGTTGGAATTGAATCTATTGCTTGATTCATTGAAATATGCTTTCTTGGGATTGAATGAGATGCTACTTGTCATCATTGCTTCCAACTTGACATTTGATCAAGAAAGCAAACTGTTGGGTGTTCTCAAAGAATATAAGGCTGCCATCGGGTGGTCTGTGACTGATTTAAAAGGTATTAGCCCATTGATTTGTATGCACCGTATCTACTGTGATGATGGGGCTAAACCTTTTTGGGATGCGCAAAGAAGATTGAATCCTAACATGCGCGAAGTTGTCAAGAAAGAGGTGGTGAAATGGTTAGATGCAGGCATTATTTACCCCATCTCTGACAGCAAGTGGGTGAGTCCCACTCAGGATGTGCCTAAGAAATTGGGCACTGTCGTTGAGAATGATCAGGGTGACAAGGTCCCTACTCGTACAACCATAGGTTGGTGGGTATGCATTGATTATAGGAAATTGAACGCTATCATCCGCAAGGATCACTACCCTCTCCCTTTCATAAACCAAATACTTGAGAAATTAGCAGGCCAAAGCCATTACTATTTCCTAGATGGCTATTCGGGTTATAATCAGGTGTCTATGTGCCTAGAGGACCAAGAGAAAACCACTTTTCACATGCCCCTATGGTACATTCACTTTTAGGCAGATGCCCTTTAATTTGTGTAATGCACCCGCCACCTTCCAGAGATGCATGATGTCTATCTTTTCTGACATGGTGGGGGAGTTTCTCAAAGCCTTCATGGATGATTTCTCTGCATTTGGCTCCTCCTTTGATGACTGTCTCTCCAAGTTGACTAGAGTTTTGAAATGTTGCATGGAGACAAATTTGATTTTGAGTTGGGAGAAGAGCCACTTCATGGTTTAAGAAGGGATTGTGCTTGGTCACATTGTGTCTCAATGTGGGATAGAGGTTGATGGGGCTAAAGTTGATTTGATTGCCAACCTCCCACCCCCCCACTTCTGTTCGGTAGGTCCATTCTTTTCTAGGCTATGCATGCTTTTATAGGCGGTTCATTAAGGACTTCAGCCATATATCGAGACCCTTGTGCAATCTTCTTGCAATGGTTGCACATTCTGTTTTTGGTGATACCTGCCTCCAAGCCTTCAATACCCTTAGAGCTTCATTGTCTACAACATCCATAATCCAGCCCCTGGATTGGTCACTGCCATTTAATATTATGTGTGATGCATTTGAATAAGTGGTTGGAACTATGTTAGGACAGAGAGTCGACAAGAAACCCATTGTCATATATTATGCTAGTAAGACCTTCTCAGAAGCTCAATTGAATTATACCATGATTGAGAAAGAGTTGTTAGCAATTGTGTTTGCTCTCGATAAATTCTGGTCTTATCTCTTAGGATCCAAGGTTGTGGTGTATTCTGATCATACTGCTCTTAGGCATTTACTTGCCAAGAAAGACATCAAACCTAGATTGATTAGATGGATTCTTCTGCTGCAAGAGTTTGATTTAGAAATTCAAGACAAGAAAGGTTTCAAAAATGTGGTAGCAGATCATCTGTCTAGGATCATAGTTGAGTCTTCCTCAACCATTGAGTTGGTTAGAGAATCCTTCCCTGATGAGCAATTGTTTGCGGTTTCTCATACTCCTTCTCCTTGGTTTGCACATATGGTGAACTATTTAGCTATTGGGAAGATTCTTGCTGGTTAGTCTAAGCAAGAGAAAGACCGCTTCTTCTCCCAACAAAAGTTCTATTATTGGGAGGATCCGAAGTTGTTCAGATATTGTCCTGAACAGGATTTCCGTCGCTGTGTCCCAGAGAGTGAATTTACTAGTATCCTTACCTTTTGTTACACTCTTGCATGTGGAGGGCATTTTAGTGGCAAGAAAACTACTGTCAAGGTTTTACAGAGTGGTTTCTTTTGGCCTACTATCTTTAGAGATGCCCATGTGTTTTGCCGCAATTGTGTTCAATGTCAGAAAGTCGAAAATATGTCTCGTAGAGACATGATGCCCCTTAATCCTATTCTGGTTGTTGAGATCTTTGATGTGTGGGGTATAGATTTTATGAGACCTTTCCCTTCATCTTTAAGCTTTGAGTATATTTTGGTTGTGGTAGACTATGTGTCTAAGTGGGTTGAGGCATTGGCCACTCGAACCAATGATCACAAGGTGGTGGTTAAGTTTGTATAGAGCCATATTTTTAGTTGCTTTAGATTTTCAAGTGCCATCATTAGTGATTGTGGCTCCCATTTTAAGCACTGGATTTTTGGGGCTTTACTGTGGAAGTATTCTATTACTCATAAGGTTACCATGCCTTATCATCCGCATACCAGTGGTCAAGTAGAAGTGTCCAATAGGGTGATCAAGCACATTCTTGAGAAAATAGTTAGGTCGGCTAGGAAAGATTGGTCGTTGAGACTCGATGATGCATTGGGTGCCTACCGGACTGCTTATAAGACTCCCATTTTCATGTCCCCATACCGGTTGATATTTGAGAAAACTTATCATTTACCTGTTGAGTTAGAACATCGTGCTTTGTGGGCCATTAAACAGTTTAATTTTGATATAGTCAAAGCTGGTTCCACCTGTCGTCCTCAACTCTTAAGTTGGAAGAGGTGCGCAATGATGCGTATGAGAGCGCACATATTTATAAGGCTCGGACAAAGGCTTTTCATGATAAACATATTATCCGTAAGTCTTTTGAGGTTAACCAAAAAGTTTGGCTTTTCAACTCTAAGTTATGCCTCTTTCTGGTAAGCTTCGTTCTCAATGGGATGGCCCCTTTGTGGTCATTAAAGTGTCGCCCCATGGTGCTATTACTATTCAAAATCCTAAAATAGGGCACTATTTTCAGGTTAATGGCAGCATCTAAAGCCCAATGTGGATGGTATTACAGATGGGAAGGTCATTGAGTCTGTTGATTTGATTGACCCGATTTATGAGTTTTCTTGAGCCCCCACTTTTTGTCTGGCTGAAGATAGTAAACTTAGCGCTTGTGGGAGGCAACCCACCATTTTACTTCAGTTTTTATTTTTCTTAGTTTTTTCAGGTAGACAGTAGATAGCTATGGCAGGTGCAGGTTGATGGTCGTAGCGCTCCACTTCACAAGGCTGTATTGCTCCTTTCCTTTGTTTTTATTTGTTTCCCATTGTTTTATATTGTCATATTCTTTTGCATGCCATTGGGGACAATGTCATTTTAAGTTGAGGAGAGAGAACAATGAGAACAATTCTAAATTTTGTGAATTCATGCTGAAAATTTTCCAATCTAGAGCATTCTATGTCGTTATCAGGAGTTATAACAGGTGATTTTAGAGTTTGTAAATGTTTTTATTAGTTATTTAAACTTAGAACATTATTTCTCTTCCATTGTTGGTTAATTTTTTACTTGAGATATTGATTTTCATCTTTTGTGAATGTTTATGATGATTCATGTGTCACTATACAAGCCTTTGTGGTTGAAAATTTTCCAAAATCATGCATTTATGACTTCCTCCTTAGTAACCGGGCCTCTTTGTCACAAGCATTGAGTTTTGAGTCAAACAGTTGGAATGTCTATAAAACAAATAAAAAAAATAAAAAAAACTTCCTACTCAGCAACTGGGTCTTTTTGTCACAAGCATTGAGCTTCGCATAAAACGATTGGAAAGATGAAAAAAAAAAGTTTGACTCTTTAATCCAATCTTGACTTGTAGCCTATTTGGGTTGAGTAAGTTAAAAAAAAAAAAGGTAAACAAAAAGGGAAAAAAATATTTAAAAAAAAATAAAGCATGATAATGAATAGTGGGCTTGTGTAACACTTAGACATTATGACATAGCTTAAGATGAGTGATTTTGAATGCATTAGTAGGAGTTGGCTAACTTGGAAGAGTTTCTTGTTCTTTGTTTACATTTATATTGGATTCTATTGCCATGCTTAAGGGTCCTTGCTATTGATTCATTTATGATGATTTTACTTGCTTCTGAGTGGTTAAATTAAGCTGAAGGAGTGATAAGCGGAGTAGGTTTTATTTTCTTTCACTCGAGGACGAGCAAAAGTGCAAGTTGGGGAGTGTGATCGGGCTGTAATTATGCATTGAATTTTTATTTAATTGTTGGTTCCAATTTAATATCTTTGGTTTAATTAATTCCATTTTGCTATGTAATTGTGATTGTAGGGTGTTATAGGGTCATGCGCATAAAAGATGCTGAATGGAAGGATTTAATGCAATCTAGGCACTGGTCTACCCATGAATCGACTCACATGTGATCAAGGATGAGATGAGAAGAAGTTTCACTATAGACCCAAGGGCATTGAAGAGATTTCACCTCAAATTAGAAGTATGACCAAGAAATTGGGCAACAAAGTAAAATCAAGCACAAGGGCATAATCATAATTTTAGAAAATTGGGAAATTTTTAGAAGATATCCAATATTGGGCTCATATCGTCCGGAACATTAATTGGAGCAACTTTAATTCTCGGATTGGGTCCATCCAGGGCCAGGATGGAGAGATATTTTCAAAAAGAGGATTTTGACCAAATTTAGAATTTAGGTTGATTTTTATCCTTATAATTTTATTTTCACCTGCATCCTTAACTATAGTTTTTAGAGGGCATTAGGTGTCTTGTTATGTTTGGATAAATAACAGACCCTTGTTACGTTAATAATTCCCCCTTTTTTTTTTTTAAGAGAAATTAAAAGGTAGAGACACATGCATTTTAATTAAAGTCCTCCAAGAAAACCCATCATAACAACTTCAAATGAAGCACTAAACATGGTAGTTCTTTTGGTTATCTTATACCCCAGTGAGGGCTGCATCAAGGTTGCCCTGTTAGCCCATACTTGTTCCTTCTAACCATGGAGATTTTGTCTAGACTTCTGGATGCCTATAGGGACATTGGGATGTTCAAGGGGATAAAAATTGCCAGAATGGCCCCTGAAATTTCACATTTGTTTTTCGTTGATGATACTTTTATTTTCTGTCGGGCCACTAATGAGAATTTTTCCACTATTAAATCAGTCCTTGAACTTTTCTCTGACATCACTGGCCAAGAAATCAATTACTCCAAAAGCAATATTTTCTTTAGTAAGAGGGTTGATTCCCTGCGAAAACGCCATCTGTGTGGGCTCCTTCAAATGACTGAAATGCCTGCTAAAACATTATATCTTGGAACTAGATTAGGCCACTCGAGGTCTAAATAAAAAGGCCTCCAACCCCTGGTGGACAGGGTGCAATCCAAACTCGCATCGTGGAAGGCCAATCTCCTTTCCTTTGCTGGTTGACTGGTCTTGATCCAATCGGTATTGGCTGCCACCCCAGCTTACCAAATGTCCCATTTCTTGTTCCCCACAAAACAGCTGTCATGACTTAGATACCATATACCTCCGGTTTTGGAATAATGACTTTGGGCACAGAAAACACTGCCACCTTGTTGGCTGGGATAGGATTTGCAAACCCTTATCTTTTGGTGGACTAGGGCTGCGGAAATCTATGATTCAGAACAAAGCACTCATCCTCAAGTTGGGCTGGCGCTTGCTAGTTGAACCATCTTTGGTTTGGGCTTGGGTATTAAAAGCCAAATACTTCCCTAACTCCTCTTTGTTTGATCCAAAGGTTGCACAGAAAAGAGGACCTTGGTCTTGGAATAGTATAGCTAATATTATACCAGACCTTAAGAAAATCTCTTTCCATAAAATTGGTAACGGTTCTTTAACCTCCTGCTGGCATGACCCTTGGATCACTGAAGGACCAGGTAAGTCTTATCCCCAGGTGATTCATCCCACTCCCAATTTTCATTTAGTTTCAGATTTTCTCATTAATGGTAGTTTATGGGATTATTCCAAGTTGATGGCTTGCTTTCGCACTAACAATTACAATGCAATTCTTGGAATACATATTTCTTCTACTGACGATACTTGAAGGTGCACTTTGACTAAAACTGGCAGATTCTCCACCAAGAAGGCTGCTAGTTTTTTAACCACCTCTAACCCCCCCAACTCTTCGATCTACTTCCAAATGGTGGAAATTTTTTTGGAAATTGCAAATTCACCCTAGATTTAAAATCTTTTTTTTGGCGTGTTTTACATGCAGGGATCCCCACTCCAGGCATTCGTTCCAAATGGATGGCTATCGAGTCTCAATGTATTCTCTATGGCTCTTGTGTTGAGTCCATCTGGCATCTTTTCTTATGTTGTGATTGGACTAAGCACATGTGGGCTTCTGGTCCTCTGGGACTAAGAACTGAGCATTTCTCTGCTCCCTCTTTCATCGATCTAGTTATCTCTTTGCGTGGCTCCCTCTACCTGGATAGGGGTTCTCTAGTTTGTTTTTTTTGAGTTTTTATTATCACTTGTTATTTCATTTGGGTTGTAAGAAACAAGGTACTGATGTGCAATGCTCTTGCTGACCCTAAGTTGGTCTTAAACAATGTTTCCAGATGGTTATTGGATATGGGGATTTCCCCACCTGAACCGCAACATTTTAGTTCTTCCCCCCCCCATTAAGTTCTAATGATCTTTTCTCACCACCTATTAATTTCAAAATGTCTGGCTTGCTGATTGCAGGAATTTTTGAACCAAATCTTAAATTAGCCTGGTGGAATTATTATATTTTGGTGAATGGTCAAAGTGTTCTAACAGATGTAGGTAGCTATGACACACAAGATGTACAACAGGCGGAACTGATGGCTTTTTGGGAGGGCTGGCATAAGGCATGCCGGATAGGATTAGAGATTACTGATATATGGTTAACCAACAATACAGTTTTTAATATGCTCACTTTTCAATCCCAATCCCGTATATCTTGGTCTTTACTGCCCATCTTTCTTAAGCTAGCGGATGTTACGAAACACTTTCTTAATCTAATCTTTCATATGTATAGAAGTGACGGTCAGGAACTAGACTCACTGTAATACTGTCGTTAATATATATCTTTCTTTCTCATTGAAAAAAAAAAAATGAAGCAGTAAACAAGAATGTTTATTCAACCTTTAAAACCCTTTTTTGTACCTTTGAAACGGTAATCGACAAAGGAATAAATCACAGGCATGTATCAATATGATGCACAACAATAAAATCATTAATTTTATTCCATTGCTAAGATTGATCCTAGTATGTGAAGATCGACTCTGATGCCACTGTTAGATTTAATTGATTAACTTAATTTAATCTTCTTCTTCTTCACTCGGCTAGAATACAATCAACAGAATAATAACAGGAAATGGAATAATATTCATACCTCTCCAATCGTTTGTAGTAGATCCAAGCTTTACCTTGTGATTAATAGCCATACGCTCTAATGCACCCTAAGGTTACTGTCATCTTTCTCAACCAATGATTTCCCTCTGTAACTCCGTGAGCAAAGTTATAGAATTGAATTGGGAGACGGCAGGGACCTAGGGGTTACTGTAACTAAACCCCAGACCTAATCCATCCTCACAATGGATGGTCTGGATTAAATCCCCTTCAAGTGAATTAATATGGGCCCAATAAATCAAGTCATACTAATTGGGCCCAAAATCCAACAGTACGCACATATACACATGACCACTGTAGTCAAAGTCTCGAACCTAGGGATGTAAACGGATTGGATTCGGATAAGATACGGATCGGATGTGATCGGAGCTGGATATTCCCTGGACAAATACGATACTTCTAAACGGATTCGGATGCAGATCGGATTCGGATTTTCGACCATCCGTTTACATCTCTGTCTTGTGTAACCCGGACCTTCCTCCTCCTAGCGGATACAATTCAATCTCAATCTATATCTCTTAGATCATGATTCTCTTTATCATATTCTAGAACCTATTGAATCTTCAAAAACCTTCAAAATCATTATTTACTTAATTTTTTATTATTAAGTATTTGAATTTTGTTTTTCAGACGAATTTTAGTCTGAGTATTCGGATTATTTTCGGGATATCTCTAAATGAATACGGATGTCTCTAAACGGAACAAATACGGATGCGATTTGAATTCGGATTTGGGTTATCCATTTACTGATGTCTCGAGTCGAAGCATGAGAATTAAATGAAAGTTTCGCCAGACATTAATTTTGTTACCATAGAAAATCCACGGTTCTTAATAATTTTCAAGTAAAATATTCTGTGTGATAAAAATATATCATTTTAATCATTTATTATCTCTAATATCAAGTAGATCCACTTCAAGCGTATAAGAAAACTTTAAAGAGCTTTAAGCTCTTCCTCTCTTATAATTCACTGAGTAGTACACATAGATGATCAGTGATGTTTGATTTCACTAGCTAAGAAGAAAGAAGAAAATTAAAAGTACAGAGATTCAAAAAGTGGTTCGTGGATAATTAATTTATGGATCCAAGGAAGTTTGAATATTTGAGCTTAGATTTTGTTCGTGGCATCGCTGAGCTCAATCTTACGTCCATTCAGAGGCTGCACAGGCCTTGAATTTTCTTTGCATGCTACGTCCAATGGAGCTTTCAAAGCATCAACCTGATCCTTGCTAACTTGTCTCACCTGCATATATGCCATGCATGTAATTTACAAAAAATTAAAAAAAAAAAAAAAATTATTTATAATCTAAACATGTTTAATTAATGTTAACGATTATATATTATGTAAGATCTAATTATTAATTACCATGTCAAGGACGTTCCAGGTAACATTCTCTGTGCATGGAGGTGTGGTGAGAGAACCAACATATCTGTAATACTTCAAAGAATCGCGCATGAAGTACTTGGTTCCCATGTGACCAATAGGAAATTCAAATGTTTCATCCTCTTTAGATCCTTTCGTAGCCAGTTGTTCTATCTTGTTCCTAAGCTGCAATAACCCCAAATCACTTTTCTGTTTAAACTCAATTCAATCTAAATTTGAATTTCTACTTAAAATCTCTGTGGAAAGTCTACCTGAATGAGAAGCAGATCGGGATTACCATAATTGTATAAGATTCCCACCACTGAGATGCTTCCATCACCAGAAATGTGGACTAGATGAAGCTCCAAAGGATACCTGTAATTATCCAACTCATAATTAATTAAAACCTAAATTGAATAATAAAGGGTCATTTAATTTGGCTCTCAATGACAGAGATCGATTAATAAGATGATTTACCGAACGCCGTTAATTGTGTGTTCGGAAGGCGAATGCCAATGGATTTGTTTCAAGGTATAGTTCTTGCCATCTTGAATCAATCTACCAACCTTATCGCTTTCATAATGCAACTGCCCAAAAAGAATTTCAAAGAAAATTATATATTTATATAAAGACTAGAAGAAACAGAATTATAAAGAAATGAAATAACGAACCCCAATAGTGTAGCGATGGTTAATCAAAGTAGAATTGCTGGTTCCATATTCTCTGTTCAAAGGCTGCAATTTGGGATTGGAGACGACATCCTTGGTCACAATGTCCACAGGGGATTGAAGCTTTCCATTGGAGCATGCGCTGAATTCTGGACACAAACTCCCCCACTTGTCCGGACCCGTCGCTCCAGTGTAACTAAACTTGAGAACCCCATTCTCTACTGATTCTGAAAAAGCCCATGATTGATTAAATCAATTTCTGTCTTTGTCACATAAACAGACTAAGAAGGAGGAGAATAAAAGGAATGAAATCCTACTTACGCTGAGTTAAAGGGGCAGCGAGCAGTAATGCAATCCCTACAACAAAAACGGCGACTCGAATCGCCATTAATACTAGCTAATGGATTAGAGGAGAAAAAGATTTGTTTCCTTCTCTCTTTCCCTCTCCCTCCTCCTCTGTATCTATGTTTCAAGAAGGAGGTCGGAGAGAAGAGGGTTTTGTAAAATTTACTCTATACCTGCTTTATATATATATATATATATATTATGTATTGAGTGCCCAGTTTCTCATAGTTTGTGGCCACGGTTTACAGGACCTCTCTCTGCTCCTGCTAAATTTAGAGACAACCTCAACCTTAAACAGGGTAAAGTTAGTGGTGTTCCCTCTAGAACCTCCAATTATATGGGGCAAGCTTGACCATGCATCTTCAATGCATACTTCCTATATATATATATCTAGGTAAACTTATTTGGGAATATTCTTGACTTACTTTATTATTGGGTGACCCTTTTTTTAATCTTAGACTTGAAATCGTTTATTTCGAACTGAATTGGAATCTTAAATTAGTGATTTTGATTAGGTGGCATACTACCCTTTCTAGGGAATTTTTCTCCTCTCGGGTTCCCTGCCCGGTTAGGTTCATAGGTTCCTCTCATAGGGAGGGCGGAAATGACGATCTCACCCCACCCGGGCAGTGTGTTTGGGCAGGGAGTGAGGTCATCATTTCTGGCCCCCTATGAGAGGAACCTACGTACGAACCTGACCGGGCAGGGCAATACAACGAACATAAATGCAAATATGGGACTCCGTTGAATCCAGATCCTCTCCAATGACATTTAACCATCACTGTCCATCTCCCACCATCCATGGTGTTATGCCTAAGGACTGAAGTGAAGAGAAAAGAGGATTAACATGGAAAAAGAAGAGTAAAGAATTAGCAGAGCTTTTATTTGGATATTGAAAACAGTGAATACAAGAACATTGCTGGATTCGAGGTCCAGTTCCTCCTAACAGTTCTTAGATCTTGAATGCCCTATTACCACAAGTTTTCCCTATTTAAGTAATCTCGCAATAACCCACCCATCGCAAGGATGTAACTATCTCAACAACTTGATAACCCACAACTCAAATGTAGTCATTCAACGATGTTGGTCTTCTGCTAACTCGTTGACTCTTTCTCACTGGTTGTTGCTGCTGATGTGGATCTAGTTGCTGATGTGGAGAGATTGTGCTCACAACATTGTCACCCACTTGGGAAGGAACCTTGTCCTCAAGGTTCCAAGTTGGAAAGTCAGTAAGAAACTTAGAGTCCTCCTCCCAAGTAGCATCCTTAGGAACTGTACCTTCCCATTGGACAAGCACCTGATGCTGCTGATGTGGACCTAGTTGCTGATGTGGAGAGATTGTGCTCACAAGACATGGAGTGTGATCCCAACACTCCAGAGGTGGTCCCCACACCAGATGGAAGGTGTGAAATAAACTCTTGTGGTTAAATGTCATTGGAGAAGATCCGGGTTCGGACTCCTAAACCGTTTTGCCTTGAGAATTCAGATCTGAATATTGTATAATATTATGTGCCCATTGGTTTTGATTTTGTTATTGATGGGTGTTAGTGCCAAATCCCACATTTGATGATCAGTGCTGTACAGTGTTCTTTTTTCTTCTTCTTCTTCTTCTTCCTTGTGGTTGGTGAGTCAGCTTCCACTACCCATAAAAATGGAAAGCCATATATGATACCCCTATGTGGATTTTCAAATATTTGGTTTGTTCTATTGGAATTAGTGAGCCAATCTTGTCTGAAGGGCCGCCCCACATAGATTGTTAAGTTCTGCTCCAATCACCATGCACTTGTGAAGAACAAACAATAATTGCTAGCTCATTTTGCACTATGGAAGATGATGACAGACTCACATACATAGAGTAATGGTTTTACATTTTTCTTTTTTTGAGGGGTGGGGATGGGGGAGTTCTATGTTTAAATCATTGATGCCTGAAGATGAGATGGTGCCAGTGATTCCCATCTTCTTTTTCCCCACCTTGAAAGCTCAAAAAAGAAGGATTGAACAACTCGAAAAAGAGATTCGGTGGGGGTAGTGGTGGTAGGGAGATTGGATCAGAACGAATCCTCCGCAGGGATGCTGGATGACCACCACCACCACCACTATACCCATACGAATTCTTGATACCACAAGCCTCATCAAAAGAGAAGAACCTTTTAACAAGCTCCATGGCTTTCTCCATGCTTTTCCACTACTGAAAAATGACAAATACAACATTCGTTGGATTAGAGAGTACATCATAATGAGGGACTTCACAAGTCTCAAATCCACGGTCTAGTGGCAATCCTTTTCTTTACCCAACCGACCTTGGGAGGGACCTCTCAAGTCTCAACTCAACACAACTTCACCGGTTTGTGGCTATCCTTTTCTTCATCCGATTGACCTTGAGATGATTGCTTTACCCAGAGGAAATGGGACCCACCATCTAATAGAACTGTCTTCCAACACTTTTTTCTGTTTGGGTTGGGGTTGGGAACGTGGCCCTATGCGTGCATTGGCATCATGGGGGGTGAGATTTCCAACGTTCATGGGGGTGGGGCGGTCATTTCGCTCCCCTCAGGGCGTGGGGCAGTACACTTCCCCATAAAGAAATTTTTGATAAAGATAAGCCTCCTCCTTAGTTGTTACGTTTAACTATCAACCACGTGGGTTTTTAAAGTGTTTGTTAGATAGTTAGTTGGTTAGGAAGAGAAAAGTAAATAAATCACCACCTGTTAGGGTGTTACCTGAACGGAAATGGAAATGCAGCGGAAGGATCTCAAACGGATTTGGTTACAAGCTTTACAAACTCGAACGATCTTTTTCAATCTCTAGATATCTTGGAAGGCTTCTCCACACCACAAATCCTTGGGAACAGATGGAATCCCACAGAGAACACACTAGTAACTTGGTGAATAAGATTGAGAGTGAGAGAGAGATCTCAATAGAGTACAAATGCAATTAGGTTTTAGGGTGACTTGATTCTATTTATATATAATCAGTCCCCACCTCCTCATAGTGTTTCACTCTAAACAGGACAAACACAGAGGGAAGAGACCCAAAGAGGGAAGGCTACCTCCTTAACTGGCTAACCCAACTGGTCCAATCGGCTGGCCCATGGGTGGGCACCAAACCCGAACCGGGTCTGCCCAGGTTCGATTAACATTTCCCACTTGCCCACACAGGGTGTACTAACTCAATCGTTCATCCAATCATCTCTCAAACATGTAACTCTTCATACAGGAAATGAGGCCTGCGACCTAACAAGATAAAATAAGGTAGGAGTGCTATATCAAGCTTCCATCAACCAACATAGCACATCACTCACAAACAATCTCGAAATACCTTAAACGATCCAACTACACTAGATCCAGCACTCTCAATCCCTCATGATGAGCAGTGCTAACCCCTCGTATGTAATGTACTCATCACTACGTCGATCACAATTACGATAAGTCGCCTGGGTAAAGAGTCACAAAACAAAGATGTAATGCCGAATGGTTGTCCCTTAGCCCCCACATGTCATTCCGATTATCCCCAAAAGCTTTCCCAATCATGTCCCGTTGGGCCGCATCATCCATGATCCTTAGGAGTACGTCAAAGTAGCATCATTGGGTGTCTTCTGACATTGTCTAAGGTAATAAGTGTCACACCCCGAACCACCCCCTAACAAGATTGGGCAAGTGACCCGGATGCCTTACATCATCCACTAAACCACCAGGATCTAGAAGCAGTATATATAACTCACAAACCCCACAAACATAAAGGTAAAGAAATAAAAATATATGGAGTGAAGCGGAAAGCTAAAGTTTAATCCCATGGGGATCAAATATTTACATATATCCACATTTTGTTTCTACATTGTTCTTGTTTTGTACTACCTTCCACAACATGGTTAAATCTTTACATATATATACATTGGGCTGATTTAACAAAAGAACCCGAGTAAGCTTTATAAAAGAAAGGGGGTTAGTAGAACCCATCTACTCAAAAAGAATATTCACACGTCAAAAAGAAACAGAGTCCATCACTCAGGGCTCATCCCGAAGAGACACCCAGATCACCCGCATAAGAGGGATCACCTCCTTCAGAGTCCACACCAAGATGGTCACGATCACCATCAGCCTCCGCCTTGAAATAACTCTCCCAGTCAGACACGTCCACTTGCAATATCATCTAAAAAGAAATTTCCACAGGAATGAACTCAACTGAGCCCAATGAGTGAACAATAAGACACGCATGCAGATCCAACACAATACCCCTATATGCATGATATCAGATTTTATTCTCTAGTCCACCTAGCATCACGGTCTAAGTCACTAGGTTGATGCTATTGTAACAACTTGGGCAACAACCTCCGCTTCTTCTTGTCATCACATCGGTTACAACCTTAATTGTTGCATTGGGACCCACACAGATCATGGCGTTGCACACCACCAATTGATGGGTCCCTGTTAACCATAGTATACCCTATCCTAGGATGATGACAACTTCTCATCCAATAGGGAGCTATGGTCACCCAACACCTATAACCTTGTTGGTAAGGGCCGTAGTATAGGGATGTGGCAATCCTAACCACATATGTCTACATGGCATCATATGAGTTGAGTGGTGTCAACCGCATCCTATAACTACGGGCCTCCACGCCCTCATTTCCAAGTCAGCTATGGCATCTAAGCTAACAACATAAATAATATGCATCTCATAAATTTTCCATTCATGCTCCATATCATCAACAAGTATAAAAAATAATGTAACATATTTAAACTACAGAAACTGTTACAGCCGCACCCGAAATATACCTTAATACCCCAGGGCAAATTAGACCTTACCAAAGGGTAGTGCCACGGTGGCAATGGTCAACACATATGACCTTGAACTTAAATTACTATTATAAGTATTCCCTCAAAGTCCTGGGAGTATGGGTCAAAGTCCCGTAACTTTTCTCGAAGTCTGGGCCCTGACAGTAGCAACTGAGTCACAAACGGACTCACTTGACTGGTTCCGCTCATGGATCCGCCCGTGCTGCTACTTGCCCTTTTAATTTATTTCCCTGTGGGACCCACATCCCCGTGTCTCGGACACCATAATTAGATCGCCGGACCAGATGGACCCCCACGCTTACCATTAATTGATTAATTGGGCCATGAAAGTGGGCCCACAAGACTTAACTTAAATAAATAATGGATTTTATACCCTAACTTAAACCAAACAAACCTTAGAGGACAAATAGGTGTTATAAGGCTTAGGGTTAACCCAAACATGACCTAATTAACTAACTAGACCTAATGGGTTCTGACTTAGGCCAAACAAGACCTAAGACCTAATTAAACCCAAAAGACTAACTTATGTTTTAGGGGTACCTAAACAAACAAGACCTAAGGTCCCATTTAACCCTTAAAAGATAAACAAGCCTCTTATTTCCTTATCTCTCCCCCTCCCAAGCAAACCGTGGAGGAGAAGAGACAAGGAAGAAGAAGAAGTGGAAGTAGGAGAGGAATGAGATGGGAAGGGAAGAAGATGGAGGCCATGCCAAGATGGCTGCTTACCCCACATCACCTCCTCTTGCTGACTGAACAAGGCTTGAAGAGAAGAAGAAAAAGATGCGAAGGAAAGAAGGAAGGAAGGAAAATGAGGTGGATCTTCAAGGCTGGCTAGGACTGGAATTGGTGCTCCTCTGACCAAGGTATGACCTAAACCCTTGGTATACCTCTCTTTCCATTTCAATTTTGATAGATTCCTTGAGCTTGAGCTAACCTAGGGTTCCATTTGGGACTCAAAGTAAAGCTCTAATGGTGCTGACCAAACCCTAGAAGTGGTTGCTATGAGCTACATTACAGCCATTTTTGCTGAACCCTTGGTTTTAAACCATGAAACCCTACCTTTGGACCAAATAGGACCAAATCCTTTTGAGATCTTGGATCCATGAGTTAAGCCTAGGTTCTAATGACCCTAGGGAGACTTAAACACCCCCTCTATGACCCTGAGTGCTACGTGTACTCCAGGCTTCAAGCTGGAAGGAAAGCCCTTTGAAATCTCAGAAAAGATTTTCGATGGACACATGAACGGATTCACCAATCGTGGTACCGTCCGTTAGTCCACCCGGTATAATCCCAATGACTGGACCTGAACAGATGAAGGAGCAGACTTACTCTGCTGCTTCTGCCCGTGGGTCTGTTTCCTCTCGGGTATGTCTCAGGGATCGAACGAATGCAAGGGCTGATTAAGATGGCGCATCCGTTCATGGATCCGCTCACTCTCGGGTGTGTCTCAAAAATCGAATGAATGCACGAATGGATCCAAGCAAGAAGTTCCATCCATAGATTCGCTCCTTGTGTTTTGACCTTTTGGCCTGAACGGAGTTAGGGACGGACTCACCCTATTGCTTTCGTCCGTGGGTCCGCTCGTGCTGTCTTGGTTGAAACTTAGTTTTAGCCTTGGGGGCCTAGCATAGAACCCCTCTATACATCTTTTGATGATTGCTTTTGTGTTTTTAGGCTACCCAACTCGATGGATAGCTGGTGAACCGGTGAGATTCAAGTCAACTACGTCGGGTGACACCCGAGTTTGGTGAGTGGGTTTTGGGTGACTTTGTTGGGCTCGAATATATATATTAAGCAAACTTCATCATGCTATTATATAAATATAAGCATTGTGCGCATTGCATTCTTTACCTCAAATGTGAATTTGCTATGATTGTGATATGATTCTCACCATTGTATCGGGTGACAGTGTTGGGTGTGCCAGTACTGGAACCCCAATTTATTTAATTATGAAATTTGCTATATGTCATCTTGATCTGTATGTGCCGTGCCGTGCTGGTACCCGGGTACTAGATGGAATGGGACATTGATGCACCCGGAATACCTCTCGGGACGATAGGATTTGTATATAGTTTAACTGTGGCTAGGATTCTTGCTCCCTTATGCTACGACCCTTGCCAATTGGGGTTTATGTGTTGGATAGTCTGAGCACCTATTGCCTGTGGAGGTGGGAGAGGCTAGGTCAGAGGTAGTGATGGCTATCGGGGTCTGCCACTGGGTCGTTTGATGACTTCTACCAGCGTAGGCTCCCGTGTGATAATTGAGGTTTTCCTGGGGTGATAAGTTAAGTGACCCTCAATGTCTCCCGAGTTATCATAGTAGCATACACTCGACTTATAGAATTGAGTTCTAGGTGGAAAATGAATCTAACATTAGCATGCATCATACTGCTTGAAATTGTTTGTGTGTATGTATGTTCATTCCCCTTTGCTCCCTCACTAGTTGGTGTAGCTAACCCCGTTGTGTAACTCCTTTTTAGTTGATATGCAGGTAATCTCTTGATGAGCACCATTGAATGCGAATCAAGTGGAGCCGGTGGTTATGACTTGGATGTCGATGTACACCCAAGAATGGTTCCCTAGTGGTGTGAATTATTATTTAATTTCTATATTCATCCACAATCATGTATAAACTATATGTTTAATTATAAGGAGAGGAATGAATGGTTACAAACATTTAAATTGTACTATGTGTTATCATTAGAGAACCGATGCTCTATAATTTACATGATTTAAATAAATTTCGCTTTTGCTAACTCTGTGATTGGAACGATTTATTTTATTTGGGTACGTTCCTTGCTGTTATCACGACTTGATGACAGGGTGGACTATGGCTCGAGACACTGTATCTGTGATCCTGGTAGGTATTAGGATGACACTTGTTGTCCCAGTCACTCCCTTTATTGTAAAATATCTTTCATCGGGTTGAGGGTGTGATAGAGTAGTATCAGAGCAATGATGCTCTGCACCGACCACAGTCTAGCGTAACCTCTTGATTTACTCTCCACAAATTAGGTTCTAAATTAAAAATCTTAAGAACATAAATGACTGTATGCAGACATAGGGGAAAACTGATGGTGGTGAAACAAGAACCTAAAAGATAATAGGTGAACATGGAACTAGGACTCGAAACATAGGCTATTAAAGAATAACCATATTAATATTTTATTGTGTTTTGAGTAGGTAATAGATGGGCAAACATATGCGATGATCCACAAGAAACAATGATAAATCAAATATAACCAGCCCACAATTATGAACAATAATTCAAACAAGAAAGAAATAATTAAACACATAAAAAAAAAAATATATATATATATATATATATATATATATATATATATATATATATATATATAACTAAATACAATTTCCAAAGTGTTCCAATTCTTCCTTGAAGGCAATTATGTCCTTCTCAACTCGACATCCATGATTTCATCTATCCCAAACTTAAAACCTATGATTCTGTCCTGCCCAATCAAAAAGGTAAAAATTTAACCACCGTAATGTTCCAATTCCTACTTGGGAGTGATTGTGATTCTCCCAAACTCAAAATACATGGATCCAGCCAATCCAACTCAAAATACATGATTTCAGCTGTCCCAATTCAAGACACATAATCCTATCCATCCCAAATTAAAAGATACAAGTCCACCATACTCAAAAGTTTTCAAATTAACTGATCAAAGAAAAAGAGAAAAGAAAAGCAAGAAAACAAAGGAGAGTCAAAAAGAAAAAGTTCCACAAATATCCATCAAAAGACAAGAAACCAAAGGCCTGATCAAAATAGCTTCAAATTGATTGGAGAAAAAACTGGGCTAATCATCTGCGCCATCGCTGCCACAACGTTCGAGAAAGGTGTTGATGTCGTCCACTCCTCTCTCTATGCCCTCAAGACGCCGAGCCTGACTGGAGAACTGCTTCTTGACATCATCGAAGCCCTCTAACATCCTCAGGTTCAGTCGTCTGATAGCCATTAGAATATCACTTCCACCTCCCCCTGGAGCACTAGAAGTCCCTCCAGCAAATGGCCTGGAGCTCTTGAACTCGATGTCATCATCACTATCATCATCAACATCTTTGGGTCCTCCACCCTCCCCATACTTGACCGGCTCCCCAGAACTGTCATAATCGCAGTACAATCCCATCTTCTATAATGCATTGAACCCAAAAGGCCCCTCAGTACTTGTTTCCTTGGGCTCATGGTCAAGATCAATCCCAAAATACAGAAAAACCCTGGTAAGCAGTCTACCATATGGCAAAGTATTCTTGAGGGCAGCGTTTAACATCGCGCGAGCCATATGCTGGATGATTACATGTGACAGACAAATATATTGGCCACTGTACAGGGAGTATGCTAGGACTGCTGACATCAAAGGAGGCTGGGTGCTAAGTGCCTTGGAAGGAGCCAAATTGGTCCTGGCTATGAATGTGAAAACTCGCTGCGAAGGAGGAAACCGGGAAAGATCTTCATTCTCATCATACTTGTTGTTGGTGAGAGTCTTGAACAATTTTTGATTTTCTGCTGGAGACAAACACTTATTAGGATCATTGCCAGGGGGATGATAAACCCTATCACCCTCTGCAGATACATCTAAGAGAATTCCCAACTCCACCTCATTGAAACCAATGGTAACTCCCTTCACAAAGGAAGTCAACTTGAAGCCATCATCATCCTCTCTAACTAACACCAGATTGGAATAAAATTCCTTGACCAATGTGGGATAGTAGAGTTCTGGAGGAGTCAGCATGCTGCTCCACTTCAGCTTATCGAATCTAGCTCCCAGGTTATAGGCCAGAAGCTCTTCCACCACTACATCTCTCTCCACTAAGATTTTCCTATTGTGGAGGTGTTCCTAGAATATTCCCTCGATCTTTGTCGAGGTAAACCTCCCCACATTATAGGCTGTAGGAGCCGATGGCACTATGGTTAGATCCCTCTTTCTCTTGGGAGCCATGGCTATTTTCCTACACACAAGACACCACCAAAGAAGACAACAATAGTAAGCGAAATTGGAATAAATGAGTTATGATTGGCAGATAAAATTATAGAAGTGAAATGCCTAAATAATATGGAAATGGTTAGATGAGAATGTTATACATGAGGAGAAGATAAAAAAAAAAAAAATTATATAGAACATGGATACCATTGGAGATATGCTTAAAGTGAAGGAAGAGAGACAAGATCAATGCATATATATAAAATCCATATGAGATCCCTAGTGTGTGAATGTGAAAGAATGAGGTCAACATGAACAACATGTGCTTTTGACTATTTTACATCCCAATCAACACCAAATAAGCAAGTGATTGAATGAAATACCCCAACAAGAGATAAGAATTATTTATTTGAAGAAAAATGGGATAAATTCCAAGGATTGCACTAATAACCCCATGAACAAGAAATGTACTTGAGGATATATCAAGGGAATGATTTTCTATGAAATTTTAAGGCATATAATGAATTTAACATGCCTTTGAAGAGTTTTCCCAAAGTATTGAGAATTTGAGGATTGTGTCCCAACCAAAACATAGAAATAATTTAAGAAATTTAACTAGGCATGGAAAACATGACAAATAATATCTAAATTCTTGTAAAGAGTTTTAAATTCAATAAAAGATACAATGATCATACAGGAAACCACTAGCATAGTGCCATTGATCGAATAGAACTTGATTCAACCCCAAAAACCCTAGTCCTAATCGATTTTGGCATGGTCTTGGTGTACATGGCCATGAAAATACAACCAAAATAAAGGCATGATCACAAACTTGAAATGTTCATCCCAAATCCAAGAAAAAGGAAAAGGAAGATGAAGAGACATAAGCAAAAGCCCTACAAATGGAAAGGAAGAGAAGATGAAAGGGGAAATGGGAAGAAAAACCTTACCTTGGAAGTGGAGGAGATCGATTTTAGGGCTTAAATCCCCAAAAACCACCCAAAATGGGGCAAGGATATTTGAACGAAAGTCCCTTGGGGCAGTTTTTCTTCTATGGGTGTGTCCCTCTCTTTGGAGCAAAAAATGAGTTTTAAAACTAGTGGCTCTGTTTTGTTAAAATTCTGGGAACAGACGCACGAATGGATCCACTTATCGTGATTCAGCTCGTGAATCCGCTCAGTACAAAATTGTAATTTTTTGGTCTTAAAACTGCGCGGAACAACGAACGGATCCAATTCCATGAGTCCGTCTGAAGATCAGATCGCCTCGGTATTTTTACAAAATTTGGTCTTCTGAGAATGGACGAACAAATGGATTCACGTTCCACATCCGCCCGTTAGTCCGTCCTGCCTATTTTGCGATGTAGCCACGAACGAACTCATAGCAATGACTCCACCCGTGAGTCCGTCCGATTTCTTTTAGGATTTTGAGCCCAGATTTTTGAGACCTTTTGGCCATACCTATATGTAATGATTATGTGCCTATACCCTAGTTTTAACACCCATGTTGTTTGGCCCATTAGTGATTATTGCTTGATCTAATGGTAAGCTATGATGTCTACATTTTAGGGCCTACATCAGCCAGGCCAGCTAATAAGAAATGGCAGGCATTAGTATATGCTGTGTCTCCCCTCTTAGGTGAAAGGAGGAGAGTTACCCTTGAGAATGAAAACTCTTAAACCTCGTGAATTTAATGAACCAAAACTTATGGATAGGAAGCCTAAACTTATGCGGTGTAGAAACCCTTAATGGGGTGTATAGAATCTAAACTCGTATTTAGATAATAAGAAAGAAAATTAATAGACTGGTTTTAAATGGCATAGTTTGAGTGATCAATAGAGACCTTGTAGAAGTGAAGGTCATTCATGACACCTCATAGGATAGTGACAACTTTGTTTGAAATTTTGCTTAGTCCATCCAAACTTTACTTAGACTCATAGATGGAGTCTCAAGCCATAGCTAGACCTTCCAAAAGACCTAGTATACCATACCTAAGAACTTCTTATTCTTGTGGATTAACCTAGGTGACAGATACATTCTTAGGGATATGGATATAATTATTTAATTTATATTTATGTATAAGTGTGGATATAAAATAAAATAAACATATCCCTTAAATCTTGAAGTGTGTGACTAGACTAATTCATCTACACTACAAATGTGACCTTGACTTGACCTTACTACGACCATTAGTTTGAGTCCCAACCTTGGTCAGGTTAATCGTGGGTAGATGGGCAATAAAATTTGACAATGACTGGATAGGATAATAAATGAGACCTGCTTAATGGAGATGACTTGGACCAAAACTAGAAGAAGATTATTTGGTTCTCGAAAGAGGACCATTATGGACTTTCCCCATGGGATGACTGAGTAATAAGTTTATATGGCTGTGGAAGCTGAAACTGAAGGATGTACCAAGACCTTCTCCAACGACAGATATGAATGGGGTAATGGGTCACCAAATGCGTTCCCTTCGTACTGGGAGTGAACAATAGGAGATTCCATCAATATTCCAAATCATTCTAAAGTTGGGTTAGGTAATGAGATAACCCGAAGTGAAAGCATTCAAATATGAACCCTATAATTTGGAGACTATATAAGGTTAGATCCTGTAACTCAAGGATGATAGAGTGTAATATCAACCTGATCTGGAAAGACCTGAGGAACCTTCGGCTCCTTATGGCTTGACTTAGTGTTTGAGGCCTTATGTTACCCCCTGGAAAATTGTAAACACCGGCCCTTAACCTAATGGAGCCCAGGGTTACTGTGAACCATACCTCCTGTGGTAATGTGACCCTATTAGGAAAGGGAATTATAAAACCTTACTTGTCGTGCCATGTAGGCACTGCCTCACCTTGATTGAACCCTTAACTTAGTCCATGTAGTGGGTAACTAAAGGTGTTGTTATTTAATAGTCGTCACCTGAGACCCTTAGTCGCCTCAAATTTCGGGGATGAAATTTTTAATAAGGTTGGGGAAATGTTACACCCGCACCCAAAATATACCCTAATACCTCGGAGCAAATTAGACCTTACCAAAGGGTAGTGCCACGGTGGCAATGATCAACGCATATGACCTTGAACTTAAATTACTATTATAAGTATCCCCTCGAAGTCCTGGGAATACGGGTCAAAGCCCCACAACTTATCTCGAAGTTTGGGCCCTGACAGCAGGAACGGAGTCACAAACAGACTCACTTGACTGGTTTTGCTCTTGGATCCGCCCGTGCTGTTACTTGCCCTTTTGATTTATTTTCCTGTGGGACCCACATCTCCATGTCCCAGATACCATAATTAGATCCCCAGACCAGATGGACCCCCACCCTTACCATTAATTGGTTAATTGGGCCATGAAAGTGGGTCCACAAGACTTAACTTAAATAAATAATGGGTTTTATACTCTAACTTAAACCAAATAAACCTTAAAGGATAAATAGGTCTTATAAGGCTTAAGGTTAACCCAAACATGACTTAATTAACTAACTAGACCTAATGGGTTATGACTTGGGCCAAACAAGACCTAAGACCTAATTACACCCAAAAGACTAACTTATGTTTTAGGGCTACCTAAACAAACAAGACCTAAGGTCCCATTTAACCCTTAAAAGATAAATAAGCCTCTTATTTCCTTATCTCTCCCCCTCCCAAGCAAACCGTGGAGGAGAAGAGACAAGGAAGAAGAAGAAGTGAAAGTAGGAGAGGAATGAGAGGGGAAGGGATGAAGCTGGAGGCCATGCCAAGATGGCTGCTTGCCCCACATCTCCTCCTCTTGCTGACTAGACAAGGCTTTAAGAGAAGAAGAAAAAGAAGAGATGGAAAGGAAGGGAGGAAGGAAAAGGAGGTGGATCTTCAAAACTGATTAGGGCTGAAATTGGAGCTCCTCTCACCAAGGTATGACCTAAACCCTTGGAATACCTCTCTTTCCATTTCAATTTTGATAGATTCCTTGAGCTTGAGCTAACCTAGGGTTCCATTTGGGACTCAAGATGAAACTTGGCCCTTAGTTAGACTAATGGTTCTTACCAAACCCTAGAAGTGGTTGCTATGAGCTACATTGCAGCCATTTTTGCTGAACCCTTGGTTCTAAACCATGAAACCCTACCTTTGGACCAAATAGGACCAAATCCTTATGAGATCTTGGATCCATAAGATAAGCCTAGGTTCTAATGACCCTAGGGAGACTTAGACACCCCCTCCATAACCTTGAGTGCTAGGTGTACTCCAGGCTTCAAGCTGGAAGGAAAGCCCTTTGAAATCTCAAAAAAGATTTTTGACGGACGCATGAACGGATTCACCAATCGTGGTACCGTTCGTTAGTCGTCTCGATATAATCCCAGTGACTAGACCTGAACGGATGAAGGAGCAAACTTACTCTGCTACCTCCGCCCGTGGGTCTGTTCCCTCTCGGGTATGTCTCAGGGATCAAATGGATGCAAGGGTGGATTAAGATGGCGCATCCGTCCGTGGATCCGCTCGCTCTCAGGTGTGTCTCAGAAATCGAATTGATGCATGAACAGATCCAAGCAAGAAGTTTCGCCCGTGGATCCGCTCCTTGTGTTTTGACCTTTTGGTCTGAACGGAGTTAGGGACAGACTCACCCTGTTGCTTCCGTCCATGAGTTCACTCGTGCTGTCTTGGTTGAAACTTAGTTTTAACCTTGGGGGCTTAGTATGGGACCCCTCTATACAGCTTTTGATCATTGCTTTTGTGTTTTTAGGCTACCCAACTCAATGGATAGCTGGTGCACTGGTGAGATTCATGTCAACCACGCTGGGTGACACCCGAGTTTGGTGAGTGGGTTTTGGGTGACTTTGTTGGGCTTGAATATATATATATATATATATATATATATATATATATATATATATATATATATATATATATATATATATATATATTAAGCAAACTTGATCATGCTATTATATAAATATAAGCATTGTGTGCATTGCATTATTTACCTCAAATGTGAATTTGCTATGATTGTGAAATGATTCTCACCATTGTATCGGGTGACAGTGCCAAGTGTGCCAGTACCAGAACCCCAATTTATTTAATTATAAAAATTATTATATGTCATCCTGATCTGTATGTGCCGTGTCATGCTGGTACCTGGGTACTAGATGGAATGGGACGTTGATGCACCCGAAATACCTCTCAGGATGATAGGATTTACATATAGTATATCTGTGGCTAGGATTCTTACTCCCTTATGCTACGACCCTTGCCAACAGGGGTTTATATGTTGGTTAGTCTGAGCACCTGTTGCCTGTGGAGGTAGGAGAGGCCAGGTCAAGGGTAGTGATGGATATCGGGGTCTGCCACTGGGTCGTGTGATGACTTCCACCAGCGTAGGCTCCCGTGTGATAATTGAGTTTTCCCTAGGGTGATAAGTTAAGTGACCCTCAGTATCTCCCGAGTTATCACAGTAACATACACTCAACTTATAGAATTGTGTGCTAGGTGGAAAATGAATCTAACATTAGCATACATCATACTACTTGAAATTGTTTATGTGTATGTATGTGCATTCCCCTTTGCTCCCTCACTAGCTAGTGTAGCTAACCCCGTTGCACAACCCCTTTTTAGTTGATGTGCAGGTAATCTCTTGATGAGCACCGTTGGATGCAAATCAAGTAGAGCCGGTGGCAGTGACTTGGATGTCGATGTACACCCAAGAATGGTGCCCTAGTAGCATAAATTATTATTTAATTTCTGTATTCATCCATAATCATGTAGAAACTATATGTTTAATTATAAGGAGAGGAATGAATGGTTACAAACATTTAAATTATACTATGTGTTATCATTAGAGAACCGATGCTCTATAATTCACATGATTTAAATAAATTTTACTTCCGCTAACTCTGTGATTGGAACCATTTATTCCATTTGGGTACGTTCTTTGCTGTTATCATGACTTGATGACAGGGTGGACTGTGGCTCGGGACACTGTATCTGTGGTCCTTGTAGGTATTGGGATGGCACGTGTTATCCCAGTCACCCCTTTTATTGTAAAAGATCTTTCATCGGGTTGGGGGCGTGATAGAAACAATCATATCCATAGTTACAAACATTTAAATTGTACTATGTGTTATCATTAGAGAACCGATGCTCTATAATTCACATGATTTAAATAAATTTTACTTTCGCTAACTCTGTGATTGGAACCATTTATTCCATTTGGGTACGTTCTTTGCTGTTATCATGACTTGATGACAGGGTGGACTGTGGCTCGGGACACTGTATCTGTGGTCCTTGTAGGTATTGGGATGGCACGTGTTATCCCAGTCACCCCTTTTATTGTAAAAGATCTTTCATCGGATTGGGGGCGTGATAGAAACAATCATATCCATAGTGTTACAACTACATGAATGGTATATTCCCACTCACCTTGGCTAGGTTTTGCTTGTTTACTAGCTTGTTGGGTCCTGGTTGGGCTTTGATTTTCTTTGGGTCGCACACTGGGTTATGACCTGGGTTAAACAAATCATTAGTAGGTGTTAATTAGGGTTTAAGTGAGTTTAGTGTCCTCGGGTGCCTTAGTTTTAGGTTTGAACCAAGTCCAGACCCAATACAGGGCAGATAACAACATTGGTCGATTGGACTGGCCCATTCAGATTGGCCAGAGTGTCTTTCCTTACTGTTTTTGTGTCAGATCATCCTCCCAAAGGCTAAGACCTTCATGTGACCACTCACTCACAAGTTTATTAGGTCAATGTATCATGTATTTGGGTAAGATATTAGATATATATTAGGAGAGTTCTTACCTTAGACTGTACATTTGGTGATGTACAGTACAGCTACATGGTGATGGTATGTGTCTCCTTGCTAGTGTGTAGGATACCATTAGTGGGTTACATCATTAAACTCAACCACTAGGTCTATGTACCATAAGGTACTGGTGGCTATATCCCCAGGCTCTGAACCTATAACCAAGGATCCAATTAGAAATGGGGAAGGTATAACAATAAGGGTACTGAGGGATTAATATAATCCATATGACTCACACAGTGATGAAGCATGGATCCATTCAATCACTCTCATTATCAATCGGTACTAGAATATACAGTATGATATGTATACTATGGCATAACTCCCACTGAAGTGGGCATTTCATTCATAAAAAATAAACGCCATACGGATCTTAGTCTAGTCATTATGCCAAGCACCTAACCTGAGTTTCTAGCACAGTTACCCTCATGGTTTCTACTTGAAACCTCGCATCCGACTTTACACAAGGTACATAGAAGTGTGATCTCTTCCATGTTGGACTAGATAAGGTCTCATCTTAGCTCTAACTAAGGTGCCACGAAGGACAAATACTCATAGGCTCATCTTGCTCGGTACCCTAAAGCGCCAAGGCGAGTCGCCCATGTGAGTGGGTCGACTCAATGCCTGGTGACATCTTTTGTCACGCCCCAAACCACCCCTAGGAGGATTGGGAAAGTAACCCGGATTGTATAATAACATCCACCAAATCACCAGGATCCAGAAGCAGTTAATATAACTCACAAACACACAAACTCACAAATAATGGAGCAATTGAATATAGAGTGCAGTGGAAACTAAAGCTTATCATTAAAGATTTAAATATATGCATTGCATTGTTCCTTTTTCCATTCATATCCTGTTCATGTGGTCAATACATTTCTAACCAAGCTTTGCAACTATACAAAAGTGGGCCATGTCAATAGAAGCCTAAGTAAGCTATACAAACGAAGGGAGTTTTCCTATCTACCCAAAAAGAATCCCTAAGGTTAGAAAAGTATGCTGCCCATCCCTCACAGATCATTCTCAAGGATCACCCTGACCACTCGCATAAGAGGGATCACCTCCCTTGGTGTCCATACCCAGATGCTCATGATCCTTATCAGCCCCCGCCTTGAAACGAGCCTCCCAGTCATAGAGATATCCACCTGCAGTATCATCTAAAAAGATAATTTGGACGAGTGTGAGCTCCACCGAGCCCGTGAATCAAATATAAACCATGCATGCAGATGCAAGCACAACCTTGAGTCTATATGCATGAGATTCATTTATATTAATCAATCCACCTAATAATAAAACCACATCAGGTAGAGGTACTACTACAATCCCCAATACATGTATCCCTGGTACAGGGTTAAAAGCCCTTCCCATAATACACCCATTGAGTTGTCATAGAAAACCAGTCGGGTCTAGCATTCTCTGTTATACCCGCGCCCCAGGGTCCTAATATTTTATTGTTATCCTTGTGACATGTAAATGGTGCTACCCCGTATGTCAGTTAGCTATTTTCCTTGGTGGTCAAGCCTAGTCATAAGATCATTGACCACCACACAGGCTTGTCCGTCGGAGAAAGGTTCCTCAATCGACAGTGGGGAAAATTCGTTGATGGCGACTTTGTCAACTACCCTCCTAGTACCAGCCCTAAAAGTGAGGAGTATCGGAGGGCACACCCAGTGTCGCTCCATTTGGATACTTCGCTCAGAGATGAACTCAGTATCATTATGGGGAAGCTCTTCGAAATCATAGAGGACACGCCGTGGCGACCAAAGGGTGAGTCACTAACCTCATATGTACTTGTTTGTCCCCCTCTTTATGGCCTTGAAGCGTGGGTCAAAGCCTGATGGCTTTTGGCACGTTTTCAACCTTTACAGTAGCGACGGAGTCACGAACGGACTCACAGGACTGAATCTGTCCGATGATCTGTCGGTGCTGCCTTATGCTTTTTGGGTGTTTTCTTATGTGGGGCCCACATCCTCGTGTCCCGAACCTCATAGCTATGCCCCAGGTATGGTAGACCCTACCCTTGGCCCCCTTATTATGTGTGTGCTATGTTGGTGGGCCCACATGCCCAATTGATGTCTTTAATGTGTTTATAACTTAAGTGGCCAAACCAAATAGGCCCTAAGTGGGCCACTTAATATAAATGCACTACTCAGCCATTCATTGGCTCATTCAAGTCCTCACCAACCAAAACCATGGGAGCTTGGGAAAAGAAGAAGGAAAAGCAAGAAAGAAGGAAGGAAACAAGTAAGAGGAGAAGGGTTGCCACTTAGAGGGCCATTGATTGGCTTCAAGCTTGTCCAAGGTAAACCTCTTGTTTCCTCTCTCTCCCTCATCTCTCTTCTTTAAGGTTAATGGATCCTCTCATGGGTTCGGTTCTAGCCTAGGGTTCCTTTTGAACCCAATGTGGGTAATGGACTCCTAGCTTAACTCAATGAGGACTAAAACACTTGATGGAGCAACTACCTCCAAGAGTCTAACCTCTTAAGAAGACTTATGACCTTAACCTAGAAATGGGGAAAACCTAATAAGATTCTAATCTTGAATCCCCTAAGACCATTGATTGTTTGGTGACCTTGTGACCCTAAGAAGGTTTAAGACACCCCTCCCTAGCTCTTGGAGCCATGGAATCTCAATGGTTGAAGGTGGAAGTGAAAATCCTACAAATTTTGGACAGGAACTCGGACGGATCCATGAACGGATCCAACATTGTGCTTCCGTTCGTAGATTTGTCTAGTGTATTTCGGTGTCTGTCTCGAACGAAGCCAGGGATGGATTCACCCTGTGTCTCCGTTCATGGATCCTTTCCCCTTGAGAATGTCTCAGACATCAGACGGATGCATGAAGGGATCCACAGGTAGGTTCTATCCGTTGATATGTCCCTTGCGTTTTGACCCCATAGCCTGGACGAAACCAGGAACGGACTCACACTGCTGCCTCCGTCCATGAGTTCATCCGTGCTGTCTCTTGTTAAACTTAACTTTGACTCTTGGGACTCATCAAGGGACCCACCTACACTATTATAATAGTTATCTCATGCATCCCTAGGCAATCTAACTGGTTCGGAGATGTGTGTCCGACAATCTCCTTCAAACACCCAAACTTTACATGAATCCTTATGATTGGGTTTTAGGCTTTGTTTGGGTTTGTATATTTATTAAGCATGTTATATACGTTAATGCATCATTATCACGCATGTTGCATATTGCATATTATCTATCTTATTATGATTAATGTGACTGTGATGACACGTATGGCTTATCTAGCAAATTGATTATGGTCTTTAAATTGCTTATCATATTGGTGGGTATGCGTCGTGCCGTGCTGGTACCCAGGTGCTAGATGGTATAGGATGTTGATGCACCTAGAATATCTCTTAGGATGATAGGATCTTACATGTAGTATAACTATGGCTAGGATCTCTGTACCCTCATGCTACGACCCTTACCAATAGGGGTTTAGGTGTTGGATAGCCAGAGCACCTGCCACCTGTGGAGGTGGGAGAGGTCAGGCCAGGGTGGTATCGAGGCATCGACTGGTGTAGGCTCCCTTGTGATAACGAAGGTTTCACTATGGCGATAAGTTAAGTGATCCACGGTGTTTACCTGAGTTATCATAGTAGCATCTACCTTGACTTAGTCTGATTGCCAGGTGTAAAATCTATTAACATTGCATACATCATGGACTATTTGTAAACTATGTGTTTGTGCATTCCCCATCCCCTCACTGGCTCAGTGGAACTAACTCCCTATGTACACCTCTTTTTAGATTTTGATGCAGATGGTGGTTATCTTGCTGGACTTGAAGCCCAGCCTTCTGAGTACGATGATATGGATGCCAAAGAACCTAAGGCTGTGTTTGAGGAACACGGCGAGGGTTATCCTAGCGATGACTGTTCTTATGGACCGTACTGACACTTAGGATTGTTCCCACCTTTGGTTTACTTTTGGGCCTCGGGCCATGTATAAACATTCTTGTTATACGTATATTTTGTATAGTTATGTTATGGTCAGTCTGAACATGGTGTTAACCTAATGTATCACTTAGTGATTGAACATAATGTAACTATTCTCTTAAATGATTCCGCATAATTGTATACTTTTGGTAATGTAATATTTACCTTCTTTTGCACCCTGATATTAATGTGACATTGATGTTAGTCTAGGACTATGGATTGGGACACTGTGTCAGTGATCCTGGTAGTTTTATAGGGTGATGTTTGTCATCCTAGTCACCCCTATTTACTGTATTTTATTCCTATCGGAATGGGGGCGTGATGCTTTGCACCAATCACAGTCTAGCAAAGACTCCTGATCTACTCTACACAATAGGATCTAAATTAAAAGCTTCTAACAAGAATAACTGGAATGTTTGTGGAACCTAGGAAGAGGACTAGTTAGGGGGAAATCCAAGAAAATAGCAAGATAATAGAGACAAAAGTAGAATTAAAGAGTAGATATATATATATATATTCAATCCCATGATTCCAGCTGTTGTCTACACTTTTGTTCTCTCTTGGAGGTGAGTACAGTACGGTTAACCCAAAAAGAAATCACAAAATTACAACTGGTGACACCAAGTTCTTACATACACTGAGAATATAAAAACAAAAAAATAAAACAATACAAAAAAAATATAACTCCTACTGCTATAGAGCCTAGTCCTCCATATCATCATCATCACTATCCTCATCCTCCTCATCATTGCCTTCATAGTACAAGTAGGCGTTGATGTCTTGGATGCCCTTCTCCATCCTCTTGAATCAGTGATCATATGTAGTAAACTGTCCTTGTAAGCCTGTGAACCCCTGTACCATGTTCGTATTGAGCTTGGCCATGTTGGTGTTCAGCTGTCTGATGGCAGCCAGGACAGCAGCCATATCTGAAGTCCCTGAAACTGGAGGCTCCTGCAGAATGCTGCACTGGTGCCTCATCTTCCTCCTCTTCATTCTCTTGGTCTCCCTCATCCTCATCCGGGACAGACTTGCCATCACTGAAAGTGTCATATTGGATGTGCATCCGGGCAAGGGCATTGTGCCCAAGTGGCTCCTCAAAGCTCTCTGCTGTAACTTCATTGTCGAGGTTCACCCCAAAGTATAGAAAGACATAGGTGAGTAGCCTCCCATAGGGCGGTGTTCTTGTGCCAAGTCTTGGACATTGCTTACCCCATATGCCGAATGATAGCTGTAAGTACCGCGGTCCTCCGGGACGAAGGTTTCCTCAGCCCTTCTTGCTAGTGTACTGGTGACATAGGGTTTTAGGAGATACATGTGTGTGTGTATGGATGTGGATAACATTGTCAATATATGATAAATAGGGGATTGGGATCATGCATTAAAATATGTTAACCTAATGAGAAGTTGCCACCTAGGGTTAGGGCCTAGGACCCATTAAGTGTAGCCCTACCCGTGGTGAGCGGAATCGGGCTACGTGACTCCATATGGTCCAACCAAAGGTTCGGGTAAGGGGTCAGTTTATGAGTGTGGGAAGGTGTTAGGCACCCACCTCGCCCGGCCGAAGCCGGTCTCTCTGTGTTAGATGCTACGTAAGGACGAATGTTGTTTCTCTCTTATTACGGGGATGGGGGATATTATGAACTACATTCAGGTGCTATGAATTAAACTAAAGTACAATAAACTACATTATATATGTGGAAAGTGCAGATTAAAGCGGTAAAATATGAAAGGACTACATTGGATCGACAAAATGCAATAATTATACCTGTATGGTTGTATGCCCCTGGCTCAGGGGAGATGGACGAATGGACCGACACTGCTTCTTTCTCGGCAAAGTAACGGCTCTTTCGAGTGATTTGGAAAAGAGTAAACAGACAGAATAACATCTGTAACAAGGGAGTTTCGATGGTTATCCGTGCATAGACGGGATACCAAAGCTAAGGAGCCAAAGCGCTCTATACTCAGAGGGACAATCGAAGGATCTGTCCACCCCAGGGAAACCTCACATACTCACACACTCATGAGAGAAGGAGGAGAAATGAGGGTGAAAAGGGAGAAAAGATGCTAGGAATCACTTGGGGAGGGTCTCTCTACCCAAAATTCCTTGGGAAATGTGGGAGGGGACCCTCCTATTTATAGGGAGGGACCTTTTCTCTCTCCTGGCCAAAAAGTCCTCCACGGCGCCGTGGGTGACGTCAGCAGGCTGATGTCACACCCCCTCATGGCGCCATGGGAGGGTACCCACGGTGCCGTGGGAGGGTACCCACGGTGCCGTGGGAATAGTCCAAGGCGCCGTGGGCGCGCAGTGCCATTTTTCCTTTTTTTGGGCCTAAAATGGGCCATTTTGTGCTCAGCATGGTTCTTGGTCCAATGGGCCAGGTATCTTTGGGTCTGAAAAGAGGGGGGGTGCGTCGTCCATCGTCCATGTCCCGTTGTCATCATCGCCAATTAGGGGATAAAAAAAATCAGTGTCTACAGTGTGCCCCTCTTTGGCCGGGGCTTGTGCCAACAGCCGAAGGGTAAAGACAAAAGACCAACTAATTTTGTCACCAAGAGCATGTACTGCTGACGCTTTGCTCAAAGGCGGCAGAGTTGCTAAAAATAGGCGGTTAATCGCGATGAAATATTTCGATAATCCTCAAAAGAAAAACTTGGAAGAACAAAATCTTTATTGCTCAAACAATTTTTGAGGGTGATAAGGCACCGCTCGACCGAAGACCTAGGTAAGGCACCACTCGGACCACCAGATCGAATATGAGGGACTCCACTGGGATAAAATTTTGGGGGTGATAAGGCACCACTCAGCCGAAGATCTAAATAAGGCACCACTTGGCCCGAAGATCCAATTTGAGGGCGATAAGGCACCACTCGCCCGAAGACCCAATTTGAGGGTGATAAGGCACCACTCAACCAGAAGTCATACTTGGATGGTTATAAGGTTCCACTTGACCGAAACCATCAAGTTTGGAGGGTGATAAGGCACCACTCGACCGAAGATCTAGATAAGGCACCACTCCCGAAGATCCATTTGAGGGTGATAAGGCACCACTCAACCAAAAGTCAAACTTGGATGGTTATAAGGTTCCACGAAACCATCAAGTTTGGAGGGTGATAAGGCACCACTCGATCGAAGATCTAGATAAGGCACCACTCGGCCCGAAGATCCAATTTGAGGGTGATAAGGCACCACTCAACCAAAAGTCAAACTTGGATGGTTATAAGGTTCCACTCGACTGAAACCATCAAGTTTGGAGGGTGATAAGGCACCACTCGATCGAAGATCTAGATAAGGCACCACTCGGCCGAAGATCCAATTTGAGGGTGATAAGGCACCACTCAACCAAAAGTCAAACTTGGATGGTTATAAGGTTCCACTCTACGAAACCATCAAGTTTGGAGGGTGATAAGGCACCACTCGATCGAAGATCTAGATAAGGCACCACTCGGCCCGAAGATTCAATTTGAGGGTGATAAGGCACCACTCAACCGAAAGTTAGTATTGAGGGATTTCACTGGGGATATTTTATATATATATATATATATTTTTTATTTTATTTTATTTATTTTATTATTATTATTATTATTTTTTTTTTTTATTTATTTGTTATTTTTTTTTTTTTTTGGGTCCACGGCGCCCTGTGGGGGTCCGCACGGCCCCGTGTATGGGCGGCACCGTGCTTGCACGGCCCCGTGTGCACGGCACCGTGCCAGACTTCACGGCTCCATGGGCAATCCTCCATGGCGCCGTGGGCCGCTGTTCCGCAGGACCGTGGAGTATTCCACGGCGCCGTGGGCGCGATAGAGAATTTATAAATAGAGGGTTCCCTCCCTCATTCCTTCACTCCCATTTCTGCTGCGAAGCTCTGCTGTTTTTTATTTTCGACTTCAAACCCTGTTTATTTGCTCACACCATGTCTTTCCACCTACGAGGACGCTAGTCTCACCGGGAGCCACTACTCGGTACCACTGATCGCGATGCACGGGCTGTATGGTATCTTTCAGGGGTCACCCTGGCCGACACGGCCCGCCATGGTTATCGCTCCATATGGGGCCAGGTCAGTATTCTTACTCTTTCCCTTTCAATTTATGCATTTATTTATATTAGCTTCATACTGCATAGATTAGAGGTAATGCCCCTAGATTCTGCCCCAATGCTCCTAATGGCACGCAAATGTAGGTAATGCCCCCAGATATCATCTTAGGCACCTAGCAGCACACAAATTTAAGCGAGGCCATCAGACAAATATTCTAAGTGTCTTTTGGCATGCAAATCTAGGTAATGCCTCTAGATACCCTCCTAGGCACCCGGTGGCATGCAAATCAAAACGAGGCCATCAGACACTGCCCTAAGTATCCTTTGGCACGTGAATCTAGGTAATGTCTCTGATACCCTCCTAGGCACCTAGTGGCACACAAATCAAAGCGAGGCCATCAGACACTACTCTAAGTGTCCTTTGGCACGCGAATCTATGTAACGCCTCTAGATAACCTCTTAGGCACCTAGTGGCACACAAATCCAAATGAGGCCATCAGACACCACCTTAGGTGTCACTTGGCACACAAATCTAGGTAACGCCTCTAGATACCCTCCTAGGCACCTAGTGGCATGCAAATCAAAGCGAGGACATCAGACACCACCTTAAGTGGCCTTTGGCATACAAATCAAGGTAATACCTCTAGATACCCTCCTAGGCACCTAGTGGCACACAAATCTAAGCGAGGCCATCAGACACCACCTTAAGTGTCATTTGGCATGCAAATCTAGGTAATGCCTCTAGATACCCTCCTAGGCACCCGGTGGCATGCAAATCAAAGCGAGGCCATCAGACACTGCCCTAAGTATCCTTTGGCACGCGAATCTAGGTAATGTCTCTGATACCCTCCTAGGCACCCGGTGGCATGCAAATCAAAGTGAGGCCATCAGACACTGCCCTAAGTATCCTTTGGCATGCGAATCTAGGTAATGTCTCTGATACCCTCCTAGGCACCTAGTGGCTCACAAATCAAAGCGAGGCCATCAGACACTACCCTAAGTGTCCCTTGGCTCGCAAATCTAGGTGACTCCTTCTTTTACAGCCTCTCCCTCTTTCTCTCTTTTTTTTTTTTTTTTTTTATTTAATTGTTTAATCGTTGTCCTCACTATCTCGGCTAACCATTTGCCTTATTTTTCTTTGCAGGGCGGCTCCCTTCCTTTGCCCAAGAAATATTGTGGGCTGGAGGCTATTTCAGAGTGGTACCGCACACTTTGCCTAGCGGTACAGTCGCGGGTTGTTCGAACCGGGCTGGGGCACATCGCCTCGTCCCTGGCTTGTGATGGACAGTCCGACTATGAGAGCTCTGATAGAGAGGTGGTGGCCGAGCACCCATACATTTCACCTTCCCTTTGGTGAGGCGACGGTCACCCCTTTAGATTTCTACATGATCACGGGACTCCCCTTTGGTGGATTACCCGTGACACTGACTCCGAAGGAGAGGATTATAGCCTCGGTAGAGCCATCAGAGCACCTGGAGTACTACAGGCAGCAGTTGGGGATTGCCGTTACAGGAGAGAGATCCCCGCGTCGGTCCCGAGGGGTAGCTGGGATGAGAGGGTTGTTCTGAGACAGTCGCCATCCGTCCTTCGAGGATCAGCAGGCTCGATGCTTCCTCCTATTCTTGCTGGCGGAGGTGATCTTCAGCGATATGACGGGTACGATGACAGCCGACGCCGCATATGTTTGCTTCTTTGAGCATTTTGACATGGCCGTGGGCTACGATTGGGGGGGCTCGGCGCACGCCTACTTCCTGGATATGTTAGATTATCTGGTTGTGGGGTCACCGAACCTGATCGAATGCTGCTATGTCTTATGGGTGAGTTCTCTCAACTTTGCCTTTTTCTCTTTTCCCTCTCTTTTTTTTTTTGTTTTCATTTTATTCTTACTTTTTTGAGCTCATTTATGATTGCCTATTATAGACGTGGAGCTATGAGATCCTTCGGTTTCGGGTCCCTACTTTCAGACCTGGGGATGACCCCAGAACCACCTTTCCTCGGACTACGCGATGGTGTAAGTCCCACTTGCTCAGGAGCGGTCGCCATAAGGACCTTGGGTCCATTCGCGGCCTCCTGAACGAGCTACAGCCGACCAAGGTAAATTTAAAGTGATTGTTATCTTATTTTCTCTTTTCTCCTCTTCCTTTTTATTTTTGCATTGATCTGATGTCTCTCTTGACAGGCTTCTCTCCGTCCTTATTTGGGGGAGGTGATTTTAGAGCCGGACATGTTTGACAGGGCCTCAGCTCTCTCCACTCGCAAGGTCCTTTTTGAGGGCCCATGGGGGTTTGCTTTTTACTTGGGAGAGCGAGTATCCCTGCAGTGGTCTGAGGCTCGCTTGGTGCCCTGCCCTCCTCCTGCTCTTGTCCATCTGCCAGGCTTGATGGATCGAGATGAGATCAGGCACTGGAGGGTTGGTGAGCCCGCAATTGGGTTGGTGCTAGCCGAGACGGACTACGCCGACTTCCTTCTTTGAGAGACAGTCTGCGTCCCCCTCACCCACGAGGGTCCTCAGGTTAGATCTTCTCCATTTTCCCCTCTTCTTCTTAGATTGTTAATCTATCTTTTATTCTAATGTGTTTTCTCCTCTTGACAGTTTCCAGGTCGCCCCATGATTCCAGGGTCCTATGGTGGTGGGAGTTCTTCTCGCGCCTCCCGAGTAGGGGAGGTGGAGTCAGGTGTTGGGCCTTCTAGAGAGGTTCTAGCCCTGCGGATTGTTGGTCCAGACGACCACATTCCAGGGTATCGTTCGTGGTTCATTCGCCACCACGAGCCTGGGATGGTTGAGGCCATCTTTCCACCCCCTCGGGCTGCGGATACAGACCTAGGCCTCCCTCTTCCTTATGACGAGGTAAGCACATCCAACTTTCCTAACTTCATCCATTATTTTTCAAACTCTTGACATCTTGGGTGGTTATCATGTTTAGGTGGATGCGAGCCGATACGCCAATATGAGGCGCATGATGGCGAGCATGGATGAGATGATCATCTCGCGTGTGGACGCAGGCCATAGTATGGTAATACTTTGTCTCTTCCCCCCCCCCCCCTTTTCTTCTTTCTTTTTTTTCTTTCTTTTTTTTTTGATTTCAATTTTTGTTATTTCTTGCTTATCTTTTGATTTTCCTCTCTCTCTCTTTCTCTCTCCTTTTTTAGAGGGTTGAGCTCGACCATTGTCGGAGAGAGATTGAGAGACTCAAGCTTGCAAATGATCAGCTGCAGTTCAACCTTACGCGGGCTGAGGTCGAGAGGGATGCCTTGATAGCGTCCCAAAGCGGAGAGGGGGGAGGCTTGGACGTTGACGATTATTCCCCTGAGTCATGACTGCTCTTCTTTTTTTTTTTTTTTTTTTTTTTCTTTTGTATATTTTTTTATTTGGAGATATTGTTACACTTATGTACATTTATTTTCCTTCCCTTCTCTTTTTTGTTTATACACTTTGGTATGGATACTGGTGCAATTTTTATGTATACTTTTCTTCTCTTTTTTTTTTGTACACAAACGAATTGTCTATGAATTCATTGGATATTTCTTTCTTTGAAATACACATGAGACTCCATCCCTTTCCTTAGAAGCACAAATTCCATTGGTAAATGGTTCCATTACATGAGCAAGGACAGAGAAATTGAGAAAAGAAAGACAGACAAGTAAAGATAGGAACATCCAATTGATATCACTTATTTGTAACATTTTTTGGATAATAGCATCACCACTTCTTGTGTCACATCTCTAAGGTTCTGAAATTTTCCATCTTAGGTTGTTCCTGCCTTGGAGATACTAAGGAAGTGATATAAAAACTGATGTGAGTTAAACCCATGAATCTCACATAATTGTTCCCTGATGTTTCTGATTTTTCTCTCTCGGCCTTCATCCAAGGGCGGTTCCAATGGATTTCTTGGACATCTCTCTCCTCCGGATATTTCTTCCAGTCTTGGACCTTGTGGAATTCTGACTTTTCCCTTTGTATTTGATAATGCATAGGCCGGAGATGAGGACACGGAATTGGTGCGACCAATTTTAGTTTTTCCATCAACCACATTTGGAATACCGCTGGAGATCCATAAAGGAAATCTGTACCGTATTTCTGAGACTGACTCATGGTATCAAACCCTTTGAATGTTTCTGCTAAAACAGTAGGAGCGATGTCGCATCCTTCTTCAATTTGCCTCACCACTTCTGCAATTATTGACGGCATGCCTTTTCCTGGAGATGCTAACAAGTACCTCCCAATCATACAGAATAAGTATGCCCACTTTCTGCGCTGGATCTTTCTTTCTTCTTCAAATCCGTTGTTGTTGAAGATCTTCACAACTTTCAACGCATCCACCTTGTCATAATTGAGAACTTGCTTTAACTCCTTCTTATTCATGGCAAAGAAATCTCCCAAATTTTTGAAGAAGCTGTTCTTTCTTCATAGTTGGGAGGAACGACTTTCCTCGGGGGTGACATCATGCAAGCCCTGAATTCTTCAATGGTCGGAGCCACCGGACTTTTTCAAGTGAAACGTGTGCAATTGGGGGTTCCAGATTCTTCGACACTTCCCTTAGTAAATCATGATGGAGCTTGAAACAACCGATCCTTCCCAATACTATCAGATGGTGATCCTCTAGGAGTGTAGGCTCGTCCACATTCATCCGGAGAGTCCACTGACACAACTGTTCATCGAGTCCTTCTTTCTTTGATCCTCTCATGCTACCTGTATCAAGGATGGGGTTAGCATTTTACGACACAGAATGAATAAATCCTTTGTTAATAACCAGCTCTAGATGACTTTTACTTCTAAGCTAGGTCAAGGAATGGAAGGCCAAATGGCAAGATTTACCCATATGTGCAAGGGACGCCGGCTGGCGGAATTTATGGGAGGAAACCGATACAATGCCTTCTTTTTTTTTTTCTTTTTTTTTCTTTTTTTTTGAGACCGTACCCAAATACATCGAGTTGCCTACGTATCCCTTCGGAGGAATCAAGTCTAACGTAGTTCAAATTGCTTCACATATCTCAGAGAAAATACTTCTTTAGTTGGTCCATATTGACCAGGCCCCGAAGATCTTCTCCGTCAAGATCAGAGAGTTGGACCGCCTGTCCTGGCAATATGGTCTTGACTTTGTAGGGTCCACTCCAATTGGGTCAGAATTTTCCTCTTGGGTCATGGATTGGAGCTCACTGCTCTCTAAGGACCAAATCTCCCTCCTCAATGCTCCGAGTGCAGACACCTTTATTGAATGCCCTAGCCATTCTTTGCTGATATTTCTTGAGATTATCCATGGCCTTCATCCTTTTCTCATCCAGGAGATTGAGCTCTTCGTACCTAGCCCTTACCCATTCTCCTTCTGGCAATTGACTATCGAGTAAGACTCGAAGAGAAGGGACCTGAATTTCTACCGGTAATACGGCTTCCATCCCATATACCAGAGAATATGGGGTAGCTCCGGTAGAGGTTCGGATAGATGTCCGATATGCCCATAAAGCTAGTGGAAGTTTCTCTGCCCAGTCATTGTGTGTATCTGCCATCTTTTGCAATATGACCTTCATATTCTTGTTGGCTGCTTCTACTGCTCCATTAGTTTGTGGTCGGTAAGTAGTAGACTTATGCCTCTTAATGCCAAATTGGTTGCAGAGTTCTTCCACTTTTCCCCTGAAATGCAGGCCTTGATCTGAAATCAACTGTTGTGGCACCCCGTATCTGCAGATGAGATTCTCTTTTATGAACTTTGCCACCTTGGCAGAAGTTAGGACTGCATAAGATTGAGCCTCTACCCATTTTGTGAAATAGTCGATGGCGACTAACACGAATTGATGTCCATTTGAAGCCTTTGGAGTTATTTTTCCAACCACATCAATTCCCCAAGTAGAAAATGGCCAAGGGGCATTTAATGAGTGCAACTCTGTCGGAGGAATATGAATGATGTTGGCAAATATCTGGCATTTATGACCTCGCCTTACGAAGGTAGCACATTCAGCTTCCATAGTGGCCCAATAGTATCCCATCCTGAGAATTTTCTTGGCCAGCATCCTTGCATTCATGTGTGGTCCACATATTCCTTGATGGATTTCTTCCATGATGATTTGAGCCTGATCCTCATCCACACATAATAGTTGGATACCATCATAAGACCTCTTATACAACAAGTTTCCTTGGAGGATGAACTGAGTGGCATATTTTCGTAAATGCCTCTTCTCTCTTTCTGAAAACTCTTCAGGATATCTCCTTTCCTTGATGTAGTCGACCACTGGAGCATACCAAGGTCTTCCATCCTCGGTGAGCGTGTTGACTGGTTCTCCATATGCTGGGCAAGTCCTTCTTTCTATTAGGAAGGGCTGGATCTTGTCTTGAGTATCACATTCTACCATAGACACTAAAGTGGCTAGAGCATTGGCGAACCGATTGCTATCCCTGGGCAGATACTCAAAAGAAACTTCCTTGAAGCATTGCGTCAGTTGTTCCAGATAGACTTGGTAGGGCTTCAACTTCTCATCCTTAGTCTTCCACTTTCCTTGTGTTTGACAGATCACTACAGAGGAATCCCCGTAAACTTTAATTTTGTCAACTCCTACAAACAGAGCCATTTCTAACCCAATGGCACAAGCTTCATACTCTGCTATGTTATTGGTACAACTAAATTCCAATCTGAAGGCCATCGGCAAGTAAAAGTCTTCTGGGGTTATCAATAACACCCCTGCACCAAATCCTTTTTGATTGGCGGCTCCATCAAAGTACAGTCGCCACCCCTTAGTTGGTTCGGCTTCCACGGAGTACAAATCTTCATCTGGGAAGAGGTCCTCTGTTGCTCGGGAATCATGCTCTGAGGGAAATGCTGCTAGATGGTCAGAGATTGCTCGCCCTTTCACAGACTTTTGACTGACAGAAGTTATGTCGAATTCTGATAATAGCAACAACCACCTAGCCATCCTTCCTGTCAATGCTAGTTTCTCGAAGAGGTACTTAATGGGATCCATACGAGAGATCAACCTGACGGGATGTGACACCATATAGTGCCTCAGGCGCTTAGTTACCCAAACCAGAGATGTACATGTCTTTTCTACTGGGGCATATCGAGTTTCATACTCGATGAATTTCCTGCTCACATAGTAGATTGCATGCTCTTCTCCATCCGCCTTGCCAACTTGGGCCATCATTTATCCGACCGCTGTTTCTCCTACTGACAAATATAGGAGCAAAGGTTCACCGAACACTGGAGGGACAAGTATAGGAGGAGAAAGTAGATACTCTTTGATTTTCATAAAGGCATCTTGACATTTCTCGTTCCATTCTTTCGGCTCTTTCTTCCTTAGGAGTTTGAAGATAGGTTCACAAGTGGATGTCAACCGAGATATGAATCATGTACTGGATGCGGCCCAAAAACCCTCGTACCTCTTTTTCTATTCGGGGTGGTGGCATTTCTGTGATGGCTTTTATTTTGTCACGGTCCACTTCTATCCCTCTTTCGCTGACAAGAAATCCCAGTAATTTTCCTGCTTTGGCCCCAAACACACACTTCTGAGGGTTCAGCCTCAGCTTGTATTCTTTGATTCTTTCAAAGAACTTTCTGAGAGCTACAACATGGCCTTGTGGGTCAATAGATTTGACTATCATATCATCGACATATACCTCTACTTCTTTGTGTATCATGTCATGTAGTCGTGGCCGCTCTTTGATATGTTGCCCTAGCATTTTTCAACCCAAAAGGCATTACTTTGTAACAAAACGTGCCCCAGGGTGTGGTGAAGGCAGTTTTCTCCCTGTCCTCCGGGCACATACTAATTTGGTTATATCCTGAGAAACCATCCATGAAGGACCGTAGAGCATGGCCTGCAGTGTTGTCTACCAAAATGTCAATGTGGGGTAACGGAAAATCATCCTTCGGGCTGACCCTATTTAGGTCACGAAAATCCACACACATTCTGACCTTCCCATCTTTCTTAGGGACTGGGACAATATTGGACAACCATTGAGGGTACTGAGTTACTTGAAGAAATCCTGCATTCCATTGTTTGATTACTTCTTCCCTGATCTTCTCACTCCATTCCAGCCGCATCCTTCTTAACTTCTGCTTGACTGGGCGAGCCTTCGGATATGTTGGTAATTCATGTTGCACAATCTTTGGATCGATGCCAGGCATGTCCTTGTAGGACCAGGCGAAGATTTCCTCAAATTCCTTGAGGAGAGAGATCATTTGGGATGTTTCGTTATTATTGAGAGAAGCACCAATTTTGATTATTCGAGGGCATTGATCGGTCCCTATATTTATGGGGTGGGTATCCTCTCGGACGGGTTAAGCTCTTCTTTGCACCAATTGTTCTAACAGATTACGATGTTCAAAGACATTATCATCATCAGAAGAATAGGAAGAAGAAGAAGAAACATACTCAGAATCAGTAATTTCATTCATGATAAAGGGAAGAGTACAGACAGACCCAATGGACTGGACATTTCCACCGGACTCAGATATAGACTCAGATACAGACTTAGACAGGACTATGCTAGAGTTGGTTACAACTTCAGATTCATCAATATGGAAATCCTCCATCATTCTTGCCCAATTCTCTACGGATCCTTGGAGAGGTTGTATGAGAAGATGTGGTGCCGGTCCTTCTTCTTCTTCTTCAATGATCACTGCTACTTCGAACAGTTTGTCGATCCCTTGATCCCCTGTGACTTCTTTCTTGCTGGCTTGATCCAATTCCATGGCTATCCAGTCTACTTCGTTCTTACGAATATTTCAAGTCTTGGTAGACGTTCGCCTGTTCTTGATTGAACCATGGTTCGGATTTCCCAAGAAGGGAAGTCTTCTCCCTCTTTCACGAAGTACCCGTTCAGAGTCTTAAAATATGGCTCACCATTTGCTGTACTATTCTTCTGTCCTGTGGTTTTCTTCCTTGGGTTCTTCAGGTTAAACCCTAATCCACAATGGTTGGCATTGGCTGGTATCTCCGGGAACGCCGGTACCCCCTGTTGGTTTTTACCCAATCCCAATCCAGGGAAATATTTCATCTTTCTCATAATCTTTACAGAGGCTTCGCTCCATATTATCAGGAATTTCCCTAGACTCTGGTCTTCTTCACTCGCAGAGGTAGTACAAATGTGGCCGATTTCAAACCCACCCAACTGTACTTCTTGCGAGGATGAACCGCCTACTTTAATGTTGGCCAAAGTGTGTACCATTTCTGGGTCTCCAAAAATGGTAATCACTTTCTGATCATATATGAACTTCAGCTTTTGATGAAGACTTGATGCTAGGGCTCCTGTTGAATGTAACCATGGTCTTCCAAGCAACATATTGAAGGATGCTTGAATGTCGATGACTTGGAAGTCTATGGTAAAGCAGGCTGGTCCAATCTTGGCACTGGTGGTAAGAATCCCAATCACCTCCCTTCTGGAATTGTCGTATGCCCTGATGGTTTGACTGGACGACTTCATTTTGTCTAGAGATAAACCCATGTATCTGGCTGCTTTGAGGGGCATCACATTGAGGGCGGACCCATTGTCTATCAGAACCTGGGGGACCTGATTCTTGTTACATTCCACCGTAATGTAAAGTGCCCGGTTGTGATTCTTTCCTCCTGGGGGTAAATCCTCTTCTGAGAAAAAGAGTGACTGAATGGCATAAGTGGCCCCCACTATGTGAGATAATTCTTCAGGCCCCATTTCTATGGGCACTTGAACCTTGGTAAGAGCTTTCAGAATAGCTTCTCGGTGGGTTGGTGATGCCATTAATAAACCCCAGATTGAGATGTTGGCTTGGGCTTTCTTCAATTGGTCTAGTACCCGGTTTTCTGGCTCAACAACTGCCGTGGACTGGCTAGACTGATATTTTTCCACTGTCAACTCTTTATTCTTGAAGTTTCGGCCACTCCTGGTTTTTGCCACCTCTGACTCTCTTTCTTTAATGACCAACCGGACTGGGCAAAGGTCCCCATCTTCTTCGTCACTATTAGTGATGATGAGAGGACCCTTGGGACAAATTCGGGTTTTACCTCCTTCATCAGACAAGGCCACGATAGACTTCCGGGCTTGATTTAGGATTCCTGACAGGGTTTCTCACTTTTCAGCAACCTGCTGGATTGTATGGGGTTCTTCTGGTATCAATTGGCCAATGGCATGAAAGGCTTCCGAAGCCGCTTGGTACATCTTCCTTGCTTCCGTCAATGACTCATAGAAGCTGTGATCCTTCTTTTCTCCTTGAGAAACTGAACTTTCAGACCTCTTTTCTGGGGTTGAAATAACTGGGTGGATATTCCCTGTTGGGTCATTTACTGCTTCTCCCTCATTGACATGACACATATAGAAATCATCATGTGCTCTTGCCCATATGCGGTATTCTCTGTCACCCTGATACAGAGACGAGGGAGGAGTCCCACACAGGTCTTGTGTCAAGGCCAAAGTTAACTTTACAGAGTTTTCCAAATGGAGAATTGCTTGAGGGAGCACCCACTGTTCTCTAACAGATTCCAGCTATTGAAGCTCCTCTTGGTACTTATCATCCAAGACCACCGTCCTCATGAGTGTTTCCTGGATTTTATCTACATCCCGGTAGATCTTGTTCACCCGGAATGATAATTCCCATGGTGCGGGTCCACAAATGTTCTCATACTTCTCCAGACGTGTCCTTGGTTGCCAAGGTTCCTCATCTTCCGTTTCTTCTTCCCCTTCAGACACTTCAACATTGGATTCCTCTGATGCAGATTCTTGCTCACTTTCATCTTCTTCAGATGATTGTTCTTCTTCCAACGGCTCTTCCCCTTCATCATCGATGCCCATAGGAAAGATACCTCTGGTGGGGTCAATCTGAAATTCCCCAAGGCTGATATCATTAATCCATGCGTCCCATGTTTCACTTCTTCGGGGTGGATCTGGATAGGAGAATGAATCTGAATACAAGACCAGGTCTTCTAGAGGAGTTCCGAACAGATCACAGGCCAAAGCATTGACTAACCAAGTCATATTTTTCAGCTCATGGAGGTTCGAGCAAGTTCATCGCTCTCATTTGGCATCACCAAGCTCTCACAATGTGCTGCAAAGTTACTACACACCAGATCTGGAAATAGAGAAGTAGCCTTGTACAGGATCTCTTGAGTATGGGTGGAAACATCGAGTATATCTGCGACCTGATAGAAGGCGCTCATGTTCCAACGCTCAAAATCTTCTCTGGACACCGTCCAGTGGCCTCTAGGAACCTCTGGAGATGATATCTCCTCATCATCTCTGCTTTCATACTCATCTGATGATATGGGTTGAATAAGGCTGGTAGGGTCATTATCATCATCGCTTCCAATGTTATTTACCCAATCCATCGCTTCTACTCCTTCATCCTCCATCGTTGGACTTTGCTCGGCATACTCTGTCCATCCCTCGTGGATATCTTGGTCGTCTTCCTCATCGAAGCTGTTGTCAATATCTCCCCCTATATAGGCAAGAGAGACATCTTTGGTCAGAGCTTGTCCAATAGCTAGTGCTGAAACTGCTTTAAGGAGCTGAGGCGTGACTCTGGTGATTTCAGTCCCTCCTTCTTCTTCAGGAACCAGGTGAGATATTTCAGATGATGAGAAACCATACTTGCACAATGCTATCATTATCTCGAGACCCTCTAATCCATACTCCAAGAAATCCAACTTCCGAAGCCGGTTGATGGATGCTATACCTCTACCTTGGTCACATGGTTGCCCGCCTGTTCGGATATTCCCTTCATAGTTGGTTCGGGCACAATAAACGTAAATCTGCATCCTTCCTGCCCGTGCTTGCCGTGACTGCTGGATGGGCTGGATCAATGTGGTAGGATCTTGGAATGGTGTCTCTTCCTGCAGCATGTTCACTGATCCCGTAGACGACTTTGGGGAATAGGTCCCCTTTACCAGTGGTTGTGAGATTTTCCATGTAGGTATCTGGTATTCTACTTATGTGGCACCTTCTGACTTTGGATGATAGAAAGGGGAATCGGGTCGATCCACTTCCTGAGACACCTCTTGTCGAATCTGTGGTTCTTTTTCCTCCTTGAGTTTCTTGGTCAACATTGCTATATAGACGTGTGCCTTCATTAGCTTCCTCTTCCCGACTGGATGAATCAAGGTAGTAGGATCTGCTTGCTCGGCACCCTCTTGAAGCATATTCACTCCATGGTTAGGTAGAGGATTTGTGGTGACATTTGGCGGCTGCTTCTTCTGAAGTTCAATTTTACCCTCGTCAATCAAGTCCTGGATCGCATGCTTAAGAGCTAGGCATCTATCCGTATGATGGCCTTGTTGGTTGTGGTAATGACAGTACAGATTGGGCTTATACCAGGTAGGTGGATTGTTCAAATCCATAGGCTTAGGAGGAACGGAATTGATCATTCCCTGTTTCTTGAGTTTGGTGAATAACAACAAGGGCATCATTCCTTCAAAGTTGAAATTCCTCCTGGGTGCTTCAGATTCAGTTTGGATCACGAGAGGGGTGGATCCTGTGGCTACCACCTGGACTTCTGCCGCCTGGCTGCTTGTCCCTACAGCATTTCCTCCTTTGGCTCTTGGGCTTTTCCTTGCCGAATAGCTTCCTGATGCTTCACGGGTCATACCCTGATTCTGCCTTTCTTTAAAGATCTTATCTTCAATCTTCTTCCCGATTGTTATAAGAGCATCAAATGTTTTGATGTGCTGGTTGTATATCTTCTCACGGTACTCCCCATACAGATTTTCTAACAATATCTTGACTTGCACCTCCTCAGTAGGGCGATTCCACATTTTTGCGGCCTTCTCCCTGAACCGTATGATGTAGTTTGAGAACTCTTCACTTGGTTCTTGCCTCAAGGTTTCCAATTCTCTTCGAGTAATGTCCATCTCAGTGTTGTATGAATATTGCTTAGTGAAGGCTTTAACCACAGAGGCCCATGACTGGGTTTGGGTGTGATCAAGCTGGGTTAACCATCTCAAAGCAGATCCGGCCAAAGAATATAAGAACGCCTGTCCCATTTGGTTTTCAGAAAGTCCCCATGATCTGGCAATGGTGGCAAAAATCTTGAGATGAGCCCTAGGATCTCTCGATCCGTCGAACTTATCCAATTTCCATTTGAAATCTTCGGGGATTTTCCCCTCGGGAAAGAACACCAGGTCTTCTTCATCTTTTTCTTTGACTTTGCCCTTGACAACCACTTCCAACTCGGCCACTTTTTCTCTCATTTTCTTCTCCCTTTCAGTCTTAGGAGGGTCCATAGGGTGGCTATCTTCCCCTTCTTCTACTGGTATGATGATTGGAGTCTTGAGGGTTGTGGGGTTAGTTTTTTGGACTTCTTGCTCTGCTGGTCCAGCTATGGATCCGCCCCTAGATAGTTCATTGACCGACTGAACTAGTTGTGCCATGAGTTGCCGCATTTCGGCCATGTCTACTTGCAGCCTATCCACTCGATCTTCAACGTGACTTTCAGACAAATGATCCTCCGGAGGATTCATGTTACTCACAAGTGATATCTCAGAAGATGAACTAGAAGAATGAGAAGGAATCAGGGATCTTGAGGAGAATGGTGGGTTGGCTCGAGTCAACCTTCTGTCGCGTCGGACCCAGATGGATAAGGACGGAATCGTGCTTCTACGAAAGAGAGAAGAATACCTAGTTTAGACCCTAAGAAGGCTAAAGAAGAATTTTATTTTATTTATCTTTTTTTTCGTTTGTGATTTTTTGTATTTTATAACATTTGTTTCATTTTATTATTTTATTCGACTCAAGTAATCGGAGTGGTCATCAGAGTTTCAACAGACTCCTTCTGAGACCAAACTTCGAATGCCATCATTGCCCAAGCATTTTCGAACACAACAAAAAACAAACAAAAGAAAGATCCTAGTTACCGGGTCATTGATGATTATGTCTGGAGTCAAGATGAGATGCCTTCTTTTTTTTTTTTCTCGAGGGACATGTAAGGTTCCATTATATGGAAGTGGATTTCCATTTTTCTTTGAGGGACCATCACGGGACTATGAAATTCCTTATCTTTGGCGGTATCTCATATCAAAACCAGGTTAATCGTCAAATGACCCTAAACTCGGTCTTTCTTACAGCTAACAAAGGTTAGTTTGTGTCGTATCCTAATCATATGCGGTCTATTTTCCTATATGATGCATGTAATGGGTAGGCTTTCATAGGACAGAACAAGGCCACCCTTGACAGAACCGATATACCTATCGCTCGTGGTCGCGAATTATAGGCACGTTGTTCTTTTAATATACCTGGAGAATAGGTCACACAAACTCAGAGTAATCGAGCTAGTGCCTTTTTTGAGTGGCAGAACACTCCACAGCACACTAGTGAATACCCTCGCTGGTGATTCTAAACTCGTACAGTAAATATCAAGGGCTGTAGCTTCACCGCGAATTACCCATGACTACTCATGGGGTCCAACGACTAACTACGAGGGTAAGAGGAGTTCCCATGTAGTGTATGTGTGTAAGAGAGTGGTACAGGAAGCGGCTATCATCCGATCTCAGAGTACTTAGTATGACGTGCCTCACCTCCCCGGGGGTAAAGGCACGACAGGGAGTACCCTCGCCGTTTGATTTCACTTCGAGCACTATGCATGATGCGGTTAGTACACACAAAGGTTAGCCAGACAAATATATTATGGTATTTATTTATTCATTTATTTATTTTTTTGTATTTTGTTTTGCATATTTTTTTTTTTTTTTATCATATTTTTTTTTCTTTTTATAAAAGTTTAGAGAGAACATTCTGTCATTTATTGATAGCACCTATTTAGAGAGTTTGACCTCGGGTGGACATTTGCCCACCATATCCCCAGTGAAGTCGCCACTGTAAGTACTGTGGTCCTCCGAGACGAAGGTTTCCTCAGCCCTTCTTGCTAGTGTACTAGTGACATAGGGTTTTGGGAGATACATGTGTGTGTGTGTATGGATGTGGATAACATTGTCAATATATGATAAATAGGGGATTGGGATCATGCATTAAAATATGTTAACCTAATGAGAAGTCACCACCTAGGGTTAGGGCCTAGGACCCATTAAGTGTAGCCCTACCCGTGGTGAGCGGAATCGGGCTACGTGACTCCATATGGTCCAACCAAAGGTTCAGGTAAGGGGTCAGGTTACGAGTGTGGGAAGGTGTTAGGCACCCACCTCGCCCGGCCGAAGCCGGTCTCTCTGTGTTAGATGCTACGTAAGGACGAATGTTGTTTCTCTCTTATTACGGGGATGGGGGATATTATGAACTACATTCAGGTGCTATGAATTAAACTAAAGTACAATAAACTACATTATATATGTGGAAAGTGCAGATTAAAGTGGTAAAATATGAAAGGACTACATTGGATCGACAAAATGCAATAATTATACCTGTATGGTTGTATGCCCCTGGCTCAGGGGAGATGGACGAATGGACCGACGCTGCTTCTTTCTCGGCAGAGTAACGGCTCTTTCGAGTGATTTGGAAAAGAGTAAACAGACAGAATAACGTCTGTAACAAGGGAGTTTCGATGGTTATCCGTGCACAGACGGGATACCAAAGCTAAGGAGCCAAAGCGCTCTATACTCAGAGGGACAATCGAAGGATCTGTCCACCCCAGGGAAACCTCACATACTCACACACTCATGAGAGAAGGAGGAGAAATGAGGGTGAAAAGGGAGAAAAGATGCTAGGAATCACTTGGGGAGGGTCTCTCTACCCAAAATTCCTTGGGAAATGTGGGAGGGGACCCTCCTATTTATAGGGAGGGACCTTTTCTCTCTCCTGGCCGAAAAGTCCTCCACGGCGCCGTGGAGATGTCCACGGCGCCTTGGGGGGCTTTTCCACGGCACCGTGGAAATCTGGTACACCTCCCCACAGTGCCGTGGGAGGGTACCCACGGTGCCGTGGGAAGGCGTCCACGGCGCCGTGGGAATAGTCCACGGCGCCGTGGGCGCGCAGTGCCATTTTTCCTTTTTTTTGGGCCTAAAATGGGCCATTTTGTGCTCAGCATGGTTCTTGGTCCTATGGGCCAGGTATCTTTGGGTCTGAAAAGTGGGGGGGGGGGTGCGTCGTCCATCGTCCATGTCCCGTTGTCATCATCGCCAATTAGGGGGTGAAAAAAATCAGTGTCTACAATAGCATAAGGCAGACACACCTGCACTCCCTCATAAAGAGAGTAACCTAGGGAGGCGGCCATCAAAGAAGGCTCAGTACTGTGGCCCTTGACTGGGACTAGATTGGTCTTGGCCAGGTAGGTCAGGATCCTCTGAGAACTACCAAACTCAGTCAAGTTCACCCGATTTTGGAACTTGTCATATGTGAGCGTCGTATACAAGTGCTTGCACTCTGCCTTTGGGAGGTAAGAATTCAGATCCCTCCCAGGCAAGTGATAGATGTGATCCCCTCCAGAAAACACACCAAGGATCACCCCCAACTCCACCTCATCGAAGGAGATGGGTACCCCCTTCACAAAGGAGGTGACCCGGCACCTCACTGCATCCTCATGAATGGTGATCAGATTAGAGTAGAAGTGTCTGATCAGCTTGGGGTAATAGAACTTGGGGAGTGTCAACATGTTGAACCACCCCAACCGATCAAACCTTTGCCTCACCTTGAAGGCAACCAACTCCTCGGCAATGGCATCTCTTCCCATGAGGATCTTCCTATTATGGAAGTGCTCGTTGAAAAACCCTTCAGCCTCAGCAGACACAAATAGGCTGGCATCAAATGATGCCACTGCGGGAGCCCTATTCCCTCTTTGCCTGGGAGCCATTGTGATTGCTTACCTACACATAAACAATAGAAGACAAGGAATGCACTGATTAATTCAAATGCAAATATTACAATGTACAAAAGGATAAGAGGATACTAAATATAAATGCATGTGGTGGAGTTCCAACAGTACTAAAATGGAGTTAGAAATGAATCAATGCAAGTATAAGGAACATTCTTTTCAAACTCTAGTTTAGAGCTAACCAGATGATCTAATACATGTTTGAAGGTAATTCAACAAACCAATCTCATATAATTGGGAAGGAAGTAATGAAGGCATTTATGCCTTAAAATTTTTCCTAAAAACAGTAAAATTTTGGGGGATTTCTTCTAAGCATTACCTACAAAGTAATCAAATAATCTAACTAAGCCCAAACACATTCAATTAAGAAATTTAGAAAGAAATTTTAAGCACATTCAAACTACAAGATGGTTTTGTCCAAAACAGTGAACTATTTTCAGTTTTGGCAAGGGTTTACCCAACCATTTCAAGAATCCGTGGTGGTGTCAATGTTGGGGATTCTTCCTACTCTAAAGACATCAATGGAATCAAGGAAACATAACTAAGACACCTCTTCATACCACAATGTACAACAAGGATAGGGAAATTAGCAAAAACCCTAGAAAACTATGGAAAAATTCAGGAAAATCAAGCTAGGGAAGAAGGAACGATACCTTGGAGTGCTAGAAGATCGATTCTTGTGTGTTTTGGCTTCAAAACCCCAAGGAGATTGCAATGGAACCTCAAACGGACGATGCCTGGGGCTCCCTTGCTCTGTGGCTCTGTCCTCCCAAAAAGGCCAAATGAGTTTGAACTCGCAACACTACTTTTTTTATGAAAATTCCTCGAACAGACGCATGACCGGATCCACTATTGTGGTTCTGTTCGTAATTCCGTCCAGTATAAAAAGGCCAATTTTTAATGTTTTGAACTACACGGAGTATCGAACGAAACCACGACCTAGGATCCGTCCGATAATCCATATGCTTTGGGACTTTTTACCTTCAGCCTAACTGTTACAATCGCACCTAAAACCTAATATAAAATTATACTATTGTGCCACATAGGTGAGGCAGTAGCATACACCGGGGAATTATTTGCAATGGTCGTCAAGCCAACTCATCAGATCATCGATCGCAACACTGGACTCCCGATTGAGAAGAGGTTCCTTAACCGAGACTGGGGAAGGTTCGTGGATGGCGATTTCCTAGATTGCCCTCCTAGCACTTGTCACAAAGGTGAAGAGGATCGTAAGGAGAACCCGGTGGCCGCGTGCATCAATAAGTGGTGCCTTTGTGCCATGTGCATAAAAAAGAGACTACTGTTCAGGGTTTGGGAACTAAGCTTGGATGAAAGGTGACCAATACCATGGGCATAGTCCTTATCCCAACACTCACATGGTTGGACCCTCCTCGAAGCCCTTAAAGTGTGGGTCAAAGCCCATGACAATTCTTGGCTTACTCAGCCTTGATAGCTAGAACGGAACAACGAACGAAACCACTGTTGGTGAGTCTGTTCGATCGTCCGTTTAAGCTATCAAGGGTATTTTGGTAAGTTTAGTACGTAGGACCCATAACCCTGTACTCCAGACATAGTGTTCTTGTCCCCAAGTGTGGTAGGCCCCACCCTTGGTCTTCACTTGCTTTGTTGGGCCACTTGGGCCCACAAGGCTTAACTTAAATGAAAATGAGAGTTATAACTTAGAGTAAACCAAACAGGGTCTTAGGGCCATTTGACTAAGTAATAAGGACAAGCCTTAGTGGCTCATTCATTTCCACACCAACCAAAAATATGGAAGCTTGGGTTTAGAGAGAAGAAGGAAGTTAGAGAAGGGAAAAGGCAAGTCCAAGGCTGATCAATTGGTGGTGGGTGGCCAAAACTCCCACATTGATTGAGGTAGGCCCTCATCCCATCTCTCTCTCTCTCTTTCCCTTTGACTCTATTTTGGGTTGGGGGATCTTCTTGGGAATGGGTTTCACCTAGGGTTCCACTTGGAACCTAAAGTTATGGACTTGATGAGCTATGGGACCCCACTACTGGGTTCTACACCCAACTACAATCCTTGGAACCCTAACCTCAACCAAATTGCTGACCAATGGCTTTCCCCAACTCTAAAACCCTAGAAATGGTCAAATGGGAGCCAAATGCTTATAAGCCCTAGAATCAATGGAAGGTTAGGATCATGGTGACCCTAGGAAGGCTTAGGACACCCCCTCCTAGCCCTTGGGGTTGATGAATCCTAAGGAAAAAGGCTGGGAGAAGAAAGCCTATGAAATGCCTATGTTGCCTTGAACAGAACAACGAACAGAACCAATTATTGTGCTTACGTCCGTGGTTCCATTCCATATAAATGGGTAACATACTTGGGTGGCACAACGAACGGATCCAAGGAGTGATTCCATCCGTGGTTCTGTTCCTCCTAGCTGGACCTCAGTCCTAGGCGGAACAATGGACGAAAGCATAGGAGTGCCTCCGTTTGATGTTCCGTTCTTCTCAGTTTGATCTCAATCATGGACAGACAGACGAATGGAACCACAAGAGTGCTTCCATTTGATGTTCCATTGCACCCTTTTAGCCAATGCCTGGGCGGATCCAGGGATAGACTCACCTTGCTGCCTCCGCCCCTGAATCCGTTCGTGCTATACTTAATGAAACCAATAAATATTTTTGGGGGACTTCCCTTGGGGCCCCTCCTACAATTTCTAACTATGTTCTCGCATTCTTGGGTGATCTAATTAATACGGGGGAGCATGTATCTGGCAATCCAAATCAACTGCATCGAGCCATACGTGGACGATAAGTGAGTGGGTTTGGGCTCTATTTAGGTTTGCCTATATGCATCTATGCATTTATTAATATTGCTTGCATACATTATGATCATGCTTGCATTATTGCATTTATCTCTTTGGATACTAACGATATGGATAATGAAATGCATGTGATGTGATTCTAATTATATTGGCATGTGGGTTTTGGTGTCGAGTCAAACCAACACTGGGACCCAGGATTGAAAACTGCTATTTGCATGTCAAGATGGCCTGTATGCATCCTGTTGTGCTGGTACCAAGGTGTTAGATGGCATGGGACATTGATACACCCGGAATACCTCTCGACACGATAGGAAGCATGTAGTATACCTTTGGTTAGGACTTCGTCCCCTATGCTACGACCCTTACCAACAGGGGTTTAGGTGTTGGGTAACCAAAGCACCTGATACCTGTGGAGAGTTAGAGAGTCCAGGTCAGGCGTAGTAATGGTTATCGGGGTCTGCCTCTGGGTGGTGATGACAATGGTCAACGCAGGCTCAAATGTGGTAATTTAGGTTATACTGTGGCATCGAAAGGAAGGAACCACAGTGTATTCCCGAATTACCATAGTAGCATATATCTATTGACTTAGCATTGTGTGTTAGGTATAAATTTGATTAATAATGGCATGCACGATGGATTATTTGTGATATTGTGTGTATGTGCATCCCCATCCCCTCACTGGTTCACTGGAGCTAACCCCCGTGTACACAATCTTTTTAGATGATGATACAGGTTCTGGTTGTCTTGCTAGTCTCGAGGTAGAGCCCTCGGGATATGATGATATCGGCATCGGGGATCCAGAGACTGTGATCGAGGAACACAGTGATAGATGCCTGTGTGATGATTGTGCCTATGGGCTGTGGTGATTCTTGGGATGTGGTCCCCTTTTTATTGATTTTTGGGCCTCGAACCTTGTACAAACATGCATGTTATACTATATTTTGTGTAGTTATGTCATGGTCAGTCGGTGATGGCGACGAAACTCTATTATGTATCGTTAGCCGGTTGAACATACTATAACTACTAACTTTTAAATGCTTCCGCTTATACATTTGATGATTGGGAATGTAATATTTAATTCCGTTCTGTACTCTGATATTGATGTGATATTGATGTTAGTTTAGGACTGTGGATTGAGACACTGTATCTGTGATCCTGGTAGTGTTTGGGATGACATGTATCGTCCCAGTCACCCCTTTGTATATTATTAAATTCCTTATTGGAATGGGGGCGTGACAGCATGATATCAGAGCGTGATGCTTTGCACCAACCACAATCTGGCAGGGACTCTTGATTTACTCCATACAACTAGGGTAATTTAAAAGCTTTCAAGACAATAATTGATTTGTGTGCGAACGTAAGAAGAAGACTAGCTAGGTGTGAAAGCTAATAACAGTAGCAATAATAGGACACTACATTGAGAACAAAGACCATATATACATATCTATTCCATATCAGTTCAGCTGAACCATACATAAAAAAAACCTCCCTTGGAGGTAAGCATATCAATCCCGAAACCAAAACAAGATTATAAAATTATAGCTGAAATCACAAGTCCATACACAGGCTAAAAACTAAAAAGTTGAAAACAACCCCAACACTGAAACAAGAAAGGAAAAGATGACCCTGACACTATGGAGCCTAATCCTCCATGTCATCACTATACTCCCCGTCGTCCTCCTCCTCATCATTGCCTTCGTAGTAGAGATAGGCATTGATATCGTGAATGTCCTTCTCAATCCTCTCGAACGTCCTATCATAAGCACTAAACTGACCCCTGATGTAAGTGAATCTCTATGTCATACTAGTGTTGAGCTGGGCCATACTGGTGCCCAACTGACCGATGGCAGCTAGAACGGTACCCATATCGGTACTCCCTGAGCTGAAGGCCCTTGCAGCGGGCTGTACTGGCTCTACATGCTCTTCCTCCTCATCCTCCTCCTCCTGATCATCCTCACCCTCTGCCTCGGGGTAAACTGGTTCCCCGTCACTGAAGAAATCATACTGTATGTGCATTCTGGCAAGAGCGTTGTAACCAAACGGCTCCTCAAAGCTCTCAAATGCAGCCTCACTACTCAGGTCCACTCCAAAATGCAAAAATACTTGGGTAAGCAATCTCCCATAGGGCAGGGCAGCGTGACCTGACACTGGAGTTTGGAGACTGCCTGGGCCATGTGCCTGATGATGGCATAAGGTAAGCACATCTGCTCACCCATACACAAAGCATAGGCCAAGTCGGCTGCCATGATAAAGGGTTCTATGCTGTGCCCCTTGACTGGAACCAGATTGGTCTTGGAGATGTAAGTCAAGACTCTCTGGGAAGGGCCAAATGTGGTGAGATTCTCCCTGTAAGTGAACTTGCCATCTATGAGAACCTTGTACAAGTTCTTATAGGCTGTCTTGGTGAGGCAGGTGTTGGGGTCTCTGCCTGGCGAGTGGTAGACTCTATTCCCCTCATGGGACACATCTAGCACTGTCCCAACTCTATCTCATCGAAAGTGATAGGTACTCCCTTCATGAAGGAGGTGATCTTGCGCTTCACCATGTCCTCGTGGATAAGAACCAAGTTAGAGTAGAACTCGCTAATCAAGGTCGGGTAGTAAAAGGCGGGAAGCGAAAGCATGCTAAACCAACCCAGCCTGTCGAACCTCTGCCCCACTTTGAAGGCTACCACCTCATCCACTACTACATCTCTCCCAGTAAGAATTTTCCTGTTGTGGATGAATTGATTGAACCTCCCCTCAGCCTCTGCAGACACAAACCTATTAGCATTGAATGGAGGAGGTGGTGGTGGCACAACCAGGGCATTCCTTCTTCCCCTAACCATTTTGACCTTTTGCCTACACACAAGAAAACACAAGAAACAAGAAAAAGAGTAGAGGTTAGTTCAATGAGCACTTGAAGCCATTAAAACCCAACCTAAAACAATAAGTGGCAACGAATGGGACAAAGTCTCAATGGCTTATCACACAAGCATTCCCCAAAGGACAACAACTGGGAATTTAAACCATCTTAAACACTACACCAAACAAGGAAGTAGATTCATGAATGAATCTAAACAAGTGTGGGGGATAAGAGGGTATGAAAGCCAAGGTGTGCAACAAATTCCAGACTAATGTATAGGAGCATTTCACACCTAGTTAAGGAGAATTGGAAGAAATCCAATGTAGTGATGGAATCCATGGTAAGTAATCATCTAGAAACCATCTAGACAATCCAATTAGGAGTAAAGGCATCCAATTAACAAGTATAAGTAATGCCTAGAAGGGAAAACATGAGTATATTCATCATACAATGCCTATTCCCCAAAATAGTGGAAAGACAATTCAATTTGGGCTTGATTCTTCCAAGCCCTAGCCCAATTTCGACATGGTGTGAGGTGTGTGGTGTGCAATGTAGTTATCCATAGTAGAAGCAAGAAAGCACACTCATAGCATCATTAATATGAATAATGGATGTTATAAAAATGGAAAAGAAAAGGATAAATAAAAAAACCCTAGAAAACTAGGCAGCAATAGTTGGAAGTAGAGATGAAGAAGGAAAAAAACCATACCTGAGGAGTGTTGAGAGAAGAGGTTGGATCAAGTTGAGCTCCCAAATGCCAAGAGGTTGGAGCGGAGGCACGAACGGATGCAGTGCTCTCTCCTTGCTATGCTCCCTATTCTAACTAAAAAAGCCCCAAATGAGTTTGACAACTCGCGGTAGTGTAATTTGTAAAATTTCACGGACGGACGATCGAACGGAACCAGTCATCATGCTTTCATCCAATCATCCGCCGAGTGTAATGGTTAAGCAATTCAAACTTCTGTGCTAGGCGGATTACTACATAAGATTCATTGAGAACTTCTTGAGAATTTTAGCCCCCATGACTCGACTGACTCGGAAGGGAGTGAAGTTTGAGTGGTCTAGTGATTGTGAAAAGAGCTTCCAAGAGTTGAAGCAAAGGTTAGTTTCCGCTCCAGTACTCACCATTCCTAATGGTATTGGAGGTATGGTGGTTTACAGTGATGCATAAAAAATGGGCCTCGGCTGTGTACCAATGTAAAATGGGAAAGTAGTGGCCTATGCTTCGTGACAACTGAAGGATTATGAAAAGAATTACCCAACTCATAACTTGGAGCTTGCGGCTGTAGTATTCGCTTTGAAAATCTGGAGGCACTATCTATATGGAGAAAAGAGCAAAATCTATAGTGACTACAAGAGCCTCAAGTACTTCTTCACCCAGAAGGAGCTCAACATGAGTTAGAGGCGATGACTGGAGCTGATGAAAGATTATAATTGCACTATCTACTACCATCCGGGTAAGGCAAATGTAGTAACGAATGCACTTAGCCGAAAATCTCAGACCTTGTCACTGGCATCACTGGCTGTCAGTGAGAAACTCATTGAAGAAGCAAAGAAGATGGACCTGGAGTTACTGATAAAGGGTGTACCCTGTCCTTAGCAGCCCTATCAATACAGTCAACATTGGTGGGAAGAATTCGGGATGGCCAGGCATTCGATGAAGGCTTTTAAGAGATTATTGAAGCTATTCAAGAAGACACACAACGGGAACTAGACTTTATATTGACCGAGGATGGCATCCTCATGTTTAGAGAACAGTTGTGTGTGCCTAAGGAGGAGCAGTTGCAAAAGGACATTATGGCAGAAGCCCATAACTCTCCCTATTCTATCCATCCAGGTAGCACCAAGATGTATCAAGATCTGAAGGGACACTAATGGTGGAGCGGAATGAAGAAAGATGTGGCCGAGTTTGTGGCAAAAATGCCTTACCTATCAACAAGTGAAAGCTGATAGGCAGCGACCACATGGTCTACTACAATCCTTGCCTATTCCTGAGTGAAAATGGGAACATGTCACTATGGACTTCATCACCGGGCTACCTCATACACCTGGGGGTGTCGATGCCATATGGGTGGTCGTAGACAGATTAACAAAGATAGCCCACTTCATCCCTATGAAGGTCACGTACTCGATGGATAGGTTGGCTCGCTTATACATTGATAATGTGGTTCGCCTGCACAGCATACCAGTCAGCATTATTTCTCATAGGGATCCCAGGTTTACTTCAAAATTTTGGGATGGCTTTCAGAAGGCCATGGGGACCCTGTTGAACTTCAGCACCACATTCCATCCTCAGACGGACAGACAGTCGGAGAGGACCATATAGACATTAGAGGACAAGCTCCGCGCTTGTGCCATAGACATGCAGGGCAGTTGGGATGAGCACCTCTTACTCATCGAGTTTGCATATAACAATAGCTATCAGGCTATTATTGGCATGGCACCGTTCGAAGCCTAGTACGGGAAGAAATGTAGGACACAATTGTACTGGGATGAAGTTGGAGAGCATCGGCTTTTGGGACCCGAATTGATTCAGGCAACTTGTGAGAAGGTTGATCTGATTAAAGAATGAATCAAGGCCGCCCACTCCAGATAGAAGGGTTACGCGAACCAATGACGTAAGGACTTGGAATTCACTATTGGGGATAAAGTGTTTCTCAAGGTATCTCCTTCTAAGAAGGTGATGCGATTTAGTGAGAAAGGGAAGCTGAGTCCAAGGTTTATTAGCCCGTATAAGATTCTTGCAAAGATTGGGCCGGTGGCATACCGATTAGCTCTTCCTCCTTCCTTAGCAGCTGTACACAATGTGTTCCACGTCTCCATGTTGTGGAAGTATATTCATGATCCGGGCCACATCCTATCATGAGAACCATCGGAGCTTGCATCCGATATCACCTACCTAGAACAGCTTGAAAGGATACTGGACAATAAAGGGCTTCACCTCTGCAACCACCCTCTCTCTTACTTAAAGATCAAGTGTTGCAACCACCCGATTGAGGATACGTCATGGGAATCCGAACTGGAAATGCGGATGAAGTATCCCTCCTTTCTTGATTTACGAGGTATATCAATTTCGAGGACAAAATTTTTTATAAGATGTGGGGGATGTTACAACTGCACCCAAAACCCTAATTATAAAATATACTATTGTGCCATGTAGGCGAGGCAGCAGCGTACGCTGGGGAATTATTTACGATGGTCATCAAACAAACTCATCAGATCAACAACCGAAGCACCGGACTCCCAGTTGAGGAGAGGTTCCTTAACCAAGACTTGGGAAGGTTCATGGGTGGTGATTTCCTAGATTTCCCTCCTAGCACTTGTCCCAAAAGTGAAGAGCATCGCAAGGAGAACCCGGTGGCCGCGTGCATCAACAAATGGTGCCTCTATACCATGTGCATAAAAATGAGACTACTATTAGGGATCCGGGAACTAAGCTTGGATGAAAGGTGAGGAATACCATGGGCATAGTCCTTACCCCAACACTCACATGGTTGGACCCTCCTCGAAGCCCTTGAAGTGTAGGTCAAAGCCCATGACAATTCTTGGCTTACTCAGCCTTGACAGCAGGAACGAACGGAACCACTGCTGATGAGTCCGTTCGATCGTCTGTTCGAGCTATCAAGGGTGTTTTGGTAATTTTGGTGCGTGGGACCCATAACCCCACACTCTGGACAGTGTCCTTATCCCCAAGTGTGGTAGGCCCCACCCTTGGCTTTCACTTGCTTTGTTGGGCCACATAGGTGGGCTTATAAGGCTTAACTTAAATGAAAATGAGTGTTATGACTTAGAGTAAATCAAACAGGGCCTTAGGGCCATTTGACTAAGTAATAAGGACAAGCCTTAGTGGCTCATTCATTTCCACACCAACCAAAAACGTGGAAGCTTGGGTTTGGAGAGAAGAAGGAAGGTAGAGAAGGGAAAACGCAAGGCCAAGGCTGATCGATTGGTGGTGGATGCCCTCAACCCCCACATTGATTGAGGTAGGCGCTCATCCCATCTCTCTATTTTTCCCTCTAACTCTATTTTGAGTTTGGGGATCTTCTTGGGAATGGGTTTAACCTAGGTTTCCACTTGGAACCCAAGGTTATGGACTTGATGAGCTATGGGACCCCACTATTGGGTTCTACACCCAACTACAATCCTTGGAACCCTAACCTCAACTAAATTGTTGACCAATGGCTTTCCCCAACTCTAAAACCCCAAAAATGGTCAAATGGGAGCCAAATACTTGTGAGCCCTAGAATCAATGGAAGGTTAGGATCATGGTGACCCTAGGAAGGCTTAAGACACCCCCTCCTAGCCCTTGGGGTTGATGAATCCTAAGGAAAAAGGTTGGGAGAAGAAAGCCTATGAAATGCCTGTACTACCTCGAACGGAACAACAAACGAAATTAATTATCGTGCTTCCGTCCGTGGTTCCGTTCCAAATAAAATGGTAACATACTTGGGTGGAGCAACGAACGGATCCAAGGAGTGATTCAATCCGTGGTTTCGTTCCTCCCGATTGGACCTCAGTCCTGGTCAGAACAACGGACGGAACCATAGGAGTGCCTCTGTACGATGTTCCGTTCTTCTCAATTTTGTCTCAGTTGTGGGCGAACGGATGAACGGAACCACAACAGTACTTCTATTCTATGTTCCGTTCCACCCTTTTTAGCCAAATGCCTGGGTAGATCCAGGGACGGACTTACCCTGCTGCCTCTGCCCCTGAATCCGTTCCTGTACTTAATGAAACCAATAAATATTTTTGGGGGACTTCCCTTGGGGCCCCTCCTACTCTTTCTAACTATGTTCACGTATCCCTAGGTGATCTAATTAATATGGGGGAGCGTGTATCTGGGCAATCTGAATCAATCGCATCAAACAATACGTGGACGATAAGTGAGTGGGTTTGGGCTCTGTTTGGGTTTTCCTATATGCATCTATGCATTGATTAATATTGTTTGCATACATTATGATCATGCTTGCATTATTACATTTATCTCTTTTGGATATTGACGATATGGATTATGAAATGTATGTGATGTGATTCTAATTATACTGGCATGTGGGTTTTGGTGTCGGGTCAAACCGGCACTGGGACCCAAGATTGAGAATTGCTATTTGCATGTCATGATGGCCTGTATGCACCGTGTTGTACTGGTACCCGAGTGTTAGATGGAATGGGACGTTGATACACCCAGAATACCTCTTGACACGATAGGAAGCATGTAGTATACCTGTGGTTAGGACTTTGTCCCCTATGCTACGACCCTTACCAACAGGGGTTTAGGTGTTGGGTAACCAGAGCACCTAATACATGTGGAGAGTTAGATAGGCCAAGTTAAGGGTAGTAATGGTTATCGGGGTCTGCCTCTAGGTGGTGATGACTACGGCCAGCGCAGGCTCCAATGTGGTAATTGAGGTTGCACGGTGGCATCGAAAGGAAGGAACCATAGTGTATTCTCGAATTACCATAGTAGCATATAACTATTGACTTAGCATTGTGTGTTAGGTGGAAATTTGATTAATAATGGCATGCACCATGGATTATTTGTGATATTGTGTGTACGTGCATCCCCATCCCCTCACTGGCTCGGTGGAGCTAACCCCCATGTACACAATATTTTTAGATGATGATATAGGTTCTGGCTGTCTTGCTGGTCTCGAGGTAGAGCCCCCGGGATATGTTGATATCAGCATCGGGGATCCGGAGACTGTGATCGAGGAACACAGCGACGGATGCCCGTGTGATGATTATGCCTATAGGCCGTGGTGATTCTTGGGACGTGGTCCCTTTTTTGTTGAATTTTGGGCCTTGAGCCTTGTATAAACATGCATGTTATACTAAATTTTGTGTAGTTATATCATGGTCAGTCGGTGATGGCGACAGAACTCTATTATGTATCATTAGCCGATTGAACATACTATAACTACTAACTTTTAAACGCTTTCACTTATACATTTAAAGATTTGGAATATAATATTTAATTCCTTTCTGTAATCTGATATTGATGTGATATTGATGTTAGTTTAGGACTGTAGATTGGGACACTGTATCTGTGATCCTGGTAGTGTTTGGGATGATGTGTATCATCCCAATCACCCCTTTGTATATTATTATATTCCTTATTGGAATAGGGGTGTGACACTAACTCTGAAGATCGAACATCAAATAGAACCACTGTCCAAAATCCATCCGCAGTTCCATTTAGTTTGGTATTTTAATCAAAACCAAAAACCTGAGGACGGAATGATGAACGGACTCACGATGTAAAATCCATCCATCAATCCGTCTTGCCTATTTTGGGATAGAGTCACAAACGGACTCACATGACTGGTTCCATCCGTGTTTTATGTTGATGACTTGCTAATCATGGTTAACTTAACATCTGCGATCTTAACCCTTATTACTTCTCTTGTCTCAAGCCTTTGCTCTAGTGGATTTGAGTGACTTAAATTAATTTCTAGGAATAGAGGTTACACGAATTGCAACAAATTTATTTCTTAGTCAAAGTAAATATGCCTTGGACTTACTACACAATGCTAAAATGGTTGATGCTAAGGCTGCCTCAACTTCGATATAAATGAGTTCGACGTTAACTGCTTCTTATGGATCTGTTTTATCCGATGGCACCGAATACCGCTAAGCAGTTAGCACACTCCAGTATTTAGCGGTGACTCATCCAGATTTAAGTTTGCAATCAATAAGATTGCTCATACATGCATCTCCCAACTGATATATACTGGTTGGCTGTGAAATGAATCCTCTGATAGGTCAAGCATGTTAGATTAATTTGATCCGAATAGGGACAAAACCCTAAAAGCCAGGATCTCCATAGGGTGTTCAAGAACACAATCAAATAAATAATAGAAAATAGGGATAGAACCACTAACCTTGTATCGCATCCATAGTGATGATGGTCTGAACGGAAAATAAAGACCGAAGATCTAGGTGCTTCCCTTCTATTCCCAAAGTAACTGACTTGATGAGAATACCGAATGCACAGGGACAATGAACATTGAATAGCTCCCTCTCTTTCTAGAATGCACTCCTCAACAGAGATTGAGAATAATTAGTTGTGATGGGTAGAGGGGGGACCTAGCTCTCTTTATATAGTAATTCTTATAGGGCCTGACTCATTACAGTCTCAATAGGAATCTATTTGCCCACACTAAAGCTAGTCCACATAGGATTTCTAATATAACCCAATGACCCCCTTAATTAGACCAATACCATAATTAGCCTGAGTTTTAGGTTATTTAATATTAGTCCATAATAGGGAATAATAATTCTATACTACATAGAATTCGAACATTCTCCCACTTTGACTTATATTAAATCCCTCATTTTTAAAGAGATTTAAAAACAGTTTTGACCAAAACAAATCACAGGCTAACAACCCTTCAAGAAAACTTTATGTGCACATTTTTTAAAACAAATTGGTCTAGAGGTTGTATTAAAAAATCAATCCTGTCCCATAGGGTTTTAGACACCAAATCATGGTGGTAACTGCATCTATGATCAAGCGACACAGAGCCTTCCATGGTTACGAGAGCCCTCAACTCTACTAACATGGATGTAATGTGGTAGTGTGACAATAAGATAATACTCACATAGTGATTCCTTATGTATTATCCATTTGTCAGTCCAAAATTTCTCTTCTTTAAGTGGCACAGGCTCACTAGAGAAAAATAATCTTTATGATTCTAACGAATCTGTATGTCTCATCTTGAATAACTCGAGTTTTACTTTATGTGTTACAAGACATACATTTAGGCTAATAACTTAATGCCCTAGCCTTGCTTAAGGTTAACACATTCTTTAAGACTTTAAAACCAGAAATATATACATCATGTCAATAAATAAGACACCCATGTGTTCAAAAGAAACTGCATGTAATGACAACTGATATATATAAGCCAAAGTTTACCATAAGATAAAAATACAGATGAAAAGAAACTTTAAATTACAATGAAACAAAATAAAACAAACTCCCACTAATCAACCGCATCCCATGATGCAACTAAGTCCATGCTCATGACATGTCTCTCAAAAACACATGGCCAAAGACCTTTGGTTATGGGATCTGCAACCATATCATCTGTACCAATATGCTCCACTGCAATGTCACCTTTTTTTACTATCTCCTTTATGGTCAAATACTTCACCTCCATGTGTTTAGACCCTCGAAGTCCTTTATTGTTGTTTATAATCAACACAGCAGAGCTGTTATCACAATATATCTGGATGGGTCTATCCACAAAATCTACAATGATCAACTCCTTTATGAGATTTTGGAACTAAATAACCTGAGTAGCAGTCCTATAGCATGCTACAAACTCTACCTGTATAGTCAAAGTGGTCACCAATGTCTGCTTTTTACTCTTCCATGATACTGCCCCTCCTACCATCAAGAAAACATAACCTGATGTGGATTTCCTATCATCGTCACATCCAAAAGTCGGAGTCTTTATAACCCACTAGATTAAGTTCAGGAATGTGTCTGTAAGTCAGCATATAATCTCTTGTTCCCTTTAAATACCTTAATACTTTCTTGGCAGCAACCCAGTGGCTAAGACCAGGATCTGACTAATACCTGTCAAGAAGTCCCATCACAAAAGCAATATCCGGTCTAGTACAGACCTGATCATGCATGATACTACTAAGTGTGCTAGCATAGGGCGCCTTCTTCATTTCATCCCTCTCAGCTTCATTTTTGGGGCACTGTGTCGAGCTCAGCTTGTCACCCTTGAGAATAGGAATATTCCCAGGTTCGTAATCCAGCATACTGAACCTCTCCAGAATACTATCAACATAAGCCTCTAAGAAAGACTTAATATACGATGAGAACGATCCCTATGGATCTCAATGCCAATGACAAAAGAAGCCTCACCAAGGTCCTTCATGTCAAATTCCCTAGATAATAGTTGCTTTATGTTATGCAACATTCCTATGTCACTGCTTGCAAGTAGGATGTCATCCATATAAAGAATGAGAAAACAGAATTTGCTTCTACTGACCTTATGATATATACACTGATCCACTTTATTTTTCACAAAACTGAATGAAATCACAACACTATCGAACTTCAAATACCACTGCCTACAAGCTTGTTTGAGACCATAGATAGACTTCTTGTGTCTACGCACAAGATGATCTAAACCATCCACTGCAAAACCCTCAGGTTGAACCATATCGACCTCCTCATCAAGATTGCCATTGAGAAAGGTGGTTTTAACATCCATCTGATGCAGCTCTATAAAAAAATGAGCTACCAATGCGATGATCACCCTGAAAGAATCCTTCGAACAGACTAGAGAAAAGGTCCCATTGTAGTCTACTCCCTCTCTTTGAGTGAATCCCTTGGCTACTAGTCTGGGTTTAAACCTCTCAACTTTTTCTTTGGAATCCCTTTTGGTTTTATACACCCATTTGTAATGAATGGGCTTACAACCTTTAGGTAAATCAACAAGGTCCCAAACATCATTATGTTTCATCGATTACATCTCATCTCTCATCGCATTTAACCACAAATCTAACTGAGGACTAGAAACAGCGCCCGAATAAGTAATTGGATCAACCACACAACCAGTGTCATAGTCATGTTCTCCCAAATAGACCTCATAGATAGATGGCATAGTTGGCTTTCTCTCCCTGATGAATTTTCGTAATGGTGCTACCATTGCCTTAACCTTAATCTGAGGAATCTCAGCTGGAACTGCAACGATGATAGGATCCCCAACCGCATCCTGAATAAGAGGAATCTCATCAGGTGCTACATGAATATCAGAGACCGTATCATATCAGGCTCCTGAACTCCAGCAGGTGTAACCAATGGCATAGTATGCCCCACATCCGTCTGAATAGGTAGAAGAACAGTTACTGATGTACCAACCATATGCTATCTTGAATAGTCTGAGAATAATCATTCTTTTTTACCACATTAAATTTCAGAAACTTCGATGTTTGTGATCCACAATCCTAGTGCCTCCACAAAGATTATAAAATTTATATCCCTTCAAATGATCTGGGTAGCTAAAAAAGTAGCAATGAGTAGTCTTGGGATCCAACTTGTTTAAAGTCGGATTATATAACTTCACTTCTGCAGGGGACCCCCAAACAATAAGATGGTTTGAACTAGGTTTACAGTCGATCCACAACTCAAAAGGGGTAAGAGGAACGGCCTTGGTAGGTACACGGTTAAGGATTTAAAGAGCAATTTTCAAGGTTTGTCCCTATAAGAACTTAGGTAAATTTATCCTACTAGCCATACTCCTCACCATGTCCATAAGGGTGCGGTTACACCTTTCGGCGACCCCATTTTGTTCAGGACTTCCTAGCATAGTACACTAACTAATTATTCCAGAGTCCTCTAGGTATTTGGAAAACGAGCCCTTAAGCTGTCCAACATCGCCATGTCTGCCATAATACTCACCCTACTGTTAAACCTGCCCCAAACTGATTGAAACCTTACCTGAAGGATATGAGCCGAAGACCAACCACTCAAGCACATTGTGGTGTATCATCCCTGTGGTTAAAATTAGCGGAGAACCCCCAAGGATGTCATCCATTATACCTATAAGGAGATTGATTGCTAACCTATACAGCTGCTCAGCCCATTGCCTGATGTACAACTCTAACTCCAGGTAATCTCTCTCTGATAAGAACATGGGGCCATGCCCTCACAGATGTTCATTTTTCCTTGGAAATGGTGTAGGAGAGGTGCCCTAGTGGAGGCCTCAACCCCTGTGAAAGGCCACATCAAAAACAGTAGAGAAACATTCTTTGGGCGATGCAATGGGCGATTAACCCAAATGCCCAGTGAAACGCCCAGAGTGTCTGAAATTGCATTTTTATATTTCAGAAATATAACGACCTTGGGCATTGCCACCAAACACCCCAAAACACCTCTTAGGAATTATAGGAACCTTTTCCCATCATCCCAACCATGTGGGCCCCACCTAAGTAGATGAAATGAGGGAGAATCAGCTTAAAAATGCATTTTGAGCTAGGGACTATAGGGCCAAACAGGCCTTAGTGAAGCTTGGCCTATAAATGGGGAGTCCAGCTTCTAAATTTAATTTTCTACTATTCTAAACGTTGGTAGAGGAAGAGAGAAAGAAAGAAGAGAAGGAGATGAAGAAAAGAGGAGAAGGAAGGGAAGGAAAGGAGGATTTGGGAGCTTGGAGCTTGGATCGAATACTGCACAACCTAGGTAACCAAACCTGAGCTCAGAACACACCCTATATCATGACTCACATCTGTTCTCTGTGATTGAGCTCAAGATCCATGAGCTATACAGTCATGTCCTTGTATGTATGTTATGGAATCATCATCTAGAGTGCTAGGACAGCCTTGGATCTTGCATGCATGTATGATTTAAGTAGTTTATATGATAACTTGTGTGCATGATCAAATTCAATTCCAGCCATGATACTAGCTAAATCCTTACTTGTAGTACATGGATAGTAGCACAGAGACACCCAAATTTGCATGCATATTGTGTATTATGATCTTTAGCCATGATAACTACTATAATGAACCAACTATGACCTGTACCCAATCTGTTTTGGGAGATTAATGATGTTCTCAAGTCAGATTTTAGCCAGGCTTGAACATCTCTGTGATGTCAGAACCCAAACCATCATCCCAATGGTTAACCGAGCTTGGATGCTCAAAACCATCCCATTCAACTAATTACACATGTTACTACCCCCTTAGGGTCATCCATGGTTGAATTGGGATGACCCCAATAGCCAAAACCAGAACTAGAGCATGGAATCCTGTGTCTTACTGGCACTAGGCATTCCACTGGGAGTTTGGCCGAAACGCCCAGTGGCGCTGTTTGGGCCCTATTTTGGTTCAGCCTTTTTGGAACATCACCAATGGGTCTAGAATAGTATGTGGAACATATAATTAACCTAAAAATCCTACCCCATCCATCCTTGCTGTCATCCACACCTTGGATGCACAAGTGGGCCCCTCAGTGCTAGTAATCAATGCACAGTCTAAACCACACTTTAGCTATGGGTCTTGTCATTGATTTATATAATAATCAAGGCTGTGTATAGGTTAACCCTTCTTTAAAATTCAAAAGAATATGAGTATTGCATCTTTTGGTGATGCACTGGACGTTTGACCCAAAGGCCCAGTGCAAGTCCCAGAGAATTACAGCTTAGTGGTTATGAACTCAAACCTGAATCAAACCCAACCTAGGCCAACCCTAGGATATTAATCTGATCTGAACCATGTTTGACACATTTTAATGGTCCAGTTAACTTAGGTTATAACCCCGAGCATGAGGCGCATTGTCAGATACCAATTGAGACCAAGCCGACTGAAGAGCAAGCAGGAGTAGTACAAGGTGAGTGAAATTACACCATGGGTGTAGGTGTAACATGACCGATGGGTCATGACAACAAACACCAATAACACTTATTGTCTTTAATTAATTGCATTTACTTCGAATATCTACTTAAATTCTGATTTCTTATCTGATGATTGATGGAAATGGTTGGTGTTGTTATATTTGTGTAATTGCTAGTTTAGATGCTGTACTTGGCTTGGAAATGAAGAGTATGGGGTGTCGTAGTATGGGATGCAGGAGCCATGTACACTTTATACTATGTCATATAGAATTCAAATGGTTAGGGTACCATCACCCGTGCTGCGAACCCTTGCCAACAGGGGTCAAGGTGTTGAATGCCTATAAGAGAACTTATACCAAGGTATTTGCTCGGTTGGCTGCCCGTCTCCCACGGTACCACAGGATAATCCAGAGGGCTGGTCGGGCTGACCTTGGTGATTGATGCAGGAGCCTACTGATTTTCTCTGACAACTCAATGGGTGTATTATGGGAAGAGGTTGGAATCCTACACCAGGGATACATGTATTGGGGATTGTAGTAGCACTGAGCTTGCCTTAGTTGTTATGCTAGGTGACTTAATAATAAAATGAACCTCATTGCATATAGACTCATTTGGTTGTGCTTGCATATGCATGCATGGTTTGTATTTCATTCGCGGACTCGGTGGAGCTCACACACTTGTATATTTCTTTTGGTTAGATGATATTGCAGGTGGATGTCATGTTGGCTGGGAGACTTCTCTCGAGCAGGAGAATCAAGCTGATTATGATTGTGTGGGTCTGGACCCGGTCGGAGGTCATCCCTCTGGTGTGTGTGATTACGATGACTATTGAAGATGGCCCTTGAGGAGTGGGCAACTGACTTTCTTCTAACCTATGGATTCTTTTGATGTAGATAGGAATCAACTAACCAATCCCCTTTTGTATAGCTTTATTCGGGGCTTATGTTGTCCTACCCCTTTTTGATTATTTTGTAAAGCTACTGGTTAGAAGTGTTGTGACTACCAGTTATAAGATGTGAGAGAACAAGAACAAAAAAAACAATGTTTGTATATTTGGCTTTGATGGCTTATTGTAATTAATAGCATTCGCAGCACTCTGATGTTCCCATTTTATCCATTGTTATGGGTGTGTGGGTTTGTGAATGTTAGCAACTGCTTCTGGATCCTTGGGGTTTGGTGGATTGCTACCATACAATTCGAGTCACCTACCTAATCCTCCCATGGGGTGGTTTGGGGTGTGATAGAGCTTGGTATCAGAGCGAGAAGCTCTTTCTACATTCAAAAATAGTGGACATAGGATAATAAATAACAAAAAGTCAAACAAATAAAAACTTAGCAAACATGAGATAAATTGAGAATAACACACCATAGAGATCAACATAATACTAGCAAGACAAGATATTCATAAAATTCAAAATTTGGTGTGAGCCATTACATCATGTTCGGTTGGAAGTACTACTTCCAATTACAACTTAAAAGGAAAAAGAGATAGGACTAATAATAGAAAATTACATAAAGCATGAATAGAAGAAAAATACATAAAGTAGAGCTGGAAAATAAAACATGGGTTTCTAGACCAAAAGCACCAGAGCTGGAGGAACTACTCATGAGGTGGATTATCGGCCCGTGGAAGCTGAGTCCATCGCGAGTTGACCTGGTAATGGGAATCCCAGAAATCCAGACACTGCTCAACAGAATCAACTCTTCCCTCCATAGAAGCAAAGCCCCGGTCTATCCTCGATGCCATTCTGGTAAGCTGAGTAAGGATACCCCGGAACTCTGCCATCAACTCCTCCCAACCATAAGAACCGGGAGCTGGGGGTGGTACCTGCGAATCAGAAGCCTCTATAGTACCATAAGTGGGGGTGTCACCAAGCTGTGTGTTTGGATCCACTGGATTGTGCTCCTGATCAGTAGCATCTCTAGCCCCATCCTCATCACCACCAACTCTAGCCTCTTCAACTTCGTCATCCTCCTCCACATCATCCTCATCCTCGAAGGCACTCTTAGGCTCACCCAGCATTTTCATTTTCTTGATGGAGGTTTTACTGATAGGCTTTAAACCATCACCTCCCTCATATTCCCCATTAAGGGAAACTCCAAAATACATAAAGACCTGGGTAAGAAACCTCCCATAGGGCAGGTTCCCATCAGTAGGGTTCTGGGCATGGTAAAGAATGACCTGCATAAGTAGATAGGGTAGGTTGATTATAGGACCCCCCTTGCCTGCCCTCACCAAACAGTAAGTGATGCCCGTAGCATAGAAATGCTGCCTCGATTCCCACCTTTGGGATAGATATTGTAGGAGATGCACCTACTCAAAATCCTAGCTGTAGGCTTGTAAGTCCCCTCAGATTTTAGGGTCTTTTCAACCCCTATGAGAGCCTTGAACACCATCCTTCGTGTGTCTAGAGAAAACTGATCTGAGATGTCTACCTTAGGCTTGTAATAGCACCTCCTACCATTGTTAGGTATCCCCAGAATCTCTGCCAAAATAGCTAGAGTGAACTTCATGTCCACCCCTTTCACCCTACTCTCAAGTCCAAAGCCTTGTACCCTAGACGCTAGTACAAGATTTCAATAGAAGTACCAAATGAGATTTGGATAGCAAGGGAGAGTCGGAGACAGCATCGGTGCCCAACCTAGGGCATTGAATCTCATAAAAAGCCTGAACTGGTGGAAGTCTTCCACTTGTACCATCCTTCCATTCACAATGCTCTTACTTGAAAATCTTTTCCAATCTCGCGCATGCTCATAGGGAGAGAACCAATATTGGTCAAACTCATGGTCTTCGGATGAAGAATCATCCCTGGAAGTAGGAGATGGCAAGATCGACGGTGATGGCGGCGGTGGATTAGACCGTAGACGTTTGTGGGTAGCTTTTCTTGTCGTCCTATACTTTCCACTGGTAGACATTGCTGCAATACAATGAGGAGAAAAAAAAAAACAAGAGAGATTAGGTTTTACAAAGCTAAAATAAAAAATAAAAAATAGAAAATGAGAAAAGAAAAAAAGAATTAGATGGAACTCACCTAGGGCACACTTGAAGGTGAGGAAATGAAGGTAGGATGCCTTGGAATGATAGGGGATAGCTTAGAAATTTTTTTAATGTGACCTAGGAGGTCTAGAGCTCTCAAACTAGGAAAAGAAATGAGAGAAAATGAGTCTTAGACTATGTATATATTGCAGCCCCTGATTCTCTGGGCGATTGACCCAAATGCCCAGAGAATGGCTGACAGCAAGAAATGTGATTTTTGTGATTGGGCTTATATTAACTTGCATCAAAAGGGATTTTGGCCACTCCAAAACAATTGTTTGGTCATAATGACATCATGGGAATAATAAAAAAAAAATAGCAACGATATAAAAATATATATATATATATATTAATGCTATATATAAAAAAATTTATGTGAAGAGATACCCATTATGTGTATATGTATATACCTAAACAATGTATGCATAAGCATGGGTGTATGAACTTCTGTGTGAGCGATGTGTTTTGAAATCCAAACATAGATAAATAGGAATGTCATGGCTAGGGACATCTACGTCCTCTACAGAAAAGTTAGACCCCACCAATATCACCTCACTTGCTTTAGGAACATATTTTTTCATTGGTTTGACCTGGTTCATTGTTTAATATAGGACATATAGAAAGGTATGGTTAGCTTCATTCTTTATACATGCCAGTACCTGAATGATGTGTTAGATTCTATAGAGTACTGCTATTTTGTGTATATCCTCGAGTTATTACATTTAAGATTCATGATCTTATTGCTTAAGTTCATGTGGTGTTAAGTATATTCACCAAGTTAAGGCAACCGTAGGAGTTTAATGACTGAAATTTCTCCATGGCAGGGTTTGGTTGTGTTGTTCGGACTCGATAAATCCCGATGACATGCTCCGCATTAGATAGCTAAGAAAGAGTCTAGCTCAAATCCAGAGGATTAAAACCCAAGCAGAAAAGTACCTAATAGTATACCTAGCACTTCTTGACACCAGTCAGGCGGAGGACCGCTTCATCTATCTTACCTTAGTTGACGAGGTTAAAAGTGACCTAGCCTACTTAGACCTACAGGCCTACCTTACAAGTAGAAGGTTGGAGCAACTTGCTCTCTAGAGACAAGTATAAAAAATAAAAAAAATAAAAAAAAATGAGTGTTTTTAGTCATAAAACTTACTTCTAATATCATGCATCATATATGTTATCCTTAGTAGTTGCTTTCCCTTGTTACAACACTGATGATATTACACCAGAAATGTAGCAATGATAGGTTACATGCTTAAGCTGAACTAGAACTTTTCCCTTGCTAAGGGATGTAGAGATATTAAACACAAAGTTCCTTTCAGAAATCAATTATGGTCAACACAAGATCCAACCGGGATAGTCGTCGTGGAAGAGGCCCTTAATTCATTTTGGAAATTGGACTACTGGGCGGAGCTAAAGCTCAGAGCTTTGAAGTATCAGTTACTTTGCCGAGAGTAACTCGAGTCATCCCAAATCTGTACCGTTAGCTGCCCCAGCTGCTGCAGTCTCACCCCAGCCTGGAGAGGTAGACACCATTATGACCACCATGATGCGGACCATACAACAATAATAGGAGTTGTTGGGCCAGATGACTGCTCAGTTCACAACCATTATGCAGTAGCGAGTGATACTACCACCACCACCCAATCGGCCCCTGTAATTTCCTCCACCCGTACCTCAACATGAGGCAAATAACTCCATAGCTCAAGTGATGGAGAGATTCAAGAAACTCCAGCCGCCGGCTTTCTTCAAAATTGGTTTTGAAGCAATGCAACTGAAGAGATGGATTAGCGCCTTAGAAAAAGCATTCGACGTGCTCGAATATACCGCCGCTCAAAAATTGATGTGTAGAGTACCAGTTGCAAAATAAAGCAGAAGCATGGTGGAAGGCGATGCGGCCTAACTTTGAGGCAGTTCATCCCAACCCTACTTGGGATCAGTTTAAAGAAGTTTTCTTTAAGAATTATTTTCGTAAGAGTTTCAGAGACAAGAAGGAAGCTGAATTCTCCATGCTTGTGCAAGGATTGAAGATCGTACTGGATTACCAGCAGCAGTTTGAAGATTTGTTCCATTTCACCTCGAAGCACATGAAGGGAGAAGCCAGCAAAACAAAGAAGTTTGAGAAAGGACTCAAGCCGGAGATCGGATCCATTTTGTCGGTCCTAGACATTCAAGACTACGCACAGATGGTCGACAAAGCAAAGACCAAGGAGGATAGACTAAAGCAGAAGACTACTTCATCGCCTGGATTGGGCAAAAGGCCAAGCAACTATCAGAACTTCAGATGGCCAAACAAGGCATTTTGAGGAACTAGCTCGAGTCCTAGTCCGATACAATACCGACGGTAAGATATGGGCCAAACCTCTCAATCTTTCCATCCCACTTACAATTGGACTGCTCAGTACACTTAACCCACTCCAAGCCAAGCGACAACTGCTGCCCCGCCATCTCGACCTGCAATGAGCGAAGCAAGCCAGGCCTCTCCCTCCATTGCATAACCCAACAGATGCTTTGTGTACAATAAGGCTGGGTACCTAGCTAGAGACTGTGCAAGCTACAGATACAACACTTACCCACCGTTCCAGTCTGCCGCTTACCCCTTTTTGCCTCGGGACATCCAGACATAAGGGAAAATGTTCGCGCTGACCAACGAAGAAGTGGAGGCGAACCCAGAAGTAATGACAGGTACGTGCTTATAACACTACTAAATTATTAGAACCAACCTAATTGGATGCAAGGGATTTGATTGCATCATTATCTTCACATAAAACCTTAGGTACTTTGATTATATCATCCGCCCCCACGCGAGTGTTATTCGGCTCAAGTGCATCTCACTCTTTCGTTTCTATTGCTTTTACGGATAGGATGACCATCCAACCAAAGGACATAGGGCACGATTTAGTAGTTAGCACACCACCTGAAAGCGTCATGAGCCTAAAGGAAGTTTACGGCCCCTGTCTAGTGGAAATCTGTGGGAAGAACCTGACCTCCCGCCTGATCAAGTTTGACATGAAGGACTTTGACGTAATATCAGGCATGGATTGGCTATCCGCCTATGGGGCAAATGTCATGTGTGCAGAGAAGAAGATCTTATTCAAGTTGAATGATGGCTCGGTTTCACCTATCAAAGTGAACCGATGATGAAACCCAAGAGGATAACCTTATCCGCCATCCAAGCACGAAGGTTGTTAGATGAAGGATGTCAAGGCTATTTGGCCATGATAATGGACACCAAGGCGAAGATTAGGCCATTAGAGGAACTTGATATTATTAGGGAGTTTCCCGATGTTTTCCTAGAAGATCTGACCCAGCTACTGCCTAATCGAGAAATGGAGTTCACGGTCGATTTAATCCCTGGTGCAGCACCTGTATTCATGGCACCCTACCGGATGGCGCCTATGGAACTAAAAGAGCTGCAAGTTCAGTTACAAGATTTATTGAAGAAGGGACTCATTCGACCAAGCATGTCTCCTTGGGGAGCACCCATGCTGTTTGTAAAGAAGAAGGATGGAAGCATGCAGATGTGCATCGATTATCAGGAATTGAACAAACTCACAATCAAGAGTCGATACCCGTTGCCACGTATTGATGACCTATTCAATCAATTACATGGTGCAAGGGTTTTCTCTAAAATTGATCTTAGGTCTGGGTACCATCAATTGAAGATCAAGGGTAGCGACATTCATAAGATGACGTTCAGAACCCAATACGGACATTATGAATTCTTGGTGTTATCGTTTGGGTTAACCAACGCCCAGCTACATTTATGGACATGATGAACAAGGTATTCCACGATGTGCTAGATAAGTATGTCATCATATTTATCGACAACATCCTAGTCTACTCCAAGAGCGAAGAGGAGCATGCTCAACACCTCAGGTTTGTGTTGCAGCTATTAAGGGAACACCAATTGTTCGCCAAATTCAGCAAGTGTGAATTTTGGCTCCACCAGATTGGATTCTTGGGACATACTGTCATCAAGGAAGGCATCAAAGTAGACCCAGACAAAGTAAAGGAAGTTCTAGAGTGGGAGACTCCTAAGAATGCCATAGAGATCCATAGTTTTCTGGGGTTGGCTGGGTACTACCGACGATTTATTGGAAATTTCTCACGCATATCAGCACCAATGACAAAGCTAACAAAGAAGGGTGTGAAGTTCGAATGGACCGACGCTTGCAAGAAAAGTTTCCAAGAATTGAGGAATTGGTTGGTGACGGCACCAGTGCTAACCATTCTAGATGGCACCGGTGACATGGTTGTGTACGCAAACGCGTCCCGAATAGGATTGGGCGGCATACTAATGCAAAAAGGAATGGTAGTCACCTACGCCTCAAGGCAGCTGAAGGAATACGAGAAGAACTACCCCACTCACGACTTGGAGTTGGCTGCGGTAGTTTTCGCTTAAAAAATTTTGCGGCACTATCTTTATGGTGAAAAGAGAGAAATCTTCAGCGACCATAAGAGCCTGAAGTATTTCTTCACCCAAAAGGAGCTAAACATGAGGCAGAGATGATGGTTGGAACTGGTGAAGGATTCTGACTGCAATATTCAATACCACCCTGGTAAGGTTAACGTAGTGGCGGATGCACTTAGCAGAAAATCCCAAACCGCATCCATTGCATCTTTAGCCGTTAGCGAGGGAGCTAATAGAAGAAGCTCAAAAGTTCGATTTGGAACTCATGATTGAGGGGATAGCTATCCAGCTGGCAGCGATGGATGTACAACTATCGATCCGGGAGGAGATCATAAAGAAATAGCCAAGAGATCCCGAATTAGCATAGATTATCAGGGAGATAGGATAAGGAGTTCACGGAGACCCAAACTTCTCAATTGCCAATGATGCAGCATTAAAGTTTAGAGACATATTGTGTGTACCGGGTGATTATGATGTACAAGATCGGATACTCAGGGAAGCGTATAACCCACCCTATTCAGTGCACCCTGGAAGCACCAAACTGTATAAAGACCTGAAGAGGTACTATTTGTGGATCGGGATGAAGCAAATCGTAGAACTGTATGTGTCAGAATGCCTCACCTGCTAGCAGATAAAGGCAGAGAGACAGACCTTATGGATTGCTACTGCCACTTTCGATTCCAGAATGGAAATGGGAAAGAATTACCATGGACTTCGTAACCAATTTGCCCAATACAAGAAAAGGAATGAATGCAATCTGGGTAATAGTTGACAGGTTAATGAAGGCAGCTCACTTTATTCCCATCAAGATAACTTATTCGATGGAAAGGCTTGCCCAGCTTTACATTGAAATATGATCCATCTGCATGGTGTACCCGTCAGCATCGTGTCTGACAGGGATCCTCGATTCACGTTAAGATTTTGGGAGAGTTTACAACAGGCGTTGGGATCCCAGCTAAATCTTAGCACGACTTTCCATCCCCAGACAGACGGACAATCCGAAAGAACCATTCAGACTATGGAAGACATGCTTAGAGCCTGCATATTAGAAATGAAGGATAGTTGGGACGCCCACATTCCTATGGTGGAATTTGCTTACAACAATAGCTACCACTCCACCATTGGCATGGTACCATATGAAGCTTTGTATGGCAAGAAGTGTCGCACACCGTTATACTGGGATGAAGTTAAAGAACGAAAGTATCTAGGTCCTAAAATGATACAGGCAACCTGTGAGAAGGTGGATGTTATTAAAGAAAAGATCAAAATAGCTCAGTCCAGGAAGAAGAGCTATGCCGACAATTGAAGAAAGGACATTGAGTTTGGAGTTGGTGAGAAGGTGTTTCTCCGAGTTTCTCCAACAAAGGGGTTGTTGCATTTCAACAAGAAGGGAAAGCTGAGCCTGAGATATATCGGCCCATATGAAATTTTGAAAAGGGTTGGACCAGTAGCATATTGACTGGCGCTACCACCATCTTTGTAGAGCATCCATGATGTATTCCATGTGTCGATGCTAAAGAAATATATTAACAATCCAAAAAATGTACTCACGGCCAAATCAGAGTAGCTGGATGTTGATATGACTTATGAGGAGCAGCCCACAGAGGTATTGGATAGAAGGGAGCACGACCTCTGCAACCGCACAGTCATGTTTGTAAAGGGGAAGTCGTCCATTGGAGGAAGCATCATGGGAGTGCAAGGAAGAAATACAAGATAAATACCCTCAACTCTTCGAGCTATTGGGTAAGCCAATTTCGAGGACAAAATTTTTGTAAGGTGGGGAGATTGCTAAACCTACCCCAAATTGACTGGAACCTTGCCTGAAGGATATGAGCCTGAGACCAACCACTCAAGCACACTGTGGTGTATCACCCCTGTGGTTAGAATCAGTGGAGAACCGCCAAGGATGTCATCCATCATACCTGTGAGGAGATGGCTTGCTCACCCATGCAGCTGCTCAGCCCATTGCCTGATGTACAGCTCCAACTTCAGGTAATCTCTCTCTAATAAGAACATGGGGGCCATGCCCTTACAGATGTTCATTTTGCCTTAGAAATTATGTAGGAGAGGTGCCCTAGTGGAGGCCTCAACCCCTATGAAAGGCCACATCAAAAATAGCAAAGAAACATTCTCTGGGGGATTGACCCAAACTCCCAGTGAAACGCCCAGAGTGTCTGAAATTGCATTTTTATATTTCAGATATATAAGGACCTTGGGTATTGCCACCAAACAACCCAAAACACCTCTTAGGAATTATAGGAACCTTTTCCCATCATTCCAACCATGTGGGTCCCACCTAAATAGCTAAAATGAGGGAGAATCAGCTTAAAAATGCATTTTGAGCTAGGGACTGTAGGGCCAAATAGGCCTTAGTGAAGCTTGGCCTATAAATGGGGGGCCCAACTTCTAAATTTGATTTTCTACTGTTCTAAACGTTGGGAGAGGAAGAGAGAAAGAAAGAAGAGAAGGAGAAGAAGAAAAGAGGAGAAGGAAGGAAAGGAAAGGAGGATTTGGGAGTTTGGAGCTTGGATCAAATTCTGCACAACCTAGGTAACCAAACCTGAGCTCAGAGCACACCCCATATCATGACTCACATCTGTTCTCTGTGATTGAGCTCAAGATCTATGAGCTATACAGTCATGTCCTTGTATTTATGTTATGGAATCATCATCTAGAGTGCTAGGACAGCCTTGGATCTTGCATGCATGTATGATTTAGTATGATTTAAGTAGTTTATATGCTGTATATAACCTGTGTGCATGATCAAATTCAATTCCAGCCATGATCCTAGCTAAATCCTTACTTGTAGTCAATGGATAGTAGCACAGAGACACTCAACCTTGCATACATGTTGTGTATTATGATCCTTAGCCATGATAACTATTGTAATGAACCAACTATGACCTGTACCCAATCTGTTTTAGGAGATTAATGATGTTCTCAAGTTTGATTTCAGCTAGGCTTGGACATCTCTATGATGTCAGAACCCAAACCATCATCCCCATGGTTAACCGAGCTTGGATGCTCAAAACCCATCCCATTCAACTAATTACACATGTTACAACCCCCTTGGGGTCATCCATGGTCGAATTGGGATGACCCCAATAGCCAAATCTAGAACTAGAGCCTGGAATCCCATGTCCTACAAGCACTGGGCATTCCACTGAGAGTTTGGCCAAATGCCCAGTGGTGCTGTTTGGGCCCTATTTTGGTTTAGCCTTTTTGGAACATCACCAATGGGTCTAGAACAGTATGTGGAACATATAATTGACTTAAAACCCTACCCCATCCATCCTTGTTGTCATCCACATCTTGGATGCACAAGTGGGCCCCTCAGTGCTAGGAATCAATGCACAGTCTAAACCACACTTGAGCTGTGGGCCTTGGCACTGATTTATATAATAAGCAGGGCTGTGTATTGGTTAACCCTTCTTTAAAATGCAAAAGAATATGAGTTTTGCATCTCTGGGTGATGCATTGGGTGTTTGACCTAAAGGCCTAGTGCAAGTTCCAGAGAATTACAGCTTAGTGGTTATGAATTCAAACGTGAATCAAACCCAACCTAGACCAACCCTAGGACATTAATCTGATCTGAAACATGTTTGACACATCTTAATGCTCTGGATAACTTAGGTTATAACCCCGAGCACGAGGTGCAGTATCAAATACCGATTGGGACCGAGCTGACTGAAGAGCAAGCAGGAGTATAAGGTGAGTGAAATTACACCATGGGTGTAGTAGGTGTAACATGACCGATGGGTCATGACAACAAACACCAATAATACTTACTGTCTTTAATTAATTGCATTTACTTCAAATATCTACTTAAATTCTGAATTCTTATCTAAATATTGATGGAAATGGCTGGTGTTGTTATATTTGTGTAATTGCAGTTTAGATGCAGTACTCGGCCTGGACATGAAGGGTACGGGGTGACGTAGTATGGGATGCGGGAGCCCTGTACACTTCATATTATGTCATATAGAATGCAAATGGTTAGGGTACCATCACCCGTGCTGCGAACCCTTGCCAACAGGGGTCAAGGTGTTGGATGCCTGTGAGAGAACTTATACCAAAGGTATTTGCTTGACAGGGTGCCCGTCTCCCACGGTACCACTGGATAATCCAGAGGGTTGGTCGGGCTAACCTTGGTGATTGATGCGGGAGTCAACTGGTTTTTTTTGACAACTCAATGGGTGTATCGCAAGAAGAGGTTGGAATCTTATACCAGAGATACATGTATTGGGGATTGTAGTAGCACTGAGCGTGCCTTCGTTGTGATGCTAGGTGGCTTAATAATAAAATGAACCTCATTGCATACAGACTCATTTGGTTGTACTTGCATGTGCATGCATGGTTTGTATTTCATTCACGGGCTCGATGGAGCTCACACTCTTGTATATTTCTTTTGGTTTGATGATATTGCAGGTAGATGTCATATTGGATGGGAGACTCCTCTTGAGTAGGAGAGTCATGCTGATTATGATTGTGTGGGTCTGGACCCGATCGGAGGTCATCCCTCCCTCTGGTGCGGGTGATTACGGTGACTATTGAAGATGGCCGTTGAAAAGTGGGCAGCTGACTTTCTCCTAACCTAGGGATTCTTTTGATGTAGATGACTGTTGAAGATGGCCCTTTTTGATTATTTTATAAAGCTATTTGATGAGCACATTTATGTGTGAAATCTTAGGGCCATAGAGAATGCATTTTTATACTTGGAACAGAGCTACTCGAGGTTTTTGTTTGTATTTTCAGGTTTTAGGTGAATTCTTGTGAAAATAGAGCAAATGATGCTAAGGAAATGTTTTTAAGCTATTTAGTTGTGTTTGGCAGTAGCCGGAAGTGCCCAGGAGTCGAGAAAATCAAGTTTGGATTGAGCACTGAAAGAATTATGCTAATAAGTCAAATTTGAACATGATTATAGTGGGGCCCTTAGCATAATTTAGAGGTGTTAATAGTATGGATGCAAAGTCCATCGAGTCAGCTTTGCAACGGTTCAAACGGCACCTGATTTCGAGTTGAAACGAAGAAGTTACGGTCGTTTTCGTAACGACGCGCGAAGATGGCATATAGGGGTTTGTTTGTAATTATTGAAAATCGACCGGGGACAAAGTAAAGTGGAAGTTTGGATTCGAGGGGCTTTTATCAAAAGTTATCATTCCTGTTAGCCGAAAGATTCCATTTGGAAGGCTCTGGAGTAGTCCAACTTCAACTTGAGATATCTTGGGCTCCCGAACTCCAAATTGGACAAAATTTGGGTCTATTTTGGATGATTTTTCGTAAGAAATGCAATAGTGAGGCCTATATAAGCACCCCATGCTCCATATTTTTTGAAGGACAGAATGGGTATTTTATTTGTTGAGTGGAAACCTAGTCATCACTTTTCTCTCCTCCAACTTTTCAAGGGCACTTTTGGAACTTTATTATGAATAGATTTCTTTTGAAAAATATTCTCTCATCCATGGAAGGTTGAAAAGTCAAAGATGCCTTGATCTCATTGCTTGGAGAAGACACCTACAAAGAAAAGGAAGCACAAATTTAAAATTAGAAAGTTACTTTTTGAAAAATAGAAGGTTTATGTAGCTAGGATTTTTATCTCTCTTAGTTTCTATTTTTTTATTTTTTCTCGGGATTCAAGTAACGTAAAGAAGGAAGGAGAAGAGAATATTTCTCCTACCTCTTCTCCTCTTCCCCCTATAAATACCCCTTGCCCTTTGGGTTGTAACTAGTTAATTTTTTATTAGTTCTAGTTCAGTTTTTAAGTTAGTTTTAGTTTAGTTTTAGTTCAATTCAAGTTCAATTAATTAGTGAAATTTCTTCTTCTCTTCTTCTAGTTTTTGGCTTTCTAAGTTCTAGTTTGATTTCATGCTTTCAATTCCATGGTTGTAATGCTTTTGATTCATGCTTTAATTTTATGTCTTCAATATGGTTGTAATAATTCTAGTTTAGTTTCAAGCTTTCTAGTCTAAGTTCCTAAGTTGATGACAAGACTTGGAGATTTAGAAGAGGAAGCCATGCAAGGTTTGTTCAAGTATTCAAGCTCTTCAATTACATTCATGCAAGCAATTTCAGTCCGTGTCAAGCACATCTAGATTTTTACTCTTTAAACTCTTAAACTCATTCTCCCTCTCTTCTATCTCATCCTCTCTTCTTCTATCTCATTCTCCTTCTTCTTCTTTTGTTTTTTTTATGTGGTTGTGGTGTGTGGCTGCAATTTATCCCTTCCAATCCGCTTAAATTTGATAGGTTAGATGGATATGTGTTAGGATGCCAATTTAATTCGTTAGATGCTTGTGAGTTAGGATCCGTTAGTTTGTTAGTTTAAGTAGTTTAATTTGGTTCACTTTGCATTACTTTAAAGTGAGTAAAATTGGGTGGCGTATATCTCCTTGAGTTCGACCCATAGCTACAATTGATCCGTACGCTTGCGGTTATTATTTTGTGCAAACACTATTCGTTGGAAGTGTTGTGACTGCCATTTGTAAGATGTGAGAGAACAAGAACAAAAAAAACAATGTTTGTATATTTGGCCTTGATGGGTTATTGTAATTAATAGCTTCCACAGCACTCTGATGTTCCCATTTTATCCACTGTTATGGGTGTGTGGGTTTGTGAATGTTAGCAACTGCTTCTAGATCCTTGGGGTTTGGCGGATTGCTATCGTACAATTCGGGTCACCTACCTAATCCTCCCAGGGGGTGGTTTGGGGTGTGATAGAGATTAATATCAGAGTGAGAAGCTCTTTCTACATTCACAAATAATGGACATAGGATAATAAATAACAGAAAGTGAAACAAATAAAAACTTAGCAAACATGAGATAAATTGAGAATAACACAGCATAGAGATCAACATAATACTAGCAAGACAAGATATTCATAAAATTCAAAATTTGGCGTAAGCCATTACATCATGTTCAGTTGGAAGTACTACTTCCAATTACAACTTAAAAGGAAAAAGAGATAGGAATGATAATAAGAAACTACATAAAGCATGAATAGAAGAAAATACACAAAGCAAAGCTGGAAAATAAAACATGGGTTCCTAGACCAAAAGCACCAGAACTAGAGGAACTACTTCTGAGGTGGATCATCGTCCCGTGGAGGCTGAGTCCGTCGCGAGTTGACCTGGTAATGGGAATCCCAGAAGTCCAAACGCTGCTTAACAGCATGAACTCTTCCCTCCAAGGAAGCAAAGCCCCGGTCCATCCTTGATGACATCCGGGTAAGCTGAGTATGGATACCCCGGAACTCTGCCATCAACTCCTCCCAACCATAAGAACTAAGAGCTGGGGGTGGTACCTACGAACTAGAAGCCTCTATAGTACCATAAGTGGGGAGATCACCAAGCTGTGTGTCTAGATCCACTGGATTGCCCTCCTGATCAGTAGCATCTCCAGCCCCATCCTCATCACCACCAACTCTAGCCTCTTCAGCTTCCTCATCCTCCTCCTCTATTTCCTCCTCCACATCATCGTCATCCTCGAAGGCACTCTCAGGCTCACCCAACATTTTCATTTTCTTGATGGAGGTTTTACTGATAGGCTTCAAAACATCACCTCCCTCATATTCCCCATTAAGGGAAACTCCAAAATGCACAAAGACCTGGGTAAGAAACCTCTTATAGGGCAGGTTCCCATCCGTAGGGTTCTGGGCATGGTAAAGCATAACCTACATAAGTAGATAGGGTAGGTTGATTATAGGACCCCCCTTACCTGCCCTCACCAAACAGTAAGTGATGCCCGTAGCATAGAAATGTTGCCCCGATTCCCACCTTTGGGATAGATATTGTAGGAGATGCAGCTACTCAAAATCCTAGCTATAGGCATGTAACTCCCCTCAGATTTTGGGGTGTTTTCAACCCCTATGAGAGCCTTGAACACCATCCTCCGTGTATCTAGAGAAAACTGATTTGAGATGTCTACCTTAGGCTTGTAATAGCACCTGCTACCACTGTTAGGTATCCCCAGAATCTCTGCCAAAATAGCTAGAGTGAACTTTATGTCCACCCCTTTCACCCTACTCTCAAGTCCAAAGCCTTGTACCCCAGACGCTGATACAAGATTGCAATAGAAGTATCGAACAAGATTTGGATAGCAAGGGAGAGTCGGAGACAGCATCGGTGCCCAACCTAGGGCATTGAATCTCTTAAAAAGCCTGAACTGGTGGAAGTCTTCCACTTGCACCACCCTTCCATTCACAATGCTCTTACTTGAAAACCTTTCCCACTACAATTTTAATAATTTTCCCTAACTGTTTCTCAACTTTAGTCCTAAAATTTTGAACTTGTCAAAAGATTCAGACTTTTCTTTTATTAAGTACAGGTAGTCATATCAGGAGTAGTCATCCGTAAAAGTGATAAAATAAAAATTTTTACACAATGTTGCAGAATAGGGACCACTGATGTCAGTGTGAATGACCTCCAACAGGTCAGAACTATGGAGTACAATTTTTTTCTTTATCTTGGTCATCTTTCCCTTACAATAATCTACACAAGTTTCTAGATCACTTTCGAGAGTAGGTAGGATGTTAGACTTTATCAGCCTTTTCACTCTTGCCTTAGAAATATGACCTAGTCTCTTGTGCCACAATGTGAAAGATCGTTCTTTAGGTAAGGGTCTTGTAGAAACAACGCTTTCAACATTATAGGAGATGTAGATATCATTAGGAGACAAACACAATCTGTACAATCCATTGGACATAATGCAGGAACCAACTTTACTTGAATTAAAAAATAAATTAACCATACTGTTCTTTATTTCAAAATGGTAACCATTAATGTCCAAAACTGAAACCCAAATTAAATTTCACCTAAAGGACGATACATAAAAAGTGTTCTTTAAAGTCAAATTAAAACCAGAATATAATAATAAAATGACATCTCCCACGAACTCTACATCAGAATATCCATCGTTTCCTATGACCAGCATTGATTCATCCTTGTTTGGCCTCCTCCGATTTATGAATCCCTATATGGTAAAGCAGCATGGTTAGTTGCACCACTATCTAGCCACCAAGAACTGGATGAGGCTTCTGATAGATTGGATTCACAAACAAAAGTCAAAGAATCATTACCTGATGGCTACTTGGGCTTGATTAACCAAGCCTTGTATTTATCGCAATCCTTCTCTATGTGATCCTTCTTCTTGCAAAAGAAGTAGTGATCACTCTCTTTTTTCAAAGAGTCTTTCTTAAGTCCTAAATTGTTGGTCTGATCGGACTGTTTATTGGCAGACTTATGAATATAGTTTTTAGACTTTTTACTCTTATGGATTTTGGAAGTAAACATGGTAGCATGTTTTTTGTCTTTCTTTTGTTTCTTTTCCTCAGACACAACCCTAGAAATTAGGTCATTAATACTCCAGACTCCATCTTGAGAAATGTAGTTGGTTTGAATGATGCCAAATTCAGAAGGTAGGGTATTCAGGGTTTGATGGACAATTAGGGCATTAGGAAGAAGAATGTTCAAGGCCTTGAGTTTAGTTCGATAATCAACCATCCTAATAATGTAATCTCCAGCACCCCCAGAACCATCATATTTCATATTAAATAGCTCTTGCAGAAGTGTCCCAATCTCAGCATTCGATGAAACTCTGTGTCTCTTAGAAATTGCATCTAGCAATTTCCTGGCAGTACATTGGTTAGGCATACCACTTTTTAGGTGTTTCGGTATTGACCTCTTTATGGACAGCATACTGAGTCGATTACTCTTTTACCATGTAGCATGCACAGATTTTTCGTCCTCAGTACTATCAACATTTAGATCCATTGGTGTATCCATAACAAGGGACATATGCACATCCGCCATCTTCATGGTAAACATAATGTCCTCTTTCCACTTCTTAAAGTTTAACCCAGTAAGAATCTCAATAATGACCATGTTATTGTCGATAAAAAAAGTGACTGAAAATTTGAACAATAAACAGTACAATAATCAACATAATGCTTGAAACCTTGTAAGCTAATGAGAATTTTACACACATCATTGTGAAAACACCATTAGGCTGAATTCCCAACATGCAATTATAAAAATCTCTACATACCAATGGTCATGGGAATGCAACTAAACTTTCAAAATCCACCACCTTTGGGTATGCAGAATTCTAGGGTCAGCCTATTCACATGCATACTGTATATGTATCCTTTTAAGTACCAATACATGATCACCACCTTTGGGTGTATGACCACACATCAGAGTTGAAGGACAACCCACAATTGTATGAGACCGATGTTTCACAAATCCAACAAGGAAGGTCGTTTTGGCGGCTGCATCTTGTCGAACCCATGGAACCCTCTCTTGGGATTTTTTAAAAATTACTTACATCCTTAAACAATTTGTGTTATTTTATATTTAATGATAAAGGACTTAAATGTCTTAAAACTAACACAAAAAACTAATAATTCAATTCTGTTCTTCAAGGTAGGTATTTCAGCAAGTCAGAAAATTAGTTCGGTTCCCAATGGAATGAATTGATAAATTTTAGAAAAGGGCATGCATCAATAGAATACCAAAAATATTAAAAATATGCATATTTGATCAAAACAGAGGGTACCACTGTGTAGAGCATCAAAAATAGAGCCAACGCAAAAAAAAGGATCCTAAACAGAGTCTCGTAGCGCCCACAAGAGTTGGTCAAAGTTTTAGCAAAAAAGGCAATCAAAGAGGGTCTAGTTCTGACCGGGTTGTTTGACCGAACTGGTTCTGCCCGGTCCGGGCCAACACCTGTCCGACCGGGCCAATCCAACCGTACCCGAGTCAATCCCAACTTGGTCATCGGGTCGGGTCCTCGGGTTAGGAAACGGTTGCCCGATCCGACAACACACATTAGCAACCCAACAGTTGTTACCCGACACACGATAGCAAACCCCAAAAAGATTTTTTTTTTTTTTTTTTTTTAAGTTTAGCCGGCGAGTGAGATTTACCCGTGGCTTCTGCCGGCGCATGAAGGCGTGTCCAGCAGCAATCCATCCATCCAGATGCTCAGCTCTTTGAGCCCTACACGTCTGTGTAATCTGTTTCGAGTTTCACAGGCTAAAAAAATCGGCAGAAAGCCAGTGCCCGTACTGGTTTTTCTAAAATTTGAAAAAACCCTAAAAAATTTGATTCGAAATGAAAAAATCTCATTTCCCTTAGTATGATCTATTATTTTGAATCCATATAAGTTCAAGAACGGATTTATGGAGGCTTTGATACCACATGTTAAATTAATTTGATCCGAATAAGGACAAAACCCTAAAAGCCAGGATCTCCATAGGGCATTCAAGAACACAATCAAATAAATAATATAAAACAAGGATAGAACCACTAACCTTGTTTCGCATCCATAGTGATGATGGTCGCAGCGAAAAATAAAGACCGTAGATCTAGGTGCATCCCCTCTATTCCCAAAGTAACTGGCTTGATGAGATTACTGAATGCACAGGGACAATGAACACTGAATATCTCCCTCTCTTTTTAGAATGCACTCCTCAATGGAGATTAAGAATAATTAGTTGTGATGGGTAGAAGGGGGACCTAGCTCTCTTTATATAGTAATTCCTATAAGGCCTGACTCATCACAGTCCCAATAAGATTCTATCTGCCCACACTAAAGCCAGTCCACATAGGAGTCCTAATATAATCCAATGACCTCCTTAATTAGATCAATACCATAATTAGCCTGAGTTTTAGGTTATTTAATATTAGTTCATAATAGGGAATAATAATTCTATACTAAATAGAATTCTAACAAAGCATACTCTTGGTGAAGGTCTTACATTTCGTTCTCCATCTGGGCCGGCTGATATCTCCTTAACAGCTTACTACGACACCGACTGGGCCGGATGTCCAGATGATCGTAAATCAACCACTGGTTATGGCATCTTCCTTGGTTCTCATTTGGTCTCCTAGTGTTCTCGAAAGCAGCGGACAATCTCACAATCGTCAATAGAGGCGGAGTATCGTGTTGTCACTACCATTGCTACGTAACTTGTATGTCTTCGTTCCCTGCTCAATGAACTTGGTGTTTATCTCGCAGCACTACCAGTGATATGCTGCGATAATGTGGGCACAACATACTGAAGTGCCAATTCTATTTCACTCTTGTACAAAACATATTGAGATGGATTTTCATTTTGTATGTGATATGGTTGCCTCCCGCAAGCTTCAAGTTCGTTATGTTTCGATTCTCAATTAGGTGGCTGATGTCTTAACAAAGGGTCTCTCTAGGGTCTCTCTAGATTGTTTTCATTCCCTTAAAACCAAACTTACAATTGGCTTGCCCCCGATGCTTTTGAGGGGGCCTGATAGAGATAAGCCTCCTCCTTACTGTTTGTTACATGTAACTATCAACCATGTGGGTTGTCAAAGTATTTGTTAGATAGTTAGTTCGTTAGGAAGATTCCTCTTGCCAATAACCATCAGTTCTTTCACTTTCTCCTTTTTTTTTTTTTTATTTTATTGATTTGATGTGTTCCTTCCAACTTTTATTTTAATTTTTATAAAACAAAGAAAATGATATTAAGAGAATAAAAAAGAGATTACATCAGTGTCGATTTCTCTAGAGAATCTATTCACCGAAGGTTTTTACAAATTATAAATCGAAGCTTTAGACAGCATAACAGAAATATTTAACAATGGACCGAGTTTTCCTCTATCCACGGTGATCGAAGGTGTTGGATTGGTAGGAGAGGGCATCACGAGGGTGTATTGAGAAAATACAAAAACTCTGTAAGGGTTTGTGAACCGTAGAATGCAGGGTGAATCGTCCTTTATGGGTGGAGGAAGACTTGTCCTTTAACAATATATCAAAAATATCCCTAAGTCACCCATCCCAAGGTTCTTACTTAAGCCAATGGACCAACATGTCACATTCCATCCATACCTCTATTTGTTGGAAGGAGTCCTTTTGCCACTATGAGGTACAAACCTTGCATGATACTTTTGACCTTTGAAAGAAAATTTTTTATTTTTATAACTTATGTCTAAAGTCTAAGGCTGTGCTTGGTATGTAATTTTGGAATGCATTCTAAGTCGATTTCATATTTTTGAATGATAAAAACACATTGTAAAAAAATATAAAATTTTCTTTTCCACTTTTCTGCATAGAAATGAACAAAGTCTAAAGAAAAAAATACAATTTAGATCCTCGATCTGTTGGTGCTTGCCCGTGAGGCCGGTGTGCAGCCGCACACAGGCAGGGTGTGGACCTCACATGGACCCCACTTGGGCAGGATGCTCAGGCTGTCATTTTACCCCTGCCTGTATGACGCTGCAAGCCGGCTGCACGGGCAGCGGCAGCAGAGGATCCCGATCCGGGAAAATAAATCCAGTCTTTTTTAACCCATAACAGACCAGTTGAAGTTTATAAAACCGCAGAAAATGAAGATTTTTATATCGTGGCCAGAGCAATATAAAGAGCTCCAGACAGTTCACGTGGAAAAGCTGGGCGTTAGTGTCATGGCTCATTAAAAAGTGTGGGTGGGAATCAGTCACCTTGGGTCATAAAAATGGTGGTCAACTTTTAAATGTCATGTGATGACGAAACAAGAAAGAGCACGTACAGTCTAAAAGATATTCTAGTATTTCTGCTTTATTAAATGGGTTAGGGTCAACTTCCTTGTGACAGTCCATGAGGCTCAAGTGCTCAACCATGGGTGGATTATAGACACTCCTCCCATAAACATCACCACTCGTCCACAATGGGAGGCCCATATAAACGCAAAACCTTGGTGACCTAACTTTTTTTTAAGGAAAGATGGAACGATCCACCCGTGCAGTCAGATACTAATTTGGATCGGATGGATCGGGTGGATCGGCCAAAAAATGATCGGGCCACTCAAATCGACCTGATACAGCTTGTTTCCACCTTACAGTATCAAATTGATATCGACCGAGACTAATACAAGTATATATACTTTATATACTTGTAACTATGATTCCAAGTGACAGCCAAAAATGTTTGAAAAAAAACTACATGGGCAGAAGTATAAGACTTATTTGTTTAGCATGACAACTTGTATTTTATCGAAATACCCTCGTAGAAATTGGAGAAGTGATTGATATCACTAGTATAATCATTTGTACCACTTGAATCATCAAATCTGTACTTTGAGTTGAGTCGTACTAACATATTTTCTTTAAGGTATTTGAACGCCCCGAATATGTGTCGATCGGGTTGACCTTACGTTCTCACCTCCAAGATAATACAAATCCAATCACAAATGGCAGCACCCCAAGTGTGATTACAATACGGAATATCCGAAGGTAATACTCATTAGTTCATTCATACAGATACACAACGATATTGAAGAAAATAAAATAAGAATGTTTTCAAAACCCTGTTAGAGAAATAGGCAATACCTTCCCTCTTTATATAGGAGAAGAAGAGACACTTCTAAGAGGTGTCTCCAAAAAGTATGCCCCAAAACATGTGTCTTTTCCCACAAGGCTTGTTTGTTAGCCATTCAAACAAGACTTCTAACAGGCACACCCATTGGCTATTTAGGTGTCTATTAGGAAAAGACTCAACCCTCTAACATACCTTTCATAAAATAAAATAAAATATTTTGAATCCATAATTTTAAAATCATTTAAAATTCCAACAAAAAACTACGGTAGCGTTTGGTATGCATTCTAGTTGAATTTGCATTCTTGAATGATAAAAATAACTTCTAGGAGATTCAATTATATGTTTCACATTTTGAGAATCTTTAATGAAATTGTATACTTCTGTGTTTGGTATGCATTCTATGTCGATATCAGTCTAATATAGAATCAAATTCCATATTTTTTCCTAAAACCTACGATTTTATAGCCATGTTACCAATATCGTATTTTTTTTAATATCAATACCGATACAATATGGATGACTAAAACTGTAGAATATATGGCAAACAAAAAGACCATAACAGTCATCCAGTACATCAAAAGATGAAAACGTAACAAATCAACGAGGCAAAGGCAGTAAAGAAAAGAAATTTTTGGCAACATGGGTGACATAATTCTGTAAATGGCTAAGTAAAACAACCCCAAGGCAGGATCTTAGAGGGGCCATTTGTTTGATGGGGAAGATGGGGTGGGAATGTTGTGGGACTGGGTCACAGTGGTGGGTTGGTGAACATGGGTGGGATTTTTACTTTTTCCATGAGCAGTAAGCAATTAATGGGACTTTGAATAGGATAGTGGTGGGATTTTCAAGTGTTACATCAGTAGACAAAACATATAATGTTGTTCCCTGAGCTTTTGTGAGTTCACCACCCCAAGCTAACTATACAATGTTGGGGTGGGATTTTGAAGTGTCACATCAGCACTTTTCCACCTCACCTTAGTCCCCGTCAAACTGAAGTTTAGTTCACCAAATAAACAAGAGACTATTTTCTAAGAGTAAACATCTTGTCCACCCCCTGAAGTTTGTTGACCTGTCATGTAGACCCCACGATTTTTAAAACCTTACTTATAGACCCCTGGGATTGATGGAATACCCATTCCCTTAGGGTGAACTTGTTAAGTGATGATGTTAGCAAATCATAAATTCATAAAAGGCAAAAATACCCTTATGGTGATAGGTGTTTACCATAATACCTTTTTGGATAAATTAGAATCTATTGGAGGAAAAAATCAAAGTTTGAGTCCTCTGTTCTTGCACCTTCTTCGACATCATCGAGGGTTTCTTTCTTTCTTCTCTCAAACACTTAAAAAGATCCTTGCAACTGGCCGCACAAACCCTTACAAGATACCTCTACCACACCCTCTCCACTCCCCTGAAGAGGAACTCTGTCTCATCATCGATGATCACTCCAAAGCTTGTTTCACCTCCGAAGCCGCCAAAAAGAAAGTTCAGGCCAATGGAATCCCCATCTCGAAGGTCCTCAAGCTTTCCAAACTCAAAACCGATTACCGTCCATTCGAGGCCAAGCGCAAGCTCTGCAACTCCTATGATTGGTCATTTCATTTGAAGATGACTGAGTCTCTAGCATTGTCGTTTTATCAATTTGTTCCTGATATGGTTTTGAAAATCAAAGGGGTTAAGAAGAAAGAAGAGGAGAGTAAAGAAGAAACACTTGCTGGGTTGGAGTCAGGGAAGGAAGGAAAGCTGAAGGATGAGAAGAAGTCAGGAAAGTCTAGGCAATGCTACGGTCCAGGGATCATTGTACTCATGTATCAAGCGGAGCTAACAAATTTTGGAAAGTTTGGGTCGCCCTAAGAAGCCCCAAAGTTGCCTGGGCATCCTATTTTCAATTTTTAGGGTTTTCCATGGTCGCCCATGGTTGCCCTACTATTACCCCATTAGGGTTTGGTATGACAAACTAATACCCAGTCCTTCTCTTTCTTGTCCCATAAAAATACGGGATCCATGACAAAGAGAAAACACATCTCTATTCCATCCCATGGATAGAGGGATCCATCCCATACCCGAATGCGCAGAGGAAAAGAATCGATTCGGGTTGCTTTCACATCCCATGGATAATCATAAAGTTAAAACAACAGAAATTAAAATAAATTTGCTAACCTGACGAGCCTCAAGTGTTGCTCCTCCAATAGACAGTGATTCTTCGCCCAACGAGCACTCCAAGTAAACAGATCTAAACCTCCAATGGTGCAGCCAAGGTTCTCCAAGCCAATCCTAGATCCTCTTCAATTCCTCAGTCATAGATCTAGGTTTCTAAAACCCAAACTCTCAAAAAACTAGAGAGCTAGAAGAAGGGAAGAGAAGAGATCACAATAGAGAGAGAGGGAGAGCCAAAAACGTGGGAGAGGGGGCACTGCAAAAAATGTGGAGCACTGCCCCCCACCTTTGTGTTTTTGGTGTTTATATAAAGTCAGGGTTTCTAAAACCCTGGATGGGAAAAAAATCCTAGTGAGAGTCTGACTCTCTCTCTCCTTGTTGGCTTAATCCTGTTTAATCCTGAAGTGCTTCTAATTGGTGAAGAAGTAGAATCTAATAGGGAATAGTATAATTAATTAATTATTTAATTTATGAATAATTACAATTAGCACCATATCCATTAATTAAATAAATAACCAATTATTTTAGCAAATTCTAAATAAACCCCTACATGATAAGAAATTATCATGTACCACCCCTCCACTAATCAACACCATCATTATGGAATCTAAGGCATGTACACTAGTACTGCCAAACCCCATTCCATAGTACATGTCCATACAAGAGTGTCTGTGTATCTGATCGGGTCCCGCAAAACTCGATAAATTATTTTTATAACTACATATAATCTATCATTTTATGTAAAATAGGTTTTGTAAAAACCATTTCCAAAACGGCACTGGATCCAGATTCTGATCCGACCATTCTCAAACAATCTCAATCTTGGTGTTCCCCAATTGGGCAGTGGTGACCATGTTGAGTAACTCCTTCACTCACAAAATATTCACGTATTCCTAGAACACCGGCTTTGACTCACTTGAGTCTCAATCATTGATGAACCAAAGAATGCAGTCATATTTTGCAGTGACAGGGTCCCCTCAGGTACAGGGTCTCGGTGACTCATGTCTATCCCATTCTACATCTGGCAGTAACACATGAGGGAATTGACAAAGTAGATACTTCGCCAATACACACATTGAACATGTAAGTACTCACATTCATACCCTGACATCACATGTTTAGGCATACCCAATGCGACGACCATATGATAAGGGTGCCCAACCCAAACCCCAGTCTTGACTACCATTTTAAGTAATACTTACGGACACATAATGCTCAAAAAGTTTATATCGCATGTGATAATATTAAACCAAAATGTATAAAGGTTCAATACAAAGTAAAATCGAACTGAACCGGACCGAACCGGGTTCGATGGACACATAAATCCAGTAATCTCCCATTTGTACATCAAAGCTAATTTTCCACACATTTCAAACCCATGCCCTCCATGTGTTTTTCAAACTCTCCAGGAGATAAATCCTTTGTCATGGCATCAGACAGATTTTCAGTAGTGTCCACTTTGGAGACACTCACGTCGCCCTGCTGGATAATCTCTCTGATGAAGTGATACTTTTGTTGCATGTGTTTGTTCCTCTGATGAGCCCTAGGCTCCTTAGCTTGTGCAATGGCCCCTCTAGCACCTCCACCCATTAGATATATCATCCCAGACATGGATTTTCTGACATCCTTATCAGTTTGGAAATCCGAGTCTGTGTAACCTAGAATTGACAACTGACCAGATCCAAAAACCAAAAAATAATCCTTAGTCCTTCTCAGGTACTTGAGGATATTCTTGACAGCAGTCCAATGCTCTCGTCCAGGGTTAGACTGATAAAGACTTACAATACCTACTGCATAGCAAATGTTCGGCCTCATACATAATATACCATACATAAGACTCCCTACTACAGAGGCATAGGGAATCCTCTTCATCTCTTCAATGTCCGTCTAAGACTGAGAACATTGAGATCTGGAAAGATTAACTCCATGCTAGAAAGGGACACTTCTCCGTTTGGAGTTCTCCATGCTATGTCTGGCCAGGACTTTGTCTATATAGGTAGCTTGTGACAAGCCTAGCATATTTTTCTGGTGATCTCTTACGAGTTTGATCCCAAGGATATAGCTAGCTTCACCCAGGTCTTTCATCGAGAAAGTTGTGAACAACCACTATTTCATCGATGAAAGAAACCCTACATCATTACCCATCAGCAATATGTCATCTAAGTATAAAATAAGAAAACATATTACACTCCTACTGATCTTCTTGCAAACGCATGGTTCATCCATGTTTTGATCAAAACCAAAAGATTTAATTGATTGATCAAACCTGATGTTCTAACTCCTGGAAACCTGCTCCAGTCCATAGATGGACCTCTACAGTTGGCATACTTTTCTTTCTTCCTCTAAGGAAGAGAACCCCTCTGGCTGTTGCATGTAAATTTATTCTTGAAGAAATCCATTCAGAAATGCAGTTTGCACATCCATCTACCAAATCTCATAATCAAAGTATGTGGAGATCGCTAATAAAATCTTGATGGACTTCATCATCGCCACTGGTGAAAAGTTTTCCTCATAATCTATACCCTCTTTCTGGGTATAGCCCTTTGCCACCAGTCTCGCTTTGAATCTTTCGACCTTTCCATCCGAGCCCTTCTTCCTCTTGAAGATCCATTTACATTCAATCAGCTTAACGCCAAGTGGTGGATCGACCAGAGTCCAGACCTTGTTGGAATGCATCAAATCAATTTCAGAGCACATGGCCTCCAGCCACCTAGTGGCATCAACATCCTTAAGAACCTCAAAATATGTCATCAGATCATCATCCGATTCAACCGACACCATGTGGAACTCTTCCACTGTTTTCTCTTCTTCGGTGAGAAGAGTAAACCTAGTGGGTGGTCTAATAGTCCTCCCACCGCATCGAGGTTCTAGAGGTGTTTGATTTTCAGTGGGTATGTCGATTGATCTCACTTTTGGAAGTAAAGTTTCTGAGTTATCCAATAACTCCTTAATGACTATAGGTTCAGACCTCTTGGTCAACATTTTCTCCTCAAAAAATGTAACATGTTTGCTTATAATGATCTTTTGGTCAATCGGATCATAGAAATAGTAACATATCGTGCCTTTAGGATAGCCTAAGAAAAAGCATCTTGAAGTCTTAGATGCTAACTTGTATGCCCGTTACTTTTGCACATGTGCTATACAATCCCATACCCTAAGGTGTTGAATGTTGGACTTACGCCCTTTTCACAACTCAAAGGGTGTCTTAGCTACAGACTTAGTTGGAACCCTATTTAAGATGTAAATAGCTATTTCTAAAGCGAACCCCCAAAAAGAGAGAGGTAGCTCACTATAAGTGAGCATTGTCCGGACCATATCCAATAAAGTTTGATTGCGTCGTTCGGATACACCATTTTGTTGTGATGTTCCTGGATTAGTTCATTGATTAACTATCCCTTGTGAAATGAGATATTCCTTAAATTCATCCGATAGATACTCCCCTCCATAATCTAATCGCAAGGACTTAATGCGTTTATCGAGATGTCTTTCGACCTCGACTTAAAATTCTTTGAATTTATCAAAGGCCTCCGATTTTCTATGTATCAAGTAAATGTAACCATATTTAGAGTAGTCATCGGTGAAAGTTATGAAATACTCAAATCCATACCTTACTTGTATATTTATGGGTCTATACACATCAGTACGTATGTATCAACTCTAACAGATCTATGGCTCTAGTACCTTTATTGCTAAAGGGTTTCTTAGTTATCTTGCCCTAAAGGCATGACTCATAGGTGGGGAATGGTTCTACCCTCAGACTCTCTAAGGGCCCATCCCTTACCAATCTACTGATTCGATCCATATTAATGTGACCTAATCATAGATACCATAGATACGTTAAGTTCACTGGAGCTGCTTTTTGTTTTAAATCAACATTCGAAACAACATTCGTTCTAATAGGACAATCCAAAAAATATAATCTACTTTGCATATATCCAGATGCCCCAAAAGAGTTATTAAAACGAATAACTAATTTAGAATTAAAGGAGAAAGTATACCCGTCCAAAATGAGTTTTGAAACTGAAATAATCTTCCTCTTAAAAGAGGGTACATAGTAACAATCCTTTAAAACCAAATTAACAGAACTAAAATTTAAGGTAAAAGTTCCCATAGCCATCGCCATGGCTTCAGTCCAATGTCCATCCGAAGACGCACCTCATTTCTTTCCAGATTCATTATCTCCTTGAACCTCTACAATACATTACAAATGTGAATAGTATAACCACTATCCACCAACCAAGAATTTGTTGATCTAATAGCATTGTTATCATTGTTGGCAATTTGGTGGACAGAAGTGGTGTAAGGAATATGCTAAGCTTGTCTATAAGTTGGGAACACCGTGTGAGCCCCAAAGCTAATAAATAAAGTAAGTTCCCATGGCATGTGAGCTTTCAATGAGAAGACAGAAAGCATGACCTAGAAAGTGAAAGGCGTAGCAAAATCCCATGGTATGTGAGCTTCCAATGAGAAGACAGAAAGCATAACCTAGAAAATGAAAGGGATAGCAAAATCCCATGGCATGTGTGAGCATTCAACATTTTATCATATAAGCATTGCCAATAAAAATAAAATGGGAAGAAAAAAAAGTAAAGCTGTAGAAAGGCAAAAACATTGGGTGCCTGACTCTTCTTGCAAGCCAGGTGATACACATGGCAAATGCCCATAGCTCTCCAAGGGGTTCCCAACTCTTGACAGTCCTGCTTAGGATGACATGACTCCTTGAGGTATGTCTTGGTAGCACACAGTAGCATTGTAGTTTCATTCATGCTTATTTTTCATGTTTGCATAGTATATTTCCCCATTGCATAAGTGTGTGAGTGTAGGCCACCTTGTTTAGTTATTTGAACATGCTCATAATCTCATAAATATTGTATTTGAGCTCTAACAACCTTGCTCTCTGAGATTTGGAGGTTTTGTGTACAGTTCATGGAAAGCATATACAGGGTTGAAGAGGTAATGGCTTGGTTTGAAAGATAAATTCTTAATGTAGAGAGGTTTCTGATGGTTTGAGCTTTTGGTGGCTCTTATTTCAGTATATTGGATATGTTCCAAGAAAGTTCAAGGTCAAACTCAAGTTATTTTGCCTCCTCAAGGTTCAAGTTCAAGATTTCTGAAAATTCAAGTCAAAATAGTGTTTTTCTTGGTTTGATGATTGGTGGGACCCACTAGTCTTCCGAGTGGCTATACATGTTCAAGTTCTTGTTGGTGATGTATTTCTAGTGTTACTTAAATCAAACAATGGTTATTTGTGAAAATGACATGTTCAGTTGCAAGTTTTCAAGTAAATCTGAAATTCAGCAATTGTGATTGTGAAGCCTTTTTAAAACTCTAGAAAAGTATGCATATGGAAAAGAAAAGACAAGTGGTTTGTGCCAACATGTTCACAAAGTTTTTCTCTACAAGGATGAACAAATCACACAGTCATTCGAGCTACAGGTTGATGTGTGTGAAGGTCAGAAAAGTGCATCAGGATCATTGTCAGTGAAGTTGGACAGCAAGCTTGAGTTGATTTTGAAGAGAGAGAAAGAGGAAAGAGAGTGTGGACCCCACCTGGGGGTACCACATATCAGGGGGTTGTAAGGTGGCATGTGCACCTTGGCATTTGACTGAGTCAACATGACCATATGGCCATCACAGCCTTGATACCATGGCTGCACAAGCACCAGCCCAGCAGCCTAGCACCATGGACACAGCAGCCCAGGCAGCAGCCCAGCAGCTCAGCCCCATGGGCACAGCAGCCCAGCCCTCTTGGGCATTTTGTCAAACAGCTTTGGGTATGCTCTTATCCTTGGAAAATATTTGGAGGTTTTAAAAATCAAGCTACTGGAAGTCATTCTCTATAACAGGTTAGTGAAATTTTTGAAGCATCACATGGGAATTCCAACCATACGGATGTGAAGCCCACGTGGCAAATAGTGGGAGATAAAAATTTTAGCTTTTTCTGACACATTTACAGATCATGGATGAGTCATCGTTGTCCCAAAAACGCAAGTAATTGTGTGGCTGAAATTAATCTTTAAATCAAAATTAGAATCTCTTGTTCTGATTGGTTGATCTAAATTATAATCAATGGCTGAGATAGAGGATTCTAAATGGATACCTCACAATTAAGCACATGCAAATTTGGTACACTTAAGTGATGACTTCTCATTGGTGGATCATGAATCTAATCTGATGGCTCTGTTTTAATCTCATATCGAAGATGAGGATCCAACGGCTTATGTGTGCTCCGCTCCCGTGTAAAGCGAAAGATGAAAGATCGAATCTCATTTTAATCTGGGCCGTTCAAACGATCTGATCTAATGGCCCAGATTGACTCAATCTTTGCCTCAAACTTTGGGCTATGTAAAAGTCAAATTTTGGGATTTATGCAGAGACGCTACCCCCCATATTTTGACGTTCTCTATGCAGTGGTGAAGTCGGATTTAGGGTTTGATGCCTCTTTTATTTAATGTTTAAATTTTCTTAGAGAAGAAGGTATTTTTGAGTAGATCGATGCATTGGGATCCGTGTCAGAGACTTTCAGGACATGCCGCACGCTACTACTGATGTCCAGAAGGTTTGCATCAATAGTGTTTACAGTTCTACTTCGTTCTTGAGGTAGTTTTTCGTTCAAGTTCCCCTTCTTGTCATTTAGTCTTGTTGGGGAGTGAGGTTCATGTAATTTTGAGTGTTGGAAATTCGGGTTGATCATATAAACTCACTTTTAGTGTTTAAAGCCTATTGTGCTGATACAGTTAGGTGTGTGGGAGTATTTCCTGTGGTTCCTGTGCCATATGGAACTGTGTTGAACCTGTGTAATAAGATTTTTAATAGAAGTGTGTTGAACAAAGCACGAAACCCGTGAGGGGTATTGCTCCGTGGATGTAGGCCATTATGGCGAACCACGTATATACTTGTGTTGTGGTTTGATTTTTTATTTTACAATGCTTACTTGCAAAGTGGGTGTGGTTCACTGGTAGACCAAGCTACTTTGTAGTGATTGGTGCATGACCATATGATTGTGTGTTGGTTGTTATAATCTGAGTTTGCAGAAAATTTTAATAAGCACAGATTCACCCCCCCTCTCTGTGTCAAGTGCCATTCATCAATTGGTATCAGAGCTAGACTCAACATTAGTCAAATCGACAGTTGAGAGATCTCTATGGGAATAATGGCACACAATAAAGTCTCAAGTTGTGGAAGGGCACCACACTTTGATGGTACTGAGTATGTTTTCTGGAAGAACAGAATGGAGACCTATCTGGGGTCTCTAGGGTATGGTGTTCTTAGATCGATATATATAGAGTTCGAGATGCCAAATACAGAACCGATCGATGAGGCAGAAATTAAGAAGTTTGAAAACAACTTGAAGGCAATGAATGCACTTAAGAGTGTACTGACAAACAAGGAGCTTGCAAAGGTCATGGATTGCAAGACAGCCAAGCAACTGTGGGACAGGCTTAAGGGTGTGCATGAAGGTGATCAGAGGGTCAAAAAGTCCAAGCTTCAAGTTCACAAGGCAAATTTTAAAGGATTGAAAGTGAAGATATTGAAGCATATATGGTTAGAGTCAATAAAGTTGTAAATGCTATCAGAGGTTTAGGTCATACATTGAGTGACTTAGAGATTTGTCAAAAGATACTCAGATCACTTCTTCCCAAATATGACTTCAAGGTTTCAGTTATTGAAGATCATGATGATATAGACAACTTGGCATTAGATGTTTTATAAGGAAAGCTAAAGGCTTATGAGATGAGAACTGGGAAAGGAAAAGGCAAAGCTGAAGACAAAGAGATTGCTTTTAAAGCAATGAAGAATCTAAAGATTGATGAAGATTCAGACAGTGATATCAGTGAGTGTCTATTCATGGCTTATGAAATCAATAAGAATGAAAATCAGCCTTCTGAAGAGACAGAGGAAATGGAAGTTGTAGTGGATCTTGAGGGTGAGTTGGAAGAGGCTCTTGAGAAGCTTGATATTGAGAAGAAAAAGAATAAGAAGTTGGTCAAGGTCTGTATGAACAAGAAAAGGAATTGAAGAGTTTGAAGGATAGCCAGACAACTTTGATTGATCTTGAGACTCAACTTTCATTCAAGGTTACTCATTGCAACAAGTTTGCTCAAGAAAATGAGGATCTTCAAAGCCAAATCAAAGAGTATGAAGACAAAACCAGCAACTATGAGCTAATGTGGGTTGAACTTAATGAGTTGAAACAGAAAGTTAGAAAATTTGATGAGAATGGAGTATCTCAAGAAATTCAGTTCACTTAATCTCAACCAAATGAGTCAAGTCAGATTCTTGTGAAGATCATCAATAAGCAAAGACCAGCTGACATGAAATCATGTTTGGGGTATGTTCATATGGAATCATTTGGGAATAATGAGAAACTTACCAAATACTTGACGAAGATGGATTTTGTGAAAGAAGGCAGTTCTACTGATGTAAGAGGAAAAGCTTCCCATGCAACAAGTAAGGGGGAGTAGAAGAAGAGACACCAAGAGCAAAGAAATCAGCAAAAGACCAATGCCTCTCATTTCAGATTCTATGGAACATCTAGGTTTAGAAGATCAAGATTTCAAGGCAAACAGAGCAACTACTTTCCTGGTTATTGTTTCAAGTGTAACACATATGGGCATAAGATAGCCACTTGCAAGTTCAACTTAAAGCAAGTGTTTTCACTAGTAAGAACTCTTTTGCACCTTTGTTGCAAAATATGGTGTGATACAATTGTTGCAATCATGGTCACATTGCTAGAAATTGCAAACAGCCCATCTATTTCTCTCCCATAAAGAAGTCAAGTCAAAAGAAGACTACAGCTAGTTCAGATGTGAAAAAGCAAGTTAAAAAGGTTTGGGTTGAAAAAGTTTCAAGAGGAAAGAGTATTAACTCTTTGGTTGTTCAAACTGCTTTTAGAGCTCAAGACAAGGCTGTTCCATGGATCCTTGATAGTGGTTGTTCAAGTCACATGACTGGTGACAAGAACAAGTTTGCAGAGCTTAACCATATGAGGGAGGGTTTGTTAAGTTTGGAAACAGTGAGAGTGCCAAGATAGTTGGCAAGGGCACAGTGCATTTAGATGATGGGAAAGTGAAGACATCTGATGTTTTATATGTTTTAGGTTTGAAGCATAATCTTCTCAGCATTAGTCAAATGTGTGACAAGGGACACAAGGTAATCTTTGATAAATCAGGATGTGAGATCATAAAATCAAAAAATGGCAGGCATCAGGTGTGAGGAGTTCAGGAAATTTGTATGCATTGTCAGTTAGCACAAGTGGATCTTGCTTGGTTAGTCAAGAAGAAGAGCATTGGCTTTGGCACAAGAGACTTGGGCACATTGGCTTTGACAACTTGGTGAAAATCACTTCTTATAAGGCAATCAGAGATGTTCCTTAGCTGAAGAAGCCATCCAATCCTATTTGTTCATCATGTCAGAGAGGCAAGCAAATCAGGCTTACTCACAAGCCTAAAGAGTACTATTCTAAGAAGCCCCTTGATTTAATTCATACTGATCTGTGTGGTCCTTCCAGAACCCAAAGCATAAGTGGTCATAGGTATTTTATTCTTTTCATTGATGACTACAGTAGGATAACTTGGGTACAATTTTTGAAGCATAAGAACGAAGCTCTGGATATGTTCAAGGTGTTCAGAAAGCAAGTTGAGAATGAAACTGGAAGAACTATCAAGTGTCTCAGGTCTGACAAAGGTGGAGAATACACCTGGGGTGTATTTGATGAGTATTGCTATAAGCATGGCATTAGGAGACAGACTTCAGCAGCTAGAACTCCACAATAAAATGGAGTTGCAGAGAAAAAGAACAGGACAGTTCAAGAGATGGCAAGAACAATGTTAATAGAGAGTGGTCTTGGCAAGAGGTACTGGAAAGAGGTTGTGCACACTGCTGTGCATATTCAAAATAGATGCATGCTCAGAAGGTTTGAAAAGAAAACACCATATGAACTCTGGTACAAAAGGAAAGCTATAGCAAAATACTTTAGAATCTTTGGTAGCAAGTGCTTCATCAGGAATACAGAAGAAAATTTAAGCAAATTTCAAGATAGGTCTGATGAGGGAATATTCCTTGGGTATTCAGTGAGAAGCAAGGCTTACAGATGCTTCAACAAGAGGTTAGCCAAGATTGTAGAGAGCTTAGATGTCACTTTTAATAAGAAGAGCAACAGCAACCCCAAAGTTGATAGAATTGACTATGATACTGACAGTGAGTTCATTGAGAAAGGTGATGAAGAAGCTGAAACTAAAAACTCAGCAACCAAGAATACAACCCCACCTTCCTCAGAGTCTGAAAAGGAGGAAGAAAATGAAGAAGCAACTGAGAAGAGACACAGGACTGGAAAACCTGAAAAAGATCATCCTCAAAATCAGATTGTTGGAGATCCTTCAGCTAGAGTACAAACTAGAAGAATGAAAGCAAGTAATTGCTACTCCCTTTTGTCTCATATCGAGCCTAAGTCTATTGAAGAAGCTTCAAGAGATTCAAGTTGGGTCAAAGCTATGGAGGAAGAGCTTGATCAGATTGAGAAGAACAAGATTTGGGAGTTGGTTCCTAGACCTGCAGGTAAGAATGTAATTGGAACAAAATGGGTGTTTAGAAACAAACTTAATGAAAAGGGAGAGGTGATAAGAAATAAAGCAAGGTTAGTCTGCAAAGGGTATGCTCAGGTTGAAGGTGTGGATTTTGATGAGACTTTTGCACCTGTGGCTAGATTGGAGTCTATTCGAATGTTTTTAGCACTTGCAGCTTACAGAGATTTCAAGATTTTTCAAATGGATGTAAAATCAGTATTTTTGAATGGAAATCTTGAAGAGGAGGTCTACATGGAGCAACCGGATGGTTTTCAACTTTGTGAAGATGTTACTATGGTTTGTAGATTCAAGAAAGCTCTATATGGTCTGAAACAAGCTCCTAGAGCTTGGTATTTAAGGTTGGACAGCTATCTATATGAGATAGGCTTCAAGAAAGACATGGTGGATAGCAATCTCTACATTAGATCTGTGGACAGCAGCCCACTGCTTGTGGTTGTTTATGTTGATGATATCATATTTGAAGCCCACAATAGTGAACTATGCAAGGAATTTGCTGAAAGAATGCCGACAGAGTTTGAGATGTCAATGCTTGGTGAATTATCCTTTTTTCTTGGTTTACAGGTCAAGCAGATGAAGAATGGTATATTCATTTCACAAGCAAAGTATAGTAAAGAGATGCTGAAGAAGTTCAACATGGAAGATTGCAAGCCTGTGAGTACTCCATTGATGACAAGTTGCAAGCTTAGCAAAGATGATGATTCTCCTGTAGTTATCATACCATGTACAGGTCTATGATTGGTAGCCTATTATATCTCACTGCTTCCAGGCCAGATATTCTTCAAGCTGTATGTATGGTGGCTAGATTCCAAGCTGGTCCAAAGGAAACACATGTTGCAACTATGAAGAGAATTCTCAGATATTTAAAAGGAAGTATGGACTTTGGCCTGTGGTATCCCAAAAAGAAAGGATTTGGGTTGACAGCCTACTCAGATGCAGATTGGGCAGGTTGTGTTGATGACAGGAAAAGCACTAGTGGAGGTGCATTCTATCTTAGAGAAAGTTTAGTCACATGGCATAGCAAAAAGCATGACTCAGTTTCTCTTTCTACAGCTGAGGCTGAGTACATGGCAGCTACCTCTTGTTGCACTCAGATACTCTAGATGATCCAAATGCTGAAGGTCCTCCATATTGAGCAAAAACTACCAGTGACTATCTATTGTGATAATACAAGCTCAATCAATAACTCTAAGAATCCAGTCATGCATTCCAGGACCAAACACATAGCCATCAGGTATCATTTTCTAAGGAAAAAGGTAAGTAGTGGAGATATTAAACTTGACTATGTTCCTACTACTGAACAGGTGGCAGACATTTTCACTAAACCCCTTCCAACATCTACATTTGCATATCTTAGGCAGAGACTGGGAGTAGTTGCATCTACCTCACTTTAGTTTATCATTAGCACTGACATAGGGGGAGTGTGTCTGATTACTGCATATTTTTTTTCTTCTTTGTCAAGTTGGGTACCCCTTTGGTCTTGTTGTCAAAGGGGAGAGAGTCTTTCAGGTAGGAAGTGTGTTTGTGTACTGGTGTATTGCCAACAATGCCAAAGGGGGAGATTGTTGATCTAATGGCATTGTTGTCATTGTTGGCAACTTGGTGGACAGTAATGGTATAAGGAATGTGCTAAGCTTGTCTGCAAGTTGGGAATAAGGAACACCGTGTGAGCCTCAAAACTAACAAATAAAGTAAGTCCCCATGGCATGTGAGCTTTTAATGAGAAAACAGAAAGCATGACCTAGAAATGCAAGGGGCAGCAAAATCCCATGGCATGTGAGCTTCCAATGAGAAGACAGAAAGCATGACCTAGAAAATGAAAGGGATAGCAAAATCTCATGGCATGTGTGAGCATTCAACATTTTATCATATAAGCATTGCCAATAAAAATAAAAGGGAAAGGAAAAAAGTAGAGTTGTGGAAAGGCAAAAACATTGGGTGCCTGACTCTTCTTGCAAGCCAGGTGATGCACATGAAAAATGCCCATAGCTCTCCAAGGGGTTTCCAACTCTTGACAATCCTTCTTAGATGACATGACTCCTTGAGGAATGTCTTGGTATCACACAGTAGGATTGTAGTTTCATTCATGCTTATTTTTCATGTTTGTATAGTATATTTTCCCATTGCATGAGTGTGTGAGTGTAGGCCACCTTGTTTAGTTATTTGAACATGCTCATAATCTCATAAATATTGTATTTGAGGTCTAGCAACCTCGCACTCTGAGATCTGGAGGTTTTGTGTACAGTTCATGGAAAGCATGTACAGGGTTAAAGAGGTAATGGCTTGGTTTGAGAGATGAATTCTTAATATAGAGAGGTTTCTGGTGGTTTGAGCTCTTGGTGGCTCTTATTTCAGTGTATTGGATATGTTCCAAGAAAGATCAAGGTCAAACTTCAGTTATTTTGCCTCCTCAAGGTTGAAGTTCAAGATTTCTGAAAATTCAAGTCAAAACAGTGTTTTTCTTGGTTTGGAGGTTAGTTTGATGATTGGTGGAACCCACTAGTCTTCTGAGTGGCTACGCATATTCAAATTCTTGTTGGTGAAGTGTTTCAAGTGTTACTTGAGCCAAACAATGGTTATTTATGAAAATGACATGTTCAGTTGCAAGTTTTTAAGTAAATCTGAAATTTAGCAACTGTGATTGTGAAGCCTTTTTAAGACTCTAGAAAAGTGTGCATATGAGAAAAAAAAGACAAGTGGTTTGTGCCAACATGTTCACAAAGTTTTGCTCTACAAGGGTGAACAAATCACACAGTCATTAGAGCTACAGGTTGATGTGTGTGAAGGTCAAAAGAGTGCATCAGAATCATTGTCAGTGAAGTTGGACAGCAAGCTTGAGTTGATTTTGAAGTGAGAGAAATTGGAGAGAGAGTGTGGACCCCACCTGGGGGTGCCACATGTCAGGGGGTTGTAAGGTGGCATGTCTACCTTGGCATTTGACTGAGTCAACATGGCCATATGGCCATCACAGCCTTGACACAATGGCTGCACAAGCACCACCAATGCAGCCTAGCACCATGGACACAACAGCCCTGGCAATGACTGCCAGCCTCGACCCCCATGGGCACGGCACCCAGCTACCCTCTTGGGCATTTTATCAAAAAGCTTGAGTATGCTCTTATACTTAGAAAATATTTGGAGGTTTTTAAAATCAAGCTATTGGAAGTCATTCTCTGTAGCAGGTTAGTGAATTTTTTGGAGCATCACATGGGAATTCCAACCGTACGAATGTGAAGCCCACGTGGAAAATAGTGGGAGATAAAAATTTTAGCTTTTTCTGACACATGCATAGATCATGGATGAGTCATCGTTGTCCCAAAAATGCAACCAATTGTGTGGCTGAGATTAATCTTTAAATCTGAATTAGAATCTCTTGTTCTGATTGGTTGATCTAAATCATAATCAATGGCTGAGATAGAAGATTCTAAATGGACACCTCACAATTATGCACATGCGAAATTGGTACACTTAAGTGGTGACTTCTCATTGGTGGATCAGGAATCTAATCTGATGGCTCTATTTTAATCTCATATCAAAGATGACGATCCAACGGCTTATGTGTGCTCCGCTCCCGTGTAAAGCGGAAGACGGAAGATCGAATCTTGTTTTAATCTGGGCCATTCGTACGATCTAGGGCTGCAAGTTTGGCCCTGTCAGCCCGAACCCGCCCTGGCCCACCCTGAGCCCGAACAGGGCCTGGGCTAAGATTTTTGGCCCTGAGGGCAGGTTAGGGCCAGAAATTCCTGGCCTTGAGTCAGGGTCGGATCGGGTCAGGGTTGAGACCTTGGGTCAGCCCGACCCTGATTTTGGCCATGAAGAAATTTCTTTATTTATGAACAATAGAAGCTATTATTCATATATCAAGTGTTTAGCGTAATTGGTAGTTTGTGTTGTGTAAAAACCAATTGTTACCAAAAGGTCTTGGGTTCAAGCCTTCTCTCTCACATCTTTATAGTCTTGTTATTTTAATTTAATTATTGCAGGGCCAGGGCCAATCAGGGTGGGCTTGGGTTGGGCTTAGCCCGTCAGGGTCAGGGTTAGGGTCAAGGTATTTAGGCCCTGAGTCAGGGTCAGGGTGGGCTTGGGCCTAAGGGTACTCAGGGTTGGGCTAGGGTTTTAAAAAGCCCGGCCTAACCCGACCCTATTGCAGCCCTAGTACGATCTGATCTAATGGCCCAAATTGACTCAATCTTTGCCTCGAACTTTGGGCTATGTAAAAGTCAAATTTTGGGATTTGTGCAGAGATGCTACCCCACATATTTTGACGTTCTCTACGTAGTGGTGAAGTCAGATTTAGGGTTTGATGTCTCTGTGATTTAATGTTTAAATTTTCTCAGAGAAGAAGGCATTTTTTAGTAGATCGATGCATTGGAATCCATGTCAGAGGCTTCCAGGACATGCCGCACGCTGCTACTGATGTCTAGAAGGTCTGCATTGACAGTGTTTGTAGTTCTACTTTGTTCTTGAGGTAGTTTTTCATTCAAGTTCCCCTTCTTATCATTTAGTCTTGTTGGGGAGTGAGGTTCATGTAATTTTGAGTGTTGGGAATTTGGGTTGATTATATAAACTCACTTTTAGTGTTTAAAGCCTACTGTGCTGATACAGTTAGGTGTGTGGGAGTATTTCCTGTGGTTCTTGTGTCATATGGAACTGTGTTGAACCTATGTAATAAGGTTTTTAATAGAAGTGTGTTGAGCAAAGACAAAACCCGTGAGGGGTATTGCTCCGTGGACGTAGGCCATTATGCCAAATCACGTATATGCTTGTGTTGTGGTTTGATATTTTATTTTGAAGTGCTTACTTGTAGAGTGGGTGTGGTTCACTAGTAGACCAAGCTACTTTGTACTGATTGGTGCGTGACCATACGATTATGTGTTGGTTGTTATAATCTGAGTTTACAGAAAATTTTAATAAGCACAGATTCACCCCCCCTCTCTGTGCCAAGCGCCATTCATCAGAATTGGTCGATTTAAAGAACAAATTAGACTCATAAAGAACATAAACATCACATGTACCTTCCTTTGCAGCCTCTGTTTCATCTGACTTCTTGTCTTTCAAAGTGGCTAGGAATGCACGATAGTTCCTTTTCCAATGACCCTCCTTCTTGCAATAGAAGCACTTGCCTTTAGCTTTCTTATTGCCAAACTTCCCACCCTTGGGTTTCCGGGCCTTACCCTTATTTCCCTTTTTCTTCTTCTTCCCATTTAAAGAAGGCTTCACATCAGTAGCATGGACTTCAGCCTTATCTTTTTTCAAGGTGGCCTCCTCTTCTACCAGTGCATTGGTAAACTCGGTGAGCTCCAGTTCCTTATCTGACATCTTGTAGGATATCTTGAAGGATGCATAGGTGGAAGTGAGTGATGTCAAGATCAAATCAGTCTTGTACCATAGTTCAAACCTATCCCCATGGATTCTAGTTTCTCGAATAGATTAATAATTTTTGTGAAATTGTCCATCATTGGCGTCCCTTGGGACATCTTGTAGTTATGGATCTGACTCACTACATCAAAGTGTGCATGTGTTAGCTGCCTGTTGAACAATTCAGCAAGCTTATCCATTTTACTGCCTGAGGTATATATATCCTTGACTGAGTCCAGTACTGACTTCTCCAACGATCCTAGGATATAAAGGGATGCCTTGAAATCCCTCTAAGGGAAATCTTGCATCTCCTCATGTGCCTCAAAATCATTTGGGTTGGGTTGAGGAGGAACTTGTTCATCAAGAACTGTGTTAAGTCCTTCTGCAGTCAGGAGCAATTTAATGCTCCGGTACCAATCAACATAGTTTATACCATTTCATTTGTATTCACTAATGAGTGTTAATAGGTTGGAATTAACAGCAGCCATTGAATAATAATCTACACATGTACAAGTAAAAACACACGCATATTAATAACCATTGATAAAAAAATTGAGCATACACATCAATGGCCTTTCATAATTTAGGTCTCCCTCATGACCCAAAAAATGAATTGGATGCCTACAACCCTTGCATGCATATACCCTGTCGGGAGTCATTATACACACTGTGGTAGTGTGGACTAATCTGTGCGCCCCATGGGCTTCCAATATTTTTGGCCACCTGGGTGTCATGTTCAAATCCTGTCAGCTGACATACACCTAACTCATGCATACACGTATTGCATCAGTTAGAATCATGGAATCATGAAAGATGGCCCACTGCCACAGTGCCCTCTCACTATCTATATCTTAACGTATTTAGATAGAGATAAATATAGATAACCATGTGATAATGAGCCTGACAATGTCCTATCGGTGTATGAGGGAACATATCACACAATCTCTACATTTACCTTCAATAAGAGGCCATGGACATGTCTACTAACTTAGACTAATCCATATCATATAGACTAATCCATATCATACATGTATCATAATCAAAGAGGGATAAATCAACTCTCACATACATATCATGGATGGAATCAGATAACATAATTAATCAACATTAATTATAAGTGATTATGGGATGACAACATTTTTATTAGAAGCAATTAAAAATTCCCTCCCAATAAAAAATTCAAATCTAATAAATTTGAAGGGTGTATCATCATGCCAAGGATGAAGCTTGCTTCAACTCGATCACCTCCTCCGTTCGGTCTTTCTTCAAAGTTGGCGATCATCATCAACATGCTCTAGAAAATCTCATCTCCTCTAAAAATTACAATGAAAACTTAGGAAAAGTTCTATACACTTCCTTTCCATAATAATAAAGAAACCCCATGGAGAAACCAACCCACCATTTTGGGCTGCCCATGGGGTGGAGTTCATTTGTTTATTAAAAAGATAGAGGGAGAAAGAGAAAGAGAGAAGCATCACATCCACCCATTAACCCCATGAATTAAAATTCATGCAATAAATAACCATCCACAATATTAGATAGTCAATCCCATAATCACATAGGCAACGTAATATTATATATGGGGCCCACAATCAGATGGATCATTCTAGAAAAATAACATCACATCTCATGTGAAAACATGTACCCAAATCCAAAAAGAAATCCAATTTGTTCCTAAGTGGGTGAAGGGAAGGATCTCTTCACCCATCATCTTCCTCCAATGCGCAAAACAATTAAAAACAAATAAATATTATGTTTTGCATTTTTTTTTTCTGGAGGGACAAAACACTGCCAAACACACTGGGCAGTAGTCGCACACACAGAGCACAGTTGGGCAGCAACACTGGGCACCACATGCGTGCGCGAGGTGCAGGCCAGGGCCCTGCTGCAGCTGCACGCTGCACGCGTGCCAGGCTCAGGCTGCGGGGGTGCAAAGGAAGCAAACGGTGTGCAGGGAACCTAGGGTATAGGAAATTTTTTTTTTATTTATTCTGGAATAATGGGTTTCAAACCTATGATGGAATAAAATAAAAATAATTATAAAAAAAAAATTCTATCATCCTAGATGGCCAAGGTTGTTACAACAACCATAACCACCCATGTGCACATGGCAAGGTTGTTATATTAATAACTACCTTGTAACCACCCATGTGCACATGGGAAGGTTGTTACAACCATTATAACAGCCCATGTGCAATCAACCATAACTATATTCTACCATGAATATTCCATTAAAAAAATTGCATCCATACACAATAATTGTATACAATTAATTATATGATATCTGTGGGTGAGAAAGGTGGCTCTGATACCACACTGTAGGCAATGCTACGGTTCAAGGATCATTGTACTCATGCATTAAGCTGAGCTCATAAATTTTGGAAAGTTTGGGTCACCCCAAAGTTTCCTGGGCATCCTATTTTCAATTTTTAGAGTTTCTCATGGTCGACCATGGGTGCCCTACAGTGACCCCATTACGATTTGATATGACAAACCAATACCTAGTCCTTCTCTTTCTTATCCCATAAAAATACGGGATCCATGACAAAGAGAAAACACATCTCTATTCCATCCCATGGATAGAGGGATCCATCCCATACCCGAATGCACATCGAAAAAGAATCGATTCGGGTTTCTTTCACATCCCATGGATAATCATAAAATTAAAACAACATGAATTAACATAAATTTGCTAACTTGATGAGCCTCAAGTGTTGCTCCTCCAATAGACAGTGGTTCTTCCTCCAACGAGCACTCCAAGTAAATAGATATAAACCTCCATTGGTGCAGCTAAGGTTCTCCAAGCCAATCCTAGATCCTCTTCAATTCCTCAGTCACAGATCAGGGTTTCTAAAACCCTAACTCTAAAAAAACTGGAGAGCTAGAAGAAGGGAAGAGAAGAGATCACAAGAGCATAATCACATAAAGCCAGGGTTTCTGAAACCCTGGATGGGAAAAAAAATCCCAGTGAGAGTCTAGCTCTCTCTCTCCTTGTTGGCTTAATCCTGTTTAATCCTGAAGTGCTTCTAATTGGTGAAGAAGCAGAATCTAATAGGGAATAGTATAATTAATTAATTATTTTAATTTATGAATAATTATAATTAGCACCATATCCATTAATTAAATAAATAATCAATTATTTTAGCAAATTCTAATTAAACCCCTACATGATAATAAATTATCATGACCACCCCTCCACTAATCAACACCATCATTATGGAATCTAGGGCATGTACACTAGTACTGCCAAACCCCATTCCATAGTACATGTCCATACAAGAGTGTATGTGTATTTGATCGGCTCCCGTAAAAGTTGATAAAACATTTTAATAACTATATATAATCTATCATTTTATGTAAAATAGGTTTTGCAAAAACCATTTCCAAAATGGCACTGGATCCAGATTCTGATCCGACCATTCACAGACAACCTCAATCTTAGTGTTCCCAATCGGGCAATGGTGATCATGTTGAGTAATTCCTTCACTCACAAAATGTTCACGCATTCCCAGAACATCGGCTTTGACTCAGTTGAATCTCAGTCAATGATGAACCAAAGAATATAGTCACATTTTGAAGTAATAGGGTCCCCTCAGGTACAGGTCTTGGTAACTCATGTCTATCCCATCCTACATCTGGCAGTAACACATGAGGGAATTGACAAAGTAGATTCTTCGCCAATACACACATCAAACATGTGAGTACTCGCATTCATACCCTGACATCACATGTCTAGGCATACCCAATGCAACGACCATATGATAAGGGTGCCCAGCCCAAGCCCTAGTTGTGACTACCATTTTAAGTAATACTTACGGACACATAATGCTCAAAAAGTTTATATCGCATGTGATAATATTGAACCAAAATGCATAAAGGTCCAATACAAAGTAAAACTGGACTAAACCGGACCGAACCGGGTTTGATGGACACATAAATCCAACAGAAAGAAGAAGGTTTCTGCAAGGGAATAGAGATATTTTCAAGAAAAGAAAAATCGAGTGGTGATGGAAGGAATATAGAGAGAAGACCCCATATTCAGGGACATAAGCCTCTATTACTGCGAGTATTGTGCCATTTGCAGGTCTAAGAAGTCGTTGATTGCCTCACATGTACTTGCCCACCATAAGGTTTCACCTCTTTTTTGTTCTTTTCTCTTAAAGTTTAAAGATTATGAAAATTTCACATTTTCTTCGTGTTAATGGTGTGATTTTCTTCTGGGATTGCCGATTTTGTGTGTAAGTTTCAATTCAATGTTCATTTTTTTGGTGGAGAAGGTATATTGAAGGGTTTTAATTGGGTAGTTTAGAAGCAGCTCTTATTTTTCCTCTTCTGTTCTGTTTTCTTTTTCCAATTTAGGATGTGGTTGTGGACAATGGAGTCGATGAAAATGAAGGAGAGGAGGAGGAGAAGTCCAATACTTGGGTGGTGATGAGGATTCTGATGATGGCGAGGATAATGATAATTATGATTTGGGCACCGCTGAGTTGGTGAATAAAAGAGGAAGAAAGTGCATAGGATGAAGGGGGGCTTGGTTCTTAGAGTTTAATGGTGAGGGTTGCTGGAGTTTCAATTGCCTTTAAGGTGCAAGAGCTTCATCGCCATTGAGTTGCAGCGTTAATTTTGAGCCCAAATTGTTATTTCAAGGTTGGAGATGTAATAAGGGTACAATGATCATTTTAGTTTTGGCTACTTTGGAAGATGTACAAAGGCTATTTTGGTCTTTTACATTGTAAAACTAACACCTAACTAACAACGTAACTCCCAGAGTCTGTAAGTAAGGTTTTAAATATTGTGGGGTATACATGACAGGTCAACAAACCTCAGGGGGTGTACAAGATGTTTACTCATTTTCTAATAGTTGATTATGACCTAACAGTTAGTTTATCAAATGTAAGGCTAAGGGTAGAATTGGAATCTCAAAAATTCGGAGCTAGGGTTGAATTACTAAATCAATCCTATAATAAATATAAGGGAAAATTACTTGGACACCCCCTGTACTATGGCCATTTTGCTTAGTCTCCCCAATGTTTGAAACAATTACTGGAACACCCCCTGCAGTATACCATTTCTTTCAAGTAGGTCAAGTCCGTTAGTTTAGTGATGATGTCATCGGTTAATTTTTTTGTAATGCCTAAACTACCCTTAAAGGGCAGTGAAGTGACCCTTTTACCCTCTTCCTCCTTCTTCTTCTCCCTACAACCCACCGATTTCATATTCAAACCCTAACAGATTTAAGAAAAAAAATTCTTTTTTCTTAAACAAATTTCAAATCAAAATAACCCAAAACCCTTAATCGATTTCAGATTCAAACCCTAATAAATCTCTTTTATGGCCGATTCAACTACAAAAAAAAAAAAAATCTGAGCTGCCGCTGCCCTGTTGCCCAGAAAACAATCAGCAAACTTTGGACATCTTCTTCTTCTTTTATTTTTTATTGTTAAGGACTGAAAAAAATGTTTAAACAGCACATTGACTGCTGGTTCTTGAAGCAGCAGCCATGGCTGCCTTTTTTTTTTTTTTTCATGTGCATACATATATTTTCTATTCTCTGTTGGATATTCGAAGACCCAGATCTCAGCCATCATACAGCCAATAGGACTGAGATTTGGAGGTTGTTCCTGCCCCATTCAAGAAGCACTCGACTTGCCTTTGAAGGCCTGTTGAACATAGATCTATCGGATCTGGAATTTTTTCATGGGATTCATATTGGCTCACTGGTTTTAGGATTGTCTCTGCTACAATCTCAAGGTGCAATTTCTCTGCAAGTATTCTTTTGATCAGGCCCATATTCAAAGAATTTATTCTTTCTCTAGAGAGCTCCACTCGATGCTGGTTTAAGCCCTAGTTTAAACCTTCTATTTCTGATTCTCTTCCTATTTTGGTCGACTGTTAATCGATCTCTCTGCTGGTTCTTTGGATCTGCTATTTTGCGTAATCTTTTGGGGTTTGGTGAAGAGAGTGAGAGAAAGATTTTGCCGTTGTCGTGACGAAAACAATGGTTGGAGTTTTTTTTTAATGGCCGGTGGTAGGATATTCTGGTTTGTTTGCAATAAGAAGAAGAAGGGTAATTTGGTAATTTATCCACTATTTTCTTTTGAATAGGTGATAAGGTAGAAGAAGGGTAATTTGGTAATTTATCCACTATTTTCTTTTGAATAGGTGATAAGGGTAAAATGGACATTTCCAATTAAACACTAACAGCAGACTAACACCATCATGTTTCGGGGGGTGTCAAGTAATTGTTTCAAACGTTGGTAATCGTAAGAAAAATGGCCATAGTACAGGGGGAGTCCAAGTAATTTTCTCTAAATATAATCTTAGCAACCGAACAACATACAGAAATCAAAATTTGATTTATAATTCAAATAAGAAATTAGTAGACTTAAAACCCAAGGGCAAAATTAGAAAACTAGAATTTCCAGGAGATCTGTAAGTCAGATCCTACCAAAACTAGAATCAAGTCTCCCTCCTATAGGGTAGAAGATTCGATCAAAATCTCAATAAGATCCAATGGTTGGATTCAAATTAAATTAGCCATATACAGAACTACTTCAAGAAATATTGCAGAATTAGGAGATTTTGAATCACAACCGATAAGAGGTTATGATTAGCTTGAATCTTCAGTTGAAGGGTTCTCTAAGAGGGGGCCTTTGAAACCCCAAAAGATGCTAAAGATTTGTTGGATAGGTAATCTAATTCAACAGATCTCAAGATGAACAACAAGGGCCCAAAAACAAGGCATCCACTAGGTTATAAAATCAGAGTTAATTAAGGTAAGTCAAGGTTAACAACAAATTAAGAATACCAATGAAACAAACTTCAAAAACTGGGGGTGATAATCAATGAACCTGAAATCAACATTATCATCATAAGAGATAGGGAATCGGATGAATTAGATCAGGAAGTCGATCACCTTCTGGCACAGTTTGATTCCAAGCTTTGCTTCCCGTCTGATGAGGAGTGTAACAAAGCAAATACTAGAAGTGGGAAGAATTTCAAGCCAGCCTGGCTCAATGTTGACAACCCAGTAGAGTTGGCAAGGAACCAGAACCAAAACCAGAATCGTACTTGCAATTGAACTAGAAAATGAGGTTTTGAAGCAACCCAAAAAGACTCAAGCCAACTTTTCAATTTGGGGTTTATTAACTGGTTCTATAACCCATAGGGAGGCAGTCCTAAAAGCATTGGCTAGCATGCACAAACCAATCGAAACTGAACCAGCCCAACTAGCCAACATAGTAGGAGCCCTCTATGCTGTCAAGGCTATCATGTTCTCAGACAAAGATCCTTCCCCCTGAAGGATCCAACCATACAAAGGCGCTCTATGTTAGAATTGACTACAATGGGAGTTGAATCCCTCAAATCTTAGTGGACAATGGCTCAATCATGAACGTCTACCCACTACGAACCATCCAGCATATAGGGATTGACCCAGAAAAGTTACAACCCTCCACACAGGGAGAGAGAGCGTACGTCAACACTAGAAGAAATATGATCGGGATTCTGAGCACCAAAATTACCATGGGCCCAACCAAATTCTAGGTTGAGTTCCAAGTCATCGATACCCCTTCATCTTTCAATATGCTCCTTGGAAGACAATGGCTTCATGCAGCTAGGGAAGTACTATCTTCTCTCCATCAGGAGCTTAAGTTCATAGTGGATGACAAGGTCATCACTATCTTGGCCGATCTTGAGGTGATAAGCAGGTTGGCCAACGTGGAGGCCAACAAAAAAATAGATTCTCAGCTAACAAGATTTCAGTTCCATATAGTGTGTGCCACATACCTAGCACAACCCCTTAGAGAGAAGCTTCCTCCCACGCACCTGAACAGTCACAATGTAGCAATCCCTAACATGCTATGGGGTATTTTCTAGGTATGGGCCTTGGAGAGTCACCAAGGAATGTTGGAACTCCTACTGCCTTCGGCCAACAAAGAGTACTAAAAGTCGAATCCTTTCCAATGTGTGAGTCATGCCTTCAAGTGGGAGATTATTGGATATGTGTGTTCAACAAACCCAGTTTATTCTGTATTAAACATTTCATATATTTTTGTTTAATATGATCACATGCGATATAAATTTTGGATCAATGTATGTCTATAAGTTTTACTTTAAATTAGTAGTCACGACTAGGGTTTGGGTTGGACAGCCCTTATCATATGGTTGTCGCATTGGGTATTCCTAGACATGTTGGATGTCAAGGTACGAATGCAAGAACTCACATGTTGATGTGTGTATTGGCGAAGAATCTTACTTTGTTGATTCCCTCATGTATTACTGTCAGATGTAGGTTTTGGATAGACATGTGTCATCGACACCCAATACCTAAGAGGGCCTTGTCACTGCATGATGTGAGTGTATTCTTTGGTTTACCAATGACTGCAAAATTACCATGTGCCCGACCAAATTCTAGGTCGAGTTCCAAGTCATTGACATCCCTTCATATTTCAATATGCTCCTTGGAAGACAATGGCTTCCTGCGGCTGGGGTAGTACCACCTTCTCTCCATCAGAAGTTGAAGTTCATAGTCGATGACAAGTTTGGCCATTCCTTAGGTGATAAGCATGTTGGCCAACGTGGAGACTGGTAAAGAAACAGATTCTCAGCTAACCAGATTTCAGTTCGATACAATATGTGCCACATACCCAACACAACCCTTAGAGAGAAGCTTCCTCTCAAGCACCTGAACAGTCGCAATGTAGCAGTCCCTAACATGCCCAAGAAAATGGGGTATTTTTTAGGTATGGGCCTTGGAGAGTCACCAAGGAATGTTAGAACTCCTACTACCTTCGGCCAACAAAGAGTACTAAAAGCTGAATCCTTTCCCATGTGTGAGTCATGCCTTCAAGTGGGAGATTATTGGATATGTGTGTCCATCACACCGGTTCAATCCAGTTCGACTTGATTTATTATGTATCAAACATTTTATATATTTTGTTTAATATGATCACATGCGATATAAGTTTTTGAGCAATGTATGTCCATAAGTCTTACTTTAAATTGGTAGTCACGACTAGGGTTTGGGTTGGGCAGCCCTTATCATATGGTCGTCGCATTGGGTATGCCTAAACATGTTTGATACCAGAGTACGAATGCGAGTACTCACATGTTGATGTGTGTATTGGCAAAGAATCTTACTTTGTTGATTCTCTCATGTATTACTGCCAGATGTAGGTTTGGATAGACATGTGTCACCGAAAACCCAGTACCTAAGAGGGCCTTGTCACTACATGATGTGAGTGTATTCTTTGGTTTACCATTGACTGCAGGTCAAGAGAACTAATGCTGGTGTTCTGGGGAATACATAAATGTTATGTGAGTAAAAGAGTCACTCAACATGGTCTCCACTGCTCAACTGAGGAACATCAAGGGGAGTTAATCTATTGGCTGGTCGAATAAGAATAAGGATCTTGTACTGTTTTGATAAATGGTTTTTGCAAAAATGTATTTTTGCAGATTCTGATAGTGTACACAGATACTCTGATATGAACATATACCATGGAATGGGGTTTGACAGTACTAGTGTCAAACCCAGCTCCTGACTGGCTAGAATTTTGGTTGAAGGACAGGAACCCCTGATCAGGTAACCAAGAACACTGTGGAGCATCACTCCAGTGATTTGGACTGATGAAGAAACCCTTTGTGGATCATCCTACAAGCCTGTTAGTTGGTGGATAGTAGACCCCTGCAAATGCATAGCTCATAGCATGATGTATGGTCTGGACTCCAGGTAATCTCTCTCCTCTCAATAAATGTGGGACCCACCTCTGGAAAATTGTGTAAAAACCTCCAAATGGTAATGCCCTGACCAAGGGTCAAACCCCTGTGCAATCCCCACTGAGATTCAGCTTTGCTGCAATCTCTGGGCGATGGCACTGGGCGATGCAGACAAGGCCCAAAGACATCGCCCAGTGAATGAAACAACATATTTTAATGGATTTTAATTATGGGGACCACCCAACATGGACATGGGCACCCTCCATAGATAGAGGGGACTCTGAGGGACCACCTCATACTCCTAGTTCAGTGTAGACCCCACCATAGAGCCCAGAATAGCTGTGAATTGGGTTAAAAATGCATTTTTGAAAAAGGGACTTATTGGCCAAACAGACCCTAGTTGGGCTTGGCCTATAAATAGGTGGCCTTGGGCTCATTTTAGAACCCTTGGCCACTATTCAATTCATGGGAGAGAAGAGAGGAAAGAAAGGAGAGAAAGAAGAGAGAAAGAAGAGAAAGAAGAGAAAGAAGAAGAAGAAGGAGGAAGAAGGAGAGGCTGCCACCCCATCCAAGCCTGGAACCGAGCTCTCTCAGCCCTGTGCAGGTATAAAACACATATATATACCTGCGCCTCCATCTTATCTCTGTGTTTGTCGATGTTCCTGCTCCCTGGGCAGCCCAGAGCAGCTAGGTTTGCCTTGAATAGCTCCAGATCTGCCATGCAAGGATAGAGCATGGGAGATCTGTGCTTTTTGTTAAATTTTATTAAACTGATATGCTATTTATGGAAGCCAAATTTGGCTGTGCATAGCTACACTACCCAGATCCACTATTGGCCTATTGTTTGAAACCCTGGATGTAAGCTATGGCTACACAGACCTAGCCCTGGGAATTTTCAGCCATGAATCCCTATATTACACTTATTTCCAGCCTTGCATGTGGCTAAAACTGAGATTCAAGCTTGGAGAAAACCCTGTGACACTATTCACTGGGCTGTTTGGGCAGCTTCTGGCAGCCAAGTGGTGGGCCCAGGGGAAAATCCACATAGACCATGATGTAGATCACCCCAGGGGCTACCTAGCACCCTAACATGCATGGGGATCAGATTTGAGCACTGCCTATGAAGCCCAACCTTGGAATCTCAGCCCTTTATCGATTTGCAGACTCTGGGCGATGCACCCAACGCCCAGAGCCATCGCCCAGTGAAGGATTTGCTACAATTTTTGCAATCTGACCTTGGGGGCCTCACCCATTGACCATGTGACAGTGTGGGAAGATGGGAAATGACCAAAATGCCCTTTTCCACATCTGTCCTTAAGAAGGATTGGCTTTGGAACCCAAGTGGGCCCCGCAGGTGAAGGAAACCCTGCTGTGCTTGGTCCTATAGCACAGGCAAGCTATGGACAGCACTGTGAACCTAATCTGACCTAGGGTTAGGTACAATTATGAAGAATGACTATTTTATCCCTAGACCACCATCTCTGGATGATGCACCGGGACATAGACCTAAGGCCAGTGCAAGTCCCAAAGGATTCCAGGTGAGAACCAACTGAACAACCGGGTCAACCCAGTAAGCTTAGGTTAACCCTAGGACTACCAGAGATAGGTTAAAAACTCAACATGATAATTTTTTATTTATATTTAGGATTTGATCCCGCACTCGAGGTCAACAACCAGACTGCTATTGGAACTGAGTTTGCGATCGAGGTCTTAGAACCAAACTCAGGTGAGTGAAATATTATCATATATGTACATGTAATCTGTGATGCTGTGCCGGCAATTAAATTCAAATATTAATGCTGTGTTTATTAAATTCAATTCAATTATTCAAACTGTTACACATTGATTGTCTGTTGATCAACACTATGAATTTTATTTGATGAATGTGAATGTTAGACTAGATGCCGTAGTCGGCTTGGAAATGAGGCCTGTGGTAGCCCGTAGAATGGGATGCGGTTGACACCACCTGACTCATACGATGCCATATAGACATGGGGTTAGAGTTTCATCACCCATGCTATGCACCCTTGCCAACAGGGGTTAAGGTGTTGGATGCCTGTGGGGGAGACCATATGTGTATGTGAAAAAAGAAAAGAAATGAAAAGAACACCGGAATGGTGACTGAATGAAAAGAACACCGGAATGGTGAATATGGGCTGTAAGCCAGAAAAGAAAAGAAAAGAGAAAAGAAATGGATTATCCCACGGGTTAATCACAGAGGGCTGGTCAGGCTGACCTTGGTGAATGAATGCGGGAGCTGACTGGCCCTCTCCGACAACTCAATGGGTGTATCGCGGGAAGGGGTTAGAAGCCCACACCAGGGATACATGTATTGGGGATTGTAGTAGCACAGACCTGACTTAGTTGTATTGCTAGGTGGCTAATAAATAATCTGGACTTGCATATCATATAGGATCATGTGGATTGTGGTTGCACGTGCATGCATGATGATATATATATGCTCACGAGCTCAGTTGGGGCTCACACTCTGTAATGCATTGTTTTTCTTAGATGATTTTACAGATCGATGCCATTGTGGCATGGAGGCTCATTACGAGGAGGAGAGCCCTAGTTATTATGATGATCTTGGTATGGACCCTGACGGAGGTCGTGCTGATGATGCATGCATTCTCGATGGCCATTGATGAAGACCGTTGAAGAGCGCACTTAATGCTTTTTATCTTGGGGACTCCTTTTTATTTTTGTTAGGAGTTTATACCCATTCTGACTGTGGTTTTGTTGTAGTCTGCTTACTTTCTTTTTGGGGTTGAGCCTACTCACCCTGTATATATATATATATATATGTATGTAGTAACTTTAGTTTTGATCTGTTCAGCTTTGCTTCTTAGGTTGTAGGTTGTTGGGAAATGTATCAGAACAAACTTATCTTATGTATATATTATCATCATTTCCCGTATCGCTACGCTTTCTCTTTTATTATAATTATAGTTTATCTGCAGCACTCTGATCTTGCCTTTGGTAAAGTGAGTGAATGTGGTTTCATGAATGTAGGCACTGCTTCTAGATCGGTGGGATTTGGGGGATTGCTGTTACGTAATTCGGGTCACCTACCCAATCCTCCTAGGGGGTGTTTTGGGGTGTGACAGAGCTTGGTATCAGAGCGTGAGGCTCTTCTTACATTCATGGATCGCAGATTAGGGTTAATAAACTACCAAAATTAAAATAAAATTCAAAACGAGCAATTAAAAGCTACAAAGGAGGTAGATGTAATTAAACAAAAGTGCATAATTTTCATTATACTAAAGGAAACTGTGGCTACACCACTACATAAGTTTTAATTGCATGAACTGCAATTCAATGTTTACATAAGCTGACAAAAAAAAACACACTAAACTAAATACATCTCCAGGAAAGAAAGGTACATAAGCATAAGTTAAAAAAAAAAAGATAGTCAGAACCACGTAGCATGAATATTAGGAGATGACCAGGAACTACTCGGTAGGAGGTAAGTCACTAGGAGGAGGCTGTGTCTGGTGAGAGTCAGCCCTGTAGAACCTATCCCAGAAATCCAGACACTACTCGACAGATCCCACCCTGCTCTCCAAGCAAGTAAAGCCTTGGTCCATCCTAGTCGCCATGTCTGAAAGCTGGGTACCAAGGCTCTGGAAATGTGACATCATCTGCGTCCACTCGGAAGGCCCTGGAATCTGAGAACTGGTGGCACCCGTCACCTCATAAGTAGGTAAGTCAGTAAACTGAGTGTCAACACCCTCGAAGCCACCCCGACCCATGTCCTCTGCACCAATGTCCTTCCTCTCATCATGAACACTCCCAATGACATCCTACTCCACTCTGTGGAACTCCTCATCATGCACATCATCACCCTGCTCCTCCGCATCCAACCCCTCATCTTCCTGCTACATCCCTGCCTGCTCCTCACCCTCTGGTGGAACCTCCCCAGGAACCTTCATCTTCAATGTCGAAGTCTTATCAATGGGCCTGAATTTGTCCTTCTCCATGTACTCACTCTCTAGGGGAACCTCAAAATGTTGGAAAACCAAGGTAAGGAACTTCTCATATGGAAGGTTCCCATTCGATGGGTTCTGCGCATGATATAGAATAACCTGGAGTAAAAGATATGGAAGGTTGATGACTGGACCCCCTCTGCCAGCTCCCAGGAGACAAAAAGTGATGTAGGCTCTCATCATAGATATGCTACCCCGATTCCCGCCCTTGGGGTAGATGTTGTAGGTAACACACCTACTAATCACTCTAGCACTGGGCTTGTAGGAAGCCTCAGATTTCGGTGTGCTCTGCGACCCTGTTAGTGCTTTGAAGACTGTCCTCCTAGTCTCCAAAGAAAACATCTCAGAAATATCCATGCGAGGTTTGTAATAACACCTCTCTCCTGTATTGGGTAAACCCAATATCCCTGCTAGTGAAGCTGTGGTCAAATGGGTGTCCACTCCCTTCACCCTACTCAATAGTCCAAACTCTTGTGCCCCAGATGGCACCAAGTTGCAGTAAAAGTACCGAACCAAGTTGGGATAACAAGGCTCGGTAGGTGACAACATAGATGCCCAACCTAGGGTATTAAATCTAGCAAAGAGACCATACTGGTGGAAGTCCTCTACCCGAACAACCCGGCCATTTACAATTTTTAGGGATCTAAAGTTGTCCCATTCCTTAGAATGCTCGTATCTAGAAAAATGGAATCTATCAAATTCGGGTTCCTCCGAAGAGGAATCATCCCTAGATGAAGATGGAGGTACCATAGATGAGGATGATGATGAACGTTCACTTTCAACTCAAAGTCGCTTTTGGGCTACCGATTTCCTAGCCGTACGGTGGCTTGTAGACATTTTCTACAAAAGAGAGGAAAAGAAGATAGTTAGGGCAAGGAAAATTAGTAAAAACCCTAGCTAAAGCAAGAGTTAAAGAAAAGAACATCTCATGAGGGAATATAGCTAAGAAATCTTACCTAGGCATGTGAAGATTCGTGGAGAACTCGAGGAAACACGAGGATTTGGTGTGGAATTGGTCACACTACCCTCCAAGGACCTTTCCCAAGTGTTTAGAAAGGTTTAGAAGAAGTTAGAAGTCAAATGGGCCCCTCTCGGACTCATATACTTGCGCCCCGATTCTTTGGGCGATGGCATTGGGCGATGTGTCCAACGCCCAGAGGCATCGCCCAGTGAATGAATTTTGCTAATTTTTGGATTGTAACTCATGGAAACTTGGGATTTACCTAAAATAACCTTGAAAAACATAAAAGTACAGACTTTTATTAATGTTTTTAAAAAAATACATATAAATGGATAAATAATTTATTAATCTAAGAATTAAATAAACACAACTTTCTTAAAAATCAAAGGGGTGAAATTTTTACATGTGGTTTGAGTAAAACACAAAGGGACTTGGAAAAATTTTGTTATTATATTTAATAGGAGTATCTATATATATATATATATATATATATATATAAATATATATTGTATACGTACCTATGGGAATTGGTGTATGTAATATTAAATTATTACATGCTTAAATATTGAGATGTACGAACTGTGTGGAGTGTTGCTATGCAAAACAGAACTTAGTTACGTAGGTATGTTGTAATACGTGTTTACTATGTATGGGTAGCGTAGATCCTACCCTATCCAAGGTTTAGGACAGCCAAGAACAGGATCTGATAGGTTGTCTAGGCAATCAAATACTTAGACGCTAAGGTACCTTGAGCCAACCCAAAAACATTTTTATTGAATTGTTTAGATATTTAAATTCCAGTAGACATGTACTTAATTCTTCTAATTAAGTAGAACCTGATGCTTAGAATCATTTTCTATGACAGGACCTATTACCTCAGCCAAGGCTGGAGACCATAGCACCATGATCTATATTAGGCAGCTACGAGAGAGATTGAGACGGATACGACTAGTTCTACCTCAAGCCGAGAACAGATTGGATTTTTATTTAGCCCTTGCTGCCATTAGTGGACCTGAAGAGCGAGACTATTTTATGGCCTTAGCTGAAGAAGTAAGAGCCGACATAGAGTACCTACTTGCGATGGAGTTTGTGACAGGAAGAAGTTGGAGTTGCTTGCCTGTTAGATCAGGTAAATAATTAAAAGCCTTCTATTTTAAAATTTTGAAGTCTCTCATATAGTGTCATGCATAGCATATGGTTACATACAATGCTTAAGAAAGAGAAACAAAACACAAAGCAAAAGAAAACATCTCACAATAAACCAAGATAACATATCTAACAATCCACCTTGCTGGTGCGACTCATAAGGTTCATTGGAAACTATGGACTAGGTTTGTACCTGCACTAACTAGGAAAATAATTGTTGACCCTGATAAGTGATATTGGAATATTGAACACGCTCCTCTTTTCAGAGAAGCAACAATGGTCAACACCAGAAGGAGTTCACGTGGTGGCCACAAAGGAAAACAACCTCGAGTTGTACCGGAGGTTGAACTGCCTAACGGGACTGAGGCTCAAAATTCCAAGGCATCGGCTGCTTCATCAGAGGCACCAGCAGCTGAACGAACCACTATTGCAGCACCTCAACCAAATATGGCAGCTGGTGACGTGACTGTATTCATGGCCACTATGATGTGGACCATGCAACAACAACAAGAATTGCTTGGTCAGATGTCCACACAATTGATGCACGAACGTGCAGTTCCACCACCACCACCCAACCGGCTCATACTATTTCCACCACCTATGCCTCAACATTTAGCGGAGAACTCTACCGCCAAGGTCATGGAGAGATTCAAGAAACTCCAACCGCCTGTGTTTTCTAAAATAACATCTGAGGCAATGCAGTCGGAACGATGGATTAGTGCACTAGAGAAGGCATTTGAAGTACTGGACTACACAGACGCACAGAAGTTGATATGCGCGGGTTATCAGTTGCAGAATGAAGCCGAAGCTTGGTGAAAAGCTACTAAACCTAATCTGGAAGCTACTCACCCGAACCCCACGTGAAAGCAATTTAAAGAAGTTTTCTTTAAGAACTACTTCCCAGAGAGTTTCAGGCATAGGAAAGAAGCTGAATTTATCACACTGGTCCAAGGAACCAAGTCAGTACTGGATTACCAACAATGATTTGAAGACTTGTTTCATTTTGCTCGAGTGCACCTGAAGGGGGAAATTAGTAAGGCTAAGAAATTTGAGAAGGGACTCAAAACTGAGATTGGATTAGTACTGTCAATCATGGACATTCGGGATTATGCTCAAATGGTCGACAAGGCGAAGACAATGGAAGATAGGTTTAAGGAAAAGGAGAAAGAAAAGGCAGTGACATCGCCTGGGTTAAATAAAAGGCTAAATAATTTTCAACTTTTGGGGGGCCAAATAAAGTTTATCGAGGAACAAGTTCAAGCCCTAATTCGACTCGTATCGTAGGCTGCCCAACGAACAACAAGCCAAGTGAGTCAAGCCTCAACACCCGTTGCTCCACCCTTTAAGTACTACTTGTGCAACAAAGAAGGGCACATGGCCAGAGATTGTAGATCGCGTGGGTATGGAAACAACTCGCTGAATCAGCCCTACGCTAGACCCCTCCAGCCACGGGATAATCAGATGCAAGGAAAGGTGTTTGCGATGACGTATGAAGAAGCTGAGGTGAACCCCGATGTATTGACAGGTAAGTTTGCAGAACACTACTAACTTATAGGGACTAATTGGCTTACTTCATGTAACCTAAATTACCTACAAACCCTAGGTACCCTGAATGTCTCAACTATAACCGCACGAGTATTATTCGACTCGGGCGCAACCCACTCTTTTGTCTCCTCAACCTTTACAAGTAAGATGAAAGATCAACTAAGAGACATCGGGCATGAGCTAGTAGTTAGCACACCGACAGGAAGTATCGTGAGCTTGAAGAAGGTCTACGACCCTTGTCAGATTAAAATTTGTGGGAAGAAATTAATCGCACGGTTGATAAAGATGGATATAAATGATTTTGACGTGATACTAGGCATGGATTGGCTATCTGCCTATGGTGCAAATGTCTTATGTGCGGAGAAGAAGATAGTATTTATGATGAATGATGGGTCAATCCTCACCTATCAAAGTGAACCAAGGAAGAAACCCAGGAGAGTAACCTTAACAGCCCTCCAGGCGCCAAAGTTGCTTGATGATGGATGTCAAGGCTTTTTGGCCACTGTGATAGACACGGAGGCGAAGTTAAAACCCTTGGAGGAACTAGAAATTGTCAGAGAATTACCTAATGTTTTTTCAAAAGATCTGACGCAGTTACTGCCTGACCGCAATATAGAGTTCTTAATTGATCTGATTCCTGGTGCAGCACCGGTGTCCAAGGCACCATACCGGATGGCACCAATCGAACTAAAAGAGTTATAGGTTTAGCTTCAAGACCTGCTGAAGAAGGGATTTATACAACCTAGTGTATCACCCTGGGGAGCACCCATGCTGTTTGTTAAGAAGAAGGATGGTAGTATGCGGTTGTGTATCGACTACCGCGAGTTGAATAAGCTGACTATCAAGAATCGATATCCGTTGCCGCGTATCGATGACCTATTTGATCAGTTACAAGGAGCAAGATTTTTCTCCAAAATCGATCTTAGGTCGGGATACCATCAATTGAAGATCAAGAGCGGCGATATTCATAAAATGGCGTTCCGAATGCGATACAGACATTACGAATTCCTAATTTTGTCATTCGGATTAACCAACGCCCCGGCAGCATTCATGGACATGATGAATAGAGTATTCCATGATGTGTTGGATAAGTTTGTCATTGTATTTATTGACGACATCCTGGTGTACTCCAAGAATGAGGTAGAGTACGCTCGACACCTTACTTTTGTGTTACAGCGATTGCGGGAACACCAGCTTTTTGCCAAGTTCAGTAAATGTGAATTCTAGCTTCATCAAATTGGATTCCTGGGACACATCGTCACTGAGGATGGCATTAAAGTAGACCCAGGCAAGGTGAAAGCAGTTCTCGAATGGGAAACTTTGAAGAGTGCCATTGAAATTCAAAGTTTCTTAGGTTTGGCCGGTTACTACTGATGATTTATTGAGAATTTCTCGAGCATTTCGGCACCTATGACAAAACTCACAAAGAAGGGAGTCAAGTTTGAATGGAATAAAGCATGTGAGAAAAGTTTTTAGGAGTTGAAAAACCAATTGGTGATAGCTCCAATTTTGACCATTTCGGACGGCACTGGAGGAATGGTGGTATACACCGACGCATCCAGAATAGGATTGGGTGGCGTCCTGATGCAGAGAGGTAAAGTAGTCGCCTACACCTCTAGACAATTAAAGGAACACGAGAAGAACTACCCCATGCATGACTTAGAGTTGGCAGCGGTAGTCTTCGCTTTGAAAATATGGTGGCATTAGCTATGTGGTGAAAAGAGTGAAATCTTTAGCGATCAGAAAAGTCTGAAGTATTTCTTCACCCAGAAGGAGCTGAACATGAGACAGCGGCGGTGGTTGGAATTGGTAAAAGACTATGATTATGAAATTCATTACCACCCTAGTAGGGCCAACGTAGTAGCTGATGCGTTAAGCAAAAAATCTCAGACTGCATCTCTCGCTTCCTTGGTTGTAAGAGAATAATTGTATAAAGAAGCTCGGAAGCTTAATATGGAACTCGTGATCGAAGGAACGGCTATGCAATTAGCAGCTATGGATCTACAATAGTCGATATGAGAGGAGATAATTGTGAAGCAACCATTGGACCCCAAGCTGGCCAAGATCATATGGGAAGTACAACAAGGTGTCCACAAGGACCCAAATTTTTCTTTGGCCCATTACAGTGCACTAAAGTTTTGAGACAGATTATGCGTGCCTGACGATTATGATATCCAAGACCGAATCCTTAAAGAGGCGCATAACTCACCCTATACAATCCACCCCGGAAGTACGAAGATGTACAACGATTTGAAGAAGTATTACTGGTGGATGGGAATGAAGGAGACCATAGCAATATACGTGTCCAAGTGCCTCACCTGTCAACAAATAAAGGCAGAGAGACACCGACCGTATGGTTTATTGCAGCCACTTCCCGTACCTGAATAGAAGTGGGAAAGAATCACTATAGATTTCGTGATAAATCTGCCCAACACCAGGAAGGGAATGAATGCAATTTGGGTGATTGTAGATGGACTAACGAAGGCGGCACACTTCATACCAATCAAGATAAGTTACCCAATGGAGAAGCTTGCCTAGATATATATTGAAAACATAGTCCGCTTACACGACATGCCTGTTAGTAGTGTGTCTGACAGAGATCCTCGGTTTACCTCAAGGTTTTGGAGAAGTTTGCAGAAGGCATTGGGATCTCAACTAAATCTTAGCACAACTTTCCATCTGCAAACGGACGGACAGTCAAAAAGAACTATTTAGACTCTGGAGGACATGCTCCGAGCCTGTGTTTAGGAGATGAATGATAGTTGGGATGCTCACATACCTTTGGTGGAATTTTCATATAATAATAGCTATCACTCCACCATTGGCATGGCCCCGTTTGAAGCATTGTATGGATAAAAATGTAGAACTCCGTTATATTGGGATGAAGTTGGTGAATGAAAGTATCTCGGGCCTGAAATGATACAAGAGACATGTGACAAGGTGGATGTCATAAGAGAGAAGATCAAAGCAGCCCAATTAAGACAGAAGAGTTATGCAAATAATCGTAGGAAGGACATTGAGTTTGAAGTCGGAGAAAAAGTATTCCTTCGACTGTCCCCAACCAAAGGATTGCTATGTTTTAACAAGAGGGGCAATTTGAGCCCAAGATTCATCGGTCCCTATGAAATACTCAACAGAGTGGGACCCGTAGCATATCGACTGGCACTACCACCATCTTTGTCAGGCGTCTACGATGTCTTTCATGTGTCAATGCTAAGGAAATACATTAACAGTCTGACGCATGTACTATCAACTGAACCTGAACAGTTGGAAGTGGATATGACCTACGAAAAGAAACCTACGGATATATTGGACAGAAAGGAGCATAACCTCCTTAACCGCACAGTCGCTTTTGTAAAGGTTCGTTAGGGAAATAACCCAATGGAAGAACCTTCATGGAACGAGAAGAAGAAATGAAGGAGAAATACCCCCAGCTCTTCGAATTTCAAGGTAAGCAAATTTCAAGGATGAAATTTTTGTAAGGTGGGGAGAAATGTCAAACCCTGCTCCTGACTGGCTAGAATTTTGGTTGAAGGATAGGAACCCCTGATCAAGCAACCAACAACACTGTGGAGCATCACTCCAGTGATTTGGATTGATGAAGAAACCCTGTGTGGATCATCCTACATGCCTGTCAGTAGGTGGATAGCAGACCCTTGCAAATGCATAACTCATAGCATGATGTATGGTCTGGACTCCAGGTAATCTCTCTCCTCTCAATAAATGTGGGACTTACCTCTAGAAAAGTGTGTAAAAACCTCCAAATGGCATGTGGGGACAATGCCCTGACCAAGGGTCAAACCCCTGTGCAAGCCCCACTCAGATTTAGCTTTGTTGCAATCTCTGGTCGATGGCACTGGGCGATGCAGACAAGGCCCAAAGACATCGCCCAGTGAGTGAAACAACATATTTTAATGGATTTTAATTATGGGGACCACCCAAAATGGGCATGGGCACCCTCCATAGATAGAGGGGAGTCTGAGGGACCACCTCATACCCCTAGTTCAGTGTGGACCCCACCACAGAGCCCAGAATGGCTTTGAATTGGGTTAAAAATGCATTTTTGAAAAAGGGACTTATTGGCCAAACAGACCCTAGTTGGGCTTGGCCTATAAATAGGTGGCCTTGGGCCCATTTTAGAACCCTTGACCACTGTTCAATTCGTGGGAGAGAAGAGAGGAAAGAAAGGAGAGAAAGAAGAGAGAAAGAAGAGAAAGAAGAAGGAGAGGCTGCCACCCCATCCAAGCCTTGAACCGAGCTCTCTCAGCCCTGTGTAGGTATAAAACACATATATATACCTGCTACCTCCATCTTATCTCTGTGTTTGTTGATGTTCTTGCTCCCTGGGTAGCCTAGAGTAGCTAGGTTTGCCTTGAACAGCTCTAGATCTGCCATGCAAGCATAGAGCATGGGAGATCTGTGCTTTTTGTTAAATTTTATTAGACTGATATGCTGTTTATGGAAGCCGAATCTGGTTGTGCATAGCTACACTACCCAGATCCACTATTAGCCTGTTGTTTGGAACCCTGGATGCAAGCTATGGCTACACAGACCTAGCCCTGGGAATTTTCAGCCATGAATCCCTATATTACACTTATTTCCAGCCTTGGATGTGGCTGAAATTGAGATTCATGCTTGGAGAAAACCCTGTGACACTATTCATTAGGCTGTCTGGGCAACTTCTGGCCGCCAAGTGGTGGGCCCAGTGGAAAATCCACATGGACCATGATGTAGATCACCCCAAGGGCTACCTAGCACCCTAACATGCATGGGGATCAGATTTAAGCACTGCTTATGAAGCCCAACCTTGGAATCTCAGCCCTTTGTCGATTTGCAGACTCTGGGTGATGCACCCAACTCCCAGAGCCATCGCCCAGTGAAGGATTTGCTACAGTTTTTGCAATCTGACCTTGGGGGCCTCACCCATTGACCATGTGATAGTGTGGGAAGATGGGAAATGACCAAAATGCCATTTTCCACATCTGTCCTTAAGAAGATTGGCTTTAGAACCCGAGTGGGCCCCGCAGGTGAAGAAAACCCTGCTGTGCTTGGTCCTATAGAACAGGAAAGCTGTGGATAGCACTGTGAACCTAATCTGACCTAGGGTCAGGTACAGCTATGAAGAATGACTATTTTACCCCTAGACCACCTTCTCTGGATGATGCACCGGGACATAGACCTAAGGCCAGTACAAGTCCCAGAGGATTCCAGGTGAGAACCAACTGAACAACCGGGTCAACCCAGTAAGCTTAGGTTAACCCTAGGACTACCAGAGATAGGTTTGTGAATTCACCTAGAGGGGGGCTGAATAGGTGAAGGTTGGAAAATAAAAAACTTATGCGCAAATTAAAAATAAATCACCAAGCTACCAATGTAAAGACAAGCAATAAACAGGAGAGAGACACAAAAGATTTATAGTGGTTCGGCCAAGCTTGCCTACGTCCACTCCTCTCACCTTAGAGAGAATTTCACTAAAACAAATCCTGAGTAAGAGCAAGAGAACTTGTACAAATCTTGATTAAGAGCAAGAGAAATCAACTACTCTTGATTCCGAGCAAGAGAACCCAACCAATCTTGATTCTGAGCAAGAGGACTCACTACTCTTGATTTCGAGCAAGAGGACTCAATTAAAACATAAAGTAAAAACTACTAGGAAAATGGTTACCTCAACCTTAGTAGGAGTGTATGCTACCTTCCACCCTTGGAGCTTGAAGCTAGATGAGGTTGAGGAGCTTGAGTGTGTGAGCTTGTGATGCTTGGATGCTTGAATTCTCACTTAGGCTATTGCAATTAGAGCTTATGATGAAGTCTCTTAAGGATGATTATTAGTAGTCATTAGAGCCTTAAGTAATAGAATATTTATAGGCTTGATGGCTCAATTCAATTATAAATCTATTTCAAGATCGAATTCCAAAAGCCATAAATAATTCGGTATACTGGATAGGAATCTAGTATGCCAGATCACCTAATTTCCATATTGAACAAAGCAATAACGGTCAAAAGATAATAGTATTATATTGATCCGATATGCTGGATATTGATCCGGTATACTGGATTATGATTCAGTATGCTGGATTACAATCCGGCATGGGCTGGAAGGCTACTGTGAGTAATTTTCTGAGATTGCAACATTGATCCGGTATGCCGTTTCATGATCCGATATGCTGGATTTTCAAATTTGTTAAGTCCTTTATTGGACTTACATGGATGAATCCAATTGGGTTTGGTCACATGGATTAGGTTTAATTTAAACCTCCTAAAGTCCATCTAAATGAATGTATGCAAGTGTGTGCAATACATTAATTGTGACTATAAACATGATACAACATGATACAAGATTAAACGAGTTCTATGAGGTCTTGTATCCCATTGAATTGCTTGAATAGAAGTCTTGAACATAGTCCTTCACTTCACAACATTCTTTGGAAATCTTTGTCTTAGTGCATCAAGCTTTTACATGCTCCCCCTTACTTGATGCTCATCTCTTATGAAATCTCTCTATTCAATATAACATAGGTTAGTACAACTAACTTATTTGTTATCATTAAAACCATAATGGGTGATATGTGAAATTTATCCCAACAATCTCCCCCTTTTTGATGATGATAAATAAATAGTATCAAATGATATAAAGAGATAATATCAAGACAATTTATGTTCAAAATATAAATTATAAATTTATCTCCCCATTTCTCTCCCCCTTTGGCATTATCAAAAAGCGGGGATAGAAAGAAAAAAAAAACTTAATAAAGTTTTGGTCCCCATTGTGTGTTGGGTCCATCAATCTTAGTATCATACCTTTCTCTCGGTTTTCATACCATTTGGTTACCATACCAATTTGGATATGATTGGGGGTTCCAAAGTCTTTGGTTTTGGGGTACCTTATGTGAACCTTGGTTTTTGGGTGGTCTTTGCACATTTGGATGACTTCTCCAGTTTTGACCATTGTAAGGTCTTCTAGGACGATGAAAAGATTGCTTCATATGATAGCATTCCCAAATAGTGTGTCCCTTCTTGTTGCAATTATTGCATACAATAATTTGAGGGGTATTTTGAGTCTTCCCTTTGGGATTGGGGTTCTTAACTTGAGGACTTCTCTTCTTGGAATAGCATTCCTCAAGAGAATGTCCCTTCTTTCTGCAGTAGTTAAAATATTTATTTTTCTTAGCTCCCTTGCTTGCAATCTTACTTGAACTTGGCTTTTGGGTTTGTTTCGAACTCATGTTCACATCATAGCCTAGCCCTTCCTTGTTGAAAGGTGCTTTAGATGAAAATCCAAGTAAAATATCAAGATTCTTTTTACCATTAGTAAAAGATTCTAAGTCTTTACACAATTTTTCTTTTTCTTCTTCTAAGTTGTTAACTTGAGAAGTTAGAGTTGTGTTTTGGTCTTTGAGGGTATTTATCTCTTTTAAGAGATTCTTTTTAGTAGTAGCTAATTCCATGCTACTTTGATAAAAGTCTTCAAAAGCTTCTTCTAATTCTAGAAAATCCTTATCCTTATGAGATGGAGAAGTGGGGGTTACCTCATTTTCACTTTCTTCATCTTCAATAGCCACAAAAATAAGGTTGATTTGCTCTTCTTCTCGAGATTCTTCGTCTTCCTCTTCTTCATCACTTGAATCGAAGGAGTGTTCGACTTTGTATACTTTATTGTATTTCTTTATCTTTGGACAATCTCCCCTAAAATGTCCTGGTTTCCTACACTCATAGCAAACAATGTCTTTTGAAGAAGAATCATTATTTTCTTTAAGAGCATTTTTACCTTTTTTGTCTCTTGAGAGTCTTCTCTTGTTGAATATGGCTTTACCTTTGTTTTTCAGAAAATTTGAGAACTTCTTTGAGAGATATTCGATCTTGTCAGCAGATAGTTCTTCTTCTTCATCGCTTACTTCATGGTATGATTTGAACGCTACAACCTTCTTCTTTGGTTCTTTTGGTTCAATCTCCTTGGTGTCTTGTTTGAGCTCCATCTAATAAGTTTGGAGTGATCCCAGCAGCTCATCTAGACTTAGTTTGTCAATGTCTTTGGATTCTTTAATTGCTGTAGTCTTGGGTCTCCATTCCTTTAAGAGAGATCTCAAAATCTTTCGAACGTTTTCACCATTGGAGTAGATTTTTCCTAATCCTTGTAGCTTGTTCATAATGTTAGTAAATCGAGTAGACATTGCATATATGTCCTCATCATTTTTCAGTTTAAATAGTTCATACTCATTTACAAACATATCAATCTTAGATTCCTTGACCTCTGAAGTACCTACATAGGTAGCAATGAGCTTATCAAACATCTCCTTAGCGGAGTCACACATGCAAGTTCTATTGTACTCCTTTTCTCCTAGAGCACATTGAATATTACTTATAGCAACAAAATTGAGTTGAATTTTAGCTTTTTCAACTGGGGTCATTCTTCTTTGGGCTTGTCTATGGTATTTGGTCTATTTTTAATTACTTCTCATGCGTCAATGTTATTGGCATACACGAAGTTCTTGAAGCGATTCTTCCAATAGGAGAATCCTTCACCTTTAAAGAAAGGTGGTCTAGTGATAGTGTATCCCTCAATCCTTCAATTGCTAGAGGATCCCATGGTCTTTAACTCTTAAATAGATTGAAAAATAATCACGGTCTTGAGCTCCCGCTCTGATTCCAAATGTGAATTCACCTAAAGGGGGGGTGAACAGGTGAAGGTTGAAAAATAAAAAACTTCTACGAAAATTAAAAATAAATCACCAAGCTACCAATGTAAAGACAAGCAATAAACAAGAGAGAGACATAAAAGATTTATAGTGGTTCGGCCAAGCTTGCCTATGTCCACTCCTCTCATCTTAGAGAAAATTTCATTAAAACAAATCTTGAGTGAGAGCAAGACAACTCGTACAAATCTTGATTAAGAGTAAGAGAACTCAACTACTCTTGATTCCGAGCAAGAGGACTCAACCAATCTTGATTCTGAGCAAGAAGACTCACTACTCTTGATTCCGAGCAAGAGGACTCAATTAAAACAACTAGAAAAAGGGTTATCTCAACCTTAGTAGGAGTGTATGCTTGATGAACATATTTATGTGTGAAATTATCCCATTTAATTCTGCATTTTATCTGCTTAGAATGGAGCTACCTTGGGTATTTTTTGTCTTTTTCAGGGTACAGGGGTATTTTTGGCATATTGAAAGAATTGGAGAAAAAGTGCATTTTTTAAGAATAAATTGAGAAAATCAGATTGGAGGAGTTTAATGCTACACAGACACTAGTCTACCTATGGATCGACTCACATGTGATCAACGGAGAGATGGGAAGAAGTTTCACTGAAGATCCAAGGGCTTAATCGTCATTTCATAAATATGAGAAATCTTCAGAAGATATCCGATATTGGGCTCATATTATCCAGAATATTAATTGGAGCAACTTTGATTCTCTGGTTGGGTCCACCCGGGGCCAGTGAGGAGAAAGATTCTCAAAAAGAAAATTTTGATCAAAATTGATAATTTAAGATTAAACTCTCTCTCTCTCCTCCCTAATATCTCCCTCTCATCTACTACGGATTATTCCTCTAGTCTAGCTTCAATTCTTGCTCTCTCTCTCTCTCCCTCCCTCTCTTTTTCTCTCTCTTGGTTTCCTAATCCCCATCTCCCTCTACCTCTCCTCCATCTCCCACGTTCTCCTTTTTTGTTTTGTTTTTTTTTTTTTATATTATTCTTTTTAAAAACCAACTACAAAAAACAGCCACGGATTATCCCACCTTTCCTAGTTTTATTCCACTTCTCTCTTCTCTCTCTCTCTCTCTCTCTCTCTCTCTCTCTCTCTTATATCTCTTCTACTCAAATTCACTCATCGGATTCTTTATTCCTACATCTCCTCTATCTCTCATGCTTTCTTATTATTAAACTTCTTTTCTTTAAACATCGAGAGATATATAAACCCACGGAGAGATTAGAGAAGGGGGATCCCATTCGATTCTATAGCCATTAGCCGTGCCCTCTTCTCTTCTTCTACTTCTTATTTCATCTTTCTTCTTTTGTTTCTTTTTTGTTTTATTTTTGGATCTTGGGTTTGGCAAGAAGGAGAGGAGGAAGATTACCGTTACAGCTTCATCTCCATGGATCGTCATCGCCATTGCTGCCCTTTGTCGCTTTCCACCATGATTGGCTAAGTTCTTTCTATCTTTAGGTGTAGATGAACTAATGGTGTTTGTAATTTTAAAAATTCTGGTTTGTATGCTTGATTGCTTGATGTTGAAACCCCATCCCTATTTGGATGATTTTAATCGATATATTTAGTTGGAAAATTTTGTTTCTGTGATTCATTATTTTTCATTCAAGCAATGGTATTTTGTTCTTATGCGGTTGTACCGATGATGGATTATAACTGAACGAACTAAGCGTGCCAAGCCCTATAAGCGAAGGACGATAGTACTCGTCAAGATAGTCTATACCTAGGAAGAATCCTACACTCTGTGGTATTATTAGGCCTGTGGTTATAATAAATCGAAGCATGCAACTGAATTGAATAGCAACCCATTGGGGATTCGAACCCTAAAGATAGTCTTCTCCCGTATTTGCACAGCGTTGTTAGTTTAGAATTGTTTCTTTTGTTCTTAGTTTAAAATCAGATTTATTGTATTTTAATTTTCATCACTTTCATCATAGTAATTTAGCCTTCCAGTTACCCATAGTTTGACCCCTTACTTGCTACTTGCTAGATTAGTTTAGGGTTTTATTTTCGACCAGTTAACGACACGATCAATGCTACCTTCCACCCTTGGAACTTAAAGCTAGATGAGGTTGAGGAGCTTGAGTGTGTGAGTTTGTGATGCTTGGATGCTTGAATGCTCACTTAGGCTATTGCAATTAGAGCTTGTGATGAAGTCTCTTAATGATGATTATTAATAGTCATTAGAGCCTTAAACAATAGGATATTTATAGGCTTGATGGCTCAATTTAATTAGGATTCTATTTCAAGATCGGATTCCAAAAGCCATAAATAATCCAGTATGCTGGATGGGAATCCGGTATGCCGGATCACCTAATTTTCATATTGAACAAAGCAATAATGGTCAAAAGATAACAGAATTATATTGATCCGGTATGCTGGATATTGATCTGGTATGCTGGATTATGATCCGGTATGCTGGATTACAATCCAGCATGGGCTAGAAGGCTACTGTGAGCAATTTCCTGAGATTGCAACACTGATCCGGTATGCCGTTTCATGATCCGGTATGCTGGATTTTCAAATTTCTGCTGAAATTTGTTAAGTCCTTTATTGGACTTACATGGATGAATCCAATTGGGTTTGGTCACAAGGATTGGGTTTAATTTAAACCTCCTAAAGTCCATCTAAATGAATGTATGCAAGTGTGTGCAATACATTAATTGTGACTATAAACATGATACAGCATGATACAAGATTAAACAAGTTCTATGAGGTCCTGTATCCCATTGAGTTGCTTGAATAGAAGTCTTGAACGTAGTTCTTCACTTCACAACATTCTTTTGAAATCTTTGTCTTAGTGCATCAAGCTTTTACATGCTCCCCTTTACTTGATGCTCATCTCTTATGAAATCTCTCTATTCAAAATAACACAGGTTAGTACAACTAACTTATTTGTTATCATCAAAACCATAATGGGTGATGTGTGGAATTTACCCCAACAAGGTTGAAAACTCAACATGACAATTTCTGATTTATATTTAGGATTTGATCCCGCGCTTGAGGTCAACAACCAGACTGCTATTGGAACTGAGTTTGCGACCGAGGTCTTAGAACCAAACTCAGATGAGTGAAATATTATCATATATGTACATGTAATCTGTGATGCTGTGCCGACAATTAAATTCAAATATTAATGCTGTGTTTATTAAATTCAATTCAATTATTCAAACTATTACACATTGATTGTCTGTTGATCAACACTGAGAATTTTATCTGATGAATGTGAATGTTAGACTAGATGCCATAGTCAGCTTGAAAATGAGGCATGTGGTAGCCCATAGAATGGGATGCGGTTGACACCACCTGACTCATATGATGCCATATAGACATGGGGTTAGAGTTTCATCACCCATGCTACGCACCCTTGCCAATAGGGGTTAAGGTGTTGGATGCCTGTGGAGGCAACCATATGTGTATGTGAAAAAAGAAAATAAATGAAAAGAACACTGGAATGGTGAATATGGGCTGTAAGCCAGAAAAGAAATGGATTGTCCCACGAGTTAATCACAGAGGGCTGGTCAGGCTGACCTTGGTGAACGAATGCGGGAGCTGACTGGTCCTCTCTGACAACTCAATAGGTGTATCGTGGGAAGGGGTTAGAAGTCCGCACCAGGGATACATGTATTGGGGATTGTAGTAGCACAGACCTGACTTAGCTGTATTGCTAGGTGGTTAATAAATAATCTGGACTTGCATATCATGTAGGATCATGTGGTTGCACGTGCATGCATGATGATATGTATTTGCTCACGAGCTCAGTGGCGGCTCACACTCTGTTATGCATTATTTTTCTTAGATGATTTTGCAGATCGATGCCCCTGTGGCGTGGAGGCTCATTACGAGGAGGAGAGCCCTTGTTATTATGATGATCTTGGTATGGAGCCTGACGGAGGTCTTGCCGATGATGCGTACATTCTCGATGGTCATTGATGAAAACCGTTGAAGAGCGCACTTGATGCTTTTTGTCTTGGGGACTCCTTTTTGTTTTTGTTAGGAGTTTATCCCCATTCTGACTGTGGTTCTGTTGTAGTATTCTTACTTTCTTTTTGGGGTTGAGCTATATATATATATATATATATATATAGATATAGATATATGTATGTAGTAACTTTAGTTTTGATCTTGTCAACTTTGCTTCGTAGGTTGTGGGTTGTTGGGAAATGTATCAAAACAAACTTATCTTATGTATATATTATCATCATTTCCCATATCGCTACGCTTTCTCTTTTATTATAATTGTAGTTTATCTGCAGCACTCTGATCTTGCCTTTGGTAAAGTGAATGAATGTGGTTTCATTAATGTAAGCACTGTTTCTAGATCCGTGGGATTTGGCGGATTACTGTTACGTAATTCGGTTCCCCTACCCAATCCACCCAGGGGGTGTTTTGGGGTGTGACAACTAGTGTACATGCCCTAGATTCCATGATGGAAATGTTGTTTAGGGGAGGGCTGGTGCATATTTGATATGCAAGGGTATTTCTAGGATTTTCTAATTAGTAATTAATCTATTTAAACAAGTATGGGCTTGACAATAATTATTGAAGGCCCATTAGTGTTTAAATTTATTAATTATAAGTTTTCCCTTTTAGATCCTGCTTTTTCACTAATTAGAAGCCCACAACTTAAGCCCATTAGGGTTTTAGGTCAAACCAAGAAAGAGAGAGAGAGAGAGAGAGAGTCAAACTCTCACAAGGAATGGACGAGCTCATAAGAGCTTTTCCTATTTAAATGCACTAGGGACAAAGGGGGGGACAAATTTTTCAGAGCACTCAAGCTTGGACGAAGTTTTCAGCTCCCCCCCCCCTCTAGAAAATTCACAAACACTCTCTCCCCTCTATCTTTCTCTTTTGATCTCTTACTCTCTAGGGTTTGGAGATCTGGTTAGGGTTTTGGAAACCTGGTTTTTCGGATTGGATCCAAGGTTTTGAGAAGAAATTTTTGTTTGGCTTGGGGATCTTCTACTGCATCAAGGAGATCCAGATTAGGGAAAGAACCATTATCTGGAGGAGGAGCAACACTTGAGTCTCATCAGGTTAGCAGATCTTAATGTTTTTGTTGATTCAGTAAGTGTTTTAACTATTTTGATATCATGGGATGTGAAAGAAACCCGAATTGATCTCTTTCTGCAGCGCATTTGGGTATGGGATGGATCCCTCTTTCCATGGGATGGAAAGGAGATGAATTTTCTCTCTTGTGGTTCCCATAATTTTTATGGGACATGAAAGATAGGTTTTGGTAAGATGGTTATACCAAAACCCGAATAGGGTCACAATAGGATTCCCATGGGAAACCCTAAAATTTAAATAGGGTGCCCATGGGCAACCATGGGGTAAACCTGGAATTTCCAATAGTTGTGAACCCAACATGATCGATAATTGATTCATGTGGTATTGATTTCATGGACCGTAGTTCGCCTACAGTGTGGCATCAGAGCCACCTTTCACACCCATGGATATCATCTAATTAATTGGATGCAATTATTGTTTATGAGATGCAATATTTTTTATATAATTATTCTTGGTTGAATATGTTTATGGATGATTGCACATGGGTTGTTTATATGGTTGTAACAACCTTCCCATGTGGCACATGGGTTGTTACAATGTAGTTATTCATGTAACAACCTTGCCATGTGCACACGGGTGGTTATGGTTGTTGTAACAACCTTATCCATGTATGATGATAAAAATTTGATTAAATAATTTTTATTTTTACCATAGGGTTTAAATCCCATTATTCTAAAATTAAAAAAAAAAATTGTACCCTAGCTTTCTTGTGCACACCCTGCTGCCTCTACTTACCCGCTACCTACGCTTGGCACTCACGTGGCGTGCAACTGCAGCAGGACCACGGCCTACCCAACGCTCGCACGTGGAATGCAGGCTGCAGCCTATGGGCGGCCAGCACCTGCGCACGCAGTCTGCCCTGTGTAGGCTTCACGCGCCCAATGATGCTGCCTATGGGGCGCGTGTGTGTGCGAGTGCTGCCCAGTGATGTTTGCCAGTGTTCTCTCTCCAGAAAAATGAAAAAAAAAATTTAACAAAATAGGTTTTTTATTTTTTTTGTTTTGTGGGTGGAGGAAGAAGATGGGTGAAGAGATTAGAATTAAATTATTTTTATTGAGGGATTAGGTACATGGTTTCACATGAGATGTGATGTTTTATTTCTAGAATGATCCATGTGAGTGTGGACCCCATATGTGATTATGGGATTGGCTTTCTAATAAAATGGATGGCCTGTTTATGCATGTAATGCGTTGGTTTCTTTATGAGATTATAGGTGGATGTGATGCTTTTCTCTCTTTCTCTCTCTCTCCCCCTTTCTTTTTTATAAACAAATGTACTCCACCCCATGGGCAGCCCAAATGGTGGGTTGGTTTCTCCATGCGGGGTTTCTTTATTATTGAAAGGAAAGTGTATAGAATTTTTTCTAGGTTTCCATTATAATTTTAGCGGAGTTAAAACTCTCAGGCATGTTGATGTTGATCCACATGTGGCACTCAAAGATTATGGAGATGCAAATCACAAACTTTGAAGACTCAATCGGGCAGAGGAGATGGACGAGGCATTGTAAAACCCCTGCCCAAAAATAGGGGCTAATTGAAATTTTTGTTGAAAGCCCAGAATCCGAGGGCAAGGCTACCAGTATACTGTGGTGCATTGAACCCGAGGTTGAACATAATGAGGTAGCCCCATTGGTGAGGACCTGCATAGCATTAAGAAGGCAAACACCAACTCTTTGTGACTGTACAACTCACCACCAAATGCATAGGCTAAGGAAGGTATCATCCCTTGATTCTAGAACCCTTGGACTTAAATCCTAGTTCTAGGCTAAACTAATGATGACCCTCATCACCTTGAATGTTTTAGATAATGCATTTTTAAACCCAAACATCAATTTGCATGATTGATTTGATGATGAGAACCCAATCCCATACATACATCTCAAATCCTAACATAAATGACAAATTCTGCTAATTTACAGATTGATCTTCTCTTAGTTAAAATGATATAACTCCACCACCCGAACTTCATTTGTGTTGATTGCAATTTTTTTAGAAACTAGACTCACAGGGATTCATTATCTTAGAAGACACCATTACCTAGTTCTATCTCTAAGTTAGTTAAAAGTTTAGTTTAAGTTGCTGTCAAAATCGCATTTTGCTGTCTTGACAGATTGACCTTTGCGTAATAAAAATAATATAACTTCATAATACAATATTCATTTCCTATGATTCTAGTTTTTCTAAAAACTAGATTCATAGAACTTCATTTTCTTAGAGGGAACCATGATCAAATTATGTCTCTAAATGAACTGAAATTTCATTTTAATCCAAACAATTCTGCAAATGAATTCTCTAGATGATGGCACTGGGCGATGCACACATCACCCAGAGACATCGCCCAGACTGGAAAATTGCTGTATTTTAATCTACAGATGTGTGGGGACCACCCATATTGTCCATAAACATCCTCCATAGGTTGTAGGGAGTCTGGGGGACCACCTCATGCCCTCGGATCACTGTGGACCCCACCAGAGTGCTCAGAATGGCTGAGAATGCGGTTAAAAATGCATTTTCAAAAGTGGCCTTGGCAGCCAGGCCTTAGTCATGGGCTGGCCTATAAATAGAGGACCTCAGCCTTGTTTAAAACCCTATTTCATTACTAAAATTGTGGAAGCGAATAGAAGAGAGAAAAGAGGAAGAAAAGAGAGGAAGAAGAAGAAGAAAAGAGGAGAACAAAGGAAGGAGACTGCAGCCTACACCTCTGGGCCCAGATTTCATGCCTTCTCAGACCTATGCAGGTATAAACAACTATGCTCTACCTGCTCCCTTGATGATTTACTACTTTCCTCTTTGAATCTCTGTGATTTTGTTGAGTTTCTAGCCATATGGCAGCCCAGAACAGCTGGGAACTACCTAGAACTGGTCCAGATCTGCCATGCAAGCATGGAGCATGGAAGATCTGAGATATTTGAGTAAAAATACAGATCTATTTTGCTGTTCTTGAAGCCAAAATCTGGTTGTGCATGGCTGCACTGCCAGATGCACTGTGATTTGACTATTTGGAGTCCTGATTGCATGCCCTGGCTGCATGGAACCTAACGCTAGGTGGTAGCAGTTTTGGATTACTATTTTATACCTAAAACCAGCTTTGCATGCAGCCAAAACCATGGCTTGTAGCTGAAGCTATGCTGGGTTACTATTCACTGGGCTGTTTAGGCAGCTTCTGGCAGCCAAGTGGGTGGGCCCAGGTGAAAATCCACATGGACTAGTGTAAAGTATACCCCTGGGGGTCCAAGATGACCTAACATGCATGAGGAGAGGATCCATGCACTGCCCATAGCTCAAAACCTTGGAATCTCAGCCTGATTCCGGTTTTGCATTCTCTGGATGATGCCACTAGGCAATGCAAACATCACCCAGAGACATCACCCAGTGAATGAAAACTTCATTGTTTTACTGATTCGATTTGGGGGACCTCCACATATGGACTATAAACAGTGTAAGGAGGTGGAAAATGACCAAAATACCCCTCCTTACATCTGCCCATAATTATGTATACCTTGGGTACCTAAGTGGCCCCGGAGGGCTTGGAAACCCTGTCTATGTTGATCCTACAACACTGTTGACCTAGGGACTATGTTATAAGGATATTGTGACCTAGAACCATGTGCTACAATGATAAAATACGATATTGACCCTAAGCCACATTCTCCGGATGATGCACTGGGATATGGGCCTAAAGCCCAGTGCAAGGCCAGAGAATTCCAAGTGATCTCAGACTGAGCACCGAGTCAGACTAGTGAGCCTAGACCAACACTAGGTTATCCAAAATAGTTTTGAATAATTAAAATAACATATTTCTGATTTATTAATTTAGGGTTTGTTTCCGTGCTCGAGGTGCACAGCCAGATACCGACCGGAACTGAACAAACATCTGAACCAGTAGGATCAAACCAAAGTGAGTGGAATTATGCCATGTGTATAGGTGTAACATGACTGATGGGTCATGACAACAACAACAATATTTACTGTCTTTAATTACTTTAAATTATTTTATATTCTCATTTGAATTCTGAATCTTATCTGATGAACATTGGAAATGTATGATAATGCTTGTATGTGGAATTGCTAGATTAGATGTTGTAGCCGGCTTGGAAATGAGGCCTGTGATAGCCCGTATTATGGGATACAGTTGACACCGCCTAACTCATACAATGCCATATAGACATGGGGTTAGGGTTTCATCACCCATGCTACGCACCCTTGCGAACAGGGGTTAAGGTGTTGGATGCCTATGGGAGCGACCGTTAATCCTTGAGCTATATGCCGGGCTTTAAGCCACAATTAATGTCAAGACCTATATGCTAGGCTTTAGGCCACAATTAATGTCAGGAGCTATATGCCGGGCTTTATGCCATAAGTAAAAGGAAAAAGAATTGAGTTAAATACCAACGATTACCCCACAGGTTAATCACAGAGGGCTGGTCGGGCTGACCTTGGTGAACGAATGCGGGAGCTGACTGGTCCTCTTCGATAACTCAATGGGTGTATCACGGGAAGGTGTAACCAAGCCCACACCAGGGATACATGTATTGGGGATTGTAGTAGCACTAACCTGCCTTAGTTGTGATGTTAGGTGGCTAATAAATAAAATGAACTGCACCTCATGTAGGACTCATTTGATTGTGCTTGCACATGCATGCATGGTTTATATTTCATTCACGGGCTCGGTGGAGCTCACACTCTTGTATATTCTCTTTTAGTTGATTTTGCAGGAACGGATTTGCCAATGGGCAAGGAAGCTGTCGATGAAATTGTAGATCTTCCTCATCTCGTTACTTAGCGATGATTTTGTTATTATTTAAGTGTCTTTCTTTCAAGAAGTGTAATTACCAAGATAATGTACTTATTGAACATAGAAAGATATGTATATGGTATAATATAGGTATTTGGGATTTTATTATTGGTAATATAAATCCTCTGTGGGTAGTTCGATCTTCCGTTGCACTCTGATATTCTTTTATTATCTTTTAACCTCAATGTGTGGTTTGTGACATGTAAATACTGCTTCTAGATCCATGGGGATTGGCGGATGTCGTAGGATATCCGGTCACTTGCCTAAATCCTCCCAGGGGGTGGTTTGGGGTGTGACAGGCGTGGCATCTAAAACTTCCTGGCCTGATGATGCACCCATGATTCATAGAAAGTTATTGTTTTATTTTTTATGGGAGGGTTTGATTATCGATTCTATTTAAAATTGCCGCCATCCCATAATCACTTTAATGGTTGCTAACTGTAAATTGTTATCCATGTATGATGTGAGAATTGTTATTATCTCTCTTTAATTGTAATACACGTATGAAATGGATTAATCTAATCTTGTAGATCAAATCTATGGCCTCTCATTGAGGATAAATATAGAAGTTGTGAGATATCGCCTCGTTGACGCCAATAGGATAAGGCCTGGTTCGTATCATATAATTATCTATGTTTATCTCATTTTGGATAAGTTAGGGTATGGATAGTGAGCGGGCACTGCGACAGTGGGCCATCCATCATGTTTCCATGACACTAACCAATGTGATGAGTAAGTAAATGACTTGAGTGTGTCTGCCGACAGGATCTGGACATGGTACTCAAGTGGCTAAAAATATTGGAAGCCCTAGGGTGGACAGCATAGTCCACATTGCCAAGGTGTGTATAATGACTCCCGACAGGGTAAGTTATGTATACAAGGGTGGTAGGTATCCAATTCACTTTACGAGTCATGAGGGAGACTTGAACTGTGAGAGACCAATGATAATAATTACTCATTTTTATTAGAGAAAATTATTTGGACACCTCCTGTACTATGGTCATTTTGCTTACGATTACCAACGTTTGAAACAATTACTTGACACCCCCCGAAACATGACGGTGTTAGTCTGTTGTTAGTGTTTAATTGGAAATGTCCATTTTACCCTTATCACCTATTCAAAAGAAAATAGTGGATAAATTACCAAATTACCCTTCTTCTACCCTTATCACCTATTCAAAAGAAAATAATAGATAAATTACCAAATTACCCTTCTTCTTCTTATTGCAAACAAACTAGAATATCTTACCACCGGCCATTAAAAAAACACCCCAACCATTGTTTTTGTCACGACGATGGCAGAATCTTTCTCACTCTCTTCGCCAAACCCCAAAAGATTACGCAAAATAGCAGATCCAAAGAACCAGCAGAAAGATGGATTAACAGTCCACCAAAATAGGAAGAGAATTAGCATTAGAAGGTCTAAACTAGGGCTTAAACCAGCATCGAGTGGAGCTCTCTAGAAAAAGAATAAATTCTTTGAATATGGGCCTGATCAAAAGAATACTTGCAGAGAAATTGCACCTTGAGATTGTAGCAGAGACAATCCTAAAACCAGTGAGCCGATATGAATCCCATGAGAAAATTCCAGATCCGATAGATCTGTGTTCAACAGGCATTCAAAGGCAGGTCGAGTGCTTCTTGAATGGGGTAGGAACAGCCCTCCAAATCTCAGTCCTATTGGCTATATGATGGCTGAGATCTGGGTCTTCGAATATCCAACAGAAAACAGAAAATATATGTATGCACATGAAAAAAAAAAAAAGGCAGCCATGGCTGCTGCTTCAAGAACCGGCAGTCAATGTGTTGTTTAAACATTTTTTTCAACCCTTAACAATAAAAAATAAAGGAAGAAGAAGATGTCCAAAGTTTGCTGATTGTTTTCTGGGCAACAGGGCAACGGCATCTCAGATTTAATTTTTTTTTTTTTTTTGTACCTGAATCGGCCATGAAAGAGATTTATTAGGGTTTGAATCTGAAATCGATTAAGGGTTTTGGGTTATTTTGATTTGAAATTTGTTTAAGAAAAAAGAATTTTTTTCTTAAATCTATTAGGGTTTGAATATGAAATCGGTGGGTTGTAGGGAGAAGGAGGAAGTGGGTAAAAGGGTCACTTCACTGCCCTTTAAGGGTAGTTTAGGCATTACAAAAAATTTAACTGATGACATCATCACTAAACTAACGGACTTGACCTACTTAAAAGAAATGGTATACTGCAGGGGGTGTTCAAGTAATTGTTTCAAACGTTGGGGAGACTAAGCAAAATGACCATAGTATAGGGGGTGTCCAAGTAATTTTCCCTTTTTATTATTTTGTCGATGGTTATTAATTCATTTGATCAAACTTGTGTATTTGTAGATTGATATTACGATGGCCTGCGTTAATGCAAATTTATTAGCTCTTATAAGTGATTCAAAATTGACTAGACCCAACTATGTTGACTGGTACCGTAACTGCAGAAAAACTCGTCAGTGTTCTTGATGAGGAGCTTCCCCAAGAACCCCACCAGGATGATGACCCTGAAGTCATAGACTACTATGAGGACTTCATTGTGAGGGATTTCAAAGCCTCATTGTATATCCAGGGATCTATCGATAAGTCATTAGTGGAGTCTGTAAATGACATAAGGAAGGCTGGGGGTAAAATGGACAAGCTTACGGAGTTGTTTAATAGACAGCTCACTCATCCACATTACGATGTGGTGAGCCAGATCCATAATACCCGGATGTCCCAAGGGTCCCCAGTAATGGATCATGTCATAAAAATGATAAATCTATTTGAGAAACTGGAGACCATGGGGACAGCATTCGATCTTCTTTACAAGATGGATGTTATTCTGAACTCTCTACCAAGGTCATATGCTTCTTTTCAGATGTCTTACAAGATCAGTGAAAGGCAGCTGGAACTGACTAAATTGGCTAATGCATTGGTCTAGGCAGAGAAGACCCTTAAAGGGAACAAGCCTGAGGTAAACACCACTGATGTAAAGCCTTCTTCCAAACAGACGAAGAAGAAAAAGGGCAACAAGGGCAAGACCCTGAAAGCCAAGGGTAGGGATGGTAATAAGAAGGCAAATGACAAGTGCTTTTATTGCAAGAAGGAGGGTCACTGGAAGAGAAACTATCGTGCATTCCTGGCTACTGTGAAAGAAAATAAGCCAAAAGAATCAGGTACTCTTAAAGAAGGTAGATTGGATGTAAATGTTCATTATGAGTCGATTTTTTCTATTGAACTGACTAATTCATGGTTGGTGGACTCCAGCGCTACTATCCATGTTTGCAATGTATTGCAGGGGTTCAGGGAGACAAGGAAATTGGAAAGAATTGAGGTGCGCATGAGAATGGGCATTGGAGCTGAGGTCATAGAGATGGGTGTTGGAACTTATACTTTAAGTTTTAGTTCGTTTGATTTAGTTTTAAAGGATTGTTACTATGTACCCTCTTTTAAGAGGAAGATTATTTCAGTTTAAAAACTTGTTTTGGATGGATATAGTTTTTCCTTTAATTCTAAATTAGTTATTCGTTTTAATAATTCTTTTGTGACATCAAGTCAATTGCATAATGGTTTGTATTTTCCATTGCCCTGATAAAACGAATATTGTTTCAAATGTTGATTTCAAATGGAAAGTAGCTCTAGTGAATGTAACGTACCTGTGGCATCTAAGATTAGGTCACATTAATATGGACTGAATCCTTAGGCTGGTAAAAGATGGACCTCTGGAGAGTCTAAAAGTTGAATCCTTACCCATGTGTGAGTCATGCCTTCAAGTGGGAGATTATTGGCAATGTGTGACCATCAAACCCGATTCAATCCGGTTCGACCCAGTTTATTATGTATTAAACATTTCATACATTCTTGTTTAATAAGATCACATGCGATATAAATTTTTGAGCAATGTATGCCCATAAGTTTTACTTTAAATTTGTAGTCACGACTAGGGTTTGGGTTGGGCAGCCCTTATCATATGGTCGTCGCACTGGGTATGCCTAGACATGTTTGATATCAGGGTACGAATGCAAGTACTCACATGTTGATGTGTGCATTGGCGAAGAATCTTACTTTGTCAATTCCCTCATGTATTACTGCCAAATGTAGGTTTGAGATAGACATGTGTCATCAAGGCCCAGTATTTGAGAGGACCTTGTCACTACATGATGTGAGTGTATCCTTTGATTTACCAATAACTGCGGTTCAAGAGAACTAAATTCGGTATTCTAAGAATTCATAAATGTTATGTGAGTGAAAGAGTCACTCAACATGGTCTCCACTGCTCGATTGAGAAACATCAAGAGGAGTTAATCTAGTGGCTGGTTGGATATGAATCAGGATCTTGTACCATTTTGATAAATGGATTTTGCAAAAACGTATTTTTATAGATTTCGATCATGTACGTAGATACTTCGATACGGACATATCACATGGAATGGGGTTTGATAGTACTAGTGTACATGTCCTAGATTCCATGATGGAGATGTTGTATAGTGGAGGGTTGGTGCATATTTGATATGCAGGGGTATTTCTAGGATTTTGCTAATTAGTAATTAATTTATTTAAACAAGTATGGGCTTGATGATAACTATTTAAGGCTCATTAGTGTTTAAATTTATTAATTATAATTTTTCCCTTTTAGATTCTGCTTCTTCACTAATTAGAAGCCCACAACTTAAGCCCCTTAGGGTTTTAGGTCAAACCAAGAAAGAGAGAGAGAGAGTCAAACTCTCACAAGGAATGGATAAGCTCATAAGACCTTTTCCTATTTAAATGCACCAGGGCTAAAGGGGGGACTAATTTTTTAGAGCACTCAAGCTTGGATGAAATTTTCAGCTCCCCCTCTGGAAAATTCACAAACACTCTCTCCCCTCTTTCCTTCTCTTTTGATCTCTTGCTCTCTAGGGTTTAGAGATCTAGTTAGGGTTTTGGAAACCTGATTTTTCGGATTGGATCCAAGGTTTTGAGAAGAAATTTTTGTTTGGCTTGGGGATCTTCTACTGCATCAAGGAGATTCGGATTAGGGCTTGGTTGATCGGCTCGTTAGGGGAAAAACCATTATCATGGGGAGGAGCAACACTTGAGGCTCATCAGGTTAGCAGATCTTAATGCTTTTGTTGATTCAGTAAGTGTTTTAATTATTTTGATAATCATGGGATGTGAAAGAAACCCGAATCAATCTCTTTCCACTACGCATTCGGGTATGGGATGGAAAGGAGATGAATTTTCTCTCTTATGGATCCCATAATTTTTATGGGATAAGACATAAAGGCTTTGGTAAGATGGTTTATACCAAAACCCTAATAGGGTCACAGTAGGGTTCCCATGGGAGACCATGTGAAACCCTAAAATTTAAATAGGTTGTCCATGGGCAACCATGGGGTAACCCTGGAATTTTCAATAGTTGTGAACCCAACATGATCGATAATTGATTCATTTGTTATTGATCCCATGAACCGTAGTTCGCCTACAATTTTGTATCAGAGCCACCTTTCACACCCATGGATATCATATAATTTATAGGATGTAATTATTGTGTATGGGATGCAATCTTTTTTATATCATTATTCGTAGTTGAATATGTTTATGGATGATTGCACATGGATTTGTTTATATGGTTGTAACAGCCTTCCCATGTGGCACATGGGTGGTTATGGTTGTTGTAACAATCTTATCCATATATGATGATAAAAATTTTTATTTTTATCATAGGGTTTAAAATCCATTATTCCAGAATTAAAAAAAAAATTGTACCCAATTTTCTGAGTACCACTTCTACGAAGACATCAACTGTTCTAGTCCTAGTCCTAGTTTTCATTTCATCTCTTCTAGTTCCAGTTGTGAGTCCGAGTCTGAGTCCAGTTATCCTTCTAGTTCTTCTGAGGCCTTATCTGAGTCTGATGTAGACAATGAGTTTCATTTCAATGAATTACTTTTTTTTGGTTACATTGTGTCTCTTCTTGCTTACATCAATGAGGATGAAATGTTCAATGATCCTCCACCTGATCTCCTAAAAATACTACAACAAAATGAAGAAAAGAGAGCTCAATCAACCCCTGAGAGCTTTAAAATCATCGATTTAGGATCATCAGAATTGCCAAGAGAAATAAAAATAGGCTCAACCTTGAACGAATAAGAGCTCCAACCTCTGATTGAACTTTTGAATGAATTCATAGAAATGTTCGCATGGTCATACGATGACATGCCCGGTATTGACACCAACATTGTCACACACCGTCTACCTTTGTAACCTGGGATGAAACCAGTAAAGCAAAAATTAAGATGGATGAGACCGGAATGGATCTTGAAAATCAAAGAAGAAGTCACTAAACAGCTTGAAGCAAGATTTCTAGAAGTGACCGAATACCCTGAATGGTTGGCCAACATTGTGCCGGTACGTAAGAAATACGGGTGAGTACAAATGTGTGTAAACTTTAGGGACCTGAATAAAGCAAGTCCAAAAGACGACTTTCCCCTACCTCACAGTGATATACTCGTAGACAATACGGCCAAACACGCCCTTCTATCTTTCATGGATGGTTCTCAAGGTACAGCCAAATCAAAATGGCACTAGAGGACATGCAAAAGACATCCTTTATAACTCACCGAGGAATATATTGTTACAAAGTAATGTCGTTTGGACTCAAAAATGCTGGGGCAACCTGTCAAAGGGCTGCAACCATAATTTTACATGACCTAATGCACAAGGAGGTCGAGGTCTATGTCGATGACATAATCGTCAAGTCAAAGGAACATAATGGACATGTTAAAGCCTTAAGAAAATTCTTCGAATGAATTAAGACATACAAACTAAGGCTAAACACACACTTCGCCCCAGAAGTGTGTGTTTGGAACCACAGTCGGGAAACTCTTAGGGTTCATAGTCAGCCACAGAGGCATTGAGGTTGACCCTACCAAGATTAAGGCAATCATGGATATGCCACCACCAAAAACCGAAAAAGAAATCCGGGGTTTGCTAGGGAGAATCCAATACATCAGTCGGTTTATTGCTCTGTTAACCGTGGTGTGCAAACTGATCTTCAAGTTACTCAAGAAAAATGAACCAAAAGAATGGAATGAGCAATGCCAGGCTGCATTCGATAAAATTAAAGAATACTTGGCCAACCCACCAGCATTGGCACCCCCGATACCCGGCAAACCTTTGTTTCGATACCTTTCTGTAACAGACACTGTCATAGGAGCAATGTTAGCACAACATCAGGAAGAGGGAAAGATAGAACAAGTAATATACTACTTGAGTAAAAATTTTGTAGACTATGAGACTAGATATACAACTCTGGAGAAAGTCTACATGGCTCTAATCTGGGCCATGATGCGTTTAAGGCATTACATGATAGCCCACCCTATACTCTTGATCTCGATGATGGATCCAATCAAATACATATTCGAGAAACCTACCTTAACAGAGAGATGAGCATAATGGTTGCTTTTATTATCAGTTAAAGTACGAGCAATCGTTGATCATTTATCAGCACATCCTTGAAACTAGACCGTTGGAAGAAATATTTCCTAACGAGGACATTGCACAATTGGAACCGGAAGAAACTGACAAGGTTTGGCAATTACTTTTTGACGGAGCAGCCAATCACAAGGGTTGTGGAGCCAACATATTATTGATCACTCCTAACGGGACCTATATGCCCTAGGCTTTTAAGTTGAACTTCGAATGCACTAACAACATGGCCGAATACGAAGCTTGCACCATAGGACTTGAGGCCGCCTTATCAATAGGACTCAGGAGACTAGAAGTCTATGGGGACTTTTCCTTGGTTGTATGCCAAATGCAAGGGAAGTGAAAAACAAAGGATGAAAAGTTGATACCATTTCAAGAACATGTTGAGACGTTATCTAATGAGTTCGAAGATATCTCTTTCTCCTATTAGCCATGGGATAACAATTGGTTCGCAGATGCACTGGCAACTTTGGCATCCATGGTTGAGATGGAGTCTAGAACAAAGGTACATCTGATGAGCACATTCATGTGTGAAATTATTCCATTTAATTCTACATTTTTATCTGCTTAGAATGGAGCTATTCGGGTACTTTTCTATATTTTCAAGGTACAGGGGTATTTTTGGTATATAAGAAATATTGAACAAGTGCATTTTCGGAGTATAAATTGAGAAAACCAAGTTAGAGGAGTTCAATGCTACTCAAGCCTAGCCCAATGAAGATCTCTTGTATTTTCGAGTTCAGGGGGTGGTCCCCACCTAGCCCCACCGAATTTGGTCTCAAGGGTATATTGGTCATTTTGCATGAGGATGATGCGAGCAAAGTTGAGCTTAATTTTATGGGCTAGATGTAATTTTAGAAGTTTTGGGGAAGACAAATGTAAAAAATGTAATAATTTTAAGTGTAAGGGCAAAAAGGGGATTTCATGGAGGGAAAAGAGAAGAGAGGGATTTTGTGAATTTTTCTCCAAGACACCCCCTTCTCCTCTCTTCCTCACGTTTCTCTCTCCTTATCTATCCTTTCTTTTTTTTCTTCTCTTTCTTCTCTTTCTTCTCTCTCCCTTTTTCCAAAATCCTTCCTATTTTCGTTTAGTTTTAAATTAGTTACTTTTCTATTTTATTAGTTTTAATTTTTTTGATTAGTTAGCACGTTCAACTAGTTGTTTGTTTTATGCATGGTCGACATTCTTTGCACCCCAACCTGACTACCCTTGACCTGGAAATAGAGCAATCTTTGGCTAGACTTAAGGATAGTAATAAAATGGGTGACGAGGATCAGCCAAGACGGCCACTGAGTGAGCACTTCACTCCAAGTGCCTATACTCCTGCATCTTGTATTCAGTTGCCTGCCATTCAGGCCGCTCAATATGAGATCAAGTCTAGCATCATACAAATATTACCATCCTATTATGGACTTGCTAATGAGGGGAGCCTTGCAAACATCTTGATGAATTCTTAGAGGTATGCTCTACAGTGAAAATCCAAAACCTCTCTGAAGAGGCCCTAAAGTTGCTTCTGTTCCCATTCTCTGTAAAGGACAAAGCTAAACACTGGCTTCATTCCCTAGACTCAGTTAGGATTTCTACACAGGCGGGGAGGCAATAGGAATTTTTAAAAAAATTCTTTCCCATTGGCCGGACTAATAGCCTTAGGCGAGCTATTACTAGTTTTTCCCAATTAGAGGGCGAGCAATTTCATGAAGCATGGGAAAGACTTAAGGAATAACTTTGGAAGTGCCCCCACCACGTTGTCTCGAAATGGTAGTTAGTCCAGTGTTTTTATGATGGTCTCCGTGACCAATATAGGCCGATGGCGGACTCCTCTTATAGAGGAACATTTATGCACAAGAATGAGACCGAAACGTGGGATCTTTTTGTAACTCTTAGTGAGAATTCCCAACATCACGCTTCAGCATCTCAAACTGAGATTCCACATACAGGGCAGCCAAAGAAGGGTGGTCTCTATGAGATCAATCCAACTGTAGAATGACCGCTAAGGTTGACATTCTGTCTAAGAAATTGGATTATTTGATGTCTGTAGGACAAAATTCTGTGTCCCCTTTCCCAATGAGTTTTTATCCATCTAATTAGACTGAAGCTTGTTCCTTATGTGCTAGCTCTAGTCATTATGTGATGGACTGCCCTTCGACTGCACAATACCCTGAGTTTGTTCAGGAATAGGTACAAGTGGCTCAAAGTTTCCCTAAACTGGGTAATGATCCTTTTTCCAATACTTATAACCCGGGATGGAAAAATCACCCGAACTTTTCATGGAGAAACTCATTACCTACTAATCCCCCAAATCCACCATATAGATCACCATTTAATGTTCAATCCAATGCCTATAGGGGTGGACAGCCACCATATCCTCAACCCCAACAGAATCAATCCTTTGAGGAGAAGGTGCTAAAAGCATTAAGTGGACTCGAGTAGAACACACAGCTGCTACACTCACATACTCAGTCCATTAATAAGCTAGAGAACCAACTTGGTCAACTAGCTGATGCTATAAGTAGGAGGGAGGCTAGCCAATTGCCAAGTCAACTAGTAGGTAACCCAAATAGTCAAACGAGTATAGGGAAAGAGCAAGTCAAATTGATCACAATCTTGAGGAGTGGTAAAAGGGTGGAAAAACCTGATGCACCCTTAACTACTAATGGGACGTTGCCCACTAATTCTCAAAACCAAGCAGAGGCTGAGTCAACCCTTGAGAACTTAGGTGGTGATGTAGAAACACATGAGCCCAGTACAGAAACACCACCTATGGTAGTCACTCATTAATTCCTAAGGAAGGGGTTTCACATTCCTATTGTGGAGGGACCACACTTGATTCCTACATTCCAAAGGTCCCTTTTCCCCAAGCCCTTCAGACAACATCCCCAGCCTTTTCGGATAAAAGGGGTCCAAAGATGCAAGAGATGATTGACTTATTCCAACAAGTTTGCATCAATCTTTTCCTTTTGGATGCTATCAAGTAAGTTCTTACTTACGCTAAATTTTTGAAAGACCTCTGCACCCAAAAACGTAAGTTGAGAACTCAAATCCCTAAGACCATCCATTTGACTGAACAGGTTAGCTCTATAATTTTCAGCCACTTACCCCCTAAGCTTAAGGATCCAGGTGCGCCTCTTATTTCTTACATCATTGGAGATCTTTCTATTAGTAGAGCACTACTTGATTTAAGGGCTAGTGTGAATATTTTGCCTAGTTCGGTATATGATAGATTTGGCTTAGGAGAGTTGAAACCCACTGAGGTCATCCTTCAGTTGGCTGATCGTTCAGTCAAGACACCTCGTGGATTGCTAGAGGATGTTTTAGTGAAGGTGGATGAGTTGTACTTTCCTATGGACTTCCTAGTCTTTGATATGGATACAACCACCACAGCCAAGCTTCCCCCTATCATTTTAGGGCGCCCCTTCTTAGCTACTGCAAATGCTTGCATAAATTATAGATCGGGTGCCATGGACATCTCTTTTGAGAATAAGAATCTTAGGCTCAACATCTTCAATGCATCCTTGAGTTCCATTAGAGAGGATGAGTGCTTTGCATTGGATTCATTAGACGAAATTGTGGCTGATCACACTTCTCACCTGCTTATTGATGACCCTTTGCAACACTATGTAGTGTTTAGAGATGAGTCTGAGGCATATACTGAAGAGGTGAACACCTTACTAGATGCCCCACCCTCTTTAGGATGGCCACCTTAGACAGTTAGGATTGAGCCTTTCCCCCCTTTGGCTGCATCTCCCAAACCTTCTTCTCTAATATCCCCTCCAAAGTTGGAGCTTAAACCTCTCCCTTCCACCCTTAAGTATGCATTTTTAGGAAAAGGAGAGACCTTGCCTGTTATTATCTCATCCGATCTTTTATCCAGGCAAGAGGCTCAACTTTTAGAAGTTCTTTCTAGGTACAAGGCCACCATTGATTGGTCCTTAGCTGATCTTAAGGGTATTGATCCTTCAGTTCGTATGCACAAGATTTTTAATGAGGATCGAGCAAAACCCTTTAGGAATCCACAACGTCGTCTGAATCCTAATATGAGGGAAGTAGTGAAGAACGAAGTGGTAAAGTGGCTTGATGCTGGCATCATATACCCTATCTCGGACAGTCAATGGGTGAGCCCCACTCAAGTTGTCCCTAAGAAGTCTGGCATCACGGTTGTTCCCAATGACCAAGATGATCTTGTCCCAACTCGTACTACTATGGGTTGGCATGTTTGTATTGATTATCGGAAGCTGGACAAGGTCACCCGTAAAGACCACTTTCCTCTGCCCTTCATTGATCAAATTTTAGAGAAATTGGCTAGGCAGTGCTACTTTTGTTTCCTTGATGGTTATTCGGGATACAATCAAGTCCATATCTGTCCTAGTGACCAAGAGAAAACAACCTTCACTTGCCCCTTTGGTACATTTGCATTCAGACACATACCCTTCGGGTTATGCAATGCTTCGGCCACCTTTCAAAGGTGCATGATGGCCATCTTTTCTGACATGGTTGGCCAATCTTTAGAGGTTTTCATGGATGACTTCTCTATCTTTGGGTCATCTTTCGATGAGTGTCTCCACCGATTATCTTAGGTTTCTTAAACGGTGTGTAGAGACCAACCTCATTCTTAGTTGGGAGAAGAGCCATTTTATGGTTCAAAAGGGTATTGTCCTTGGCCACATTGTTTCTGCACGAGGCATTGAGGTTGACCCAGCCAAGGTTGATTTGATTGATAAGTTACCCCCTCCCAGTTCTGTTTGGCAGGTTCACTCCTTCTTGGGCCATGCCGGCTTCTATAGGCATTTTATCAAAGACCTTAGCCTGATTTCTAGGCCCTTATGCAGTTTGCTTGCAAAGGATGCCACTTTTATCTTTGATAATAAGTGCCTTCATGCTTTCCACACCCTTCATGATTCATTGTCTAAAACACCCATTATGAAGTCACCTGATTGGTCTCTCCCCTTTGAGATCATGTGTGACGCATCCGACTATGCTGTTGGAGCTGTTTTAGGACAATGGGTTGATGGGAAGCCTATTGTGATTTACTATGCTAGTAAGACCCTCTCTGATGCTCAGATTAATTACACCACTACTAAGGAGTTACTAGTAGTAGTTTTTGCCCTTGATAAGTTTAGATCATATCTTTTGGGCTCGAAGATGATTGCCTATTCAGATCACGTAACTCTTTGGCATCTCCTATCCAAGCGTGATGCTAAGCCGAGGCTCATCCGATGGATTCACCTCCTTCAAGAGTTTGACCTGGAAATTTGAGATAAGAAAGGATCAGAAAATGTTGTAGCAGACCATTTATCTCGTACTCCCCTTGATCCTTCCATTTGTGAGTTGGTTCGGGAAACCTTTCCCGATGAGCAGTTATTTGTTGTATCTTCTAAACTGGCTCCTTGGTATGCTCACATTGTGAACTACTTTGCTAGTGGGAAGATTCCTTCTAATTGGGATAAATCAGTTAAGGATCGCTTCTTCTCATCGTTAAAGTACTACTATTAGGAGGATCCTGAGTTGTTTCGATACTGTTTGGATCAGGTCATTAGACGTTGTGTCCCAGAGAGTGAGTTCCAGAGTATATTGTCTTTTTGTCATACTCTCGCCTGTGAGGGACAATTTAGTGGTAACAACACTCCAGCCAAGGTGCTGTAGAGTGGCTTCTATTGGCCTACTTTGTTTTAGGATGCGTATGTTTTCTGTAAAACATGTGTTAGATGCCAACAGGTTGATAATCTTTCCCGATGAGACATGATGCCCCTCAATCCTATTCTAGTCGTTGAGATTTTTATGTTTGGGGGATTATTTCATGGGCTCATTTCTTGCTTCGTTTGGTCATGAGCACATCCTAGTGGCAGTTGACTATGTTTCTAAATGGGTTGAGGCTACAGAAACCAGAACCAATGACCATAAGGTTATGTCTTTTGTTCAAAGTCACATTTGTAGCCGTTTTGGTTTCCCTAGAGCTATCATCAGTGACAGTGGCTCTCATTTCAAGCACTAGAGAGTTGGAGTGATTGGGCTGTAATCTTAGATAGAAATCACTATTTACTTACTATTTTTATTTGAATATTTACGCAGGATTTGATACTGCAATGTGATTTCTATGATTGCAGGCCTAGAAGGAGAAAAGCATGAATCAGTGATAGAATCAGCTCTCTTAGCCGATTTTGGATGTTCAATACCAGCTGGGCCAAGGGTCCGCATGTGTGCAAATCATCATCTCAAGGGCATTATCGTAATTTGACAAAGATGAGATTTCTCAACAAAAATCGATATTGGACTCATTGTATCAGTAAAATTAAATGGTTAACATTTAATTCTTGGGTCGAGTCAATTCGGTTCAAGGAAAGAGGGATTATGGCCAAAAAATAGATTATGACAAAGTTGGAAAGTGTGAAGAAAGAAAAACTAAAAAAAAAAAGAAAGATCTCTCTCCCTAATTTCTCTCTTCTCTTACGTAAACCCTCTCTCACACATATTTCTCTCCACATTTATACCTCTCGGTCCCACATATTTCTCTCTCCCATATATGCCTCTCCCCTTGATTTCAATCCTAATTCTCTCCCTTCCATATCTCTCCACAGAATTTGTCTTTCTTCTCTACGATTAGAAAACATATCTTTCTCTCATTCTTTATGTGGAAATTATCAAAGGGATAGGAGGAAAAAGGGGTATTCAAAAGGGATACAGTAAGCTATAAGGAGAGGGGATTTTAGAGAAAAAAGGATCGTTTTTGGCTGTGGGTTTTTCTGGTTCTCGGTTTGGGGAGAAGAAGGCTTGAAGTAGAAGAAGAAGAAGAAGAAGAAGAAGAAGAGGAAGAGCATCTACCATCGCCACCATCCAGCACCTTCACACACCTGAATCACCATTGTTGCCATTGCTTCTACTCTCTTCTTCCATCTAATTCTCTTGGCTTGTATCCCTAACTTCTCTTTAGTAATTCATGTTAAATGAGTAACTAAACTTACTGCTGTTTTTGGGAAGATGATACTTTAAGGAAGATTAATTATTCGTTCTCTTTTCTTATTGATTGCTTGGAAAAGACTTAGGCATCCCATTTTAATTTTTGTGTAATCATGTTTACATCTAGTTAGGGTAATTTGTTTCTGTGATTCAAGTTAACCTACCAAGCAATGGTAGTGAATTGATTCATGTGGTCGTATCGATGATACGGTATACCTGAGCGGATTGTGCATGCCCGAGTTCTTTGAACTTTCGATTTATTGTAGCGATTGGACGACAATTTTGCCAAGATACTTTATACCTAGAAGGGACCCTATATTTTGTGGTTGTCATGGGGCTTGTAGTCACCATGAGCCTAATATGAGAGAGATTGAATGATGAATCTAAATTAAAGTTGATTCAACCTAAAAACAATATTTTCTCACCATCTTTTATTCGCTTTAATCAGTTGCTAGTGTTAGCTTCAAATTAATTAATTTGTGTTTTTAGTTTCACCTTAGACTGGATTTAATTTTGTGCAACTTAGCCTCTGTTCCCTGTAGTTCGATACCCTTACTTTCCACTGTATTAGAGTTTAGTTAGGTTTATTTTTGATTGGTTCAACGATTCGATCAAATTTTGATGCCGTTGCCAGGGAACTAGAGCACGATTGCTAGAGTTTTATCAAGTCATTTAATGTTCTTTCGATAGCTTGCGTTAATCTTTATTTTTTATTTTCGTTTTTGGTATTTCAGATTTTTGCATCTCTTAGTTTAATAGCCTACAGTAGTGTTAATTTTGATTTCTTTTTGGTGTTAACATAGCTTACTTTATTATTCATTCTAAATTTATCTTTAGTATTAGTGATAGATTCACGGTTTTATTTTCTACTGTAGGTATTGAATCGCTAGAGGTTGTTTGAGAGGGGATACGGTTCAGCTGGATTTGGTTCTTTCAAAAAGACACCAATGCAGTCCGGATAGCCTCTGTGATATTCTCTAACTTTTCTCTTTATTTTTCTTTTAGTAGCTAATTTCAGCCTTGTATGATTCGGTCCCATGCTGGCCTAGTTACCCTTGTATGCTTCGGTCCCATTCAACTTTAGGATTGACCTTGGTACGCTTGGATCTGCGCTAGTTATTTTTTTTTAAGGTTAGTTTTAATTTTAGTTTTTAATTTACGTTTGTAATTTTCATTTTAATTTTATTCTGTAATTTATCTTTACCACTTTTGTAATTTTCTTTTTCTTTTAGTATAGGTTACCCTTGTATGTGCGGTCCCGCGAGCTTAGTTGCCCTATTTTGATCGGTCCCACATTAGGACATTCAACCCTACACTTACTACGTTTGGACCCCGATAGCTAGGTTGATACACTTGTATGCTCGGTCCCAGCCTAGTTTAGTTTGGTCGTTGTATATTTGGTACGCGCTCTACCCGCCCTGACCTATTAGATTTTGACCCCAAAATTGAACGTACCTGTAGGAGGATTAGACACCGTATCAGGATGGGTGAAGAGGCAAACCCACAGGCCAGGCCACTGAGTGATCATTTCACTGCAACTGCATACCAACCCCAAATTGGCATTAGGCTACCTACAATTGCGGCTGCTCATTATGAAATTAAATCAAGCATTATCCAGATGCTGCCATCGTTCTATGGACATCATAATGGCCAGCCCTATAAGCACCTGGATGAGTTTTTGGAAATTTGCTCTACAGTAAAAATCCAAGACCTCTCAGAGGACGCCCTATAACTGTTGCTATTTCCATTTTCCCTCAAGGATAAAGCCAAGCATTGGTTGCATTCCTTGGATTCTACACAAGTAACCACATGGGCGGAAATGCAACAGCAGTTTCTGAAGAAGTTTTTCCCAATAAGCCGGACCAATACCATTAGAAGGGCCGTCACCACCTTCTCCCAGAATAGTAGTGAAGAATTTCATGAGTATTGGGAAAGACTGAAGGAACTCCTTCGGAAATGCCCCCACCATGCTATATCAAAATGGCAATTGGTACAGTGCTTCTATAATGGTCTTAGTGACTAGTATTGCCAGATGGTGGATGCCTCTTCTGGAGGAACATTTATGCATAAGAGCGAGAATAAAGTATGGGATCTTTTTGAGACCCTGAGTGAAAACTCCCAACACAGAGCTTCAACCTCAAGGACTCAAGTCCCCACCCTTGGGCAACCAAAAAAAGGTGGACTCTATGAGATCAACCAAAGTGTTGACATAAAGGCGCAGGTTGACTTGCTTTAAAAAAAAATGGACTACCTGCTGTCAGGAGGACATGCCCAACCCCCATCAATCTTAAGAGGATTTCCTCCACCTGAGCAAGCTGAAGCTTGTGCCCTCTGTACTGACCTGAATCACTATGTGACTGATTGTTATTTAGCAGCATAATATCCTGAATTTATCCAGGAAAAGGTACAAGTCGCTTAGGGTTTTGCCAACCTGGGTAATGACCCATTTTCCAACACCTATAACCCAGGATGGCGAAACCACCCCAATTTCTCATGGAAAAACCCTCCTAATCCACCCTTTAGGCCACCGTTCAATGCCCAACCTAATGCCTATAGGGGTGGACAGCAACAACCTTACTCTCAACCTCAACATACCCCATCTTTTGAGAGTGAGGTAATGAAGGGGCTGAAAGGTATTGACCAAAAAGTGGGAATCAACGACCAATTATTACACTCCCATACTCAATCTATCAGCAAGCTAGAGACCCAGATTGGTCAACTTGCTGAAGCCTTCAATAAGAGAGAGACTGGCCAACTACCAAGCCAACCTATTGGGAACCCTAATAATGCTCAAATAGGGAGGGGTAAGGAACAAGTCCAGTCGGTTAGAGTGTTAAGGAATGGTAAGAGGGTAGAAATACATGACACACCACCTACCAATGAGGACTTCCCCTCTAATACCCCTCAACAGACCACACCAGCAGAGTCAACCCCAGCCCAGGCAGAAGTTGAATCAGAGGCACTGAGGCTTCTCATTGATGGGAATAGAACCATTACACCTTATTTGGTCCATTCCCAGGAAAATACTGAGAAGGAGAATGAGCAACCAGTTGGGGAGGGACCTCAACTGGATAAGTATACTCACCGAGTCCCTTTCCCTGATGCTCTCAAAACTCCATCCTCTCCCCCATTTGGGAAGCAAGGAGAGAAGATGAAGGAGATGTTGGATTTGTTTCAACAAGTCCACATCAACCTTCCATTATTGGATGCAATCAAGCAGGTTCCAGCTTACGCTAAGTCTCTGAAAGACCTATGCACTCAGAAGCGTAAGCTGAGGAACCAAACTCCCAAAACCATACACCTCACAGAACAGGTAAGTGCAATTATCACTGACCTACCCCCCAAGCTGAAGGATCCTGGTGCACCCCTCATCTCTTGTGTCATTGGAGGCCTCTCCATTGACAAAGCATTGCTGGATCTGGGGGCTAGTGTGAATATCTTACCTGGTTCGGTTTTTGAGAGGTTTCCATTGAAGTCATACTTTAGTTAGCTAATCGCTCTGTGAAAAGACCTCGTGGACTTCTAGAGGATGTTTTAGTGAAGGTAGATGATTTATACTTCCCAGTGGACTTCCTAGTCCTTGATATAGAATCTACCTCAGCCAAGCTTCCCCCTATCATACTAGGGCGTCCATTCTTGGCGACCGCCAATGCTTGCATTAACTACAGATCAGGTGCCATGGACATATCATTTGGGAACAAGAAGTTGCGACTAAACATCTGGATATGATTGATAAAGCTGTATCTCAGTACACTTCCCAGATCCTTACTAATGATCCTCTACAGCTTGTGATGTCCTTTGGAGTACAAGACTCTGATGAAGTGGCGTATACTGAAGAGGTAAACACCATGTTAGATCTTAAACCCTCTTCCAGGAAGCCTCCCTGGACCTATAGATATAAGCCTCTGCCACCCTTGGCTGCATTCCCTAAGCCCTCTTCTCTAGAGTCCCCTCCACAACTGGAACTCAAGCCTCTTCCCCATATCTTAAAATATGCATTCTTGGGCAAGGAAGAGACTCTGCCGGTTATCATATCCTCTGATCTTACTGAAAGGCAGGAGTCCCTCCTGTTGGAGGTTTTATCAATTCACAAAGCCGCAATTGGCTGGCCTTTAGCTGATCTGAAGGGTATTAACCCTTTTGTTTGTATGCACCGTATTTATTGTGAAGACAAAGCTAAATCTGTGCGAGATCCATAGAGGTGCCTTAACCCTAATATGATGGAAGTAGTGAAGAATGAAGTAGTAAAGTGGCTTGACGCAGGTATTATATACCCTATTTCAGATAGTCAGTGGGTCAGTCCATCTCAAGTTATTCCTAAGAAATCCAGAATCACGGTCGTCCCTAACGACCAAGGTGACCTTGTCCCAACTCGTACCACTATGGGTTGGCGTGTTTGTATCGACTACAAAAAGTTGAACAAGGTCACGCGTAAAGTCCACTTTCCTCTGCCCTTTATTGATCAGATTCTGGAAAAATTGGCTGGGCAGAGCTACTACTATTTTCTTCATGGTTATTCAGGATATAACCAAATCCCCATCTTTCCCGGTGACCAAGAGAAAACCACTTTCACTTGCCCATTCAGTACATTTGCCTTTAGGAGGATGCTGTTCGGGTTATGTAATGCTCCGGTTACCTTCCAAAGGTGCATGATGGCCATATTTTCTGACATGGTCGGCCATTCGCTTGAGGTTTTTATAGATGACTTCTCCATCTTTGGGTCATCTTTTGATGAATGTCTCCACCGTCTATCTCTTGTTCTTCAGCGGTGTGTGGAGAATAACCTTGTTCTGAGTTGGGAGAAGAGTCACTTTATGGTTCGTAAGGGTAATGTACTTGGTCATGCAGTGTCTTCTTAGGGCATTGAGGTAGACAAGGCCAAAGTGGATCTAATTGCCAAACTACCCCTCCCACGACTGTTAAGTAGGTCCGTTCCTTTTTGGGCCATGCCAGGTTTTACAGGCATTTCATCAAGGAATTTAGTCTCATCTTTAGGCCCTTGTGCAATCTCCTTGCCAAGGATGCCCCATTTATCTTTGATGAAAAGTGCCTGACTGCTTTCCATACCCTTCGGACTACATTGTCTGAAGCACCTATTATCCGGTCACCAGACTGGTCTCCACCATTTGAGATCATGTGTAATGCCTCTAACTATGCCATAGGTGTTGTACTTGGTCAAAGGGTGGATGGGATGCCATCTGTTATTTACTATGCTAGTAGATCCTTGTCTGATGCTCAGTTGAACTACACCACTACTGAGAAGGAGCTCCTAGCGGTGGTCTTTGCCCTGGATAAACTTCGCTCCTATCTTTTGGGCTCGAAGGTGATAGTCTTTTCGGATCATGCAGCCCTTAGGCACCTTCTTTCAAAGCATGACACCAAGCCAAGGCTGATCCGGTGGATTCTTCTCCTTCAGGAGTTTGACTTGGAGATCAAGGATAAGAAGAGGTCAGAAAACGTTGTAGCAGACCATTTATCCCAGATTCTTCTGGATTCCTCTCCCACACCGAAGTTGGTTCTGGAAACTTTCCCTGATGAGCAGTTGTTTTCCATTTCGTCGAAACCGACTCCATGGTACGCAATTATAGTGAACTATCTCGCTGTTGGACAATTACCTCCTGATTGGGATAAAGCAGCTCGAGATAAGTTCCTCTCTATTGTGCGATACTACTATTGGGAGGATCCAGAGCTGTTTTGATACTGTTCGGACCACGTCGCTCATCGTTGTGTCCCTGAGAGTGAGTTTTAGAGCATATTATCATTTTTCCATACTCTCGCCTGTGGGGGACACTATAGTGGCAAGAAGACTGCTGCCAAGGTACTGCAGTCTGGTTTCTATTGGCCCACGTTATTTTGGGACGCACACACCTTCTGCAAGGCGTGTGTGAGATGCCAACAAGTTGGCAATCTGTCCCAACATGATGAGATGCCCCTAAGCCCTATCATAGTGGTTGAGATTTTTTATGTTTGGGGTATCGATTTTATGGGCCCTTTTCCTGCCTCATTCGTAATGAGTATATTCTTGTGGCAGTTGATTATGTTTTGAAATGGGGAGAAGCCAAGGCTATGAAGACCAATGACCACAAGGTGGTTATCTCTTTTATTCATGAGTACATTTTTAGCCGTTTTAGATTTCCCAAGGCCATCATTAGTGATGGTGGCTCTCATTTTCGACTTTGTAGGGTAGGGGCTTTACTGAAGTACTCTATTAACCACAAAGTGGCCACCCCTTATCATCCCTAGACATCTAGCCAGGTGGAGGTATCAAACCTAGAGATAAAACGGATATTGGAGAAGACAGTTAGACCAGACCATAAGGACTGGTCTACTCGGCTGACTGATGCTTTGTGGGCTTACCGAACAGCATATAAAACTCTTATAGGTATGTCTCCATACTGATTAGTTTTTGGTAAGGCCTGTCATCTTCCGGTTGAGTTGGAACATCGAGCATATTGGGCCATAAAGACATTTAATTTTGATATGACTCAGGCTAGTTCCACTCGTCGTCTCCAGCTATCTGAATTGGAAGAGTTACGCAATGATGCTTATGAGAGCTCAAGCATCTAAAAGGATCGAACTAAGGCATTTCATGATAAACACATAGTTTGGAAGTCCTTTGACCCTAATCAGCGTGTTTGGCTCTTTAATTCTAAGTTGGGTTTATTCCCAGGGAAATTGAGATCTCGGTGGGATGGGCCTTTTGTGGTTGTATCTGTTGCCCCACATGGTGCTATTGAGATCAGGAATCCACAGAACGGGAAAACTTTCAAGGTTAACAGTCAAAGACTGAAACCCTATATTGATGGCCATGCTGATGGCCAATTAATTGAGTCTTTAGACCTAGTGGATGTGGACTATGATCATGCTTCTGATGGACTACCCTGAGCTTTGCTGTTGTCTGGCTGAAGACCTAAAATTTAGCGCTCTTGGGAGGCAGCCCGTATTTCCTTTATTTACAGCATTTGTTGTTTTTCTTTTTGCGTTGTTTGGTGTTTTTTGATTTATTTTGTAGAGCCATCTCCCGTAGCAGAGTTAAACTCTCATTGTGCTGTTATCTCCAGTGATTTCACTCATTGTCATACACCCACACCCCAGGTGGTTTCGTTCCTCATCCTTTGTTTCTCATATTTTTCTCTTTCTGTTATTTCTAGTTGTCATTGGGGACAATGCCGTTTAAATTGGGGAGGGAGGATTTTAAAAAATTTCCTGCATATGACTCTCTGATTCATCTACATTCTTGAAAAATTTTCATGCATTCATTTTTATAATGATACTTTTACTTTACAGTACATTTGACTCTAGGTTGTGAGAATTAATTCAATACAGTGTTAAGTATTGAACCTTTATTTCTCCGACTGTCATTTGTGAGCTTGCTTAATGCTTCTAAATACATAGGTCTACTTGGTTTGTGATATTTTGAATGTTTAGGCAGACCACTGCTTAATTGTGTTGCATCCTCTTTTCTTAAAAAGAAAAAAAAGTTCATGAGAGTTTAGTTCTGTTGCTTCAACTTAGTAGCCGGGGCATCTAGGCCACAAGCCTGGAGTCTCGCGTAAAATAGTTGGAGTGACCATTTAGGTTATTATTACTAGAATTCTTGAATCCAGTTCAGGCTAGTAGCCTTTTTGGTTTGAGTGAGTAAGCCCGAGGAGTGTTTCACACTCAATCCCCTAAAGTCATCTGGCTTAGGAGTGGTTGGCTTAAAGCTTGTTACATGAGCCTTCTAGAAAGCTTAAAAGGCCAGAACATTGTATGGATCTGAGAATCACATAATTAAAAAATAAAATAAAATAAAATAAAAAGAGAGAAAAATAAGTGAGCCACATTGATTATGAGGTGTTACACAAGCTAGCATGTGCATTTGTAAAAGGTTTAGATGTCACAATTCATGGTGAACCAATGGGTTGAAAAAACATAAAGTGAGCCCTTGATGGCTTAGGAGAAGTCCTCGTTTGTTGCTTAGCTCTTGTGTTTCCATGAGCCAAGCATCATATGAGTTGATGTGCAATAGTAAACTATCATTATCTCTTTGAATGTATCATTTGTAGATAGATTGTTTATGAACCAGAGAGTCAAGTCAGTTATTTTCTTTATTCTTTTTCACTTGAGAACGAGAAAAAGGCTAAGTTGGGGAGTGTGATTGGGCTGTAATCTTAGATAGAAATCACTATTTACTTACTGTTTTTATTTGAATATTTATGAAGGATTTGATACTGCTATGTGATTTCTATGATTGCAGGCCTGGAAGGAGAAAAGCATGAATCAGTGATAGAATCAGCTCCCTTAGCCGACGTTGGATGTTCAATACCAACTGGGAGAAGGGTCTGCATGTGTGCAAATCGTCATCTCAAGGGCATTATCATAATTTGACAAAGAGGAGATTTCTCAAGAAAAGTCAATATTGGACTCATTGCATCAGTAAAATTAAATGGTTAACCTTTAATTCTTGGATCGAGTCAATTCGGCTCAAGGAAGGAGGGATTATGGCCAAAAAATGGATTATGGCAAAGTTGGAAAGTGTGAAGAAAGAAAAAATAAAAAAAAGAAGAAAGATCTCTCTCCCTAATTTCTCTCTTCTCTTACGTAAACCCTCTCTCACACATATTTCTCTCCACATTTATACCTCTCGGTCCCACATATTTCTCTCTCCCATATATGCCTCTCCCCTTGATTTCATTCCTAATTCTCTCCCTTCCATATCTCTCCACAGAATTTGTCTTTCTTCTCTACAATTAGAAAACATATATTTCTCTCATTCTTTATGTGGAAACTATCAAAGGGATAGGAGGAAAAAGGGGTATTCAAAAGGGATATAGCAAGCTATAAGGAGAGGGGATTTTAGAGAAAAAAGGATCGTTCTTGGCTGTGGGTTTTTCTGGTTCTCGGTTTGGGGAGAAGAAGGCTTGAAGAAGAAGAAGAAGAAGAAGAAGAGGAAGAGCATCTACCATTGCCACCATCCAGTACCTTCACACACCTGAATCACCATTGCTGCCATCGCTTCTACTCTCTTCTTCCGTCTAATTCTTTTGGCTTGTATCCCTAACTTCTCTTTAGTAATTCATGTTAAATGAGTAACTAAACTTGCTGCTGCTTTTGGGAAGATGATACTTTAAGGAAGAGTTAATTATTCATTCTCTTTTCTTATTGATTGCTTGGAAAAGACTTAGGCATCCCATTGTGATTTTTATATAATCATGTTTACATCTAGTTAGGGTAATTTGTTTCTATGATTCAAGTTAACCTACCAAGCAATGGTAGTGAATTGATTCATGTGGTCGTATCGATGATACTGTATACCTGAGTGGATTGTGCATGCCCGAGTTCTTTGAACTTTTGATTCATTGTAGCGATTGGACGATAATTTCGCCAAGATACTTTATACCTAGAAGGGACCCTATTTTCTGTTGTTGTCATGGGGTTTGTAGTCGCCATGAGCCGAATATGAGAGAGATTGAATGATGAATCTAAATTAAAGTTGATTCAACCTAAAAATAGTATTTTCTCACCATCTTTTATTCGCTTTAATCAATTGCTAGTGTTAGCTTCAAATTAATTAATATACGTTTAGTTTCACCTTAGACTGGATTTAATTTTGTGCAACTTAGCCTCTGTTCCCCGTAGTTCGATACCCTTACTTTCCATTGTATAAGTGTTTAGTTAGGTTTATTTTTGATTGGTTCAACGACTCGATCATGGAGCCTTGTTGAAAAAGTAATCCATCACTCACAAGGTTGCTACTCCCTACCATCCACTGACATCTGGTCAAGTGGAGATTTCTAACCAAGAGATAAAGCAAATCTTGGAGAAGAAGGTCAGACCTGACCGTAAGGATTGATCTACTCGCCTAGATCATGCTTTATGGGCTTACTGGATAGCTTATAAAACTCCTACTGGTATGTCTCCATATCAATTAGTTTTTGGTAAAGCCTGTCATTTCCCAGTTGAGTTGGAGCATCGGGCATTTTGGACTATCAAGACATTTAATGTTGACATGTCCGAAGCTGGCTCTACTTGTCACCTCCAATTATCTGAATTGGATGAATTGCGCAATGATGCTTATGACAACTCGTGCCTCTATAAGGACTGGACTAAAGCTTTTCATGATAAACATATAGTCCAAAAGTCCTTTGAGCCCAATCAGCGAGTGTGGTTGTTTAACTCCAAGTTGCACTTATTCCTTGGAAAGCTTAGATCTTGGTGGGATGGCCCTTTTGTGGTAGTGGATGTTTCCCCTCATGGTGCTATGGAGGTTCGTGACCCTCAGACTAGGCATATCTTTAAAGTCAATGGTTAATAGTTGAAGCCATATGTGGATGGCCTTGCTGATGGCCAACTTATTGAGTCTTTGGAGTTACATGATTTGATCATTGACTCTCTGTGAGCCTCATTTTTAGTCTAGCTGAAGACTCTAAACTTAGCGCTTTGTGGGAGGCAACCCACCATTTTCCTTTAGACCTTTGTTTTCTTGTGGTTGTTTTTTTTTTTAGGTAGTTATTACAGATTGATGGATGCACTGCTTGATGATTGCTGCTATTGGGTATTTTCCCTCCATTATCCTTGTTCTTTATTTTTTGCATGCATTGAGATCACTGCATAATTTAAGTGTGGGGCGGTGTGAGCTTGATTGGCAGATGTTTATTTTGGCTTTTGGTAATAGTTACATGTCTTTCTATTACTTTGATGCGAAGCACAGGAGAGAGAGACTTAGGAACCCTAATCTGAAGTAATGAAAACCTATTGAGAGGATGGTAGCTAGTGCGTATCTTGAGGTGGGATTTAACTCAAACAATAAGAGCCCCATCTTGTCTGAATGGACGGACCGCCTGTCTATCTTGTGATTCCTTGAGCTTTTGGTTAGGAGCTGAGACCAAGTTTTGGCATGACATAAAATAAATAAATAAATAAAGAAGATAATAAAAGTAAGGGTTGAATTCCTTGGAGCTAGACAGGGCACTCCACCTTAGGAAGCGAGGTGACTTGATCGACACTCCTTGGGATAAAACTTCTGAAAAAGAACTCTAGCATCACTATCCTTGTGGATATATATAAGACGCAAAGCTACCAAGTAACTCGGGTGTCTGGTGTAGTGACCCTGCATGGCATTTGAGGAACAGTAGTGGAGTAACAAATGGAGTTCAGGGATTCAAAAAAAAAAAAAAAGAGAGAAGAGAAAGAAAGATATGTCATTGCCTTGGTACAATTGTATGGTCACAAATGCTCTGAAACCTAAGTCCTTGGTTCCCTTGACATCATGAGTGGTCTTACCTTAGGTGAGGTGGTGTTTGAAAGATATGAAGATATTCCCTAATTAAGATGCATGTGAATTCACCTAGAGGGGGGGTGAATAGGTGTAGGTTCAAAAATTAAAATAACTATGCAGAAATAAAACCAAAGAATAAAGATAGAGAAGAGTAAAGACAAGCAATGTAAAAAGACACAAACAATTTATAGTGGTTCGACCAATATGTGCCTACGTCCACTCCTCTCACCTTAGAGAGAATTCACTATAACGAATCTTGAGTGAGCAAGAGAACTAGTACAACTACTCTTGAAAATATGAGCAAGAGGACTCCTTCTCTTGATTTGGAGCAAGAGGACTCAACAACAATTTTAAGTAAAGTACTAAGTAGTTTAGGATTACCTTAAAACTTAGTAGAATGAGTGCTACCTCTTAGTCAATGTAGCTTGGATGCAAGTATGCAATGAGGGAGCAAGAATGAGATTGAATTTTCTTCGATCTTCTTGATCTTGAAAGAATAATCTCATAAGGGAGTGCTTGATTGCTTAGAGCTCTTGATTGAAGATTGTTGTAGTGTTTAGAACACTAATCAAGAGGGTATTTATAGGCTAGAGGCTATGAACCAATTAGGAATCCAATTAAGAAAAGAATCCCACATTCTATAAGTAATCCGGTATGCTGGATGGGAATCCGGTATGCCGGATTACCTACTTTCCTTAAGAAATAGGGGAATAACGGTCAAATTAATTTAGTCAAGCACTGATCCGGTATGCTGGATTGGGATCCGGTATGCTGGATCAGGGCAAAATACAGCCAAGAGAGGATCCGGTATGCTGGATCCTTATCCAGCATGGGTAAAGGGGTTATTAGAGGTGTTTCTCTGAGACACCCATTAATCCGGTATGCCGGATTGGGCAATTACAGTGTAAACTTGTCCAATTCCTTTAAGGCTTAACTTTGGGGTCTTCTTACCCAAAAGGGCATATGTCTTACGGGCCAAACTACCTTCTAAGGACACTATATGGATGCATGCGTGTGTGTGTGCATTACATCGAATGTGACTCAAGAAACAACAAGAAATACATGTTTGTATTTCTTAGAAAGTCTTCAATAGAAAGTCTTCAATTCTTCAAGACTTTAAGCTTTCAAACGTTTGACTTCCAAGCTTCAATCTTCTTTGAGAATAGTCTTTGAACACTTGTATATGCTCCCCCTCACTTGATGCTATGCTTTGACTCTAAAACACTTAGAACACAAGCATTAGTCCAAGTTTTATTTGTTATCATCAAAACATCATCATAGGGATGACTTGGAGGGGATAGAGTGTAGGATCAACATTTTTCCTAACAATCTCCCCCTTTTTGATGATGACAAATAATCCACAAAAGATATAAATAATGGAGAGTAATAATATATGCAAGGAATAAGAGACAAGAATAACAATATTAATTCGTTAAACTAAGCAAATTAAATTTATATTATAAGACCATTATCTCCATTACAACTTAAATACTTCTCCCCCTTTGTCATTATCAAAAAAGAGGGTCAAAACATATCAAACAGGAGGATCAAAGGGTGGAAGAGGTGGAATAGAACTAGATGCACTGGCGAACGGTGGTGGAACTCCTTGGGGAGTTGCTCCTGGTGTATCAAGAGAAAGATGCCCAAGATTGAGAGCAAGAGTTTGAATAGAGTTAAGAAGCTTGTCTAGGCACAGATACATGTTGTTAAAGCCGGTCTTCACATCGTCATGGAGAGATGCCACATCATCTTGAATCCGTTGTTGTCCAAGTTCAAGTTCCATGATACGAGTGTTGGCTTCATCCATGTATTCATCAATGCATGACACCCAATCGTGTAGAGATGCTGGTATCCCTTCTTAAGCAGAAGGATGATAGGGCACACTTTCTCCCAAAACTTCTTCTTCAACGAACACATCGGAAGGAGGAGGAATGGCTATTGTGTGAAAACTATTCCGAGTGATGTGTTGGGAGGAAACAGGGGCCACTTCCTCACGATCAAGATCTAAGTTGTGCTTCCAAAAAATATGAGTGAGGAGCCTACCACAAGGAAGGTTAGTGCTCCTATGAGGATGAGTACAAGATTCCATGTATCGCATGATGAAGTAAGGAAGATTGGTAGGGTTATTGGTGTAGATGCTAAGTGATATAAGCCTGTGGCATAAGGCACTTGTTTCTATCACCACCCCTAGGAATAATGTTGTGTTGGACTATGTACGAGATGACATGAGGTATAAGACAAAGGAGACCCAACAACAGTTCCGGCATTTGGATCAAACTGTTTTAGGATGGATGAATATATCTCTTCATAGCTGATCAAATCACCAAAATTTGTATTCTTTGGAGTCCAAAAGATGCAGGGGTCATCATTTGGAATGTGAAGGATGCGAGCAAGATCATCAAGAGAAAGGTCTATGTGAGTTCCCTTCACATAGGAATGAAGTTTCAAGCCTTGTTCTGCTCCGCTGAAGTAGAGGTTGGTGTAGAAATACTTGACAAAGTTTGGATAGCAAGGGTCATCCATGTTGAGAATGGGTTCCCAACCGATGTCTTTAAAGCGGTCTTCAAGAAGAATGCTATTGAAAGAAAACACATCCACTTCACGTCCTTCTTCAATCTTTCTTGCAAGGTAGAGATGCCAATTTGCTCGGCATTCCCTAGACCGAAACAAACGATCTTCTCCTTCAGCATATGGTTGTCTTGATCCACTTCCTCTTCCTCTTTTGGAGGGTTGATGTCTCTCCGGCATAGGGTCCTTCCCTTTTCTACTCATGTTGGAGAGAGGTTTTGAGAAGAGAAAGAAATTTTAATGTAAAAGAATGAATTTAGGTAGAGGGAAGATGATATGATGAACAGTGAATTAGAAAAGGACAAAGAAATGGGGTTTAAATAGGCTTGAAAAGAGGTCCAACAGTTATAAAACGGGCAAAAATTCAAACATCCGGTATACCATTTCCAAATCCGGTATACCGTTTCAAGCAGTAACGGCTAAAAAATTGCCAGAGAAGCTGATCCGGTATACCGTTTGGCAAACCAGTATACTATTTCAAGCAGAAACAGTAAGAAAACAACGATTTTGAAAGAAGAAAAAAATGACTTGTAGAAAAAACATTTTTTAGCTTAGACAAAGGGGTCACACAACCCAAGATCTCGTCTAAGAGAGCAAAAACGTTCTTCACTCAATGGTTTTGTGAAGATGTCCGCAAGTTGCTTCTTGGTTTCAATATAGTCAAGTCAGATTTCACCTCTTTGAGCTGTATCACAAAGAAAGTGATAACAAATATCAAAATGCTTAGCTCGAGAGTGTAAAATCAGATTCTTGTTAAGATTAATGGCACTTGTGTTATCACATTGGATTGATGAAGTATCAAACTTCACTCTATAGTCTTGGAGAGTTTGCCTCATCCAAAGCACTTGTGCACAACACCGTTCGGCTGCAATGTATTCAGCCTCAGTGGTAGAAAGAGCAACTAAATTTTGCTTCTTACTGAACCACGATACTAAACAAGATCCCAAGAAGTGACAAGTTTCACTTGTACTCTTACGATCAACATGACATCCGGTAAAATCAGCGTCGGAGAAGCTAATAAGGTCAAAGTCATTGTTCATAGGGTACCATAGTCCGATGCTTGGAGTTCCCTTCAAGTACTTAAAGATTTTCTTTACAGTACTCAAATGGGATTGCATAGGTTTGGCTTGGAACCTAGCGCAAGCACAGACACTAAACATAATGTCCGATCTACTAGCCGTTAGGTAGAGTAAGCTACCTATCATGCCTCTATACTTAGTTGGGTCAACAGGGATACCATCTTCATCTTTGGACATAGTTACAGATGTACTCATTGGAGTGGTAGATGATTTTTGTCCATTGATGTCAAACTTCTTTAAAAGTTCTTTAAGATACTTTGTTTGACTGATGAATATCCCATTAGGAGTTTGTTTAATTTGCAGTCCTAAAAAAAATTTAGTTCAGCCATGAGACTCATCTCAAATTCATTACTCATGCATTTGCCAAAGTAGGAACAAAAAGATTCATTTGTAGATCCAAAGATTATGTCATCTACATAAATTTGGACTATTATCACATCATTTTTATCATGCTTGACAAATAAAGTGGTACCTATTTTACCCATTGAAAAACCAGAATTGACTAAAAACTTACTCAATCTGTCATACCATGCTCTTGGGGCCTGTTTTAAGCCATATAGGGCCTTCTTCAATTTGTATACATGGTCCAAAAATTTTGAGTCTTCAAAGCCAGGCGGTTGAGATACGTAGACTTCTTCATTGATGTAACCATTCAAGAAAGCGCTTTTGACGTCCATTTGGTATAACCTAAAATTCTTATGACATGCAAAAGCAAGCAACATTCTAATTGACTCAAGTCTAGCTGCACGTGCATATGATTCATCGAAATCAATTCCTTCCTGTTGGTTATATCCTTGAGCAACTAGTCTAGCTTTGTTTCTAGTGATATTACCATCTTCATCAAGTTTATTCCTAAGTACCCATCTAGTCTCAATAATCTTGGTGTTAGAGGGTTTTGGCACTAAGTCCCAAACTTGATTCCTTTCAAATTGGTTAAGTTCTTCTTGCATAGCGACTATTCAATCACTATCCAAAATAGCTTCTTTAATGTTCTTGGGTTCAATGGTAGATATAAAGGCTACATTAGAACAAATATTTTAGATTTTACTCCTAGTTTGTATTCCTTTATTTAGGTCTCCAACGACAAGGTCAAGGGGATGATCTTTAGCAGTTATAACTTCTTTAGGAAGTTGATGTACTTGAACATCAGGCTCATCTAAAGTGACTTTTTTCAACTCTCTTCCTAATTTCAAGTACTTCATCTTCATCATCATCTTCTAGGTCTTTATACTATTCTTTTACCATAGATTCATCAAATCTAACATTCATAGACTCTTCCACAACTAGTGTTCTCTTATTAAACACTCTATATGCTCTACTGTTTGTGGAGTAGCCTAGGAATATACCATCATCAGCCTTTTCTTCAAATTTTCCTAGATTATCTTTAGTATTAAGAATGAAACAAGCACATCCAAAAACTTTAAAATAGTCTACTTTAGGCAATTTGTTATGAAACAATTCGTAGGGAGTTTTTAACAAGATGGGTCTTATCAAAACTTGGTTTAACACATAGCAAGCCGTGTGTATAGCTTCAGCCCAAAAATATTTAAGTAAGGAATACTCATTGAGCATTGTCCTAGCCGTTTCTTGGATTGTTCTATTCTTTCTTTTAACTACACCATTTGATTGTGGTGTTCTAAGGGCTGAGAAGTTATGTGTTATACCTTACTTTCGATAAAACTCATCAAATTCGTCTATATTGTCAAATTCACCACCATGGTCACTTTTTATGGAAGTGATCATGTAACCTTTTTGATTTTGTATTCTCTTGCAAAGAGCTACAAATTCTTCGAATGCATCATTCTTATGCTTGAGAAATAGAGTCCAAGAGAACAGGGAGTAGTCATCTACAATAATGAAAGTGTATTTCTTTCCCAAGCTAGTGGTTTGTATGGGTCCAAATAAATCTAAATGAAGTAATTGTAAAGGTCTAGAAGTGGCAACAGAATTAATAGCCTTATGAGAAGCTTTAGTAAGCTTACTTCTTTGACAGGCTCCACATGTGTGTTGCTTATCAAAATTCAGCTTAGGTAGATTTCTCACTAGATTCTTAGAATAGAGGGATTTTATAATCTTAGGATTTATATGTCCCAATTTTCTATGCCACAAGATTGCATCATCAAACTTAGATAAGAGACAAGCATCATGAGAATTCATGTTGAAAATACAAATATAGACATTATTCTTCCTTGATCCTTCAAGTATCAAGTTATTTTAAGAATCTTTAATCTCACACTTGGAGGCGTTAAAATTAACAAAATAGCCATTGTTACAAAATTGACTTACACTAAGCAAGTTATACTTTAAATTTTTAACTAGACTAACATTAGAGATTGTCGTACCTCCAAACTTTATTGAACCATTACCGATGATTCTTCCTTTGCTATTGTCTCCAAAAGACACCCATCCTCCTTTTTGCTTTTTGAGTTCTGAAAATAGCTTTGGGTTGGATGTCATATGCTTTGAGCAACCGCTATCAATATACCATTCATTTTTGCTTAGATGTACCTCATTTTGAGTTTCTTCTTCTTCTTCAGTAGGCATTAAAGTGAGGTTGGATTGTTCCTCTTCTTCTTGTGATTCTTCATTATCTTCGTCTTCATCACTTGAGTCGAAGGTGTGTTCAGCTTTGTAGGCCTTCTTATACTTCTTTATTTTAGGACAATCTCCTCTAAAATGTCCAGGTTTTCTACACTCATAACACAAGATTTCCTTTGAAGAAGAGTCAGAGTTATCCTTAGAGACATTTTTACCTTTTTGGTCTTTTGAGAATTTTCTTCTGTTGAATGAAGGTTTTCCTTTGTTCTTAAAAAATCTTGAAAATTTCTTTGACAAATAGGCAATTTCATCATCTAAAAGTTCTTCATCATCGTCGCTGATATCATAGGTTTTGAATGTGATAACCTTCTTCTTAGGTTCCTTAGGCTCGTCCTCCTTGGTGTCTTGCTTTAGCTCCATCTCATGCGTTTGAAGTGATCCCAACAGCTCATCTAGACTTAGCTTATCAATGTCTTTTGATTCTCTTATGACTATAGTCTTAGGTCTCCATTCTTTTGAGAGGGATCTCAGAATCTTTCGAACATTCTCACCATTGGAGTAAACCTTACCTAATCCTTTCAACTTGTTTACGATGTTAGTAAATCGAGTAAACATGGCATATATATCTTCATCATTTTTCAATTTAAACAATTCATATTCATTCACTAACATGTCAATCTTAGATTGCTTAACTTCAGAAGTACCTTCATAGGTCACTATAAGCTTATCAAATATCTCCTTAGCGGAGTCACACATGCATGTCCTATTATACTCTTTTTCTCCTAATGCCCATTGAAGATAACTTATAGCAACATAGTTGAGTTGCATCTTACCTTTCTCAACTGGAGTCCATTCTTCTTTGGGCTTATCTATACTATTGGGTCCGTTCTCTATAACTTCCCATGCATAAATGTTATTGACGCATATGAAGTTCTTGAAGCGATTCTTCCAATAGGAGAATCCTTCACCTTCAAAGAAAGGAGGTCGGGTAATGTTATAACCTTTGAACTTACGATTAGCAGAAGTTCCCATAGTCTTTAACTCTTAGTTGGATTAAAGATAATCACGGTCTTGAGCTCCCGCTCTGATACCAAATGTGAATTCACCTAGAGGGGGGGTGAATAGGTGTAAGTTCAAAAATTAAAATAACTATGCAAAAACAAAACCAAAGAATAAAGATAAAGAAGAGTAAAGACAAGCAATGTAAAAAGACACAAACAATTTATAGTGGTTCGACCAATATGTGCCTACGTCCACTCCTCTCACCTTAGAGAGAAGTCACTATAACGAATCTTGAGTGAGCAAGAGAACTTATACAACTACTCTTGAAAATATGAGCAAGATGACTCAAATGACTACTCTTGAGAAATGAGCAAGATGACTCCTTCTCTTGATTTGGAGCAAGAGGACTCAACAATAATTTTAAGTAAAGTACTAAGTAGTTTAGGATTACCTTAAAACTTAGTAGAATGAATGCTACCTCTTAGTCAATGTAGCTTGGATGCAAGTATGCAATGAGGGAGCAAGAATGAGATTGAATTTTCTTCGATCTTCTTGATCTTGAAAGAATAATCTCACAAGGGAGTGCTTGATTGCTTAGAGCTCTTGATTGAAGATTGTTGTAGTATTTAGAACACTAATCAATAGGGTATTTATAGGCTAGAGGCTTTGAACCAATTAGGAATCCAATTAAGAAAAGAATCCCACATTCTATAAGTAATCCGGTATGCTGGATGAGAATCCGATATGCCGGATTACCTACTTTCCTTAAGAAACAAGGGAATAACGGTTAAATTAATTTAGTCAAACACTGATCCGATATGCTAGATTGGGATCTGGTATGCCAGATCAGGGCAAAATACAGCCAAGAGAGGATCCGATATGCTGGATCCGTATCCAGCATGGGTAAAGGGGTTACTGGAGGTGTTTCTCTGAGACACCCATTAATCCGGTATGCTGGATTGAGATCCAGTATGCCGGATTGGGCAATTACAGTGTAATTTTGTTCAATTCCTTTAAGGCTTAACTTTGGGGTCTTCTTACCCAAAAGGGCATATGCCTTAGGGGTCAAATTACCTCCTAGGGACATTCTACATGGATGCATGCGTGTGTGTGTGCATTACATCGAATGTGACTCAAGAAACAACAAGAAATACATGTTTATATTTCTTAGAAAGTCTTCAATTGACAGTCTTCAATTCTTCAAGACTTTGACTTCCAAGCTTTAATTTTCTTCCAAGCTTTAATTTTCTTCCAAACGTTTGACTTCCAAGCTTTAATTTTCTTTGAGAATAGTCTTTGAACACTTGTATATGCTCCCCCTCACTTGATGCTATGCTTTGACTATAAAACACTTAGAACACAAGCATTAGTCCAAGTCTTATTTGTTATCATCAAAACATCATCATAGGGATGACTTGGAGGGGATAGAGTGAAGGATCAACATTTTCCCTAACAATGCATACTTGTTGCTAGAATCAATACTGGGTAATAAGAGCTCAAGTGTGGGGGTACCTTTGCCTTCTTGATCTTAAGTAGCGTATCTTGGTCTTGGATTTGGTGTGTGCTTCTTACTCTTTGTCAAAGTTTAAATTTGCAATATTTTTGGAATCATGAATTTTGTGTGTTTATTCCCTCCAAACACTCATGAGACACAACTCATCCACTAGGGGTAACCTAGGGGTTTAAAGGCTTATTGCACATGCTAAGTGCAACCGTGATTCCTACGAAAGTGAGTTAGGGTTTTTGTTTTTGTTATTTTTTTTTGGTCGAGGACTAGCAAAATATAAGTGTGAGGGTATTTGATGAGCACATATATGTGTGAAATTATTCCATTTAATCCTGCATTTTTATCTACATAAAATGGAGCTATTCGGGTACTTTCTATATTTTCAAGGTACAGGGGTATTTTTGGCATATTGGAAATATTAGATGACAAGTGCATTTTTGGAGTCTAAAATGAGAAAATCAAGTTGGAGGAGTTCAGTACTACTCAAGTCCGGCCCAATGAAGACCTTTTGTATTTTTGAGTTCAGGGGGTGGTCCCCACCTAGCTCCACCGAATTTGGTCTCAGGGGTATATTGGTCATTTTGCATGAGAATGATGCAAGCAAAGTGATGAGAACATTTATGTGTGAAATCTCATGACATAAAGCATACATTTTACCACATTGGACGGAGTCACTTTGGTGCTTTCTTGTGCTTTTCAGGTTTTGGACTATTTTGGGCTATTCTGGACTATCAAGAGCTGCATGTCCCAATTTACACGTAAAGTTTTTATTTTTCTTTCCATGGCTGTAAAGAGGACTAAATTTGGAGCAAGATGGACATGACGGAATGCAAGTATGCATTCGTTTAGGCCACCATGCAATCGATTATTCTTTTTAGGCCAAGAAAGGATAATGGGTCAGAAAGGAGCTGTGGTGCAAGCCCATAGTCATTCTACCACTGTCCGAGGATATTTTTGGCATTATAGAAGATATTTCTAAGCAATGGTGGAGATCTACTGCAAGTATAGGACCATTATGGTAATTTTTCATTCTTGAAGAGAGAGAAGGACTGCTACCCACATGGAGGGACTCACACTGCCACTAGATTCCATTATTTTTTAAGGCCCACTATTGTCCACGATTTTTATTGGGCTGCACCCAATGCTCCATGATTTTGCTTGAGGACATGATGGGCATTGTGTTATTTGATTGAGTGAAAATCCTAGTCATCACCCTTACTCTCTCTCTCCTCCAACTTTTCAAGTGCACTTTTGGGATTCTACTTGGGATAGATTTCTTTTGAAAGATATTCTCTCATCTATGGAAGATTGAAAAGTCAAAGATGCTTTGATCTCATTGCTTGGAAAATATATCTACAAAGAAAAAGAAGCACAAGTTAGAATTAGAAATTTACTTTTCTAGAAATAGAAAATTTATGTAACTAGGATTCTTTTCTCTCCCTTTTTCTATTTTTTTCTTTAATTTTTTCTTAGGAGTCAAGGCATTGTAAAGGAGCAAGGAGAAGGGAATATTCCCTTCTCTATAGACCACTCTCCCTTACACTCTCTCTCCACCATGTTTTTTAGAGGGAGGGCTCTCCATGTCCTCTCTTCTTCTCCCCTTCCCCCTATAAATACCCCCTACTTCTCTTGTAAAGTTTGTTCATTCACTTAGTGAAATTTCTTCTCTTCTTCTTCTTCTAATTTGTGATTTTTGGCTTTCTAAGTTCTAGTTTGCTTTTATGATTTTTATTTCATGGTTATAATCCTTTTGATTCATGCTTTCAATTCATGTCTTCAATTTGGTTGTAATAATTTAATTCTAGTTTAGGTTTAAAGCTTTCTAGTCTAAGTTCCTATGTTGATGACAAGACTTGGAGATTTAGAAGAGGAAGTCATGGTAAGTTTATTCAAGTGTTCATGCAAGGCTTAATTAATTCATGCAAGCAAGTTCAATCCGGTTCAAGCACATCCAGGTTTGTATTCTCTAAACCCTTAATCTCATTCTCCCTCCCTTCTATCTCATTGTCTCTTCTTCTATCCCAATCTCCTTCTTCTTCTTTTATTTTTTTTAGTTGTGGTATGTGGCTGCAATTTATCCGTTCCAATCCGCGTTAGTTTGATAGGTTAGATGGATATGTGTTAGGACGACAACTTAATTCGTTAGATGCTTATGAGTTAGGATCCGTTAGTTTATTAGTTTAATTAGTTTAATTTAACGCTTTAATTTGGTTCACTTTGCATTACTTTAAAGTGAGTAAAATAGGGTGGTGTATATCTCCTCGTGTTCAACCCATAGCTATGATTGACCCGTACGCTTGCGTTATTATTTTAACAAAAACACAAAGTCGAGCTTAATTTTGTGGGCCAAATGTAATTTTAGAAGTTTTGGAGGAGAAAAATGTAAAAAATGTAATAGATTTAAGTGTAAGGGCAAAAAGGGGATTTCATGGAGGGAAAAGAGAAGAGAGGGACTTTGTGAATTTTTCTCCAAGACACCCCCTTCTCCTCTCTTCCTCATGTTTCTCTCTCCCTATGTTTCCTTTCTTTTTTTTCTTCTCTTTCTTCTCTCTCCCTTTTTCCAAAATCCTTCCTATTTTCTCTCCCTTTTTCCTAAATCTCTAATCTTTCGTAAAATCCCTCCACGTTCCCATCTTTCCCCAACTCTCTTGAAATCTCTCTCATCCCACTACGGTTTCCCATCCTTCCTAAATTCCATCTCTCCTAAAATCCCTCTAACCTCTTCCATGTGCTGCCCATGATTCTCTCTCCCATCTATCTTAAAATTCCTTTTTTTTTCTTATCTCCAATCCCTTTTACTTTTAATGTATCCCATCTCCACTAAAATCTTTTCTCTCCCATATTTTCCTAAACCATCTTGGGGTCTATCTCTACTATCTATCCCATCTCCCTCATGGCTCTCCTTAAATTGCTCCCTTTGGTCTCTCTTTCTCTCTCTCGTTCTCTTTTGTTTTTTTTTTTTTTTCTTTTGGATCTCCGAACCAGCAAAGGGACAAAAAAGCACCACACACTTCACCACCACCATCACCCTGGCCTTACTCTCCATCGTTTCACCGTTCAATCCATTCTTCACCACAGCTGCTCTTGCACTCGGCGTTCCATGGAAGATCACCATTGTTGCCCCTTGTCGATTAGCCCCATGAGCGGCTAAGTATTCTCTATCTTTAGGTGTAGATGAACCAATTGTAATTGTTATTTAAAATTTTGGTTTGCATTCTTAATTGCTTGATGTTGAGATTCCATCCCTACTTGGATGATTTTTAATTGATGTACTCAGTTGAAGAATTTTGATTCTGTGATTCATTATTCTTTCATTCGAGCAATAATAATCTTTTCTTTTGTGGTTGTACCAATGATAGATTATAACTAAAAGAACTAGTCGTATCAAGCCCTTAAGCAAAGGACTATAGTACTCGTCAAGATAATCCATACTTAGGAGGAACCCTACATTCTGTGGTGTTATTAGAAATGTGGTTGTAATAAACCGAAGCATGCATCAGAATTGAATAATAATTTCATTGGAAATTCGAACCCTAAAGATAGCCTTCTTCCCATAACTTCATATCCTCGTTAATTCAGTTTTGTTTCTTTTATTCTTAGCTTAATTCAAATTTGTTGCGATTTAAATTCCACCACTTCCATCTTATTATCTTAGTTAATTCAGTCTTCCAGTTCCCCGTAGTTCGATCCCTTTCTTACCACTATATTGCTAGTTGTAGTTTTAGGGTTTATTTTTTATCACTTAACGATACGATCAACATCCATTCTCAATTAAACTAAGACATCAACTGGCATACGCCAATCACGTCCATACCTTAACAGTTGATGGAAGACCGTGGTATGCAAACATCATTGATTTCATTAGGGAAGGACGATATCCTAAGGATACTACGACCAAAGAACAATGTTTCTTGAGAAGATACGCTACACAATTCATCCTATTAGAAGACATCCTCTACAAAAGGTCGTATGATGGAGTATAACTGTTATGCATAGATGAGGAACAACCAAAACTAGTCATGGATCAAATCCACCAAGATATATGTGGTCCTCACATGAATGCGAGGATGATGGTCAAAAATATCCTTAGTCTAGGGTACTTTTGGAACACTATGGAAGCCGACTATGTGCATTACATGAAGAAGTGTCACAAATGTCAGATATTTGGCAACCTCATACATACACCACCTTCAGAGTTGCATACTCTGAGTTCTCCCTGGCCATTTGTCGCTTGGGGCATTGATGTCATAGGCCAAGTGGTCCCTAAGTCGTCTAATGGTCATGAGTACATTCTAGTAGCTATCGACTACTCTACCAAGTAGGTGGAAGCATAGTCTTATGCCAATTTAACAGCATCCAAGGTGGCTAAGTTTGTAAGCAACAATATCATGTGTTGATATAGAGTCCCTCATTAGCTCATATCAGATCAAGGATTCCACTTTAGGGGAGAAGTGAGTTAATTGTGTGAAAAGATGACTATTCAAAGACATGCGTCTTCACCCTACAAACCTCAAACTAATGGTGCAGTGGAAGCCACTAACAAGATCAAGAGAATAATACAAAAGATGGGTGACAAACACAATGATTGGGATGACAGGCTGCCCTATGCACTTTGGGCATATAGAAAATCCATCCGAACTTTGACTGGGGCAACCCGCTACTCATTGATCTATGGAATGGAAGCAGTCCTTCCAGTCGAATTGGAAATAACCTCTCTACGGATCATGATGGATAGCGACATTCCAAAAACAGAATGGATCAAAACAAGATTCCAGGAACTAAACTTCATTGATGAGAAAAGGATGCGCGTCACTGACAACATGAAGAAGTACCAACAGAGGATGATACAAACCTTCAACAAAAAACTTGTACCATGCCAACTATCCGTTGGTGACTTGGTGCTTACAGAACAAAGAGCACCCATACATGATCCACTAGGCAAGTTTAGGCCCAATTGGAGTAGCCCTTACATAATCAAGGAGATACTACCTTGCCAAGTAGTTTGAGTATTGGATCTAGATTAGATTGAGCTACCTTACTTGACAAACATGGATCAGGTCAAGAAGTACTATATCTAAAGTTTCCTAGCAAGGAACCATACTCGACCTGATCCCTTAAAAACCTAAGGGTACGTAGGCATCTTAGTGAAATAACATCAAGTTCGGTCACTCAAAATAAAAAACGAAATAAATCCTTAAAATTTCAATCACAAAGTGTAAAGTAGACCAAATCCAAAAAAGCAAGTACTTATTCAAAATGAAATAACATGGAAAGGAAGAAAAATGAGTAAAGGGCTACTTTTGGCAATCACACTATCCTAATGACTCAAATCTTCCACCTTCTTTTACAACTTGGCAATCCTTGCTTTAAAATTAACTGGGTCGTCAATATCTTCACCATCATCTTCCTCTACTTCCCAGGAATGCTTGGAACTCGAAGAGCTTGAAGCTTCTTTTCGCTCCCATGTCAGTCTCCTCCTCACACTCTTTACCTTCCCCTCTTCATAATCGGCAGTCATTCCACCTTCCTCAACTCCTACATTCTTCAAAATTGTCTTTGACCGCCACAGATTGGCAATTGTTGCCACCAATTCTTTGTCCAACTGCTCTAGCAGAAAAAAGTTCACCAATTCCCCAAGCACATCGTGAGTCAGTCTATGTTGTCAATGCAATCGATTGGGTATATAGAAAGAAGTGTGGTTCAATCCCATCAAGCGAACATAATTACACCTAGAAGAGTTCAACCCTAGGGCATCTACAAGCCACCAAGAGCTACACCAACGAATGTCATCAGAAGAAATACGGGAAAGTGCACGCTCCCAAGTGTCCCAATGGTGACACTCCATCACTACCGAGCGGAGATAGTAGTGTTTGATCTTGAAATCCCCTCTCATAGACTTTACAAATTGAAGCCTCTCACAAAGCCAAATCTACCGAAAAAGAGAACCAGGGTAGTTCTAGACACATGGCAAGGAAATCAAAAGGAAAAGAGAGCAAAGGAAGTACCTACAACAAGTAGGAGTTGCTAGAATAGTCTTCACTATGTAGGATACGGCTTCCACTTAGGATGTCCAGCCCTCTCATCATTTCAGCCAAGACCGTAGGAACGATGTCACCACCCCGCTGAATTTGTTTGACAACCTCCATCAACACAGGGGAGCCACCATGAGCACCAGAATGAAAGAGGAATTGAGCAACTACTCAAAATAGAAAGTCTTTCTTCCTACACATCATGAAACCATGCTCACCTCTACGTTGACCCGCAAAAAGTTGAATGATCGCCAAGACATCAATATGGTGACCATGCATAAAATGGGGAAGACATTTCCGTTCCAACCCGAAGAAGGACATGATGTCCTTCAAACTGGATGTATCATAGCTCCATGACGAGGAGAAAGAAAGCATGGACAAAACTCTTTGTAAGTAGGACATACCTCAGCTGTGTTGAATGGAAACACATGAGCTTGAGGGATCCAATAGCAAGAGACACCTTGAATCAAGTCCCAGGTCAATACCATATTCTTCACACCAGCCAAAGGTTGGAGATGCAGTCTCCCTAGGGCTTCACGCTCATCTCTCAGTATAGAGTCAATCCAAGAACTCAAGGCTTTGTCCATAACTTGAAGAAAAGAAAGAAAAAACAATAAGAGGAAAAAAACACAAAGAAAATATTCAAGGACCCTCCCAGAGCAAGAGAGGAAGAGAATGAAGGGTTTTCACCCCCCCCCCCCAAGGTCCTAAATAAACCCTCAAGGATGAGCATAGGCTCAGGAAAAGAAGGAAAATTAGAGACCTTCACATCTAGATTTCAAAAAGGAAACAAATCAGAATTAGAAACTTAGAGTCGACAGCGAAGCATGGTACCCTCGACATCAACATAGTGTCGAGGATTCAAACTCGATGTCGATTCCAAATGGTTCACTATCGGGCAGAACTCATCTACTATCTAAGATCATTCAATAGTCAGAATTTAAACTTCGATGTCAATGGTACCCAAACTCGATGTTGAAGGATCCCATTCCACTGTCGATCGACAGCAGCTCTATGTTGAATGCTGTAATTTCACAGCCAAGTGAATTTTTGCACTGTTGGGCAGTCTGCATTGCACAAATGGGTTCCTGCCGTCCCGACACCTCAGCCTACATTCTAGGGCCATGATGGACAATTCCATATCACACGCACATTCATACAGCACACATTGACCTATCCATGCATTCGATTGATTAAAAAGTCCAAAAATAGATTAAAAATCATTAAAATGCAAAACTATTCAAAATGTTTACAGGGTTGAAGGCCCGAAGCTGTACATCATCCATTTTTTAAAAAATAAAAAAACTATTGCTCCCAACCCTCTTCGTCCTCCTCAGACCCGTCCTCCTTCTCGTCGTCCTCATCCTCGTCATCCTCGCTCTTGCTCTCTTCCCAATCCTAGTTGACTCTAGGGCTTGGCCATCAATGGGATCATCAATCTGAATCCTTAGAGACTATGGCACCTAAGTCTCCATAGCTGGAGCAGGCTGAGTAGCAGCCAGAGCCTCATCTCTTTCCTTTTGGAGTCAATTGGTCGTCGCCTCATACCCCAGGATATCACCCTCTTGCATTGCATACTAAGCATCAACATCATTATACACTTTCTTAGGTACTAACCATGCAAGCAACAAAGAAAAGCAACAAACAACTCGCCAGTTGAAGTATCTGCTCGCTCTAAGAGGAAGCGAGTTCCTTCAAGCCAGTGACCATCCCCAATAGGTCATCATACCTATACCCAAGGACCTACACAAGAAATCAATGATTAGCTGCAATGAAAGGAAGGTAATGCAAGATTTGGACACAATCAATATACTCACAAAGTCATAGCTGCATGGACAACTGGAAATGACTAAGGAAGGTTAAGGAATGGGCACCTCCTTGCCCTAACAAATGAACGACCATCTCGATGCCAGGAAGAAGGCATCCGGCACCTTTTGCGAACACGAAGGCGTGACAAACAACCTGGCAATGGTCTCACCAGCCGGAGGAGATGTCATCAGGGGAGGAGGCCCGAATGAGGTAGCCTCACGGGTCAAGGCACAGGCAGCAGTAGCAGCATCCCCAAACTCATAGGGTTCTGCACCAGTAGGGGCCTACTCACACAAGGTTAAGTTAGTAACCAAGATGCAGGTTCAATATTAGAAACACAAAGTTAGAAGAAGCAAGGACTTATCCGAGGACTAGAAGGAGTGAGCAGGACACACATCAACTCCTTCATCTTATACTTGCAGTAGCGTCCCCATGAGTTCATCTCAATGAAGGGTTGTACGTCAACGCCCTTCAAATACCGATTCGTCTCTTTCTTGGAGAGTCTCTATGGCTCCAGCATAAAGTGGGGAGGCCACCTAGGAATGCAAGGCCTCTCAACACCGGGCCATCGCCTATAGGCTTTATCCCCTAGGTACCATGCATATCCAGAAGGCCCGGTAAAGACCATGCGAGCAGCCTCTAATCGAGCCTGCACGCCCAGCTGAAGAGAGTCAAAGGGCAGCAACATCACCTGCCATGCAAGCATAACCAAGGTTAGTAATAAGATAAGGCAAGACAAAAGAAATAAAAAAGTGGAATGATAGTCCTCTCCTTCGAACAGGTGTTATCTGCTAGCCACATCCTTGCCCATGGAAAGTATGTATCGTCCCGAGTCCTCAACCTAGGGGCACGTACCCCCAAGTAGTCATAGTACCACTACTGCGATCAATACAAGAGAGTGTCAGTATAGGTAATAGAACAAGTTAAAATAAATACAAGCAAACACAATAAATACAAGAGGAAAGTAAAACAACAGATTACCTTTGGTACAAACCAAGTGCCACCGATGCACTGGGTGCACCGCATGTCCAGGGAATCTAATGTCCTCAGCATATAGGCATAGCCCGCCCCGGCCCAATCGAAGGACTTCACGTTCGACAAGTCACAAAGGTACCACACCAAGGAGATGTTGATCCTCATGCCGCTGCTGCTGAACAAAGTGTTCCCCAACAGATAGAGAAGGAAACACCTCGCCAGCTGGCCAATCTCATCCCGATTGGAAGAATCTGTCACTGTCTTCTTCTCCTACTCGCGATGAAACCACTGCACAGCCACCATCGACTCGAGAGGACACGAGCCAAGTTATTGTTTTAGGTCCTCCTTGATAAATGACCAGTTGCCAAGGCGCCCAGTCACTGCATCACTGCCAAAGGAAAACCCAATATACAAGAAATAGCAGAGGGAGGTGATGGCCATCTCATCCATAGGCAAATGGAAAGTATGAGTAGTGAGCCACCACCTCTCACCAACTGAGCCAGTGAAGTATTAAAAGACTTGATCAGTAAGAAAGCTAGATCCTCAAAGCCGGTAGGTGCCACCCGCTGACAAACAGCACTGTAGAGCTGGCTATACTAGCTAAGAACAATCGAACGTGACCCATACTTATGGTAGATCACAGGGTCCTACACAATAGAATAAGGCAAAATATCAGCTCTAAAATACTCAGTAAGTCGTGAAAAATTCTCAAAAAGAAAAGAAAACAAGCTTACCAACATCTTAAATTACCACCAGGATCTCGATGCAGTAGCTCAAATCACAGCCAACTCAATACAATCTCACATGTACATCAAAGTGCGGAAACGAAACACATGTACCATAACCAAGTGTAGAAATCAAGAGTGTGGAAGCATTTATCAACAATAAAAGGGGTTCAAAAGTCTAAGTAATAGATAAAACTATATATTACATTTTATCCCAAAAGATCAACTAAAAGTTAAAACAACAGTAAATAAGGTTACAGAAGTTTATACAATGCAAAAGATGAAAACCAAAAGAAACAAAAGGTAAGATCCTCGATCCAAGTGCCCCATTGGCACAGTCATCAACTAGACGCTCAGCACCAAGGTTCAACATCACCGATTGTAGGTCAACGACATCGAACAAAATATATCCAACAGAAGGAACATCAGAGCTCACCATCAAACATCGCCTGCAAACACATCTTGTTGAGGAAAAGACCTCATACACTCCAAGTCATCCATCATGATGACATAAAGGTTTTGATGATAATAAATAAAATCACTTTTGGACTAACTCTTGTTTAAGTTGTTTAGATAAGAGCGTAGCACCAAGTGAGGGGGAGTAAGCACTCAATTGGAGTACGCACACAATTCAAGTAATTGATGCTCAAAGTTAATTTGAAAGACATGAAATGAAGAATTAAGTCTTGAAGATAAAGACCAAGTCAAAATAGAAGTGTCTACATTGAAGACTGTCAAGTTTAAGTCTTGAAGATTTTTTAAGTTGTACTACTTTGTAAAATTGTTTGTTTAAAGTCAAAATTAATTTAATGCACACACACACGCATATATTCATATAGAATGACTTTAGGAGGTTAAAACAACCCCAATTCATGTGACCAATTTGATTTGGAAACCCCCAAGGTAGCCCCTCAAAGGACTTAGTTTATTTCAGCAGAAATCAACTAATCCGGCATACCAGATCCTTAAACGACATACCGGATGATTATGGATGTCAGGAAATAGCCTACGGTAGCTTTCCGGCCCAAGCTAGATAGTGATCCAGCATACCAGATCAAAGCTGGCTATATTTTACCCTGAACCGGCATACTGGATCAGTTATGACTGTTGAAATTTGACCGTTATACCTTAGATCATATAAGAAAATTTGGTGAACCGGCATACCGGATTAGGAATCGGTATACCGGATTATTACTGTCTAATTCAATCCGATCTTAAGACAGGTTCTATAATTATTAGAGCTACCTAGCTTATATATAGACTCTTGTTCAAGGCTCTAATCACTACTACTAATCACAATTAAGAGCCTTCATCACAAGATTCATTGCAATAGCATCAAGTGAGTCATTCATTGATTGTGAGCATCAATTCATCATAAAGCTCACACACTTAAGCTCCTTTACCTCACTTAGCTTCAAGCTCCAAGGGTGGAAGGTAGCTTACACACTTACTAAGGTTAAGGTAATCCTTTTCTTAGTAAATTTTCATTATATGTATTACTTGAGTCCTCTTGCTCGGAATCAAGATTGGTTGAGTCCTCTTGCTCGAAATCAAAAGTAGTTATTAGTGTTGAGTTCTCTTGCTCTCAATCAAGATTTGTACGAGTTCTCTTGCTCATTCTCAAGATTCTTTTTAGTGGAATTCTCTCTAAGGTGAGAGGAGTGGATGGAGGCAAGTTTTGGCCGAACCACTATAAATCTCTATGTTATCTTTACAATTTACGTGTTTTTCATTGATAACATCTTTATTTTCGTAATATTTTTTATATTCCACTACCTTCACCTATTCACCCCCCTCCAGGTGATTTCACATTTCGTATCAGAGCGGGAGCTCAAGACCTTGATGGTTTTTAATCTAATTAAGAGTTAAAGACCATGGGATCCTCTGCTAATCGAAAGATTGAAGGATATAGCACTACCCGACCATCCTTCTTTGAAGGTGAAGGATTTTTCTATTGGAAAAATCACTTCAAAAACTTTGTATGGGCCAATAACATTGATGCTTGGAAAGTTATTGAGAATGGATCAAATACTATAGACAAACCCAAAGAAGATATGGACTACCACTAATAAAGCAAAAATCTAACTTAACTATATAGCAATAAGTTATATTCAATGTGCTTTGGGAGAAAAAGAGTACAGTAGAACTTGTCTGTGTGACTCAGCTAAGGAGATGTTTGACAAACTCGTTGTAACCTATGAAGGTACCTCGGAGGTCAAACAATCCAAGATACATATGCTTGTTAATGAATATGAATTGTTTAAAATGAAGAATGATGAGGATATATATGCTATGTTTACACGTTTCATTAACATTATAAACAAGTTGAAAGATTTAGGTAAGATCTATTCAAACGGAGAAAATGTACGAAATATCTTGAGATCTCTTTCAAAGGAATGGAGACCCAAAACTACGGCAATCAAAGAATCAAAAGACATCGACAAGTTGAGCCTAGATGAACTTTTGGGATCACTCCAAACCCACGAAATGGAACTCAAACTGGACACCAAGGAAGATGAACCAAAAAAACTTAAGAAGAAAGTTAAAGCTTTCAAATCATGCTATGAAATCAATAATGATGAAGAAGAACTTTTTGATGACGAGATCGCCTATCTCTCAAAGAAGTTTTCAAGATTCCTGAAGAACAAAGGCAAAATCTCATTCAATAAAAGGAGATTCTCTAAGGACCAGAAAGGTAAGAGCATTTCCAAAGATAATACTGATTCCTCTTCAAAAGACGTTATTTGCTTTGAGTGTAGAAAATCAGAACACTATAAGGGAGACTGTCCAAAAATGAAGAAATATAAAAAGGCATACAAAGTCAAACACTCATTCGATTCAAGTGATGAAGAAGAGGAAGACGAAATCTCAAGAAGAAGAGCAAACCAATCTTGCACTTATGGCTCTTGAAGATGAAGAAAATCAAAATAAGGTAACCCCCACATATCAATCTCATAAGGATAAAGATTTTCTAGAATTAGAAGAAGCATTTGAAGACATTTATCAAAGTAGCATAGAATTAGCAACCACCAAAAAGAATCTCTTAAAAGAGATCAATATCCTTAAAGACCAAAACATGACTTTAACCTCTCAAGTTAACGACTTGGAAGAAGAGAAAGAAAAGTTGTGTAAAACTTTAGAATCTTTTACTAATGGTAAAAAGACTCTTGACATTTTACTTGGATCTTCATCCAAAGCACCTTTTAACAAGGAAGGGCTAGGCTATGATGTGAACAAAAGTTCAAATCAAACTAAAGAGCCAAGTACAAGTAAAATGACAAGTAAGAAAGTGAAGAAGAACAAATACTGTAATTATGGTAGGAAGAAAGAACATTCTATTGAAGAATGCTATTCCAAGAAGAAAAGTCCTCAAGTTAAGAACCCCAATCCCAAAGGGAAGACTTAAAACCCAAATACACCTCAAATTGTTGTATGCAATAATTGCAACAAAAAGGGACATACAATTTGGGAATGCTATCATATGAACCAAGCATTCTATCATTCTAGAAAACCTTATAATGGTCAAAATAGGAGAAGTCCTCCAAAAATGCAAAGACCAACTAGAACTCCTCCAAAGGTACAAAGATCACCTAGGAACCAAGGATCATATAGAGTACCCCAAAATAAAAGACCTTAGAACCCCCAATCATACACAAATTGGTATGGCAACCAAAAGGTAAATGGTAACAAAATGGTTTGGAGACCAAGAGGAATGTATGATACTAACAATGATGGATCCAACACACAATGGGGACCAAAATTTTATTAAGTGTTATTATTTTGTAAGTGCACAAGAGCAACATGGAATGATACATCGATAGTGGTTGCTTAAAACATATGACATCCAATCCAAAGCTATTTTTCAAGCTCAAGAAGCAAAAAGGAGGATGGGTATCCTTTGGAGACAACGGCAAAGGAAGAATCATTGAAAATGGATCAATCAAATTTGGAGGTACAGTACTCTCTAATGTTAGCCTAGTTGATAACCTTAAGTATAATCTACTTAGTGTAAGTCAATTATGCAACAATGAATATTTTGTAAATTTTAATGCCTCTAAATGTATAATTAAAGATTCTGATGATAATGTGATTCTTGAAGGATGCAGAAGAAATAATGTTTATACTTGCATATTTAGTGTAAATTCACACGATGCATGCCTTATTTCAAAATTTGATGATGCTATCTTATGGCATAGAAAATTGGGACATATAAATACTAAAATAATTAGATCCCTATCTTCAAAGAATTTGGTGAGAAATCTACCTAAATTAAACTTTGATAAATAACACACTTGTGGAGCATGTCAAAGAAATAAACTTACAAAAGTTTCTCACAAGACCATAAACTCTGTTGCTACTTCTAGACCTTTGCAACTACTCCACCTTGACTTATTTGGACCTATCCAAACCACAAGCCTAGGAGGAAAGAAATACACCTTTGTTATTGTAGATGACTACTCTCGATTGACTTGGACCCTCTTTCTCAAGCATAAACATGATGCATTTGAGGAATTTGTATCTCTTTGTGAGAGAATACAAAATCAGAAGGGTTACTTGATCACTTCTATCAACAGTGATCATGGTGGTGAATTTGACAACATAGATGAATTTGGAGACTTTTGTAGAAAACAATGTATAACCCATAACTTTTTGGCTCCTAGAACACCACAATCAAATGATATGGTTGAAAGGAAAAACAGAACCATCCAAGAAACTACAAGGACAACGCTCAATGAGTACTCTTTGCCAAAGTATTTTTGGACCGAAGCTGTTCATACAGCATGTTATATATTGAACCGGGTTTTGATAAGACCTATACTTTTGAAAACTCCTTATGAACTTTTTCATAATAAACTTCCTAAAGTTGATTTTAAAGTTTTTGCTTGTGCATGTTTCATTCTTAACACAAAGGACAACTTAGGAAAGTTTGAAGAAAAGGCCGATGATAGTATATTTCTAGGCTACTCCACAAATAGTAGAGCTTATAAAGTATTTAATAAAAGAACACTAGTTATGGAAGAGTCTATGAATGTCAAATTTGATGAATCCATGGCCAAGGATAAATATAAAGACTTAGAAGAAGAAGATGAAGATGAAGTACTTGAAATTAGGAAAAGAGTTGAAAACGCCTCCTTAGAAGAACCTAATGATCATGTACATCAACTTCCAAAGGAAATAAGAACTATTAAAGATCACCCTCTTGACCTTGTGATTGGAAACCTAGAGAAAGGCATACAAACTAGAAGTAAGATTCAAAATATTTGTTCTAATGTAGCCTTTATCTCTACCATTGTACCTAAGAATAGAAAAGAAGTCCTTTTCGATAGTAATTGAATAATTGTTATGCAAGAAAAGCTTAATCAGTTTGAAAGAAATCAAGTTTGGGACTTAGTGCCAAAACCCTTGAACACCAAAATTATTGGAACTAAATGTGTCTTTAGAAATAAACTTGATGAAGATGGAAACATAACTAGAATAAAGGCCAGATTGATTGCTCAAGGCTATAACCAACAAGAAAGCATTGACTTTGACGAAACATATGCACCTGTAGCTAGACTTGAATTTGCATGTCATAAAAATTTTAAGTTACATCAAATGGATGTGAAAAGTGCATTTTTAAATGGTTTCATTAATGAAGAAGTACATGTTATCCAACCCCCTGGATTTGAAGACTTAAAGTACCTTAACCATGTCTACAAACCGAAGAAGGCCCTTTATGGCTTGAAACAAGCCCCAAGAGCTTGATATAACAGGTTAAGTAAGTTTCTTGTTGATAATGGCTTTTCAATGGATAAAATTGATACTACTTTATTTGTTAAGCATAAGAAAGATGATTTAATTATTGTTCAAATATATGTTGATGATATTATTTTTGGTTCAACTAATGAATCGCTTTGTCATGAATTTAGTAAAAGCATGAGTAGTGAGTTTGAAATGAGTCTAATGGGAGAATTAAACTTCTTTCTAGGACTTCAAATAAAACAAACCCCTAATGGGATTTTCATCAGTCAAACTAAATACCTTAAGGAACTTTTGAAGAAGTTTGACATCAATGGACAAAAATCTTCTAGTACTCCAATGAGTACATCTGTAACCTTGTCCAAAGATGAAGATGGAACTCCTGTTGACCCTACTAAATATAGAGGCATGATAGGTAGTTTACTTTACCTAACAGCTAGTAGATCGGATATAATGTTTAGTGTCTGTGCTTGTGCTAGGTTTCAAGCCCAACCTATGCAATCTCATTTGAGTACTATAAAGAGAATCTTTAAGTACTTAAAAGGAACTCCAAGCATTGGCCTCTGGTACCCTATGGACAATGACTCTGACCTTATAAGCTTCTCTGACACCGACTTTGCCGGGTGTCATGTTGATCGGAAGAGCACAAGTGGAACTTGTCACTTCCTAGGATCATGTTTGGTTTCGTGGTTTAGTAAGAAGCAAAATTCTGTTGCTTTATCTACCACCAAGGCCGAATACATCGCAGTCGGACAGTGTTGTGCACAAGTGCTATAGATGAGGCAAACTCTCCAAGATTATGGAGTTAAGTTTGATACTTCCTCTATCCAGTGTGATAACACAAGTGCAATAAACCTAAGCAAGAACCCGATTCTACACTCAAGAGCTAAGCACATTGATATTCGTCATCACTTCCTATGTAATACAGCTCAAAGAGGTGAAATCTGACTTGACTTTATTGAGACTGAGAAGCAACTCGCGGATATCTTCACAAAACCCGTAAGTGAAAAAAGGTTTTGCTCACTTAGAAGAGACTTAGGCTTATGTGACCCTTTTTGAGTAAGTGAATATGCTATTAAAACTGGTTTTTCCTGCTGTTTCTGCTGAAATGGTATACCAAATTACCAAATGGTATACCGGTTCAGCAAATATAGCTGTTTATTGACCGTTGGACTAGAAACGGTATACCGGATCACCAAACGGTATACCAGATTGGTCTTTTTAACCCTTTTCTAGCTGTTTGAACACTTAATTAAGCCTATATAAATCCCTCTTTTTGTCATTTTCTTAATCACTATTCACTCTACTATCACTCTCAACTCAAAATACATTGTTAAGCTATATCTCTCTCTTCTCTTTCATCTCTCTTTCTCTACTCTCTCCTTCACTATGAGTAGAAGAGGCAAGGAGGCTATGGTTGAAAGACAACAACCATCTAAAAGAGGAAGAATGGGAGGAAGATCGGTTTTCATTAGAGGTGGCTCCTCAAGGAAACCTTATTCGGAAGGTGAAGACCGACTCTTTCGCTCACCCGAATGTCATGAAAATTGGCCTCTTTACCTTGCCCGGAAGATTGAAGAAGGACGTGAAGTTGATGTTTTCTCATTCAATAGCATTCGCCTTGAAGAAAGATTTAAGGACATTAGATAGGAACCTCTTCTTGATATGTCGGAGCCATGTTATCCAAACTTGGTAAAATACTTCTATGGAAATCTCTACTTTAGCGGATCGGAATGAGGTTTGACACTCCGCTCCTATGTGAAAAGTGTTCACATAGAGCTCTCTGTTGATGAACTTGCCCGACTCCTTCAAATTTCAAGTGATGGACCTTGTATCTTTTGGACTCCAAAGAATATCAATTTTGGAGATCTTATCAACCATGAAGAAGTCTATTCTTCTATCCTCAAGAAATTTGATCCAAATACGGCAACCGTTGTCACCGGAAGACTCAAGTTTATCCCTCATGTTATCTCATATATCATCCAACACAATTTCATCCCTAGGGGAGGAGATAGAAGTAAGTGTCTAACACCCCAAGCCTATCTCACCTTTTGTGTTTACACAAACACCCCTACTTGCCTTCTATACTTCATCATGAGGTACATGGAATCGTGTGCTCACCCTCGCAAGCACACTAATCTTCCCTATGGCCGTCTTCTCACTCGCCTTTTTCAGACTTTTGATATTGACCTTGATAGTGAAGAGGCATCTAAATTGTCTTTTCAACATATCACCTGAAATAGCTTTCACACCATTGACATCCCTCCTCCTTCCGATGTCTTTGTCGAAGCCGATGAGATCTTGAATGATGATGTGCCCCCTCCTCGTCAAGCACAAGAAAGGATACCGGCAAATCTACAAGAATGGGTTTCAAGTATTGATGAATACATGGACGAAGCCAATACTAGGATCATGGAACTTGAATTTGGACAACAAAGAATTCAAGAAGATGTGACCTCTCTTCGCCAAGAAATGAAATCCGGCTTTGATTCCATTAATTCTCGTCAAGATGGGATCCTCAATGCAATCCACAATCTATCTTTTAATCTTGGTCATCTCACTTTTGACACACCGGGAGCTACACCTCAAGGCTTTCTACGATCTTTTCGAACACCCTTCTCCGATGATTCAAGCTCCGTCTCTGCTATTCCACCATTTGACCCAAATCCTTGGTTACACTCTACCCACTTTTTGATAATGACAAAGGGGGAGAAATATATGGCAATAAAAATGGAATAAAATGATTGTAATGGAATGTTTTGAAACTTAGAATATTGTAATTTGCTCATTTCAAGTTTCAAGTTTTATGAATGTATGTGCAATTTTCTTTGATATCAATGATATGTGCAATTTCTTTTGAATCTCTATATATTGCTTCAAATTTAAGTTGCTTCATTATTATTTTTGTTAGATTTGTCATCATCAAAAAAGGGGAGATTGTTGAGGAAAAGACTTCATACACTCCAAGTCATCCATCATAATGACATAAAGGTTTTGATGATAACAAATAAAACCACTTTTGGACTAACTCTTGTTTAAGTTGTTTAGATAAGAGCGTAGCAACAAGTGAGGGGGAGTAAGCACTCAATTGGAGCACGCACACAATTCAAGTGATTGATGCTCAAAGTTAATTTCAAAGACATGAAATGAAGAATTAAGTCTTGAAGATAAAGACCAAGTCAAAATAGAAGTGTCTACATTGAAGACTGTCAAGTTTAAGTCTTGAAGATTTTTTAAGTTGTACTACTTTGTAAAATTGTTTGTTTAAAGTCAAAATTAATTTAATGCACACACACACGCATATATTCATATAGAATGACTTTAGGAGGTTAAAACAACCCCAATTCATGTGACCAATTTGATTTGGAAACCCCCAAGGTAGCCCCTCAAAGGACTTAGTTTATTTCAGCAGAAATCAACTAATCCGGCATACCAGATCCTTAAACGGCATACCGGATGATTATGGATCTCAGGAAATAGCCTACGGTAGCTTTCTGGCCCAAGCTGGATAGTGATCCAGCATACCAGATCAAAGCTGGCTATATTTTACCCTGAACCGGCATACCGGATTATGATCTAGCATACCAGATCAGTTATGACTGTTGGAATTTGACCGTTATACCTTAGATCATATAAGAAAATATGGTGAACCGGCATACCGGATTAGGAATCGGTATATCGGATTATTACTGTCTAATTCAATCCGATCTTAAGATAGCTATAATTATTAGAGCTACCTAGCTTATAAATAGACTCTTGTTCAAGGCTCTAATCACTACTACTAATCATAATTAAGAGCCTTGATCACAAGATTCACTGCAATAGCATCAAGTGAGCCATTCATTGATTGTGAGCATCAATTCATCATAAAGCCCACACACTCAAGCTCCTCTACCTCACTTAGCTTCAAGCTCCAAGGGTGGAAGGTAGCTTACACACTTACTAAGGTTGAGGTAATCCTTTTCTTAGTAAATTTTTATTATATGTGTTAATTGAGTCCTCTTGCTCGGAATCAAGATTGGTTGAGTCATCTTGCTCGAAATCAAGAGTAGTTATTAATGTTGAGTTCTCTTGCTCTCAATCAAGATTTGTATGAGTTCTCTTACTCATTCTCAAGATTCTTTTTAGTGGAATTCTCTCTATGGTGAGAGGAATGGACGTAGGTAATTTTTGGCTGAATTACTATAAATCTCTGTGTTATCTTTGTAATTTACGTGTCTTTTGTTTGCAAGAAATAATTACCGCAAGCGTACGGATCAATCGTAGCTACGGGTCGAACACAAGGAGATGTACGCCACTCTATCTTACTCACTTAAAAGCAATGCAAAGTGAACCAAATTAATTAATGTGTTGGATTAAACTAACGATAATTAAACTAACGTATCCTAACTCACAAGCATCTAGCGAAATTACGCATTTAACGAATTGAATTGGCGTCCTAACACACAAGCATCTAACTTATCAATACTAACGCGGATTTGAAGGAATAAATCGCCACAACCACACAAAAAAAAAAACAAAGGAAAAAAATAAAGCTGAGAGATTTAAAGAAGTAAACCCCAAAGGTGCTTGAACCGGACTGAAATTGCTTGCTTCTACCACACTTGAACTGGCGCTACCAAATCTGAAAAATAAATAAAAATAATTAAATTAAAATCTTAACCTAATGCTTGATGATGATAATAAATAAATAAAATAGAATTCCACAAGCATGGAATAGTTAGAGAGGTAGAGAATGAGAATAAAAATAAAAAGTGGAGAATTAAGGTCCTACTAGAATGGAGGGAATAGAGGGGATGAGAGTGAGATTAATAATAAAAATAATAGAAGAATTAAGAGGTTAAGAAGAAGAAGAAGATAAAAATAAAAATTAGAACTTGAACCAATACTCCCTTCTACCAAAGTTGAAAGTGCATGGATTGATTAGGCTTTGCATGAATGTAATTGAAGAAGCTTGAACAACTTGAATAATCCTTGCAGGGCTTCTTCTTCCAAATCTCCAAGTCTTTTCACAAACTTAGGAACTTAGACTAGAAAGCTTTCAAACTAAACTAGAATTAAGAGATTATAACCATATTGAAGACATTAATTGAAATTAAAGCTTGCATAAACTCATTACAACCATTGAACTAAGCTCATAAAATCTAACTAGAACTAAAGAAATCACAAATTAGAAGGAGAAGAAGAAGAAAACTCATAAAAACTGAACTAAAAATTACACTAAAGTTGAACTAAAATTGAACACCTTTACAGCCCAAAGCCTATGGGTATTTATAGGGAAGGAGAGAAGAAGAGAGAAGAGGGAGAGGGGCTCCACGGTTTTGGGGCTTCTCTCCTTCTTAAAACCGTGGAGGGTTGAGAAGGGTGGAGAGAATCTTCACAAAAAAAATAGTCTCCTATCTCTCTCTTTCCATTACAAATAAGCTTGAATCCCAAGGAAAATAGAAAAAAATAGAAAGAGGGAGAGATACAAAGCTTAGCTCCCTAAACCTGCTATTTTCTAAAAAGTGGACTTTTCAATTTCATTCTTGTGCTTCCTTTTCTTTACAAGAGTCTTCTCCAAGTAATGTGATCAAGGTATCTTTGACTTTTCAACCTTCCAAGGATAAGAGAATATTCTCCAAAAGATATCTATCCAAAGTCAAATTCCCAAAATACCCTTAGAAAGTTGGAGGAGAGAGAGAATGATGACTAGGATAGTGATGACTAGGATTCCACTCAACAATCAAATAAATCCCAAAGCTGTCCTTCAAAAATCGTGGACCATTGGTGATCCCTAAAAAAACGTGGAAGGCTTATGGGTCTTCCAAAATTATGGAAACTTGTGGGCCCCCCCATGTGGATGGCAGTTTTTCTCTCTCTTCAAGATTTAGAAATCGCAGAAGGGGTCCTGTACTTAACGTAAATCTCAGTCCTTGATTAGAAACACCTTCATTAATGTCAAAAGTACCCTTGGGAAGTGGCAGACAGGCTTGGGCTTGCATTCCAGCTCATTTCTGACCCATTATTCTTTCTTAGCCTGAAAAGAATAATCGCTCGCATGGAGGCCTAAATGAATGCGTACTTACGTTCTGTCACGTCCATCATGCTCAAAATTTAGTTCTCTTTATAGTCATGGAAAGAAAAATGGTTACTTTACATGTAGATTCGGACATGCAGCTCCCGATAGCCCAAAATAGCATAAAATAGCCAAAAACCTGAAAAACACAAGAAAGTACCGAAGTAAATCTATCCAATGTGGTAAAATGCATGCTTTATGCCCTAAGATTTCACACATAAATGTGCTCATCATCTTTCATTGATAACATTTTTATTTCCACAATATTTTTTATATTCCACTACCTTCACCCCCGTCTAGGTGATTTCACATTTGGTACCAACGGGGGAAATTACGGGATGAGAGAAAAATTATGAGAATACCTCACCCAGTAGAAAAAGTTATGGGGTGAGAGGGAACATTAATAGTGTACTTCACTTAGCAAGGGAGGAGTGGCGGGTACAGTGAGGTGAAGGTCATGTGGGAGTTGGCACAAGGTAGTGAAGGAAATGAGTATTTAAGGTCATATCATTATGAGTGAGTGAGTATGATGATAATAGAAGTATGTGTGAGATGCCGTCATGAGTCCATGTCACACGGGGTGTGAATATGGTGTAGACAAGTCATCAATGTGATATCATTATGAGTCCATACCACCATGAACGTGGTTATGGTGAAGATCTGAATTATGATTGTAGATTGGGGAGCTTTTCGAAGAAATCTAAGAACGATTATATTGTGAGTTCATACCATCATGAGCGTGGACATGGCATCGATTGGGTACAATTTTCAAAAACAGGAATTTTTCCAATATGATATCATGTAATTGCGACTATTGAAGATTATATATGTATTGATGTATGTATGGAGAGTGTTTTAGAGTAGACTTTACTCACTGGGCTGTTGTAGCTCACCCCTTTAGGGCACCCCTCTTCTTAGTGTGATACAGGTGGCCTAGTGATGATGAGTCTGAGAACCTATGGATATAGACGGTGTGAAGATCGTGCGATGACTGAGTTGAGAGATCCTATTCTGGACAGAATGACCTGCCCTAAAAGAAATTATAGATATTTGTATTAAAGGGTAATCTAGTGTAATGCCCGGGAGATACCTCAATATTGTAATTTATTTTTGCTCATATCTTGTAGCGCACTCTGATAGAGATGTAAATTTGACTAATGGTATTAGATGATGAGAATTAATTATTGTAATTCTGTTGTAATTAGTTTTGAATTTTCATGGCCTTATGGTCAGCACTCATGAGGATGGCACCTTTCCCTTATCCCGAGACCGGGGCATTACACATTTGTCCACTGTCAAAAGCCGAGTTTGACTGAATGCTAATCAGGTTTGGACCTGAATGCCACTTTTGGTTTTAACCGGTCAGGTTCAATCAGATGAGCTGGTGCGGTCCATATCTTGACGCCCCTATTTTCAAGTATCATGTTGTAGCACAATCAAGGAGCAAGTCATAATTTTAGTATTAGCATTAAACCATGTTCTTCACAATTTAGGATTTCAAGTATTAAGTTTCCATCAAAATTTAGATCCTTGAACTTGTGTCCAACTTCACAAAGATTCAAATCGACAATTAGAAGAAAGCTATCCCTATAACCTAGTTTGAGTTCACTTAGAGGTGTAAGCGGATCAAAGACGGATTAGATACGAATCAAATGTGATTGGATCCGGATATTCCCCGACCGGATATTGATACGGATGTGAATCGAATTCGGATTTTAGACAATCTATTTACATCTCTAACTTGTGAACCCGGACCTTCCCCCCTCCCCCCCCCCCCAACACCAATGGATTCGACTCACTCACAATCCATGTCTCTCAATTGTCTTACATGATTCTCATTTCCTTATTCTCTAGAACCTGTTGATTCTTCAAAAACCCTAAAGATCATTAGTTAATTTTCTTATTATTAATTCAAAATCTATTTGATTTGGATAAATTTTTTCCAGATTATTTAAATTTAAATCCAGATACCGATACTGATACCCTTAAACGAATACGAATACAAATGCGAATCGGATTCAGATTCTTGTTATCCATTTACATCCCTCTGTTCATTGAGGGAACCATTGCATGAGGTGTTGCTTTTTAACCATCAAATCAGTGCTAGTAGTAGATTTAGGAAAATTCTTCAATGAGTTTAAGCGGACCCTCAGTTATGTGCATCATCGATAGGAAATTTCCTTTTTCATTTTTGCCTGGATATTTTTAATCATATATTAGTGAGAAATATAACAAGGGATTTGTTTCAAAACTAAATTCTTTGGACAGCTTAGGTTAAAGTTTGGAGCTATTCAGTAGCCACTAGTTCACCCACAAAGAATCATGGAAGGTGAACAAACATCTGCATAAAGCATGCATGTGTATTCTTGTACACACAGTTAAATATAGATGGTGTAGATGCACATGTGACCCTACTACAAACTTCATTAATCCAAGGATGACATTCAGAAAAGAGAGGAAAAGAAAAAAGGATGTGTAGAAAACGTAGGACCTGTAACCAATAACTTTAGAGAAGAGAAAAGAGAGAAGAGAATATGGAAGACTGTAGACAGAATGCAACCTTGGATGAATCGAACTCCATCCCAAGCCTTCTATTTATAATATTCAAAAGCTTGAAAGACAAGTAAACAAAATAGATAAAATATACAAAATACCCTTATCGAGTTACATATCTCAACAATCCCTCTCAAGTTGATGCATAGATGTCGCACATGTCCAACTTGACTAAACTAGGATGAAACAACTTCCCAAATAGGAAACTAACTTAGATTGGGAAATTGACTCCTAACTCCTAAAATTAAAGACATAAAATAATAAAGGAAATCATAATGGACTCAACCACAATAAGGACACTCCCCCTATCGTGGTACACTTCTCAACACTCCCCCTCAAGCTGGAGTATACAGATATCGAAAGAAAGGCTCCAACTAGGACAAAAAAGAATAGAAAATCAAACTCAACACCAGTCTTGAATAGTAGTTGTAAACTTCAGTGAACCAGTAGAAATATCAGCCTAAGAACATCAACATCAGCAACATCAGTAGATAAAATGTTGTGTTAAACCATCAGCAACAAACAAAAGTGGACAATAGATAACATCAACTGCAATCCAAAAATAGCAGATAGGTAACGATGAAAAATGTTCTCCAATAATTGCGGAACATCATTTCTAATAAGGGAAGACTCGATCTTCAATACAAGGAATGAACTCGATCTTCAAACAAAGGAAGAATCAATTCACTCGCACAAAGTAGAATTTTTCTGTCGATCTTCAAAAACACCATATCATGCTTAAAAATAAAGATGGAGGGCAACAACTTTGGTCGTTACTACAGACACGAACTGATAATAAATCTTCAATAAAACAATCGTGAGAAAGGTAAGACTCTCCAATTGATGACTTGTGCAGAGCAGATAGTAATATCCAATTCCAATCTCCCCTTACGTGTAGCATTACACATGAACAAATAATGGCCAATAATCAACATCTCAAAGCACGGACATCATAATAAATCCCATAAACAAGAGCACCGCAAATAACAACCGCAGATAAAAGAATCCCAATATCAGTTTCTAACCTCCCTTTATTGGAGCCAACAACCACCATGCAAGGTCCAACCTTCAAAGAAGTACAAATCCCACATGTGTTCGGGGCCGACCTGGGCAACTATACTTCAAGGATTTTGAAGAAATGTCAGAATTAAAAGAGCAATGGCAGTTTGGTATATAACCAGCATCTCAATAATTTCCAATCTCTTCCTCAAAAACAAACTCCAACCTCAATGTCATGTAAGTACCAATTTGCCAAAAAACAAATTGATGTGATCTGGGGCCCACCAAAGCAATAATATGGTACATATGTATACCCAATGGCAATTCTATAATTACATCATGCAATCTTCAATTGATGTGGAACCCGGGTCAAAATACCAAATTTCGTTCAGGATGGACCCATCTAAGTATACATTAGGCAATAGCAAGAGGTAATGGCAGAATCATAATTTAAGTGAAATCCATATATATATATATATATATATATATATGCATAAGCAATGCCAAATTTAAGGGAGGAGTGGCAATCTGGTAATAAACCAGAATTTGCAAGGGGTCAATTTGGTAGTTAAAGAGGCAATGGGACATGACGGGAATTAAAATTATTGTAAGGGGACAAACTAGGAAGGGACAATAACTAAAGGATATGTTTGAATTAAGGGTAACAGGAGGGGCATAGATGGAATCACAAAAATTAGATAAAGACATGAAAGGAGGAGTCATCTCCTACCTCTTCATAGAAAGGAGAAGGCAGAGAACTGGAAGCAACGTATATCAAGAGAACTTCTTCATTCGACTGCCAATCACCCTGAAAATTTGGGTGGAGAATCGCAACACAATGCCATCTTGAATGCAAGCAACAAAAAGTAGAATAAGCAAGGTAAGGTTGAACAAAACATCCCTGGAACCAGATAAGGTGGTAGTTATAGTTTCAGGTCTGATTTCAAGAACATATCTCACAACTCCCTTTGAGTTTTAACCTAAAACTCAGTATATCGGGTCACCTCCAATAGAGGTAATGGTACCCCAAGCCACGGGAAGAAAGAAGATGCAACTAACAGGATCAACTCGATTTTGTTGATCAACTATTACTGCCAGAAACAAAGCACAGTAAAGTTGCTAATTCAGCAGCAAATCGAATAATGACAACTAATCATTGAGAGCAGATCGATAAATAGCAGCAATCCATAGAAGGAAATAAATCGTTACTTGCGATAGCAGAATAGCAGCGGAATAGAGCAGCAAATACATATCGATGGAGCACAACATTAGTTCTTCAGCAGAAATTAAGAGTAGCCAGATTTAGTAATCGATGCACACCCAACTTCAGGTATGATCTTCAAACACTATTTCAGCTGTCATCGAAACCAGAATGTGAAACCCTAGTTCCTCTTCTTCCTCTATGAACTAGGGTTTCCATCTTCAAACCAGAATTTAAAATCGACTCTCAAAACGGCAATCTTGGAGAGAATCAGTCACTGGTTGCCCAGCTCTGATACCATATAGAAAACTTAGGACATGTAACCCGTAACTTAAGAGAAGAGAAGATGGAAAACTGTTGAGAGAACACAAGCTTGGATGAATCGAACTCCATCCCAAGCCTCCTAATTATAATATTCAAAAGCTTGAAAGATAAGTAAATAAAATAGATAAAATACCCAAAATACCCTTATCAGGTTACATGTCTCAACACTCCCCCTCAAGTTGGTGTATAGATATCGCACATGCCCAACTTGACTAAACTAGGATGAAACAACTTCCCAAATAGGAAACTAACTTCGACTAGGAAACTGACTCCTAACTCCTAACGATAGTCCGAAATCTCGCGAGATCTCACCGAGATTTTCGATTTTTGGATTTTTCGAGTGGAGATGGCCTACGAGTCCCAACAATATACTTTCTCGGCGAGATCTCTCCGAGATCTCGGTTTAACATAGGTAAATGCCCATCTAGGTTCTTTATATGAGTGCCACATCTCAAAATCTTGGTATACAGACACCTATCTATGACAGGAACCAAGGCAGACACTTATTTATGCCTAATATCATTTAAGTAAATGTTTTTGTATTTGTATTTCATTTACTTAAGATATTATTCATAAATAAACAAATACCCCTTCATTTGAATCCAATAAAAATAGTTAAAAAATCAAATTCCAAAAGGAAAAAAAGTCAACCCCCCCAGTTCAAAAACAAAAACTAGATTTTTGACGGTAGTGCAATTTTCAACTTTCTAATGCTGGGGTTTTTCTCAAATCTAAAAATTCCATAAATCTTATTATGGTAAAACATTGCTAAAAACCAAAAGTGCGGTAAAATATTCATTTGTTTTTATGTCCAAAAAATTATTTTCATTCAGAGCGATTTTGACAGTGTTCGCGCATACCGAGTTAAGTTTGACCGGTACATAACTCTTTCAATATAAATCAGATTTAAGTAATCTTGGACTTGTTGGAAAACTTTCTGTTGAAAGCTTAGTTCCCTAAACCTGCTATTTACTAAAAAGTGGATTTTCCAATTTCATTATTGTGCTTCCTTTTCTTTGCAGGAGTCTTCTCCAAGTAATGTGATCAAGGCATCTTTGACTTTTTAACCTTTCAAGGATAAGAGAATATTCTTCAAAAGATATCTATCCAAAATCAAACTCCCAAAATACCCTTGGAAAGTTGGAGGAGAGAAAGAGTGATGACTAAGATAGTGATTACTAGGATTCCACTCAACAATCAAATAAATCCCAAAGCTATCCTTCAAATATCATGGAGCATTGGTGCTCCCTAAAAAAAAGGTGGAAGGCTTATGGGTCTTCAAAAATTGTGGAAACTTGTATGCCCCCCCATGTGGATGGCAGCTTTTCTCTCTCTTCAAGATTTGAAAATCGCAGAAGGGGTCCTGTACTTGCCTTAAATCTCAGTCCTTGATTAGAAACACCTTCATTAATGTCAAAAGTACCCTTAGGAAGTGGCAGACAGGCTTGGGCTTGCATTCCAGCTCATTTCTGGCCCATTATTCTTTCTTAGCCTGAAAAGATTAATCGCTCGTATGGAGGCCTAAACGAATGCGTACTTGCGTTCCGTCACATCCATCTTGCTCAAAATTTAGTCCTCTTTATAGCCATGGAAAGAAAAATGGTGACTTTACGTGTATATTTGGACATGCAGCTCCCGATAGCCCAAAATAGCCTAAAATAGCCAAAAACTTAAAAAACACAAGAAAGCACCGAAGTAACTCTGTCCAATGTGGTAAAATGCATGCTTTATGCCCTAAGATTTCACACATAAATGTGCTCATCATCTTTCATTGATAACATTTTTATTTTTACAATATTTTTTATATTCCACTACCTTCACTCCCCCCCCCCTCTAGGTGATTTCACATTTGGTACTAGCGGGGGAAATTACGGGATAAGAGAAAAATTGTGAGAATACCTCACCCAGTAGGGAAAGTTATGGAGTGAGAGGGAACATTAATATTGTACTTCACTTAGCAAGGGAGGAGGAGTGGAGGGTACAGTGAGGTGAAGGTCATGTGAGAGTTGGCACGAGGTAGTGAAGGAAATGAGTATTTAAGGTCATATCATTATGAGTGAGTGAGTCTGATGATAATAGAAGTATGTGTGAGATGCCGTCATGAGTCCATTTTACACGGGGTGTGAATATGGTGTAGACAAGTCATCAATGTGATATCATTATGAGTCCATACCACCATGAACGTGGTTATGGACTTATGGTGAAGATCTGAATTATGATTGTAGATTGGGGAGCTTTTCGAAGAAATCTGAGAACGATTATATTGTGAGTTCATACCATCGTAAGGGTGGATATGGCATCAATTGGGTACAATTTTCAAAAACAGGAATTTTTCCAATATGATATCGTGTAATTGAGACTATTGACGATTATATATGTATTGATGTATGTATGGAGAGAGTGTTTTAGAGTAGACTTTACTCACTGGGCTGTTCTAGCTCACCCCTTTAGGGAACCCCTCTTCTTAGTGTGATACAGGTGGGCTAGTGATGATGAGTCTGAGAACCTATGGATATAGACGGTGTGAAGATCGTGTGATGACTGAGTTGAGAGACCCTATTCCGGACCGAATGACATGCCCTAGAAGAAATTATAGATTTTTGTATTAAAGGGTAATCTAGTGTATTGCCCAGGAGATAGCTCAATATTGTAATTTATTTTTGCTCATATCTTGTAGCGCACTCTGATAGAGATGTAAAATTTGAATAATGGTATTAGATGATGAGAATTAATTATTGTAATTCTGTTGTAATTAGTTTTGAATTTTCATGGCCTTACGGTCATCACTCATGAGGATGGCACCTTTCCCTTATCCCGAGACTGGGGCATTACACATTTGTCCACTGTCAAAAGCCGAGTTTGACTAAATGCTAATCATGTTTGGACCTGAATGCCACTTTTGGTTTTAACTGGTCAGGTTCAATCGGATTAGCCGGTGCGGTCCATATCTTGACGCCCCTATTTTCGAGTATCATGTTGTAGCACAATCAAGGAGCAAGTCATAATTGTAGTATTAGCATTGAACCATGTTCTTCACAATTTAGGATTTCAAGTATTAAGGTTCCATCACAATTTAGATCCTTGAACTTGTGTCCAACTTCACAAAGATTCAAATCGACAATTAGAAGAAAGCTATCACTATAACCTAGTTTGAGTTCATTTAGAGGTGTAAGCGGATCAAATACGGATTAGATACGAATCAGATGTGATTGGATCCGGATATTCCCCGACCGGATATTGATACAGATATGAATCGAATTCGAATTTTCGACAATCTATTTACATCTCTAACTTGTGAACCCGGACCTTCCCCCCTCCCCCCCAACACCAATGGATTCGACTCACTCACAATCCATGTCTCTCAATTGTCTTACATGATTCTCATTTCCTTATTCTCTAGAACTTGTTGATTCTTCAAAAACCCTAAAGATCATTAGTTAATTTTCTTATTATTAATTGAAAATCTATGTGATTCGGATAAATTTTTTTAAGATTATTTGAATTTAAATCCAAATACCAATACTGATACCCTTAAACGAATACGAATGCGAATCAGATTCAGATTTCTGTTATCCATTTACATCCCTCCGTTCATTGAGGGAACCATTGCATGAGTTGTTGCTTTTTAACCATCAGATCAGTCCTAGTAGTAGATTTAGGAAAATTCTTCAATGAGTTATGCAGACCCTCAGTTATGTGCATCATCAATAGGAAATTTCCTTTTTCATTTTGGCCTGGATATTTTTAATCATATATTAGTGAGAAATATAACAAGGGATTTGTTTCAAAACTAAATTCTTTGGACAGCTTAGGTTAAAGTTTGGAACTATTAAGTAGCCACTAGTGCACCCACAAAGAATCATGGAAGGTGAACAAACATTTGCATGAAGCATGCATGTGTATTCATGTCACACACTTAAATATAGATGGTGTAGATGCATGTGTGACCCTACTACAAACTTCATTAATCCAAGGATGACATTCAGAAAAGAGAGGAAAAGAAAAAAGGATGTGTAGAAAACGTAGGACGTGTAACCAATAACTTTAGAGAAGAGAAAAGAGAGAAGAGAATATGGAAGACTGTTGAGAGAATACAAGCTTGAATGAATCAAACTCCATCCCAAGCCTTCTATTTATAATATTCAAAAGCTTGAAAGACAAGTAAACAAAACAGATAAAATACCCAAAATACCCTTATCGAGTTACATATCTCAACAATCCCTCTCAAGTTGATGCATAGATGTCGCACATGTCCAACTTGACTAAACTAGGATGAAACAACTTCCCAAATAGGAAACTAACTTAGATTGGGAAACTGACTCCTAACTCCTAAAATTAAAGACATAAAATAATAAAGGAAATCATAATGGACTCAACCACAATAAGGACACTCCCCCTATCGTGGTACACTTCTCAACACTCCCCCTCAAGCTGGAGCACACAGATATCGAAAGAAAGGCTCCAACTAGGACAAAAAAGCATAGAAAATCAAACTCAACACCAGTCTTGAATAGTAGTTGTAAACTTCAGTGAACCAGTAGAAATATCAGCCCAAGCACATCAACATCAGCAACATCAGTAGATAAAATGCTATGTCAAACCATCAGCAACAAACAAAAGTGGACAATAGATAACATCAACTGCAATCCAAAAATAGCAGATAGGTAACGATGAAAAATGTTCTCCAATAATTGCGGAATTTGATTTCTAATAAGGGAAGACTCGATCTTCAATACAAGGAAAGAACTCGATCTTCAAACAAAGGAAGAATCAATTCAATCGTACAAAGTAGAATTGTCCTGTCGATCTTCAAAAACACCATATCATGCTTAAAAATAAAGATGGAGGGCAGCAACTTCGGACGTTACTAAAGACACGAATTGATAATAAATCTTCAATAAAATAATCTTGAGAAAGGTAAGATTCTCCAATTGATGACTTGTGCAGAGCAGATAGTAATATCCAATTCCAATCTCCCCTCACGTTTAGCATTACACGTGAACAAATAACGGCCAATAATCAACATCTCAAAGCACGGACATCATAATAAATCCCATAAACAAGAGCACCGCAAATAACAACCATAGATAAAAGAATCCCAATATCAGTTTCTAACCTCCTTTTATTGGAGCCAACAACCACCATGCAAGGTCCAACCTTCAAAGAAGTACAAATCCCACATGTGTTCGGGGCCGATCTGGGCAACTATACTTCAAGGATTTTGAAGAAAAGTCGGAATTAAAAGAGCAATGGCAATTTGGTATATAATCAGCATCTCAATAATTTCTAATCTTTTCCTCAAAAACAAATTCCAACCTCAATGTCATGTAAGTACCAATTTGGCAAAAAACAAATTGATGTGATCTAGGGCCCACCAAAGCAATAATATGGTACATATGTATACCCAATGGTAATTCTATAATTACATCATGCAATCTCCAATTGATGTGGAACCCGGGTCAAAATATCAAATTTCGTTCAGGATGGACCCATCCAAGTATACAATAGGCAATAGCAAGAGGTAATGGCAGAATCATAATTTAAGTGAAATCCATATATATATATATATATATATATGCATAAGCAATGCCAAATTTAAGGGAGGAGTGGCAATCAGCTAATAAACCAGAATTTGCAAGGGGTCAATTTGGTGGTTAAAGAGGCAATGGGACATGACGAGAATTAAAATTATTGTAAGGGGACAAACTAGGAAGGGACAATAACTAAAAGATATGTTTGAATTAAGGGTAACAAGAGGGGCATATATGGAATCACAGAAATTAGATAAAGACATGATAGGGGGAGTCATCCTACCTCTTCATAGAAAGGAGAAGGCAAAGAACTGGAAGCAGCGTATATCACGAGAACTTCTTCATTCGACCGCCAATCACCCTGAAAATTTGGGTTGGGAATCGCAACACAATGCCATCTTGAATGCGAGCAACAAAAAGTAGAATAAGCAACGTAAGGTTGAACAAAACATCCCTGGAACCAGATAAGGTGGTAGTTATAGTTTCAGGTCTGATTTCAAGAACATATCTCACAACTCCCTTTGAGTTTTGACCTAAAACTCAGTATACCGGGTCACCTCCAATAGAGGTAATGGTACCCCAAGCCGCGGGAAGAAAGAAGATGCAACTAACAGGATCAACTCGATTTTGTTGATATCCATAGAAGGAAATAGAATCGATAAATAGTAGCAATCCATAGAAGAAATAAACGTAATCGATAGCAGAATAGCAGCGGAATAGAGCAGCAAATACATATCGATGGAGCACAACATTAGTTCTTCAACAGAAATTAATAGCAACCAGATTTAGTAATCGATGCACACCCAACTTCAGGTATGATCTTCAAACACTATTTCAGCTGCCATCGAAACCAGTATATGAAACCCTAGTTCCACTTCTTCCTCTATGAACTAGGGTTTCCATCTTCAAACCAGAATTTAAAATTGACTCTCAAAACGGCAATCTTGGAGAGAATCAGTCACTGGTTGCCTAGCTCTGATGCCATGTAGAAAACTTAGGATCTGTAACCCGTAACTTAAGAGAAGAGAAGATGGAAAACTGTTGAGAGAACACAAGCCTGGATGAATCGAATTCCATCCCAAGCCTTCTAATTATAATATTCAAAAGCTTAAAGACAAGTAAATAAAACAGATAAAATACCCAAAATACCCTTATCGGGTTACATATCTCAACACTCCCCCTCAAGTTGGTGTATAGATATCGCACATGCCCAACTTGACTAAACTAGGATGAAACGACTTCCCAAATAGGAAACTAACTTCGACTAGGAAACTGACTCCTAACTCCTAACAATTAAAGACATAAAATAATAAAGGAAACGGACTCAACCACAATAGGGACACTCCCCCTATCGTGGTACACTTCTCAACAGGATGAATATAATGTACACTTGGCTGTAGAAGAAGTGAACTGTTTTATTGTGGATGTATACATTAAATATGTACTTTTTCTTTTCTCTGGACAGATTTACAAGATGTCTATAGTCACTATATAATCAAATCTACAGTGAAGGATGGAGAGAAAAAAACCCAAAAATTGTATGCAAGTTGTTTTTATGAGAGAACATAAGTTGCCTTGAGATAGTCTACAATTTCTGCACTCTCAAACATTTTTACTCCTGTGTTTGGATCTTCTAAATATGGTACCTGTCCAACAGTTAAAATTTAAAAGATAAAAGGATACCACATCAAATAATTTACTAACATGAGAATTCAAAAGGCAGACCACAGTGAAGTTGCGAGAGAACAGTATATAAATTTCTTTAACATTAAGAAAAGCAGAAGACCTGAAAATGTCCTGCTTTCTGATAAAGTATCTGACGTTTTGGGCTGCCACGAGCACAACTGCAAGACAACTTGATATTAGTAAAACAATGAACAAAAATTATAGATCAGTTTACCTAGGAAGCAAATATGTCTCACTAAGTTGATTGATTAAATTCTCATGATTCAAAAGGTAGTAAAAGTTGGTGGGTAGATCCTCAACTCATGCCCTACAAGCCTGCTCAACTTAGACCCTTTCTTTATCCGTTCAAATTTCTGTTGGGATTTAAATCACAAAACAGAACCACCACAAAGCTAAAGGTGGATCCCAGTAATGCCATCAAGTTAGGGTCAAGGGGTTGCAGCTGATCCATTTTGGCCTGAACAGCCCCAAAAATGATCCATGAAGTATCTATACCTCAGTATGTAAGAAACTAAGAATGCATTAAGCATGTTCAAAGTATCCAGAAACGGTTTATGCCTGCATCATCTCTGAAACCGGTCTCTCAACCATCAACAATTACCACCTATAGCCCAAGCCACTGTTTTGTCCATTGCCTTTGCAAGCATCACTAGCCAGGTCACAAAAAGACAACCAATACATCTGAAGCAGGTGAAGCAGACACATAAAGTGGAACAGGAATATATCCAAATTTGAAAAGATCCGAACATCTGGAACATCTTTGGATACTCGAATCAAATATCCATTGGACATCTAATCACTTTTCAAGTTTTTCCAAATGGAAATCATAATCAACCTTCAAGGATTCATATTATTATATCTAATTGCTTTGCTTTTCCTATCGAATAAAAAAAGGGCATACCCAGTGCACGAGGCTCCCACCACTGCGGGGTCTGGGGAGGGTCATAATGTATGCACCCTTACCCCGGCTTTCGCAGAGAGACTGTTTCGAGACTCGAACCTGTGACTGCTTGGTCACAATGGAGCAACCTTACCATTGCACCAAGGCCCGCCCTCATGCTTTTCCTCTCGATATGCTAACCAAATACAAAGTTTGATATGGAGTATCTGCTCTATGTTTGTTCAGTTTGCATCCCTTAATCTTGGAGGCCAAAAAAATACCTGCGAAGTATGTGTGGTAACTCTAACTCAACCAGAAGTTCCCGTACAACTTTGCAGAAGGGCGAGGCCTGAGAAGACATATTACCATTTCATATCATGACTTCAAAGAAATTATGCAAGCTAAAACTATGTCATAGAATGGGCAGTTCATAAGACTGGAAGTTTAAAACAAATTAGCATTTCAATTTAGGAACTATGAAAAATATTTTATCATCTAACCTCATAGGCCCATAATTCAAGTGGTTTAGGAGGCAATTTTGAAGGAATGTACGATGATCCCTGCAAAATAAACAGGTTCAGTAAAATCTTATAACTAAAAATAAAGACTGTAAATTCTAAAAAACTTTGAATAAAGGTATCCTTTTAGTAGTTACTCCAACCGGGGCCGACTTTTTAAGTTAAAACTCTTCCCAAATATATTTCTCAATGTATTAGATCTTGATATAAATCAGATCGAGTTAAGCTGGATAAGAATATCCCCTAATTTAATCAAATAAAGATCCAGTCTAACTGATCTGTTTATAATTGGATCAGATTCTGATATACTGTGGCCTGATCTGATAACAATCTGATATATGAGTACAAGATGAAGTGGCAAATGCATGGAAACTTTTTGGGTTGCCTGCTAAACTGCCATTAATGGTGCATTGCCACTTTGAAGATAATTTCCATAAGATTCGTTTAGAACTCCCTAAACTTCTAATATGTTTTCAAGTTTGTGTGATATCGTCCACTCCATATTTTTGACAAGTTTTCTCCAAATAGTAATAGTGACATGAACATCCCTCAGTTGTCTCCAGAACCTCAGTTATAGTTATTTTAGATACTTCTGCTTTGTCAAACAGCTTCATTGCACTTATCCTTTCGCCACCTCCTACAACTTCAATGTTTACAAACTCTTTGAAGTAACAAATAATTACAAACTTGGACTTCAAACTTATTGGATGCCTATGCATTCTCATTAAAGTTCTTTTGAGCTAATTGTACCATAGAACTGGTCTGTCAGGATTCTTTAATTCTGACCTTTCCCATATTTTCAAAATTCATAAACATGTATATCCAAGCTGTAAATAGTTCCTGATACTATTAAGTTTTAGCCAAGGATGATGCAGCCCCAAACCCTAAATTCAAGAAGAAAAGGAAAATTTCTTTTATGATGCCACAAAATGCCCTTCAGGCACCACCATCCACTGGCTAATTTGGGACCAGCATTAAGCAGGCAGCTGCTACAGAAGCCCATATTATTTATTTGGTGGTTATTAGTTAAATTTCTTATGACCCACCCCAGACCTCGCAGTGACGAGGGCCTCGTGCAATGGGTACGCCCTTATTTTTTTATTTCATGTCGTAATTGTTGATTCTATAATTTTGGGAAAACTGGTTGTTAGTGTTGTCTGGGTCCTAGCTTAGAAGTAGTTGACTGTGGGTCAAACTGGTGTACCTGTCGGCTTTTTTTCTGGGACAAGTTTAGTTTTAGCTTTTTAAGGGTCTATTTGGTTGTCTGAATTGGAAAAGAAGCATGAGGTTTCTACTATCAAGTCCATATATAGGGATTTGTTTTTGGATAAACCAAAAAGATATGAAGATCTTTTTACATAATTCCACCCCCCCCCCCTTTTACAAAACCATAGGCATGGCAAGGTAAGCCTCTGTTCTCTCTTATATACTTCATACTTCAGTCACTACTCACTGGTACTTTCTTCTCTCTCTCTCTTCAGTTACTACTCACTTATACATAATTTTTTCTTTTCCAATTTTAACCCATTGGTTAAACATTACCTTCATTCTGCTACCCTGATTTATCTTCTATTTTCTTCCTGTTTACCTTTTTCTTAATCTGTATAAACCAGAACCCACTAAGAAACCCTAATTACCAGCACTAGAAGCAACTGACACCAAGTAAACCTAACCCATTCTACATTCGTTTATTTCATGCAAACCTTCACTTTTCTTGACAATTAACAGTTCTCCTCAGTGTAATTTCTTCACAGTGGTCTGCAACCACTCCAACAAATAAGCAGTTGGAATTGAGCTGTATGTGAGCACAAACAGGAACTTAATAATGTCAATTCATAGGAGCTATGTAATTGCATTAGTTGTTTCTTTCTTTGTTTATTACTTTGTCAATTTTTCACTGAATCCATCATATTGTTACTCCTTTTTCAGTTCCACCAAAGCCCATAATTTGGTATACTCATCCCAACAGCACCCTTGAACTTAATTTGTGTGGTTAGACTATTTGGTGTCCGGTAAACATAAAAATACCAGTCTTAGTCGGCTAGCCACCAATATGGTTGGTTCATTTTCATGTTGCAGGGATTGGAGTGAGGCCCAAGCCAAAATGAAAGAGGTGCCCTGGTACTGTTGTGATTTGGAGAATGATAGCTTGTCAATTGACAGAGGCCTAGGCTTTTATTTATAACAGAATAGAATAGGTACAAGTACAGTACTGCCCCTAGGACAATTCTACCCTTAACATATTACAACACCCCCCCCTCAAGTTGGTGCATAGATATCGAACATGCCCAACTAGCATACAATTGGATGAAAAGCCCTAGTACTAAGTCCTTTAGTAAAAACATCAACTAATTGATCACCAGACTTGACAAAAGGAACACAAATAACACCCTGCTCTAACTTTTCTTTGATGAAATGATGATCAATCTCTACATGATTCATCCAATCATTCTGAACAAGGTTATGAGCAATACTTATGGCTGATTTACTATCACAATATAGCATCACAGGGAGGTGACTGCAACTCCGAAATCCTAGAGAAGACTCTGAAGCCACAGCAACTCACAAATACTATGGGCCATAACACGAAACTCTACTTCAGCACTAGATCGAGCAACCTCAGCTTGCTTCTTGCTACGCCAAGTAACAAGGTTACCACCAACAAAGGTACAGTAACCGGATCTCAGACTGCCGGTCATCAAGAAAACCAGCCCAATCAGCATCAGTAAAAGCTTCTATACGCATGTGACCATAGGAAGAAAAAAGCAAGCATTTTCCTAGAGCTGACTTTAGATAACAAAGGATCCGAAACACAGCTTCTAAATGTGTAGAATAGGGATCATGCATAAATTGGCTAACCAAACTTACAGCATAAGCAATGCCTGGCCGAGTATGTGAAAGATAGATCAATTTCCCACCCACTCTCTGATATCGGCCTTTATCAACCGGCTCACCATCCTTACTCTTGAAATGAACTTTAGCCTCAAGAGGTGTATCTGTAGGTTTGTAGCCTAACATTCCACTCTCTGATAAGAGATCAAGGGTCTACTTCTTTTGAGACAAGAAGATACTGCGAGTGGAGTAAGCAACCTCAATACCAAGGAAATACCGAAGCTCTCCTAGATCTTTAATCTCAAATTCCTTTTCCAAATAGGCCTTCAGATGAGATATTTCAGTAGGATCACTTCCAGTGAAAACAATATCATCAACATATACAATAAGAATAGTAATGTGATCACCTGGTTTTCTGATAAACAAAGTATCATTAGCATTGCTTTGCTTGTATCCAACTGAAATCATAGCCTTGTGAAAACGACCAAACCAAGCCCTGGGAGACTGCTTCAGTCCATATAATGCCCGCTTCAATTTGCAAACTTTTTCTTGTGTTTCCTTGGAAGAAAAACCAGGAGGAATCTCCATATAGACTTCTTCCTCCTCACCATGGAGGAACGCATTCTTCACATCCAATTGTTGCAGTTCCAATCCAAAGTTAACAGCACAGGAGAGGATAACTCTAATAGTATTCATCTTTGCAACCGTAGCAAGTCTCTTGGTAATCTATCCTATTGGTTTGGGTAAAGTCTTTGGCAACCAACATGGCTTCATATCTGTTCATTGTTCCATCTACTTTCTGTTTAATTGTAAATACCTACTTGTACCCCACATGTTTCTTTGTTGGAGGAAGAGAAACCAGCTCCCAAGTGATCTCCTCTCATCAAGCATAGCATTTTTCCAACAAGAATCTGCTAGAGCCTTCTGCCAATTGTGAGGAAGGAAAACAGAAGACAAGGAAGAGACAAAAGCATAGTAGGAAGGTGAAAGAGATTTATATGAAACAACATTAGAGATAGAATGTTGAGTGCAAGACCTAATTCCTTTTCGAATAGAAATAGGTAAGTCAAGAGAAGAATTACTATCACTATGAGAAAAGAGATTACAAGAAGGTGGAGTAAAACCTAGGTCAGAGGTTAACGGTTGGCATGACACAGTGGCAATGGTACTACTTGCTTCCTTCAAGGACAACGAATATGTGTACGGACATACACCTATAGAGGTCTAGTCTCCCCTTGAACAGGAAGATCTCCTTCTCAACCACAATATCTTTTTCAACAGCCTTATCCTTAGCCTAAAATATTTGAATATCAAGAGGAGCAACAAGTGGCACATCTTCCCCATGGAGAACACTCTACCCCTGAAGAGGTGTTGATAAAAATAATAGGTTTCAAACCCATGAAAAACAACATCCATAATTACCAAAACACGACGAGAAAGAGGATGGTAACACTAATAACCTTTCTGTGTAGCAGAATAGCCAAAGAAAATACACTTGAGACCTCGGGGATCAAGTTTCTCATGAAGGTGATAATTACAGGCATAGCAAACACAGCCAAAGGTTCTTAGAGGAACAATGAAGAGGAGGGGCCTAAAAGCACATCAAGGGGGCAGTGAAAATGTAAAACGCGGGTAGGCATCTTATTAATAAGGTACGCAGCAATGAGAACAACCTAGCTCCAAAAACGGGCAGATACACTCATAGCAAACATAAGGGAACTTGCCACTTCTAACAAGTATCGATTTTTGCATTCGGCAACACCATTCTGAGCATGGGTATCAACATAGCTGGTTTGATGAAGGAAACCCTGATCAGCGAGGTACGATTGGAATGGACCTTCCATAAATTCCTTGTCATTATCAGTGCGAAGGATTTTAATCTTTGTATCAAATTGGGTCTGAACCATGCGGTGAAACAACTGAAAACAGCGAAAAGCTTCATTTGTATGGTGTAATAAATAGACCCAAGTAGTGCGAGTGTGGCAGTCAATATAAGTGACTAACCAACGATAACCAAAAAGAGAAACATAACAGGTAGTGCCCCACACATCTAAATGTATTAAATGAAAAGGAGTAGAACTTTTATTATTAGATATAGGGTAAACATGACGAGTTTGCTTGGCAAAAACACAAGCATCACAAAAGAAACTATTTTAGTTACAACGCTGAACTCAACTAGGAAAAACTTTAACTAAAGTACTAAGAGGAGGATGACCAAGACACCTATGCCAAAGATGCAACTTGGACAGAGCAGAGGAGGAGAAATCAAATTGATGAGCTTGTGTGTTGATGTTGGAAGTGGAAGGAGTACCATTGTTGAGCAAGTATAAGCCCCCATGCACTTTACCATTGTGAATCGTTTTCCCCGTCTCTAAGTCCTGAAAGACACAGTGAGAAGGAAAAAAAGTGACCTTACAATTCAAATCACGAGTAAGACTACTAATAGAAAGAAGATTAGTAGAGAAATTGGGAACATGTAACACGAAAGATGAGGAGAACAGAGAAGAACACTAGATTTTGCCCTTTCAAAAGACAATGGAGAAAGTATCATCAACAACCCTAACTCTGTCTTTACCTGAACCCGTAGAGTAGGAAGAAAATTGATTGGAAGACCCAACCATATGGTCAGTGGCCCCTGAGTCAATTATCTAAGGGACGGATACAATTGAGGCGCAGTGATCACTGAAAGAAATACCTGAGTGAACAAAATTGGAGTCGAATGTGACTGGCACAATGGTAGCAAGGGCAACAGATGGTGAAGGTGAGAAAGAGGGCTCTAACTGGGTCATTAGACGCCTGAGAACCTGCAACTAGTCCTGTGATAAAGAAGCACCCATGGGGGCAGCATCAAATGACTCAGTATGGTGTGCATGGGACTGGTTGGAACACCCCCTACAATGACCACGGGAAGAATTGGTGGGACGACCATGGAGTTTACAGAAATGTTCCCTGGTATGGTGCTCTTTACCATTATAATCACACTTCACAGCTTCCTTTTCATTGGAAGAACGATCGCTAGAACGTGTGAAACCACCTCGAGACTGTGATCCAGAGCCTGAATCTAGAGCTGATCACTCCTAGGATATGGGTTGAAGCATTGCAGTACGATGGCTGTCTTCTAACTGAACTATAGCATATGATTGTTCCAGAGAAGGAAAATGATCACGATTGAGAACATGAGCAAGTATCTGATCATGCTCCATATTGAGACCTGCTAAGAAATCATAAACATGAAGTTTGTCTTCGCACTTCTTGAAACTAGTAGCATTTGTAGAACAAGTGGCTTGAAAGTCTTCATAGAAATCCAACCCCTGCCATATACCACGTAACTCACAGTTGTATTGAGATAAAGACATCTCCTTCTATTTGGTTTCATGTATTGTCTTCCTCAGTTTATAAACCAGGGCATCATTCCCAACTTGAGAATATGAATCCTTGGCAGCTTCCAAATCTTTGAAGCGGTATCCAATAACAGATAACCCCGTGCAATATTAGGTTGCATTGAATTGATAAGGACGGACATTACCAGAGAATTATCAGAACTCCATTTTTTTAAAAGAAGGACTGGGAGTAGTAGGCTTCTCAGATTCACCTGTTAAATACCCAGAAAAACCACAGGAGTCGATGACAATAAGCAAGATCGAGACAACATCAAGTAATTGCTCGCATCCAACTTGATAGAGGTAACAGGAATGAAGGAAAGTCACTATGACCCATTCCATCAGTTCCAGTGGATGCGGTTGTGATGTCAAACATGGCTTCTGATCTCAAATAAATCAAAACTTCAGAAGATTTGAAGGAGAAGAACTTCTACCACATGCTACAGTAAGGGTAGCAACTTGAACAAACTCAGATGGCTTGAAAAAAGTACTCCAGCATCCTCTTCTCCACAAACAATAAACAATAGAATATAGGATCCCTCAAACCATATTTAAGAAAGGTAGGAGGGATCAGCAAAGGGCATGACCTTTGGTGGGAAGAAACTCTAGCACCCAGGGATGGGTCTCCTCTCGGTTCAATGGGAGAGAAAATTGAGAGAGAGAGAGAGAGAGAAAGGAGAACGAGAGGAAGAGAGGGCGAGAGAAAGAGAAGCCGAGAGGAAGGGGAGGCCGATGCTAGGAGTTGCGTAGTTTTGGTATTTGGACCCCACAGGGATCCTTGCTCTAATACCATGTTGTGATTTGGAATGATGGCTTGTCAATTAGCAGAGGCCTAGGCTTTATTTATAATAGAATAGAATAGGTACAGTACTTCCCCTAGGACAATTCTACCCTTATATGTTATACCCATATTACAATAGGTACAATAAGAGGAGGAACAAGAAATAACCAAAGTTAGATCTACATAAGTAAAGAATGAGCAGTAGGGGCTTTAGATTCCATGGAACTTGGATTGAGTTCAGATTTTACAAATACACAATATTACCAAATTCAGATATAACCAGGTACTCATAAACATTCAAGGTTTTTTTGGGAATCACAAGTTGAATAGTCTATTTCTTAGATATTCTCACAATAGATGATCCAGCAATTGAATAAGAAAGAAGACACAAACTAAGGTGAATTACCTTCCCTAAACGACCAATCATGGCAAAGCCCTCAGTCAAGGTCTGCAATAAACGTGTAAGAGTAAGGTTGAAAAAAATTTTACACATTAAATAAGACTAGACTATATCTAAAGGCACTAAGCTACTCATAGTCAGTTTAAAGAGAAATCAAGCTTACAGTCAGTAACCCCAAAGACAACATTAAGGGGATAGTTCCATCACCTACACATAAGCTCAACAACAGACAAAGGTTAAGAGAGAATTTGAAGATAGCAGGAAGAGGCAAAACAAATTGAATTAGTAAAACACAAAAAAGAAAAGGGCGAACCCAGTGCACGAGACTCCTGCCACTGCGGGGTTTGGGGAGGGTCATAATGTACACAGCCTTACCCCTGCTTTCACAGAGAGGCTGTTTTCAGACTTGAACCCGTGACCACTTGGTCCCAATAATTACATATATTATTTTTTTTGAATAAATAAAGATTTAACATTTGGGAAAATTACATATATTATTAAAACTAAATTATATGTATATATATATATATATATTAGATGGTAATGATGAGGGCACACCCTTGGTAACCCCATTAAAGTAATAATAAAAATTTGGGATAAAGAACAGTACATGGTCACACAGCGCAGCGTGTACCTGCGCCAAGACACAGCTGCACGCGAAATGACCGCTCACCCATGGTCCTTTCCGCCTTTCCAGGGGGGTGCGCTGGTCATTTCGCGCGTGGCTGTGTCTGGGCACAGGTACATGCCACGCTGCGTGTATGGTTAGCGTTCCTTTTCCCTAAAAAATTTACATGAAAGGATTACGTCTTTTTTAGCATTAGTTTCACCTTATAGGACTAAGGAGTCTCAAAGGGATGCATTTAACCACAGAATTAAATAAACGGAAATGAATATAAGCGAACACACCATATTTGCCAACCAGATACTTGATTATGTCATCTGATTCATACATTGCAACACCTGTGTTAGGATCTACCTGCAATTGAAGAGAAGTTTTAAAACAAGTTAAATCCAATTTGATTTACAATATCAAATTATGAACTAAAGAGAGAAAACATGGTCATGCAAGAAAAGTGTATTTGAATCCAATGACGAAATAGAAGATAGGATCCAATGAAGATTGTTAGTTTGATCATCTGGTCTAGTAACTTACAAGAACTAATCACTCCTAGTAAAATTTCACTAGGTTATATCTCAAACTGTTTGTACGTATAATAGATAAAATATATAAGAGAAATTTATCTGAAAATCTGACCAAGGCTAGGACAGATCAAGAAATAGGTTGAGGACATGAAGCATTGGAGTAATAACGTGAGAGTTGTAAAGCATAGCTGAGAAAAAATAGGTTAAAAGCAAAAACCTACCCAGTAGTTAGCCATTTTCTCATATTTTCCTTCCAGAGTAGTTGAAGTTACTAAAAAATATTAAGCTATTCAGAAGTTTTAAATATTTCAGTTTCCAATTTGTTGAAAGAAACTAATTCTGATGCATACTATTTTAGAACAGTTATAACTATTATTGATCCTATGTTGTCATTACATGCTTAACAGGCTTATCTGTGTTGGTTAATAATATATCTATGTTTTTTTGAGAACTCTCCATCTACTAACTAGAAATAAAAACTTGGTTTTACATACAAGGCAGGCAATTCCTTTGGATTATGATTTCTTATTCTTATCAAATTTTAAAGTAGTGAGAAGTAACTCATTATGGTAGATGTTATCAGACCATGTACGGAAACTGCTTCTTTCCACCCATCTGAAAAACTTTTGGGCGAAAATTTGGACCATTCTTTGGGCAAGGATAGTAAAGAACATCAAGATCCAACACGGCAACAATTTCTCTGACCTGTAATACAGACCTAAAGAGTCAGTCTACACACACTACAACAAAAAGGAGAAAAAAAGAATAAGAAGCAGTGACATGCCAGTAATCAAAGACATTGTTTTGCTCCTATAGCTTCACATCTAAGAATCCATTATTGACATCCACGGAAGCCAAAGACAAATATTTAAACTAATATATCCAAAATAAGGAAGAAATAAGTGATGAACTTCAGGTCCATCATCTGCAAGAATTCATTGACCACCATATCCTACATTGTTCCCACCAACTTGCAAATCAAAAAACATTCAATTGGTTGGCAATTTCTGGGTGGGGTGTGACCAGAAACTTAGATAATAGCATCTTAACATTCTGATAGAGTTAGACATGGGGCTGTAAAGCATAAGGTTAGCATCCAAGAAAAGGAGTTCACACTCGGGCAGCTACAAAATAAAGCATTAAGTCAGGATTTGAACACATCCAATCCTATATATAACCAACAATTTCAACTGTCTAGATTCCAACATGATGAATTGGTGGCAAGGATTGAGAGATCGGATCTTTCTGGATTCAGCTGGGATCTGACAATTTAATCTTTAAAATCTTGATTAGAGGACACATGTATGGGATGTCTCAAGAAAAAAAGAAAATGAAGCAGAGGCAAAAAAAATGCTTCAAAACAGAAAATTATTTTTCAGAAAATAAATAGAAACTGCTTGGGATTTGATTACCTTCCGACAAAATGGACAGCTGTAGTTTCCATGTGGCCCACGAACACCCATATTTGAGGAAAGCAAAATATGCATTCAGTCTCATTTCATCACAAATAAACCATACATTAAAATTTACAAAAACAGAACCATGTAATAAGGAAAATGATGTGAAACCAAGCATTTAAATCGACTGATACCTCCTACCTCCAGTGAGAGCTTAAAGTACCTTTCAAATTCATAAATCTCAATAGGATTCTCCGGACGTGGGCCTAATTTTGACGTCTCTTTTAGCCTGAAACCTGTGTATAGTAGTAATCAGGAACCAAGTCAGAGGATCTTCCCACCAAAGTTCTAAAACTCGGTCTTGACCAGGTCGAGTTTTCTGAGATCTCGGCGAGACAGTGCATTTTTTTTTAATGTTTCGGTGGGCATATGGCCATAGTTGGCTCCGAAACTTTAAGGTAAGCTTGTTTTAGGCTTAATAAACATATTTAAAGGTTCAAATTGAAGAAAAAAAAACACTCAATTCTTAACTCCCAAGTCCCAATAATACAATACTATAACTCCATGATTACTGAGGAGGTCGAGATTTCACCGAGATTTCTCAAAATATTCGAAATCTAAGTCGAGATTTTTGAGATTTGACATTTTTGTGTTTCGTATGCTATCTCGTCTTGACTAGCAAGAGTTTACCAAGATTTCCAAGATCTCGCCGAGATTTTGAACTATGCTTCCCACCTGATCTATGTTTCTATAGAATGAGATTCAATCACAATTCTCATTCTTGAAAATTTTTCAACAGGGGAAATGCAAGAACAGTTTAGATCCTTTCTTTTGGTTTTATTCAGGAACTAACAAACTATTACTACCAAATAACCAATAAAAGAATAGTAGGGTTTTTTTATATATCAGTAGATACAACTGTGGTTGACATACACATCTCTGGAATCCATTGACGGCAAATACTAGTGAAGTCACATCATTTTTTTTCTTTTTTCTTTTTGGGGCCAAGGGAAGGGGAGGGAGAACCAGAGAACATCACTAATATAAAGACAACCGAGGCAATTAATTTACATCTGTCAGAGAACAAGCACCAAAATGAAAGAGTAATTCACCAATCAGCAAGTGGCACATATTCATAAGTCATGACAGCTCGACTGCTGGGGATAACCATTGCCTAATCAGTTATATATGAATTCCAACATGATGACCCATTGACAACAAAGAAAACGAACTTAAGATATTTTTCTACCTTACAAGTCAGTGAGGTCAAGTATAGAAAAAGCTCTGTCATGGATAGAAATGGAACCCCTTGTATTAAAGTTTGCACTTTAAAGAAACATAAAGAGAGAATGGAATTAACTTTAGGTATTGTATCCATTGTATTCTTTCAAGTTTAATTTATCAACTCTTTCAGGGTGAAGAAAGATTTCTGATCTCACATTGTAAGGATGATGAATTACGCTTACATCCTGTTTCTGTAACTGCTTCATTGGATCAGATGAGAAGTTCAACTAGGTAGATACCAGCATTGTTGTTCTTGTTTCCCCTTTTCACCTTAAATCCTCCGTTTCTATGTTTCCTTTTTTTTTCCCTTTTTTTTTTTTTTTTTTTGGGGGTGGGGTGGGGAGGTAAAGAAGTTTACTAGTCTAAAAGTCTACTGGACCAAAAATTACAAGGGTGTCCTTTCAACCTAAGACACAGGAAGGAATAATATCACTATTTCAAATGCTTGATGGACAGGGAATCCATTAACTGGCCATCTAAAATATTCCAAGCCAAACTCAACTGTTTGGCCCCCGTGTATCGGACTTTTCCTTTTTATCATCCACTGCCAACCGTCTTCCAAAATACTGAATTTTCAACTATTTTCCCAAGCATAATTGAGCTCAACAGCAAAATGGTTTTTCTAGGTGGTTCACCCACATGCCAGGTGCTCTTCAAGTAAATAAGCAAAAGGAAAAACGAATGAGGACCAAAAAGCTCCTTAAAAACAAAATGACAGACACAAAGAGCTTCAGGATGGCCTCAGAGGAAGAGACTGAACAAAATCAACATAAAAGAATGCAGCATCGAAAAGGAGGTGGTAAATACCCTTTACACCGTACTTGGAGGAAAGACATTGTCCTCAAAATACTGCTAATCTTTTTTCTATCCAAAGACTCCAAAGAGCATGCAAAATATATCCCTCACAAAATGCAGCTCCCAACCAGGAGCAGGTAGTTAACAGCTCTCTAGACCACACCTGAAGCAAAGACAAACTCCTCAAAAATCCTGCTATTCATTTTTCTACCCTGAAGCTCCAAAAATAGCACGCGAAATACATCCTCCACAAAATGAGTCCCAAAATCAATGGACCGAGGATAACTGGTTGATTCAAGATCCAAAGTGTGAACAGAAAAGAAAAAAAAATGGTTATTATCAATGAACTATCTCCAACTGACTGATGCAGAGCAGAACCACAGAAAAAAAAACAATCTGATGGGGACATCATGCTGCACCATTACCGGAGGCCCTTTGTGCACCACTACCAGAGGCACAGGAGACCGCCACGGGGCCAGTTACTATGGTTCGACGATGCTTTCAGAGACTTCTAGAGGGCTGTTTAGACTTCTAGGGTTATTTTGGTCTTTTTACCTTAGGACTTATGTTAAATAAGTGAAGGGCGTTTTGGTATTTTTATTTATTTATTTCTGCAGTTTTTGTTTCAGCCTTATAACTTATGTGAGGGTACTTTAGGTACTTTGGTTATGTATGTGGGTTTTAATTAGATTAGGGGTATTTCTGGTATTTAAATTGTTCAGTTTTATTTAAGTTGTATTGAGACTCTGTTTGGAGGCAACGAATGAATGAAGAAAAGAAAGATTGCAAGCAGTTGCTGCAACTCCCTCCTCCTCTTGTGACTTCTCTCCCTCTCAAAGGTACGAACTATCTCCCTCTCATCTCTTCCTCCTCCTTTCTTTCTCTTCTCTTCCCTTCTGCCCTACGGCTCTCCTTTCTCTTCTCCCTTTCCCCCCCTACTGCTGCTGTCGTGAATCCCAATTTCTCCCTGCTGCTGTCAAAACCCCCCATCCCTTCCTGTCCCTTTGCAACCGAGACAACCCAACCACCATCTCCACCACTCCCCTTCCATTCCCACAGTCGTAGTCCCCTTTTTCCCTCCCTGTCCTTGTAACTGAAGCATTCCCAGCCCATTAAAAATTATTCCCTCCATTCCCCTCCCTCTCTATTAGCCAAAACCCTTTGTTTCCCCTTCCTAAACCAGTCCCTAACCATCCCTTCCCCATTTCCAGACTTCTCCTTGAAACCCTAACCCCAACCTAACCCCTACAACCCACCCATTCTTTAAACCTAGAAACAGAACTTTATTTTTGATAATGTTTGCATGGCTTCTCATTAATTTCAAACCTGAAACAGTATTTATTTTACCCTAGTTGTGCTGTTTTGGTATTGTGTATGTTTCTAATGCTCCTTTTTAATGGCTTCTTATCTTATATGGACTGCCATGCATGCCTATTGAATCCTTGAATGTAATGCCATGAATTTACTTGCCTAGCCTTGTGGATTTAACCATATAGGTTGCTAGAATTGATTCCTAAGACCTATTGGTGTGCATTCATGTGATTTCTATTGATGATTGCCATTAGTAAATTCTGCTCTTTTATGTCTCATGTTGAATGTGGCGTTGTGCGAATTCCAGCCCTTGCCTTAGGTCCCCACTAGGGTGTTACACTTGTGAACCTGTCCTATTGTGGGATTCCCTAGCTTCTAGGGTTTGTCCTGCATCACAATCTTTGTGGGGTCCAAGAGGGAGGAGCCTAGGTCAGAGGATCTATGAAGATAAAAGAAGTCAAGTGGCTAAACAGCAATTTTTATTATTTGTTTTGCCTAAAATCTGGACAATATGAAGCATTTTCAGAGTTTTGGGCTTAAGATTTTTGTTTGGGGTTAAATTTCAAGTAATCAAACTAAGTACGATTATCGCGGTATATAATGTTTCTTCTAAATAGGCCTCAAAATCTTATTCGTTCATTCTTCTTCACTATTTTTTATTTCATGAGGTAGGACAAACATCCTCTGCTAATGAAAGGAACATTTACCCTTTTGTGGTTAACAGGTAATGGAAGCATGATGACTACCAAAGTAACAAAGGCACCATCTTACCCGCAATTTCAAATGCATATTCGCCCGGTGAGATTTCAGCAGGAGACACAAAAGATGCAGAATACCTGCCAAGATGAATTTTCCAGTACGAAAACTTCAGGAACATAACTTAAAATGATAAGTAATGATTCTACAGATGAATCTTGTCTTCACGAGAACAACCTCCATATAATAAAGAAAGAAAGGGAAAATAAATTTTCAAAAGATAAGAGGAACGGATACATTAGATAAACAAATGCAAGAACAACCTAACCCACCCACCAATCAAATTCTAAAACAACAAAGCCTTGTATTACGTACGTGGATGAGCCCGGCTTCCCTACCTTTGATAATTGGCTTTAGGGAGAGAAAATAAGAAATTCACGAGAGAGATTATACTTCTAGCATGTTAGGACAAGGGAATTAAGAGAGTGGCTGGTCTAATAGAGGAGACCATGACCTCTTTACTTGGTTGAGTAACAGATTAGGATTCAAAGACCCTTCTCTATTCGTTAATCTTATATATATATAAGAGTTACAATAACAGTAGTTATCCATATCTACTGATCCTTCCTCTAACTTCACTCTAATTACCCTCACTTCTCTCCACTACTCATAACTATGTCGCCACATACTACAAGAACAGAAACTACAACATTTAAACTCAAGAACAGTAACTAAAATATTTTAACTCTTACGTAACTACTCCCTCCTAAATCGGTAACAGCCTCATTACGTACATAACAATCCATCCCCCATGGAATCGTCATTGTCCTCAAGGACAATGAAATTAAGGAAGATAAGGGTCCACCCGATCCCATTTCTTAGTAGAGGAAAACCCAATAAATGAAGCAAGAAGTGCACGACTGTCTTGGGCGATGGCCATCTCATGACTTGCTGACCTAACCATAGGGCAATGACATCACCTTTTTTGCTAGTACTTTCATGATCTGCATTGCTTCTTGCGATGGCCATTTCATGACTTGCAGAACTAGCCATAGGGCAATGCCATCACCTTTTTCCTTCTTGCGATGGCCATTCTTTTTCTTCTTTGTTTGCTCCGGGTGCTTCGTTGTTGCCACTTCAATTGGTAGCAACTCAATTGCATTGGTTACCACCTCTTCTTTTGGTCTGTTCACCTCTCTTGAGGATTCTTCTATTGCAAGGTCGTTGACTTGATGTGCACGATCCAAGTTTGTCTAACAACTCAGTAAGCTTTCACATAATTTGTTGTTGCCCAACGTGAAGTGAACTTACAACGCCTTTCTCTCATCCTTGGCTCTGATACCATTTCTTATGTATGTGGATGAGCTCAACTTCCCTATGTTTGATAATTCGCTTCAGGGAGAGAACATAAGAAATTCACGAGAGAGATGAGACCATAACCTCTTTTCTCAATGGTGTAATAGATTAGGATTCAAAGACCCTTCTCTATTCGTTAATATGCTATATATAAGAGTTACAATAATAGTAGTTATCCATAACAACTCACCCTTCCCCTAACTTCACTCTTATTACCCTCGCTTCTATCCACTACTCACAACTATGTGGCCACTTACTACAATAACAGAAACTACCCCGTTAATAGAAGCTGCATGTCTTCGCCTGCTCCCGGTTCATGGTGGAATCCATTGAATGCGTTGGTCAAGCATGGGATTACGGCTGAAAAGTGGAGGTTGGTCTTCGATCGAGGCAAAGCAGCGAAGAAAACTAAAGGTTTTTAGCGCCCAACAAAGGTTTAGAGTTGGGGCTTTCACACTCAATAACATTAACTAAAACATTTAAACTCAACTACTCCCTCCTAAACCGATAACAGCCTTGTTACATACTTACACCTTGAAAAGGAGCAGAATCAAATATTCAAGTTCTTGGTCAAATTCTATAACAACAAAGCCTCAAAATGGAGCAGAATTAAATATTCAACTTCTTGGTTTCATCATTTGACCATTTCCTACTAGATTAACCAATATATCGAGTTGGTTAATCAGAATTAGACATCCACTATCTCAACCCTTTAGGTAGCCGGGAAAAGAGAGAGAGAGAAGGATAGAAATGTAATCGAATTATACCCAGAAACGAAAACTCCGGTTCCGAGACGAAATATCAGAGCCAGAGAAGCTCCGAGAATGTCTAGAATCTTGTCAGGACGTACTGCAAAACGCTTCGGCTCTGGAGGATTGAAATTGGGAGGTGGTGACAGAATCGGAGAGGAGGACGCAGAAACACCTTCTGTGCCGACAGAGGCAGAGACAGAGGAAGAAGGTACGGCTGCTTCTTGAAATTCCGCTGCGACTCTCCAAGAGAACCTTCCTTTAGATCTCTTCAGAGTGAGAGGTGATCGGGAAACAGTCAATGGTCGGAAATTGAGCACTCCTGCCATGGTTCTCGGGTAGTCTGAGGCTGAGGTGACCAAGTGTATGCAGTAGAGGGCTGGAGCTAAAATCGCTCAACCGTCGATATGGCCTTATCTTTAATTATCACATCTAACAGTTCTGTTTTTTTTTTTTTTTGGTAAGACATCTAACAGTTCTTAATTGCAAAAAGAAGCCTCCATACCGAACTTCCAACTTAAGATGGTAAAAGATCTCTCCCCCACCAGACAAATGGTTAAAAAGAAAAGAAGAACCATGCCTAGTCGCGTGGCTCCTGTGGCCAAACACAGGAGTGTGCGAAATACCACCCCATCTCTCATGAAATCAAAATTCTCGTTCATATTGATGTTCTACATGTTCTCATTGACCCTTGCATTGGAGCAGGAATTATGGGACGATCTCCTGGCCATGGTAACATTTAGAATGGATAGAGATTTCTCTCCCCACCTTTTTTTTTATTTGATGAAAAAAATACAAGATTAGGTCTACATGTGTTGCGTCAAGAAATTGCCTGGTGGTCCCTTCGAGTGTCGTAACCTGCAAAAGGACGTGGGTGACAAGGGAGAACCAGTGTGGTTTCGACCTAGGACTCTCCGATGCCTAAGTTAGATCTCTCTGAGCAAACAGATGAATAGTTAGAATTCAAGATGAGTTAATGGGATAGAGGACCTTCGTATTTATAGTGGAGTGTGGCGGTGTGGAGAGTCCCAGTTGGTGACGAGTAGTCCTCGTAGTAGATAGACGTTCCTAGGTAATACGATTCCTCTCTTGGTTGGTTGCTCTCCTACGGGAGATAGAATCCCAGTAGGGTGGATGTTCCTGGTAGATAGACATTTATACGTCTTAGTGTGTTGGATAAGGTCCTTGGTGCTTGAGTCCACCTGGGACTATGTTGCTGGTAGACGGTACCCTATACCCATGAGATGATGTATATCTTGTTGTTGGCGGTAGCAGCCTGCGTATAGTACCTGGACTAAGTCGTTGATGGTAGTAGCCCGTAGTTCCTGGACTTGGTCGTTGATGGTAGTAGCCCGTAGTACCTGGACTTGGTCCTTGATGATAGTAGCCCATAGTACCTGGACTTGGTCCTTGATGGTTTTTTGTCTTCTGGGCTAATCAAGTGAAAAGTAAGGTGGTCGGGCTTGGGATGGCCTTCCCACTTGGGCCGGGACATGTGGCGGCTCACGATTGGCTAGCATAATTTTGGGTTTATTACTTGCCCCCCACTCTCTTGGAACAGAGTGTTCAAAAGAGTAGTTTTCCTATTTTTGTGTTAGTAAGGGGCTTGTTGTAAATAAGCCTTCTCCTTCCTTGGTCACATTCCCTCGACCCTGTCCCGATCACTCGGCCTTCGATCACTGCTCTCGTTCTCGCCTGTTCATCTGCTCGTCCACTCGGTCGTTGCCCGCAGCCCGTTGCCTGTCGCCTGCAGTCAGTCGCCCTCTCGCCCGTTGTTACGGCTTGGAAAATTTTTGAACCGGACCCTAACCCGAATCCAAATGTAGGTCCGGAACCCGAAGTCATAGCACCATGTTCGTTATGGAATATCGGTTAGGTGTTCGAGCAGGTAGAAGAGGAAGATGAAATCCTTGCGTCAATTCGACATCTGCCGATAAAACGACAGATACCTCCCCCGTATGGTTGTGGGATCCACACACAGATGTACAACTCGTGGTAAGAGATCCTAACTCTATATTAGGTGTTTTAGTATTATAACTAAGTCTGTGTGGGTTCGCATACGGAACGCATCGACTTTTGGGTGTTCCGACACGAAGAAAACAAAGACAGAAATCCCAGGATGATGTGCTAGTCGATTGCTGCATCAACCAGAGATTTTAGCCACGACGAATTTTGTTCCTAGAGAGGCGTGAGACACAGTATTTTGAATCGGGGATCTCGCCGCCGCGTCCAGATTAATGGCTTGGAATGTTTTCTCCAACATTCTAGGATCCACGGGGCCCACAAAATCCAAATATCTGTGCAAGGATCGGCATAAGACATAAACAAACAAAACCCCACTAAATGACAAATTTAGCAATTAGTAATAGAGTCGGTTTATGTAAGATATTAAGTAATTAAACAACTAAATTCCATCTAAACCCCACAAACTGACTCATGTTTAATTTAATAAAGAAATCAAAACCTATCTAATCTAATGCTCTACACTATTCTAACCGACTTAAAATTTAAAGCACTAAACCCACAAACCGACTTATGTTTAATAAAGAAATCAAAAACCTATCTAATCCCATTTAATCTACACTATTCCAATAACCCACTTATCCACTTACACTGTTCCAATCGTTTGAACTAAAACAAAAGAGAAGAGGAAGAAAGGAAAAGAAGAAAAGAAAGGAAGCCGAAGCAGAGATTGTTGGAGCAATCGGCCCTACTCCAACGTAAAGCCCTCTCCCTTATTAACCAATACCACCCTAATCCCCTTCCATGTTTAACCCTTCTCTGAATTCATAAATTCTTTTATTTCTCTTTCTTGTGATGGAATCGATTAAGTCCATCCCTAGCTTTCCCACTTCAAGGTAAATCCTAATCTTGGCTATAAATGGTCTAATTAATGCCGAACTCTTACACCTACTGCGGGTATTCAAGATAAAGGGAGTCTTGTTTCAGCCATAAGTGGCTGTGATGCCAAATCAAAACAAGGACTGCGACTATGGCTTTACCCACTCTAATTTTACCCAATTTTCTCTGATATAATCAAATCATAAAGTGGGCCCAGCCTATAGAAATGATCGTGGGAGCATTAAACCCCGAACAATTTGGGAAAAATCCGGCCAAAATCCCATCAAAATTCTGTTTTCTTGTGATTTTTGGGCTGATGTGCATCTTTGGTCGATGTCCTGGTCGATTGGGTCATCAACCAGAGAATGCTACTTCAGTTTTATGCCTATTGATAACTCTGGTCGATGTCCCAGTTGATTGGACCATCAACCAGAGAATATTGCCTTAGTTTTTACACCTATTATAATCTCAGGTTGGTGTCCTAGTTGATTGGTTCGTTAACCAGAGAATAACTGTTTCAGTTTTTAGCTACTACCATCTCAGGTTGATGTCCCGATTGATTGCTGCATCAACTTGAGATGCTGTTTCACTTGTGAACACGTCCTAGACCTTGTCTAACCTTACCACGAGGTAACCCTAGGACTCCACACAAGTTTTTTATGCTTTCTAACACCGGATGTGGTTAAACGTTCGTAGGACTTCACCTTTTGCTCATCAAATCGCGCCAACCACCAACACGGAACATAACCCGACATCACCATCGCAATCATAACAAGGTAAGTGGGGGTAGGCTTTGATTGTTTTTAAGAACATTTAATTAAATTTTTAGATACAATTGTCAGTAATCATTTGCATGTGTTATTCCTATTTTATTTATGATATTTATTGATTGCATTGTCCATAACTTATAGTTGTGAATGATATGATGTGGAATGGTTGGCAATGCGAATGCTTATGATAGATTAGATGCCGTAGTCGGCTTGGAAACAAGAGGTATGGTGTGCCGTAGTATGGGATGTGGGAGCACAGTACACCTCGTACTATGCCATTTAGATTGCATATGGCTAGGAATGTCATTCCTTAATGCTACAACCCTTACCAACAAGGGTTCAGGTGTTGGGTGATCATAGCTCCCTGTCACTGAGGAGTGTGAAGCATGCCAGGATGAGGTCCTAGCTATGATTATCGGGGTCTACCCATGGAAAGGTATATAATACCAACGATCACTGTGGGCTCCTTACAACACTTGAGGTTACGTCTCGGGGAGGTTAAGAAGGACCCGAGAACGTTTCCTGAGTTGTTGGCGTAGCACGGACCCGACTTAGGCATTTATTTGTTAGGTGAAAATTAAGATTAAAATTGAACCCATGCATTTAGGATTCATGCTTATGTGTGTGTGGTCTATCCTTTACTTGCTAGGCTCAGTGGAGCACACCCCTGTGGAATATTTTCTTTAGATTGTCTTGCAGATGGATGTGATAGTAGTAGGAAGCTTTACCTTGAGGCGAAGGTTGACGACCACTGTGAATGTGATGGTGCAGACCCAGAGGGTTATGACCCCAATCATGCAGACGATTAGGGTGTCCTTGGAGAATAAGGACTGATGATGTGGTGTTATCTTTATGTTCTATTTTGCTAAATACCATCCTTTTTTGTGGATGAGTTTTCACTGTTTATATTTTAGAATAGTTGTGTGTTGGCTCGATGGTCGCGAACATGGGGATATCGAGCTGTTGGAACTCTAATGTAAATAATATATATAGGACTTGTAAATAATTACTTTCCCTGCACTCTGATCGATGTAACACTTATTATCTCGATATTGTGTAGTGCTTGTGATGTGTATTTACTGCATCTGGATCCTCGAGGTCTCCGAATACATTGGGTATTCAGATCAGCCATCGAATCCTCCCAGGGGAGTTAGGGGTGTGACAAGATGGTATCCGAGCGAGATGCTCTATTTACACTCAAAAGCGGAAAATGAAAGTAATATGATATAAAGCCAAAGAAATAAAATTTTTTTTTTATTAAATAACATAAATATAAATGGGGGTAGAAGAACACCATAAGAGACTAGCTAGGTGCAAAAGCCAACAATATATTATAATCCAAGATCATAAACTTTTATATTTATATTTTCTTGCATATAATAAAAGAAAAATAAAATTAATTACAAATAAAAGGCAAAAGAGGATAAAACACAAAAAAAATAAACTAAGAAATCCTAAAAATCCTAAAACCTAGATCTAGTCTTTAACTGTATCTTGCGAAGGCTGATGTAGATACGAGTTAACCTTGAAGCGAGCATCCCAAAAGTCTAACCTCCACTCCACAGTACCCATTCCGCCATCCAGACCTATAAAGCCCTGCTTCATCCTAGAGGATGTCTCAGTAAGCCTAGTGCCCAAAATGTCAAAACAGGCCATTATATCCTGCCAACCATAATCCCCAATCGGTGTAGGTCATTGTGATGACAAGGCCCCAGCACGACCTCTAACCCCCTGAAGCAGTCCTTCCTCCTCAGCACTACCGGCCTTGTCAAATAATTACATTCTTTTCAGAGTGCATTGTTGATTGGCTCTGTTCACTCTCCATCTGTCGCCTTAACAGTAAAATCAACTCTGAGCATTGAAATGCTCATAAACTTTGAGTTTCCTGAGATGTTCAGTATTTAATCACCTTTCCATTCTCCACCTTCTTCACACGATAGGTACCCCATTTTGAGAATTCGAGTAATTCAAGAATCGATCCTCATCATATTCACTCATTTCTTCTTCCTCACCCTCTTCCTCCTCTCTTGAAGCAACATATGGATCATCCTCAGATAATGAGGATGCTGATGAAGACTGTGTTGGTGGTTCTTACTGTTGGCATTTACTAGCCAAGGTCTTTCTTGAAGCACCACCAGCTCTACTTGAATACATGGCTACAAGAAAACAATAGGTGATAAAAAATAAAAAAAAAGAGTTAGAAGTTTCATAAAAATAAAAAAATAAAAATAAATACATGTGTGGGTGTGGAATAAAAAATAAATACATATACAACTTACACATGAATGCACGTACACAAATGAAAAATGATAAAGGAATCACAATGATATATAGGTCATGAACAAGAAGGAGACATAAATGATACAAAGGACAAAGGAAAACTAACATTACAAAGAGTTCCAAAAAAAAAAATACCGATATGACGACATTCATGAGCTGAATAATAGCTTGAAATGATAATCAACGAATCATAGATATCTACAAACCTAGTTGTAACATAATTGAACCCTGACAGCCAGGGGCTACTGCGTAGTTGAAAAGGGGAAATAGAATACCTACAGACTCAAACAACCAGTATCGAAACCTTACTCCATCCATGGTAAGACCAAATCCAATGTTTAAGTAAAGACACGAGTAAACATTCCTGCTTAACCCTGCCTCATAATCCTCCTATCCAAACATTTTGATTATAGCATTCAAATCTTAAACCACACTTTTGTGCCGCATGTATCCCTGATTGATTCCATTCCAATATTTGGAGAGTACAAATACTGTCCCAATATATGAAATATATCGAATCTTCTTATTACATCCAAGTAAGAATATATTTTCAAATTTTCTTTTCAGTAAGCGATCATGGTTCAAACTCGATCCGACAAAAATCTTCCTCGTGAAGCGTGTCCTCCTATCATTCATCCACTTCGACATCTTGATGAACCCATTGCTTAGAACATAGAAATTTCGGCCTCCTCTACAAGAATACCTGAAGATCCTCCTACACCTGTACCTGAGGCCCCTCCAGCTCATGCACCTGCACCTTTCCCTGCTCTGACCGCTAGTGAGGTAGCTGCCATCGTAGCCAATGAGATGCAATTCATACAACAGGAACAACGAGCCTTCATGCAAACTATGAGTGCCCAATTTCAAGAAGTAATGCAAGATAAGGAAATAATCGGGACACCTAATCCTACCATGTTTACAACCCCCATAGCTCCATCAGCGCGTAAAGCTCAAGAAGCTATTACGATCATAGGAGATATGATGAAAGATTTCCAACAACAACAAGGATTGTTCATGAGCAATACAATTGTTGCGATGCAACGACTTCAGCAGCAGTTCATGATTTGCATAAATGGACAAATTCAAGCTATACAATAGATGCAGGCCGTACTGGGAAATTTTCTTGTATATGACACATCGCCTATGCTCGACCAATCTGAAGGATAAGTAGTTGAGGGCGTAACACAACAAGGGTCTAAGAAGAGACCTATGACTTCACGAGAGTTTGGAACACCTAGTAAGGCTCCCGAAAGACCCTATCTTGATTCAACTCCAGCATGCCCTGACGGAAAGGATGAAAATTGACTCAGTCAATCGGTAAGGTTCACAGCTACATCACAATCGTCTAGTGCGAACATTTATTGTTTCGACTGCAACCAGTTGGGGCATATGTCCAGGGCTTGCCCATATCGTAAAGCCAAGCACGGGTCGCAAGTATACGTTTCCCATATCGAGCAGCTACAACAGGACACTAGGCCAGAAATAGGTCAAACTTTTCAACCCCTTCGACCAACTACAATTCAAGAAAGTTCTCAGCCCATTAGGTTTGCATATAATACACGACCCTTTGGTCCGATCCGATGTTATGAATGCAATCAAACTGGACACGTATCCAGAAACTGTCCTGCCTCAAGCCAAGCTACAACAACTGCTCCGTCCCCTCAACCGACTACACTTGTCTATCTGCCTACTGGACCTAGCCACTGCTATACGTGTAAACTGTCCAAACACATGTCTAGAGATTGTCCCCATCGCAGATTTTGTGCACCACGGCGAGTTCCACCTATTGCTCAACCTTACTAACCCCAAAGTAACAAAGTTCAAGAGTAAGACTGTGCCTTGACCACGGAAGGAACTGAGATAAATCCGGTTGTGATGACAGGTACTTTATCCATATCATTCTCACCTGATCGAGTATTAATTGATTCGTGTACATCACACTTTTCATTTCCACTATTTTGCGATAAGATGAATGTGCCCTAGAAGAACTTGGGATACAAATTTATGGTTAGCACTCCTGCTGGGTATGCTGTGAATCTAAACGAAGTGTATGAGTCTTAACCATTAGAAAATCTTCGATTCGTATCTAGATTCTAGAGGGTCGGTGAGAGACCAAGACAAGTAATTAAGTCTCGATAAGGTTATATAATCGCAAACCAGATAAATAGAATATTTCAGGCTGAATTTAAGTAAGTTTAAAGTGTACCAAGCAGTGGGTGGTAAATAACAAAATCTAAAAATTAAATAACGGGTGTCAAGTATAGCCAAGAACAGTCGAGAATGGAAAGAGATCAAAATCGAAGGACTTTTGACGAGACCTTACTCAACAATAGGTATGAGTGGAGTAATGGATCATCTAACGTCCCCTTCATTATTGGGAGTGAACAGTAGGGATTCCATCAATATTCCAATTCATTCTAAAGTTGAGTTAGGTATTGAAGAACCACAACAAAAGCCTTCATAAGAAAAGCCGTGTAGACAAGGCAGTATAGACTTTTACCCTATAATCCCAAGCTGTAAGAAACATGGATTAGTGGGTGAAATACACGAGGATAGGTTGATCAGTTGATTTCTTGGAATATACATTTGGAATTCGTTTCCCTTTAGGCTCTTATATTAGGTAGAGCTTTAGGTCAACCAAACCCGGGTGTGATTTAGATCACTAGAGAATTGAACCTTGGTGGTGCAATCAAAACAAAAAGAGTTATACCAATACGGGACAAAAAGATACTATGATGTAATCACATCGAATCAAGGAAAGTTTGGGTAACAAAAAGATAAAAGGAGGTCAAGGTATCCTCACCTACACGGATCCCCGGAGATGTCAAATTTTGAGGATGAAATTTTTGTAAGGTGGGGAGAATGTTACGGCTTGGCCAATTTTTTACCAGAACCCTAACCCGAATCCCAATGTAGGTCCGGAACCCGAGGTCATAGCACCGTGTTTGTTATGGAATGTCGGTTGGGTATTCTAGCGGGTAGAAGAGGAAGATGGAATCCTTGCATCAATTCGACATCTGCTGATAAAATGATAGATACCACCCCTGTGCTGATAGTATTAGGTGTTCCAACATGAAAAAAATAAAGACAAAAATCTCAGGTTGATGTGCTGGTCGATTACTGCATCGACCAAAGATTTTAGCCACCACGAATTTTGTTCCTAGAGGCACGGGACCCAGTGTTTTGAATCGGGGATCTTGCCACCACGTCCCGATTAATGGTTTGGAATGTTTTTCCCAACATTCTAGGACCCATGGGGCCCATAAAATCCAAATATCTGTGCAGGGATCGGCATAAGGCATAAACAAACAAAACCCCACTAAATGACAAATTTAGCAATTAGTAATAGAGTCGGTTTATGTAAGATATTAAGTAATTAAACGACTAAATTCTATCTAAACCTCACAAACCGACTCATGTTTAATTTAATAAAGAAATTAAAACCTATCTAATCTAATGCTCTACACTATTCTAACCGACTTAAAATTTAAAGCACTAAACCCACAAACCGACTTATGTTTAATAAAGAAATCAAAAACCTATCTAATCCCATTTAATCTACACTATTCCAATAACCCACCTATCCACTTACACTGTTCCAATCGTTTGAACTAAAACAAAGGAGAAGAGGAAGAAAGGAAGCCAAAGCAGAGATTGTTGGAGCAATTGGCCCTACTCCAAGGTAAAGCCCTCTCCCTTATTAACCAATACCACCCTAATCCCCTTCCATGTTTAACCCTTCTCTGAATTCATAAATTCTTTTATTTCTCTTTCTTGTGATGGAATCGATTAAGTCCATCCCTAGCTTTCCCACTTCAAGGTAAATCCTAATCTTGGCTATAAATGGTCTAATTAATGCCGAACTCTTACACCAACTGCGGGTATTCAAGACAAAGGGAGTCTTGTTTTAGCCATAAGTGGTTGTGATGCCAAATCAAAACAAGGACTGTGACTATGGCTGTACCCACTCTAATTTTACCCAATTTTCTCTGATATAATCAAATCTTAAAGTGGGCCCAGCCCATAGAAATGATCATGGGAGCATTAAACCCTGAATAATTTGGGAAAAATCCAGCCAAAATCCCATCAAAATTTTATTTTCCTACGATTTTTGGGCTGCTGTGCATCTCTGGTCGATGTCTTGGTTGATTGGGTCATCAACCAGAGAATGCTACTTCAGTTTTACACCTATTGATAACTCTGGTCGATGTCCTAGTTGATTGGACCATCAACCAGAGAATACTGCCTTAGTTTTTACACCTGTTATAATCTCAGGTTGGTGTCCCAGTTGACTGGTTCATCAACCAGAGAATAATCTTTCGATTTTAGTGCGCCATCTCAGGTTGATGTCCCGGTTGATTGCTGCATCAACCTGAGATGCTGTTTCACTTGTGAACACGTCCTAGACCTTGTCCAACCTTACCACGAGGTAACCCTAGGACTCCACACAAGTTTTTGATGCTTTCTAACATCGGATGTGGTTAAACGTTCGTAGGACTTCACCTTTCGCTCATCAAATTGCGCCGACCATCGACACAGAACATAACTCGACATCACCATCGCAATCATAATAAGGTAAGTGGGGGTAGGCTTTGATTATTTTTAGGAACGTTTAATTAAATTTTTAGATACAATTGTCAATAATCATTACCATGTGTTATTCCTGTTTTATTTATGATATTTATTGATTGCATTGTCCATAACTTATGGTTGTGAATGATATGATGTGGAATGCTTAGAAATGCGAATGCTTGTGATAGATTAGATGCCGTAGTCGACTTGGAAACGAGAGGTATGGTGTGCCGTAGTATGGGATGCGGGAGCACTGTACACCTCGTATTATGCCACTTAGACTGCATATGGCTAGGAATGTCATTCCTTGATGCTACAACCCTTACCAACAGAGGTTCAGGTGTTGGGTGATCATAGCTCCCTGTCACTGAGGAGTGTGAAGTACATCGAAATGGGGTCCTGGCTATGATTATCGGGGTCTACCCACGAAAAGGTATATAATACCAACGACCGCTATGGGCTCCTTACAACAGTTGAGGTTACGTGTCGGGGAGGTTAAGAAGGACCCGAGAACATTTTCTGAGTTGTTGGCGTAGCACGGACCCGACTTAGGCATTTGTTTGTTAGATGGAAATTAAGATTAAAATTGAACCCATGCATTTAGGATTCATGCTTGTGTGTGTGTGGTCTATCCTTTACTTGTTGGGCTCAGTAGAGCTCACCCCTGTGGAATATTTTCTTTAGATTATCTTGCAGATGGATGTGATAGTAGTAGGAAGCTTTACCTCTAGGCGGAGGCTGACGACCACTGTGAACATGATAGTACAGACCCAGAGGGTTGTGACCCCAATCATGCAGACAATTAGGGTGTCCTTGGAGAACAAGGACTGATGATGTGATGTTATCTTTATGTTCTATTTTGCTATTTGCTAAATACCATCCTTTTTTGTGGATGAGTTTTCACTGTTTATATTTTAGAATAGTTGTGTGTTGGCTCGATGGTCATGAACTTTGGGATATCGAGCTGTTGGAACTTTAATGTAAATAATATATATAGGACTTGTAAATAATTACTTTCCCTGTACTTTGATCAATGTAACACTTGTTATCTCGATATTGTGTTGTGCTTGTGATGTGTATTTACTGCATCTGGATCCTGGAGGTCTTCGAATACATCGGGTATTTCGGTCAGCCATTGAATCCTCCCAGGGGGTTCGGGGCGTGACACCCGTTGTCTCGGTTACTCGCCCGCTCACCCGTTAGGCCTCACGCCAGTCAGCGTCTCACGCCTATCCACGTGCTTCACACCTTTCTCGTACCTCATGCCTGTCTCATGCCGTTGGACTGGTGCCCATCGTGCCTCGTGCCCATTGTGCCTCGTACCCATGGCCTTAAGCCGATCTCGTGCTATTGGTTTTGCACCCGTCGCCTAGCGCCCTCGGCCTCACGCCTGTCTCGTGCCCATTGGCCTCACGCCGATCGTGCCTCGTGCCCTCGGCCTCACGTCCTCTCATGCCGTTGGCCTCGTGCCCATCCCCTGGCAGCCATCGTGTCTCATGCCCTCGGCCTCACGCCTGTCTCACGCTTGTCACCTCACACCCATCTCGAGCCATTGTCCTCGCACTCGTCACCCCGCACTTGTTAGTTGCCTGACTTCGCAGCTTATTCCTGTGTCGCCTTGTGCCTTGTCTTTGGGGTCCTTGTGTCTTCAGCCTCTTTGCTCGTAACTGAGGCCTTTCAGGTATCGCCTCGGCCAAAAAATATATTGTTTTTTTTTTTCTTTTTCCTTCTTTTCTTCTTTCCTTGCTTTCGCCCAAAACTCGTCACCCCTCCTTTTTTTTCCTACTTTTTCTTCTCCTTGCTCACCCGTGGCCCATGGCTGATCGCTCCATGGCCCCTTGGCCATGGGACCCCTCCTTTTTTGTATTGACTCGAATTGGTCTTTTGCCACAGACACATCTTTACTCGAACCTTGACCTCGACCCCTTGTGAACTTTGACCTCAGACCTCGGACCTCGAACCTCGACCTCGGACCTCGACCTTCTTAGTACATTTTCCTTGCATTGTTGCTATCGTCCACTACGAATACCTTTACCATTTGGTCTCTATGACACTTCCTTGGTTGTGTGTTTGTGCATGTGGCCGTACATTACTGGGGTGTTTAGCCTGGGAGCCGAGGAGTGTTGCCCAAGTAAGTCCCCCTTCTCCATGACTATGTCTAGTGATTTTGATCCTGACACCTCCCATGAGGGTTGTGCCTTTGATGGGCCGACCTCTGGCTCATCCAAGTCCTTGTCTGCGTCGGGCGTGGACACTGTCCCTCCTTTGCCTTCTCCTTGGCCTACTTCTAGTGGTAGGGGAGGATGCCGTTGATAGTCCTGGCCCAGATGGTAGTCCTCCTAGAGATGATGTTGGGGTGGCACCCCTGGTCATAGACCCCAATAGTAGGATGGGACGGTTCTTGAGCATCTTGACCGCATCGAACTTGGTGTCTTTTCATCAATTGTACCACATACCTTTTGAGATTTTCCTTCGCACTCCTGGGGGAGTTGATCGTGCCTTCTCCCACCGAGTGGATGATGTCTGCCTTTATCAGGTTTCCTTCTCCTACAACCTGTTTTTTGGATTTCTGTGGTTGGATCCTCACTCCTTTGTGTATTTCTCTTCGTCATTTATGTATATGGCCAACAGGCCTTGATGGTCGTTAGACCTTGGTGGCCTTGCGCCTTGGTGATCCCTGGACCTTGGTGGTTGTTAGGTCTCAGTGGCCTTGCGCCTCAGTGGTCATCAGACCTTGGTGGCCATTAGACCTTAGTGGCCTTATGCCTCGGTGGTCATTAGACCTTGGTGCCTTTAAGCCTTGGTGGTTATTAGACCTTGGTGGCCTTACGCCTCGGTGGTCCTTGGACCTTGGTGGCCTTACGCCTTGGTGGTTAGTAGACCTTGGTGGCTTTAAGCCTTGGTGGTCATTAGACCTTAGTGGCCTTACGCCTCGGTGGTCCTTGGACCTTGGTGGCCTTACACCTCGGTGGTCATTAGACCTTGGTGGCTTTAAGCCTTGGTGGTCAGTAGACCTTGGTGGCTTTGCGCCTCGGTGGTAATTAGACCTTGGTGGTCATTAGACCTCGATGCTTGAAAGTGTTCGATCGACGGCCGAGAGATAGACGGATGTAGCCCAAACTGAATATTTACTTCGAACTTCAAAAAATTTCAAAATCCTTGAAAGATGGAATACTGTAATGCAACCTGCTGTGAACTACTGTGTACTGTGGCTGAAAGCCAACTACTGCTACTCTAATGGTAGTATTTCTTTAGATGCTCTGAGTTTCAGGCACGGTCTACCTTCTTGCCCCCCTGAATTTTTAAGTGGCAGGCCCCTGGCCGTATCTGCTTGGAAATTATGTAGGGTCCTTTTCCAGTTGGCCGATAGCTTTCCCTCCTTCCTAGGCTACGATGCTTTAGCCCTCCTCAAAACTAGGTCTCCCTGGTGGAACAACCTCTAACCATCTCTATCTCCTCGAACTTCTCAAACTCCTCGAACTTCTTGAACTTCTTGAACTTCTCAAACTTCTCAAACTTCTCGGACTCTGCCACTAAACCTCGAGCTCGCATCAAATATGACACCATGCGTTCATCCTTTGCCTTGTACTCCTTGTTTATTTGGTTTACCATGGGCTAGGAGTTACTTCGTATGACTAGGTGGGTGACCTGGATGGCCCTTGCAATTTGTAGTTCGACAAGTAATGCCTCGTACTTGGCCTCATTGTTAGATGCGTGGAAACTTTTAGGGCTGGTGGTCATGAATCCTGCCTTTCTCCCTGCCGCCTTACTCGATCCATCCACGAACATTTCCCACGACCCTCGATCATGTTCCTCACTCGACTCGCCCACAAACATCTCCCTTTCACTCTATTCCTTGAACATCCTATTGAGCATTCTCTGATAGGTCACCCTCGCGTTCTTTAGCCCAAACAGCATGACGCGGTAGCAGTAGTTCTCCTTATCCGTCCGAAATACGATGTAGAACTTGTCATCCTCATTCATGAGGATCTAATTGTATCTAGAGTAAGCGTCCATGAAGCTTAACAACGTCGATCAATAGGTCGATCGTAGCGGGTACTCATCCTTCGGGCATGCTTTGTTCAGGTCTATGTAGTCAATGCACATCCTCTACTTCCCGTTTGACTTTGGTACCATGACCACGTTTGCGAGCCAGGTTGGGTACTTCTCTTCTCTGATGAACCCCGACTGGCTCAACTTCTCGACCTCTTCCTTGATAGCTGCTTGTCGGTCAAGGGCAAAATTTTATCGCTTCTGTTGGACAAGCTTTATGGCTGGGTCTATGTGTAGTTTGTGTTCGGCTATGCATCGGGGTATACCTGGCATGTCAGAGGTTGACCATGCAAAGACATCCATGTTTTCTTGGAGGAGACGCCCAAGCTCGTCCTTCTGTTCTTTGCTCAACAGTGAGCCAACCTGTACTACCTTGGAGGGATCGCCTTGCTAAGGGGACATGGGATGAGGTCCTCCACTGGCCTTCCTCTTCTCTCTGTCAGTTCGTCTCTCTGGTAACTGACAATGTTCTCCACGCACAACGCCATTCCACGGGTATTGTCATTGTTCTTCTTGACGAAGGTCGTGTAACACTCCCTGGCTTTCTTTTGGTCTCCTCGGACCTCGCCCACCCCATTCTCTATTGGGAACTTCATCTTCGGGTGGATGGGTGATACAACTCCTCTAAGGGCCATTAGAGATGGTTGTCCTAGGAGGGCATTGAAGGATACCACGAACTTAATAACCATGAAGTTCACCATGATTATCATCTGTCGAGGTGCTCTCCAAAGGTGACGAGTAACTCTATTGTTCCTCTGATGGAGGCGGTAGCGCCTGAGAACCCATGGAGGTAGGTGAGCTCTGGCTTGAGTTGGTCATCACCGAACCCGAACTGCCTGTAGGCTTCTAGTAAGAGCACGTCCATGAACGCCCCAGTGTCTATCAACATCCTGTGTACTGGTCGGTTGGCTACCTCCACCTGTACTACCAGGGCATCCTCATATGGAAAGCTCAGTCCTTCCGGGTCTACGTCCAAGAAGGAGATTACCATCTCGGTCTTGGCTAGCTTGCTTGGCTTCTCTGCTACTCCCACGAACTTGGCGTGGGCTTTGGCCTTCCTGGTAGACTCCTGCCCTGGTCTTCCCAGTATGGTGAGGATGGGGGCTCCCTTGGTGTCGCTTGGCTCTGCTCCATCTCTCCTCTCTTCTAAGCAGTCTCTCTCTTTCTCTCGATCCCGATCTGTTCCCCTTTCTTCATGCCGTGGCTCCTCTTATTCTTGGTCATGGTCCCTGCCTCCTTGGCCCAAATGGCCCTCTCGTCTTCCTCTCAAAAATCTATTTAGGCTCCGTGCCTTTATAAATTATTCTATCTTCCTCTTCAGTTGGAAGCAGTCTTCCGTGTCATGTCCTGTGTCCTTGTAGAAGAGATAGTACTTGTTTGGGTTTCGCTTCTCAGCTCCTGCAAACATGGGCAGTGGCCAATTGAGCAAGCCACCATCTTGAATCTGCATGAGGATCTGTGACCTTGTGGTGTTCAGGGGAGTATATTCGGGTTGCTTGTTCGATCATTCCTCTCTGGGCGACGTTCAGCCTCCTCTAGGTGGCGATCACCTTTCTCCTGTTGATGCTCGGTCCTCGATCTCTTACCCTCTTAACGACCCTTCGACGCCGATCTCTTATTATCCTACGATTTAGCCTTAATCACCTTCTTTCGAGCCTGCGGTACCTCGGCCATATTGGCGAACTCGTTGCACCACTCCAGAAGTTCCTTCATTGTCCTGGTCTAATGTCGTGCCAGGTCCTTGATCAAGTATAGGTCTCTGATGCCCTAGCTAATGCTGCATGCTGAGTTTGGTCATCTAAGTCTCGGACCTCCAAGGACTCCTTGCTGAACCTGGTGATGTACTCCCTAAGGGACTCCCCAGGGTTCTATACCACGTTCAACAGATTGACTGTGGTCTTCTTCTACTTGATGCTACTTTGGAAGTAGGTGATAAATTGCTCGCAGAGTTCCATGAACGAATCTATCGATCTAGGTCGTAGCCTGGAAAACCATGAGGTAGTTGCACCCTTAAGGGATGCAAGGAATGCTCGGTAGGAGACCACGTCCAATCCCCCATAGAGGGTCATCATCCCATTGAAGTAGTTGATATGGTCATTAGGGTTCGTGGTACCATTGTAGAGTTCAAAGGTGGGTAGCCTGAATCGGGAGGAGAGTGTGGCTGCCATGATCTCTGCCGAGAATGGGTGTTGTCCTGGTACTGAGTGTGTCTCACCCTTTGTCTGCTTCTTTAGCCCTTCTAGCTTCTCCTCTAAATCTCAGAGTCTTTTGTCTAACTCCTCTTCTCGCGACTATTCGTCACGCCTGGTAGGACGTTCGTTGCGACCTCGTTCTCGATCTCTCCTTGAAGTTCCTTCCCGTCGTGATTTTTGATGGGATGGTGAGTGGTCACAACATGATGAACCTTGGCACGAACGTGAGGGACTTTCTTCTCGGTAGGTCCGACTCTGCCTTGGTGTGTGAGTTCCTCCTAGTCGGCCTTAGAATACTGACCTCTGGATCGAACCTTTTGGACTAGGTACCACCAACCTATGTGTTGGTGTCACCCCACGTCCGGAACGTATTGGCAGGTTTTTCATTCTCCTAGGATGATGTGAAGGATCTCCCTGCTAGTGAGTGGGACTTACACACCTTGGGAGTCTCTCTGATCTTTCACCCCTAGGAGGTGACCACCTAGGGTTTGGCTCTTATCGAGGGATGGGCTCTGTTCTTGGTGGTGGCAATGCCCTACGACGGTGGGACATCGACCACTGCCTCAAATAGTCTCAAAAGAGTCATTGGTCATTAAGGATCTGTCGTTGCAAGTCATTGACCTGACCCATAGTTGCTGGTGCATTAGGGTCAGGTACTGGCTCCATGGCTACTTCGTTGTTGAGGTCAACTACCTCAACCTGGTCGTTCTCTGGGATCTCCCTCTCCTGAGAGACATGGTCATTGACTCTGCGATGCGAGCTCTCTGGTGGAGGTGACCCATTCCTCTCCCTTGCAGCATTGTTGGTGAAGGGAGTAGTCTTCTTACCCTGTGGTGTCATTGAGTAGTTGAGGAATCGAGTTAGTAGTTACATTGGCTAGAGTCGTTCCCACCGATGGCGCCAATCTGTTAAGTCAAGAAATCGTCTGGTGGTCCCTTCGAGTACCGTAACCTGCAAAAGGACCTAGGTGACAACGGAGAACCAGTGTGGTTCCGACCTAGGACTCTCTAATGCCTAAGTTAGATCTCTTTGAGCAAACAGATGAATAGTTAGAATTCAAGATGGGTTAATGGGGGTAGAGTACCTTCATATTTATAGTGGAGTGTGGTGGTGTGGAGAGTCTCAGTTGGTGACGAGTAGTCCTTGAAGTAGATAGACGTTCCTAGGTAGTACGATTCCTCTCTTGGTTGGTTGCTCTCCTACAGGAGATAGAGTCCCGGTAGGGTGGATGTTCCTGGTAGATAGACATTTATACATCTTAGTGTGTTGGATAAGGTCCTTGGTGCTTAAGTCCATCTGGGACTATGTTGTTGGTAGACGGTACCCTGTACCCATGAGATGATGTATATCTTGTTGTTGGCGGTAGTAGCTTGCGTGTAGTATCTGGACTTGGTCGTTGATGGTAGTAGCCCGTAGTACCTGGACTTGGTCGTTGATGGTAGTAGCCCGTAGGACCTGGACTTGGTCATTGATGGTAGTAGCCCGTAGTACCTAGACTTGGTCCTTGATGGTAGTAGCCTGTAGTACCTGGACTTGGTCCTTGATGGCCATTTGTCTTCCAGGCTAATCAAGTGAGATGTAAGGTGGTCGGGCTTGGGATGGCCTTCCCACTTGGGTCAGGACACGTGGCGGCTCATGATTGGCCGATGTAATTTTGGGTTTATCAGCATGTGAATACATAGAGGAGAGAAACTGAGTGGCGACTGTTACCCAACCCAAAATACAGATCCAAATTCTCATTGTGACCCGCCAACATGTTAAATACATAGAGGAACTGGGCAACAAGTGTTACCTAACCCAAAAATAATGCCAAAATGAATCTTTCTAAAAAGCAATTGAAAGAGGTCGAAAATCAGATTTTTCTCCTGTCAGGTTCCCCTATATGTAAGTTCTTGTAAGTACCCCTGCCTACGTGACTCCTATCCATTTATAATCCAACCCAACCAAACCCAACCAACCCTAACTATCAAACCCAACTCTCATATCTCTCCTCTCTCTGTCTCTCTCCGGCACCCATCGCGGCGATTCAACCCTCCCCAACACCCTCTCCTTCAATTTCCTGAGCAATCTTGAAGCTATTAACACACCTGATTTTTAGCATCACCATCTACATAATTTAAGGCACTCGAATGTTGTCTTGAAGACAATCTCTCATCCTGGGCCTCTGTATCTCTTCATTTTCCCCCACTACTTCAGAAACAGAGTCGAAAGCTAAACAACTCAAGAAATCAACTATTTGTTGTTGTTTGGACCAATAATTTAACGTTACTACCCCACCATCATCATCTACATAATTTAAGGCACTCGAATGTTGTTGATTAGGCTTTTGTTCTTGGTCAGGTTCCTGTTCTTGAATAAGATCTCCCAGAATCTCACTATGCCTCTATCTATATGGACATATAAAATCTCAATGGCATCTTTTCCTTATAATGGAATCCCAAACCAGTCAAAGCCTTTGAAATGATGAATGCAGATTATATCTCTATGAGTAGTAGCTTCAAAATTGCTCAAAAAATTGAAGGAGAGGATTGTTGGGGAGGGTTAGGTCACCGCCGCGATGGTTGCCGTCTCCGAGAGTTACAAAGAGAGAGAGAGGAGAGAGAGGAGAGAGAGGAGAGAGATGAGAGTTGGGTTTGAGAGTTAGGGTTGGTTGGGTTTGGTCCCCTTCGTCATCCCCTTGAAGCAGAGAGTTGTTGGGGAGAGTTGAGTCGCTGTCGCGATGGTTGCTGCAAAGAGAGAGGAGAGAGAGGAGAGTTGGGTTTGATAGTTAGGGTTGGTTGGGTAGGGGGGTTGGGTTTGGTTGGGTTGGGTTTTAAATTGTGTTTACTTTTGGCCACTGGATTATAAATGGATAGGTGTCACGCAAGCAGGGGGTACTTACAAGAACTTACAGATGGGGGAACTTGAGAGGAGAAAAATCCTCGAAAGCCATGAGGAAGAGAAATGGGCCTGATAGGTCTACATACTTATTAAGACAAGCATTTACTCCCCCCTATTTTTGTTTTCTTCCTAATCCATGTCCTTTGTTTCCTTCCCTCATAAAGAATATGTTGTTTTTATTTTGGGTAAATTACACGTCACCCCCTGGTTTTCAAACGAAACTCAAATCACCCTCTGGTTTTTTAAAATACTCAAATCACCCCCTGTATTAGACCCCAATATGACAAATTAGTCCCTACTGTTAGTTTTATGTTGTTAAGTGATGATTTCAGCTAGTTAAATAAATTTAAATCCTTAAACTACCCTTGACATCCAAACATAGATTTTGAAGGGTAGTATTGTAAATTAAATTCTAATGTTTTAGTACAAGGGTAAAATAGTCCTTTCACTCCAATAACTAACAGCAGACTAATATTGTTACTGTAGAGGGGGACGGATGAGTGTTTTCAAAAACCAGGGGTGATTTGAGTTTCATTTAAAAACTAGGGGGTGACATGTAATTCACCTTTATATTTTTCTCTCAAATTCCAGAATGCTCATAAGTCATTGAGATCAAGTATTTTGTTGTTAAAGAGGAAGTTCGGAATCATCTAGTTTTGATTGAACATATCAGCACTGAAAACATGATTGTTGATTCCTACACTAAAGGGCTTGTGCTTACAGTGTTTGTAGAACATGTGGGTCATATAGGATTATATAAATCATTAAGTGCTTGATATTACTGCAATATATGTGATTGTGATTCCTTTTACATTGCTTTTTGTTAGTCAATTTATAATTTTTTTTGTCATTCTCTTAATCCAATGTACACATAAAAATTTATAATGACAGATTCTTATAAGGTTGAAAGGCATAAAATTTTGGACCTTGAATCAACTTTGGATTGATTCTATAAAGTTTTCAATCCTCCACATAAAGATTTGTTTTGAGAATGCTAGTTCATTGTAATATATGTGTGGAGGATTCGTTCTTTTCCCAGGATGGCATTTGGCACGCACGGAGCCTGGGTTTCTAGTTGTGCTCCTCGGTTTAGAGGGAGAGAAGGAATGCGTCTTCTCAGGCAGGATGGTTCAGTTTATCAGGGGATGGGGGTCATACAATAAAATGAAATGGGGTCGCCACCTAGGGTTAGGGCCTAGGACCCATTGGTGTAGTCCTAGAAGGGCTACGAGACTTCGGTTGGTCTAGTCAGAGATTCGTGGCAAGTGGTTAGGTTACGAGAGTGGGAAGGTGTTAGGCACCCACCTTGCCTAGATAAACATGTCATTCTACTAGATGCTTGTTTTCAAATATTCTCCCTTTTATGAATCTCCTATTCCCACATATATGGCTAAATAATGATGCACAAACTATTTATTTAAATTAAACTATGTTACACTAATTACTGTACACTATACAAGAATATTTGAAAGGACTACATTGTACTGAAATTAAAAGTTAATGGAAGAAATGTATACTTGTACGCTTTAAATAAATGTAATTATGCAAAACGGATGACGTCCCCAGCTTAGGTGGAGGCAAAAGATTGACTTTGTCCCTTTTTCGGATAGAGTAAAAGCTTGTGAGTGTCGACTCTTACGATCTCGGACAGAATAATGACATTCCAAGGCTTTGGAAACTAGGGGCTCAAAGGCCGGACAAAGTAGCTATGCCACAGGGGGTTTCCCAGATTTGGGCAAGAAAGAGCCGCGGAAGTAGGACTCAGATAGCCCAGACTTCGGATAGAGAGATGAGGCTCGAAGGCTTGAAACAGGATTGGGGAAGAACCCTGAAACAAGGAAAATAAGAAAAAATTGGAAAATTGGAGCTCTGGGGCCCCCCTCTCCCACAAACTTTGCTCTCTCAAATGAGGGGTTGAACCCCTTTTTATAGGAAAATTTTGGGTTCGGCGGTGCCGTGGAAAACATGTGGGGTCGTATGGCAGGGCCGCAATAGAACAAAAATGGAGGAAAACTTAGATTTTGGGAGTCTACAGGGCCACAAAGCAGGGCCACAGCACCGTGCGGCATGCACGGCAGGGCCACACAGTGCAAGGCACTACCTTGCGGGGTTATGATCATGATGCTGCCTCATGGGGTAGCGTGGGCAGTATGGGACTATCTGGGGGGGGTCGCACTCATGATGTACGCTTTACGGGATGGGAGGAGATGTTTTCTGATACAATGTTTGGTTTTCGAGGACATTGCCAATATTCTGTGTCCATTTGTCGTCATCACTGGGGGTGACAAAATTCAACGTCTATAGTTTGCCCCTCTTTGGCCGAGGCTTGTACCAACAGCAGAAGGGCGAAGATAAAAGATCTCCTGATTTTATCACCAGGAGCATGCATCACTGCCACTTTGCTCATAGGTGGCGGAGTTGAATGATTAAACCTCGTTTCGACAAAACCATTCGATGAGCAAAAACTACTGTCACTTTGCTCATGGGTGACAAATTTTTAAACAACACTTTGGCAAACCATTTGATAAATCCTTTTTGAGATTACAGACGGCATTACCTGATGGGGAGACATTGCTCGGCTGGGTTTCTCCCTAACGTTCGAACATTTGCTTGCAAGGATTCTAATCTTTGAACATTGCTCAGCCGGATTTTCTCCTGGCATTTGAACATTACTTGGCGGGAACATGATCTTTGGGCATTGCTTGACTGGATTTCCTCCTGGCATTCGAATATTGATTGCCTGTACTCCTGGTGATGTGATAGCACTACGATGATGTGACAACATCGTGACTGAGTGATGATAGTGTATGATGAGATGGCATCGCGACTGAATTTTTGAAATTGCAACGATGAGACGGCATTGCGACCAAATTTTGAAATTGTAACGATGAGAAAGGATCGCGACCGAAAAGTTTGAAATTTTAACGATGAGATGGCATCGCAACCAAAATTTTTTGAAATTGTAGCAATGAGACGGCATCATGATCAATTTTTTAAAGGTGTAACGATACGATGACATCGTGCCCGAATTTTTAAAATTGTAATGTTGAGATGGCATTGCGACTGAATTTTGAAATTGCAACAATGAGACAACATCGCGATCAAAATTTTTGAAATTGTAATGATGAGATGGCATTGCAACCGAATTTTTGAAGGTGTAATGATGAGATGGTATCGCAATCGAAAATTTAAAAAAGTAATGATGAGAGCATCATGATCGGACTTTTGAAAAAGTAACGATGAGATGGTATCGCAATCAAAAATTTTGAAATTGTAATGATGAGATGGCATCGCGATCGAATTTTTTAAATTGTAACGATGAGATGGCATCGCGATCAAAAATTTTGAAGCGTAACGATGAGATGGCATTGCGATCAGATTGTTTAAAGGTGTAACGATGAGACGGCATCAAGACTGAATTTTTTGATGGTGTAACGATGAGACGATATCGCAATCAAATTTTTTAAATTTTAACGGTGAGACAGCATCACGACCAAAAATTTTGAAAGTGTAACGATGAGGCGGCATCGTGATTGAAAATTTTAAAATTGTAACAATGAGACGGCATCGCGACCAAAAATTTTGAAGGTGTAACGATGGGACGTCATCGCGACCAAATTTTTGAAGGTGTGGATGGCATCGCGATTGATTTTCGAAAGAGTAATAACAATGAGATGGCATCGCAACCGAACTTTTGAAAAAGTAACAATGAGACGGTATCGCGATCGAATTTTGAAATTGTAACTATGAGACAGCATCACGACCAAAAATTTTGAAATTGTAACGATGAGAATGGCATCGCGACCCAATTTTTGAAATTGGAACGATGAGACGGCATCGCGACCAAAAATTTTAAAATTGGGGGTGTTCTAAAAAATAAAGTCTAGGGTATGACGACAAGGCCTAAGGGATCATGGTATGGAGGTCCCCAAAATTTTTTTTTTCTTTTCGCCCGGCGCCACCATGTGGGGCCGCAGTCACGCGCGGTGCTGCTATGCAGGGCCACGGGCACACGGCACTGCTGTGTGGGGCCATGGCGCTGCCAGGCGCACCATCTTGGCCTTTGGCTATAAAGGGAGGAGGGGGCTTCCTCTCCTCTCTCTTTTGGGTTTCCCTCCTTGGAGCTCTGCCCTCTCTCCTCCTTTTTTCTCTTGCATTTCCTTCTCTTTATGTTTTTCTCACTTTCTTTCTTCATCAAGTCCGCGAAGAAAGCTTGGTCTGGGAGTCCTTCCTTAGGGACAGTGGGTGACATGCGTGCCGAGTGGTACACCGGTTCCACAATGATGGACACTGCCCATCACAAGTGCTGCATTATCTGGGGTCAAGGTCTCATAAATGTAAGTGACTCTTGCCTTCTTTCTCTTTCATAGCATATGCTTGATTCAATTTTTCATTTCGGCTTTTCATTTGATAGTATCTCTATGCCCCTCGTTATAAGAAGTACTGCAGTACGGACGATGTTCAGTCGTGGTATTGGCAGCTTCATGCCACTGTGAGGGGGTAGATCTCCTTGGGCTTGGTCGAGCGGCCCAAGTAGTTGTCCCAAAGCTTAATACCTCGGTCATTCGAGCCTTAACCGATCGCTGGTAGCCATCGACCCATACTTTCCATGTGCCTACAGGGGAGGTAACCATTACTCCTCTTGATTTCTTTATGATTACTGGCCTTCCCTTCACTAGGAGGCCCATTGTGTTGACTCCGTCCGACCGGCTGAGGACTTTGAGAGAGATTAGTGATCTTCTTGGCTTTGAGGTGACTGAGTGCGTCATGCTTGTACCCTCCTTGAAAAAGAAATGGGATGAGCAGGAGATAAACTATAATTCTTCTGATGAGCTACTAGATCAGGCTGCTAGGAGCTTTCTTCTGTACTTGAATGTCCTTTTCTATGATGGACGCGGTCGTGTGGACACTTCCTTTGCTCATTTTTTCATAGACTTTGATGAGGCCAGGACCTTTGATTTGGGCGGATCTACTTGTGCCCACTTCTTGGAGATGATGGATAGGCTTCCGTTGAGGTCACCCAGTCTCACTAGCTGCGCCTACGTCCTCTGGGTACATTTCAGTTCCCTGTCTTCTCCATTTTTTTTCTTTTTTTGTTTGTCTGCCATTTCCTTATGTCATCCTTTATTAACAGGTGTGGTGCTACGAAGTTCTGGGGATTCATGTTCCCCCTTCTCCTGATGAGACTGTCCCCTACATCCCTAGAGCAACACGCTAGGGGGCATCGAGGTGCACCATCATTGATGAGCTGCAAGTGCGCCTCCAACTCAATGACTTGATAGTCAATCGGGTAACATCAAAAACTTTCCTCATATTATTGCTTTGATTATGATGACTGACTTTCTGATCATATCTGTTAGGTCTATTGGCATCCTTATGAAGAGGAGGAGATCGATGACGAGGGCGATCAGGAAGATTACAACTGCGCCCTTGCGCTCACCCAAAGATGGATAGTTTTTGAAGGGCCGAACTTTATCTGGGAGAGAGGGTAACTCTTCGGTGGCATTCTGCCCAACTGTTACCTCATCCTCCTCCTTCCCATATGCATTCTATTCTTCTATCTCCCGAGATTGCAGTTTTGAGGATCGGAATCCCTGCTTTGAGATTGACTTTTACTGACCAAAATTAGCAACAATTTCTCTTCCGAGAGATAGTCTGCATTCGCTTGACTCGAGAGGGTTTTGTGGTATTCTTCTGAATTCTTACTTTATGTCCTTTCTTTTTTTTGTTCTGACAAACTTGTTATCTTCTTTTGTTCCTGATGCATAAGGGATGCTTCCCTCATACAGCTGCAATGCGAATTCCCATCCTTCTTAGAGCTCTAACGCCGGTCTTCATATTGCTGGGATGAGCGACCTTATCCCAGGGTACTGAGGATGGACCACCTTCTCTCTTTCCATTACTAGTCTTCAAACTGTTCTTCCTGCTTGTAAAGTTTCTGATCATGATCTGAGACTTCCTCTTTCCTTTGATAGGGTGAGTCACCTTCTTCTTCTTCTCTTTTTTTTTTATTGGATTCTTTACCCTTGATGCTGACCCTACTCTTTTGTCATAACAGATTAAGCCAAGCAGTATGCTGATATGCGTCGGATGCAGGCAAGCATGGATGCAGTGCTTTCCGATCGGACATGTTATATCCAACAACTGGTGAGTGCTTTCTCTCTTTTCTCTTTTCTGTTCTCTTTTTTCTTTGAGACCTTATCTTTTCAAAATGAAACCAATCCAGAGTGGCCAGCTCGGTGATATGAGGGAATCTTGGGATTACCATGAGAACTGCAGCCATAATCAAGCTGAGGAGAACATACATCTTAGGAGACAGTTGGCATTCACGGGAATCTCCCCTACCCCATTCGTGCCGCATGATGATGAGAGCGGTGATGATGAGGGTTATGCTGATGACGATGAGGATGAGGTGGTACTAGATGCTGAGACCTTATCCTCCAGTGATGAGAACTAGTCTCGTCTCCCTTCTTACATATTACATACATTTTCCTTAGATTTTATGTTTTTGTTTTCTTTTAAATGTGGGAATGTTGGTGAAATGATTGGACGTTGCCCCTTTTTTTAATTATGCTTTATGGAATGGGATCAATATTTTAATCTATTTAAGACACTTGCTTTTTTCCTTTGCAATGCACAATTCCAGATATTTTTATTTATGCCATGATCATTACATGCATGGAAATGATAGAGGGGTAAGAAAAACCAAAATGGGTGGGGGAATGGACACATAGACCATAATGTCACGCTATAATTACATATTTCCACCACAATGTATCCAGTAGATTCACAATCTTCAGCGTCAATTCTTCTGGTGGCTGAATCTTCACCTCTGTCATCTTGAGCGGCGACTGGTACTATGTTGGCACTAGATGAGGCAAGTAGAAAATAGTGTGAGTCAAACCTATTAACCTCACAACATTGTAGCCTGGAGTCTCAAGAACTGGGGTTTTCATGTCCCACCAATTGCAGTTCCATTGAACTTGCTCGTCTGTTCTTTCTTCCAAAATACTTCTTCCAATCCTTGATTGCACGAAATTCCTTCGTCTCTCTTCAAATTTGGAAATGCTTTGGCTGAAATCTGGCATCAGTTATTGGTTTGACCAACCATAGTCCCTCCATCATCCATATCTTTAAGATTGTGGGTGATCCTGCGCAATAATCTGTTCCATATCTTTGGGAAGCACTCATTTCATCCAGACCCTTGAAAGTCTCCGCTAGTATGGTGGGGCAGATGTCGCATCCCTCTAAGAGCTGCCAAATGAGGTCTGCAACCACAGGGGGAACACCCCTTTTTAGAGTTCATACCAAGTATCTTCCAACCATACAAAAGAGATATGCTCTCCTTTTGTTCTTTTGTTGAGTTCCTCTAGCTCCTTTTTGCCTAGAGAAAATCCTTTCCACCTTCAAAATATCTACCTTTCCGTAATTCATGATTTCTTTGACTTCCCTCTTGATCCATCCAAAGAAATCCTGTAAAACTTCTTCGTGATTACTGCGTAAGGAGGGACAAAAGAGTCTCCGTAGTGGTGGAGAGAGCATGCAAGCTCAAAATTCTTCAATTGTGGGTGTTGTCCTTACTTCTCAAAATCTGAAAACATGCAGTTTTGGATCCCAACATTAGTGTGCTTGTCGGAGCATGTCATGATGAATCTCCATGCACATGATCCTTCCTAGGACTGGCAATCGGACATCTTACAGAAGAGTTGGATCATCAGAATTCATGTTAGGGTCCATTTTCGTAAGATCTCGTCGAGGGAGGTTGCCTTATGTGGATGATGCATGTTACCTGCACTCAGTCAAAGAGCTTCCTTAATAAACTGAAATAGGTCTCTTTTTTTGGACTCAGGGATTAGTGAGCTCCTATTTGAAACACCTGTAAAGCTACCAAATGGCAGATTTTTATTTTAACAGACAAAAGTGCTGAGTGGCAGAATTGGAAAAAAGGGTTTTTGAATGATAGAAATGCTGGAAGGCAGAATTAGAGGGACGTTCCTGGTGGGGACTAGTTGTTGTGACTGCACTTGAGCATGCCAAGTTGACTATGTATCCTTTGGGAAGGAATCAGGTCAAACGTAGTTCATGTAGACCAAATGGCTACACGAAATATCTTTTAAGTTGGTCCATGTTGACGAGGCCCTTTAGATCCTCTCCATCCAAGTCAGTGAGACGAACAACTTGCCCAGCCAAGATTTCCTTCTCATAATAAGGTTCGCTCCAATTAGGCCTGAACTTACCCCTTGGGTCATGAACTGGTGCTCTTTGTTCTCGAAGTACCAAATCTCCTTCTTTGATGTTGCGTGGGCAAACTCCTTTATTAAATGCCCTTGTCATCCTGAGCTGGTATTTCTTAAGGTGATCCATAGCTTTCATCCTCATTTCATCATGTAGGTTAAGCTTGTCATGTCTTGCTTGCATCCATTCTCCATCAGGCAATTTACTTTCCATCAATACTCTGAGAGATGGCACTTGGATTTCTAAGGGTAATATTGCCTCCATCCTATAGACCAAGGAAAAAGGGGTTGCCCCAGTAGAGGTTCAAATTGAGGTTCGATAGGCCCATAACACGTACAGGAGCTTTTCTGCCCAATCCTTATAGGTATCAACCATTTTCTGCAATATGACTTTGACATTCTTGTTGGCTGCTTCCACTGCCCCATTAGTCTGTGGTCTATAAGTCATAGACCGATGCCTTTGGATACCTGTAGGCGCAACGGATGAAGATTGATCTGCGACCTCTTTCTGGCGTGGTGCACCCGAGTGTGGGAGCGGCGCGGGGATTGTAGCTGATGGTGTAGGGAGTCGCCACCTAGATCAGGGTCTAGGACCCACAAATGGTGTCCGTTCTTCAGAGAAGGGCGCTAAATTACCTCCAATGACTCAATGGATGGTCTATTCCAGATCTCTGGGTAAGTGTCAAGTAACGGACTGGGAAGGTGTTAGGCACCCAACAACCGCCCGGCCGACCGACCGTCGGTCTTCCTAGACCAAACTCTATTGTATACTATTGTGTTATACGTATTATGCACCTAATTAAACTATTTTTTTTTTTTTTTTTGTGTTTTGATTATCTTTGTTGAAATTTATGGACTTAATTAGGCTGATTAAAATTAATGTTTTAATCCTAATTACTACCCCTAAGTTAGGTGATTATGTACATTATGCGCCCTAATTAATCTAGTTGATTTATTTTACCTAAGTTAGAAAATCTAACTCTATGATAAAAAAACATGGTCAATTGTGCAAATTTATTAAGATCCTAGGGCAATGGTAATATCATGGATAAGTTTGATAAACAAAATGACTTAAGGATCAAAATGACCAAAATTACGAAAATGCCCCTAGAAGGCAAAATGCATGAAATACTCATGAAAAAGAAAAATTATGCTCAAGACATGCTTATGAAAGTTAAAACATGCAAATACAGTAATAGAAACCTTCCCGGGACCCTAAACATGATTTGGTTGCAAAATGACCAAAATACCCCTAAGGGAAAAATGGTAAAAATGCTAGAACAAGAACTTTTAAGTCATTTCAGGCATTCGATATGTCTTTAAAATCCTGAAATTACTAAACATGTTGAGTAAGACTACTGAATGGCACAATGGGCTTGCATTTGGTAAATTACCAAAATGCCCTCGAGGGTAAGAATGACTTTTTGTGCATGGTTATGATTCATGGTGGGCATGTATGCATATGAAAACATTATAAAACAACTTGATATATACAGAATTTAATGCTTAGGAATATATATTTTTTCTGATTTTCTTGGATTTTCACAACAAATAAAAAAATGACATCTACGTCCCTAACATGGTAGGGAACACTTATGAAAATGAACAAACATTCATGTCAGTTATTAATGATCCCATTAAATCAATCCTGATGAGATATCTATCCCATAATTTTTTTTATGAATTTTTATGCTTTTATACTATTTTTAATATTTTTTGAAATGCTAAAAAGAAGAAAAAACAAAGAAAAATACAAAATCCCCACCACAGATCCGAATTGGATCAAACCAAAGCGCATTCCCACTAATAAAAACATGATCTTTAACATGGTCAAAATGATTCAGTCCAAATCCCCACCCACAGGATCAGATTTCATATAATTCCAAAACACTAATAGGGGCAAAAATATCACATAAAACATGATTTGGAGCTCGGGAAAACTAATGAACATCAACCACAGTAGGAAACATCTTCCCTAAAATTTTCAGAAATTTACCACTCTTGTGTTATATTTAAAGATTTTTTAACTGAAAACAACCTCTTTTAACTAAAGAAAATAAAACAAAAATACATAAAAAATAAATAAAAATATATAAAAACTACCCTTGAAGTGTGTAAGTGTCTGGGCTCAGTTTACATATCCTTGGATCGCTGGAATTATTTCCGAAAGGCACCGAAAGCCGCTCCAAGTGTGGTTGCCCCGAATGGCAAGAGTGGTGAACAAGGGGTATTTGAGGAATTTTACATGTCGATGGGAGCATGATCTGGGGATGTCTCAGGCATGGATGGACAGAGGGGAGAACGAGCTTCACAATGATAATTTTTTCATGAATTTTCTTTGTGTCTTACCTCTCCAAATGGCCTGCTATTTACAGGAGAAAATCCATTCGAGGAAATATCTCAAAGACCCTTGGAGCCTTAATGGCAGGGGATAAGGTTGGTGGGCAGCTGGGGCTGGCAGGCATGACTTTGGGGTGCCTTGGCCGGTGCAGCCAAGAATTTGGTTGGCACATGCAAGTGGGCATGGGGCCAAGCCCATGTGGGGGTGGTTGGTGGGCCTAGTGTGGCTCCCAAAGGGTTGGCCTTGGCTCAGCCAGGCTGGGTTGGCTTGGGTTGGTCTGGTTGGGTCAATCCGGTCTGACCTGGGTCGGTCAACATTTTTTTGCCCTTTTCTCTTTTTTTTTCTCCAAAAGATTCCATTTTAACTTTACCAAAAAAAAAAAAGAAAAAAAGATTCCATTTTAAGGGTCCACATTCAAGCATTGATATCTCATAATCCGTGTGGCCGATTTTGATGCACCATATATCACCGCGAAGGTCTCAACACGTACTTTCCATCCATGTGATAGATATGGCCGGATTTTGCCTAAAAGTGGCATAGATATCAAGGAAAGCACATAAATGGTGTTTCACACCAATCAAGGTCCAAATGATATTGGAAATTTTACGTGTAAGCACAATATGAACAAATAAAGTTATCCAAATGGTTTCAGGTCACATCGGGTGGCTCAGGTACCAAGAACCATGCCAGGGGCAAAACAGTCATTTTCATAAAAGTTATCCGATTTGGCCGAAAATTTTTCGTGAAAGCTTAATATGCCAAATAAGGTCATCCAAAGTGTTTTGGGCCAAATCGGGCAGTCCAAACACCGAAAACCAGGCCAGGGGTAAGACAATCATTTTGACAAAAAGGTGTCAGATTGGAGTGAAATTTCACATGTGGGCTTAAAATGGTTAAACAAGGCTATCCTAGGGATTTGGGCTTTACTTGCGACAGTTTGGTTACAAAAAGTGGGGTAAGGGTAAATTGATAATTTTCTACCATTTGATCACCACGCAAGTCAGTCGAGCTTTAATCATCATCGTCGAGTCACACTTCCAAGGTGCCAAAATTCAGCGTCTACAGAATACCCCCCTTTGACTAAGGGCACGCAGTGGACGAAAGTCAAAGTAATGACTCAAATTTTGGCACAAGGGGAGCAAAAATGAAAGCTTCCCACATCTTGCTCATGAATGTGGGAATTTGAAACCATCGATGAAGTACGGTGTACAATGAAATTCGATGAAATCAAAGTAATTTATCATACGATTAGCTACAACGGAAACAGGTAAAGCTTATAGTGCATTGTGACTAATATAGTCTGACGGGGCTCTCCATTGGCTGACAGACGACATAAACAAGACGGTACACCTGCAAGAGATACATGGATGCAATAGACTAATAACACTATGACAAACAACATTGATAGTGGATGTTGATTTGATGGTTTCCAATAGTAATACAGAACAGTGACTCACTAGGGGGAGAAATACACTTATTTGGGGGAAAAATATATGCAGCTAGTATCGGCATTCCTTGGCAGATTAGACTAGAAGACAACACGAAGGTTGAAAATGCACTCAATTGGCAAATTCGATGTCGGGTGAAAATGCACTCAATCGGCAAATTTGATGTAAGATAAAAATGCACTCTATCGGCAAATTCGATGTTGAATGAAAATACACTCTATCGGCAAATTCGATGTTGGATGCAAATGCACTCTATCGGCAAATTCGATGTTGAATGAAAATGCACTCTATCGGCAAATTCGATGTTGGGTGAAAATGCACTCTATCGACAAATTCGATGTTGGATGAAAATGCACTCTATGGGCAAATTCGATGTTGGGTGAAAATGCACTCTATCGGCAAATTCCATGTTGGATGAAAATGCACTCTATCGGTAAATTCGATGTTGGGTGAAAATGCACTCTATCGGTAAATTCGATGTTAGATGAAAATGCACTCTATCGACAAATTTGATGTTGGATGAAAATGCATTATATTGGCAAATTTGATGTTGGGTGAAAATGCACTCTATCGGCAAATTCAATGTTGGGTGAAAATGCACTCTATCGGCAAATTCAAATTTATGAGTCTGACTTGTATGGTCTCAATGCTATTAATTGAAGGAGCTTGCAAACTTTGGTGATTTATTCCCTGCAAAACAAAATCATGCAATTCGCAACATGTATTCATGTGCACAATCCTAACGCTATGTTCATACAAAGGAGAGAGTCCAAATTTCAGGTGAAAATAGTAGTGATGGTGATGATGGGTTCTAAGAATGATTTTTGGATGGTTGGATTGTATGGTGAGTTTGTGGTGGTGACCTTCGAATGGCTGAGATTGATAATTTTTTTTTCTAATGATTGGGTAGATGTGTTTCATCATCTGTATGAACACCTTCCCAAATCATAGACCACCCTTTCTTGATGCCCCCTGGTCTTCTGTGTTGACATGACATGTTCATTGATGCATGTTACCTTGTATCTGTGCTTGTGACTCTTGAAGTCAAATCTTCTCTTGCCCCTAGACTTGGCTTGACCTCTAACTCAGCTATTATAGAATCATCCAATGATAGCTTGCCGATTGAATTTGTATCAGTGGACTACCTTTTAATCCAAGAGAGAGAGAGAATCTCTTTTTCTTTTCTCTTCTTCCTTTTTTTTCTCTTGTTTTACTTGGACTCTACAGTGTATCATGTCAGATTACAAATAACTAACGGAGTCTTCAATAGTGTAATCATGCCATTGGATCCGGATAACAATAGAAGATTATAAGGTGGGATGTTCCAGTTGAGATAAAAGACTTATCTTAGCCAGAGGTGATGATGAAGTTGATGGCCAGGTTGGCGAATTTCATGGAGAATGAGGAGTTTATTAGTGAGATTAGGAAGTGCACAATGGATGAACATTAAGGTGAGAAAAGAGTTTGGAAATTTGATCAATTAAGATCAGAAGAGATTCAAACTTTGGAAATGGAAGAAAGCAGAATGACAGAGATGATATGAGTGATGACTCTTTTTTTATCTTTTTTTTTTTGTTATTTTTTTTTCAAGCCGCCACGTATCCTCCCTTTGAGGAATCAGGTCACACCTTAGTTCCATCCTGATGATGGTAAGAAAATGAGGTTTGATGGAAAGATTTGATGGGTGGTGTGACCGAGCTGGAAAGCTGCCTACGTATCCCAAGTCGGGAATCAGGTCAAACGTAGTTCGTGCTTTTGCAGTGGCAAAGCCTTGATAATTAAGTCCCATTGTAGCCGGGTGAGCTCAGAGCCATCGATGAAGATCTCACCGCGTTTAGCCTAGGAGGACTTATTAGGTTGTAATGGGGTTTAGGACATGGGTTCTAAGAGATGGTAAAGGCTCAAATATGCCCCCAGGGTCCAACCAGAATTCAGTAATTTTTGCCTCAAAAGGTTAATTGAAAGGTTTGACAATTTTTCCTCTCAAAGGTTTGACTAAGAGATTTTATAATTTTGTTCCCCAAAAGTTAGACCTAGAAACTTGGCAATTTTGCCCCCGGTTACTTGTAAGATTTCTCTCAACCTTACTCAGACTAATGCATTCCTTTGACTTTTTTATTTTTTTTCTTGCTTTTTTTTTTGAATTTTTTTTTTGTTCTTTTTTTAACTCATTTTTTTTCTTTGTCCCTAGCTTGGGTTCTTAAATCTTCTCTGGAATAGAATTTTTCTTTTCACAAGCTAAATCTTGGGGATTCTCCTTTTCCCTTTATTGCTCCCGGCAATGTCAAACTTTGATATGAAAATGTTTCCAATCAGACCCTGGGAACGGTTAGGACTAAGTATATCAAGGGTACTTTGGTGATGGGTTAGGGTAAGCTAAAATAGGTTTTTCAAATGAGTAGATTGAGGCCCAAAGTGGTAACTAGTGGATTCCAATGTTTCAGGATTTATTTGGGATAACTAGCGGTCAAGGATGGCCTCCCTTAACAGGTTCAATAAAGTGAAATCTCCTTCTAAGCTCCATGCTCATTTGATGGGGATCAGATGTTTGAAAAGCTCAAGAACCTTTATTGTCAAGAATTCGACACCATTTTTTTCTTTTCATTTTTATCATCACGAAGATTATCTTCAACATTGAGGGAAAGCAAAGAGTAGAGAAGAATGTTTATGTAGAAAAGAGATAATTTATTGATAACTGATGGAATAAGCACATCAAGAGGCATTTACAGAAGGAGACTCGACAAAAGGAGAATCTAAAGACCTAAGGGACTCATATCCGAACCCGGTAATATCTTCAGTGTGCATTCTCCGTCTCCATGCAGTAGTGTCATAGTGCCATTTGCCATCTCAAAATGTGCAGTAACCAAAAGGTGCCCTTCTAGCCGGAGCTGGGAGCCTGGAATCATTTTAAGTCAGCCAGCAAGACTATTCTCATCAATTTAATGACCGTATTTTAACGCCTTCGGGTGATTCTGCTTTCCTCACTTTGGATGTGTCGGGAGGGGATTGGTCATCACATTCGGCTATTGCTGTTTAGGATGGAGCTCAAATGCTCCAGCTTCCAAAAGGTCTTGTATCTTGTGTCAAAGGATCAGACAGTCATCAATAGAGTGCCCATGTTGTGTGTGGTACACACAATACTTTTCCAGTTTATACTAGCGTGGTGGAGGCTGAGAGACAAACCAAGGCTCTCCTACCGCAATCGGACCTGCATTGAGTAGCTTGGTGAAGACATGACTTAATAGCATTCCAAGATCTGTGAATTCTCTTGATGGCTTCTGTGGTGGAGCCGCCCTCTGTGCATAAGTGGTGGGAGGTGGAGTTGATGACAGAGACATGACTGGAGTAGGAAGCACAAGGTTCACCTCGGGGGCTCTCTTTGGGGAGTTCTTACCCCCACTTGAACTAGGGGCATAACGATCCACCTCTGGAAGCGACCCATAGGATAATTCATCCTCAATTTGTTGCCCAACTATTATCAATGAGTTGAATGAAGTCAATGGCTGTGGAAACAAATACTTCTTGAGGTAGGGTTGCGATTCTCTGACGACCATTGCCACTTGTTCTCACTCAGTGGGGCGATTTGCCATCAGTGATGCTTTATCGTGGAACCTTATCAAGTAAGCTGTGAAGGTCTCATTGGGCTCCTGCTTTGTTGTCTCGAGATCCCGACAAGTCATCTCAACATCAGTGTTATAAGAGTACTAGTGGTTGAATGCCTTGATCATATCATTCCAGGTAAGAGTCTGAGACGGGTCAAGGTACATGAGCCATTGGAGAGCTGCATCCTTGAGACTCAGCTGGAAGGCCTGTCCCATTTGCTATGGGGTAAGGTTATCTATCCTCATCTGCCCAATATATGCTCTGAGATGGGCTCTAGGATCCTCTTTTCCAGTGAATTTCTCACCCTTGTATTTGAAATTCAAAGAAAGCCTCGCTTCAGGAAAGAAACATATTCCTTCTGCATCAATAATTTGATCCTTGATGCCCTTTACATTCTTAAAAGCTAACTCGAGCTTCTCCAACTTCTCACGCATAAGCTTCTCCCTCTCTGTCTCAGGGGGTTCTTCAGGATTTTGGTGTTGCTTGAACACCACATCTTCCTCCTCATCCAACATCATGTGTCGGATGCTTTGTGGGGTACGAGGAACACTCTGCTCATACTCTGGTTGTCTACTAGCTTGAAACTGTGACTGAAACATTGTTGATAAATTGGTCACTACCTCTTGCAATTTGTTCATCCGCTCTTGCAAAGACTCTTCTCCGACAGGGGGATTTCCGATGAGCTCATGGTGAACGAAATACCTTGACTAACTAGTGGTGATGATATTCTGACAAGATGGCCGTCCCTCCTGGCCCATAGAGGTTGATTATGTTGTCGAGAAATGGTGCCTTACAACTGAGAAACACACCTTGATCAAGTTCTCCTTAAGGTAAGATGACTCAATGACAGAATAGGAGGGATGTTAAGGGATGGACTCACTCCTTTGATAGAATACAAGGCAAGAATCATGCGCAAAACAAAATGACCGAACCATACAAGGGTGGCTTAGGTAAGAACAAGCCCTGTTTCCAATTCTACATTGAAACAGTGATCGAGAACCATGTAATGGATGAACTTGGTCTATCCTGAACATTGAGTTAGAGACGTGGTACTTTTATTAGGTTGAAATGTACGTCCCACCGAATCGATTGTGTAGGCATCACCCTACGGTACCGACCATGCGGTGTGGATGCATAAGTCAACGCTGATGTAGTTACCAACACTCAAATCTTAACGTTAAAGATGGATCATGTGTGTCCGTTGGTGGACGAAAACTAAAATGGATAGAACTGGTTAATGGGGAGTTCTAACCCAAGTATCAAACAATCTTTACATTTGTGGCATTCCTAATGATTCAGATCTATGTCCACTACATAATGCATGCAAAGGGTAGGCTAATAGGACAGAACATGCCACCCTTGATAGAACCGATATACCTATTGCTCGTATAAGCGAGTCATGGGTATGTGGTTCCTTTGATATACCAGGGGAGTGGATCAGTCGATCTCAGAATGGTCAAACTAGTGCCTTTTTTGAGTATCGAATGTACCCCACAACACACTAGTGACCACCCTCGCCAGTGATTCTAAACCCGTAAAGTACAGTATCAAAGGGTGTGACTTAGCCGCAGATTACCCATGACTACACATGGGTTCCAATGACTAAACCACGTGGTTAAAGTGATTCCATGCGGTGAGTGTATGCATGAGTGTAGTGTAGAAAGTGGCCATCAGTTGAACTCAGAATATCCGTAAGGAACATCGTCGTTGCCTGATTTCACTTTGAACACTCTTATGTAGGAAGCGGGTATCATCCGATCTCAGAGTACTTAGTATGATGTGTCTCACCTCCCTGGGGGTAGATACACAACAAGGAGTACCCTCGTCGTTTGATTTCACTTCGAACATGATGCAGGATGTAATCAGTACAATTATGATATATACAAACAAATATGTATAACAACAAGTATACAACAAAGAGTATGGTCAATCAGAAGTCTGACGATCCCTAGTGAAGTCGCCACTGTAGGCACAACGGATGAAGATCGATCCGCGACCTCTTTCTGGCGTGGTGCACCCGAGTGTGGGAGCGGCGCGGGGATTGTAGTTGATGGTATAGGGAGTCGCCACCTAGATCAGGGTCTAGGACCCACAAATGGTGCCCGTTCTTCAGAGAAGGGCGCTAAATTAACTCCAATGACTCAATGGATGGTCTGCTCCAAATCTTTGGGTAAGTGTCAAGTTACGGACTGGGAAGGTGTTAGGCACCCAGCAACCGTCCGGCCGACGGCCGATCTTCCTAGACCAAACTCTATTGTATACTGTTGTGTTATACATATTATGCACCTAATTAAACTTTTTTTTTTTGGTGTTTTGATTATCTTTGTTGAAATTTATGGACCTAATTAGGCTAATTAAAATTAATGTTTTAATCCTAATTACTACCCCTAAGTTAGGTGATTATGTATATTATACGCCCTAATTAATCTAGTTGATTTATTTTACCTAAGTTAGAAAATCTAACTCTATGATAAAAAAAACATGGTCAATTGTGCAAATTTATTAAGATCCTAGGGCAATGGTAATATCATGGATAAGTTTGATAAACAAAATGACTTAAGGATCAAAATGACCAAAATTATGAAAATGCCCCTAGAAGGTAAAATGCATGAAAGACTCATGAAAAAGAAAAATTATGCTCAAGACATGCTTATGAAAGTTAAAACATGCAAATACAGCAGTAGAAACCTTTCCAGGACCCTAAACATGATTTGGTCCCAAAATGGCCAACATACCCCTAAGGGCAAAATGGTAAAAATGCTAGAACAAGAACTTTTAAGTCATTTCAGGCATTCGATATGTCATTAAAATCCTGAAATTACTAAACATGTTGAGTAATACTACTGAATGGCACAATGGGCTTGTATTTGGTAAATTACCAAAATGCCCCTAGGGCAAGAATGACTTTTTGTGCATGGTTATGATTCATGGTGGGCATGTATGCATATGAAAACATTATAAAATAACTTGATATATACAGAATTTAATGCTTAGGAATATATATTTTTTCTGATTTTCTTGGATTTTCACAACAAATAAAAAAATGACATCTACGTCCCTAACATGGTAGGGAACACTTATGAAAATGATCAAACATTCATGTCAGTGATTAATGATCCCATAAAATCAATCCTGATGAGATATGTATCCCATAATTTTTTTTGTGAATTTTTATGCATTTATACTATTTTTAATATTTTTTGAAATACTAAAAAGAAGGGAAAACAAAGAAAAATACAAAATCCTCATCACAGATCGAAATTGGATCAAACCAAAGCGCATTCCCACTAATAAAAACATGATCTTTAATATGGTCTAAATGATTCAGTCCAAATTCTCACCCACAGGATCAGATTTCATATAATTCCAAAACACTTACAGGGGCAAAAATGTCACATAAAACATGATTTGGAGCTCGGGAAACCTAATGAACATCAAACACAGTAGGAAACATCTTCCCTAAAATTTTCAGAAATTTACCACTCTTGTGTTATTTTTAAAGATTTTTTAACTGAAAACAGCCTCTTTTAACTAAAGAAAATCAAAAGAAATACATAAAAAATAAAACAAATATATAAAAACTACCCTTGAAGCGTGTAAGTGTCTGGGCTCAGTTTAAATATCCTTGGATGGCCGGAATTATTTCCGGAAGGCACCGAAAGTTGCTCCAAGTGTGGTTGCCCCGAATGGCAAGAGTGGTGAACAAGGGGTATTTGAGGAATTTTATATATCTATGGAAGCATGATCTGGGTATGTCTCAGGCATGGATGGACACAGGGGAGAACGAGCTTCACAATGATAATTTTTTCATGAATTTCTCTGTGTCTTACCTCTCCAAATGGCCTGCTATTTGTAGGAGAAAATCCATTCGAGGAAATGTCTCAAAGACCCTTGGGGCCTTAATGGCAGGGGATAAGGTGGGTGGGCAGCTAGGGCTGGCAGGCATGACTTTGGGGTGCCTAGGCCGTTGCAGCCAAGACTTTGGCTGGCACATGAAGGTGGGCATGGGGCCAAGCCCATGTGGGGGTGGTTGGTGGGCCTAGTGTGGCTCCCAAAGGGTTGGCCTTGGCTCAGCCAGGCTGGGTCGACTCGGGTTGGTGTGGTTGGGTCAATCCGGTCTGACCTGGGTCGGTCAACATTTTTTTTTCCTTCTCTTTTTTTTTCTTCAAAAGATTCCATTTTAAGGGTCCACATTCAAGCATTGATATCTCCCAATCCGTGTGGCCGATTTTGATGCACCATATATCACCGCGAAGGTCTCAACACGTACTTTCCATCTTTGTGGTAGATATGGCTGGATTTTGCCTGCAAATGGCATGGATATCGAGGAAAGCACATAAATGGTGTTTCACACCGATCAAGGTCCACATGATACCGGAATTACATGAAATTTTACGTGTAAGCACAATATGACCAAATAAAGGTATCCAAATGGTTTCAGGTCACATCGGGTGGCTCGGGTACCAAGAACCATGTTAGGGATAAAACGGTCATTTTTATAAAAGTTATCCGATTTGGCCGAAACTTTTCGTGAAAGCTTAATATGACCAAATAAGGTCATCCAAAGTGTTTTGGGCCAAATCGGGCAGTCCAGATACCGAGAACCAGGCCAGGGTTAAGACAGTCATTTTGACAAAAAGGTGTCAGATTGGAGTGAAATTTCACATGTGGGCTTAAAATGGTTAAACAAGGCTATCCTAGGGATTTGGGCTCTACTTGGGACAGTTTGGTTACAAAAAATGGGGTAAGGGTAAATTGGTAATTTTCTACCATTTGGTCACCACGCAAGCCAGTCGAGCTTTAATCATCATCGCCGAGTCACACTTTCAAGGTGCCAAAATTCAGCGTCTACAATACCAAACTTGGTGCAGAACTTGTCTTCCTTTCCCCAGAAATGTGCCCCTTGATCGGATATGAAGGCATGTGGAACTCCATATCTACATATAAGGTTCTTTTTGATGAACTTTGCTACCTTTACAGCTGTCAAGACAGCATAGGACTGCGCCTCCACCCATTTGGTGAAATAGTCTATGGCCACAAGGATGAATTCATGTCTAGTGGATGCCTTTGGCATGACTTTCCCAATTATATCAATGCCCCATGTTGAAAATGGTCAGGAAGCGTTTAACGAATGGAGCTCCGTTGGAGGAATGTGAATGATATTGGCAAATATCTAGCATTTGTGACATCTCTGCACGAATGACTGATAATCAACTTCCATGGTTGTCCAATAATATCCCATTCTGAGGATTTTCTTGGCGAGCATTCTGGCATTCATGTGTGGCCCACAGATTCCCTGATGGATTTCTTCTATGATGACTTGGGCCTATTCCTCCTCTACGCACAGTAGTTGTATACCATTGCAGGACCTCTTATATAGCAGGTCGCCTTGAAATACAAATTGTATGGCATGCTTTCGCAACCTCTTATGTTCACCACCTATGATTCGGAGGATATTTCCTCTATGATGAAGTCGATGATGGGTGGTGCAGACCACGACCTTCCATCAGTTGTCAGAGCATTTACTGACTCTTCATATGCTAATCCATGCCTTCTATCTGCCAGGAATGGGCGAACTTGAGTGTCTGGAGTGCATTCAACCATTGAAGCCAAAGTAGCTAGGGCATCGGCTAATCTGTTATTGTCCCTCAACAAATATTCGAAGGTGATTTCATCGGGTCTCTTGATAAAGTTTCCCAAATGTTCTTGGTAAGGTTTCAGCTTTTCATCCTTTGTCTTCCACTTTTCTTGAGTTTGACAAATCACGATCGACGAATTGATGAGCACATTTATGTGTGAAATTATCCCATGTAATTCTGCATTTTTATCTGCTTAGAATGGAGCTATTCAGGTATTTTTCTGTATTTTCAGAGTACAGGGGTATTTTTGGCATATTGGAAATATTGGACGACAAGTGCACTTTCAGAGCCTAAATTGAGGAAACCAAGTTGGAGGAGTTCAATGCTACACAAGCACGGCCCAATGAAGAAGACCTCTTGTATTTTCGAGTTCAAGGGGTGGTCCCCACCTAGTTCCACCGAATTTGGTCTCAGGGGTAAAAATGTAAAAAGGGTGTTACAGGATCATGCACATAGAAGATGCTGAATGGAAGGATTTGATGCAATCTAGGCATCAATCTACTTATGGATCGACTCACATGTGATCAAGGGCGAGATGGGAAGAAGTTTCACTGAAGAGCCAAGGGCATAATCGTAATTTTAGAAAATTGGGAAATTTTCAGAAGATATCTAATATTGGGCTCATATCGTCCGGAATATTAATTGGAGCAACTTTAATTCTCAAATTGGGTCCATCCGGGCTCAGGATGGAGAGATATTTTCAAAAAGATGGTTTTGAACAAATTAGAATTTAGGTTAATTCTCCCCCCTTCTCTTCTCTTCTCTCCCTCGCTTTCCTTAATTTTTTGGCTAAAAGGTCACAGTACGTCTCACAAAAACAACTTGATAGTTCATTCTTCCATTGATAACCGTTGATTTAACTTATCCAATCACAGCCGTTGAGCTATTTACTTGAGACCGGCTACGACCTGATCTCTCCCCCCTTCCCCAAAGATGGCAGCCCACTTCCTACAGTCCCCTTCCCCGCCTCCCTCTCTCTCTCTCTCTGTCTCTCTTATACAGTGAACATCAAGGAAGCATTATGACTCTTCGGTGACATGAAAAGGAAGCAGATATCTTCTTCTATCTATACCTATAGATCTTTGATTTGTAATTTAAGAGAGTTGGGAAGTAGGAGTTGGCACAGACTTCTCCTCCTTTGCAAAGTTGCATAGCTTGAGGGAACCGAGAACAAATTGATTTCATGAGAAATGGTGTGAACAGGAGACGATTTCTCCTGAGAAAAGTGATGTGATATTTTGAGCTTGTGCTCCGAAGCAGAGGTAGGTGGATGAAATGCGAGTGATTTCAAAGGCTACTGGCTCCTATATATCCTCCCCCATCCTACTGTCAATCCATTAGTTATCTTTGGTTTGATTGAAGGTACAAGGACATCTTCTCCTTCACCCTTTATTGAGCGGCTCCAAGGCATATATCTAAGAATCACAAACATTAATTTTAGAAAATTCAATCGAATAATAAATTGTTTTATTTTGAAGGCTCTCTCGAAGTGCATCTGCTCTTATTTGGCCACCCCCTTGTTAATGAGAAGGGGCAAATCAATCACTAGCTGCTGCTTTGTTGTCTGGAAAATAGCAATTAACATCTTCCCCTGCTTGGTCCTTTTCATCTATAAAAAATCTTTCCCTAGTTAGATCATTACCGTGAAATGTAATGTGTTTTTCTGTTCGGTTTGGTTGTTCGATTTGGTTTTAGGAACTCCGAATCGATGACGCTACCAACTATTGCAAGCAAGAATAGAATGTCATCTTTCCATCTTACTAAAATGGGAAAGAATCGACGAGCCACTTGGATTTGCATGGGAGAGATGCAAATAAGTGGGATGGGAGGGGATGCTGAGGCACAGAGCGGGCAGGGAGGGGTTTCTGCAAGGTTCATGGCGAAGGTAAGGAGGGAGATGTAGAGAGCTAGGGTTGGGAAGGGGGAGAGACAAAGAGAGAAGAGCAAGAGAGAGATGCAAATAGGTCGATGGGAGGGGAAGGATTGTAGAAAGAGAGATAGAGAGAGAGAGAGAGCACGAGGCTCTCACTGTAAGAGCCAAGAATCTGTCACTAAGTGAAACTTAATGAATGGTTGAGATCAACTTTATACCTAATCTATGATTACAGTATAAGAACGCAAGAATTAGTTGGTGGAACGTACGTACTGCCACTGGTCACCCTAATTTTTTTTTCTCTTTCTTCTCTCTCCCCTTTTTTCCCAAATCCTTCCTATTTTCTCTCCCTTTTTTTCCCCAAATATCTCATCCCTTCTACGGTTCCCATCTCTCCTACTTCTCTCAATTCTCTTTTCTCTCTCCTATTTCTTCTCTTATTCCTAAAATCTCTCTTTCCTCTCTCATTCCACTACGGTTTCTCATCCTTCCTAAATCCCATCTCTTTTAAAAAAATCCCTCTCTCTTAAAGATAAATAAAAAAGGGAAACATAATCTCTCCAAAACTCTCTCTTTTCTAAACTCTCTCCCCTCTTTCCTCTAATTCCCTCCATATACCACCCATGGCTCCCCCATCTTTCCTAATTCCATTCCAATTTTCTCTCTCTTCTCTCTAATATCTCTCCAACTTTCAAATCTCACACAATCTCTCCCTTCCATCCACGATTTATATAGCAGCCCCTTCCATCTTCCACCATACTTCTTCTCTTCTCAATCCCTTTCTTCTTCTTCATGTTTTATCTTGGGAGCCCAAGTGGAGAACAACCTTGTCATTACTGTTTCAGCAGCTTTGTTTTCAAAGCATTACAGCCCCGTCATGAACCAACAATTTCATCTCCATGGAAGGTCACCATTGCTGCCCCCTGTCTCTTAGTACCATGATCGGCTAAGTTCTTTCTATCTTTAGGTGTAGATGAACTAATGATGTTTGCTATTTAAAATTCTGGTTTGCATTCTTGATTGCTTGATGTTAAGACCCCATCCCTATTCGGATAATTTTAATAGATATATTTAGTTGGAAAATTTTGTTTCTGTGATTCATTATTTTTCATTCAAGCAATCATATTTTGTTCTTATGTGGTTGTACCGATGATGGATTATAGCTGAATGAACTAAGCGTGCCAAGCCCTATAAGTGAAGGACGATAGTTGCCTGCATACCTAGGAGGAACCCTACATTCTGTGGCATTATTAGGCCCGTGGTTATAATAAACTGAAGCATGTAACCGAATTGAACAATAACCCATTGGGGATTCGAACCCTAAAGATAGTCTTCTTTCGTATTTGCATATTGTTGTTAGCTTAGATTTGTTTCTTTCATTCTTAACTTAAAATCAGATTTATTGCATTTTAATTTTCATCACTTTCATCTTATCATTTTAGTAATTTAGCCTTCCAGTTTTTCATAGATCAACCCCTTACTTGCTACTTGCTGGATTAATTTAGGGTTTTATTTTTTACTGGTTAATGACACGATCAAATTTTGGCGCCATTATCGGGGAACCGAAACATGATTGCTAAGATTGATTGAGTTGTTTTGTGTTACTTTGTTTTAGTTTTAATTTTATAATTTCAGAATTTTTATTTTTATTTTTAATCTCTTTATTAGGTTAATTTTATTATACCTAACATTCTCTTTGTTTGTGCAGGAAGCCGAGTAGATCGAGTAGGACAAGCTGTCCGTTTGGTTTACTTTTAATTCCTAGACTTTATGTAAATTTTTTTTTTAATTCCAGCATTAGATTGGGTGTTTAGGTTTGATTTTAATTCCCCCAGCCCCTTAAGATCATATGTGTAACCGTTCATCGGGGGTAGCACATGGAATTGCGCAACCACCAACACTAGGTAAGTATTTTCATTAGTTTTCAATTATTTATTTTTTTTAACTTTTTAGTTCTGATTTTTATTTTTATTAATTGTTTTGATTAGTTATCACATTTTAATTTACTAGTTTTAATTTTTGTTTAATTAGCACGTTGAACCTGTGTTGTGTTTTATGCATGGTCAGCGTTCTTTGCACCCCAACCTGACTTTCCTTGACCTAGAAATAGAGCGATCTGTGGCTAGACCTAAGGATAAGGATAATAATAATAAAAAGGGTGACGAAAACCAGCCAAGAAGGCCACTAAGTGAGCACTTCATTCCAACTGCATATACCCCTGCGTCTTGTATTCAGTTGCCTGCCATTCAGGCCGCTCAATATGAGATCAAGTCCAGCATCATACAGATGTTACCATCCTATTATGGACTTGCTAATGAGAAGCCTTACAAGCATCTTGATGAGTTCTTAGAGGTGTGTTCTACAGTCAAAATCCAAAACCTCTCTGAAGATGCCCTAAAATTGCTTTTATTCCCATTTTCCTTAAAGGACAAAGCCAAACACTGGCTTCAATCCCTAGATTCGGTTAGGATTTCTACATGGGCGGGAATGCTGCAGGAATTTTTTGAAAAAATTCTTCCCCATTGGCCGGACTAATAGCCTTAGGCGAGCCATTACTAGTTTCTCCCAATTAGAGAGCAAACAATTTCATGAAGCGTGGGAACGATTTGAGGAATTACTTCGGAAGTGCCCCAACCATGCTGTCCTGAAATGGCAGTTAGCCCAGTGTTTTTATGATGGTCTCCATGACTGATATAGGCAGATGGTGGACTCCTCTTATGGTGGAACATTTATGCACAAGAATGAGACGGAAGCATGGGATCTTTTTGAAACCCTTAGTGAGAATTCCCAACATCACGCTTCGACCTCTTGGACTGAGATTCCACACACAGGGCAACCAAAGAAGGGTGGTCTCTATGAGATCAATCCAACTATAGGGATGACTGCTAAGGTTGACATGTTGTCCAAGAAATTGGACTATCTGATGTCTGCAGGACAACATTCTATATCCCCTTTCCCAAGGAGTTTCCCTAATCAAACTACTGTCTGTGCCTTATGTGCTAGCCCTAATCATTATGTGACGGACTGTCCTTCGGCTGCACAATACCCTGAATTTGTTCAGGAACAGGTACAAGTGGCTCAAGGTTTCCCTAAATCGGGTAATGATCCTTTTTCCAATACCTATAACTCGGGATGGCGAAACCACCCGAACTTTTTATGGAGAAACTCAGTACCTAATAATCCTCCAGACCCACCATATAGGCCACCATTTAATGTTCAATCTAATGCCTATAGGGGTGGACAACCACCATATCCTCAACCCCAACAGAATTAATCCTTTGAGGAAAAGGTGCTAAAAGCATTAAGTGGACTCAGCAGAACACACAGCTGTTACACTCACATACTTAGTCCATTAATAAGCTAGAGAACCAACTGGGTCAACTAGCTGATGCTATAAGTAGGAGGGAGGCTGGCCAATTGCCAAATGAGCCAATAGGTAACCCAAACAATCAAATGGGTCCAGGGAAAGAACAGGTCCAATCGATCACGCTCCTAAGGAGCGGCAAAAGGGTGAAAAAACCTAATGCACCCTTAGCCACTAATGAGACGTTACCTACTAAGTCTCAAAGCTAGGGAGAGGCTGAGTCAACCCTAGAGAATATTGGTGGTGGTGTAGAAACACATGAGTCCATTACTAAAACACCACCTGTGAAAATCACTCATTAGTTCCCAAAGAAGGGGCTACACATTCCCATTGTGGAGGGACCATCACTTGACTCTTACATTCCAAAGGTCCCTTTTCCCCAAGCCCTTCAGACATCATCCTTAGACTATCTGGATAAAAAGGGTGCAAAGATGCAAGAGATGATAGACTTGTTCCAACAAGTTCGCATCAATCTCCCCCTTTTGGATGCTATCAAGCAAGTTCTTGCTTACGTTAAATTTTTAAAAGACCTCTGCACCCAAAAGCGTAAGTTGAGAACTCAAATCCCTAAGACCGTCCATTTGACTGAACAGGTTAGTTCGGTAATTTCCAGCCACCTACCCCCCAAGCTTAAGGACCCAAGTGCGCCTCTTATTTCTTGCATCATTGGAGATCTCTCTATAAGTAGGGCACTACTTGATTTAGGGGCTAGTATGAATATTTTACCTAGTTCAGTCTATGACAGATTTGGTTTAGGAAATTTGAAACCCACTGAGGTCATCTTTCAGTTGGCTGATCGTTCAGTCGAGACATCTCGTGGTTTGTTAGAGGATGTTTTAGTGAAGGTCGAAGAATTGTACTTTCCTGTGGACTTCCTTGTCTTAGATATGGATACAGCCACCACAACCAAGCTTCCCCCTATCATTTTATGGTGTCCTTTCTTAGCTACTATAAATGTTTGCATAAATTGTAGATCGGGTGCCATAGACATCTCTTTTGGGAATAAGAAGCTTAGGCTTAACATCTTCAATGCATCCTTAGGTTCCATTCAAGAGGAAGAGTGTTTTGCATTGGATTTATTAGATGGAGTTGTGACTGATCACACTTCTCACATGCTTATTGATTGACCCTTTGCAGCACTATGTAATGTTTGGAGAGGAGTCTGAGGCATATACTGAAGAGGTGAACACTTTGTTAGATTCCTCACCCTCTTCTGAACAACCACCTTGGACAGTTAGGTTTGAGCCTCTCCCCCCTTTAGCTACATCTCCCCAACCTTCTTCGCTAATATCCCTTCTAAAGTTAGAGCTTAAACCTCTCCCTTCCACCCTTAAGTATGCTTTTTTAGGGAAAGGAGAGACCTTGCCTATTATTATCTCATTCGATCTTTCATCCAGGCAAGAGGCTCAACTTTTAGAAGTTCTTTCTGAGTACAAGGCCGCCATTGGCTGGTCCTTGGCTGATCTTAAGGGTATTGACCCTTTAGTTTGTATGCACAGGATCTATTGTGAGGAGGGAGCTAAATCCTTTAGGGACCCATAGCGTCGTCTGAACCCTAATATGAGGGAAGTAGTGAAGAACAAAGTAGTAAAGTGGCTTGATGCTGGCATCATATACCCCATCTCGGATAGTCAATGGGTCAGCCCCACTCAGGTTGTCCCTAAGAAGTCCGGCATCATGGTTGTTCCCAACAACCAAGGTGACCTTGTCCCAACCCATACCAATACGGGTTGGCGTGTTTGTATTGATTATCGGAAGCTGAACAAGGTCACCCGTAAAGACCACTTTCCTCTACCTTTCATTGATCAGATTTTAGAGAAATTGGCTGGGCAGAACTACTTATTTTTTCTTGACGGTTATTCGGGATACAATCAAGTTCCTATATGTCCCAGTAATCAAGAGAAAATAACCTTCACTTGCCCCTTTGGTACATTTGCATTCAGATGCATGCCCTTTGGGTTGTGCAATGCTCCGGCCACCTTTCAAAGGTGCATGATGGCCATCTTTTCTGACATGGTTGGCCAATCTTTAGAGGTTTTCATGGATGACATTTCTATCTTTGGGTCATCTTTTGATGAGCGTCTCCACCGCTTATATCAGGTTCTTAAATAGTGTGTGGAGACCAACCTCATTCTTAGTTGGGAGAAGAGCCATTTCATGGTCAAAAGGGTATTGTCCTCGGCCACATTGTTTCTGCATGAGACATTGAGGTTAACCCGGCCAAGGTTGATTTGTTTGCTAAATTACCCCCTCCTACTTTCGTTCGGCAAGTCCGTTCTTTCTTGGGCCATGCTGACTTCTATAGGCGTTTCATCAAAGACTTTAGCTTGATTTCTAGGCCCTTGTGCAGTCTGCTTGGAAAGGATGCCACTTTTATCTTTGATGATAAATGCCTTCATGCTTTCCACATCCTTCGTGATTCATTGGCTAAAGCACCCATTATGAGGTCACCTGATTGGTCTCTCCCCTTTGAGATCATGTGTGACGCGTCTGACTATGCTGTTGGTGCTGTTTTAGGCCAAAGAGTTGATGGGAACCCTATTGTGATTTACTATGCTAGTAAAACCCTCTCTGATGCTCAGATGAATTACACCACTACTGAGAAGGAGTTACTAGCAGTAGTTTTTGCCCTTGATAAGTTTTGATCATATCTTTTGGGCTCGAAGGTGATTGCCTATTCGGATCACGTAGCTCTTCGGCATCTCCTATCTAAGCGTGATGCTAAGCCAAGGCTCATCCGATGGATTCTCCTCCTTCAAGAGTTTGACCTAGAAATTCAAGATAAGAAAGGGTCAAAAAATGTTATAGCAGACCATTTATCTCGTATTCTCCTTGATCCTTCCACCTCTGAGTTGGTTCAAGAAACCTTTCCCCATAAGCAATTATTTTCTATATCATCTAAACCGGCTCCTTGGTATGTCCACATTGTGACCTACTTTGCGAGTGGGAAGATACCTTCTGATTGGTAAATCAGTTAAGGATCGCTTCTTCTCATCGCTTAAGTACTACTATTGGGAGGATCCTGAGTTATTCTGATACTGTTTGGATCAGGTCATTAGACATTGTCCCTGAGAGTGATTTTCAGAGTATTTTATCTTTCTATCATACTCTAGCCTATGAGGGACACTTTAGTGGTAACAAGACTACAGCCAAGGTGCTACAGAGAGGCTTCTATTGGCCTACTTTGTTTTGGGATGCACATGTTTTTTGTAAAATGTGTGTTAGATACCAACAGGTTGGTAATCTTTCTCGATGAGACATGATGCCCCTCAATCCAATTCTGGTCATTGAGATTTTTTATGTTTGGGGGATTGATTTCATGGGCCCATTTCCTGCTTCGTTTGGTCCTGAGTACATCCTAGTGGCAGTTGACTATGTTTTTAAATGGGTCAAGGCTAAAGCAACCAGAACCAATGACCATAAGGTTGTTATGTCTTTTGTTCAGAGTCACATTTTTACCCGCTATGGTTTCCCTAGAGCTATCATCAGTGACGACGGCTCCCATTTCAAGCACTGGAGAGTTGGAACCTTATTGAAAAAGCACTCCATCACTCACAAGGTTTTTACTCCCTACCATCCACAAACATCTGGTCAACTGGAGGTTTCTAACCGTGAGATCAAGCGAATCTTGGAGAAGACAGTTAGACCTGACCGTAAGGATTGGTCCACTCGTCTAGATGACGCTTTATGGGCTGACCGGACAGCTTATAAAACTCTTATTGGTATGTCTCGATATCAATTGGTTTTCGTTAAAGCCTGTCATCTTCCAGTTGAGTTGAAGCATCGGGCATTTTGGGCTATCAGGACCTTTAATTTCGACATGTCCGATGCTGGCTCTACTCGTCGCCTCCAGTTATCTGAATTGGATGAATTGCGCAATGATGCTTATGACAACTCGTGCCTCTATAAGGACCAAACTAAAGCTTTTCATGATAAACATATAGTCCGAAAGTCCTTTGAGCCCAATCAGAGAGTGTGGTTGTTTAACTCCAACTTGTGTTTATTCCCTTGAAAGCATAGATCTCGGTGGGATGGCCCCTTTGTGGTAGTGGGTGTTTCCCCTCATGGTGCTGTGGAGGTTCGTAACCCTTAGACTAGACATACCTTTAAGGTCAATGACCAACGACTGAAGCCGTATATGGATGGCCTTGCTGATGGCCAACTTATTGAGTCGTTGGAGTTATATGATGTGATCCTTGACTCTCCATGAGTCATTCTGAGTCTGGCTGAAGACTCTAAACTTAGCGCTCTTTGGGAGGCAACCCACTATTTTTCTTTAGTACTTTTTTTTTTTTGTGTTTGTTTGTTTTTGTTTTTTTAGGTAGTTGCTACTGATTGCTGGATGCACTATTCTATCATATATTGCTGATTTCTGGTAATCTCCTTCCCTGATCCCTGTTTTTATTCTTCTGCATGCATTGAGGACACTACATACTTTAAGTGTGGGGGTGGGTTTTGGCTTTTGGTAAGTTTTACATGTCTCTCTGTTACTTTGATGCGAAACGCGGGAGAGAGAGACTTAGAAACCCTAATCTAAAGTAATGAAAATCCTGTTGAGAGGACAGTAGCTAGTATGTGTCCTAAGGTGGGTTTTGACTCAGACAATAAGAGCCCCATCTTGTCTGAAGGGACAAACCACCTGACTGTCTTGTGTTTCTTTGAGCTTTTGGTTAGGAGCTGAGACCAAGTTTAGTTTTGGCGTGACATGAAAATTAAAAAAAAAAAAAAAGAGAGAGAGAAAAAGAAAAAAGAAATAAATAAAAGTAAGAGTTGAATTCCTTGGAGCTAGACAGGGCACTCCGCCTCAGGAAGCGAGGTGACTTGATCAATACTCCTTAGGGTGAAACCTCTGAAAAAAGAACTCTAGCATCACTATCCTGATGAATATATGTAAGAAACAAAGCTACCAAGTAGCTAAAGTGTCTTGTGTAGTGACCTCGCATGACATTTGAGGAACAGTAGTGGAGTAACGAATGGAGTTCATTGTGAAAAAACAAAAAAGAAAAAAAAAAAGAAAAGAAAGAAAGAAATGTCATTGCCTTGGTATAATTGTGTGGTAAAAAATGCACAGAAGCCTAAAGTCTTTGGTGCCCTTGACGTCAAGAGTGGTCTTACCTTAAGTAAGGTGGTGTTTGGAAGATATGGGGAGATTCCCTAATTAGGATGTGTACCTGTTGCTAGAATCAATACGGGGTAATAAGAGCTTAAGTGTGGGGGTACCTTTGTCGTTTTGATCTTAAGTAGAACATCTTAGTTTTGGGTTTGGTGTGTGCTTCTTAGCCATTGTCAAAATTTAAACTTGCAATCATGAATTTTGTTTGTATATTCCCTGCAAACACTCACGAGATAAAACTTGTCCACTAGGGGTAACCTAGGGGTTTAAAGGCTTGTTGCACATGTTAAGTGCAACCGTGATTCCTACGAAAGTGAGTTAGGTTTATTTTATTTTCTTTATTTTATTTTTGCTTGAGGACTAGCAAAATCTAAGTGTGGGGGTATTTGATGAGCACATTTATGTGTGAAATTATCCCATGTAATTCTGCATTTTTATCTGCTTAGAATGGAGCTATTCGGGTATTTTTTTGTATTTTCTGGGTACAAGGGTATTTTTGGCATATTGGACGACAAGTGCACTTTCAGAGCCTAAATTGAAAAAACCAAGTTGGAGGAGTTCAATGCTACACAAGCCCGGCCCAATGAAGACCTCTTGTATTTTCGAGTTCAAGGGGTGGTCCCCACCTAGTTCCACCGAATTTGGTCTCAGGGGTAAAAATGTAAAAAGGGTGTTACAGGATCATGCAGATAGAAGATGCTGAATGGAAGGATTTGATGCAATCTAGGCACCAGTCTACCCATGGATCGACTCACATGTGATCAAGGGCGAGATGGGAAGAAGTTTCACTGAAGATCCAAGGGCATAACTGTAATTTCAAAAAATTAGAAATTTTTTAGAAGATATCCGATATTGGGCTCATATTGTCCGAAATATTAATTAGAGCAACTTTAATTCTCGGATTGGATCCATCCAAACTCAGGATGGAGAGATATTTTCAAAAAGATGGTTTTGAACAAATTAGAATTTAGGTTAAATTCTCCCCCCTTCTCTTCTCTCCCTCACGTTTTTCTCTCCCTCTCTTTCCTTTATTTTTTTCTTCTCTTTCATCTCTCTCCCCTTTTTTCCGAAATCCTTCCTATTTTCTCTCCCTTCCATCCAAGATTTATATAGTAGCCCCTTCCATCTTCCACCATACTTCTTCTCTTTTCAATCCCTTTCTTCTTCTTCACGTTTTATCTTGGGAGCCCAAGTGGAGAGCAGCCTTGCCATCACCGTTTCAGTAGCTTTGTCTTCAACGCATTATAGCCCCGTCACGAACCAACAATTTCATCTCCATGGAAGATCACCATTGCTGCCCCCTGTCTCTTAGCACCATGAACGACTAAGTTCTTTCTATCTTTAGGTATAGATAAACTAATGGTGTTTGCTATTTAAAATTCTGCTTTGCATTCTTGATTGCTTGATGTTAAGACCCATCCCTATTTGAATAATTTTAATAGATATATTTAGTTAGAAAATTCTATTTCTGTGATTCATTATTTTTCATTAAAGCAATGGTATTTTGTTCTTATGTGGTTGTACCGATGATGGATTATAGCTGAACGAACTAAGTGTGCCAAGCCCTATAAGTGAAGGACGATAGTACTCGTCAAGATAGTCCATCCCTAGGAGGAACCCTACATTCTATGGTATTATTAGGTTTATGGTTATAATAAACCAAAGCATGCAACCGAATTGAATAACAACCCATTGGGGATTCGAACCCTAAAGATACTCTTCTCCTGTATTTGCATATCGTTTTTAGCTTAGATTCATTTCTTTCGTTCGTAGTTTAAAATCAGATTTATTGCATTTTAATTTTCATCACTTTCATCTTATCATTTTAGTAATTTAGCCTTTCAGTTCCTCGTAGATCGACCCCTTACTTGCTACTTGCTACTTGCTAGATTAATTTAGGGTTTTATTTTTGATTGATTAACGACACGATCATGAATCCCCATAGATTCTCAGCTTCTTGATCTCTAATGTCATAGCGGCTTTGGGACCGATTGCACATGCTTCATACTCTACAATGTTGTTGGTGCAAGGAAAATCTAACCGAAATGCAGACGGCAGATAGAGATCATCTGGGGTTATCAACAATATCCCTGCCCCATTTCCTCTCTGATTAGCTGCACCATTAAAGTACAATTGCCACCAGTCTTCACAGTCTTCTTTCTCCACATATGCCAAATCCTCATCTGGGAATGGGTCTTCTAGCGGCTGTGAATCTAAGCCAGTTGGGTACGCAACTAGATAGTCTGAGATCGCTTGTCCTTTTATGGATTTCTAGTTGACATATGTTATGTCAAATTCTGACAACAGCAACAACCATCTGGCCATTCTTCCTGTCAATGCTGGCTTCTCAAAGAGATACTTAATCGGATCCATCATTGAGATGAGCCGGATTTGATGTGCGATCATGTAATGTCTCAGCCTCTTGGTCGTCCAAACCAAAGCAGTGCATGTCTTTTCCAATGGGGTATAGAGAGTTTCATACTCCAACAGTTTCTTGCTTAAATAGCAAACCACATGTTCTTCCTCACTCTTCTGATCTTGTTGCGTCATCATGGACCCCATTGATGTTTCGTCGGTAGATAAGTACAATAGCAGTGGTTCATCCAATACTGGAGGAACAAGGACGGGTGGATTCATCAGGTATTCTTTTATCCTTACAAATGCCTCTTGGCACTTATCATTCCATTGCTTTGGTTCTTCTTTCTTTAGGAGCTTGAAGATGGGTTCACTTACGGTGGTTAGTCGGGCTATGAACCGACTTCTGTACTGAATTTGTCCTAAGAAACCTCGGATTTCTTTTTCTTTTTTTGGTGTTGGCATTTCTGTTATGACCTTTATCTTTTCGGGATCCACCTCTATCCCTCTCTTGTTGATGAGAAATCCTAGAAGTTTCTCTGTTGTTGCTCCGAACACGCAGTTCTGAGGGTTCAACCTTAGCTTGTACTCTTTAAGTCATTCGAAGAACTTTCTCAATGCCGCAAAATGCCCCAGTCGAGTGACTGACTTGAGAATCATGTCATCCACGTATAACTCCACTTCTTTGTGTATCTTGTCATGGAGAATGGCCATTGCCACCCATTGATATGTTGCCCCAGCATTCTTCAAACCAAAGGGCATTACCTTGTAACAGTAAGTTCCCATGGTGTGATAAATGCAATCTTTTCTTTTTGTTTTGGACACATGCTGATTTGATTGTATCCGGAGAATCTGTCCATGAATGATAACAAGACTTGTTTTATCCTGTTGTCGACCAGTATGTCAATATGTGGCAAGGGAATGTCGTCTTTGGGACTGATTTTGTTGAGGTCTCAGAAATCCATGCACATTCTCACCTTCCCGTCTTTCTTGGGAAGGGGGACAATATTAGATAAACACTGAGGATACTGCATCACTTGTAGAAATCCTGCATTTCATTGCTTTATGACTTCTTCCCTAATCTTCTCACTCCATTCCGGTCGTATCCTTCTGAGCTTTTGCTTGACCGGTCATACATTTGGATAAGTAGGCAGTTAGTGTTGCACTATTTCTGGATCGATGCCGGGCATATCTTTGTATGACCAAGTGAACACTTCTTGAAATTCCTTCAACAAGGCTGTCATTTGACCAACTTCCTCTAGGCTGAGCGAGACACCAATTTTAACCATTCGTGGGCATTGTTCAGTTCCCAAATTTATGGGGCATACGTCCTCTCGGACATGTTGGGCGTTTCTTTGTTTTAATTATTTTATTAAATGATGATGTTCGAGGATATCCTCGTCATCAGAAGAAGAATTAAAAGAGGAATCAGATGGAGAGGAAACATACTCGGAATGGTTGATTTCATTCATGATAAGAGCAGGAATACAAGCAGACTCGACAGACTAGAATGTACTACCCTCCTTGATTACAACAGACTCATCGACAGATAGGACTTACTCGGAGCTGACTACTCCCTGAGTCTCTATCTTACTAAACCTTTCAGAGACACTAATCCAGTTCACAATTGGCTCTTGGACAGGGTGAATTAATAGATAAGGTTTTAGCCCTTCTTCCTCCCCTGAAGAGACCATGGCTATTTTAAATAATCCTTCGATGTTCAGTTCTTCTTCAATAGCTTTCAACCTCATCTATTCTACTTTGAGGTCAATCCAATCGATGTCCTCCTGAAAGAAGATTTCAAAACCTAGCTGGAGACTTCCTTTGTCATGATCGAACCATGGCTCAATATTTCTACAGTAAGGGAAACTGTCGCCTTCTTTGACAAAATATCCATTTAAAGTTTTGAAGTATGGAGATGGTTTCTTGGCCTTCTGGCATTCTTGGCCTATGTGCTTAGGATAACTTCCTTTCTTTGGTGCTTTGTATCCTAGCCCGCGATGGTTGTTGTAGGTAAGAAAGTCAGGGAATTGTGAAATCCCTTATTGGTTCCTTCCTAATCCAAGTCCCAAAAAATATCCTATGTTGTTCATCATCTTTAGAATTGTTCCGCTCCATGAGGATGGGTAACTAGATGGAATTATCTCCTTCACTTCTGAGGCAATTACACTAATTGCCCCAATCTCAAATCCTCCCATCTGAAAATCTGTAGGAGCTTCCCCACCTACTTCGATGCTTGCCAAGGTGTGGACAATCTCTGGATCACCAAAGATAGTGATCATTTTTCCTTCATAGATGAATTTTATTTTCTGATGTAGGCTTGAGGCTATTACTCCTACTAAATGTAGCCAAGGCCGTCCAAACAACATGTTGAATGATGCTTGGATGTCAATCACTTGACATTCCACAGTGAGCAGAGCAGGTCCGACTCGGATTTTTGTGGTCAGAATGCCCAATACCTTCCTTCTTGTGTTATCATATGCTCGGATTGTCTGAGCAGAGTGCTTCATTTGGGTCAGATCCAATCCTATACAGCTTGCAGCCTTGAGGGGTATGACATTGAGAGCCGACCCGTTGTCCGTCAAAACTTGAGGGACTCAATTTCTATTGCACTCTATTGTAATGTGTAGGGCTCGATTATGGTCCTTTCCTCCAGGCGGGAGATTACTTTACGAGAAAGAGAGAGACTACATGGCGTAGGTAGCCCCTACAATGTGTGAGAGTTCTTCTAGACCCATTTTTATGGGTACTTGAACCTTGTTGAGTGCTTTCAGAACTGCTTCCCGATGCAACGGGGAGGCCATCAATAATCCCCAGTTAGAGAAGTTAGCTTGCTCTTTTTTTAGCTGGCTCAACACTTGATTTTCTGGCTCGTACTTGTTTTGATTGGGAGTAGGTGCATAGAGCTTTTCTATAATCAATCCTTTGTCTTTGAAGTTCTTTCCGTTTCGAGTTTTTGAAACCTCGGGCTCTTTCCCTTTTATGATGAGCTCGACTGGGCATAACTCTTCATCTTCCAAGTCACTTTTAGTTATCACAAGGGTTCCCACCATGGGACTCCTCCTTCTTGGGCTAGTGATTTCGCATTCTGCTTTCAAGGCAGCAATCGTCTTTCGGGCCTTCTACAGAATTTTGGACAAGGCTTCTTGCTTTTCATAGAGGTGCTTGATGAGCTGGTCATGGTCCGGCCTTCACGGTCCTACTGGCATCATTCATTGGATCATTTCGAAGACCTCGCTTGCTGACTTTTGGAATCTCATTGCTTTGGATAAAGATCCAAAATGTTCTTCCCCTTCTGATGAGCCTTCTTCATGACTAGATATGACCGGATGAATGTTTTCCATGGGATCTTTCATTGGTTCTTCCATATTGATGTTGTAGAGGTGGAACCACTGGTCGTGTGCTTGCATACACTTATGGTATTCCCCACTTCCTCGGTCTGGAGATGTTGGAGGACTTCCACATAAATCTTTTGCCAGGGTAAACACGAGTGTGACAACATCTTCTAATTTCTTCATGACTCTAGGCAAAGGCCACTTATCGACTGTCGGATGGTATTGCTGCAACGCCTTTTGATATCTTGCATCTATAGGAGCTACTTCGAACAAAATTTGATGAATTTTATCCACCATTTGGAGGATTCTTTTTTGCTTTGGAGGGGAAATCCCAACCTCCTGGCCCACAGATTTCCTCATACCGATTGGCAGGAGGTTCTACCTCCATTTCAGACGCTTCATCGGGTAATTCATCACTCATATCTTCATCCATTATTTCTTCAATCAGATTTTTGTTGGACGCTTCTTCATTACTTGAATCATCCCCTTCTTCTCCACTACTGTCAACAGGGTGAATTCCTTCTGTGGGGTCAAAGTACGGATCTCCGGTATTGATATTACCGATCCAAGTTTCGTACTCTTCTGTCATCTTCGAGGGCCCAGAATATGGCTAGTTGTTTGAGTACAACATGGGATCTTGAGGAGGATTTCCAAAGAAATCTTTTGCCAGAGCAAGATTTAACCAGGTCATGTTCTTTAATTCATGTAATGTTCTCTAGAGAAAGTCTTCTTTAGTTGGCAACTCTATCTTCTCGCATTGTGCCGCGAAGTGTTTGCACACCATGTTTGGGAAGTGGGAGGTAGCCTTATACAGGATGTCATGAGTTGTAGACATTAGCTCAAGGATGTCTTACACTTGATAGAAGATGACCATATTCCATTTGTTAAAGTTTTTCCCTTTGACGCACCACACCCTTCTTCGATTTACTAGAGACACTACTTCTTCGTCGCCGCTTCTTCCTTCGTCTTCTTGAGGGATAGGCTGAATGAAGTTGATGAGCACATTTATGTGTGAAATCTTAGGGCCATAGAGCATGCATTTTTATACTTGGAACGGAGCTACTTGAGGTTTTTGTTTGTGTTTTCAGGTTTTAGGTGAATTCTTATGAAAGTGGAGCAAACGATATTAAGGAAACATTTTTAAGCTGTTTAGTGGTGTTTGGCAGCAGCCGGTAGCACCCAGGAGTCAAGAAAATCAAGTTTAGATTGGGCACTAAAAGAATCACACCAATAATTCAAATTTGAAAGTGATTACAGTAGGCCCCTTAGCATAATTTTGAGGTGTTAATAGTAAGGATCTGTAGCCCATCGAGTTAGCTTTGTAACGGTTCAAATGGCTCTTGATTCCGAATTGAAACGAAGAAGTTACGGCCATTTTCGTAACGACGCGGGAAAATGGTCTATAGGGATTTGTTTGTAATTATCAAAAATTATCCGGGGATAAATTAAAACGGAAGTTCGGATTCGAGGGGCTTTAGTGTAATTCGTAGAAGTTATCTTTCTGTTAGTCGAAAGATTCTATTTGGAAGGCTTTGGAGCAGTCCAACTTCAACTTGAGATATCTTGGGCTCCCGAACTCCAAATTGGACAAAATTTGGGTCTATTTTGGGTGATTTTTTGTAGGGAATACAACAGTGAGGCCTATATAAGCATCCCATGCTCCACGTTTTTTAAAGGACAGATTTGATATTTCATTAATTGTGAGTGGAATCCTAGTCATCACCCTTATTCTCTCTCTCCTCCAACTTTCCAAGGGCACTTTTGAAATTGTATTATGGATAGATTTCTTTTGAAAAATATTCTCTTATCCATGGAAGGTTGAAAAGTCAAAGATGCCTTGATCTCATTGCTTGGAGAAGACACCTACAAGGAAAAAGAAGCACAAGTTAGAATTAGAAAGTTACTTTTTGATAAATAGAAGGTTTATGTAGCTAGGATTTTTATCTCTCTTAGTTTCTATTTTTTTTCCTTTTTCTTAGGATTCAAGGCATTGTAAAGGAGGAAGGAGAAGAGAATATTTCTCCTACCACTTCCCTCTTCTCTCTTCTCTCTTCTCCTCTCTTTGCCTTATAAATACCCCTACCCTCTCTTTTGTAATTTTGTTCAATTCATTAGTGAAATTTCTTCTTTTCTTCTTCTAGTTTTTGGCTTTCTAAGTTCTAGTTTGATTTCATGCTTTCAATTCCATGGTTGTAATGCTTTTGATTCATGCTTTAATTTTATATCTTCAATATGGTTGTAATAATTATAGTTTAGTTTCAAGCTTTCTAGTCTAGGCTTCTAAATTCTAGTGAGAAGATTTAGAAGACTTGGAAGAGGAAGCCATGGTAGGATTATTCAAGTGTTCAAGCTTCATCAAATTACATTCATGCAAGGATTAATTAGTTCATGTAATTCAACTTTGGTAGAAGGGAGTATCAATTTCTTATTTTTTTTTTATGTTCTTCTTCTCCTTAGCCTCCTAATTTTTTCTAGTTTCTAATTTCTTCTTCTTATTATCTACCTCTTTCTTCTTCTATTAGTTTTAGTTTATTAGTATTCTCATCTCCATTAATCCCTCCACTCTATTAGGAATTTTAATTCTCCATTATTTTTAGTTTATTCTCATTCTCTATCTCCCTAGTTCAATCATGCTTTTAGGATTCTTATATTGTTTTTTATTCACTATTATCATCATGTTAGGATCTTAATTTAATTAATTTTGTTTTAATTTCAGATTTGGTAGCGCCATTTCAAGTGTGAGAAGCAAGCAAATTCAGTCCAACTCAAGCACCTTTGGGTTTACCTCTCTAATCTCTTATCTTTACTTTTTCCTTGTGTTTTTTATGTGGTTGTGGTTTGTGGCTACGATTTATTCTTTCCAATCCGCGTTAGTTTGATAGATTAGATGCTTATGTGTTAGGACGTCAATCAATTCATGCCAATTCAGTTTCCTAGATACGTAATTTTGGTAGATGCTTGTGAGTTAGGACGTGTTAATTTTTGTTAGTTTAATTAGTTTAATTTAACTCTTTAATTTGGTTCACTTTGCATTACTTTAAAGTGAGTAAAATAGGGTGGTGTATATCTCCTTGAGTTTGACCCGTAGTTACGACTGATCCGTATGCTTGCGGTTATTATTTTCTTGCAAACAGAAGTATATTAGGTTTGCTTCATCATCAACTCCGATTCTATTTATCCATTGTAGGGTTTCAACAGAGAACTCATCTTCAGATTATGGCTCAAGGTCTTCTTCTTCACTATTGTCGGTCCCTCCTTCCATCTGGATAAGGAAAGTGTCTCCAGATAGAGTTTCACCAATGGCTAGTGCAAATACAACTTGGATCAGACTTGGTGTGACCTTTCAATTGTTCTCATGCTATCTTCAGACTACCCCTCCTCAATGGGTTGAATGTAAACTGTGAAATCTTCTTCATCTTTCGAACTCTCCACATATGCCATGTGACTGATCTCATGGTTGGTGAACCCGAATGCTCTTAGTTGCGCATTGGTCCGAGGTTATCAAGTCCATTCTCTAGAAACTCGAGCTTCATCATCTGATGATTCGAGGCTAGGCCTTTCCCCCAGTCACAATGCTGTCCACCTTCTCTAAACTTTTTGTTGCAGTTTGTCCTTGCACAGTAAACACATACCATCATTCTCTTTGCTCTCCTTTTCCAAGCTTGCATGCTCCGGCCACAAAATGGTGTTGGCTGACTTTTGTTCATCTTTTCTTTGTACATTTTCTTCAGGAAGTTATTGATATTGGTCCTTGCTTCTGTAGGGAGATCCATCTGCCACATAAGGTGGACTTTGTCCCTCCATACTATTCTCAATTTTCTTAAAGGTGCTTTACGAGCCGGATTAGAGTGGTTGGGTCTAAACCCATTGTCCCTTCTTCCAAAGCATTCACAAATCCCATGGACGATCTTTGGGAGTCGAGTTCGTCTTAATCAACCGAACCATTTAGGGTGGCAAATTTTTCCAGTATCCAAGACTGCATCCCTGGTGAGTAAGCCGAGTTCTTCCCTTGATAGAAGGACTCGATGAACGTCTTTCAATGCCTTATTTCTTAGCTTAGTTCTCCCTGCTTTATTAGATCCTTTAAGCTTAAGCTTCTCTACTCTGAAAAAGCAGTCTTGTTTAAGCATATGGTCTACTAGTAGTGAAAAATCCCTCTTTACTTGCTTATCTGAGTTGACTGACGTAGGTAGCGAAGCTCACTTTAGGCTAGGTTCCTGATTCCCTAATCAACTGCTCAGGTGTATGAGCTGCAAAATTACTCAACTAGCCCGATCCGAATTTTTTATACTAATAGGTTGTGCTTGTTAGCGAGGCTCTGTTAAGACAAAAGGCAAGAGGCGGAATAGAATATGCCTACAGACTACGCTCCTTGGTTGGTCGGATCCATGTCACTCTCAAAGTTGGAAAGAAGAAACTGAAAAATAGAATCGCTCTCGCTCTCCGCCTCACATTTGACAACCACTTCAAAGAGCAAGATCGACTAGGAAAGAGAAGTGTAGGCCCTCCTTGAGATGGGGAGAGGGTTTGATCCCATATATTTATATCTGTAACAGTGTCAGATCGAAAATATATACTTTCATCCAAATGTGGAGGAACTGACAACCAGTTAAGGGTAACCTACTCATCTTTGTCACAGGCTAGATCCTCTATATATGCTAGCTAAATTGGTCTCAAACCATCACTCTCAAACAAAGTGGCATACTCAAATTGGAAAAGGGGAGCAGAGAGATTTGATTACCAAACCAAATCAACCTTCCACCAGATGGAAAACAAATAGCAATCGGAGAAGGAAGAAAGAGCCGTAAACGAAGAGATCATATGCGAACCACTCTCCCAATCAATCCAACAGAAAAGCAATTACATCCATGAGAAAGAAGGGGCCAAAAGATAAGCTGAAACTGCTCCAATCTGGGGGTCAGGGTTCACCGTGTGATATAACCTGGTAACTTTCTCTGTGTCCCTTCTGGGCATTCCATTCCGCGCAAGGCTCTGTGCAGGAGCGTGCTAAGGCTGAGATGCCTCGCCTGTTGATTGCTCCCAAACGCAGCATTGGTATAGCGCATCAAACGTTTCATAAACATTTGCTTTCTTTCGTGAATTTTGGCAGTGGGAGTAGAGCGTGCACCGTGGCCAAAGGTCCTTTGATTGCAGTGCAATAAATTGGAACGACTGCGTTAAGCATCTCAATGCTGAAGATTTGGTCCTGAGATCAGACGGGAAAGACTTATTGAATCGGCTCACTCCGAACCCGTAGCTCAAATAGCCAAGGTCGATGGAAAAGGAATAGTAAAGCTTGTTTGGATAAAGGAAGCATTCATACTCGACCAGCGTCTGGACGCCCCTTTCGGGCTCACTTCCTGACAACCCAGCCCACAAAAGGAAATGGGCAGGCATTGACAAAGGCCGAAGCCTGGGCGCATCGAGCCCGGGTCTAGTCCGTGGGCAATTTCATGCTCAAAATTCGATGAACGATGAAAAAGAATGTAGGTGGGTGGGTCGGTCTAGGGAGAAGGAGTCGGGAAAGAAGACTGGTTAGCAGTAGGGACTTGGTTCGTTCTTTGTTGAATTTTTCTCTCATGGAGCTACTATTTTTGTAACGGCACTCGTTATCATTGATAATGAAAGACAATATAGCGTAAATAGGATCTCATGTTCTCAAAATCCAGAAGATCGGAAGGAATCTAAAGTGAGTACCCAGGTTCATTCAACGTAGTTTTCTGGCAGTTAGTCCAGGAAGAGCATTTTGAGATCTCATCCGCAGGTCAATTTCTCTGGTACTCTTTATGGCAAACACTATCGACCGGAAAGGAGTCGAACCTTTCTTTCCAAATCCCTTCGATCGTAAAAGCACCAGGTCCAAGATACAAGAAAAGACATCCAATAAGGAAGTCGATAGGTACTAGTTAGCTGTGTGAATCATGGCAAAACGATAATGGAACAATCATACACTAAGGAACCTAATAGGCCGATAGTAGTAATGTAATGAGAGAAAAGGCTTTTTTTGGTATTGGATGTATCGTTAGGTTGAAAAATGCTCCTTCCTTATTCGGGCTTAATGCGCCAAATTAATTCGATAAATCCTAGTTTTGTTTTTTTCTCTGGGGTTCCATAGCCCAATAGGCGTTACGGCCGTGCACCTCGAGATCTGAAAGAATATCCCAAAGTTTTAGGTGGGGAATTCACCCCCTCTTTTGTTGATAAGGACCCCCTCCCGGATTGGAGGGTGATTCCATACACCTCCTGTGGGCCTTGGTCATCATTGAAGATATCGCCAAGCAAGGATTCAGTATCCCCGCTCACTTACACCATCCCACAATGAACGGGAGAGTGATCTCCCCAGAAGTCAGAGTCAGAATTAGAGTAAGCTAAGCTACCTCCATTCCTAAAGCATGTACTCTTCGAGGATGATGAGGACTCGAGGCTTTTGGATGTAAAGGTCCTCAGTCACTCATTTGATGAATTCCTTGATGTCTTCGGCGAGCATGACCTTCCGAAGGAGTTTGTTCTTCAGCTTTCTCTTCTTCTTGGAACCTGGCGCTCGATGGTGTCTAGTCCTTTGAGGAGCCAAAGTTGAAGTTTGATGTTGTTGGGCAGCCCTTGCAGCAGCTACACTGTCCTTTTGCTGACAAAAGTTTGCCACCCATCGTTGTACAATTTGTCCTCTAAAGCTGATGAGTTCAAGTCTTCATCGGAATAGGAAGGCAACTTCTCTCTTAGGGAGAGGACAATCCTCATCTGATTCATTGACTGGTGCGGGATGATACCCTTTTAATGGTGAAGGAATCCTTGCAATGGATGTGGAGTTGGTTGAGACCTTCTCCTGTTTAGGCTCCTTCGATGGCTTGGTTATGGGGCATATACGGATGGTCCCATTATCGATGAGCTTTTGCACTTGCCCCAAATTGCCTTTTGAACGAAGGAGATAAGAGTCTGTTAGCTGCCTTTGATCCGATAGATGGAAGAGTGCTTTCTATCGGAGTTTGCCCTGTTGGTTCAGAGCTCTCTGGAGGATCTTGATTCATGGAATAACACTCAATGTAAACTAGTCTCTAGATGGATAGTTCGCCGATGAAGGATTCACTGAGACTTCTCCTCTTATCCCTCCTCTAGGATTATCTTCACTTGCTCTTTCTCTGTTAAAGGAGTATGCATCCTTTTGGCTTCTTTACGAAACCTTCTAACAAAGTCGGAGAATCCTTCATTCGGCTCTTGCCTTAGCGTCTCCAATTCTTTTCTTTTCTTCTTACTATCCTCAATTTGGGCTGCTAGGATAGCCCTATAGATTCGAACGTCCATCAGCTTTCGCTCCTGCTTCACAGGTTGAATCAGGACCGTCGGGTCCTTAAAGGGAACATCCTCTTATAACATGTTCATTCCATGATCCGATAGAGGGTTGGTAGTCACATTGGGCTGTTGACCTGTCTTCAATTCAATTTTCCCCACATCTATCAAGTCTTGGATTGCATGCTTGAGGTGTATGCATCTATCTATTTGATGACCCTTCTGATTATGGTAATAACAGTGCCACTCTGACTTATATCCTAGAGGTGGATTGGCCGTGTTCACAGGTCGCAGTGGTACAACATCCAACATCCCTTCCCTCTTGAGTTTGAAGAAAAGGCGAATGGGTGTCATATTGCCAAAGGTAAAGTGTCTAGGAGGGGTTGACTGTTCAACCTGGGTTACCAAAGGAGGGGCAATTGTTGGTGAAATTTGCTTCTCAGTGTACTGAACAGTGGTAACCATATTCACTTTGGGGCCTTTCCCTCTTCCTCCTTTGTTGTTCTTACCGGAATAAGATCCAAAAACTTCTTTGGTTAAAGTCTGGGTTTGTTTTCCTTTGAAGACCTTATCCTTGATCCGCTTCCCAATGGCTAAAAGTGCTTCAAAGGTCTTGAGGTGCTTATAGTAGAGGCGATCATGGTACTCTCCATGTAGGTTTTCTAATATGATTTTCATCTGTTCTGATTCATTCGGGCGATTCCACATCTTGGACGTCTTTTCACGGAACCTCATGATGGAGTTAGAAAATCCCTCGTGGCTCCTTGCCTCAGGGTTTCCAACTCACGTTGGGTGATGCCCACTTCGGTGTTGTAAGAGTAATGTTTGGTGAATGCCTTCACAATTGCCGACCAAGTTTGAGTCTAAGTTTAGTCCAATTGGGTTAGCCACCTCACAGCTGATCCTACTAACGAGTAAAGGAATGCTTATCCCATTTGATTTTCTGTGAGGTTCCACGACTTGGCTACTGTAATAAAAATCTTCAAGTGAGCTCGGGGATCTCCTGTCCCGTCAAACTTGTCAAGCTTCCATTTGAAATCTTCGGGTATTCTTTCTCCAGCGAAGCAGACCATGTCTTCTTCTGGTTTCTCAACTGCCTTTCCTTTCATTGCTACTTCGAGCTTCTCAACTTTCTCCCTCATCTGCTTCTCCCTTTCCGTTTCTGGTGGGTCTTGGTGAGCATTGCTGGCTGTATCCTCTTCTTCTATTATGATCCTGGGGTGTGCCCTAGGCATCGTTGGGGTCACCCTTGGCTCTTTGGGGGTTGGTGCATTATCTGCTCGAGATTGACCTTGCATTGACTGGACCAACTGCGTAACTAGCTGTTTCATCTCTGTCATGTCCCTCCACATGCTAACCATTTCCTGACTCAATGCTTCTTCTGAAGAATTGGCCTCTGGCAGATCCATGGTGTTTGTAACAGGGGGTGACCTTGTTGGACTTTGTGTCAAGGGACTAGGAGTCAGGGAAGGTGAACCAGAATTCTCAACTAGCTTAGAAGGTTAGAACTAGTGGAGAATGGCCCGGTTCAATCGACCACCATGACGGTTCCACACGGGTAACGAGGATTTTCTTTATCACAGAATTGTGCCTTACAAAGGTAAAAGGGGACCAATTTAGGACTCAAGTGATTCATTTTTTTATCTTTTTTTAATATTTTATATATATATATATATATATATATATATATATATATATATATATATATATATATAAACAAAGTGATAATTCGCTTTTACTCTCTTGATTCTATTATACTCGGGTAGTCGATGGTAAGGTTTGCATCTACGTTCAAGACTGCTTGAGAATAACCCTTGCGATCTTGTGATATGATGCAGGCTTGCTATAGATCCTTCATCATTTAATAATTCTCGGAGATCAAATTTGAATCATCACAAGGAGATCTAATCGAGGACTTCTCGACAAACTACCTTTAACTAATACAGAGCACCTCTCATCAGAATTCTATTATTGTTGCATTATTTAGACAGTGTATCCTTTTCCGAGGGACAATCGAGGCTACATTTTTTGATACGCTGATCTAAATGGATATGCAACATGCATCGGGGGACATTCGAGAGACAATCGAGGGACAAATAGAATTCTTCCCCTAATTGGTATTCTACATTAAGAGAAAGTTTACTGATGGGATTTCCACCTTCGACCTCGAAAAGCTTACGAGGTTAGTTTGTGGCGTATCCTAGTCGTATATGGTCTAATTTCTTACTAGGCTGATAGGACAGAACAAGATCACCCTTGACAGGACCGATATACCTATCGCTCGTGATAGCGAATTGCGGGTACGTGGTTCTTTTGATATACTTGGGGAATAGATCACGCAATCTCAGAGTAATCAAGCTAGTGCCCTTTTTGAGTAGCAGAGTACCCCATGGCACACTAGTGAATACCCTCATCGGTAATTCTAGACCTGTCCAGTAAATATCAAGGGTTGTGGCTTCGACCGCGAATTAACCATGACTACACGTGGGGTTCAACAACTAACCACGGGGCTGTGTGTTCCCATGAAGTGTTGTGCGTGCATGATAGCGGTGCAGGAAGCGAGTATCATCCGATCTCAGAGTACTTAGTATGATGTGCCCCACCTCCCCGGGATAGAGGCACAATAGGGAGTACCCTTGTTGTTTGATCTCACTTCGAACACGATGCATGATGTAGTTAGTACAACAAAAGGGGTTAGCCAAACATGTTTCAATCAATCAATGCAGAAGGGAGAAAATTCTTGCGTTCAATAGTAGCATCTAGTATTGAAAGCTTGACCATGTATCCCCAGTGGAGTCGCCACTGTGGAGGATCCGTTCTTTTCCCGGGGTGGTGCTCGACGCACATGGAGCCGGGGTTTCCGGTTGTGCTCCTCGGTTTAGAGGGAGAGAAGGAATGCATCTTCTCAGGCAAGATGGTTCAATTTATTAGGGGATGTGGGTCATACAATAAAATGAAATGAGTCACCACCTAGGGTTAAGGCCTAGGACCCATTGGTGTAGCCCTAGAAGGGCTACGAGACTTCGGTTGGTCTGGTCAGAGATTCGGGATAAGTGGTTAGGTTACGAGAGTGGGAAGGTGTTAGGCACCCACCTCGCTCGGATAAGTCGGTCTTTCTACTAGATGTTTGTTTTCTAATATTCTCCCTTTTATGAATGTCGTATTCCCACATGTATGGCTAAATAATGATGCACAAACTATTTATTTAAATTAAACTATGTTACACTAACTACTGTACATTACACGAGAATATTTGAAAGGACTACATTGTACTGAAATCAAAAGTTAACCGAAGAATTGTATACTTATATGCTTTAAATAAATGCAATTATACAAAACCGACAACGTCCTCCAGCTCAGGTGGAAGCAAAAGACTGACTTTGTCCCTTTTTTGAACAGAGTAACAACTTACGAGTGTCGAATCTTATGATCTCGGACAGAATAAAGGTGTTCCAAGGCCTTGGAAACTAGGGGCTCAAAGGCCGGATATAGTGGCTATGCCACCGGGGGTTCCAGATTTGAGCAAGAAAGGGCCGTGGAAGCCGGGCTCGGATAGCCAAAACTTTGGATAGAGGGACGAGGCTCGAAGGCTCGAAACCAGATTAGGGAAGAGCCCTGAAACAAGGAAAACAAGGAAAAACTAGAATGTTGGAGCTCTGGCCCCCCCCTCCCACTCCCACAAACTTCGCTCTCTCAAATGAGGGGGGTGACCCCCTTTTTATAGGCAAATTTTGGGTTTGGCGGTGCCACGAAAAACGTGCAGGGCCTCATGGCGGGGCCACGACAAAGCAAAAATGGAGGAAAACTCAGATTCTGGGTATCTGCGGGGCTACGCAATGTAGGGCACTGCCTTACGGGGCTACGACCGTGATGCTGCCTCTTGGGGTTATGTGGGCCGTCTGTGACTGTCTTGGGGGGGTCACGCACATGATGTACGCTTTACAGGACGAGAGGAGATGTTTTCTGATATAGTGTTTAGTTTTTGGGGACATTGCCAGTCTTCTACGTTCGTTTGTCATCATTGCTGGGGGGTGACAAAATTCAGTGTCTGCAATATGGAAGGAAGTGTTCTTTTGTATGATCATGTACCGCTATGATTCATGAGTTGAATTTTTCTATTTGAATGTATAATACTCCTTAAAAGGTTAAGCTCAATATAGGCCAAGTGGGAGAATATAAGTGATGATGTGGCCTAATTGCCACATCAGTAATTACTGCAAAATTAGTGGGAATTCAAATTTTGAATCTCATCACGTAATCACCTTCATGAGTGGTGGTTATTGTAGACGCTGAATTTTGTCACCACCCCTAGCAATGACGACAGCTGAACACAGATGACTGATGACGTCCATTGCGAACACTTCTCCCGTTTTCAAGCCCAGAAACACCTAGAAAGAGATAAAACAAACCTAACCTAAGCCAGGCCTGCACCAGAGCCACTACGGCATAGCTACCCTAGGACCAAGCTACCTTGGCACCATATAGCTACCGCGGTGTCGCAGTAGTGTAAGGTACTACCACGGCAGGGGATCGCCACGTGTCCTCCATTCCATCCCTCTTTGGGGAGATGAGAGGGGTGATTCATATGTAGGGAGTCGCCACTTAGAGGAGGGTCTAGGACTCCAGAATTTTAATGTAATGACTCATAAGCTATGCCCTTTTTGGAGACAAAAGGTTTGTTGGTCTGGGTACGGATAAAGTTATGGTCCTGGGAAGGTATTAGGCACCCTAGTCCGCCCGAACTTGCCGGTCTCTCTATTGCTAAGCAAAGTTGGGTTATAACATGCTTTTGGGGGAAAATGTAAAAGTGATGAAAGTAAATAAGATACAAATGGAAGTGAAGAAACACATACCCGGAGGTTCGACTGTAGGGTTAGGGTTAGTATATAAGAATACAAAAATAAAGTACCCAAAACCTAAATGACCTAGGCATGATTGACTCTAATCTAAGCATGGTAAGATAAGCATAAGAGAACAAAGATAATAATTGATACATGTGCATGGAGAGGCATGGAAACGAAATCAAATATGAGAGAAATTAGGACAACAAAAAGTATATGTGATCACCATCTAGAGAGATGGGACCACCTTTCTTCGGAGATGAAAAGCGAAATAAAAGCAAAAACAACACGATTTAAACAAGTTAAAGGTAAATAAGAACCTACTTAGTAAAAAAAAGATCAAAACAAAAGTGTTGAGGTTTCCCTTTTGTAACTCAGGAGATTGGAATGTTAAGCAAGTATCGTCGCTTGTAAGGGGGCTTCTCTTGTCTCTTTTGTAAGCAACACTTCGTTGTTAAGCCGAGATCACTGGGTGGATGTCTTGAGGCTTTGATCTTGAAGCTTCAAGTGGAATGGTAGTACTCAAGCGGTTGGGGTTGCAATAGGCTAAAGCAAAGTGGGGGGGGGCGCTAAAGGCTAGGACTCTAAAGCTCTTGAATGGGGGAGCACTGTCTATGAACTGGGGATCAAGTAAGGATCCTATGAAGTGCATGTAACTCTCCTCAACATGAGAGGGGATGTATTTATAGATGTAGAGGGGTGTGTGCACTCCAACATTTGTATTGGGATCGTTGGGTTAATCCAGATCGTCCAAAAGGGATGCATTTGCATCGACGGTGGGTGTAAAGTCAAGATAAGAGCCAATGGGAGGGTAGTAAGTGTTTAGTTGCCTTAGGAAGTGTTTCTTGGGGCCTAAGGGAGCCAAAATATGTATCCAAGGTGCCAAAAATAGGCTTGGTCGCGAAAGGAATTGAAATTGGAGCTAAACATGGCAAGTTTTGGCTTCTCGAATTTGCATAGATTCGATAGTGAGATTTCCCGAGTCGATATTGAAGAGGGGTATAGTCGACATCGAGGGGTGGTGTTTGGATGTCAAATTTTAAATTTTCAATGTCGAAGCAGGTTAGACAGTAGGAAGGTTCTACCCAACAGTCAAAGGGCATGGTTGATGTCGATGGAAGGTGAGGTCGATGTCGACTCGGGAGCACCAAATTGATACGGATGAAAATTGTGGGAGGGTGTAGGTTGTCTGATGGATAGACTTGTAAACAAAAGGATGAGAAGAAGAGGGGGCTGGAGATAACTCTGGGAGGATCCTCCGATGCCTAAGTAAATTCTCAGAGCAACCAGTCAAAGGTGAGAGATTTAGTGTGAGAGAGAGTAACAGAGTTCAAGATTGGATTAGGGATCTGACCTTCCTTTACCATGGATCCTTGCTCTATATTTATAGAGCGATTGAAGGAGAGATCTGACTTGGCATGAGGATGGAGCGCTTGACTGTTCTGATGCAGGCAGGGATGGCCTAGTCGAACTATCATTAAATGTTGTTGTATTGAGTCATATAATTCAGCCTACTTTTGGAGTGCAGATCGGGTCCTCGTATGAGGTCAGTTCTTGGGACCCGATCTCCACCCAAATAGAATTCGCTGACCTTCTAGGCCCATAACGGATACCATTTGGGTGGAGATCAGGTCCTAAAGACTGACCTCGTACGAGGACGTGATCCGGGCTCTACTTTCGTATAGGTGAGACATAGACGGGATGTGAATGGGATGGCTTGCCCCCAAGCCATCAGCTATAAATGCGCATGAAGGTCCCATCTAAGATTTTCTTGTAGGCATAGGAATGGGATGGCTTTGCCCCAAGCCATCAGCTATAAATGCGCATGAAGGTCCCATCTAAGATTTTCTTGTAGGCATAGGAATGGGATGGCTTTGCCCCAAGCCATCAGCTATAAATGCGCATGCAGGTCCCATCTAAGATTTTCCTGTTGACATAGGTCTGTACCACCTAAGGGGGTAGTCCCATGATGAGGAGGTTGCCCTATAGGCTCCAAAGATGAGGCTTTAATAGATGGGATTTGCCTTTAGACTTCGCCACGTATTGGTCATCTATTGATCGGATTATTCTTGGAATATTTAGATGTGCATAAACAACAAGTCATAGCCAACAAGTTACTTTGATGAGACACTCATTAGATGTGCATAAACAGCTGTGAACTGTGGATATTCCACGTCGGGTTCATCAGATGATTCAAATCCGACGTCTACACTATGATAGTTTCTACCATTTAATCATCAAACCTCAAAAGTTTGAATTCATCTTGTACCAATAGGTAGTAAGGGTCCTAGGAGATAATGGGATTGACTCTCTCCTTACAACCATGGGGTCCACATCATCTTCTACCTTACTGCCCCTTCTCTTCCCTTGAATACTACCCCACCCCCTTCTCTTCCTTACAACCTCAGCCCCACTCATACTTCCTCCCTATCATGCCCTCTTCCCCGTGTCACCATTGCTCCCTCCCTGCAAATCCCCACTCTAACACTGTGGGAGAGATCATCTAGAAAGTAGATGTTGGTGGTTCCTCTATTCATGGACCATCATATATTCATGAAGCGATCCTATTTTTAGTTTAAACCCATTATTATTTAGAGGAATGTGTTAGAGAAGCAGGTCAGTACTCAAATATTGACTACACACCGTCTATGGAGATGACCCAAAGAACCTATTTAACTAAAAAACTTCAGGTATTCAGAAAGAGAGTGGTTGCCAAGAACTGGCGAAGCGAATATGAAGGTCGTGGGTTGAGCTGAGTCCTTTAAGGTGCAGTGCTACAAAGTGGGCAAACAGGTGGACCATCTCTGCCAAATGCTCTGCTCCACCATTCACTTTGATACCTCCACTCCTTCACTCTACAAGCGCTTCCTTCGTCGCATCGTTGCAGACATGTTTAAGAATCTACAACCAGCAATAACACTGGTTGAGCACACCTCCCTTGTCCTTAAAAATGGCCGCAAAGAAGATTGTCTTTGAGGAGGGTGGAGTCCCTCCGCTCCTTAACCTTCGAAGGAAGGGACTCATTGCTGCTGCTGTAGCCTTGCACAACTTCACCATCTCTCCCCACCCTTTCCTTGGCAAAGCATATATGGAAGGTCGTGGAGGAAGTAAGGGGTTTTTCATGGAGGGAGTAGGGGTTGTTAAAAACAATGCCCAGAAAGGCGATTTTTGCAGGAAAAAAAAAAAAAAAAAAAAAAAAGAGAATAACAAGCACACAATATAAGATTTACATGGTTCACCACTAAGAAGGAAGGCTACATCCACGTCTGAGTAATAGAATGATTCCGTTACTTCTCTTAAGCAAAATACAAACTCTCAATCTCACATCTCTCAAAAAGGTAACAACTTATATAGGAAAACTCTAACCCATAAAGTACATAACTGCCCCTTAGAGACCCACTTGGTTTGGTTCGGACCTGAACCAACATATGTCGGAATACATATCAAATCGAATATCTTGACGAGCTCTATAGGGGTGAGCGCCTATGGCACTATAGTATGAACTTTGTGGCCATTCTGGCGTGATTCGAAGGCGAAATGGCCTGCCAAAGAATCATCACAACACTTTCTGGACTGAGATCAGGCTTCACCAATAACAGGCGTGAGGTGGGGGATCGGGTAGAGCGATGAGTGAGTATGAATGGGGGTGTGATTACAGGGGAAGGGGGTGGTGGCCTAATCCGTACTCAGGGCCGTGCAACGATATTGTAGGGAAGAGAAGGGAGTGTAGGGAAGGAGATGATATGGGGCTCAGCGTATTGTAATATTAAAAAGATAACCATTTGAAAGAGTAGGTACCAGTTTCTCCTTGGCCACATGTCAATCTACCACCCTATGTGGAACTGATACTCATCTTTTGAAAGAAATTTTGTTGTTACCTGTGTTGTAAGAATATTCCTTCTACCAAGTTCATTTTTTTACCAAAGAAATGGAATAAAAAAGGTATTTTGAACCTAAGGGGGAGTGAATTATTTCCCCAGTTCTTTGGCTGCAAGCCCAGGTAGCAAAAACATTCTTGCAAGCTAGCTAGCCTTGTTTGTTTAACGGAGAAAAGTGAAAAAGGTAAAAAAGGGTGGGAAACTTGTATTTGTTTCCCACAAACTACCACAAATGTGACTATTTGGTTAGATGGTGATGAGCCATAAAATAGCCTCCAATTAGAAGAAGACACATGTCCTGTTCGGCATAGAGTAGAGGAGTCCGGCTCTAGAAAAGACCAGATCAACATCTTGGCGCAATCCACCTGGCCGACACCTTAGCGTCATCCACCCGACCGACACCTTGGTGTCATCCACCCAACCGACACCTTGGCATCATCCACTCGGCCAACACCTTGGCATTATCCACCCAGTCAACACCTTGGCGTCTTCTACCCAGCTGATACCTTGGCGACATCCACCCGACCGACACCTCGGGGTCATCCACCAAGCCGACCACTATAGTATCAGCCATTGCTCACTAAATCCTCCCGTGGGATGACAACCGTGACTTGCCTAAATCACTGAACCACGTTAGCACATCCCGACGATCGCGGATACGTTGAGTCATCTTTTATCTTATAACTGTTGGGAGTAACCCAAAATGCCCTGCCCAGATCCCTGCTCGGACGAGGGAGCAATGCGCGCTGGCTGGTGTGCAATAAGAAATTAAAGTTGCACCTTCCCTCATAAGGCGTCTTTTGGGGGATTGGCAAGCGCTTAATACTACAATTAGTATCAGAGCAGGTAGTCGCGAGTTCGAGTCTCCCTGGTGCCATGGGTGCTCCGTTATTGGGCATGCATTAGTACTATGGGTGCTCTGTTATTAGGCGTGCATTTAGGGGGGGGATTGTTGGGAGTGACCCAAAATGCCCTGCCCAGATCCCGGCTCGGGCAAGGGAGCGATGGGCACTGGTTGGTGTGCAATAAGGAATTAAAGTTGCACCTTCTCTCACAAAGCGTCTTTTGGGGGATTGGCAAGCGCTTAATCCTACAATAACGTGATCGCATCATATTAAAATATGGACTCTTACCAAGTGAAGAGCCCCCATCCGAATATGACTTTGCCTAGAAGACTCCCACCAAAAATAGGACTCTTCCCATACGAGGGCTCTTCTCCACCGCCCTATCCAAACTCTATAAATACTCCGGTATGGAGCTCAAACGCTCATCTCACTCTTTACTAAGTTAAAACGCTGTTGCTTTGGAGACCTAACTTAGGCATCAAAAAGTCCTTGGCCAGAGTCACACTGGCTCTCTTATGCTAACTCAATTTTTGCAGGCTCATCCGTGGGCGGACTGAGGGGCAAAGTTTTTCAGACACAACAGATTTGGCGCCATTTTTAGGAATCGACATCAACAAAGCATTGTAGTTCCTACCAATGTCACGAATGAGCACAATACTGAATACAAGGTTAATGTCAGTTCATCAAAGCACTGCGTCTCACGGGAAAGAAGCGCGGCATAATGGAGGTGCAAGAAACTCACCTCCCCCGGAGACCTCTTGTCAGGGAGCAGTCAAATGACCTCCTTGTGGGGGGAGGGGGCTCGATCGGGTTTGAACCCTGTGAACCCAATTCAGCCCATGAACGGAGGCGACAGAAGAGGCGTAGTGCCGGAAGGTCCACTACAAAATGATCAAACCGGCACGAAAGTTAACTTACTATTGCCACCACTATTGCCGAGACACTTGGATCCTGATGCCCCGGCCAATAATTGGCAAGTTCAAGATGTTCAAATGCAAGTGCTCCGCACCAACGAGATGCTTCAAAATTTGATGACTCAGCTGGCCCGTGGAGGTTACCTAGGTCAACTCCCGATCATGATACCGCCGCCACCGAGACCCGTGGGGGAAGCGCCATGACAAGCAATTGACCCAATGAGAAGAGAGGTAAGTCGTGCGGCATCATTGAGGCCCCATCCTCAGAATTCTCCCCATTGGCCAGGTGCATCGGCCGACCACCAGGGGCAAGTCCGCCAACCTGATGTTGGGAGAAGAGCGCAAGATCCGCCAAATCTGGAGCAATCCGTGGCTAGGAGATCAGTCTTTTTTTTATGGCTCGGCAGACCAGATCGACCAAGGGCAGACACTGCCACCATGATAGCTTTCGGGGAGGATCCCCTGACAGGAGGAGTCTCACCAAAGTCACCACGCTGAAGCCCGACACGATGAGAAGACCGCCTTCAAAGTCCCCGAAGGGCTAGTATTCGGGAGAATGGTCGGACCGAGCAGGATGGTCGACCCCATTCCAGTGATCGGTATAGCCGACCACGGCCTGATGAGTAGAATGGCTGACCATGCCTTGTCGATTAGAACGGCCGACCACAGCCTGATGAAAAAAATGGCCGACCACGGTAGATGGATGTTGAGAGATGACGAAGAGAGCTCGACGAGCAGCTTGAAGGCCTGAAGCAACGGTCGAAAGGAGATACCTATTCGATGATCGGGCAGCATCCTTATCTGCCAGAGATTATTAACGCTCCTCTTCCCGTGGGGTTCAAGTCGCCTCCCTTTGACACGTATGATGGGACCACCGACCCTACCGACCACATTAATTACTTCAATGCTATGATGACCATGTACGGTGGAACAAAGATTGTCTCATGTCGAGCCTTCCCCTCATCTCTCAAAGGTGCTGCTACATCGTGGTTCTCATGGTTGTCGCTGAACACCATCACCAGTTTCTCTCAGCTATGCTGAGCCTTCGTTACGCACTTCTAGAGTAGCATGAAGCATAAGAAAATGAGGGTTAACCTTTTAAGTGTAAATAAAAAGCCCGATGAGTCCATCCAAGCCTTTATCTCGCACTTCAACAAAGAATCCTTGGACATTAAGGATCTGGATGAGGCTATGGCCCACACAGCAATGAGAAATAGCCTCTTAGATATGGACCTCATCAAGGACCTAGCTCAGAAGCCGACCAAGAATATGGCCAAACTCTTAGAGAGGTGCAATGAGTTCGCTAATATGGCGGAGATACTATAGGCTTGGAAGCCAAGCGAGACGAAGAGTGATAAGAAACGTTCTGCGAAGGATGACCATAAAGATGAGAAATGCCCAAAGAATGGCCTCCGATCCTTGAAGTCGGACCGACCCTGAAGTCCCAACTACACTCCTTTGATTACATCCTGGAAAGAGATTTTGATGCAAATATAGGATGAGGGGTACATCCGCTGACCTTGACTGATGCAAGCAAGGTCATCTCGGAACCCTAACAAGTACTACCAATTTCACAAGGATACCAGCCACGACACCAAAGATTGTTTTCAGCTAAAAAGAGAAATCGAAGAGTTGTAAAGGCGGGACATTTGAAATGGTACGTGAAAGGAGGGCGCGATGAGCGCGGGGGTCGGTGAAATGAGGACTAGGGTCGGAGGAAGGACGAGTTGAGGTGTGATGACAGAAAAGCCGACGGCAACAAGGCCCGACCAAAAGAAAAGGAAGATGATTTAGGGCCGAGCGGCACCAAAGGGGCGCCCATATACATCATCCTCGGGGGCCTTGGGCAGGAGTCAACAAGAAAAGCCAAATCCAACTCTAGGTTCATCGCGGTTGCGGAGATGCCGAATAAAATAGCAAAGACCGAGACCGTGATCTCCTTCAATGACTCCGACTATGAAGGTATATGTTTGCCTCATGACGATGCCTTGGTTGTGTAGGTGGAAATAGCTAAGTGAACCGTCCATCGGGTATTGATAGACACAGGGGTGTCGATCGACTTGATATCGCTCGAAGCATACCAACAATTCGAATTCAGAGATGACGTGCTCAAACCTGAGGGAACCTCCATACACGGATTCTCGGGAGCCTCCGCTATAATCAAAGGATCAATTGAGCTATTGGTCACACTCGGAGAGTAGCCACGCTAAGCGACAGTAAAGGTCAAGTTCATGGTGGTGAGGTCGATTGTGGCCTTTAATGTAATACTAGGGCGGCCGACCCTCACCGCCCTCAGGGGTATCATCTCGCCAATCCACCTGAAGATGAAATTTTTGACCGAGAATGGGGTCGAAGAAATTCGAGGTGACCAAAAGAAGGCAAGAGAATGCTATGCGACGTTCGTAAAGCAGAACAAAGGCAACACCCGAGGGACAGCTATGTGTGTGGAAGATCTCCTTGACGACCATAGAGATGAGCTGACCGAGCACCATGGAAGACCTGTGGAAGACCTCATCCCTTTCTCGCTTAATGAGGATGACCCCACAAAGATAGTCTAGATAAGCTCACTATTGAGTGAGGAACAATGGACAAAGCTCAACAACTTTCTAAAGGAGAACTCGGACGTGTTCGCGTGGTCAACCTCGGACATGCCTGGGATACCGAGGCACATTGTTGAGCACCGACTACAGGTCAATCCGACCCAAAAACCCATTCAGTAGAAGCGGAGAAATTACACCCTCGATCAGCATTCGGCGATCAAGGAAGAGGTAGAAGAGCTCCAACGGTCAGGCTTCATCAGAGAAGAGAAATTCTTGACTTGGTTGGCGAACGTTGTCATGGTGCCTAAGCCAAATGGGAAATGGAGAATGTGTGTCGATTCTACCAACCTCAATAAAGCATGTCCCAAGGATGAGTACCCCTTACCTCGGATTGACCTACTGATTGACGCCATGGCCGGTCATGAAATGCTTAGTTTCATAGACGCGTACTCGGGTTACAATCAGATCCTCATGCATGAAGAGGATGAGTCGTACATAGTCTTTCAGACCGACCAAGAGAATTTCTGCTACTGAGTCATGCCTTTTAGATTGAAGAACGTCGGAGCCACATATCAAAGAATGGTCAATCACATGTTCTGAGATCAAATCTACCGAAATATGGAAGTATTCATGGATGACATGCTGGTGAAGAGTCTCAAGGCTGACCACCATTTGGCCGACCTAGAGGAAGCATTCAAAGTATTGAGGAAAAACCAGATGAGGTTGAACCACGCCAAGTGTGATTTTGGGGTGACCTCGGGGAAGTTTCTAGGTTTCATGGTTTCGATCTGAGGCATCGAGGCCAATCTAGCAAAGATCTGAGCGATCCAAGAGATGACCCCTCCTAGAACAATTTGGGAGGTACATAGATTAAATGGGAGGATAGAAGTACTAACGAGGTTCATGTCTCGACCCGGGGATAAATACTTGCCATTCTTCAAGACATTAAAGAACCTTTGAAATTCGAGGGATTTTGTGTGGACGGACGAGTATCAGAGCATTTTTGAAGAGCTGAAGAAATACTTGAAAAATCCGCCCCTCCTTGCCCTACCTGAGCCAAATAAAGAACTAATAATGTCAACACCGATAGCGGTCAGTGTCGTGCTCTTGAAGGAAGAGGCCAAGCAGCAAAGGCCAATATACTATGTCAGCCATGTACTGATTGACCCGGAAATGTGATACTCCAAGTTCAAGAAAGTGACGTTTGCCTTGGTAACTATGACAAGACAGCTGAGGCCATACTTCCAAGCTCATTCGATCGCAGTACTCATCGATCAACCCCTTAAGAAAATACTGCACAAGCCCGATGTGTCGGGTCGACTGATCACGTGGACAGTTGAGCTGAGCGAGTACAACATTAACTATAGACCTCGTACGTCGATAAAAGGACAAGCCTTGGCTGACTTCATTGCCAAGTGCTTTACATAGCCGACCTTGAGGACTGAGATATTGAGCCATCAAATGTAGAAGCTGAGACCAAGGCCGAACAAGCATGGATCATGAGCGTAGATGGCTCAAGTAATGTGACTGGGAGCAGCGCGGGGCTGATGTTGGTCAGCCTAAAAGGATTTCGTATCCAATATGCTTTAAGGTTCAAATTTCTAGCCTCTAACAATGAGGCCGAGTACGAGGCTGTACTAGCTGGACTCCAAGTTGCCAAGAGCATAGGCATTACCCGACTGAAGGTACGAAGCAACTTCCTACTTGTGGTCAATCAGATCAATAGCGAGTACGAAGCGAAAGACAATCGGATGATAGCCTACCTTGGCCGAGCTCAAGGTATGATTGCCAAACTCGAATAATTTGAGATGACTAGGGGGTAGCGTGAGAGGAAATGTTATGGCTGACTTCCTATCAAGGCTCGCCGAGGTCGAGTTCCCTAGTCTGGCAAGCTCAAAATACATTGAAGTTTTGGATGAATCGTCGCCCCAAGAAAAGAAGGTAAACCATATAAAAGAAGAGGGTCCGACATGGATGGACCCAATCGTCAATTATCTAGAGAAGGACGTGCTCCCAGAGAACCGAGAAGAGCTGTTACTTAGATGCCTGAGACCAAGAGCAGTCGATTACGCTTTGGCAGAGGTACACGAAGGAATATATGGGAGTCATATGGGGGGTCAGGCACTCGCGTACAAAGTACTTCGGCAAGGATTCTATTGGCCAAAAATGCAGGAAGAGGCCATGAAATATGTGAAGGCTTGCGAGAATTGTCAATTGTTCGCTCCAGTCTCGCACCAGCCTACAACACAACTGACCCCGATGTTGAGTCCAATACCCTTTGCGTGGGGGATCGACATACTCGAAAATTTTGTCCCGGCCTCAGAGAACAGAAGATAACTGGTAGTCGCAATTGACTATTTTACTAAGTAGATTGAGGCCGAGCCATTAGCCACCATCATGGAGAAGAGTATGGAGAAGTTTTTCAGAAATAAGGTGATATACCGATTTGGCCTCCCAAAGGTGCTGATCACTGACAATGGTAAACAATTCAACAACCCAAATTTTTGAGAATTTTGCAAGCACTTCCACATAGACTTCCGCCCGGTGGCAATGGCTCACCCAAAGGCAAACAGACAAGTTGAAGTGTCTAATAGGACTTTATTGGCGGGAATCAAGAAGCGGCTAGATGAGACCAAGGGAAGATGGATAGAAGAGTTATCGAGTGTTCTATGGACATATAAGATGATGGTAAGGACACCAACTGGCAAAAGCCCATTTAGATTAGCATATGGGACCAAAGCACTCACCCCAGTAGAGGTAAAAGCATCGTCTCACCAGGCCCTCAACTTCCATGAGAGGACATATGAAGACGGTCTGAGAGAAAACTTAGATTTTCTCGATGAAGTAAGGGAGAATGCACTACTAAGGAACATGACGTACCAGTAAAGAATGGCCAAGTATTACAACTCCAGAGTAAATGAGCGCTTATTCCTACAAGGGGACCTTGTTCTACGGAAGGCCAGTGCGTCGCAACCAAAGAACCAAGGAAAACTTTCCCTGAATTGGGAAGGACCATACATAGTCTCCAAGCAGATCCGCCCAGGGACATACTGCTTGAAGACTCCGGGGGGCAAGAAGATACCCCGACTGTGGAATTCTAAGAACTTGAAAAAGTTTTATCCGTAAAAGTTGTAAGCCCGTGGCAAGGTTTAAATTCGTTCAAGTAAAGTTCATTCCATCTAAGTTTGTTTGAAATTTTTTGACATTAATAAAGAGAAGTTCTCACCAAAAGCATCCAAGTATACTCTTAACTATTCATCATGAAAAAGTCGTAAGACCAATCCTCATAGATGGCCGACCACAGAGACCGACCCTCATAGGTCGGTGAATCAAAGGTTGCAAGACCAATCCTCATAGATTGGCCGACCCTCTTCGGCAAATAAAAAATCATAAGACCAATCCTCATAGATTGGCCGACCACAGAGACTGACCCTCATAGGTCAGCAAATCAAAACTCGTAAGATCAATCCTCATAGATTGGCTGACCATAGAGACCGACCCTCATAGGTCGGCAAATCAAAACTCGAAAGACTAATCCTCACAGATTGGCCGACCATAGAGACCGACAAACCGATCTCACAAATTGGCGCATCTAAGGGCCGAACACGATCCCCTAGTGAAAAAGCTCCATGGCAAAGAGGTTGGTCAAGTCAAGTTGGGCCACCTTTAACTCAAGAGGGTCAGCAACACAGCTACATTATATTCTGAGAAAGAAAAGCCAACGCAAAACACTAAGAGAAATAAAGGGAAATTTCATTAATGAAGGCCGACAGCTCGGCCATAGTACAAAAGAAAAAGGAAAAGAGCCCGAGCATGGGGGATAGTCCATACAAATAGTAAAAAAGAAAAAGAGATTTTCAAGAAGCCGGCACGTCCTCGGTAGTTCCGTCGACTTGGAGGTCGGTTGATGCTGGGATTTGCTCCACTTTAACGCCGTCCTTGGCAACGTCAGTCTTGGCCACAATCGTAGCGTCCTTGTCCAACTGAGAGAGGTCCAGATTGGGGTGGGATTCTTGGAGTTCAGTGAGAACCTCTGCCCGACCGTCCTTGAAGCCAGAGGCATATGAAGGCTTGTTCATCTGGTGGAGTAGCTCTCTGAAGTCTTTCGACCCAAGATACTCCTCCATTGTAGCCTTTCGAGCACCCTGGAGATCCGCCTTGGCTTTCTTCCTTGTGCTTCAGATGTCAACCTCCAGCCTCGTCTTCTCCTTGTTCAGGGCCTTCACTTCCGCCCTCAAGGACTCCAAGATAGCCTCGGCCTTCTTCCTCATGTTCTCCTCATCTCGATGCTCTAGAATGGCCTTCTTAACCTCCTCCCCCGCCCTCTCGGTTTGGGCCTCGAGCAAAGCAACCTCCTAGGCCAAACTCTCAAAACAGAGGGCTGCCTCTGTAGCCTTAGAAAAACCATGCGAAAAGAAAGGGGTCAGCCATTGGACTCAGAGTGTATACATATGAAGTCTTGCCAGGAAAGAAACTTATGATCGCCATGTCCTTGAAGATGGTAGCCGACAGCTCAAAGATGGACATGTCTTGCAGAGAGGCTTGGTCAATGGGCAGTCGATCGGCATCCAACCACTCCTTAGCCGAGACGCCGATCAGAGGGCTGAGTCTCACGGGAACGGTCGCTAGATAGGCCTGAGGGAGAGATTGCTAGATGAGGCCTTTCCGAGGGGAGGGCTGGTTGAAGTACCCTCGATCACGAAATCGAGGGCAAGGGAACCCCGAGAGGGGCTGGGCCTTTCAGGTTCATGGAGATGTTATTTTTGAACCGTTTCCAGTCGCACTTCAGGCTCGACTCCTCCCTCTCCCTCTTCTTTTGGGTGGAGGCCGCGGCTCTGGTGTGCTCGACCTCAATGCCGAGAATGAGGCCTTTTTCCTTGGCCAGCTTGGTCATTGACGCCTTGGCCTTAGACTTTTCGACCGCCTTCTTCCTCTTTCACTCTTTCATAAGCTCGGCCTTCATGTGAGCTGTGTCGGGGGCGGGGGGATCGACTGCCACTATAGAGGATAAAGAGGAAGTCAGAGAGAAACAATAAGAAAACAATAATTTAAGAGAATGAGGTGTCGGTGCCGACCACTTACCGGGGGTCAAATTCCACAATCAGAGAAACTTCTCCTCTTGGAGTTGTAAAATGTTTAAGGGCTGACTCTGAAGGATCCAATCAAACAAAACCTGATCATAATCGTTCAGGGTTGGTTTGAGATTGACATATTTCAAATCAATCTCCTTCCACTCGGTCCTGAAAGGACAATTGGGGATAGAAGCAAAGAAGAACCGAAGCTTCCAATGTTTGTTGAAGCTCAGCAATCAGACCAGAAACTTGTAGGCGTTCAATGCCTTACTCCTCTGGGGTCGGCGTGAGAAATAATACCCCCATCCTCCTTGAATTTCCTTAAATAGTAGAGTCGGGCGAAGAGAGCAATGGTAGCTACCTGACCCATCCGGCTGAAGATAATATGGAAGCCGTAGAGGATGAGCCAAGCATTGGGGGTCAATTGACCAGCCGACAAGTGCAAATGATCCAAGATCTCATCCACTAGGCGAAGGATTGGAAAATGGAACCCGTACTTGAAGGCAACTTCGTAGAGAGCCACCTCGCCAGGTCTGATGAAGCAAGCCATCTCCCGAGCACTAGGGGCTCGGAGTCGGATGTTCTTGGGAACCTCGTACCTTGCCCGAAGCTCCTCAAGGTCGGCCTCGGTCACAGTACTTTCAATGGTCCCGACGCTGCCTTCAGCTGGTCCGGGAGCTTAAGATGACTAACCTGCCGATCCATCTCCCTTCTCATCCAAGGACTCATCCTCTGAAGACGACTCCGAAGACCCCTCTTCTTCAGAGGATGAGCCTAAATCCGCTTCACGACCCTCGGGGATAGGCTGGGCGAGATGGTCGGACTCTTAAGGCAGAGGAACCTCGACTGTATCGATGGGTCAGGAGGCCACCAACCTAGGCTCATCCAAGCCCGAATCGAGAAGATCTATTATCGGTGACAACATGTCGAATTCTTGACTCGGTTGTGCAACATCTCGTAGCTCAGCGAGAACCTCCTCTTCTAACCCACTACCGACTGACATAACTAAGGGTTAGAAGACTTACTGGACACTGAGGTTGAGAGAGAGCTGGGTCACAATGAGCTATAGGGAAGAAAGGCTCGGACACGCACTAATGCTGAGAGAACGAGAACTTGGAAATCTGACACCACAAAAGATCGACGCTGGAAGATCTGAGGGCTCTGGAGTTGGAAGCAAGTGCAAATGAAGTACAGTACTCACTTATTTATAGTGATTGGGGGGCAACCAATGCGTCTATATACAATGGTTGAGGAAAAGCCGAGCAGATCCAATGGTCCAAATCATATGACGACTGATCTGCCCAAGCGTAATGATGGCGTCGAGTGACGTGCTATGCAAAGAACGAAGCACCGCCAGACATGGTACTGACAACATTTTACGTCAAATCATTCATCCATACCATTCTCTGAGCCCGATATGGTCAGCTTCGGTACAGACCGGTATGGTCGGCACACCCGAGGAAATACTCACCAAGGGCAACCAAGCCTTGATGAGTGGGGCAAGTGATGAGCCATAAAATAACCTCTAATCAGAAGCGTGTCCTGTTGCCCGGAGTAGAGGAGTCCGACCCCAGAAAAGACCAGACTGACGTCTTGGCGTCATCCACCTGGCCGACACCTTGGCATTATCCACCTGGCCGACACCTTAGCGTCATCCACCTGGCCAACACCTTGGCGTCATCCACCCGGCCGACACCTTGGCGTCATCCACCTGGCCGACACCTTGGCGTCATCCACCTGGCCAACACCTTGGCATCATCCACCCGACCGATACCTTGGCGTCATCCACCCGGTCGACACCTTGGCATCATCCACCCGGCCGATACCTTGGCGTCATCCACTCGGCCGACACCTTGGTGTCATCCACTCGGCTAACACCTTGGCGTCATCCACCCAATCGACACCTTGGCACCATCCACCCGGCCGACACCTTGGCATTATCCACCCGATCGATACCTTAGCGTCATCCACTCGGCCGACACCTTGGCATCATCCACCAGTCGACACCTTGGCATCATCCACCCTGCCGACACCTTGGCGTCATCCACCCGGCCGACACCTCGAGGTCATCCATTGAACCGACCACTATAGTATTGGCCATTGGTCACCGAATCCTCCCGTGGGACGATTACCGTGACTCGCCTAAATCACAGAATCACATCAGCACATCTTGACGATCACGGGATACGCTGAGTCATTCGTTATTTCATAACGGGATCGCATCACATTCAAATATGGATTCTTACCAAGTGAAGAGCCTCCATCCGAATATGACTCTGCATAGAAGGCGCCTATCAAAAATAGGACTCTTCACTCTTCCCATATGAGGGCTCTTCTCCACCATCCTATCCAAACTCTATAAATACTCAGGTATGGAGCTCAAATGCCCATCTCACTTTTTACTAAGTTGAAACGTTGTTGCTTTGGAAACCTGACTTAGGCATCGGAGAGTCCTTGACCGGAGTCACACCGGCTCTCTTGTGCTAACTCAGTTTTTACAAGCTCACCCGTAGATGGACCGAGGAGCAAAAGTTTTTAGACGCAACAGATGGGGTGGGAAACTTCCAAACAAGTTCATTAAATACATTTATTTTGCCTGGTGAGGTGGCACCCCTCTTCTTTGGCACTATTCATAGAAAAGTTACTTTTTAGTCTATCTCTCTCATCTTCCTATTTCTTTTCTTTCCCATGGAAGCCTACCCCATGTCCATCTTCTCTCTCTCCCACTAAATCCTACCCCATTACAAAATGCATATTCCATTATTTTCTTTTTTTTCCATTCTTTGTCAACCCAACCCACAATATATAGGACCCACCCAAGCACCCACACAAGTTGAGAATAGATCATCTACACATACCAACCGGTGAACATACATCTCAAAGCCAATCACATTTTAATTTCGTTTCCATAAAAATCCGTCCTCCCCTTGTAAATGACAAAAATAGAATAGATGGTAATACGTAATCACTCTTGGAGTCTTGTTTTGGTTTTTGAAAGGGTAAATTGGCATCGCCGTCTTGGACTATTTGCCCTTTCGCTTCCTTAACGCGGACTCTCTTCTCTTGAGCAAGTTGGTTGGCCATTACCCCCCCCCAACCCACCCAAAACAGCAAAAAAATAAATAAATAAATTGGTTGATTGGAAGCTAGAACTTTCCTCTTTTTTACAGCACGGCTGCTGAGGTGGACTATGACTTAATATCGGCTTAACACGTGAGACGACGCTTCCTCGTACCGCGTAAAAACTGGCCGTTACTCGTCAAGCTTGTAAAGAAATCAAAATAAATACTCCCAAACCCAGCACTCCAGAATCCAGATTGTCACGGAAACTGAGAAGATAATACAACTGAACCAGATAGTTATTCAAGTTACGAACCCTAGATCCCCAGCTCTTCTTGCCTTTGACTTTCATCGTCTTCACCACCAATGGCTGATTTCAATAGATACTCTTCTCAAAACTATGCTCCCTCTGCACCTGCTCTCCCAGAATCTTACGCGCAGGAGTCAACCTCTGAATCTCATAGGTACCACGGCCATCAATCCTCCGCTCCTTCCCAGCCCTATGCTCAACCTTCCTCTTATGAGTATTCTTCGGCTCCCCAATACGGTGTTTATTTTCCTCCAGGGACGCACCCGGATATTATTAGAAGCTTTCAGATGGTGGATAGGGATCGAAGTGGGTTTATTGACGAGTTGGAGTTGCAGAAGGCTCTCTCTTCTGGTTACGAGAAGTTCAGTATTGGAACCATTCTGTTCCTTATGTTTCTTTTCAAGAATCCTAAGGAGCCTTTGAAGATTGGTCAGATTTGACCGCCTTTCCACCCTTTGATTTTGATTTTCCACAATAATTATATGTTTTATGAAATTCTATTTGTTCTATCTTTACGTTTAAATCCTGTGTGTTTGTTTGACTCGGGGTATTTCACTTTTACAGGGCCTAGTGAGTTTGCTGCGTTGTGGAATTGTTTGGGACAGTGGCGAGTGAGTTGTCCAATCTTTACTCTTTTCCCTCTCGTTTATTGTAGTTATTTGGTGATTGTAATATTTGATGATATTGTCTGTGCTAATAGGATTTTTCGTTTTTGGGGATACTAATGACATATGATGCAAACTTTTCTTAGATACAAGCACATCCTGATGATTCTAGATACTTGTGCTCTTATTCAGTTCAGTCCTGATTCCTTCCTAGTTGGAAACAATTCCAAACAATTCGAAGAGTGGTATAAAAAACAAATTTGCAATTTCAACAGCTTCATGAGAACTGGCTTTGATGGGATACAACTAGAAATAATTTTTGGATTTCGGATGTCCCTGATTCAAAAATAAGGACACATTAATCCAGACTTGAGGTTTAATAAACAACATTTATATCTTTAGATTAGATATTCCTTGGCAGTAGTTATTCTTGGATAAAAATTCTTAGTTGAGCCTTAATTTTTTTAAATACTCAAACACAAAAAGAACAGTATTACCCTAACTACTTGAATTGCCTAAACCAATCTGCTTCTGTGCCTGCACTCTGCAGTATCAAGGGTCATCCATAACTTTTTCAAAGAACCTATATTGGTAAATACTGCATAAAAATTTAAGCAAGCTCTCTAAAAACTAGTTTGGATATTAAAAGCTGAGGCAACCTGTGAGAAGTTAAGGACCTAGAGTGTATTGTTAGTACATGCCAAAAGGGTTGATGATAATCAACTAAGAAGAAGTTAATAGTAAGTCAAAGGTGCAAAGATGAAATGCATAATGTTTCTCCCCTGGAGTTATACCACCACTGATTCTTTTTTCAGTAAAGAATAATTATCCATACAGAAAATGACTATTTTCTCCAGGATTGTGGTGGTTTGGGAATCTGTGACAATGTGACAGATGGGATCAATTATTGAATTAGTGGTAACAAAAAGGAAGCCAGATTATCAGTGCCTTCTGGAAGACAAGCTAGAATGTGTAAATATGAACATAATCTGGAGGATTTCTGGTCTCAGAATGTTGGTCGAGTTTATTTTTTCCTCCCAGTCTTCTTCTCGTTTGGTAGATGATGTCATGTTTAAAAACCAGACAGAACCAGAAACAGAATACTATGTTTTTTGGTTCATAGTTTTATCCAGTTCTGGTTGGTTTTCTCTGAAGGACCGCTAAAAATATGAATAGAGATGGATCCAGAGCCTTTTTTCGGTTAGAACTCTAGTCCGTCTTAAAAAAATGGGTGATATTTTTGTCTAATAGAAGAGGAGGAGGAGTATTTAGGTATAGAGAAATATGGTTGTTCATCCACAAATCTTGGGCTGATTGCATGGCTAGTTTTGCTAGCACCACAGTATATGAGAGCTGACATTTTTGGGATCCTTATCCCTCTTAATAAAATATTTATTTTTAAAAAAATTGTGTGCACATGTGGAATTTTTAATCCAAAAACGAGGAAACGTGAATCTGGATTAAACTCTGTTGAATAAATAATTAAATATCATATTAAAATAGACAACACACTTCTTTTGGCAAGATTATATTATTCTGGACAAAGCCTGATTTTTTAAATGCTGAATTCAACCCAACAAAGAAGCACAAATCTCATGGACAACTACGTAAGTCATATTTTTTTCATTCGACCATCTGGAGGCATAGAATGCAAAATTTTGTAGATGCACTGTTATCACTGTTATTTGAACTGTGGAGATTCCTCATGAAGTAGAAGGGGGAGGGTGAGAAGTTAAGGAGCTTCCAGAAAAGAATGGATATTTGACAAATACCCATTTTTTTTTCAAATAAGTAATTTATTAATAGAGGGAGAGAATTAACATATGAGCAACAAGACAAAGGCAGGCTTGGAAAAATGTACCCCGTACCCCCAAAGTCACCTTAACCTTACAATAAGGGGAAAAAAGAAAACAAAAGGCTAAAATATCATAAAGAAAGAATACTAGGATGGACACTGCTTGTTTAGCAAACTCATTAGCTAATTCATTACTCTCACTTGGCTTCAAGTGAGCAAACACATTTTCTAAAGAGGCCAAGTGAGTCAAATGTTTAATCAAATGAGCAATTCTCCTAGGTCATTCACTCCTCTGACTGGACCATCTCCTATCATTGCTGCATCCGCTTTTACCAGACCCACTCTCAATGATTATTTGCTCTAGCAGAGTTGCCTATTTGCTATGAGACCCAAGTAGACTCTAAGAGTCATTCCAGCAGCATCTCTAGCCAATCCCCCAAACCCTGTGTGACCTGGATTCCTCAATGAACACCCATCAAAATTCAGTTTAATATAACCCAATTGAGGAGGCTGTACATATTCAATACTTCCTCAACAGACGGATTTTGATATGATAATTAGATACCAATCATGAAACAGAAAGCTAATGATGATATCCTTAAATTGAGCGTGAGCTGCTGACCACTGAGCAACTTCAGTACTGATCTTCTGCACCACCAGAAAAGCTGCTAACTTTTCATCTCTAAACAGCCTAACATTACATCCCTCCCAAATGCACCATAGAACAGCATGAAGCATTATCTGCCAAAGGAAGCTGTCTCTCTTATCAAAACCTAATATGATTCCCTCCTCCTTCCCTTCGCCCCCCCCCCCCCCCATCTCCTCAAAAAAAAAAAAAACAGAGTATTCCACTTGTATGATTTGGCCGTTCAGGCAATCAAAATGCACTTCCTAATCTGCCATTCACCATTTACTAGCCAGCTTCTGTTTTGAACCTAAGTTGACTCTTCTTCTTTTTTGTTGGGTGAATGTTTATGAATAAGGTGTTCTTGTGTTTTCAGGCCATCTTTCAGAGATTTGATAGGGACAGGAGTGGGAAAATTGACTCAATGGAACTGAAAGATGCTCTTTACAGTCTTGGATTTGCTGTCCCACCTTCTGTTCTTCAAGTTTTGATCTCCAAGTATGATGATGGAAGTGGCCGTAGGGTTGAACTTAATTTTGACAGCTTTGTTGAGTAAGAAATTTTCTGGAGAATACTATATTATTTCTTTAGTCACCAACATCTATCTATATATCTAATATTCTGTCTGTGGGTGTGTGCAGATGTGGGATGATTGTAAAGGTGAGCTACATTTTTATGCATTATAAATAGAGTTATCAAGGTTAGAGGTGTACATAAGTCACCAAGAAGCGGGGCAACGCATGCAGCTGACTGAAGTCAGCTACAAATTTATTGTGATTAACAAAAACCTGGTGGAAACTCTTAGAACACCTAAATACTTGAATGAAATAACACAAAACTTTGACACTTGTGAAATTTGTGGGGCTTTGCTGATTTTAAAGTAAAATTATTAGATTCTAGCACAGCAACCACATGTTGGTTCTTGTGATTAAACTTTCTTTGTTTATAAATTTGTTCTGTGCTTTTTTTACTGCAGGGTTTAACGGAAAAATTCAAGGAGAAAGATGTTCACTACACTGGTTCAGCGACTCTTGCCTATGATACATTCATGTCAATGGTCATCCCATTCATTGTACCATCATAGATCAGGTTTTGTTGTCATCCATTTCATTGTATCCTATTGATTTTTTGGGTGCTTCTATTTTCATTTTTTTTCCTTCTTATTTTGGGTTTAGGAAGGGCATGTATATTATACATGTTTGTTTCTACAGAAGATTAGGATGGGGGATATCTTTGCATGAATGAGAAAATTGTTTTTCTGGCAAAACATGTGAAGCTGTATTCTGACTTGCTCAACTTAATGTTGTTTACACCTTATGTTCCATGTCTTGGAGATTTATATCTGACTAGTATTCCATAGGCAGGCCAATGTACAGTCCTCTCTCTAAACATCAATTCAAGCCTCTTTTGCAGGCCTTATCCTCAATGTGGTAAACTATATTATAATTTCTTAGCAGCTTTGTTACATACTCTTCTGCAAACAAAGAGAGAGAACATGAACTGCTAATCCTTTTGCCGTTCTGATTGATGTAACATGCACCATCCTTCCTCATGCACACACAAAACTTTGATCTGTTTTCGATATAACTACTCTATAATAGCCAAGTTGTTCTTTGGAATGTAAGCTTCTATAACATGAGAAAGTCGAGGAGGCAGAATATCATGCTCACGAGAAGCTTTGAGACTGAAAATGAGGTATTGTAGGAGCATATATTTAGGTGCCACTTAGAACTGATTTTCAATATTACTAGAAGTCACAAAGGTACGCAAATAATTTCCAATTTTTATAACACCAAAAAGAAGAGAAAGAGAATGGGAAAGGAATCATGGACTCCTAAAGCAATATTGCTTTCCACTGAGCACTCAAGAATCTGCCGTTTAATTTGCATCAACTTCCACTGTCAACAATAGCATACCTTTCACCAAACCTCTTAAACAATTAATTAAGACCTAATGATCAAACTTCACTGTTTTTTCTAACATCTGCAGCGACGTATTAATGTAGGCATACGCTTTGTCTGGCCAGGATATGCTTTGATGGTTGTAGATCATCCTTTTTGTCTAGTTAGTATCCTATTTTTTATATATACAAAAGCAGCGACCTGGAATGACTATACCATTGTAATCAATAAGATGAATAGATAAGATACTGTTCCTGGAGGACAACACTCCAAGTTACTGAGAGAAGATCAGATTTCATTCTTTTATTTTGGGTTTATTTAAGCCAAAAATCTGCAAACAGCCTCTACGAAGGCAAGGGTAAGGCTGCATACATTATGATCCTCTCCAGACCTTGCAGTGGTGAGAACCTTGCGCATTGGGTACCTTTTTTTTTAATTTTTTCTGATCCAAAAATAATTTTCTCTCCCAATAGGACATGCACTGGATTTAAAAAATGATGTAGGTAGTGTAAGTGATGGTGCTTAAGTGCTTTCACCATCTAATGCTCACTTAAGAAATTGGTTATTATTATTACTACTTTAGATTTAAGCAAAGTTTTCTTGCACGAAATTACTATATCATGAAAAAAAAGATGTGAGAGTGCCGGTGCTATAGACGGTTTCAAGTGTCAATTTGGAATTTAATCAAACACGTCATCTGCAAGCTTTTCCACCAAATTCCTTTTAAATGTGTATATCATTAACCCTCCAAATCCTTGATAGAACCTATTTGCTGCCATTCTGAAACGCTGCCTTTCTTTTCACACAAATAGCAAAGAGATTCTATATACAACACCTGCTACTATCAAGGTTTTAAAACCTGAAATCAGACATGGGATCGGCCTCCATTGATTTCAAATCAAATGATCAGAATCAGCTAGGAATCCATGGTGAAACCCTAAAAATTAGTATCAGGAAGAAGAAGCAAAGGTTTCCACAGATTTGTGATCTGTCAGTTTTGGGGGTTTTATTAAAATTCTTATAAATATAGCTACAAGAGGTAAGTTTTATGATTTTATACTGTTTTTCTAACTAAAATAAGTGGAAAAAAAAAAATGATGAAATGAAGATCAAAGAGCATTTTTAACCAATTTCAAAATACGTTGTGGTAATTTGCATTAATTAGAATTGGGAAATACTCGATCTGCCAATTTCAATCAGATTCTTGAAAACTTCTGTGCTCTGTTATGAAGCTTCCCTCTTAGCTCTTTTTTTTATGTAGACATATATTTTACTTTTTTAGGGGAGGGGGGGGGGGGGGGAATGGGGAGGGAGAAAGGTATCCGCCAGGAGACTTGAACTCGATACCTCCTGGTGAGCATGGGCATGAAGTGCACCAAAGCTCACCAACTGCACTAGGCTTCCCTCTTAGCTAACCAAAATGAAACTAATTCCGAACTGTAGATACCTATACCCAGTCAGCTATTATTAATACTGGTTTCATGCATGTCTACTGTACTGTTTAGAGTCAAAACATAAATGCAAACCATTTATTCATGCTATGGAATCTCTTAAGAGGTTCGCTTTAAAATCTCTCTTTATTTTTTTTTAATGAATAAATAAAGGAAGGGGAGTCGCTGCCAGGCTATGTGAAACCTTGCACCAGTGTGGGGGTCAATAATAACACATGTGAGGGTATCCAACATGGGTGTGATTTTTCATTCTACGAGGCGGGGCAATCATTTTGCCTTTCCTATCTCTGGGTGCAAGCTCCATGCAACCTGACAGTCTTCTATTTTTCATATATAATATATAAACGAGCAAAAAACAAAAACAAAGAATAAACAATCTCTCAACACATGCCACCCAAGACGGCCGGCTACAAAGCACAAATAGAGCAGCAGCTCAAAACAAATATATCAAAAAAAAAAAAAAAAAAATCCGTCAAACAGGATTTTAAGAATTGGGAATCGGATTGGTGAATCGATCGATTTGAATCAAAATCGGTTGACACTGATCCTGATTTCCACCATTCATAATCGTTATTGTCTGAATTGGAATCAAATCAGCTGAATCGGATCCGAATTGATCAATTCCTAATTGTAATCCACCTTGAATTGGACCGATTCTATTTTCACTATAAAATATTTTAAAAACGACTGAATGAGACCGATTTAGGCTGAATCGGATCAGAATCGGGTCTGAACGATTCCATGCCCAATTATGATTACTAAACCTTGCCATTACTAGCAAATTTGGGGGGTTAAAGGTGAGGGGATGGGGTGGAGCGGCACTAAGATATCCCAACCCAAGAGAAAGCAATAAACCGATTCCTCATAGTATCAGAACAAAAGGATACGAGGGTGAGTTTTTTTTTTTTTATTATTTCAAATACTCATTATCATCATAATCAGTATCATTGTTTTAGATCGTTTTCTACGCCCAGTCGTCCACTTCTAAAATGCATAATACATCCTTCTGTCATCATGCGTTATGACAGCATCACTCCCGCACTAAACTCCTCTCTCTCCATAAAGTGGTGCCTAATCTCTCTTCTCATATCTCAAGTGGGTTCTCAGTCTCTTTTCTTGTATGGAAGTAGACTATATATTCTGTGTCCTCATTTGGATGATTCTCTCCCCCTAGCTGCAAGAAACAAAACTCCTTTTTAACACAAAAAAAAAAAAAAAAACCAAAACTCTTTCAAATTACAATAGAGCCATTACCATTTTGTTCTTTCTTCCAACTTCACTGCTTAAACAGTGACTTAATTAGTACGTACTTAGTGGTGGAGCATATAAAGGAGGCAGTTATTTTTTTGTTCGGTTTTGATGAGAGCAAGGGAAGTAGTGTTGGGAGGTTAGTTCTACACCGGTATCAGCCAAATATAGCTCACCCATACATGGCAAACTATATTCGGTCCAACCTTGTAAATCTTCTATTTCAGGGGCTTCCTTTGGTGGAGAGCACAGCAGTATCTTTCCTATTATTTCCTACACCTTTGTATAGTAAGACAGTAACTGAGAATCCTTCTCAGTCATTCCTGTATTTATATTACTGTAAATCACTTGTAAAGAGCGGTGAATATCAAACATAGTATACAATTATTCTCTCATCTAATATGGCATCACAGCCATCCTAATCTCCAACGAGCCTTTCTCTTTTTCTTATTTTTTTTTTTCTTTGCTTTCTCTTGCTCAGCCATTCGACAATGGGGGACCCAAACACTTCAACGCCAGCCTCTTCAAGCACTACTGATCTGCTGCAAGCCGCTGCCACCATCAGCTCCACTCTTACTTCACCTCTTCCAGTGTTGCATAACCCAACCATGTTCACTGATCCGATTCTAAACCTTCAACCGACCTTATCCACATCTGTTCCCAATGCTCACCATTATATATCCATTAAGTTATCTCCAAAAAATTTTCTGTACTAGGGTACACAGATTGAGGCCATCCTTCAAGGCCAAAACCTGCCCCACCGATCCATTAACTGCAGCAACTTGGCATCAACAGGATGCCATTCTTCGCAGTCTACTTCTCTCCTCCCTCACAGAGGAGGTATTCCCACTTATTATTGGGAAAGCCACGAGCAAGGATATCTGGGAAACCCTGACAATGGCCTATGCATCTGCTTCCGCTACATGCATTCTCTCCTTATACCTTGCTCTGCAAGATCTTGTTCACAAGCCTGAAGAATCTGTTGCCTCCTTTATGCAACGTGCTAAGGCAATCGCCGATGACCTTGCCGCTGCTGGAGCTCTGATTTCCAGCATAGATTTCAACATCCACATATTCCGGTCCTTGCGATCGGATCTTCGAGATATCACTCCTACACTAGCGGGGCATTTGACCCCTGTCTCTTATGATGAATTACACTCACAGCTCATGACTCATGAATTTTTGCACATGTCCTCATTGAAAAAATTATCACTCATTGACGCCAGCAGCAGCCCACCGCCAATGTTGCCACTCGTGATTCATCTTCTTCAAATCAACCCAACCGCGCTCAATCTGACCGTGGTGTTTCTAGGGGTGGGAGAGGTGGGCGTGGTGGTCGCGGTGGTCGTGGCCGTGGTTCTCGCTCCAATCAGCAAGGTCAGATGTGGTGCTCTTTTTGTAACCGTAACACTCACACCACAGCCAATTGTTATTCTAAACCTCAAAACCCAGCCACATATCCCTCCGCATACCACACTTACTACCCACCACCACCGCCATATGCATATCAGCCCTCACAGCCTTGGCCGAATAACCCCAACCCTTCCCCACCGTCCTACACTTCATACCCTTCCATGTCCCCTCCATCTCATGCCACCTGGTACCCAGATACTGGTGCAACCCACCACGTTACACCAAACCTACAGGCTCAGTCGTCTTATGATGCGTATTCAGGTACTGATCAACTCCATGTTGGGAATGGTAATGGTCTTTCGATCACTCATACTGGACATTCTTCATTTCCCTCTACAAATGGTTCCTTTCGTTTTTCTAATGTACTTTGTGTCCCTGATATGCAAAAATCCCTTGTTTCTGTTCAGCGTTTTTCTTGTGACAATGATGTATTTTTTGAGTTTCACCCATCTTCTTTTTTTGTGAAGGATCAGAAAACCAAGCGCACTCTACTTTTTGGTCCGAGCAATAATGGACTTTACGCGTTTCCAACAGCACAGTCAACGCTGATTGCCAATATTGCTAAGCGCACTTCTTCTGATGGGTGGCATCGTCGCCTTGGCCATCCCCATGCACAAATATTTAACACTATTATTCATAGACATAATTTACCTATTTCTAGTTCCTCTTTGAACCATCTTTGTACGGCATACCAACTTGGAAAGTCGAGTAGGCAAACTTTGCATTCTTTAGCTTTTCGTAGTTCATTTCCTTTAGATGTAATTTTTATGGACATTTGGGGACCCTAGCATTTTAATTCTGTTAATGGTTTTCGCTATTTCATTATATTTGTTGATGACCATACTTGTTATATTTGGTATTACCCATTAGTTCGTCACTCAGAGGCCTATGATGTGTTTAAAAGATTTCAGGCACTTGTAGAGCGTCTGTGTTCCAGGAAAATCAAGGCCGTCCAATCAGATTGGGGTGGGGAGTTTCTTTCCCTCTCAAAGTTCTTTGCCCCCTTAGGCATACAACACCGTGCTGCTTGCCCCCACACCAATGAAAAACAGGGCACTGTCGAAAGACGTCATCGCCACATTGTTGAAACAGGGTTGACTTTGCTTGCCCAAGGAATGGTGCCTCACCATTATTGGCACTTCGCGTTTGAGGCAACGTTTACCTTATAAATCGAATGCCGTCTCGTGCTACTGGAGGTAAATCTCCCTTTGTGCTTCTTCATAATTGTTCTCCTGATTATACTTTTTTGCGTGTCTTTGGTTGTTTATGTTTTCCAAATCTAAGACCTTACAACTCTTACAAGATGGAGTTTCGCTCCACTCCCTGTGTGTTTTTAGGGTACAACCCGTCTCATTCCGGGTACCGCTGCATGGACATTGTCACACATAAGATATACATTGCACGACACGTGCGCTTTAATGAGACAGTGTTTCCTTTTTCTTCTTCCCAACCGTCCCTTCTTGGTCCTGTTCCCTCGACCGTACCATCTCCACCGTGGGCATTGGCACCAATTACGCATCACATGGCAGGACCCTTACTACCTACACCTTTACCGCCACAAACCCAGGCAAGCCCACTAGTGCACATCCCACCTTCCCCATCACCAACCCCTACACCTACATAGCCGATCAACCCTATTCAAACCCCACCAACCAGCCCGCCACAACACCATGTGCCTCTTCGAGCCTGCCCAAAAACCAGATCCCTATCGGAGCTTTATGCTGCAACCGAACCCATACCATACCCGCAGCCCTTGCCTGCAACCTCAAGCCCTCAGGCTCTCTCTACCACTACCCAGCCCGATGATGCTGAACCGACCTGTTACAGCCAGGCAAAACACAGCCTTGCATGGCGGGCTGCTATGGCAGATGAGTTTAATGCATTAATTCGAAATGGCACTTGATCCCTTGTTCCTCCCAACCCCAAATTTAATGTTGTTGGTTGTAAGTGGGTGTACAGGATCAAGAGGAAAGCTAATGGGTCAGTCGAGCGCTACAAGGCCCACCTTATTGCCAAGGGCTTTCATCAATAGCAAGGAATAGACTACAATGAAACATTCAGTCCAGTGGTGAAGCCCACAACTATCAGGACGGTTCTTTCCTTGGTTGTGACTAATGGGTGGCCTATCCGCTAGTTGGATGTTAGCAATGCTTTTCTACAAGGCAATTTATCTGAGGAAGTGCACATGGTTCAGCCACCTGGGTTTGAAGACCCCACTCGCCCTGATTATGGATGTCGATTACATCGTTCTCTCTATGGGCTCAAGCAAGCCCCACGTGCCTGGTTCCATCACCTGTCACAGTTTCTACTCCAAACAGGTTTCCGGGCCTCACAAACAGATCCGTCCCTCTTTATATATCTTGATCAAGGGACTACGACCTATATTTTGGTTTATGTGGATGACATCTTGGTCACGAGCAGCCGTCCGACACATATATCAGCTCTTCTTAAACAGCTGTCCAGGGACTTTTCTATAAAAGATCTCTGTTAAATCCGTGCCCAAAACCCCGTTTGAAACCCGATCTGACCACCGGTCTGGTTTGAACCTTTTGTGTAGAACTGGGAGCAGAGTACACTCGCGAACTGTGGGTCATAATACTCAAGCCATCACACAAGACTGTCGACCGCGAAACAGGGGAAGTCCTCGAGGAAAGATCCACAGTCAGAGACAGGGGGAAAATCGTCCACAAAAGCATATTCTTGGAATTCCCTTATGATGGAGATCCGTGGGGCCCGCACCTGAATCGCCCTTATCCACTTAGCGATGACTGGGAGTAAGTCACTTTCCGAATAATTCATGCCTATGCATGACCATTAATAAGCATAAGAACTAGAATGGGCTTGGGCTTAGGAGCTTATCCTCTTTCTATTTGTAACTAGAACTTAGGACATGGGCCATGGGCCATGGGCCCAAGTGCATCTAATGGCCCAATGACTTAAACTAGACCTTGGGCTTATACCTAACCAAACAAGCTCCTAAGCAAATGGACCTAAGGACTTGAGACTAACCAAACAAGACCTAATGCCTAGATGGGTTATTAAAGACCCAAAACTACTATTCATCTCACATTACAATCCTAAATCGTGGAGAGGAGAGGAGAAAAAGAAAGAAGAAGAGGAGAAGAAGAAAGAAGAAGAAGAAAAAAGAAGAAAGAAGAAGAGGAAGAAGGAAGGAGAAGGGAGAAGTATGGTGGAGCACAAGCTATCATCATCAACCCTTGGTGAGTCTCTTTCTCTCTCTCTCTCTCTCTCTCTCTCTCTCTCTCTCCATCTCTCTTTCCCTAATTCTATTACCTAGGGTTTGAATCGGTTGAGCATACCTTGAGTGCTTCACCTACCTTATTAGAAGAGCCATTAATGGCAAATCCTTAATGGTTAACTATGAAGCACCTAACCCTACCTTAAACCCATTCACCCTTCTCCATTTATGAACCCTAAGTTGGGGATTTACCTCCATTTATGGGTTTCACCAACCCTCATGGAAGACCGTAGATGTGTGGTTTGAGGTGTGTTAAATAACATTGATTAAAGACACTTCCAAACCCCAATACCCAAACCTATGAGTTCCCTTCCCATGTGTATTTTAATGGATGAAAACCCAATCAATCGACCATTGGGTTTACAAACCCATGTTGGGGGTGTGCTATGGCACCTTGGTTGAGTTGTTTTCATGGCCAAAGAGACCTCTAAAAACCCGTAAGAATACCCCATTTTACCCCAAGGTAAAACCATTCTCAGAATGGCATGAACAGCAAGACTGGCACATGGACAGGCACATGCAAGTGCCTGTCCCTGAGAAACTAGATCTGCCGGTGGGAAGTCCGAGAGGGACAGGCACATGGACAGGCACATGCAAGTGCCAGTCCCTGAGAAACTAGATATGCCAGTGGGAAGTCCGAGAGGGACAGGCACATGGACAGGCACATGCAAGTGCCAGTCCCTGAGAAACTAGATCTGCCGATGGAAAGTCCGAGAGGGACAGGCACATGGACAGGCACATGCAAGTGCCAGTCCCTGAGAAACTAGATCTGCCGGTCCCTGAGAGGGACAGACACATGGATAGGCACATGCAAGTGCCAGTCCCTGAGAACCTAGATCTGCCGGTGGGAAGTCTGAGAAGGACAGGCACATGGACAGGCACATGATATAGCCTTGTTGTATGTGCCGGTCCCCTATTTTAGCCTTGTTTGATAACTTATGGGGCCCAACTCTTCTATGGGGCCCAACTCTTCTAGCCCTAAGGCACTAATCTCTCCCCACGTTGTACACTCTCTTTAGGTTGTCTGACCCGGCTCGGGGGCGTATTAGTACGTGGGACAGTGTACTTGGCATCGAACACCGATTTGAAGAACTCTGTACTGATGATTGACTGAGAATCAAGGTGAGTGAGTTAAGCAAACGTCTTAATTTATGGAATGTTTGTGTGTCGTGTCTTGCGAATGCCATTCATGCATGTGTGCTATAATATATAATTATTGGTAAGATATAGGATGATATAAATGTTTAGATGTTGATAGGACTTAACATTCTTGTCTTGTGATATTATTTATTTTATTGCACTATGGTGTGAATGGTATTGGATTTAGTTATGGGACTCGGGTGCCGGTTGGTGCTGGACCTGGGGATTCCATAATATGGACTCACTCATGGCATGTAGATCTAGGGCTTCGGAAGAGGGATCCAAGTGCCGGTGGGTGCTGGGCTTGAGATTGCCGTACTTGAAATTGCATTAGAGTTATCCATTGCATTAGGTGGAAACGGGATGGTGACCGACCGACTACCTTCGGTATTCACATCTCGTACTTGTATACGTACGTATGGGCTAGAGGGGCGAGAGGATAGCCGGCCGACCGTATTTTGGTAACTATGGACTCAGCCTCTGGCCTATGCACATACGTACCTCACTCATACAATAGGTGAATGCTGGCTAGGATAAATGTTTACCCAGTACTATGACCCTTACCGACAGGGGGTTAGGTGTCGGTCAAATCCGTGGGTTCCGACCGTTATTCGGGTATACCCACCCGGGAAGTTCGGACACCGACCATATTTTGGGCTGAACGCCAGGACGGGATTTGACTTGGGGGTTTGCGTATATTTTTTGGTGGAGACCGGTACGGTAGGCTTCCAGCGCGACTCGGGTTTGTCATCGTCGGTATACCATCCGTTTATGGTACCGATGTCGGGGATGCAACCTAAGGTGTTGCTATAGTACTATACCTGACTTAGTTGTGTGTTAGGTGGATAACAATAAAACTATACATCATCATTCATTCATGTAGCATGATTGTAAATTATATGTGATGTACGGTCTACCTTGGTGGTATGGGACACCTTGGTATCCGTCCATCATGTATGGCTTGCAGTCAACCCCATGCATTATTATTATTGTGTATGCTTGTGTGGCTTAGCCACTCATTGGGCTCAGTTGGAGCTCACTCCTCAAGGAAACATATTTTTAGTTGATGCAGGTACATTCGAGTAGGATGGCGCAGAGTTCAAGACTCCTGAAAAAGGTCATGAAGAGTGGTGGACTCCGGAGTATGAGGATCATGGACCGGAGTGCTACTGTGAGATGTGTTCCACGAGGGAACAGTGATTCTTGGCTGGTGGCCATCTTTTGTTACACTTTGATAAACTATCTTTTGTTTCAAATGTGTATTCTTTTTATTCCTCTCTTGATAGGTGTATTTATTATACAGTGATAATACATAGATCCTGATTAGAACGAATTGTACTTGAAGGGGTAAACTTGAATAGACAATATTTTATATGCTATCACCTAGCTTCTGCTAACTCTGATGTTATTAATATTAATCCTTTCCTTTTACCTATTATCTGTCGTTGTGAATGAGTTAGTCTTGGGTACTGCATCAGTGATTCTGGTGGCTGGAGAGCATAGTTGTATGCTCCGATTGTATTTCCCGTGGTTCAGGGATGGGGGTGTGACAATCTCGGCCCGTTACACTATTTCTTGGGCATTGAGGCCGTACCCCGTTCCCAGGGCCTTATCCTATCTCAACAGAGGTATATATCAGATCTCTTACAAAAGACTGGCATGACAGATTGCAAGCCGGTCCTCACACCTGTTCCGGTCTCAAGCAAGCATTCGAAGACAGGGGGTGCACCATTTAATGATGTCACATTGTATCGCTCCACTGTGGGAGCTCTACAGTATGTCACACTCACACGACCTGATGTCGCATATGCAATAAATCGGGCCTGTCAACACATGCACGCCCCAACTGATGAGCACTGGTCCCTTGTCAAGCGTATCCTACCCTACCTAAAGAGCACAAAATCTCATGGTCTTCTAATTGACAAGAGGCCCAACTCCCATATTCAGGCCTATTTGGACGCTGACTGGGCTGGTGACAGTACAGATCGTCGATCCAAAGGAGGGTTCTTGGCAGCAACTTACTATCTTGGTCCTCTTGTAAGCAGCGTACAGTGGCCCGCTCTTCGACAGGGGCCGAATATAAAGCAATGACTGATGCTACAGTCGAATTGACATGGTTGGTGGCCTTATTCAAAGAACTTGGGGTTATAGTGCCACACCCTCCCACCCTCTGGTGTGACAACATTGGAGCCACGTACCTATCAGCCAATCCAGTGTTTCATTCCCGGACAAAACACATTGAGATCGACTATCACTTTGTCTGAGAAAAGGTCGCTCGACGAGAAATCTCAGTTCAGTTCATCTCAATGGCAGACCAATTAGCGGACATTTTTACAAAAGGGTTGTCCTCGACCCGGTTCCGTTTCCTCAGTGACAAGCTTAAGATTCGACCCATCGCATCATCAGCTTGAGGGGGTGTATCAGCCGAATATAGCTCAGCCATACATGGCAAGCTATATTCGGTCCAGCCTTGTAAATCTTCTATTTCAGGAGCTTCCTTTGGTAGAGAGCACAGCAGTATCTTTCCTATTATTTCCTGCACCTTTGTATAGTAAGACAGTAACTGAGAATCCTTCTCAGTCATTCCTGTATTTATATTACTGTAAATCACTTGTAAAGAGCGGTGAATATCAAACATAATATACAATTATTCTTTCATCTAATAACAGGCAATTAATTAGCCTATAGCCCCCTTACACACCTAGGCAGCGTTTGATATACATTCTAAGTTGATTCTGTATTCTCAGATGGTAAAATATAATTGTTTTTATCGCCTATGAATACAAAATCGACTTAAAATGCATTCCAAGAATGTATACCAAACACAGCTCTAGAATTCCTCCATCTACCGGTTTGAATTTTTAGGATAGAAACTTTATATGACATCAAGCGCGGGTTTTCTCCAGTCTTACTCTGGAGATTAGCAACCCATGAATTGGATCTCAGGCTATGAACCACAAATTAGAGTTTCAGTGGTCCGACAGTGTGATCATCCAAACTTTTCTTCATTTCCCACTAAAACAATGGAGTGGGAATATTTACTCCACTGAGCAAATGATTTGGATCCCTTGGTAATTTTGAAGGAACTGAGAGGGCAATATTGTACCCTTGAACCTTTAAATACAACACATCCTTCTCTAATTTGCACTCTTCACCAAAAAACCAACCACTCTTCATCCACTTTGATAGATTTCCCATTACCAGTACTTGGCAGTGTAATACTGATCAGTACTGACCATGGGGAACTGCTTAACTCTACAAGAGAAGGTTATCAAGTTGATGATGAAGATGGAAGGGAATAAGATCCTTGATGAATACCCAGCAGAACCAGTGAAAGTTCATCAAGTCTTATATGATGAGCTCTTCACTGGTCATGTAATCTCCGCCGACACCCTTATTCCAGTCTTTGGCCGGCATCTTCATGCATTGTGACCAATGACGTCGGAGCCTGGACACGGAACTACTAGTGTTGTGAGGGTTTAGTTATCACTAAGCAAAAGTTGAAGGAGATGTTAACAAAGGGAGTCCTCTCAGTTGATGATGAGATGATTTCTCACCTTCAAAATTGACAAAGGAAAGCTGTTGGTGAAAGTGGAAGTTCAAAAGTTTGGAAACCTGAGCTTGAAAGTATAACTGAGGGAAATGATGTGTACTATTGAAGCCCTTTTGCTTTCTTTAATTTGAGGTTACCATACAAAGAGAGACAAAAGAAAAACTACAAAATCTAGAAAATCAAGTAGAGAAAAGAATGAAGATCATGAAAAGTTTTACAGTTTAAACAAATTAAGTAGCTTCTAGTAGAACTGTTCTTTTCTCTATCATTGCTTTTCAGCAAGAAGCTAGCCCACCAAAGAAAAGAAATGTTGCTTCAAGTTCTTGTAACCATATATCACACTAATAATGGAAATTCAAAAGATAAAATTGTCTCTTTTCCACACATATATAGTGATTCTGTTGGTGGTGGTAAGTGGTAACACTGCAACTACAACTTTTGAAAGCTCAAACTCGATTCATATGAAATCTTGATTATGTCACGACTGTCCTTAAACTCAACCTCTACCCATCATTCCAGCCGTTGACTTGAGTCATCCAAAGGCCAAATCCTATCTTGTTGTCTAGTACAACTATAAGCTTGGTGGTGTCTAAAAAATGGAATAGGTTGCATTATATTATACACAGATACATCTTCCATGGAGCTATGGAATCAACAAGAATTTAATTTGGCCGGATATGAATCCAAACGGGATCCATGCAGCCGACTCCATTTAGTTGGGATAAGACTGAGTTGCTATATGAATACAAATAAGACCTGAGAATATCTATCTCGAATCAGGAAAAGATCCAAACATTACTGAATTGTTACATGTTCACAACAATTCATGGAGCAATAGAATCAACAAGAATTTAATTTGGCCATGGACAAGTCAATTTCCATTGACGAGAAATTCAAGAGATTAACACAGATGAAGAAATTTCTTTATTTGTTTTTTTTTTTTCTTTTAAGACCTGCTTGGTAACACGTCCCTGTTTGCTGAAATGTATTTCGTTTCTCGGAAGAGATTTTTCGCAGATGCACTTTAGAGCTTAGTAATCTTGTAAAATGTTATGCTGCCCCCCCCCCAAAGTTGAAGACATAGATTCAAATCTGAGACTAGCCACTGTTCAAAAATGCCAAAGGTTAGGAGCGACTTACACCCCCCCCCTCTTAAAGAAACATGCGAAAGCAAGACAGCAGGTTACAGCCCTTTTAATGTTCTTGGTTTGCATATGGCATTTAACAATCTTTATGGGGTTGTTTCCAACCAAAAAAAAAAAAAATAGTATATTTTAATTAAGAGTAAACATCTAGTACACCCCCTGAGGTTTGTTCACCTAACTTGTAGCCTCTCCCATTATTTAAAACCTTACTTACAGACCCTTGGGACTGACGGAATACCCATTCTGTTAGGATGAACCGGTTAAGTGATGATGTCAGTGGGCCAAAAATTCTTAAAAGGCCAAAATACCCTTATGGTGATAGGAGTTTACCATAATACCCTTTTGGATAAATTAGAATCTATTGGAAGAAAAAATAGAGTTTGAGAGTGTTTGGGACGGTTGCAGAGGCTGGAAAAGAGGACGGCGAACCTAGTTCTTATTTTATTTCGGTCATTAAACCCCCAGTGGCCATGGTTGAACTCTCCAAACCCAAACCCTATCTCTGATTCCGCCATCTCTGAAACCAATCTCACCATGCCATCTCTCCTTCATTCTCTCTTCGATACAATCGATTTCTCCCAGCTTCAGATCTCTCTTTTCTGTGGCCCTACATACCAGAAGCCTTGGTAATTGCAGATAAAATTCTGAAACGCTGTACCGTCCTCTTTTGGAAGGCTTGAAATGATTTTTTTTGTACCTCTGGAAGGTAATCTCATTTTCTTCCTCTTCTTCTCTGGTTTTGCTCATAAGCAAATTTCTATATGAAGTATAGTTTGCCATTGTTGGTGTAATGTGTTTCAGTTTTTGTCAAGGGTATTGTGTCGCTAAATGGTTGTTGTTGATTTCAATTTATAGGCCTTGAGTACTCATGAAGAGACTTGATTTGCAGGTGTATAAGGGATAGGGAATCAAGGCTTTCCTTCCCTACAAGCCTCTACCTCTAAATTGAAGCGTGAGATGTGCCCTCACACATTCGAGTTTCTTAGTGAGGCCTCCATGGCAGGCCTGCACTCATTGAAGCATGAGATATGCAATTAATTTCCAAAGATATTGATTGGGGACTCCATACACCCTAGATTTTTTTTTCCCGAAGAAGCATGAGAAGTGCTCACAGTTTCTAGTGTCGAATTTGAATGTGACGTTTCACAAGACGAACTGGATAAGGATAAGATTAGAAGAGCTTTAGGGTAGAAGATTCAATTGGCCCTAGATAAAACCATAAGATAAAATCATAGTTTACCCCATGAGCATTATAGGTGAGAGAATTTCATTATCTATAGATCTGCTACAAGCCAGTGACGGAGGTTGTAGGCCATGGAGAAGAGAGATCTGAAGCTGGGAGAAATCGATTTGCAAAGCCCTTTCACGGAGAGTGAGGAAGATCGCCAAAAATGGTTGCAGAGCTTGTGATTTTGGGCCGATTGCAGATCCATGGAGAGGAGAGGAAGAAGACGATGAGATCGGTTTCAAAAGGCCATCTCTTTCACTTAGGGTTTTGTTATGATTTGGAAAAAGATGTACAAAGGCTATTTTGGTCTTTTACATTGTAAAACTAACACCTTACTAACACCGTGAGGTTTATGGGTCTGTAAGTAAGGTTTTAAATAATAGGGGGAGGGGGGGGGGGGCTACAAGATAGGTGAACAAACCTCAGTGGGTGTACTAGATGTTTACTCTTTAATTAATTGTAATCTAGTATTCCATGGCAGGCCAATGAACAATCCTCTATTAATTAATTTTAGCCAATATTGAAATATTTAATCCATAGGATCAATACGATGGATCAATGAACACAACAATAACAACATGAGAGTCGATTAAAGCCATATCCAGATCCATATCGTTTGTGGAAGAACTTCTCCAACATTCTCTTTTCTACTTTGTTAAACTTGTTTGCTTCTAGACCAACCCTAAAATAAGAACAATTGGACCTCTCATAATAAGACCCAATCACTAGATGCAGGAAATTCTTTTATTATCATCCAATGAGGAAATGCAGAGTTTTCCTAGTTAAACCTGTTGTATCCCCTAATGACCAAGTGAGCCAACTCACATGATCAACATTGTTCAAGATTGCATTGAGTTTCTGCACCTCCTTTAGATTAAATGGAAACTCCTGGCTCATCATACAAGAAGACTAGAAGAGCTCTCTCTCGGAACTTTATCCGCTACTGTAACTGGAGCGCTGCTGTGCAGCAGCGGCCATGTACGTACAGTGGTGCCCGCTATGCACACATGGCCGCTGCTGCGCCACACGATGCGCACAGCAGCAGATAAAAATTCCTCTCTGTATCACCTATTTTATCCTCGTCCTATTTTTATTTTTTTTGTCAACCTTTTTTCATTATTACTAAAAGGAATATTATAGTGCAATCAAACTAATTATGCCCCAAGATAAAAAAGGACCACTCCCATTATACAAAATTGCACCAAGCGAGACCCTTTACTAAATCTATTGTCATTTAATACAGGAGAAAAAAAAGAGAAAACTGGCATCAAGTCTGGTGATTTTCTTAAACAATTTCTGCTTATGTCTCGTTTATTGGAGCTTCTTAAGCTTCTGGTTTCAGAAATAGAAAAAAAATATATGGAAAACATTAGCGAGTGTGGAGTGAGTTTTCAAGTAATGGTGACTTCTTCTGTTTTACTGAAACTGATTTACCATAGCATCCTGACACAAAATTGAGTTATTTTAAGCATTTCATTTACTGTTCTTAATTAATAACTTTTAGCAATTCCCATCAGAGGACTTTTTAAGTTTCAAACATAAAAAAAAAAAAGATCAGCGAACACAATTAAAAGGCAGGAGAACAAAGACAAACATTTTTTTTGGGAGGGGGTTTCTGGATTTGTAAATAAAATGTTTCAACACATTTATGCTTAAACAACTAAACTTGAAATCTATTAACATCTGACTTTACATGCACACCCAACTAGGCAGCAACTGACAAAAGGCTTTCACTTTTATATCCTGTGTATAAATTCTGTATACTCTGATTTTCTGAAATAACTTCACATTTTCAGTGGAGTAATGTTATTGCTTCCTTTCAACTTCCAGTGTGACCTCATTGTGACGCATAAATGGAAGTGTAAATGGTGGATTGTACTGCAATCACATTCACATGAAGTGGATGGCAAATTAAAATATTACTTCCCTTAAGAGCTAAATAAATTGCCCAAAATCTCAAGTTGTTTCAGAGACTTACTTGTGCAACTTCCACTGATGCATCCTCTTTTACTTGAAACTGAGAATCATTCCTTAGAGCATCCCGAAGCTCTGATTCCTTCACCTTAACCTCTTTATCTGTGACAAAACCTTATTTAAAATGGAAATCAAGTTAGATGCAATACATATTAAGATTACAAGAAAGTACACATAAGTTGAGTGCAACCAATATTGATAATCCCAAGTGCACTGAGACGGGGGGTGAATCAGTGTCTTCGAGAATTCTTCCGAACTTGATCCCGTGGCTATGACAATCACACACAAAGATTGGTCGAAGCAATCCCGTAATTATCAATCACACATGCATGTCCACCTCGCAACCACTATGTGGCCAGGTCTACCAGACAGTGCACCATCACTCTGCAGTAAACACACTCCAAGAATACAAAAATAAAATAACAAGCACACATTACACCAAGTATATGTGGTTCGACCAACCTGCCTACATCCACGGAGGAATACCTATAAGGGTTTCGTATTTCCTCTAATACTCAACTCGAATTTGACTACTACAATAGCTTAGGTGCTACAATACCTGCTTCTGACTCCGCAACAACGAAATCTAGGCTACAACCCCAATCCAAACAAGCCCCAACTTGATTGGTATTGCAATATGAATATAAAAAATTCAATTACAAGTCCCTCCTAATAACATGAACAAACTAGGATTCTCTTAACATGAATCAAACCCTAAATATAAAATTGGACTCCTAGAACAAAAGATTACCTCTCCCTAATCCCGTGACCAACCCACTACTTGAAGCCTTCCTGATGTCGTGCACGTTCTTCAATATTTAAAGCAGCATCTCAGATCGATCAATTACAGTAGTCTGTGCATAATGTCATCTTCTTTGCGTTTTCTGCTTCTAAAAGTGGCTCCAATGGATAGCTCTCGAAAAAACATGCAGTTTTTAAAAATATTTCGTCCAATTTGGACTCCAGATGGCCAATATATGACCTTCCAAAGTAGAATGCTCCAAAATTGATAACCAGTGGCAAATCCATTAATAAAAAGATTCTTCGTGGCAAACCATACACAAAAGGAAAACGTGTTAGAGATTTTCACACTTTCTTCCTTCGTTAGAAATAGGGGTGATGTCATGTCGACATCACACTCCACTACGAATTAATTATTTCCTTTATTTCCTCCTTTTTCTTTTTCTTTTTCTTTCTTTTTCTTTTAATGAACCAAATCTGATGCAAGATGCCGATCTGACACTCGAGGAGATTTTGGAGTTTTAGCAAAACAATGGTAATCCAATGTTTACAGAATAGTACTAAAGATGTAAGCCAAAATTTTGACTAAGTATATAGGCTTTTGCCTATTTCAGATTTGCTCTATTTTTGCACGTTGACATGAAAACATCTGTACTTTCTCGTCCAAAACTGAAATAATACGAAACCAGTTGCATTGGAACTGCAACTCAATGAAATTCATTTCTCGTGAAGATTACTTCACCCATAATTGCCACTAAACCTTCCAAAAAATGCCTTTAAAGTTACTATCATTGTATGAACCTATGAAATCACAACTTTAACAGTATGAAACCTTCACCTGCTACTTTGCCCCTTTGCCAAACACTATATAAGGACTTAATATGCTGTTAAATGGTGTTCTTCAAGTGCGATTACCCCTGTAACCCTGCCAAATGATCAAAATACCCTTATAGCTGTGTAAGTGACTGTTTGACTATTTCAGCTCTTCCAACTCATCAAATACTACTACCACATCACCAATATAGCTAATAAGGTTGCCAACAATGACAATACCACTCCACCAAATCTCAGTTGACCCAGTTGACCAACAAACACTACTAGAACAGGAACACACTAGAGCTTCAAAAAGTTCAACCCTATTCGGAGAATTAATTTTTTTTAAATAAAATTGTTGAGTAGAAAGTTCATATATCAAAAAATAACATCGTAATAGCATCAGATACTCAATCGATAAAGTTATTATATTGCCTAATGGACTGATATCATAGTTTTGGATAAATGACAAGCCACTGAATCACCAAGAAAGCATTTGTAGCTCAACACAGCTTGACTAGTTTTCATTACTCCAAACCAAACCAACAATACTCAATATGATCTTTTTGTAGTCAAATCACTAATATCCTAGGAACTGCCTAGTTCTTTACCAATTCTGAAAGATCCAGTCTTCTATGGGCCCAAGCCATCAAGGTTCCTGCTGATCAATTGGTTCACTGGCAAGCATAGTTCTGATAACCATGACATTTACAATATCATCCAAAAATTCGAAGGCACAACATATACCAATGTTGAAACCACTTTCTCTAAAATGCCGATCTTGTAGGAAAAGGAGAAACAATATGAATATCATACAGGAGCCTCTAACACGACGGACTATCCAAAGGGGGATACGGGTGGACAAATAATTTCAACATCTGCCTGCTCCCGTAGGGACTTGATACCGTGACCCCTGGCCTGCTCTGATACCATGTTGAAACCATTTACTCTAAAAGGCTGACCTTTTTTTAGAGCAAATATGATCTAGGGTTAGAACCAGCTTTAATCCCATCGTTTCTTCCTCCCTCTAACAGTCCTCTCTTCACCTTCGACCTTCTTTAGCTCCTCCACCCTCTTCTTCTGCTTCTTCTTCTCCCTTTCTTCTTAGTTTGAAATCTGCAATAAGGACAGCATAAATGAGGTGATCGATTAATCTTGTGTTGTCTTCTACCTGCCTCAATCAGATTATGGTTTAGAAGATGTTGGATTAATTAGCTGCTGCCACTCTTTGCATTTTTTGGAGTCTTCATCTCTTGAGGATCGAATCTGCCCAACCATTGGAGATTGAGTCTTCCATCCTTGAAGATCCACATCAGCACCCTTGGCCAGTTGCTATTAACAGTCTCTCTACACCAATCAGCATCCTTCAACAACAACCTTAGCCCTTTTGCCAACAAATCAATATCTCCATTGTCAAGTTTTTTTCAACACCTTGACACTCAAAAATCAATTTAGGGTTTTTCTTATTTGTTGTCGTCGTTTTTTTTAGGGAAGCTTCTCTCATGCTTGAAGAGTGTTTGATCCAAATTTGAGGCTCTGATACCATGTAAAAACTGATTCCTCTAAAAGGTTTACCTTGTAGGTAGGAAGAAACAATATGTATATCATACAAGAGCCTTTAACACGGCAGACTATTCAAAGGGGGACACGGGTGGATAAATAATTTCAACAACCAACAATCAGGTGCTCATTGAACTTCCACACCAGTGCAGTAGTTCAACTTGCAAAAGAAGGAACTTGAAAATTTAAGTGTAAGAATACATCACAATATCACATAATCTCGGGGTTGATTCCCATGGAGATTTAGCATTTAAATTTATCAAAGAGTAGGGACTAGGGAGGAGAAAAAGGGAAAGATGATCAAGGAAATCTTCAGGAATATTTTAGTCCATTTAAACTACCAGAATACATGAAATATTCATGGGTCATGATGAGGACAAACCTAAAAAAGCAGCTGCTGCAACAGTTTTCCTTGGGACCTCTTCAATTCTCACAGAAGGATCTTTTGGCAATGGCAAGTTGGAACCATACTTCGAGGGCATGACAAATGACATCTCCCACTTCTCTTTATTTCCCAGCTAAATGGAAATGTAAAAGAATCATCATGATTCAAAGTCACCTATGATAGAATTAATATAAATTACAAAAAAAAAAAAGAAAGTGAAAACTATATTGAATACTCTCAACATAAAATCCATGCAAAACAGTTTAGATCCAGCAGTTTATGGTCTCAGCATAGAGAATACCCCTAAGACACTCAACCAAGTACAACAACCCCCCCACCCACGCACACATATACAGACAGACCGTGAAGACACCCCAACATTTGCAGAATATAAAAGGTCAAGAAATTCACTGCTACAAATTGTAAAGAAAGTAAAGTCAACAAAATCATGAAAAACTAAACTACCACAAAGATAACTCTAATTCTTGAATGATGTAACTATATGTAATGAATTTGACCCAAGAATAGAACATAGGCACATTGAATAAAAATGCCAATCTTGTAAACCCCTAACAGGAATTAGTGGAAAGAGAAACCTTCAAATGTCATCCATAGACAGTTGTATCCTCACTTGGAAATAGGGGTAAAGCTGCATACATTTGACCCTCCCCAGACCCTGCTAAACGCGGGGATATAATGTCAGTGTTGGGTGTCTGATCAAACTGTAACTTAAAACTGTCCACATGCCTTTTGAAAGCTATGGGCTCCCAATCACGACCAATATTATCTTTAGGAATCCAGTTAGTTTAGGGTACCAAGTAATCATATTCAATTATATATAAATTATGGGCATCATTATATATGCTGATATATGTACATACTTATCTTAGATATAGTTATCTCTACGGACCCAAAGAACCAATGGAGACTGATCAACAGATTACAATTATAATTTGTTCATCTCTTAGATAGAGATCTTGAGAATATCAAATTTTGATACTCGGCAAGAGCAGGGCACATATAACACAGGTGATCAGATGCATAAGAAGAACTCACCTCAAAATTCCTTTTACATTATCATCGTAGATGCTGTAACTATTTTTAACAATTGATACATGTACAAGATTACCTGCATCGTTATTACTGGTGTTGTCATTTCCATCTTCTCCCCATCTGATTGAGCCATTCGAGTTAAAATAGGAGTAGTCATTTCCATCTTTTCACTCACAGCATTCTGAGAACAGTACCAGGACCATAAGATCTGAACAAGTTAAGAATACTCCATCTAATTCATTAAGCGGTATTAATGTACCTTCCCAAAAAGGTACTCCGCTAACACATTGAAAGATTGAGATGCACCACTGAAATCAAATCCACTCTTCCCACGCATTGTTGCCACTGCTATGAAGTAAGGCTATTTCACAATAATAGTTCCAAATAGGAATAGAATCAATAAGGATTAGGAGTAGAACTGAAGAAAAATAATATTTTTGGTAAGTGGGGGGGGGGGGAGGGGAGGAAGGGAACTCAAGAAGATTGAAATCTCGAGTTGAAGTTCTTTCGGGATCTGATCCACTATTTGACGGATTGCATCCATACAAAACAGTTATCGATTGATTCCTCCACTCAAACAAGGATAATAAATATCATTTTGTCTTGGTCTAGGGACTCATATAGCTACTCTGTTAGCACTATCATTTTACAACAAAAAAAAAAAAAAAACTAAAGTTTTATTTATTTTTACAGAACATACCCAAGTAATCCACAGAAACCTAAGTTTCCCCAAAGAAGAACTATCTCCCAAAAACCTAAGCATCCCCATGGAAGAACTGTCTCCCAGCTCTCAAAACAAGGATAGAAGAAGATCATAATTTCTAGTTATTGAATCTACACATAAGTTTGACAACATCTTTTCAATTAACTCAACTACGAGCATTGAAGTAATAAAAGAATAGCAATCCTAGGTTATGACCTAATTTTAACAGTGATGACCTAATTAACCATTAGAAAATTCTGAAGTTTTTTAGTGTGGTGTATCACTTCTTCAAAATATATGGAGATAAATTTAAGAAAAAAAAATTTATTTAATCAACAGGGGTAGTAATTACATAGCTGACAAGGTATGATGGAGGGACATGATCTGAGATGTGAGATACAGAATTGTTACAGCAAACTACCAAATGTTGCTCGACTGGATTGTCTGTTTCTATTGTGGTTTGGCATATTGGATGGCATGCACCTGTTACACGGATTGATAAGTTTGCACTTTGAAGTTAATAGTTTTGGTTAGTTCTTCAACAATTTTAAATCAGAATGTTCTGAATGTGATCGTATCTTAAGGTTTTCAAGTGTTATTCAATCTATGAATAGGACAGCTGACTGGCCATCCTGAGAACAAAAAAAATGTACATCCCTTAAGAAACATATCGTCTACCATTTTTGGAGATGAGATAATGGTGAAAGTCTGGAGATACACCAACAAAGTCCTAGAATATTTAGTTGTTTCTCCTCTGGGTATTACGAACTGGTTTATGTTTATAGAAAATTCCCACTCTTAGCCTATGGAAATGGCAAATAGATAAGCAACTAATCAAGGTGAAAGAGAGGACCCAAAGCCTTTCCTTCCAGAGTAGAAGAGAGACATCCATTGGTTCTTTGGAAAAAAAAAAAAGAGTATAATGACTCAGAAAAACATAATGTTGCAGGGAAAAGGAAATATTGATACAATCAGAACTAGAATTTATTTTGTACCAAGTTCAGAAATAGGAACACAAGGCAATCACAGAAGGAAAAAAAGGGAGAGGGGGACACTATTCTCATAGTATAAGGAAGCCAATGGGTGAGGCACACCTCTACTTGTCTGATTTCATATTGGTCCGTCCACTTCAAAACTCTAAACTTTACAGTTTCGAGATCTGAAACTGCAGAAGAGCCAAAAACCACCACAAAACACACCCAAAAAGGATGAAACTACAAAACCATTACACACAGATGGAAATAAACCAGGAAAAGTTTTAGGGGAATTCAAATCACTGAAAATAACTACCCGACATCAAAGCTTCCTCCAAGTTCCGGTTATCAAAACTCTTTGGGAAAACATACTTGGCCGTTTCAAATGCCAAATCCATCACGACTAACAAAGAAAACCCAAGAAAAAAAAAACAAAAACAAAAACACAGAGGACCGATTCAGTGCCCAACACAAATTCTTCTCAAAATTTCAATGGATAATTAAAGAGTAAATAGGTTTATGTAATGAGAACATTTACGGCGCTAAGAAACAGAAGAGGCCTGGGAAGCAAGAGCAAGAACAAGAGAAAGATGAGCTTCGAACGCTGACATTATCCTCCTCTGCTGGGTAGCAACGCTTCTCTCAGTTGTCATCATCACTATTGTAGCATTAGCAGTAGCAATTGAAGCTCTTTTAGCAACTTTAAGAGTAGTTGAATTGGGAAACGTTGTCATACAACACTGCAGAGGATACTGGTGGCCGTGGCAGGCTAGCATCTTCAATTTTAGCATCAGAAATAGTCATAGGAGAATGCTGAAATTACAGTTGCCTACCTGACGACCGACAGACTAGTATGAGAAAGTACCACTACTACCAAGATCCTAAAGGCTACAAATATGTGGGGATAGGCTTATCAGGTTGCAAGACCAAGTGGCAAGTGCGTCCGTGCTCCACGTGGTACAGCTATTCTTGCGACTGAGGAGTGAGGACCTGTAAAAGAGTAGTCAGTCTAAGAAAGAGTGCAAATGGGAAGGCTTGTATTGGTTTCTTGAACCTCAATAAATAAATAAAGGTAAAAGATCTCTGTCCGGGAGTGTGGCCTATGTCAGCACTCCCATGAGTCTCTCTCTTTCTGTTATACCCGCATCCCAGGAGTATAATTAATTATTAATTCTTCCCCGTGACGTGTAGTTATCACTGCCACGTATGCCGGTGAGTTGTTCTCACTGGTGGTCAAACCCAGCTATATTGACCATAGTACGAGGTTGCCTGTGGAAACTAGTCGGGACCACGGAGGTTGCACCTTGACGTGTCAGGGGTAAGTAGTTGACCAAATTTTGTTGTGTGCTTACTGCCCTCTCAAAGCCCTCGAAGTGTGGTCCAAAGGCCCTGACCTCTTATGGTGGGAACCACCTTCCTACTCGCATCGGAGGCAAGGTTACTGGCTGCCTCCGACCCTGCATCCAATGCTGCTAACAAGGACCCTTGTGGGTGAGACCCTGTGGCTAAGGTGCTATTGGTGCCCTGCCATGTTTGACCCTACCCAAATAGACCCTAGGTTACACTTATGAGGCCTTATCCAAATAGGCCAATAAATGTGAAGTCTATATGAGAGAGAGGGGTAAGACTATTCCTTAGTCTTTCTTTTTTTTCTTTCTCTTTCCTAACCTAATCGTGAAAGGAGAGGAGAGCTTTGAAGAGAGGAGGAGAAGGAGGAGAAGGAAGGGAAGAAGAAGAAGGAAACGGCTGCTGGGTTTGGAGCTTTAAAGAGGGCACCTCGTGTGTACCTCAAACCAGGTAAGCCAAGTGCCCTTTTCCCCCATTTTTCTCTCTTCCCCCTTGCTCGTTTGAGCTTGGGTGGTTCGTTGGTTGCAGCCCCAAGATGGGGATTTCTTTTTGGAAACCCAAAGGGTTAGCTCGAGCCATGTGTAGTTTCCCCTTGTAGGATGCTATCCCATTTCATTACAATCCTATAAAGACCTCTATTTGACCTCTTGCTGAATCTATTTGATTCTAAAGCTTCAACCACCAAAGAAAACCCCAAATCTGGATTTTTGAGCTTTTGATCCTTTAAACCCCCTTAAATCTTTGAATGTTGGGTGTTTCTAAGACCCAAATAGACTCCAAGACACCCCTCCCTAGTCCCTTGAGGCTTAGAGAACCAAATGGGACAACCCTGGGCTTTTAAAGACCTTGAAATCACACTTGGGTTGCATCGGAGGCAAGACTGCGTGAGTCCGATGTTTGCCTCCGATGTGTCCTGAGCCTGCGGGGAAGGTCGGAGGCAAGGTCGGAGGCGGGCCTGCTGAGTCCGACATTGCCTCCGATGCAGTTTTTAAGGCTTATAACTTATGTAAACGGTGGGGTTTCTCTATGAGGCCTCCCCTACACTCTCTCACACTCTTATTCACTTCCATAGGCGCCAACATATGTGCAATGGGGTGATTTTGAGCGGGAATCGTTGCGCTTATACAAACTCCATTTGAAGTAATTGGTGAGTGGGTTTGGGTGACTGTTTGAGCTTGTTTACTATTGCTTATTCATGCATTTATGAATTATATTGTGACATTATCATTCAAGCATGATTGCATATTTGCATTTATTCTTATTCGATGATGATGAATTGGATGATATGGATTTGTGTTGGGTTACGGTGCGGAAGTCATGCACCGGAACCCCGTATTACGTGGAATTGTATATTGCATCTCATTCTTGCTGTATGCGCCGTGTTGTCTTGGTACCGGGTGTTAGATGGAATGGGACGTTGACACACCCGGATGTACCTCTCAACACGATAGGATTCATGTAGTATATCCGTGGTTAGGCTCGGTTCCCTATGCTACGACCCTTACCAACAGGGGTTTAGGTGTTGGGTAGCGAGCACCCGCTGTGGAGAGTTAGAGAGGCCAGGCCGGGGTAGTAATGGTTATCGGGTCCGCCTCTGCGGGTGGTGATGACTACGACCGCGCGGCTCCATAGTAATAATTGAGGTTGCATTGTGGTGAGAATGGAAGGATCCATAATGTCTTCCCGAGTTATTGCAGTAGCATATACCCATTGACTTAGCATTGTGTGTTAGGTGGTAAATGAATTAATAATAGCATGCACCATGGACTATTTGTGATTGTGTGATTGTGCATCCCCTTTTCTCTCTCACTAGCTCGGTGGAGCTAACCCCGTGTACACATTCTTTTTAGATTTTGATGCAGATGATTCTTGTGGAGCCGAGACCGTGGATCGAGGATCATGGCGATGGTTGCCCATGATGATTGTGCCTACGGGCTGTATTGATACTTGGGACTTGTTCCCTTCTTTTTTTTTTTTTTTGGGGCCACGTGCCTTGTATAAATATTTATTATTATACTTGTTTTGGGGTAGTTATGCTATGGTCATTCGGGATATCCATCCAAACTATTTATGTATCACTTAGCCGTGTGAACATGAGGTAACTACTGTAAACGCTTCCGCTTATTTTATGATCGTTGGAAATGTAATATTCCTTTATCTTTCGCACTCGATATTATTGTATTGTAATATTGGTTTATGATCTGTGAGTTGGCCATCGCATCGAGATCCTGGCGGTGAGGTGGGATGACGCGTGTCACCCCAATCATACCCTGATATTGTATTTTATCCCTTGTCGGGATACGGGTGTGACAACATGGTATCAGAGCAATGATGCTCTGCACCGACCACAGTCTTGCGGACTCTTGATTTACTCTCTACAATTAGGTTCTAAACTAAAAATCTTCAAGAACATAAATGATTGTGTGCAGACATAGGAGAAGACTGATTGTGGTGAAACAATAACTTAGAAGATAATAGGCAACATGAAACTTAGGACTTGAACCATAGGCGGTTAAGCTACAACTAAGTAATTGCTTGGTTGAGTCTTAAGTAGGTCATAAATGAGCAACTATATGTTAAAATTCATAAACAATAATGAATCAATCATAACCAAGTACAAATATCAACAATGATTTAAACAAGAGAGAATTAAGCAAATACATCGAGATACATATAAGATTAATTACAAATATCTAATTGTTCCAAATCTTCTTGGGAGGCAATCATATCCTTCCCATTTCAACATTCATGATTTCATCCATTCCAACAAAAACATATGACTCCATCCTGCTCAATCAAAAGATACCAATCTAAACACTATAATTGTTTCAGATTCTCTGTTTGGGCATAACTGTGCCTTTCCCAACTCAGAATGCAAGACCCCATTTGTTCCAATTCGAAACTTTTGATTCTGGTTATCTCAGATTAAATATACAAGTCTACCATTTCTAAAAGTTCCCAGTTGTTCATCCTAAGACAAGAACTAGAAGAACTGATCCGGGATAACTTCAATTTGTTGAGAGAAAGCTGGGCTAGTCATTTGCACCACCGTCACCACCGCGACCAAGAAAGGTGTTGATGTCATCTACCCCTCTCTCGATACCCTCTAGGCGCCGAGTCTGGTCGAAGAGTTGCTTTATGACCTCATCGAAGCCATCCACCACTCGTAGGTTTAGCCGCCTGATGGCTGACAGAATGTCACTACCTCTCGCCTGATGAAGGAGTAGGGATACCTTCCAGGTGAATAGTAGGTCTTCTTTTCCCCAATGGAGATATTGATAATGCCGGCCAACTATGCTGCAGTGAAGGCTATAGGAACCCCCCTTACATATGAAACAACCCGATAGTTTTGTGTGCCCGGGTTCCCGGTGTTCAGATTTGCATAGAAATGCCTGATGAGTTTTGGGTAATATGGTTCAGGGGGGTTGAGAATGTTAGTCCACCCCAATGCCTCGAATCTCTGTTCCACATTGTATGCTTTGAGATCATCCAACACTACATTTCACCCCTTCCACTATATTTTTGAAGCGGAAGTAGTCTTGATAAAGCTCTTGGTCCTCTATCTTTTGGAACCAAAGTGGATCTAGGACAGTTGGTGCAACTTGTTCCACGCATGCACGCCGTGTTCTTGGAGCCATTGATTGTTTTAACCTGCAGCCAAAAGCCAAGTAGATAGCAAATTAATACCTTGAATGCTAAGGCCTAAGTAGATGATCAATGTAAGGTTATGGGGTTTAAAACCTAGCCTTTGATTCTTTTCCCAAGGCAATTAAGTTACAGCAGGATTCTTAGGCTAGAAATTTCTGATTTTTTTTTATCAAATTGTGATCTAAGAAGTTGGGGAAAAAGGGAATGCATGGCCACTATATGAATGCAATCATACATGATAGAGGTTAATGGCCATATTATGCCTAGAAAGTAATATTTTATGCAAAATAGTGGGTTCAAGCAAGAAATGGGTTTATTCAATCATGGAGCATGCCTTGAACTTCAAAGAAATTTTTTTAGATTTTGTGGTTGGAAGTTTGAATCTTGGGAAACAAGTAAATATGATTTGTGATAACTCAGAGAATGTAAGCTAAGCCCTATCTAGTAAGACCGAATCAAATATGGCAAAAGAGAAGAGGAAAGATTCTAAGGATTTTATCAACAATCATGTATACAAGAAAATATGTTTGAAGATAAGACATTGTGATAATTTTCTATGAGATTTTATGGCATGTAAAAGAATTAGATTTGAACTTGGAGAGTTTTCCCAAAATATTGTGAATTGAGGACTTTACCACAACCAAAACCTGAACATAATCCTAGTAAAATTCAACTAGACATGACAAACATAGCAACAATCTCTAAAATGTTTACAAAGACTTGAAAATTTATAAAAGATGCAATAATCAAACAAGGGTCCAACAACTTAGTGTCATCGATCAAATAGGACTTGATTTACACCTAAAAACCCTAGTTTCGGCCAATCGGTTTGGTATGAATTTGGTGTACATGGCCATGGGAGTACAAGCAAAATCAAGACATGATCACAACTTGAGATGATTCATCCCAAATCCAAGAAAGAGAAAGTAGGAATGAGAAGAAAGTCATATCATGAACAAGTAAGAGTTGAACCTTGAGGCTTAAGATTACAAGAAAACCACCTAAGGGGAGCTTGAACGAAAGTCCCTGTAGAGCTTTTTCTCCCTGCGGTTATGTCCTTTTCTTTGGAGCCAAAAATGCGTTTTAAAACTCGTGGCTCTGTTTTGTTAAAATTCTACGAACAAACGAACGAACGGATCCACTTGTTGTGAATCCGCTCCGCACAAAACTCGAAATTATCATTTTAAAACTGTGCAGATCAACGAACGGATCCACACTCATGCGTCTGTCCGTAGATCCGTTTGACTTCAACTCTCTCTGCCTTTGAGACTTCTGAGACCGGACGAATGAACGGATTTGCATTCCACATCCGCCCGTTAATCCGCTCTACCTATTTTCACGGAGGAGCCACGAATGCACCCGGAGTGCTGACGTCGCTCGTGAGTCCACCCGATTTTCTTTTAAGATTTTGAGCCTATTTTGGAGACCTTTTGACCACACCTATATGTGATGATCTTGTGCCTATACCCTAGATTGGACACCCCTGTTGTGTGACCCATTTGTGGGGACCACATGAGTCTAGTTAATACCTAAAAATTGAAAGAGGTTAGGACTTGTACCCGACTGGGCCAGCTAATAAGAACTAGCAGGCATTGGTAACCGCTGTGACTCCTCTCTTACCTAAAAGGAGAAGAGTTACCCTTGAGGATGAAGATCCATAGACCCTATGAATGTAAGGACTCAAACCTTATGGATAGGGAAACTTAAATCTATGCGGGTAGAGACCCTTAATGGGGTGCGTAGAATCTAAACCTGTGGGTAGGTACTAGGAAAGGAGAGTAATAGGCTGGTTTGGGCTGTTTATTTGAGTAAGCCATGAAGGTCACGTGTATTTGGAAGTCACTCATAACACCTCAAGCTAGTGATGACTCTATTTGGACTTTACTTGGTCCATCCAAACCTTGTTTAGACTCATAGAGAAAGTCCTACACCGTGATTTGACTTTCCAAAGAAAGGACTTAGCGAGTCGTACCTGAGAACTTCTTGATCTGGTGGATTAACCTAGATGACAGATATGTCCATAGGAATTTGAATGTAATTATTGAATCTATGCCTACATATTGGTGTGATATATATATATAGTTATCCCTTAGAACCTTGGACTTGTGTGACTAGAGTGATTCTCTGGTACTATAAGTATGACTTACCTCGACCTTGCTGTGAAACTAGTTGGAGCCCTGACCTTGGTTGACCAAACCTTAGGGTAATGAATAACGAATTTAATGACCGAGTAGGTTAATTTATTGAGACCTGCTTGAAGAGTTGACTTGGACCAAAACTATTAAAGGTTGTTGGTTCTCGAAAGAGGACTGATGTGGACTCTTTCCTGTGGGATAACTGTGTTATAGGTTTAAAGGTTGTGAAAGCTAAAACTGAAGGATGTAACAAAACCTTCTCCAACGACAGATATGAATGGGGTAATGGATCACCAAATGCGTTCCCTCCGTACTGGGAGTGAACAATAGGAGATTCCATCAATATTCCAAATCATTCTAAAGTTGGGTTAGGTAATGAGACAACCAGATGTGAAAGCCTTCAGAATGTGAACCCTATGTTGGGCCATGGACAGGTTAAATCCTGTAACCCAAGAATGACCAGAGTACTGAAGGCTAGAGTGGTATCACCCGATCTGGAAGATCTAGGGAACCTTTGTTCCTTGAGACTTAACTTAGTAGTTGGAACCCTGTTTTCCTAGGGTTATTGTGAACCACACCCCGGTGGTAATGTGACCCTGTAAGGAAAAGAGAATTGTGGAACCTGACTTGCTGCAACATGTAGGCACTGCCTCATCTTGACCCGACCTTTGACTTAGTTTAAGATGTGGGTGACTTGGGTTGTTGTTATCCAACAGCCCTTATCACTTGAGACCCTAGCTGCCTCAAATTTCGGGGACGAAATTTCTTGTAAGGTGGGGAGAATGTTATACCCGCACCCCAGGAGTATAATTAATTATTAATTCTTCCCCGTGACGTGTAGTTATCACTGCCACGTATGCCGGTGAGTTGTTCTCACTGGTGGTCAAACCCAGCTATATTGACCATAGTACGAGGTTGCCTGTGGAAACTAGTCGGGACCACGGAGGTTGCACCTTGACGTGTCAGGGGTAAGTAGTTGACCAAATTTTGTTGTGTGCTTACTGCCCTCTCAAAGCCCTCGAAGTGTGGTCCAAAGGCCCTGACCTCTTATGGTGGGAACCACCTTCCTACTCGCATCGGAGGCAAGGTTCTGGCTGCCTCCGACCCCCGCATCCAATGCGCTAACAAGGACCCTTGTGGGTGAGACCCGTGGCTAAGGTGCTATTGGTGCCCGCCATGTTTGACCCTACCCAAATAGACCCTAGGTTACACTTATGAGGCCTTATCCAAATAGGCCAATAAATGTGAAGTCTATATGAGAGAGAGGGGTAAGACTATTCCTTAGTCTTTCTTTTTTTTCTTTCTCTTTCCTAACCTAATCGTGAAAGGAGAGGAGAGCTTTGAAGAGAGGAGGAGAAGGAGGAGAAGGAAGGGAAGAAGAAGAAGGAAAACGCTCTGGGTTTGGAGCTTTAAAGAGGGCACCTCGTGTGTACCTCAAACCAGGTAAGCCAAGTGCCCTTTTCCCCCATTTTCTCTCTTCCCCCTTGCTCGTTTGAGCTTGGGTGGTTCGTTGGTTGCAGCCCCAAGATGGGGATTTCTTTTGGAAACCCAAAGGGTTAGCTCGAGCCATGTGTAGTTTCCCCTTGTAGGATGCTATCCCATTTCATTACAATCCTATAAAGACCTCTATTTGACCTCTTGCTGAATCTATTTGATTCTAAAGCTTCAACCACCAAAGAAAACCCCAAATCTGGATTTTTGAGCTTTTGATCCTTTAAACCCCCTTAAATCTTTGAATGTTGGGTGTTTCTAAGACCCAAATAGACTCCAAGACACCCCTCCCTAGTCCCTTGAGGCTTAGAGAACCAAATGGGACAACCCTGGGCTTTTAAAGACCTTGAAATCACACTTGGGTTGCATCGGAGGCAAGACTGCGTGAGTCCGATGTTTGCCTCCGATGTGTCCTGAGCCTGCAGGGAAGGTCGGAGGCAAGGTCGGAGGCAGGCCTGCTGAGTCCGACGTTGCCTCCGATGCAGTTTTTAAGGCTTATAACTTATGTAAACGGTGGGGTTTCTCTATGAGGCCTCCCCTACACTCTCTCACACTCTTATTCACTTCCATAGGCGCCAACATATGTGCAATGGGGTGATTTTGAGCGGGAATCGTTGCGCTTATACAAATTCCATTTGAAGTAATTGGTGAGTGGGTTTGGGTGACTGTTTGAGCTTGTTTACTATTGCTTATTCATGCATTTATGAATTATATTGTGACATTATCATTCAAGCATGATTGCATATTTGCATTTATTCTTATTCGATGATGATGAATTGGATGATATGGATTTGTGTTGGGTTACGGTGCCGGGAAGTACTGGCACCGGAACCCCCGTATTACGTGGAATTGTATATTGCATCTCATTCTTGCCTGTATGCGCCGTGTTGTGCTGGTACCCGGGTGTTAGATGGAATGGGACGTTGACACACCCGGATGCACCCCAGGAGTATAATTAATTATTAATTCTTCCCCGTGACGTGTAGTTATCACTGCCACGTATGCCGGTGAGTTGTTCTCACTGGTGGTCAAACCCAGCTATATTGACCATAGTACGAGGTTGCCTGTGGAAACTAGTCGGGACCACGGAGGTTGCACCTTGACGTGTCAGGGGTAAGTAGTTGACCAAATTTTGTTGTGTGCTTACTGCCCTCTCAAAGCCCTCGAAGTGTGGTCCAAAGGCCCTGACCTCTTATGGTGGGAACCACCTTCCTACTCGCATCGGAGGCAAGGTTACTGGCTGCCTCCGACCCTGCATCCAATGCTGCTAACAAGGACCCTTGTGGGTGAGACCCTGTGGCTAAGGTGCTATTGGTGCCCTGCCATGTTTGACCCTACCCAAATAGACCCTAGGTTACACTTATGAGGCCTTATCCAAATAGGCCAATAAATGTGAAGTCTATATGAGAGAGAGGGGTAAGACTATTCCTTAGTCTTTCTTTTTTTTCTTTCTCTTTCCTAACCTAATCGTGAAAGGAGAGGAGAGCTTTGAAGAGAGGAGGAGAAGGAGGAGAAGGAAGGGAAGAAGAAGAAGGAAACGGCTCTGGGTTTGGAGCTTTAAAGAGGGCACCTCGTGTGTACCTCAAACCAGGTAAGCCAAGTGCCCTTTTCCCCCATTTTTCTCTCTTCCCCCTTGCTCGTTTGAGCTTGGGTGGTTCGTTGGTTGCAGCCCCAAGATGGGGATTTCTTTTTGGAAACCCAAAGGGTTAGCTCGAGCCATGTGTAGTTTCCCCTTGTAGGATGCTATCCCATTTCATTACAATCCTATAAAGACCTCTATTTGACCTCTTGCTGAATCTATTTGATTCTAAAGCTTCAACCACCAAAGAAAACCCCAAATCTGGATTTTTGAGCTTTTGATCCTTTAAACCCCCTTAAATCTTTGAATGTTGGGTGTTTCTAAGACCCAAATAGACTCCAAGACACCCCTCCCTAGTCCCTTGAGGCTTAGAGAACCAAATGGGACAACCCTGGGCTTTTAAAGACCTTGAAATCACACTTGGGTTGCATCGGAGGCAAGATGCGTGAGTCCGATGTTTGCCTCCGATGTGTCCCGAGCCGCAGGGAAGGTCGGAGGCAAGGTCGGAGGCAGGCCTGCCGAGTCCGACGTTGCCTCCGATGCAGTTTTTAAGGCTTATAACTTATGTAAACGGTGGGGTTTCTCTATGAGGCCTCCCCTACACTCTCTCACACTCTTATTCACTTCCATAGGCGCCAACATATGTGCAATGGGGTGATTTTGAGCGGGAATCGTTGCGCTTATACAAATTCCATTTGAAGTAATTGGTGAGTGGGTTTGGGTGACTGTTTGAGCTTGTTTACTATTGCTTATTCATGCATTTATGAATTATATTGTGACATTATCATTCAAGCATGATTGCATATTTGCATTTATTCTTATTCGATGATGATGAATTGGATGATATGGATTTGTGTTGGGTTACGGTGCGGAAATCGCACCGGAACCCCCGTGATACGTGGAATTGTATATTGCATCTCATTCTTGCTGTATGCGCCGTGTTGTGCTGTACCGGTGTTAGATGGAATGGGACGTTGACACACCCGGATGTACCTCTCAACACGATAGGATTCATGTAGTATATCCGTGGTTAGGCTCGTTCCTATGCTACGACCCTTACCAACAGGGGTTTAGGTGTTGGGTAGCGCAGCACTCCGCTGTGGAGAGTTAGAGAGGCCAGGCCAGGGTAGTAATGGTTATCGGGGTCTGCCTCTGGGTGGTGATGACTACGACCGGCGCGGGCTCCATAGTAATAATTGAGGTTGCATTGTGGTGAGAATGGAAGGATCCATAATGTCTTCCCGAGTTATTGCAGTAGCATATACCCATTGACTTAGCATTGTGTGTTAGGTGGTAAATGAATTAATAATAGCATGCACCATGGACTATTTGTGATTGTGTGATTGTGCATCCCCTTTTCTCTCTCACTAGCTCGGTGGAGCTAACCCCCGTGTACACATTCTTTTTAGATTTTGATGCAGATGATTACTGTGGAGCCAGAGACCGTGACTGAGGATCATGGCGATGGTTGCCCATGATGATTGTGCCTACGGGCTGTATTGATACTTGGGACTTGTTCCCTTCTTTTGTTTTTTTTTTGGGGCCACGTGCCTTGTATAAATATTTATTATTATACTTGTTTTGGGGTAGTTATGCTATGGTCATTCGGGATATCCATCCAAACTATTTATGTATCACTTAGCCGTGTGAACATGAGGTAACTACTGTAAACGCTTCCGCTTATTTTATGATCGTTGGAAATGTAATATTCCTTTATCTTTCGCACTCTGATATTATTGTATTGTAATATTGGTTTATGACTGTGAGTTGGCCACTGCATCGAGATCCTGGCGGTGAGGTGGGATGACGCGTGTCACCCCAATCATACCCTGATATTGTATTTTATCCCTTGTCGGGATACGGGTGTGACACTTTCTTTCCCATATGAAAAGACATCTCTGCCCCCCTCATTTTAAGGAGGAGAGAGATAGACACATGGGAGTGACTGGCGTAGGCCACACTCCCGGACAGAAAACTACTTCCCAATAAATAAATATGTTGATGTCTATTAAGCCCTTACCTTTTCATCTCTGCTATGGAGGTGTTGTCCAGACTCCTTGATGCCTATAGGGAACTTAATTTATTCCATGACGTTAAGATTACTAGACATGCACCTGAATTTTCTTACCTTCTTTTCGCAGATGATACTTTTATCTTTTGCAGGGCCACAGTCGAAGATCTCCGCATAATCAAAGCTTTTTTGTACATTTTCTCTGACTTCTCTGGACAAGAAATAAACTTTGGAAAAAGTGGTCTTTGATTTAGCAAAAATGTTCCACCTGCTGAAAGACATGCCCTATGTTCCGTTATCGGGATTCAGGAAATGTCCAAAAAAGCCACATATCTGGGTGTCAACCTTTTCCACTCCAGATCTAAGGCCAAAGATTTGAATAATATAGTGTCTCGTGTCAATAACAGACTTGCTTCTTAGAAATCTAATTTCTTATCTTATGCCGGATGGTGGGTAATGATTCAATCGGTTCTCACATCCATTCCAACCTACCTCATGTCTTGCTTCTCCTTCTCAAATAAGATCTGCAAAGCTCTTGACTCCATTTGCATCAAATTTTGGAAAGGAGGATCATCTTCTGAAAGGAAGACTTCTTTTATTGGGATAAAATCGGTCTCCCGATTAAATTTGGCGGCTTAGGTATTCGCAGGGCTTCTATTGCTAACTCTGCTCTAATTCTTAAACTTGCCTGGCGATTATTATCCTAATCAAACACTTTATGGGCCCGGGTCCTCAAGGAAAAGTATTTCCCCTCCCATTTAATCTTTCAGTCTAAAGTAATAACAAAGCGTGGATCATGGACTTGGAATAGCATTGCCAAAATGATACCGGTCCTTAAAAGAATCTCGTTTCGGATCATAGGTAATGGTAACAATTCTTCTTTCTGGATGATCTGTGGACCCCTAATATTCAATTTTGCTCTTTACCATCTTCTCTGAATCCAACCATGAAGAATGAAATGGTAAGTCATTTTTGTTCAGATTTGCAATGGAATACTTCTATGCTTTCATCATGCATCCCCTATTGGTTTATCCCAAAAATTACTAATATTCCTTTATCAGTTCATGATGATAGCTGGTGGTTTACTCTAGCAAAGGATGGCCAATTCTCTACGCATCGGGCTTCACGATTTCTATCTCTTAATAATACGTCTTCTCATCTCAATTCTAAATCTATCCGTTGGTGGAAGTTTTTTTGGAAACTGTCACTACATCATAAGTTTAAAATATTTTTCTGGCGCGTGTTACATGCAGGCATTCCTACCATAGAAATTTTAGCAAAATGGAATTGAATTGAGTCAAATTATTTGATGTGCGGATATTCTATAGAATCGATCTAGCACATACTTCTATCATGCAATTGGGTAAAACGTATTTGGGCAGTGGGCCCTTTGGGTTTGAGAACTGAACATCTTTCTTATCCATCTTTGGAATCTTTTTGCACTTCTTTTCTCCCTCAAGCTACATTTGGAAAATAATCTCTTAATTGGTTTTTTTCTGTTTTTATAATTACCTATTACTTCATTTGAGATTCAAGAAACAAAATTATTGTTGGAAATGCTAAGGCTGGTCCAATTAAAATCATGACACTAATCAATCATTGGATAACGGATCTCAATCTTGAACCACCATTATTTATTGATAGTAATAGTGCAACCATGATTAAATCTGATTTGCCAATAAATTATTGATTTAAGTTTCCCTAATTTTGATTTTCCTATTCTATTATGTGCAGGAAGTTTCCACCCAGGCTTAGATTCCTCGGCTTGGGCTTTTTGTTTTGTGCTCCAGGGACGGTTAATCTCAGTTCATCCGAGTTTTTTGACTATGTATAACACCTTAGAACCGGAGGCAACAACTTTATTTTTTGCCTTCGACATACTTCTAGTATAGATATTAAGATCAAAGAAGTTGGGTTTCAACAAAGGAGCTTCTTCAGCATATTCCACAACCATCTAAAAACTCTTGGCCATGGGATATGATGCCTTTGTTGATTGATCTTAATGACTATGTCCAGGATAGTATGTGCTTCGTAGAGAACCCTGATAGTATTATGTTAGTTTGGATTATTAACTTTGCTAGGAAAGCTTTGCTTCCCCATCGATACTTTTTATATGATCGGGATGTTGTAAATACTTTGTTTATTTCCTAGTATAATATATTTTTCTATTCATAAAAAAAAAAAAAAAAAAAGGTATAGAAGGCAAATCGATAGCTTCGCGTGGTGTGTAACTGCGTCCAGACACAGTCGTGCATGAAATGAGCGGCACAACCTTGGTCCTTTTCATCTTTCTAGGGATGTACCGGTCATTTTGCACGCGGCTGTGCCTGGGCGCTGGTACATGCTGTTCGGCGCAATTGGTTAGAGTTCTTTATCCAATATATATGTAAGGGAAGAATTGCAACTTTTTTTGCTTTCCAAGGAAAGAGTTCTTTATGGGGGGACCGTGGCCCCTTCGCATGCACAAGGGGGCCAATGGGAGCACACACACACACAAAAGCATCAATAGGGAGGAAATTTTTGCCTTTTATGGGGGGGGGTGTGGAGCGGTCATTTTTCCCCTATAAGAGCATGTGAAATTAAAGGGGGATGTTGTCCATGGGGATTTCCAATTCGTTGTAGAGCCTCGGCCTAAGAGGCGAAATGACCATGCAGAAAAAAAAAAGAATAAATGCTGAATATAGAGGAAGGGGAGAATGACCTATCCACCCATCTTGTTCATAGCCATTCTGACTCACTGGGTCAAAGTTTTACCCATTCGATCTTGGCTTGTTAATATTTGTCGAGCCTACACGTGTAACGGGGATATGAATAATATGTCTGCCTGGAATTGTGCATTACTAAGTATGCAAATAACCATGGATTTTCAAAATAAAATGCTTAAATGACCACTACAAGAAAAAGCGTCTTTTGCGGCATTTTTTATGTGCCGCCGTAGCTAAACAAAAAGCCGCTATATACTTCAGCGGCGTTTGTAATAAATGCCGCACACATGTCGCCAAATGTACCGCCAAAAATGTATCACGGTGTCTATACGATATGCCTGTGTAAGTATACTTTCGCCCACACTTGCTAACAAATGTCACCATATATACTTTAGAACGGCGTTTTTCGAAACGCCGCTATAGAATGGTAAACGTTGGTATAATATGGTTTATTTGTGGCATGTTTACATAAACGCTGGTAAAATATCCTAGAGTGGCGTTTAAGAAACGCCGGTATATGTTGGAAAATGTAGGTTATTTGCGGCAGTTGTTTGTAAACGCCGGTAAAATATATGGCAACGGCGTTTCTTGAACACCGTCATATATGATGGATTTTAGATTATTGCGATGTTTGGTAAATAACACCGCCAAAAGTAATATTTTTTTTCTTAGGCACTGTTCTCTGTGCTGCAGCACAGCCTGCATGACCACCCTGCCCCCTGTTTCATATATAATATATATTCATTTCAAACCATAAAAATACACATTCATCCACATAAAACAGTAATTTTACTAATACCCAACATCCACTAAATGTGAAATACCAAACATTAAAAAAATATTAATTCAATCTCAACTTAACAAGGAAAAAAATAAACCCCTCTTGGTTCACAACCACCAACAAAAAATAACTGCATTTAGTCCATTCTAGTTATCAACTACAAACAACAAAAGGGGAAAAATAAAAAGAAAGATTCCCATTGATCGACTCCAGGTAAAAAACCTCAAACAATGTAGCTTTCAATTCTTAGTGCATTAATATAATGTGACTTCACATACTCCTGGATGATATTAAGACCCTCAGATTCTTCCCCATAGTCCTGCACATCAGTAGGAAGATGGGAAACCATAAGAGAAAGAAATCAGATTTATGCTAAATCAGAAAATGGGTTAACATGAACTTCATTGTACTTTTTACTCACCTTCACAATGACACAAGAGCAACTAAGCACCTCTCTGACCTAACAACACAAGTATTTCCAAGTAAGGCAATAACATCAAGAATAAGCAACCACATCACTGACAGCGGCAACAGCATTAAAGTTTGATAACCACAATCGATCATTACATATGTAATAAAGGTATCATAAAATCAGATCAACTATGAGTATATGCTATCATGCAAGTATCAACCAAGCCCAACAAGAATGTAGATTTGTTGTTTATAATTTATCTCGACTACACAAAGTACATAAAGTTTTATACTCGATAACTCAACCAATTGGCCAGAGCTTAAAACAAAGTAAATGTCGAGATCCAACATAGTACATATTTTTTGAAGAGTAGTGAAAGATTTGAAAAGGAGGAAAATAGAACACTATGACTCTACTTGACAAAAGCCTAAGTTCTGGTCTTTATGGTAATGAAAAAGCAACACTCCATCACAAAGACAAAGATCGCATTTGCATAGCTTCTTTCAAGCTATTGAATGGGGCTCAAGAGAATTAATAGATATCCTAACCAATTAGCATATGAAAGACAAGAAGCAGGACAACATTTAAAACTCCATGGCACTCACACCTTACACTTCCTCCCTAAATTGGATATTCGGCGGTCAATAGACATCATAACTCACCAAGCAGTTCTTTCAAAATTTAAAACAATTCTGGTCTGGCGGTTCACACAACCAAGCCATAGTTGTGTGAACCGCCAGACCAGAATTTGTAACCTTGCCCATTAAAACACCTCATGGCATACCATACCAACTGGGCAAGCCTCCTCCTTAAGTGCTTCAATACAATTTTTCCCCCCATATAATCCATATATCCAAATACATGGAAGCACTTGCTATTTGTTCTCAACAAAACTTGAAGTGTGAACACCGAAGAATTGCACATATGTTGGTGTAAGTACCGTGGTCCTCGGGACGAGGGTTCCTTAGCCTTATGGCGACAAAGATTGGCTTCGATGAATAACGGCGTATCGTTCCAATATATCATCATGGGGATTGGGATCATGCTTTATAAAGGAATGGAGTCGCCACTTAGGATTAGGGCCTAGGACCCAATGGATGTAGCCTCATCTGGGGTTAGCGGAAAGGGCTACGTGATTCCATATGGTCTGGTTAGAGATTCAGGGTAAGTAGTCAGGTTACGAGGGTGGGAAGGTTTTAGGCACCCACCTCGCCCAGATAAATCAGTCTTTCTACTAGATGCTGATTTTCGAATATTCTCCCTTAATAATATATCCTATACTAACATGTAAGGCTAAGTTATGATGCACTAATCATGACAAAGAAGGAAATATCATTTACTATGTACACTAAAATGAGTTACTTTAATTGTCTACATTATGCCAAAAAATAATAAGGAAAGAGACAGATACCTGTCAAGAAATACACAAAATATATGAAAGCGCACCAAGTGTGAAATATGTGATGTCCCATGGCTCAGGTAGAGACGGACGATCGGCTTGTCTCAGACAAAGTAAGGACTATATGAGATGGGTTTCGCTACTCAAAGTTCGGGTAGAGTAATGGTTATGTAAGGGATTCTTGTTATCTGTATGCAAACAGAATAACGGCTGCGAAGGGGATTTTTCGTTATCCGTACACTGACAGGATAACAAAGTTATGGGATAAGAACCGCTCTTTACTCGAATGGGTAATCGAAGGATCTACCCATACCTTCGGAGTCTCGCTCCAACAAACGCTCAAGAGGGAGAGAATTGAAAAAAAGGGGCCAAAAAATGAGCTGGGAGGGTCTCCCTACCTGAAAAATCGTGTTTTGGAGGGAGGGGGGACCCTCCTATTTATAGGGGAGGGAGGACCCTCACCCTTGGCCAGATAAGTTCTCCACGACACCGTGGAGATGTCCACGGTGTCATGGGGGACTTTTTCACGACGTCATGTGTGACGTCAGCAGGCTGATGTCACACCCCTTCATGGCGCCATAGAAATCAAGTACACATCCCCACGATGCCGTGGGAAGGAACCCACGATGCCGTGGGAGCGCAGTACCACTTTTTCCTGATTTTGGGCCATTCTGGGCCCCTGGGCTTGGTCTTTTCTTGTTTTCCCCTCCGCCGTGGTGGGGGAGGGTGAGCAGTACCTCCTTCAGTGTTCAGTAAAGGGTCTTATGAGTCATTTTATGGATGTTAGGGTGATTTGGTTCAGATGTAGGGACAAGAGTCCTTCTTGAGAGAGATACCGATGTCTGTCCGTGTCTTGTTGTCATCATTGCTGAAGGTGGTGACAAAAATTGGTGTCTACAGTTGGCTTCCATATAGAGTATAGGACGATATAGATAATACCAACAAATGTCTCAGATCCCAGCATAACATACTAGAGAATAATGAAAAGAAGAGAGGCAAAAAGCTACTCTAGGGCAATCAACCTTCAGTTATTATTGTTATTCACATGTCTTTTCCATCCAAGAATGGTTTGGACTTATAAGTCTCAAGGAGTTATGGCTCGTGGATTGGGTACTTGGGTTCTGCTGGATTAATGATGGGTGAATGCAGCTGCATAGCAGGTCCTCTATCTAACAACTTCCTAAGAAGTTGTCCCAATGAATTGAAGGTTTGTTTCAGTCTATATTTTGGTCCCTGCGGAAATAAAAGCATTTCATCTAAATTATATCAACAGGTTCAAAAATATTTGAAAATGATGGAAACATAATGAAACTGATGGAAAATAGAATAAGCATCAACATACACCTAAAAATGGTCACTTAAGCAAAAACCATTCATAATGATCTAAGGGATCAAAGTGGTAGCGACAAACAATGTCATGTGTTTGGAACAGCAAGGAACATTAATCTAAAGACATAGACAAGTAATACATCACTTGTAGCAAACAAAAGATCTTATGTTGATTCTGTTTTAACTTTTCCCATAATTTTTTTTTTTTTATAAATTTATATATGATGCTGGAAAATGATAAGTATATGATAAAGGTGAGAATATTTATGTTATCCTGTAGCAGTATATACCCCTTCCAAAAGTAAGCAGTCTATGGTTTTCATCTTCAAACAATATGAATTTGCAATCTTATTTATGTAAAATCCAAAAGAGTAAAACAAATCAATATATTTGTGAGAAAATACAACAACATATTTATTAAATGATTAAAAGATATGCATATTTTGATGCAGTTGCTTTATGCTGGTTGAACCAGAATGACCCACTTTGGAGACCCAAGCCGAGACGCAACTGGCCCAACCTAGTTTTTTGGTCAAAAGGGGGCTCGTAGTTTGCATAGAAGCAATCTTATATTTTATAATGGTGGGTCTGTTATGTAGCAGTTATTTGGTAGTTTCCTTATTTGAGTTTATTTCCTACTTGAATAGGTTTCCATATTGAGTTGGGTTTCATTTACTTATATATAATGTAAGCACATATGATAGAGTTGAATTGAATGGAAAATTGAGTTAACGTTTGAAATTATCTCGCAGGTTTTGAGTCAAGTGCGGCCAGGTTGGTAGATTCCCCCTTCCCCCCTTTCCTTCTCTTCTACGATTTTGATTCCTTCCTGCAACTCAGGTACTATTCTCCTCTCCCTCCCGTTATTCTCTCTTTATTTCTGACTTCCTATTCTGTTCCTTTACATTACTGTACTGTGTATTGTTGCTGGTTGTTCTCGGTAGTAGTAGTTTTGGGGCTGCAACCATCACCTGTTAAACTCTCCAACCTTATCCGGTAACCCATCATTGCTATGTTAATACTCAACCCAAGGGATGAATAAAACCCTAGATTGCAAGGCCTACTACCCTCCCTGTAGTGAGATCACTTACTGCGAGTGAGTCAGAATTTTCCCTTTCCGCCAACAATACCCATCAGAAAATTATTCTGTTAATAGATCATTGAGTGAACTTCCTATTACCTGGGTTTCAGAGAACTATTAGTAGCGATTCAAAACCCAGATTCCAGCCATGGTTAGCTTCTCATGTTGGAGTTCTCTCAGTTGAAGCTGAACCATTTCCACCGCTGGTTTGGATGTTGGAGCATGCTGTTATATTTTGGTTGAAATATATCAACATTTAGCACTGAAGGTTAACCCCTTCAATAAGATGCCCACACTACTGTTTTGGAGTAACCGATCATCACTGATTTGAATTTCTAAACTTCTGAAATAAAAATGCTTATGTATTTCATACTTCCTAAACTCGAATCCTAATATAAAACAGGGACGGAATTAGAAATGTCGGCCAATTCCAAACTCGTTTCTATAATTTCTTTACTGATTTCCCCTCAATTTGTGTGATATTATCTTTTTGTTTGAAGGTTTGAAAAATGAAAATGCCCACCACATATGTAACAACAAAATAAAGTTTGCCTAGCTGTAGGACTTTAAGTTTGCCTAGTTGTAGGACTTTAAGTAAAGAAAATTCCCATCTATCTAGCTTGGTCTGCACCCTAGTAATGAAATGGCTCCATCACCCTTCTATGTGGGTTGAACTTTCGGTTACTCACATAAGAATGAGAGAAGAAGAAGAAGAAGAAAGAAAGGAGAGAAAAAAAAAAAGAAGCCGCAAGGTGGGAGAGATCGAACACTCCGTGCGATTCTATCATAGGAGGCTCTATCCCCTTGTATTTAATAATAAAAGCACCAAACAAGAAGTCGGTTAGGGGTTTTGATATTATCCCTAACCCCCCTAATTATTCTATAATTACATGAATGGATAAAAAGAAAATGGAATAAGAAAAGATATGTACTATAGAATCACCACTAACCCTGTTATTGAATCAGCACAGCAACTTGAATCTGAATCACTACAGAATTCGATAGGGGCAACAAGCCATTAATAAAAAAAAAAAAATAGTTGGCTACTTGGCTCTTTGATAAAGTACTACTTGATGGGTCTTTAGCTCAAATTGGTAGAGCACTTGGAACATGAGCATGTTCCAAGAAGATGGTTGTTCGAGTCCACTAAGGCCTTCTTTATTCCACTGTTCATAGCATAGTCAGTTATGCTACAACTTCAGATCCAACCATTGGATTGGAACCATATTTTGACGGTTTATTCCCCTATTCCATATTGTCTTCCAACCTAGATTACAGCCCCATCAGATTCCTCAGTTTCAAGTTATTTCAGATCTCCCTATTCTGGTTCCTAAGGATTTGTCCTGCAATCTAATCTTGTGATTTCTAATTCTAAACGTTTTTAGTTTCAACCTAACATAGAATTGATGGATGTAAGAAAGAGGGCCTGAAAGTTTACCTGTACAGATAGACTATCAAAATCTAGGCCACCTTATGCAACGGCCTCAATTATCAGTTGTTCAAATTAATAGGTGATCAAGATTAATATATATAGTACTTAAGATAAACAAACCAACAAAATTTAATAATTTTTAACTTACATAAGTTAAGTGAACACTGTGAACTACCTCTACCCAAGAGCCCTTGGGTGATAATTTCTATTTGGCGCTTCATTGCATCCATTTCTGTCAACCTTTCTTTCAAAGTGTCCATTTCTGCCAACTTTTCTTTCAAAGTACCCATTTCTGTCAATTCTTCTCTCACAATTCTAAGCTCTTCCCTCAATTCTCGTACTTCTCTTTGCGCTTCTTCTTGTTGCCGTCTTGCCTCAATATTTTTTGGTGTGGTGCCAAAAGTAGTCAGCTATACACCTAAGCCTTGACCGAGCACTCAGCCATTTGAATTTGGGCCAACCACTTCCACAAACGCTTTGTCTTGGACAGGTCTCATTTCTCTCATTTCTGGGGGTTGTTCCTCCAATTTCTCATCAATCTTGTTCTACAAACCAATGTAAAACAGGTTAACATCAAAATAGAAAATAACATACATTCCATACTTAGTACATTTATGGGCAATGTGGTTGTATATATATATAGGCACCCAGTTGAGTAGCAGATGCAGAGACTAGTAGCAGCAGCGGCTTCAGATTTTTTTGAGCTATGATATAATTAGAATTTGGATGAGATCAAAACAAAAGAAATGAAGATATATGAGCTGGCTTTCCAGGAAAATTTTAATCAGGTCAAATGGAGCTTGGGTGAGAAACTTATGGTCATTTCCATAGAGACGCGCAAATCTGCCCAGAATTCATGTTTTGCAGATGACGTATCTTAAAGGGCGTTTTGAAAGCTAGCCAGCATTGTGCTTTCAGACTGACTCATATACATTTGCAAGATCCAGAAAAATCTCAAGCATCACAAATTGAGAAGAGAAAAAGGAAAAAAATAGAGTCCCAAAATCTGATAATGAATTGCTTTCAAAAAATACAGCAACAGTGTATGAAAGGGGTTGAGATTACTATCGAACAATAGCCTTGGAATACTTACTATGATTTCTCTCGTAGCCTGATCTATGATGCTGCCATCTCTCCTTGTATGGGTTCTCTTAAATAATTGTACTCTGGAAGGTCCCTCGCCATCTGAGTTTTCAGCCCGCATGTCTTCAATAACCTGTGCAAAGCCCCTCCTGCCGGCCGTATGAGACATAGTTTGTTTCGATCTACTCTCTTTATTTTTTGTAGATTTATCCTATCGCATACATAAAACTCATAAGCAAAATATGTATCATAATTATTTCACTCAATGAAATTATGTTAATAAATTGATTAAAAAAAATCATATTACCTGCAAGTCTGAAAATGTCCACCTCCCAATGAGGTACTCCCACTGAGTTTCTGGAATTTCTACAGGATTAATAGGGCGAGGGGCATCCAATAGATTAGGATATTTTTCCTTTGTCACTTTTTTCAGTTCTCCCTTGTAATCCCTCCATGAGTGGCCAATTCTCATAAACACAACACGTTGGGCTGAGTCCGGCACATTATACTTTTCCTATTAAACATATTGAATTAGTAGATAGAAGTCTAAACTCATCAACAATAACAACATACCTATGCATTCTTAGTTCCTTTATACATGCATATAAGATGTGATATCACCATACCTTAATCGTATTCCACGTATCTTCTTTGTAATGCTTCGGAATCACTCTCCAATCATGATAAGCTAACGGTAGTAGTGTTGGGGACCTAGCAAGGGTACCACAGAATGTGGAAAATTCAGCTCTGTAATCACCAACTATAACATCAAAATCATTTGTCCGCATATCTTTTTTATCAATACTTGGCCTATTATAGACATGAAAGGCTCTTGTATGGCCTCTCTTACGCCCTACAATAAAAAAAATATGACATTATTAGTAAGCAAAATGGTATTCATTTAATGTAATTAGCATAATTATTATGTTTTCAAAATTAGAAATTGAAAGTTATACTTCTAGATAACGATGACGAACTAGGGCCCCCAGAACTAATACTAGGGCCCTCAGAGCTAGTATTAGGGCCCTCGGAACTCTGGTGCTCATTCATCTCCTAAACCTGCATTGGAACAAGATCACAATCACAGTAAGTATATCAGATATATCAATTGTGAACTTACATAAATAAATAAAAGTTAAGCACAATAAACACCTTGCCATGAAAAGTCATAATAATATGAAAGATATACAATCCACAAAATAATTATCGAATTATTATTGGAGAGTTGCATCAACTGTTGTTCCTTCTAAGTCTGTCCTTTCCCAACTAAGATCAACACCACCAATATTTACTCGTCTCAGATCCCTAGTCTGCATGTTCATATGTTGATAATCTCGAGTAAAGTATTCTTCCACAACAACATTCGTATCAATAGGTCTGCTGATTGCAATTTTAGAGACCTCCAGAATAGGCCTGCGGTTGGTTTGTTCAATAAGTTTCCTGCTGCAGATTGAAAGGCCTGTATCTCTATAACCTCTCACTAGATCAGGGGAATATTGAAAGCATAATATCCCCCTCACATGGGCCTCCATTCGGTCCAAATTTGAGCCTGAGTTGCTGGCTGGTTTGTGTTTATCCTCTAACCTTCTAATTCTGTGACTCTTTTGAGTTATTTCAGCAGCCATTATTCCCTTTGACATGAGGTTTTCAGGTTTGATCAGTCCTTAGAGACATGGGTCTTATCTCAGACCAATACATCTACCCTCAGATAAAGCTTAAAGAACAAGTACTTTGTAGCACCTCTTATCTCTTTGATCTGTGATTTTGTGTTTTTCTGCCAATAAAACAGTTCTTTTTCTTTTCCCTTTTTGTTTTTTGTTTTTTTTTGTAGGAAGGAGGAAGTTGTTGAAAAATAGAAATCTTACTTCATTGGAACTTCGAGGATGGGACGAGAGGGGGAGGAGTCGTCTCTGGGATGCACATAAATGCGAAATTTGTTGTCAGATGGGTGAATGCCATAACTAAAATCTAACTGTAGGGATGACCCCCTGGCCCCCTGCTCACATGTCAAGCTTCAGATCAATCAGAGTTTGCCACATGGCAAAACAGAGTTTTGAAAATCTTGGCAATGGGAAAGTATGCATTAGTAGTTGGAGTGCCGTACATGTGCATTGAAATACATGGCGATGCAGACCATTACACAGTATAGTATTTGATGTATTAGTCTTTGAATTTGACATGCAACCAATCCAGACCATGCTCTCTCTATCCAATGTTCAGAATAGCCACATAATTTCTCCACAAGATGATATTTAAAGTGGGCATCAGAAAAGGTTATTACAATGTGTGTGTAGGAAACATTTTCTCAAAATATATGAGCATCTCTAATTTTTCTTTATTTGATCATTTAAAGGTCCAGAAGAAAGTAAACTGAAATTGGATTGGCCTACGAGACACAAGATCTGCATTGGGATAGCAAGAGGTTTAGCTTTCCTCCACGCATAATCTAGATTGAAGATTGTTCATAGAGACATCAAAGCTACTAATGTTTTACTCGATGAAAATCTTAACCCCAAGATATCTGACTTTGGCATGGCCAAGCTTAATGAAGAGGACACTCACATCAGCACACGAATTGCTGGAACTATGTGAGTCATTTTAATTCCTCTCAGAAAATCCTCTACAATAAACAAAAAAGAGAAAACCATTATTTTTTTTTATCATTTCCAAAATTTAATACATATATATTTGACATCATGAGATTTCCAAATCCAGTATCTCTTTCTCTAAAATATTTGATTAAAGTTTCATATATGTACCATCCTGAAAACTAGAAGGACTCTATGAGAACTATTGTCCATGCAGGACTTTGAGTGAATTTTTTGTAGTTAAATTTGACCTGATATGTGGAGATTATCTTTACTTTACAGAGGATATATGGCACCAGAGTATGCCATGAGAGGTTACCTGACTGTTAAAGTGGATGTTTACAGCTTCGGGGTAGTTGCCTTGGAAATTGTCAGTGGGAAGAGCAACACCAACTTCAGGCGAAAGGAGGAATGTGTTTACCTTCTAGACTGGGTAACTTTGTTAATTTGCTATATTTCAGTTTTGTCCCTCTTTACTTTTTATATGTTTGCACGTTGTGGAAGATCACTTTATGTGACTGTACTCAAATTCAATACAACAACTCTTATCCCTTAATTAATTTTCAGGCCCTCTTTCTGAATGAAAGAGGAAACTTAATGGAATTAGTGGATGAAAAGTTGGGTTTGGAATTCAAAAAGGAAGAGCTGTTGGGGGTGCTAAATGTGGCTTTGCTATTCACTAATGCATCTCCAACTCTTAGACCTACCATGTCAGTTGTGGTAAGCATGCTTGAAGGCTGAGCTGCAGTTCGGGAGTTTGTTCCAGATTCAAGTATCTCTAGTGAAGATATGAGATTCAAGGCTATCAGGAATCATTGTCAAAATGGCCAAGATCAGAGCATAACTGAGAGCCTCACCCATAGTACATCTATAGATGGACCATGGACTGGGTCTTCCACATCTGTTCCTGATCTTTACCCAGTCAATCCAGACTCCCAATACTAGAATGACAGAAATAGCCTACTATAAACTCTCTGGTTTTATATATATATATATATATAGATTAGAAATAATATATATTATACCTATTCGAACCCGATCCCAAGCATTCCTGCAATTTCATACTTCTAAACTGAGGGCATCAAACTCTAGTTTCTAAGGTAACAGTCTATACAGAAGACCATAGAGGAGGCAAAGCTTGAAACTACACTGCCACTCATCTAGTGCCACAATGCTAACCAGAGCCTTGCTGGGTGTCTCTGCTACTTTCTCCATGAACTTGTCATGTAGTTTCATGATATTTGGGCATACTAAAAGAAAACAAAAGACAAGATAACTCAACAAGAACCATTCAAACTCATGTTTGCTAGTTGACTTCTTTCTTAAGTGTTACTTCTTTCTTAAGTGGTAATAGAATCACTCCTATACCTCCACAAGCTTTTGTTTAAGATGGGTTTTACTCATTTTTGCAAACAAAACTAGCTTCCAATGGTTTAGACTTTAGAGTAGAAGGGGTTGTAAGGTCAAATCTTTTACTTATTGCGAATTTGCAGATATTTTTCATTACACTTGAAGCTGAGTGACATGTTTCTTTCTTGAGATTCACATGTCATCCCCTCTTGGGTCCCTTGCTGCATCTTTATTTTGGTTGCTTGAGATTGAATCAATTTTTATACAGACCCGATGATTGTGCCTTAGAATTTTCTTTTTTTGAGTCTTTTAACACCAACTCCCATTAGTAATGTTTGGTGGATCATATCTTGAAAATCATGAAATTTCAAGCTTTTTAAATACTCTATTCTCACATTTCAAGGTTTTTAAATACTCAATACTCACTAGTGCATTGCTCCATCACTACCTAACTAGAGCACTTTGTGTTTTCAAAGGAAAATATAGAGCTTTATTTTCTACATTTGATGTGGTCATGGTGGACAAGATAAAGATTATTTGGATACTTGCAAAAACTGGGAGATTCACCATAAAATCAGCTTACAACATTGCTGCCCAGTTATAATTCAGGGACTCTACATCCTATTTCAGAATTAGTAAGATCCAGCATTGCTGCCCAGTTATAAATCAGGGACTCTACACCCTATTTCAGAATTAGTAAGATCCCTAATAGTCATCCTATCATATGATCAGCCTAGCTTCCTCTGAAGATTAAAGACTTTACTGTGGAAATCATTACTAGGAGCTATGGTTGTTACCCAACAACAGGGAGATAGATGCTAACTTTTTATATATGCTCCCACTGTGGAACTGAACTGTAATCAGTCAAACATGCTCTTTTCTGATGCCCGGCATCTCAAACACTTTGGTTCACCACTCTTATTGCTCTGGATGTAAGCATAGCTAGATAGCATCACAGCTTACCCAGCACAACAATAAATATCTAGTTTGCTGCCTCGATAAGATATACATAATAATTTTGTCAACACCACCTAAAGAGATAATGGAAGGAATAAGAGAAAGATACTACAGAAAAAAACATGAATTTCCCAGGTCAGAACCAGCCTTACAAACATCCACCATACATTATAATTTCCCAAAAACATTAGATTTCTTTCTCTGGATCACATTTAACTGAAGCTTTCAAGATGTACAAATAAGCAAGCAATCAAACATGATTAAAAATTAAACAGCATCCTGTAAACTCTGGTTCAAGTAGATGCATGACATCCTCTCTAGCACAAATTAGTAGACATGAAAGTTTGTAAGCAAAACATCAGTCATCTACAAATACAAGATTGCAAAAAATGTACTAATGCTGAAGCTTCAATCCTTGGAAAAGAATTACCTTTTTGTTCTTTGTAGAGAGTTGAGTTTGTCCCCGAGCAGGGAGGCCAAGAGCAACACCGCCGTCAGCTACAGCAGGCTGGAGGTCCTGGCAGTGGTAGCTGGAGCAACACCAACCCTAGAATCTTCCCCTTGATCCTCAATCGGCTGTTTTAGCCCCAAATGGTCCACAACGGTTGCAGCGGGAGCGAGGTTGAAAGAGATTTGAGAGAAATCTGAGAGAGAATGTGGGAGATTGAGATAGATTTGAGAGAGTGAAGATTAGAGAGGGACAGAGGGACGGTGATCAGTTGGCAGGAAGTGAATAGTTTGGGTTGTCTGCTGAAGCCACAAATAGTCTTGAGCTTGCAGCGGAAGCGAGAGTGAAAGAGACTATGAGAGATTGAGATAGATTTGAGGGAGAATGCGAGAGATTGAGAGAGAAACGTGAGGGATTGGGATTTAAGGGAGAACGATCGTGCTAGATTGAGAGAGAAATGTGAGGGATTGGGATTTAAGAATTTAGAGAGGGTATCGATCAGTTATCGCGCGGCAAGAGGCGGGAAATGAATAGAGCTTGGAGTTTTTTCGCAAAAAAAGGTATTATATTAAGCGGCGATTATTAATAAGCGTCGTTATATTGTTTCCCATATAACGGCGTTTATTCCTAAACGCCCGAAAATACATATGTTAAGTGATAATATAGTATGATACTACGGCATTTACAAATAAACGCCATTGTATTGTTACATACCCCGACAATTCAGAACGAACGCCCCCAAAGATGTATGATACTACGGCGTTTACAAATAAACGTTGTTGTATTGTTACATACCCCGGCAGTTCGAAACAAACGCCCCAAAAGATGTATGATATTACGGTGATTACAAATAAACGCAGTTGTATTGTTACATACCCCGGCAATTCAAACCAAGCGTCCCCAAAGATGTATGTGTAGCGGCAATTACATATAAACGCCATGATTTCTATGTATTATACTTTATATACCGACGTTTGTTAGTAAACGCCGTTGAATATTCCTATATGACTGCGTTTACTAATAAACCCTGCTAAGGCCCGTCTAAAAATGCCGCGAAAGACCCTTTTTCTTGTAGTGGACTCACAGATCATTTCTACAAGTTAGACAATCCAAAGGTTTTTGTTGATGTTGTCATCTATAATTGTGAACTAACCATTTGTGTAAGACAAGTGTTGTGCAGTACAAAAATGAGAAATATTTGGTAAGCATAATCACCTATCTATGGTTGTACATGATTGCGCTATATTTGTAGCAAGCATTTGCATAAGATTATTTTTTACCTTTTGCATAAGACAAAAAATAAAAATAAAAATAATAATAATTTTTATGAGATTGCTCTTCATTTTTGTTTCATATTTGCATAAGATCATCTTTTGCATAATATTGTTTTCTATTGTTGCATCTTATAAGAAAAGAAGAAGAGAAGAAGAAGGGTTTTTCTTTCTTGCATAAAAAAGCATCCTAAAATCTTTAACAAAAAGAGAATAATTAAAATCATCCTAGAAAAGAAGAAAAAAGTCTAGTGATCATCAAAAAGTAAGGCCACCTCCTCGTCCATCACTGCGATCCATTACTGAGGGACCAGGGTCACCTCCCATGGATTAAACCTGCTTCTAGAGCCTCTTTATCTCCCCTTCATAAATTTGTCTAGGGTCCTCTAATGCATCATAGGATATCCTCAAAAGCAACAGCTTGCCCCCTTAACAAGAAGGACGTAATTATTTTTTCCGAAATACTAAGTACCAAGACCAAAAGAGGAAAGGTACTCACCAACTCCCGAAGCATGCTCGTTTGCTCAAAGAAGACTACGTCCATGCTCCCCTGCTTTCAACGCATGTCAACATATCTCTCAGCATCGATCTGCCATAACATGGCTAAGTCAGCACCATAATTTTATAAGAAATTTAAAATTGAAGAATGGATGATTTACTCTGTCGGAAGGAAGTGGGAGCCCTAAATCATGATCAAGGGTCGAGCACACTAGGAGCAATGGTGGAATGAGGATCCATCACAGAGGGCATAGTACACCCTCGAAACCCTGGAATGTGGTTGCTCATGCCGGCAAGCGGCAAAGTGGGAGCCCTACCAGGAACAGGTCGAGAAGAACTAGCTCCAACCCTAGTAGAAGTGGGTAACCCATATACGCCTGGGATAAGGGGATGACTTGGATACTATCTCAAAAAAAAAGATGTCAAGGAGAAGAGTAAATAAAAGAGTGTCAAAGGATCAAAAGAATAAGCACTTATCACAGGGCCCTCTTAGTCAAGAGGACGAAGACTGTCTCCTGATAGGGGTAGGATTGGCCAGACAAGGTCGACTCAGAAGCATGAAGCCCTACCCTCAGCTCTACAAGGTTAGCAGCCAAGAGGATAACATGCATAGAAGGAGGAGGAAGCTGTGGCACCAGCTGACCATCGGACCACTGAAGAGTGACCTGTTCTCCTAGATAAAGGGCGTTGTTGTTCAGACCATAAAAAAGAATCTGCCTCTGGGTGAATGCAAAGGCATAGGCGTACTGAAAAATGAATGAGCAGTAAGGGGAAGGAAGAAATAGTAATACCATCTCGACGGTCAGATCATCAAGCCAAAGGTGCAGTTGCTCCTCTGAGACAACGACACCTCTCCCAGTCTTCCCCAGTCCCCATCGCATAGCCCTTAGAAAGTGGAGAGTTGTCGCATCTGTCAATGTAGGAGTGTGAACCCCCAGTACCTTATAGCACACACCTCTCAAGAAATAATAAAGAGCATAAGAAAATACCATGACGTATGCAAGAGTAAAAAAAATAGAAGAAGAAGGAGATAGGCGTACCCAGAGGACGTAGGCATAGCCTGTGAGGCCAGGAATGCCAAGGGGAGTAAGTCAAGCATCCCCAAGAAGTGGGCGTATGCCGACCCTCCCCAGTCAAGACTTTGCCTCGTCAAGATCCGTAAAGAAATGGGCGAAGGAAGTATCCGTGAACCCTCGGAGGTAACAGAAGAAAAACTCGCAATCAGATACAGGAGAAAGCGCATAGCAGCCTGGTCCAAACGCTCTGGAGAGGACTCTTCAGTAGAGCAGTAAGGCAAATTGAGCGCTCTGTTACCTCCAATACGAGGAGCCTGCTAATATCCTTCAGTGTCCTCAAGCAATCCTCCTTGGATAATTAGACGGGTGTCCCACCAAAAGGTAGTCCCGTAATCATATGGAAGTCAAGAGGAGTGATGGTCACTTTCCCCGCTGGAAGGTGGAAAGTATGTTTGCCCGGCTACCAATGCTCCACGAGAGCCTGCACCACCGAGGTATCCAACTTTGAAGCAATCAACTAGGTTGTACAGCCAAGTCTTGTCCAATCAACTCTCTCCCTCACTGCGGGGCAAAGCAGTAAGTACCATGCTCGAACATCATCTGTGCGGCAATACTTCTTATAATGAGGACAATGGAGATCCTACAGGCTAAGGAGCAAGAATCAATACAAACCCAAATGATATCATAATAAAGAGGATAAAAGGAAGGATCACTTACCTCCTTAAGGCCCTGCCCCCAAACACAACAACATTTGTGGTAGGCAGTATCCTTCAATATGGTACCCGTGTGCCACTCTACCCACTCGTCACTTACTGACCCCATGGGGGATTCCCCTCTACGGGGCCCTCTTTCTTGACGACATGATCAAGAAGGAAAAGAAAAGAGCACAAAGAGAGAGAAAGAAAGAAAGCAAAAGAAAATAGAGAGAAAGAAAGAAAGAAAAAAAGGAGAGAAAGATAGAGGGAAAGAAAGAAGAGAGAGAGCAAAGGAAGAGGGAGAGAGAGGAGAGGAAGAGATTGAATGAGAGAGGAGGGGGCAAGGCTCCTCTATTTATAGGCTAGCCACGCCTCCACGACGCCATCGAGCAGCGACCAGAGCTCCACCGCGCTGCAGAATGGTGGCAGCACTGCCCAATGCCCAAAAAGGGGAAAATGTTCTCAAGAAAATCCTAAAAGGAAAAATGTTTTCAAGAAAGGCACAAAAGGGGGAAAATGTTCTCAAGAAAAACATTGAAGGGGAAAATGTTTTCAAAAAGACCCTGAAAAGGAAAAATGTTTTCAAGAGAAACCCTGAAGGGAAAATGTTTTCAAAAGAAGGCTCCGGATAGAAAAATTGCTTTAGGAAAGGTCCTGAAGAGAAAAGGTTTTCAAGAAATGCCCTGGGGGAAAACCCCAAGATGCCCTGAAAGTCTAGGGAGAAAACCCCAAGATGCCTTGAAAGTCTAAGGGAAAAACCCTGAGATGCTCTGGAAGTCCAGGGGAAAAAACCCAAGATGCCCTGAAAGTCTAAGGGAAAACCCCAAGATGCCTTGAAAAGTCTAGGGGAAAAACCCCAAGATGCCCTGAGTAGTTTAGGGGGATAACCCCAAGATGCCCTAAAAGTCTAGGACAAAACCCCAAGATGCCCTAAAAAGTCTAGGGGAAAACCCCAAGATGCTTTGAAAGTCTAAGGGAAAAACTCCAAGATGCCCTGAGGGTATAGGGGAAAAACCCCAAGATGCCCTGGGAGTCGAGGGGAAAAAACCTAAGATTACCTGAAAGTCTAGGGGAACAACCCCAAGATGCCCTGAAAGTCTAGGGGGAAAATCCGAAGATGCCCTGAAAGTTTAGGGGGAAAATCCTAAGATGCTCTGAAAGTTTAGGGGAAAAACCCCGAGATGCCCTAAAAAGTCTAGGGGAAAAACCCCGAGATGCCCCGAAAGTCTTGGGGAAAAACCCTAAGATGCCCAAAAAATCTAGGGGAAAAACCCCAAGATGCCCTGAAAGTCTAGGGGAAAAACCCCGAGATGCCCTAAAAAGTCTAGGGGAAAACCCTGAGATGCCCTAAAAAGTTTAGGGGAAAAAACCCCGAGGTGCCTTGAAAAGTCTGGGGAAAAACCCTGTGCTGCCCTAAGGAACCCTGAACAAGATTCTCATCACAGTAAGACCAGTTCCACGATGCCATCTCATTGCAGCAAGATCGGTTCGACAAAGTCATCTCATCGCAGCAAGACTGGTTCGGTGATGCCATCTCATCGCAGCAAGACTTTTGTTTGGTGATGACTTCTCGTCACAATTAGACTTCTTGATAATAGTTTAATGGTGGGTTTTTATCAAATTTGGTTTTTACTATCGGTTTTTCCCAAACATAGCTCTATTATCAGTTTTCCACGAATATTTACCGATCGATTTACCAAAGAGTGGTGTTATCGTTCAACTTCGTCACCTATGAGCAAAGCGATGGCAATACATGCTCTGGGTGACAAAATCAAGCGTTCTTTTGTATTTGCCCTTCGACTATTGGCATAGGCCTCGGTCAAAGAGGGGCAAACTATAGATGCTAAATTTTATCACCCCCCCAACAAAGATGACAAATGGACATGGATGACTGATGATGTCCCCCATAGACTCCCCCTTTCAAACCTTGAAACCCCTAAAGAAAGAGCCAAAATTGCACAACGATAGCAGAGTCGGTGTCTAGGCTTCCGCGGTGCATTAAAGCACACCACAATCATGGAGCCTGGGGGCTTGGCTACTGCAGCGTCGTGGTAGCCACGGCCCTGCAGTCCGATTAGGACTATGGTAGCCCTACAGTCGCAGTGCCCCCATAGTCCAAAGACTACTATGGCACAACAGTAGCTACCGTAGCATTGTGGAGTGGCGAGAATCCCTATAAATAGGGGTCCCTTCCTTCATTTGTGGAGAGGAAGATTTCTTGGAGGGCACTCTCGTAGAGCCCAATTTTGCCAATTTTGCCTCTCAGAGCCCTGTTTCGCCCATTTTGGGGTCTGCCCCACCTCCAGTTTCGAATCCTTGATCCTTGTTACCCTACCCAAGGTTCAGATCACCCAAACCCGACTTTCCAAGCTATTTCCATCATATTCAGTTAAAGATTCGAGAATTCTCTAGGCATAGTCATTCTGTCTGAGGATCGAGCATTTAGCTCCCAAGACCTCGTAACGTCATTACTCTGCCCGAGATTTCAAGAATCAATACTTTTAAGTCGTTACTCTGTCCAACAGAGGATAAGTCAGTCATTTGTCTCCACCTAAGTTGAGGGACGCTTTCCATCTTGCATCTTTCATAATCGCATTGGTTTAGCGCACAGTTATACATTTCTATCTTTAACCATGGATTTGGCACAATGTAGACCCTTAAGTGTTCGTGTGTAGTGTACATAGTATTTAGCATAATGTAGTGTACTTTTCTTTGAATAGTTTATGCATCATCATTTAACCATGCATGTTGGTATAGGGCATTTTGTAATGGGAGAATATTCAAAAACAAGCATCTAGTAAAAAAATCGGTTTACCCGGGCGAGGTGGGTGCCTAATACCTTCCCACTTATCCTGAATCTCTTACCAGACCAAACGAAATCATGGAACCCTTCACAAGGCTACACCAATTGGGTCCTAGGCCCTAACCCTAGGTGGCGACTTTATTTCATATGATTGTATGATCTCAATCCCTCGATAATTGACGTAGACCCTTCTTTCCATCGAGGAGCGCGCATGGGACCACCATCTATAGACCCAACCTCTAGGAAGGGCAGGGAAAACTTCCCCGAGTTCCGTGGTGGATCCTCACAAAATCATCAATAAGGAAGTGGAAACAAGTGGATGGTATCGAGGAAGGGGTAGAGCTACCCTCCTTCTCCACCATTCCTTCCTCTTTTCGATCTCCCATTGATAAGCATGACTAAGAAGAGAAAGAGTGTTCTTTACCCCCAACAGCACCCATGATCCAAGCTATTATATTCTCAATCAGATCTAGAGGCGAAGAGGAATGAAAGAGGAGGTCATCAGATCCTTTAAGTGAAGCCCTTAAAGAATTCAAAAAAATTCCTAGTTGGGAGAACTAAGCAGAGAAAGATATAGTTTCCTTTTCTTACACTGCCTGAGAAAGAGTTTGGATCCAGGAAATCACTGCTGTCCTCATTCTAAGATTTAGCAATATCCAATCCTACCACCTCTTTCTTGAGAGAAATATACATCTCCCCAGCATTGCCTTCCTTGATTTAGGTATACCCTTCCACAAGAGAGGATGAGTAAAAGTGTTGATGAACCACAATATTCATGGTTTCCTTAACTGAGAGGCCTGACATATCCCATTTGAGATGGGGATGAGTCTCCAGAGGGGGAATAGATATCTCCATGGTGCCAACAAAAATAGGATTAGACATAGAGGGAAAGAGAGGGGGTATGCCCACAAAACCAGATTCATGGAGAATGGAGGTAAAGGGTTCAGATTGTTTATTAGAGAAGAACTCGTCAAATAACAAATCATCAAAAATTTTAGAGAAATGCTTGGTGGAGAACTTAGCAGGAGGGATGGAGAAAGCCATTGTTGAGGTAGGGATCTGGGAGTGATTCACCCAAATTGGCCATTTCAAACTCAACTTGGCCAGTAGAAGTCATCATATTCAACCTTGAAGCGACAACTTGGTGGGAAAGGTTGGGATCCAAATAGAGGGCTCTTGTCATGCCCTAGAGGAGGATAAAAGTTAGCCATGATAGGGGGTTAATAGGGATTCATAGAAAGTAGTGGAGAGCTGAAAGATGGGTGGATGCAGGCTATAATGGAAAATTCTCGCTGAGTGATAGATCTGGCCATATAAAGAGCAGACTGATGTTGGAAAATACACTCTCATATCTAATCCATTGTAATATTTTTGATGATAACAAACACATGATCATAACAACACTTTGTGAGAGCTCAAGATCTAAGAAGATTCAAGTGAAGACCCAAGATTCATAAGGCAGAGTCATTGATGGTAAAATTTCAAGGTAAAAAATCAAGATTGAAAGAAGTTTGTAAGCTGAAGAACATCACCTAAGAAGATTCAAGTGAAGACCCAAGACATCCATGTATACAAAGTTGTTCACGTGCACTTAGATCACATAGGAACACTTTGCATGATGTATTGCGAAAGATTTATGAAAATTGCATTTCATTCATGAATATACATTTAGAGACCTTAGGAGGAGTTTATATAAGCCTTAGAGACCTTAACATATGTTGGGATAAGTGTTAGTCAATTTCCTAGCAGAGACAGATAGTCAAACTAACCAAGATAGACCAGCGGTCGACCTATCTAACAGGCCATTTTTCAACCAGCACAAACAGAAGGTTTGCTGGTTTCAATCGGTAGGCCAGACCGGTCGTCTCACACCCACCGGTCGATCGGACATCGACCGGTAGGCTAGGCCTTAGTCCCAACGGCTATATTTTACCCCAACGATCATATTCAGCGGTCGACTAGTAGAGCAAACAACTAGTCATTTTATAGTCGTTAGAGCTATTTTGACACGTCTTTTGAGCATTAATTAATGCCTATAAATACTAGATGTGTCAGACCTTTTACTAATCACTAAAGTCAAAAATAACATTTTAATGTGAAGTGAAAAAGCCAGTTCAAAGCTCTTTATGCCATTATTGAAGTCAAGGAGTTCTTTCACAAATCATTCTAGTTTGATTTCCTTGTTCAAGACTTTGCTCTATTGAAGATCATATCTTAAGAAGAACTCTTGAAGGTCAAGTACTTCTGCACTCATATTGCATATCATTATTCACAATGCAAGGAGTAACTAGCACACTCCTTGCCTAGGCAATACCTTAACTTTATTATATTCACTTTGTTTCTTGCTTTTGAGTTGGGTAGACTCTAGATGAGCAAGGTTGTGTTTGTAATTGCCTAAACTGTACTTAGGTTTGTGTAAGGGATTCTCTTATCCTTAAAAGATTATAGGATCCTCTTATTCTGGTAAAAAGAATTGCAAAGGTGTTTTCCCCACCTATTGTACTGAAAGGGAAAAAGTTAGTGGAATTCTCTCAAGGTTAAGAGGAGTGAATGTAGACTCTGGAACGAGTCGAACCACTATAAATGTTCTTGTCTTTTGCTTTACTTTTATATTGCCTATTGTTTCTAGTTAATTTGAAAAAATTAAATTAAATTTTAAAAAGGAAAATATTCCACTAAGATAACCTATTCACCCCCTCTAGGGTATCCAACAACTGAGAATAGCTCGTACTTAAGCAAAACACCAAATTGTCTTCCTTTATTTCTGATAGTGGATGAGACATAGAGAGGTCACTTTTTCTTGAAAGAAACTTTAATTCTTCTTGTCCATAGAGGAAGGTTGATTTCGACTGGATTGAAATAGACTTCCATAAATTTGCCAACACAAGATACTGATTGTCGAAAGGCTTCTTTATAGAATCAATCTGGATAAACATCAGAGATTTGTACCCATAAATGAACAAAGTCTTGCTCTTTGGATAAGTGATCTTCATCAATAGGCTGACTAACCAATTGTAATAAATTATGCCTGAACCGCCATGGGGAGTTTCTGAATATATGACTATAAGTCTTTGAGGAAATGAACCCGACGAAAAAGCTCCCTTTATCATAACAACATACGAAAACTGCTCGTAGTGGCCCCAAATAGACCCCAAAAAATCTTGAAGAATGTCTTTGTTAGGCTTAGGGAAGCCGATAATATAACCAAAGAACGAAAAGGTGATGCTTTACATCCCTAAGTTTGAGAAGATCTCAAGAGTGTCCAAAAAAATCATCGCCAGCAGGTGAAGAAGCAGATAATTTCGGTGCCCTCCAAATAGATCGGTAGGGCTTGTGTTGGGTCAAGAACTAGGGGTTGACCTCGGCTCGGTGGCCGACCTCCGGGTCGATTCTGCACAGATTAGATTTTTTGGAAAGCAATCTGTTTCTTTTGGCCATTACATTTTTTCAAATTTTTTTTTTTTTTGGTTTCTTGGTGTATACTCACGGCTTGGCTTCGTACCTTGCGCGCACTTTGATAATGACAGTGGCAGCGGGCTATGGACTCGGAAGGACAGATTTGAAGTGTTTTTTTTTTAAGTTTTATCTTAGGGTTTTGGCAAGAAGATGGGTGAAGGGAATCTCTTTACCCACATTCTTGTTTTCCCCTAAATTTCGTTTTAATTGCCTTTGTGTTTTTATTTTTGCTTTAATGTGTTTGCAAATTTAATTTGGCAATTTAACCCTCTCGTGGCGGTATTAACTTTGTTTGACTCACACCATATGGGTAAGAGGTCAAACCCCATCCCATGCAACCTCTGATTTTTTATATTCTATGGGATGAAAAATATATTGGTGCTTGTGTAAGAGATATGTTTTGTGTATGTGCAGCTGGTACTTGGATGTGATACAAAGTGCTGTGCTCTCTAGTAGTGACGTAGTAGGAATCTTGAATGTAAACAAATGGTTGTGATTTTTAAAGTTTTATTTTTGAGAAGCCATGTAAAGGGAGGCTACTGCACTGCGTATCATGTCCTTGTAACGACTCGGCATATCACTTCAAGTACCAATCTGGGTCTCTTCTGTGAGTCCCTGCGCACCCGATGTATGACGCATTAAAATGTGGTTGATGCTCTTTACTCCTAATTTTTTATTCAAATTCAATTAAAATTATACGTTCCCAAACCCACACACTGTGAGATTTGATTATGAGCCAAGCAAAATTTTTGGTCTTACTATGTGAAAGAGAAAACCATTAATTTTATTAGGGTTTCTTGAAAAAAAATTATTTTTTGTGTGGATGTATACTAAATGTCCTCCCTTTCACATTGTAGTGATGGCCACCAAGAACGTTGTTGCTGACCTTAATTAAGGCAACAAGTTGCATGGAACCAATTATGATATGTAGCATCGTAAGATGAAGTTCTTACTTAATGAACAAGATTACCTTGAATATTTGACAATTGAAGTGACTAAAACCGATGAGGGTACTATCGCCCCTCACCGTCAAGAAAAAGAAGCCATGAGGCTTGGTTTAAGAGAGACCGTAGTGCTCGCTTTATTATGCACGATGATCTCATCGACCAGTATGAAAAGTGTGAAACTACCAAGTCATGTGGGATCTGGTTAAGTTAGAATGTAGTAGTACATCAACTATAAGGCTGCGGGTCATGACCCTAAAGTTTGAGATGTACCGTAAGGACCCCAAGCACAACATGGTTGAACACCTTAGAATTATGAAAGACATGATATGAAAGTTAAATGATGTTGGGGTACACCTTACCGGTGAGCAGCAAGTTCAAGCCATCATTAGGACGTTACCTGATTCCTGGACCCAAATGAAAGTGCTTCTCACACATAACGACAGTGTCAAAACTTTCAATGATATTGCCACTCATGTGGAGCTAGAGGTGGCATGCCTAGAGGCGACCTAGTCACATGCCCTTGTTGCCCAAGCGGGGCAGCGCAAGACTTCTAGGTCTAAGCGCAAGAGAGAGAGGAACACAGGGAATCAGGGACAAGCTTAGAACGATGCACCAAGTGGAGGCAAATCCACCAAACGCAAATGTGGCAAGCAAGGTGGAAAAAGAGATATTACCAAGGTCAAGAACTATAACTGCTAGAAGATGGGGCACTTCGCTCATGATTGCACTGAAGCGAAGAAAGTACCATTTCTATCTCTCTCTCCCTGTACTTTTTTCTGTACACAAGTTTTGATTGCCAAAATCCGATCTGACTGGATTATAGATACAGGAGCAACAAGACACATAGCACGTGATCGAGGGGGTTGGTTCATAGATTATAGAAAGATTTTGAATGGTGCCCAAAACATCTACATCGAAAATGGCATGAGTGAAGCAGTTCGAGGAATTGGTACCTATCAGCTCACCTTGCGCACTAGACGCATCTTGCTTCTTCATGATGTGCAATATGTACCGAAAATCCAACATAATCTACTTTCTATTACTGCACTTTTGACTTTAGGTTATTCAATTTATTTTTTATGGTGACACTTTTGAGATAATTCTGGGTGGTAGTTCTTTTGGACAATGCAAATTTGAGAATGGTTTTATTAAATTAGACTTAATAATTCTTGTGGTTACTTCTTCATCTTTTGTAATTAATACTGATATTTTGTTCGAAATCAATTACATGACATGCTAGACTAAGACACATAGGTCAAGATAGGATGGGATGGTTAGCTAGAGAAGGCCTTCTTGTCCCACTCGCTAAAATCAATCTACTGACATATGAGCCCCGTTTAGCTAGTAAGGCCCACCGGAAGCCTTTTAGAAAGGTAATCCAGGTAACCCAGACCCTAGAGCTTGTCCATTCAGACATTTGTGAATCAATGAATGTAAAGGCATGTCATGGTGCTTCTTATTTCCTTACCTTTATAGATGACAATTCGCGATATGGTTATGTCTTTTTTATCGCTCAGTACTACGAAGCATTAGATTGTTTCAAATGCTTTGTAGCAGAGGTTGAGAATCAACAAGGTAAGAGTTTAAAAACTCTACGCACTGACCGATGATGCGAATATTTATCAAATAAGTTCAAAGAACTGTGTGAGGAAAAAGGAATCACCAGACAATTAACTACTCCTTCCACTCCATAGCAAAATGGTGTAGCAGAGAGAAGGAATAGGACACTTCTAGATATGGTTAGATCGATGATGGCGCAGGCCAACCTCCCAATATCTTTCTGGGAGGAGGCTTTATTGACTGCTGCCTACATCCTTAACCGTGTGCCCTCACAGTCAGTTCATTCCACTCCCTATAAATTATGGAAAGGTTCAAAATCCACTTTGGGGCATATGCGACCATGGGGATGTGCAAGATATGTTCATAATACCTCCCATATGTTTGGGAAACTTGGCCCTAGAGCTAAAAAGAATATCTTTATAAGATCTTTCGATACCTCAAAAGGTTATGTAATGTACTGTGAACATTAAGATGGAGGAATGACCGAGACTGAGTCCCGCGATGTTGATTTTCTTGAGACTGATTTCCCTAGTATTACCTGGTAGAGATCTTGATCTCTTTGAGATAGAGACTGATGAAAATGTTTCACCTATTCTTGGCGAAGATGGAGAATTAATAACTCACCATGGGATCGCCAGAGAGGGTGAGAGTGATCATCAGCCCAATGGGAGTGCGCCATTTAGTGAAAGTGCATAACCCAAAGGACAAGATCCCTTCGTGCGTAGGAACGCACGTGGACATGTTCCCCATCGTTATTTTGAGATTGAAAGGGATGCCCTCATTTGTGTTCCAAGGGATGAGGATGAGCATGCCTCAATAAGTGAGACACTCTTCTCTCCAGCTAAGGAAATGTGGCAAGCTACTATGAAAGATGAGTTGAGTTCTATAAGTAAGAACCAAGTCTGGGAGTTAGTTGACCTTCCGCCTGGACACAAAGCCATTGGGAACAAATAGGTCCTAAAGGTCAAGCGCAAGGTAGATGGTTCAATTGACAAGTATAAAGCACGCCTTGTGGCGAAGGGATATACCCAAAGAAAGGGTGTAGACTATGATGAGACATTTTCCTTTGTGGTAAGAATGGCCTCAATTTGCCTCATTCTAGCCATCATCATAAAGTTGGATTAGGAACTCTATCAAATGGACGTTAAAACTGCTTTTCTCAATGGAAAACTGGACGAGGAGATCTTTATGGCTCAACCCGTAGGTTTTGAGAAGGAGGGACAAGAGCACAAAATATGCCATTTCAAACATTCCATCTATGGCCTTAAGCAATCATCCAGGTAGTGGTATAATAGATTCCATCATGCCATTACCTCTTTAGGTTTTGACATGATTGAAGACCACTACGTGTATGTTAAACTGTCTAAGGAAGGTTTTCTTATCCTATCCTTATATGTTGATGACATCTTGCTGGCCGAGAATGACATTGAGATGATTGTCGCTACTAAAGAGTGGTTGTCCTCTACTTTTTAGATGAAGGACATGGGTGAGGCCGACTTTGTGTTGGGCATGAAGATTGTGAGGGACCATACTAGGAGACTTCTTAGTTTGTCTCAAGAGACTTACATAAGGAAAGTCTTAAAGCGATTCCATATGAACAACTTGAAACCCATAGACACTCCAATGGACAAGGCATGCACTTTAAGCCTAGACCAATGCCCTAAGACTGATGAAAAGAAAAACCAAATGTCCAAAATACCCTATGGGGCAATAGTAGGTAGTCTGATGTATGCGATGATGTGCACGCGTCTAGATATATGCTTTGTTGTTGGCATGGCTAGCCGTTACTAGAGCAACCCAGGATGAGTTCATTGGCAGGCAGTAAAGAGAATTCTTTGATACCTACATGGAACTATAGATCTCTCGCTCACCTTCAGTGGTTCAAACTTGCTACTAAGAGGTTATAATAATGCTGATTGGGCTAGTGATAGAGACGAGTGCAAATCCTCTTCAGGGTATGCATTCGTCCTAGGAGGCAGAGTTGTTACTTGGAGTAGCAAGAAACAGACCTGCATCAACCTATCCACAATGGAGTCGGAGTACGTGGCATGTTCGGCAATAGTTCAGAAGATTGTTTGGCTCAGAAGGTTCTTGCAGAGACTTAGTGTTTCTGCTCACTCAGATGATGTTGTGCTTATACATTGTGACAGCATGACAGCGCTTACATTTGCGAAGGACGCCAAGTTTCATGGTAGAGCCAAGCACATTGATATATGATATCACTACATTCAAGATATGGTCGTGCAAGGTGAAGTTGTTCTGCAATATGTTGGTTGACCCTTTGACAAAGCCCATTGCCAGAGATATTTTCCTAGTTCTTGTTAGAAACTTGGTACTCAGGCGAATTTAATGCGTTTTTTTTTTTCGAAACACTTTTGTGGTTGGAAATTTATTTGTATTCCTCTTGCATTTATTAATGAGAATATTTGTTTGGGCAATGTTGTATGTATACATTCTTTATTGTAAAGATACCACTAGACATTGAGTTGACCCACTAACACGGGTGACTCGCCTTGGCGCTTGTAGATAGCGAGCAAGATGAGCCTATAAGCATTTGTGCTTCAAGGAGCCTTAGTTAGAGCTAAAATGAGATCTTATCTGGTCCAACTTAGAAGATACCAGACTTTTATGTAGCCTGTGGAAAGTCGGATGTGAGATTTCAGGCAGAAACCATGAGGGTGATTGGCTAGAAACTCATGTTAGGCACTTGAAGTAGTGACTAGACTAAGATCTGTATGGCATTTATATTTTTGTAACTAACATGTCCACCTCAGTGGGATTTGCGCCATAGCATGCATATCATACTGCATGTGCTTATACCGATCGACTGTTAGAGTGACTAAATGGATCCTTACTTCATCACTGTGTGAGTCACGTGGATTATATTAATCCCACAGTACCCTTATCACCTGAGACAATGTCATGAAGAGGACATCCAATGACGCTACTTTGACTTTTTCCTTAGGATCATGGATGTTGTGGTCCAGTGGGAAACGATTGAGAAAGCTGTTGGAGATTGACATGAGGGGCTTAGGGAAAACCATCTGACATTACACCTTTGTTTTGTGACTCATTGCTCGGATGACTTGTCGTATTTATGATCGACGTAGTCATGAGTGCATTACATACAAAGGGTTAGCACTGCTCATCATGAGGGATCGAGAGTGCTAGATCTGGTGTAATTGGATTGTTTGGGGTATTTTGAGATTGTTTGTGAGTGATGTACTATGTTGGTTAGATGGAAGCTTGATATAGTACTCCTACCCTGTATTATCTCAAAAGGTCGCACGCCTCATTTCCTGTATGAAGAGTTACACAAATAAGAGAGACTTGGATGCATAGTTAAATTAATGCGCCCCATGTGGATGAGTGGGAGATGTAAATTGAACACGGGCCAGCCCCAGTCCAAACCGCCCACAAGGGGCAGGTCAGACCCGACCCAACCCGTAGCGTGTGGAGAGAACCAGCCACTTAAGTGGCTGGGTCTCTTCCCCCCTCTTAGATTGATTCCCAGTGGGAGTCTAAATAGGGGTCGGGGTCTTAGGGTTTTGGCTTTAAATAGAAAGCATGTAACCCTAAGACTAGATTATCTGAGAAACCAAATTCTCCCTCTCTCTAGTGTTTTGTGTTCTCTTTGGGATTCCGTCTCTTCCCAGGGATTTGTGGTGTGGAGTTCTCTATGAAGAAGCCTATCATGATCATGGAGATTCGCTTGTGTGCTCGTAATCATAAGCTTGGCTTTTGATCCTTCTTCCACTGTGTTTCCATACACATTCAGGTATGATCCAAACTCGAGTTTATATTTGGATCTTGATCTATGTGATCTTACACGGATGAATCAAAGTTGGTTTGATTTGAGGAAAACATGCCTTGGCTTAACACGTAAGTGATGATTGGATTTCAAATGCTACCTCCTCTAATAGCTTTTCTCTTATTATATAGAATTTAGGTATCCAACGTCTTCCAATGTTCAATTACAGTGAAGTAGGATTAAGATGTGCTCCTCACAAATTCAAACCTACAAATAACTACCCCTACAAATACGTAAAACCAAACAACCTAAGAATTATTTTAGATATACTCGTAACAGAAAATAAATCTAAAGAATTATGTGAGTCAGTACTCGTACATGGGTTTCTCGGCATCTATGAGTGAGAAGGCGCAACTGAACTGCGTGCTCAAATGAGATCTATCGGTGGAGGGGTTCCCTGAAAAGAGAAATCTAACGTAGTTGAAGATCTTATTCAGGGTCGGAGTGCCAGTTTTGGCATCATTGGGGATTGGTATTTTTGTGCTGTTTCGATATTGGAAGAAGAGGAGGGTTGTGAACGACCCAACCATTTTGGGGCCGCTGAAGAGCCTACCAGGAATGCCATGGGAGTTCAGCTTTTAAGGATTTGAAGAAGGCTACTAGCAACTTCGACGAGAAGATGAAGCTTGGGCAGGGTGGATTCGGTGTGGTTTACAAGGGACTGCTCCTAAAGGAAAAGACTAAAATTGCAGTCAATAGGTTCTCTAAGGATAACATGCAAGGGATCGATGATTTCCACTAGGGGCTCACCGTCATTAATCACCTCGAGAGATGAAGGGTGGGGGTTCGAGGAGATAGCAGCGGTTTGCAAGAGATTTGGGAAATGGGGTAATTGAAAGGGTTGGAGGACTTAGGGTAGTTTGGTCTTTCTTTTGTTTTAATCTATTTAGGTATAGAGGGTAATTTAGTAACTTTAGGTTTTCTGTTAGTTAGGTAATGGTGAGTTAACTCGGTGGACTGACTCAGAAGATTTTGAAGATGACGGGGTGTAAATGAAAACAGGCCATAGTTGAGGGGGTGTCCATATATTTTCCGGGCCGGGAAAATATCATCCCCCTCCCCTCTAAGTATCCATAATATCAACCCAATACCCAAGTTTTGAATAATGATAATGCCCTCCCCTACTTTCCCAACATTCTATCAACCGTTAAATAACACCATTTAGTGATCACATGGCATGTACAAAATTTCAAAACCCCCAAAATACCCTTAATATAACTCTACTTCAATTTTGCCCTCCCCTACTTTCCCTTTTGCCATTTCTTCTCCCATTTCCTCTTCTTCCTCTGTGCTTCCACCTGCACCACCATCATCGCCACCACTACCGCCACCTCCGATCCTCTTCCACCCCCAGCACCATCATCATCGCTAACGCTTACCTCTCACCGGAGTTGGAACGAGTTTTGAAGTGTGAACCTCTCTGCCCCACCTTTCCCATTTCAACTTTTGAAGATCAAGAATCGTGTAAATCCTGCAAAGTTCTTCAATGTCGTTGAGAATACTATCATCGAACCAGAAACTGTCTCTAGCTCTCTTTCACTTTCTTTCTCTCTCTCTCTCTCTCTCTCTCTCTTTCTATTTTTCTCTCTATTTTTTATCTTTCTTGTTAAAAATTGCATCCAATTTTCAATCTTTCTCCCTCCCTCAGCAGGAGAAATATGAAAGAGAAATAGAGAGAGAGAGAGAGAGAGAGAGAGAGAGAGAGAGAGAGAAAGAGAGAGAGATTTATCTTCCTCAATCCATGGAAGATTTTTTGTTATTGATTTTTATGTTCAAGATGACACTTACCCATCTCCCCATCTTGTAGGATCATCTAATTGCCTGTTGGGAGTTTCTTGCTTTGCATTTTTTCGTCTCCCATATTTCTACGGCTCCTTTGGTAACCTCATTCATTAATTTTCCATCCGCTTTACAATAATATTGGGAAGATTCTCGGGGATTCCAACATTATAGCCTCCCAACCCACTACTCTCCCAACAAACAAACGGGGCAAAGAATATCTTTATCACTCCATGAATCTAATTCTACATAACCTAAATTTGCAGTCGACTACAACCCTATTAACCAGTTCTAAATCTTAAATTTTCAATTAAGTGCACTACAAAAAATATTAAAGAAGAAACCATAGTATGGAAGGAGAATACCTATTTGTTCATTCGTAATGCTCCCAATGTAAGGGTAGAGATACCCATCAAATATTCAAATGGATATAAACTAGATAATTCATACTGAACTAATTCCATCATGAGAAACTTAAGAGGGGATTTATAGACACAGAATCACACACAAACTTGTAATTGAATTCATTAACAGAATCACCTCCAGGAGAACCACGTGGCTCCTGTGTCTCTAGATCTCAACGTTGATCCAGAATCGGTGCCGGAGATGATCTCAGGAACCAATGCCCTTTGATTGTAGCTTGTTTATTAAATTTTTTTTAGTTGTTTTGAAGTCTAAAATATATCAATTAAAGCTTCCAATCCATTGGTAGTATCAGATCATACAATTAGATTTAATCAACAAATATGATTGGCCAGATTCTTATATATTTTCCTTTTTTATCCCCTTGGATATTTCGATCATGGTTTTAGGGATTGGAAGACTGGTGGTGGTGCTGGCAGTGGAAGAGGATCGGAGGCGGCGGCATTGGTGGTGATGATGGTGGTGCTGGTGGAGGAAGAAGAAGAAGCACAGAGGAAGAAGAGGAAACGGGAGAAGAAGAGGCAAAAGGGAAAATAGGGGAGGGCAAAATTGGAATAGAATTATATCAAGGGTATTTTGGGGTTTTAGAAATTTGTACATGACACATCATCACTTAATGTCATTTTTTAACAGTTAGAGTACGGTTGATAGAATTTTGGGAAAGTAGGGGAGGGCATCATCATTATTCAAAACTTGGGTATTGTGTTGATATTATGGATACTTAGAGGGGAGGGGGATGACATTTCCCCTATATTTTCCCCAAGAAAGTAACTAGGAAGGTAGCGACAAAAATGGGGGAAAGAAAATGAAGAGTTGTGGTTTTGATAGAACTTAAGGGCCTCTTGTAGGTCGATCCTATGGTCCATAGGATCATAATGGTTCACCATGGTAAACCAATAAACATTATACTTTGAGTTCCCTATTTTAGGGAACTCCAGGGTTGTCCCTAGGGAACCCTAGGGTTGCCCTAGGACACCCTAATCTAGCTTGGGCATCCTATTTTCAATTTTAGGATTTTTCATGGTAGCCCATGGTGCCCTACAGAAACCCTAGTAGGGTTTGGTATGACAAACCAATGCCCAGTCCATCTTTTTGACGTCCCATAAAATTATTGGGATCCATGTCATAGAGAATAATCATCCATGTTCCATCTCATGGATAGGGGGATCCATCCCACACCCAAATGCGTAGCGAAAAATAATCGATTCGGGTTATTTTCATATCCCATGAATAATCAATATAATAAATCAACAGGAATTAACATAGAATTGCTAACCTGATGAGCCTCAAGTGTTGCTCCTCCAATAGACAATGGTTCTTCCTCCAATGAGCACTCTAAGCAAACAGATCTGAAACTCCAATGGTGCAGTCAAGGTTCTTCAAGCCAATCCTAGATGCTCTTTAGTTCTTTAAACACAGATCTGGGTTTCCAAAACCTTAATTCTCAAACAAAGTAGAGAGCAAGAAGAAGAAGAAGAAGAAGAAGAGATCACAAGAGAGAGAGGGGAGGCCAAAAACATCCAAGATGGGGGGCAGCCAAAAACGTGGAGACTTGGCTCCCCTTTGCGTTTTTGGCTTCTTTATATAATGATAGGGTTTAAAAAACCTTAGAAGGGAAAATAAAATCCCAGTGAGAGTCAGACTCTCTCTCTCCTTATTTGGCAGTTCTGTTTAAACTCAAAGTGCTTCTAAATGGTCAAGAAGCAGAATCTAATAGGGAATGATATAATTAATTACTTTATTTAATTTATGGATAATTACAATTAACACCATATCCATTAATTAAATAAAGAATCAATTATTTTAGTAAATTCTAAATAACTCCCTATATGATAATAAATTATCATGTACAACCCTCCCACTAATCAACACCATCATTATGGAATCTAGGGCATGTACACTTGTATTGCCAAACCCCATTCCATAGTACATGTCCATATATGAGTGTCTGTGTATTTGATTGGTCCCGCAAAACTCGATAAAATACTTTATTCAAATAACTACGTATAATCTATTATTTTATGTAAAATAGGTTTTACAAAAACCATTTCCAAAACGTCACTAGGTCCACATTCTGATCTGACCATACACAAACAACTCCAATCTTGATGTTCTCCAATCGGGCAGTGGTGACCATGTTGATTAACTCCTTCACTCACAAAGTGTTCACGCATTCCTAGAACACCGGTTTTGACTCACTTGGGTCTCAGTCATTGATGAACCAAAGAATGCGATCACACTTTGCAACGACAGGGTTCCCTTAAGTAAAGGATGTAGGTGACACATGTCTATCCCTTCCTACATCTGGCAGTAATACATGAGGGAATCGGCAAAGTAGATTCTTCGCCAATACACACATCAATCATGTGAGCACTCGCATTTGTACCCTGACATCACATGTCTAGGCATACCCAATGCGACGACCATATGATAAGGGTGCCCAGCCCAAACCTTAGTCATGACTACCATTTTAAGTAAAACTTATGGACATATAATGCTCAAAAACTTTATATCGCACGCGATAATATTAAATCAAAATGTATAAAGGTTTCATACAAAGTAAAATCGGATTAAAACGGACCGAACCGGGTTTGATGGACACATAAATCCAACACCTCTTTGGTATCACTTTTCATTTTTATTATGGCCTATTTAAAAGAAGTCATTAATAAAAATCATTTTTGATAAAAATGAAAAACTGTTTTCTCTCTTCACCCATCTTTCATTCCTTCCTTACTTTTCTTTCAAGGCGGCGCCTTTTGGATGATTTTTTAACTCAGTGGTGCGTATATTGGGTGATTTTAGTGATTGGTTGGTGAAAATCTAGCAATGGATGTGTTTGTTTTTCGTCTTATCTAATTTTATTTCACATGATATTTTGCAGTTTCTGTCTGCATTTTTGTTTGTGCCCAAATTTCACAAATTGGGATTCGTTTATACGTGCCATAAGGCCATGCATTGCATGCTGCCATCAAAGAGTTACCCTTTTATATTTAAATAACCAAGTGAAAAGGTGGGACCCGCCATGACTATAGATGGTGGGAGGTTACAAACCCCATAAGGCCACATAGCACAGGAGATTATCACTTTGGAGTGAAAGTGGCCCCAATACAAGGAAGCAAGTGGAAGTGTTGGTTATGGGAGTTACCAAGTGAATATCTTCTATATAAGACAAAGCCAAGCAAAAGGAAAAGGACATCCAACGGATCAAGAAAACACTCTATTCTTTATCTTTATTTTATCCTTTCCTTTTTCTATCTTTCAGGATGTAGTCTTTCATCCTGCTCTGTAATTTTTGCTGGAGTTGGGTTCCAGCTAGGGGTGTAAATGAACAACCGAAATCCATTTCCGTATTCGTGTCCGTATCCGTTTAGCACTATCCGAATCCGTCCGAAAACTAAATCAATGCGGATACTGATAGGCTATAGCTATCCGAAAAGCTATATTTACATGTAAATGGATAAAATATCTGATCCGTATCCGTGTTCGTATCCATTTAGCACTATCCAAATCTGTCCGATAGCTAATCGGATGCGGATGCGGATATAGCACTATCCGAGCCGAATCCGATCTATCTACAGCTCTAGTTCCAGCCACCAATGCCTCATTGCCCTTGTGTTTCAAGGGGCATTTATGTAGGTCTTGCTTGGAGAATAACTCCAGAACCTATGTCTTTTGGACCGTGTTTCAGAAGACAACCATCATCGTCAAGTTGCAAACTTCTCCAGTCCGTGGCTGGCAGAGTTGTGGAAGCTTCATCAAAACCATTTTTGGGAGATACTTGGAGAAACAACTCCAGCAATCTTGTCTTTTGGCCCGTGTTTCAGAAGGCAACCATTAACATCAAGTTGCAAGCTCCATCAATCCATGGTTGGCAGAGTTATGAAGCTTCATCAAATTCGTTTCAGTAAGATTATGCGATCTGGTCGTAGAACAGTTGTACTGTAATCGTCAAGTTGTAAATCTCGTCAATGTCGGATTTCACAAGTTGTAATGACTCCAATCGGATACAGACTGCAAGTAAGCAATTTGATCTTCAATCTTCTTCATTTGCGTCATCCGTCGCGATTTGCTTTTACCCAAAAGACCTTAGAGCTACTCAGGCACAGAAGGATCCCCTTCTCGTCCTGGTTAGAAGTCAGAACAGGCCATTTTTGGCCTCTCTGAACAGGCCGTTTCGGCCTGGCTGGAAGTTAGAACAGGTCATTTCGTCTTAGAACAGGCCATTTTGTCATTTGGAACAGGCCGTTTTGTCCCGGTCGGAAGTTAGAACGGGCCATTTCGTCCTGGTTGGAAGCAAAGATAGGCCGTTTCCAGTTTCGTTTGGGCCTGCATCAAAGGCTCTGGCACACCCGCGCTACCTCCACCACATGCGTTGTGCCCCTGTGTGTAGGTGTTGGATTTTTCACCAACACAGTTTGGCACGCCCGGTGGGACTTTAGAAAGCAAAATCGTGATGGTTCGAGGAAGAAGAAATGCCGATAAAGGGAATCCTTTCCCAAATCAGGCAATGAGAATGTGCTCAACCAGGGGCAATTCTCGCTATCAATGAACACTGAGAGGTCGTAGCCCATCGACAAGGGGTACGGTTTACGTCCAATGGAATTTGGGTGGTTCGAGGAGGAAGGTACGTCACTAAGCAAGGGGCAAGTCTTTCTGTTGTTGTTGTGATAATCCATCGTGCCTGTGATTAAGGCCGAGATAATTCATTGGCATCGGGTGATCCGTCGTGCTTCACCTACCTTCCTAAATCGAAGTTGATTCTCACATTCCTGATGTAAGCAGCAGCGGTTCTCTTTTTAAAATTTTGTTTCGCCGATGATGCCATCGGAGAGTCAAAATAAAGTCGGACCGAAGTTTCCATTGGGTGTGAAATCAAGAGCCAGAGGACCTTCACCTTTTCATTGCACCAAGCCATAGAGTCATGATCCTTCATTTTCAGTTCTTGCGGCGTAAAATGTGCGTCATATCGATCGACTCGATATTTAGTTTGCAAAAAAAAAAAAAAAAAAAAAGAGGGCGGCAGAAATTTGCCGCATAGCTACCTTTTCTGCAAGAGAGTAGGCTGTTAGAAAAAAACAAAAAAGAGAAAAAATGGGAAATCTGAGGTATACTCAGAGCAAGAGGCCGATTTACTCGGCTCAGTGGAGTACGAGATGTGGGTAGTTGAAGATAAATTTGGTTCTCTCTCTTCCTTCCATCATTAGAAAGAGAGTAAGGGACACGTGTCCTCCATCGGATTCTCTCTCATCTCCCCATTATCTCTCTCTCTCCCCTCTCACATGCCTTCCACGTTTTCCATTTATCTCTTCTAAAATCTCTCTTTTCTCTCTCATCCCCCATTATCTCACTCTCTCTTCTCCCACATGCTTTCCACCACCTCTCTGCCTAAATTACCTCTAATTCCCTCCACATGCCCACTTACTCCTTAACCCCCATCGTTATCTCCGTTTTTTCTTAAACCACCATAACTATATCCCACTTCCTCAATTTCACTTCCATCTCGTATACTCTCATAACTAGATGCCGATTTGTTCGGCGAAGAAAATTCCTTAGCGATAAAGAAATTAGAGTCATTTCTTCATGGCTCAAATTTTTCGGTTCGAAGGTGACAGCCGCATGATTTATTTTCCGTTCCAGTGGATTGGTACTGACAGCCACATGATTTCTTGAGACTATAAAAATATATCCACAATCCCATTCGAGCTCGTGTGGCCTCGTTCAAACGGGATTGTGAGGGCCATTGTTTGTATCCAAATTTCACAAATTGGGATTCGTTTAGATGTGTCATAAGACCGTGCATTGCACGCTGTCATTAAAGATTTACCCTTTTAAATTTGAATAACCAAGTGGAAAGGTGGGATCTGCCATGACTATAGATGGTGGAAGGTTACAAACCCTACATGACCACATGGCACAGGAGATTATCACTTTGGAGTGCAAGTGGCCCCAATAGAAGGAAGCAGGTGGGAGTGTTGGCTATGGGAGTTACCAAGTGAATATCTTTTATATAAGACAAAGCCAAGCAAAAGGAAAATGACATCCAACGGATCGAGAAAACACTCTATTCTTTATCTTTATTTTATTCTTTCCTTTTTCTATCTTTCAGGATGTAGTGTTTCATCCTGCTCTGTAATTTTTGCTGGAGTTGGGTTCCAGCCACCAATGCCTCTTTGGCTTGTGTTTCAACGGGCATTCATGTAGGTCTTGCTTGGAGAATAACTCCAGCACCCATGTCTTTCCCATGTTTCAGAAGACAACCATCATCGTCAAGTTGCAAACTTCATCAGTCCGTGGTTGGCTGAGTTGTGGAAGCTTCATCAAAACAGTTTTTGGGAGATGCTTGGAGAACAACTCCAGCAATCTTGTCTTTTGTCCCGTGTTTCAGAAGGTGACCATTAACATCAAGTTGCAAGCTCCATCAATCCATGGTTGGCAGAGTTGTGAAGCTTCATCAAATTCGTTTCGATAAGATTATGCGATCTGGTCGTAGAATAGTTGTACTGTAAACGTCAAGTTGTAAATCTCGTCAATGTCGGATTTTGTAAGTTGTAATGACTCCAATCGGATACAGATTGCAAGTAAGCAATTTGATCTTCAATCTTCTTCATTTGCGTCGTCCATCGCGATTTACTTTTACCCAAAAGACCTTGGAGCTACTCAGGCACGGAAGGATCCCCTTCTCGTCCTGGTTAGAAGTCAGAACGGGCCGTTTCTGGTCTCTCAGAATAGGCCGTTTCGACCTGGCTGGAAGTGAGAACAGGCCGTTTCATCTTAGAACAGGTCGTTAAGTCATTTGGAATAGGCCGTTTCGGCCCGATCGGAAGTTAGCATGGGCCGTTTCATCCTGGTTGGAAGCTAAGACAGGCCGTTTCCAGTTTCGTTTGGGCCTGCGTCAAAGGTTCTGGCACGTCCGCGCTACCTCCACCACATGCGTTGTGCCCCTGTGTGTAGGTGTTGGATTTTTCACCAACAATTTCATATGCCTACATTGATGTTTATCTGTTTTCCTCATCAAGGATTTGCTGTTATTGTCTCAATTCCATTTCAATTCACTTTTAATTTGAACGGATATCATGGTAAAGTATGCTTCAAATTGGAAAATTTCTGAAGCATTTTTTTTTTGGTGATTTTGACCAAACGGCCTCTTATATATTGTTCCAGCCTGACTAACAAAGTACTCTACTATTGTTGACTTTTTTGCTTTTCAAGTGTTTGTGTATATCAGAGATTCTTGTGGGTTTCGGTGTGGTCCACTAATTCGCTATTCATAATCTGTTGTTTCAGGCCGCAAGGGATGTATCATGATTCTGTTTTGTGAAAATAGATGGTCACCTCCAGTTATTTAGAATTGTCAAACTAGTTCAAAATACGAATGTTCCCACCGCAACAAGCGAGAAAGTGCAGTCCGCCTCAAGCACCTTCCCACCGGAGTATTAGCCCAAGTCATATTTGGGTCGAGATTTTCTGGTGTTGGTTGTTGGAAGGAGGGGACCCTTTCTAAAAATTAAAGAAAATATCTTTTTAACCCCTCATATTTGGGTCATATGAGCAGATGCTCATTAAAGAGCGAAAAAATGGAAGAAAAATAGATTTTGGCCATAATCCATAATAGACTCATTTGTATGATAGATTCCATGCATCATTCATTCAATAGGGTCAATTAAAATGGGCATAATTGCTCATCTAACAATAATTAACACAAATCGTGCAAGTGCTTGGCCATGCATAAAAACTTCTACCTATCTTAAATAAAAACTAATTTCAAAAGTGATATCAAACACATGAAAGAATGAAAAATTATCAAAAAAATAAAAATAAAAAGTGATACCAAAGAGGCCCTAAGTGGTTTCGGAAAGAGTAATAGTAAAAAAGATTAGAGAGGCAAACAACTGGATCGAACGTTTCTTGAGAAGAAAATAAGAGCTGGGTCACAGCATACTAAAATAAAAAAACCTGGGAAGGAGGGTAGCCTGTGTCCCCAAGGAAAAGAAGTCAATATGTCATATCTAGATGCAGAACGAGGCAATGGAAGAGAAACAATTGGGAGAGGGAATTAATGGTGAATAGTAGATGCTAGATGGAGAGGAGGAATAGAGGTTAGAGACATTTAGCAGTGTTTAATTAAGACGCGGTTTTTAATATCAGGTAAGCTCTTATCAAATTTTCTTTCTTTGAGGATCAATGGTGGTGTCTAAAAACCAAGAATGGTAAATTCACCATAAAAATTGCTGCTAAGGAATTAACGTCCATTTCTACAGATATTTCTGCTAATTTTATTGTTTGGTGGAAATTCTTTTGAAAACTTCAAATTTATCCTAAGTTTAAGATTTTCTTCTGACGTTTGCTAAAATGCAGGACTCCCTACAAAGGCCACTTTATCGAACTGGATCCAGATTGACACTACTTGTGCTCTTTGTGGAAATGGTGTTGAATCTCTATGGTACCTTTTCCTTTCTTGTGATTGGGTTAAACACATCTGGGCAGCAGAACCATTGGGACTAAGGCCTGGTTCTCTGAAATTTGATGACTTCAAACTCTTCTGTCGGTTTTTTTAATCTTTACCTCCAATTTGATAAACATTTGGTGTCTTGGTATTTTAGTATTTTTATTATGACTTGTAGGGCTGCAAGTTTGGCCCTGTCGGCCCGAACCCGCCCTGAGCCCGAACAGGGTCTGGGCTAAGATTTCTGGCCCTGAGGGCGGGTTAGGGCCAGAAATTCTTGCCCCTGAGTCAGGGTCGGGTCGGGTCGGGTCAGGGTTGAGACCTTGGGCTCAGCCCAACCCTGATTTTTACCCTGATTTTTAATCCTAATGGACCTGAAGAAAACTCTTTATTTATTAAATAATAGAAGGTATTATAAATATAAAGTAGTTCGTGGCGCATAAAATTTAATTGCTATAAAGGAGGTCTTGGGTTCAAGCCTCCTCTTTCATATCTTCCCTGTACTTGTTATTTTAATTTGCTTATTGCAGGGCCAATCAAGGCGGGCTTGGGTTGGGCTTGGCCCGTCAGGGTCAAGGTTAGGGTCAAGGTATTTAGGCCCTGAGTCAGGGTCAGGGCGGGCTTGGACCCAACTAAGGGCACTCAGGGTTGGGCTAGGGTTTTAAAAAATCCGGCCCAATCCGACCTATTGCAGCCCTAATGACTTATTATATTTGGACAATTAGATACAAAAGTGGTGGTTGGCTCAGAAAAGCCTGACCCATTACGAGTTCTAAAGGTTATCCACAAATGGATTTCGGATCAAAACTTATTCCCCCCCCTCTTTTTCCTCCCAGGATGTTGTGGCACAAGATGTAGCGATGTCCCTCAATATTTCCTCATTTAATTTACCTATCTACGATTTTTCTGTCTTAATTTGTGCAAGATTCAGTTTGCCTGGACTAAGTGTTGCCGAGTGATCCTATCTCATTTTGGTAGGGGGCACTTTTAAGTTTTTTGATGCAAGGAAAATACATTTCACGGAAGACTTGGCAACTACATTTTTGCGCTCCGTAAAGAATTGGACCATGCTGCCTGCATTGGATTGAAGATTAAAGAAGTATGATGTGATAATAAGTGGATCACTCAATCTCTTCCATCCGTAAGGAATTGGCCGTGGAATTTGTTTAAATACTTACTTTATATCTCAGATATGACCCAAGATGTATATTTTAGGTTTATTAAGGATACCTTTTGTTTTGTCCGACTATTGCCAAAAACTTAGCAAAAAACGCTTGTCATATAAATACTATATCTTTTCTAACTGCTTAATATATGCTTTTCCTGTTTTATCAAAAAAAAATAAAATTCAGGTAATCTCGATTTGGCTTCAGAATTTGACAGGTGAATAATAGAGGTGGACTTAACACTCAACTAAATATCTGCCACCTGATAGTTTATTCACCAAACTTTTTGCCAATACTTCAAAAAGATGGCAAAAGTGAGGATTTGGGGTACGTGGATGACTTGAACAAATATTTCATAGAAAAGGCTCCCACTAACGGGTTCGCCCAAGTAGGCCTTACTGACGGGCTTTGAGAAAAACATTCCTTGAAATAAATGCCTTTAGACCTGAATGCCAGCTGAACTTGATACGATCCCTTCTGGAACAAACGGTAACCATGGCAAGACCGTTCTTATTAGCCAAATTATACTCATTTTTAACACTTCTAAGATGAATCAGAAAGGCAATTGTCCCAAATAGGGGTTCATTTCACTGTTCCCAAAAGATTAAGAAAATTTTTGCCAAATGAAATTGCAACTCATTGCTCCTAAGAAAACATTTCAAAAATAAACCAGATTGCCTATTATGAGGACACAGATAGATCGATCAAGTGCATTCGCACACATTTGAAATGGAGCTGTGCCCCTGGACACATCCAAAGATGTTCCAAGAATAAAAACCTCTTCTTCTCATGGCTGGTGAGCAATGACATCTTTGTAAGCCCCTAAACTGTGAAGGCCTCCTGCTCTTTGTGCCAAGCAATGACGTCTTTGTAAGCCAAGTTGCCACCAAAAATATCCAAGGCACTCCCCACAGTAACATCTACTCGTCCCATCCCAGCCACCTTTATCCTTTCTAAATCATCCATTGTTATAACACCACCAGCATAAGTCACTGGAATCTGAAACTAAAGTAGAATGAATAAATAGCTTCAATATATAAAAACATGAAATTATTATGCATGTGGATGCAATATATAAAAATTGTGGAAGATATAACTTTTATAGACAGGATGACCAAGAAAAGGGATTCCTGTGTTTACTCCATTCACTGTGGTTGGGTTGTACTCTAAACCAGTATTAAGAAGTTCCATATAAAGTTCTACATACCCTCCAAGAATTAGACTTGGCTTATAACATGCATGCTCCATGTGAAAAAATTTCAATCTACTGCATGCATGCATGTCACTGTGAAGAAGATCTAGAAGATGCTATCCATGATACAGGATTGCTGCTTGAACATCCCTCCACTTGCTAATGGTATGCTACTCATCACCTAAAGTAGTCACTCTAATGTAGTACTGTAGTTGAATAATCAAAACAGTACCAAAACAGAATCTTTTCTCCAAGAATAAAATCCAGATTAAGGAGAAATGGCATAAATCAAAATCCAACAGTCAGACAGACCTGAAGTTCAGGTTGAGTTCAGCAAACAAGGGGTAGAATACTTTCTGAAATTCGTAACTCAATCCAAGAGTTGGATCAGAAGTTATAAGTCAATCTTTGTAGCAATAGGAGAGGGGTATAACCATAAATTCACCACTCAAAATAGGAATATAATGAGCAATCGATTCTCAGCACTTGACATAAATATCAGCAACAATAGACCAGTAGAACCAGTAAATCGATTCAGCAATTAGATAGATGATTTACAATATTGCCATTTCTTTTAGTCGTGGCACCGTGGGTTATTTGGGTGTGGGCCCATAAGCGATGCAAAAAGGGTTTTGGAACCCAGGTCACACCATATCACTTCAGATGTTACATTTCCGTAAGACACAGCACATTTTGGTTCTCTAATGTTAAAAGTGGGATGGAGCATGAAATGGCCAGGTTCACTAACCAGAGCATCCCAATATACTAGACAGCATTCCACTAGAAAAAGAATATAGGAAACAGTGGAGATTTTAGAAGGTTGCAAGATGATATAGGAAACATGAGGAATATGAACATTGAACAATATCAAGGAGACAGTCATACATTACATACCGGTGAGTGCTGGCCAAGTAAGGCCACGAGTTCTTCATCAATTCCTAGCCTGTAATAAGCATGTAGCTGCAATTCAATCCCTATGAAAAAGAGTAGTTGTGTAGCAATCTATATAAATTTAAATAAGGTCCCTATTAGAAGGGTAGAAAGTGCACTTTCAAATAAGCTAACACTTAAAAACTATGAATTCATCGGGAAGCCTTTAAAGAGAGAAAAAATGTCGAAAGTGCACTTTCAAATAAGCTAACACTCAAAAACTATGAATTCATCAGGAAGCCTTTAAAGAGAGAAAAACCATTGAACTAGATTTTGGACCACCAGGGTTCAGAAACATATTGACAAGTCAATTACACAAGTTGCATTAATTGAAGCATTTAAAATCAAAAGAGTTCTGTTGGAAGCTCTATGAGTATTACCTAATTCTTTAAGCGGGATAGATGCATGGGTTGATATTGATACAGTGGCTCACTGCAGAAAATTTTAATTATAATATATAATTAAAGGTTTGCATCTGATACTAGTGATTTTTTCTCACAAGGAATTACATCCTTAACATTGCCAGCACTTTCATAATCTGTACGGTACATAACTACACTTTTTGATAATCGTGAAATAACATTGTGAAACAATATTTCATGTGTTGGCATTACGAATTCATTAACAAAGTTTCCGGGCCACCAAAGGGTCGGGGGTATATATTGACAAATCAGTCATACAACTTATATTGAACAAAGCAATGCAAATTATAAGAATTTAATTGAACATTCGCTGGTTTTACACATGATTAAGGGTTGAGGTAGCTCAATGCAGAAATTCGTTTTGGATACCCTATCACTAGAGGATTGTCAATTATACTAGGAAATGAAGCAATCAAAAGGAATTCCATCCTAGACGATTGCGACGCATTCAAGGTACATTTATAGTACCTCACGTGCCTAACTATGCCAAAGACAATATTTCATGCAATAAACACACAAGGTGAGTAAGGTGCTCCACAAATAAAAAGCACCGTCCATTTTTAATTGAAATTGGGAGAAGTGAATTTTTGTCCTTGATAAAAAGTGAAGGACCAGGGCAATTTGACTGACATACCATGAAGTTAACAAACCACAGTTGCAGGGAGAAAAGTCATATGACAAGAATTACGTCTTTGCAAAGTTCTCAAGTTAATTTAACAATTTAAAAGAAAATACTTGAGCATATTTTCACTCTCACAGTGAATGGCTCTTACTTGAGGACTTACTTTTTCCCTTCAACATCAACCCCATGAACAAGAAACTCATCAGCATAGGCAGCAAGGAATTCTAAAGTTTTCTCATCAAGATATACATCGCTGAACTTCTGCCATCTATCAGTGACAATTGCATATTTACCATCCTGCAGGAAAAAAATAGCATCTCAAACTGAAAGCAATTGAAAAAGAAAATAAAAAATTAAATCTTTTGTCCACAATGTTCCCTCGGAACCACCAGAGGTTATACTCGCTGACATTGTCTAGTAAGAAATTTCACACTCTAATGCACACCTTGTGTGTGGGGGGTATGACATGCAAATGTATTTCAAAAGCCTGCTCAACCAGTGTCTGCTAATTGCACCGGACAACAATGGCTGTAACTCAGAAATCAGCCAGTCAATTGACCACAACCTTCAAATAGATTTCCAAACAAAAACCCAGGAGAATAGACGATTTTTTAGACGGTTACAACTGTCAGGTGGGCTGATGTTGGATTCTGTTGATTTGATAGAAAGAGGTATTTTACCTGGCTGGTAAGAATTACCTTGCACGTTGCCATATGACCAGTGTATGAGTGATGAAATAATATGTTTCATGGCGCACCAATACCAAACTTTGGTTCAACATTGTATATAGAGATTGCTTGTTGAAGGAGTTGTAACATGTTACTCCTAAAACCCAGCTCGAAGGTGCCCTCGAATAAAAAATATGACGTGTCAAGGACAGGGCATGGGAACCCAGTAATAAATAAGGCTCTGTCATAGAGATTGTTCATACCAAAACAAACCAACACCTTTGGATATCTTCACCATTTAACCATCAACATTTTTTTATGGCAAGAAAAATTGAATGAAAAAAAATAAAGATAATGTATTTACAAAAATGGTGCCAATGTTGCCCAGTTTCACTTATGGGATCTTTCTCCTTTCCTTGGGCAATAAGATCACCTTATTTATCAACCAAACACAAAAAAAAAAAAGGAAAGCATTTAAAAAGAATATTACAGTCAGTTCCAAACATTTTGCATGTGGGTGTGTTGTTACGTTATAACTTCCGTACCTTTTTTCTGCAGCTTAGATCCAACACAAGCCTCTGCTTTCCAACAACGCTAACAAGATATTTGAGCCTTTCAATGTCCATTTGCCCATTGTTAAAAACATACTGTGACAGAATTCAAAGAATAGGTATAAATGTAAGTTTATGGTGCACTTTTTCTTTGCAAAGGATATCTAGATCCATAGTAAAACAGTAATTATCATCAATCACTTCCTTTTGTGGCTGTATGTTTCACAACTTTCCACTGTAATTTGTTTCCATGTGTTGACATAGTTGCATCAATCCATTTTTATTTAGGACAGTATAAGCAGCTCGTAAGTATGGTTTGCCCCAAATTAGAAATGCGGGGACAAACTACAGAAGAGAAAAGCAGGTGTGCGAAGGTAGGTAATCTTTTTAACTTCCGTACTGTTTCCATGTGTTTTTCCTAATGCCCCTCCCATCCTTCAACTCAATCAACATTCAACAGATCAAACCCCCCGCCCCCTGTAGCCAACCTCTTTGAAAGCCTTCTTTGACTTTGACAGGACTGTTGTTGGTCTGTGTGGCCTTGAAATTTCCCAACCTACATCCACTTTTTGACTTCTGAAGGACTTGACAACGTGAACTAAATTAATTTGGAAAGGGAAGAAAGAACTATGCTCTATGTGAAAAAAAAAAAAAAGATTTTATGTTTCAAGTCCTGATAATGGGGTAGTAACTTTAGTCACAAAAAAATTACCAAAAAAAACTTTAGTCACAAAAAGTGTTTAAGCCTTTCATCGGTCAAAATAGGATCACTCTGTTATTTTTCAAAATCTTTAGTGGAGGTTCATATTTGAGACCTCAAATACATCTCATTTGGTGGTCAATATTTTTATTTTTTTTGGGGTGGGGGGTATTATTTATTCTATAAAACTTTTTTTTTTTTGGTAAATATTTATTCTATAAAACTGACAACAGCATTGTCAAGACACATATTACATACCGATGTAACAATGACATGGCTGGCCCCCTCCTCTAGATAACTGGAAGCATTTTCTGACGTGATCCCACCTCCAACTTGCAAACCACCTAGAAGTGATCATACCCCACAGTAAATTCAGTAGAAAAAATAGTTTCAAGTTTAAGGTTTTTTAAGCCTTTAGGGAGATTCTCGCAAGTATTCATTGTCAATAACAGCAGTGAAAACTCAAGGTTCATATGAAAGTCAACATGAAAATATTACTCCTCTTTCCACATATAAGTAGCAGATATTCAAGACACAGAGGCTCAGATATCAGTTAACATGCTAGATAAAATTAGCAAAGTTGGTGTAGATTAAGTTTTGTACAGAAATAAAACACAGGAACATAAGCAGTTATTTTCATGCCAATTCATTGGCCAAAGACGGCAATTTCCAATTGATAAAGGTTCACAATGCTTTTAAATCGTTTACAAGAAAACAAGAAAAAATTCCCAATGCATTATTTTGGACAGAATCAGATGCTCCATTTATCATAAAAGTACATTTAGAGGCAGAGATTAAAATGAAAGCTAACTCAGATTACAGATTAATATATAAACATACAGTACTTCATACCAATGAACCATCCAAAGGTTTGAAACTAAAGGTTTTCATACCAATGTATTGACTTGAGTTTCCTTCTTTTATTTCTCATGAAAATTTTTGTGATTGTAATCATAGACCTTGCTATTGTTTTGATCAATGAGTGACCTTTCATTTTGTATCTGTTTAGACTTTGCCAGAGGTTTTCTGCCGATGGCCATGCCGACGGTGGATCCTTAGTGCAAAGTAATCTTTAGCCCTTTGTTTTGCTGATGGCTATGCTGAAGGTGAAACTTAGGTGCTTTTCTCTTTGTATTCTTGTTTTTTCATCTTAGGATGCCTAGACGTTAATCCTGTATTTCCTATTTTCTTTTAATATACTTTTGCTGACATTTAGCAAAGTAAAAAACAAAAAGGAACCAAAGAGTAGACATATTGAGAGGTAACAGCAGATATTTCAGAAAAGCTAAGCAACAATCCACCTACCAGGATAGGAATTTAAGGCCTTAATAGCTGCAGACCTACTTAACGAATCTGCACCGAGCATTATCACATGACCGCCTTTCAGTCCATCTTCTTTATACATATTTGCAAACTCTGCAGCTGATTTATCTGATTCAAAGTTAGTTATGAGTGTTGAGCCCTCATCTTTTGAATCCTGGAGTGTAGACCCAACAATTTGTTTCACCGTGCCCTGAATTCAAGTTTCAACCCAGAATAATAAGGCCTTGGCTTTAAGATTCCATGTTTCTAATTAGCATTTGCATCAGAGAGTTAATGCCTCATAGCTGAAAGAACTTGCATGTAATACTGCCCCTAAAATTGTGAGGCCTGGCTTAACTGTCTCAATGGTAAAACCAGATTGTTCAACTGATCAATTACCTAGAACTACAACATCCAAGAACTGGTCCAAATAGATCAAAAAATTTAGTTTCTTAAATACACTTGTCAGTAAACAAACAAAGAAGCAAAAGTATAAGATAGCTCCATATAAGATAATCCAATTGAATGGTCAGAATGATCCACAATGAGTTGGCACAGAATAAGTAATGAAGAACAGAAAGGAGTACTGAATACTTACAGGAATATATATATTTTTCATTACAATTAGAGCACACTCACCTTGTGTATATCAATACAAGGTCGGAAATGAACAGAACATCGGATGGATAGTCCAGACCCTACAGAATATGACTGTTTTAAATGTCACAACTACTTCAGATACACTGAATTCAACCTGAAAGAAAAAGCAGACATACTTGATAACTTTGACGGCACAACCGTAATAAATCTCTGCTTCTTCACACCATGCAAAGCAGAATGTGACGTCTGACTATGTGCAGGAAGGCCATTCGCAGAAACAGTAGCATGCCAAGAATTTGAAGAAGACTGGAGATTATGAATCCTCATTTTGTGGCTGTCACAATATTGGATTGAAATCCTACAATAAGAAGATATCTGTGAGATAGATCCAAGGAATTCACATCACAAGTCCAATCAACAACTGTTCTGATTCCTTCAAATATTTTTATTCATTCGCTACTATCAAGGAAATTATCTATGAATTAATTTTATTTATATCTGTATTTGCTTATTTTTTCCATTTCAAGGAGATTGTCATAGGTCATTATATTTCGGAAGTACATATAATTGTTTAGAAACTTTTATGTAAACCTAACTAAGACTTGGGAATTTCTTGAATTAAAATTTCAAGAAAAGAAAAAATCCAAGAAATTTATTGCCCTGCAGAATTTGGTATAGAATCTATATATTCTGAGTTTGAAATATATGGAGGAGGTGATGGAGTCGTCTAAGTAATCGAGTTTACTCTAGGGGCAAGAAAAATGAAATGTGTTGGACTGCAAAATTTTATGCTATTTTCTATCTTTTGCCTTGACAGACTTCCTTTTTGAAACCATTATCTTGGTTCAACCAACTCAGATATGAGATTTTGTTCTTGTAGGTGAAGGCCTTCAGATCCTGACAGTGATGCAGGCAAGGAGTATATCACATACTCCCACAGGAAGAAGAAGAAGCAGGCCAAGCTCAATGGTGGCTAAGTCCAGACAATATGTGGGCTTAGTGCTGAGACAGTTATGTTGTTGTCATTGTTGTGAACACAGTCAATTAAGAAGATTAGTTGAGCAGTGGGTTTGTGTTGGTATTCTTGATAATCAACACACTCACTCAATGGAGCTGAGATGGAGGCATATGGATCAGTTCTGAAGATGAGCAATGTCAGTTCCATACTTGTCAAGGGGCCTAGGCAACCCAAGGCGTTGGAGGACCTCCTAAACGCTTAGGCAACAAGGCGCATCCAGCGCCCACCTAGATGTTGCCAAGGCACTCAGGGCGCCCCTATTATATCTAGTATAGTGATGATATAATTATGCTTAATTGCTTAAATGCTTAAATGCTACATCAAGAATCAACACTTTAATTCACATCAAGAAACAAGAAACAACATAAAAGCCACATCAATGCAAAATGAAATAATTATGCTAATGCTATGATAAAATCAACAAAAAATGAACAAAGTATAAGATATAAAGAAGAATTTTTTTTATCATAAAAACAAAGCAATAAACTAAAAGTATAATAACATATAATTTAGAAGCAGAATTATAAAGCATGTGAATATTTAAGTGTGTAGTATATCATTCTTACCTCTATGATGCCAAACCATTTAGATTTCTGCACAGAAAAAGCATATTATGGCAGAATATGAAGGGCATACAATGGCAGAATACTAGGGTGGATTCAAAGATTCTTTAATGAACTAATCTGCAAGGACGAAAAGAAATTGATCATAACAAATGAAGCATCTGAAATTGTTTCTCTTGGTACGGCCCATGCTTAATTAGAAGTGTATTGATCATTTGAAGTCAAAATAGAAAAACAGAAAAATGAGAAGACAGGGAAAGAAAAACAGAACACCAGAGAAGAAGCTCGTATTGCCTATATACATGGGGAAAACCAGAGAAGAAGAAGAGGAAGGTGAAAAGGGGGGGAGAACCGAGAAGATGATGAAGACGATGAGGGAAGAAAAGAAAAAAAAAAAAAAAGGGGGGGGGGGTTTGGGAAGAACCTAATGGAAGGCGGGGGGAAAGGAACCAAAAAGGGATGGGGAAGAATCGAGAAGAAGAGAATGAAGGGAGGAATAAAAAGAGGGTGGAGGGGGGGGGGGGAGAAGAAGAAGAAGCAGAACAGAAAGAAAAAAAAAATGGGGTATCGTAAGAACCGAACAGAAGAGGAGAGCAGAAGCCAAAAAAGCGGGGGAAGAAGAAACAAAACAGAAAAAAAAATTTTGAACATACCGGAGAGGATGACGCCGAAGGAAGAAGCCGCATCAGTTCAGGTTAAGTTCTATTCCCAGGTAGGGTTCTCGCCCTCTCAGAATTCGGGATCGGTATCGGGATCGCCCTAAATCGGGCTGAATCTGACGAATTTGTCCTTACTTCTTATTTTATGTTTTTGCCCTTACGTATCGGATCGGGATTGATCTCGGACGATACCGATCTGATCCGGGTGAATCCACCGATCTGAGACCGATATTATGAACTCCTCACTCTCTTTCTCGTTCTCTTCATTTTTTTTCTCTTTTTCAAAGATTTTGTTTTGTTTCGGTTTGTTTTTTTTAGAAATTATCAATGTCACCCCATGAAGTTTGCCAATATATTAAGAAAACCACCCTAGTGAGAACCTAGTTGTATAATTTGGCGAATCCAAATTTTACGAATTATTTGTCCAAATCCAAATTGGACTCAAAGATTCAGAAAAAATCACGATATATAGAGATTACACATTATATCCGCATTATTCAGTCAGTATTAAAAAAAAAAAACTTAGAAACCCTGTTTTATTGTAAACAAAAAAACAAAAGATTTGAATTCAGGAATCATTCCACGAACAACTAAACTTATGACTAGCTAAAAAAAGATAAAAATTAATTATCCAGTATGTAATTCTTTGTTAGAGGTCTTTTTTTTTTTTTTTAGAAATTAGTAGTTAGTAGCAAAAAAAAATGGTTGAGTAACTGTAGTTTTTTTTTTTTTTTGGTTGATGGTTTAAAACCATAGAATTGTTAAGAACAAACATTTTGGCACACATGACTTAATAAAATATCGATGATCGATTTAAAAGGTCTCAATTTTAATTTTAGGTAAAAAAATGGGTAAATTACATGTCACTCCCTGATTTTCAAACGAAACGCATTTCGGCTATTCATTTGCACCCCTAATGACAAGTTAGTCCCTACCGTTAGTTTTATGCTATTAATTGATGATGTCAGCCAGTGAAATAAATTTAAATCCCTAAACTACCCTTGACCAGTGTTGATTTATGATTTTACCCTTAAAACTAAAAACCATCCTCTTTCTCACACCACTCTCTTCCTCACATTATCTGCAACTCAATCTCAAGCAGAAGAGTAACCGAAGAGAAGAAAGAGAAGAAATACAAAGATTGTTTGCCAGAATGACAAAGAACGCGAGTCTTTAAAGTAAGTAACATAAATTGCAATATTCGGGGACAAGAACAAATTAAGTTTCTGCCAAAATGACAAAAAACCCAGTTTCACAGACTTGGTAGATCAGAGGATTAAACAGAGAAAACCAGTTAGAAGGGTAGAAGGTCAAAGCATACAGGTGGAATAAAATATTTGAAGGGCATTAGCCTTGGAGAGGCGAATTGCTCTGACGACGGTGATGTGTGACTCAAACTTGGGACCTCTGAACTCCGATCCTAGATCCTTCATCACCGCCTTTAACCTCTCACGCCTTCAGGCGGTAAAGCCCACACCGAATAAACAATTTCTTCTTCTGCAATTCCAGATCCTTCCATGGATGGGAGATTGAAGACTACCTGATCAATACTCAATAGAGGTACACTGCTAAACTCCTAGAAAGTAGAAACGCTAGAAAGGTCAAGCACATGGCCATGACGAAAACTCCTAAGGATCCAGAGAATCTACTTTGGGATCAGATGAAGAGCTCCTCTGCTAACCCCATGGTCGTTTCCTCCAGTCAATCTCGAGCTCTCCCGAAGCTCAAGGTATGGCTCATCAACACCATCGCCATCTACATGACCACTGTTAAGGAAACGGATATATGATTTGTATTTCAAATTCAAAAGTCCGATTGACTAGGTCACTATCCTATCTGGTTGTTGTAAGCTTATCTATAACCAACTATGGTTATCTGATTGTAACAAACACATATTCAAATTCAAATACAAGTCTATAAGAACTAACGCAAACCCATCTTCAAGGGTTAGCGAGATCCACAGAAACTCAATCTCTTCATTCTTGCCTTGGTATCATCCGCTAAGTTCTGATCCAAGGGATTTGAATGTCCACCACATCCTCATCCTCCTCTATTTTTGCCTCAAAGCCTTCAACTATGGCTTCAGCTTCTACCTCTGCTCCTGCGTTCCAACATCTTACCTTGAAGTTAACCTCTGACAACTTCTTGTTATGGAAAACACAGTTGTTTCCACTGTTGCGCAGTCAAGATCTCATGAAATACATCGATGGCACCCTACCATGCCCCATCGAAACAACAATTCCTGAAGGCTCTACCATCCCTATTCCCAACCCAGCCCACTCTGAATGGATACGCAAAGACCAGCTCATTATGAGTTGGATAATTTCCAGCCTCTCTGCAGAAATATTACCATACATTGTTGGTCTCGCTACAGCAGAGGTTTGGGAAACTCTTCAATCTGCGTTTGGGACTCTCTCTCACACAAGTGTTCTGCAGTTGCATATGCAATTGCAAAATACATTAAAGGGAGAGAAATCAGTGACTACTTATTTGCGTGAAGTAAAGATCATCTCCGATCAACTTGCGGCAGCCAACAAGCCGCTTGGAAATGCTGAACTCAATGCAATAGTTTTCAAAAATCTTGGTGGCGATTTTGGTGATATTGTCGTTGCATTGGCTACGAAGACAGAACCTCTGAATTTTCATGATCTTCATCACCTTCTTCTCAATCATGAACTTCGATTGAAGAGTGCACAAGTGCCTGTTGAAGCCCATCTCACTCAGCTTCCACCCAAATCAGCTGTCGTGCCTTCACCTCCTTCCACAGTTCCGCAGCAACAAGTGTCTCAACCAGCAAGTCCTACTACCAACGCCAACACCAACCGTTGGCGCAACCAAGGAACTCGTCGAAGGGACCGTTGCCAAATTTGCAACAACTTCAATCACACGGTCAGTCGTTGCTTCTTCCAGTATACAAACTCATCTAATAATACTGCTGCTACTCCTTCTCCTTCAGCTAATATGGCAGGTTTATTGCCTACACCACCAAGCCCTATGGCCGATTGGTTTCCAGACACTGCTGCAACACACCACGTGACACCAGACATCTCTAACCTGCAAATCTCTAATGCATACAATGATAATGAAGCTCTCCGTGTAGATAATGGTGTTGGCTTGAATATTAGTAGCATTGGTTCTTCCAAATTATTATCACCCTCTAATAATTCATTTCAATTTTCAAATATCCTACATGTCCCAAAAATCACCAAAAACTTGCTATCTGTTCATCACTTCACCAAAGAGAATAATTGCTTCTTCGAATTTCACCCGTTTCATTTCATTGTGAAGGATCAGGTGACCAAGCTGCCTATGCTCCAAGGGCACCTTAAGGATGGTTTGTATCAGCTGAAGGGTCTCCAACCGCCATCAACTCCATCTGCCAATAATGTCCAACTAAGCGACCAAGCTACTTCAGACGCCTGGCACGCTCGGTTGGGTCATCCACAACCACGAACAGTTCGCAAGCTACTTCATACACATTCACTGCCATGTTCACCATCCACCTTGAATAAATGCCCTTCATACTTTCTTGGCAAGGCGCACAAGACCTCTTTGCCCAGTACTGGTACAATAAGTGAAAGCCCACTTGATTTAATATTTAGTGATATATGGGGACCATCACCTCATACTTCAACCACTGGACATCTTTATTTCCTAATATTTATTGATGATTTTTCAAAATTTACTTAGTTCTACCCACTCTCAAATCGTTCTATGCTTTCCTCTATTTTTGAACAATTCAAAGCAATGGTGGAAAAACAGTTTTCTCGTCCCATCAAAGCTTTTCAGTCAAATTGGGGCGGGGAATATAGAAAGTTGAATCAATATCTTCAAAAATGTGGTATTATTCATAGGGTTGCTTGTCCTCATACTCATGAACAAAACGGTGCAGCTGAAAGGAAAGTTAGACATATTGTAGATATGGGTTTGTCATTGCTTGCCCATGCATCCATTCCATTAACATATTGGACCTATGCATTCGAAATAGCAGTGTTTTTGATAAATAGGCTCCCAACTATGCTTCTCAATAATACCTCACCATTTCAACATTTATACAAACTCCAACCCGACTATAAATTTCTTAAAGTCTTTGGTTGCACTGTCTTTCCTTTACTACGACCATATAACTCACACAAGTTTGCACAAAGGTCTACCACTTGTGTTTTCATGGGCTACAGTCCACAACATTTTGGGTATCGCTGCCTCGATCTTTCTACTGGTCGTATTTACATTGCATGCCATGCCAATTTCATAGAGGATCGTTTTTCATTTGCTAGCCTAAAACCACCATCTCCTACCATTGATACATCCTCAACACCATGGCTGACCATCTCTTCACATGATACAACACCATCAAGGGTGCTTGGGACCATTGGCAATGTCACAGGTACGACACAAGTTCCACCTACCAACAACCAGCCCAATACCAATGCTAATATTCTCCCAACCCCATTAACTAACAGTGATACTTCAAATATTGTAATTAGTGATGCAGGTACTCACATGGATGTCAATCCCTCACCTTCATCACCAACATTACCACGGTTGCTCCAACCAATCCATTCACCCAACCTTTACCATCCATTATTTCCACTCAAAATCAGGCACCACAGTGCACTCATCAAATGCAACTTAGATCAAATCCATGGCCCAACATAAGGTATCCCTTGCCTTCGGCCCATCTCATTGAGTCTCACTCTGAGCAAGAACCTACATCATTCACAGAGGCGAATAAGCATGGTCATTGGAGAGATGCAATGTTACTAGAGTTCAATGCCCTATTAACCAATGGCACATGGAGCTTAGTGCCTCCAACCTAGTCCCGAAATGTGGTAGGCAGTAAATGGATCTTTCGCATTAAAAGGAAAGTTGATGGCACGATAGAGCGCTATAAGGCCAGGCTAGTCGCCAAAGGGTACAATCAACAGGAAGGAATTGATTACACAGAAACGTTCAGTCCTATTGTGAAACCAACAACTATGCGAACAATTTTATCCTTGGCAACTGCATACCATTGGAAAATAAGGCAATTTGATGTAAGCAATGCCTTCCTATATGGCACACTGAATGAAGATGTATACATGAGCCAACCACCAGGATTCACTGATCCAGAGAAGCCGCAACACATTTGCAAGCTACATAAGTCATTGTTTGGCTTAAAACAAGCTCCCCGAGCATGGTTTTAATGCCTTAGCAATTACCTTATATCATTGGGTTTTCAAGGCTCTAAAACCGATACAAGCTTGTTCATTTTGAGGCAGGGCTTACATAGGATCTATATTCTGGTTTATGTAGATGACATTGTCATCACTGGTTCGGACCCCGTGCTCCTACAGAAGATAATCTATGCACTACAAAGTGAGTTTGCCATTCGAGATTTAGGGGATCTCCATTATTTTTTGGGAATTGAAGTACTACAGCATCCCAAAGGTCTACTTTTGTCTCAACAGAAATACATTATAGATCTGCTCAAAAGAACAAACATGGATGGGGTTAAACTAGTTCATATGCCCATGGCCACATCTGCAACCCTATCGCTCTCTTCCGGCACTCCTCTAACTGATGCAACACTTTACAGAAGCACAGTGGGTGCTCTGCAATATGTCACATTGACAAGGCCTGATTTGTCATTCTCAATGAACAAGGTGTGTCAGTTTCTTAAAATGCCAACCGATGAGCATTGGCAGGCCGTTAAAGGATACTTTGATATATGAAAGAGACGATAGATCATGGCCTACTTTTGTCAAATACAGAGCCTCAATGACTTGTTGCTTATAGTGATGCAGATTGGGCAGGCTGTCCAGATGATAGGAAATCAACAAGAGGTTTTGCCATATACATAGGTGATAATCTCATCTCCCGGTCCGCCAGAAAGCAATCAACCATTGCTCTATCATCCACTGAATCAGAATATCAAGCAATCGCTAATGCTACGGCAGAGATTGCATGGCTCATGTCTCTATTGCAAGAGCTTGGTGTAAATCTTAAACATCCACCAGTGTTATGGTGTGACAACTTAGGCGCAACATATCTCACTCACAATCCGCTGTTCCACGCCCGCACCAAGTATATCAAAATAGACTTCCACTTCGTGCGAGACTTGGTTGCATAAGGAAAGTTGATTGTCAAGTTCATCACCACACGCAAACAAATCGCAGATGTCTTCACCAAACCGTTGTCCAAGCTAAGGTTTGGATACATCAGAAGCAAGTTGAAGATCAGTCAAAGACCATCTTCAACTTGAGGGCGGATGTTAAGGAAAAGGATATATAATTTGTATTTCAAATTCAAAAGTCCGATTGACTAGGTCACTACCCTATCTAGCTGTTGTAAGCTTATCTATAACCAACTATGGTTATCTGATTGTAACAAACACATATTCAAATTCAAATACAAGTCTATAAGAACTAACGCAAACCCATCTTCAAGGGTAAGCGAGATTCACAGAAACTCAATCTCTTCATTCTTGACAACCACCACCACCATGCCGTTACCACCACAGTTTGAGGATAGGCCACTGCTGCCGATCGTAGGAGTATTGTATGCATCTCTATCTCCCCGACCAATTCCTCCTTATTGTTAATTAGGATTCACAGTTGTTCCCATCCAAACAACTTCTGTAATTTTTCCATTTTTTTCTTCTCCTTCTTTTGGGGGTTGGGGATTGCAGGCGTACAACAAGCAACTGAAGCAGCAACAACAACATCAACAATTGAAACCAAATGCTTCAGAGGTGTAGCGCCAGTGGTGGTGTTGAGTGAATGAGAATCCGGCAGCGGGTCCGATGGTGGAGGTGGTGGGGCTATGAAGTCCAAACTCCCTGAACATTCGTGGAGAATGATTGAAATAAAACCCTAACTATCAATTTTTATTTGTTTAAATCTAAAGGGAGTAAATATGTCATTTCACTTTTTGATTTGATTTAAGTTAACGTCATTATTTTTTTTTGGTAAAGAAGTTAACATCGTTACTTTAAAGGGGGATGGTTGAGTATTTTCAAAAACCAAGGGTGATTTGAGTTTTGTTTGAAAACCAAGGGGTGTCGCGTAATTTGACCTAATTTTTTTAATCACAATCATATAGTCAATGTTTATCAAGGAAAAAATTATATAGTCAAGAACAGCATGTCATCCCAAAGTTTAACTAGAGATCCTTACAGGGAGATTCTATTGGTTATGATTTTTAATCTTTGTTATGTTTTTTTGATTAATGAAACAAATGTTATCCTAATTTTTATATCATTTATATATTATGCACATATGATAATTGGTTGATAATGTTAAACATGTACTACAAATATTAAAAATAACATCCGCATTTTTTGTCCAAATTATTTTTTATAAAACGAATAATTCTCAAATCCGAATTCCAATCCGAATTTTATATTGTCTGCTGCTTTGACCACTTTTTTGACTAAATTTTTAAATTAATAAAATGAATTATTTCAAATAATTCTCGAATCCGAATTTGCTAACTAGGAGTGAGAATCAAAATCTCTAACCTCCCTTGCTTTAGAAAGCAAATTACACAAACACCCTTTACCATTATTATTATTATTTTTTGTCAAGAAGGAATTTATTGAATAGGATAACTATGTGTACAGCCTAAAGCTTCAGACGTACAAAGTTTTGAAAGCAAAAGAATGGAATGTGATCATTCTGTCCTATACATGATGCACAACACCTTCCTAGCCATGGTATTTGCTACACAATCCACAACCCTTGGAATACAAGAGAAACTAATGGATTGGAAAGATGACAAAAGTAATCTAATATCCTATAGAACAACTGTAACCTCCAATGGTGGGAGTCTTGAGAATCATTGATCAAATCAACGATCTCCTTATTATCCGATTTGACTTCTAGGCAAATGAAGTCTAATTCCAATGCCTGATAGATTGCACTTCTAATTGCAAGGCATTCTCCTTGGATTGATGAAGCGACGTGATGTGGCATTGAGAAAGCTTGAGCAAGGCATCCCTCATAGTCTCTAAAAACAAAATCCAATCCTCCCTTCGTCTAGTCCTATGGGATAGTAGCATCACAATTTGTCTGCATAACATCAAAAGGAGGTGTCTTCCAATTGTCACGCTTAACATTGGCCATAAGCGCTGGTGGTGAAACATGATTCATAGTAGTAGAACCACATATAGAGAACTCATTGAAGGCCTTTTCTGCTACAGAGATAACTTCTGATGGTGACCACTCTTTGACGTTAAATATCAAGTCATTCTTTGCGCGCCACAGGTACCAACAAATAAAGGAAGCTCTTGACAGAGATTGGCAAGCAAGCTTCTTATCAGAACGGAATAGAGAATCGCATCCCTTCCAACTAGTCGACAATTAGTGGTTCCCTATCCAAAGGAGGCAAATAAAAGAGGCTGCTTCCAAACCATACTAATTTTACAAAGTTGCAGCCCAATAAAATATGGTCCACACTTCTTTTCTCAGCACCACATCATCGACAAGAGTGATCTATTGGAACCTTTCTATTAAATAAACCTTCACCAGTGGCCAATCCCATAGCACAGGAAAGCCATATGAAAGTTTTAATTTTTGGTAAGGTATCCATTGCCCAAATTCGCTTCCATACATTATCAAAAATATACTCCTGTGAATGTGATCTTGAAGTTGAAGCTCTAGATGCGGATAATATTTCACCCTCATTGGATAAAAGTTGATAAGCAGACTTTATGGTGAACTACCCATTTTTAGATGGGGCCCCAAACCTGTTTTTTATCTTCACCTGGGTTGATCCCCAATGAAATTTTCTGAATCGCCTCTTGAAAATCTAGCCGGAAAAATTGCCGCAATAAATCAATTTCCAACACCTAGATATAGAATCGATGAGGTCGGAAACAAGGACTAGGTCGCAATTCACTGGCCTTTGTTGCTGAATTTTGTAATTGCGGAATGATGGAACAGCCTATTGGAGAGCAAGGATCCATGTACCAGACCCCATTCAGTTGAGATTCTCCTAACTTGTTGGGCTATGCCTCGCTCCTCTTACTCTCATCTTTCATTTTTCTTTACATTTGCCATCTTTCATTTATCATTTTCCATTTTCCTTCTCTCATCTAATTTCCCTTCCCTCCTTCCCCCCATCTCTTCATGCCCTTCATTGTGCCTTAGTTTTTCCTACTTTGTTTTGTTTGGATCCTTGTAACTGACCCCATTAAGTTGGGATAGGGCTGAGTTTGTTATCGTTGTTTGTGAATTCATCAAACATGCCAGGTCTTCTTATGTTCCTAGTGACAATATAATTTTGATTCCCTTTTCTATTATTAATTCATATTTATTGGGGGGTTCCCTCTAAGGTTGAAGAGATCTAGGAAGAAAATAGCAAAGAACTCATCTCTTAGTCGACCATTCACTAGGTCAATGAAATCCGATGCGGCTTGCCCCAAGCCAGTGTCATGAACATCTTGTTTTGGAATATCAGGGGCATGGGCAACAAGCCATCTGTTAGGCGGTTGAAGGCTCTTATTATATCTGCTAAGGTAGACATGGTGGGTATCACTGAACCAAAAGTTTCTTTCCACAAGGCTGGACGACTAATGAAAAAGATTGGGATGGATGGAGTTGTTTCCAATGGCGAGGATAATGGTCACAGGCTATGGGTGTTTTGGTGGCAAGGTGCTCAGGTCAGGGTAACGGACACTCATGAACAGTTTATCACCTTGGAATGCAGGGTGGGAAATGAGAAGGCAGTCCTTGTGTCTTTTGTACATGCATTATGCTCCTCTTATGAAAGACGGGTTCTCTGGAGTGCCTTGATTGACCAGGGGGTGGGAGTCTCAACCCCGTGGATTGTATGTGGTGATTTTAATGCTATTTTGAGCCCCGACGAAAAGGTGGGAGGAAGGCAAGTGTGCCCTATTTCTTTGGAGGATTTTGGCACTTTTGTAAATAATGCAGGTTTGGTGGATGGTGGTTTTCAAGGGAACGCCTTCACCTAGTCCAATAATCAGGAGGGTGGTGGGAAGATTCTGGCAAGGTTTGATCGGTTTTTGCTTAATGCTACGTGGCTGAATACCTTTAGCCACAATAAGGTGGAACATTATAATCGAGAATGCTCGGATCATGCGCCAATAATGCTGTACTCCGTGACCCAGACGACCTTTCGAGCCTCACCGTTCAAGTTTCAACAAATGTGGATTACCCATCCTGGATTCAAGGAGTGTGTTCGCCTGTGTTGGAAGGACAAGTGTACGGGTCCCCCATACAGATCCTGTACTTAAAACTGAAAGCACTGTGCATCAGGCTTAAGAGCTGAAACAAAACTATTTTTGGGAATATTCACCAAAATGCAAGAAATGCGGAAGACATGGTTGCTAAGGCTGAGATTGAAGCGGAGCAGTCACCTAGTGATGATTCTAGAAGGGAGTTGATGGATGCCAGGAAGAAACTTCATGATGTCCTGCTGCAAGAAGAGATCTTTGGAGGCAAAAATCTAGGGTGCGATGGCTCAAGGAAGGTGAGAGGAATACCATGTTCTTCCATACCGCAGTCAATGTACGTAGACGGATTGGAAGGGTGGATAAAGTCAGAGATGCAAATGGGGTGTGGGTACACGGGTCAGAGGGTGTTGCTATGGAGGCAGCTAGGTTCTTTGCTGATTTATTTTCGACTCAGGGAGTTAGAAACGATGAGTATCTCTTGGATTTTATTCCCAGAGTGGTAATAGATGAAGACAATGTGGCATTGCTGCATATCCCATCTATGGAGGAAGTGAAAAAGGCTATCTTTGCTCTCTCGAAGGATAGTGCACCGGGCCCAGATGGTTTTTCTGGCTATTTTTTCACCTCCTATTGGAAGATTATAGGTGAGGATGTTTGGAGGGCAGTGGAGGATTTTTTCTCTGGGGGATGGCTGCCAAGGGGTTACACTTCGGCGAACTTGGTGCTCATTCCAAAAAAGGAGAACCCAGAGGTAATTTTTGACTTTAGACCTATCAGTCTGAGTAATTTTGCATATAAAATAATAGCTAAAATTATTTCCTCTCGGCTGGCTGTTATTCTACCAAATATTATCTCCGAGGAACAAGGCGCATTTGTTCAAGGTAGATGTATTCATGATAATATTGCTCTGGTGCAAGAGGTGTTTTATGACATCAACAGAAACACTTGGAGAGGAAATGTGGTGCTAAAAATGGACATGGCAAAGGCGTATGATAGACCGGAGTGGGGCTTTCTCTATGCAGTCTTGGAAAGATTTGGTTTTGCAGCGAAGTGGATTGAGCTTATTAAGAAAAATGTTGAGAATTGCTGGTTTTCGGTGGTGCTTAATGGAGGACCTGCAGGTTTCTTCAAGTCGTCAAGGGGGGTGAGACAAGGTGACCCCCTATCACCAGCACTGTTTATTATGGTGGAAGAGGTGATGAATAGAGGGCTGCGGTCCTTATTTAGTGACGGTCGAGCAAAGTTTTTTCAAGTCCCAAGGGGGTGTCTAGGCATTTCACACAGCTTGTTTACGGATGACACTATCATTTTCGCAAAGGGCCTTAAAAAATCTTTGAAGCAAATTATAGGCTTTATTGGAAGATATGAAGGAGCGTTTGGGCAGCTTGTAAACAAATCAAAGAGTTGCTTCGTTGTGGGTGATAAAATGCCAGAGCACAGGTATCGCATGATAGAGGCGATTATGGGGTACCAAAGGAGAAGGCTGCCATTAACTTATCTAGGTGCACCTTTGTATGCAGGCCAACTGCATGTCAATTTCTTTGAAGATTGTTTGGCAAGAATGCGAAAGAAAATAGCAGGGTGGAAAGGTAAATTATTATCTGCAAGGGGGAGAATGATTCTTCTAAGGCATGTTCTTTCTTCAATGCCTATCCACATCATTGCTTCTTTAGACATTCCAAGGACCATTAACACAAGTTTGATAGCCTTTGCGCCAATTTTTTGTGGGGGGATTCGGAGTGGGGAAACCAACATCACTGGGTAAGTTGGGAGAAGGTGTGTCGGCCTATGGTGGAGGGTGGTCTTGGGTTAGGAGGTTGGAGGATATAGGTCATGCTCTATGGTTGAAGGGACTGTGGCGAGTACTTTCTACAGATTCCTTATGGTCAGCGTTTTTCAAAGCAAAGTTTTTGAGAAATTAACATATGGCACTGGCAACTTGTAGAGTGACAAGTACTATTACTTAGCATCGGGCTGTGGCCCAAAAGGAATTTATCCTCTCCAATGTGAGATGGCTTGTGGGTAGGGGCAAAGTTTCTTTTTGGGTGGATAATTGATCCGGTTTTGGTGCCCTGCTGGACCAGGTGGATGGAGCTCATAACCTCAACCTTGATCTACGTGTGAGGGATGTCTGGAATGGGGATGGCACCTGGGACCAAGGGGAGCTGCAAAAAATTGATACACAGAAAATACAGGATTACGTGCGGTCTAAGAAGATATTTCTTTCAGAAATAGATGACAGGTTGGTATGGACGCAGGTATTTTCTCAACGAAATCTGCCTGGAGAGCAATCGGGCAGGTGGAGGTGGAGAGGCCTTTCGCAAAATGGATTTGGCACCAGGAAATCCCAATAAAAATTGGTTTCTTTGCATGGCAGCTTTTATGTGGAAGGGTACCTACTGATGATTCAGTCATGAGGTTAGGCATTCCTTTGGCGTTGAAGTGCCTATGCTGTGGAGCGCCCAAGGTTGAATCTGCTTCTCACTGTCTAGTGTGGGGGGGACGACTTCAAAAGTCAGGGATTTCTACTCTCGGTTGATGCAAGTAGAGAATATAGGGTTGCAAGTGGTGAGGAACAAGCTATTATTTTGGAAGGGCAATGTGAGCAGGAGAAGCCTGTGTGGTGTCATTACGGGGTTAGTTCCGATGTTTGTTGTCTAGGAACTATGGAGGGAAAGGAATAACAGGAGAAATGGTGAAAAGGCCTGGTCTGCCAGAACCATTGTGGATGTGGTTAGAGGGTGGATCCATGAAATACCACTGGCTCAGCGTTTTAAACCTCCTACCCTTCAAGAGTCGTTTGTGCTACAATTTTTTGGCCTAGCACCTCAACCTCTCACAGTCAAGGCCCCTTTCCCAATCTATTGGTGTCCACCATTTGTTTCACTCAAGCTTAATATTGATGGGGTGTGTATGGGTAACCCGGGCATGGGGGGTGGGGGTGCCATTATCAGAGACGGCAAGGGGGGTGTGGTGGCGGCCTATGCCAAGTTTTACGGTGAGTGCACCAATAACTTATTAGAATTTAGGGCTCTAGTTGGTGGGCTCAATGTTTGTAGGGAGAGGGGCTTCCATAATGTGTATGTCAACTCAGACTCAACTACAGTGGTCCATTGTGTTTTAGCCAAGCAATGTAATTCATGGAGGGCTTGGTACTGGTTTCAAGAGGCTTTGAGCCTGATGCAAGAAATACAGGCAATCATGACCTTCACGTTCAGAGAAGGTAATAGGGCTACAGACTGGCTTGCGAACTACATCTGTGACAGGAAGGAAGACAGTTTGTTTGCAGGGGGCAGTGAACTCCCACGTGAGATTCAAAGGATAATCCGAGAGGATGCGCTAGGTCTCCCTGTAATAAGAACTTAAAGTGGCGGGGTTTGAGTATGTGAGAATTGAGTGCTTTCAGCTTTTATGGCAAGGGTTGGGGTAAGGCGAGAATGTCCCCCCTAGTGTATTCTATTTTCTAATCCTTTATTTTTAATAAAAGTCTAGGGGCTGCCCCGGGTCCCAGAGAATATTCGGGTTAAAAAAAAAAAAATCCATCTATGAATGATAACTTGGCATGTTTCGCCATGTTGTTGACCAATATGTCAATGTGCGGCAAGGGAAAGTCATCATTGGGACTAACTTTGTTGAGGTCTAAAAAATCCATGCACATTATTACCTTCCCGTCTTTCTTGGCTACAGGGACAATAATGGACAAATACTGAGGATATTGTGTCACTTATAGAAATCTTGCATTCCACTGCTTTATGACTTCTTCCTTGATCTTCTCACTCCATTCAAGTTGCATCCTTCTGGGCTTTTGCTTAGCTGGCGGTGCATCTGAATAAGTAGGCAGTTGGTGTTGCACTATCTCTAGATTGATGCTGGGCATATCTTCATATGACCAAGCGAACACTTCTTGGAATTCCTTCAACAGGGCTATCATTTGACCAACTTCCTCTTTGTTGAGCTAGGCACTGACTTTAACCATTCGTAGGCATTGCTTATGTCAAACCCTGCTCCTGACTGGTTGGATTCTTGATTTAAGGGCAAGAACCCCTGTCCAGGCAACCAGGATCACTGTGGAGCATCACACCACTCAATGAGATCAATGAGAATACTTTGAACAGGTTTCCCTATATACCTATCAGAAGATGGATAGCAGACCCTTGCAACTGTGCAGCTCATAGCCTGATGTATGACTTGGGTCCCAGGTAATCTCTCTCCTCCCTAAATAGTGGGACCTACCTATATGAAAAGGGTGTAAAATCTCCTATTTGGCATGTGGGGACAATACCCTGACTTAGGGTCAAACCCTGTGCAAGCCCCATTGGATTTCAGCTTGTTGGAATTCTTTGGGCGATGGCACTGGGCAATGTAGCAAGGCCTAGAGACATCGCCCAGTGACTGATTTTGAATATTTTAATGGATTTTATTTGTGGGGACCACCTAATATAAATAAGGGCACCCTCTACTGATAGAGGGAAGTCTGCGAGATCACCTCATGCCCTCAGTTCACTGTGGACCCCACCAGTATGCCCAAAATCAGTTTAAAAACTGATTTTTTTGAAAGAGGCCTTCACAGACAAACAGGCCTCAGTGAGGGCTGAGTCTATAAATAGGAGGGGTCTGAGTTCATTTAGAACCCTTAGTAAACCTGAAATCTATGGGAGAGAAGAGAGGAAAGAAAGGAGAAAAAGAAGAAGACGAAGAAGAAGAAGGAAGCAGGGAGGAAGAAGAAGGGCTGCTGCCACCACCCATCTAGGCTGGAAACCGAGCCCTCCCTGGCTCTGTGCAGGTATAAGAACACCCTCTATGCCTGCTGTTTCTATTTCCCTCTCTCATTTTCTGTGTTTATGCTTCCTGGGCAGCCCAAACTAGCTAGGGTTTGCCCAGATCTAATCTAGATCAACCATGCAGACCTTGTGCATGGAGGATCTGAGATTTTTATAGAAAAATAAAAGGCTGTTATGCTGTTTATGAGGCCAAAACCTGGTTGTGCCCACCTGCACCGCCAGTTGACCCTGTTGCCCTATGGATTGGACCGTGGACATGAGCTAGGGCTGTAGAAACCAATCCCTAGGTGGTTGCAGCCATGAAACCTTGTTTAGCATCCATTTCCAGCCTTGCATGTGGCTGAAATCAGATTCCCAAGCTTGACAAAACCCTATGATACTATTCATTGGGCTGTCTGGGCAGCCTAATGGTGGATCTGATGGAGGATCCAATTGGACCAATAGGTGGGCCATCTCAGGGGCTACCAAACCCCCCTGACATGCAGAGGATCAAGATTAAGCTCAGCCCATAAGGCCCCACCTTGGAAACTCAGCCCATATCGATTCTACAGCCACTGGGCGATGCAGACATCGCCTAGAGCCAACGCCCAGTGAAGGGAAATTGGCTAGATTGATGGACAGACTTGGGGGATCTCACCCTTTGACCCCTGGACATTGTGGGAAGGCTGGAAAATTACCAAAAAAAGCCCTTCCTCACATCTATCCTTAATTGGAGATGCTTTGGTACCCTAGTGGGCCCCGAAGGTGGAAGAAACCCTATTGTGCTTGGTCCTACAACACAGACAAGCTGTGGACAACACTGTGGACCTGATCTGACCTAGGGTCAGGTACAACCATTGAAATGACCATTTTACCCTTTGAGCCACTGACATTGGTTGATGCACCGGGACATGACCTAAGGCTCAGTGTAAGGCCAGTGATTCCAAGTGAGAACTAACTGAACCCCGGGTCAACCCAGTAAGTTTAGGATAACCCTAGGACTTCTAGTGATAGACTGACAACTTAACATAATAACTTTTGATTTACATCTAGGAATTTGATGAGCACATTTATGTGTGAAATCTTAGGGCATAAAGCATACATTTTACCATATTGGAGCGGAGTTACTTGGTGCTTTCTTATGCTTTTCGTGTTTTAGGTGAATTCTTGTGAAAATGGAGGAGATGATGCTAAGAAAATGTTTTTAAGGTGTTTAAAGGTGTTAATGGCTTGGATGCTTAGCCCATCGAGTCAGCCGTAACGGTTTAAACGGCACATGATTCCGAGTTGGAAGCGAAGTAGTTACGGCTTCCGTTAAACGGCACGAAAATGGTCTATAGGGGTTTATTTGTAATTATTGACAGTCGGCTGGGGACAAAGTGAAGCGAAAGTTCAGATTGCAGGGGCCTTAACAGAATTATTAGAAGTTACATTTCTGTACCCGAAAGATTCCATTTGGAGGGCTCTGACAGTCCAACTTCAACAGATCTTGGGCTCGAACTCCAAATTGGATGAAATTTGGGTCTATTTTGGGTGATTTTCGCAAGGACACAATGGTGAGGCCTATAAGTACCCCATGCTCCACGTTTTCTGAAGGACAGAATGGGTATTTTATTTATTCTCAGGAATCCTGCAGTAATCACCCTCTCTCTCTCTCTCCTTCAACTTCTCAAGGACACTTCTGGAATTCTACTTAGGATAGACTTATTTTTGAAAGATATTCTCACCTATGGAAAGTTGAAAATCAAAGATGCTTTGATTTTATCGCTTTGTTAAGATATCTACAAAAAAGTGAAGCACTTTGTTAGAATCTTAAGTTTACTTTTCTGGGGTAAATAGGTCTATAAACAATCTTCCTCTTCTTCTTTCTTCTATTTTTTTCTTTTTCTGTGATTCAAGGTATTGCAAAGAGGAAGGAGAAGAGAATATTCTCTCTTTCTTAGGGAATATTTCTCCTACACTTCCCTCTTCTCCCTTCTCTTCTCTCTTCCCCATACAATCACCTCCTTGCCCTTTGGGTTGTAAGAAGTTAGTTTTTTAGTTCGGGCTTTTAGTTAGTTTCTAGTTCAATTTTAATTCAGTTTTTAGTGTAATTTTTATTTCATTCACTTAGTGAAATTTTTCTTCTTTTTTCTTATTTGTGGCTTAAGTTCTTAGTTTTGAATTCAAGTTCTTAGTTTTGATTTCATAAGTCTAGTTTAATGGTTGTAATAGTTTTAGTTTAAAGCTTCCTTCTAAGTTCCTATGTTGATGACAAGACATGGAGATTTAGAAAGAGGAAGCCATGGTGAAGTTTATTCCAGTATCTAAGCACATCAAGGTATCTCCATTCTCAAACCCTTAATCTCATTCTCCCGTTTCCTCTATCTCTCTCTATCTTCTTCTTCTTCTCCCTCTATTTCTTTTATTTTTATATGGTTGTGGTATGTGGATGCACTTTTATTCTTTTTTTTTTATGTGATTATGAAATGTGGAAATGTGTTTTTGTTATTCCTTTCAATTCGCTTTAGTTTGATAGGTTAGATGCTCCACGTGTTAGGACGGCCAATTTAATCCTTAATTTTGTTAGATGCTTTTGAGTTAGGATGCATTAATTTTCATTAATTTAATTAGTTTAATTTAACACTTTAATTTGGTTCACTTTGCATTACTTTTAAGTTAGTTAAATAGAGTGGCATATATCTCCTCGTGTTCGACCTCGTAGCTACGATTGACCCGTACGCTATGTATTATTTTAACTCAACATGCACTGATCCGCGCTCGAGGGCAACTATTAGACTGTTGTGGGAACTGAGTTTGCAACTGAGGTCTTAGAACCCAACTCAGGTGAGTGAATAATTCTATCATATGTGTAAATGTAATCAGATCATGATGATTGATTAATGTTAGACTAAGAATCCCCCCCCCCCCCTGTCTATTGATCAACACTGTGAATTCTTCTATGATGATTGTGAATGTTAGACTAGATGCCGCAGTCGGCTTGGAAATGAGGCCCATGGTAGCCCGTAGTATGGGATGCGGTTGACACCACCTAACTCATATGATGCCATATAGACATGGGGCTAGAGTTTCATTACCCGTGCTATGCACCCTTGCCAATAGGGGTTAAGGTGTTGGATTCCTGTGGGGGCGACCATCAGAAAATGAGAAAAGAGAAAAAAAAATGAATAGAACACCGGAATGGTGCATGAATGAAAGAACACCGCAATGGTGATATTGAGCTATATGCCGGGCTATATGCCAGAAAAGAAATGGATTGTCCCACGGGTTAATCACAGAGGGCTGGTCGGGCTGACCTTGGTGACTGGTGCGGGAGCTGACTGGTCCTCTCCGATAACTCAATGGGTGTATTGCAGGAAGGGGTTAGAAGCCCGCACCAGGGATACATGTATTGGGGATTGTAGTAGCACTAAAATGACTTAGTTGTATTGTTAGGTGGCTAATAAATAATCTGAACTTGCACATCATGTAGGATCATATGAACTGTGAATTGTGATTGCATATGCATGCATGATTGATGTTATTTTCTCACGAGCTCAGTGGGGCTCACACTCTATTGTACAATGTTTTTCTTAGATGATTTTACAGGTAGATGCCGCTGTGGCATGACGGACTATCTCAAGGAGGAGAGTCCTGGTTGTTACGACGATGTTGGTGTGGACCCCGACGGAGGTCATACTGATTCTGCGCATATTTTTGGTGGTTGTTGATGAAGACCATTGAAGTGTGTTCGTGACAGCTTTTTAGCTGGGGGACTCCTTTTGGGTTATCTGGAGTTATCCCTGTTCTGATTTGGTTGTTGTAGTTTTTACCTTTTTCTTTTTGGGGTTGAGTATGCTCGCCCTGTACATGTTTTTGTATGTAGTACTGTACTTATCAGCTTTGTTTCTTTGCTTTCTTTATGTGTAGGTTGATGGAAAATGTAAAACTTTTATATGTATATATTATCACTGTTTCCCCGTATCGCTATGCTTCCTTTTGATTATCAAATTGTAGTTATCTGCGACACTCTGATCTTACGTATGGTAAAGAGATGGTTGTGGTTCCATGATCGTAAGCACTGCTTATAGATCCGTGGGATTTGGCAGATTGCCGTTATGTAATTTGGGTCACTTACCCAATCCTCCTAGGGGGTGGTTTGGGGTGTGACAGTTTAGTTCCCAAATTTATAGGGTATACGTCCTCTCGGATATGTTGGGCCTTTCTTTGCTTTAATTGCTTTATTAGATGGTGATGTTTGAGGATATCCTCGGCATCAGAAGAAGAATCAAAAGAGGAATCAGATGAAGAGGAGATATACTTGGAATGAGGGATTTCATTCTTGATGGGAGAAGGAATACAAGCAGACTCAACATATTGGAAGGTACTACCTTCCTTGATTACAACAGACTCATTGACAGACGGGACTAACTTGGAGCTGACCACTCCTTGAGACTCTGTCTTACTAAACCTTTCAGAGACACTAATCCAGTTCACAGTTGGCTCCTGGATAGGGTGAATTAACAGATAAGGTTTTGGCCCCTCTTCATCCCCTGCAGAGATCATAGCTATTTCAAACAATCCTCTGATGTTTAATTCTTCTTCAGCAGCTTTTAGTTTCATCTGCTCTATGTTGAGGGTGATCCGGTCGACATCATCTTGAAAGAAGATTTGAAACCCACAACCCCCCCCCCCCCCCCCCCCCCCCCCCCCCCCCGCCCCCCCCCCCCCCCCCCCCCCCCCCCCCCCCCCCCCCCCCCCCCCCCCCCCCCCCCCCCCCCCCCCCCCCCCCCCCCCCCCCCCCCCCCCCCCCCCCCCCCCCCCCCCCCCCCCCCCCCCCCCCCCCCCCCCCCCCCCCCCCCCCCCCCCCCCCCCCCCCCCCCCCCCCCCCCCCCCCCCCCCCCCCCCCCCCACCCCCAGGCCCCTGTTGTCATGATCGAACCAAGGTTTAATGTTCCCACAGTAAGGGAAGCTGTCACCTTCTTTGACAAAATATCTGTTCAAGGTCTTGAAATATGGAGATGGTTTCTTTATCTCAGTAACACTGACATTCTTACACTCTTGATTCATTTGCTTAGGATAATTTTTCTTCTTTGACACCTTGTATCCCAGCCCTCGATAGTTGCTATAGGTTAAAAATTCAAGGAATTGTGGGATCCCTTGTTGGTCCTTCCTTATCCGAGCCCTGGAAAATATTTCATATTGTTCATCATCTTCAGAATTGTCCCACTCCATATGGACGGGTAACTGGATGGAATTATTTCCTTCATTTCTGAGGCCATTATACTGATTGCTCCAATCTCAAATCCTCCCAGCTGGATATCTACCAAGGCTTCCCCACCTTCTTTAATGCTTGCCAAGGTATGGACTTTTTCTGGGTCACCAAAAATAATGATCATTTTTCCTTCATAGATAAATTCCATTTTCTGAAGTAGGCTCGAAGCTATTACTCCTATAGAATGCAGCCAAGGCCGTCCTAGCAGCATATTGAACATTGCTTGTATATCAATCACTTGACACTCCACAGTGAATAGAGCAGGTCCAACTCGGATGTCGATGGTCAAAATACCCCGAACCTTCCTTCTTGCATTATCATATGCTAGGATCGTGCGAGTAGAGAGCTTCATCAGGTAGATCCAACCCTATACAACTTGTAGCTTTAAGAGGTATGACATTGAGATTCGACCCGTTGTCAATCAAAACTTGAGGGACTCGATTTCCATTGTACTCTCTTTGTAATATGCGAGCTCGATTATGGTCCTTTCCTCTAGGCGGGAGGTCATCTTCGAGAAGGAGAGAAATTGCATGTCGTAGGTGGCCTCTACAATGTGTGAGAGTTCTTTTAGACCCATTTCTATTGAGTGCCATGAAGTGTTCGCACACCATGTTTATAACAGACTCAACATATTGGAAGTGTTCCTTGGATTGTGCCATGAAGTGTTCGCACACCATGTTTGGGAAGTGTGATATAGCCTTATATAAGATGTCATGAGTCGTGGACATTAGCTCAAGGATGTCTTGCACTCAGTAGAAGATGCTCATATTCCACTTGTCAAAGTCCTCCCCTTTGACAAATCATGCCCTTCTCTGATTTTCTGGAGATCTTACTCCCTTATCCTTCCTTTATCTTCTTGAGGGATAGGCAAAATGAGGTCTATCTGCTCTCCTTCATCATCATCAATTCCAATGCTATTTACCCACTATAGAGTTTCAATGGAGAACTCATCTTCAGACTATGACTCGAAGTCTTCTTCTTCACTATTGTTGGTCCCTCCTCCCAACTAGATAAGGAAAGTGTCTCCAGATAGAGTTTCACCAATGGCTAGTGTCGATACAGCTTGGATCAGGCTTGGTATGACCTCTTCAATAGTTCTTACGCTATCTACAGACCACCCTTCCTCAATAGGTTGAATTTGAACCGTGAAATATTCTTCACCTTCTGAATTTTCCACATATGCCATATAACTGATCTCATAATCGGTCTTAGTTGTGCATTGGGTCTGAGACTTTCGAGTCCATTCTCTAGGTATTCAAGTTTCAACATCTGATGGTTAGAGGCTAGACCTTTCCCTTGGTTGCAATGTTGTCCGCCTTCTCTGAACTTTCCGTCGTAATTTTTTTTTGCACAATAAGCGCATACCATCATTCTTCTCACTCTCCTTTTTCAAGCGTAACGGCTTCGACCACAGAACGGTGTTGGTTGACTTTTGATCATCTCTTCTTTGTATATTTCCTTTAGAAAGTTGCTGATATTGGTTCTTGCTTCTGTTGGGAGATCCATTTGCCACATGAGGTGCACTTTGTCTCTCCATACCATACTCAATTCCCTCAAAGGTGCTTTTACGGGGCGGATTAGAGTGGTTGGGTCCAAACCCGTTATCCCTTCTTCCAAAGCATTCACAGATCTCATGGACGATCTTGGGGAGTCAAATTCATCTTCATCAAGCGACCCATTCAAGGTGGCAAATGTTTCTAGTATCTTACACCGCTGGGGGTATGGATACTCATGATACACTCCATGTAGATTCTCTAGGATTATCCCGACTTGCTCTTCCTCTGTTAGATGAGGATGTATCCTTTCAGTTTCTTCATGGAACCTTTTGATGAAGTTGGAGAATCTTTCATTCGGCTCTTGCCTTAGTGCCTCCAATTCTTTTCTTTCCCTCTTGCTCATCTCAGTTCGGGCTGCTAGGATTGCCCTATAGATTCGAGCATCCATCAACTTCTTCACAGGCTGAATCAATGCTGTCTGATCTCTCAAGGGATCTTCTTCTTATAACATATTCACCCCATGATTTACCAGAGGGTTTGTGGTCACGTTGGGCTGTTGACCCGTCTTCAATTCAATTTTTCCTGAACCTATCAGATCTTGGATTGCATGCTTGAGGTGTATGTATTTGTCTGTCTGACGACCCTTCTGATTATGACAGTAATAGTACCCACTCTGGCATGTATCCTGGAGGTGGATTGGCTATATTCACTGGCCGCAGTGGTACAACGTCCATCATACCTTCCTTCTTAAGTTTGAAGAAGAGGCCAGTGGGTGTCATACTGCCAAAGGTAAACTGTCTGAGAGGGGTTGACTGCTTAGCCTGGATTACCAAAGGATGAGCAACTGTTGATGAAATTTTCTTCTCAGTGTACTAAACATAGTAACTTCATTTACTTCAGGGCCTTTCCCTCTTCCTCCTTTGTTGTTATTACCAGAATAAGATCCAAAGGCTTCCTTGGTTGAAGTCTGGGCCTGCTTCCTTTTGAATAATTTGTCCTCAATGCGCTTTCCTATGGCTATGAGTGCTTCAAAGGTTTTGATGTGCTGATAGTAGAGGCGATCATGATATTCTCCATGCAGGTTTTCAAATATGATTTCAACCTGTTCTGATTCATTCAGGCGATTCCACATCTTGGATGCCTTTTCACAGAATCTTATGATGAAGTTAGAAAATCCCTCATCGGCTCCTTGCCTCAAGGTTTCCAACTTGTGCTGAGTAATGTCCACTTCAGTGTTGTAGGAGTACTATTTGGTGAATGCCTTTACAATTGCTGACCATGTTTGAGTTTGAATTTGATCCAATTGGGTTAGCCACCTCAGAGCTGATCCTTCAATGAGTAAAGGAAGCTTGACCCATTTGATTTTCTATGAGATTCCACGACTTGGCCACTATAATGAAAATCTCCAAGTGAGCTCGGGGATCTCCTATTCCATCGTACATGTCAAGATTCCATTTAAAATTTTTAAATTCTTTCTCCGGCGAAGCAAACCATGTGTTCTCCTGGTTTCTCAACAACCTTTCCTTTCATTGCCATTTCGAGCTTCTCAACTTTTTCCCTCATCTGCTTCTCCTTTTCCGCTTTTGGTGGGTCCTGGGGAGTATTGATGGCTATATCCTCTTCTTTTATCATGATCCTGGATTGTGCCCTAGACATCGTTAGGGTCACCCTTGGCTCCCTGGGGGTTAGCACATTATCTGCTTGAGATTGACTTTGTATCGATTGGACCAACTATGTAACTAGCTGCTTCATCTTTGTCATTTCCTTCCGCATGCTAACCATTTCCTAACTCAAGGCTTCCTTTGAAGAATTGGCCTTTGGCAGATCCATGGGGCTCGTAATAGGGAGTGACCTTGTTGGACTTTGTGTCAGGGGACTAGAAGTTAAGGCAAGTGAACCGGAATTTTCAACAAGCTCAGAAGGTGGAGTCTGGTGGATATCGGCCCGGTTCAATCGGCCGTTGTGACAGTTCCACATGGGTAACGGGGATTTTCTTTGTTGCAAAATTGTGCCTTAAAAAGGTAAAAGGGGATAAATTTAGGACTCAAATGGGGAGTTTCATTTTTTTTTTTATCTTATGTTAATATTTTATATATATTTTTGTTTCCAAGCAAATATATACAAACAAAGTGACAATTTGCTTTTACTCTCTCGATTCTATTTTATTCGGGCATACAATGGTAAGGTTTGCATCAACATTCAAGACTGCTCGAGAATAACCCTTATCATCTTGTGATATGATGCAAGCTTGCCATAGATCCTTCATCTTTTAATAGTTGTCAGAGATGAAATTTGAATTATCATAAGGAGATCTAACCGAGGACCTCTCAATGATCTACCTTTTTCCTAATACAGAACACTACTCATCAAAATTCTACCATTGTCACATTATTTAGATAGTGTATCTTTCTCCGAGGGACAATCGAGGCTGATACACTGATCCAAGTGGATATACGACATATATAAAGGGACATTCGAAGGACATTCGAGGGGCAAATAGAATTCTTCCCATGATTGGCATTCTACATTAAGAGAAGGTATATTGCAGAGCCTTCCAATTTCGGCCTCAAAAAGCTACGAGGTTAGTTTGTGGCATATCCTAGTCGTATATGGTCTAATTTCCTACATGATGCATACAATAGGTAGGCTGATAGGATAGAACAAAGTCACCCTTGACAGGACCGATATACCTATCGCTCGTGATATTGAATTGCGGGTATGTGGTTCTTTTGATATACCTGGGGAATAGATCACGCGATCTCAGAGTAATCAATCTAGTGCCCTTTTTGAGTATCCCATGGCACACTAGTGAATACCCTTGTCAATAATTCTAAACCTGTACAGTAAATATCAAGGGCTATCGCGTCGACCACGAATTACCCATGACTACACATGAGGTTCAACGACTAACCATGAGGCTGTGTGTTCCCATAAAGTGTTATGTGTGCATGATAGTGGTGCAAGAAGCGGGAATCATCTGATCTCAGAGTACTTAGTATGATGTGCCCTACCTCCCCAAGGGTAGAGGCACAACAGGGAGTACCCTTGTCGTTTGATTTTATTTCGAACACGATGCATGATGTAATAGTACAACAAAAGGGATTAGCCAAACATGTCTCAACCAAATAATATAGAAGGGAGAAAAGTCTTATGTTCAACGGTAGCATCTAGTATTGAAAGTGTGACCATCATATATCCCCAGCGGAGTCACCACTGTGAGGATCCATCCCTTTTGGTGCATCGTGCAGAGGGGGGTCTTCTTATGCTCCTCAGTTGAAGAGAGAGAAGGAATGCGTTTTCTCAAAAGGTCATGATTATCAGGGGGATGGGGGTCATATAATAACTATGAAATGGAGTCGCCACCTAGGATGACGGCCTAGGACCCATTGGTGTAGCCCTGGAAGGGCTTCGAGACTTCGATTGGTCTGGTCAGAGATTCGGGGTAAGTGGTCAGGTTACGAGAGTGGGAAGATGTTAGGCACCCCCACCTTGCCCAGGTACACCGGTCTTTCTGCTAGATGTTGGTTTTCGAATATTCTCCCTTTATGAATGTCCTATACCCACATGTAGGGCTAAATAATGATGCATAAGCTATTTAATTAAATTAAACTATGTTACACTAACTACTGTATACTACACTAGAATATTTGAAAGGACTACATTATGCTGGAATTAAAAGTTAACGGAGGAAATGTATATCTGTATGCTTTAAACAAATGCAATTATGCAAGATGGACAGCGTCCCTCAGCTTAGGGGGAGGCAAACGATTGGATTTGTCCTTTTGTCGGAAAGAGTAACGGTTGGCGACTGTCAGATCTTAGGATCTCAAACAGAATAACGGCGTTTCAAGGTTTTGGAAACAAGTGGCTCAAATGCCGGGCAGAGTGGTTACACCATAGGAAGTTTCCTAGATTTGGGTGAAAGGGGTTAGAGAAGCCAGACTCAGATAGCTTAGACTTCGGATAGGGGAACGAGACTCGAAGGCTCGAAATCGGACTGGGGCACGACCCTAGAACAAGGAAACAAGGGAAAAACTGGAGCTCTGGGGGTGCCCCCTCTCCCACAAGCTTCAAATATGCAAATGAGGGGGTGAGGGGGGCTATTTATAGGCAAAATTGGTCCCTACGGTGCCACAAAAATCGTGCAGGGCCACACGGAGGGGCCGCGAAAAGTGGAAAAAATCAGAAAAGTTGAATCTGGGCACCTGCGGAGCCGCACAGCAACGCCATGCAGGCCGCAGGGCTGTGTGGCAGGGCTACCTGGCAGGGCCGTGCAGTCCGTGAAACTGCGTGGCAGGGCTGCCTGGAGGGGCTATGGCCGTGGCCGCCGTATTGCCTTGCGGGGCTGCGTAGGACGCATTGGGTTATGCCTTTGCTACAGGGCTGCCATACGTACGAGTACGCCTTACAGGATGAATGGGGGTGTTTGCAGTGTTTGAAAAGTTGGGTTTTCAGGGATATTTCCTGTCGTCTGTGTCCGATTATTGTCATCGCTGGGGGTGACAAAATTCAGCCTCTACAGCAATCGTCAAAAGGTCATCCATCACCATGCTCCTCAGTCACAACCTCAAGGTCCTCGCTACCAATATCATCATACTCTGAGGTTTGAACCTCAGTCCAGCCAAGTATGCATCACTTGCAACAACGTTTAAAAGAGTGTGCACAAAGGGGGTTAACTCCACTGAGCCAGTGAAGGGATGAGGAATTCACAAACAGACATAAATCACAAATAGTCCATGGTGCATGTAATTATTATCAAGTTTCTACCTCTAAGTCAAGGGTATATGCTATTGCAATAACTCGGGAGATACTATGGGCCATTCCTTTCTCGCCTTGGGGTCCACGCTGACCGTAGCCTCATACCACCCAGAGGCAGACCCTGATAACCATTACTACCCCTGGCCTGGCCTCTCAAATTCTCCACAGGCGGCAGGTGCTCTGGCTACCCAACACCTAAACCCCTGTTGGTATGGATCATAGCATAGGGAACCAATCCTAACCACAAATATACTACATGAATTATCGTGTCGAGAGGTATTCTGGGTATATAAACGTCCCATTCCATCGAACACCCGGGTACCAGCACAACACGACGCATACAGGCAACAATGACATGCAAGTTATAAGTTCACATAGTTCTGGGGTTCCGGCACCAGTACATCCCGATACCGTAACCCGACACAATCCACATCATCAATATCATCGTTATCATATAAGAAGAATGTATAATATGCAATAATGCTTAAATGATAATGCAATCATCATATATGTATGTATTAAGATGTGATGCTAATCTTGTTATGCTTTGTACAATTGCTCAGTTTCCAAGTGCTCTAGACATGACTCGACGGACCATAATTGGGCCAGAGCGCATGGTATATAGCAGTGAGAGGGACTTGAATGACCAAGACTACGAGGCCCAAGAGTTGGACCACAGATTTCGGGAGATCTAGAGATCTGATTGAGGTCCAACAAGTCTCAAACTTCTTGTTCCATTTCATTTTATACCATAACAGGGAGTAGTTTAACAATTATTGCAAGTAAAGATTTCTGTGTCTTCTTTACATTTTGTTTGCCACATACGTTACATCGGCATAGTAAAGTGGCCGGTGAAGGTGGGACTGGGAGGAGGGCAGCTGTAAAGGGATATTGTTATTGATAATATTTGCAAATCCAAATATATTAAAGGGCATACGATGATTTAGTTTCGTAACCCAGCAGTTACATTGTTTTATCATTAGATTACCTGACTCCACCTCCCACCGGAAAGGAATATGGTGGTTGGTGGAGGGTTGGCTGTTATAATGATGTTTTATATACCAGAATAAGAAACGGAAACACAGGAGCTATCTTGCAAATTTTTCTGCTGATTACTGATTACCTACCAGGAAGAAATTATAACACAATAACAATAATAATAATAATAATTATTGCTTGCTGTTTGCCCCAATATTTTCAACAAAATTTTCTGCTCATTAGTGATTACCTAACAGAAAAGAGTGAAAAAAAAAAATGCTTATTGTTTGCCCCAATATGTGGTTCACGTGTGCTGCCTCCTATGGTTTCTGTGACATCATCAGTATAAAAACTATTCCATTAATCCCAATATATAATGGTAAATACTAGGAATGAAAAAGGACATCGTATGCAACTGAGGTTAAAGTTAAACTGGCATTCTCTCTCTCTCTCTCTCTAACTGGACGTGTAGTCCCTCCACCAGCATAGTAGACAATGAAAGTGCACAGTCATTGGTTTGGATGCGATTTTTAATTTCACAGGTGTAAATGGTCTTTTCACATTCAAAGGCATTGGTTTGTATCTAGGTGCAGAAACCACGGTAATCATACTAGTTAGCATATATATATATAAGACTGATGTTCTTTGTGCCGCAGTTCAGTCTGTGCCCAGTCATATGGGTTGGATATTCTTGTCATTCAAGGGGTAGGGTGGTCATTTTAGCCCACCCTCATGTGTCTGGCGTAGCTTGTGCCCCTAGCATAAAGAACATTTGGCTATATAAAGAAAAGTTCTAGCACCACACCCACACACATTGGGGGCGAAAATGATTGCCCTGTCCCAAGAATGATGGACTTTCTAAGCCTAATGTGCTAGCATGCGCTCTCATTGACTGCCACACATGTGTGGCCCTTGAACTCCCAAGCAGAGAAAGATAGTATATCCCTGTTAATGTAGACGCGTCTATCTGATATGACTGAAACACGTGGTATCACATGACTGGAGCCTTTGGGAGTGAAGCACGTGGTATCACATGTTCTTCGAGGATGTGTCTCAAGATGGACCCTACTGCCATTACATACTTACATCCCCAATAAAAGACGTTCTGATCCATACCCTCTTCCTCATAAGGCGTGTTTGGAAACTTCCACCTGCTCACAGCCTCACATAGCTTGACCGTCATAAGCGGCAACGGTTATGATCACACGTGCGTCTTAGGTGTTCGATATTTGGTACCACAGAAGAAGTTCGACAGGGTAGTCCCTGATAGATGGCTTCAGGAGGAGAAATTCCACCTCTTACGCTTGCATTTATGGATCTGGCTATAGAACAGGCAAAACTAGCCTTGAACAGCCTTGAAGTACCAGTGGGTTGTGTTATTGTTGAGGATGGAGAAGTCATCGCTTCAGGAAGAAACCGTAGTACTGAAACGAGAAATGCTACCAGACATGCAGAGATGGAAGCCATCGATGATGTTCTTCAACGGTGGCAAACTCTTGGACTTTCGAAATCAGAAGTTACCAAAAAGTTTTCAAGATGCGACCTTTACGTTACATGTGAACCATGTATAATGTGCGCAACAGGGTTATCAATACTTGGAATCAAAGCAGTTTATTATGGTTGCTCTAATGATACATTCGGTGGTTGTGGATCAATCTTGTCATTACATTCAAATAGCTCATCAGACGAGTTCTTCAGCAGTGGATCTCCACAGGGTAAGTTTAAATGTAGTGGAGGAGTTATGGCATCAGAAGCCATTTCTCTTTTACGAAGCTTCTATCAAATTGGGAATCCCAATGCTCCGAAACCTCATCGACCAGTTCAACCATTAGAGAGAACTTAGGCTGTTTCCAATAAATAATTTATTCAATTCAATGTCATTTTATTTTGCTATGTTAATCTCATTGAATCCACTCTACATTACAAACTGGGTACTCATCGTTTTTAATCTCCTCTCCTAACAATGAATTTTATGATTATTCAACAATATAATGTCAAAAATTATGTTGACAACATAAATAAAGAAACAAACCCCCCCCCACCCCAAATAAAATAAAATAAAATAAAATAAAAGACTCACTGGCCTTCTACATCTGCTTCCGGCCCTTTCTCAGTTGAAAAGGTTTTGATAACTTAATTTGATGCTTGTAAAAATTGCTATATTCTCCTTATTCAGATTTTCCCCAGTATATGTTCCGTCTCATTTACTGGAGATAATGTAGTATTGCTGACAATTGACGGGCTTGTTTACCAGTTCTGTACCTGTGGATTGAATCTATGCTTGCATAACATTGCAAGGATATAGCATCTATTTGCTGTCATGTCAGCCTGCATCAAGAATAGGAGCAATGTTGATATATAGATTAGCTAATTTCACCCTAAACAAAATAACTTGAAGCAGTCAAATTTACATCAACTTGGTTCAAACACCAAAGATTTCTAGTCCCCGTAGTTTTACACAAGTTTGAGGTATGCTCAACAAAAGTCTTGATGAGGTATCTAGGAAACCACATTTTGTTTGAATGGATTCATGAGTTCCAACAACATTTTCAGGTCGTTCCCCCGTTTATATTCGATCCACCTTGACTTGAGTACTTGACAGGTTCCACTGTTTGAACATGTGAGTATGTGACACTCAATTATATTAATAGTCCCCCACCCCCAAGCACACGCACCAAAGGTCTGGATCCTCTGCTGCCGCCTGCCCGCGTCGGCGTGCAACTTCACATAGCAAGAACAAAATGACCATCCTATTCACTGCCGGAGTACCATGTGGGGTCCATGCCCTGCTGTGTGAGGCTGCACGCCAGCCACACGGACAGACGACAGCAGAGTATCCAAATGTCACATGAAAACAGGTCGTTCACGCCCCTGTTCCTCACTGTGGATTCACACCCACTCCTTTTATTCTGTTGTTACTGTTTTTTGATATTCTGGTTCTACTTTGCCGAGAGGTTTTAATCAATAAATTTATTTTCCACCAAAAAAAAAAAAAAACACAACGGTGACTGTATATGAAATCATCCCCATGGTCATCCTACTTTACAGAGGTACATATGGTCTTGGAAATGGTTTCGGTACATTGAAATTGATGTTTAATTGCCTACCGTAAAAGTGAGAGATGCTACATAAACTCTAAAAAAATGGACGATCCCTTGGTTTTGGAGGTCAGGTAACTATAAATGAAGGGTCAAGACTCGAGAACAATATCATATGGGAGTAATCTAATAAACCCAATAGACTCCAAGATACTTGTACAAAATTAGATATTTCCTCTTTGTTTTTTTAGGGAGGAGGGTGGGGGGGGGGGGGGGAGAAGAGGTTTTGTGCATGGTTGTGTATAGTGCATGATCATGCATACAGCCGCGGATGAGGATCGGGGGTGCACCGTAAACATTCATCGCTTTTTCAAGGGTTGCGTGCATGATCGTGTATAAAATCTTTTTCCTTTTTCTTTTTCTAATTTTGGAGAACTTAATCTAACCAATTTCATTGAAAAAATTATGTTTTTCTTTTTTTATTATTAGTTAAATAAAAGAAATTATATATTTCATGGTTTGAGTATCATTGATAAAGAAAATTTTCTTTTTCCTCTGCTGAACATAAAAAATCAGACCATTAAGAGAATAAACTTAAAAGGTCCGTTTTGTGTAACCACAGTTGGTTACACCAACTTTCTTATCATACCGAATTTATTCTCTTTCATACGAGAAGGGACAATGGTTAGTAATACAAAAATTCATGTACCACACAATCATGGCTACCCTTTGTTGTATATGATACATATCACATGGTGAGTCTGGTGTCAATATCAGATGGTGAGCCTGGTGTCAGTCTCAGATTGTTGTAACCCATGCATAGTTAGATAGAGAAGATTCCATTTATAAAAGCTCTTTCCAAAAAAAAAAAAAAGAAGTCTAAAGGGTATATTGTAGTTAGCTCAAAGAAGACAAGGCTGATTACGAGAGAGAGAAAGAGTGGCAGATCCGATTTATCAAAATTAAGTTGTGTAAAAGAATTGAATGGCTCACCTTGAGAGTTCCTCCCTCTTAAGATTAGGAAACATGAGATGATCGCCACTAACACTTCAGTTCCCTCTCTGGATCTGTCCCGCTCCTGGCTTGGCTATTCCAGAAGTTATAGGGGCTTCTTCAAGCCCAGATTAAAAATGTTGTGAAGAAGATAAGGAGAGCTGACAAAGATATCGCCTGTATGATCGAACAGGGAAACACTAGTTGAGTATGAGTAGGAAATTAAACAACCCGAGATGCCAATTCCTAATGTTTAAGAGCTTGTTTACATGTACTCTGTTTCTTACCGTAAGACAAGAAGCTGAAGCAAAAATCATAGTAGGACCATAAGCCCCTGCCCCTGCCCCTGCCTGTAAACCGATATTATAAACTGCAGTACCATTCGGATAGTACAACCCATAGTTTCTCTCCGAGGTCGGCCCAGGTTTAAGATTCTCATTAAAGAGTGCAAAAACATAGACATCGATCGGAGTTGAAGGTCTCATTGGAGTTCCTTGCTTCTCTTCTATCCTCTGCAACAAATTCCCATTATAAAGCCCTGCATTCTCTGGGGTTGCTCCAGGTTCATTAGAGTCCCCTTGAGATGGCCAACCTGTCTCAGAAATTTTAACTTCAATATCAGTATGACCCATCGCTTTCATTGCCGAATAAACAGCATCAATTTGAGCATACAACATGTTATCGTAGTTCAGATTCGTATTTGGATCAATAGTCCCTGAGTTTGCCTCAAAAAGAACATAATCTAATGAAATCCCACTTGGGTCAGCTTTATAGGCAAAATAAGGATAAGCATTTATAAGGAAAGGAGAATTAATCTGAGAATGAAAATTGAGAATGGGTTGGAAGTATTGTGCAAGATCTTGCCGGAATCTCCCGGCAGAAGGGGGAAAAGAGCTTGCTAGAATAGCGAGTGAGTGTGCAGAGGAGACATTCACTTGATCACTTATTCCAAGGGAAACAAGACCATTGTAGATGTTCTGCATAGCCGGGAGGAGATAAGACATTAATTGGGTGTCGTTACCAGCAAAAACTTCATTTCCAACGGTGATGGAGGTGATCTTGGTCTGCGGAACATAGGGCTGGACATGTTGTTGCAACCAGGCCTTAGCTTGGTTGGGGTCATTCATGGTTTGAAGATACTCATTTCCTACTGTTACGATGAACTCGACATTAGAATTGGAGAAGGCCTGTAGGACATTTGGATCTGCATCGTAAAGTTTTACTCTGTTAACGTTGATAGATTCAAGGAGGACGGCAACTCGCGTAGGAGATGGGAGATTGTTGGCAATCTGGCCATAGTTGATCCCAACTGAAGCGCTGAAGATCTGGATAACTAAACCTGAAAATGTAAAATGAGGATAAAAATTCAGAAAGAGTATCTGCAAAAAATTGAATTTCATTGCGTACATGAGGAAAAACCTAGCTCTAAAATTGTTTAATAATATGAATTTTCTGACATATTTGAATGACTAAATTAATTAGTTCACACAAAAGTTTGTTAGAAATTTCAGTCTAGAAAAGAAAAAATCATAAGCTCCAGTAAAAAATAAATTATGAACGGATTATATCAGAACCAATTTACTTAAATTGACACCAAATCTGATTCAGATGTACGATTTTTACCACCTTCTCTAGATTGTTAGGAAAGCAGAATTTCGAGATGTTGAAGAGGAAGAAAAATTGAGATGAGAATTGCAAATTCTCCTGCTCCAGAGTTTCAGAGTTCTATTAATGGTATTTTCCAAAGAATTTGTACTTTCTCGTTCGTCACGTATATCATAGCTCATTGAGAATCAGAGAAAAATTTTACATCCTATTTGCATTACCGGAGTAAGCAGAAAGAAAGAGCAGGAGAATGCCTCATCAATAACCAACCTCAGAGAATCGCAGAATAGAGACTATGAAGTTCAGATAAAACTTAAGAATTAAAACTCAGAACTAATCTGTACGGAGTTTTTCAACATTTTCACCTCTCTTCAGTGAAATCTCAATGAAACGGTTAAAAGGAACGAACAATAGACAATTTCTTATAAGAACAATTTCAGTACTTAATTTGCAGAGGGAAAGAAGAAAACGAAGTCACAATAAAAGCTCCATTGTGAATCCATGGAGAAGAGAGAAGAGTGACGTGAATGCTGAACGAAGTCAGACTCGAACCTGATAGGATCAGAAACAGGAAAAGCGTGCAGAAACAGAGGGAAACCGCCATGGCTCGCTGATTCGTCCTCACCTCCCGAGCTCTGCGTGTTCAACTGCTAACTATCCGCTTCAATCACAGCAACGGAAAGCAGGACTTGCAGGGAATATATTACTTTCCGGAGTTGATAGTCCGGTTATATTTACTGACACGTGTCTATTATGTCTAATTAATCCTGGTCCTATCTACCGACTTAAATAACTTTTTTACTTGATGGCCCTCATGTTCTACGTTATTTACATCTGGTCGTGTAACCCCTGCACTAGCGTAGGGGCCATTGAGAGTGCTCACAAAGGCATTGGTTTGGATGAGATTTTCGATTTAGGGGGGTTCATACGTTCATGTGTCTAGCCACAGGAACCGCATTACCGGTTAGCATTCTTTTTACTCTTTGTTATCCAAAGTATGCTAAATAATCAATCATTAAGGTTGCAAAAAATAATCTTTTTGGGTGGTTTTTTTTTTGTACTAATTTTTTTGGATTGTCAAGAGGCAAAGGATATTTGGATTTTATGAATATTTTTCCTATAGCTATCATATATATATTTTTTAAAACTTCTTTTTATACTTCTTCCTTTTTCGTCACCATCTTTTGAATAAATGGCGTATTCAGCCGTAGCCTAGTCAAAACTTCTGACCTTCAACAGGTCTCTCAGATACCATATCATGAATAGATACGTACACATGTCGCTATTGTTGAACAACACATTATCAATTAGGTACTTGATGAAATAGTGGGTATGCTAGTCAATCACCTCCAGCTCCAAAGCATCCGTTGCTATCTGCCCCTCACAAATATCTCAGAACCTATGGGTAAGCACTATTGCATTAAAAGGACACTCTCCTAGCTGCTTCTTTAGCTCCTCATCATCAAATGCCCACTCCCCATTATGGCTTACAATGGATATCCCTCCACAGGATAGCCCGGTGTACCAAAAGTAGCATAGTAGTGTGATCTATCTCACCCACGAGAAGCTGAAATGTATGAGTGGTTGGCCACCACCACTCTGTCAATAACTGAGTGAGAACATGACACAAAGATCGGGCATGGATAAGAGCCAAATCATCAAACCCCACCATGACAACTTGCCTCTTTACAAGGTCACAAAGGAACTCATACCACTTCCCTGCCTCCTTCAGTGACAACTTACCTCCTTGTAGTATATACGCTCAAATATTATTCACCAATGTGTGGGTGACATGTGGCATGAAAACCACTTAATCATGAGAGACGTCAATTTTTCGCACCCAACTCCTCTCTAGGTGCCCATCGCCTAGGGAGTGCCCACTGAGGCATCCAAAGGTACTAGGCTGCTGGGTGCATCAGGATGCACATTGGACACACATCCCTGTGCGTCCAGTAGCCTAGCACCGTTGGTTGCCTCACTGGGCACTCTCTAGGTGTTGGGGTCCCTAGAGGAGCCCGATGCAAAGCTTTCCTGGTAGATTGGAACTCTTCTTTTGCCTCGCAGAGGACCACACCAAATCAGGACTTTTTGTATTAAGACTTTCTATCTGCAACCACCCTTCTACTCGAAGTACTCTCCAACTAGGAGATCAACTTCATAGCTAGATAATTTGAGGAAACCTTCCACATCCCGACTCTCCTTGGGGATCCATTTTCCATTCTGATCTCCCACAAAGAATCAACTTTCTTTTGGAGACTCCTACCTTAACAAGACTTTCACTACCCCCACTCCTAAGGTATAAATACACAGGTAATCGCACAAGATTGGATGAAATCCACTATTGGCTAGAATTTTGCACTATTACTCTACTTGTTCATCATTTTTGGTGAAGAAGCTGGCTTAGGCATCAGAGAGTCCCCCGGGAGTCCCCTTCGGTCCTCTCTTGTGTTTCGTATCTTATCTTTGTAGGCAAGCGAAGTCCCATATCAAGGCAAATCCAGTTTTTGTGGCAACAGTTTGGCACCGTTTGCTGGAATGACAGTAGAAGCAATAGCACGATTCCTTCTACTAGAGCAGTAGGAGCATTCTTCTCGTCATGGTGAGAACCAGATCAGGAAGAACCCTACCCCACGATTCTGGCTAGCCATTGTAGGGAGGAAATATACCTCTAGCTCTTACTACACACCCTGGAGATCTCCCAGTAGGTCATCCCAGGAATGGGGCCAAACCTTCAGATCCACTAGTTCCAAATACCAATGCCCGATTCAATGATCTTTAAAGGCATATCCTTTAATCTGTCTAACCTTGTTAAAAACACCGTCAAACAGATCACCCGAGCCCTAGAGCCTTCAAATCACTTCCATCACGCTCCTCGTAATATTGCAGACCTTAACTGGTCAAGCTCCACCAGCTATCGGGCTAGGCAACCAAAAACCCATCGACCAACCATAGATTCCCCTCTTGGAGTTCTAATCGAGGTCATCAAGGTCGTGGAGAATGACGAGGTCATAGTCCACACCGTGTAGAGGCCCCTAGGAGTGCAGGAGACAAGCATTGACTTGAAGTCAGAGAAAAATTTGAGAATGTACTCTTAGACGACATTATGCGGATTCCACTACCATCAGGATTCTCCAACGTTTGAGATGTATGATGTTACTAGAGATCGGATAGATTGCCTCAATTTACTTCAAGTTTACAATGATTCTAATCGGAGCTCCAGACCTTATAATCTGTAGAGTATTCCATGCCACCCTTAAGGGACTGGCGAGAATGTGGTTTACCCACGTCCCTCCCAAGTTGGTGAATACTTTCTTTGAGCTCAGTAAGATTTTCCTCAACAACTTCTAGACTAGCTGAAAGCACAAGAAGAATTTAGTCACCCCTAATGAGTGTCAAATAGCGTTCTAATGGATCACTCCAAGATTTTGTTAGTCGAATTCAACTGTGAATCTTTAGAGGTCGAGGATCTTGACTTGGCAGTTGCCTTTGCTGCATTGCATAACGGTGTAACTGATCGTAATCTCTTGCGCTCATTAGTTAAAAACCACCTGAGAACATGATTGAGTTGTTCGCCCAATGCAAAAAGTACGACAACATGGAAAAAGTACTAGTGGCACGACGTGACCAGGAAATTGGGAAATCTGAAAAAAGAGGACATGTTGGATGACATTAAAACTCGAGGCAACCGTGGCAACATATAGCGTCTAGACTAGCATTCAAGTCGAGAGAGGAGCCTGGAAAGGACTTATACCACCTTGACCCTTCAGAGATTAGTAGTCTTGTACCAGATTAGGGATTAGAATATCCTCAAATGGCCGGGCAAAATGAGAGCCAACCTAGAAAACTGCTACTATAGAAAATATTGTAGATTCTATAGAGACCATGTTCACGATCGATGATTGAAAACATCTAAAAAAAGAAATTAAAAGCCTTATTCAAAGATCTTTTCTCAATCGTTATGTACAAAGGAATGATTAGGCAAGTAGCCAACTAAGTTTGCTAGAAGAGTCAGGAGAAAGAAGAAAATGTGATGATCGAAGGCGCGACGGCTGTGAAGACGATTAGACTCAAGAAGGTCAAGACTGAGCAAGAAATCCGGACCAAGACTGGTGTGAAGAACAAGCTGACAACAACACTTTGGTAAGAGTAATCGCTACCATCAACGGACCTATGACCCCAGAGAGCTTTCCTAATAGAAAGGCCAAGATCCATGTCCAAAGTGTCAATGCCACTCAGTGGCCAAGCAAAAGGACAAAGAAAAATTTGATCATATCCTTCAGCGATAATGATCTAGAAGGTATATAGGTACCTCATGAAAACTCAATTGTGGTAAAAATGATTATTCCTAATTTTGAACTGCAGAGGGTCCTTGTTGGCAATGGAAGCTTGATCGACCTGTTGTTTTATCGTGCTATTGAAAAGATGAACCTAGGAGCGGACAGGCTGACTCTGGTCCATTCGCCTATATACGATTTTTTGGGAACCCCAATCTAGATTAAGAGGTCTATAGAGCTGCCAATGACCATAGGAACAAAGCCAAATAAAGTCACGGTAATGGCAAACTTCTTGGTAGTCAAGATTGCTAGCGCATACAACACCATACTAGGAAGAGCCGGTCTCAACCTCTTAAACACCATTATGTCAACGCAACATTTATAGATGAAGTTCCCAAGCCTAACGGAGTAGGTGAATGCATGGACGATCAGAAGGTGGCTCAGGAATGCTACATGACCATGCTCCAGGTTTTCAAAAATTCGCCTGAATATTTATTATTAATTGTGTTAGAAGATCTCTGAGATGAGTCCAATTAACTAAGTAGTGAGCCAATAGAAGGTCTTACCTCGGTCGAGATAGAAGAAGACAGTGCAAGGCAATTCAGATTGGAGCCCAGTTAGAAGAGCCACAACGAGTGCACTAATAAAATTCCTTCGGGAAAATTCTGATGTCTTTGCATGGTCGGTCGCTGACATGCCCGGGTGAGGGTACCGTGGTTGGACCCCTAGGAGGAAAAGAAATATTCCTCTACTCCCAAGGTGGGGTTGGTCTTTTTGCAACCCTTATATGTGGTTGATAGTATGGTTCATCATTTAGATTCATGGTTGAAAATGGGGGATGGGGTCATGCTTCATATACATTAAAGAAATAGGAGTTGACACCTAGGGTTTGGGCCTAGGACCTAGCAAGTGCTAGGCTAATGTCTCGGGACTAGAAAGGGCTACGTGATTCCATATGGCCTTGTCACACCCCGAACCTACCTCCTAGGAGGGTTAGGAAAGTGACTTGGATGCCTTGCAACATCCACTAAACCACAAGGATCTAGAAGCAGTACATATAACTCACAAACCACACATCCCCAAAAGTAAAGTGATTAAATTATATAGAGTGCGACAGAAGCTAAAAGCTATCCCCATGGGGATCAAATATTTACATATTTCAGGTTTTGTTTCTACACCTCGACTTATATTGTACTTTGTTTACATAACTTGTTTAAAGCTTTACATAAATACGAGTTAGTTTTATAAAAGAACCACATAAGCTTTATAAAAAGAAGAGTTAGTAGATCATATCCACTCAAAAGAATGTCCTCGACATAAAAAAGAAAGAGTCAATCCCATAAGACTCATCCCGAAGAGACATTGTAATCACCCGCATAAGAGGGATTACCTCCCTCGGTGTCCATATCAAGATGGTCACGATCACCATCAGCCTCCTCCTAGAAATAACCCTCCCATTTAGGGGCACATCCACTTGCAAGAACATCTAAAAAGAAAGATTCCACGGAGGTGAGCTCCACTGAGCCCAATGAATGAATAATAAGCCATGCGTGCAGATGCAACACAACATGATCCCATATGCATGAGATTCAGTTTTATTCTTTAATCCACCTAACAACAAAACTAAGTCACTAGGTAAGTAGGTACTACTACAATCCCCAATACCTGCAGTCGGGTACATAATCGCATTCCATACCCCGTAGCAACCATATTTAGTTGTCAGAGAAGACTATTCGGCTCCATCAATCCCCTTCTGTGGTCAGCCTGACTTGCTCTCTAGGATTAATCTATTTTACCATCCCCTTTCGGCAGATGGGTCCCAAATTGAAAAATGTCCCTCGGGCATTAGTACTCACACATGCATCCAACACCTTAACCCCTGTTGGCAAGGGTTCGTAGTACGGGTGATGGTAATCCTAACCATATGCTTTCTATATAACATTGTATGAGTTGAGTGGTGCCATCCGCATCCCATAACTATAGGCCACCACCCTTCTCATTTTCAAGCCTGCTATGACATCTAATCTATCAATCTCATTGGTGTGCATTTCGAACGCATCATTGTATCTTAATATTCTCATTTAATAACTCCATATAAATAAAACAAGAATTAAAGAAAGATGTACATATTAAACTTCAATAGCATGATTAAATAAAAAGTATTACACCTACTTGAATGACATATCCCAACTCACCTTGGCTAGGACTTGGTTGTTCACACTTGCTTACCTTTCCAACCTCTTAGGGTACTAGGACAATATTGGATAACCATTGAGGATATTAAGTTACTTGAAAAAATCCTGCATTCCATTGTTTAATGACTTCTTGTCTTTCTCACTCCATTCCAGTCACATTCGTCTTGGCTTCTGCTTGACAGGTTGGGCATCTAGATAAGTGCGCAATCGATTTTGCACTATTTTGGGATCTATACCAGGTATATCTCATAGGACCACATGAATACCTCTTCAAATTCCTTTAGGAGAGATGCCATTTGGCTAGATTCTTCCCCATTAAGAGAGGAACAAATTTTAACCAGCCGGTGGGGGGGGGCATTGTTCAGTTCCCAAATTTATGAGGCATGTGTCCTCATAGACTGGTTGGGCTTTTCTTTGTTCTAATTGTTTTATTAAATGGTCATGTTTGATGATATCATCGTCATCAAAAGAATCAGGAGAAGAAGACAGCATATACTCATAATCATCGATTTCACTCATGATAAAAGTTGGAGTACAAACAGACTCAATAGATTGAAAGTTACTAACTTCCTTCTTTGGAATGCATTCAGACTCATTGACAGACTCATATAGGACTAAGTCAGAACTGGCTACAACTTCAGACTCTATGATATGAAAATTCTCAGCTACACTTGTCCAGTCCCTAGAGATCCATGGAGGGGATGTATCAGCAGTTAGGGTGTTGGCCCTTTCCCTTCCTCAGTAGAGAGCATTTTTGTCTCAAATAATCCATTGATGTCTTGATCTTCTTGACCTTCCTTCAGTTTTTCCAACTCTATCTCCATTGCAACCTAATCTAGTTTGTCTTGGAAAAAGATCTCGAACCCGGCCCTTTACATCCTCGTTGAACCATGATTCAATGTTTCCACAGTAAGGGAAATATTCTCCTTCCTTAACAAAGTATCCATTCAAAGTGTTGAAGCAAGGAGGGAGTTCTCCTTGTGATTTTCCCACCTTTTGTGTGAAAGATATTGCTTTTCGGTTCTCTCGACCCCTTCAGTGGCTAACATCACCTCTTCCTTCTCGTCTGCCCTTTCTTTTCATTGGGACATACCCCAAACCATAACGGTTAACATTGACTGGGATTTTAGGGAATTCTGGTATCCCTTGTTGGTTCTTCCCTAGTCCAAGTCCTGGGAAGTACTTCATTCTAGTCATCATCTTGAGCACGACCTTGCTCCACATTATCGGGTAACCTAATGAAATAGGTTCCTTCCCTTCTGACGGCACTACATAAATATTCCCAATTTTGAATCCTCCCAACTGAACATCTAGTGGGGATGGTCTTCCTGGCTCAATGTTTGCCAATGTGTGAACTACCTCAGGGTCCCCAAAGATAGTGACCACTTTCTGCTCATGTATGAATTTCAGCTTCTAGTGAAGACAAGACGCTATAGCACCAACTGGGTGGAGCCAAGGTCTTCCCAATAGCATATTGAATGATGCTTGGATATCTATCACCTAAAAATCATTAGTGGACTGAGTTGATCCTGTTCGGATGACAGTAGTAAGTACTCCTAGCACTTCTCTTTTAGTGCTATCACATACAGTTCGTGGCCTTGAGTGGCATCATGTTGAGAGCCAAATCATTGCAAATTAAGACTTGTGGAACTTGGTTCCCATTACATTCTACAGTGGTGTAGTGGGCTCTTTTATGATTCTTTCCCCTAGTGGCAAGTCAGCATCAGAAAAGAACAAGGACTAGATTGCACCAGTGGAACCCACAATATGCGAAAGTTCCTTTGGGTCCATTTCTATTGGCACTTGGACCTTGGCAAGAGATTTCAGAACAATCTCTCTATGTGTTGGTGAAGCCATCAGTAAACCCCAAATTGAGATATAGGCTTTTACTTTCTTCAACTGATTTAGTACCTGATTTTCTGGCTCGTACTGATGGTTGGCCTGCACTTGAGGAGGAATAGGAGAGGAATTTTCTACTATTATTCCTTTGTTCTTGAAGTTCCTTCCCCATTTGGTTTCCATTACTTCAAGCTTCCTTTCTTTGATGATAATTTCCATCAGACACTGGCCTTCTTCTTCTAGATCACTATTTGTAATAATAAGAGTCCCCACCATAGGGTTCCTTCTATTTTGTTCACAACCCTGGGGTCTTGAGGAGATCCTCTTTGTTTTCACTTCCATGACAGAAAGTGCATGACCGCATGTTGTGCCCTCTGTAGAATCTTAGACAAAGCCTGTTGTTTCTCACCCAACTGACTGATCAATCGATAGTGTTCCAGACTCTTTGGTTCTTTTGGCATCATTTGGTGGAGCATCTCCAGGGTTTTACTACCTATCTTTTGGACTTCCAAAGCATCTGCCAAAGATTCAAACTTATCATCTTCAAAATTATTAGTTTCAAAAATTTCTTCTGAACTTTCTTTAGTGCTAGAGATGACTGGATGAATGTTTTCAATATATATCATCATTGAACTGTACTTCTTCATTAACAATGTTGAGGATAAAATTATCATCCGCCTCTACCCATCTGTGATATTCTTCACTACCATGATCTAGGGATGGTGGAGGACTTCTACATAAGTCCCGAGCTAGAGAAAATACCAATGTGACTGTATCTTCTAACAAATATATTGCTCATGGCAGGGGTGTTGTTACACTTATTGGATCCAGTCGTTGCAGTTCTTCTCTGTACCTTGCATCTGAGGGAACTAATTCTAGGAGCATGTTCTACACTTTGTTAGCCATCTCATGGATCTTATCTACTTGAAAGGGAGGATCCATGCATCAGGGCCATAGATCTCTTCATACTTGTTTATAGAAGATTCTGACTGCATTTCAGAGCTCTCATCCGATCCTTCATTGCTTGAATCTTCTCCTCCATCTTCATGAATGATCATGAGATGGATGCCTTCGGTTGTATCAAAGTATGGGTCATCTATATTTATGTTGTTGATCCAAGTTTCCACTCTTCTACTCTCCTGGTGGTCTAGAGTATGGGTTTAAATCTGAAAATAGAATGGGAGATTGAGGAGGCTTCCCTAACAGGTCATGTGCCAAGGCATTGGCCAACCAACTCATGTTTCTCAACTCATGTAGTACTCGGAGGAGTAGATCATCTTCATCTGCCATTTCTAGACGTTCAAATTGCTCAGCAAAGGCACTGCAAACAAAATCTGGGAATTGATAAGTTGCTTTGTAGAGGGTTTCTTGAGTCATAGTGGCTATCTCAAGTATATCTTCCAATTGATGGAAAATGTTCATGCCCCATTCATCAAAGTCCTTCCCCGTAACATACCACACTCCTCTTGGATCTGCAGTGGATCCTATCTCCTAGTCGTCTTCATTCTCTTCTTCATCACTTTCTATTGGAATTGGTTGAACAAGATTAGTAGGATCGGTTTGGTCATCATTCGCACCGATGTTGTTCACACACTCATTGACCCTTGCTTCTGGCTTAACCGAAAACTCATCTTCAGAATCTGAATTAGTAGGATCGGTTTGGTCATCATCTGCACCGATGATGTTTATCCAGTCAACGACCCTTGCTTCTAACTCGATGGAGAAGTCATCTTCAGAATCTGATTCTCCCACATCATCTTCGCTATCTTCAGTGTCTCCTCCAATTTAAATGAGTAAAGTTTCCTATGATAATGCCTCACCTATTGCCAATGTAGACACTGCTTTGATTAAATTAGGTGTCACTTTCTCTATGATTCGTACATGATTTTTAGCAAGGACCTCTTCCATAGGTTTGATATGAACCGTGGTATCAGCTGTTTCTTCCTCACCATCCAACTCTTCAACATACTTCATATGGCTGATTTCATAGTCAGTGAACCCATATTTACTCAGTGGTGCTTCTGGTTAGAGGCTATCCAATCCTTTTTCGAGGAAATCTAATTTTTAGAGCCGTTAGTTGGAGGCCATGCCCTTACCACGCTTACAACGTTGCCCTACTCCTTAGATCTTGCCATTGCATTTCATTTTCGCACAATGAGCACATACTATCATTCTTCTAGCTCTCTTCTTCTAGGCGTACCTGCTTCTATCGTGGAATGGTGATGGCTGGTTTTTCTTCCTATCTTATTTATATGCCTCCTTTAGTAGTGCTCCAATACATACCCTGACTTCAAGGGGTAGTCCGATTTGCCACATGAGATGTGCTCTGTCTCTCTACATTTCTCTCAATTCCTTCAAAGAGATTGGGGTTGGCCGGATCAAAGCAGATGGGTCAAATTTGGGCTCTTCATCCCCTAGTGCCTTCACCGATCCTATCAATGATTCAGGTGAATACGGCTTCTGTTCTTGAAACTAATTTCTCCTCTTATAAGGTTACTCCTTATTTCCTCCTCATAATCCACCCATGTCACGCCTGGTGACCTAGGATGGTAAAAAGGTGATTCCGAACTGTCTACCTCCTGTGAGATTTCACCCAAAGGTTAAGATTTCTTCCTTTCTTCCTTCTTAGCTCTCCCCACTCGAGCCGCTAGGGTGGTTCTGTTAACTTGGGCATTCATCAGCTTCCTTTTTTAGTTGACGGACCTGATTAGAAGAGTGGGATCCTCCTGCCACAAGTCTTCTTGAAACATGTTTACTTCATTTGTCAACAGAGGATTTACAATTACATTTGGTTGATGCTTCGTCTGGAGTTCAATCTTCCTGACATCTATTAGGTCTTGTATTGTTTGCTTAAGGTGTATGCACTTGCCAGTTTGTGACCCTTTTGATCATGATAGTGACAATATAGATTTGGCTTATACCATGTTGGTATATTGACCATGTCAACATGATGAGGGGGGGAACAATGCTTATCATTTCTTATCTTTTCAGCTTGGTGAAGCGCATAGTCGGTGTCATTCCCCTAAAATTCAAGGTCTTCTTGGGAGGCTCCGGTTCAGCCTAAATTACCAGTAGGTGGATGTTGCAGCCACTATTTGTGTTTCTGCCGGTTGATGATTTGCTCCCACTGCGTTCACACCTTTTCATTTTGGCCCTTTAGGGGTCTTGCTAGAATAGGATCCGGTAGATTCCTTGGATACACCTTGGGCTTGTCTTTCCGTGAGGATCTTATCCTCAATCCGTTTGCCGGTAGCTGTGAGAGCTTCAAAAGTCCCCATACAAGTTTTCAATCATTACCACTTGTTCCTCCTCTGTTGGATGATTCCACATTTTGGCTGCCTTCTCTCGAAACCTCATGATGAAATTGGAGAATTCTTTAGTCGGCCCCTGCGTTGAAGATTCCAGTTCCCTTATGGTGATATCTACATCAGTGTTGTAGGAATATTTCTTTGTGAAGGCTTTCAAAACTTTCGATCATGTCTGAGTTTGAGTCTGGTCTAGTTGTATCAACCATCGTAAAGCCAATCCTCCCAATGAGAACATAAATGCTTGCCCCATCTGATTTTCAACTAGGTTTCAAGTTTTGGCCACCATAGTAAAAATCTTGAGGTGGGCTTTGGGATCACATGTATCATCAAACTTATCGAGTTTCCACTTGAAATCTTCAAGGTTCTTCCTTCAAGAAAGAAAACTATGTCATCTTCATGCTTATCAAAACCTCTACCTTTGACCATAACTTCAAGTTTCTCGACCTTTTCCCTCATCCTCTTCTCCCTTTCAATCTCTGGGGGATCTTGTTGTATGTTAATGATGACATCCCCTTCTTCTTCTATTACCAAACCAATTGATGTCTTAGATGCTGTTGGAATTGCCTTTTGTACTTTTGGCTCTGTAAAAGTAGGTATCGTTGTACCCGTGATGGCCCCTGGACTGCTTGCAATAACTGTGTAATGAGCTGCCTCATTTCATTCACATCCGCTTGCAATCGGTGAACATGCTATTCTAACTGAGCCTTTCTGAGGGTTACTATTGGTCGGATCCATGATGCTTGTTTTGAATGATAGTTCGATTGTTCTCAGCCTTGAGGAAGCAGACGGAGAATAAGGGGATCGGATATGCGGGGAAAGCGGTGAACAGACTGGATTGACTCAGCTCAATCTGTTATCTTGGCGGATCCACACAAGTAATAGGAACTTTCTCTGGTGCGGAATTATGCCTTTAAATAAATTTAAAACAAAAAAAACTTATTTAGAACACAGTAAGGGAAGCTCATCTAATACGACTAATATACACACAAAGTTAATTCATGTGACGATCCATTCTTGACCTTCCGATTCCATTTTACTCAGGTAATTGATGGTATGATTTCATCATTCCACATTGTGAGGACTTTAGAATTCGTAATCACGGGAACCAACATTCTTAGAAGTGGTTAACGTGATCATATCATGAATCCTTCATTGTTTGATTGTTCTTGAGTTAGACTGGACTTATCATATGACAACAGGCAAGAGAGTCCGATTAGGTCTTTCCTATTGGTACACCTCGTGATAAAAAATAGTGTTTTTCATTGTTGGACATGCAGAATTCTTTTTTATTGATGTATCGTCTTAGGTGGCGTATCTTTTATTGAGGAAGTATTGATACGTTGCCTTAGGAATACACCCTTTACCAATGGACTATTGAGGGACTAACAGAATTCTTAATCGGCACCCTATATTAAAATGAGATGACCTCCCAAGAATCTTGATTTGGACCTCAAGTAAATTATTTGGTTAGTTTGTTGCATTTCCTAATTAGTACTTGATTACTGGTTACTCATTGACATCCTTACGTACGCTTAGATACAGGGTTGTGCGCAATGATCACTGCACCCTATGGAAAGTTGGAAATCCCTAAAAGCGATTAGTCATGTCACATGGCCTTGTGTCTAGGTGCAGAAGTCGTGTGCCGCACATGACCAAGTAGCGTTCTCTGTTACACCCGCACCCAAAATATATCCTAACACCCCAGGTCAATTTGGACTGTTCCTAACAGGTAATGCCACTATAGCAATGGTCAACACCTGTGACCTTGAACTTTAAATTCTATTATAAGTATACCCTTAAAGTCCTGAAACTATGGGTCAAAGCCTGATAGCAGCAACGGAGTCACGAACTCACTAAACTGGTTTTGTTCGTGGATCCGTCCATACTGTTTCTTGCTCTTTTGAAGTTTTTTTGTGTGGGACCCACATCCCCGTGTCTTGGACACCATAACCAAGTCCTTGGGCAAGATGGACTCCCACCCTTACCTTCTTTTGGATGGTTGGGCCATGAAGGTGGGCCCACAAGACTTAATTTAAATTAATAATGTTTCCTTTAACTAGCTTGAACCAAACAAACCCTTAAAGTAATATGCCCTTGTAGGATCTTAGGCTAAGTTAAAGTGACCTAACCAATTAGATTTAATAGGTTGTGACCCTAGCCAAATAGGCCTTAAGGCCCATTTAGACCTAAAGGACCATCCTTAGTCTTAGGGGCACCTAGGCAAATAAGCCCTAAGGCCTCTTTTGGTCTTTAAAGGATAGGGCATAGCTCCATATTCTCCCATCTCTCCCCCTCCAAGCAAAAACTGTGGAGGAGAAGAGGAGAGAAGAAGAAGAAGAAGAAGGAAGAGGAATGGGAGGGGAAAGAAAGAAGATGGAAGGCATGCCAAAGGGGTTTGGCTGCCCTACCTTCCCTCCTCATGCTGTCCGGACAAGGATTGAAGAAAAGAAGAAAAAGGGGAGAAGAAGAGTAGAGGAGGTGGATCTTCAGAGCTGGCTAGGGCTGGGATTGGAGCTCCACTCACCAAGGTATGTTCTATCTCTTGGTACCTCCCTCTTCTCCATTTACACTCTTAAGTTGAGTAGGTTTCTTGAGTTTAAGCTAACCTTGGGTTCAATTTGGGACTCAAGGTGAGACTTAGCCCTTAAATGAGGCTCTATTAATGAAGACCAAGCTCTAATGTAGGCTTCTATCAGTCACCTTACAGTCTTGTTGCTGATTGCCTAGTTTTAAACCACCAAACCCTACATTGAACCAAATAGAGTTAGATCCTTGTATGATCCTGGATCTATGAGGTAGGCCTAGGTTCTAGTGACCCTAGGAAAGCCTAAGACTCCTCTCTGTGACCCTGGGTGCCTTGTGAACTCCAGGATCCAAGATGGAGGAGAAAACCTTAAGAAATCTCAGAAAGAACTTCGATGGACGCACGAACGGAGTCACTATCATGGTTCCGTCCGTTAGTTCGTCAAGTGTATTCTGGTAGTTGGTTCAAACGGATGCAGGAATGGATTTACTCTGTTGCCTCTGTCCGTGGTTCCGTTCCCTCTCAGGAATGTCTTAGGGACCGAACGGATGCAGGGACGGATTCATAAAGAGGTTTCGTTCGTAGTTTCATTTGCTCTCGGGTGTGTCTTAGGGTTTAGACAGATGCAGGGACGGATTCATAAAGAGATTCCATCTGTAGTTTCATTTGCTCTCGGGTGTGTCTCAAGGTTTAGACGGATGCAGGAACGGATCCAGGAGGAAATTCCGTCCGTAGATTCGTCCCTCGTGTTTTGACCTGTTGGCCTGAATGGAGTCAGGGACGGACTCACCCTGTTGCTTCCATCCGTTCTGTCTTGGTTGAAACTCAACTTTAACCTTGGGGGCATGACATAGGACCCCTCTATACTTCTTTTAACATTTGCTCTTATATTCTTAGGCTACCCAACTCGATGGATAAAAGGTGCACCAGTGAGATTCAATGTCAATCACATTGGGTGATACCCGAGTTAGGTAAGTGGGTTTTGGGTGATTTGTTTAGGCTTGAATATCTATTAAACAATCATTATCATGTTATTATATGAATTATAAGCATCTTGTACATTGCATTATTTATCTTGACTGTGAACTACTATGAATGTGATGTGATTATGTTTTCATTATTGTATCGGATCAAGGTGCCGGGTGTACTGGTACTGGAACCCCAAAATGAATTATAAAACTTGTTGACTGCCATCCTGACCTGTATGCGTTGTGCCGTGTTGGTATCTAGGTACTAGATGGAATGAGACGTTGATGCACCCGGAATACCTCTCGGGATGATAGGACTTGCATGTAGTATATCTGTGGCTAGGATTCTTGTTCCTTTATGCTACGACCCTTACCAACAGAGATTTATATATTGGATAGTTTGAGCAGCTGTTGCTTGTGGGGGACAGAGGCCAGGTCAGAGGTAGCGATGGCTATCGGGGTCTGTCACTGGGTGGTCTGATGGCTTCTACCAACGTAGGCTCCCTCGTGATAATTGAGGTTTCATTGTGGCGATAAGTTAAGTGACCCACAGTGTCTCCCGAGTTATCACAGTAGCATACACTTGACTTAGAATTTGTGTATTAGGTGGAAAATGAATCTAGTATATGCATGTTTCATGATCTACTCGAAATTGCGTGTTTGCGTGTATGTGCATTCCCCTTTGTTCTCTCACTAGCTTGTGGAGCTAACCCCATTGCGCAACCTCTTTTAGTTGATATGTAGGTAATCTCTTGATGAGCACCTATGGATGCGAATCAAGTGGAGCTGGTGGCTTGGACTTAGATGTCGATGTACACCCAAGAATGGTGCCCTTGTGGCATGATTTAATTATTTATTACTGTATTCATCTTCATTCATGTATGAATTTCATGTGTAAATGTACGGAAATTACTGGATAGATATGAGATATTGTAACTGTATTATATACTATCATTAGAGAACCGATGCTTTGTATTTATATGATTTAAAATGATTTATGCTTCCGCTAACCTCATTTTCTGTAATTGGAATGATTTATTCCCCTTGTTTACATTCCCTGACATTATTATGCCTTGATAATTAGGTAGACTGTGGCTCGAGACACAACATCTATGATCTTGATAGTATTGGGATGACACCTGTCATCTCAGTCACCCATTTTTTTGTAAAATACCTTTTATTGGGATGGAGGTGTGAAATTCTCAATTTTTTTTTTTTAATAAACAAAATGCAAAGTTAAAACTTTAAGAGAAGGTTAGAAAGTATAAAAATTTTGGAAGCATTTTGATGATTTACATAGTTAAGGGAAAATCTATCTATACCCGCTATATTTCCGGAGTACCCACCCGTTCAGATCCATGGATCCGAGTTTATGTGAACGCATGTGCAGTGTAGCAAATTGATTGTAATTAAACAAAAATAAAAAGACAGTTGATGATGAGCTGGGCTCCACCACTCACCAATGCTAACGTAGTTGTGGGATTTGAGATAGAGATTTAAAGTTTTTGAATTAATTATATCGCCTAACAAAACAAAAACAAGAAAGGGAAACGGAGGTGTTACCTAAAACAAAAGAAACAAAAAAACAAAAAAGAAAAAGAGAAAGAGGGGCGGCAGCCCAACCTTCCCTGGCACTGATTTTAGAATTTTTCTCCTGTCAGGTTCTTATCCAGTATAGGTTCCTCCCTCTCATAAGGAGGGCAAAAATGACGATCTCACTGTATGTGGTCAGTATGTTTAATGAGGAGATGAGATCGTCATTTTCGACCTCTTATAAAAGGAACCTACGAACTTGTCTTGACAGGAAATAAACCCACTGCCATTACCGGTTAATGGGACAATTTACGTTACAACTTCAAAAACCCCTTTCATATCACAGTTACTATCCAGAGATAATATGGACTTCTCCTACTCTCTCTCTCTCTCTCTCTCTCTCTCTCTCACATATGGAGATGAAACAAAGAAGGAAAGAAACAGACGTAGCACACCAGCCTCAATTGACCACGAGTTTTGATTCGTTGTTTCTCATAAAAAAATTGCCATCCATGCATCTCTCTCTTTCTTAAGTTTCAACAGTAATTCTTCACCTAACTCCAATATGTCAGATAATAAATAATAATAATAATAATAATAATAATTATTATTATTATTATTAATAATTAGATTCTCAACTTCTTTCTCTTTCTCTGTGGTGTCATCAAAATGATATTGAAGTTCCAATTGACGGAGAAGTCAACGACGTGTTCATTTTGGTGACCATTAAGCGTCAGCTTCAAGCTCCTAACGTAGCACAGAAATATAGACAAAGCGCAAAGAATCCCGTCTTTTTCCTCAACGGAAGTTGGCCCTCCCTACTTATTCGTCTCTTTGACGTTACCTGTTACTGGTTATTAGCTGCACCATGAATTACATCTCTCTCTCTCTCTCTCATAGACGTTACCTTGGGAGAAGAAATTGGTGGTCGTTTGACCTGTTTTAGTCTAATTTAGATCCATTCTAAATTGACGATACTCGGGAGAGGGGGAATAATTATCACCTCTAGTTCGCGGACACCTTCAATTCCTCCAATTCCTCTAATAAGGGGGAGTGGATCTCATCTTGGGTATTATGGGTTAGGGTGGTCATGTTCGCCCCCATGTGAAAAATTAGAAAAGGGCAACGAATTGAAGGAGATAACATTTCGACCTGGGGAGGGATTACTGCTCCTCAAAACTGTATTGGTATCGTTATATTTGCCGTTTTCCTTGTGTCTGAAAAAACAACCACCTTATACAACTACTCATTTTTTTTTTTGGAATCCCCTCTTTGGGGATTGTAAATTGTGCTTCTACTATGAAAAAAAGTTCAATTTTTTGTTTTTTTGTTTTTGTTATCTAACCACTGAATCGAATACCAATACTTTCGGTTTTTAGAAAACAAAGAAGGAATCTTCATTTTCTTCTTGTAAAGCTTAAAATAAAAGTGTAAATATGATCATGTGGTCCAATCAAGTACACTCATGGTTCATGAGCTGGTTGTCCTTCCAGCACATACTCCTTCCACATATGATAGATCATGACCCATCATCATCAACTGCAATGGACTGCTTTATCTTTCAGATATTAGTAAAATGATGTTGATGTATATATTGACGCTGCGTTTCTTCAACAGTTCGATTTTTTAGGTGAAATAATAACAAACATGGTATCGGAATAGTGAAGTCAAGTGTTCTACTTCTGAGAAGTGCATCAAAAGAGTTTAGACACACAAACCATAAACATATTGGTTTTAAACCTTAATAATAAATAAATCTTTGAAAAGTAGTATGGATACATTGGTTATTCTTCTTATATTCTCTCTTTGAAACATGTCTGACAACCAAATCAATGTGTCATCTATTCTATTGGGTACAAGGGAATACGATTCCACTTAGTGGTTAGTGTGTGGGGACTGGGCCAAATTTCCCCGGTGGGTAGTTCGTGTTGAAAAGAAAGATACCAATAAAAGAAGACAAAAACAACAAAGACTGATAAAATTTTTCGATTTTTCAATTCTTTTCAAATGCATATAAAAGATAGGAAAACGATCTCTCCGTAGGTCCATATCTATAGTTTTGTCCCAAGCCACTGTTTATATATATACCCACTTGGAAGCCGCATTGAGACGTTTTGGTCGTTTTATAAGTCGTGGTTAAGATTGATCATGTTGTTGAACTTTTCTTTGTATTTATGAACCGTACAAATGTTATGAATTTTTATTTTTTTTATTTTTTTTTTGATTTTCTATTTGTTTTTTCATTCCAAATCTGTACTTCTTAGTGTGGTGATATAAGCTTTTGCTAAAACTTGTCATCTGATTAGAGACTAATTAACATTTGCCCAATAGGTTTCACAAGGTTTGAGTCCCAACAGAACATCCATTGGTTCAACGTAGCCTACATGCACGTACAACTTTTGGAGAAATATCTATTCCAACCCAAATAATGAGATCTCTTTTCCCATAAAAAAGTCAGAGAGAAAGTACAATGTATTACAAAGTTGCTTATGTTTTCCTGTATTTTCTTAAATATTTGGGGCGAAAGGCTTATTATTTTTAAACTTACCTCCTAATAACTTGAGATTCTCCTCTCCCAATGCGATACAATTGAAAACAACAAAAGAGATATTTCCCACAATGGGAAAGAATGCTTTATTTTTGGGGCTAACTTACATTGTTATCATACTATCTACGTCCAACTATGAGAGAGGGTTCGGCATGCCTCTAGCTTTCGATATGCTAGCGGCATAGACTAATCACAACGTTGGACACAGGAAGACAAAAAGGTCTTTTCCAAAGGGGGAGGATAGAGGATGTCTTGCGTCAAGAAACCGTCAAGGCGGATCCTCTGGTAGGGTTGCCTGCATAGAGGAACAAAGTAAGCACAAGAGAGTCGGTTTGCTCCGGCAGGGGACTCTCCAATGTTTAAGTAAGGTCTCTTTAGTAGCAGATAAAATAATAGTAGTCAAGATGAGTCTTTTAGGTTTATACCGAAATATATATGGTGTAGACTGTAGGTGGAGGTGATCATAGAGAGCTCCGTTGATTGAGTCCTCTATTCGTGGTAGGAGAGTCTACAGTGGAGTCCATTTTGAGAGTGACTCCTCATTAGTAGGAATCGTGGGTATTCCTTATTGGAGTGTGGTGATAACTGTCAACCGATGATTAGGCGTTGGATCAGTCAATTCCACGTGGTGGATTATGCTGTAACGTAATTGAACTCTTGCTGGAGCAGGCATGGGTATAACCCGATGGGTTTCTTATCCACCGAGCCATCCCTAGCAATGGTGACGTGGCACGATGTCATTGGGTGACTATATTTAGGTATATCATAAGCCCCCCACTCCGACAGAGCCTTGTGGATTAGTCGGAGTAGAAGATGTGTGCTCTGCATTCCTCCAATGAATTACGCTTTGTTGCCATGCTAGTATTGGTTTTACATTCACCCACATGGTATTGGACACCATGTTTCCTACTCATCAACGCCATGATCTACACTCTCGATGGAGTAATAATGTCATCCACGCACTCGGCCGAGCAATAATGCCATCCACGCTCTCAACTGGGTGACAACACCATCTGTACTCTCGACCCACTTTCCCAAGCGAGCTTTCACGTACTCCGAGTGATGACATGTTCCCCACTCTCGACCGAGTGATAACTATTTTCCTTATGCATAGTTGAGTGTGTTATTAAGAATCTTGGTTATCAGTCCAAGTGTCGTGATGCTATTGCTCCTATCACTTCAACACCGTCAAATGCCATCGGTACAAATGTCCATGTGCCTGATAGGCGAATGGGCATGTACCCTGTCATCAGGCGCACTACTCGGGGTAAGAGAAGGTGAAAGCATGTCTTTTCATTTTCAAATTCCTGTCCTTTCACGCGTGCGTCGATTCATCTCTTGGGCGCGACTTTTTTGGGGGCAGTTATTGCCTTTGATTTTCGATGCAAAACACCCTATGCCTTTATAAGCCCCCTTCTTTTTTCTTCATCTTCTCTATCTTCTTCAAGCTCTTTGTCTTCTCTACAACTTCTTCATTTTCTTTGCAAGTGAGTTGTGTTGTGCTTGAGTCCTGCATACCAGTGCTTTCCCTTCAAGGACGACGCCTTGAGCTCCGTCACTTTCGCTGCCTTGCTCTCCTCTTGTCTTGCGAACTCCAATAACCAGTAAGGCCTTCTTTTTGTTGCTTCTATTTTTTTTTTCTTTTTGTTTTTCTTTCCTACACCTTTTCCTTTTGTGTTTTTGTCACTGCATTTTTGTTTTTTTGGTACTTCTAGTGTTCATGGCTTCTTCCAGCCAAAACCCCCCAGTGCAGGAAATGCTTATTGCCTCTGCCAATAGTGTAGTTTATTCCTTTGAGGGCTTGATTCCTCCGAGGGACCCTAACGCCACGATCCCTGAGTTTAGGGATATACTTCCAACTCTGGGACCTGTGGTGCCCATTGGTGTTGCTGACTTGGCCATGCTTGGAGCTGTCCGGGGGATTGGCCCCATCTTCATGGCTACCCCGGTTAAGTGGCTGTGCGGGTTCCGCGAATTGTTGAAGCGGAGGAATTGGATGGATTTAGGGTTAGGTATCACATACCAGATAGTGTTTCCCTTAGGGTTCCTAGGTCGAAGGACTCCGCGTATAGCTCACTCGGAGAGGAAGTATGCCTCTACGAGGAGTTCCTTGCCAGGGGACTCAAGTTTTCGCTCGGCGATGCCGTTCATTCAAGGCTTATTAGCCAAAATTTTTGACCATTTTTTAGTGTCTCCTACTTAATTGGTTCCCAATATGTGGCGGAATATACTTGGTTTCATCATTCTGGTGACCAGCCTCGACTGACCCCTCTCTTTTTCTCTATTCCTCTATCTCTTTCATCTTGCTTCTCTGCATGGCGATCGGGGTTGGTATAATATAAGCCAATGCTCGTGCATCCACTTTATCACTGGACTTCCCTCCTCCATCAAGGATTGGAAGAATCGGTTTTTCTATGCCTCTGGGGTAGTTGGATTGTCGCTCAGGAATGCCTGGTATAAGCCAGACATCAAGGTGGTGAATGCCTGACTTCCGCTCAGTGGTGAAGATGAGGTTACTCTACAAAAGATGAAGAACGCCCTTCCTCTCGATGCCATTGATCAATGCAACAAGGAGTATCTCTCTCGGCACAGGCTTAGTCCTCATTAGTATCATTGTCCTTTGCCATTTTCGTTACACTATTGAGTGTTTTGGTACTGATCAAGTATTTTCTTTCTCTTGCAGTGCTGCTCGATGATGATCCACTGTAGGCTGCCCCATCAGGCGCAACTTGCATTAAGGACAGCTGGAGCCACTGGTTCTGGTGCTGACCCACAACGCAAGCAGACCATGAAGAGAAAGAGGGTCACTGCTTCTTCTGTCGGTCTTTCTGATAATCATTTGAGTGTCTTCTAAGAATCTCTACTTGCTTCCCCTACTAAGTCACTTGCCGACCAGCTCATTGAAGATGTGGACGTCCTAGTGGAAAGTACAACGACGGAGTCGAGCTTGATGGAATTGGTCCCTCAACTCGATTAGTCTACCATTAACATAACCGACCCTCCCACGAGGCCCAATGTCCCCAATGAAACTGTTATCCCTGCACTCCTCCTCTGGCCGTGGCCAGTCAAATAGACTTGGCCGCAAGGGGATCTCAGTTACACCTGCACCCAACTCTAACCCGAACCTTGGTTGTAAGTCCGGAACTTAAGGTCATAGCCACCAATAGCTTGTGGTGCATTAACCCAGTGGTTGAGGTAACGATGTAACCCTACTGATGAGAGTATACACACCGGTGAGAAGACAAACACCATCTCCTTGCAGTTGTACAGTTCACCATTGGATGTACAACCTAGGTTAGGTACTTTGTAAACACTAGATTTTGCCACCCCCCAGCGATGACGACAATCAGACGCGAAAGACTGACAATGCCCTTTAAATACTACTTTCCTTCGGGTGACTCGGACACCCCCTGTTCCATCCGGGTAAGTATTCCCTAAATATTTTTTCGACGCCGTTATTCTGCTTAATATCCAGGTAACTATTTTTTGACACCGTTTCTTTGTCCGACAAAGGATAAAGCTAGTCTTTTGCCTCCACCTGAGCTGAAGGATGCGATTCGTCCCGTATAACTGCATTGATTTAAACGCATATAGGTATTGAACTTTTTTATCGCATTTTAATTCTGTAACAATGTAGACTTTTAAATTATGACTATGTAGTGTACAATGTTTAATTTAATTATGAAGGAAGAATATTCGAAAACCAGCATCTAGTAGAAAGACTAGTTTACCCGGGCGAGGTGGGTGCCTAACACCTTCCCACTTACCCTGAATCTCTGACCAGACCAAACGAAGTCCTGTAGCCCTTCATAGAGCTACACCAATGGGTCCTAGGCCCTAATCATAAGTGGCGACTCCATTTCATTTAATTATATGACTCCCATTCCCTGATGAATCATAACCATCTGAGAAGAAGCATTCCTTCTCTCTCTCCAACTGAGGATCATAACCCCGAAAACCCCCTTTGAGTTGTGTGCGGGAACAACCAGGCCTCACACGCGGTTTCGAAAAGGAACGGATCCTCACAATGGCGACTCTGTTGGGGATTGATGGTCAATCTTTCAACACTAGATTCTACCATTGAATGCAAGAATATTCTTCCTTCTGTATTATTGATTGATAACATGTTCGACTAACCCCTTTTGTGTACTAACTGCATCATGCATCATGTTCAAAGTGAAGTCAAACGACGAAGGTACTCCCTCTTGTGCCTCTACCCCCGGGGAGGTGGGACACATCATACTAAGTACTATGAGATCGGATGATACCCACTTTTGCCACCATTATTATGCACACACAACACTGCATGGAAACATATAGCCCCGTCGTTAGTCGTTGGATCCCATATGTAGATATGGGTAATTCACGGCGAAGCCACAGCCCTTGATATTTACTATACGAGTTTAGAATCACCGACGAGGGTATTCACTAGTGTGCCATGGGGTACTTCGCTACTCAAAAAGGGTACTAGTTTGATTGCTTTGAGATTGTACCAATGAGGGTATTCACTAGTGTGCCGTAGGGTACTTCGCTACTTAAAAAGGGCACTAGTTTGATTACTTTGAGATCATGTCACCTACTCTCTATGTATTTTAAAAGCACCACGTACTGACAACTCGTGACCATGAGCGATAGGTATATCGGTTCTGTCAAGGTTAACCTTGTTCTTCCCTATCAGCCTACCCATTGCATGCATCATGTAGGAAATTAGACCATATACAATTAGAATACGCTACAAACTAACATAGTAGGGCTGAAAGCGAGATTCTCGGTGGTCTACCTTTCTTAATATGGATTGCCTATTGTAAGAAGGGGTTCTATTCGTCCCTCGATAGTCCCTCGTCAAAAATAACATATTCGTTTTGGCTAGTGTATCAAAAAAAAAAAGTTACCTCGATTGTCCCTTAGAGAATGATACGCTATCCAGTATAGTACGTCAGTGATAGAGCTCTGATTGTCCCGCAATACGAGGCATCCTGTATTAGCATAGGATAGACTATTGAGAGATTCTCAATAGGTCATTTTGTTTGTTGATGTGTAACGATTCCAATTTGACCTAAACCATCGAACAACAAAGGATTTATGGTGTCACTACATCAATTTTGAGATTATAAGGGTCTTCCCTGATTAATCCTGGGTGTCAACGTAATTACACCATTAATTACCTAAATAAGATGGAACCAAGAGGTTAAAGGCAAATTGTTGCACAGACTAACCTTGTTTGTAGATATTTGTTTATGTATATCTTCTAGTACAAATAAAAAAAATATAATATATAAAATCATAAAAAAAATCTTCTCAAGTCCTAAAATAAGTTTTGTAAAGCACAATCTACGACAAGAAATATTCTTGTTACTCGTGTGGGCCTGTCATGATAATGGGCTAACCCGAGTTGGTCCAATTTGATCCCCAGAGGTCTTAAGTACTTCCATCCCTCCACTCAGACAAAGTCTAGTAAGGTCATCATCCAGTGTGGGCACCATGGATCTGTCAAATGTCAGCCCGTCAATTGAAGTACTGAATCAAGAAATGGTCAGCATGCAACAAGAAATGACTGAGATGAGGTAGCCACCAGTTACACAGATGGTTCAGAAGATGTAGAGTAAGTCTTGAGGAGACAACGTAAAAATCCCCGAGGAACCTAGGGTGACGCCAATACCCAGAGTACAACCTAAGGTGGTGCTAGAGGAAGAAGAAGTTGTGGTCCTCAACACCCCACAGAATCCCCCTGAGACTGAAAGAGATAAATAGATGAGGAAGAAAGTTGAAAAACTGGAGATTATTGTGCAAGGGAAAGCAGTAGCAAAACCAGAAGATGATTTAATCTTCTTCCTGACGGGGAGAATACCGAAAGACTTCAAAATGAAAGCTTGACAAGTTTGACGGGGCAGGGGACCCGAAAGCCCACCTAAAAATCTTCATTACTGTGGCCAAGTCATGGGAGCTCATAGAAAACCAGATGGGTCAGGCCTTCCTTTACTTATTAGCTAGATCAGCTCTGAGGTGGCTCACCTAGTTGGACCAGACTCAAACTCAAACCTGGTCGAAAGTTGTGAAGGCATTCACAAAGCAATATTCTTATAACACTGAATTGAATATCACATGACGAGAATTGGAGACACTAGGGCAAGGGCCGAATAAAAAGTTCTCCAATTTCATCATTAGTTTTAGAGAAAAGGCCGCAAAGATATGGAGCTACCCGACGGAAGCAGAACAGGTGGAGATGATCTTGGAGAATCTGTATGGAGAATATCATGATTGTTTCTACTATCAACACCTCACAACTTTTGAAGCGCTCATAGCCACAGGGAATCACATTGAAGATAAATTGTTTAGAGATGCAAATGGCCAAGATAAGCACATGATGCAAAATCAGAATCAAAACCAGGAGGTGAACATGGTAAATTCAAGTCAGCATGAGTTCACTGATTTGGGCATGACTAGGTTTATGGCATACACCAAATTGAAGAAATTAGGGCTTTTGGGCACGGTCCGACCACGATCGATCAGAGATCCTCCACCTTCTTGGTATGACTTGGGTCACTATTGTGACTATCACACCCAAAAGGGGCACCCTACTGATGAATGCATTGCACTCAGGCATGCTATCCAAGACCTACTAGAAGCAGGAAAGTTTAAATTGAGGGCAGACACTGATTTAGGATATCACTATCATCCGAAGGTGTTAAACTACGGTCATTAACTTGATGAGCATCATTTTCATTGGCCGACTTAAAATGGATCCAGTACCCAACTCTGGTTAGAAGGGCACTTTTGATGGTACAAACTGCACAGTCCTGTGACAAAGCAGTGATAGTACTTCACTCTTGTGTAGACAGGATCACATTGAAGATATCATTGGGTCCATGTCCCTTAGGTCTTTAGGTCTTTTCATTCAGTCAAATTTCCTTTTGTAATCTCATCCACCGTGTGTTTTTCATTAGCTGTCAACGAATATGTTTTCTTGTCCATCTACTCGTTCTCTTTTTTTTTCTCCTTTATTCAAATAGTAGTTTATGATGATCTTATGACTGTTAGTTAAAAAAAATATTCTACTACCCATTTTTCCAATGTCATAGTCTTGTTGGTCAAAGATCTTGAGCTTTCCATACGTCTGATCCCCTTCCAACGAGCCGAAAACCTAGATGAAGATTTCATCTTATAAAGCCTGTTAAGGGAGGCCCCCCTTTGGCTTCTAGTCATCCTAAACAAACCCTGAGACAGCAAAATCTGCCAGTCCCCCAGTTGTGCCTTAGCCTTTTCCTTTAAAAAACTCACTTTGACCCACCTACACCTCATTATCCATGCATCCTCTTACTCATCAAAATGTCCCATTAACTTCTAGGGTCTACCCGGAAGAAGTCTCCTCGATGAAGTAAGATGTCACAAGGGCAATATGTTTTTGAAGGAATTTAAAAAAAAAAAGAAGAGTAGATCCGTCTCCACAACTAAAATTGGGCCAATCTCAAAAGAAAAAAATGAGAGTTCAAAAAAGAGAGCAAAAAAATAAAAAAAAGAAGTGATGAAAGAGTTAAAAAAAATATGAGAGTTCAAAAAAAATAGAGAGCAAAAAAGAAGTGATGAAAGAGTTAAAAAAAAATGATGAAAGCAAAAAGAAACAAGAGTTACCAAAAAAAAAAAAAAAAAAAGAGATGATGCATTGGCTCAAGACATTGCGAACAATTGAGAGCAATTAGACCCTGGGGCAAAAATTATCAATTTTTCTTCGGAGATGGAATTGTCAAAATTATCAAGGTTGAAATTACCAAAGTCTTCAGTTCAAACATGAGAGGGATTGCCAAACTTCTCGATTACACTACTGAAAAGAAAAAGTTCCTCAATAAGTTCAGTTGCTAGACTCTTGGTAGAATTTTGGGAGCGGAAGTGTCGGATCATGGTTGGACCCTAGGGGCACATTCGAGCCTCTACCATCCTTTGGAACCCAGTCATAAACCCCATTACAACCTAGTAAAGCCCTCCCAGGCTAAATGATGATGAGACTCTCCTTAGCAGCTTCGAGCTCACCGGACTATGATGGAACTTAATTATCAAAGCTTTGATGTTGGGACATCTTTGTCCTGAACTACGTTCGATCTGATCCCTACTTAGGGTACGTAGACAACTTGATAAAAGAATAATCAAGTTCGGTCCTCCCACATGTACAGTCCTCCGTCCATCCATTTACTTTCCTATATTTTTTTACCCTTCGTATTTCCGCTCTATCCTCTTCTTCGTCAATATCTCTCTCTTTAATGCGACCCAATGATAAATAAAAAAAAAAAAACCTATTTACCAAGGTCAAGGGAATTTATGGCGTAGAACATCAGCAGCAGTGTACTCACCCTTTTAACCAACAAGGTGACCAGGGGAATACTAGAAGAGGAATCAATTTTTCACTGGGGCAATCTCTATCTAAGATGATGGGGCATAAGGAAGAAAATTTATTTCCCTGGGGCAGTCTACCGAGAAAGAGTAGCATCTGAAATAAGAGGGGCATCCTGTTCATGGAGATCAGTTCCTAATCATTGAAGAACCTTGATCACCAGACGAAAAAGAAAGACAATGTTACCCATGGAGGAAGGAAAGAATGACCTATCTACCCATCATGGTCATATCCATTTTGACTCACTGGAGTAAAATTCTACCCATTTGACCTTGGCTCCTCAATGTTTGACGAGCCTATGCGTGTAATAGGGACGTGAATAATATGCTTACGTGGAATTGTGCAATACGATTTTAAAATGAAATATTTTTACAAATAAAATGTTTTTTAAAAGAAAAAGAAAAAGATGAAAAAGGGGGTGAATCGCAATCATGGAAAAAGTTTGTCTCTACCTAGGTTTTTTATGCTGCCATCACATTTGTGCACTAACCACTTGTAAAGAACAGGTGTTGTGCAGTACAAAAATAAAGGATATTTGGTAAGCATTTATGATTGTATATGATTGCTTTTCATTTGCCCATGTGTGCATCATAAACACTTGCATAAATTTGATTATTTCATCTCTTTACATAAAAATAAAAAATTTCATCATGCATAAGGATTGTATTGTCACATGTTGTCTAAATATTGATTTTTGTTGCACTCACATACAACCTGATCTCATGTCATTTGGCTCCTACCATACTCACGTATGACTTGACCAAACCTTCGATCTCTTCTGCACTCGCGAGCAATTTGATTACTCAACCATTGCTGGATTCATCAATGACCTTTAAAAATTCTGCACTCTTTTGCAATTTGATCCTATTGATACTTGTGCATAGCTTGATCATTTCAATCCCACTATACTCGTGTATGGTATAATCACATGTGAATCTTTTGGTCTCAACCATACTCGCATGCAAATTGATTGTGCAATTTGATCCTATTGATCTCTACTATACTCGTGTATAGCCTGATCATTCATTAAACCCACTATACTTGTGTATAATTTGACTGACCTACAAATTTGATCCCCCTTGTACTCATGTACAAGTAAATCATTGACTTTTTTTATCCTTGCTGTACTCGTGTGTGGTTCGATCGTCCCATCAATCTTCGCTCTCATTTATACTCTCATTCAGATTGATCCATCAAAAGATCAAATCCGATTGAGCGATGCCATCTCATCCTCAATAGATCAACTCCGACCGAACGAATATTAAATGGTCGCACATAGTCCTTCTAATCTCCACTATACTTGCGTATAGTCCGATCTCCTGTGGTCCCTTGATTGCCACTATACTCGCGTATAGACTGACCTCATGTGGTCTCTTGATTTCCATTATATTCACGTATAGACTGACCTCCCGTGGTCTCCTGATTTTAGCTATACTCACGTACATGTGAGATAACTTAGAGGGGGTGAATAGGCTATCACTAGTGAAATATTACCCTTTTTAAAATTTTTTTTAATTCAGATAAAATAGATAGAAATAAATATTCAAAGAGAATAACACACAAGATTTATAGTGGTTTGGCTTACCCAGACTACATCCACTCCTCTCAAACTTGAGAGAATTTCACTAGTCTCTTCTTTTTAGTACAATAGGTGGGAAGAACACATTTACAATATTTTTCACAGGATAAGAGGATCTTAACTCTTTATCATAGGATAAGAGAATCCTAACTCTTTTTCACAGGATAAGAGAATCCTAATATTTTTACCGTGATAAGAGGATCCCTCGTATTACTCTAAGTACAATCTAGATTAATACACTAATGCTTTCTCAAATAAAAATTATAAATAAATAAAAGAAGTTATGGTATAAATACATATCAAAGGATAGTGACACTTTTACCCTTTGTGTGAAGTCGGTGCTTGTATGATATGAATAATGATAATAATGATGATGATGTACCTTTGATCTCTTTACGCACTTCCCTTGATGATAATACTTGGAGGAAGTGTGGAGAATAGAGAGCTTGAGTTCTTGGGAAGAATTAGAAGAAGAGCTTGAAGCAGAAATAACTCTCAAATGATTTAGAAACTCAAACCTAATGGTCTTAGTTGAATGCTAGTTGAGTGGTTTCAAGTATTGTATTTAGAGCTAATTTGATGCTCTTTATATAGCCAAAAGTTAGGTTGAGTTTGAGTCTAAATGGACATAAAACGGTCATAAAAAGGCTAGTTTTTAGTCCATCCGGTCGACCTGAAGTTTGATCTGGTAGACCGGATCCTATCCGTTGGAAATATAGACGTTGAAATAGAGCCGATGGAGAGCAGAATATCATCCGATCGCAGTCCAGTCGAATGGACCATCATCCCACTTGATCTGGTCAACCGGACCAAGTCACGGGTACATTCCTGTGATGCTGCTGCCAGCATCCTGATGGAATAGGTTCTGAGATCCGATCGGCTGGATCACAGTCCCGTTCTCCTATATTGCTTGATTCTGACAGTTTTGACTGTGGGGTTTCGTGGGACTTTGCTCCAACCTTTTTCCAATATTTCCTATGGTCATATGGGTTCAAGAACAACCTCCTAAGGTCTCTATATGATGCAAATACAATTTCATTAATATTATGCAAATGCAAATACAAGTGTGCACACGAGCATCTTCATGAGGGTCTTCATCTTAAATTCTTTAAGTGATGTTTTTTTATCTTCAATGTCCATTCTTCAATTATTCTTTAGTAAGAATGGTTAGGTATCTCCAAAGCCTTGATCCTTCAAGCTTTGTTTCGAACATCCTTGTGCTTTATATCCTTTATTTTCTTGGCTTGATCTTCTTGGTTCCATCATCAAACCTATTGACATATTTATACACAATGGCTTGTGTCAACACAAATATTTATACACAATGGCTTATGCCAACACATTTTTTATAATCAAAATAATCATGGAGGTAGGGAAGGTTTTCCCAATAATCTCCCCCTTTTTGGTGATGACAAACAAATGATTTGACAATGATATATATAATGCAATATATTATAATCAAGACAAGAATCTCATAAAAGAAATACATTCTTCAAAGTTAGAAGACTTTCTCCCCATTCAATATGTATCCATAAGCAAGATAAATGTCCATTTTCATTTCTCCCCAAAAGGTAATCCAAATCAATAAACTCAATTCAAATCGTAAAACTTTCTGCCCCTTTTGTCAACAATAAAAAGGCGTAGAGAAGGCTCCCCCTACATTAGAGAATCTTATGCAAATAATAAATATAAAGCAAAGACTATCATTAGCATAATCAAAAGCGTAGGTTCTTAACATACTCATAAACAAATCATAACTCATGAGCATACTCCCCCTAAAAGTATGGATCACACTTAATAAGTTTTAAAGTCATACCTCGTAAAACCAGTAGCTTAAACAGTTTCAAAATAAAATATACACTGTCTAAAAAAATAAGATAAAAGTAAAGAAGCTAATCATCTGCAGGAGGTGGAGGAGGTGTAGATAGGTTGAAGTACTGAGTGAGCATTTACACCCAAATTTTTTTTGATAGTAATCAACTTTTGGTTTCTTTTCAAAATACAATTCATAAGGTGTTTTCAATAAAGTTTTTTTAATTAAAACATGGATTAAAACATAGTAAGCTGTATTTACAGCCTCGGTAAAAAATATTCACTGAGCATAGTCTAGGCAATCTCTTGAAGAGATAGTGATACCTCCGATATCAATGTTTCTGATGCCAACTATCTTTCCTCCATCATATTTCCTCAGTTTTGTGAAGAGTTTTGCACTTGCTCTCTTATGCTTTGAGCAACCACTATCAATGTCCATTCAACTTGGCTCTTGCTCTTTAAGCATGCCTACAAAACAAAGCTTCAAACATATATTGGTCCCCATAACCTCATGGGTCCATTGTTGTTAGGATCAAAAGTTTCTTTGGGTAACCAAACCTTCTTATATTTATGGTTTTTGGAGGTGAGGTTTCGGTAATTGAAGTCTAGGGTCATAGACATCAAATCTAAGAGGTCCCCTGCCTTGTCTTTGTGGTCTTTGATGATCGAAAATTTTATGGGGTCTTCTACCTCTTTGGGATCTTTGAGGTGCATAAGGTCTATAAGGATCATATTGTGTGTGTCCTATATGGTCTATGGTTATATTGGGGTCTAACCCTTCTTTCCATCATATTTGAAATTTGAGGTTGATAATATTGTCTCTGTGGTCTTTGAGGTATAAATTCTCTTTAAGGCCTATTCCTTCTTTGAGAGGTATATTGAAAAGCATGATGGTATTGATTTCTATGCCTTTGATTGTTTCTACCTTTGTTTCTTAAAGAAGATTTTTGAGAATTTGACGTTTAACCTTGTTTTGCTCTTGCTTATTCTATCTACACCATCTTTTCTTTTCCCTTGGCATGTTGTGGGATTCTCCCATCATAGCCTAGACCCTCTTTGTCTTGTGGTGTTTTTTGTGGTCTACCAAGAAGAGCATCTAAGGACTTTTGTCCTTTGGTGAAGATGAGCAAAGTCGACATCAATTTTTCTTTTTCTTCTTCAAGTTTAGCAACGTAAGCATGTAAATCATCTACTTTATTATGTAGACTTACTACTTCCTTTTCTAATATAGAATTAGAAGTTTATAGTTTGCGGCTTGCCTCATAACGAGCTTCAAAACCTTTTTCTATGTTATCTTCATCTATATCATCCGTGTCAATATCATCAATTAAACCACTGGTTTTAGAATTTGAACTGAAAAAAATCAGAATTTACCTCTATATCATCTTCTTTTTCAACATGTGCCATCAATGCAAGATTGATGGTCTCTTCATCGGATTCTTCTTCTTCTTGTTCTTCATCCGAGGCCCATATGGTTTCTTTTTATCTTGTTCTTTCGGGCACTCAGTTTTGAAATGGCCTAGCTTTCTGCATTCATAGCAAATTATATCTCTCTTGTTAGAAAAATGAGGTTTATCTTTAGAGAGATTTTTATTTTTGTTCTCCTTTGATGTTTGTCCTTTGTCGAAGAATTTTTTTCCTTTCTTCTTGAGGAACTTTTGGAAATTCTTAGTGATATGAGACATCTCTATTTTCGAGAAAGTAAGATCTTCTTCTTCATCACTCTCATCATCAGATATGCCTGTAGTTTTGAGTGCGATTGTCTTCTTCTTTGGCTCTTTTGTCTCTATCCATTTATCATCTTCATTTAACTCTACTTCATGAGTTATTAGGGATTTGAGTAACTCGTCCATGCTTACTGTGTTGAGATTCTTTGACTCCTTTATTGTCGTTACCTTTGGTCTTCATTTGAGAGGAAGAGTTCTGAGAACTTTTCGAACATTTTCGGACTTGATATATGTCTTCCCTAAGCCCTTCAACTTGTTTATAATGTTAATAAATCTAAAAAATATATTAGAAATATTTTCATTTTCTAACATTCTAAACAATTCATATTCATGTACAAGTTTATCAATCTTAGATTCTTTTATTTGTGAGGTTCCTTCATATGAAATAACAAGCGTATCCCAAATTTCTTTTGCCATTTCACACATGACAATTTTGTTGAATTTAGAATCACTCAAGACATATTGTAGAATGGTAATAGCCTTATAGTTGTGTTGAACTTTTTTTTTTTTCAATGGGAGTGAGTTCAGATGTATCCTTAGGTATAGTTTCACCATCAACAATTTTGGTGAAAGAAAATGGTCCATATTCAATTACATGCCATACATCAAGATTGTGGGCATAAGTGAAGTTCTTGAATCTAATTTTTTAGTATGAAAAATTATCTTCATTGAACAATGGTGGTCTAGAGACATTTAGTCCCTCAAGTGTATTGTAATGTGAGGCCATGGATCTTTGAGTCTCAAGATTTTGAGCTCCCGCTCTTATACTAATTATGAGATAACCTAGAGGGGGGTGAATAGGTTATCACTAGTGAAATATTACCATTTTTAAAATTTTCTTTGATTCAGACAAGATAGATAGAAATAAATATTCAAAGAGAATAACACACAAGATTTATAGTGGTTCGGCTAACCCAACCTACATCCACTCCTCTCAAACTTGAGAGAATTTTACTAGTCTCTTCCTTTCAGTACAATGGGTGGGAAGAGCACATTTACAATCTTTTTCACAGGATAAGAGGATCCTAATTCTTTTTCACAGGATAAGAGAATCCTAACTCTTTTTCATATGATAAGAGAATCTTAATCTTTTTACCGGGATAAGAGGATCCCTCGTATTAATCTAAGTACAGTCTAGATTAATACACTAATGCTTTCTCAAATCAAAAGCATAAACAAATAAAAGAAGTTGTGATATAAATACCTATCAAAGGGTAGTGACACTTTTACCCTTTGTGTAAAGTCGGTGCTTGTATGATATGAATAATGATAATGATGATGATGATGCACCTTTGATCTCTTTAAGCACTTCCCTTGATGATAATACTTGGAGGAAGTGTGGAGAATAGAGAGCTTAAGTTCTTGGGAAGTACTACAAGAAGAATCTTGAAGCACAAATAGCTCTCAAATGATTTAGAAACTCACACTAAAGGGTCTTAGTTGAATGGTAATTGAGTGGTTTCAAGTATTGTATTTAGAGCTAATTTGATGCTCTTTATATATCAAAAAGTTGGGTTGAGTTTGAGTTTAAACGGACACAAAATGGTCATAAAACGGCTAGTTTTTAGTCCATTCGATCGATCTGAAGTTTGATCCGATCGACCGGATCCTATCTGGTGAAAATATAGCCGTTGAAATAGAGCCGTTGGAGCAGAATATCATCCGATCGCAGTTCGATCGATCGGACCATCGTCCCACTTGATACGGTTGATCAGACCAAGTCACGGTACGTTCCCATGATGCTACTGCCAGCATCCAGATGGAATGGGTTCTGAGATCCGGTTGAGCGGATTACAGTCTCGTTCCCTTGTATTGCTTGAGTCCGACAGTTTTGATTGTGGGGTTTTGCAGGGCTTTGCTCCAACCTTTTTCTAAAATTTCCCAAGGTCATGTGAGTTCAAGAACAACTTTCTAAGGTCTCTATATAATGCAAATGCAATTTAATTAATATTATGCAAATACAAATACAAGTATACAAGTGTGTGTGTAAATGTAAGTATGCACACGAGCATCTTCATAAGGGTCTTCATCTTGAATTTTTCAAGTGATGTTCTTCAGTCTTCAATCTCCATTCTTTAATTATTCTTTAATAAGAATGGTTGGGTATCTTCAAAGCCTTGATCCTTCAAGCTTTGTCTTGAACATCCTTGTGTATTATGTCCTTTAATTTCTTGGTTTGATCTTCTTGGTTCCATCATCAAACCTGTTGACATATTTATACACAATGGCTTATGCCAACACATATAATTATACCCAATGGCTTGTGCCACCACATATATTTATACGCAATGGCTTGTGCCAACATGTTTGTTATCATCAAAACAATTATGGAGGTAGGGAAGGTTTTCCCAACAGTATAGACTGACCTCCCGTGGTCTCTTGATTTTGGCTATACTTGCATATAGACTGATCTCCCGTTGTTTCTTTATTTCCATTATACTTGCGTATAGACCGACCTCCCATGGTCTCTTCATTTCCACTATACTCGCATATAATCTGACTTCCCATGGTCTCCTAATTTTTGCTATATTCGCGTGCAGTCTGACCTCCCGTGGCCTTCCGATCCCCACTATACTCGTGTATGGTTCAACCTCCTGCGGTCCTCTGATCTCCTCTATACTCACATATATTCTGATCTCTTGTGGTCTTCTGATCTCTGATATACTCGCGTATGGCTTGATCACTCATTGACCCCATCCTTCTGGTTGAGTGATGCCACCTCATCCTCAAAATCTAAACGTTGCCGAGTGTTGCTTAAAATCAAAATCCTGCTGAGCGTTGCTCAAAATCAAAACCTTGTTGAGCGTTGCTTAAGATCAAATTCCAACTGAGCGTAGTTTAAAATTAAAACTTTGCTGACCGTTGCTCAAAATAAAAAATTTGCTGAGCATCACTCAAAATCTAAATTCTTGCTGAGCGTTGCTCAAAACCAAATCCCAGTTGAGCATTGCTTAAACCCAAAACCCTGCTGAGCATTGCTCGAAATCAGAATCCAGCAGAGCGTCGCTCAAAATTGTTACCCTTTTTGATATGTTGATCACCCATTATCATCCGATCCTTGGATCGCCCATTGCCATCTGATCTATTGATCACCATTATCATCCGATCCCTGGATCACCCGTTGCCATTTGAATTTTTGGTTACCTGTTACCATGTGATCTGTCAATCACCCATTGTCATCTGATCTCTGGATTGTCCGTTGCCATTTAACTTTTGATTACCTATTGATCTGTTGATTACCTGTCGGTCACCCATTGCCATTTGATTTGTTGATCACCCATTGTCATTCGATCCTTAGATCGCCCATTGTCATCCAATCCTTAGATCGCCCGTTGCCACTTTGTTCTGCTGATCACCGCTGTCATCCGATCTTCGGATCGCCCATCGCCATTTGATTTGCTAATCATCATTGTCATCCGATCTTCGGATCACCCGTTGCCATCTGATCTATGGATCACCATTATCATTCGATCCCTGAATCACCCATTGCCATTTGATCTCTGATCTCCTGTTGACACCCAATCTTCTAGATTTATTGATTGAGCACCAGTTGCTACCGAATGATTTACCGAGGTAGGTTTTATCATTTGAAGCAAAAGATTTCATCGAATGGTTTACCGAGATAGGTTTTACCATTCAAAACAAGAATTTTCATCGAATGGGTTACTAAGATAGGTTTTATCATTCAAAACAAGAATTTTCGTCGGATGGTTTGCCGAGTTAGGTTTTACCATTCAAAACAAGAGATTTCACTGAACGATTTTCCGAATTAGGTTTTATTGTTCAAAACATCATCACCTATGAGCAAAGTGGCGATAATAGTTGCTCAACCCAAGGAAGTTCACTGAAAAGTTTACTAAGGGACCTCTATTACCTTTGAGCAAAGTAATAGAGTAGTTGCTCAGCCCAAGGAGGCTCACTGAAAAGTTTACCAAGGGAACACCGTCGCCTTTGAGCAAAGCGACGATAGTAGTTTCTCAAAGGATTTGTCGAATGGTTTATTGAGACATAGTTTTATCGATCAACTCCGCCACCTATGAGCAAAGTGGTAGTGATACATGCTCCTGGTGACAACATCGAACAATCTTTTATCTTTGCCCTTTGGTTATTAGCACAGGTTTTGGCCAAAGAGGGGCAAACTATAGATGCTGGATTTTGCCACCCCCTAGCGGTGACGACAACCGAACGCGAAAGACTGGCAATGCCCTTTAAATACTCCTTTCCTTCGGGGTGACTCGGACACTCCCTGTTCCATCATGTTTCCACTCGTGGTCCCCCCCGCATTCCTAGAATGACCTTACACGATGCCCTCAGTAGGCACAGCGCGGCGCTGCCAGATTTCCCACAGAGCAACCAGATGGATTTTTGCCTATAAATAGCCTCCACCCCTCATTCAAGAAGTCTCAAGTTGAGGAGAGGGGGGACCCCCAGAGCTCCAATTTTCAGTTTTTTTTCCTTTTTTCCTTGTTTTAGGGCCCTGCCCCTGTCCGATTTTGAGCCTTCAAGCCTAGTCCCTCTGTCTGGAGTTCGGGTCTTCCAGACCCGCCTTTACTAAACCGATTCTGTCCAAAACCCCGAAACCTCCAATGGCCTAGTCACCTTGCCCAATGCTCTAATCCCCAGTTTTTGAAGCATTTTTCGATGCTGTTATTCTATCTGAGGTCCTAGTATCCAACACCCATGTGCCATTTTTTTGCCCGGTATTTGAAGAAGCCTAGTTTCCAAAGCTCTTCGACGCCGTGTTCTGTCTGAGGTCTCAGCACCCGACACCTGTACCCCGTTATGCTACCCGACATCCGGGTAAGTACTCCCTAAATATTTTTCTGATGCCGTTATTCTACCTGATATCCAGGTAACTACTTTCTGACGTCGTTACTCTGTTCGACGAAGGACAAAGCCAGTCTTTTGCCTCCACTTGAGCTAGGGGACATGATTCATCCAATATAACTACATTGATTTAGACGCAAACAGGTATTTAACTCTTTCATCGCATTTTAATTCTATAACAATGTGAACTTTTAAAATATGACTGTGTCGTGTACAATAGTTAATTTAATTAAACAATGTGTGCATCATTTGAGCTATACATGTGTGAATAGGACATTTATGAAGGAAGAATATTTAAAAACCTGCATCTAGTAGAAAGACCGGTTTACCCAGGTGAGGTGGGTGCCTAACACCTTCCCATTCTCGTAACCTAACCACTTACCCCGAATCTCTGACCAGACCAGACAAAGTCCTATAGCCCTTCATAGGGCTACACCAATGGGTCCTATGCTATAATCCTAGGTGGCAACTCCATTTCATTTAATTGTATGACCCCCATCCCCTGATGAATCATAACTATGTAAGAAGACACATTCCTTCTCTCTCTCCAACCGAGGAGCATAACCCTAAAAAACCCCCCTCCAAGCTGTGTGCAGGAACAACCACACCTCACATGCAGTCGAAAAGGAACGGATCCGAACGGATCCTCACATACTTCCCCCTTAATTGACTAATCCTATACAAATACTTGATATATTAGACCTAAGAAACATGTTAGGAAGATTAATACGCGAGGAGCAATCAGGGTGATTCGACACTAAATTAGCAAAGACATACACTCAAGTCGATCACTCAAGTCGATGCTGGATCGATCACTCCTAATGACCTAAGTGCAGTACTGAGTAAATTCTGTCCCATGAGTGTGAGGCCCGGTGCCATGAGTCGAGGATCTTGTTGTCATGTCCTAAATACCTAGTAGATGTATTTTCCCAATAATTAGGTTGAGCGAGACCCGCATAGCTGCCCGTGTGTAGACACCTCATTTTGTCCTTCCCCCCGGAGGTTTCCCGTAATGATGATGAGCACCCTCCGAGGCCTAGAGCCGATGTATCTGTGGATTTAGAGTCATTGTGTACTGCCTGAATCCAATCCCACCCTTCCTTACCCCTTTGCTGGAGCCCGAACCAAAGCTTCCAAGCCCTCCAAGTACCTCTGGAAAGGCTAGCCCTAACCCAGACCCCGTGAAATCAGCTTGGCCCAGCCTAAAACCTGGCCCCAAATAGTCAAAACCATGCCCATCGACACCTAAACCTACCTTGACACTCAAAGGCCCCGAGTCAACACCGAGACAACCCAGTCTAGACATCGAGCTAGGCCCTCTCACTGTCGATCAATACCCTTCTACTATCTATCTCACTTCAACGTTCAGCCAATGGCATTCGACATCCGATTCATTTCCCTTGATGTTGCGTTTTGTACATCGACAACCATTTTATGTCGAGTGTACCCCCATTTGATGTGGAATCGGGCACTTTCAATATCGAATAACAGCAAATCCGAGAAGCCTAAACCTTTCATGTTTTTCTCTGATTGCGATACCTTTCGCGTCCCAGCCTATTTTTGGCACTTTGGATCCCAATCTTGGCTCTCTTAGGCCCCAAAAACACCCCAAGAGGCAACTAAATACTTGCCCAAGCCTCATTGGTCCTTATCTTAACTTTACACCCTCGTCAATGCAAAGACACCTCTGTTGGATGATCTGAGTTAACCCAGCCATATCTACACGAATTTGGGAGTGCACACACCCCTCTACATCTATTAATGCACCCTCTCTCACGTTGAGGGGGGTTAGCTAACCATTGCATAAACTTGGCACAACATCCCCTTGGTGATTCTTTGCCCACATCACATTGAGACACCCCTCCATCCCTACTTAGCCTTCACACAAGAGTTCCTACCACTAGTCCTTTGCATCCCTGAATACACAAAACCCCAGTTGAACCTTCAAGTTTGATACTTACAGATACCAATCCGAAAGTCTTGGCTTGCTTGTGAAGTGCTTAAGTGCAAGAGATAAGAGAAGCCCTACAAGCGGCGATACTTGCTCCCCGTACAAATCTCCTGAGTTACATAAGGGAAACATCCACATCTTTGTTTTGATCTTTTCTTCTAGGTAGGCCTCCTTTCTTTATTTTCTCTTGTATTTTATGCGGCTTCTCTTTTTTGCTTTCGTTTTGTATCTCCTGAAGGGGTGTGATCCCATCTCTCTAGATGGTGATCACGCCTTCCCTCTCTTTCCTCCTCCCTTCTCCATAGGTTTGAGCATATTCCCTTTCGTTTTTTTATTTTTATTTCATTCATGCATACATTCTTACATGATCCTCATCCTCCATAATTCAGGATCCCTTCATGCATTTATTTTACTAGTCTTCTCGCATGCCATGTACACTTACGTTTCCATGCTTCACTATCGGTTTTCATGCTATACCATGTGCATAGGGTTAGCTATCATTTTTATCTCCTTCATTTCTATCATCTTCTCCATGCTTAGTCTAGAGTCAATCATGCTTAGGTTTATTAGGTTGTGAGTCCATTTTACATTTAAGCATACTAACCTTTGTTTTACAGCCAAACCTATGGGTATGTGCACCTCAACTTTCCTTATAATTTACTTCTTCGCATCTTCTATCATTTTACACTATCTTCTAAGCATGTTATGCCATTCCACAATGCCTAGTAATAGAAGACCGGCTAGTCCAAGCGGACTGGGGTGCCTAATACCTTCCTCGGACCGTAACTTGACCCGTACCTAGACCAATAGACCATTTGTCCCCAAAAGGGAGCTTTATGAGAGTAATTACATTACAATCTTTGGTCCTAGACCCTCCTCTAGGTGGCGACTCCAATATTCAATTCGCCTCTCAATTTCCCCCCAAAGAGGGATGAGGTGGAGGACACGTGGCGATCCCCCACCATGCAGTCATTATCCTCACAGTGGTGACTCCACTTGGGAATGCTTTTACTTGTGTAAAATAGGTCAGACATTGATGTGCTTGGAATATAAGTTGTACTATAATAACAAACTTTTTCTTTTATTGAGTGCTTTCAGATGTTAACTTTTATGCACTAACTTTGCATCATATTCGCATACACTATCACACACTGTTGATCATCCAACTACTACAGTTCTACCCCATTATTTACACCTCGTAGTGTAACCCTAGGCCTGACGCGTAGGCAGGCGGCTTACCCTTGGTTAAACTACAACTCTTAGCACCGTACCTTTGGGTATATCAAATAGGCTTGCACTGCTGTACTGCTTGATCATCTTACTTGTAGGAGTGGTGAGAAGTATATAGGAGCACCTTATTAAGGGAACCCTTTTTCGGTCTTATTACCCTCTAAACTAGGATGCATCATGTAGGGATCTAGAGCTCAATGCTTAGGTCACGACACGTTAATGGTAGTACGGTTTGAGAATCAAACCGGCACTTTGTTGAACTCGTTCTTAACCGGCCTGATCAACCTTGATCTTGTCTGGAGCATGCTAGCCAATGCCGCCCTTAACATTTGGGCCGACCTAGAACTCGATCAACTTAGCGCCCACACTCACTAACCATTGTTTGAGTTTGGTATGTTTGTTGTGAACTTGTTTGTGCACCATACTGCATACTACTTTTTCGCTAGGGTGACATACTGAGAGTATGAGGCTTGGCATAAAGCTAGTTTTTTCGATCTTACCTTTCTGGTCTAATCGTGCCCCTATTCTTATTAGGAACCATTACTTCGGGACGGCAGGATACCCGTTCTTATACTAGTTGAACTAGGATTGGAGGGAGATTAGTTCGTATTTTGAGTCCCCCTGAATTACCAATGGCCGAGATGGAAGTTATTTGCACTAATCTAGATGAGCTAAAGGCCTAGATGCAACAACTGGTAGCAGCAATGGCTATGTTTACCCCGACTCCGACTACACCAGCACCACAAGATAGTAATGACCAGAATCGACCATGTTTCTTTGGAGGATCCTCTATGAACTCTGACTTAGCCCGAGAGAAAGGGATCATCACTTTCGGATCTCAACCATCAATTAAAATAATTGAAACTCAACTCTTGAGACAAAAGGTTGAGAAGTTAAAACATGCTATGAAGAATGTCGAAGGGGTAGAGGATCAAATGATCGATTCTGAGGGACTTTGTTTCTTCCCTGAAGCACATTTACTTGAGGGTTTTAAATGGACATCTGAGAAATTCGATGAAACTGGTGACCCACGAGCCCATCTAAAGGTATACATAGGCCAGATGAGGATCCGTAACTTTTCTAAGCTGCAAATGGGCCAAGCATTTTAGACGTCCTTGACCGGCCCCGCTCTGAGATGGCTCATGTCCTTAGACTCCTCCCAAATCCGTACTTGGGATCACATAGTGAAAGCCTTTAAGAACCAATACTCATACAATACTGAGATGGAGCTAACCCATCGAGATTTGGAAACTACTAAGCAAGAGGCTAATGAAGGGTTCACTCAGTACTTGATGAGGTTTAGGTCTAAGGCCGCTTTGATGTGGGATCGGCCCACCGAGAAAGAACAAGTCAAGATGATCATCAAGAACCTCCAAATGTCCTACAAGATTCACCTGTTCACTCAACCCTTGACCACTTTTGAGGTTTTGTTTGAAGCGGGTCAATAAGTTGAAGACGCCTTGAATCCTCCCAACTTGATTCACGAGAATCCTAAACAAGGTACAACTTTGAACAACCAGCGAATTTGGGTTGGTAAGAAGACTCTTCCAGGAAAGAATACTGAGGTGAATGTGGTAACACCAACCATAAAGGCTCCACTTGTGATCAACAACAATGCTCCGAGGGTCGAGGCGAATCACCAGAGAAGATAATTCACTGATGTAGGCATGCCATTGAGCTTAGTCCTCAAGAAGTTTATCCAAAAGGGACTCCTTACTAAGATCCAGCCAGCTAACTTGCCAAATCCATTACCAAATTGGTACAAACCTAACCTTTATTGTGAGTACCATCAACAAAATGGGCATTCAACTGATGAGTGTTACCAATTAAAGCATGCTATCTAAGATTTACTAGATGAGGGGAAGTTTGCAGTTCAATCAAACCAGCCCAATATTCAAACAAATCCACTCTCTCCAGATGATGGGAATTCTAAGTCCATTAACAATCTTGAAGAAGAGGACCAACCCATCAATTTACAAGCCTTCATCACATCGGTCGAGAATCAACCTGAACCCCCTATTACGGAATGGACTGAACAATTGGTCCAAGCTCTAACCACACTTGTCTTAGCAGAAGCCCTACCGGATGATGTACTCATGATAAACATAGGGGTTGACAGTGATGAAGATTCTCAGGACTTTGGAGAAGAGCATCCCGATCATGAATAGGAGATCCCTGATGAGTAATACCAGAGAGATGCTTGGACGAAGAAGGCAAAGAGGGTTACTATGTTGATGTAGCCACAGATGAGCAATACTATGATCCACCTCCTGGTCCACCTAATAGCCCTGTCTAGGATAGTCATTCGCCCAATTAGACCTAAGAAAGGAACAAGCTTTCCGCAACCATCCAACAATTGAGATGTGCAATCATAGCACTTGGGCATGATCGTCAAGAACAAGATGAAAACTTGTACGACATCCTAGAGCAAGTCTACCACATCATGAAGGAGGCCGACTCATCTCTCCGATCCCATGTGACTAGGGGACCCCACCCATTCGGATATCATAGTCGAAGAGCATATTGGCAATATGAGGGAGTATAAGGTCCTTACTAGGAATGGCTCGAGAGCTAAAAAATTTAGCCCAATTCATTTGAGGACATACTAGAGACATGGACAATCACCGACAAGGCATGTAGACAATCCTTAGAAAATGTTAAGAGCAAAATGAAGAACTAATTCAAGAAGGTCGGAACATTATTGCAGCCCAAAAAGAATGAATGGAGGAACTCAACGATGCAAACCGGAGAATGGATGAATAGTATTGGAGACTCTGGGATAGGCACACTGACCTTTGGAACAGTGTTCGAGATCAAATCAATGCCCTTACCGATAATTTAAGGGTCCATTGCATATGTTCAAGGAAAGGTGTTTGAAGAGCTTGACCTCAGTTCAAGGCGACTGACTAGCTTGCCCTTCCCTTGCCATGAGGATGAGATCTTTGACCACCTCAAAGAACTAGACGAGGAAACCTGAACCATTGAGGCCACAATATGGACATTGTGTGATAAGCGTCAAGAACTTACTGCGGCCACCGATGAACCCGAGTTCAACATGATCATCATAAGTGATGGGGAATCGAATGAGTTAGATCAAGACGTTGACCACCTGCTAGCCCAATTTGATTCCAAGCTTTGCGCCCCCCTGATGAAGAATGTAATAATGCCAATACGAGGAGCAGAAAGAATTTTAAACTAGCCCAACTCAATGTTGACAATCCAACTGCATTGGCAAAAAATTAGAACCAGAACCAGAATCAGAGTCACGCCACCATTGAGCCAGAAAATGAGGTTCTGAAACAACTCAAGAGGACTCAAGCCAACATCTCAATCTGGGGATTGTTAACGGGTTCTCGAACCCATAGAGAGGCAGTCCAAAAAGCATTGGCTAGTGTACATGTGCCAATTGAAATTGAACTAGCTCAACTAGCCAACATAGTAGGAGCCCTTTATGCAGTCAAAGCTATCATATTCTTCGACAAGGATCTCCCACCTGAAGGATCTAATCATACAAAAGCACTCTACATTACATTCGACTGCAATGGAAGTCGAATCCCTCAAGTCTTAGTGGATAATGGCTCAGCCCTAAATGTTTGCCCACTATGAACTATCCAACACATAGCGATCGACCCAGTCAAGTTAAAGCCCTCTACACAAGGAGTGATAGCCTACGATAACACTCGAAGGAGTGTAATTGAAATTCTAAGTACTAAGATTACTATTGGCCCAACCAAATTCCAAGTGGAGTTCTAAGACATCGACATCCCTTCTTCTTTCAATATGCTCCTGGGAAGGCCGTGGCTCCATGCAGCCGGGGCAGTCCCATCCTCTCTCCATCAAAAACTCAAATTCATAGTTGGCAATAAGGTCATCACCATCCTGGCCGACCTCGAAGTAATAAGCATGCTTACCAACGTAGAGGCTAGCAAAGAACCAGACTCCTAGCAAGCCAGTTTCCAATTTGACACCGTGTGTGCCACATACCCGACACAACTTCTAAGGGAGAAGCTTCCTCTTACCTACCTGAACAGTCATAAACTTGCAGTTCCGAACATGCTCAAGAAAATAGGGTATTTTCCGGGTATGGGCCTTGTAAGGTCTCACCAAGGAATGTCATAGCTCATCTTACCCTCTTACAACAGAGAGTACTACGATCTAGGCTACACCCCAACCAAAGAGGATCACTTCAAACGGGTCTAGAAAGAGAAACAAAAGAAAAACGAGGCTTACATGAAGAAGCTCTACAAAGGGGACCCTGAGAAGTACAAGAGGGTAAAGAAGTCAAAGAGTACCAAAGCTGAGGTAAATGTCACTACATCTTACCCTAGGACTCTCAATGGATACTTCATTAAAGAAGGGGACACCCTCCCTTATTGTGGATTTAATGAACCATGGTATGATGAAATTTATAAGCAACTAACGTCAGGTCTTAAAATATTCTTTATAGATCAAACGGACTGGTTGGAGATCCTTCAAGAAGGTCGTGTGGACTCCAACAAAGATTGGTAAGGTGAAGAGGCTTCTTTCCAACTTGAAGACCTATTTGAAGGAGTGATCGCTGCACTAGGTGGCCCTGAAGATTGGAATCCAAATCCATAAGCAATGATCTACCCAGCTGAAGGAGCCATACCCAATTGGACCCAGTTTTCATAGTACCGCTTCTATGAAGGCGTCGACGATTCTAGTCCTAGTCCTAGTTTACATTTTAGTTCTTCTAGTTCCAGTTTTGAGTCCGAGTTCGAGTCTAGTTTTTCTTCTAGTTCTTATGAGTCTATGTCTGAGTCCGATGTAGACTTTGCGTTTGATCTCAATGAATTACTTTCTTCTGGTTACATTGTGCCTCTTCTTGCATACATCAATGAGGATGAAATGTTCAATGATCCACCAACTTATCTCCTAAAAATAATTCAAAATGAAGAACAAAGAGCTCTACCAACTCATGAGAGCTTTAAAATCATCAATTTAGGATCACCAGAATTGGCAAGAGAAATAAAAATTGGCTCAGCCTTGAATGAACAAGAAGTACAACCTCTGATTGAACTCTTAAAAGAATACTTGGAAGTCTTCGCATGGTCATACGATGATATGCTCGGAATTGATACCAATATTATCATGCACCATCTACCTTTGTATCCTGGGATGAAACCAGTAAAGCAAAAACTCAGACAGATGAGACCGGAATGGATCTTAAAGATCAAAGAGGAAGTCACTAAACAACTTGAGGCAGGATTTCTGGAGGTGATTGACTACCCTGAATGGTTGGCCAACATTGTGCTGGTACCCAAGAAAGACGGACGAGTCCGAATGTGTGTAGACTTCAGGGACTTAAACAAAGCAAGTCCAAAGGGTGACTTCCCTCTACCTCACATTGACATTCTCGTAGATAATAGGGCCAAGCATGCCCTTCAATCCTTCATGGACGGGTTCTTAGGGTACAACCAAATCAAGATGGCACCTGAAGACATGCAAAAGACATCCTTCATAACTCTATGGGAAACTTACTGTTACAAGGTAGTGCCATTTGGACTTAAGAATACCAGGGCAACCTATCAAAGGGCGACAACCACCATTTTACATCACCTAATGCACAAAGAGGTCAAAGTCTATGTTGACGACATGATCATCCAGTCAAAAGAACCTGAAGGGCACATTGAAGCCCCAAGAAAATTCTTTGAAAGAATTAGGACATACAAGCTAAGGCTAAACCCCCAGAAGTGCGTATTTGGAATCATGGGCTGGAAAACTCTTAGGTTTCATAGTCAGCCATAGGGGCATTGAGGTCGACCCTATCAAGATTAAGGCAATTATGGACATTCCACCACCCAAAATAGATTAGGAAATCAGGGTTTTCCTCGGAAGAATCCAATACATCAATCGTTTCATTTCTCGATTAACCATGGTGTGCAAACCAATCTTCAAGCTACTTAAGAAGAATGGCCCAATAGAATGGAATGAACAATATCAGACATTCAACACAATCAAGAAGTACTTGGCTAACCCACCAGTATTGGCACCCCCAATTCCCGACAAACCACTGCTACTTTACCTATCCATATCGGACACAGCTATGGGAGCAATGCTAGCACAACATCAGGAAGATGGCAAGACAGAACAAGCCATTTATTAATTGAGCAAGAAATTTATGGATTATGAGACTAGATACACATGACTAGAGAAAGTCTATACTGGTCTTATCTGGGCCACAAGGCGGTTGAGGCATTACATGATCGCCCACCAAGTTTTCTTAATCTTAAGAATGGATCCAATCAAATACCTATTCGAGAAACCCGCCTTGACAGGAAGACTAGCACGTTGGTTGCTCTTTCTATCAGAATTCAATGTCAAACATGTTACACAAAAGTCCATCAAAGGACGAGCAATTACTGATCACCTATAAGCACATTCAACCCTTGAAACTACGCCATTGGAAGATATATTTCCTGATTAGGATATTACACAACTGGAACCTGAAAAATGTCGATACAGTCTGGCAATTACTATTTGATGGAGCAGCCAATCACATGGGTTATGGAGCTGGCATACTATTAATCACTCCCAATGGGACCCATATGCCCTGGGCATTTAAGCTAAACTTTGAATGTATAAATAACATGGCTGAATACGAAGCTTGCGCCATAGGACTTGAGGCCCCTTGTCAATAGGCCTCAAGCGACTGGAACTCTATGGGGTTCTTCCTTGGTCATATGCCAAATGCAAGGAAAATGGAAAACTAAAGATGAGAAGTTGATACCCTATCAAGAACATGTTGAGACCCTATCAAGGCAATTCAAAGAGATTATTTTCTCCTACTTACCAAGAGACAACAATCGGTTTGCCGATGCGCTAGAGACGTTAGCATCCATGGTTGAGATGGAATCTGAAACCAAAGTACACCCCTTCTTGATTGAATTATGACACTAACTGGCATACATCAATCACATTCATGCCTTAACAGTTGACGAAAGACCATGGTTCGCAAACATAGTGGATTTCATTAGGGAAGGATAATGCCCTAAGGATGCTACAGCCAAAGAGAAGCGTTTCTTGAGGAGATATGCAACACAATTCATCTTACTAGAGGACATTCTATACAAGAGATCATATGATGGAGTGCAACTGGTATGCGTCAATGAAGAGCAATCAAGGCTAGTCATGGATCGAATTCACCAAGGCAGATGTGGGCCTCACATTAATGCAAGGATGATAGCAAAAAAGATCCTTAGGCAAGGGTATTATTAGACTACCATGGAAGCCGACTGTGCACAATACATGAAGAAGTGTCAGAAGTGCCAGATTTTTGACAATCTCCTACATACACCACCCTTAGAGTTACACACTCTGAGTTCCCTTGGCCATTCGCTACTTAGGGCATTGATGTCATCGGCCAAATGGTCCCCAAATAATCTAATGGTCATGAGTACATTTTTGTAGCCATTGACTACTTCACCAAGTGGGAGGAAGCATAGTCTTACGCCAAGTTAACAGCAACCAAGGTGGCTAAGTTCATAAGTAATAACATCATGTGCCGATATGGAGTCCCTCCAGCTCATATCAGATAAAGGGTCCCACTTTAGAGGCGAAGTGAAGAAGTTATGTGACAAGATGAACATTCAAAGACGCACATCATCACCATATAGACCTCAAATTAATAGTCCAGTAGAAGTCGCCAGCAAGAACATCAAGAGAATCATATAGAAGATGGCCGACAAGCACAATGATTGGCCTGACAAGTTACCCTATGCATTTTGGGCATACAGAACATCCATCCGAACTTTGACTGCTGCAAAACCTTACTCACTGGTATACATAATGGAAGCAGTCCTTCCAGTTGAATTAGAAATACTCTCTCTTTGGGTCATGATGGATAAAGAGATTTCGAAAGCAGAATGGATCAAGGCTAGTTTCCAGGAGCTAAACCTCATTGATGAGAAAAGGATGCATGTTATGGACAACATGAAGAAGTACCAACAAAGAATGATGTAAACATTTAAAAAGAAGGTAGTACTACTCCAACTATCCATTGGTGATTTGGTGCTCAAGGATCAACGAGCACTTGTGTGAGGATCCATTCCCAGAACCGCGCATTCCCTTGGGAGCTTGGTTCAAAGGATTTGGGTTATGCTCCTCGATTGGAGAGAGAGAAGGAATGCATCTTCTCCATGGTTATGATTTATCGGGGGATGGGGGTCATACAATTAAATGAAATGGAGTCGTCACCTAGGGTGACAACATAGAGAACAACTGTCCAACCTGAACTCAAGCTCAAGGATTCGGTTTGGGCTGCATGCAAGGCCTGTTCTATGTATACTTTCATGGTAGAACACTGATCCTATGCCAAGGTAAGCAAGGATCGGCTTGCATGCAAAGATCCATGCCCAGACTGCCTATTCTGGGTGCAACTGTGCAATGCAGTCAGGTATAGAGACTGACTTCAGTCTCTGCAGTGAAACAGTAGTAAAAACCTGCTATGATATGATCAGATCTTAGATGCAATGGTTTTGCATGTTAGATCTGATGCTTCCCAAGGTAACCCCATGGTGTTCTGAGCATTACTAGCCAGAGACACCACCAATAGAGTAGAGATCAGAGTACAGCTATAGGAAACAACAACACACAAGGATTTGGATCATTACCTAGGGGTCGTGTGAGGCTGGATCAGTGCTCTGAAGTAGCACCAATCTTCGTTCTCCTTCTCTCTTCCTTTCCTTCTCTTCTTCCTCCTTTTCCTTCTCTTTCTCTCTTTCAGCTGGAGCAGCAAAAATGAAATGAGGGGCTGCCCCTCCTATTTATTGAATTGGCCCCACTAGAGCCTATTTGGCATTAGGCTCCCCCTCCAAGAATACATTTTTAACCACATTTTGGCTGCCCCAGTGGGGTACACATGGTTTCAGGAGTGGGTAAAGGTTCCTAAAATTCCCATCTACCCCTAGAGGGTGTTCATGGTCTGTATAGGTGGTCCCCACATGTTTAGAGTCCCAAAAACTCATTTCAGCCACTCTGGGTGATTCTCTGGGCCTTTGGGCCAATTGCCCAGTGCATCGCCCAAAGAATGCAGCATTGCTGTATAGGCCTTGGGCTTGCATAGGTGCTTGGCCTATGGCTTGGGCATTGCACCAACACCTCATCCAGGGTCTGACACACATCTGAACAGGCGTGGGCTCCATAAATATGGATAGGACAGAGAGTGTCTGGAGTTAATGCAGTACATCATGCTATGGGCAGTGCAGCTGCATGGGTCTGCAATCCATCTTCTGACAGGTATATAGGAGGACATCCTCGGGGGTTCTCCACTCAATTCAACCACTGGAGTGATGCTCCAGTGTGCTTGGGTGTCTGGTCAGAGGTCCCTGTCCTTCATCCAAAATTCCAATCAGTCAGGGGCTGGTTTGATAGTGAGGCTCTCAAAAAATACTATTATAAATGGTTAATGTATCATACTGCGACCTCAAATCCAAAAATCCCTAATTAAATGATAATAAATGACATAACCAAGTGGTAAACACCAGTAAAGTAATCCAACAACTTTATGTAGTGGGTAAATATTCCTTGAAGACTCTACTGGAGTTGGTGGGATCTTTGTACCGCTCTTCAAAACCCTCTCCGTGGAACTTCTTCCAGGATAATATGCTTTAAGCCTCGTTTGGGAGACAATGGGAAGGGAGAGTGGGCTTCCCTTTGTGAAGAGATAAGGGCCTCATAGACCTCTGAAGGCGAGGTCTACTAGTAGAGTATAATTCTATTAGATTGATCGATCAATTCATGGACTTCGTGGGAATTGAATCTTTAAACTAGGAAGTCCAGGCACCCATCTATCCTGCCATATTTCGATGCCTTCCCCTATTTCCACTCTAAAAAAAAAAAAAAAAAACCTTTAAGAAGTGTTGACCAACCAGCAATGATATTGCACCATGCCCACGAGGGTTGTTGTCCAATATTAGCTTGGACGAAATATGTATGTGCGATGTAAATTGACTTCATGAATGTTGCCTATGGAGAATTCGGTTCACTCCACAATCGTCATGCCACCTTAGGAAGTAAGCCTGATTGTGTAACTTTGGATCTCCAAACCCCAAACTATCACTATACATATGTTGGGACAACCATTTCTAAGAGATCTATTAAATCTTTGGTCCCTCTATTTTCCTCCCCCAAAAGAAATAGGTTGCCTCCCTTCTAAGTCTCTCAAGATGAGCTACAGGAAATTTAAAATGTGAGGAGGCATATATTGACATTGAAAGTGCTTTATATTTGAGGAGAGTTTAACCGTCCGTGTGAGCTTGCAACTGGTCCTTCCAACCTTGTAATCGTTTAGAAGTCCAATCATTAATATCCTAAAAAACCTAAACCTCTGAAACTCCAAAGTCAATTAGCAATCCCAGATATTTTCAAAGACCATCTCCATATTGGATTTTAAAAACACAAGAGAAGCATCGTTTAAAATGTGCAGTTGTATTCGGACTTGTTGCACACAGAATGTTACCAGAGGAAGACCCACAGGCAGTACAACTTTCAAGCTAGCCTTGGGCTAGGAATGAGTTAAGGAAAAGCGAAGATAACTCTGCTAAGTTTCTTGATCTCTTTGTTGATAGATGATTCAATGAATTCCCCTTTCATGAGCGATAGGGCCCTTATTTATACAAGTTCATGCCCCACCCCTTTCCTATTCCATCCCTCCGATCTACCAGAAGACCTTTCCTTTCTGGTAAGGTGGTCCCTCCATGCTCGGATTAGGAAACCCTTACAAGAACCATGATTCTCTCATCAAATCTTGTGATCCTTCTGGATGTGGCACGCGAATTACGGTTATCTGCGTATCCCCGTTTAGAAGTTGACAACTATCCTCGCTAACGTGTCCAGGCTGGTATAACTATCGTGGGCGTGACTTTTTGAGCTTCGATTTGAGAACCGGTTAGCTTGTAGCCCAAGTGGGGCCACGTGTAAGACAGGGATTGGATGCATAGAAAGTGGTGTATCATTTGCCCCCTACTCCCCTTATTTAAAATGAGGTATGGGGAGGAAATTTCTTGGGTATCCCGAGCAGACACGAATGCAGCTCGGCATGTATGTTCGATGGCATTTACATGCCGTGAACAAATCATTTTTTCCTTTGGATCACATTTCTCCTTTGGATGACATTACCCTCCGTGGGTATTTTATAATCGCGCCACCATTCGCCGATGTTTGAACGTGGGTGCAAAATGTCTTTCGATTTTCACACCTTTTGAGGGAAGTTTGATGGGATATCATAAAGTTTAAATTTAAACTTTTTTGCTTTCCCGGTGCTTTCCTTACAGAGGCAGCTTTTCTCATTCTCAAAACATGTGCTTTTTCTTCTTCTTCATCTTTGCATCTTGGCCGTTCAAGGGAAATGGAGGGTTGGATTAGGAGCTTTGTTTCACTGCCCCCAAGAGTATAAAGCGTTCCAACTTCCCCTATCTTTTCCTCCTCCTCATCTTCAAGTTTTCTTGCTAGAAAAAAACTCTTGAGTTTCTGAAGTCATCTCGCTCAGTGCTTCTTCTTTTCTTCAATCGCATCCCCTCTTGCTCAAATAAGTTTTTCCTTTCTCTTTCTCTTTATTTCTTCATTTGCTTTGCTTTTCTATTCAGTTTGAGAGATGGGAAAATCTAAGAAGACTTTGTTCTGAGCCCAATCAAGAAGTGGAGTCCTTGTTGAAAGAGGGTGAGGATCTGTATCGTAGAGAGGTTGTAAGAGGAAACCGAAGGGCTCCTCCCCGGTCATCCATGGAGGGTGCTGTAGCTTCTAGGGTTCCCATTTTGATTCCTCATAGTTCATCTGGTGCTTCTGCCAGCACTTCCAGTCGCACCTCCAAAAAATCATCGGCTTCCCACGGAAAAGGGGTTATCGCATTCGCCAACCCCAATTTGATCCCACTATAGGGAAAGGGGTGGATGAGATCCCTTCTGTACTGACAGATTATAACCTGGTGGAGATCCGAGCTGTTTATTCGATCCCAGAGTCTGTTGACCTTAGGGTCCCTTCTCCCAAGGATAGGTTGAATCATGCATAACCCAATGAGGTTGGTCTCATCTTAGATGCTTTTGAGGCGGGGCTCCGTTACCTCCTTCCTACCTTTATCTCTTATCTCCTTAGGCATTATAGGGTTGCCCCCAGCCAACTGGTCCCTAACTGCTGGAGATGTGTAGGAGCCTTTATAGTTAGATGTTCTCGGTTAGGCAGACATCCTTCTCCCACTCTGTTTATTAGGTGCTTCACCTTGAACTCAAATAGTGGTCACCCGAGGTGGTATTACTTTCGTCAGCGTGACATTCCTGTCATGGGTAAGATCCCATCGGCCATTCATGGCTAGAAACAGAGATTCTTCTGGGCTTCATATAAGGGGCCCAAGTGTCCTATCGTATGGGGTTACCCAAACACCTTTGCTCGTAATAGAACCCCTCGCCTTGACCTCGCGGATCTGTCCACTTTGGAAAAGATGGTGACTAATCGGGAGCATGTAGAAGTGGATGCTATTAACACTCTGGACATGAACGATTTAGAGAGGGGTGAGCGCCTCTGGAATTTATTTCTCCTTCCCGATAACCTTTATGTTGTACTAACCCCCTCTTTCATGTTTGTTGCAGGAATTTACTTTGGGTTCCCTCACCAATTTCATGGAGACGAAGAATCTTCAAGTGACTGGCGACACTGCTCTCCCTCCCTTGGATAAGGGTAAGAAAAGAAAGGAGCCTCCGACCTAGCACAAAAAGGGGCTTCCAAGGAAAGAGCCCAAGAAGAATCTCCCTCCTCCGTCTTCCCAGGGCCTTAAAATTTAGGGGCAACATTCAAGCAAGAGGAAGACATCTTCTTCCTCCAAACATTCAACACGGGAGGAGGGCTCTCTCGCAGTCTTTGAGGATCCCCCGCCTTTGGAAGTTAGTGGGAAAGACAAGGGGAAGGAGAAGATAAGCTCGGAAGTGTTTGTCCCTAAATGGTCAGTTCGTACTGACTAGAAGGTGATCGGTAACGCAGAGGCTGTCGAGCATCTGGTATTAAATTACGTTCCTCCAGCTGATCAGGATTTTCTTTCTGACATGGATGACGATATGCTGGAGAGAGTCACCCTTGCTCAGGTGTATGAGGTAATGCCCCCTGTCTTGATGGATCTCAGGGTTTCAAGTAATCATTGTTAACCCTTTCTTTATTTCAGGCTTTGGCTTTTGCCTCTGGGTTGGTGGAGCGCAAGAGAAAGATAGCCTCTGTGTATAGTGAGTTGGAGAAGGAGTGCAGGGAGCTGAGGAGAACTTGCTTTGACAGGAATAGTCAAATTTATTCCCTTACTGACGAGGTGAAGGAGTTGACAGTGGGGAAGAAGGCTGCTGAGAAAGCTCACGTTGATGCGGATGCAAAGCTTGCTGCGGCTGAAGAGCGTGTGGATACTCTTTCCTCCTCTTACTAGAAGGTCAAGGAAAAACTACGAAAGAAGGAGCAGCTAATCAAGGATCAAAGGAAGGAGATTGCCGACTTGAAGTCTAAACTTAAGAACCCCTGTGCCAAGGCCGTAGAAGATTATCTCTGCTCAGAGGCCAACACAAGGGAGCATCTAAAGACGGTCTCAAAGGTTTATCTGCAGGTGTCTCACTCCAATTGGGAGTAAGTGAAGGAAAAGCAGCCTGACTTCAATTTTGATAATATATCCGAGGTGCAATACATGCTTTCTCAGTTAGAATCTGGTGCTTATGTCCCCACTTCGTCTAGGGGTCAACTGGTGATTCCCCGGCCATGTCCTTCTTCTGTGGTTCCCCCTGTGGTTAGTACTGGGGTTGGGGTCGACTTCTTCGGCAGGTGTGGTGGAGACTGAGACTGTTGCTCCCAAGCAAGCTGAGACAGCTGCTAGGATTCTTGATCAGGTCATCGAGCAGAGTACTGAGCTGGGAGAGGAGAATCCTTCATTAGTACCCGTGGAGGGCGTAGTTCCTGCCCCGGATGCTCAGGATCCCAAGGGCGCTTCTATAGTTTAGTTCTTCCTTTTTTCTATCTGATTTTTTGTCATGTGTTATTCTTTTTGTTTTTTGTCCTCCTAACAAATGTAACTTGCCTCTAGAGCTTTCAATGAAGAATAATTACTTTTTCATTACTTTCCGCATTTCTTATCCTGTGCTGATTTCTTTGATTTTGTATTATCCGAGCATAATCTATGTATCTTATCTATAGGATAATCTTCCCATGTCCGGTAGCACACAATCTGAACCGCAAAGCGAGAAAAGGATTTACAATCCCATATAACAGCGTATGTGAATGCAAATGCTATTCTGCGGAAGCGCTATTTTTTCCTTGAGAGTGATTTAGATTATTACAAGTTCCTTGAAAGTTGGGAGAAGGATTTATTGGAAAGACTAGAGTTTGCTTGGGACATTGTAGATAATGTTGCTGACTATCTCTGGGCCAAGAAGTATGCTACTGCCAACCTCACTATAGAGCACGTTGTGAAGTCGGCGGTCTTCTAGCGCTTCTGCGAAGATAAGGCACTGGAAGGTGCCCAGCATTTGTATGATAAGATAAGGGAAGCTGCCCCCCACTTCAAATGGAAGAAGATTAAGTTGGGCTTTAATCCTCGAATTCCTATACGGGAGGTGGTGTTGGATCCATCTTCCCTCTCGATACCTTTCTTTCCCCCTCCTCAGAATGTTCTAGGACCATTGCCCCCTAATCTTCCACGCCCTATGTGCGTGTATTTATAGACAATTCATTGTACCTCGGGCACCGATGACTGTCACATTTTATTTATGGAATCTTCATCTTGCTCAATATTTGCCCTGCTTAGTCTTTCTATCTTACTGAACAATTATCTCCTTTTTGCAGCGCTCATCCTATTTTTGGCAAAAAACTGCCTTTATGACGAAGATCTTTTTCCAGGGGATTTTGTTTGTAATTCCCAACGTAAAACATTTATTGCTTATGCCATACTCAACGCTTCGTCTACTGTGCCATTAATGGAACTTAAGTTGGAGCCAAATCGTTGCCTCCTTAGTTGGACCCTTTCCCTATTTTTGAAAGGTATAGTTGCAATAGGGTGGCCACGTGGCTCCCGACAGTTATTCCTCTTAATTTTGGTGATTTCTTTTTGATATTCCTCTCATGATCTGGACCATTGGTTTCCCTTTAAGTAGTGCCTCTGCTTTCCACTTCTGCTATTCATAGCGAAGCCATGAGTCCTCTTTGTAGATGTTCTTCCTATAGTTCTGTCGAAGCCCTTATACTTCTCTGGTGTTTTGGTTGTCATTCCCTTTATGGCTATACAGGATGTATATTTTTGAAGGCTTGTTCTTCTGTTGATGCAATTGTTTTTGGCTCTGATCTTTAATCGACATTGGCCCTTACAGCTTTGATCCTTAATCGACACATAGTGCCCTTTAGGGTTCCAGGCTTTTGGGCTTTCTTTCTGTGTGGTGTGCCCTTGCCAATACTTGGTGGGGTTATGCTATTGCAGAGAGAATGAGAGTTTTGAGGGGGTTGTTTCCTGTCGTCCCTAACCTCTTCAAAGTTTGAGGTATGGTGGTTTTACATAAGCAATGTACTGGAGAACCTAAACTAGTGCCACGCTCGTCGTCTTCAACCTCCTCATCTCTGGCAGATTTAGGAGACCGGCAATGAAGGTCGTTTGGGCTTTGGAGGAGCTCAACGACGCCGGGACGGTGAATCCCATTTGGCAAAGAAGTCCCTCCTAGACTTCTCGGGGTCGCTTTGGGATAGGTTGTATTGCATCATGAATGTCGGGACTGATCATACTCTACTCGATGTTCTTGTTGTTGCTACTCCTGTCTCACACTTCTCATCCCCTGGTTCATTCATGCCTCAACGCTCTTCTCTGGAGGATCAAGATAAGGCACATCGGGCTTGTGGGTTAGGCGCATTTCGATCTCGCCTTGCTTTCGTCCTTTAGGAGAGGAATCTAACTGGAACCGAGCACAGTTAACTTTTGTATTTGTAGTACTGTTTGATGTTTGTAACAATCCCATGTACTTGTAGCACCATTTGAGATGTCAATAAAGAATTTTCTTGCTTTCGATTTGTCTCTTCTACTCTATTTCCTTCTGTTAAGCTTCCCTTGTTATGCTCGGTCTTTTGCTCCACCATCATCATTGATAATAATAAATTGAGCTTTTGACCATTTTTGTTGTTGCGGTGCAATTCATCGATATGCTCGGTTGACTGTTGTCTTCTTTGGGGAAACGCCCCTATGGTGCAACTCGCCACTATGGTCGGATGACCATGATCTTCACTGGGGAAACGCCCCTATGGTGCAACTCACCATTATGGTCAGATGACCATGATCTTCATCGGGGAAACGCCCCTATGGTGCAACTCACCATTATGGTCGGATGACCATTGTCTTCATTGGGGAAACGCCCCTATGGTGTAACTCACCATTATGGTCAAATGACCATGATCTTCATTGGGGAAATGCCCTTATGGTGTAACTCACCATTATGGTTGGATGACCATTGTCTTAATTGGGGAAACGCCCCTATGGTGCAACTCACCATTATGGTCGGATGACCATTGTTTTCATTGGAGAAACGCCCCTATGGTGCAACTCACCATTATGGTCAGATGACCATGATCTTCATTGGGGACACGCCCCTATGTTGCAACTCACCATTATGGTCGAATGATCGTTGAATTTTTGGCGTACCATTAGTAATAACATGTGAAATTTGCTTAGAATAATGATTACAAAGTTTAATTGTGAGAATAGACCATTGCCATAGTTTGATGAGTAAGCATTGATATCTTTATTAGTCATAGCCACATGAAACTTTTAAACAACTTCAATTTCGATTCAAAACAAATGGGAACTGACCTCATTGATAGAATTTTTGTAAATTTTCTGCATTCCAAGACCGTGGTATGGGTACTCCCTCTAAAGTCTCCAAATGAAAAGCCCCTGGCGCCACTTGTTTGGAGATTCTGTATGGTCCTTCCCAATTGGGCGCTAGCTTTCCCATGGATCTCGGGTCAGAGGCCTCTACCTTGCGAAGCACCAATTCTCCTTGGTGAAATTTTCTTAGCTTCAGCTTCGAATTATAATGGTGTGTCGTTCGCTGTTGGTGAGCAGCGTTCCTTACCCGAGTTGTTTCTAGGATTTCTTCCAACAGGTCCAAATTTGCTCTTAAATCCTCATCATTAGTTTCTGGATTGTATAATTGCACCCTCATTGATGTTTCCCTTATCTCTATGGGGATTACTGCCTCGGTTCCATATGCCAGCATGAAGGGTGCTTCACTTATTGTAATTCTTGTTGCTGTTCGGTATGCCCATAAGATGCTGGGCAATTCCTTTTCCCATAGTCCTTTGGCTGTCTCCAACTTCTTTTTGATTCTGTCCAGTAGGATTTTATTCATGGCTTCTGCCAGGCCACTGGATTGCGGGTGCGCAACCGAGGTCTTTCGCAGCTGAATTTCATACTGATCACTGAATTCCTTGAATTTTTGTTCAAATTGCTTTCCGTTGTCAGTGATGAGTGTTCTTGGAATTCCATATCTATATATGATGGAGTGGAGGAAGAATCTCTACACTTTGGCAGCTGAAATTATTGCCAAAGCTTCTGCCTCTATCAATTTAGTAAAATAATCCACGGCCACAACCACAAATTGTCTACCTCCTGATGCTTTTGGGAAAGGACCTAGAATATCCATCCCCCACTGTACAAAAGGTAATGGGCTTGAGATTAAAGTGAGCTTCGTGGCTGGCTGATGCATCGGTGCAAACATTTGGCATTTGAGGCATTTACGCATAAAACTCATTGCATCCTTCCGCAGATATGGCCAAAAGTATCCCTGTTTGATGACTTTGTGGTCGAGTGCTCTGCCCCCCAAGTGTTGTCCGCAAATGCCTGTGTGAATTTCTCTCAGAACGTATTCTGCTTCGGATGGTCTGAGACATTTCAGGTAGGGCATGGCATATGCTTTCTTATAAAGCACTCCCCCAATCATCGTGTACCATGCTGCTCTCATCCTTATCTTTTTGGCTTCTTCCTTGTCCGTTGGGAGTGAGTCCCTTTGGAGATATGCTATTAGGGGGTCCATTTAGAAAGGTTCAACCTCAATAGGTAGCACGTCCTCGGTTTCTTCTATGCTTGGCGCACCGAGCACGTCAATGTATACGGTTCTGCCCAGATCTTGAAATTCTGAGGTGGCTAGCCTAGAAAGTGCGTCTGGCAAAGCATTCTGTGCTCGGGGTACCTACAATATTTAAAAGTTGGTGAACCCATTAATTAAGTTGCGCACCTTTCCTAGGTATTGTGCCATGCGCGGTTGCTTTGCCTCGTACTCTCCATTGACTTGATTGACCACCAACTGGGAGTCGGTATGCACGATGATGTTCCTCACTACCAGACTCTTTGCCAGATTCAGACCTGCAATTAGGGCTTCATATTCTGCTCCATTGTTTGTGGTCTGGAATTCAAATCTTAGTGCTTACTACACTAAGAATCCCCCTGGGCTTGTCAATATCAGGCCAGCTCCACATCCGTTAGCATTAGATGAACCATCCACGAACAAGGTCCAAGTTTCTATTACCTCCCTAGCTTCAGTCTCTGGTACTATCTTCTCATCTGGTAAGGTGCATTCAATGACAAAGTCTGCAAGGGCTTGGGCCTTAATGGCAGTGCAAGGCTTATACTAAATGTCAAATTCTCCCAGCTCTATCGACCATGCCACTAGCACCCCAGAATGGTCGTGCTTGGCCAGGATTTTCTTCAGGGGTTGGTTTGTTATTACTTCTATGGTATAGGGTTGAAAATAAGGTCTCAACTTCCAAGTAGCCATTATCAGAGCATAGGCATACTTCTCCACATTGCTGTATCTGGTTTCTGCATCTAGGAGTACCTTACTGACATAGTAGATGGGGGTCTATACCCCTCCTTCTCTTTGGACCAATACCGCGTTCACCGCTACTGTAGTAATGGCTAAATAAAGCTGGAGCGTGTCCCCTAGTTCCGGCTTGGTCAAGAGTGGTGGTTGGGATAAATATCTCTTTAACTCTGTGAACGCTGTCTGGCATTCTTTCGTCCACTCAAAAGTGAGCTTGGTCCCCTTTGTTTCTCTTTCTCATGCTCGATTTTTTAATGCCTTGAATAAGGGTAGGCAGCAGTCACCGAAAGTAGAGATGAACCTTCCTAGCGCCGCTACTCTCCCCATTAACTCTTGCAATTATTTGATTCTACCTGGGGGATGCATCTCCAGTATGGTCTTGATTTTAGCTGGATTAGCCTCTATTCCTCTTCTTGAGACCATAAACCCGAGGAACTTCCTTGAGGTGATGCCAAAGGTGCATTTTACCAGATTTAACTTCATTTTGCTTTCCCTTAAGACCTGGAACGCCGGAGATATGGTGTTCTGCCTTCAAGCTTTTCACCAGCATATCATCTACATATACTTCCATATTGTGCTCTATTTGACCCTTGAAGATGTGGTTCACCAGTCATTGATATGTGGCCCCGGCGTTTTTCAACCCAAAGGGCATATGGGTATAACAGTATGTATCCCTTTTGGCGATTAAGGAAGTTTTCAAAATATCAGGCTTGTACATTCTAATCTAATTATATCTTGAATAGGCGTCCATGAAACTCAACATTTCATGGCCGACTATTGCATCTATCAATAAATCAATACGAGGCAAAGGGTCGTAGTCTTTAGGACATGCTTTATTCAGATCCGTGAAATCAAAACACATCTGCCATTTGCCATTAGGCTTTGGCATCATTACAACATTAGAAAGCCATTCTGGATAGATGGCCTCTTCTATGAAACCTGCTTCTAGTAGCTTGGTCACCTCTTCGATCACCTTCTCTTGTCACTCTGGGGCTCAGGTCCTCTTCTTCTGAAAAACTGGCTTGGAGGTAGGGTACACTCTGAGTCTATGCTCAGCTAACTCTTGATCTACCCCCAGCATATCGGATGCCAACCATGCAAATATATCAGCGTTGGCTCTCAAGAAACTCACAAGGGCGCTCCTCTGCTCGCCACTCAGACTTGCCCCAATCTGCACAGTACGTTTTACATCTCCTTTAACAACCTCTATGGGGACCAAATCCTCTGCTAGCTCTGTTCTTTTGTGCTTAGTGGCATCGCAGTTGTCATCTAGGTTAATCAAGAGCATCTGTGGCTCCTTACCCTTGGCTCTTAGATACCCTTGTAGCATCTCTTGGCAGTTATCTGACTTCCTCGGCACTTCCCTATTCTCTGATCGATTGGGAACTTCATTACTAGGTGTGGGGTGGAGACCACTGGCTGAGAGCATTAAGCCCGGGTCTCCATAGATCATGGCTATTTCCCTTACGGGGGCATTCTCAGCATGTTATTTCCCTCTGGTATAGTCTTCTCTGTCCAACCGAGTAGGTGATCTGGGCTTCGACTCGAGTTCCCGGGTGCAATAGTCTTGCCTCCTGTCATTGCCATCTTTCTTGAAAAACCGGCCTAGATGGCCTCTCTGGATGAGTGCTTCTATCTCTTCCTTCAGTTGCCTGCAGTCCTCGGTGTTGTGGCAATGGTCTTGGTGAAATCGGAAGTATTTAGTCTTATTACACTCATGTGCGGCTTTCACCATCTTAGTCGGCTAGCATAGGGTCACCTAGTCCTTTATCTCATTCAGGATATGTACTCGGTTGTGAGTGAGGGCCGTGTAAATAGGCTTTGGCACCACGTCACTCTTGGGAACCCACGCCTTCTTGTCCTCTCTCTTCCTCCTTCCCTCCTTCTCAAAGCTGCCATGCTTTGAACCACTCTCCCCGACCTGAATGTCTTTCTTTTCTTGGCCCTTCTTCTTGTATTTATCTTCTTTTTCTTGCTCGGCGGCCAGAACTTCAGCCAGATTGATATATTTCTCACAACATGAGAAAAGTTCATACATATCTCCTGGTTCATCCATGATTAAGGACTTCTTCAACTCAACATCGCGGATGCTGCTATGCAATGCCTGAAACATCACCATCTGATCTAGGTTTTGCACCTCCAGGGCCTTCTTATTGAATCTTTTAAGAAAGTTCCTGATTGACTCATCGGGGCATTGCTTTATGGCCAATAGATTGGTGGCAGTCTTCTTGTGGACCCTGTTGCTCACAAAGTGAGCCAGAAAGGCTCGCCCTAGGCCCACAAAATTGGAGAGGGAGCGCGGCTGAAGGCGCAAGAACCATTGTCTAGCCCCCTTAGGGTGGAGGGGAACGTTCTACACATTATGGAGTTTGAGGCGCCTTGAAAGAACATCAAGGACTTAAAAGTTTCTAGGTGATCTTCTGGATCTGTTGTACCTGCGTATTGCTCTATGGTTGGCATCTTGAACCCCTTCGGCAGAGGTTCCAACCAGATTTCATCCATAAATGCCAGATTAGTAGTGAAGTGGAAGTCATGACTAGGGGCTAGGTTCTTTCCTCTCATGACCTCCTAGATCTGGTCCTATGGTTCCAAGACTTTATCATTTAGAGCTTGTTCAACTTTCGTCATCTGGGAACCCTGATTCTTGCCGTTCCCTTGCACTTCTTTCTCCTTCCGCCTGGCATTGTTTGCATTGCTATGATTCTCACTATGCTCCAGGGAAGGAGTTCTTTATCTATCCTATGGTGGACATGGGGGTATTTGGATCCCCTGTAAGAAATCATGCTATAGCTCCACCATCTGATTCATCTTGTCCTGCTAGTGAGCCTGTAGCGCATCGAACTGCTCCACCGTCACGTACCGTGGTGGCTCTCCAGAGAGTCTTGGATGAGATTCCTCCTTCTATGATTCATTCACTTTGAGGATTGGATCTTCCGCCACCTGATGAGAGCCTACAGGTTTGCCCAAAGTTCCTCCCTGAGCGGCGGTGGGAGTAGCAGTTGGAGGAGCGACTGCAGCAGTGGCGACGGTGGCCCTTGTGACTTTTGACTGATTTTTGGTGTTAGTCATGGTGGGAACTTCACAGGTTTTTGTTCTTCGCTTCCCAAAGACGGCACCAAAATGTTGCACACAGAATGTTACCGGAGGAAGACCCTCAGGCAGTACAACTTTCAAGCTAGCCTTGGGCTAGGAATGAGTTAAGGAAAAGCGAAGATAACTCTACTAAGTTTCTTGATCTCTTTATTGATAGATGATTCAATGAATTCCCCTTTCATGAGCGATAGGGCCCTTATTTATACAAGTTCATTCCCAATCCTTTTCCTATTCCATCCCTCCGATCTGCCAAAGGACCTTTCCTTTCTGGTAAGGTGGTCCCTGCATGCTCGGATTAGGAAACCCTTACAAGAACCGAGATTCTCTCATCAAATATTGGGATCCTTCTGGATGTGGCACGTGAATTATGATTATCTGCGTATCCCCACTTGGAAGTTTACAACAATCCTCGCTAACGTGTCTAGGGCGGTATAACTGTCATGGGCATGACTTTTTGAGCTTTGGTTTGAGAACTGGTTAGCTTGTAGCCCAAGTGGGGCCACGTGTAAGACAGGGATTGGATGCACAGAAAGTGCTGTATCAGGACTAAAGGTGAGGGATGATTTCTTCAGATTTATCGCTTAACCACTCTGCTCTACAATAAATATCAAGACACTCCTTCAATGCATATATTTCAACCTATCATATGCTTTCCTCATGTCTAATTTGATTGCCACAAAAATTTTGGTTTGCCATTTTTTTCGCTTTTGATATAATAAAACAATTAATGAGCGGAATAGATGTTATATGAAATCTATCTCTCGAGAATGAAAGCAGACTGGGCTAGAGAAATGATGTTAGGTAAAATTTGTAACCATTCACCTTTGTTATTGACCCATAAAGACTGATGGGACGTAGTTGATCCATCATTTTCGGATTGGTAGTCTTTGGGACAAGACAGATAAGGGTTAAGTTTGAAGCCTGTGGTAGGATGACACATTTGAAAGAATCACTGACAAAGTTGATTATCTCCTTAGGTACCATGTTCCAATATACAATGAGGATTAGATAACAACTTAATGGAATGATGAATTTGTTGGACATTTTGACATTTGATGTGTGTTCATATAACCCAATTTAATTTGATTAAATTAATTAATTATATTTTTATTATGTTCTTGTTATAATTGTTATATTTTGTGCAACAACCCAATAGTACCGTTACTTGTTTTCAACTATGGACAGACTTGGGCACTCTGATCTAGGGTTGCCGTATTATATATTTCCCCAATAGCGATTGGATGGAAATTTACATACGGATACTTGATTGTATTGAACAGTAATCTATTTGAAATTATTGATGATTCACCACCAATTGTGTTTGGCAATAGGAATTTTTGGTAGCCTATTTTTCCCATACCTGAGATGCACTTATTGTTGCATTTATATTTTGATCGTTTGTGGTGAGCCAATGGTTGATGTCTATCGATAGGACTGATTATACATCGGCCGCTCAGCGTACACGTTATGAATGGTAATGGGCGTGACACCCAATAAGATTTCCACTGCCCATTAAGGAAAACATCCAAGTAAGAAAGTTGTCAGACTGTGATTGGTCAAAGTCCTGGCTAGGTGTTTGTTTTGTAAATAGATTGTAAAAAATGTTTTATTTTATGAAATTAAATTACATTTGAAAATCATTTTCAAATGTTTTTGGTCCAGTCATTGATCATGACACTCATATTATTTATTGCATGAGCTAGGGGATGTGATCCGTCCCATATAATTGCATTGGTTTAAAGCATACAGGTATTTAATTCTTTCATTGCACTTTAATTTCGTAACAATGTAGACTTTTAAATTACTCTTACGTAATGTATAGTAATTAGTATAAATTAGTTTAATTTTAATTAAGCAGTTTGTACATCATTTTAGCCTTGCATGTTGGTATAGGACATTCATAAAGGGAGAATATTAAAAAACAAGCATCTAGTAGAAAGACCGATTTACCCAGGTGAGGTGGGTGCCTAACCCTTCCCACTCTCGTAACCTAACCACTTACCCCGAATCTTTGACCAGACTAAACGAAGTTCCGTAGCCCTTCACAGGGCTACACCAATGGGTCAGTCCATCAACCCAAGCCCAAGTTTCCAATCCTCCTTCGCACCCAATTCCAGAAAAGTCCTTATAGTCTAGTTATTCTGCCTGAGAGCCGAGTGTCCCACTCCCATAACTATCCAACGCCGTTACTCTGCCGAAGTAGTTTCCCATTTCACTACCCGACGCCGTTACTCTGCCAAAGTAGTTTCCCATTTCAATACCCGACGCCATTACTCTACTGAAGTAGTTTCCCATTTCACTACCCGACGCTGTTACAATGCTAAAGTAGCTTCCTATTTCAATATCCAACACCGATACTCTGTTTGACAGGGTCCACCTCAATACCCGACACCGTCACTTTATCCGACAGAGTTCAACTCAATCATTGTAAGCCTTTACTCTGTCTAATAAAGGATAAATTCATGCAACCACCTCTGTTGGAATTTAAAAGGGGATGCAGAGGGGGAGCCAGCTAAAATGAAACTTAGCAAAATAGGGGAGTGATCCGAGCAGTCCCTGTTTAAATTACTTACCTGGGTCATATGGTAGGCTGCCATCTAGGCAGTGTTGACCAAGAACCTATCCAGCCTTGCCAGGATTCTCGAGACCCCCTCCTGCTGGTTTGACCAAGTGTACATGTTGCCCACATACCCCACATCCATAAGAGCTGTCCGATTGAAAAACTCCCCAAACTCTTGGAGAGATTGGGAGCACGCTAGTCTACCCCCCACTTTCTCTGAAGGTGACAAGACAACATTAAAGTCACCTCCCACTGCCCAGGGAATGAAGCAGGAGCTTGAAAAGCATTCTAACTTTGTCCACAGCTCCCTCCGTACATATAGCTGACAATCACCATGAACAAAGGTGTAAAAACAACGGAAAGATTTGGCTGCATCTACGCATTCAACTGTGATGTACTAATGATGTGCTTCTGTCACCACCACTTAGACATCGCTCTTTCAAAACACCCACAGCCTATGCCCAAATTCCGCACCATTGGAGCATACGCGATCCATTCCTGCTCTCCTCATAATTTTTGCAGCCTTGACAAAACCTGCTTTTAGCTCCGCCAACCCCACCAGTTTGACCTTGTGATTAACCACTCTTGGCTTCAACCGCCTTGACGTAGGCTTGTTACCTATGCCACGAGCGTTCCAAAAAATACAGTTCATTTAGGAACACCCTTGGTAGCTCTTTTCGGATCCATTGATCTAGTAAAGGGCCGCTGCTTTCCCTGCATCTGCGTGGAAACCACCTGGGTTTTCTTGCTTTCCTACTTCTTCCCTACCGAGCTCTTGACCCCAAAGGTACGGTGAAGCCTCTCCAGCACGGGTCCATGAAATTCCCTGAGCTTCTCCTTGCATGTTTCAAAATCTACCTCTTGATCCGCCCTTTGAGTGCAGCAGTCATCCATGGCCCTGCCGCCTCGATAAGATCCTTGGAAATATGTACATGCTTGGTGAGGCTCCAAATGATTCAGCACCTAATTTCAGCCTTTCCAATCTCTGTGCTCTCTCTTCTTCACCCAAAACCATGGGCACCCCCACCTGCTCAGCCATTATCACATGTGTCGAAAGTGCAAGGCCCCCTTCTTCAGCTCCCACACCGGCGTGCATGCCCTCAACTTGAGGCTCTGCTATCGCCAAGTCTCTCATCGAGGCACTGGGAATCAAACCTGCTGTATCCATTACCGAAGCATCATCAATTTCTATCATCGCATGTGGGTGTTCCTGGTCTGAGGCACAACCAAACCTCTCCCTAGTTTCCAGAGCAACCTACTGCCCTCTTGGCCTAACCGTGTTACCCTCTGCGGGGTCTGAGACAACAGCTTGGGCAGCACCACGCGCCTGCCATTGCTGCGCAAGAGTCCAACGTCCTCCACTTCTTCAGCCATGCTATGTCGTGCGACATGTCGCCCCTCCCCCTTCAAACGCTAAGCAATCCTTATGCTATACCTGATGCCTGAGAGGACCAACCCCCTCCCCCAAGGCTGGACCCTCCCTCGCATCCTTTGCGCCAGGACCCTCACTCGATTTCAGCTTCTTCTTTAAGGCTCTCCTACAGACCTCCTTGGAGTGCCCTAATTTAGAACACAAGCTACAGTAAACTGGGAGGCCTTCATAAATAATCTACTGATAGAAACCCTCTTCACTGCAACCTATCCACACCTTTGAAGGTGGCTGATCCCTAAGATCAAGCTCCACGCAAACCCTAGCTGTCATAGTGCGTGAACAATTCGTTGTTGCACCATCAACACGAAGAACCCTTCCAATAGTCCCTGCTATTGACAGAAGCAAATTTCCTTGGTAGAGATTCATAGGGAGGCTTGGGAGAGACACCCAAACTGGAGCGATGGGGGACTCCCAACCAGGCTTAAAGCCTGACGTCCACTTCATGAACCGAAACAGAAAACCCTGAATATACACTTGCACCTTTAACCAAACCCTAACAAAATCCTCATGGGATGTAAACCTGATCAGAACATGCCTTGGATCAGAGACGAGACAGCCACCTCTCCCTGGATGAAGGGAGCCTTGTAAAGATGGGTCTTGATGTCAAACAGTGAGGGCCTACCATAGGTGCACTTGGCAATTAGGGTTGATCTGAATCCCAGTTCTGACAACGCAATATCCTCCTTGCTGAAGAAAATCACAAGGGCACCAAAGAAAGAAGACAGCTTCTTAAGCTCTACATCCACCCGCTCCAGCCCTAGAGAAGGGTTGTTTGATACTGCTGAAGCATGTGATCGTGGCAGGGCCGAAACCCCTGTCGGCGTCAGGGACAGCGGCATGGTCCCTCCAGGAGGGTTTTCCATGAAAGTCAAAACCCTACCCTAATAGGATGCTAACGTGCACCTCCAGAGCACTACGCTGCTAACGTGCACCTCACCCATATTGCCTTGACTCTGCACGTCCTTTTTGCTCAAATACAAGTTGGATAAACCTACTTTGAGTAGATTTTTTTTGGATGATTTGGGTTAACCGAGCCATATCTACATGAATTTGGGAGTGCACACACCCCTGTACATCTATAAATACACCATCTCTCACGTTGAGGGGGGTTAGCTAACCATTGCATAAACTTGGCACAACCTCCCCTCGGTGATTCCTTGCCCACATCACATTGAGACACCTCTCCATCCCTACTTAGCCTTCACATAAGAGTTCCTACCACTATTCCTTTGCATCCCTGAATACACACAACCCCATTTGAAGCTTCAAGTCCAATACTTAGAGACACCAATCCAAAAATCTTGGCTTGCTTGCGAAGTTCTTAAGTGCAAGAGACAAGAGAAGCCCTACAAGCAGAGATACTTGCGCCCCATACAAATTTCTTGAGTTACACAAGGGAAACCTCCACATCTTTGTTTTGGTCTCTTCTACTAGGTAGGCCTCCTTTCTTTATTTTCTCTTACTTGTACTTTATGCGGCTTCTCTTTTTACTTTCATGTTGCATCTCCTGAAGGGGTGTGATCCCATCTCTCTAGATGGTGATCACGCCTTCCCTCTCTTTCCTCCCCCTTCTCCATAGGTTCGAGCATATTCCCTTTTTTTTATGTCATTCATGCATACATTCTTATATGATCCCCATCCTTTGTAATTCAGGATCCCTTCATGCATTTATTTTACTAGTCTTTTCGCATGCCATGTACACCTACGTTTCCATGCTTCACTATCGGTTTTCATACTATACCATGTGCATAGGTTTAGCCGTCATTTTTGTCTCCTTCCTTTCTATCATCTTCTCCATGCCTAGTCTAGAGTCAATCATGCTTAGGTTTATTAGGTTGTGAGTCCATTTTACATTCAAGCATGCTAACCTTTGTTTCGCAGCCAAACCTCCGGGTATGTACACCACCTTCAAAGCATGTAATGTCATTCCACAATGCCTCGCTATAGAAGACCGGCAAGTTCGGGTGGATTGGGGTGCCTAATACCTTCCCCAGACTGTAACTTGACCCATACCCAGACCAATGGACCATTTGTCCCCAAAAGAGCGCTTTATGAAAGTCATTACATTACAATCTTGGGTCCTAGAGCCTCCTCTAGGTGGCGACTCCAACATTCAATTCACCTCTCTCTTCCCCCCAAAGAGGGATGGGGTGGAGGACATGTGGCAATCTCCCGCCATGCGGTCATTGTCCTCACACCGTGTACACAAGAATCGGGAAAATAATACAATTTAAGTAAATGAACCCTGTAGCCAAAAAAGCCCTTATGTCACTTTATATAAAAGCAAACTTCACTTCTGAGATTCATTTCTCAGCCAAAAACGTTGGGAAGGGAGTAGTGAAAAGAAGAAGAAAAGGAGAAACTAGAAGAGAAGAAGAGAAGAAGGAATTGAGGGAGAGGAGACTTGGAAGGTTCAATCCATGAGCTGAGGTAAGGGTTACCCTCATCCTCACTCTCTTTCTCTCTCTCTCTTCCGTGAGTAATTGATTCTTTTCAATAAACCTTTGTTGAACCAAGCCTTACTTCCATTTTCAGCTTGAATGGACTGAACTCAAGTTGTGAAACCCATCCATTTGCTTCCAATTTCAAGGTAAACCTTTAAACCTACTTAAGTTCTTTCTTCTATTTCTTCCTAGACCTAGAGCCAAGTATAAGTTCTGAATTAACACTAAACATTGACCATCTAATTGTCATGCATGTTCAATTTACTCAAATATATGTAGTTAGAAACCTAATTCTATACATGCATGCCCCAACCCCCATGAATAGATCAACAATCCCCATCTTCTAGACCTAGAACTAGGTACAAATTCTGTTTTGGGTTAGTCATCCAACCTCTTGCATGTCTAAATTGGAGTAATTGGAACCCAACTCACCATGCATACCCCAATCCCATGTATAATCCTCAATTCTCACCCTCTAGATCTAGATTAGGGAACTAACTATGTAATTTAGCCTTTGATCCTTACCCCTATAGTAAATTGAATGTATCCATGTGAAAACCCCCATTATTCCCTTTGATTTTGCTGCAACTATTGGGTCCGGTCGGTCAAGACCGACCGCACCCATCGACCAGAGAATGGTCTTTAAAATCCTGAAAACCAACTTAGCTACTGTAATCTCTGGTCGATATAGATCGACCTAAGACATCGATCTGAGTGTTGTCAGCCTTGTTTTGGGTTGGAACTTGTTCTAACATGATCTCATGTGTATCCTAGGACCCCTCCTTCACTACAACTCAATTTAACACACATATTTGATTAAACAAACGTAGGATAGAACCATTTTAACCGTGAGGCTTATCAATGACCGTCTCGGGTACCGATTTGGTTATTCAACCGCATACTTGGCAAGGTGAGTGAGATAAGCATTGAAATTTTATGGAATGTTTCTTTTGATGCATTTTGTCTGTCATACATGCATGAATGATAAATTCCTATTATGTTATGCTTGTTGGACATTTACATTTTACAGTCTATTGTTCTTCTTTGGATATGGAATCGTAATGAGATGCTGAAATATGGAATCATAATGAGATGCTGTGGAGATATTGGTTTAAGTGTTGGAATTCATGTGGATGTTGTGTTAGATTAGATGTTGTAGCTGGCTTAGAAATGAGGAGTGTGTTGGCCTGTAGGATGGGATGCGGAGGCACCTCTCAACTCATTCTATGCCACATAAAAAAACACGTAGTTAGGGATGACACACCCGTATGCTACGACCCTTACCAACGGGGGTTTAGGTGTTGGGTAACCAAAGCTCCCTATTGTCTGAGGAAGTATGTAGAATGCTAAGGCAGGGTTGACTATTGGTTATCAGGGTCTACTAGATGGGTGGTATGCGATATCATGACCTAAGCGGCCCGGTGATGAAGCGAAGAAGCCATGTATGCTTCCCGAGTTGTTGCAATAGCATCAACCTAGTGACTTAGACATTGATGTTAAGTTGATTAAAGGATAAAAGTAAATCCCGTGCATATGGTTTCATATGTACTGCACTTGTTTGCATGGTTTATTTCATTCATTGGGCTTAGTGCAACTCACCCCTATGGAAATCCCCTTTTTAGATGATTTTTTAGGTGGACATAACCCTGTGTATGAGGATTGTTTTAAACTAGGAGTTGCTAGTGATAGTAAGTATGCAAATCTGGACTCCGAGGGGCATGATCGCTCTTGTGCATGTGATTTTTGTGCTTCTGTGTGACATGACTTGGTGGATCAGGAATCTTTTCTTTTTGATGTTTTGATACATTCTTTTTGGTAGATAGGTTCTACTATAAATATTTTGATGTAAAGCTCTAGTCTTTTGAGAGAAAAGAAATATGTATATATATTATAACACAGGCTTAGGAATGATACTGTTAACCATGTATACAACTTTTGGGGTACTTTTTAAGTCTTCCATTTAAACTCTGATTTGTATACTTATCTGAACTTTGATTTTGGTTTGTGATGTGTAATTACCGCTTCTGGATACTAGGGGATTGGTGGATATCATAAGGTATCTGGGTTACCTACCAGTTCCGCCCAGGGGGTGGGATTGGGGTGTGTCAGAGCTGGGTATCAAAGAGAGAAGCTCTAATTACACTAAAGAGCAACAAAATTAAGATGGTTGGTGATCTAGAGCCAAAGAAAATAAAAATTTTAAACAGCACATAGATAAAGGAATAGATGAACACCGTAGGAGACTAGTCAGGTGCAAAAGTTGAAAATAACATTATAATTCAAGAACATAACCTTTTACGTTGGAACTTTTCTTAGACATAACACAAGAAAAGAAATACAACCGATAACAAAGGAAATAAAACACGAACATAATTTGGAATACCCAAAAAAATTCTAAAGCCTAGGTTTACTCCTGTGGAGAATCCTGTGAAGACTATGATAGATGCGAATTGACCTTGAAGTGTGCATCTCAAAAGTTCAACCTCTACTCTATGGTACCCACTCTTCCATCCATGGAAGTCATGCCCCCTTTGAGATCAGTGAAGCTTGCTGCATCATAGTAGACATTTCAGTAAACCTAGTGCCCATGCTGTCGAAACGGGGCATCACATCTTCCCATCCATAATCCCCAGATGATGATGGTTGTGCCCGTGATGATGAAGCTCTACCATGGCCTCCGGTAGTAACATCTACTCATTGTACCCCAGTCTCTATAAGATCATCCTCATGGATCTCTTCTTCCTCATCGCTCCCAGGGAGATCAAACATTTTCATCCTTTAGAGGGAGACATTATTGATAGGTTCTGTTCCTTCACCTCCTACTATCTCCCTAGTAAAGTCAACCCGAAAGTGCATGAAAATTTGGGAGAGTAGTCTTCCTTATGGCAAGTTACCATCATCTGGGTGATGGGCATGGTACATCATGACCTTCATGAGAAGGTAAAGCAGACAAATCTTAGGCCCTCCCTCACCTGCCTTGTACAGACAGTAAGTGATGTAGTCACCTAGAGTACCAATGCCACTCCTGTGACCATCCTTGGGGCATATATTGTAATGAACACACAAACTCAAGATCTTGGCAGAAGGCTTGTACTCCACCTCAGACTTTGGAACCCTGTCTCCGCCAGTGAGAGTCTAGAACACCAGCCTGCGGATTTCCAAGGGGATAAGATCTGAAGTGTTGACCCTTGGCCTACAATAGAACCGCTGGCCATTAATGGCAACACCTAGTATGGCGGCCAAACGATGAGGGGTGAGTACAATATCAACTCCCTTTACCCTACTCTTTAGGAGATAACCCGGATGTTCTTCATTGCTTGTATGGGAGTTGGGGTGATAATGTTGGTGCCCAACCTAGGGCATTAAACTGCTCGTAGACTTTGGACCTTCTTAGGTCATCCATATTGACCTCTTTCCCATTTTCCACTTTCTTTATGCAGAAAGCATTCCATTTCTGTGAGCTTTGGTAGCTCAAAAACTAAAACTTATCAAACTCTTGTTCTTTGGACATGATGTGAACCATCCTCAAACATTGGAGATGGTGATGGGGATGGTGATGGCATTGGCTCGTGGCGTTGATGCTTTCTAGCCAAGGTTTCCTTGGACCACAATGTGATTTACTTGTAGACATATCTAGAAAACCAAGGGAAAAAGAAGAAAGGGAACTTAGGGTTTGCAAAGAAAAAGGAAAACCTAGATTTACCAAAAAAAAATTGGAAATAAAGGAAAACTCAAATAAGACTTACCTAGATTGTGATGTTGGATGCAAGAACCATAAGGGAGAGCCTTGGATAGTTGAGAGGAGTGCTTGGAATGTCTCTCTGGTCGCTCCTAGGGTGTCCACACTGCCCAACTTTGAAAAAGAAATGAAAAGAATGAGTTATTATTATGAGGGCAATGACATGGCGGGGGATCGCCATGTGTCCTCCACCTCAGCCCATCCTTAGAGGGGGAGATAGAGACGGATTGAATTGAATGTAGGAGTCGCCACCTAGAGGAGGGGGTGTCAAAATCAAATCAAAACCGTTTACCGAAACTGAACCGAGCCGTTTACACCGAAACCATGAAACCATTTATTAAATGGTTCGGTTTTAGTTTAAAAAATTAGGATCGTTTAGTAAAATGGTTTAAACCATTTAAATCGAAACAAATATTAGTAATATATAATCGCAATAATTAACCATTAGTGCCTTAATATAATAGGTTATTGCTAAATTTGAAAACAATGAGAGTCAAACATGGATTGGTAGAAGTGTATATGTGAAATTTGTAATAAAATAATTTGGTTGAATTCATTCAAATACATTAGTATAATAGTATTCAATGTTTCTATGAATATTTTGGCTATTTCTATAAATTAGAATCATATACTTTTCAATGTGGCTTATTGATTAAATCCAACAAGCATTAAATTCGGTGTAAAATAGGCAAACCGTTTAGGAACCAAGTATCTAAAACCGCGACCAAAACCATTTAGGGGCGATAAACTGAAACCATTTAAAAATGAGAATACAAAACCGTTTAGTAAAGGATTTTGGTTTCAATAAGTGAAACCGTTTAATAAAAGGTTTGGTTCTGGTTTCACTTATAAACCCTTGCACCAAAATGAACTAAACCGATTACATTGAAATCTAACCATTTAACACCCATAGACTAAGACCCATGATGTAAATGTAATGACTCTCATGCAATGCCCTTTTGGGAACAAATGGTCTGTTGGTCTGGGTACAGGTCAAGTTACGATCCGGAGAAGGTATTAGGCACCCTAGTCTGCCCGGACTTGCCGGTCTTTCTATTGCTAGGTAGGTTTGGATTATAACGTGCTTTTGGGAGAAATGTAAAGTATAGAGAATTGTAAGAATGTAATGTACAAAGGAGATCAAGAGATACATACCCGGAGGTTCGACTGCAAGGCAAAGGTTAGTATGCAAGAAGGTAATGTAAAGGACTCAAAACCTAGATAACCTAAGCATGATTGACACTAGACTAAGCATAGCAAAATAACGAACATATAGAAACAAGGATAGTGGTTTGATGCATGTGCATGGAGGAGCATGAAAATTAGGATTGAAGAAGAGAAAGCATATGCATGGCATGTGAAAATCAACAATATGAATGCTAGCATGGGGAAGTCTTTGACTACGGGGGATGGGGATCATAGAAATATGCATGCATAGAAATGAGATACAACATAAAAGCAATAAGGAAAGCCAGGAGTATATGTGATCACAATCTAGGGAGATGGGATCACTATCCCCTGGAGATGCAAAATGAAGCAAATAATGAGAACAATGCAATTAAATAAAACTTAAAAGAGAGGAAGAACTTACCTAGTTTGAGGATAACCAAAACGGAGGTGTGGAACTTTCTCTTTTGTAACTTAAGGGGTTTGCACATTGAGCAAGTATTGCCGCTTGTGGTGGCTTCTCTTGTCTCTTCATACGTGGTACTTTTTTATTAAGTCAAAATCACCAGATGGATGTCGTAAGGCTTTGATCTTGAAGCTTCAAGTTGATGCTAGTACTCAAGGGATAAGAAGGCAATAGGATAAGGATAAATAAGGGCCAAAGGCTAAGGACTCAAGGCTCTTGAATGGGGAAGTTGAGATTAGGGCAAGCAACCACCAAACAATGGGGTATTGAACTAGGGACCTATGAAAAACTTGTGTCTCTTGTTCATCCAACCCTCCTCAATGTGAGATAGGTTGTATTTATAGATGTATAGGGGTATGTGCACTCCCAAACTCATGTAGGGATCCTTAGTTTGATCCAGATCATTGAAAGTTGGTGTCTTTGCATCGACGGTGGGTGTTTGGTCAGGATAAGAGCTAATGGGATGTGGGAAAGAGGTTAGTTGCCTTATAAAGTGTTTTTTGGTGCCTAAGGAAGCCACTATACGCATCTAAGGTGCCAAAAATAGGCTTGGTCTCAAAAGAAATCAAAATTAGAGCAAAACATGGCAAGTTTTAGTTTCTCGGATTTGCACAGATTTGACAGGGAACTGGGTTCCTTGGGGTCGAGTCGACATCAAGGAGGGGTAATGTCGACATCAAGTTACTATCGTTGAACAACACTTGACACCGAGGGAAATGGCTCGGCTATCGATGTTTAAATTTTGAATGTCGAGGCAAGTTAGACAGTAGGGATGTTCTGCCTGACAGTCAAATGGGATGTATCACTGTCAATGGAAGGTGCGGTCGATATCGACTTGCGGTCTTTAAGTGCAGACCTAAGTTTCGGTGTCGACAGGGAAGGATAAGGCTATTTGGGTTAGGTTCTGTGCTGGGTTAGGTTAGTTCCAAGGGGTCTGGGATAGTGCTAGCATTTCCAGGGGATCCTAGAGGGCTTGGAGGCTTTGGTTTAGGCTTTGGCAAGGGGGAATCGATGATCGATAAATAGATTCGGGCATTTCACACTAACGCTACATCCATAGATACAACGACTATAGGCCTTGGAGGGTACTCATCATCATTATGGAAAACCTCTGAGGGAAAAGACAAAATGAGGTATCTATAGAATGCCCCTCTCTGACTCAGACTGTACAAAATTTATAGGTCAAAGAAGTGATTTTACAAACAATTTGATTCGTCAGATTGAGCAAAAACTCACTAGTGCCTTACTCAGGGACACTGGAGTATGGGGGATAGAGGCATACTTGTGAAGGTAGCTTCATTGGTTGAACTAGTAGTAAAGCTCGAACGGCCAATTGCATGGGCTGCGTTGGCTAGGTGACAAGATTGTTGCCGATAGTATGGGATTTTCCATCGGGGTCGTAAATAGTATCTTCCATGGTAAGGGTGTACTAGGAAATATTATTGTTGATAGGGCATGAAGCAATTGAGGGTTCCCCAATAGTACTGGCGCTCTGTAAGGATCTGTTCCTACGACGCACGCGATGCGCGTAGAGGGTATGTTGCTCCTCGATTGAGAGAGAAGGACGGTGTCTTCTCAAGGTTATGATTATCAGGGGATGGGGGTCATACAATTCATATGAAATGGAGTTGCCACCTAGGATTAGGGCCTAGGACTCATTAGTGTAGCTCTGTGAAGGGCTACACAATTTCGTTTAGATCTGTCAGAGATTTGGGGTAAGTGGTCAGGTTATGAGAGTGGAAAGGTGTTAGGCACCCACCTTGCCCGAGTAAGCGGGTCATTCTACTAGATGCTTGTTTTCGAATATTATCCCTATATGAATGTCCTATACCCACATGTATGGCTAAATAATGATGCACAAACTACTTTAGTAAATTAAACTATATTAAATTAACTGCTATGTACACTGCACAAGAATACTTAAAGGACTAAATTATGTTGAAATAAAAGATTAACGATAAAAAATGTATATCTGTGCATTTTAAATCAATGCAACTGTGAAAAATACAATGCGAAAGACGTCCCCCTGCTCAAGTGGAGACAAATGATTGACTTTATCCTTTATCGGACAGAGTAACAGCTTACAAGTGTTGGATCTTTGAGTCTTGGGCAGGATCACGATGTAGTGAGGTTTTTGGAGATGGGTCCTTGACTCTTGAACAAAGTGGCTATGCCATAGAGGATTTCTAGGACATGGGTGAAAAAAGGGCCGAAGAAGTGGGGTTCGGATAACCCGGACTTCGGACAAGGGGATGAGGCTCGAAAGCTCAAAAATGGGTTGGGGAAGGGGCCCGAAGCAAGAAAATTGGAAAAGGGTAAACATTGGGCTCTAGAGGTCACCTCTCTCCCAAAACTTGGAATGTTGAAATGACGGGGGTGAGAGGGGATATTTATAGGCAAATTAGAGTTCTGTAGCACCGTATGGTAGGGCTGCGTAGACTATTGCGTTGTGCGGTGGGGCTGTGCAGGTCGCACGGTGCTACCTTATTGGGCCACGCAGACCACGGCGTTGCCTAGCAGGGTCGCGCCTTGTCTGCGGAGCCGCATGGTGGGGCTGTGCCCGTTGTGGTGCCGCATAGTGGGGCTGCTCCCACTGCGGTGACACCTGGCGAGGCCACGTTTGTCGCACTTATGGTACATGCTTTTTAGGGAAAACAGAGGTATTTTTTGGACTTTTTCATATTTCTGAGGTCTTGGAGGATGGTTTCCATGGGATTTTGTTAGTTATTGGTGTCTGATTGTCATTATTATCGGGAGTGGTAACAAAATTCAGCGTCTACAGTTCGCCCCTCTTTGGTCGAGGCCTATGCCAACAGCCGAAGGGTGAAGATAAAAGACCGCTTGATTTTATCACCAGGGGCAACTATTGTGACGGAATTCCCTCAGTAAACCTCCTCGGGTTGAGCGACTTTTCTGTCACTTTGCTCAAAGGTGATGGAGTTCGCTTGGTAAACCTTTTGGTAAATTTCCTCGGGCTTAGTGACTTTTCTGTCACTTTGCTCAAAGGCGACAGAGTTCCCTTGGTAAACCTTTGGTAAAATTCCTCGGGCTGAGTGACTTTTTTGTCACTTTGCTCAAAGGCAATGGAGTTCCCTTGGTAAACCTTTTGGTCTTCCTCGGACTGAGTAACTTTTTCGTCACTTTGCCCAAAGGAAACGGAGTTCCCTTGGTAAACCTTGCGCTAAACTTCCTCGGGCTGAGCGACTTTTCCATCATTTTACTCAAAGGCGATGGAGTTCCCTTAGTAAACCTCCTCGGGCTGAGCGGCTTTTTCATCACTTTGCTCAAAGGTGACAGAGTTCCCTTGGTAAACCTTTCGGTAAACATCCTCGAACTGAGCAACTTTTCCCTCATTTTGCTCAAAGGTGACGGAGTTCCCTCAGTAAACTTCCTCGGGTCGAGTGACTTTTTCGTCACTTTGCTCAAAGGCGACGGAGAGTTAAACAATAAAGCCTATTTTAGCAAATTGTTTAGGGAATCTCCTGGAGTTGAGATGGCATTACCTGGGTGGGCTCTTACCTTTTTGAGGATGAGGCGGCATCACTTGACTGAGTCTTGAGCATCACTCGGATGAATTTTGGTTTTGAGCATCGCTCGACTGGATTCTCATTTTTTAGCAATGCTCGGGTGGATTCTTATTCTTGAGCAATGCTCGGTAGGATTTTGGTTCTTGAGCAATGATTGGCTAGATTCTGATTTTTTAGCAACACTCGGTTGGATTTTGATTTTTGAGCAATGCTCGGCTGGATTTTGATTTTTTGAGAGCTGGATTTTGAGTTTTTTGAGCAGAGCTCGACTGGGTTTTGATTTTTTAAGCAACATTTGGCTGGATTCTAATTCTTGAGCAACGCTCGACTATATTCTGATTCTTGACCAACGCTCGACTGGAATCTAATTCTTGAGCAACGCTCAGCTGGATTCTGATTTTTGAGCAACACTTGATTGGATTCTGATTTTTTAGCAACGTTCGGCTGGATTCTGGTTCTTGAACAACGGTTGGCTGGATTTTGATTTTTGAGTAACCCTCGGCTAGATTTTAATTTTTTGAGCAATGCTCAGCTGGATTTTTATTTTTTGAGCAACGCTCGGCTGGATTCTGGTTTTTGAGCAACGGTCGGCTTGGATTTTGATTTTTGAGCAACGCTTGGCTGGATTCTGGATTTTGAATTTTGAGCAACGCTTGACTGGATTCTAGTTTTTGAGTAAAGCTTGGATAGATTCTAGTTTTTTAGCAATGCTCGATTGGATTCTAATTTTTTAGCAACACTCAGCTGGATTTTGATTTTTGAGCAACACTTGGCTAGATTCTAATTTTTTAGCAACGCTCGGTTGCATTCTTATTTTCAAGCAACGCTCGGCTGGATTTTGATTTTTAAGGAACGCTCGGCTGGATTCTGGTTTTTGAGCAACGCTTAGCTGGATTCTGATTTTTGAGGAACGCTCAGCTGGATTCTGATTTTTTAGCAACGCTCGGCTAGATTTTGGTTTTTGAGTAACGCTCAGTTGGATTTTGATTCTTGAACCGCACTCGCACTCGGCTGGATTCTGATTTTTTAGCAATGCTCGGTTGGATTCTGGTTCTTGAGCAACGCTTGGCTAGATTTTGAATTTTCTTGAGGATGAGGCAACATCACTCAACCGTACTTCTGATCAAACCCATCATGGCTTTCTCAAACAATCTTTCGATGTCTAGTTCCTCTTCAGTGGTTCTCAGCTTTATCTATTTTGCAAAGACATCATCTTGAAAGAAGACCACCAGTCCTAGTTGTTTAAAGTCTTAAAATATGGAGACAGTTTCTTCATCTTAGAGATGCTCGCCTTCTGGCATTCTTGGCTCATCCCTTCAGGATTTCTTGTGGCACTTTATATTGCAGCCTACGATAGTTTCCATATGTTGAAAAGTCAGGGCATTCTAGAATCCCTTGTTGATCCTTTCTTAACCCGAGTCCTGGAAATATTCCATTTTGTTCATCATCTTCAGAGTTGTCTTGTTCCTAATTGATTAACTAATTGCCCCAACCACAAATCCTCCAAGCTGGATGTCCGTCAGGGTTTCCCACCTACTTCAATGTTTGCCAAAGTGTGAACCTTTTTTAGGTCACCAAAGATAGTGGTCATTCTTCCTTCATAAATGAATTTCGGTTCCTGACACAATCTTAGGGCTATTGCTGCTTCAGAGTGCAACCAAAGTCATCCCAATGATGCTCAAATGTCAACCACTTGACAATCCACTTGTAAACTGAGCAGGTCAAATTCCCAGATCTTTCTTTCTTGTATTGCCATGTGCTCGGACTCTTGAAAGTATTTTTGCTTCTTTGGTTCTTCTGAAAACACACTCTTTCTTGTTTTTTTTTTCTTGCTTCTTTTTTAACACACTTTTTTCACTTCTTCTTCTTTTTTTGGTTCTTGTTGAAAATATTTTTTTTTTGCGTGCCCTTGGCTCCGCGGCGTCGCCAGTGTCCAATCTCTATAAATAAGGGGGGGTGGCCTCATTCCTCACTTCTCTCTTTGTTTTTCTCTTCTAGATTCTCTCTGGAGCTCTGCCCTCTCTCCTCTTTCTCTCTCTTGCTCTTTTCTCTCTTACATTTTTCTCTTTCTCTTGCTTTTTTTTGTTCTCTCTTGCATTTTTTACTTTCCTGCTCTCTCTTTTGCCATGTCTGCGAAAAAATGAGCTCAACTCGGGGGGCCTACCTTGGGGATGGCAGGTGACATGCAAGTAGAGTGGTACACAGGTACCACGGCAAAAGAAACGGCTCGCCACAATTATTACACCATTTGGGGTTAGGGCCTCAAGGATGTAAGGGACTTTCGACTTTTTTTTCTTGTATAGTATATTCTGCTCAATGTTTGACTTCTGCTGTCCTTTTTGTAGGATCTTTATTGCCCCTGTTATAAGAAGTATTGTCGTACGGATGATGTACGGACGTGGTAATTGTAGCTCCATCCTGCACTGAGGGAGAGGGTGGATTGGACTTGGCTTGGGTGTACTGCCCAGGAAATTAATCCGAAGCTTGATATTATGGTTGTTCAACCTCTTGTAGACCGTTGGTGGCCATCGACGCATACATTTCATTTTCCTGCAGGGGAGGTAACCATCACTCCTTTTGATTTTTATATGACCGGGCTTCCCTTCTCTAGAGAACCTGTCTCTTTGACTCCGACGTGACTGATCTGGAAGAAGTATTCCAAGTCTTAAGGAAAATAAAAATGATGTTGAATCCAGCCAAGTACGCTTTTGGGGTGATCTCAGGCAGATTCCTCGGTTCCATAGTGTCAAGGAGAGGAATAGAGGCAAATCCAACCAAAATCCAAGATATACTAGAAATGTGACCAATGGGTAGAGTCAAGGGCTTGCAGGAGCTAACTAGAAGAGTGGCGGCCCTCGGGAGGTTTATCTCAGCTTCCAAAGATCGGAGTCTCCCTTTCTTTAAGGCATTGAAGAACAGAGCATGGGAGGGACAGGCAAAAGGGGTCAAACTCACTTTCGAATGGACAGAAGAATGTCAAAAGGGGTTTACAGACTTGAAGAAATATTTGATCAACCCACCACTCTTGACCAAGCCTGACCCGGGGGATGTGCTTTAGCTCTATTTAGCCATTATTGAGGTAGTAATAAGTGTAGTATAAGTCAGAGGTGATGGTCGGTTACAAAAGCCGATCTACTATGTCAGCAAGGTGCTCTTAGATGCAGAAACTAGATATAACAATATTGAGAAGCATGCTTATGCTTTGATAATGGTCATGCGAAAGCTGAGGTCTTACTTTCAAGCCTATACCATAGAGGTAGTGACAATCCAACCGTTGAAGAAAGTTTTGGCCAAACACGATCATCTAGGACGTCTGGGGGCATGGTCGATAGAAGTTGGGGAATTCGATATCCAATACAAGCCCCGTACGGCTATCAAGGCATAGGCACTGGCGGGCTTCATCGTTGAGTGCATCTTGCCAGACGATGAAGTAGTGGTAAATGGTGACCCCCCAGAACCAGCTGAATCCTGGACTTTGTATATAGACGGCTCATCCAGCAATAGTGGATGTGGCGTAGGGTTGATACTGACGAGTCCAAGAGGATTCTTAGTGTAGTATGCACTGAGATTCGAGTTCCAAACTACGAATTATGGAGTTGAATATGAGGCTCTAATAACAGGTTTGAATCTGGCAAAGAGTCTGATGATAAAGAATATCACCGTGTACAGCGATTCGTAGTTGGTGGTTAATCAAGTGAAAGGTGAATATGAAGAAAAAGAACAGTGCATGGTGCAATATCTAAAGAAGGTACATGACTTAATTATTGGATTACAGGTGCCCCGAGCACAAAATGCCTCCGCAGATGCGTTGTTCAGGCTGGCCACCTCAGAATTTCAAGAGTTAGGCCGAACGGTATATATAGACATTCTCGGCACACCAAGTATAGAAGAAACCGAAAGTGCACTCCCCATTGGCTTTGAACCTTGCTGGATGGATCTACTCATCACATATCTCCAAGGAGGGATACTCCCAACAAACAGAGAAGAAGCTAAGAAGATAAGGATGAGAGCAGCATGGTTCGCTATGATCAAGGGGTACTTTACAAAAAAGCCTACGCCATGCCCTATTTAAAATGCCTCATGCCATCAGAAGTAGAGTATGTGCTTAAGGAAATTCACACATGCATTTGCAGATAACACTTGGGGGGCATAGCGTTAGCTCATAAGGTCATCAGGCAATGGTACTTTTAGCCATATTTACTTAAAGAGGCAATGAGTTTTGTATACAAATGCATCAAATGCCAAACCCTCGCACCGATCACCTACCAGCCGGCAACTGAGCTCACCTCCATCACCAATCCACTGCCTTTTGTACATTGGAGGATGGACATTTTAGGTCCATTCCCAAAGGCATAAGGAGGTAGACAATTTGTGGTAGTGACAGTAGATTACTTCACCAATGAGTAGAGGCAAAGGCATTGGCCTTAATCTCAGCTACGAAGGTGTGGAGGTTCTTCCTCCATTCCATCATATACAGATATGGAATCCTGAGAACCCTTATCACAGATAACGGGGAGCAATTTGAGCAAAAGTTTAAGGAGTTTAGCAATTGGTATGAGATTCAGCTACGTAAGACCTCAGTAGCACATCCCTAATTTAATGGCTTAGCGAAAGCCATGAACAAAATCCTGCTGGATGGGACCAAAAAGAAGTTGGAGACAGCTAAAGGATTATGGGTTGAGGAGCTATCGAGCATTCTATGGGCATATCGAATAACCACCAGACTTACAACAGGTAAAACATCATTTATGTTGACATACGGAACTGAAGCAGTAATTCCTGTCGAAATAGCAGAAACTTCACTAAGGGTATAACTCTATGACCAAGAAACTAACGGTGAAAAACTATGAATAAATGCGGACCTATTAGAGGAAATCAGGGAGACAACACATGTAAGGAATGCCACGCACCAGCAATGGACAGTGCACTATTATAGTACAAAGGTGAAACTAGGAATGTTTCATCAAGGTGACCTAGTGCTTCGCAAAGTAGAAGCATCCGATCCAAGAGCCATAGGAAAGCTAGCACCCAATTGGGAAGTGTTGTGCAAAGAATTCTGCCGGAGATATATTCTCCAAGGGCACAACTATTAGACTAGTTCTAAACTTGTAAACTTGGGAAAAACCAAAGTAGACACTGTGAAGTAATGAAATTTCTTTATTGATTATTGACCGAGCTTACATGAGCGCCTGGGCTCTTTATTTATAATGGTTGAGGGATCTGTGTCAATTCTTCCTCTTCGGTTGTTTCCATTTTTAGAGCTTGGATTTAAGAAACTACCATCCAAACCATGATCTTCCTTGGATCTTGGGATCTAGTGATTCTTGGAACACGTGTGATCTCCACTTGGAGGTTAAGTTACCGCCTTAGTGGGCCCATCCCTGTAACCGTTGTGAGCGTGGTTCCTTTTAGGCACGCTCGTAAATTGTTCTTGCTTATGGTCTAAGAAGAGCCATGTGTAAGACTGAGATTGGCATATAGAATATGGTGTATCATTTACCCCCTACTCCCTTTATCCTTGGTAAGGTATAGGGAGTATATTTATCCTTGGTATCCCGTGCTGGATTGTGTGGAGCTTGGGTCGCATGTTGGTGACGTTGGTAACTTAAGGGTCAATTCTCTTTGACATCATTTCTTCTTTATGACATATTTATCCTCCGTAGTCCTTTTATAATCGTGCAGCCACCAACCGCTGTTTGCACGTCGGAGCGAAATATCTTCCATTTTTTACGCCTTTTGAGAGGTGATTGATGGGATGTCATAAAGTTTGAATTTAAACTTTCTTACTTTCCCAGTGTTCTTTGATAAAGGCGGTCTTTTCCTCTTCCTGGGATTTGGACCGTTAAAAAGGGGTCGAGCGATTAGATTTTATGAGGGCTATGCCAATGTCCCCAAGGGTATAAAACGTTCTGTCTTTCCTTTCTTTTCTTCCTTGATCGGTCTTAAGTTTCTCTGCTAAAGACATCTCTTCAAGCTTCTGCAGTCGCTTTATTCAGTGCATTCTTTTTCTTCAACTGTACCCTTCTCATCCCAAGTAAGTTCTTTTCTCTTTTTCCTTCATTGAACTACGTTTTTTATTCATCTTGGGGAAATGGGAAAGTCCAAGAGAAGTTCAACCTCGAAATCTAATCTAGAGGTAGAGTCCTTGTTGAACGAGGGGGAGAAGTTGTACCATGGGATAACTCTGGAAGGATCCCGTGGGGCTCCATCTTGGCCACCCTTAGCGGAGACTGCAAGTTCTAGGATTCCCATACTTGTTCCTCGGAGTTCTTCTAGTGTGTCTCCCAGTACTTCTAGCCTTTCCTCCAAGAAATTACTAGGGAGAAGGGGATATCGGGTTCGCCAACCACAACATGATCCCACCATTGGAAAAGGGGTGGATGAGATTCCTTCCATCCTGACCGAGTATAACTTATTGGAGATCCGAAATGCCTATGCCATCCCGGAGTCTGTAGTTCTCAGGGTCCCGTCTCCTAGGGATAGGTTAAATCAACCACAGCGTCATGAGGTGGGTCTTATTCTAAATGCCTTCGAGGCAGGGCTTCAATATCCCCTTCCTTCCTTTGTTGCTCGGCACCTTAGACATTATAAGGTTGCCCCTAGTCAATTAGTCCCCAATTGTTGGAGATGTGTGGGGGCCTTTATTATTAGGTGTACTCAGCTGGGCAGGTGTTCCTCTCCCACTCTGTTCATCAGATGTTTCACCTTAAATCAAAATAGTGGTCATCCGGGGTGGTATTACCTTCGTCAGAGGGATGTTCCAATTGTGGGTCCTCTCCCCTCAGCCATTCATGGCTGGAAGCAGAGGTTCTTTTGGGCAGCTTGTGAAGGGCCCAGGTGCCCCACCATATGGGGCTATCCCAACACCACAGTTGGGAATAGGATTCCGCCCTTGGACTCAGAAGATCACTTAACCTTGGAGAAGATGATGGCTGATGGGAGTCGTGTCAAAGCTGGGGCCATTGATGCTCTGGATATGAACGAATTGGAGAGGGGTGAGCATCTCACGAATTCCTCATTTCGTCTTCCCTATGACGTTCCATGCAAGCCTAGCTTTTCCTCACCTTATTTATTTCTTTTTGTAGTGGAATTTCCTCTAGATTCTCTTCCGGTATTTATGGAGAGCGAAAATCTTCAAGTGGCTGGGGATAAGGTTCTCCCCCCTCTGGACAAGAGTAGGAAGAGAAAAGCGCTCCCAATCAAGCAGGAGAAGGATCATTTGAAGAAAGGTTCTTCCAAGCTTCCTCCTCTACCTTCCCGAAGTGTCAAAATTGTAGATTCTTTTGATAAAGGGAAGACTTCCTCCTCTGGTCTGGTCACGCAGCAGGAGGAGGAATCCTCTTTAGTTCTTAAGGATCCACTCCCCTCGGATAAGACAAGGAAGAGCAAAGGGAAAGAAAAAGTAAGCACGGACTTGTTCGTCCCTAATTGGTCGATCAGTAATGACCAGAGGGTGATCGGTAGTGTCGCCGTCACTGAGAATTTGGCTTTGAAGTGTATTCCTCCCACCGACCACGATTAGCTATCTGAGATGGATGATGACATGTTGGAGAGGTCGACTCTTGCGCGGGCCTATGAGGTGACATTCCGTTCTCATTTTGTAATTTAATTACCTTCCATCTTCTATCAGCTGATTTTCTTTTTACTCTAGGCTCTGGCTTTTGTCTCCGGGCTTGTGAAGCGTAATAGGAAAATTGCCTCAGTGTATGCAAAATCGGAGAAGGAAATGCAGGATTTAAAGAAAGCTGCCCGGGATAGTGACGAATGGATCTATCTCTTGAATACTAAGGTAGCAGACCTTAAGGCAGGAAAAAAGGCCTCTGAGAAGGCGTTGGTGGATGCTGAAGAGAAGTTGGGGAAGGCGGAGAAAGAGGCTAAGTCCTCTTTAGCTTCTTATACGAAGGCCAAAGGGAAATTGGTCCAGAAGGAGCAACTGATCCAAGATCAGAAGGCTGAGATTGCCACTCTGAAGGCCCCAGCCGAGGAAGCGGGGGCCAAGGCTGTTGATGAATATCTCCACTCCGAGGCCTGCAAGATCAGTCATATGTCGACTGCCTCTTTGGCTTTGTTAAAAACTACCTATTCTATCTGGCAACAAGTAAAAGAGAGGCAACCAGACTTTAACTTTGAGGGTATATCTGAGGTGCAAAATAACCTTGCACGGGTGGATTCTGGCACCTATAAGCCTGCGTCCTCGGTTGGTCATTTGGATATTCCTCGCCTGTCTTCTTCTTCGATAATTCCTTTATCTGTTGGGACCACGGTTGATGGGCAAAGCTCCTCTGTTGGCACGGGGAAAACTATTGTTGCCATGCCTGGGCAAACGGGGACTAAGATCCCGACCAAGATGATCCCTGAGGAGGCTGCTGACTAGAGCGCTGAGCAAAAAAATGAGGATCCCCTACCAGCTCCATTGATGATCCAGCCATCTCCCAAACTATCCCGGATGCTGAGAACGTTCCTATAGTTTGACTTTCTTGCCTTTTGTCATATGTTGTTGTTTTATTGTCTCCCCTTCTCTCTCTCCCTTTTTTTTTTTTTTTTTTTTTCCGATGAGACTGTAAGCCTGTGACACTGGGACTTGTAATGAAGGATGACCATGATTCACTTATTTTCTATGCTCTCATGACTTATTTTTCGTGCTCTTATATATCCGACCATAACTTTTCTCTTTTTATTAGGGCAATCTTCCCTTGCACGGTATTGCACCACTTGACGCTTCGGATCGAGAGAAGGAATTGCAATCTCCAATAACTACATATGCCCGAGCCAATGACGTGCTAAGGAAACACTGTTCTCATCTAGAGAGTGAACTCAACTACTACAATTCTCTCGAGCGCTGGGAGGAGGATCTACTGACCAAGCTAGAGTTTGCCTGAGATATTGTTGACAATGTCGCTGATTATGTTTGGGATGAAAAGTACACCGCAGCTAATCTTACTACTGAGCATGTGGTTCAGTCGGCGGCCTTTAAACATTTCTATGAAGATAAGGCCTTAGAGGGTGCTCAGCGTTTATACAATAGGAAAAAGGAAGCTGTCCCCCAATTCAAATGGGGGAAAATTAAGTTAGGTTTTGACCCTCGTGTTCCTGTAGGGGAGGTCATGCTAGATCCATCTTCACTTTCAATTTCTTTCTTCCCTCCTCCTCAGAATGTTCCTGGGCCCTTACCCCCTAATCCTCCTTGTCCTGAGCTTAAGTATTTATGAAGATTCATATTGTACCTCAGGTGGCAACTGTTGTCCCATTATTTGGAATAAAATTATGATTTTCCTTGGTAATATTTCAAGATTGATTCTGCTCAGTTTTTCTTGCCTTACGCTGTTCAATCCAATAATTTCTCTTGTATTTGTGATGTTTGCCCTTCCGCATGACACAGATATCCATTATGGCGCGTATCTCTTCCCCAGAGATTTCTTGTTGATTCCCCACGCAAACATTTATTATTCTCATCTTTACTAACGTTTTAGCTTAACTCGCCATTAATGGAATTAGTGCGGAAGCCAAATCACTGCCTCCGTAATTATACTGTTTCCCTTTCTTGGAATAACACTGGACCAACGAGGTTTGGGCACGTGGCCTTGGATGTAACTTCCCTTCAATTCGGGTGGTTGTTCCTTGATACTCTTTTTCGAATTTGAACCGTTGCTGGGTTCTTTAAATAGGTGTTATGCCCTTTGGTCGTTGTACTCCTATTTCGTCCGGATCCATGGGTTCTTTACGCTTGTCACCCTTCTGCTTTCCTGTGGAGACCCTTGGTTTCCTCTGGCGCTTTGGTTTCCGGTGTCTTTATTGATACAGAGGCTGCAAGTTTTTAAAGGCTTACCCTCTTAAAGATGCTTCTTTCGGCTTCAATCTTCAATCGACATTGGCCCTCACAGCTTCGATCCTCAATCAACATGCAGTGCCTTTTGGGTTTCCTGGCTTTGGGGTCTTCTATGTGTGTAGTGTGCCCTCACCAATACTTGGAGTGGGTACGTTACATCAGAGAAATTGAGAGTCTTGAGGGGGCTATTTCCTACCAACCCTGAACTCCTAAGGATACGAGGTGTGATAATTTGGCACCAGCAGTGCACTGGAGGACCTAAACCGGTGGCTCGCTCATGCTCTTCAGGCTCCTCGTTTCTTGCAGATGTAGGGGAGTGGTAATAGGGCTATTTTGGTGCTTTGAAGGAGCTTCCAAATGTCCTGATGGTGATTCCCATTTGGCAAAATGGTCCCCTCTCGGCGTCTCAGGGTCGCTTTGGAATAGGTGGAACTGCCTCATAAATGTCAGGGTTGATCTCCATCTATCTGATGTTGACGTTATGGCTATACCTGTTTCATACCCCTCGGTCTCTGGTTCCTACACCACTCATTGTCCTGCTCGGGAGGATCAAGACAAGGCAGATCAGGCGTGCGGTTTAGGCGCATCTGTAGTTTGCCTTGTTTTCTCCTTCCTGAAGTTGAATCTGGACCTGAGCATATTAGATCATAAATCGACCCTTGTGACTGTATTAACTTTGAATGTTGTAATCATCTCATGTACTTGTGCTAGTATTTCGATATGTCAATAAAAGAACTTCATTATCTAAGCATCTTCCATTTGTATTCCTTTTGTTAAGCTTTTGTTTTTTATGCTCTTCATTTTTTACTTGTCGTTGTGCCCAAATGATCCTCGTGTTGATTGGGGAAACGCCCCTATGGTGCAAATCACCATTATGGTCGAATGACCATCATCTTGATTGGGGAAATGCCCCTATGGTGCAATTCACCATTATGGTCGGATGACCATCATCTTGATTGGGGAAATGCCCCTATGGTGCAACTCACCATTATGGTCGGATGACCATCATCTTGACTGGGGAAACGCCCCTATGGTGCAACTCACCATTACGTTAATTGCTGGCACATCATTAGTAAAAGAAATAACCATGTATGAAAAGAGTAATTGCAAGAATAGATTGTTGCTATTGATTGTTTGATCATCTGTGAATGTCTTTATTGGCCGTAGCCTAACATTTCCAAAAAAAAAAACTCTTTGCTTTAGACAACTAAAAACTAAATTTAGCCAACCTGACCTTATTGGTAGAATTTTTTGCATTCTAGGATCATGGTATGGGCACCCCCTCCAGGGTCTCCAAGTGAAAGGTCCCTAGTGCCATTTATTTGGAGATTCTGTATGGTCCTTCCCAGTTGGGTGCTAACTTTCCCATGGACCTCGGATCTGAAGCTTCTAACTTGCGCAAGACCAATTCTCCTTGGTGAAATCTTTTGACTTTCAGTTTTGAGTTGTAATGGTGTGTCGTTCGCTGCTGGTGAGCCGCGTTTCTTACCCGAGCTGTTTCTCTAATCTCCTCCAGTAAATCTAGGTTTATTCTTAATTCTTCATCATTAGTTTCAGGGTTATAGAATTACACCCTCATGGATGTTTCTCCAATCTCCATAGGAATCACTGCCTCTGTTCCATATTCTAACATGAAGGGTGTTTCCCCAGTCGCCAGCCTTGTTGTTATTCGATATGCCCATAAAATGTGGCTGCTTCCAGCTTCTTTTTAATTCCATCTAATAGTAATAGAATTTTATTCGTCGCCTCTACTAATCCATTGGATTGGGGGTGGGCAACTGAGGTCTTCCTTAGCTAGATTTCATATTGATCACTAAACTCTTTGAATTTTTGCTCAAACTATTTTCCATTTTCAGTGATGAGAGTTCTGGGGATTCCATATTTATAGATGACTGGATGAAGGAAGAATTTCCATACCTTTGCCGTAGAGATTATTGTTAAGGCTTCTGCCTCCACCCATTTGGTGAAATAATCCATAGCCACAACCATAAATTGGCTGCCCCCAGATGCCTTAGGAAAAGGTCCCAGTATATCCATGCCCCATTGCACAAAGGGCAATGGACTTGAAATTGATGTGAGTTCTGTTGCAGGTTGGCGCGCGACGAGCGCAAACTTTTAACATTTCAAGCATTTGCGAACAAAACTCATTGCTTCTCTGCAGAGATAGGGCTAGAAATATCCTTGTCTGATGACTTTATGGGCGAGTGTCAGGCCCCCCAAGTGTTGTCCACAAATGCTCCTGTGTATCTCTCTCAGAACATATTCCGCTTCAGTTGGTCGAAGACATTTCAAATAAGGCATGGCATACACCTTCTTATAGAGAGTACTCCTCCTATCATCGTGTACCATGCTGCTCTCATTCTTACTTTCTTCACTTCCTCCTTGTTGGTAGGCAATATGCCCTCTTGGAGATAGTTTACTAAAGGGTCCATCCTCTCGACTGGTAGTACCTCCTCTGATTGCTCTATGCTCGGAGCACTGAGTACATCTATGTATACAGTTCTGATCAAGTCTTGAAAGTCTGAGGTGGCTAGCCTTGAAAGGGCATCGGCCGAAGCATTCTGTACGCAAGGCACCTGGAGTATCTCGAAGTGGCTGAACTTGTTAATCAGGTCAAGAACTTTGCTCAAGTACTATGCCATACGCGGTTCCTTTGCCTCATACTCCCCCTTGACTTAATTGACTATCAGCTATGAGTCACTGTGGATGGCAATATTTCTTACCATAAGACTTTGCACCAATTTCAGTCCGGCAATCAGGGCCTCATACTCTGCCCCATTGTTGGTTGTCTGAAATTCAAACCTTAGTGCATATTGCACTAATAACCCCCCAGGGCTTGTTAGTATAAGTCCTACACCACACCCATGTGCATTAAATGAGCCATCCACGAACAGCGTCCAGTTCTCTATCAATTCCATAGGTTCCTCACTTGAGAGGGTTTCTTCTTCAGGCAGTGTGCACTCTACAATGAAATCTGCTAGGGCTTGAGCTTTAATGGCAGTTCGGGGCTTGTATTGGATATCAAATTCTCCCAACTCTACCGACCAGGCTACTAACCTCCCTGAATGGTCTGGTTTAGCTAATATCTTTTTCAAAGGTTGGTTGGTGACCACTTTAATGGTGTAGGCTTGGAAATGCAGTCTTAATTTTTGGGCCGCTATAATTAACACATAAGCGTATTTCTCCACACTGCTATATTGGGTTTCCACGTCCAGGAGCACCTTGCTGACGTAATAGATCGGTTTTTTGGGCCCGTCCATCTCCTCAAACCAACACTGTGCTTACCGCTACCGCGGTGACAGCCAAATATAGATATAATGTATCTCCAAGTTCTGGTTTGGTCAAAAGGGGTGGCTATGCCAAGTACTTTTTTAATTCGGTGAACGCAGTCTAACATTCCTCCGTCCATTAGAAGGTGAGTTTGGTTCCCTTGGTTTCCCTCTCTAGTGCTCGGTTCTTCAAAGCTTTGAAAAAAGGCAAGCAATGATCACCCGAGGGTGATATAAATCTTCCTAGCGCCGCTATCCTCCCGATGAGTTCTTGTAGCTCTTTAACTCTTACTGATGGGCGCATCTCCAGTATGGCTTTAATCTTCATAGGATTTGCCTCTATCCCTCTCTTTGAGACCATGAAACCAAGGAATTTTCCTAAGGTGACACCGAAAGCACACTTGGCTGGGTTCAACTTCATCTTGCTTTCTCTTAAGACTTGAAATGTCTCATACAGATCTCCTATATGGTCCTTCGCCCTTAGGCTTTTTTCCAGCATGTCATCCACATAAACTTCCATATTTCGTCCTATCTGGTGTTTGAAAATGTAGTTCACCAAGCATTGGTAAGAAGCCCCGGCATTCTTTAATCCAAAGGGCATGCGGGTATAACAGTATGTATCTCTCCCCGCGATGAAGGATGTCTTCAAGATATCAAGCTCATACATCTTGATCTGATTATATCCCGAATAGGCATCCATGAAACTCAACATCTCATGGCCCGATGTGGCATCTATTAATAAATCAATGCGAGGCAAAGGGTAATAGTCTTTAGGGCAAGCTTTATTCAAATCGGTAAAATCAATACACATTCGCCACTTTCCATTGGGCTTTAGAACCATTACAACATTAGACAGTCACTCCAGGTAGATGGCCTCCTCAATGAAACCGGCCTCCAATAGCTTAGTTACCTCCTCAATTACTTTTTCCTGCCTCTCGGGAGAAAAGGTTCTCTTCTTCTGGAACACAGGCTTGGCTGTAGGGTACACACTGAGCCTATGCTCAGCCAACGCGCAATCTACCCCCGCCATGTCAGTAGTCTGCATTTGCCCTCAAGAAATTTATGAGGGCAGCTCTTCTCTCACCATTTAACCCTACACCTATCTGCACGGTACCCTTCACATCTCCTTTAACGATTTCTATGGGGACCAGATCCTCCGCAGGTTCACTTCTTTCTTGTTCAATGACATCTCGGTTGTCGTACAGATTGATTAAAAGCATTTGAAGCTCCTTTCCTTTGGCTCTTAAGTATCCTTCACAACATCTCCGGGCAGTTATCTGACTTCCCCTACATTCTCCTATCCCATGGTCAGTTGGGAATTTCATCGTTAGATGTGGGGTGGAAACCACAGCCTGTAGCGCATTGAGCCCTAGCCACCCCAGTATTCCATTATGTGTGGAATTCACTTTCACTACCAAGAAGTTCAACTTCACCATAGCACTTCGCCTCTGTCCCCACAGTCACTAGTAGCTCCATCGATCCTTCGACCTGTACAGGGGCCCCATTGAACCCGTACAAGGGGGATTCTACTCTCTTCAGCATCTTAGGTTTCAGGAGCATTTTCTCGAATGCATTGTAGTACAGGATGTCAATCAGACTCCCGTTATCCATAAGGATTTTTCCTACCATACAGTTGGAAAATAACCATCTTGATCACCAATGCGTCATCATGAGGAGATTGGATGTCAGCCAGATCCTCATCGAAAAAGGTTATGCACTGATCTGTCCTTCTCCTTTTATTCGACATCTCGGTGTGGAGCATGTTCCAAGCATGATGTTTTCGGGAGTTTGAAGTTTCTCCTCCTATGCCCGGACCTCCATATATGGTGGTTATCTCTCTCAAGGGTGCATTCTCTGAGTCGGGCTTTCCTCAAGTTTGTTCTTCCTTGTTGATCCTGGCTGGTGATCTTTATCTTCCCGCAGGTTCTCGTGTATGGTAATCTTGTCTTCTGTCGCTTACTTCTTTCTTGAAGAACCTGCCCAGGTGTCCCCTTTGAATGAGGGCCTCTATCTCGTCCTTTAGCTGTCTGCATTCTTCAGTGTCATGGCCATGGTCCTAGTGAAACCGATAGTATTTATTCTTATTTCGCTCAAGTGTAGGTTTCACCATCTTGGCAGGCCAACGCAAGGTCACCTGATCCTTTATCTCATTCAAGATATGAGCTCGGGTGTGAGTGAGGGCCATGTAGACGGGTTCTGACTCTAGATCAGTAGCTTTGGGAACCCAAGCTTTCCCATCATCCTTCTTTCTCCAACCATCCTTGTCATCTTGGCTACGCTTTGAACCGGCTTCTCGGGCAGACTCGTCCTTCTTTTCTTGGGCCTTCTTCTCTGGTTTGTCTTCCTTCTCTGCCGCGAGAACCTCGGCCAAATTGATATATTTCTCACAGCGAGAATAGCTCATACATATCTCCCAGCTAGTCCATGATCAAGGACTTTTTCAATTTGACATCTCGGATGCCGCTACGTAATGCCTGGAATTTTACCACCTGGTCTAAATTCTGTACCTCCAAGGCCTCTTTATTAAATCTTGTAAGAAAGCTCCTGATGGATTCGTTGGGATGCTACTTTATGGCTAAAAGGTTGGCGGTTGTCTTTTTATGAACTCTGCTACTCACGAAGTGGGCCAAGAAAGCTCACCCCAAGTCGGTAAAATTAGAAAGAGAGCGCGGGGGAAGTCGTGAGAACCACTGTCATGCCGCTCCTTTTAGAGTGGAAGGAAAGGCTCTGCACATGATAGCGTCTGAGGCACCCTGAAAGAATAGTAAGGACTTAAAGGTTTCCAAGTGGTCCTCTGGATCGGTGGTGCCTGCATATTGTTCTATGGTTGGCATCTTGAACCCTTTTGGAAGAGGCTCAAACCACACCTCATCCGTGAATGCTAGGTCTGTGGTGAAGTGAAAGTCATGGCCAGGGGCTTAATGCTTCCCCCGTATGACTTCTTGGATCTGGTCTTGGAGTTCTAGGACTTTGTCGTTCAGGGCCTGTTCGGCTTTGGTCATCTGGGATTCTTGATTCTTGGCGTTCTGCTATATTTCCTTGTTTCTCTGTCGAGTGTTGTTAGCATTGATGTGGTTCTCGCTATGTCCCAGGGATGGAGATATTCCTCTATCTTGCGATGGAGGTGGGGGTATTGGGATCCCTGCAAGAGATCACGCTGCATCTACATCATTTGCTCCATTCTCTCAAAAATCTTGGATGAGACCCCTCCTAGATTGATTTTTGGTGTTGATCATGATGGGATCTTCGCAGGTCTTTGTTCTCCATTTCCCACAGACGACGCCAAAGTGTTGTATGAAGAATTCTGCCGAAGATATATTCTTCAAGGGCACAACTATTAGACTAGTTCTAAACTAGTAAAATTGGGAAAAACCGAAGTAGACACTGTGAAGTAATGAAATTTCTTTATTGATTATTGACTAAGCTTACATTAGCGTCTGGGCTCTTTATTTATAATGGTTGAGGGATCTGGGTCAATTCTTCCTCTTTGGTTGTTTCCTTTTTTAAGAGCTTGGATTTAGGAAACTGCCATCCAAACCATGATCTTCCTTGCATCTCGGGATCTGGTGATTCTTGAAGCACGTGTGATCTCCACTTGGAGGTTAAGTTACCGCCTTAGTGGGCCCATCCTTGTAACCATCGTGAGTGTGGTTCCTTTTAGGCACACTCGTAAATTGTTCTTGCTTGTGGTCTAAGAAGAGCCATGTGTAAGACTGAGATTGGCGTACAAAATATGGTGTATCAGGAAGGACCATATAGAATCTCCAAACGAGTGGCCCCGGGAGCTTATCATTTGGAGACTTTGGAGAAAGTACCCATACCCCGGTCATGGAACTCAGAAAATTTGAGAAAATTCTAACAGTAAAGACATCAATATTCATGGATCATTTTTGTGAGCAATGAGTTATTTTTAAGCAAGTTAGCGAGAATCTGCATGTTGTTATCAATGTACAAATTAACAATAGAATTAATGGTCATCCAACCATAATGGTGAGTTGCACCATAGTGGCGTTCCACCATAAGAATTAATGGTCATCTAACCATAATGGTGAGTTGCACCATAGTAGCGTTCCACAATAAAAATTAATGGTCATCCGACCATAATGGTGAGTTGCACCATAGTGGCGTTCCACAATAAGAATTAATGGTCATCCGACTGTAATGGTGGGTTGCACCATAGTGGCATTCCATAATAGGAATTATTGATCATTTGACCATAATGGTGAGTTGCACTATAGTGGTGTTCCACAATAAGAATTAATGGTCATCTGACCATAATGGTGAGTTGCACTATAGTGGCATTCCACAATAAGAATTAATAGTCATCCGACCATAATGGTGAGTTGCACCATAGTGGCATTCCACAATAAGAATTAATGGTCATTTGACCATAATGGTGAGTTGCACCATAGTGGCGTTCCACAGGAATTAATGGTCATCCGACCATAATGGTGAGTTGCACCATAGTAGCGTTCCACAATAAGAATTAATGGTCATCCGACCATAATGGTGAGTTGCATCATAGTGGCGTTCCACAATAAGAATTAATGGTCATCCGACCATAATAGTGAGTTGCACCATAGTGGCGTTCCACAGTAAGAATTAATGGTTTTCCGACCATAATGGTGAGTTGCACCATAGTGGCCTTCCACAACAAGAATTAATGGTCGTCCGTCCATAATGGTGAGCTGTACCATAGTGGCATTCCACAATAAGAATTAATGGTCATCCAACCATAATGGTGAGTTGCACCATAATGGCATTCCATAAAAAAAAATTTATGGTCTTCTAACCATAATGGTGAGTTGCACCATAGTGGCATTCCATAATGAAAATTAATGGTTTACCGACCATCACATTGATTGGCACCATAGTGGCATTTCATAGTCAACCGACCACAGCGGTAAGTCATGCCACAAGGAAATAAATGGTCCCAGGTAAAAGAAAAACAACATGGATGATCCAAGTTACAGAAAGTTCTTTATTGATAAATCCAAATTTTATAACAAATACATGATCATTTTTACAACGTTAAAATGGGAACTAAAGGCTATACAAAATCTGGAAAAAGAGTATCGTGGGTGTTCGGCTCCCGATGAACGCTTATTCCTTGCAACAAAAGTGAAACTGGAACGAGGTGCACCTAGACCACAAGTACGCAGAACATCGCCTTGACTCACCAAACAAGAGATCTGGGGGAGGAGGGAAACAGGGGCCCAGAAGCGTGAGACAAGAGTAGCCATAAAGAGGGTGCCATACAGGCTATGATCAACCCAGACATACATGGCATGCCATCCTTTGGCCCAATGCGAGCCCAAGAAGCCTTGGAAGGCTATTTGCCAAATGGGAATCACCATATAGACAACTTTGAGCTCCTCTAACGATGGAATGGATCCTAGTGGTGGCCTCCTACCCCTGTCAAAGACGAGGAGGTTAAAGATGACAAGAAAGGTGCCAGCTTTGATCCCCCAGTGCACTGCTTGTGTAAATCTCCCATCCTCGAACTCTGAGGAGGTTAGGGAAGGCAAGAAATAGCCCCCTCAGGACTCTCCTCCTCTCTATGGTAGCATGACCGCTCTAAGCATTGTCGCACGCACACCACACGAAGAGGTAGCCCCCTAGCTTGGAAGTGAAAAAGGCACCGTGTGTCGATTGAAGATCAAAGTTGTGAGGGCAAATGTCGATTAAAGATCAAAATCGAAAATAGGGCCACCATGCTGAAGGTCAGCACCCAAAAAATGGCATATGTTATAGCCATAGAAGCAATGATAGTCACAGCACAAAAGAAATAAGAGGGCGGCAAGAGAAGCGCAAGGAAGAAACCCACAAAGAAGGTCCATGGCTTCGCTCCAAAGGGAAGAAGCAGAAAATGGTAAGGAGAGAAGAAGGAAAAACTGCTATTTATGGTGGAACGGACTAACTAGATCCAAAGAGAATCCCAAAAAGCAATAGTCTAGATTTAAGGGAAGTAACTTCCAAGGGCCACGCGGTAGTTCCCCATTGCTCCCATGCTTTTCAAAACCTATGAAAAGATTTAGGAAGAGATGCAACAGTTCAGCTTCTATTTGAGTCCCATTAATATCACAATAAACAAAGCATTAAAGTGGGCTTGGATAATAATTATTCTATGTTGGAAATTACAAACAAGGCATCCAGGGGACGTAACCAAGATCACATAAAGATCTTCCAACCATAAAGGCGAATTTCATCCCAGTGGTGATGAGCACCACAAAAATAAATGATTTCCTCCTAACCATGTTGGAGAATCGCGCCCCGAGCACTGCGAGCCAAACAAAGCTACAGTGAAGTGAAGTTTAACTACGACGACCATGGAACACAAGTAATACCAATAGCAGGCAATGAGCAATAAATATTCCATCTATTCAAGAAAATAAAGCCTACAAGTTATTCCCGCTAGGCTACATACAACAAGCAATTACAAGTATAGGCGCTCGGGACGCTGAGGATTGCGGGGCAGTGGTCCTGGAGTGTTCTCGGGAGGAGGAAAGAAGGGCACCAAAATAGAAGATGGGTCCAACCTCACCTCTTGCACAGGAATTCTAGGATTGAATTCAAAATCAATCTTCCCCCACTTAAAGTGGGGGGCAGCCTTCTTTATTTTGTTATATAGGCATTGGGCACCTTCCAAGGCTTTATCTTCACAGAAGCATTGGAAGACTGCCGGTTTCAAAAGATATTCAATGGTAAGGTTTTCCACGGCGTACTTCTCAATCCAGATATAGTCAGCAACATTATCCATGATATCACGAGTGAAATCCAACCTTTCCAGTAGATCCTTCTCCCAACTCTCAACCGACTTGTAGTAGTCTAACTCATCTTCAAGATGAGATTTGTACTTCAATAAGGCAGCGGTTGAACTCGCATACATCTTTATTTGGGCTTGCAGTTCCTTTTCTTGCTCCATAGCATTAGATTGTGCGACACCGGGCATGGTGGTATAGCCATATATGCAAAACATGAAGGTCATGATCGGATAATGTGACCTTGAAGATGAGCATGGAACAAAGAAGCATAGAAAATGATTTTTTTTCCATTAAAGGCATGCATGATGACTTACAGGTGCAAAATAACAAAATAACACGGTCAAAACCAAAAAGAACGAGAAGGAAGCTAAACTAAGATAGAGTCCTTCGAATCTTGAGCATCAGATGTCGGCATCATTTTATCCTTAGGTTAAGAAGAAAAGGGTCCCTTCGATGGGGCGACGCCTTCCTCAACGCCTTGCTCGAAATCTTCCCCAATCGTCTCAACCTGCTCAGTATCCCCAGTAATAGTTCGTTCAGCCTCCACTATAGAAGTGGACCCCACAGCATTAGAGCTCTTCGCATTGATAATCCTCAGGGGGAGACGTGGCACTGGAATTATCAATTCTCACCCCAAATCTGGTGAGCACATATTCCACCTCCCCATGCCTTGAAAGTCAAAATCAGGCTTCTTCTCCTTCACCTGCATCCAGATGGAGTGTGCCAGCTGTAGAAAAACCTTGGAAGCAATCTTCATATGCTCCGTGCTGTTCTCCTCTGAGCAAAGATAGGCTTCCATGGCCTAGGCTCCAGCAACCTTGGCCAAATTCTCAGCTTCCTCTAACCTGGACTTTAAGTCCGCAATTTCTATTTTTAGGCTCTCCACCAGCTGGATCTTCTTACTTAACTCTTCCTCAGCCATTTTATTGGACAGGCTGAGGGCCTCAATACATTTCTTAGCGACGACACTATAGGATTAAGCGCTTGCCAATCCCCCAAAAGACGCTTTATGAGGAAAGGTGCAAATTTAATTCCTTATTGCACACCAGCCAGTGCGCATCGCTCCCTCGACCAAGCTAGGATCTGGGCAGGGCATTTTGGGTCACTCCCAACAGACACGACCTTTATCCTCCCCGCAAAGGCCTTCTCCATGACCTCCTTTTCCTCCGTCAGTGATTTAACCTTGGCAACCAAAACATGGATGTGCTCGTTCCTGTCATCACAGGTTCGCTTCAGCTCCTTGCAATCCTTCTCCAGCTGGCTGTACACGAAGAAAATTTTTCTCTTCTGTTGTACCAACCTAGAAGCAAAAGCTAAAGCCTAGGATAAGGAAAAGTTAATAAGGATAAATCAAGATCAATGAGATTCCTAATGAGGGAGAGCGTTACCTCATAGGCCCGTGCAAGGGTGGTACTCTCTAATGCATCATCATCCATATTGGAGAGGGCATCCCGATCAGCTGGGGGAATGCAAGACAATGCCATCTGCTCAGTAGCCTCGGTGTCCCTGATCACCTTCTGTTCAGCTCGTACCGACCACTTGGGAACAAACAAATCCGAGGATATCTTCTCCTTACCCTTGCTTTTCTTTGTGCCCTCCAGCAAAGGGGCACCATCAAAGACCGTGAGAGAGGCCTCCTCCCGGGCAGCATGATCGCGGGAGGAGAGTGCCTTCTTCTTACTCAAATGCTCGCCCTGATTCTTATGGCCCCCAAAAATTTGGGGAGGGGCATTCTTCTTAGGCTCTTTCCTCGGAGGATCCTTCTTATGCTCGGTTAGAGCCTCCTTCCTCTTCTTCTTCTTCTCCAAGGGCAGAGGGGAGAGGACTATATCCCTAGTAACTTGGAGATTCTCTATCTCCATGAAGGTAGCAAGGGAACCCAAATCGAAATCTACTATACTAAACAAGGAGGGAGGAGTCAGCACCCCAAAGAAATATCAATAAAGAGAAGGCGAAAAGAAAGAGAGAGAGAAAATCCAGGGGTACTGACCCCTCTCCAACTCGAACATGTCCAGGACATCAATGTCGGCCAGTTCCACTGGCTCGCAGAATTCATTATCATTTCCAAGGTTGTTAGATCCTTGTCGTTGAGAATTAGGATCTTGTTCCACTCAGACGTGTTTGGAAAGCCCCATGTATTAGGGAATCTGGGTCCCACGCATGAAGCCCAAAAGAACCTTTGTTTCCAAGCATGGATGGAGGTAGGGATTCTGCCCATAATAGGGATGGAGGAATCACGCTGACAGAGGTAGTACCACCCAGGGTGACCATTGTTCGAATTTCATAGGAAACACCTAATGAAGAATGTAGGAGAGGGACGTCTACCTACCTGGGTACATCTAAGAATGAAGATTCCAACACATCTCTAGCAGTTCAGGAGTAACTGGCTGGGGGCAACTTCGTAATGGTTAAGGAGACAGGAAACAAATTCAGGGAGAGGATAATGGAAGCCAACCTCAAAGGCATCCGAGATGAGACCATCCTCATTAGGATACTCAGTATTTAATCTATCTTCTGGAAAGGCGGCCCTTAGATCAACAGACTCTGGGATCGAGTAGATTTCTCGAATATCCACGACGTTGGACACATTCAATTACTGAGGGGATTTCATCTACCCTTTTTCCTATAGTGAGATCAATTTGAGGTTAGCGAATATGGTGAGCATTTCTACCCAGGGAAGCATAAGGTTTTTTCGAACCCCTTTATGCCCTTGGGAAAGGAATGAAGGCTTCTGATCGACCCAATGAATTTAATTAGACGGTCAGGATGCAAAGAAAAGATGATTGAGCCACGTGTTAAAAGCGTGAAGGAAGCTCCCTCGACAAGGAAAACACTGGGAAAGCAAGAGGTTGAAATTTGAACTTTATGATATCCTTTCAGCTTCCCTTAAAAGGCGTGAAATCCGGAACATATTTCAAACCCACGCGTAGACAATGGCGAATGGTGTCGCAATTTTGGAGACTCCCGCTCCATACCCGAGTGTAAAATCATCAACGAGAGAAATACAACTCAAAAAGGAAGCAATTTTCATATGTGACCGGTAACCAATTTTATCGAGCATAAACTAGCATAAATGAAAGCCAAGCGTCACCGAGGTGCAATAGTAAATAAAGATCGCTGACAACCGAGTATACGGGTTGGACCACCGTTACACGCAAGAAGTGGATAATCCTCCCCATGCCTCATTCAAGGTAAGGGGAGTAGGGGCAAATGATACATCAGACTTTATCTATCCAATCCATAGGTGACACATGGGGTGGCTTAAAGTCCAAGCCACCAGGCCCTGTGTAGAATAGATCGGGCTGCTACCAAAATGGTTACATTGGTCTGGACACGTCAGCAAGATCAGTTGAGGAGCACCCTAGTGGATGGAGGCTGATAACCATAATTCACGTGCGAGAGGATTCCAGATCCCGGGATCTGAGGAGAGGATTCCCTTCTTCTTGAAGGGTTAATTCAAAGAGGGGGGGACCACCTTACAAAGAAGGATAGCCATCTAGTGAATCTAGGGGAAGATCAAAGAAAGAGGGCTATAGAGAAACTTGTATAAAGAGGGGCCCTTGCACCCATGTAAAGGGGACGGGAAATATTCTCTCATCGAGATAGAAATCAAGAAACCCTAGTGAATCATCTTCGTTTTCCTTAATCGTTTCTAGTCTAATCTAGCTTTAAGGTTGTAGTGTTTAAGGAACTCTCTCGAGCATCTTTCTTTGTGCAACACCTCACAAGCTACAATGGTGGCTAGGCAGTTCTGAAAGGGGGCTGCAAGCAAGATCATGCGGCAGTTAGGTGCTGGAAGGGGAAGGAGGAGGAGAGTGCCAGTGGTAATGAATCTGGGGCTGCTAGGAGGGGCATGAAGGGGACAAGGGAGGGGGAGCTAGAGCCAAAGAGGAAGAAGATGAGGGAGGGGAGCAGATGTCGAGATTCCATATAGTTGTATTAGTTTATGAAATTCCTCACTACCCCCTCTACATAATGAACCACATGAGTGAAAGTTATAGGCAAAAAGGTCATAGTGAAGCAATTCACTTCACTCCACATCGTGCTATCTAAAATTACCCTTTTAGTTTAATATGATCACATGTGATATAAACTTTTTGAGCAATGTATGTTCGTATTGATGCATCCATAATTCATAGAAAGTTATTAGTTTTTATTTTTATTGGGAGGGTTTTTTAATTGCTTCTAATAAAAATGTTGTCATCCCATAATCACTTATAATTAATGTTGATTAATTATGTTATTTGATTCCATCCATGATATGTATGTGAGAGTTGAATGCTATCCCTCTTTGATGCCATTGTATGATATGGATTAGTCTAAATTAGGAGACATGTCCATGGCCTCCTATTGAAGGTAAATGTAGAGGTTGTGTGATATGAGCCCGCATACGCCGATAGGACATTGCCAGGCTCATTATCACATGGTTATCTATATTTATCTCTATTTAGATACGTTAGGATATAGATAGTGAGAGGGCACTATTGAGCCAGCTTTCATGATTCCATGATTCTAACTAATGCAACAGGTGTATGCATGACTTAGGTGTATGTCAGCTGACAGGATCTGGACATAACACCCAGGTGTCTGAAAATATTGGAAGCCCATGAGGTGGATAGATTAGTCCACACTTTCACGGTGTATATAATGACTCCCGACAGGATAAGTTATGCATGCAAAGGTTGTAGGTAGCCAATTCATTTTTTGGGTCATGAGGGAGACGTAAATTATGAAAGACCATTAATGTGTATTCTCAATTTTTTATCAATGGTTATTAAATGCGTGTGTTTTTACTTGTACATGTATAGATTTGTATTCAATGGCTGCCGCTAACTCCAACCTATTGACACTCATTATTGAATACAAATTAAATGGTACAAACTATGTTGATTGGTACCGAAACATTAAATTGCTCTTGACTGTAGAAGAATTTACACAGTTCATGATGAACAAGTTCCTCCTCAATCTGACCCTAATGATTTTGAGGCATATGAGGAGATGCAGGATTTCCTTAAGAGGGACTCCAAGGCATCGCTTTATATCCTAGGATTGTTAAAGAAGTCAGTATTGGACTCAGTCAAGGATATACGTACCTCCAGCAGTAAAATTGATAAGCTTGCTGAATTGTTTAATAGGCAGCTAACACATCCACACTCTGATGTAGTGAGTCAGATCTATAACTACAAGATTTCCCAAGGGACTCCAGTGATGGACCTTGTCATGAAAATGATTAATCTATTCGAGAAACTGGAATCTATGGGGATCAGGTTTGAACTGCAATACAAGACTGATTTGATCTTGGCATCTCTCATTTCTTCCTATGCATCCTTTAAGATGTCCTATAAGATGTCAGATAAGGAACTGGAGCTCACCGAGCTTGCTAATGCACTGGTAGAAGCGGAGGCCACCTTAAAAAAGGATAAGGCTGAAGTCCATGCTACTGATGTGAAGCCTTCTTCAAATGGGAAGAAGAAGAAAAAGGGAAATAAGGATAAGGCCCTGAAACCCAAGGGTGCGAAGTCTGGCAATAAGAAAGCTAAAGGCAAGTGATTCTATTGCAAGAAGGAGGGTTACTGGAAAAGAAACTATCATGCATTCATGGCCACTGTGAAAGACAAGAAGCCAGATGATATAGAGGCTGCTAAAGAAGGTACATGTGATGTTTATGTTCTTTATGAGTCAAATTTATCCTTTGAACCAACTAATTCTTGGTTGGTGGATAGTGGTTCCACTGTTCACATTTGTAATGTATTGCAAGGGTTCAAGGAGATAAGGAATCCAAAAAGAAATGAGGTGCATCTTCGGATGGGCACTGGAGCTCAAGCCATGGTGAAGGTTGTGGGAACTTTTATTTTAAATTTTAGTTCAGTTAATTTGGTTTTAAAATATTGTTACTATGTACCCTCTTTTAAGAGGAAGATAATTTCAGTTTCAAAACTTATTTTAGATGGGTATAGTTTTTCCTTTAACTCTAAGTTAGCTATTCATTTTAATAATTCTTTTGTGGCATCTGGATATATGCAAAGTGGATTGTATTTCCTGGAATACCCTATTAGAACGAATGTTGTTTCGAATGTTGATTTGAAACGAAAAGCAGCTCCAGTGAACTCATCGTATCTGTGGTATCTAAGATTAGGTCACATTAATTTGGACCGAATCAGTAGATTGGTAAGTGATGGACCCTTAGAGAGTTTGAGGGTGGAACCATTCCCTACTTGTGAGTCATGCCTTCAAGGTAAGATGACCAAGAAACCATTTAGCGGTAAAGGTACTAGAGCCACAGATCTGTTAGAGTTGATACATACTGATGTGTGTGGATCCATAAATATACAAGCAAGGTATGGATTTGAGTATTTCATAACATTCACCGATAACTACTCTAGATATGGTTATATATACTTGATGCGTAGAAAATCGCCTTTGATAAATTTAAAGAATTCTAAGCCGAGGTTGAAAGATCGCTCGATAAACGCATCAAGTCCTTATGATCAGATCTTGGAGGGGAGTATTTATCAGATGAATTTAAGAAATATCTCATTTCACAAGGGATAGTTAATAAATTAACTAATCCAAGAACATCACAACAAAATGGGGTATCCGAACGATGCAATCGGGGCTACCTCTTTCTTTTGGGGGGTTACTTTAGAAACGGCTATTTATATCTTGAATAGGGTTCCAACTAAGTCTGTAGCTAAGACACCCTTTGAGTTGTAAAAAGAAAGGGCTTAAGCCCAGCATTCAACACCGTAGGGTATGGGGTTGCATAGCACATGTGCAAAAGCAACAGACAGACAAGTTAGAATCCAGTACTTCGAGATATTTTTTCTTAAGCTATCCTAAAGGCATGATAGGTTACTATTTCTATGATCCGATTGACCAAAAGGTCATTGTAAGCAAACATGTTACATTTTTTGAGGAAGAAATGTTGACCAAGAGGTTTGAACCTGTAGTCATTAAGGAGTTATTGGATAACTCAGAAACTTCACTTTCAGAAGTGAGGCCAATCGACATACCCACTGAAAATCAAACACCTCAAGAACCTCGACAAAGTGGGAGGACTATTAGACCACCCACTAGGTTTACTCTTCTCACCAAAGAAGAGAAAATAGTGGAAGAGTTCCACATGGTGTCGGTTGAATCGGATGACGATCCGATGACATACTCTGAGGCTCTTATGGATGTTGATGCCTCTAGGTGGTTGGAGGCAATGCGCTTTGAAATTGATTCAATGCACTCCAACATGGTCTGGACTCTGGTCGATCCACCACTTAGCATTAAGCCGATTGGATGTAAATGGATCTTTAAAAGGAAGAAGGGCGCGGATGAAAAGGTTGAAAGATTCAAAGTGACACTGGTGGCAAAAGGCTATACCCAGAAAGAGGGTATAGATTATGAGAAAACCTTTTCACCAGTGGTGATGATGAAGTCCATCAAGATTTTATTGGCAATCGCCACATACTTTGATTATGAGATCTGGCAGATGGATGTGCAAATTGCATTTCTGAATGGACTTCTTCAAGAAAAAATTTACATGCAATAGCCAGAGGGGTTCTCTTCCTTGGAGAAAGAAAGAAAAGTATGCAAATTATAGAGGTCCATCTATGGACTGAAGCAGGCTTCCAGGAGCTGGAACATCAGGATTGATCAATCAATCAAATCTTTTGGTTTTGATCAAAACATGGATGAACCATACGTTTACAAGAAGATCAATGGGAGTGCAGTATGTTTTCTTATTTTATATGTAAATGACATATTGCTGATGGGTAACGATGTAGGATTTCTTTCATCGGTGAAACAGTGATTGTCCATAACTTTCTCGATGAAAGACCTTGGTGAAGCTAGCTATATACTTGGGATCAAAATCGTAAGAGAACGCTAAAAAAGGACACTAGGTTTATCACAGGCTACCTATATAGACAAAGTCCTGGCCAGATTTAGCATGGAGAACTCCAAATGGGGAAGTATCCCTTTCCGACATGGAGTCAGTCTTTCCAGATCTCAATATCCTCAGTTTCAGACAGACATTGAAGAGATGAAGAAGATTACCTATGCCTCTACAGTAGGGAGCCTTATATACGCTATGTTGTGTACAAGGTTGGACATTTGCTATGTAGTAGGTATTGTAAGTCGTTACCAGTCTAATCCTGGATGAGATCATTGGACTGCTATCAAGAATATCCTCAAGTACCTGAGAAGGACTAAGGATTATTTCTTGGTTTTTGGATCTGATCAGGTGTCAGTTCTGAGTTACATAGACTCAAATTTCCAAACTAACAAGGATGAAAATAAATTCACATCTGGGATGGTGTATCTAATGGGTGGAGGTGTCATTGTGTGGCGGAGTGTAAAACAGAAATCTATAGCCGATTCCACTACCGAAGCACAATACCTTGCAGCTTGCGATGTAGCAAAAGAAGGTGTTTGTTTAAGGAAGTTCCTATCAGATTTGGAGGTTGTCCTTGACCTTGTCAAGGGCCCCATTCCCCTGTTATGTGACAGCAAAGGGGCCATTGCACAAGCTAAGGAGCCTCGGTAGGGCTCATCAGAGGAATAAGCACGTGCAACGGAAGTATCACCTCATCAGAGAAATTATCCAGCAAGGTGACGTGAGTGTCTCCAAAGTGGACAATACTAAAAATGTGTTTGATGCCATGACAAAGGGTTTATTTCTAGGAGTGTTTGAAAAACACATAGAGGGCATGAGTTTGAAATGTATGGGAAATTGGCTTTGATATACAAGTGGGAGATTGTTGGATTTATGTGTCCATCAAACCCGATTCAGTCCATTTTACTTTGTATTGAACCTTTATACATTTTGGTTTAATACTATCACATGCGATATAAACTTTTTGAGCATTATTCGTTCGTAAGTATTACTTAAAATGGTAGTCACGACTAGGGTTTAGGCTGGACACCCTTATCATATGGTCATCGCATTGGGTATGCCTAGACATGTGATGTCAGAGTACGAATGCGAGTACTCACATGTTTAATGTGTGTATTGGTGAAGAATCTACTTTATCGATTCCCTCATATGTTACTGCCAGATGTAGGATGGGATAGACATGAGTCACTGAGACCCTATGTCTGAGGGGACTTTGTCACTGCAAAATGTGACCGCATTCTTTGGTTCATCAATGAGTGAGACTCAAGTGAGTCAAAGCCGGTGTTCTGGGAATACCCAAACATTTTATGAGTTAAGGAGTTACTCAACATGGTCCCCACTGTCCGATTAGGGAACACCAAGATTGAGGTTGTCTGTGAATGGTTGGATCGAAATCTGGATCCAGTGCTGTTTTGAAAATGGTTTTTGCAAAACTTATTTTACATAAAATGATAGATTATATATAGTTATTTAATTAAAATGTTTTATTGAGTTTTGTGAGACCCGATCAGATACACAAACACTCTTATATAGACATGTACTATGGAATGGGGTTTGGCAATACTAGTGCACATGCCCTAGATTCCTTAATGATGGTGTTGATTAGTGGAGGGGTGGTACATGATAATTTATTATCATGTAGGGGTTTATATGGAATTTGCTAATATAATTGGTTATTTATTTAATTAATGGATATGGTGTTAATTATAATTATCCATAAATTAAAATAATTAATTAATTATACTATTCCTTATTCGATTCTGCTTCTTCACTAATTAGAAGCACTTTAGGATTAAACAAGATTAAGCCAACAAGGAGAGAGAGAGAGAGAGAGAGAGAGAGAGAGAGAGAGAGAGATTCAGACTCTCACTTGGATTTTTTTCCATCCAGGGTTTTAGAAACCCTGGCTTTATATAAGCACAAAAAACGTAGGAGGGAATGCTCCACGTTTTTGGCAGTGCCCCCCTCCCACGTTTTTGCTCTCCCTCTCTCTCTTATGATCTCTTCTCCTCCCTTCTTCTAGCTCTCTAGTTTTTTAGAGTTAGGGTTTTCGGAAACCTAGATCTATGATTGAGGAATTGAAGAAGATCTAGGATTGGCTTGGAGAACCTTGGCTACACCATTGGAGGTTTAGATCTGTTTACTTGGAGTGCTTATTGGAGGAAGAACCACTATCTATTGGAGGAGCAACACTTGAGGCTCATCAGGTTAGCAAATTTATGTTAGTTCATCTTGTTTTGATTATGTGATTATTCATGGGATGTGAAAGAAACCCGAATCGATTTCTTTTCGCTACGCATTCGGGTATGGGATGGATCCCTCTATCCATGGGAAGGAATAGAGATCTGTTTTCTTTTTATCATGGATCCCATAATTTTATGGGACAAGAAAGAGAAGGATTGGGCATTGGTTTGTCATACCAAACCCTAATAGGGTCACAGTAGGGCACCCATGGGCGACCATGGGAAACCCTAAAAATTGAAAATAGGATGCCCATGGCAACTTTGGGGTGCCCTAGGGCAACCCAAACTTTCCAAAATTTGTGAGCTCAGCTTGATACATGAGTATAATGATCACTGGACCGTAGCTTTGCCTACAGTTTTGCTTGTGGTAGCGGCCCCTATTGTGAGTAGAGAGGGCCATTACCTAATTTGCTGGAAATGTTCTCCATGGCTGGCTGAAATCTTTGAATATTTTTTTTCCTGAATTTGATTCCATTGAAGTGGATTTGCAGGTTTGGGGAAGATGAGTTGCAAGTTTTGGGGAAGAAGAAGTGGAAAAAGAGTGATGAACCCAAATTCACACTAACCAATCGAAGGTCGCCACGTGTCCCTGATCCAAGGAGGTGGACCAAAACCGGCCCAATGAAAGACCAATCACTAGTTCGAACCGCACGGCCCACTATGAGCGCGGACCAAACAACCACCCTCCAGGGACCTGCACTAAGATACTACCATCGGCCCCAATAAGAAGTACACCATCACCTGGACTTTGTACCACCATCATAAACAAGATTTACACCATCTTCAGGACTCTACACCATCGTCTATCAATCACACAATCCAAGACGGATACAAACACTTTACATTTATCTATTGGAAACACCATTCCTATTAGGACACTACCTCCCCGTAGAGAAGCAACCAACCACGGAAGACCCCTGACACTCTTGGACTCTATCTATTATGAGGATTATTTGCCATCAACTAGGATTCTCCGCACTGCCATACTCCATTATAAAAAGGAAGGTATGTTACTCCATCAGGCATCTTGAATTCTATTCACTTATCTGTTTGCTCAGAGAGATCTAACTTAGGCATCGAAGAGTCCTAGGCCGGAACCACACCGGTTCTCCTATGTCACCCAGGGTCTTTTATAGGTTACGGCACTCGAAGGACCATCAAACAATTTCCTGACTCAATAGATTGGCATCGTCTGTGGGAACGACGCTAGCCATCATACCTACTAGCTTGTTCTTATAATCATACCATGGCACCACGAGGCAAGAAGACCGTTCCCTCTACCAACAATGCTACGAGGGAGGGTAATGGATCACCTCTTCCTGAGAGCTCACGCCGCCGAGCTGCTGACCATGTCTCCCAGAAGAGGGAGGTTCCAGAGAACCAACAGGTTGGGTCAGGTTAATGACTTGCAACGACAGATCCTCCATGACCAACAACTCTTCTGCGACTACCTAAGGCAACATGCAACGTCCCACCATCGTAGTACGGATCCTCGACAGGAGCGGAGCCCTAGGAGGTCACCTCCCAGGGGTGATAGGTCAGAGAGGTACACAAGGCAATGAGGGGAGCCTTCCCAACCTCCCAGGAGAACAGCGGACCTTCCAGTACGATTGGACCGTGGGAGAACACCATCATATCGATCCGTGGTACCCAACCCAAAAGGTTCCATCAGGAGGTCGGTGTTCCCAGGTCGACTAGGAGGAAGTCACACCCCAAGGTGGAGCCAGACCGACCGTGAAGAAAGCCCCTCAAGATCACACCAGGATTCACCACGATGTGACCATTCACCATCCCGCCAATACTCAAGGCAGGAGGGGACATCAAGGAGAGGACATGAACGAGGTCGCAGTGAACGTCTTGCCAGGCGTGAGGAACAGACACGGGATGAAGAGCTCGACAAAAGACTTTGAGATCTGGAAGAGAAGCTGGAAGGGTTGAAGAAAGAGACCAAGGGCGAGACACACTCGATCCTTGGACAGCATCCATTCTCAGAAGAGATCATGTCGGCCTTACTCCACTCCAAGTTCAGGTTACCCACCTTTGAACTCTACAGGGGTACCACGAACCCTAATGACCACATCAACTATTTCAATGCTATGATGACACTATATAGCTGATCGGATGTGGTCTCCTGCAGAGCATTCCCTGCATCCCTCAAGGGTGCAGCTACTTCTTGGTTCTCTGGACTACGACCGAGGTCAATAGGTTCATTCATAGAACTGTGCGAACAATTCGTTACCCACTTCCAGAGCAGCGTCAAGCAGAAGAAGACCACTGTCAATCTACTGAATGTGGTATAGAACCCTGGGGAGTCCCTCAAGGAGTATGTCAGTAGGTTCACCAAGGAGTCCTTGGAGGTCTGAGATTTAGACTACCAGACCCAGCATACAGCCTTAGCAGGAGGCATCAGAGACCTGGACCTGATCAAGGACCTGGCACGTCATGAGACCAAGACTATGAAGGAGCTCCTGGAGCAATGCAATGAGTTCGCCAATATGGCTGAAGTACTGCAGGCTAGGAAGAAGGTGATCGAGGCCAAGCCACAAGACAACAAGAGGTCAGCACCAGATGACCATAAAGAAAGTAAGAGGTCGAGGACCGAACGTCAACAGGAGAAGGGCGACAGCCCATCTAGAAGGACTGACCGTCGTCCAGAGAAGAGTGAGAGAGCAAGCAGCCCAGAGTTCACACCTCTGAACACCACCTGGTCTCAAATCCTTATGCAGATTCAAAACCGTGACCTACTCCGTTGGCCACAACCCATGCTAGCAGGACCTGAGAAGCGTAATCCCAATAAGTACTGTCTCTTCCACAAGGAGAATGGACATGATACAAAGGATTGCTACCAATTGAAAAGGGAGATAGAGCAGCTTGTAAGAGCAGGGAGCTTGAATAAGTACGTGAAAGGAAGGAGGGATGGTCGTTCGAGCCAAGGAGACCGAGGTCGTGAGCGAGACAGAGAAGAACCAAGAAGAGAAGAAAGGAGGGCGGATCGAGCTAGGGAGAGAGACCGCATAGAAGAGAGGAGAGATGTACCTGAACCAAGCGGCACCAAGGGAGCCCCCATCCTCACCATACTTAGAGGACTGGGGCAAGAGTTTACCAGAAAGGTCAAAGCCCATACCAGGTCCGTGGGAGTAGCAAAGAAGCCAAGCAAGGTAGCAAAGACCGAGACAGTGATCTCCTTCTCGGATGCAGACCTGGAAGGGGTGAGCTTTCCACATGAGGACGCCTTAGTAGTGCAGGTGGAAATAGCCAATCGACTAGTGCATTGGGTATTGATAGATACAGGGGCGTCAGGGGATGTGCTCTCATTAGAAGCCTATCGATAATTTAGGTTTGGGGATGACCAACTCAAGCCAGAGCCTACCTACCTCCATGAGTTCTTAGGCGCCACAGCCTCTATAAGAGGCACTATAAAGCTACCTATCACCTTTGGAGAACATCCTCGACAAGTGACCATCATGATAAACTTCATGGTCATCAGGTCCGTGGTCTCATTCAACGGCCTCCTAGGGCGACCCTCCTTGATAGCCCTTAGAGGGGTCGTATCACCACTCCACCTGAAGATGAAGTTCCCCAATGACAATAGAGTGGGTGAAGTCTGAGGCAATCAGAAGAAGGCCAGAGAATGTTATGCCACATTTGTCAAGAAGAATAATGGTAACACCAGGGGAATGGCACTGTGCATGGAGAACCTGGTCAGCGACCAGAGAGATGAATAGACAAAGAAGAGAGGTAGGCCGGTGGAGGACCTCGTCCCATGGCAACTCAGCAAGGATGACCCTTCCGAGGTTGTACAGGTTGGTTCGTTGTTGAGTGATGAACAGGAATAAGAACTGGGGCACCTCCTCCAAACCAACATGGATGTCCTCGCATGGTCGACTGCGGACATGCCTGGCATACCCAGATCCATAGCAGAGCACAGGTTACATGTAGACCCAGCTAAGAAGCCTGTCCAACAGAAGCAGTGGAATTTTACCCTTGATCGACAAGCAGCTATCAAAGAAGAGGTCGAGAAGTTGAGTCGAACAAGGTTCATCTGAGAAGAGAAGTTCCCTACCTGGCTCGCAAATATGGTCATGGTACCAAAGCCCAATGGGAAGTGGAGAATGTACGTCGACTACATCGACTTGAATAAGGCATGCCCGAAGGACGAGTACCCACTACCTAGGATCGACCTATTGATCGATGCAACTGCAGGGCCATGAGATGCTCAGCTTCATGGACTCCTACTCTGGGTATAACCAGATCCTCATGCATAAGGATGATGAGTCCTACATCGCATTCCAAACGAACAAGGAGAACTACTGCTACCGTGTCATGCAGTTCGGACTGAAGAATACAGGGGCCACCTACCAAAGGATGGTTAACAAGATGTTCGAGGAACAAATCGGACACAACATGGAGGTGTACATAGATGACATGCTCGTGAAAAGCATCCAAGCCCACCAACACCTGACCGACCTGGAGGAGGTGTTCACTGTGCTGCGAAGGAACTAGATGAAGCTGAACCCTGCAAAGTGCGCCTTCAGAGTAACATCAGGGAAGTTCCTAGGGTTCATGGTCTCAGTACGTGGAATAGAAGCCAATCCATCCAAGATCAAGGCCATCCAAGAGATGGCACCACCATAGACGGTCAGGGAAGTACAAAGGTTGAATGGAAGGGTCGCCACCCTTTCAAGCTTCGTGTCACAGTCGGGTGATAAGTGCCTGTCGTTCTTCAAGACATTGAAGAACCTCCAAAGTCCTAAAGACTTTTCCTGGACAGAGGAGTGCCAGAAGGCATTCGATGAACTGAAGGAGTATCTCGAGAATCTACCACTGCTTGGGTGACCAGAACCCAACGAAGAGCTGCAGATCTACCTGGCTACAACCCCAGTCGTAGTAAGCGCGGTACTGTTGAAGGAAGAAGCAAAGGTACAAAGATCCATCCACTATGTCAGTTATGTCTTGATTGACGCAAAGACTAGGTACATCAGGATCGAGAAGATAGCCTATGCACTAGTGATTGCGGCCAGGAAGCTCCGACCATACTTCCAAGCCCATACAATCACGGTATTCACCGATCTACCATTGAAGAAGGTACTGCATAAACCAAACGTCTCTGGACGGTTGATTGCTTGGGCAGTCGAGTTGAGTGAACATGACATCAGGTTCCAACCCTGAACGGCCATCAAAGGCCAGGCACTGGCAGACTTCGTCGTCGAGTGTACCTTACCCGAAGGCTGACCAAGAGCGGCAGAACCAAAGGAGCAGGATCGAGGATCATGGGAGATGTACATAGATGGTTCGAGTAATGCAGCAGGAAGTGGGGCTAGCTTCATACTCACTAGCCCCGAAGGATTTTGAATACAGTATGCTCTCCGATTCACCTTCCCAGCATCCAATAATGAAGTAGAATATGAAGCATTACTCGCTGGACTCCGAGTAGCCAAGGCAATTCAAGTCACACATCTATCTACCCGGAGTGACTCCCAGCTTGTAGCAAACCAGGTGAATGGAGAGTATGAGGCAAAGGTCAAGCGAATGGCGTCATACCTAGCACGTGCTCGAGCATTGATTGGGGAGTTTGAGAAGTTTGAGATGGTTTGGGTTCCCAGGATCAAGAATGCCACAATCGATGCCCTTTCTAAGCTAGCCAACGACGAGCACCATAACCTGGCCAGTGTCGTCTATGTTAAAATACTACATGAGCCAACATATTGGGAAAAGCAGGTCAATGAGATTGAGGAAGGGCCTAGTTGGATGGACCCTATACTCAACTACCTACAGAACGACATCCTACCAGACGACAAAGTTGAGGCAAGGAAGGTAAGAATGAGAGCTATAAAGTACACCATCCTGGACGGTGTACTATATAAAAGGGGGGTCATAGCACCACTACTCCGGTGCCTAGGACCCAAAGGATCCCAATATACCCTGGCGGAGGTCCATAAAGGGATATGCGAAAGCCACATGGGAGGACGAGCTTTAGCCTACAAAATACTCCGCCAGGGACTCTATTGGCCGAAGATGTAAGAGGAGGCCATACAGTATGTCAAGGCTTATGAGAAATGTCAATTGTTCGCCCCAGAACCCCATCTACCCGCCACCAAATTGACATCAATCCTCAACCCCATTCCCTTTGCTATGTGGGAGGTGGGCATCCTAGGAGACTTCACATCAGCATCAGGGAACCGCAAGTACTTGGTGGTCACCATAGACTACTTCACCAAATGGATCGAGGCAAAGCCATTGGTCAAAATAACAGAGAATGAAATGGAGAAATTTGTTCGAGATGAGGTCATCTACAAGTTTGGGGTACCAAGAGTACTAGTGTCAGACAATGGGAAGTAGTTCAACAACCCCAAGTTCAAAGCCTTCTATCAGAGTTACAACATTGACTATCGGCCTGTATCAGTAGCCTACCCACAGGCCAATGGTCAGGTGGAGGTGATGAACAGAACGTTGCTAGATGGAATCAAGAAAAGGCTAGAAGGAGCCAAAGGGAAGTAGGTCGAAGAATTACTAAGTGTCCTGTGGGCATACCGAACCACAGTAAGAACACCCACAGGAGAAAGCCCCTTCCGCCTAGCATACAATACAGAAGCACTGGCACCAGTAGAAGTACTTACCATGTCCCACAGAGTACTGCACTTCAACGAGCGCACCTACGATGACGGACTACTGGCAAACCTTGACTTCCTGGTCGAGGTTCGTAAGAAAGCACTCCTGAGGAACGTGGCATATCAACAGCGAATAGCCAAGTACTATAACGCCAGAGTACGAGAAAGGTTCTTCCATCAAGGAGACCTAGTCCTAAGAAGGGCAAGTGCATCACAACTGCGGAAGGAAGGGAAGTTGTCGGCCAATTGGGAAGGACCGTACATAGTTTTCAAGCAGATACATCCAGGGACCTACCGCTTGAAAACTCCGGGGGGTAAGAAGGTAGACCGTACCTGGAACTCGGAGCACCTGAAGAAGTACTACCCGTAATAGTAGCAAAATCACCAATAGTAGTAGCAGTAATAGCAGTAGCAGTAGCATAATGAGATGTCAGACAGGTGCATTTTCAAGAATAATTTGAAATTGTATTTGAAGTTTATAGTTGAAATACTCGTCTACTGTACATCAATCGAATCACTTCCACCAAAGCGCAATGCCACTAAGGTCCGTAGACCATCAAGGCGCAATGCCACCAAGGTCGGTAGACCACCAAGGCTCAATACCGCCAAGGTCTGTATACCACCAAGGTTCGTAGACCACCCAAGGTCCGTAGACCACCAAGGCACAATGCCACCAAGGTCCGTAGACCACCTAGGCGCAATGCCACTAAGGTCCATAGACCACCAAGGCTTAATGCCGCCAAGGTCCGTAGACCACCAAGGCCCCCAGACCACCCAAGGTTCGTAGATCACCAAGGTCCGTAGACCGCCCAAGGTCCATAGACCACCTAGGTCCGTAGTTCACCCAAGGTCCGTAGACCACCCAAGGTCCGTAGACCACCCAAGGTCCATAGACCACCCAAGGTCCGTAGACCGTCTGAAGTACCAAGGTTCAGGAACCATTAAAGCAATAGAGATTAAATGACTACTGAGGATAGACCATACAAGAAACAATCAGCAAAGAAGCTAAGAGATTAATTACACATAATCAAAGAAGAAGGTCACAGTAATTACAACTCAGAGTTCAGAATCCACAAGTCTATCATTCCATATGCACAATAAGTCAAGAAACCTCCGCTAGGGGAGTCACATCCTCCTCTGAAGGAGAAGCCATATCAGACTCAGGCGGGCACGCCACTCCCTCCTCTGCAGGAACCGCACCCTCATCAGGCTGAGTAACTCCCTCCTCGAGCGTCGTAGTGCTCTCCCCTGTAGAAACATCAGTGGCCACAGCAGCAACAGAGGTCAATGCCGCCACACCCGCGAAGCATGAGAAGTCATAACCAAGAGTCTCCTCAAGGACATAGGCAGCCAAGTCCTGGATCCCCGCGTCATATATCCCCTGGTTCTCCTTATAAAACCAGTCCATGAGCTCAAAAGACCCCTAGTACTCTGCCACAGCCCACCTGCCAACCTCAGCTAACTTCACCTCATGACTCTACCTCAAATCATGAAGCTCTTCCTCCAATGCGCGGATCCTGGTTGAGCTCTCGGCCTCCCTAGTCATGCTCTCAGAAGACGTAGCCCTGAGCTCCTCAGCCATCCTCCTCACCCGAACGGCGGCCTCCTCTCGAGCGACCCGATGCTCCTGGAGCTCCCTTTCCATGCTATACCACTTGCGAGTCAGCTGGATCTCCTAGAATGCTCTCTGCTCGAGGCTGAGCACTGCCTCCATAGTGCGATGCTGGACCTATGAACAATAAGAGCATCAAGAGCATCAGAATCCCATCACACAAATACATCAAAAATAAAGAATGGAGAAATATGACTCACTGAAGCCATGTCTTGATAAATAGAGTGTACTAGAACCGAGTCACTATCCCCTGCATAGCTGAACGCTCCATTGGAAGCCTCCCCAGGTCTAGCCACTCATGAGGTACACCAGGGCGAGTCAAGACCACACCCTCCTAAAGCTCCCAAGGAAGCTCCAAAGTAGAGGGAGCCAGTGGGTCGATAGTAGATAGAGTCGGCAGATCGGCAGGCGCACCCACAGAAGAAGAAGCTACCCCCTGAATAGCGGCAGAAGGGGAAATAGAAGGTCTCAGGACATCTACAGCAGGCCTCGGCTTCAGAAAAATAACCCACGGACCACTCCTCGTACTGGATGGATCAGGACCCCCCTTCTGCTTGACACCAGCAGCTACACTAGGGGGAGGCCTAGAAGCTGGAACATCCCCACCAGAAGATGAGCTACCCTGAGCTGCCTTGTTCCGTAGGTTAGCGCGGAAGACGTTAATATTCGATCAAAGATCCACTGTATAACAACAATAATACATAAATAAAGCCACAGAGATCCCAAAGAAAAGCACCAATACAGGTACCAAGTATAGAACCGAATGTCTTACCAGGACTCAGCTTCCAAAGAAATAGGAAGGCCTCTGAGTCCACCTCCCGGACATTGAATGGCTCACGTCCCTGACAACGCCTGAGGGACTCGCTCTCGAAGTCACTCAACCCGAGATGGCGATTCACCCTCTTGATATTGATATCCTCCCAAGTAGCCCGCATTGAACCATTGGGGACTGTGGCAAAGAAGAAATGATCCCTCCAACGCTTCACCGAATCGATGATCCCCTCGAGAAGGTCAAGATCGGCAAGATGCGACCTAGGGATGCGGCGGGAGAAGTGATAACATCTGCCTTCCCCCTTCTTCAGCATATAGAAATATGAGAACAGGGGAATAGTGGCGGCACGCCCCATCCGAGAAAAAAATACATAGAAACCCAGGATGATCCTCCAGGAGTTGGGCAATACCTGCCCAGGGGTGAGGCGCCAATGATCCAGCACCAACTCAACAAAACGAGCCATGGGAAACCGTAGACCACAGGAGAAGAAGATGCGGTAGAGACAGATCTCATCCGCTCGGTGTGAGTAAGCCTGATCACCAGGTCCTGGGACACGAAGCACCATCTCGAAAGGTATATGGAACTCTCGGCGAAGGGAAACTAGGCCTGAGGTAATCACAACACTGGAAATCTGAGATAATTTACTAGTAGGGTCCGCTATAGGTGAAGTGTCGGGTCCTCCACTAGGACCAGGGTCACTAGAGGCCCCATCCTCCTCACTAGCGGTCAGAGAGGGCAGTGAAGGGATAGGATCTGCAGGGGAAGAAGACCCTGACGAAGGCCCCCCAGAAGACCTAACCACAACCGTGGCAAGATCAGAATCGCCGGATGAAGACATAAATATGAAGCAAACGACTTACCCAAAATGAGGTCCTCCTGATGACAGGCAATCGACACAAGAAGACCGCCAACCTACAGCCATAAATAGTAAATTTGTCAAAAAGAAACAAAAAAGAGAGAAGAAAAAGAGAAAAGAGAATGAGTCCATACCAGTCACGGGCGTTGATCGTCGATCGAAGTAGAGGTCGCGGGCGCGGATCGTCGAACAAGGGGTCGAAGGGTGCCGATCAAATAAAGGACGGCGGGCGCTGATCGATGAACCACCGGTCACGAGCACTGATTGTCAAACGAAGGACGGGTGGGCCGATCATCGAATGAAGGACAGCGGGCGCTGATCGTCGAACTGTCGGTCACGGGCGCTAATCCTCGAACGAAGGACGGTGGTCGCTGATTGTCAAACCACTGATGGTGGGGGCCGATCGTCGAACGAACAGACGGAGGACAAGGATCGATGAACCGCTGGTCACAGGCGCTGATCGTCGAACGAAAGACGGCTGGCACCGATCGTCAAATGGAAGGCCGCGAGAGCCAATCGAATGGAAGGCCCAGGGCACTGATCAAACAGAGGTCCTGGGGGCGAATCATCAAACGGTGGACTACGGTCGCTGATCGTCAAAGGAAAGACCAAGACCGCCAATCGAAGGGCGTCGTCGCCAAACCCGTGACACCAAGCACGAACCTCCGTGGGCGTCGATTAAACAAGCGGTGACACCCCACGTAGATTGTGTGCACGAGCCCTGCCTATGCAAGGGGGTGGCCACGACAAGGGGCCAGGAGCCAAACCAATGCACCAGCAATGTGCGTGAAGGACACGACCGCAAGCACAAAGATGGGCTGCTAAACCCAAGACCAAAGGCCAAGCCAAGCCACCAAGCTTTACTGTTCCTTGTGACCCAAAATCAAACACTTGGGGGGCACCAAAAAGCAGCTATCCAATGCAAGGAGGGAAGAAGACCTCAAGAAGGAAAAATGAAAAAGCAAAAAGCAAGAATGAAAAAGTGAAAAGGGAATGGAGAAGAAAAGGAGATATATTTACAAAAAAGAAAGAGAAGCAAAAAGAGGTGAGAAGAGAGGTTTGAACCCACAACCTCTCCCTACACCAAAAAATTTGCAAACACATCTTCCAACAGGAAGAATCTGCAACAGACCCAATGAGAGGGTACAAAGACAAAATTTACTCTCTTGGACAACCTGACCCAAGAGAGTGGGGGGCAAATGATCAACCCAAATTCACACTAACCAATCGGAGGTTGCCACGTGTCCCCGGTCCAAGGAAGTGGACTGAAACCGACCCAACAAAAGACCAATCGTGGGTTCGAACCGCACGGCCCGCTATGAGCACGGACCAAACAACCACCCTCCAGGGACCTAGACTAGGATACTACCATCGGCCCCAATAAGAGGTACATCGTCATCTGGACTCTGTACCACCGTCATAAACAAGACTTACACCATCTTCAGGACTCTACACCATCCTCTATCAATCACACAATCCAAGACGGATACAAACACTTTACTTTTATCTATTGGAAACACCATTCCTATCAGGACACTACCTCTCCGTAGAGAAGCAATCAACCATGGAAGATCCTTGACACTCCTGAACTCTATCTGCTATGGGGATTATTCGCCATTAACTAGGACTCTCCGCATCGCCATACTCCATTATAAAAAGGAAGGTATGTTACTCCATCAAGCATCTTGAATTCTATTCACTCGTCTGTTTACTCAAAGAGATCTAACTTAAGCATCGGAGAGTCCTAGCCTGAAATCACACCGGTTCTCTTTTGTCACCCAAGGTCTTTTGCAGGTTATGCCACTCGAAGGACCATCGGACGATTTCTTGACGCAATAAAGAGGAAAAAGAGGAGAGCATTCATGTCATTTTATCCCATCAAGGATATATTGGCCATAACAGGACTTAAAAATTCCTACCATTAGCAACTAATGTATACCGTTAACGGACTAAGTGTTTTTGTTACGTAGTTTGAAAAGTACGAGAGGTAAGTGAAATTTTCCAAACCATAAGAATGCATAAGTCATACCTCAGGGTCAGAGAGCTAAGTGAAATTTTTCCGCCAAAAAAAAAAAATTTTGAAAGGAAAGCATGGGATTGCGACATAGTATATAGCCGCGAATCCGAAAAGGTGACGTGTAAAACTTAATTATTTTCGTTTTGATTTCTGAAGGGATGGTGGCGTCGACTTGGCTTGGAGGTTTGAGTATCTGATGTAAAAGGGTGCGATGGAGAGCAGCCAAGCAAGAGGATGACGTATTGCTTACAAGGTAGCAAGTGTAGAATCAAAAGTCGACTGTGCCAACTCAGAAAGAGCTATATATATATATATATATATATATATATATATATATTTTTGGTCAATAGAGCGAGATTTTATGACGATATCGTCAAAAGTTTGAACATTTCCGCATTCATGCATTAGTCTTCTTCTTTCTTCACTGACCCACACGGGTTGTGACTTGTGAGTTTGTGACCTCTCTTAATAGTTTAGTGGTCAGATTCGAGGTTCGGTGAGAGTGCGAGACAGTTATGATCTAAGTGGTCTGGTTGGCAACCGGTCAGGTCGGGCTAGAGCATTGTGTAAACCTATTGATCCATCTCAAGTGTCGATCGTGGCTGTGGCCTGTTGGCAACTCACTCGGTAAACTCGGTGAGTAGAACGGCATCCGACTATTCTAGCAATAGCGGACCGGTGACTTGCCACGCCTGAGCACCTACTCAAATTGTGTAACCAGTTTGAGTGGGCAGATTTCACAAAAGCCAAATCAAAAAAGACAAAAAAAAAGTTTGAAAGGGCAGTTGGCTAAGTGAAAATACAACAGGAAAAAAGAACGAAGCTTGATCACTTGGATTCTGGGCTCAAATACAAGAGCACACAAAATTACCATTCTACCATTATGAAATAATAAATTTCATTCATGTTGTTACCCCTACAAGTAGTCTCAATGGCCCCCATGTTGGTGCAGGGGTTACACGATTAGACAACGATCTCTTGCCCAATAGAATGTTGGAAAAGACAATTTCTTCAACTCATGAAGGTGCCAAATAATTTATACTTTTACTTTTTTTGTCTAGGAAAAATCTTGGCATTTTACGTTGTGTTTGAGAAACGTGTGAGATAATATGTTACAACTATATCCAAACCCGTACTAATTTGAACCTGTGTGATGATGTGGAGGCTGAGTATGCTGGTGAACATACTCTAGACAATAACAGTCAAACCAACATACAAGATCATATCCCAAACTATCATGCACATACCTTCCTTGGCATTTATATATGATGCCAACACCATACCTAGGCCCCCATACAAGTACCCTTATGTTTGGCCTTGGACGGTTGCACTTAGACCTCAAAGATTCTTGTCAAAGCTACTGCGGTCGATCAAGCATCATCCACCGTCCCATCGACCGCAAGTGCTGAATGCCTTTGGCATGCTGTGAGCCCCATTAATCTTGGGGTGGGTCCCCTTGCCCAACCTTGGGGTTTAATATGAATTAAGATAAGAGTTTATGGCTACCAGCCAAACAGGCACTCCGAACCACTTAAAATTATAAAAACACATGAGCTTTCAATTTCTCATTTCATTCTCCACCAAACAAAAACATGGGAGAGTGAAGAGAAGGAGAGAAAAGAAGTGAAGAAGAAGAAAAAAGAAGGGAATTGAGGAGAGCTAGGGCACCTGCTCTTGGATTCCAAGCATCATCCAAGGTAAAAACCCCAACCTTGAATGCCCTTCTTCCATTCCTTGTTTATAGTAATCTAAGGTTGGGTTTTTGTAAAGAGTTTCGGAGAATTTCTTCTTGGGTTTGGGACTTAAGATCATTAGAGCATGCTATGGCCCCATTAACATAAACACTAGGTGTTCACACACCCTTGTGCACCTTCCCATTCCCAAAACCCTTGCTATTTCACCATCCATAGGTGTGGATAACCTCATACCCAACTTGTACATGCTATGCCCTATGGATCCTCATGCTTCTAAGCATTGGGGGTCATTCTTAATGCATTTAGAACACTCCAATGGTGGGTACATGCTGTCCACCATCTTCCCTTTAAATCCATTTGGATTTTAAAACCTAAAACTAGGGATTCTATGAATGGAAACTAGGTTGAGACCATCCCTCATGATTTGGGATGTGATTATAGTAATAAAATGACCAAAGTAAGGTGTACATGATTTACATTAGCTTTGTCGATACCATGTGTCATGTTATCGTTGGGTGACCATTATATGGTATAACAGGCATTATTACATGTCTTAGATTTTCTAACGACGATGTTGATTAGTGTAGGGTTAGTACATATTAAGTGTTATTATGTGAGGGTATTTTTGAGATTTACTAATTAAATAATTAATTGATTTAATTTAATGGATATACTACAATTATTTAATTATTCATTTAAGTTAAATAATTACTTATTTACTTTCTCTTTTAGATTCTATATCTTTACTAATTAGAAGCACACTATGAAAGATTGTTTTGATTATAGTCAACTTGGTGAAGAGAGAGAGAAATAGTCAGATTCTCACTGGGAATACAAGAGGGCTCTAAACTATTTAAACCAATTTTTTCTCTCTCCTCCCCTTTGCTGAAATTCTCTCTCTTTCCCTTCTCGCGCTCTTTGCTTGATTCTCTTGGTCAGTTTTTGGGGTTTTGAGGTTTAGGATTTTGTAAAACTCTAATTCTTGGAAAGATTGGATCTTTTCTTGGAAAAGACTGTTGCATTGGCTTAAGGAACTATGGTTGCATCAAAAAGGTTCAAGAACATTTTTCTTAGATTGAGAATCATTATCTAAAAGATGAGCAACACTTGAGGTTAATCTTGTATAATTTGATATTCATGGGATGCAAAAGAAATTCAAATCGATTATTCACTGTGCATTTGAGTATATGATGGTTTTCTTTTTTCATGAAATGACAAAATTAACGATAAAATAAATTGATTTGATAATTTATTTTCGAACCAGAAACCTATGATTGATTTCAAATGGCTTTAAACATTAAAACCCTCGGTGTGACTCATTGGCTAGATTGAAACTCAATCTGTTTTTTTTTTTTTTTTTAATCAACCTCTATTCGTTTCTCTATATCAATTTGACATTCTTGCCATTTCATTCTATACTAACTGATACATCCAAGATTCACCGGACCAATCAGTGGCCACCACGTGTCACAGGGCGACCCACTCCAAAACCAATGAGAACAAATCGGGGGTCCCACCCGGGCGGAGCCAGCACCCAGGGGCGGCCTGCACCAGGCGCGGCAACGTGGACACGGACGTGATGTACACGGACATCGGGGCCACTCATCTATGATCCAGTCGTGTCACTGCAGACTCATGTCACCACCAGGACTCTAGGCCACCGCTTAGAAGTCATGTCACCCAGACGGATTCAAGCACCAATAACGTTATCACCACACGCAGGTATCTATCCAACAAGGATCTTGATACCACCAGGACACTCCCTCCCGCGGGGAGATGGCCAATCAGGATAGAGCCCCATTATCCAGGGCCTCTATCCACTCAACGGCACAATCGCCATCAAATTGGGACTCTCCACACCGCCATACACTACTATAAAAGGCAAGGTACACAACCCCATAGAGGGGATCAAAACTCATATTGAATAATTACTATTCATCTATTTGCTCAGGAGATCTAACTTTGGCATCGGAGAGCCCCAGGCCGGAACCACAACGGTTCTCTCTGTTGACCCCTTGGTCCACTTGCAGGTGATGGCACTCGCAGGACCGCTCAATGATTTCTTGACGCAACAGATTGGTGTCGTCTGTGGGAACGACGCTAGCCATTACAGCTACTAGCTTGCTTCCATATTCATTCAATGGCACGAAGGAAGACTACCTCCACCAACAGCAGAGCAAGGAACGGATCACCACCCCCAGAGTGCTCTCACCGCAGAGCCAATGACCAGGACCATGTCCCTCTGGAGGAAGAGATCCCGCTTAATGACCAGGTTGTGGTCGATGAGCCCAACAATGACAAGGCAAACAATGTGGTGGTGGAGGTGATACCTGACCCCAATGCTCTAGCCACTGTGGGTCAGATCAACGACCTACAATGACTCTTTCGAGAATACTTGACACAGCATGCAACGTCTCACTGTCGAAGGACTTCGCCATCAGCAAGGGTGGAGTCCGTACCTCGATAATAGCCGAACCCTAGGAGATCATCTCTCAAGGGCGTGAGATTAGAGAGACTTGCGCAACGGGCAACCCCCACTCCGCAGCGGGGGGAGCCTTCCCAGCATCCCAGGAGAACAAGAGACCTCTCTCCACGGTCAGAACGTGGGAGGACGCCAACACCCAGGGCAAGGGTGCCTAGCCCGCAAAGATCAGTCCGGAGGTCTGTGTTCGATGGACGACTTGAAGAAGGTCACATACCACAACGAAGCCGGACCTACAGAGAGCAAAGTCCCTAACCTTCACGATAGGGTTCATCATGGCGTGACCATTCACCATCCAGCCAACACTCAAGGCTGGAGGGGACATCTAGGAGAGAGCGTGAACGGGGTCGCAGCGAACGTCCGGCCAGGCGTGAGGGACAAACACGGGACGAGGAGCTCGATCGAAGACTCCGCGACCTGGATGAGAAGCTGGAAGGGCTGAAGAAGCAGACCAAAGGCGAGACACATTCCATACCTGGACAACACCCATTCTCAACGGATATCATGTCAGCCACGCTACCTTCCAGGTTTCGACTACCCACCTTTGAACTTTACAGTGGTACCACTAACCCTAATGACCACATCAACTACTTTAATGGCATGATGACGTTGTATGGTGGGTCAGACATGGTCTCCTATCGAGCATTCCCTGCATTCCTCAAGGGAGCAGCCACATCATGGTTCTCCAGGCTACGACCGAGATCTATATGCTCGTTCGCAGAGCTATATGAACAGTTCATCACCCACTTCCAAAGCAGTGTCAAGCAGAAGAAGACCACCATCAATCTATTGAACGTGGTACAGAACCCTAGGGAATCTCTCAGAGAGTACGTTAGTAGGTTCACCAAGGAGTCCCTGGAGGTTTGAGACTTGGACGACCAGACACTGCATGTAACCCTAGCAGGATGCATCAGGGATCTGGACCGGATCAAGGACCTAGCACGTCATGTGACCAGGACTATGAAAGAGCTCCAGGAGCAGTGCAACAAGTTTGCAAATATGGCCGAGGTACTACAAGCTAGAACAAAAATAATCGAGGCCAAGTCGTAGGACAATAAGAGGTCAGCACCTGACGACCGCAAAGAGGGTAAGAGGTCGAGGACAGAGCGTCGACAAGAGAAGGGCGACCGCCCATCTGGGAGGACAGACCGTCTCCCAGAGAGAAGTGAGAGGGCAAGCACCCCTGAGTTCACACCACTAAACACCACCAGGTCCCAGATACTCATGCAGATCCAAGACCGTGACCTACTCTATTGGCTGCGACCCATGCTAGCAGAACCAGAGAAGCGAAAACCTAATAAATATTATCTCTTCCACAAAGAGAACGGGCACGACACAGAGGAGTGCTATCAATTGAAGAGAGAGATAGAACAACTTGTAAGAGCAGGAAGCTTGAACAAGTATGTGAAGGGGAGACGTGACAACCGCTCAGGCTAAGGAGATAGAGGTCGCGATGGAGACAGAGTGGAACCGAGACGAGAAGAAAGAAGAACAGATCGAGAGAGAGATCTCCTAGAAGAGCGGAGAGATGCAACAGAACCTAGTGGCACCAAGGGACCTCCTATCCTCACCATACTTGGAGGACCGGGTTAAGAGTCCACCAAAAAAGCTAAAGCTCATGCCAGGTTCGTGGGAGTGGCAAAGAAGCCAAGCAAGATAGCCAAAACCGAGGCGGTGATCTCCTTCTCGGATGAAGACCTGGAAGGACTAAACTTCCCACATGAAGATTCCCTGGTAGTACAGGTGGAGGTAGCCAACCGACCTGTACACAGGGTACTGATAGACACAGGGTCGTCTATTGACGTACTCTCCTTAGACGCCTATCGACAGTTCGGGTTCGGGGACGATCAACTCAAACCAGAGCCCACTTACCTCCATAGATTCTCAGGTGCCACCGCCTCCATCAGAGGTACCATAGAACTACCCGTCACCTTCGGGGTATACCCTCGACAAGTGACCATTATGGTGAATTTCATGGTAGTCAAGTCTGTGGTGTCCTTTAATGGCCTCCTAGGGCGACCATCTTTGACAGCCCTTAGAGGAGTCATATCGCCACTTCACCTGAAGATGAAGTTCCCCACCGAGAATGGGGTAGGCAAAATCCGAGGAGATCAGAAGAAAGCAAGGGAGTGCTACACCACCTTCATGAAAAAGAACAATGGTAACACCCATGGAATGGCACTCTGCCTAGAGAACATGGTCAGTGACCAGAGATATGAATTGACAGAGAGAAGGGGAAGACCAGTGGAAGACCTCATCCCATGGCCCCTCAGTCGAGACGACCCCTCCAAGGTCGTTCAGGTCGGCTCGCTCCTAAGCAAAGAACAGAAAGAAGGGTTTGGACACCTCCTCCAAGTGAACATGGATGTCTTTGCATGGTAGACCTCCGACATGTCGGGAATACCACGTTCTATAACGAAGCACCGACTACATGTCGACCCAACCAGGAAGCCCATTCAACAAAAGTGGCGTAACTTCGCCCTCGATCGACAAGCAGCAATCAAGGAAGAGGTTGAGAAGTTAAGCCAATCAGGGTTCATCAGAAAGGAGAAGTTCCCAACCTGGCTCGCAAACGTGGTCATGGTACCAAAGCCAAGTGGGAAGTGGAGGATGTGCGTCGACTACACCGACCTGAACAAGGCATGCCCAAAAGATGAGTACCCATTGCCCAGGATCGACCTACTAATCGACACCACCGCCGGCCATGAGATGCTGAGTTTCATGGAAGCCTACTCCAGATACAACCAGATCCTCATGCATGAGGGTGATGAGTCCTACACCGCATTCCGGATGGACAAAGAGAACTACTGCTACAACGTCATGCCGTTCGGGTTGAAGAATGCAGGGGCCACCTATCAGAGGATGGTCAACAAGATATTCGAGGAGCAGATCAGACGCAACATGGAGGTATATGTGGATGACATGCTCGTGAAAAGCATCCACGCCAACCAACACCTGACCGACTTAGAGGAAGCATTCACAGTACTGAGGAGGAACCTGATGAAGCTAAACCCTGTATAATGCGTCTCAATACGTGGAATAGAAGCCAACCCATCCAAGATCAAGGCCATCCAAGAGATGGCACCTCCTCGGACGGTCAGGGAAGTGCAGAGGTTGAATGGAAGGGTCGTCGCCCTTTCCAGGTTCGTGTCACGATCAGGTGATAAGTGCTTACCTTTCTTCAAAACATTGAAGAACCTCAGAAGCCCTAAAGATTTCACATGGACGAAAAAGTGCTAGAAGGTGTTTGAAGAATTGAAGGAGTACCTAGAGAGCCCACCACTGCTTGGGCGACCAGAACCTAACAAAGAATTGCAGCTCTACCTGGCCGCCACCCCTGTCGCGGTCAACACAATACTGCTGAAGGAAGAAGACAAAGTGCAGAGGCCTATCTACTATGTCAGCCATGTTCTGATCGATGCAGAGACCAGGTACACCAGGATCGAGAAGGTAGCCTATGCATTGGAAATTGCAGCTAGGAAGCTACGACCATACTTCCAAGCCCATACCATCACAGTCCTCACAGACCTACCTCTGAAGAAGATACTCCACAAGCTAGACGTCTCTAGACAATTGATAGCATGGGCGGTGGAGTTAAGTGAGCATGAAATCATCCAACCAAGGACAACCATCAAAGGCCAGGCCCTTGCAGATTTCATTGCAGAGTGTACCCTGTCTGAGATCTAACCAGAGATAGGGGAGCCTGAGGAGAAGGATCGTGGATCGTGGGACATATTCGTGGATGGGTCGAGTAACATGGTGGGAAGCAGCGCTGGCCTCATATTAACCAGCCCCAAGGGATTTCGTATCCAATATGCTCTCCGATTCACCTTTCAAGCATCCAATAATGAAGCAGAATACGAAGCACTACTAGCTAGACTCCGGGTGGCCAGAGCCATCCAAGTTACACACCTATCCACCCGGAGCGACTCCCAGCTTGTGGTGAATCAGGTGAATGGAGAGTATGAGGCAAAAGATGATAGGATGGCATCATACCTAGCACATGCTCAACCATTGATCGAGGGTTTTGTGAAGTTTGAGATGGTTCGAGTTCCCAGGGATGAGAACGCCGCCGTCAATGCCCTATCCAGGCTAGCCAATGAGGAACTCCAAAATTTGGCTACCGCAGTCTATATTGAGATCTTGCATGAGCCAACGTATAAGAAAAAGCAGGTTAACGAAATCGAGGAGGGACCTAGCTGGATGGACCCTCTACTCAACTACCTCTAGAATGACATCTTACCAGAAGACAAAGCCGAGGCAAGGAAGATTAGGATGAGAGCTGCAAAGTACACCGTCCTAGATGGGGTACTATACAAGCGGGGGGCAACAGCACCACTACTCCTATGCCTAGGACCCAAGGGGGCAGAGTACGCCCTAGCAAAAGTCCATGAGGGGATATATGGAAGCCACATGGGGGGACGAGCCCTAGCCTACAAAATCCTCCGCCAGGGACTATACTAGCCACGAATGCAAGTGGAGGTCATCCAATATGCCAAGAAGTGCGAGCAATGTCAGTTGTTCACCCCAGTACCCCATCTACCCGCCACCAAGCTGACATCAATCCTCAACCCCACACCTTTTGTCATGTGGGGACTGGACATCTTAGGCAACTTCACCGCAGCACCGGGAAATAGAAAGTACCTGGTCGTCGCGATTGACTACTTCACCAAGTGGGTCGAAGCTAAACCCTTGGCCAAGATAATAGAGACAGAGATGGAGAAGTTCATCTGCGACGACGTCATCTACAGGTTTGGGGTACCACAGATCCTCATCTCAGACAACGACAAACAATTCAACAATCCCAAATTCCAAGCATTCTGTCACAGCTACAACATCGACTATCGGCCTGTATCGGTAGCATACCCATAGGCCAATGGTTAGGTGGAGGTCACCAACAGAACACTACTGGAAGGAGTCAAGAAAAGGCTAGAGGGAGCCAAAGGAAAATGGGTCGAAGAGCTACCAAGTGTCCTGTGGGCGTACTGAACTACAGTATGGACACCCACAGGAGAGAGCCCATTCCGCCTAGCATTGGCGCCAGTAGAGGTCTGCGCCATGTCCCATAGGGTTCTGCACTTCAACGAACGTACGTATATCGATGGACTACGGGCGAACCTAGACTTTATAGATGAGGTCCGTGAGAGAGCACTACTAAGGAACGTCACCTACCAACAACGTACTGCTAGGTACTATAATGCCAGGGTCAAGGAAAGGCTATTCCACTAGGAAGATCTAGTCCTACGGAGGGCAAGTGCATCACAGCCACTGAAGGCAGGGAAGCTGTCAGCCAACTAGGAAGGACCCTACATAGTCTCCAAGAAGATACGTCTAGGGACCTACCGCTTGAAGACTCTGGGCGGCAAGAAGGTAGACCGTACCTGGAACTCAGAACATCTGAAGAAGTATTACCAGTAGAAGCAAACAGCTCCATCAATAGTAGCAGTCAAGTAGTAGCAGTAGTGGTAGTGGTAACAACAGTAGCAGTAGACGACATCACTGTTTCAAGGGCAGTTTGAAAATTTTCATTCAAAATAAAGAGGTGTTTCAGGAATACTTGTCTTCTTCTACCACTCAATCGAATCACTGCCACTACACCAAGGCGTTACGCTACCACGAAGGCTTTATGCCTAAGGCAGCATGCCACCACTGAGGCTTTATGTCTAAGGCGTCATGCCACCACTGAGGCTTCATGCCTAAGGCATCATGTCACCACTAAGGCTTTATGCCTAAGGCGTCATGCCACCAATCGAGGCTTTATGCCTAAGGCGTCATGACGCCACTGAGGCTTCATGCCTAAGGCGTCATGCCACCACCGAGGCTTCATGCCTAAGGCAACATGCCACCACTGAGGCTTCATGCCTAAGGCGTCATGCCACCACTGAGGCCTCATGCTTAAGGCGTCATGCCACCACTGAGGCTTCATGCCTAAGGCGTCATGCCACCACTGAGGCTTCATGCCTAAGGCGTCATGCCACAACTAAGGCTCCATGCCTAAGGCATCATGCCACCACTGAGGCTTCATGCCTAAGGCGTCATGCCACCATCGAGGCTTTATGCCACCACTGAGGCTCTATGCCTAAGGCGTCATGCCACCACCAAGGCTTTATGCCTAAGGCGTCATGCCACCATTGAGGCTCTACGCCTAAGGCGTTAAGCCACCAAGGTCCAATGACCACCAAGGTCCAATGACCACCAAGGCACAACGCCACTACCAAAATCCCATGACTATCAAGGGTCATAGGGCATCAACGCGCAAACAACCACCAAGAGACAATGCAATCAAAGAAAAGCAACAACAATCACATATAGAAGTCATAATAGTTACAACTCAAGTTCAAAAAGGAAAAAGGTCAAGACGTCTACAAGATCGGTACGGCCGTAGGGTTAAGGGACCACAGAGGGGTGGGTCATCTCCGACCCAGCAGGAGACATCATGTCCACCTCAAGAAGATGCGTAGCAGCACCCCCCTCAGGAAGGGCAGCCTCCACCTCTGACACTGGAACGCTCTCCACCACCGCTACACCCAGAAGCGCCGCAGCAAACTCAGAGAACCCCAAGACAGAGAAGTCATAATCGGGGGTCACCTCCAAGACACAAGCGGCTAAGTCCCGGACCCCTCCCTCATAGGCAGGCTGAATTTGCGCCTGATACAGCACCGAGAATGCCGAGGACGCCTGGAACTCAGCCACAGCTCGCTCGCCTGCAGATGCCAGCTCCGCCTCATGTCTCCCCCTCAACGAATGAAGCTCCTCCTCCAAGGCAAGAACCCTAGTCGAGCTCTCGGCCGCACCAGCAGAGGTCACACGAAGCTCCTCAGACACCTCCAGGAGCTTCCCGGATGCCACCGCGAGCTCCCCCGATGCCCTCGGCACGTCGACCTTGGCCCTCTCACGGGCATCGATCTGTCCTTGGAGCTCCCTCTCCACATCATGCAGGGTGCACTGTATCTGTACCTCACGAGAAGCGTGATACTCCAATCGAAGCACCGCCTCAGCAACACGGTAATGGAGCTACAATCACCATGGCAAGCGATAAAACACTCTAAGCATAAGTGGAGCAGCGAACATGACGAGACAAAAAAGGGATAACTCACCGAAGCCATATCATGGTAGAGAGTCTGGGCCAGACACGCAACGCTAAGCCTCTGCAAGGCCACCCTCGTGGTAGGGAGCCTACCCCTGTCCACCCACTCCCGCGACACGTCTGCTCCATCCAAGGTCGAGCCTCTGGCACGCCCAAGGTGATTACCAGGGACTCATCCAGCGCGGGAAGATCAATGGCAGTACCACCAGAGGAGCTCACCCCTTTCCCCTTAGAGAGGGGCAATGCAAAAGACCCAGAAGGGGTGACAGATGGAGGCAGAGGCACAGAGCCCGAAATGCCATCATCATCAGGAGAAGTATGGGGAAGGAGGACACGCACACCAGAGCTCATCACATGGGCATCTCCTGGACCACCCTTCCGCTTCTCTCCAACAGCCACAGGCGTAAAAGCACCACCAACATCGGTCACTTTAACAGATGGACCACCCTGAGAAGCGGCCTTCCTCCGCAGATTGCCACAAAGCAAACTGAAGTCCAGACGCATATCCACTACATAGACCACCCAACCAGTCAGATGACATATATATTCAAATACAAACATGCCAATCAAGTACAAAAGACAGTGCTCTTACCATGACTCAACTTCCAGAGGGACAGGAAGGCCTCCGAGTCCAACTCCTGGACGTGGAACGGATCGCGACCCAAGCACAGCTTGAGGGAGTCACCCTCAAAATCACTCAGCTCAAGCCCCTGATTAACCCTCTTAAGGTCAATGACTTCCCTAATAGTCCATAGTGGGCATTAGGGAACTATGGCAAAAAAGAAGCGATCCCTCCAATACTTCACGTTGTTAGTGATCCTCGTGAGAAGCTCCACAGAGGCATAAGGCCCCTTGAGCACACGGCGAGCAAAGTGATAACATCCATGATTCCCTTTCTTCAACAGATAAAAGTAGGAGAACAGGGGAACAGTGGCGGCACGCTCCAGGAGGATGAAAAAGACATAGAAACCCAAGATCACCCTCCAAGAATTGGGCAACACCTGCCCAGGGGTGAGGTGCCAATGCTCTAACACCAACTCGACAAAGTGAGGGATAGGAAGGCGAAGGCCCTGGAGAAAAAAGGAACGGTAGAGACAGATCTCATCCGCACGGTGAGAGAAGGCATACTCGCCAGGTCCAGGAGTATGCAACATGACCTCAGCGGGAATATGGAACTCCTCACGGAGGGAGACCAAGTCAGAAGGTGACAAGATGCTAGCAACATGGCCCAATCTATCAGCAGGACCGGCGACTGAGGACGCCACCCCAGAGGGCCTATGATCCCTATTGGGACCAGAGACACTAGAAGGTCCCACACCTCCATCAATAGCACTGGGGGAGGGTATAGAGGATGGAGTACCCGCAGAAGAATGCGATCCTAGGGAACGCTCCTCTGAAGATCCAACCCCGACTGAAGCAGGGCCAAGGTCACCTGGAAACGACATGAACGACAAGAGAGGAATGGACTACTTACTCGAGAAAGCGATCTCCCAGACGAGAAGCTAGCAAGAAAAATGAAATGAAGGCCACCTACAAAGTATAAACAGCAGATCAATCACAAACAAGAAGAAGAAAAGTGAAGAAGCATGAGGGTCCATCACACCCACGCCGCGGCCACCATAGGCGCGTCCTCACACCCTCAGGCGGCGGCCACCCGAATGCTGCCTCACGCAGGCGCGGCTACCAGGCGGCCTCATGCTAGCAGGTGCGGCCACCCCAAGCGCGGCCACCCAGGTGTGGCCTCACGCCACAGGCGCGGTGACCCAGGAGCGGCCTGCATGCCCCATAGGCGCGGCCTCACGTCCCACAAGAGCGGCGACCCAGGTGCGGCTTCACGCCCCACAGGCACGGCCTCGTTGCCCGCAGGTGCGGCCTCACACCCCATAGGCGCGGCCTCACCTAGGCACAACCCTGCATAAAAAAATAAAAAATAAAAAAATAAAAAAAAAAGAAAGAGAAGGGGTCGAACTTACGTCAGGGGGAAGGCGATCACACGGGGAGGCAGGCACACGACAAAGCGGCCACACCACGGGCATGATCAAGTGACAGAGACCACCAGAGGCAAGGCACTCAAGCCAAGCACCACTCAAGCCCTCCAAGCAAACAAGGCACCAAGTGAGCACAAAGCAAACACAAGGACCCAAAATCAAGCAAAATAGATATTAGTCTAGGTGACCCAAAGACAAGCACATGGTGGGCACCAAAAAGAGGACAAAAGATAAAAAGTGGAATGCAAAGGGGAAATTAAAGAAGAGCAAAATGGGAGACAAAAAGTAAGAAAGAGAAATGAGAAGTGAAACAAATGAAAGAGAAGGAGAGGAACATATATCTACAAAAAACAATAGAAGAAAAAGGGTAGGAGGAAAGGTTTGAACCCCCAACCTCTCCTACCTCACTAATAGATTTACAGGCAAGCCCCGTAAAGAAAGTTTATTCGCAGTAGACCCCTCACTATGTAAAGGCATCTACTCTCTTGGACATCCTATCTTAAGAGAGTGGGGGGCAAATGATACATTCAAGATTCACCGGACCAATCAGCGGCCGCCACGTGTCATAGGACGACCTGCTCCAGAACCAAGGAGAACAAACCAGGGGTCCCACCCGGGCGCGGCCAACACCCAAGCCCAGCCTCACCCAGGTGCGGCCTGTACCCAGGCGTGGCCTCACCCAAGCACGGCCTACACCCAGGCGTGGCCTGCATCCAGGCGCAGCCTCACCCAGGCGCGACCTCACCTAGGCGCGGCCTGCACCCAGGCGCGGCATCGTGGACGCGGACGTGATGTACACGGACACCGGGGCCACTCGTCTATGATCCAATCGTGTCACTGCAGACTCATGTCACCACCAGGACTCTAGGCCACCGCTTAGAAGTCAGGTCTCCCAAACGGATTCAAGCACCAATAACGTTATCACCATACGCGGGTATCTATCCAACAAGGATCTTGATACCACCAGGACACTCCCTCCCGCGGGGAGATGGCCAATCAGAATAGAGTCCCGTTACCCAGAGCCTCTATCCACTCAACGGCACAATCGCCATCAAACTGGGACTCTCCACACCACCATACACTACTATAAAAGACAAGGTACACAATCCCATAGAGGAGATCAAAACTCATATTGAATAATCACTATTCATCTGTTTGCTCAGGAGATCTAACTTTGGCATCGGAGAGCCCTAGGCCGGAACCACACCGATTCTCTCTGTTGACCCCTTGGTCCACTTGCAGGTGTCGGCACTCGCAGGCCCGCTCAACGATTTTTTGACGCAACACTAACAAACCTAATGGATCTCGGATTCAGATTCTCTACTTCCGAGCTGCACGGTAGGACTGTGCTGCCTAGACACGGTGAGACGTGCAATGACTGCCTTACTTCCACTTGGACAAAGCCCTTGAACAAGAATAAAGCGATCATTGCAAATCTCACCGTATCTAAGCAACACAATCCTACCAGACAGCTCGGCAATAAAGAATCCATATTGATGGATCTCTTCATTATCACTGCCTCACTGCATGTACTTAAAAAGACCATGGCATCTTCTAAGATCAACAGGTGGATGCAGAGCTGTTACATACCGATGGTTCTTGATGATAAAACATGAAGCGAAAAAGAAGCGTATTACCGATGTACAGTATCAAGTTTGTTCATATTACATTAATGGCTTTCATGGCGGACATTGCAAAAAGGATAAATTGAGAGACACTACCGATAAGATAAGAGACAAAGATAGATCGAGCCGCACATTGTAAAAAAAAGTGACGGGTAAAACCAAATTCCCTTGTTTTTTTCATCATTTTCACTTTTGGCATGACGTGTTGCCGACAGGCGATAAGGCATTGGGGGGTTTGACTGTTTTAGGTTTAAGGGTATGGAGCGGTGGAAAGCAGCCGAGCAAATAGAAGAGAGAATTACGTATTGGTTAGTAAGGCGGCACAGACCGCATCTAATGTCGGCTGTGCCGAATGAGAGAAACAAGACAAGACTACGATATGATCGAGAACAACCATGGAAGATGATGGATGCATCATGCATCTTCTTCTTCACCGACCCACATGGGTTTTGTCATTGTGAGTTGTGACATCTGATTTCAGATCAAAACGCGCCATGTTCTGTGTACAACCACATCACTTTCTTTTTTTCGGTAAACACAGCCACATCACTTTCACTCCACTTGGACACTGCGCCTCCTGTCGGCCGACATCAGATTTAGGGTTTGCGTTAGGGTATGTTGCAGGGGTCGAGATCCTCCCCAGCCCACACTATATTCTACAAGTGAGATGCATTGTAACCCTCACTGGTCGACACGTGGTGAATTTAATATTTAAGATTCATTTAACCTATTAAAACCGTCGTAAAACCTATCCCCATCGATCCAACTTATCGATCCAACTTTAAAAAATCCACCTATTTTCGGATTTTAAACTCTTCGATTCACATTTTTAACTATTCTATGAGAATTTCTTTGGCCCTATTTGTTTAGAGGAAAAGGTGGGAAAGTATTGTTGGGAAGATGAGACCCAAATTGGTGGAGTTTTGTTGGATGGAATTATTAAGGTAAAGTTGCGGTAAAGTTAATTTTTCCATGAACAGTAACCATAGTTCTACTAATTTCCTTGGGTCTATCTATAAAAAAAAAAATTGATGGGATTTTTTATAGCAAAGGGGTTGGATTTTGAAGCGCCACATCAGTAGAAAAAACAATTCGTGGTGTCTCCTAAGCTTTTGTAAGTTCATCACCCCTAATTATGCAAACAAGATTGGGGTGGGATTTTAAAGTGCCACATCAGCATTTTCCCAGCCCAATTCTCCCATCCCTTGTTACGAATGTGGGGATTAGGATTATTAGTTAGCCTTGGTGGTTAGTTGGTTAGCTTAGCTGTTACAAAGGGTTGTGTTGGTTTGTAATGCCCTATAAAAAGGGATTTTACTCTGCATTAGATATGGAATATGAAATAAGAAATTGTTAGTTTGTTAGCTCTCTTCCAATCCCTTTCTCAGGAGGCTTGCTACGCCTCGATGTAGCATTTCTTCCATTCCCTGTTCATGATCATATCCTTGATCATAACAATGCCCCTAAGCTTCACGTGTAGAGTTTTTGCAGATTCCCATTGAAAGGAAACTAGGGCAGACTTGAGAACCAAAAGGAAACCCAAAATCAAGGGCACCAAAACCCAAAAGGGTTGAGCTTTGATTTGCTTCCAGACCTCGAGACAGAGCTTCATCTTTCTTCCTGTTAGAGTTCTTGCAATTCTAGTTTGACAACGGCGGAAGGATTGACCCATATTAATCGAAACCAGAAGCCAGAAGCAAAAACAGTAGAGGATTCACACTTGGGTTTCTATAGCCACTAATTCGAATTGGAGTTTGAATAGGAATTCGGAGCTTAGGCAACCGTGACTGCCCTCTCGCACTCCCGTCGAAGATGGGGCTCTGATGGTGGCCGAGGGTTCTAGTCCCCGGCATGTCAGCTGCCGTCCAGGCAAAGACATCTTCATTAGCCTTTAAGAAGGCCATAATTTCCTCTTTCTATTTCTCTTTCATTTGACTCCCAATCTGTACAATATGGTCCGCATGGTCTTCACAAATCGAGACAGCTATAATTTTTTCAACTGGTTCTCCTCTTTGCATTGCGAGCTCATCTCTCTAGTTTGGCACTTCAACCTCTAAGGCCATACCTCCACTGTTATTCTTATTCTTCATGAATGTTGCGTAAATTTCTCTTGACTTCTTTTGGTTGGTTCGGCATTCTCCCACACCGTTAAGAGTCGAAAACTTTATCTTCAGATTTTTAGTTGATACAATTGCTCCTAACACATTCAAGGTGGGTCGACCCAGAATGGCATTGAATGCTGAGACCGTTCTCATGACCATGAAGTTTACCATGATGGTTACCTCATTCGGGTACCCTTCTGCTGTCATAGACATCCTTATACTTCCTTCGATCCTTGCCGCAACTCAAAAAAATCCTTTGTTCCATCTGGTGTTAAGCTCTTGTCACCCAGACTGAACTGTTGAAAAGCTTGATACGAAACCAAGTCAACCGAAGCTCCCATGTCAACCAAAATTCTATGGATGGGTCAGTCTTGTATGACCATTTGCAACGTGATTGCATCATCATGAGGCCAACTGATATTCTCCATAACCACATCGGTAAAGGTAATGGCTCGTTTTGTTCTTGCCAGCTTTCTGGTTGTTTTGGCCACTCCTACGAACCTGGCGTGCGCCTTCGCCTCCTTAACTGACTCTTGGCCGGGGCCACCTAAAATCATCAAGATAGGTGCTGCCAAGGGTCGGCTCGGCCCAGGTGCAGCCTTGGTTGGCTCTAGACTTCTTTCTCCAGTTCTTTCCTTTTCCCTATCATCCCTCCTTTCTTCCTTCTTATCATCTCTTCTTTCTTTTCTCCTCCTGTCTCGACCCCCACCTTTGTGATCGGGTTGCCTATCCCTCCTTTTATCAACATAACGGGCCAGATGCCCCTGTTTGATCTAATTCTCGATCTCCTTCAATTGTTTACAGTCCTCTGTATCATGTCCTGTGTCATTATGGAAACAAAGTATTTGTGGGGATTCTTGTCTTCGGCCTTTGAGAACATCAGTCCCAGCCAATTTAGGAGGCCCCTATCTCAATCTGCAACAAGATATCGGATCACATGGTGTTGAGTGGAGTGTACTCAGGACTGGGTGCCCTTTCATCTCGTGGCTTCTTTTCATCCCTCTTGTCGATCTTTCTCTTTTGTCTATCCGAGCTTCTCTTCTTCTCCTGTACTCCATGTGCCTCACTCATTTCGTGTTGCAATGACTTTAACCATGTTGGCGAACTGGTGGCAATGACTGATCAGCTCAGTCATGTTGTTTGGCTTATTTAGGATCAAGGATTTTGTCAACTTGATGTCCGTAATGCCGCTTTCTAGAGCATTGAAGGCAATAGAATCATCATGGTCGGGAACGTCCAAAGACTCACAATTGAATCGTGAAACAAAATCCCGAATCCACTCGTCTTTTCTTTGCTTGATGGCAAGGAGATTTGCCATAGTCTTCTTCTGTCGAATGCTGCTTTGGAACCTTGTGACATGCTCGAACGAGTTCAGCAAAGCTACTGATCGACTTCGGCTTCACACAGGAGAACCAATAAGTTGCCGCTCCCGTTAAAGATGCTGTAAAAAATCTACAAGATGCAGTGCTCGACCCTGCATACACCATCATCATCGAATTGAAATAATTGCGTGATCAATTGGGTCAAAAGATCCATCATAGAGTATGAAGGTCGGCATTCTAAACCCCTTGGGTAGCTCGGCCTCCATGATTCCCTCTGAAAAAGGATGTTGATTTGACACTGCCAGTATATGTTTAGCAGTATTCTTTCCCAAGCTTTGAATCTTCTCGTCAAGATCATTTAATCGTTGTCCAAGCTCCGCCTCTTCGATTTGAGGTTGAATGATGTTCTCTACTCGGGATGACTCTCTCCAAGAACCATGCCTGCTCTTTATGAGCAACGGGTTTCTTCTGCTTCGATCCAAACCCCTTCCTGAGTGTCTGGAAACAACTCTCTCTCACTCTCATCATGGGCATCCTTTGGGTCAGGACGATGGTCGTATCTGAGACCCCGGTTTGCCATTTCTTGGATCGTCACGTCGTCCTTCCTAGTCATTCCGAGGTGGGGTACGTCTCCTTATATGAGCCGTGCTGGCCCTACTTTCCATTCAGTGATCCGACCTTTCTATCCTTCCATGTGTAGGTTGATGTGGTTGTTGTTGTTGCTGGTTCGGCTCCACGTACCCTCAATAAACATGACCTTAACATCGCATTTGTCTCCACAAGCTGGAGCCACAGATCATGCCATTGTGCATTGGTCGTGGGTACATTTTGGCCATGATAGTGTACTCCTAAGGTAGCAGATCTGGGCCTTGGTCCACCACCTTGGATTCCCAATATTGGCAAAGGAGGTGGAGGTGGGAGGTTTTCTTCAATCAATGCCTCTGAAGGCAACTGCCCTTATGGTGCCAGACCTGTTGACAAGAGCATGGATCGGGTCGTCTGGCGTGTGATTAGTCCTCCATCTATCCGACTCCCACCCCAACGAGAGTTCCCCGTTGCATGGCTGTTTACTGGTCGGGAACCATTGGCTCTATTGGTAACCATGATCTATGGCTTTGAAGTACATGTTTCCCACAAACGGCATCAATCTGTTGCGGCAAACTCTGAGTTATCGTCCACCTGGCCGAGCTGATCTGCACAGGTAAACAACACAAGGACAAAGAGTTCCGGCCTGAGCCGATTAGTACACTTCGATGCCTAAGTCAGACCTCTACAACAAATAAATTCTCAAATCCACAGAGTTTTGAAAGTGAGAGAGTCCCCATACCTGGGATAAGTGTTACTATTTATAGGTTTAAATTGCTAGATCAGTATGAGAATCATTCGTTTGTGTATAGTAATTCGAGTCTTGCATAATCCTAGGTGTCGTTCTTTGGTTTCGACATCTGTCAAGTTGGAGTCATGGAGAAAGCATGACCTTGACCAAGTTAGATGTTTGGTTAGGTTAGTTAACCGTGTTGGGTTAGGCATTGGAGTCTTAAGTCTGATCTGAGTGGACTCGGCCGATCCGAGTGGGCTTGGCAACTAGTTTGTTACTTCGTGTCCGCCTGCTCATCACCAGGTTAGTGGGTCGGCCTTATTCGCGCTAACCGGTCCTCTACACCTTCTCATGATCTGACCCGGGTTCACCATTCGGTTCGGCTATAGGCCGGCCCTCAATATGTCATCCTATTGATTGGCTAATCCTAATTATGGTTCATCAAATATGATAATATAAAACACCAAGTTAGCTCATACATACCTTAGAAAATCATCAAAACAGCATACAAAAGTGGGGTGTTACAACCATAATACATGACATCCCATAAAATGCTATAATATAACACTAGCTTCCATGATCAGTATCCCAAGGTATTGATATCTGACCAATAGAGATCGAAGTGACAGAGGATCCTGCATACTGTTTGGCAATCAAAGAAGGAGAAGCGGAAAGGCAAGCCGTGGTTTTATGACATCAAGACGTACCTGGAAGACAGAACATTTCCTCTTGATGCCACGGCAACAGACCGAAGAACCATCCAAAGAAATCAAATACAAAATTCTTACATATTATTCCTTACCTCATCATAATATAAAATATTAGTTCATCCATTATTATATTATATATTATGTGGCCACATCATTTAGAATGTATTAATAACAATAAGCCTATTAACATTAAATTATTTATGGACATCATATATAATAATAAAATTAATATTACACGCATGCGGGGTGTTAAATTACTTCTTTTTCTGTGGAAATTTTGATTTTCTTCCTTGTGCATTAAATTTTCAGGGTGCTGGTAAATCTATAGTTTTGAATTGTTTAATTGGACATCTTGTTCATTTAGGATAATTGAGTGTTAGTTAATCATTTTGTTGTTTTGTAATTTGGTGAAATTAGGATAATTGGGTCAATTAATTATCTTCTCATTCTAATAGAATTATGGAAGATCCGATAATAATATCTGAGGCTAAGTTAGGTGGAGATGTTGAGATTCAGCCTCAGGTCAACATGTTGTTTAATTAAGAGGAGGAGGCTTATGATTTTTACAACAAATATGGAGGAACTATGAGTTTTAGTATTCGGAGAGAATTTACATAGGAGCAGGAAAGACACGACAACCATAACTTCATGGGGATATATATGTTGTAAATCTAGTTGTTGGAAAAAGATAAGCAAAACATTTATACAGGTAACCCACAAACTGAGATAAGAATAGAATGCCCGACACGGATGGCCATATATTTGATGAAAAATGGAAATTACGAGGGGTGTCATGACGTAGTTAAAGATTATAATCACCTTCTTCATCTTCCATCTTGTTATACCATATAATGGCCACCCAATGATGGCATAAAACTTGGTATCGACAAGGCTAGTCAGTCAGCTGGGGTTATTGGGTAAAGAAATACCTGCCCAAGATCTGTAGTTGAGAAATCCAAAGGTCCCCTCAAAGAAGCAAGAAGAAGTTGGCACATCCATCAGGTCAAGCAGCCTATCTAAGGCAACTCTATATGCCCTAGCACATCACCTCTCAATAGATGTGGGCGCTCTACAGAGGGCCTTGGCACATGAATGACCATCCAAAGGTGGCGATCCAGTGAAGGAAGCCACTCTCCACATCTCCACTGCATTTATGAGCATTTAATGATGCCCACCAAAAGAAGCCCCTACACAAGTAGGAGGCCTTCCCCAATAAAGCATTCTCCACATGGGACTCTCCACATCTAAGAAAGCGAAAACACTCCACTTCCTCCCAAAAGGAGGGCTCCATCATTGGTCACATCAGGACTTCTACATTACTACAACAACCCAAAGGGATCAACCCTATAAATGGGAAGGTAACGCCCCATGCAAGGGGATCGAACTCTTGAAATTCTTACTATTTCATCTATTTGATAAAGAGACCTAACTTAGGCATCAGAGGGTCCCTCGCTACACCCCACTGGCACTCATCTCTCTTGTCTGTTTGCTATTCTGTGTAAGTCCCACTCATGGAGGACCCACCAGAGGTTTCTTGACACAACAGATTTGCGCCGTCTATGAGAAGATACATACAATCTAACTTACTTGGTCACCCTCTATCAATGACTGAGACGAAAGAAAACTGGCAACCCAGCTCTTTCCACAGGAGGGGTGTTGGACATCCTCCCAGGGAAAACGCTGGAGGAAACAATCACCCTACAAGGATAGCTTCACAAGTGGACCACCAGTCGAACCCAGAAGATCCGGCCATGGAACCATTAGCTCCAGTCTCTAGCAATCATCCAGGTGAGCACACCATCCCAAAGGTGGAGGAGCTTCCACCACCACTGCCTATCCCATCTATGATGATCTTGAAGACGTTGGACCCTATTGTTTCGGCCACCAACGCTCAGGTCTGAGATTTGCATCTCCAAGTCCTGCACACCAATGCCTTCCTTAGGGACATTGTTAAGCAGGGGGGTCCTGTCAGGTTCCCCAAACCACCTCCTGTGAGAACAGTTCTGGAATGGATTTGCCAAATGGTCAATTACATACAAAGAACACTATTCCAGACCAAAAACAACAAAAAGCTATTTTTAGGAAGAAAAAAAACACACGTTGTTGATGAAGAACGTTACCAAATGGAGCCTAAAAGGACTCATTTGGTCATTGCCTTACGGTCATAAGTGTGGCTGAATTCTTCTTGCTTTTGCGGCTGCCCTGAAAATTGGTCATGAATTGATTGCTGAGCTCGGAAAAATTCCTGATTGATTTGGAAAGCATGCACGAGACCACTTTCTAGTAGGTCCATTAAAAGTAGTTGGGAATGCTCTGCAGATGCTAGGATCCGGTGCTCCAGGCAAGATCATAGTGGATGTGAAATATTTTATATGATCAATCGGATCTATCATAGAGCTCGAACATTGGGGGCTTGAATCTGGCTAGTTGCGAAGTTCTCAAGATGTCATCCGACAAAGCACTGGCATTGGAGAATTTGAGGTTCTCAATACCCATCTGCCTCTTCAGGACCTTCTGCATCTACTCAATTAGTTCTTTGAGCTACTTGCTCAGCCCGTCATCCATCCCTAGTGGCCGCACTTCCTCAGACATTCTGGAGGCTTCAACTCTTTTATGGGCTTCGGTCACGATGCTGGTCGAGCATCCTCCAGGGATTGCTCTTCTTGGATCTGTTGGGAGGAGATCTCGTGTGGTGTCTTCCACCCCCTGGGAAGCCGACTGGCTAGAGATTTCCAGTAGGCTCATTAACATGATTAAGGAAGGTCGTCTAGAATCGGCCGAACTTGTTCGGCTATGGTTTCCCTGACAGAGGCTGCAGAGGATCTCATACTTGACTAATCTGCCCGACAGCATTACAGAGAAGGTTCCATGTTTAGGATCTACAACTGCATCACATCCAAATGAGCGTTACTTGTTGCTGCTTGAGGATCAGGGTGACTGGTGGTAGGTAGATCATGATTCTCGAGGTCAATTGTGCCTCCAGACACATGATCGTGATCTTCGTTTCCCTAGGGTTTTTAGGTTGGGTCCCTGGAAAGGGCAGAAGATTCTATCGAGGGAGTCGAGTACGGCCCCTCAGACCAGATTGTTCTTCTTCAGGATGTGATGCAACAGTTGAACTAGTTTGCACCATGTTGATGAGTATTGTGGGATCACTCTATGATCGGTTCCCACAGACGACGCCAACTTTTGAGGCAGAAAAACTGCAATAGCAATAGTATGACCTACAAACATCGGCAAACCTGCAAGATTTTACAAAGAAGACACTGGAAGTGACCGGAGACGGGTTCCGGGGGGACTCTCCGATGCCTAAGTTAGTTTTCTGGCAACAATATAGAATTGAAAGTAAAATCACGCAGCTTAGATTTTGATCCATACCTGTTCGAGTGATACTTTATTTATAGTGAAATTCCTTGTGTTTCATCGCCTTGTCCAAGTTAGTAGTTTCCTTTTGGGAGACAGAGTAAAAATGGAGAGTCCCCTTTGCGAAAGGTTTCTATTTTCGGAGGTCGTGGGATGACTCCCTTTCCTATTTCGAAACCAAATCCAAGATATGTTGTGCCTTCTAGGATCGCGAGATTGGCTACCTATTCTAAGTAGGACACAATTGGCAAGTACCAGATGCGGTGCTGTTTTCTATTTTAGGGGCTTATGACCTGCCAAGAATGCTCCACATGTCACTCTGTGACTGGCTAGTTCATTTTTCCCCATATCAAGTTGATTCGCAGGTGAGAAGAAAAAAAATGGCTACTATTGAAGACTACAAACATATGTTTCAAGGGTTTTTTGTTTAATTGTAGATCAAACTCATGGTCTATGAATAGTATATGGCCTAATAAAAAAATCAGACCCGGTGAGTTTCACATGACTCAAGCAAAAGCACCGAGTCAACAGAAACTTAGATTGATGCAAATCTGGTCTGATAATTTCTTAATCTTGGTCGAATCTTTATGACTCATGACCATGTTACATGTTTTTTCCAAGTCGAATCAAAACCTGATTTTCAAACTATGGTAACAAGGGGAATGGAAAATCAATGAGATGTACGAATAAAAATGAAAAGAAAACGATTTTTTCGTCTTCGCTTTTGTCATCATCGTGTGATAAACTGGCCAAAGGCATGGACTTCGTCCATTACTCATAAGCAGCATTACTTAGACCACCTTTTATTCTTCTCCTCAGGCTTCACCAACTCTACTTCACCGTACCTTGTTTTCAACCCTTGTCGTCTCCATCGGTCATATTGGATAGTTTTCCAGTCACCAAGTCCTTTCGGCAAAAGGAATGTCTGGAAAAGTTGTGAAAATAGATCGAAGATCAAAGGCAATACAGATCGTCTACGGTCCAGCTGCCCATAGTAGCTTGTGCGTTGCAGACTGGGCTGCGCACGCAATGACCGCCTTACCCCCTACCCAGCGCCTTGCCCGAGCAGGGGTAAGGCGGTCATTACGCACAGCCCTGTCACATCGCACAGGCTACTACAGGCAGCTGGGCCATAGATCTGGATCCGATCAAAGGTTCTCTTCCTTTCCTTTGGATTACCAAAACTTGTCCCTGCAACTTTTTCACGTATTCACCAACAGTGTTCTTCAATTTGCGATCGGATTTTGGAGCAGATTAACTGAAACAATATTAATAAGAACAATCAAGCCTTTCTACTTTCAAGGGCTCAACTCTTACTACTCACATGGGCCATGACCCATCCCCCACTTTTTCTAAAAAATTTAATTCCCTCACCCAAAAATATTTGTCTTCACCATGTGTCTTTTTCTTTTAATTATAAAGTATACATTACAAAAGCTGCATGCTTTAGTGAAGAATATAATCCAACCATATATATGTTGGATTGGTATCATCTGTGGTGAGTGGTGAAAATTGTTTCATGGACCAAGGCACGACTTTCTTCAGCATCTTCCAATTTTTTGTGTTTTATTTCAATAAAATAGTTTTTTTCTAGACCAATAATAGATAATCTTTCTAATATATTTTTGGGTAAGGAGTCACTGCCTGCTCCGATGGCCACTGTACCAATGTAGGGGCCAACGAGAGCATGCACTGGGCATCGATTAGGGGGGTTTTTTATTTTGTAGAAGAGTAGGGCAGTTATTTCATGGGGTTATGTTTTTTTTTTTTTTTGGGTAGAGAAGGGGGTTATGTTTAACGCAGGCTGCACATGACCAGACATCATTCTTTTTCCCTACATTTTAATTGAAACAAATTGCGCTAAGGGGTCTTTGTCTTTTCTTTTTTTCTTTTTTTCTGGTAAGAAGCTAAGGGGTCTTTATCATCCTAAGGGATCTTAGCTATATCATGAAATTCATGATATATCATGGAATTTATATAATAATTATTAGAATTTTAATCCTATAAGGATTAATATTTTAATATTATATGGACTAATATTAATTATCGTATACCAGACTAATTAGAGTTTTGATCTAATTAGGGAGATCATTAAGTTGTATTAGAAGTCTAATGTGAACTGGCTTAGTGTGGACCAGATAGATTTCTACTAAGACTATTATGAGAGAGGCCCTCTAGGAATTACTATATAAAGAGAGCTAGGTCCCCCTTCTACCCATTACAACTATTAGTCCTCAATATCTATTGAGGAGTGCATTTTAGAAAGAGAGGGAGATATTCAGTGTTCATCATCTCTATGCATAAGGTATTCTCATCAAGCCAGTTACTTTGGGAATAGAGGGGAATCACCTAGATCTTGTTCTTTATTTTCCACTGCGATCATCATCACTATGGATGCGAAACAAGGTTAGTGATTTTATCCTTAATTTTTTATTATTTATTTGATTGTGTTCTTGAACGCCCTATGAAGATCCTGGCTTTAGGGATTTTGTCCCTATTCGGATCAAATTAATCTAACAATAATTCCCAAGAACAGTATGCATTCAAACCACTGCCTAATCAAAATGTGGAGTTCAAAGTCTAATGAAAAATAGGAGTAGTCAATTACCATAGGAAGTGGGACTCCCACATATCGGAAGCAGTTTTCTGACCAAGAGTGTGGTCGACGCCAACACTCCCATGTGTTTATCTCTCTCCTCCTCAAAACAAGGGGGCAAAGTTGTCTTTTCATACGGGGAGGAGAGATAGACTCATGGGAGTGTTGTTGTAGGCCACACTCCCAGACAGAGATCTCCCCCTACCTCAACATTGTATATACCGATTCTTGTTGATCCTTATCCTAATCATGTATTTCTATTCCTTAACTTAGAGGGATTTCAACATAAACTATAAAATATTCAAAACTCGTGTGGTTGAATTTATAGTAAAAGGAATAAAAATTAATTCAATAAAGAAAATAAAGGGAGATAATTGAATATTCATTTAAAAATTTTAAGGGAAAAAGACAGTTGAGCCTGGCACCTGCGGCCAGACATACGAAGGGTGAAATGATCATCCCGCCCTCTCATGAAATGAAAAGTCACACCCCTGTTCGATGCTCTTTGCACATTCTTATTGGTCCATGCTGGTGTAGGGGCCATGCAGCCTGACATCAAACTCCTCCCAGTTTTTAATAACCCTAATAGATAGGCCCTCTTAAATTTTTTACATAATCCCACACACCCATGTTTCCATGTTAGGAACACTTTCCCCCATGCCCAATCTAACTACCAATCCAATAAATCCACTCATAACAAGTTCCAATATCATTTCTGGTAGAATCGGCTCCATAACCGTATGTAAAAGCTTTGCCTACCAAAAGTAGTAGAGATGATTCTCTTAATAATAATTAATAATAAAGTGAAATGTACATATTCAAAAATTGATACATGGAAAATAAATTAAATTCGGGAAAAAGATATCTACTTGGTGGTGTTTTCTACATCCTCTCACAAGGCATCGTGAGATGACGCCTCTGCCCCTGGGTAGATACTTAGGCGTGCTCACCTATTGGCCCAGACACTTGTGTAGAGACCATGCGACTAAGCAGATATCTCTTGCCTTTAAATTAAATATGCGACAAGAAGTTAGTCAGTTAATTCAATAAGAAATTGGACTTCACACTCAATTTTATTGGTACCATGTTGATGAGTCCAATTTAGTCCTTTACCTTTACCAAAAAAAATTCAGTCCTTTACTCATTCGATATATTCAATGAGTGAACTTATAAATTAAATTGAACCAACCTTTATTTTAAAATGTCAAACTTTTAGGTCAAATGTTTTTCACAAGATTACCCAGTAATGTGCTAAATCAATCTTCTCCGTGGGTGAAGGAAAACTTTGCCCAATTCCTACCATCTTCTTAATCTAATAAGCCAATGGGAAAGCAATCTCAGCTTTTTCCCCCACTTCATAAAAGCATTCCAATAACCCATACGAGCCAAACTTTAGTTCACATGTTTTCCACAAGATTACCCATGTGCTAAATAATTCTTCTCCGTAGATGAAGGAAAACTTTCCCCAATTCCTACCATCTTCTCAATCTAATAAGCAAAATGTGAACACGCACTTTGGTTCATCAATGATTTAGGCTCTAAGCACTAAAGCCGATGTTCTAGGAATATGTGAACAGTTTGTGAGTGAAAGAGTTACTCAAAAAGGTCTCCACTGTCCGTTTGGGGAACATCAAGAGAGAGATTGTCTATGGATGCTCAGATGAGAATCAGGATCTTATGCCATTTTTAGAAATGGTTTGTATAACTTATTTTCACATAAAATGATAGAGATAATATGTATATTTTGATTAAAAATGTTTGATCATGTTTTATGGATTTCGATAGCATACACAGACACTCTGATATGGATATATACTATGGAATGAGGTTTGGCAGTATTAATATATGTGCTCTACATTCTCTAACGACGATGGTGATTAGTGGAGGATGGGTATATAATAAGGTGTTATTATGTAAGAATATTTTTTAGATTTGCTAATTAAATAGTTGATTTATTTAATTTAATCGATTTGGTGCAATTATTTTATGGTCCATTAAAATTAAAATAAATAATTATTCATTTTTCCTTTTAAATTCTGCTTCTTCAATAATTAGAAGCACACTGGGAATGGATGTTGGGATTCATGTCAACTTGGTGGAGAGGGAGAGTCAAACTCTCACAAGAATTGCAATATAAACATAGGGGGGAGCCCACTAGAGAGCTTGGTATGGTTTTCTGGACTCCCCTCCCTTGGCCGAATTCTCTCTCTCTCTCTCTTCTCTCTATTCTGTTGCTAAATTTTTGGGTTTTGAGAATCAGGGTTTGGTGAAACCCGAGGTTCTTTTAAAGATTTGGATTTACATTGTTGGAGAAACTTGTTGTATTGGCTTGAGGGACCTTTGTTGCATCAAGAAGGTTCAAGAACATCTTTCTTTGTGTTCATTAGAGGAAGAACCATTACTTGGAGGAGGAGCAACACTTGAGAAACTCCAAGTTAACAAATCTTTTTGTTTATTATCATTCATTTTGATTTTAATTGATTTGGTAATCTTGGGATGCGAAAGAAACCCGAATCAATCTCTTTCTACTACACATTTGAGTATGGGATGGTTTCCTTTTTCTATGAGAGATAGGAAGAGATGTTATTCATTTGATGTTTATACCCTAATTTTTATGGAACAAAGATTGAGATGATCCTTGGACCAACAATAGCACTCCACTCCACTCCACTCGATTCGATTCTATTTTGGAATTCACACTAGTTAGTATCAACTATCAAGTAAAGTCTGTAAAGGAGAAATTATGAATTGTGAAATGTAAACTTTACCAAAAAAATAAAAACTTTATGCTAAAAGAAACTTTTCTAAATGGATCGATTCTCACAACTTCGAAGTTTCGTAACCGTTTCAATAACTTTTTTGTTTTTTTGGTGTTTTTTTTTCCAGTCCCTTTTTAATGTGGACGGTCGAATCATAAGATAACAATCATGAAATATTTGATTCCATCGGAAGAAAACTCTCTATTAATGGACGACATAATCAATTCCTGCTTCAATGATACTCTTCAAAACTATAAGCCTCTCTCTCTCTCTCTCTCAAAAAGACCAAAAATAACTAATGTCTAAGCATATATATACAAATTCAAAGAAAAATTCCTTACGATTTCTAAGTTCACACGAAGAGCGGTTCAGAAATGTTTTTCAAGTGCAAGTTGCAAAGGCAGCTGCTTAGCAGGGTTTACCGATTCATATTTGGTGACCAATCCCAGATTCGTAATTCTGAGTTTTTAAATATTTCTTCTTAATTTTAATTAGCAGGTGAATGTGAAAGGCAATAAACAAGTCAACAACTATCATGGGTAGAGTAGAATAGAAGAAACAACCTTTTCAATTGAAATCATAATGGTCCCCATTTGAATTTTGCACTGAATGAAAACGGCTTTAAAGGGTTTTTTTTTTTTTTTTCTTGGGGGGGAGGGGGGGGGGGGGTGTGAGAGAAGGGGAATAATTTTATGACTGGTACCCAGAAGTCAATTTCGATTCCAACTGATGGTTACAATATTTTACTTTATTCCTCGGCTTCTTTCGGATTCCTAATTAAAATGTTGAAGAAGTTTTAAGAAGAGAAAAGCATAACTGGATAGCGCCATCTTTTCCGACTTTTTGGCAGTCTGTATCATGTAGGGTTTTCCGTCTCCAGAAGTCTAAGAAGATGACCCGTCCAAGCAAAGCTTTACCGTTTTTTCTAAACACGCCACCAACATTGTCTTTTACTCAAAGCTTTGGGTTTGGACTTGGACTTCGAATGACACTTGGGCAGGTTAACTTAACCCTCCCCTTCTTACCAAAAAAATAAAAAAATAAAAAATCCTCCCTTAACCCAAATCAGGAATCAGAAAAAATTAAAAAATAAAAAACTATGATTGTGCTGAAAAGTTTTAGCCATTAGGTAGGATTTGGATTAGATAAACAAAACCCGAAAAATTGAGTTGGAATTTGTAGTCCTAAGTTGAGCTTTGGTTTCTTGTCAAAAGTGGTGAACTAAGAAGTTATAACTTCTTTTTATTACACTTTGCTTTATTTTTAATTTATTTTAAGTTATTTACCGTAGGGTTAAAAAAGATTTTATAAAAAACTAAAAGTTATTTAATAAAGTATTTATGTGAAATGATAGGATTTACCTTTATTGAAAAAAAATGTATTTATACTACTAGAAGGGCAATTCACCAACTATGATGGGCGCGTTGGCATCATGGTGGGGGGGGGGAGATTTCAGCCTTTCATGGGGCCGGAGCTGTCATTTCACCCTATTTATGTTAGGATGCGCTGCCCCTGTGCCTAGACACAAGGGCAGGCAAATAACCGACGTGCCCCCATGAAAAGACGGAATTTTTCAGAGGCACATTGGTCATTTCACCCGCTTCTATGTTTGGGTGCAGGGGCAGCATACTGAAAATGCCCAGGTAGCTTTATCTTTCCATATAGGGGTATGGTAGAAATTTTGATTACTTAACGGGTAAAGTATAATTCATTAATCAATGGATTTCAAGATATGATTATCCATGGAAAGGAATTGAGTTGGGAAATAAAGACAAGGATATGGGTCTACGGGCCATAAGTGGATTATATGTGGGCTGGGCCCTTCAAATAATACTACATGTGTTATTTTTTGGTGAAATTACTATATGTGTTTATGTATATATGTAATATGGGGAGAAAGAACGCCACCTAGTCACGCAACGCATGCCGCCCCTGTGCCCAAACACAGGGGTACATGAAATGACCGTCACACCCCTGATCATTCCTGTCTTTTCAGGGGGTCAGGTGATCATTTCGTATACCCCTATGTCTAGGCGTAGGGACGACGTGTGTTGCACGACCAGGTGGCGTACATTCTTTATCCCATGTAATATATACACACGTAAAGTCACCTTATTATCCCTATAATATCTTGGGTAGAAAGGGAGGATAAAACAGTACATGGCCATCCAATGCCAATGATGGTGGAATTTATTTATTATTATTATTTTTTTTGGTGAATGGTGGAATTTATTTTAGTATGATAGGATGAAATTGTTTTTCTTTAAGGCCTTGTATTTGAATTTATTATAAATAATGGTATGCGTATTAAAGTCATCATTGTGTTTTGATTTTTTAATTTTTTATTTTTATAGTCCCCAATTCGTTCATTAGACTTGAAAAACCCACCTAACTTCAGAAAACTTGATATTGAGCATGAGCTTAAATAATTTTTATTGGTAGGGTTTAGATTGGGCTTGGGTTGGGCTTCCCTTCCTAGACCTCTGTTGGGCTTGGGAAGGGAAGAACAATGTCGATATCTCATCGTACATACCTACAGAACTTGGCCCTAACGATGAACGAAGGAGTGACATGCACATTTAGAGTAAGGGTGTCAGTCGATTCGGTTTCGATTCGGTTCCACGCCTTGACGGTGTGATCTGAAATCGAACCAAAAACCGACTCGGTTCTGAAAGTGGAAACCGAATTCGAACCTGTTCGGTTTTCCAATTGGGTCTAATTCAGTTCTCCAATACATTTCCATTTTGTTAGGCTGTCAATTGTTGTTGCCTTGTTGTGTTCTCAAGAAACTTCATTTGTATAAATAAAATGCTCGCAAAACCTTATAGGAACAGAAAATATTAATAAATAAATAAAATTCCCAAGTGAGTTCTCCACTATCGGATCTTATCATGTCCAAAGTCATATCACTAATCTCACTTCTGAGATCACTAGATTACAAAGTGTGCCATTAACTGATACTATTAATTCTAAACTTCAATCTCTAAAGCGTTCGCTAGATGATGGTCTTGCTAATGAAGAGGAATTATGGAGGCAAAGTTCTAGGATCTCTTGGTTGAAAGAAGGGGACAAGAACACTGGTTTTTTCCATGCTTCTACTTTGCAAAGGAGGAGTTGTAATCGGATCTTACAACTTAAGATGCCGAATGGAGAATGGACTCAAACTGATCAACAGTTATATCAGCAGGTTCTTGATCATTTCAATTCAGCCTTTCATTCAGAGGGTATTGATTTATCTTCTCTTGATACTATCTTGGATTCGGTTGATACTTGTATCTCACATGCTACAAATGACAAGCTATGTGCGACCCCTTCTTTAGATGAGATGCGAGATGCACTGTTTGCAATGAGCCCACTCAAATCACCTGGTATTGATGGTTTCCCACCTGCCTTTTTTCAGAAGTACTGGGATATAATAAAGGATGATCTCTATTTATTTGTAACAACTTTCTTTGAAACTGGTGTTATGTCTTCCAGATTGAGTGAAACTTTGGTGTGTCTTGTGCCAAAGACTTTACAATCTGAGTTACCTGATCAATTCAGGCCTATTGCTCTATGTACAGTTGTTTGTAAGGTTGTTACAAAAATAATTGCATCAAGATTGAAGTCCATTTTGGATGATATTGGGTCACCCTATCAATCTGCTTTCATTCCTAATAGGGCCATCTCTGATAATGTATTGATTGCTCATGAGCTTTTCCATTACATCAATAAAATGAAGAAGGGCAAGAAGAAACTAGTAGCATTGAAGCTTGACATGAAAAAAGCATAGGACAGGTTGGAATGGACATTCATTCAACAAATGCTACTGAAGTTGGGTTTTTCTTCACATTGGGTTAATATGGTTATGGCTTGTGTATCTTCAGTTTCCTATCAAATTCTTATCAATGGAGCACCAAGGGGTACTGTTATCCCTTCACGGGGAATTCGACAGGGAGATCCTTTATCACCAGCCTTGTTTATTCTGTGCTCACATGCTTTGAGTTGTTTGCTTATGAAGGCTGAGACTGCAGGGGATATTAAAGGCATAAGGGTTCGTAATCATGCACCACCGATTACTCATCTTTTGTTTGCTGACGATAGTCTTCTTTTTGCTGAGGGTAAGTTAGAAGAGTTATATACTTTGAAGACCTGTTTGGCTACTTATTGTAAAGCATCTGGCCAGGACATTAATTTGAAGAAGTCCTATATGACCTTTTCACCAAATACACATCCTCGAATTAAAAGGTGGTTTTCAAAGATAATGAAGGTGCCATATGGATCTGGACCAAAGAAGTATTTGGGACTCCCTATAGATTTTGGTGTTTCAAAGGCAACCTTATTCCAAGATCTCTCCAATAAAGTGCGCCAAAGGGTTGAAGGTTGGAAGTCTAAACTTCTCTCACATGCTGGTAAGGAGATTTTATTGAAATCTGTAGTATTTTTTATGTCGAACTATGCATGTTTGCATTTCAAACTCCCAGCCTCAAATCATAAATCCTTTTGTCAAATGGCTTCTAATTTTTATTGGGGTGGCACTGATGGTCGACCAAAGATGCATTGGATCTCTTGGGAGCGACTATGTCTTTCAAAGGAGAATGGTGGATTGGGGTTTCGTGATCCCTCTCTTTATAACAGTGCTTTATTATCAAAGGTGGCATGGAGATTATGGTCTGACCCAAATAGCCTTTTATACCTATTTTTTAAGGCTATTTATTTTCCTCATTGTGATTTTTTGGCAGCATCATGTGGGCAGCATCCTAGTTGGGGTTGGAGAAGCCTTATGGAAGGAAAGAGGGTGTTGCTTAGCGGTTTATGTTGGAGTATTGGAAATGGATCTCAAGTGGATATTTGGTCTGATGCCTGGATTCCTACTTCTAGTGATTATAAGATCACCTCTCCTAATCCAAATTTACCTTGGTTAAGGTCAGTTTCAAACCTAATTGATCAAGCAACACATACAAGGCATAGTGATGTACTTTCAGCCTATTTTAATGATGCTGATATTGGGGGGATATTGAATATTAATCTATCCATTTTTTATCGCCCTGATAAATTGATGTGGTTAGCGAGTAAGAATGGTGTTTTCTCAGTCCGCAGTGCCTATCATCTTCTCTCTAATCAAGAGGCTGCTCGCTATTTGACTCTTGCTACTTCATCTAGGAAACATTCTTGGAGTACTATTTCTTCAACCATGTGGAAGTCAATTTGGAAATGCCAAACTTTGCCCAAGGTTCAACGCTTCTTATGGCATGCTTGTGCCCATGGTCCTGCGACTGGAGATGCCCTAATGCGGCGTAATGTTCATGCGGATCCGCTTTGTGTTCGTTGTGGGGAATGTGAGACCATTTCTCATGTTCTTTTGGGATGTTCCTATGCTTGTGCAGTGTGGTTTGGTAGTCCACTTGGTTCTAACTATTTATTGAATGCTAATCTGGATTTTTCGGATTGGTTATCTGCATGGAAATCATTCTCCACTTTGGGAAAGAAGGAATCCAGATCATTGATTTCTCTATGTAGCTTTTTCTGTTGGCACATATGGCTATCTAGGAATGATTTGATTTTTGGACGCAAGACTTGGCAGCCTAATGAAGTTATTTCAACAGCGATGAGGGCATTTCACGAGTATAGTGCTATACATATGGTTGCCCTTTCTACTCCTGCAACACCTGTTGCATCACCTCCCCAATGGATAGTGTCTGTAGCAGGTACGGTGAAATGCAACTGTGACACTAGTTATTCAGCATCTTTGGACAAGGCAGGTGTGGGTTTTGTATGTAGAGACCACAACGGTTTGCCGCTGAAAGCTATCTCATGTTCATCTTCTTTCTCGGATATTTTGGTTGGTGAAACTCTTGTTGTTCGGCTGGCGATGCAAGAGATGATTGCAAATGGTTTTGAGAGGGTTGTGATTGAGTCTGATAATAAGAGTCTTATTACCTACATTGAGAATGGTGGCAGTGCTTCTCCTTTGCACATTAAGACTCTACTGGAGGACATCATTTACCTTTCTTTATCTTTTGTATCTTGTTGTTTTGTTTGTATTCCATGGGAGATTAACAGCGTTGCTGACTCCTTGGCTAGGAGGGCTTTGTCGTTAACATACACGACTGATTGGCCCCTATCCTCTCCATGGTTGTGTGAGTTGTGTTCCTCACTGCCTCCATGAGTTTATGCATGTCCTATCCTCAATAAAGACTAGTTTACCAAAAAACTTACCCATCAATAAAGTAAGAGAAACACATCAAAATTATAGCTCCAAAAGGAAAGGCAACACCATTAAAAAAAATATATAGGGTTTTGGATTTAAGTATGGTATTCGGTTCAATTTTGGTTCAAACTAACGATTTTTAAGTGAAATCGAAACCGAACGGAACTGGATTAAATACTCATATACCAGAACCGATACCAAACCAAATTTATTCGATTCGATTCGGTTGGATTAATTAGTCTCATTTCGGGTTTGGTATTCGGTTTCGGTTTGGTTTTGACACTCTTAATTTGGAGGAGGATTTGCATAAAACTCGGTGGTGACATTGTTCTTCCTCACTTTAATTGAATCGGGTTCCAATAATTGTTGTGCGGCTGCTGAACCAAATAATCTTCACATTTCTTAGATGGAGTCAGATTTGAGGGATCAGCATATATAGACTTATTCCATCAATCTATTCCCCATTGCCTGGCTACCATCCAACATTCTAACCACCTCCTCCCTTACTATTCTTATCTACTTCAAAATGCATAAGAGGCCAAATATGAATTCGGTGGCCCAAGAAAGGTTATTGTTGGATTTATGTGTCCATCAAACCCGGTATGGTTTAAATTGAATCATTTATTTATTTTGATTTAATATTATCGCATGTGATATAAACTTTTTGAGATGTTTGTATCCATAAGTTTACACTTTAAATTGGAGTCACGACTAGGGTTTGGGCTAGGTACCCTTATCATATGGTCGTCGCATTGGATTTGCCTAAGTATGTTGATGTCAGGGTACGAATGCGAGTACACATATGTGTGTGTGGGGGGGGGCAATGAATCTTATTGTGTCGATTCTCGCATGTATAACTGCTAGTTGTAGGTAAGGGATAGGCACAAATCATCAAGACCTTATATCTGAGAGTGCCTTATCACTGCAAAAATGTGGTGTACTTTGGTATATCAATGACTAAGTTCCTATGGTCCAAAGCCGATATGCTGGGTGCGAGTAAGTGTTTTGTTGTTGAAAAATTCACTCAACAAGGTTTTCACTGCCCGATTGGGGAATAACAAGAAAGAGAGATTGTTTGTGGATGGTCAGATGAGAATCATGATCCTATACCATTTTAGAAATGGTTTTACAAAATTTATTTTCACATATAATGTTAACTATATGCATGATTTTAATTAAAGTATTTAAATCGAATTTTTTGATTCCGATCACGTAAACAAACACTCTAATATGGACATGTACTATGGAATGTGGTTTGGCAGTGTTGACGTAGCCCTAGATTTCATAATGATGGTGTTGATTAGTGGAGGGTTGATACTTGATACATAATAGATTGTCATTATGTAATCATTCATTTTGAAATTAATTTGATAATTAAATAATTAATTATTTTATTTAATGGATATGGTGCAATAATTTTAATTATCAATTAAAATAAAAATAAATAATTATTTCCTTTTAAGATTCTGCTTCTTCACTAATTAGAAGCACACTAGGATTAGATATTGCGATTAAAATCAAGCATTTGGAAGGAGAGAGAGAGTCACAGACTCTCATAAGAAGGGGACATCATATTGTCCCACATCCATAAAACCACGCCCAAGGGGAGAGAGCCATACGCATCCGACCCTGGCTCCACTCCCCCTTGGCTGAACTCTCTCTCTCTCTCTCTCTCTCTCCCCTGCTTTTGAGAGATAGGATTTGTTGAAACCTTGGAAATCTTGAAGGTTTTTGAAGAAAAGTTTTGCATTGACTTGGAGAACCTGGGTTGCACCAAGGGATTCCTACAACAACAGTCGACAACTAAATTGAGTTCAAAGTTCTAAAAACAATATGGCGTACGCAAGTAATAGGTATGAACATATGGTACTTGACATAATGAAGTTTATCTTAAAGTCATGTTACCAACGTGAGAAAAACAAAGCATGCTCGGCATTAGGGATAAGATACCTGTCACTGCGTCGATGGTGATTCTGTCCATTCTACAATCATGTTGAGATGTTGCCTTGGGATCTGCTCTCCTGTTGTAGCTTCACGGGATACAAGACATTCAGGTACGGTAAGTGCTTGGCCATACGGTATGGGCAAGTCCTAATCATATGCCCCGCTCGCTGCAGCCATAGCAGGTAATATTTGGATCATTAGCCTGAGGGGTAGTGGTGGATCGTAATGGCCGGTTATGTGGAGTTGCATTCCATCTCCCCAACTGCACTGGAGTTGAACCAAGATAGGCCCCTTTAAAATTCTTGTTGGGTCTCACGGGTTCTTATGGACTCGTAGTTCTCTTCCTAGACCTTTGCTGTGTTACGCCTTCATCTTCTTGTCCGTCTTCCCCAGACTTATCAGGTGTAGGTGGCGTATCGGATACTGGGGAAGTCCCTGGTACATTATGTGCTCGCTACGCAGTGTGAAACTATCCATTCATACTAGTCATGAACTGTTGTTGCTGATGTTGCACTGCGGTAATTACATCATTCATAAGTAGTTGCTGATGTTACTGAAAGTCTTTTAGTATCTCAAAAACTTATCATTCAGAAATTCATCTTGGTGTTGCAGAAAGCTTTTCATCATATCATTCACCATGGCGATGACATCATGAGTAGTGAGGAGAGATTGAGTAGTGGGTGCAAGAGTTGGTACTTGTGTAGGAGGCACTGGTTGCCTATCTCTCTCCCGCATTACCATTTGAAAATGGGCATTCATCATTTGCATAAAATCCCGATGTTCCTTTTGCATAACTTGCAACATATTCCCCAGTATTGCCGTCATGTCTGCATCGTTTTGAGAAAGAGGGGTGCCCGGTGGAGTTGTGTCTGGGGCGTCTGCGACCTCATCACAAGGAGGGGAGGAATTCTCACCGGAGCGGGTGTGAACCATTGGAAACACCTATTTAATATCCCCACCCATCACGCACACTCAATATATTTCTAAGCATAATAGAAATCCAAGTTAATAGAGTTACCACACACATATATACACGCATGACAAGTCGTAAGTGGTGGGGGAAAATCATAAAGGAGGAGTACTATGAGTTAGAATTGGACTGGCCAAGGAAAACTTGCCAAAATCATCTTTTAGCCTCAGCGGTTGAAGTGCCAATTACAAGTAGATCATAGGACCGCCTGATCAACCATTCCGAAATTTTGCACTTTCTTTGTAGAAACTAACAGTGACAATGACATGGAGTCCTGGGCTTAGGGTCCATGGTTTCTTTATGTTTTTTCATGTACTTTATTTTAGTTCAAGTTATAGTAGTTTATTTATTTCCCTTTTTGTAAGAACTCAAAATCCAACAGAGATTATGAAAGGAAAGTTATTCCTGCATTACTATGTCTTGTTATTTCTTTATTATTGATGTTATCGGCTTTCACGCCTATCTAGTCTTCTGCCTAAGTTGTGTACTTACCAACTTATTATCTTGCAAGCTTTTAAATTTAACCTAGTTGTGTAGAGTAAATCAGTATTCCGCTAGTTCTGTTCATTTGTGTAAGCATCTCTTTCCTCGATCGATTCGTCTGCTCATTTAGCGAATGATTCTTATCCAATTGCTTCTATCTTATGAGACGAATTCAGCTGGAGATAGGCATTCAGATTCGTTACTTGGGGCTGATGAGGATGAGTTACTTCGGCTCCTGAGGGTGAGGAATCCGTTGTTTTGGGATAAACTGGATATGTTAGTTTGGCCTCGGCTTTAAGGCTTGACAGCACCTCTTCAACTGGTTCATATTGAGAGGGAAAGAGCAACCCTAGGCTAGGCTACTTGGTTCTAGCACGCTAGCGCTCAGGAGTTTCTTCTTCGCTCATGGAGTTTCTTCTTTTCTTCGCTTGGAGAGAAAAATTATTTTATCGCGTATACCATCCTGTGCAGGATGGATTGGATCCAAGTACAAATTCACGCCCAGTCTTGGATCCGACCATGCATCCAATGTAGGCTAGACTCGAACTTCGAAGGGTTCCATGTACCCAACTTACTCCACTTGGATTTTTAAGCTCCAAGGGTTAGTGAGGGGGTGTCCAAAGGTCCATTAGGGTCTTAGAAACATAAAACATTCAAGAGTTGAGGGATTCAATAGATCAATCTTCAAGAATACAAGATCTAGGGTTTTAGGTATTGAAACCCAAGATCAGAAACAAGGATTGTAAGGAAAGGTCTTAAGGTTGTATTTAGAGGGAAAAGTCTCATAATGAAGTCCAACACTGAACCAAAACCACCCCTTAGGTTCCAAGTATAAACCCTAGGTCCAACTTCAAATTTCCAAGATTCCCAATCCAAAACCAATCAAGGGAAGGGGGGTTTAAGGGCATCAAAGGTAGACCTTGGCACCACAATAAGTCACTTAAATAGTATACTTAGGGGGCACTTTGGGTTTTAATTAGCCCCCAATAAAACTTAACAAGTTATAATCAAATAGTCACGAAGTAGGCGAGGTCCCAGGATTAAAATTTTGTCCTAACGTTGCTGTCAAAACACAACCTCATGGTAGGCCCACTTTAAAGGGCCTTCCTCTCTGATTGGGTCCAAGGTTCCTTCATAATAATTGTAGCCCTTTAAGTCTAGTTTACAACTCAACTTTAATCATGTTGATAAGACATGTATAGACCAAGTTATGGTCAAAACAATGAGCAGAGGTCAAAGCTGGGCAATTCCAGGCAACAGTAGATGCAAGTAGGGATTCACGCAGGGTGTTGCATCCGGCCTTGCATTCGATGCATCCTGAACACGATTTTCTTCCCCAAAAATCAACCAAATCGATCCCCAAAGCCATCAATGGCTTTAAGGCCTTGTAGGGATGGTTCCTAAGGTTTATTATGGTCTTAATAACCCTAATATATGGCACAATGAATCAAGGCATCTATGGTCCATACCCAATTACCCAACCCAAACTTGGGTTTTTGGATGAAAAACCTAGGGTTTCATGGATTGGGTTGATGTTACTTCAAAGAGAGGAGCAAGGCTGTACAATGGAGTGCAACGCCTCCAATAGAGCTGCTAATCATAACCTCATGAGCATCTCTAGGTATCTACCCATATATTTCCCGAAATAGAAAGCCCTAAAACCCATTTCTACATTAGGAAGGTGGAGAGAGAGATGAACTCACCAAGAGGATAGGGGTGAGCTTGAGGAAGGGTAGCTCCTCTCCTTCTTTCCTTTTTTCTTCTTCTCCTTCTCTGTCTTCTCTTTTTCTTTTTCTTCTTCCTTCTCTCCACTATTTCTCTTCCCTTCTCTTCTTTTCAGATTTTGCAAATGAGAGGGAGAGATGAGGACGTTAAGTTAATAAATGATTTTAGGCCTTAGGATTTGTTTGGGTATGTTCTAAACCCTTAGGTCCAATTAGTTAGGGTATGTTTGGCTTAACTTAAGGCCCTAAGGTGTGTTTTAGTCCAGGGCTTGTTTGGTTGGCTATGTTTAGGACTCAAAACTCATTAAAGCCCATGTTGGGGAATATGGGACCACCATCTTGACCCCACACGGTATGGAAGGATGGGGATGGGGTCCACCATGCCTGAGAATACAAAGGTGATGTCCGAGACATGGGGTATGTGGGTCCTACACAAAAATTTACCCATTTAGAAGCTTAGTAGTACCATCGGATGCAAGCCCGAATGCAACCAGCAGTCTTGTATCCGACCTTTAGTCCGGCCCTAAAAAAAGGTCTTTTCACTTCCTGTTTGGCTCCGGGCTTTGGCCTGCACTTCAAGGGCATTAAGGGGGCATGTATACATAACATCTAGGGTTAAAATCTCACCCTTGGGTGGTGACATTAACCATAAAGGCACAGATTCCATCCTTTGGTCAAGCTTTCCCCCTTAACTGTCATGGCCTAAGGTCACAAGTGTCGACCGTTTGTAGCGTCGCCACACCTACCAATGAAGATCCAATTTGGCCCAAAAAATTAGGGTGTATTTTGGGCCCAGATATAACAACTATGGCCCACCTTGAGATAGCCATTCAGTCACCCCTACTGAATAAAGACAAAGAAGATTTGTTGAAGAATAATCTCCCTTTCAACTTGATTATGGACGATGTGTCAATAATCCATCAGCCAAATCCTTTCAGACTATCAGCGCGAAAGATTGATCGAAGGCACAACCCCAACTAAAGCAAAGGAGGATGTTTGGAAGATATTCTTGATGACTCACGTGATGATACATGTGATCAAAATTCAACACACTAATGGGTCAGACATTGTTTAGCCACTGGGTTGAAGGATGCTACTCGGTAGTGTTTTTGTTCTTGGTTTTAGGAAGATAGAATCAAAGTACTAATGTAAGACGGCCTACAGTCTAACATAGGAATTGAAGTAAGGCCGTTTCATATTAGGCCAAATATTGTCATTAAAAGTTGAGTCATGTGATGCTTAAATGATTGAATTTAGAAAAGATAAGTGGTTAAATTAAGACTGTGACAAGTGCTTAATTCAAGTTCCACAAAAACCTAAACACCATAAAATGATTACTCGTGGTGAAGGGATAACCACACTATTCCTAGATCACTTTCAATTTTGGCTAAGTCCAGTTTGGCCCGTCTAATTTTATTTGGCCACTCAGGGGAGGAGGGAAACATTTCATGCAAGATAACTCTCCATTCTGATACGCCTCGTCGTAGGCCTTTGAGAGTACTAGGGAGTTGACCATCTTCGCCGTCTCTATAATCCTCCGTTTCTCTATTAGGTTTCTTATTTCTTCATCGAGCATAGCTAGTTGATTATCATACAAAGTCTCGATTTTGCAACATTCATTAATAATTGACTGAAACTTCTTTACTTTCTCAGAGAGTTGCTTTCCTCGGTCAATGGCTTCCATGGCTTATTCGAGTATCTCAAGAGTGGTAGGAAGTTTATCGGTCATTAACAGCATGAAGTCCTTCAACTTCGCAAGATGACCTTTGAAGTAAGAAGGAATGTCAGGGCAAGCTTCGAGCACTTCAAGAGCCGCTTTAAGGTCGGCCAACTTTGTTGCTTTAAGAGTTCTTGAGCTGACATACCCTCAACCGAGTGCAGGAGTTCGAAAGCCTTTTCTACATCAGGAGAACATGATAAGAGGAATGGAAGAGGGAAATTTAAGCATGGGAACTTTGGTTGTCAGATCATCAAGGATGGCCATCATCTTGTTCAGTGTAGGAATTGGATGGAAGGAGAAGGTTATGAGTGTATAAGCCAAGGACAAACATCTAGTTATAAATGAAATAGAATGTGACCGATTGAAATTCTCACCTTTGGAGAAGAGGTCCGACCGATTTCTACTTCATCGTCAAAAGAGTCATTGCTAGAGAAAGGACTTCCAAAAGATAAGTCACCACCTCAAGGCAAAGGGTTATCATGTACCTCTCGTGGCTGTGTTGTCTCTGTCACATCGGTTGTTGGTTCATCTTACCCACAAAGAAGATCGGGATCACTGGGGTTCTGAGAACTCAATGGGACTGTTACAAAAGAACCACGTGATCAAAGTCAAGAATATATAACATGCATGAGGTATATGATCAACATGCTACCTGGCTCTTTTTCTTCTGAAGCAATTGCTAAGTGGAGAGGCACATTATGGAGGATGCTTAGAGATGACATGATGGCCTGATAGCTAGATGCCTTTCCCTGACCCAGGACTAACCTTCCAGAAGAAGGTGTCCACCCAAAGCTCCTTACCTCTTGGAGACTCTTGCGCACTGAAATGGCATCCGACTTAACCTGTTTCGTAGACAAAGAACTAGGGGCGGACCCTGAAATTTGAACAGTCAGGGTAAAGTTAGCTCATGGTTAGATAACGAATCAAGACCGAGCTAGATTCTTACTTTCAACATATTCTGAGGACATTCTTTCTGGCTACCATGGTACTATAGCTAACATTGCAGGATCTGAATCAATCGGTCCGGAGGATGAAGCCGGAATGTTATTGGGAAGGCTAGCCTAAAACGTTTGGATCTTTGAGTAGTAGGTCAACCACCAAGCAGAAAATTCATTAGTAACCCAAGGACTTCCTTGGAAGTCATGGCACTTATACTCAGTCAGGCACACTAGCTTGACATAATCTATTAAATCCGTGCCCAAAACCCGGTTTGAAACGCGATTTGACCACCGGTCTGGTTTGAACCTTTTGTGTAGAACCGGGAGTGGAGTACGCTCGTGAACTGTGGGTCATAATACTCAAGCCATCACACAAGATTGTCGACCGCGAAACAGGGGAAGTCCTCGAGGAAAGATCCACCATCAGAGACAGGGGGCAAATCGTCCATGAAAGCATATTCTTGGAATTTTCTTATGATAGGGATCCGCGGGGCCCACAGCTGAATCTCCCTTATCCACTTAGCGATGACTGGGAGTAAGTCACTATCTGAATAATTCATGCCTATGCATGACCATTAATAAGCATAAGAACTAAAATGGGCTTGGGCTTAGGAGCTTAGCCTCTTTCTATTTGTAACTAGAACTTAGGACATGGGCCATGGGGCCATGGGCCCAAGTGGATCCAATGGCCCAATGACTTAAACTAGACCTTGGGCTTATACCTAACCAAACAAGCTCCTAAGCAAATGGACCTAAGGACTTAAGACTAACCAAACAAGACCTAATGCCTAGATGGGTTATTAAAGACCCAAAACTACTATTCACCTCACATTACAATCCTAAATCGTGGAGAGGAGAAGAGAAAAAGAAAGAAGAAGAGGAGAAGAAGAAAGAAGAAGAAGAAAGAAGAAGAAAGAAGAAGAAAGAAGAAGAGGAAGAAGGAAGGAGAAGGGAGAAGTATGGTGGAGCACAAGCTATCATCATCAACCCTTGGTGAGTCTCTTTCTCTCTCTCTCTCTCTCTCTCTCTCTCTCTCTCTCTCTCTCTCCCTCTCTCTCTCCATCTCTCTTTCCCTAATTCTATTACCTAGGGTTTGAATCGGTTGAGCACATCTTGAGTGCTCCATCTACTCAATTAGAAGAGCCATTAATGGCAAATCCTTGATGCTTAACTATGAAGCACCTAACCCTACCTTAAACCCATTCACCCTTCTCCATTTATGAACCCTAAGTTGGGGATTTACCTCCATGTATGGGTTTCACCAACACTCATGGAAGTCCGTAGATGTGTGGTTTGAGGGGTGTCAAATAACATTGATTAAAGACACTTTCAAACCCCAATACCCAAACCCATGAGTTCCCTTCCCATGTGTATTTAATGGAGGAAAACCCAATCAATCGATTATTGGGTTTACAAACCCATGTTGGGGGTGTGCTATGGCACCTTGATTGAGTTGTTTTCATGGCCAAAGGGACCTCTAAAAACCCTTAAGAATACCCCATTTTACCCCAAGGTAAAACCATTCTCAGAATGGCATGAACAGCAAGACTGGCACATGGACAGGCACTTGCAAGTGCCTGTCCCTGAGAAACTAGAAAGTCAGAGAGGGACAGGCACATGGACAGGCACATGCAAGTGCCAGTCCCTAAGAAACTAAATCTACGGAGAGGGACAGTAACATGCAAGTGCTAGTCCCTGAGAACCTAGATCTGCCGGTGGAAAGTTTGAGAGGGACAGGCACATGGATAGGCACATGATATAGCCTTGCTGTATGTGCCGGTCCCCTATTTTAGCCTTGTTTGATAACTTATGGGGCCCAACTCTTCTAGCCCTAAGGCACTAATCTCTCCCCACGTTGTACACCCTCTTTAGGTTGACTGATCCGGCTCGGGGGCGTATTAGTACGTGGGACAGTGTACTTGGCATCGAACGCCAATTTGAAGAACTCCGTACTGACGATTGCCTGAGAATCAAGGTGAGTGAGTTAAGCTAACGTCTTAATTTATGGAATACTTGTGTGTCGTGTCTTGCGAATGCCATTCATGCATGTGTGCTATAATATATAATTATTGGTAAGATATAGGACGATATAAATGTTTAGATGTTGATAGGACTTTACATTCTTGTCTTGCGATATTATTTATTTTATTGCACTATGGTGCGAATGGTATTGGATTTAGTTATGGGACTCGGGTGTCGGTTGGTGCTGGACCTGGGCATTCCATAATATGGACTCACTTATGGCATGTAGATCTAGGGCTTCGGAAGCGGGATCCAAGTGCCACTGGGTGCTGGGCTTGAGATTACCGTACTTAAAATTGCATTAGAGTTGTCCATTGCATTAGGTGGAAACGGGATGGTGACCGACCGACTACCTTCGGTATTCACATCTCGTACTTGTATACGTACATATGGGCTAGAGGGGCGAGAGGATAGCCGGTCGACCGAATTTCGGTATCTATGGACTCGGCCTCTGGCCTATGCACATGCATACCTCACTCATACAATAGGTGAATGCTGGCTAGGATAAATGTTTACCCAGTACTATGACCCTTACCGACAGGGGATTAGGTGTCGGTCAAATCCGTGGGTTCCACCCGGGAAGTTCGGGCACCGACCGTATTTTGGGCCGAACGGCAAGACGAGATTTGACTTGGGGGTTTGCGTATATCTCTTGGTGGAGACCGGTACGGCAGGCTTCCAGCGCAATTGGGGTTTATCATCGCCGGTATACCATCCATTTATGGTACCGATGTCGGGGATGCTACCTAAGGTGTTGCTATAGTACTATACCTGACTTAGTTGTGTGTTAGGTGGATAACAATAAAATTATGCATCATCATTCATTCATGTAGCATGATTGTAAATTGTATGTAATGTACGGTCTACCTTGGTGGTATGGGACACCTTGGTATCCGTCCATCATGTATGGTTTGCAGTGAACCCCATTCATTATTATTATTGTGTATGCTTGTGTGGCTTAGCCACTCATTGGGCTCAGTTGGAGCTCATTCCTCGAGGAAACATATTTTTAGTTGACGCGGGTACATTCGAGCAGGATGGCGCAGAGTTCAAGACTCCTGAAGAAGGTCATGAAGAGTGGTGGACTCTGGAGTATGAGGATCAAGGACCGGAGTGCTACTGTGAGATGTGTTCCACGAGGGAACAGTGATTCTTGGCTGGTAGCCATCTTTTGTTACACTTTGATAAACTATCTTTTGTTTCAAAGGTGTATTCTTTTTATTCCTTTCTTGATAGGTGTATTTATTATACAGTGATAATACATAGATCCTGATTAGAACGAATTGTACTTGAAGGGGTAAACTTGAATAGACAATATTTTATATGCTATCACCTAGCTTCTGCTAACTCTGATGTTATTAATATTAATCCTTTCCTTTTACCTATTATTTGTTGTTGTGAATGAGTTAGTCTTGGGTACTGCATCAGTGATTCTGGTGGTTGGAGAGCGTAGTTGTATGTTTCGATTGCATTTCCCGTGGTTCAGGGATGGGGGTGTGTTCACACGACCCGATTTACTCTAAATTAGGGTTAAATATTAAAAACCTTATCCACAAACAAGAATTAGTAGAACAAGGGAGAATATATAAATTTTACTGATAGAACAATGCTTTGATAATACAAATAAAGGTAGGAGACTTCCATAGAACATAAACCAATTTAGAAATGAAGAAATGATGAGAAACTACATACTAAACCCTAGGAGTATAAAAAATAAAATAAATAAATAAATAAATAAAAAAAAGAAAAGATATATACTAAAGTTTATGAGGGTAAAGTCATGAACAATGATGTAAAATATAATGATAATTGGGATTAGCTTAATCATAAAGAGTTATTGTATATATTAGGAAAATTTATACATTATAGGATTGTTGTTGCATAAGCCCAACGACTTCAAGATACACCAATACCAATCAAGAACTGGGGCTCTTGGTCTACAAAAAAAAAAAAAAAAAAAGTTGTGGTTAGGCACATTACGAATAACATTTTGAATAGTGAATCATATCATAAGCAAGTGTAGGAACGGGAAGAAGCTTACACATTGAGATGGATTAGCAAATAGCTACTTTATACAAAAGAAAAGCTCACCTGAGCCTTTTCACAAACACCTCAAACCCATCACCTAGGCATTCGTTGCTACAACTGCAACAAGCGGGGGCATATGTCCAAGATTTGCTCGTACAGTAAGCCCGTGTATGTGTTGAACCTACAGGCCATCGGTCCCATGCAACCCCAGGGGAGTGTAATCAACATGCCTGCAGATGAGGCAGAGTCATCATCAGGCGCAGTGGCAGGTACCTTACCTAACTCACTAATGTTTAGCATTCATTATTTTCCTTACATTGTTAGCATGACAATAAGGTAAATTTCATTGCGTCAGGTACCTTATGTCTATACCTATCACCTGTGCACGCATTATTGATTTTAGAGTTTACGATTCAATTTAGTCACCCACGGTTGTTAGTTGTAATTCCAACTTGCGTAAGCTAGCTGTCGGTGAGAGACTCTCCACAAGACTTGTTACGTAGGCTAATGATTAGGGGGAAATTATCTTTCATTTTTCTCGTGGCCTCAGTGACTGGCCCTGGCTTTCTTTGGGAACCACCTAAAAATTTTGAGTATTGGTCCTAAGTACCCTTGGGTAAGCCTATGGCCCCACATATCTCTCAGGAGAGCCATTTTTAGGACTTGTTGATAAATCTATCGAGAATGCTGGGATTGGCTTGGTGTATGGGCCTGGTACGTTCAGGGACCTTGTCCAGTAGGAAACCCCAGATTTGTGTCTAGATTCTGATGGGACGATGAAAAAAATATATATATAGGCACGTAGTTAAATCTCGATATGTCTATACACCCACGAACTGATGGATATCTAGAAAGGATAATTTAGGACGGATGCTAAAGGTATGGATTATATCATGTAGTTGGAAGAGAATGATAGATCTAGCAATTTAAGTTGATGAACAGTATTATATCGGGTGTTAGTGTAGCCAAGTGCAGTCAAGAACAAAAAGGAACTGGAACTAAAGGATTCGACAAAACTTTGCTCAATAATAGATATAAGTGGAGTAATGGATCCCTGAATGTCCCCTCCGTTATTGGGAGTAAATAGTATGGATTCCATCAATATCCCAATTCATTCTAAAGCTGAGTTAGGTATTGGAGGATTGGAAGTGAAAGTCCTCATAGGAAAAGCCAGGTAAGCAAAGTAGTACAACCTTGTGTCATTCAACCCAAAATTTTAGGAGTACAGATACTGGACAAAGTATATGGAAATAGTTGCATCTCTCTATTTCTAGAAGTATAAGCTCAGAGTTTGATTTTCACTGGGTCCTTATATACACTGGACTTTATATTAACTAAACCGGAATTGATTTATACCATTGTGTAAGGTGGATACTATTAGAGGACAAATCAATACAACTTAGTTTAAGCTAAATAACTAAGCAGTCCCAGAGCGGAAGTTGAGCACAGTTTTAACCCCTCTATCCGGCACTATCCAATACCATTTAAGCAAAGCCAATGTGGTGGCAGATGTACTTAGTAGAAAATCACAAACCCTTCCTTGCCAGCTTTAACAGTCAATGAGCGCTTATAGAGGAAGCTAGAAGAATGGGGTCGGAAGTGTTAATTGATGATGCTACTATGTTATTTGTCGCCCTGATAGTGCAACCCTCATTGGCGGAGAAGATTAAGGAAGCCCAACCTACCGATGCGGAGTTACAGAAATTGATAGATGGCATTCAAGAAAAGATGCAGGAGGAATCAGATTTTACCTTGTCCAGAAATAACATCCTTCGGTTCAAGGATAGGTTATGTGTACCCAATGGTGAACGAGTTAAGGTGGCATGGAGAGGCAACGAACATATGGACTATTGCAATCACTTCCTATTCTCGAACGAGAGTAGAAATACATCATTATGGATTTTGTCACTAAATTGCCCTGAATAGCTAAATGTATTGATGCTGTTTGGTCATTGTTGACCGGCTGAGCAAGTTAGCACATTTATCCCAATAAAGGAGATCTATCCAATGGACAAGTTGACTAAGCTATACACAGATAATGTAACTCACTTACATGGAGATCTAGTGGATATCATTTCTAATCGTGATCCTAAGTTTGCATTGAGGTTCTGTGGCGGTTTCCAGAAGGCTATGGGTACACTGCTGAATTTTAGCACGGTTCTCCATCCACAAACTAATGGTAAGTCAGAGAGGACTATTCAGACCCTAGAGGTCGTGCTTAGGGTTTGTGTCATTGATATGAAGGGTAATCGGGATGAGCACATCTGACTCGTAGTGTTTGTTTACAACAACAGCTACCAGACGACTATAGCTATGACACCATTCAAAGCATAGTATAATAGAAAGTTCCGAACTCCACTATATTAGATGAAGTGATTAGCAAAGAATATTGGGGTCTGAATTGATACAAGCCACTTGCAGAATAGTAGATTTGATAAAAGATCGAATCATGGCGGCTCAATCTAAATGGAAGAGCTATGCCAACTTGAGACGAAAGGAAAGTAAGTTTGTCGTGGGTGATTATGTTTTCTTGCGAGTATCGCCAACTAAGAGAGTAATTCACTTCGACAAGGAGGGCAAGTGTGTTAATGTATTTTACGTAATGATGCGAGAAAGTACACCCCTACATTGATATTGTCAAGACTAAAAAGCCACATCAGCTTATCATGGACTGACATATGAAGAGGTACCTGAAGAGAACTTTGATTATAAGGACAGCAATCCTCACAATCGAACTGTAACTTTTGTTAAAGTTCGGCGGAGTAATCTCATTGATTAAAGGGGCATCTTGTTAATGAGAAGGTGAAGTGCGGTCAAAGTATCCTGACCTATGCAGATACCTAGGTACGTCTCAATTTCGAGGATGAAATTCTTATAAGGTGGGGAGGATGTTAAATCCGTGCCCAAAACCCGGTTTGAAACGCGATCTGACCACCGATCTGGTTTGAACCTTTTGTATAGAACTGGGAGTGGAGTACGCTCGTGAACTGTGGGTCATAATACTTAAGCCATCACATAAGATTGTCGACCATGAAATAGGGGAAGTCCTCGAGGAAAGATCCACCGTCAGAGACAGGGGGAAAATCGTCCATGAAAGCATATTCTTGGAATTCCCTTATGATAGGGATCCACGGGGCCCACACCTGAATCGCCCTTATCCACTAAGCGATGACTGGGAGTAAGTCACTATCCGAATAATTCATGTCTATGCATGACCATTAATAAGCATAAGAACTAGAATGGGCTTGGGCTTAGGAGCTTAGCCTCTTTCTATTTGTAACTAGAACTTAGGACATGGGCCATGGGCCATGGGCCCAAGTGGATCCAATGGCCCAATGACTTAAACTAGACCTTGGGCTTATACCTAACCAAACAAGCTCCTAAGCAAATGGACCTAAGGACTTGAGACTAACCAAACAAGACCTAATGCCTAGATGGGTTATTAAAGACCCAAAACTACTATTCACCTCACATTACAATCCTAAATAGTGGAGAGGAGAGGAGAAAAAGAAAGAAGAGGAGAAGAAGAAAGAAGAAGAAGAAAGAAGAAGAGGAAGAAGGAAGGAGAAGGGAGAAGTATGGTGGAGCACAAGCTATCATCATCAACCCTTGGTGAGTCTCTTTCTCTCTCTCTCTCTCTCTCTCTCTCTCTCTCTCTCTCTCTCTCTCCATCTCTCTTTCCCTAATTCTATTACCTAGGGTTTGAATCGGTTGAGCACATCTTGAGTGCTCCATCTACTCAATTAGAAGAGCCATTAATGGCAAATCCTTGATGCTTAACTATGAAGCACCTAACCCTACCTTAAACCCATTCACCCTTCTCCATTTATGAACCCTAAGTTGGGGATTTACCTCCATGTATGGGTTTCACCAACCCTCATGGAAGTCCGTAGATGTGTGGCTTGAGGGGTGTTAAATAACATTGATTAAAGACACTTCCAAACCCCAATACCCAAACCCATGAGTTCCCTTCCCATGTGTATTTTAATGGAGGAAAACCCAATCAATTGATCGTTGGGTTTACAAATCCATGTTGGGGGTGTGCTATGGCACCTTGATTGAGTTGTTTTCATGGCCAAAGGGACCTCTAAAAATCCCTAAGAATACCCCATTTTACCCCAAGGTAAAACCATTCTCAGAATGGCATGAACAGCAAGACTAGCACATGGACAAGCACATGCAAGTGCCTGTCCCTGAGAAACTAGATCTGCCGATAAAAAGTCAGAGAGGGACAGGCACATGGACAAGCACATGCAAGTGCCAGCCCCTGAGAAACTAGATCTGCCGAGAGGGACAGGCACATGGACAGGCACATGCAAGTGCCAGTCCTTGAGAAACTAGATCTGCCGATCCCTGAGAGGGACAGACACATGGACAGGCACATGCAAGTGCCAGTCCCTGAGAACCTAGATCTGCCGGTGGGAAGTGCGAGAGGGACAGGCACATGGACAGGCACATGATATAGCCTTGCTGTATGTGCCGGTCCCCTATTTTAGCCTTGTTTGATAACTTATGGTGCCCAACTCTTCTAGCCCTAAGGCACTAATCTCTCCCCACGTTATACACCCTCTTTAGGTTGACTGACCCGACTCGGGGGCGGATTAGTACGTGAGACAGTGTACTTGGCATCGAACGCCAATTTGAAGAACTCCGTACTGACGATTGACTGAGAATCAAGGTGAGTGAGTTAAGCTAACATCTTAATTTATGAAATGTTTGTGTGTCGTGTCTTGCGAATGCCATTCATGCATGTGTGCTATAATATATAATTATTGGTAAGATATAGGACGATATAAATGTTTAGATGTTGATAGGACTTTACATTCTTGTCTTGCGATATTATTTATTTTATTGCACTATGGTGCGAATGATATTGGATTTAGTTATGGGACTCGGGTGCCGGTTGGTGCTGGACCTGGGGATTCCATAATATGGACTCACTCATGGCATGTAGATCTAGGGCTTCGAAAGCGGGATCCAAGTGCCGGTGGGTGCTGGGCTTGAGATTGCCGTACTTGAAATTGCATTAGAGTTGTCCATTGCATTAGGTGGAAACGGGATGGTGACCGACTGACTACCTTCGGTATTCATATCTTGTACTTGTATACGTACGTATGGGCTAGAGGGGCGAGAGGATAGCCAGTCGATCGTATTTCGGTATCTATGGACTCGGCCTCTGGCCTATGCACATGCATACCTCACTCATGTAATAGGTGAATGCTGGCTAGGATAAATGTTTACCCAGTACTATGACCCTTACCGACAGGGGGTTAGGTGTCGGTCAAATTCGTGGGTTCCGACCGTTATTCGGGTATACCCACCTGGGAAGTTCGGGCACCTATCGTATTTTAGGCCGAACGTTAGGATGGGATTTGACTTGGGGGTTTGCATATATCTCTTGGTGGAGACCGGTACGACAGGCTTCCAGCGCAACTCAGGTTTGTCATCGCCGGTATACCATCCGTTTATGGTATCGATGTCGGGGATGCTACCTAAGGTGTTGCTATAGTACTATACTTGACTTAGTTGTGTATTAGGTGGATAACAATAAAACTATACATCATCATTCATTCATGTAGCATGATTGTAAATTGTATGTGATGTACGGTCTACCTTGGTGGTATGGGACACCTTGGTATCCGTCCATCATGTATGGTTTGCAGTGAACCCCATTCATTATTATTATTGTGTATGCTTGTGTGGCTTAGCCACTCATTGGGGTCAATTGGAGCTCACTCCTCGAGGAAACATATTTTTAGTTGATGCAGGTACATTCGAGCAGGATGGCACAGAGTTCAAGACTCCTGAAGAAGGTCATAAAGAGTGGTGGACTCCGGAGTATGAGGATCAAGGACCGGAGTGCTACTGTGAGATGTGTTCCACGAGGGAACAGTGATTCTTGGCTGGTAGCCATCTTTTGTTACACTTTGATAAACTATCTTTTGTTTCAAAGGTGTATTCTTTTTATTCCTTTCTTGATAGGTGTATTTATTATACAGTGATAATACATAGATCCTGATTAGAGCGAATTGTACTTGAAGGGGTAAACTTGAATAGACAATATTTTATATACTATCACCTAGCTTCTGCTAACTCTGATGTTATTAATATTAATCATTTCCTTTTACCTATTATCTGTTATTGTGAATGAGTTAGTCTTGGGTACTGCATCAGTGATTCTGGTGGTTGGAGAGCGTAGTTGTATGCTCTGATTGCATTTCCCGTGGTTCAGGGATGGGGGTGTGACATAATCAACCACATGAAATTTTTTGAGATCAAAGAAAACATCTCGGTTTGGGCGATCGTCTTCCAGTGTGTAAGTGGGAAAGTTAGGGATGGCCTGAACAAGACTAAATTAGCGAACACAAAATTATGGGTTATAAGGCTCGACGCCACATACATTTTTTCCTGTGCACTCAAATGTAACACCAAAATGGAGGTCACGAGTGACTAGAAATCGAGCCCACAATGCTCAGTCAGATGAAGGGTTTGACAACACAAAAGAGAGCCTTTCCGGAAGGCTATCATCCAAATGAAAATGAATGAATGGCTCAGGGGCACGCTCAGAAGAAAGACTTCGGAAAAAATAAAAATACACATCTAGAGGTCTGATGGGCACTTCATTTAAAAACTTGAAGCTAGCTATTGGGAAGTGGTCAGATGATGGAGGTGAACCGAGCTCTGGGAAGTAAGCATATAACCAGAGTTGTAAAAGCGAGAAAGGGCCTCCCCCTAGTGATAGGTCTGATTTAACAAGTTCATTACACCCTCGATAGAGGGAGGAAAGGACGAAAGCTGCAAGATCAATAGGACGATCTCCAGCTAGAGTATTGGCCAAACAAAGGAACATTTTCACAACCTTATTGGCTTGGGTACAAATCAGGAAACGACAAATCCAATAGAGAAAGAAGGCAACGTACTCTTTCTTTGTGACCAAAACGCTGGTACGCCGGTGTTGATTGAGGTGAGAAAGATAACCTATCTTTTTGGAGAAGTCGATTCCATGATCCTCAGAGGATGACATAGACTGACCATGGAACTCCTCCCCACCTGAGCGAAGCCCTAGAAGAGCTCCAACATCCAACAAAGTTGGGTCATTGCACCAAAGCAAAAATGAAAAGTGTTTGATGACTGGGACCAGAAACATAGAGCAACCGATAAAAGGGGTTTACTGGCAGAGATTGAAAGTTTGGAGAAATTAATGGCTTTAGCTGTACCAAGCTTCCGCCAAGAATCCATCTTGTGTTTAGCCATCCTATCGACCCAACTCCAAGGCTGTGAATGTGATGACCAGAAACTAGGGAAAGCTCAAGGAGCGCCGTTTGGGAAAGAAGGAATTCCATGGTGCAACAGTTTGGTCTCACTGATCAAGTTTGGTGTAACAAGCTGTGTTTGAGAGGGAAGCGAAAAGCAAGGGGCCCATTATGAAATGGGATAAAAAAGGAATCAAAGGCTCATAGCGAACTGGATCGCTTAGGTGAGGTCCCCTTTCTTTCTTCAGCTAATCAAAATAAGAATGGATTTGGTTTTCAGTGAAGAAGGGAGGGCTTGCCAAAGAGGATGAAGCAGCTAAGATATCAAATGAAGCAAGGGCAGAGATCATTTTAGTTCGCATCGAGCTCGTCGGGAAACGATAAGGGGAGCTCCCAGACATTTTTCAGAAAGAAAAAGAAGGAGAAGATGGAAAGATCGATGAATACGCATAGAGAGAGACTTTCTTTCCTTAGAGAAGGAGGTTTTGCTTTTGCAAAAGAGTTTAAGAGTTTGATTGAATGTATCCCTAGAAAATCGGGAGCACCATTATACTAAGAGGAAGGTAGACAGGTGGCGCCAAACAGATGAGTTACCCACCGAATCTACTGGCTACTCAAACGTCTTTTCAATAGTTTTTAAAAAATGAAATGACTTACAAGGAGGGAAAAGACCCTATAGACCGAGTGCACAAGATGACAAAGGACCAATCTACAGCCCACAAAATTTTTGCAACCTTATAAGGACTTTATATGCATCACTCTTTGAGGTTGCAAGGGGCAACCGGTAATGGTGGACCAATTAAGTTCAAGCTGCAAAAGAGATCGCATAAAAAAAAAAAGGATTAGTGGGGCCAGGATGGTTGTAACCGCGAAAAGCCCATTGCTAACACTACTAAGGGAGTGAGAACCATCAGGGGGAAACGTGGGATCAAGCAGTTTTGTAACCTCAAAGGAGGGGTAGTTGAGTAACTCCCAATAGAGACACTACCTTCATAAGTATAAATGTCAGAATTCAAGGAGTGAGGGGGATCTCTCGATCAATCAAAAACTTGTTATTTTACTTTTCTTTAATTTTCGTTAGCGCAATTTTTATTTCCTTAGTGTAATCTTCTCTCTGACCATCACGGTCATTCTATCTATCAAGTTCTTCTTTTGATTCTCCTTCGGTGGTATGTCCTTTGTATGTACTAGTTGTTGACGCTGGAATCCTTCTTCCTCTGGTCTGGTCTGGTCTGGTCCAACGCAATCCTGCACAATAATAGAACCAGAAGATAGGGAGAGTCAGCACCCTGGGATGTGTCCCAAGGGAGATTTCTCTGATGCTTAAGTTATATTTCGGGGTCAGACAGTATTTAATGGAGCCAAAGATGGAGACCTTGGTCTCAGAGTTTCTGCCAATGGCCAAAATCTGCGATTCTTTGCTTAGAGTCTTAGAATCCGAGAGTCTTACCTTCATTCCTTCTACTCTCCGTTACATATCTGGCTCTACTTTCCCAATGTACTTTTTGCCCCCTTTTTAGGGTTACGTAATCTCCAAGGTAGATTGGTGATCCGATTTGTGGACCATTAACCGAACTATCAGTATTTTTTAGTGATTGTGCCCTTCGTGGTCCACATGTAAAGCTTGTTTGTACGTGCTTTCAGCGTAGGATCATGGTTGAGGATCTAGTCGGACCGTAGGCGTTTCTTTCTTTGAGCCGGTTCCTTGGTCTGGCCTTGTCATACGTGTCTGACTGGCATTGGAGGTTGGATATGAGCCGTATCATAGTATTGAAATCAATAGAAATTCTTGGTCTTTCTTTCAAGTCTATCATTTGGTCTTGTGACTATTATTAATTTTCTTTGGGCATTACAATTTGGTCTTTATAATTTTTGGAGCAATCGAGGCAAGAGGAGAATCCACATCTCCTAAGTAGAAGTCAGAAGTACAATCTTCCTCAAACTTTGAGTCTTATAGACTCTGGCACGCTCGCATTCTCAATCAGACACTATCCATTACGGTTGACCGATCAAATGGTAGACCGATTGTCTGAGCGACCGGAAAAAGAGCCAAACAGTGCCACCCACAACAAAGCATTACTGATGAAACTGGGCTAACAAATCCTCACTCAGCCTGATAAATTGTGGATTAAAATTCTCAAAGCAAAATACTTTCCACGCAACAATCTTCTGGACAGAGATTTCAAAACCAAAAATGGTACTTGGGTCTGGAATGGAAATAAACATATTATTCCAGACTTCTCAAAAATGCTTTGCTAGGAAGTAAGAAATGGCTACAATATCAATACTTGGAAAAGCCCATGGATTCGTAACATGGAAAATTTAACGGTCCCTTCATCTGTTTAACCACATCCCCTATATGAAGTGGTTAATGATCTCCTGTTAGGTGGATCCTGGAACCATGCCCTCATTCAGAACATTTTTCCACTAAAATTTGTACAACAAATCTTGAAAATCCCGATATCAATCCATCAACATGAGGATTTCATCTACACACCCTATACAAAATCTTGAACTTTAACCACCAATGCTGCATCCTCTTTTTTAACCCAACTATACCCTAATCCATACACGGGGATCCGGAAAACCCTTCGGAGACTGAACATCCACCCTAAGTTCAAATCTTTTGCATGGAAACTCATAAAAGGGGGACTCCCAATCCTATTAAGACTCAAAAAATTCTTCCCAATAGAGAATTTATGCCATTTCTGCAATGATGTACCTGCAACATACTAGCACCTATTCATCACTTTGTCAGTTTACAAAAAGAATCTGGGAGGGAGGATCTCTTGGTATTCAGACTGAATTTCTACAAGCTGAACATATTTTAGACCTGATTGAGAATTTCCTGATTAACCCAAACCTAAATGGGAACCGGAAGAGCCAAATTCTGAGCATTGCTTGTATCACGTCCTACTTCTTTTGGATAACAAGGAATCATTTTATTTTCCAGAATCTAAAATCAAGTCCAACCAAGAGTCCGAACCAAATAAGAGAACGGGAATGTGACCTAAAGCTGTTACTCAACAAAGATGAAACAACCCACCCAATTGTAATAAACCCACCATTGGACTTTTACATCAAACTACCATCTATAGGGAAACTGATTATCATCTCTGATGGAAGTCTTGACCCCATATCCAAAAAAGGAGCATGAGCATTGATCATTCTTGCTGATAACCATATCATTTCTACATATATAGATTTTGGTGAAACAAGATCAGCAGAGAATCAGAAACCAGAGGCATCCTCCAAGGAATCACCAGTGCTATGTCTTCGAGAAGACAGAGTAGAGGTGGAAATTTGGACAGATTCACAAAATATGAACGACTACATACAACAACTTGCGTGGCCTTGGAGGTTTTTTGGAATCATCTTTGATATTATGTCTTTACTTAAACATTTCACTTCAATCTGGATTAACATAGTAGACAGAAAAAACTACTTCCCTACCCCATATCTTGGCAAACTATTCCCGTACAAGCTCTATCTCAGGTGATGTTTTAGATCAGCTACCGAGTTTGTACTCTTTTTAAATCCTTGAATAAATTTTATTCCATCAAAAAAAATATATCATGACCATCCTTTCAGTTTGATTTGTTCTGTTATATTCTATTGTTAAGGTTTGTAAACTTCTCAAGAATTCCAAATGATTTTATTCTCTCCCGACCCATCTCTCTTCTACAATCGATCCTTTTACCAACTTGTGTTGCCTCTAATATTTAGTACAATTAAAGAAACAAGATTTCCAGAAATGAGAACCCCCACATCTATCCAACCATCGATTCAATGCTTGCCAATACCTTGGAGTAACAGTCAAAGATCAGACATGAATGCAAGTATCATCAACTCCGGTTTCAGGATCAGAATAACCCAATCCCATCTCAAATACAAGTTCTTAATCCTAGAAAACAAGTTTCCTAATCTAAGACGAAAAAAGAGAATATTCAAAAACATCTTTGAAACAATGAAATCAACACTAAACAGCACAAAATCATCTAATATCATCCAGCCTAGAGTTCTCCATTGCAAACACGGAACTAAAAAGTCGTCTGCTTGACTCCTTACGAAGTTCCATCAGACCAAAGAAAATGACTTGGACCACTACTCAGTAGAGCTCGCCTTCTTTGTGTGTGTGAATCACACAATCAGCAGTTGGATAGGAGACGCAGGTTAACACATAACCCTTCTCCATCTGATTGTCATCAAGGAAGGATCCATCTGACTGGTCAACTGCACCCGACACCAACTGTCCCGCACAGGTGGAGCATGCCCCAGCCCTGCATGAGTATGGAAGCTCCAAGCCTGCGTTTTCAGCTGAATCAAGAATATAAGCATCATCTGGGGCCTCAATCTCCTTCTCTTCTCCATCTGGTCCAATCAGCTTCACCTTGTATACTGCCATTGCGGACACTCTGAAGTTTGAGGAAGCCTTCAAACCAAATGCCTTAGAAACACTCTTCACAGAACTCAAAGAAGCTGGACTCTTGATTAAAAGACTGGCATTCCTTGGGGGCCCACTTTTGAACAGGCAAGGGGAGGAGATGCTCACAGTTGACATTTTTAGGCCTGTATTAAAATAGAAACTCCAAGATTCATTACGAATTTATAATATACAGCACAACCAAAACCATACTCAAACCAATGATGCATCATGATCCAGCAGGAAAGACATCACATATTCATGCATGTAAATGGATGCAAGATTCACCATTTCTGGACCACGCCTATGAAAACTTCTCAAACAAGTTTTGATCATCTGAAGATTGTGAGACATAAAACTAGTTGTTTTCGCCAAACAATTGGAAATATTTAACCCCAAAGAAAGAGGAACGGTGGAGGGTAGGCACATTTGGCATGGCATTCTAAAGAATGCATTAAACTGCATACTTCAATTTCTCCTAAAGCAAGAACTTCCCGTATGTGACAGAGATCCCCCCAGCTAGTGGCCCCATGTTCTTTGCCAAGTTGATTGTGCATCCCCTCTACAATGTTAAATAATATATGCCATGTTTTGATAGCCAGAAATGAATCAATGGATACATTTCTACAAGACAAACCAGGCAAAATTTCTCTTTGGAGCTTTATGAGAAGAAACAAGCTCAATTGGCTATGTGCTCTTCACTTGAACTCCATTTTTCAAACCAATCAGTGAATATGGTCCGCCATGATTAAAAATGCTCCATCCAGGTATAGATTGGATGCATAACTTTCTAATAATATAGGGAAAAAAAAAAACTAAAATTAACAGTGTGTTCCCCCACCCATACTCTTCGGCAAGTATGATTGTGCATCCCCTCTACAATGTTACATAATTATACATGCCATGTTTTAATAGCCAGAAATAAATCAATGGGTACATTTCTCTAAGACAAACAGGCAAAATTTCTCTCTTCGGAGCTTTCTGAGAAGAAACAAGCTCAAGTGGCTGTATGCTCTTCACTCGAACTCCATTTTTCCACCCAATCAGTGAATATGGTCCGCCATGATTTAAAAATGCTCCATCCAGGTATAGATTGGATGCATAACTTTCTAATAAAACAGAGGGAAAAAAAATTAAAATTAACAGTGTGTTCCCTCGCCCATGCTCTTCGCCAAGTATGATTGTGCATCCCCTCTACAATGTTATATAATATATGCCATGTTTTGATAGCCAGAAATGAATAAATGGGTACATTTCTACATGACAAACCAGGCAAAATTTCTCTTTGGAGCTTTATGAGAAGAAACAAGCTCAATTGGCTATGCGCTCTTCACTCGAACTCCATTTTTCAATCCAATCAGTGAATATGGTCTGCCATGATTTAAAAATGCTCCATCCAGGTATAGATTGGATGCATACCTTTCTCATAAAATAGGGGGAAAAAAAAAACAAACTAAAATTAAGTGTGTTCCCCCACCACCACCCCTCCCCCCAACCAAAAGAGGGGGGGGGGGGGGAGGGGGCAGAAAACCTAGTATGAAATTTACAGCTAATAAGGGCTACTCATGCACTGAGATGATGCTAAACTCCCGTCGTCAACAATCAAGTACTAAAAAAAACTACAGAGTATAGTACCAAAAACTTCAGTTTTAAACAGAGCAAGTGTTTGAAGTAAACTCACTGTTCAATGGAGAAAAGAGGAAATCACATATGTGACAATTACTGAATAATAAATATCTGGATATAACTCCATAGAAGAAAAAGACCAGACTCCAGAGAGAAACATGTGTCATTTAAAATTGGGACAGAGTGGTTAGAGGCAATCACGGGAAATCTATCATCAAATTAGGTTTTTAACATGTCCTAGGAGAATTCCTTTATATAGTTACCGAAAACTAAATTAGAAGATACTTCATCTCCCTGTATTGAATTTGTACATACTAGTAGTTGGTTCATTGATGACATATGGGCAACTCATTAGATAAAAAGTTGTTGATTTCCTGTAATCAACAATCAAATACCAAGAAATTTATAGAGAATGAGTCTTACCAAAGAGCTCCAGTTAGTTTTGTCTACTGCAAATATTGAAGGCAATAACGAATCAAAAACATCAAACTAGGTTTATTCTAGGAGCAGACATTCGTGCTGTAAATAGAGATTAGACCAAAAGATAGCACAGCTCCTCTTACTGAATACATAGAGATATCCAGACAGGTACTTGGTGTGTGATAAATTCACTACGGTACTCAGCAATTCACAGCCACATTCATATAAGAGGCACGTCAAAACCTAAAGGAAGTGCTCATCAACCCTCACTCACACGCTGCAGATTTAGGGTTTATAGTTCAAATGCTATAGGGTTTAGATGATGTAAACATAAAACATCATTGAATCGCAACAGAAATCTAGAGGAAAACACCAATTCATAAACTTTAGTAACCATAAGACAAACAGAGAAGGATCAACCAAAAGAACACGCAAGGGACTACTAAATCCCTCTTTCAATATGCAACGTATTTTGATCCTCAAAATCCCAAACGAGATTCAGAGAAAAAACAAAAAGCCAACAAAACCAAAGGAAAGCAAAAAAAAAAAAAAAGTAGATTCTCATACGGATCAAAGACGATGATAGATAAGTAATCAGATTAAATAAAGAAGAGATTCTAGTAACAAAGCAGGAGATCTTACAGAGCTAAGAGCCTAAGACGATCAGATTCAACGACGACGAGATTATAGTTTACCTATAAAAGCAAATCTTAGATCTTTCTATATATTTGCTTTCTTGGGTTTTCTCCCCACTCTGAGTCTCCAACGACGATCAGTCTAAAGTAGCGGACAGTCCAAAACGGCAAACTGTTCGTGCCGCAAGACTATACCATGGCTCGTATTTATAGAGCCAGGGAATGAAGCCTTTTGGGCGACTATTTTATAGCGGACGGATACTCCAACCACCACACTCCGAAAGACTCATGAAATGCAAGAATGGCAAATAGTCTTGCTGATCGACCATAAAGGCATAAATGCGTCCAAATGGCCAAATCTAAATCATCTTCTAGTAATAAAAAAGAGTCATCAATTTTTTTTAGGGAAGATTTCACGGACACCCCTTAAAAGTATCCAATATCTCAGAAATATACCATACTTGGTCAAATATCACAGACACCTCAAACGTTAAGCACAGTTAGTACTCAAAGGTGAAATATCCATTTTATCCCTTAATTATTTAAATAAAAAGATATAACTGTCATTTCATCTTTTTCCCTCTATGGCTCCGGCTCCGACGACCATCAGTACTGGTTTCGGTTCATTTTTGATAGATTAAAATGAAAGATATAAGAGAAATGAAATTTCTTCGGATCTGCTTCATGAGGTCTTCGAAGACCAATGCTTTTAAGGTTTTGCAAAGACGGAGATCTGACAAATCTAGCGTCGTCTCATACACAGCACCCACATGATGATAACACCAGAGAGCCGGTAATCAGTAATCGACGCCATTAGAAACCCTGGATAACGCTCCACTACACCATAGAAAAGACAAACCCTAATGCAAGGAAGACGAAAACCCTAATAAGAAATAAAAACCTTGGCGACAGATACTATCAAAGGTAAAAGAATGTCCAGATCTGAAACTGTAGATCAGAGTTTTCAAATTTTTTTTATTCGCCCTCCTTTGTTCCTCGTCCTCTAGTCTCTCTGGTTTCACAATTTAATGGTCTCAACGGATCTTTTCTTATCAGTGCGAGTAGGTCTATTCTTACATCAGGATGGGTGAAATCCTCCCATGGGAAGATCACAACTTATTCGATTCAAGATTTTAGTTTCAGGAACACAATGGAGATGAAAGAGAATTTCAATTTGCAGATTGTGAATCAAACAATTGAAGCCAACAGCAGTGTTTATACGAAGCTCCCTTCTTCTTTAATGTATTCTATGGAATCAATGCAGACGTTTCCTCTTTATTTGTATTCAGACAACGTGGAACAAGGGAATGGCAGTTATGCTTCAATTGCAAACCTCTCATTGGGATTTAATGAAGATAGATTTTCTGGTGCCAGTTTTAATTTCTCTACCAGTTCGCTCAGAAACTTGCAGACCGGACAAAGTAATATGGAGTTGGGAGGATTGTGTCAGAATTACCATAGCAGCAACGGGGGAAAATTGCAGCGGCTGATTAGCTTGGGCAGTGGGGTGGGGTTGGGGGAAAAAATTGCAGCGGCGGTGGGTTACAGGAAAACAGAGGAGGTGGGTCCTGAGACTTCTGGCCGGAGAGAAGGGGAGTAAGAGAGAGAAAGAGTTGTAGATTCAATCCTCGACATTGTTGAGGTGCAGAATAGTTTCAGTCGTTGCACGGAGACGGGGTTGTAGGGGAGCAAGAGAAGGAGGGCTGGAGGGGTGGCGGTGGTGGTGGCGGTGGTGGCGGCAGCGGAAGAAACAACAGAAAGAGAGAAGGATAAGAAGAAGGGAAGAAAATGGGTTTCACAGGTAAGGGTAATTTCGTCATTTAAAAAGAGTTCACAGACACTTAACTGCAGAGACTAACGGAGTGGACTAAATTGAAACAAATTCATAAAAATAAGGGAAAAATAGGGGGTGTCTGTGACATTTTGATCAAGTATGGTAAGTTTCTAAGATATTGGATACTCTTAGGGGGTGTCTGTGAAATTTTTCCTTTAAATTATAAAAACCAAAAAAAAAAAACTGTTTTTCTTTATTTTATGGTAATTAATTAAGGGATTATTCAACAATAATGTAAAATCAGAGTTTTTATCTTAAAAACCTAGATTTTTACACTTTTGGACTTATAACAACACTTCAGTTTTTCATAGACAACCTTACGATAAAAAGTTTTTTTCCTTTTTTTGGTAAGAGATGGTGGAGTAACGCCTCCACCAAGTGAAATTTATAGAAATAGAGAAGAATGAACAAAGTTATCCTCCTGTAAAGAAGGATTTGCAAAAAAAGGAGGTGGATGCAACCACCACACGTTAGAAAGCTTCAAAATTGCAGCCCCTTTAGCTAGAATATGGGCTTCCCTATTTTTAGTCCTTGGAATGTATTGAAAAGAACGACTCTCCCCAAGTGATTCCTAGCCTCTTTTTCTCCCTTTTCACCCTCATTTCTCCTCCTTCTCTCATGAGAGTGTGAGTGCTTGAAGTTTTCTTGTGGCGGATAGATCCTTCGATTGTCCCTCTGAGTATAGAGCGCTTTTGCTCCTTGGCGTTGTTATCCCGTCTGTGCACGGATAACCATCAAAACTCCTTTATTACAGACATTATTCTGTCTGTTTACTCCTCTCCAAATCACTTGAAAGAGCCATTACTCTGCCGAGAAGGAATTGACGTCAGTCCATTCGTCTATCTCCCCTGAGCCAAGGGAATACAACCATATAGGTATAATTACTGCATTTTTGTTGATTCAATGTAGTTCTTTCATATTTCATCGTTTTAGTTCGTATTTTTCATATATGTAATGTAGTTTATTATGCTTTAGTTCAATTCATAGCATCTGAATGTAGTTCATAATATCCCCCATCCCCGTAATAAAAGAGAGAGAACATTCGTCCTTATGTAGCATCTAACACAAAGAGACCGGCTTCGGCCAGGCGAGGTGGGTGCCTAACACCTTCCCACACTCGTAACCTGACCCCTTACCCGAACCTTTGGTTGGACCATATGGAGTCACGTAGTCCGATTCTGCTCACAACGGGTAGGGCTACACTTAATGGGTCCTAGGCCCTAACCCTAGGTGGCGACTTCACATTATATTAGCATATTTTAATACATGATCCCAATCCCCTATTTATCAATATTATACATTGACAATATTATCCATATCCATATACACACACACATACATCTCCCAAAACACTATGTCGCCATATACCATAAGGGCTGAGGAACCCTCGTCTCGAGGACCACGGTACTTACAGTGGCGACTCCACTGGGGAACTGGTGGACAAATGTCCACCCGATGTCAAACTTTCTAAATAGGTGCTATCAATAAATGACAGAATGTTCTCTCTAAACTTTTCTGTAAAAACAAATAAATAAATAAAGAAAAATAATAATAAAATATATATATATAAATAGATATATGTAAAATAAAAAAATTTGTACGGAACAAAATACAAAAATAATAATAATAATAATAAAATACCATAATATGTTTGTCTGGCTAACCCCTGTGTGTACTAACCGCATCATGCATAGTGCTCGAAGTGAAATCAAACGGCGAGGGTACTCCCTGTCGTGCCTTTACCCCCGGGAGGTGAGGCACGTCATACTAAGTACTCTAAGATCTGATGATAGCCGCTTCCTATACCACTTTCTTGCACACATTCACTACATGGGAACCCCTCTTACCCCCGTAGTTAGTCGTTGGACCCCATGAGTAGTCATGGGTAATTCGCGGCGAAGCTACAGCCCTTGATATTTACTGTACGAGTTTAGAATCACCACGAGGGTATTCACTAGTGTCTCGTGGAGTGCTTTGCCACTCAAAAAGGCACTAGCTCGATTACTCGAGTTTGTGTGACCTATTCTCCAGGTATATCAAAAGAACCACGTGCCTACAATTCGCGATCACGAGCGATAGGTATATCGGTTTTGTCAAGGGTGGCCTTGTTCTGTCCTATGGAAGCCTACCCATTACATGCATTATGTAGGAAAATAGACCACATATGATTAGGGTACGACACAAACTAACCTTTGTTAGTTGTAAGAAAGACCGAGTTTAGGGTCATTTGACGATTAACCTAGTTTTGATATGAGATGCCACCAAAGATAAGGAATTCCATAGTCCCACGATGGTCCCTCGAAGAAAAATGGAAGTCCACTTCCATATAATGGAACCTTACATATCCCTCGAAAAAAAAAAAGGGCATCTCATTTTGACTCCAGACATAATCATCAATAACCCGATAACTAGGATCTTTCTTTTGTTTGTTTTTTTTTTTATGTTGTGTTAGAAAATGCTTGGGCAATGACGGCATTTGAAGCCCACATTCAGAGAAGCCCAACCGGAACTCTGATGATGGTTCCAATGACTTGAGCCAAATTAAAAAAAAAAATAAAAAAAAATAAAATGACAAAAAAAAAGAGAGAAGGGAATTAGAACAAAAAAAAAAAAGATTGTTGAATAAGATTTATTCCTTCTTAGGACCTGAACTAGACTATTCTTCTCTTTTTCGTAGAAGCACAATTTCGTCCTTGCTCATCTGGATCTGTCGCAGTGGAAAGCTGACTCGAGCCAGCCCACCATTCTCCTTAAGATCCCTGATTCCTTCTCATTCTTCTAGTTCATCTTCTGAGATATCACTTGTGAGTAACATGAATCCTCCGGAGGACCACTTGTCTGAAAGTCACGTCGAAGATCGAGTGGATAGGTTGCAAGTAGACATGGCCAAAATACGGCAACTCATGGCACAACTAGTTCAGTCGGTCAATGAACTATCTAAGGGTGGAACCATAGCTGGACCAGCAGAGCAAGAAGTCTAAAAAACTAACCCCGCAACCCTCAAGACTCCAATCATTATACCAGTAGAAGAAGGGGAAGATAGCCACCCTATGGACCCTCCTGAGACTGAAAGGGAGAAGAAAATGAGAGAAAAAGTAGCCGAGTTGGAAGTGGTTGTCAAGGGCAAGGTCAAAGAAAAAGATGAAGAAGACCTGGTGTTCTTTCCCAAAGGGAAAATCCCCGAAGATTTCAAGTGGAAATTGGATAAGTTCGACGGATCGGGAGATCCGAGGGCTCATCTCAAGATTTTTGCCACCATTGCCAGATCATGGGGACTTTCTGAAAACCAAATGGGACAGGCGTTCTTGTATTCTTTGGCCGGATCTGCTTTGAGGTGGTTAACCCAGCTTGATCACACTCAAACCCAATAATGGGCCTCTGTGGTTAAAGCCTTAACTAAGCAATATTCGTACAACACCGAGATGGATTTACTCGAAGAGAATTGGAAATCTTGAGGTAAGAACCAAGTGAAGAGTTCTCAAACTACATCATGCGGTTCAGGGAGAAGGCCGCAAAAATGTGGAACCGTCCTACTGAGGAGGAGCAGGTCAAGATATTGTTAGAAAATCTGTACGGGGAATACCGTGAGAAGATATACTACCAACATATCAAGACATTTGATGCTCTTATGACGATTGGGAAGAAGATTGAAGATAAGATCTTTAAAGAAAGGCAGAATCAGGGTATGACCCGAGAAGCATCAGGAAGCTATTCGGCGAGGAAAAACCCAAGAGCCAAAGGAGGAAATACTATAGGGACAAGCAGCCAAGAGGTAGAAGTCCAGGTGGTAGCCGCAGGATCCACCCCTCTTGTGATCCAAACTGAATCTGAAGCATCCAGGAGGAATTTCAATTTTGAAGGAATGACACCCTCGTTATTATTCACCAAGCTCAAAAAGCAAGGAATGATCAATTCAGTTCCTCCTAGGCCTGCGGATTTGAATAATCCACCTACCTGGTATAAGCCCAATCTGTACTATCATTACCACGACCAACAAGGCCATCATACGGATAGATGCCTAGCTCTTAAGCATGCGATCCAGGACTTGATTGACGAGGGCAAAATTGAACTTCAGAAGAAGCAACCGCCAAATCTCACCACAAATCCTCTGCCTAACCATGGAGTAAACATGCTTCAAGAGGATGCCAAGCAAGCAGATCCTACCACTTTGATTCATCCAGTCGGGAAGAGAAAGCTAATGAAGGCACGTCTATATAGCAATGTTGACCAAGAAACTTAAGGAGGAAAAAGAATCACAGATTCGACAAGAGGTGTCTCAGGAAGTGGATCGGCCCGATTCCCCTTTCTATCATCCAAAGTCAGAAGGTGCCACCTGGGTAGAATACCAGATACCTGCATAGAAAATCTTACAACCACTGGTGAAGGGGACCTATTCCCCAGAGTCATCTACAGGGTCAGTAAACATGTTGCAGGAGGAGACACCATTCCAAGATCCTACTACATTGATCCAGCCCATCCCGTGGTATTTAGGAAGAGATGAGCAATCACGGCAAGCACGGGCAGAAAGGATGCAGGTTTGCATTTACTGCGCTCGAACCAACTGTGACGGGAATATCTGAACAGGCGGGCAACCATGTGATCAAGGCAGAGGTATAGCATCCATCAACCGGCTTCAAAAGTTGGATTTATTGGAGTATGGATTAGAGGGTCTCGAGACAATGACACCATTGTGCAAGTATGGTTTCTCATCATCCGAAATATGTCACCTGGTTCCTGAAGAAGAAGGGAATGAAATCACCAGAGTCACACCTCAGCTCCTTAAAGTAGTCTCAGCACTAGCTATTGGTCAAGCTCTGACAGAAGAAGTCTCTCTTATCCATATAGGGGGGAATACTGACGACAGCTCAGATGAGGTAGACGACCAAGAAATCCAGGAGGGATGGATAGAGTATGCCAAACAAAGTCCAACGATGGAGGACGAAGGAGTAGAAGCGATGAATTGGGTAAATAACATTGGAAGCAATGATAATAATGATCCTACCAGCCTTATTCAACCCATATCATCAGATGAGGATGAAAGCAGAGATGATGAAGAGATATCATCTCCAGAGGTCCCCAGAGGCGATTGGACGGTGTCCAGAGAAGATTTCAAGCGTTAGAGCATGAGTGCCTTCTGCCAGGTCGCAGATATACTCGATGTTTCCACCAATACTCAAGAGATCCTGTACAAGGCTACTTCTCTATTTCCAGATCTGGTGTGTAGTAGCTTCGCAGCACATTGTGAGAGCTTGGTGATGCCAAATGAGAGCGATGTACTCGCTCGAACCCTCCATGAGCTGAAAAACATGACTTAGTTAGTCAATGCTTTGGCCTATGATCTGTTCAAAACTCCTCTAGAAGACCTGGTCTTGTATTCAGGTTCATTCTCCTATCCAGATCCACCCCGAAGAAGTGAAACATGGGACGCATAGATCAATGATATCGGCCTCGGGGAATTTTAGAATGACCCCACCAGGGGTATTTTTCCAATGGACATCGATGATGAAGGGGAAGAACCTTTATAAGAAGAACAATCATTCAAAGAAGATGAAAGTGAGCAAGAATCTACATCAAAAGAATTCGATGATGAAGGGTCCGAAGGGGAAGAAGAAACAGAGGATGGGGAACCGTGGCAACCAAGGACGCGTTTGGAGAAGTACAAGAACATCTGCGGACCCGCACCATGGGAATTATCATTTCAGGTGAACAAGATCCATCGGGATGTGGATAAAATCCAGGAAATGCTCATGAGAACGGTGGTCTTGGATGATAAGTACCAAGAAGAGCTTCAACAACTGAAACTTGTTAAAGAATAGTGGGCGCTCCCTCAAGCAATTCATCATTTGGAAAACTCTGTAAAGCTAACTTTAGCCTTGGCACAAGACCTATGCGGGAGTCCTCCCTCGCCTCCGTATCAGGGTAACAGAGAATACCATGCGTGGGCAAGAGCACATGACGATTTCTATATGTGTCATGTCAATGAGGGAGGAACAGTAAATGACCCAACAGGGAATATCCAACCAGTTATTTCAAGCCCAGAAGAGAGGTCCGAAAGTTCAATTTCTTAAGGAGAAAAGAAGGATCACAACTTTTATAAGTCATTGGCGGAAGCAAGAAAGATGTACCAAGCGGCTTCGGAAGCCTTTCATGCCATTAGCCAATTGATACTAGAAGAATCTCATACAGTCCAGCAGGTTGCTGAAAAGCAAGAAACCTTATCAGGAATCCTAAATCAGGCCTAAAAGTCTATTGTGGCCTTGTCTGATGAAGGAGGTAAAACCTGAATTTGTCCCAAGGGTCCTCTTATCATCACTGATAGTGACGAAGAAGATGGAGACTTTTGTTCAGTCCAGTTGGTCATCAAAGAAAGAGAGTCAGAAGTGGCCGAAACCAGGAGTGGCTGAAACTTCAAGAATAAAGAGTTGACAGTGGAAAAATATCGGTCTAGCCAATCAACGGCAGTTGTTGAGCCAAAAAATTGAGTACTAGACCACTTGAAGATGGCCCAAGCTAACATCTCAATCTGGGGATTATTAATGGTGTCACCAATCCACCGAGAAGCTATTTTGAAAGCTCTTACGAAGGTTCAAGTGCCCATAGAAATGGGGCCTGAGGAATTATCTCACATAGTGGGGGCCACTTATGCCATTCAATCACTCTTTTTCTCAGAAGAGGATTTACCCCCAGGAGGAAAGAATCACAATCGGGCACTTTACATTACGGTGGAATGTAACAAGAATCAGGTCCCCCAGGTTTTGATAGATAATGGGTCCGCCCTCAATGTAATGCCTCTCAAAGTAGCCAGATGCATGGGTTTATCTCTAGATAAGATGAAGTCATCCAGTCAAACCATCAGGGCATACGACAATTCTAGAAGGGAGGTAATTGGGATTCTTACCACCAGCATCAAGATTGGACTAGCCTGCTTTACCGTAGACTTCCAAGTCATTGACATTCAAGCATCCTTTAATATGTTGCTTGGAAGACCATGGCTGCATTCAACAGGAGCCTTAGCATCAAGTCTTCACCAAAAGTTGAAATTCATATATGGCCAGAAAGTGATTACCATTTTTGGAGACCCAGAAATGGTGCACACTTTGGCCAATATTGAAGTAGGTGGTTCATCCTCGCAGGAGATACAGCTGGGTGGGTTTGAAATCGACCACATTTGTACTACCTCTGCAAGCGAAGAAGATCAGAATCTAGGGAAATTCCTGACAATGTGGAGCAAGGCCTCTGTAAAGATCATGAAAAAGATGAAATATTTCCCTGGGTTAGGATTGGGAAAGAACCAACAGGGGGTACCGACATTCCCAGAGATACCAGCCAATGCCAACCGTTGTGGATTAGGGTTTAACCTGAAGGATCCAAGGAAGAAAACCGCAGGATAGAGGGACAATGCAGCGAATGGTATGCCATACTTTAAGACTCTGAACGGGTACTTCGTGAAAGAGGGAGAAGACTTCCCTTACTGTGGAAATCAAGAACCATGGTTCGATCAAGGGCAGGGCAAATGTCTGACAGGGCTCAAAATATTCTTCGGAGATGATATGGACTGGATAGCTATGGAATTAGATCAAACCAGTAAGAAAGAAGCTCAAGGAGATCATGGGATCGGCGAGCTGTTCAAAGTGGCGGTGATCATTGAAGAAGAGGAAGAAGGACCGGCACCACATCTTCTCATACAACCTCTCCAAGGATCCATAGCGCATTGGGCAAGAATGATGGAAGATTTCCATACTAATGAGTCTGAAGTTGTAACCAGCTCTAGCATAATCCTGTCTAAGTCTGTCTCTGAGTCCTGTGGAAATGTCCAGTCCATTGGGTCTGTCTGTACTCTTCCCCTTATCATGAATGAAATTGCTGATTCTGAGTATGTTTCTTCTTCTTCTTCCTATTCTTCTGATGATGATAATGTCCTAGAACATTGTAATCTGTTAGAACAATTAGGGCAAAGAAGAGCTCAATCCGTCCGAGAGGACACCCACCCCGTAAATATAGGGACCGATCAATGCCCTCGAATGATCAAAATTGGTGCTTCTCTCAACAATGATGAAACATCCCAAATGATCTCTCTCCTCAAGGAATTTGAGGAAGTCTTTGCCTGGTCCTACAAGGATATGCCCGTCATCGATCCAAAGATTATGCAACATGAGCTACCAACATATCCGGAGGCTCGCCCAGTCAAGCAGAAGTTAAGAAGGATGCGGCCGGAATGGAGTGAGAAGATCAGGGAAGAAGTCATCAAACAATAGAATGCAGGATTTCTCTAAGTAACCCAGTACCCTCAATGGTTGTCCAATATTGTCCCAGTCCCTAAGAAAGACGGGAAGGTCAGAATGTGTGTGGATTTCCGTGACCTAAACAAGGTCAGCCCGAAGGATGGTTTTCTGTTACCCCACATTAACATTTTGGTAGACAACACTGCAGGCCATGCTCTACTGTCCTTCATGGATGGTTTCTCAGGATATAACCAAATTAGTATGTGCCCGAAGGACAGGGAGAAAATTACCTTTACCACACCCTGGGGCACATTTTGTTACAAAGTAATGCCTTTTGGGTTGAAAAATGCTGGGGCAACATATCAAAGAGCGGCCACGGCTATCGTACACAACATGATACACAAAGAAGTAGAGGTATATGTCGATGATATGATAGTCAAATCTGTTGATCGACAAGGCCATTTTGTAGCCCTCAGAAAGTTTTTTGAAAGAATCAAAGAATACAAGCTAAGGCTGAACCCTCAGAAGTGTATGTTTGGGGCCAAAGTAGGAAAATTACTGGGGTTTCTTATCAGCGAAAGAGAGATAGAAGTGGACCTCGATAAGATAAAAGCCATCACGGAAATGCCACCACCCCGAACAGAAAAAGAGGTACGAGGATTTTTGGGCCGCATCCAGTACATTAGCAGATTCATATCCCGGTTGACATCCACTTGTGAACCTATCTTCAAATTCCTAAGGAAGAAAGAGCCGAAAGAATGGAATGAGAAATGTCAAGATGCTTTTATGAAAATCAAAGAGTATCTACTTTCTCCTCCTATACTTGTCCCTCCAGTGTTCGGTGAACCTTTGCTCCTATATTTGTCAGTAGGAGAAATAGCGATTGGATCAATGATGGCCCAAGTTGGCAAGGCGGATGGAGAAGAGCATGCAATCTACTATGTAAATAGGAAATTCCTCGAGTATGAAACTCGATATGCTCCAGTAGAGAAGACATGTACATCTCTGGTTTGGGTAACTAAGCGCCTGAGGCACTACATGGTGTCACATCCCGTCAGGTTGATCTCTCGAATGGATCCAATTAAGTACCTCTTCGAGAAACCAGCATTGACAGGGAGAATGGCTAGGTGGTTGTTGTTATTATCAGAATTCGACATAACTTATGTTAGTCAAAAGTCTATGAAAGGGCTGGCAATCTCCGACCATCTAGCAGCATTTTCCTCAGAGGATGATTCCCGAGCAACAGATGACCTCTTCCCAGATGAAGATTTGCACTCCATAGAAGCCAAACTGACTAAAGAGTGGCAATTGTACTTTAATGGAGCCGCCAATAAAAAAGGATTTGGCGCAGGGGTATTATTGATAACCCCAAAGGACTTTTACTTGCCAATGGCCTTTAGATTGGAATTTAGTTGTACCAATAACATAGCAGAGTATGAAGCTTGTGCTATTGGGTTAGAAATGGTTCTGTCTATAGGAGTTGACAAAATTAAAGTTTACGAAGATTCCTCCGTTGTGATTTGTCAAACACAAGGAAAGTGAAAGACTAAGGATGAGAAGCTGAAGCCCTATCAAGTTTATCTGGAACAACTGACGCAATGCTTCGAGGAAGTTTCTTTTGAGTATCTACCTAGGGATAGCAATCGGTTTGTCGATGCTTTAGCCACCTTGGCGTCCATGGTAGAATGTGATACTCGGGACAAGATCCAGCCCTTCCTAATAGAAAGAAGGACCCACCCAATATATGGAGAACCAGTCAATACACTCACCAAGGATGGAAGGCCTTGGTATGCTCCAGTGGTCGACTACATCAAGGAAAGGAGATACCCTGAAGAGTTTTCAGAAAGAGAGAAAAGGCATTTACGAAAATATGCTACTCAATTCATCCTCCAAGGAAACTTGTTGTATAAGAGGTCTTATGATGGTATCCAACTATTATGTGTAGATGAGGATCAGGCTCAAATCATTATGGAAGAAATCCATCAAGGAATATGTGGACCACACATGAATGCAAGGATGCTGGCCAAGAAAATTCTCAGGATGGGATACTATTGGGTCACTATAGAAGCTGAGTGTGCTACCTTCGTGAGGCGATGTCATAAATGCCAGATATTTACCAACATCATTCAAATTCCTCCGACAGAGTTACACTCATTAAATGCCCCTTGGTCATTTTCTACCTGCAGAATTGATGTAGTTGGTAAAGTAACTCCAAAGGCTTCAAATGGACACCAATTCGTGTTAGTCGCCATCGATTATTTCACAAAATGGGTGGAGGCTCAATCTTATGCAATTTTAACTTCCGCCAAGGTAGCAAAGTTCATAAAAGAGAATCTCATCTGCAGATACGATGTGCCGCAGCAGTTGATTTCATATCAAGGCCTGCATTTCAGGGAAAAAGTGGAAGAACTCTGTAACCAATTTGGCATTAAGAGGCATAAGTCTACTACTTACCGGCCATAGACTAATGGAGCAGTAGAAGCAGTCAACAAAAATATGAAGGTCATATTGCAAAAGATGGCAGACATACACAATGACTGGGCAGAGAAACTTCCACTAGCCTTATGGGCATATCAGACATCCATCCGAACCTCTACCGGAGCTATCCCATATTCTCTGGTATATGGGACGGAAGCCATATTGCCGGTAGAAATTCAGGTCCCTTCTCTTCGAGTCTTACTCGATAATCAATTGCCAGAAGGGGAATGGGTAAGCGCCAGATACGAAGAGCTCAATCTCCTGGATGAGAAAAGGATGAAGGCCATGGACAATCTCAAAAAATATCAGCAAAGAATGGCTAGGGCATTCGAAGCATTGAAGAAGGAGATTTGGTCCTTAGAGAGCAGCGAGCTCCAATCCACGACCCAAGAGGAAAGTTCTGACCCAATTGGAGTGGACCCTACAAAGTCAAGACCATATTGCCAGGACAGGCGGTCCAACTCTCTGATCTTGACGGAGAAGATCTTTGGGGATTGGTCAATATGGACCAGCTAACGAAGTATTTTGTCGGAGATATGTGAAGCAATTTGAACTACGTTCGACTTGATTCCTCTCAAAGGATACGTAGGAAACTCGATGTATTCGGGTACGGTCTCAAAAAAAATAAAAATAAAAGGGAGAGGGCATTGTGTTGATTTCCTCCCATAAATTCCGTCAGCCGGTGTCCCTTGCACATATGGGTAAATCTCGCCATGTGGCCTTCTATTCCTTGACCTAGCTTAGGAGTAGAGTCATCTAGAGCTAGTTATTAACGAAGGATTTGTTTATTCTATGTCGTCAAATGCTAACCCAATCCTTGATGCAGGTAGTATGAGGGGACCAAAGAAAGAAGGACTCGACGAACAGTTACGCTAGTGGACTCTCCGGATGAATGTGGATGGGCCTACACTTCTAGAGGATCACCATCTAACAGTATTGGGAAGAATCGGTTGCTTCAAGCTCCATCATGACTTGCTAAGGGAAGTGATGAAGTGCTGGAACCCCCAATTGCATGCATTTCGCTTCGAAAAAGTCTGGCTGGCTCTGACCATTGAAGAATTTCGAGCTTGCATGATGTCACCCCCTCGAGGAAAGTTGTTCCTCCCAACTATGAAGAAAGAACAGCTTTTCAAAAATTTGGAACATTTCTTTGCCATGAATAAGAAAGAGTTAAAGCAAGTTCTCAATTATGACAAGGTGGATGCGTTGAAAGTTGTGAAGATCTTCAACAACAATGGATTTGAAGAAGAAAGACAGATCCGACGCAGAAAATGGGCGTACTTATTCTGTATGATTGGGAGGTACTTGTTAGCATCTCCGGGAAAATGTATGTCTCCAATAGTTGCAGAAGTGGTTAAGCAAATTGAAGAAGGATGCGACATCGCTTCTACCATTTTAGTATAAACATTCAAAGGGTTTGATACCATGAGTCAATCTCAGAAATACGGAACAGACTTCCTTCATGGATCTCCGACAGTGTTCCAAATGTGGTTGATAGAAAAACTAAAATTGGTAACACCAATTCCGTGTCCTCACCTCCGGCCTATGCATTATCAAATAAAAAGGGAAAAGTCAGAATTCCACAACGTCCAAGACTGGAAGAAATATTTGGAGGAGAGAGATGTCTAAGAAATCCAATGGAACTACCCTTGGATGAAGGCCAAGATAGAAAAATCAGAAACATCAGGGTACAATTATGTGAGATTCATAGGTTTAACTCATACCAATTTTTATATCCCCTCCTTAGTATCTCCAAGGCAGGAACAACCTAAGTTGGAAAATTTCAGAACTCTAGAGATGTTGACACAAGAAGTGGTGATTCTGTTATCCGAAAAATGTTACAAATAAGTGATATCAATTTGATGTTCCTATCTTTACTTGTTTGTCTGTCCTTTCTCATGTAATGAAACCATTTACCAATGGAATTTGTGCTTCTAAGGAAAGGGATGGAGTCTCATGTCCATTTCAAATAAAGAAATATCCAATGAATTCATAAACAATTCGTTTATGTGTACAAAAAAAGAAGAAGAAAAGTGTACATAAAAATTGCACCAGTATCCATACCAAAATGTATAAACAAAAAAAAAGAAGAGGGGAAGGAGAGTAAATGTACATAGTTGTAACAATACAAAAACAAAAAAGAAGAGGAGCGGTCACGACTCAGGGGAATAATCGTCAACATCCAAGCCTTCCCCCTCTCCGCTTTGGGATGCCCTGAGGGCATCCCTCTTGACCTCAGCCCGCGTAAGGTTGAGCTGCAGCTGCTCATTTGTAAGCCTGAGTCTCTCAATCTCTCTCCGACAATGGTCTAGCTCAACCCTCTAAAAAAAAAAGAAATAAAGAGAGAGAGAGGAAAATCAAAAGATAAGCATGAATAAAAAAAAATGAATAAAATGAAATTAAAAAAAAAAAAAAAAAGAGAGAGGGGGGGGGGGAAAGAGACGAAGCATTACCATCCTATGGCCCGCGTCCACACGCGAGATGATCGTCTCATCCATGCTCTCCATCATGCGCCTCATGTCGGTGTATCAGCTCACATCCACCTAAACATGATAATCATCCAAGATGTCAAGAATTTGAAAAATAACGGATGAAGTTAGGAAAGTTGGATGTGCTTACCCCATCATAAGGAAGAGGGAGGCCTAGGTCCGTGTCTGCAACCCAAGGAGGTGGTAAGATGACCTCAACCATCCCAGACTCGTGGTGGCGAATAAACCACGAATGATACCCTGGAATGTGGTCATCTGGACCAGCAATCCGTAGGGCTGGAACCTCTCCAGAAGGCCAATACCTGACTCCACCTCCCCTACTCGGGAGGCGCGAGAAGAGCTCCCACCACCATAGACCCCTGGAATCATGGGGCGACCTGGAAACTGTCAAGAAAAGAAATAAATCAGGATAAAAGCTAGCTTAACAATCTGAGGAGAAGAGGGAAAAATGGAGAAAATCTCACCTGAGGTCCCTCGCGGGTGAGGGGGATGCAGACTGTCTCTTGGAGAAGGAAGTCGGTATAGTCCGTCTCGGCTAGCACCAGCCCAATCGTAGGCTCACCAACCCTCCAGTGCTCGATCTCATTCCGATCCATCAAGGCTGGCTGATGGACCCAAGCAGGAGGAAGGCAGGGCATCAAGTGAGCCTCAGACCACTGCAGGGACACTCGCTCTCCCAAGTAAAAGGCAAACCCCCATGGACCCTTAAAGAGGACCCTGCGAGTGGAGAGAGCTGAGGCCCTGTCAAACAGGAGGTCCGTCTCTAAAATCATCTCCCCCAAATAAGGGCAGAGAGAAGCCTGTCAAGTAAGAGTCAGGATCAATGCAAAAAAAAAAAAAAAAAGAGAAAGAGAAGAAAAGAGAAAATAAGATAAACAACCACTTTAGATTTACCTCGGTAGGCTGCAGCTCGTTCAGGAGGCCGCGAATGGACCCAAGGTCCTTATGGCGACCGGTCCTGAGCAAATGGGACTTACGCCATCGCGTAGTCCGAGGAAAGGTGGTTCCGGGGTCATCCCTAGGTCTAAAAGTGGGGACCCAGAACCAAAGGATCTCATAGCTCCACGTCTGTAATAGATAATCATAAATGAGCTCAAATAAATAAGAATAAGATAAAAATAAAAAAGGAAAGAGAGAAAGGCAAAGTTGAGAGAACTAACCCATAGGACGTAGCAGCATCCGATCAGGTTCGGCGACCCCATAACCAGATAGTCTAACATATCTAGGAAGTAGGCGTAAGCCGAACCCCCCCAATCGTAGCCCGCCGCCACGTCAAAGTGCTCAAAGAAGCGAACATATGCGGCGTCTACTGTCACCGTACCCATCATATCGCTGAAGATCACCTCCGCCAGCAAGAAGAGGAGGAAGCATCAAGCCTGCTGATCCTGAAGGACGGACGGCGACTGGTCTGTAATGACCCTCTCATCCCAAGTACCCCTCAGGACCGATGCGGGGATCTCTCTCCCTATAACGGCAATCCCCAACTGCTGCCTGTAATACTCCAGGTGCTCTGATGGCTCCGTCGAGGCTATAATCCTCTCCTCCAGAGTCAGTGTCACGGGTACCCCACCAAAGGGTAATCCCGTGATCATGTAGAAATCTAGGGCGATGACCGTCACCTCACCAAAGGGAAGGTAAAACGTATGGGTGCTCGGCCACCACCTCTCTATCAAAGCCCTCGCAGTCGGGCTGTCCAACTCGCGGGCTAGGGATGAGGCGATGTGTCCCAACCCGATCCGAACCACCCGCGACTGTATAGCCAGGCAGAGTGTGTGGTACCACTTTGAAACAGCCTCCAGCCCACAATACTTCTTGGGCGAAGGAAGGGGGCTACCCTGGAAAGAAAAATAAGGCAAATGGTTAGCCAAAATAATTGGGACAATAATTAAATAAATGGTAAGAGAGAGAGAGAGAGAGAGAGAGAGAGACTATAAAAAAGGGGGCATTACCTCGATTTGCATGCCAAAAGACATTTAGGGTAGTGTTTGATGGCATCGCTTTGATTTACGTGTCACTAGGTACCTAGGGTGATATCTAGAGGTGTTACCTAGATTTACGTGCCAAAAGACACTTAGCGTAGTGTTTGATGGCATCGCTTTGATTTACGTGCCACTAGGTGCCTAGGGTGGTATCTAGAGGTGTTACCTAGATTTATGTGCCAAAAGACACTTAGGGTAGTATTTGATGGCATCGCTTTGATTTACGTGCCACTAGGTGCCTAGGGTGGTATCTAGAGGCATTACCTAGATTTGTATGCCAAAAGACACTTAGGGTAGTGTTTGATGGCATCATTTTGATTTACGTGCCACTAGGTGCCTAGGGTGATATCTAGAGGCGTTACCTAGATTTTCGTACCAAAAGACACTTAGGGTAGTGTTTGATGGCATCGCTTTGATTTGCGTGCCACTAGATGCCTAGGGTGGTATCTAGAGGCGTTACCTAGATTTGCATGCCAAAAAACACTTAGGGTAGTGTTTGATGGCATCGCTTTAATTTACGTGCCACTAGGTGCCTAGGGTGGTATCTAGAAGCATTACTTAGATTTGCGTGCCAAAAGACACTTAGGATAGTGTTTGATGGCATCGCTTTGATTTGCATGCCACTAGGTGCCTAGGATGGTATCTAGAGGTGTTACCTCGATTTACATGCCAAAAGACACTTAGGGTAGTGTTTGACGGCATCGCTTTGATTTCCGTGCCACTAGGTGCCTAGGGTGGTATCTAAAGTTGTTACCTAGATTTGCATGCCAAAAGACACTTAGGGAAGTGTCTGATGGTCTTGCTTTGATTTGCGTGCCACTAGGTGCCTAGGATGGTATCTAGAGGCATTACCTAGATTAGCGTGCCATTAGATGCTTGGGGCAGAATCTAGGGACGTTACCTAGAATCTATGCGATGAGGTATGAAGCTAATATAAATAAAATGCATAAATTAAAAGGGAAAGAGTAAGAGTACTGACCTGGCCCCATATGGAGCGGCAACCATGGCGGGCAGTGTCGGCTAAGGTAACCCCTGAAAGATACCATGCAGCTCATGCATCGCGACCGGTAGTACCGAGTAGTGGCTCCCGATGAGACTGGCGTCCTCGTCGACGGAAAGACATGATGTGAGTGAATAAAAAGGGAGTGAAGTCAAAAATCAAAAACAGCAGAGCTTCGCAGCAGAAATGAGAGTGAAGTCAAAAATAAAAAACAGCAGAGCTTCGCAGCAGAAATGAGAGTGAAGAAATGATGGAGGGGGCCCTCTATTTATAAACTCTCCATCGTGCCGACGGCGCCTTGGAATTCTCCACGATCCCGTGGGACAGCGGCCCACGGTGCCGTGAAGTCTGGCACGGAGCCATGCACGCTGTGCCGTGCAAGCACGGGGCCGTGCGGACCCCCACACGACGCCGTGGACCATAAAAAAAAAAAAAAAGAAGAAAGGAAAGAAGAAAAAGAAAAAATAAATAAATAATAATAATAATCCCTAGTGAAATCCCTCAATACTGAATGCTTCGGTCGAGTGGTGCCTTATCACCCTCCAAATTTGATGGTTTGGGTCGAGTGGCACCTTATAACCATCCAAGTTTGACTTTCGGTAGAGTGGTGCCTTATCACCCTCCAAACTTGATGGTTTCGGTCGAGTGGCACCTTATAACCATCCAAGTTTGACTCTTGGTTGAGTGGTGCCTTATCACACTCAAATTTGATCTTCGGGCCGAGTGGTGCGTTATCTAGATTTTTGATCGAGTGGTGCCTTATCACCCTCCAAACTTGATGGTTTCGGTCGAGTAGCACCTTGTAACCATCCAAGTTTGACTTTCGGTTGAGTGGTGCCTTATCACCCTCAAAATTCTATCCCAGTGGAGTCCCTCATATTCGATCTTGTGGGCCGAGTGGTGCCTTATCTAGATCTTTGGTCGAGCGGTGCCTTATCACCCTCAAAAATTGTTTAAGCAATGCTCACAAGATAAAGATTTGGTTCTTCCGAGTTTTTCTTTTGAGGATTATCGAAAGATTTCATCGTGATTAACCGCCTGTTTTTAGCAACTCTGCCGCCTTTGAGCAAAGCGTCAGCAGTACATGCTTTTGGTGACAAAATTAGTCGATCTTTTGTCTTTACCCTTCGGCTGTTGGCACAGACCTCGGCCAAAGAGGGGCAAACTGTAGACACTGATTTTTATCACCCCCCTAATTGGCGATGATGACAACGGGACATGGACGATGGATGACGCATACTCCCTCCTTCTAGACCCAAGGTACCTGACCCATAAGACCAAGAACCATGCTGATCACAAAATGGCCCATTTTAGGCCCAAAAACAAGGAAAAATGACACTGCGCCCCCACGGCGCCGTGGGCGCCTTCCCACGGTACCGTGGGGATGTGTATCGGATTTCCACGGTGCCATAAGGGGGTATGACATCAGCCTACTGACGTCACCCACGGTGCCATGGAAAAGTCCCCCACTGCACCGTGGACATCTCCACGGCGCTGTGGAGGACTTATCTGGCCAGGAGAGACCGGCTTCGGCCGGGCGAGGTGGGTGCCTAACACCTTCCCACACTCATAACCTGACCCCTTACCCGAACCTTTGGTCGGACCATATGGAGTCACGTAGCCCGATTCCGCTCACAACGAATAGGGCTACACTTAATGGGTCCTAGGCCCTAACCCAAGGTGGCGACTTCACATTATATTAACATATTTTAATATATGATCCCAATCCCCTATTTATCATTATTATACATTGACAATATTATCCATATCCATATACACACACACACACATACATCTCCCAAAACCCTATGTCACCATATACCATAAGGGCTAAGGAACCCTCGTCTCGAGGACCACGGTACTTACACAATGATTTATGGAGGTTTTCAATCGCATTTAATGAGACATTTTATATCTACCAAAAAAACATAATGAGACATTTTATACATATCAAAATTTACTAATGTTAGAGTGCCTAACTTTTTTATCGTCCCTTGCAAGCCAGCCCCTAGGTAATGTTTATTACGTGGCTGACTTGATTGACTCATCTTCCAGGTGTTGGAAGAAATCTATTTTAGTTACAAATTTCTCATGTGTGGAATCAGATGCTATTCTAAAAATTCCAATTAGTACTACTCCTAGACCTGATTCTTGGGTGTGGGGCTTGTCCAGCAATGGTGAATTTACAGTTCAATCATGTTACTATTTTGCCTTCGATCAAAACTCCAAGAATCTGGCATGTAGCTCTCAAGGTAAATCTATATGGAAATCCATTTGGAAGTTGAATTTGTTGCCTAAATTGAAGCACTTTTTATGGAGATGTTATACTGATTCCATTGCAACCAAGCAATTATTATTTCTTAGAAACATGGCACCTAACCCTATTTGTCCAATCTGTTGGAAAAGTGAAGAATCTGTTATTCATACATTCTTTTATTATGATTTTGCCTCAGCATGTTGGAAATGTTGGGTAATTGTATTACAATTCCTTACAAACAATTTGAAACAACACAAATTGTAATACAATAGAAGTAGTAGAAACTAGGCTTGACCTTTGGCTGAAATGAAAAGAGCAAAACTTGAGTTTGATGTAGAGTCACACCCGCAACAACTTGAATAAGCTTGAGGTTGAGTCACACTTGTGGTGCTGTCTTTAAGGTAATTGATGCCTCCTACTGCCAAGGATTGTTCTGCACCACTACCCCAAGATAAAACAACATCCAACTAGAAGATGAAGCAGTTCTTCTAGTCCCTTGAAGGAGCCAAAAGCTTCAGCACAACAAACCTCTAACACACTTAGAAGAAAAGAGGAAAAGAGAAACAAGACTTTTTGTGATTGCAAAGTATGGGCATGAATATGTATCAAGATATATATTTTGCAATGCATTTGGTTGGGTTTATATAGGCCAAAACCAATCCTTGCACACCCTTGGAATTCCCAAGAATAACCACCCACTTATGACCAATTTAATTGGAGAATGAAGTTTATGGACATGAATTAAAAATCAATTCCTAATTCATGGCCATTCTCCCACTATGGATCATGAAAGGCCTTAAAACCCATTCATTCCTCACTAAAGACCATAAAAGGCCTTAAAACCCCATAAAAGGCCATTCTCCACTAAAGACCATAAAAGGCCCTAAAACCTCATAAAGGGAAAGACATGCCTATGGCCATGAATTGAAAAATTAATCCAATTCAATATCCTTGACCCACCTTCCCACTCATGATAGTGACCATGAATAGACTTTAGGGTACCCATAGGATGTTACAACCTTTGGAATTCAACTATTATTTCTTGATTACATGGGCCCCACACCATAACAAAGCAATCAAAACCTTTTGAAACTTAAAAAATAAAATAAAATATATATTAAATATATTTTAAATCTAATAATCCCCCACAAGTTTTAAAATGACACGAAAGACACATGCTGTGACTGAATTAGACACTATAGGACACATCGTTGTAGGTGTCTTCCAGACTTGAACTTACACTAGGTCTAATGGACCGCGCTACAGAGTAGAGGTGGAGTCAGACTCCTTGAACCTTTTCTCATTGGTGTAGCTGACCGTCCCATCAACCATATCCCATAGGTCGACTCTTGCGCTACCCATCACATAACCACTTTGGACTTTTGAACCGGCCATGTCCCTTATCTTGAACTCATAAATGTTTTAGAGAACTCGCCTATAAGTTATCATCGTCGGAGGCCACACCCCCTACATTCACTTAGGTTAGTCCCTGGTGTGCACCACAACTGACACACCCCCATATTTTTTGGGATTAGACTAATTAAGAGCATTACCACTCAACCTCTTTTTTTGTGGTAGTACTACTTTCACCATCTACATCTTGGAATGAATATTTATACAAGTAGTAGTACAGAACCGGTCAACTAGTGACTTCGTTTGTATCCCTTGAACCTAATTCAGGCATTTAGCCTCTTCATGTAGGTAGGGTGTCTATCACATGACCTATGGATTAGACATTAACCCCATTCCTGTAGATGCACTACACAAGTTCTTGACAGACATAGGCTTTGTGAACATGTCAGCTTGGTTACTTTCTAACTTCACATAATCGATAGCTATCATTCCTTCATTTATGTACTGTCTCATAAGGTTGTGTCTGAGGCGTATGTGCCTCTTTTTACCATTGTATATCCGGTTCTTGGCTAGATGAATAGCCGTTTGGTTATCACAAAGTAGTGATACCGATGGCGTCGGTTTTTACCACAATAGAATATCCGCCATTAAGTTCCTAAGCCATTCGACTTCCGTTCTTGCCTTTTCCAAGGCTATGAACTCAGCTTCCATGGTAGAGCCTGTTCCACAAGATTGCTTTGTGGACTTCCATGAGATTGCACCGCCTGCTAGTGTAAATACATACCCACTAGTAGCTAAGGACTCGCTTGTATCCGAGATCCAATTTGCATCACAATACCCTTCCAAAACCGTTGGTTTACAACTATAGTGTAAGCTATAGTTTATAGTGCTTTTTAGGTACTTTAGTAACCTATCAACCGCGCTCCAATGTTCTTTACTTGGATTGTGAGTATGTTGACTCAACTTTTCTACCGCAATGGCAATATCTGGACGTGTACAATTCATTAGATATGTGACCGAACCAATAATTTGAGCATATCTTTTTTGATTCACTGGTTCACCTAGGTTTCTTTTCAAATGACACCCCATATTAAAAGGTGTTTTAACCGCTGAAAGTTCATGGTAGCCATACTTTTTAAGTATGTTTTCTATATAACGGGCTTGGGATAATGAAATATGATTTCCTTGCTTGATGATCTTGATCCCAAGGATCATATCAACCTCTCTTAGGTCTTTTGTGTCAAAACTAGACATCAAAAGTTTCTTAGCTTGATTAACCATTTCCAAGTTTGTTCCCATTATAAGCATATCATCTACATATAGTAGTATGAATACGCCCCTACCACCATAGAACCTGCTATAGAAGCATCTTTCAGCGTCGTTTACAACGAAACCATTTGAAATTAGAACCTTATCCAATTTTTCATGCCATTGCTTTGATGCCTGCTTCAATTCATATAAGGATTTTTGAAGTTTGTAAACCTTTCGCTCTTGGCCAATTACAACACAACCTTCTGGTTGCTTTATGTAAACTTCCTCCTTTAAGTCCCCATTAAAAAATGCCATTTTCACATCCATTTGATGGATGACCAGGTTATGTATTGACGCCATTGCCAACATAACCCTTATCGTGGCAATTCTAGACACTGGGACAAATGTGTCAAAGTAATCAATATTAGGCTTTTGCCTAAAACCCTTGATAATAAGTCTGGCCTTGAAACGATCAAGTGACCAATCACCTTTTAATTTATTTCGAAATATCCACTTGGTTTCCAAAATTTTGGACCCGAATGGTAAATCCACAAATTCCCAAGTATTATTCGCCAAGATTGAATCTAGTTCACTCTTGATTGCCTAGTTCCAAAAGACGACATCCAATGATATAATAGTCTCTTTGTATGTAAGAGAGTCCTTGTCTACTAAATATACAAGCCACTCATCATCTGTATATTTGGGCCTTTTGAGTCGCTTGCTCATCCTAGGCCGACTTTCACCATCATTACTCAATTCTTGATTGGTAACCCTTTCATTTGACTCAATTTCCCCATTAGTCAATTGACTATCCTTCCCATTAGTCAATTGACTATCCTTACTTATAGGTAAGATGGACTTAAAGAGAAATAAATTTTCAAAAAACTCAACGTCTCTTGATTCTATGATACTATTTGGTTCAATAACATCATCCATGGCTTTAATCACTATGAACCGGTATGCTGTACTATTTGTAGCATATCCCAAAAACACACAATCACATATTTTTTGTCCCAATTTTTTTTTCTTGGAATCCGGTAACAACACCTTAGCCAAACAACCCCAAACCCGTAGATGTTTTAGACTTAGACTTGGTTTCTTACCAAACCATTTGTCAAATGGAACCATACCAGTCTTGTTATGTGGAATTCTATTTGATAGATAACATGCCGATAGCATGGCTTTCCCCCACATATCAAGTGGTACACCTGAACTCAATAACATAGAGTTCATCATCTCTTTAAGAGACCTATTTTTTCTTTCGACAACCCCATTTGATTCTGGTTGATATGGAGCAGTTGTTTCATGGATAATTCCATTTTCCTCATAAATTTATCAAGGTTAAAATACTCAGTCCCTCTATCAGTTCTAAGTCTTTTAACCTTCTTGTCAAGTTGATTTTCAACTTTCATTTTGTAAGATATGAACGCCTTTTCGACCTCATCCTTTGATTTGAGTAAATACACCATGGTATATCTAGAGTGGTCATCTATGAAAGTTATGACATAGTTGTTTCCTCCCCTAAACTCATATGACTTGTAGTCACTTAAGTCACTATAGATTAATTCCAAGAAATCACTCTTCTTATCCACAGTCTTATGAGGCTTTTTGGTTAACTTTGCCTCTACACAAGTTATACACTTGTTCACGGGGGGTTCCACCTTATCGGTGATCATGCCTAACTTACATTGTTTGGTGATATATTTCACACTACTGTGACCCAACCTACCATGCCACACATCAAAAAAGTTAGAAGAGACAACCATGTAATCGGAAAAAATACTAGTTTTCTCAATTACAATATTTTCAACACTTAGTACAAACAACCCCTCACTAAGGTATCCTTTCCCCAAAAAAACATTGTTTCTAGTGACAACCGTCATTCCTACTTTATTAAGCAAAGGAACTGAAATTAAATTGTGCCTAATGTCCGGCACATGGAGAACATTGGTGAGAACCATAGTCTTCCTCTAAGTGAGCTTCAAAGTCACTTTTTCTTTTCCCATAACAGGGGCACTTTGGAAATTTCTCATAAATACTTTTTCATCCTCTATACGCATGGAATAGGAGGAAAACATCTTCAAATCACTACAAATATGTCTTGTAGCACCGGTATCCAATACCCAATCCTTTGATTTTTCAACCAAATTTGCTTCCGTGACCATAGCTATAAAGACGTTGTCTTCAACTAGGTTCACCTTTTCAGAATTTTTCTTCCTAAATTGACAATCTTTCTTGAAGTTCCCTAGCTTACCACACACAAAACAAGTAAGTTTCTTCTTCCTGAAAGAAGGCTCATCATTGTCTTGCCGATTCTTTCTTTTCTTGTTTTGTTTGTTGATTTCTACCAAGTTTGCTTTTAGGCGTCTTTCCCCAAGGACTTTTTCACCCTTGTCCTTGTGTCGATTCTTCTCCTCAATTTTGATCCTTACAATCAATTGGTCTAGAGTCAACTCCGTCTTTTTGTGTTTCATAGACGCCTTAAAGGCATCCCAAAAAGATGGAAGCTTTTCAATCAAGGCACCGATCACAAATTCTTCTGGTAGAACCATATTTTCCTTTGCTAGCTTTCCAACTAAAATTTGAAATTGATCAATTTAGTTTGAGACGGTGTCACTATCTTTTATAGCAAAGTTTAGAAAGTTAGCCACCAAGTACTTCCTTGAACCAGCATCCTCAAAAGAGTTTTTTTTTGCCAAAGCATTCTAAATCGAACACGCATATTCCAAAGAACTATACACATGGTATAGATAATTTGATAATGCGTTCAAGAATCGATTCTTGCACTGGTAATCCGCTTGAATCCAAGCCACCCTTTTGTCCTCCTTTTTGGGATCATTATTTTTTTTCGGCATGGGTTCAGTCAAGGCAAACACCACCCCAATTTGGGCTAAAGCAAACAACATCATTTGCCTCCATCGTTGGAAGTTTTAACCTCCAAACTATTCGATCTTGTCAAATTCAGAGACAATCCTCATCTTACCCAAATCTGGGATAAGCTCCGTCATCGACGGGATAACATTGGTGGGAATAGAGTCAATGGTAGGAAAAAGAAGAATCTCCTTACCATTGCGGTTAATAGAAACTCCGCCTTCTTGGTTGTTGATTGCTCCTTCAATACTGTTGTTTGAAGGATTTTTTTCGTTGACAGCTCCATCAACGGTGTTGTTGTTCGAAGCATCACCCTTATTGCTTACAACTTCAAGATCAATCATGAAATCTTATAACAATTAATTACCTTAAACTTGTTAGATAATTGTATTACAATTCCTTACAAATAATTTGAAACAACACAAATTGTAATACAATAGAAATAGTAGAAACTAGGTTTGACCTTTGGCTGAAATGAAAAGAACAAAACTTGAGTTTGATGTAGAGTCACACCCGCAACAACTTAAACAAGCTTGAGGTTAAGTCACACTTGTGGTGCTGCCTTTAAGATAATTGATGCCTCCTACTGCCAAGGATTATTCTGCACCACTACCCCAAGATAAAACAACCTCCAACTAGAAGATGAAGCAGTTCTTCTAGTCCCTTGAAGGAGCCAAAAGCTTTAGCACAACAAACCTCTAACACACTTAGAAGAAAAGAGGAAAAGAGAAACAAGACTTTTTTGTGACTGCAAAGAATGGGCATGAATATGTATCAAGATATATATTTTGCAATGCATTTGGTTGGGTTTATATAGGCCCAAAACCAATCCTTGCACACCCTTGGAATTCTCAAGAATAACCATCCACTTATGACCAATTTAATTGGAGAATGAAGTTTATGGACATGAATTAAAAATCAATTCCTAATTCATGGCCATTCTCCCACTATGGATCATGAAAGGCCTTAAAACCCATTCATTCCTCACTAAAGACCATAAAAGGTCTTAAAACCCCATAAAAGGCCATTCTTCACTAAAGACCATAAAAGGCCTTAAAACCCCATAAAGGGAAAGACATGCCTATGGCCATGAATTGAAAAATTAATCCAATTCAATATCCTTGACCCACCTTCCCACTCATGATAGTGACCATGAATAGACTTTAGGGTACCCATAGTATGTTACAACCTTTGGAATTCAACCATTATTTCTTGATTACATGGGTCCTACACCATAACAAAGGAATCAAAACCTTTTGAAACTTAAAATATAAAATAAAACATATATTAAATATATTTTAAATCTCACAGGAAAGCTTCTCCTTTTAGGAGTGATTCTCAAGCCCTTTCAGGATCTTCCATGGCTGATATATTACACCAATTCCTTAACGTATCTTCTATGTTCCCTGATCCAGGTGATGCTGTTCTTCAATGGGTATCGCTGATATGGAGTATTTGGAAATTCCGCAATGATTATATCTTTAATCATTCTAATTTAACATTAACATCTTTCTTTCAGGTTTTTTACCGTATTGTTGAAGAAGCTAGGATTGGCCTTACTAGCAATAAGGTCTCAATTAAAATTCCTGCTACTGTCTCTTCAATCTCCCCTCCGATTCTAGCTGAGCATTTGTTATCCATGTTGATGGTGCGTGGTGTTGGACAAGTGTGTGTCCATCAAACCTGGTTTGGTCCGGTTCAACCCGGTTCACCTTTGTATTGGGCATTTATACATTTTAGTTTGATATTATCACATGTGATATAAACTTTTTGAGCATTATGTGTCCCTAAGTTTTACTTAAAATGGTAGTCACGACTAGGGTTTGGGCTGGGCACCCTTATCATATGGTCGTCGCATTGGGTATGCCTAGACATGTGATGTTAGGGTACGAATGCGAGTGCTCACATGTTTGATGTGTGCATTGGCGAAGAATCTACTTTGTCGATTCTCTCATGTATTACTGCCAGATGTAGGAAGGGATAGACATGTGTCACCGACACCCTGTATCAGAGGGAACCCTGTCACTGCAAAGTGTGATCACATTCTTTGGTTCGTCAATGACTGAGATTCAAGCGAGTCAAAGCCGGTGTTCTGGGAATACGTGAACACTTTGTGAGTGAAGGAGTTATCCAACACGATCGTCACTGCTCGATTGGGGAACACCAAGATAGAGACTGTCTGTGCATGGTCGGTTTAGAATCTGGATCCAGAACCATTTTTTGAAATGGTTTTGCAAAATTTATTTTACATAAAATGATACATTATTTATAGTTATTTTAAATAAAGTGTTTAATCGAGTTTTGCCGGACCCGATCAAATGCACAGACACTCGTATATGGACACGTACTATGGATTGGGGTTTGGCAGTACATGTGTACATGCCCTAGATTCCATAATGATGGTGTTGATTAGTGGGGGGGTTATATATGATAATTATTTTTCTATAGGGAGTTATTTGGAATTTGCTAATTTAATTGGCTCTTTGTTTAATTAATGGATATGATGCTAATTGTAATTATCCATTAATAATTAAATAAAGAATCTAATTAGAACTTTTTCTATTAGATTCTGCTTCTTCACCTGTGTAGCACTTTGAGTTTAAACAAAACTGCCAAAAAGAGAGAGAGAGAGAGAGAGAGAGAGAGAGTCAGACTCTCACTAGGGATTTATTAAATCCTACTGGGATTTTATTAATTCAAAATATTATAAATAGAGGACCAAAAAAAGTAGAAGGATGAAGCTCTCCACGTTTTTGGAGCAGACACTCTCTCTCCTACATTTTTGGTTTCTCTCTCTCCCTCTTATGATCTCTCTTCTTCTTTTTGCTTCTCTCATCTGTGTTTGAGAGTTAGGGTTTGAGAAACCCTAGATCTGTGCTGAAGAGTTCGAGAGCATCTGGGATTGGCTTGAAGAACCTTGTAGCACCATTGGAGGTTCAAATCTGTTTGCTTTAAGCGCTCACTGGAGGAAGAACCACTGTCTATTGAAGGAGCAACACTTGAGGCTCATCAGGTTAGCAGTTCTTTATTAATTCCTTCAGTTCATTGATTATTAATATTTATAGGATGTGAAAGAAACTCGAATCAATTAATTTCCGCTGCGCATTTGAGTATGGGATGGATCCCTCTTGCCATGTGATGGACTAGGGATGAATTTCTCCGTCCCTATTGTGATAATTAATTTTATGGGACGTAATAGGGAAGGAGAAACCCTAATAGAGATGCACCAGGGTTCCCATGGGCGACCATGAGAAATCCTAAAATTTAATGGGGCACCCATGGGACACCATGGGATAACCCAGGGCGTGCAAAACCCTAATTTTTTTGTATATTGGTTTCCTTAGGGAACCATGGTTTGATCCCTAGACCGTTGTTTGACCAACAATGTGGTATCAGAGCCATATTTCACACCCATGAATATTGAATAATTAATAATTTAATATGATTTTCATGAGTGGGATGGAAGTTGTACATGGGAGGTTAAAATTATGGTTATTGTAACAACCTTCTCATGTGCACATGGGTAGTTACAAGGTTGTTAGTGTAACAACCTACCCATATGATGATGAATTTGGTTTGTTTTATTTATTTCAATTATTGAAGCATGTATCCAATTAAGGAGTGATTATTAATTTTATTAATTTAATTTTTTTAATCATGTTTTATATGTGAGGGGGGGGGGGGGTGGGAGCGCACACTGCCAAGCCACTGCGCACGCCCTCCCCTTGTTCCTTGCCCTTGTGCGTATGCCTTAATGGGCTGCTGCCTGCGGGCAGCAAGCTTGCGGGCTGCGGGCTTGCAGGCTGCTGTCCGTGGGCTTTAGCCTGCAGCCATGGGCCAAAAGGCTACGTAGGGAGTGCCTGCAGCCTGTGCATGTGGGCTGCATGCACCCCCCTTGTTTTCCCTCCAGTTTAACATTAAAAAAAAGAAAAAAAAAAGAAGAAGATTTTTCAAAACAGTATTTTTATTAATAGGTTTTGTGGAAGAAGATAGGTGAAGGGAGTCTTCCCTCCACCCACTTGTAATTAAAATTGTGATTTTAATTTTATGGGTTTGGATACATGTTATCACATGAGATGTGATGGTTCGATAATTGATGGAATCCATGTTATATTTTTGGTTTACTTGCTTTAATGCCCATGTATGAAATTATATTATGATGTGATTATGAGAATGGCATTCTAATAAATGGATGGATTGTTTATGTATGTGATACATGGGATTATGGGTGGATGTGATGCTTCTCTCTCTTTCTCTCTCTCCCCCTATCTTTTTTATAAACAAATGTACTCCACCCCATGGGCAGCCCAAATGGTGGGTTGGTTTCTCCATGCGGGGTTTCTTTATTATTATAGAAAGGAAAGTGTATAAAATTTTTTCTAGGTTTCCATTGTAATTTTAGAGGAGTTAGAACTTCCAGAGCATGTAGATGGTGATCCACATGTGGCGCTCAAAGCTTATGAAAATACAAGTCACCTACTTTGCAGACGTGATCGGGCGGAGGAGATGATCGAGGCGTGGCATCCATAGCATAATAAATACACCCAAAGTTATTAGTTTTATTTTCATTGGGAGGGTTCTTTAATTGTTTCTGATAAAAATGCCGCCATCCCATAATCACTTTTAATTAATGTTGATTAATTATGTTATTTTATTCCATCCATTATATGTATGTGAGAGTTGCTTAATCCCTCTTTAATCATAATACATGTATGATATGGACTAGTCTTAATCGGTAGACATGTCTATGGCCTCCTATTGAAGATAAATGTAGAGATTGTGTGATATGCCCTGTATACGTCGACAGGACATTGCCAGGACCACTGTCACATTTATCTATATTTACCTCCATCGAGATACGTTAGGGTATGGATAGTGAGAGGGCATTGCGACAGTGGGCCATCTTTCATGATTCCATGATTCTAAGTAATGTGATAGGTAAGTACATGACTTGGGTGTGTGTCAACTGACAGGATCTAGACATGGCACCCAGGTGATCGAAAATATTGGACGCCCATGAGGCGGACAGCTTAGTCCACACTACCACGGTGTGTATAATGACTCCTGACAGGGTAAGTTATGCATGCAAGGGTTGTAGGTATCCAATTCATCTTTTGGGTTATGAGGGAAACCCAAATCATGAAAGACCATTGATGTGTGTGCTCAATTTATTATTTTCAATGGTCATAAATTGGCATGTGGTTATTTACTTGTGCATGTGTAGATTAATATACGATGGCTGTCGTTAATTCCAACCTGTTAATACTCATTAGCGAATACAAACTTAATGGTACAAACTATGTCGATTGGTACCAGAGCATTAAGTTGCTCCTAACTGCTGAAGGACTGTACACAGTTCTAGATAAACAAGTTCCTTCTCAACCCGACCCAACAATTTTGAGGCAAATGAAGAGATGCAGGAGTTCCTCATGAGGGATTCCAAGGCATCACTCTATATCCTAAGATCATTGGAAAAGTCAGTTGTAGACTCAGTTAAGGATATATGCACTACTAGGGGAAAATGGATAAGCTTGCTGAATTGTTCAACAGGCAATTGACACACGCACATTCTAATGCGGTGAGTTAAATCCATAATTCCAAGATGTCCGAGGGGATTCCAGTGATGGATCATGTAATAAAAATGATCAATCTATTTGAAAAACTGGAATCCATGGGGATTGATTTCAGTCTGCGATACAAGACTGGTGTGATCTTAGCGTCACTCATTTCTGCCTACGCACCTTTTAGGATGTTCTACAAGATGTCCGAGAAGGAGATGGAGCTCACTGAGCTTGTTAATGCACTGGTAAAGGCTAAAGCGTCCTTGAAAAAGGACAAGGCTGAGGTCAATGCAACTGAGGCAAAGCCTTCTTCAAATGGGAAGAAGAAGAAAAAGGGAAGTAAGGGTAAGACCCTGAAAGCCAAGGGTGGGAAGTCTGGCAATAAAGGCAAAGGCAAGTGCTTCTATTGCAAGAAGGAGGGTCACTGGAAAAGAAACTGTCGTGCTTACCTGGCAACTTTGAAAGATAAGAAGCCGGATGAAACAGAGGCTGCTAAAGAAGGTACATGTGATATTCACGTTCTTTATGAGTCTAATTTATCTTTTGAACCGACCAATTCTTGGTTGGTGGATAGTGGATCCACTGTTCACTTTGCAATGATTTGCAGGGGTTCAAGGAGACAAGGAACCTGAAAGAAATGAGGTGCGTCTTCGGATGGGCACTAGAGCTGAGACCATGGCGATGGCTGTGGGAACTTTTATTTTGAAATTTAGTTCTGCTAGTTTAGTTTTAAAAGATTGCTATTATGTACCCTCTTTCAAGAGGAAGATAATTTCAGTTTCAAAACTTATTTTCGACGGATATAGTTTTTCCTTTAATTCTAAGTTAATTATTCGTTTTAATAATTCCTTTATGGCATTCGGATATATGCAAAGTGGTTTGTATTTCCTAGATTGCCTTGTTAGAACGAATGTAGTTTCAAATGTTGATTTGAAACGGAAAGCAGCTCTAGTGAACTCAACATACCTGTGGCATCTAAGATTAGGTCACATTAATTTGGACTGAATCAGTAGATTGGTGAGGGATGGGTCCTTAGAGAGTCTAGGGTGGAACCATTCCCCACCTGTGAGTCATGCCTTCAGGGCAAAATGACCAAGAAACCCTTTAGCAATAAAGGTGCTAGAGCCATCGATCTGTTGGAGTTGATACATACTGACGTGTATGGACCCATGAACATACAAGCAAGATATGGGTATGAGTACTTTATCACATTCACCGATGATTACTCTAGATATGGTTACATATACTTGATGCGTAGGAAATCGAAAACCTTTGATAAATTCAAAGAATTCCAAGCCGAGGTCGAAAGACAGCTCGACAAACACGTCAAGTCCTTACGGTCAGATCGTGGAGGGGAGTATCTATCGGATCAATTTAAAGATCATCTTATATAACAAGGGATAGTTAATCAACTAACTAATCCAGGTACACAACAACAAAATGGTGTATCCGAACGACGCAATCGGACCCTATTGGATATGGTCCAGACGATGCTCACTTATAGTGAGCTGCCTCTTTCTTTCTGGGGGTACGCTTTAGAGACGGCGATATATATCTTGAATAAGGTTCCATCTAAGTCTGTAGCCAAGACACCCTTTGAGTTGTGGAAAGGGCGAAAGCCCAGTATTCAACACCTTAGGGTATGGGGTTGCATAGCATATGTGCGAAAGCAACAGATAGACAAGTTGGAATCCAGGACTTCGAGATGCTAATTCTTAGGCTACCTCAAAGGCACGATAGGCTATTATTTCTATGACCTGGTTGACCAAAAGGTCATTGTAAGCAACACGTCACATTTTTAGAGGAAGAATGATGACCCAGAGGTCCGAACCAGTAGTCATTAAGGAGCTATTAGATGGCTCAGAAACGTCACTTCCTGAAGTGAGACCAATTGACATACCCACTGAAATACCAACACCTGAAGAACCTCAATGCAGTGGGAGGACTATTAGACCACCCACCAGGCTTACTCTTCTAACCGAAGAGGAAACTGTGGAAGAGTTTCACATGGTATCGGTTGAATCGGATGATGATCCGATGACATACTCTGAGGCTCTTAAGGATGTTGATGCCACTAGGTGGTTGGAGGCAATGCACTCTGAGATCAATTCGATGCATTCCAACAAGGTTTGGACTCTAGTCGATCCACCAACTAGCGTCAAGCTAATTGGATGTAAATGGATCTTCAAGAGGAAGAAGGGCATCGATGGAAAAGTCGAAAGGCTCAAAGTGAGACTGGTGGCAAAGGGCTATACCCAGAAAGAGGGTATAGACTATAAGGAAACCTTTTCATCGATGGCGATGATGAAATCCATTAGGATTTTATTGGCAATCGCCGTACACTTTGATTTTGAGATCTGGCAGATGGATGTGCAGACTGCATTTCTAAATGGATTTCTCCAAGAGAAAATCTACATGTAACAGCCAGAGGGGTTCTCTTCCTTAGAGGAAGAAAGAAAGGTGTGCAAATTGCAGAGGTTCATTTATGGACTGAAGTAGGCTTCCAAAAGCTGGAACATCAGGTTTGATCAATCAATCAAATCATTTGATTTTGATCAAAACATGGATGAACCATGCGTTTACAAGAAGATCAGTGGGAGGGCAGTATGTTTTCTTGTTTTATACGTAGATGACATATTGCTTATGGGTAATGATGTAGGATTCCTTTCATTAGTAAAACAATGGTTATCCACAACGTTTTCGATGAAAGTCCCTGGTGAAGCTAGTTATATCCTTGGGAATAAACTCGTAAGAGATCTCCAGAAAAGGATGCTAGGCTTGCGACAGGCTACCTATATAGACAAAGTCCTGGCCAGATTTAGCATGGAGAACTCCAAACGGGGAAGTGTCCCTTTCCGACTGGGAGTCTTATGTACGTCATGTTATGTACGAGGTCAGACATTTGCTATGCAATAGGTATTGTGAGTCGTTACGAGTCTAATGAGTGGATGTGCCATTGTGTGGAGGAGTACAAAATAGAAATCTACAGCCGATCCCAATTTTTATGAACACCTTACATCATATGATGCGGCTAATAAGGTGTTTGGGTTAGGAAATTCCTAACATTTCTGGAGTAGTCCCTGATCTTGTCAAAAGTCTTATTCCCCTGTTATGTGACAACAGAGGGGCCATTGCACAAGCTAAGGAGCCTAGGGCTCATCAGAGGAACAAGCACGTGCAGCGGAAGTATCATCTCATCAGAGAGATTATCCAGCAGAGCGACGTGAGTATCTCCAAAGTAAACACAACTGAAAATGTATCAGATGCTATAACAAAGGGTTTGTCTCCTGGAGTGTTTGTCTTTGATGTACAAGTGGGAGATTGTTGGACAAGTGTGTGTCCATCAAACCTGGTTCGGTCCGGTTCAACCCGGTTCACCTTTGTATTGAACATTTATACATTTTAGTTTGATATTGTCACATGCGATATAAACTTTTTGAGCATTATGTGTCCCTAAGTTTTACTTAAAATGGTAGTCACGATTAGGGTTTGGGCTGGGCACCCTTATCATATGGTCGTCGCATTGGGTATGCCTAGACATGTGATGTCAGGGTACGAATGCGAGTGCTCACATGTTTGATGTGTGCATTGGCGAAGAATCTACTTTGTCGATTCCCTCATGTATTACTACCAGATGTAGGAAGGGATAGACATGTGTCACCGACACCCTGTACCTGAGGGAACCCTGTCACTGCAAAGTGTGATCGTATTCTTTGGTTCCTCAATGACTGAGACTCAAGCGAGTCAAAGCCGGTGTTCTGGGAATGCGTGAACACTTTGTGAGTGAAGGAGTTATCGAACATGGTCGCCACTGCCCGATTGGGAAACACCAAGATAGAGACTGTCTGTGCATGGTCGGTTTAGAATCTGGATCCAGTACCGTTTTTGGAAATGGTTTTGCAAAATTTATTTTACATAAAATGATACATTATTTATAGTTATTTTAAATAAAGTGTTTAATCTAGTTTTGCGGGACCCGATCAGATGCACAGACGCTCGTATATGGACACGTACTATGGATTGGGGTTTGGCAGTACATGTGTACATGCCCTAGATTCCATAATGATGGTGTTGATTAGTGGGGGGGTTGTATATGATAATTGTTATCATATAGGGAGTTATTTGGAATTTGCTAATTTAATTGGCTCTTTGTTTAATTAATAGATATGGTGCTAATTGTAATTATCCATTAATAATTAAATAAAGAATCTAATTAAAACTTTCCCTTTTAGATTCTGCTTCTTCTCCTGTGTAGCACTTTGAGTTTAAACAGAACTGCCAAAAAGAGAGAGAGAGAGAGAGAGAGAGAGAGAGAGAGAGAGAGAGAGAGAGAGTCAGACTCTCACTGGGGATTTATTAAATCCTGCTGGGATTTAATTAATTCAAAATATTATAAATAGAGGACCAAAAAATGAAGAAGGATGAAGCTCTCCACGTTTTTAGAGGAGACACTCTCTCTCTTACATTTTTGGTTTCTCTCTCTCCTTCTTGTGATCTCTCTTCTTCTTCTTGCTTCTCTCATCTGTGTTTGAGAGTTAGGGTTTGAGAAACCCTAGATCTGTGCTGAAGAGTTCGAGAGCATCTGAGATTGGCTTAAAGAACCTTGGTAGCACCATTGGAGGTTCAGATCTGTTTGCTTGGAGCGCTCACTGGAGGAAGAACCACTGTCTATTGGAGGAGCAACACTTGAGGCTCACTAGGTTAGCAATTCTTTATTAATTCCTTCAGTTCGTTGATTATTAATATTTATGAGATGCGAAAGAAACTCGAATCGATTAATTTCCGCTGCGCATTCGAGTATGGGATGGATCCCTCTTGCCATGGGATGGACCAGAGATGAATTGCTCCTTCCCTATTGTGATAATTAATTTTATGGGATGCAATAGGGAAGGAGAAACCCTAATAGGGATGCACCAGGGTTCCCATGGGTGACCATGAGAAATCCTAAAATTTAATGGGGCACCCATGGGACACCATGGGATAACCCAGGGCGTGCAAAACCCTAATTTTTCTATATATTGGTTTCCCTAGGGAACCATGGTTTGATCCCTAGACCGTTGTTTGACCAACACGTGGAAGGAAAACTGCTTGAATGGACGGCGTGGAGTTGTGATCCAAGATCATAAAAAAGCATTTTTTGCAACAAAGTGCAAGTTTGGTTGCAGTTTTTCTCCAGCAGCTATGGAGGCGGAAGCAATAAGAGATGGCTTACTTTTGGCTAGAAGCTTAAATCTGCATCATATCCTCATTCTCTCTAACTATATGAGTGTTATTGCTTGTGTAAATAGATCTGCAGCAGGGTCGGACTGGGCTCTCCACCCAAAATTCCTTGGGAAATGTGGGAGAGGACCCTCCTATTTATAGGGAGGGACCCCCTCTCTCTCTTGGCCAGATAAGTCCTCCACGGCGCCGTGGAGATGTCCACGGCGTCGTGGGTGACGTCAGCAGGCTGATGTCACACCCCCTTATGGTGCCGTGGAAATCCGGTACACATCCCCACGGTACCGTGGGAAGGCACCCATGGCGCCGTGGGGGCGCAGTGCCATTTTTCCTTATTTTTGGACCTAAAATGGGCCATTTTGTGATCAGCATGGTTCTTGGTCTTATGGCTCAAGTATCTTGGGTCTAAAAGGAGGGAGTGTGCGTCGTCCATCGTCCATGTCCTGTTGTCATCATCGCCAATTAGGGGGGTGACAAAAATCAGTGTCTACACATTGTGATTGATTTTATTTTTTTTTTTTGTAGAAATTGTAATTGATAATTGGTAGTAATTTTGAAACTTCTTCCTTCTTTCTCTATACTTCTAATCAACCATCTCCCTTATCCCTCCAACCTTACTTGTATCCGTTACCTCTAGAAGATGTTAATTTTGAAAATGATTGAAAAATATCAAATTGAGACAACCAAACTCTTAACGATTCGGCTTCCGTTTGGATTCTTTTGAAACTGGCAGAAATGAAACGGTCAAACTGATTGAACTAAAACCAATTTGTTGCTGAAGAAAACTATCTTTTAGCTGATATGAGCTGCGGTGGTTGATGAACCTATAGATCACAAAAAATTGGACATCATGAGAGGGCTAGAGCGGACTCTGGCGAGGACTCTCCAATGCCAAGTCAATTTTCTGGCAACTGAAAGGAACAATAGAGCAAAATCATAGGAGTCCTAGAGTAACTGATCAAGATAATTGATCATATATTGCTCCAAGGAGGAGGCTTTATTTATACTGGAGTGTTTGGTAGTCTGAGGCAGTGATGAGAGTTCCTCTTGGATATGTCATCTTTCCCAAGATAGTAGTTTCCTTTTAGAAGTAGGGATAAGCATGGAAAGTCTGTTTATGGAAAGCTTCTAATACCTGTGGCTGTGTGGGGATTCCTTCCATTAGTAGGGAGCTAGATTCTCGTTATAGTAAATCTCTTTGGCCATCGTGGCGCGAAGTTTCTAATTTCCTATACTAAGTATGATTTTCTTATCTGGTGCTTGGTTTGTAGAAGGTTTCTATATTGAGAAGGTTGAGCTAAAGATATATTGGAACAGGCTTCCAACTTCTTTACCCTTCATATATCCACATGTCGTATTGTGAGTGGTGGACATATTTTATCTGTATCAGAGGCCCCCCACTCCCTCAGCTCGTATTTATTATGAGTCGCAGGTAGTACACCCGTGCCCAAACCAGGTCTAATTTGAACTTGGTGCGCAGGTAAAGCTCTGGTGACTGTTTGCTAGTTATGTATATCCATTAAAATCGGTTCATTCTGGTTCAGTCCGATTTATTGTGTATTGAACCTTTTATACATTTGGTTTAATATTATCACATGCGATATAAAATTTTTGAGAAATGTATGCTTGTAAGTTTACACTTAAAATGGTAGTCACGACTAGAGTTTAGGTTGGACACCCTTATCATATGGTCGTCGCATTGGGTATGCCTAGACATGGTGATGTCAGGGTACGAATGCGAGCACACATATTGGTGTGTATTGGCGAAGAATCTACTTGTGTCGATTCTCTCATGTATTACTACTGGATGTAGGTCTGGGAAAGACATGTGTCACCGAGACCCAGTATCTGAGAGGGCCTTGTCACTACAAAATGTGAACGCATTCTTTAGTTCATCAATGACTAAAGTTCAAGAGAACCGAAGCCGGTATTCTGGGAATGCGCAAATATTTTGTGTGTGAAAGAATCACTCAACATGATCTCCACTACCCGATTGGGAAACAACAAGGATAGATTGTTTGTGGATGGTCAAATGAGAATCAAGATCTTGTATAATTTTAGAAATGGTTTGCAAAACTTATTTTCACATAAATTGATAAATAATATCTATGGTTTTGATTAAAGTATTTAATCGTGTTTTGTGGATTCCGATCACGTTCATAGACATACTAATATGGACATGTACTATGGAATGGGGTTTGAGAGTATTGAAATAATACCCTAAATTCTTTAATGATGATGTTGATTAGTGGAGGGTTGGAGCATAATAAGTTGTTATTATGTGAGGGTATTTCTACGATTTACTGATTAATAATTATTTTATTTAATTTTAAATGGATGTGATGCAATTATTTAATTGTTCATTAAAGATAAAATTTATTAATTATTTAAATTCCCCTTTAGATTCTACTTCTTCACCAATTAGAAACCCATCAAGAAAGCCCCACTGAATTTTAATTCAAACTTGAGGAGAGAGAGTGTCGACTCTCACAAGGACTGATCAAGGGGGCTCTTTAGTGCCCCACTTATATAAACAAGGGAGAGAGCCAAGTATGCTTGGCCAATTCTCTTGCTCTCTCCCCATGTACCCGATTTCTCTTTCTCTCTCTTGTCTCTCTTGCTCTTGTGCTCTTTTGAGTGGTGAGTTGTTTTAGGGTTTTGGAAAACCCTAGTTCTTGAAAGATTGGATCTTTTTTATTTTTGGAGAAGCTTGTTGTTTGGCTTGGGAATCTTTGGCTGTGTCAAGAAGGTTCAAGAAGAGTTTTCTTGAAGTGCTCATTCGGGTGTAAGTTGGTTGGGCCAGGTTATTTTTCCAATCATTGATGATATGGAGAAGGGTAAAGAGATTGGATATCGGAATGGTGGAAGCTTTCCTCAACCATGGACGAGGTTTGAAGTCTTCTGCAATGGTTCACAAGCTTGATCGGGTTGGTGCTAGGGTTATTAGTAGAGAATGAATGAATTCTGCCTGGGATTTGTCACTTCGAAGAACAGGTTTGAAGAGACGAGGAGGATGCCGCAAAGTATGGTAAAAACCTGGTCAACTATCATACACCCTGACTGTCTGTTCGCCGTGTCTGAGCTTGGCCGTCGGCCTCTGGTTCGGTCGTTGCAAGAGACCATAGTGGTAGTTGTTAAAACCCTAAATGGGTTTTCTCCATTATCGGCTCAGCGATTTGGGGAAGAAGGAGAGGGAAGAGGGAAACCCATTCAGCACAACCTTCGATTGTCGAAACCCTTTTTGACATAAGAAACCCTAACCCTAAATACCATATGTGCAGGGACTAAAGCCTAAGAAGCCATTGAACAAGCCATCGAACTGGCCGAGCTTCTGGTTCAAAGACAAAGCTTGAGATTGAGTTGCAGGTGTGAGGAAGGAAGACAATGAATTTGGGGTTTTTAGTTGCAAGGGTAAAATCATAAATCGACACAGCTAAAGGGTAGTTTAGGGATTTAAATTTATTTAACTGGGTGTCATCACTTAACAGCATTAAACTAACGTTAGGAACTAATTTTTCATATTGGGGTCCAAACTAAGGGATGATTTAAGTTTTTTCAAAAATCAGGGGATAATCTGAATTTCATTTGAAAATCAGGGGGTGATCTGTAATTTACCCTATATAATTTGGTTCATTCAGGGTTTGCCCGTATTCTATACAGCACAGCTGCACCAAAAGATTTTTGACGTAAGGATGTTTGGGAGATTAGAATTGTCGCGAGCAACCCAGTCAGGGTCCCCTCGACTCAATAGTCTATACAACTTGCGATTGAAACAGCTCAATTATAAACTGGCATGGCAGCCCACAGAAAAGTAGAAAGGGACACAGGACATGCTAAGTTGATTTTCTATAACCAAGGTTTTTTTTTTTTTAATTTCTTTAACTTTATACATCATTCAGTTCTTAAAATGTGCAGATTCAGGAACCACGGGAGATGATCACGATGTGAGCCTTGAATTTGTCAAATCAAAACATATTATAAATTTTTTCTGGCCTTTGGACCTTCAACTTTCATATACCCAAAACAAAGACCTTCAGTCAACTTCTGGTATGGAAATCCCATGGGCTGACTGATTGATGTCAGGAAATATACGTTAGTCAGTTGACTCGTTCTGTCCGTCCCAAGCATGTATCCTTTCTTGAAATAGAAGGAGGACTTACAAGCGCACATGCATTGGCATCTCCCATGTCTAACAACGGGAAAAATTTTCGAATTTCCCTCAATCCCACGGTCAGTGGGTATCCAGTCACTTCTTTTAGAAAATAAAAGCTACTAGTAAGTAGTAAGTTAGGTTACACAAGTGCTGATAATTTCACACGTTATATTTATCATTCCAAAATATGGTGGGACCCATATAGTTTGTTTTTGAGTAAAACTTCTTATTAATAGAAAATCCTCGTGACAAACAAGATCCCGCAAAAGTGAAATAAAAACAATAGGAAATTAACAAGAGCAGGGGCGAGGGTGTAATCCAAGATGTATTTTAATCTCCATGAAACCCCTGATTTTTGTTCATTCAATGAATTAATTACAATCAAGTGCTCGCTTTCTATTTTGGAGTTGTGTGTGTCCGTCAAACCTGGTTCGATCTGATTCAATCCGATTCTTCTTTATATTGAATTTTTATATATTTTAGTTTAATATTATCACATGTAATATAAATTTTTTGAGCATTATGTGTTCGTAAGTTTTACTTAAAATGGTAGTCATGACTAGGGTTTGGCCTGGACACCCTTATCATATGGTCGTCGCATTGGATATACCTAGATATGTGATATCAGGGTACGAATACGAGTACTCACATGTTTGATGTGTGTATTGATGAAGAATCTACTTTGTTGATTCCCTCATGTATTACTGCAAGATATAGGAAGGGATGGACATATGTCACCGACACCCTTTACTTGAGGGAACCCTGTCGCTGCAAAGTGTGATCGTATTCTTTGGTTCATCAATGACTGAGACTCAAGCGAGTCAAAGCCGATGTTCTGGGAATGCGTGAACACTTTGTGAGTGAAGGAGTTACTCAATATGGTAACCACTACCCGATTGGGAGACACCAAGATTAAGACTGTCAATGTATGGTCGGATCGAAATCTGGATCCAGTACCGTTTTGAAAACGGTTTTGCAAAAATCTATTTTACACAAAATAATAGATTATATATGATTATTTGAACAAAGTGTTTTATCGAGTTTTGCAGGATCCGATCAGATGCACAAACGCTCTTATATAGACATGTACCCTAGATTCCATAATGATGGTGTTGCTTAGTGGGGGGTTTTATATGATAATTTATTATCATATAGGGAGTTATTTGGAATTTACTAAATTAATTGGTTTTTTATTTAATTAATGGATATGGTGTTAATTGTAATTATCTATAAATATTAAATAAAATAACTAATTAATACTTTCCCTATTAGATTCTGTTTTTTCACCTTTTTTAAGCACTTTGAGTTTAAATAGGACTGCCAAACAAAGAGAGAGAGAGTCAGACTCTCACAGGGATTAAAGTAATCCATCCAGGGTCTTAATTAAAACCTTGGTATTATAATAAGACCAAAACGCAAAGGGGGGCAGTGCTCCACATTTTCTGCCTGGCCCCCTCTCTCCTGCATTTTGGTCTCTCTCTCTCTCCCTCTTGTGATCTCTCTTCTTCTAGTTTCTCTCTACTGCAATTGAGAGCTAGGGTTTGAGGAACCGAGATCTGTGCTGAAAAATTTGAGAGCATCTGGGATTGGCTTGAAGAACCGTGGTAGCACCATTGGAGGTTCAGATCTGTTTACTTGGAACGCTCATTGGGGGAAGAACCATTGTCTATTAGAGGAGCAACACTTGAGGCTCACCAGGTTAGCAATTCTTTATTGATTCCTCTTGTTATTAATTATTAAATATACATGGGATGTGAAAGAAACCCGAATCGATTTATTTTTGCTGCGCATTCGGGTATGGGATGGATCCCTCTTTCTATGTGATAGACTAGAGATGATTGGAATGGACATTGGTTTGTCATACCAAACCCTACTAGGGTTCCTGTAGGGACACCATGGGCAACCAAGGTCGACCCAAAAATTGAAAACAGGGTGCCCATGCCATTTTTGGGTGCCCTAGGGCAACCCTAGGGACAATCTTAGAGTTTCCTAAATTAGGGTTCTCAAACTTATATTACTATTGGTTTACCAAGGTGAACCGACCTGATCCCATGGACCGCAGTTTGACCTACACTGTGGTATCAGAGCCACATTTCCTACCCATGAATATCAAATAATTTATGGATAATATAATTATCATGAGTAGGATGCAAGTTTGCACATGGATGATTATATGGTTGGTGTAATAACCTTCCCATGTGCACATAGGTAGTTACAAGGTTGTTAGTGTAACAACTTACCCATGTGAAATGTGATGATGGATTTGGTTGTTAATTTATTTTTTTCAATTGTTGAACATGGTATCCAAGTGGGATATGATAATTAATTTTTTATAAAATTTTTTAATCATAGTTATGTGGGGAGGGGGGGGAGCGCACACTACCAAGCCTCTGTGCACGCCCTCCCCCTTTCCTTGCCCTTGTGCGCAACCCAAGTACGGGCTGTTGCCTGCGGGTTGTGGCTTGCAGGCCATTGTCCGTGGGCTGTGGCCTGCGGGTAGCAGGCTTGAGAGCTGTGGCCATGGACTGCTGTCCGTAGGCTTTGAGCCCATGGGCTACGCAAGGGGTGCATGCGGGCTGCATACGTGCCCTTGATTCCCCTCCAGTTTTGTAATAAAAAAAAGGGTTATTTTTTCAAAACAGAATTTTAATTTTTGTTTTGTTTTTTGGAGGAAGTTGATGGGTGAAGGGATCCCTCCCTCCACCCACTTGCAATTAAAAATGATTTTAATTTTATGAGCTTTGATACATGTTATCACATGTGATGTGGTGGTTCAATAATTGAATAAATCCATGGTTTTTGGTTCACTTGCTTTAATGATGCCCATGCATGAGATTATGTTATAATGTGATTATAGGAATGACATTCTAATAAAATGGATGGATTGTTGATGTATGTGATACATGGGGTTCTGGGTGGATGTGATGCTTCTCTCTCTTTCTCTCTCTCCCCCTATCTTTTTTATAAACAAATGTACTCCACCCCATAGGCAGCCCAAATAGTGGGTTGATTTCTCCATGCGAGGTTTCTTTATTATGGAAAGGGTGTATAGAATTTCTCCTAGGTTTCCATTGTAATTTTAGAGGAGCTAGGACTCCCAGGGCATATTGATGGTGATCCACATGTGGCGCTCAAAGCTTTTGGAGATGCAAGTCACCTACTTTGAAGACGTGATCGGGCCGAGGAGATGATCGATGTGTGGCATTCATGGCATGATTGATGCACCCAAGTTATTAGTTTTATTTTTATTAGGTGGGTTCTTTAATTGCTTCTGATAAAAATATCGCCATCCTGTAATCACTTTTAATTGATATTGATTAATTATGCTATTTAAATCTATCCTTGATATATGAGAGTTGATTAATCCCTCTTTGATAATAATACATGTATGATATGGATTAGTCTAAATCGGTAGGCATGTCCATGGCCTCCTATTGAAGATAAATGTAGAAATTGTGTGACATGACCCCGCATAAGCCGACAGGACATTGCCAGGATATCTGTCACACGATTATCTATATTTACCTCTATCTAGATATGTTAGGGTATGGATAGTGAGACGACACTACAACAGTTGGCCATCTTTCATGATTCCATAATTCTAACTAATGCAATAGGTAAGTACATGACTTGGGTATATGTCAGTCGATAGGATTTGCACATGACACCCAGGTGGCCAAAAATATTGGAAGCCCATGAGATGGACAGCTTAGTCCACACTACCGCGGTGTGTATAATGACTCCCGACAGGGTAAGTTATGCATGCAAGGGTTGTAGGTATCCAATTCATCTTTTGGGTCATGAGAGAGACCCAAATCATGAAAAACCATTGATGTATATGTGGTCATTTTTAATTTCAATGGTTGTTAATAAGCATGTGTTTTACTTATACATGTGTAGATTATTATACGATGACTGCCGTTAATTCCAACCTGTTAACACTCATTAGCGAATACAAACTTAATGGTACAAACTATGTCGATTGGTACCGAAGCATTAAGTTGCTCCTAACTACTGAAGGATTGTACATGGTTCTAGATGAACAAGTTCCTCCTCAACCCGACCCAAATGATTTTGAGGCAAATGAAGAGATGCAAGATTTCCTCATGAGGGATTCCAAGGCATCACTTTATATCCTAGGATCGTTGGAAAAGTCAGTTCTGGACTCGGTCAAGGATATACGCATAGCTGGGGGTAAAATGGATAAACTTGTTGAATTATTCAATAGGCAGTTGACACATGCCCATTCTGATGTGGTGAGTCAAATCCACAACTCCAAGGTGTCCCAAGGGACTCCAGTGATGGATCATGTAATGAAGATGATCAATCTATTTGAAAAACTAGAATCCATGAGGACTGATTTCAGCCTACGATACAAAATCGATGTGATCTTAGCGTCACTCACTTCTGCCTATACACCCTTTTAAATGTCATACAAGATGTCAGATAAAGAGATGGAGCTCACTGAGCTTGCTAATGCATTGGTAGAGGCGGAAGCTTCCTTGAAAAAGGACAAGGCTGAGGTCAATGCAACTGATGTGAAGCCTTCTTCAAATGGGAAGAAGAAGAAAAAGGAAGTAAGGGTAAGACCCTAAAATCCAAGGGTGGGAAGTCTGGCAATAAAGGCAAAGGCAAGTCCTTCTATTGCAAGAAGGAGGGTCACTAGAAAAGGAACTGTCGTTCTTACCTGGTAACTTTGAAAGACACAAAGCCGAATGAAACAGAGGCTGCTAAAGAAGGTACATGTGATATTCACGTTCTTTATGAGTCTAATTTGTCTTTTGAACCGATCAATCCTTGGTTGGTGGATAATGGCTCCACTGTTCACATTTGCAATGATGTGCAGGGGTTCAAAGAGACAAGGAACCTGGAAAGAAATGAGGTGCATCTTCGGATGGGCACTGGAGCTGAGACCATAGCGATGGCTGTGGGAACTTTTACTTTGAATTTTAATTATGCTTGTTTAGTTTTAAAGGATTGCTATTATGTACCTTCTTTTAAGAAGAAGATTATTTCAGTTTCAAAACTTGTTTTGGATAGATATAGTTTCCCCTTTAATACTAAATTGATTATTCGTTTTAATAATTCTTTTGTGGCATCCGGATATATGCAATGTGGTTTGTACTTCCTAGATTGCCCGATTAGAACGAATGTTGTTTCAAATGTTGATTTAAAATGGAAAGCAGCTCCAGTGAACTCAACATACCTGTGGCATCTAAGATTAGGTCACATTAATTTGGATCGAATCAGTAGATTGGTGAGGGATGAGCCCTTAGAGAGTCTGAGGGTGGAACCATTCCCCACCTGTGAGTCATGCCTTTAGGGCAAAATGACCAAGAAACCCTTTAGCAATAAAGGTGCTAGAGTCACAGATCTGTTGGAGTTGATACACACTGATGTGTGTGGACCCATAAACATACAAGCAAGGTATGGGTATGAGTACTTTATACCATTCATCGATGATTACTCTAGATATGGCTGCATATACTTGATGCGTAGGAAATCGGAAGCCTTTGATAAATTCAAAGAATTTCAAGCCGATGTCGAAAGACAACTTGATAAATGCATCAAGTCCTTACGATCAGATCATGAAGGGGAGTATTTATCGAATGAATTTAAAGAATATCTCATATCAAAAGGGATAGTTATTCAATTAACTAATCCAGGCACACCACAACAAAATGGTGTATCCGAACAACGCAATCGGATCCTATTGGATATGATTCGGATGATGCTCACTTATAGTGAGCTGCCTCTCTCTTTCTGGGGGTACGCTTTAGAAACAACGATTTATATCTTGAATAGGGTTCCATCCAAGTCTATAGCCAAGACACTCTTTGAGTTGTGAAAATGGTGCAAGCCCAGTCTTCAACATCTTAGGGTATGGGGTTGTATAGCACATGTGCGAAAGCAACAGACAGAGACAAGTTGGATCTAGGACTTCAAGATGCTATTTCTTAGGCTACTCCAAAGGCACGATAGGCTATTATTTCTATGGCCCGGTTGACCAAAATGTCATTGTAAGTAAACACATCACATTTCTGGAGGAAGAAATGTTGACCAAGAGGTCCGAACCAGTAGTCATTAAAGAACTATTGGATAGCTCAGAAACTTCACTTCCAGAAGTGAGACCAATTGACATACCCGCTGAAATACCAACACCTGAAGAACCTCAATGCAGTGGGAGGACTATTAGAGCACCCACCAGGCTTACTCTTCTAACCAAGAGGAAACAGTAGAAGAGTTCCACATGGTATCGGTTGAGTCGGATGATGATCCGATGACATACTTTGAGACTCTTAAGGATGTTGATGCCACTAGGTGGCTGGAGGCAATACGTTCTTAAATCAATTCGATGCATTCCAACAAGGTCTGGACTCTAGTCGATCCACCACTTGGCGTTAAGAAAATTAGATGCAAATGGATCTTCAAGAGGAAGAAGGGCACAGATGGAAAGGTCGAAAGATTCAAAGCGAGACTGGTGGCAAAGGGCTATACCCAGAAAGAGGTTATAGACTATGAAGAAACCTTTTCACCAATGGCGATGATGAAATCCATCAGGATTTTATTGGCTATCGCTGCACACTTTGATTATGAGATCTAGAAGATGGATGTGCATACTGCATTTCTGAATGGGTTCCTTCAAGAGGAAATCTACATGGAACAGCCAGAGGGGTTCTCTTCCTCGGAGGAAGAAAGAAAAGTGTGCAAGTTGCAAATGTCCATTTATGGACGGAAGCAGGCTTCCAGGAGCTGAAACATCAGGTTTGATCAATCAATCAAATCGTTTGATTTTGATCAAAACATGGATGAATCATGCGTTTACAAGAAGATCAGTGGGAGAGTAGTATGTTTTCTTGTTTTATACGTAGATGACATATTGCTGATTGGCAACGATGTAGGATTTCTTTCATTAGTAAAACAGTGGTTATCCACAACGTTTCGATGAAAAACCTTGGTGAAGTTAGCTATATCCTTGGGATCAAACTCGTGACAGATCGCCAGAAAAGGATGCTAGGCTTGTCACAGGCTACCTATATAGACAAAGTTTTGGCCAGATTTAGCATGGAGAACTCCAAACGGGGAAGTGTTCCCTTCCGATATGGAGTCAATCTTTCTAGATCTCAATGTCCTCAATCTCAGACAGACATTGAAGAGATGAAGAGGATTCCCTATGCTTCAGCAGTAGGGAGTCTTATATACGCTATGTTGTGTACGAGGCCAGACATTTGCTATGCAGTAGGTATGGTAAGTCATTACCAATCTAACCCTAGACGGGAGCATTGAAATACTGTCAAGAATATCCTTAAGTACCTGAGAAGGACTAAGGAATATTTCTTGGTTTTTGGATCTGATCAGTTGTTAGTCTTGGGATACACAGACTCGGATTTTCAAACTGACAAGGATAACAGAAAATCCACGTTCAGGATGGTATATCTAATGGGTGGAGGTGTCATTGTGTGGCGGAGTGAGAAACATAAGTCTACAGCCAATTCCACTACCGAAGCAAAATACCTTGCAGCTTGTAATGTAGCAAAAGAAGGTGTTTGGCTGAGGAAATTCCTATCAAATTTGGAGGTTGTCCCTGACCTTGTCAAGGGCTCCATTCCCATGTTATGTAACAACAGAGGGGCCATTGCACAAGCTAAGGAGCCTAGGGCTCATCAGAGGAACAAGCACGTGCAGCGGAAGTATCATCTCATCAGAGAGAATATCTAGCAGGGTGACGTGAGTATTTCCAAAGTGGACACAACTAAAAATGTGTCTGATGCCATGACAAAGGGTTTGTCTCCAGGAATGTTTGAGAAACACATGGAGGGCATGGGTTTAAAATGTATGGGGAATTGGCTTTGATGTACAAGTGGGACATTGTTGGACTTGTGTGTGTCCATCAAACCAGGTTCGGTCCGATTCAACCTGGTTATTCTTTGTATTGAACTTTTATCCATTTTATTTTAATATTCTCACATGCGATATAAACTTTTTGAGCATTATGTGTCCATAAGTTTTACTTAAAATGGTAGTCATGACTAGGGTTTGGGCTGGATACCCTTATCATATGGTCGTCACATTGGATATGCCTAGACATGTCATGTCAGGGTACGAATGCGAGTACTCACATGTTTGATGTGTGTGTTGGCGAAGAATCTACTTTGTGATGTAGGAAGGGATAGACATGTGTCACCAACACCCTTTACATGAGGGAACCCTGTCGCTACAAAGTGTGATCGCATTCTTTGGTTCATCAATGACTGAGACTCAAGCGAGTCAAAGCCGGTGTTCTGGGAATGCGTGAACACTTTGTGAGTAAAGGAGTTACTCAACATGGTCACCACTGCCCGATTGGGGAACACCAAGATTGAGACTGTCAGTGTATGGTCAGATTAGAATCTGGATTTAGTACCATTTTGGAAATGGTTTTGCAAAAATCTATTTTACATAAAATAATATATGATATATGATTATTTGAACAAAGTGTTTTATCGAGTTTTGTGGGATCCGATCAGATGCACAGACGCTCTTATATGGACATGTGTATGGATTGGGGTTTGGCAGTACATGTGTACATGCCCTAGATTCCATAATGATGGTGTTGATTAGTGGGGGGTTGTATATGATAATTTGTTATCATATAGGGAGTTATTTGGAATTTGCTAAATTAATTGGTTCTTTACTTAATTAATGGATATGGTGCTAATTGTAATTATCCAAAAATATTAAATAAAGTAACTAATTAATATTTACCTTATTAGATTCTGCTTTTTCACCTTTTTGAAGCACTTTGAGTTTAAACAGCACTGCCAAACAAAGAGAGAGAGAGAGAGTCAGACTCTCACAAGGATTAAAGTAATCCATCTAGGGTTTTAATTAAAACCCTGATATTATAAATAGGACCAAAACATAGAGGGGGGCAATGCTCCACGTTTTTTGCTGGCCCCCTCTCTCTTACAAGAGAACGTATCCACCTTTACCTTCTTATGACCATGATCTTGATGATCTCTAGGTCAAGCTGGTAAATAATCTTTAGCAAAGTTATTGCTAGACCAAAGAATGATTTCCACACTTATAAAGCTTTGCCGGAAAACCCTATCCATGTAAGTGGTCCATAAGTGCCACAAAATGCTAATCAGTGCGGCGAGCAACAAATCAGATGGTCCCCCCTTGATAGGGCCTTTAAAGCCCATCCCAATCCTTCTTGAGTACTGCCCATGTTTCCAAACCAGTTACATATGGATCTATTCCACACCTCCTTAGCCCTCGGACAATGGAGACATAAGTGATCAATATCAAGGGCAGGTGCCATACAAATGGTGCAATGCTTGGGAATATTTAGACCCCAAGAGGCTACCAAATCTGCAGTGGGCAGTCGACAATTTATGAGCTTCCAAATGAACATCTAGCTTCTTAGGGCTGTAGGAAGGTGATAGACTTTTAGCCACTCTACAATAGGATTGCCTCCATGAATTTATAAGGTAACCTTATATGCTGATGCAACTGAGAATAATCCATTCGAAGTGAATAGCCAAACATACCTATCCTCTCGATTTGACAGGGGAAGAGAGATATTCAGCATGTTGAGGGCAATGTTCGAAGGCCACCATTTAAACAGTTCCTCCACTCTCTAGGAGCCAGTGCCGCTGTCAATGAAATGAGCCACTTTTGTAGGGGCATCACGAGGTAGGGGAAAGGGTGCCGAACTCATCAATACTTATGGAATCCAGTAATCAGTCCATGGGTTTATGGATTGACCATTCCCCACTTCGAAGAAAGCACCTTGTCTCAAAATAGTTTGCATCCCAAAAATGGATTTCCAACCCCAGGAGGAATGAGGGGGTGGGTGAAGAAAATATGAGTTCGGTAGATACTTAGTCTTCATCACTGTTATGTATGTCTCGAATTCTTGTACCCATTTCGGAGAATGACCCACTCCGACATTTTTTATGGAGACCCGAATGGAACTTTTTCTGAGATTTGTGCTGGTAGGAGAGGGCTCGACCCGATCCGATAGAAGAGTATTTATATTCTTTACCCGCTTTGTTGTAAAGAGAGTGAGATTTGGGGTTTTCGATTTAGGGTTTCTGGGAGAGAGAGAAGCAGCTCCGTTCTTGAGAGATCTCTACTCTAATTTTCTCCGATTTACATAGTGAAATAACTTTGCCTTCGCCCGTTGACGTAGCACACCATATTGGTGTGTGAATCACGTTAAGTCTCCATGTCGTCTCGTTCCATTTCATTTTTGTTCGTGTTTTGGTTGGTGTTTGTTCTAACAAACTGGTATTAGAGCCCTTGGTTGCTTCGATCACTGCATCCATGGCTTCTATATCACGAAATACAATATATACAATTTCGATGGCAACATTAGCTTCAGCTTATGGCAGGTTCCGATGATGACTGTTCTTACACATTAAGAGTTGAAGAACCCCTATTTGGGAAGGCGAAGAAACCTGTAACTATGTCCGAGGATGATTGGAACGGGATGGATGATAAATCCCATTCGACTATCCAGTTATGTCTTTCGAATGATGTTTTGCAAAAAGTTCTCTCAGATAAGACAACTGCGGATTTATGGGTGAAATTAGATAACATGTATTTCACCAAATCTCTCACCAACAGGTTGAGATTAAAGCAACAGCTGTATACTCTTCGTATGGGTGAAAGTAATTCTCTTAAATCCCATATTTCTGATTTTAACTCTATAATTACTGATTTGAAAGTGGCAGATGTGAAGATTGATGATGAAGATTTAGCCATGTGATTGTTATATTCTCTACCTCCATCATATAAGCATTTTAGAGACATCATGATTTATGGTAAAGAGACCATCTCTATTGAGAATGTCAAAACGAATCTGCTAAGCAATCAAAAAAATGATGATAAGTTGACATCAAGTAAATCTGAGGGTGTTGGTGTAGAGTACCAAAAACAACGTGTACCGACCAACCGGGGTGTACCCCTCTCCCTCCCTTTTGGTGCGGGCGGGGGTTTGACACCTCAATGACGATGCTTCACGGAATTGATTGTCTCCTGTTCCTTAACGACTCTAATTGAATGCCAAAAGATGGTGTTGTGGTTCACTCTTATGAACCGGTGATGGGGGTGCGGGGAAAGCACAATTTAAAATAACAAAAGGGAGTCGCCACCTAGGTTGTGAAGGGCCTAGAACCCTAAATGGGTAGCCCAAATCCTGGTTAGAGGACATGACTACAATTGTTTCCATATGATCAGACTAGAGAATGGGTAACAGGTCAGGTTACGGAGATGGGAAGGTTTTACTCACCCCACTCTGCCTGGAGGAGCCGGTCCTTTGCGTTAGATGCTTGGGTTCACAAATCCTCTCTAAACAAGGTCTCACATAACAACATGCAAGATTGATCTACTGTCAAAATATCATGATCATGCATCGTAAGACATTAAATATGCAAACCAGCATAAAATAATATAAATTACCAAAATGCCCCTGAGGGCATAAAGGCATAAAATGTAAATAAAGCCATGTCTGAACATCACCATTGATCCAAATATGGCTAAATGCATTAATAACGTATGTATGAGGTATTCCAAATACCAAGAATGCACTCCAGCTCACAATGGTAAATATTACCAAAATGCCCTTGGAGAACAGGCTTGCAAAAAATCACATTTAAACATCACTACTGATATTAAACATGATTAACTATGTTAACCAAACATATGTGAGATATTCCAAATATCTAAAGTGTAGTCCAGCTCAAAATGGAAATAATTACCAAAATACCACTGGAGGGCAGAAATGCAAGAAAATCATATTTGAAGATCACCAATGATATTAAACATAAATAGACATGTTAACAAAACATATATGGGGTATTCCAAATACCAATAATGCACTCCAACTCACAATGGTAAATATTACCAAAATGCCCCTAGAGAGCAGACTAGCAAGAAATCACATTTAAACATCACTATTGATATTAAACATGATTAAATATGTTAACCAAACATATGTGAGATATTCCAACTAGGGGGTGTCAAACGGTCGGTTCGGCTCGATTTCGGTCGGGCTGAATCGGTTTCGATCTTGGAATGGTGAGACCAAAACCAAACCGTTAAGAAACTTCGGTTTTCGATCGGTTTTGGTCTCGGTCCGGTGCGTTTTCGGTTTATTTCATTTTTTAATATCGGGTTATTACCGGTTTAGATCGGTTTGTTTTCAAGTTTGCGGCACAGTAAAATCTTAAATTCATAATTTATGGTGAGGAAAGATTCGATAAAAACACCTTAATTCACCTTCCCCAAGTCAAAACAAGTATACAACCATAAATAAGAAAATTGATTTAATATGTTCATGTTGTAATTCAAACAAAGAAGAATAAATTATATGGGGAAGAATGGAAGATATATTCAAATCAATGGATAATTATTGTTACAAATCATATAATTATTTATCATTAATTGTAAGGGGAAGATAATTAAAATTGAAATCAAAGAATAGTCACTGAGAAGACAATTAATATTGAAATCACAGAATGAACCCTACTTTCAAATCATTTATTTGACAACCAACTAATTTTGTATAGTAAACAAGGAGATTAATGGAAGAAGCATTGTTAAAATGAAATTTCTTTTTTTCATAACCTCATAGTCATTGATTTGTAACAATTCCCCTTACAACCAGAAATTTGTTCACTAACTCAATGATTTTTCTTTATCAATTCACCTATTCATAACCTTATACTCAATGATTTTTTTTATCGGTTTCATTCGATTTGGATTTCGGTTTGCTATCGGTCGGTCCGGTGTGGTTTTGGTTTTCAGCCAGTCCCGTCATACCCCAGTCCAAAACCAATCCAATAAGGATCGGCTCGGTTCGGTCCGGGCTTTTTAGGTCGGTCTTAATGGTTTGGGCTAGGTTTTGACATCCTTAATTCCAACTATCTAAAGTACATTCTAACTCAAAATGATAATAATTACCAAAATGCCACTAGAGGGCAAAGATGCAGGAAAATCATATTTAAGGATCACCAATGATATTAAATATGACTGAACATGTTAATAAAACATATATGAGTTATTCCAAATACCAATAATGCACTCCAGCTTACAATGGTAAATATTACCAAAACGCCCATGGAGAGTAGACTTGTAGAAAAAACACATTTAAGCATCACTACTGATATTAAACATGATTAGATAAGTTAACAAAACATATGTGAGATATTCCAAATATCTAACGTGCAATCCAGCTCAACATGACAATAATTACTAAAATGCCACTAGAGGGCAGAAATGCAAAAAAATCATATTTAAGCATCACTACTGGTAATAAACATGATTAAATATGTTAACCAAACATATATGAGATATTCCAAATATCTAAAGTGCAATCCAGCTCAACATGGCAATAATTACCAAAATGCCATTGGAGGGCAAAAATACAGAAAATACATGGAGATGTTCCTTTATGTGTCAAAACATGAGTTGCAATTATTAGGAGTCCTTTTTGAGTCCTAAACAAATTTTGGTTACAAAATGACCAAAATGCCCCCAAGGACATAATGGTAAATGGGTGTAAAAAATGACACTTAGGAGGGTGTTACAGGTCAAAAGTGATGTTGATAAACTTAAGATGTCTAGACATACTGAATAGTATTATTGGAATGGGATTTCAGGCCTTTAATTGGTAAATTACCAAAATGCCCCCAAAGGGCATAAGTGCAACGAGTGCGAATAAAATCTTTTTTGGGTATCACCATTGATTAAAAACTTGATTAAAGTGCATCCATATGCATATAGTAACGTTTCGAACCTCACGGAGGGATCAAACGTATTTTTAGAAAAAGTCGGTAAAGTGACAATACATGGATCGACAGGTCTTTTTAGAAGACATGATGGTATAAGGGCCGAAAAATCAAGATTTTGGAAGGACTAGTATAAAACAGTAAGATTCTGTCAGATGCCAGAGTCATTTACTCTAGAAAGCTATAATTCTGGAAGGACTAGTATAAGACAATAAGATTCTATTAGATGCCAATCATTTACTCTAGAAAGCTATAATTATGGAAGGACCAGTATAAGACAGTAAGATTCTATCAGATGCCAGAGTCATTTACTCTAGAAAGCTATAATTCTGGAAGGACCAGCATAAGATAGTAAGATTCTGTCAGATGCTAGAGTCATTTACTCTAGGAAAAATAATGATCGATGGGGCTAAAAGAACCTCTCGGTCATCGATCAGATCATTATAAACAACGCACGCACACATCACTAAAACTTCGGAAAGCAATGATGATTGAGAGTATGTGTATAACCGGAACTTCGTCAATCAGATCGTTAGTGGAAATAATGCACGCACACATCACTAAAAATTCGGAAAGCAAATGAACGTCCGATGGCAAATCTCCTAAAAGGATTAAATACGCCAATTTAGTGTATAACCGGAGCTTCGTCAATCAGATCGTTAGTGGAAATAACGCACACACACATCACTAAAAATTCGGAAAGCAAATGAACGCTTGATGGCAAATCTCCTAAAACGATTAAATACGCCAATTTAGTGATAGTGGATGGTCATTTTGGGCTTTTTTGGATATCTACTAGAATACCCCTGAAAGGCTGAGATGATATTTTATCTGGTTTTTTATGATGCAAAATAAGTATAACATATGCATGGGGATGACATAAAATATCCACAAGTGTATGCTATAATCCGGTCACTTCACCGGTCTACATTATGCCAGAGTTGGAATAGACCAAGAAGATGCAGATACCTAGATTTGGCCATCATACAAAGATTTTGATAGCGCTTCTGCTCTATATTAGGGTCTGCCGATGGAATGCGGGCAGAACCTCGGTTTGCCAGAAGAACTTCATTGATGATCAAACAGAACCTCGGTTCAAGTGGTGGGGAAAGGACTTCTTCTCTCTCTCACTTAAAGGGCTATACCTCTCATATGGTCGGGTTTGGATATATCCCCATTAACTGCAAACTAGGGACTTTGAGAGACTTATCAAGGACTTTCTGTAGAGTAACGGGGCATTGGGGGATTTCAAAAATTCAAACCAGAAGAATCAATTTTGGAAAATCAAAGAAAAGGGAGAAAATCCAATTTTCTTCAATGCTTCTTCCAACGGGCCAGAAGAGAGGATCTTTGAAATCCACAATGAGGGAGATAAATTAGGATTTTCAAATCAGAAAGAGGTTTTCAAAAGCCAAGTTTTTTTTTTCAAAAACTCAAGTGCTTTTCCAAAAGCTCTAAGTTTTTCCAAAAAACTGAAGTATGTTTGAAATAAGGTGGGTATTTATAGTGTTCAGATTTTAGGATATTTCGATTTTTTTTTATCATTTTTTCATTTTTTATGGGTAAATTATGTAATACCCCCTTAAAATGAAACGATACTCAAGTCATCCCCTCTTATTTGAAAATATTCACCTATCCCTCTTATATGAGCACTATATTACAAATTAATCCGTACCGTTACTTTTATAAAATCAATAAGTTACATATTTTTAAATTCTTAAATTATCCTTGACCAATGCAGTTACTTTTTTACCCTTAGATCTAAAATAGCCAACATGTACAATATGTGATTTCTTTTTCTTTTTTTTTAATTAAAACAAGGAATCGGAGAGGGATATTCCCTCTCCTTCTTCCCTAACAAATCTGGCCCAAAAACACCCTCTCCGACCTCTACCATGACCCTCCCTCATACACCGGCGGCAAACTCCTCCTGCAAAGCGACCTTGATATGGCCTCTGCCTCCCTCTGTTCCATCCTCCATGACCTCGAATTGCTCTTCAAAACTGGTGTCCTCCACCAATCGAATGCCATCGTTCTCTCAACCTGGTCCCGGCTCCAGCAAAGAGGAGCTAGGTCCGCAGCTGACAGAGAGTTATCTCCCTTATGAAATCCAATCGATTCAGCACTTTAAACACTAAATCACATCATCAAACCCTATTGACTACAACAAGAATTGGTTCCAGTGATCACCTAACAATGCTGAAACCATTGACTGGAGGTAAAACAGGGCCGGCAGTGATTACGGGTTTCAATTAAATAGCAGCAGATGATTTCAGGGATGAAATTCCAGGAACTTGGTCAACCAGAAGGGGGTTTCCTTTGAACCAAACACACCATGATGACTTATTAAGGTTTCTTCAATGGCAGAAGACTTGGAGACACTTCACAACTGTTAAGAACCAAAGGATCCCTTTTCTACCTCTTAAAACTATCAAGAACTCCAAAATTTAGGGCAGGATCTCTCTCCCCCTGTTTCAAAGTTTATTGTTTAATAGAGCCATGGAATTGATTCAGAATTTGCTTAACTTAGTGATTCCCCCAATCACTGTAGTTTTTCTTTGTTTTATACTATCTTTTCTCTTTGTTTTCAAGTTCATCCATTTTATTCCCAGACACATCTTTCTTGAGAAAATGAGGAGGAAAGTTGTTCTCATCACTGGTGCATCTTCTGGCATTGGAGAGGTTTGTTTTAATTTATGTTTCTTATGAATCCATTATGATTAGAAACTGTTTTGCAGGAGCTTTCATGTATTATCTTATTTCTATTAATTTATAGAATCTAGCATATGATTATGCAAAGAAAGGAGCATATCTAAAAAAGTTGCAGAGAAGGCTGCTCAGCTTGGTTCCCCTGATTTGTTAGTTGTTACTGCAAATGTATCAAGAGTTGATCAATCCAAGAAAAACATGGATGAAGCTATGACAAAGGAGGTTTCCTTCGACCAAAAACCTATGTTGAAAGAAAGAGGGTACAGATGTCGGTGAAACCCAGGAAAAGAAGCCTTAAATCCCTTTTTTTCCTGTTCAGTGAAGAAAGCCTAGGGTTTAAAGATCACACTGCCGCAAGACTCTTGCGATGGTTGAATGAGCGGGCCAGCGGCTTGGGAAGATACTGGCGAACTACCATCCTCCTCCTGCGACCACGACTCCAGTCTCAGCTGCGGGTAAAACTCAGCGGTGGCCATAAAAAAATCGAATTCAAAACATTTTGCAGGTTTTGAGAGTTGATTCCAGCCATAAAAATGACTAGTGAAAGGTCACGGAGCTCCGGTAAAGCTTCATCAGCGGTCCAACTTCCGTGCGGTGACTAATTTGCCTTGGATGGGGGTTACAGCCATGGTTTCGACCAGAGCATGTACTGCCGGTACCCTGCTCAGGGGTGACCGAGATGCGATGCAAAATGCGAATGATAAGACGAAACCCGATAAAATCAATCGATTGAATGAAATGGCATTAACCAAAACCAAAAACATGATGGTTGTCCTTCATAAGGCTCTAATAATCCTTCATGTAAACCTCTCATAAGATTAACATTGTTGTGCAAATGAAACCCCTCGTAAGGTTAACACAATTATGTGAGCAAAATCTTTTATAAGGTTTTAATAAAATTGTGACGTATAAAACCCCTCGTAAGGTTAAAAAAATTGTGTAGATAAACCCCTCATAAGGTTAACAAAATTGTATAGACAAACCCCTCATAAGGTTTAACAAAATTTGGATAGATAAAACCCCTCGTAAGGTTTAACAAAATTGTGTGAACAAAACCCCTCATAAGATTTAACAAAATTGTGACACATAAAACCCCTCGTAAGGTTAACAAAATTGTGTGAACAAAAATCCCTCATAAGGTTTAACAAACCCCTTTTAAGGTTAAGAAACCTCCCATAAGGTTAAAACTTGTAGATTGGTTTTTTATAAAAAAATGTGTGAAAACGATGCAGTCTTACAATAACTGCCAAAATCACGAAGTGAGTATTGGGAATAGTCAATATAGATGTAATAAACCTTTTAAGGAAATAAAATGAACTAAATCACAAAAACCATGTGTCGGTAAGTGATTCATGATGTTCGAAGTTGGCAAAAAATGGGTCCAAGGCATAGTCAAAACAGATACTTTAACTTGGAGAACAACCAAATATGATTTAATAAATGCGTCAATACACATAAAATCATGTTCATTTGAGACATGCTCGAAAAACGGTTGAAAATGACGCACTCTGGGGTCAAAACCGGCTAAATCAGCTCAAATAGGCCAAAACCAGCCGAACTAGACCAAAATTTGGACCAAACCAGATCCACGGATCCAGGGGCCTTACACAGATCTGTGAAAGGCTACCCGGATCGTGGAAGGCTAAAAAAATCCGTGCAGTGCCCAAGTCTCCCTTTATAAATAAGAGAGGGGGGTCATTCTTACCTCTTGTTTCTTATGCGAAGCTCTTGCAAATTTTTCTCTTGAGCTCTCCTCTCCTTCTCCTTCTCTAATATTTTATTATTTTTGAAGTGAACATGAGTTTCAAGAAGCGCCCGTGCCCCGGTAAGTGGTAGTATAAGATGAGGGATTCGCGACTATGAGGATCCAGTCTTCCGGCGCTTGATGGTGCATGGAGGGTTTTATGCTCCTCGGTTGGAGGGAGAGAAGAAATGTGTCTTCTCAAGGGTATATATCAATTTATCAGGTAATGGGGGGTCATACAATGACATTAAATGGAATCACCACCTAGGTTTAAGGCCTACGACCCATTGGTGTAGCCCTAGAAGGGCTATGAGACTTCGGTTGGTCTGGTCAGAGATTCGGGGCTAGTGGTCAGATTATGAGAGTGGGAAGGTGTTAGGCACCCACCTCGCTCGGATAAACCAGTCTTTCTACTAGATGCTTGTTTTTGAATATTCTCCCTTTATGATTGTCCTATTCCCAAATGTATGGATAAATAATGATGCATAAAATATTTAATTAAATTAAACTATGTTACACTAACTACTGTACACTACACGAGAATATTTGAAAGGACTACATTGTACCAGAATTAAAAATTTAACAAAAGAAATGTATACCTGCACGAGGTCAGGTGGAGGTAAAAGGCTGGCTTTGTCCCTTCGTCGGACAGAGTAACGGCTTGTGAGTGTCGGATCTTAAGATCTCGGGCAGAATAACAACGTTCCAAGGCTTTGGAAACTAGGGGCTCAAAGGCCGGACAGAGGGGTTATGTCACGAAAAGTTAAAATTTGGGCAAAAAGGGTCAAGGAAGCCAGACTCAGATAGCCTGGACTTCAGACAGAATGACGAGGCTCGAAGGCTCGGAATCAAGTTAGGGGAGAGCCTCGAAACAAGGAAAAAAACTACAAAATTGGAGCTCTGTGGGTGCCCCTTTTCCCACAAACTTGCATTATGCAAATGAGGGGGGGGGAACCTTTATGGGCAAATTTTGGGTTTGGCGGTGCCGTGGAAAATGTACGTGGCTGCATGGTGTGGCCGTGACAGAGCAAAAAAGGGGAAAAATCTTGATTTGGGCACCCACAGGGCCGCGTTGGTGTGTGCGACGCTGCCTTACGGGGCCATAGCGCTGTTTGTGCAGGGTCGTCTGGTGGGTTGCGTTCGTATAATGTACGCCCTACGGGGTGAGTGGGGATGTTTTCTGGGCTATACAGTGTCGGTTTTCGGGGACATTGCTAGCCATCTATGTCCGATTGTCGTCATCACTAGGGGGTGACAAAATTCAGTATCTACTGTTTACCCCTCTTTGTCAAGGCTTGTGCCAACAGCTGAAGGGCGAAGACAAAAGACCGCTTGATTTTGTCACAAGGAGCATGCATCACTGCCACTTTGCTCATAGGTGGCGGAGTTGAATGATAAAACGTGTTTCAGCAAAACCATTCGGTGAGCGAAAATTGTCGTCACTTTGATCATGGGTGATGGATTTTTGAATGATAAAACCTCGTTTTGGTAAACCACTCGGTAAATCCTTTGAGGTTCAGATGGCATTGCCTGGGCGTGCTCTTACCTGATGAGGCATCATTGCTCGGCTAGATTTCTCCTGGCTTTCGAACATTGCTTGCAAGGATCCTGCTTCTTAGGGCACTGTTCAACTGGATTTCCTCCTGGCATTCGAACATTGCTTGCTGGGAACCTGATCTTTGGGCATTGCTTGGTCGGATTTCCTCCTAGCGTTCAAACATTGCTTACTGGGATTCTTATCTTTGGGGCGGCATTGCTCGCCTGAACTTTTGATAATGTGATAGCACTGTGATTGAGTGATGATAATATAAAATGAGGTGACATCACGACCAAATTTTTGAAAGTGTAACGATGAGACGACATCGCGACCGAATTTTTGAAAGTGTAACGATGAGACGGTATCACGATTGAATTTTTGAAAGTGTAATGATGAGACGACATCGTGACCAAATTTTTTAAAGTGTAACAATGAGATGGTATGGCGACCAAAATTTTGAAAGTACAACGATGAGACGGCATCGCGGCCAAATTTTTGAAAGTGTAACAATGAGATGACATTGCGATTGAATTTTTGAAAGTGAAATGATGAGACAACTTCGCGATTGAATTTTTGAAAGTGTAACGAAGAGACGACATCACGACTGAATTTTGAAAGTGTAACGATGAGACTGCATCGCGACTGAATTTTTGAAAGTGGAATGATTAGACGGCATCATGACCGAATTTTAAAAGTGTAACGATGAGATGGCATCGCAACTGAATTTTTAAAAGTATAACGATGAGATGGCATCGCGACAAAATTGTTGAAAGTGTAACAATGAGACAGCATCGCGACCGAATTTTTGAAAGTGTAACAATAAGACTGCATCACGACCAAATTTTTGAAAGTACAATGATGAGACGGCAACACAATCAAAATTTTGAAAGTGTAACGATGAGATGGCATCACGACTGAATTTTTGAAAGTGTAACGATGAGATGGCATCGCGACCAAATTTTTGAAAGTACAACAATGAGAAGACATCGCGACCAAATTTTTGAAAGTCTAACGATGAGACGACATCACGACTGAATTTTTGAAAGTCTAATGATGAGACGACATCGCGACTGAATTTTTGAAAGTGTAACGATGAGACGGCATCGTGATCGAATTTTTGAAAGTGTAACGATGAGACAGCATCACGACCAAAATTTTGAAAGACAGGATGTTTTCCGGTCCAAAATTTTCAAAAGAATAATTTAGGATATGGCGATGAGGCCCAAGGGAACATGGCATTGAGGCCCAAAAAAACTTTTTTTTTTCGCGTGGACTTATGCGGAGCAGTCGTACGGGGCTGTCGGCCACACACGGTGCCACCGTGCATGGCGCGGGTCACGCGGCACCGCAAGGCACACCCAAGGCCTTTTTGCTATAAAAGGCGGGATGTCCCTCATTCCTCCCTTTTCCTTCTCTTGGGCTTCTCTCTTTGGAGCTCTGCCCTCTTGCCTCTCTTTTTTTTTCTTCTTCTTTTGCATTTCTCTCTTCTTCTTTCTTGTGTGTTTGGCTTTCCTTCTTCATCATGTCTATGAAGAAAGCTCGGTCTGGGAGCCATTCTTTAGGGTTAGTGGGTGACATGCAAGCAGAGTGGTACATTGGTTCCACGGTGATGGACACATCCTGTCACAAATGCTGCATCAACTGGGGTCAAGATTTCATTGATATAAGTGACTTTTGCCTTCTTTCTCTTTCATAGCATATGCTTGGTTTAGTTTTTCATTTCAGCTATTAACTTTGTAGGATCTCTATGCCCCTCGTTATAAGAAATACTGCCGTACGGACGATTTTGATCGTGGTATGGGCAGCTTCATCCTACTATGAGAGAGAGGCTGGATCGTACTAGGCTTGGTCGCATGGCCCAAGTAGTCTCCCCGAAGCTCGACACTCCAGTCGTTCGAGCTCTAGCTAATTGCTGGTGGCCATTGACCCACACTTTTCATGTGCATGCAGTGGAGGTAACCATCAATCCTCTAGATTTCTTATGATTAATGGTGTTCCCTTCACTAGGAGGCCCGTTGTATTGACTCCATTAGACCAGATGAGGTCTCTGAGGGAGATTAGTGATCTTCTCAGCTTCGAGGTGACTGAGCGTGTCATGCTCGTACTGTCCTTGAAGAAGAATTGGGATGACTAGGATAGATAATAGTTCTTCTGATGAGTTGCTAGACCAGGCTGCTAGAAGCTTCCTCCTGTACTTGATCTCCGATGTCCTTTTCTGTGATAGACGAGGCCATGCAGATACTTCCTTTGCTCAGTTCTTCACAGACTTTGAGGATGCCAAGACCTTTGATTGGGTAGGATTTGCTTATGGCCACTTCTTAGGGATGATGGATAGGTTACCATTGGGGTCACCCAGTCTCACTGGCTGCGCCTACGTCCTTTGGGTACATTTTAGTTTCATATCTTTTCCCTTTTTCTTCTTTTCTTCCATTTCCTTATGTTATTCCTCATTAACAGGAGTAGTTCTATGAATTCTTGGGGATTCATGTGCCCTCTTCTCCTGATGAGGTTGTCCCCTACATCCCTAGAGTGACACACTGGGGGGATCGAGGTGCACCATTATTGGGGAGTGGCAAGTGCGCAGTTCAACGACTTGACATTTAACCGGGTAATGTCAATACTTTCGTCATGTTATTGTTTTAAAATACAATGACTAACTTTTTTGATCATGTTTGCCAGGTCCATTGGCATCTTTATGAGGCGGATAGTCTTTGAAGGACCGGTCGGGGCTGAGTTTTATCTAGGAGAGAGGGTCACCCTTCAGTGGTATTCCGCACAGCTAGTACCTCATCCTCCTCCTTCCCATATGCATTCTCTATCTCCCGTTATTGGAGAGTTGAGGGTCGGAATCCCTGCCCTGGGATTGACTTTAGCTGATCGCAACTATCAATAATTTCTCTTCTGAGAGGTGGTCTATGTTCGCCTGACTCAAGAGGGCCCTGTGGTATTCTTCTCAATTTTGCCTTTACTTTATGTTCTTCTTTTTCATTTGTTTCGACAATCTTGCTTTCTTCTTGTTGCAGTATCCAAGTCGTCCCCTGATTCCTGGTGCATATGAGATGCTTCCCTCATATAGCTGCAACACGGATTCCTGCCACTCTTAGAGCACTAGCATCGGTCTTTGCATTGCCGGGATGAGCGACCTCGTCCTAGGATACTGGGGATGGGCCACCTTTTCTCTCTCTGACACTAATCTTCAAATTGTTCTTCCTAGTCTGCAAATTTTCTGACCATGACCTGGGACTTCCTCTTCCCTTTGATGGGGTACATCACTTTTTTTTCTCTTCCATTGAATTCCTCATCCTTAGTGCTGACTCTAGTTTTTTGTCATAATAGATTAACGCCGAGCGATATGCTAATATGCATTGGATGTAGGCAAGCATGGATGCGGTGCTTTCTGAGCGGACATGTTATGTCCAACAACTGGTGGGTGCTTCCTTCCTCTTCTTTTCTTTTCTTTTTTTTTTTTTTGTTTTTTTCTTAAGACCTTACCTTCTCAAAATGAAACCAATCTAAAGTGGCCAACTTGGCGATATGAGGGATTCTCAAGATTATTATGAGAACTGCAGCCATAATGAAGCTAAAGAGAATAGACATCTTAGGAGACAGTTGGCATTTGCAGGAATCACCTCTGACCCATTCGTGCCACACGATGATGAGGATGCTGATGATCAGGGATATGTTGATGATGATGATGAGGTGCCGGATGCTGAGACTTTATCCTCTAATGATGAGAACTAGTCTCGTCTCTTTCCCTTCTCGTTACATCCATTTTCTTCATACTTTATGTTTTTTATATATGGGAATGTTGGATGATGGTTAGATGATGCTTTTTTTTATTTTTTTATCTTATTATGCTTATGGAATGGGAACAAGATGTTAGTCTGGCACTTGCTTTTTCCTTTACAACGCACAATTTCATTTAATCCCTGATCACATGCACGGAAATGGTAGAGGGACAAGGAAAATCGAAAAAAAAGGTGGGGAATTGACACATAGACCAACAATGTCACCCTGCAATTACATATTTCCACCATAGTTTATCCAGTAGATTCATAATTTTTTATGTCAATTCTTCTGGTGGCTAAATCTTCACTTCCATCATCTTGGGCGGTGACTGATACTGTGTTGGTACTAGATGAGGCAAGTAGAAAGTAGTATGAGTCAAACCCATTAATCTCACAGCATTGTAGCCTGGAGTTTCGAGAACTGGGGTTTTCATGTCCCACCAATGGCAGTTCCATTGAACCTGCTTGTGTGTCCTCTCTTCCAAATACTTCTTTCAGTCCTTGATTGCATGGAATTCCTCCATCTCTCTTTGAATTTGGAAATATTTTAGCTAAAATCTGGCATCGGCTAGAGGTTTGACCAACCGTAATCTCTCCATCAACTATATCTGTAAGATCGTGGGTGATCCTGTGCAGTAACCCATTCTATATCTCTGGGAAACACTCATTTCATCCAGACCTTTAAAATCTCCGCAGTATGGTGGGGACGATGTCGCACCCATCTAGGAGCTGCCAAATGAGGTCTGCAATTATAGGGGGAACACCCCTTTTTGGAGTTCATAACAGGTATCTTTCGATCATGCAAAAGAGATATGCTCTCCTTCTGCCTTTTGTTGGGTTCCTTTGACTCCTTTTTGCCTGGAGAAAATCTCTGCTACTTTTAGAATATCCACCTTGCTGTAATTCATAATTTCTTTGACTTCCCTTCTGATCCATCCGAAGAAATCTTATAAAACTTCTTCGTAGTTGCTGCACAAGGGGAGCAAAAGAGTCTCCCTGGAGGTGGTGAGAGCATGCAAGCTCAGACATCATCAATTATGGGTGTTGTCCTTATCCAAATCTGAAAACATACAGTTTTGGATCCCAACATTGATGTGCTTGTTGAAGCATGTTGTGATGAATCTCTAGGCACATGATCCTTCTTAGGACTGGCAATCAGACGTCTTTCAGAAGAGTTAGATCGTTAGAATTCATGTTAAGAGTCCATTTTCGCAAGATCTCTTCGAGGGAGGTTACCTTCTGTGGATGACGCATGTTACCTGCACTCAATCGAAGAGCTTCCTTAATAAACTGGAACAAATCTCTTTTTTTTTTTTCTTTTTTGTAGACTCTGGGATTAATCAGCTCCTAACACATGGAAGAATGCCAAATGGCGACTTCTTTTTATAATAGACAAAAGTGCCGAGTGGCAAAACTGGCAAAAAGGGTTCTTGAATGATAGAGATGCCGGGTGGCAGAATTAAAGAAATGTCCCTGGTGGGGAGTTGGTTGTTGAGACCCCACTTGAGCATGCCAAGTTTCCTACGCATCCTTTGGAAAGGAATTAGGTCAAACGTAGTTCATGTAAACCAAATGGCTACACAAAATATTTTTTAAGTTGGTCCATATTGACAAGGCCCTTTAGATCCTCTCCATCCAAGTTAGTAAGACAAACTGCTTGTCTAGCCAAGATTTCCTTCACACAGTAAGGTCCACTCCAATAAGGCCTAAACTTGCCCCTTGGGTCATGAACTAGTGATCTTTGTTCTCGAAGTACCAAATCTTCTTCTTCGATGTTGCGTGGGAGAACTCCTTTATTGAACGCCCTTGCCATCCTAAGTTGGTATTTCTTGAGGTGATCCATAGCTTTCATCCTCTTTTCATCAGGTAGGTTAAGCTCATCATATCTTGCTTGCATCCATTCTCCTTCAGGCAATTTGCTTTCCATCAATACTCTGAGAGATGGCACTTGGATTTCTACGGGTAATACTGCCTCCATCCCATAGACCAAGAAAAAAGGGGTTGCCCCAGTAGAGGTTCAAATTGAGGTTCGATAGGCCCATAACGCATATGGGAGCTTTTCTGCCCAATCTTTATGGGTATCAGCCATTTTCTACAATATGACTTTGACATTCTTGTTAGCTGCTTCCACTGCTCCATTAGTCTGTGGTCTATAAGTCATAGACTGATGCCTTTGGATACCAAACTTGATGCATAAATTATCTGCATTCCCCTAGAAATGTGCTCCTTAATCAGATATGAGGGCATGTGGCACTCCATATCTGCATATAATGTTCTCTTTGATGAACTTTGCTACCTTTGCAGCTGTCAGGATAGCATAAGACTACGCTTCCACCCATTTGGTGAAAGTCTATGGCCACAAGGATGAATTCATGTCCATTGAATGCCTTTGGCGTGACTTTCCCAATTATGTCAATGCCCCATGTTGAAAATGGCCAGGGAGCAATTAACAAACGAAGCTTCGTTGGAGGAATGTGAATGATATTGGAAAATATCTGGCATTTGTGACATCTCCACATGAATGATACGCAATCAACCTCCATTGTTGCCCAATAATATCCCATTCTAAGGATTTTCTTGGCAAGCATCCTAACATTCATGTGTGGCCCGCAGATTCCCTAATGGATTTCTTCCATTATGACTTGGGTCTATTCCTCATCTACGCACAGTAATTGTATACCATTATAGGACCTCTTGTATAGCAGGTCACCTTAAAGTACAAATTGCATGGCGTGCTTCCGCAACCTCTTTTGTTCACTGGCTATGAAGTTCAAAGGATATTTCCTTTCTCTGATGAAGTCAATGATGGGTGCAGACAACAACCTCCCATCAGTTGTTAGAGCACTTACTGACTCTTCATATATTGGTCCATGCCTTCTATTTACAAAAAATGGGTGAACTTAAGTATCTGGAGTACATTTAACCATTGAATCCAAAGTAGCTAGGGCGTCGGGGAATCTGTTATTATCCTTCGGTAAATATTCGAAGGTGATTTCATTGAAGCTCTTAATCAAGTTCTCCAAATGTTGTTGGTAAGGTTTTAGCTTCTCATCCTTTGTCTTCAACTTCCCTTGAGTTTGACAAATCATGATCAACGAATCCCTATAGACTCTCAGCTTTTTGATCTCCAATGTCATGGCGGTTACGAGACCGATTGCACATGCTTCATATTCTGCAATGTTGTTGGTGCAAGGGAATTCTAGCTGGAATGTAGATGGCAGATAGAGATCATCTAGGTTATGAACAATATTCCTACCCCATATCCTCTTTGATTGGCTGCACCATGACAGTACAATTGCCACCAGTCCTCACAGTCTTCTTCCTCCACATATGCCAAATCCTCATCTGGGAATGAGTCCTCTAGCGGCTGTGAATATACCCCGGTTGGGTATGCAGCTAGATAGTCTGAGATTGCTTGTCCTTTTATGGATTTCTGGTTGACATATGTTTTGTCAAATTCTGACAATAGCAACAACTATCTGGCCATCCTTCCTATCAATGTTGGCTTCTCGAAGAGATATTTGATCAGATCCATCCTTGAGATGAGCCGGCTTTATGTGCAATCAAGAAATGTCTCAGCCTCTTGGTCGCCCAAACTAAAGCAGTGCATGTCTTTTCCAATGGGGTATAACGAGTGTCATACTCCAACAGTTTCTTGCTTAAGTAGTAAACCATGTGTTCTTCCCCACTCTTCTGATCTTGTTGAGCCATCATGGATCCCATTGATGTTTCATCGACTTTTAAGTACAATAACAGTGGTTCACACAATACTGGCAGAACAAGGACGGGTGGATTCATTAGGTATTCTTTTATCCTTACGAATGCCTCTTGACAATTATCATTCCATTGCTTTGGTTCTTCTTTCTTTAGGAGCTTGAAGATGGGTTCACATACGATGGTTAGCTGGGCTATGAACCGACTTATGTACTGAATTCGTCCTAAGAAACCCCAGATTTCTTTCTTTGTTTTTGGTGATGGCATTTCTATTATGGCCTTTATCTTATCTGGATCCACTTCTATCCCTCTCTTGCTTATGAGGAATCCTAGGAGTTTCCCTTCTGTTGCTCTGAACATGCACTTCTAACAGTTCAACCTTAGCTTGTACTCCTTAATTCATTTGAAGAACTTTCTCCACGCCGCAAAATGCCCCTGTCGAGTGACCGACTTGACAATCATGTCATCCACATACACCTCCACTTTTTTGTGTATCATGTCATGGAGAATGGTCATTGCTGCCCTTTGATATGTTTCCCCTTGGGGTAGATGTTGTAAGAGATGCACCTACTCAAGATCCTCGCAGTTGGCTTGTAATCCCCCTCAGATTTTGAAGTCTTTTTTACCCTAGTCAGAGCCTTGAAGACCATCCTCCTAGACTCCAATGAAAACGTGTCAGAGATGTCAACCCTAGGCTTGTAATAACATCTGTCACCAGTCTCTGGTATCCCTAAAATTTTGACCAAGGTGGTTGGAGTGAATTTCATGTCCACCCCTTTGACTCTGCTCTCAAGACCAAATCCTTGTACCCCAGAAGCCGGTACAAGATTACAATAAAAATACCAAACTAGGTTCAGGTAACACAGCAATGTAGGCGACAACATCGATGCTCAACCTAGGGCATTGAATTTCGTAAAAAGGCCAAATTGGTGGAAATCATCTACTTGCACCACCCTACCATTCACTATATTCTTGGAAAAGAACCTCTCCCAATCACGGGAATGCTCATACTGTGAAAATTAGTATCGATCAAACTCAGGTTCTTCGGATGAAGAATCATATCCGAAAGATGGAGGTGGCACAGCAGATGGTGATGGCGGCGATGGGTCTGACCGTAGGCGCTTGCGGGTCACTACCTTCCTTGTCGTGCTGTGTTTGCCACTTGAAGACATGGCTGCAACATAGCAAGAGGAAGAAGAATAGGGAGTTAGGGCATATAAACCAAAACTAAACAAAAAGAAAGAGGAAAAGAAGACAGAAATGCAAATGGAAAGGGAAATGTAGCAAAACTTACCTAGGGCTCGCGTATGTGCACGGGAAAATCGATTGGATGCTTGGAAATGATGGTGGAGTAGCCTATGAACACTCTTGGGCACAGCCTTGGGGGTTTAGAGCTCTCAAAATGAAAAGAGAAGTGAGGAAATGAGCTCTCGGACTGAATAAAAACTGTGTCCCGATTCTCTGGGCGATGCACTGGGCGATTGAGCCAAACACCCAGTGAAACGCCCAGAGAATGGAAAAATAGTAGAATTTGATATTTTTTTGAATGGGCTTATGATTTCTTGCATAAAAAAGGCATATTGGGTCCCTCGAAGCACTTAGTTTGTTAATGTGGATTAACTCAAAAAAAAAATATGTATATATATATATATATAATGTAATAACAAATAAATAAATACACAATGGCAAGTAATATATGGGATAAATAAGCAAATGCAATGCATGAATTAGAAATTTTTTTTTCTTTTCTTCGGCAACCTATTACGAGTGTAAATATGTATACATAAATAACATACATACAGCCCTGGATGCATGAACTTCTGTGTGGGTGATGTATGTGGAAACTCAAACATAGGTACTTAGGAATGTATGGTAGTGAGCAGCTGTGTTACTACAAGAAATTAGGCTCCACCAATGACACCTCCCCTGCATATAGGTCATACCTTGCAAATAGACTAGCCGGATCATGGCTAAAACACAGTAGATCATAGGGAGAAAAAGATAGTTTGTTCACTGCACATGTCTGTACCTGAGTGGTGTGCTAGATTCGATAGAACACTGTTGCTTTATGTACAACCTCGAGCTGTTCCATTTAAGATCCTAATTATGTTGTTTTAGTTCCTGTAGTGTTAAGTATATTTATTGAGTTAAGGTAACCATAGGAACCTAATAGCCAAAACTTCTTCATGACACGGTCTGACTGTGTTGTTCGGGCTTAAAGACCCCAGCAACATGCTCTACATTAGGCGGCTAAGAAAGAGATTAGCTTGGATTCGGGGGATTCAGTCTCGGGCAGAGAAGCAATTGATTGTCTACCTGGCACTTGCGGATACTAGTAGCACAGAGGATCATGCCATTTATCTTGCCTTAGTAGACGAGGTTAGCTGTGATCTAGGATACCACATTCAAGCCTTTATGATCGGGAAGAGACTGGAGTGACTCGCATACTAGATGCAGGTATATACCAAACAGTTGCATACTACCATGAACCCTTGATCTGTGATCTTGCATAAAATACCATGACATAAAACTCATTTCATACATAAAACTATTAGCAATGACAACCTAGTTGGGAACATCCTTGGTAGTTATTACTCCTTGCTAAAAATGCTAGTATCATTACACCAGAAGTGTAAAAATGATAACCCACATGTGTTAGTTAAAACCGCAATTTTTTTTTCTTTTCCCTCGCTAAGGGTGTGGGAATATTAAACACAAAGCTTCTTTCAGAAAATCAATCATGGTCAATACTAGATCCAACCGGGGTGGTTGTCGTGGAAGATGCCCTCGATTTGTTCCAGAAGTTGAGCTACTAGACGGAGCCGAAGCTCAGAACTTTGAAATATCGGTTACTTAGCTGAGGGTACCACAAGTCACCCCAAATCCTGTACCGATGGCTGCCCAAACTTCTGCAGTTGCACCTCAGCCAGTTATGGCAGCCGGAGAGGTGAACACCATCATGACCACCATGATGCGAACCATGCAGCAACAATAGGAGTTGTTAGGCCAAATGTCTACACAGTTTGCGACCATAATGCAACAGCGAGCAGTGCCACCACCACCACCTAACCGACCCATACAATTTCCACCACCTGCGCCTCAACATGCGGCGGAAGGCTCCACAACTAAGGTGATGGAGAGAGTTAAGAAGCTCTAGCCACCTGCGTTCTCCAAACTAAATTCTAAGGTAATGCAACCGGAAAGGTAGATTAGCGCCTTGGAGAAGTCATTCGACGTACTCGAATGTACTGATGCGCAGAAATTGATATGCGCTGGGTATCAACTACAAAATGAGGCGGAAGCATGGTGGAAGGCAACAAAGCCTAACTTGGAAGCAGTTCATCCCAATCCTACCTGGGAGCAGTTTAAAGAGGTCTTCTTTAAGAATTATTTCCCTGAGAGTTTTAGAGACAAGAAGGAAGCCAAGTTCTCTGCTCTCGTGCAAGGATAAAAAACCGTGTTGGATTACTAGTAATAGTTTGAAGATTTATTTCATTTCACCTCGGAGCATATGAAGTGCGAAACCAGTAAAACAAAGAAGTTTGAAAAGGGACTCAAACCGAAGATCGGGTCTATTCTTTTGGTACTAGACATTCAGGACTACGATCAAATGGTCGACAAGTTAAAGACTATGGAGGGTAGATTGAAAGAGAAAGAGAAGGCTATAACGTCGCCTGGTTTGGGCAAGAGGCCAAGCAACTATCGAAACTTCAGGTGGCCAAACAAGGCTTTTCAAGGAGCTAGCTCGAGTCCTAACTCGACACAATATCAACGGCAAGACGTGGGCTAAACCCCTTTTCGCCCATTTACAACCGGCCTGCCCAACCCACTATAAGCCAAGTGACAACTACAGCTCCGCCATCCTGACTTGCAATGAGCCAACCAAGTCAGGCCTCTTCCCCAGCTGCACTGTCCAACAAATGCTACATGTGCCACAAAATAGGACACATGGTCAGGGAATGCATACATCGCGGATACAACACATACCCGCCAATCCAGTCTCACGCTCGACCCTTTCAGCCACGGGATAATCGAACGCGAGGAAAAGTGTTCGTGCTGACCAATGAAGAGGCAGAGGCGAATCCAGAGGTGATGACAGGTAAGTCTGCCTAACACTGCTAAATTGTAGGAATTAACCTATAGATGCTAGAAAATTTAATTGCCTCCTTATTCTATACAAACCTTAGGTACCTTAACCATCTCGTCTGCCCCCGTGTGAGTGTCATTTGACTCGGGTGCATCCCACTCTTTTGTTTCCAATGCTTTTGTGGGTAGGATGACCATCCAACCAAGGGACATAGGGCATGACTTAGTTAGCACCCCAACTGGTTGTGTTGTGAGCTTGAAGGAAGTTTACGACCCCTGTCTGGTGGAAATTTACGGGAAGAACCTAACCGCCTGACTGATCAAGTTTGACATGAAGGACTTCGATGTAATATTAGGCATGGATTGGCTATCCGCCTATGGGGAAAATGTCATGTGTGCGGAGAAGATCATATTCAAGTTGAATGATGGCTCGGTTTTCACCTACCAAAGTGAACCGATGAGGAAGCCCAAAAGGATAACTTTATCTGCCCTTTAAGTGCAAAAGCTATTAAATGAAGGATGTCAGGGCCATTTAGCCATGGTAACGGATATCGATGCGAAGATTAAGCCAATGGAAGAACTTGACGGTGTTAGGGAATTTCCCAACGTTTTTCTAGAAGATCTGACCCAGCTGTCGCCTGATCGTGAAATGGAGTTCACGATCGATCTATTCCCTAGTGCAGTACCTGTATCCAAGGAACCATACCGAATAGACCTATAGAATTAAAAGAACTATAGGTCCAATTATAGGATTTGTTGAAGAAAGGACTCATTCGACCAAGTGTGTCTCCTTGGGGAGCACCCGTGTTGTTCTTGAAGAAGAAGGATGGTAGCATGCGAATATGCATTGATTATCGAGAACTGAACAAACTTACGATCAAGAATCGATACCCGTTGCCATGCATCGATGACCTATTCAATCAATTACAAGGTGTAATGGTCTTCTCTAAAATTGATCTTAGGTCTGGATACCACCAGTTGAAGATCAAGAGCAGCGACATTCACAAGACAGCATTCAGAACTCGATACAGACATTATGAATTCTTGGTATTGTCATTCGGGTTAACCAACGCCCCAGCTGCATTCATGGATATGATAAATAGGGTGTTCCACGATGTGCTAGACAAGTTTGTCATTGTATTCATCGATGACATTCTAATCTACTCCAAAAGTGAAGAGGAGCATACTCAACACCTTAGATTCGTATTGCAACGATTGCGGGAACACCAACTGTTCGCCAAATTCAGTAAGTGTGAATTTTTGGCTCTACCAGATCGGATTCTTGGGGCATATTGTCACCAAGGATGGCATCAAGGTAGACCCAGACAAGGTGAAGGCGGTCCTCGAGTGGGAGACTCTAAAGAATACCACTAAGATCCGTAGCTGCCTGGGTTTAGCCGGGTATTATCGCCTATTTATCAAAAATTTCTCATGCATCTCAGCACCCATGACAAAGCAAACGAAGAAGGGTGCAAAGTTTGAGTGGACCAAAGTTTGCGAGAGAAGTTTTCAGGAGCTAAGGAATCGATTGGTGACGACACCAGTGCTGACCATTCCAGATGGTACCAGTGGTATGGTGGTATACACAGACGCATCCCGCATAGGATTGGGCGGTGTGTTGATGCAGAGACGTAAGGTGGTCGCCTATGCCTCCAGGCAGTTGAAGGAACACGAGAAGAACTACCCCAATCATGACCTAGAGTTGGCTGCGGTAGTCTTCGCGTTAAAGATTTGGTGACATTATCTCTATGGTGAAAAGAGCGAGATCTTCAGCGATCACAAGAGCATGAAGTATTTCTTCACTCAAAAGGAGTTAAATATGAGCCAGAGGCAGTGGTTAGAATTAGTAAAGGATTACGACTGTGAGATTCAGTACTACCCTGGCAAGGCCAACGTAATGGCGGATGCATTGAGCAAAAAATCCCAAATCGCATCCCTCGCTTCTTTGGTTGTTAGCGAACAACTAATAGAAGAAGCTCAGAAGTTTGATCTAGAACACATGATCGAGGGGACGGCTATGCAACTAGCAGCTATGGACATACAGTCGTCGATCCGGGAAGAGATAATTGAGAAGTAGCCCAGAGACCCCGATCTAGCCAAGATAATCAAGGAAATAAAGCAAGGAGTCCACGAGGACCCAAACTTCTCATTGGCCCGTGATGGGGCATTGAAATTCAGAGACAGATTATGTGTGCCTGGTGATTATAATGTGCAGGACCGAATTCTTAGAGAGGCACACAATTCACCTTACTCAATCCACCCTGGGAGCATAAAAATGTACAAGGATTTGAAGAAGTACTACTGGTGGATTGGAATGAAGCAGACCGTAGCACTATACATGTCTGAATGCCACACCTGTCAGCAAATAAAGGCGGAGAGACACAGATCGTATAGATTATTGCAACCACTCCCTATTCTCGAATGGAAATGGGAAAGAATTACCATGAACTTCGTGACTAACTTACCTAATACCAGAAAAGGGATGAATGCAATCTGGGTGATTATTGACGGACTGACGAAGGCAGCTCACTTTATCCCCATCAAGATAACCTATTCGATAGAAAGGCTTGCCCAACTATACATTGAAAATGTAATCCGCCTGCATGGCGTGTCCGTCAGCATCGTGTCCGATAGGGACCCCCGATTCACTTCAAGATTTTGGAAGAGTCTGCAACAGGCACTTGGATCCCAGCTAAATCCCAGCACGACTTTCCTTCCCTAGACGGACGGACAGTCTAAAAGAACCATTCAGACTCTGGAGGATATGATTAGAGCCTGTATATTAGAAATGAAACATAGTTGGGACACCCACATTCCCTTGGTGAAATTTGCTTACAATAACAGTCACCACTCCATCATTGGCATGGCATCGTACGAAGCTTTATATGGCCAAAAATGCCGCACACTGTTGTATTGGGATGAAGTCGGAGAATGGAAGTATCTTGGGCCTGAAATGATACAGGCGACCTATGAGAAGATAGGTGTGATAAGAGAAAAGATAAAAGCGGCCCAATCCAAACAGAAGAGTTATGCCGACAATCAAAGGAAAGACATTGAATTTGGAGTTGGTGAGAAGGTATTTCTCCTAGTTTCTCCAACAAAGGGATTACTACGTTTCAACAAAAAGGGTAGGCTAAGCCCAAGATATATTGACCCATATGAAATCCTGAAGATGGTGGGACCCATAACGTATCGACTGGCCCTACCACCGTCCTTGCAAGGTGTCCATGATGTGTTCCATGTGTAGATGTTAAGGAAGTATATCAATAACCCGACATATGTGCTCTCAGCTGAACCCGAGCAACTGGATGCTGATATGACCTATGAGAAGCAGCCAACGGAGATACTAGATAGAAAGGAACTTAATCTCCATAACTGCACGGTCGCCTTCGTTAAAGTTCAGTGGGGAAACTGCTCAAAGGAGGAAGCCTCATGGGAACGCGAAGAAGAAATGCTAGAAAAGTATCCTCAACTCTTCGAGCTACTGGGTAAGCCAATTTTGAGGACGAAGTTTTTGTAAGGTGGGGAGGAATGTTAAACCTGCCCCAGACTGGCTGGAATTTTTGCCTAAAGGACAGGAGCCTATGACCAATCATCTAAAAACACTGTGGAGTATCAACCCAGTGGTTAAATTTAGTGGAGAACCTCCAAGGATGTCATCCAGTATACCTATGAGAAGATGGGTTGCAACATGCAGCTGCTCTATGCACAGCTTGATGTACAGCTCCAACTCTAGGTAATCTCTCTCTTACCCAAATATGGGGGGCCACACCTGTTCAGATGTGTATTTGGTCTTAGAATGGGTATTGGTGGAGTGCGCAAGTGATAGGCCTAACCCCTGTGCAGGCCCAAGGTAAATACAACAAAATTACATTCTCTAGGCAATGGCTGGGCGATTGACCCAAACGCCTAGTGAAACGCCTAAAGTGTCTGAAATTGACATTTTTTACTCCAGACACTTGGGAACCATGCATACAGCCTGTGAACACCCCCTAGAGGTAGATGGGGATTTTTGAAACTATTACCCACCTCTTGAACCAAGTGGACCCCACCTGTGCAGCTAGAATAGCGTAGAATGCACCCAAAAATGCATTCTTGGGAGTAGGGACCCATGGCCAGACATGCCTTAAGTGGTCTAAAATTATAAATAGGAGGGACCAGCCCTCCCATTCGTTTTGCTACCTCTACTGAAATAGAAAGAAAGAAAGAGAAGGAGAAGGAAGAAGAAGAGAAAGAAAGAGAAGGAGAAGGGAGGAAGAAGAGACCAAGGCTAGTTTGGACATTGTTCTTAGCCTCCATACAAGATCAGAGGTATGATTATAGTCCATATACACTGCTGTTCATTATCTTGGATCCCAGTTCTCATGCCAGACTGGTGTGTCTCTGATCAGTAGTGCTCAGAGCACCACCTGAATGCCTAGGGAAGATCTGACCATCTAATGAGCTGATCTGATGTTGGTACTGCAGTAGAGATGGAAGTTAGTCTCTGAGATGAGCTGCACTGCAGACTTGCATCTAGATCTTGTTGTATGGGCATGGATCTCTGCATGCAAAGGGATTTCTTCACACCTTAGCATAAGACCAAACTTGTGTTGAGTAAATACATGTAATTCATGAATTGCATGCAGCCAAAGCTGGATCCAAAGCCTGAGCTCAGCCAGGACAACCATTCTCTATGTTGTCAGAGCTCACCCCAGCTTCCAAATGGGTAACCTAACCTTGAACCGATTAGGACCAATCCATTTAGCCCTATTTTAGGTCCATGATCATCCTACTAGATTTCTTGATCGAAATCATGGCCAGGCCTACAGTAAAATCCAAGAAGCTGAGCTGAAACTCGTGTTAACCAGGCTCTGGGCAATGCACTGGGCGATTGACCCAAACGCCTAGTGAAACTCCCAGAGATGCTAACTGGGCTCAGATCTAAATTCTACTTTTTGGACCTTCACCAATGGGCCTAGGACAGCATGGGGATGATGGAAATGACAAAAATACCCTTCCACATTGGTCCTTGCTTTCATCCATACCTTGGATGCTCAAGTGGGCCCCACAGGGCCAGGTAACCAGGCACAGAACTAGTTTCAGTTGGGCTATAAACCCTTGCACTAGTTTATGAGGTTGATAGAGCCATGTATAGGTAGACCATGCTGTGGAAATACTTAGACAAATGAATCCTACATCTCTGGATGATGCACTGGGAGATTGACCCGAAAGCCCAGTGCAAGACCCAGAGAATTCTAAGTAATACCTGTATAAATACAGAGTCAGTCCAATTAAGCCTAGACCAACTCTAGGACACTAATATAATCTTAAACTTTGTTTGACACAGTTTTATGATCCTATTAACTAGGTTTTGATCCCAAGCTCAAGGTGCAGTGTTAGATACCGGTCGGGACCAAGCTGACAGCTGAGCAAGTAGGACTAGAACAAGGTGAGTGAATTACACCGTGTGTGTAAATGTAACATGACTAATGAGTCATGACAATTACAATAATGCTATTTACTTTGTTCACTTATTTCAATTGCTTTATATTCTGTTAAATACGAAATGCTTGACGGATGGATACTAAGAATGAACAGTGAATCCTCGTATGTGAACTGCTAGATTAGATGTCGTAGTCGGCTTGAAAATGAGGCCTGTGGTAGCCTATAGAATGGGATGCGGTTGACACCACTCGACTCATACTATGCCATATAGAATGCATTGGGCTAGAGTATCATCATCTGTACTACGTACCCTTGCCAACAGGGGTTAAGGTGTTGGATGTCTGTGAGAGTACCCATATGAAAGAGAAAAAGGAAAAGAATGAGAAAAAGGAAATAGAAATGTTTTGCACCGAAAGGGTGATTATGTGGCTATATGCCAGCAAAAGAAATATGTTATATTGAAATAAGGATGGGTGCTTCACAAGTTAATCCCAGAGGGCTGGTCGGGCTGACCTTGGTGACTGATGCGGGAGCCGATCGGTCCTCTCTGACAACTCAATAGGTGTGTCGCAGGAAGGTATTGAAAGCCCGCACCAGGGATACATGTACTGGGGATTGTAGTGGTACTTTTACCTGCCTTAGTTGTGATGTTAGGTGCCTAATAAATAAAATGAACTGCATTACATATAGGACTCATATGGTTGTGCTTGCATGTGCATGCATGGTTATGTTTCATTCACGGGCTCAATGGAGCTCACACTCTTTTGTATATGCTTTTGTTAGATGATTTTACAAGTGGATGTTTCAGTGGCGGGGAGGCTCATCTCGCGGAGATGGGCCATGGTTATTATGACTGTGTTGGTGTGGACCCGGACGGAGGTCATACCTCTGGTGTGAGTCTTTTTTGTGAAAGTTGATGAGGACCCGTGATGGGTGGGCAGCTGACCCTATTTCTGATCGTGGGATTCTTTTTGGTTGTATTAGGGATCCCTCTTTTGTATAGCTTTATTTGGGGGCTTGGGTTGCCTTGCCTTGTTTATATTTTTTTGTAAAGCTTGGTTGGAAAGAGATGGGACTACTATTAATCTGAGAGAGAGAGAGAGAGAACTGAAACAATGATGGTTGTGTATATACTTTTTTTAGTTTCTTTAATGTTTAATTTAAATATTAGCCTCTACAGCACTCTGTGATCTATATCTTTCATTATTGTGGATGTGTGTGTTTAGGAATGGATTAACAACGTCTAGATCCTTGGGGTTTGGTAGATTGCTACTATGCAATTCGGGTGACCTACCTAATCCTCCTAGGGGGTGGTTTGGGGTGTGACATGTACTCTGTCACCAATGAAGAGGCCCGGGCATATCCCGACGTTATCACAGGTAATGCACTCGACTCTTGAGATTTGCATACATGTAGATTTTGTTTCTATGATGGGTTCTTTGTTGTTTGTCAGGTATGATTTATATTTGCTCCCTACCTACTTATACCTTATTTGATTTGGGTGTGTCACACTCTTTCATATCCCCTTCTTTTGCAAAGAAGTTGCCTATCAAACCAAAGAAGATGGCTCAAAACCTAGTGGTTAGTAGACCAACGGGCAGTAAGGTCGAACTTGATAGGAATTATGATCCTTATCTTGTACGTGTTTGTGATCATGGACTAGTGGCAAGTTTGATAGTCCTTGACATGAAGGACTTTGACATCATCTGGGGAATGGATTGGTTGTCCACTCACCGAGCTAGCCTAATCTGTGCCGAAAGGAAAGTCCCATTCAAACCAGAGAGTGGTGTAGAGTTTGTGTTCAAAGGTATTAGGCGGGAGAAACCCAATAAAGCTATTATCTCTGCTCTCCAAGTTCAAAAACTGTTGGATGAGGGATGTCAGTGTTACTTGGCATTTGTGGTAGATACGAAGATGAAAGTCAAGCCTTTGGAAGAGATAAGTGTGGTAAGAGACTTTCCAGATGTCTTCCTGGAAGATCTGACACGATTGCCACCAGACCGTGAGATGGAGTTTAGATTGACCTGGTACCTGGTGCAGCTCTAGTGCCCAAGGCTCTCTACAGAATGGCTCCATTTGAGTTGAAGGAGTTACAGGAGCAACTAAATGACTTATTGAAGAAAGGTTTCATTAGACCTAGTGTGTCTCCTTGGGGAGCGCCTGTGTTGTTTGTGAAAAGAAGGAAGGTAATATGCAGATGTGCATTGATTAGCGTGAGCTCAACAAACTAACGATCAAGAATCGGTATCCTTTACCCAGAATTGATGATTTATTCGACCAATTATAGGTGCCAAGGTTTTCTCAAAGATTGACCTCCAATCGGGGTACCATCAACTGAAGGTCAAGGAAGGTGACATTAGCAAAACAACATTTAGATCTCGCTATGGTTATTATGAGTTCATGGTCATGTCCTTCGGGTTGACTAATGCCCCGGCCGCCTTCATGGAGTTAATGAATCGGGTGTTCCATGATGTCCTAGATAAGTATGCTATCGTTTTCATAGATGACATCTTGATCTATTCTAAGAGTAAAGAAGAGCATGCAGATCATCTCTGCCTAGTATTACATCGCTTGAGAGAGAAATAACTATATGCCAAATTCAGTAAGTGTGAGTTTTGGCTACAACAAGTGGCATTTCTGGGGCGTCTTGTTTCCGCTAAGGGTATTGAAGTTGACCCTGACAAGGTAAAATTAGTAGTCGACTGGGAGACACCCAAGAATGTGGCAGACATTCGAAGTTTCTTGGGTCTGGCAGGCTATTACAGAAGATTCATTGAGAACTTCTCAAGCATTTCCACTCCTATGACTCGACTGACCCGAAAGGGAGTGAAGTTTGAGTGGTTTGAGAACTATGAGAATAGCTTCTAGGAGCTAAAGCAGAGGCTGATTACTACTCCGGTACTCACTATTCTAAATGGTACTGGAAGGATGGTAGTCTACAGTGACACATCCAAAATGGGCTTGGGTTGTGTTTTGATGTAAGATGGGAAGGTAGTGGCCTACGCTTCTCGACAGTTGAAGGATTATGAGAAGAATTACCCTACCCATGATCTAGAGCTTGTAGCTGTGGTTTTCGCTCTGAAAATCTGGAGACATTACTTGTACGACGAGAAGAGCGAGATTCACAGTGACCACAAGAGTCTCAAGTACTTCTTCATACAGAAGAAACTCAATATGATATAGCGGCAGTGGCTTGAGTTGCTGAAAGACTATGACTGCACCATCCATGACCACCTCGGTAAGGCAAATGTAGTAGCTGATGCGCTAAGTCAGAAATCACAGACCTTGTCTTTAGCGTCTTTGGCGTCCAGTGAAGAGCTTATTGAAGAAGCTTGGAGGATGGACCAAGAGCTACTGGTAGAGGGTGTTACCTTGTCTATGGCAGCCTTATCAGTACAGTCAACCTTAGTGGAAAAGATCAAGTCGGCCCAAGCCTCCGATGAAGAGTTTCAAAGAATCATTGAAGCAATCAAAGAGGACGCACAGTAAGAACTAGGCTTTGCCTTGACTGAGAGTGGAGTCCTCATGTTTATAGACTGGCTATGCGTTCCTAGTGATACATAGTTGAGGAAGGAAGTGTTATCCGAAGCTCATGACTCTCCTTATTCAATCGATCCAGGTAGCACAAAAATATACAGAGACTTGAAGGGTCACCACTAGTGGAGTGGAATGAAGAGGGATGTAGCTGAGTTTGTGGCGAGATGTCTTACTTGTCAGCAGGTGCAAGTAGATAGGCAGCGACCTCATGGCCTTTTACAGTCGTTGCCCATCCTGGAGTGGAAGTAGGAGCATGTTACTTTGGACTTCGTCACTAGGTTACCCCATACACCTAGAGGTGTCGATGCTATATGGGTTGTCGTTGATAGATTGACGAAGATAGCTCACTTTATCCCAATGAAGGTCACTTACTCGATGGACAGGTTAGCTCGCTTGTATGTCGATAATGTAGTTCGCTTGCATGGAGTTCCTGTTAGCATCATCTCTGACCGTGATCCCAGGTTTACATCTAAGTTCTGGGGCGGATTTCAGAAAGCAATGGGTACATTACTAAGTTTTAGTACTGCTTTCCATCCTCAGACAGATGGACAGTCAGAGAGAACCATCCAGACATTGGAAGATATGCTTCGAGCTTGTGCCATTGATATGCAAGGCAGCTAGGATGAGCATATCTCACTCATTGAGTTTGCTTATAACAACAGTTACCAAGTTACCATTGGGATGGCATCGCTTGAAGCCCAGTACGGTAAGAAGTACCAAACTCCTCTATACTGGGATGAGGTAGGTGAACGTCATATCCTTGGTCCCGAGTTGATCCAGGCGACGATTGAGAAGGTGGATCTGATTTGTGAGCGAATCAAGGCAGCCTAATCTAGCCAAAAGGGTTATATGGATCAGCATCGAAAGGATCTAGAATTTGCTATCGACGACAAGGTGTTTCTTAAGGTGTCACCTACTAAAGGAGTGATGTGGTTCAGTAAGAAGGGCAAGTTGAGTCTGAGATTCATTGGACCATTCGAGATCCTTGCAAAGATCGGGTCGGTGGCTTATCGATTGGTACTCTCACCATCCTTGGATGGTGTGCATGACGTCTTCCATGTTTCCATGTTGCGGAAGTACGTTCATTACCCGAGCCATGTTCTATCTCAAGAACCACTGGAGCTCGTAGCTGATATGTCCTATAAGGAACAGCCCGAGAAGATTCTGGATAGTAAGATTGTTCATCTTCGCAACCGACCTATCCACTATGTGAAGGTGAAGTGGTGCAATCATCTGGAGGAAGAAGCATCTTGGGAAGCAGAAGTGGAGATGCGGGCGAAGTACCCTTCCCTGGGTTACTTAAAAGGTACGACAAATTTTGGGGATGAAATTTCTTGTAAGGTGGGGGGAATGTTATACCCTCGCCCGAGGTTCTAATATTTTATTGTCATCCATATGACATGTAGATGGTACTATCATGTATGCCAGTGAGCTGTTCTCCTTGGTGGTCAAGCCCAGTCATAAGATCATTGACCACTACGCAGGCTTGCCCATCGAAGAAAGGTACCTCAACCAGCAGTGGGGAAAATTCATCGATGGCGACTTCATTGACTACCCTCCTAGTACCAGCCCTAAAAGCAAGGAGTATCGGAGGGCACACCCCAATGTCGCCCCATTTGGACACTTCGCTCAGAGATTAACGCAGCATCGTTGTGGGGAAGCTCTTCAGAGTCATGGGGAACACACCGTGATGACCAAAGGGTGAGTTACTAACCTCATGTGTACTTGTTTGTCCTCCCCTTTATGGCCTTGAAGCGTGGGTCAAAGCCTGATCACTTTCAGTGTGTTTCAGCCTTTACAGCAACGACGGAGTCATAGACGGACTCACAGGACTGAATCCGTCTAATGATCCGTTGGTGCTGTCTCATGCTTTTTGAGTGTTTTCTTGTGTGGGGCCCACATCCCAGTGTCCCAGACCTCGTAGCTATGCGGGGCATGGTAGACCCTACCATTGGCCCCCTTGTTGTGTGTGTGCCTTGTTAGTGGGCCCACAAGCCCAAGTAATGTTTTAAAATGTGTTTTAACTTAAGAGACTCAAACCAAATAGGCCCCAAGGCTATAACTTAGTTACAAGAGGACTTTGGCCTTTATTGGCCATTACTCTTCACAACCACCATAGACTGGGCATTGAAGAGAGGTGAAAGGAAGAGGAGGAAGAGGGAAGAAGGCTAAGTTGGTGAGGCCTGATTGCTTGGAGGTGGAATCTTGGCTTCCAAGTGTCTAAAGGTAAAACTCACACCTCTCTCTCCTCCCCCACCTTTCCATTTTGGGTTTTAAGGATCTCATTTTGGGTATGGATTGACCTAGGGTTCTACTTGGGACCCAAGTCTTATTCTTGGTGGTATGTTGGACTCCTCTTGGGGTTTGGAGACTACTATTGAACCCCAAGAATACCTTATTTGCAACATTGTTGTTGTTCTTAAGTCCCATTAACCATAACCCTAGATTGACTAATGAAAGGTTCAAACCTTTGAAGACCCTAGGCCAATGATTGGTCTATGTACTAAGGACCCTAGAAGGTTCAGAACACCCCTCACTAGATCTTGCAGCCATTAGATCTCAGGGGTTGAAGGTGGAAGTGAAAATCCTTCAAATTTTGGACAGGAACTTGGACGGATCCAGCATCATGCTTTCGCCTGTAGATCCGTCTAGTGTATTCTAGTGTCTGGCTCGAACGGAACCAGGGACGATTTTACCCTGTGCCTCCGTCCGTAGATCCTTTCTCCTCAGGAATGTCTCAGAAATCGGATGGATGCACAAATGGATACATAGGTAAGTTCCGTCAGTGAATCTGTCCTTTGCGATTTGACCCCTTAGCTTGGACGGAACCAGGAACAGACTCACTCTGCTGCCTCTGTCCCTGAGTCCTTCCATGTTGTTTCTTGTTAAACTTAATTGTGACTCTTAGGACTCATCAGGGGACCCACCTACACTCTTCTAACACTGATCTCATGCATCCCTAGGCAGTCTAACTTGTTCGGAGACGTGTGTCCGACAACCTCTTCCAAACACCCGAACATTATGCGAATCCTTGGTGAGTGGATTTTGGGCTTTGTTTGGGTTTGTATATTTATTAAACATGTTATATACGTTAATGCATCATTATCAAGCATGTTGCATATTGCATTTTATTTATCTTGTTATGATTGATGTGAATATAATGACACATATGACTTATCTAGCATCGGGTTTTGGTGCCAGAGAAATACCAGTGCCGGAATCCCAGTATATGATTATGGCCTTTAAATTCTTGTCATATTGGTCTGTATGCGCCGTGCAGTGCTGGTACCCGGGTGCTAGATGGTATGGGACATTGATGCACCCGGAATACCTCTCAAGACGATAGGATCTTGCATGTAGTATAATTGTGGCTAGGATCACTGTACCCTTATGCTACAACCTTAACCAATGGGGGTTTAGGTGTTGGATAGCCAGAGAACCTGTCACCTATGGAGATGAGAGAGGCCAGGCCATGGGTAGTAATGGCTATCGAGGTCCGCTACTAGGTGGTATTGAGGCTTTGACCGGCGTAGGCTCCCTTGTGATAACGGAGGTTTCACTCTGGCGATAAGTTAAGTGACCCACGGTGTTTACCCGAGTTATCACAGTAGCATATACCTTTGACTTAGTTGATTGCTAGGTGTAAAATCTATTAACATTGCATACATCATGGACTATTTGTGAACTGTGTGTTTGTGTATTCTCCATCCCCTCACTGGCTCAGTGGACCTAACCCCCTGTGTACACCTCATTTTAGATTTTGATGCAGATGGTGGTTATTTTGCTGGATTGAAGCCCAGCCTTCTAAGTACGATGATACAGGCACTGAGGAACCTGAGGTTGTGTTTAAGAACACGACGAGGGTTGTCCTTGCGATGACTGTTCTTATGGACCGTACTGACACTTGGGATTGGTCCCACCTTTTGTTTACTTATGGGCCTTGGGCCATGTATAAACATTCTTGTTATACGTATATTTTGTATAGTTATGTTATGGTCAGTCCGAACATGGTGTTAACCTACTATATCATTTAGTGATTGAACATAATGTAACTATTCTTTAAACGCTTCCGCAAATTTGTATACTTTTGGTAATGTAATATTTACCTTCTTTCGCACTTTGATATTGATGTTAGTATAGGGATGTGGAATGGGACACTGTGTCAGTGATCCTGGTAGCTTGATAGGGTGACACGTGTCATCCTAGTCACCCCTATTTACTGTATTTTATTCCTATCGGAATGGGGGTGTGACGTGTAGGTCTCTGAATTGGGCATTTGTGACCAGAACGTTGGGGGTCCTGAAACTGGGGTACCGACGACGGTGGAGGCAGCTGTTCCTAGGGGTGTAAATGAATAGCCAAAATCTGTTTTCGTATCCGTGTTCGTATACATTTAGCACTATCCAAATCCGTTCGAAAGCTAAACGGATGCGGATACAGATAGGCTATAGCTATCCGAAAAGCTATATTTACATGTAAATGGATAAAATATTTGATCCGTATCCGTGTATGTATTCGTTTAGCACTATTCAAATCCGTCCGAAAGCTAATCGGATGCAGATGCGGATATAGCACTATCCGAGCCGAATCCGATCCATTTACATCCCTAGCTGTTCCTCGGGTGGCCTATCTTCGCCAGTCTGGATCCAGAGGCACCGTTTTTTACAGTGCTCCTGGTAGTGGGGCACTTTCATGATGACGACAAGAATGTGTATCAGGCATTTTCTCTCGGGAAGGTTGAGATTTTTCTCCCCATCCCCTTCTTTTTCCTCTGCGGGAGGTTTCCTGTGGTGGTGAATTCCTCCTTATGTTGTGAGTAGCACGCGTTGATCTCGCTATTGTTAAGGTAGATGTCCAACAATCATTCCAACAGACGGCGCCAAACTGTTGCGTCAAGAAATCTCCACCAAAAGTCCTCCTGGGCTCAGACTTGCATAAGAGAACAAGATGGACACAAGAGAGTCGATTTTCACCTGCGAGGGACTCTCCGATGTCTAAGTCAGATCTTTTTGAGCAACAATTGAGAATAGTGAAGATGGTTTGTAAGAGGTTATACCTGGATATATATAGCATTTTGCTAAGGAGTAGGCGATTCATGCGAGAGTCCCAATATGGTAGTTTCTATTCTCTGTGAGAATATTTTTGAGAGAGATCTCTTTAGGAACAAGATCCTTTCTTTCCTTTGTTACAACTTCTTCTTTAGTAGTTTCCATATGGGAATGGGGGGTTACGTGCCTCCTGAGGCCGTACTTGGTGTTCTTTTCATGGGTCTGGTTCTTGGGTATGATTTATTGGATCTTGGGTTGTCGTTCTTTGATGACGTGGTGCGATCCTATTGGGTGATTATATTTTTGGTATTACAGGAATGGTATTTTTGTTTTGATTTTGCCAATTGTAAGCCTAGTTGACTAGGTGCTCAATAGGTGTTTGTTAAAATTCCTTATAGATAATGGGTGATATTGTAAGGGGGCTTGGAGCCCCTGAAAATGTTGGGGCATTGTCTAAAGTAGGAGTTGTAGCTTCTGAACTGTAGTAGTAGCTAAAGTGTTCAATACTGGGTAATACATGAAGCCCATGGTTGGGTATTGCCCTGTGGATGTAGGCACATTGTTGAACCATATATATCATGCTTGTATTGTCCATTTGTATATTTGGAACGCTGTGGATTTTACAAGATGGACACGCAACCCTTGGTAGACATGACTTATCTTGGTTGAAGGCAAGGGTGCATACGAATTGTAGCCGATAAAATTGGAATTGCTTCAGCAAGTGGTGTTTACAATTGCTTGCTCTATAGTTTAGAATAGTGACAATGTGTGCAATGGACAAGAGATTGTTGTACTACCCCCCCCTCTCAGTGTCCCCCCCTCTCAGTGTCGACTTGGGAATAAGAGTCTTCACCGTTCCAATTGATTGTTTGATCTTTAGTTCTACAAAAGTTTAACGAAGATCTTGTTTCAAATGTAAATGAGGAGCACATGAGTGTTTTGCTGGAGTGAAAGCCACCATACTATTTGCAAATGATATTCTCGCTAATGTAAGTGGAGAGTCAAGTATATGCTTTTTTTTTTCCTGGACAAGCTTTTAAATTTCATGAAATTAGGAATTTAGGTTAGGACTTAGGAGACCTGAAATGAAATAAATTTCAAAATTTCAGTTTGTATTTCAAAATATATATTGAAATCCCAATGCATTATAATTGAAAATGACCAACAACCTATAAAATAATGCGATCTATCATGCAATACAATGATATGAGCAATTAAATAATTATTCAAAAGTCAAATAATGTTAAATCAATGAAAGGTAAAGTCAATAAAAGAAAAAAATTCAAAAATAAAACAAAATATCAAAATTTGAAATATTCTAAAATATATAATTATTCAAAAATTTGTCGAATTCAATTTCAATCTCTTACATCAAAACCAAAATTTTAGAGTATAATTTTGCCAAAATTTTAAACAATGGTGGGGGCCATTTCTTTGCAATTTGTTCTTCTACAAGCCTCACTTTCAATGTATTTTGAGTAAGAAGAGACTTTAGTTCAATGCTTTGCTAACCTATATTTACCCTCTCTTTATTTGCCACGCATGGTTATAGAGTACAAGATGATTCATGTTGTTTCTGATTCCGATTCCAATGGAATCAGCCTCAACCTTAGAAAAATACCCTGCATTGACCAAATTGAATCGGTTAGAATCAAGATTGGCTGGGCGATTAGGCCGATCCACTCCCGATTCCTTGAACCATTGAACGCTGCACGTACATAATTAGGTACTTACGACGTTTCCTCTGTATTGTCCCTATTTGTTCACCCCCTGTCCGACCCTCAGTCATTGGTGATTTTGATCCGGATTGGGTTGGAATCTGTTCAAATGGGCGTTCAAGAACCTTAGAATCAGTCCTCAGATCCAAAATAAGAATTTTGTTAGGATTTTTGAGTGTGAATTGACTGTATCAGATCAATGGAAAATCCGGATTATACCAACAATTGCTTGGTTCAGTTGGCGAGCCGTGGTGCGCTTTATGCCCATGCTCACCAAGAGGTCTCCAGTTCGAGTCTCTTGGCAAGTATCTTATCCACCCCCCCCCCCTCCCCCCTCCTTATCAAATATATATGTAAAAGCTCCCGGCCGAATTCCGATTCTTAAAAAACTGATCTTCCCTTTCTCCCATCTTTGTAGTTTCATATAAGGAAAGAGGATCTGATCTCTGAAAAATCGCCCAGTAGGATTCACTCTGGGAAAGTGCCAAGCGGTATTTATTTGACGATTGCGAATTGGTTAATGAAAGTTGAGCGTGGAAACGCGTCATCGAATAATTGAAGAAGTACTTCATCTGCTGCTTTAAAGTTTGATAGGAAAAGTTCTGACATCTCTGAAAGTCCGGAATCATAATCACAACCGTCTGAAAGTGGATGCCAAGACTCTATGTTGCGGTGAGGGTAGCCATGTCCAGGTCTCTTCTTCTCCGTCTTACGCCCTTCATTTCCGCACGGATTCGATACAATCAGAGACTTCTTAGCTCTGCTGTTGGCGGAAATCCATCAACAGCTCAAGATGCCGTACACATGACGGATAATTGCATTCGAGTACTCTCTCTCTCTCTCTCTTGGCCTGCAAGATATTTAGAGAAATTTGTGCATATCTTAGTGGGTAGAACGTGTTTCTAGTATTTGAATTTTCTTTTTAACGCTTTGAAGCATTCAGGAAGATCATATATTGTTTGATAGAATTACTGGGAAATCAAAGAAGGGAGAACAAAATGGATTGGTTATTTCAGAGATTATAAAAGAATAACTTTTATTTTTTTATTCAGAAATTTGCCCTGTTTGGGGGAAAATCGTACATAAAAGAGTGAGGTTGCAAAAGCAAAAAAAGTTTCCTACACAGTGATCAACCAATTGTTCCAAAAAACTAGATTGTGTATTCTGCTTTTAGAGGGGGGGGGGGGATGACTCCATGCTGTGGTTAGACCTCTGTCTTTGCAAATGTGCACTAAGTTGTCTAGACAAAATGGAAGTTTAGGAACTCACAAAGTGATGTTAACTTTTACATGAAAGTATTCGGTTTAATGGATAGCACCATGCACTACAGACAGCAGCATGGATTGCATATTGAATGCAATCATTGTCATATAGTTTTGTCTGAACTTTGATAGGGCCGCAATATTCAATACGTAGATCAAGGAGATGGATATACCGTGTATCATGAACATGGCCTTTTGGTACTAGGATTCATACTTGGTTGCACTACCTATAATTTGAGTGTCTGCAATTGGTTAGGGTGATGATGTTATAACTGAAGATGAGAACACTTCTATGGCCAGGAAAATGCCCATTTGCAGGACCTGTTGGGATGGGGGATTATTACTTAAAGTGAGGTGAATTGGGAAAATGGATAGATCATTGGCCTTTTTACGTTATCAACATATACTAATAATATTTGGCATATTACATGTCTTAATTTCCTCCCCTTTTCGCATCCTTTGATGGATCTTGGCAGCTTCATTTAACAAGCCTATATACAGGCTCAAGATTTCCTTTTTCCAATTAATCCCAGAAATTTCTCTCTCTGTCTCGCTTCCATAACAGCTTTCATGTGCCCTGGGGTGAGGATGAGATTTAGAGGAACTGTGAAACTTTTTTGCAGTTAAACTTTTAGTTGGTGGCAATGGGTTGTGAGCTGAAGTCATATATCAGTACCAATGACTTTAACTTGGAGGCTTTATGCAACTACGTAAACCATTCTGCTTTGTTTAGTTGAATGCTACATTATTTGTCTAGTTATTCAACATTGCTTGGAATCTCCAATCCTTTGCTTCGGGGTGGAGATTTTAAGTCAGTTCATGTTTACTATTCATTGATTTTACAAATGTCTTCAGAGAATGAAAGAACTGCATGCAAAAGAAGCACCCACGAAGGATAAAATGCTTCGGTTGACTGTAGAGACAGGTGGATGTTCTGGGTTTCAGTATATATTTTTGCTAGACGACAAGACTAATCCAGATGATAGGTTGGTTCTCTTGTAATTTCCTTCTTAAGTGATGTTGGTGAAACACCATTTTGGTGGTTCTACCTACAAGACGCTCAAGGATTTGCAGTTTTCATTATTTCTTGATTTTGTCTATTGTATTGGATGGCTGTAGAATTTTTGAGAAGGATGGTGTTAAGCTGGCGGTCGATCAAATCTCTTATGACTTTGTCAAAGGTGCAACTGTTGATTATGTTGAAGAGCTGATTCGGTCTGCTTTCCTGGTCAGTTTCTTGGTTCTGTATCTGATTGCAAAGAATTTTATTTATCAATTGTGTACATATATGTTTGTGTTTTGGCTACTCAGTATCTTGGACATTTTCTTTTTCCTTACGATTGGAAGTGACCTAAAATTGGCCTCCAAGTATATGTCCCAATGCACTCTTTTTCTGTGTTTCAATCTTTCATTTTCCATTCTCTCCTACCATATCAATGCTGGTGACAATGTTGGGAAGTTTCAAATATCTTATTTGTCATTTTATGTAACAATTTTATTGGCTGAACTCTGAAGTGATTCCGATGAGGTAGGCTAGGCTGAAACAAAACAAACACCAACAACCCTATAGAAACCAGAATCACAGTGAAGCTAAAATTTGAGAAATATGGCCGAAACTTGAAGTGAGTAGAACTTGCAAACTATAAATCCGATGAGGCTGAAATTAATATATCATAGAGGTCCTATGGGGCTGACTGGTAAAAATATCAGAGAACCAATGGTTAGATTTTCAGAAATTAATGGTTAGAGAAGAAGAAACATGTATGGGCAGAAAATAGGAAGTAGTGCAGAACAGAAAATAATAAGTTGGGAGAACTAGCATAAGTCATGATCTACCAGTCCGATGGACATCATACTTGGGTTGAAGGGAGTAGAAGGGGAAGGGAATAACATAGTCAATTCTCAGCCCAAGCTGATGGTTAGATTCTCAGAAATTATTGACTGAAGTTCAGATCCTGATGCTGACAAATACTGCTGTCGTGGACTTGTAGTAGCATTTAAAAAAAACAGAATGAAAGGAGAACTTGGAGGCCAATATTAATGGATTAACTAGGCACAAAGGTTCAGATATCACCTGATAAGAGGCCACAAAATTGAGAAATAGTCGCTGGAATACCTGCTGGATAGTGATGAAAGAAAGAGAAAAGTAAGGGAAAAAAAGAAGGAAAGGAGGGGATATAACCAAAGGCTTCATCACTTATGGCCTGTGGGAAAGGCTTTACCACCAGTCCCAAACCAAGGATTCACCATCTTGGGTTGTAATGTAGTCCTACATTGGTAGGAGGCCTACTAGGAGCCAAACAACCAGGACCTGTTAAGCTGCTGGTTTGATGGGGGCAGAATTGAGGTTTTAGGCCAATTTTTAGGGTTAGGATTAGGATAATGGGTATGTGTCTTATATGGCAAAGCTAGGCAGGTGTAGAGGAGTCTAATGAACTAGGTTTTATAGGTTTTGGATGGGTAGAAGTAGATTAGATGGAATTGGACAGCAACTAGGGTTAGGGTTTTGGGTTTTGGAAAAGAGGGAAGTGAGGGATTCTAGTATTTTTTAAATTCTGAATTGTGAGGGAGCCTCCCATGATCTGTTTTATTTATACTATGGCCAATGGCCCAAGTTCTATTCAGCCTAGGAGTTTGATCACTAGGCTGATTCCTAATACAAGTCACTCCCTCTGTAGAAATCGTGGAGGGGTGTGGGGACTAAAAACAACTTAAATAAAAAAAGAATATTCCCTAAGCAACAAGAGAATAAAAATCAGTTAAATTGGACAGTTTGAACCGGTTCAATTTAAGTTTACAAATAGACTAAGTATAGAAAATAAACTAAGTATGGAACTAAAACAACTAATCCCGTATGCAACCTAATTACCTATATTTTAGGCCCATAAAAGTGGCCTATTACATAGAAAACCCATGGGATCAAAGGTCCAACATATGTATATATATACACCAACCCTAGGCTTATTTCCATTTTGGTGATAAACCTGCATCAGGTTGCCACTTGCTTCACCACTGGGGCTGTGACTGATTCACCATTCACACACTCACATAGAACTGGTTTGTCAAAACATCCAACTCTGTGGGCTAGTGTGCCCTTCTTCTTTATTTGTATGTTGTGATCATAATGACAAAATAGGAAACTTTCTAATATAGTGAGAGATCCTTTACCATAAAGCAACTATGAAAATTTAGTAACTGGCTAAAATAGAAAGTCCTAAATAACTGAGAAACGATAGAGTTTAGGAACTCTCCACAAAATAGAAAGTCCCAAAATAACAAATACTAAGTGGTATACTTGCTTACTAACAAAGGAACTACTAACTTTGAAATAAACAACTACTAAACAAAATAGGAACTTGCTATTTCTGACTCCACAAAATATTCCAGTAGAAACCAAAGATCTTCTAACGGGATCCTCCACCAAAGTTGTCCATTAAGGGGGCCATACAACTCCTTATGAACAGTACCACCAAATCTTCTTCTTCCTTGGATTGAATCAGCTCTCCCCAGCTTGAAAAAATTCGACCTCGAGTTTTAGTAAGTTGATAAGGGTGTCAATTGGAACCGGAACTGAATACCGAAATTGGAATTGACCGTTTACGATCGAACCCAACCGCACCACAGAAAAATGATCCTATTTTGATTTCATAGGTTTTCTTCCTAGTTCGGTTTTTTAAACAGCAAAATCGTCTGTTCTAAACCGAATAGGAACCAGAAAAACCGAATAGAACTCGGTACCTCTCACTCGAATGCTTGCACACGCATCAAATGGGTTAATAGTAAATAATGATTAATTTAATAAGTAACAATTGTTTCATCATACTTGAAACATAAAATAAGTAAAATATCTTGGGACTAACTATATAATATATATTTTCAAGTATGGATTGAAATTGATGGCTCAGGTTAAAATGGATTAATAAAATCCTACCTGCTAATGGAGGAAGTTGTTTGTATATTATGTGTGAGTGGAGAAGAAAAAAAATGGGAACATAAGGAACAAGAAAGGAAAAGGATAACTGGTGAAGATGGGATGTTTTTTTTTTATTTTTTTATCACATAGGCGTGGGAAACAGGATGATTAGGGGAGACCGGAAGAGAATGGAGAAACATGGGAATATATACAGTTTTGAAAATCTGAGGTTCTCTTCTTTACCGTTTCCCAAAACCAGCACTACAAACACATGTAAACCGATTGTGAACTGGATAACGAAAACCGAATAGAAACCGGTAAAACCTGATTGATTGCAAAAAGATTCTCATTTTGGTTGATTCCTATCCGGTTCAGTTTTGATTTCATCTCTTCTAAATGTAAACTGCACCACAACCGAACCGAATAACCGGAACCGGACCGATTGACATCCTTATAAGTCGAGGGATCTGCTTGGTGTGGTGCACGTCCAACTTTAGCCCTTACAAGTACTCTGGCAATTCACAATAGCTAGAGATGAAGTCCTCAAGACGTGGTCCTTTCTCCCAAAGAACATGGGTGGAATCAGAAATTCTGGGTTCTCCAGGGTTCTCCATCTCAGGATCAATCTTAGCTGTGAAGGGTGCATACGTAGAAGTCTTCGGAACTGCTTCGTCAACCTCCACTTTAGCTATGGTGCTGAATTTCTTACTCACGACCTCACCGTCCACTGTTTTAACCTCGTTTGCCTCAACCTCTTCAATGTAGGCCTCTACAATAGGAACATCAAGCAGTCTCTTCCTTATTATCACTAGTTGTTGTAATCTCTTCAACTTTAACCTCGACTTTAGGTTCCTGTGCTTTGATTGATGCTCTCCTCTCTTCCTGTGGTGGTATAAAGTTGAGATCATTATATAAAGTAGATGGTAATTCTGATATGCCCCAACTTTTCTGAATTCGAGCCAATCAAGTATTCAGTTGCCTCAAAGTGTCATGCATGAAGTTCGACTTGTGTGATGTTGGGAAGGCTGCGGCTCTATGCGAGTGACATGTTGAGTGAGTTGTGTCATCATTTCTATGAGGTGATCCAATTTTTCATCAATGCTAACTGACTGGGATGGCTGTGGAATACTGCTGGCCATAGCTTTGAAACCAATTGATGAGGTAAGCTAGGCTGAAACAAAGCAAACACTAGCATACCTACAGAAACCAAAACCGCAGTGAACCTAAAATCTGAGAAATATGGCAGAAACTTGAAGTGAATAAAACTTGCAATCTATAAACCAGATGAGGTTGAAATTAATATATCATAAAGGTCCTATAGGGATAACTATGTGGTAAATTATCAAAGAGAACTAATGGTTCAATAAGAAGAAACATAGGGTGTACTATCCAGTGCACGAGGTTCCCACCACTGCGGGATCTGGGGAGGATCTAAGGGTGTCGATTGGTGCGGTTCTGGTTATTCGGTTCGGTTCGGTTGCGGTGCGGTTTACATTTTGATAAGGAGAAATCAAAACTGAACCGGATAGGAATCAGCTAAAATCATAATCGTTTTGCATACGGTCTGGTTTTACCGGTTTCTATTCGATTTTAATTATCCGGTTCACAACCGGTTTACATGTGGTTTATGTAGTGTCGTTTTGAGAACTAGTAATGAAGACATCCTTAGTTTTCAAGGCCTTTATATTCCCATGTTTCCCCATTGTCTACCGGTCTCCCTCACTCATCATATTTCCCATGCCTATGTGATAAAAAAAAAAAAAAATTCCCATCCTTAACCGTCGTTCTATTCCTTTCCTATTCTTTATTTTTCCATTTTTGTTCTTCTCCACTCTCACATGATAAACAAACTATTTTTTTTATTAGAAAGTAGGGTTTAGTTAATCCATTTTAACATCATACATCATTTTCAATTCATACTTGAACAAATATAATATATAGTTAACCCATTACATTTTACTTATCTTATATTTCAAGAGTGATACAATAATTATGTTTATTAAATTAATTATTATGTTATTAATTAATCCAATTGATGCATGTGCTAGTATTCGAGTAAGAGGTACCGGTTTCTATTCGGTTTATTATTCGGTTTAGAACCGTGGTTTTGAGGTGCAAATCAAAACCGAACCGGGAAGAGAACCTATAAAATAAAAACCGGATCATTTTTCTACGGTGCGGTTCGATTCAATTGTAAACGGTCGGTTCTGGTTCCGATATTCGGTTCCGGTTTCATTTTGACACCCTTAGGTCATAATGTATGCAGCCTTAACCCTGTTTTCACAGAGAGGCTGTTTCCACATGGATAGAATATTGAAACTAGTGGAGAACAGAAAACAGTAAGTTGGAAGAACTAGCATAATTCATGATCTACCCGTCGAAGGGAGTAGAAGGGGAAGGGAATATGATTCAGATTCATCGCCAAATAGGGTTTGTTTGCTTAGGAATAAGTCTAGGGTTGGGTTATATCCATGTTGGACCTTTGTTCCCATGGGTTTTCCATGTAATAGGCCGCTTTTATGGGCCTAAAATATGGGTTATTAGGTTGCATACAGGATTAGTTGTTTTAGTTCCATACTTAGTTTTATTTTGGTGTTTTTGTTCATAAATTGAACTGGTTCAACCAATGGTTCAATTTAAGTGATTTTAGTATTTTTCTTTTAAGTGTTTAGTGGGGCTGGATTAGGACTCTGTTTTGAGTCTATTTCAGTTTTCTAGTCAGTTTAAGTTACCTAATAGGTTAAGGTTTGGATTAGGCCTTTCCTTTTTAATGTAGGAGTCTATTTTTGAGTCTTTTATATAAGGTTGTAAGGGGGCCAAGTATTGAACACAAATTTTGATATTAATGAAAAGCTTTTGCTGCTCTTCTTCTCTTTTGAAGATTTTTGTCTTATGTTTGATCAAGGCTGGTGGGATCAGTTTTTGATCTGATTGACACCTTGCGGTGGGAAGGCTGACACCTTGCGGTGGGAAGGCCGGGTGGTTCGTTTGTGGGATTGGTGCTGGATCCAATCGACACCTTGCGATGTGAAGCCCAAGTGGTTCCTTTGAAGCTCTACTTTTAAGTTCTGAGTTTTATTCAAGTTTTCACCATCAAACAAGCTGCTGCCAAGGAATTTCTGCAACAACAGTGTGTTTGAATCATCCACATCCCCAACAATTCTTCTTCTAATCCTCTCACAGCCCAAACCCTAAGATTCCCCCTTTTGTTTTCAATTTTCCGAATACCTAAATTCTGCCCAGACCAAAGCAGCCAGCCAAATCACACCAAACTTTGATCGAATTCTCCTCTCATACTAGGGAAAACTCGATCCAAGATTGCTCCCTCATCTGACCATCATAAACCCTAAAAATCCATCTTTTCCTCTTTTTAAAAACCCGTAACCTAACCCTAACCTTGTTGCCGAATCTAATTAAAAGGCCTAGACTTGTTAAAACTTAACGTAATCTTCATTGATAGACTCCCCTACATCAACTTGATCTAACCCTACCATCAAACCCTAACCCTAATGTTGGATTGTATGGGCCAGAATACCATGGGGGTATTCTGGACATTTTCTTCTTTATATTATGTGTACAGCAATGTCGGCTATGATAATGGCAAATATGTCCTTGTAATTTTGACTCCTTATTATAAATACATTGCTTGGAGTCTACCTTAGACCATCCAAGCATTATTCTCTAATTCTAAATCTCTCAACATGGCATCAGAGCAGGTTGTGAATTAGGGACCTTCCCTTCCCTCCATTCTCGATTTTTCCCTCCCCTTCAGTCTCGATTTTTTCTTCCCTTCTTCTTCTTCTTCTTCTTCTTCTGTCTTAATCTCCTTTGCTTTCATTCTCCCACTAGGGCAGCACTGATGAGGTGATCTACAGATCCAGTTGCTGCCCTCAATTACCTCTTTCCATGCTGCAATTTTTTGATTGATGGGGACAAAGTTACCTGCCTGCGATATTTGGAACTTCAATTTTTTTTGGGATTGCTTCCATCTCTGCTACAAGGAACCAATCTTCCTCTTTGAAGACCAAGAACTGCAGCAGGCTCTCTTCTCTGATTCAGTTCCTATCTCCAGTTGCATTGAAGGCCTCCTAAGATTGATTTTTCACAAAAATAGGTTTTTTATCAAAACCCTGACAATTATCGATCTAGGAGTTGCTGACTTCTATTGGTTCTGATTTTTTGAAGGGTGGTTCTCTACTTATAAAGATACACTCGACTTCAATTTGAGCTTCAACAATTCAGTTTTTGGGCCCATTCTTCCCTACATCGATTTCAGCAAAACAGGGTTTTCTTCAAAATCCTGACAATATCGATCTAGGGGTTTCACTTGTCTGCTGCTGCTGATTTTGGGAGACATATATTCTCTCATTGAAAGGGGATTCTCCTCCAATTTTCAGCCCTTAACTTGAAGGAATTCTTGGGTTTCTCATCACCACAGCCCTTCTCTGTGATTTGGGTTTCTCTGCTGCATTATGGGAGACTTTGAAGTCTCTACTAGCACTTCTGCTGCTGATGGGCTTGGTAGGAATGACAATCGTGATCTCCTCCCTAATCCTATCAAACTGGATGGGAGCAATTATTTGATCTGGTCTCGCTCGACATACTTTGCTATTGCTGGCCGTGGGCTTACTGGCCATATTGATGGTACTATTGCTATGCCGACTGCCCCTGGACCTCTCTTGACCAGATGGATCTCCAACAATGGTATACTCATATCCTATTTGATTGGCTCAATGCAATCAGACCTTGCCAATGGTTTCCTTCTCCTTGATACAGCCCATCAAATCTGGTCTGCTTGCAAGGAGACATATGGACAGCTTGGTAATGATGCATAGGTATATAAACTCCGGAAGAAGGCCAATAATAATACTCAGGGGGAGTTATCTGTCTCCAAGTACTATGCTGTCTTGTGCAGTCTCTGGCAGCAATTGGACCATTTTTCTGATTACCATCCCACTACAGCTGCTGATATCACTGCATATAAGAAGCATCTGGACAAAACCAGGGTGTATGATTTTTTGGCTGGTTTGAACATGGAGTATGGCCAGACTCGTGTTCAAGTGTTGGGTCATTCCCCTTTTCCCACACTTGAACAAACCTATGCTTTGGCCTCCTCTGAAGAGAACCGTCGGGCTGCTATGCTCCACCCTCCTGTTACTGACAGATCAGCCCTCCAGATTGCTGCCTAGGCTACTCCTGCACCTGTCAGACATGTTTCTCTTGGTGATTCTGCTGCAGGGACTGTTACTTGTGAGCATTGTCACAATCCTTACCACACTAAGGAGAAGTATTGGAAGCTTCACGGGAAACTAGCTGACTTTGAGGCCAAACGGGCTACCAAGAAGAAGATAAAAACTAAGGCAAACCACTCTGAATCTGTTCCTACAGTCCCGGCTGCTGACATTGGCCTATCCCAGGATGATCTACAGGCATTCCTACGTGTGCTAAGGTCTTCCGTTGCTACTGCCTCTACTACATCAGCTACTGCCAACTCTTCTGCTCCTTCCAGTTCACACTTTGCCCAGTTAAGTATTCCATTTGATGGTCATTGTGCTCATAGTTCGAGAACTCGCGAGATCTCGCCGAGTTTCTCGGTTTTTCAAAATCTCGAGACTAGTTTGCCTACGAGTCTCAAAATGTCAATATCTCGCCCCGAGATCTCGGTTTGACATAGGAAAATGCCTATCTAGGTCCTTTATATGAGTGCCAGATCTCGAGATCTTGCTGGAAATTCTTGGTATACAGACGCCTATCTATGCCAGGAATCAAGATAGACAAGACAGACACTTATTTATGCCTAATAACATTTAAGTAAATGATTTTGTATTTGTATTAGGCATAAATAAGTGTGTTTGTCCTGTGTCTGTCCTGGTTTCTAGCATAAGTCAGTGTCTCTCCTGCTTTCCCACTAACTGAAACTCTTATTTGGACTTTGTTTTTGCAAAATCTGATAGTGCCATTGTGTTTAAATGGTCTAAAATAGGCTGAATACCAAGTTTCAGACCCAAACTAGGTCTAAAACCCACCGAGATGAGGCTTCGAGTCGAGAAAAAAAAAAGTGCACCAACTCGGTGAGATCTCGACTCGACTCGGTTTTTCAAGGGTCCGAGTTGGCGCCGAGACCCGAGTTTTCGAACTTTGATTGTGCTTTTGTAGCTTCACATCCTTGGATCATAGATTCTGGGGCTACAGATCACATTACCGAATCCTCTAGTCTATTCCATCGGAATTCTCCCACTTCTGGGAAAGACAAGGTCAAAGTAGCTGATGGTTCCCTTTCCTCCATATTTGGAAAAGGAATCATCAACTGCACTTCCTCCCTTCCTTTGTCTTCTGTTTTGCACATTCCTAATTTTATTACTAACCTTCTTTCTATTAGTAGTATTACTCGTGATCTTAACTGCAAAGTAACCTTTTTTCCTTCCCATTGTGTTTTTCAGGATCTGGCATATGGGAAGACGATTGGATTGGGTAAAGTGCACGGTGGACTGTACCTACTTGATGATGGTCGTCTCTCTCCACCAACATTAGCTTCTCCACTACACCAGAACTCCTTGGTCTCTTCTGAACTTTACCAATGGCACTCTAGATTAGGTCACCCTCCATTAGGCATTTTAGCACATATATTTCCTACTTTGGTCACCAAATGTAATAAGGAGGATTTTTTTTGTGAGGCTTGTGGTCTGGCAAAACAGACACGTCAACTTATTCTCTATCAAATAAAAGGAGTTCTTCTTGTTTTCAGTTGGTGCATTCTGATGTTTAGGAACCTAGTCGTAAAACTTCTCTTTTCTAGCTACCGTTGGTTTGTCTCCTTTATTGACTGTCATTCTAGAAACACATGGGTATATCTTATGCACAAAAAAAATCAGGTTTTGCATATTTTCAGCATTTTCATAAAATGATCAAAACTCAGTTCCAGGCTACTCTCAAAATTTTGAGAAGTGACAATGGCATTGAGTATAAGGAATCACAATTTCAAAAATACTTTGTTGATCATGGGATTATACACCAGACTAGTTGTGTCGATACCCTAGCTCAAAATGGTATGGCTGAAAGAAAGAACCGCCACTTGTTGGAAGTGGCAAGAGCATTGATGTTTGCTCGGCATGTTCCATCCCAATATTGGGGTGATGCTGTCCTAACTGTAGCTTATCTCATTAATCGGTTACCTTCCCGAGTTCTTGATTCCCATAGTCCAGCCGATGTTTTACTTGGGAATTCCTCCTTTGTGGTTACTCCCAAAGTGTTTGGCTATGTATGTTATGCTAGGGATACCAAATCTCCTGGAAAACTTGAACCTCGTGGGCTACGGTACATTTTTTTGGGTTATTCTCCTACCCAGAAAGGTTATAAGTGTTACCATCCTCCTTCCCGTCGTACTATGGTTAGTATGGATGTCATTTTTCATGAAATCCTTTCCTATTATTCTTCCCCACCTCTTCAGGACGAGAGTTCTAGTGAAGATGTGGTTCCTTCTCCTGAGATTCCCCCCTGTTTTATCTCCTATGGCTGCCCAACCTCCTCTGACCGATGACCAGCCTCCTATGGCTGCTGTCCAGCCTCTTTTGACCGCTGCCCCTTCACCCGAAGGGAATCCTTTATAGGGGGAGATCATGGAAACAAGTGGTGGTGATGTTCCTATTCAGGGAGAGTTGACTCCAGTACAGAGAACCATTAGTAAATTTCAGAAGGCCATTAACAATTCCAACATTCTCACTTATAAAAAGAGATGTTCCAGCAAAGGGCAGCTTCAATCCACTGTAGCACCAATATCTATCCAGTTGTCGGTTCAGGATCTAGATCCTTCTTCTCCTGGTGAGCCTTCCTCTTTCGACTTACCTATTGCTCATCGCAAAGGTACTAGGACTTGCACTCAATATTCTATATCTCGTTTTTTTTCTTATAGTTCTCTTTCTCCTTCTTTTCGTGCATTTGTATCCTCTCTTTCTTCTGTTTCTATTCCTAAAAATTGGCAAGAAGCATCTACAGATGGAAAGTCGAAGGCAGCAATGTTGGAAGAAATGAGAGCATTGGAAAAAAATAATACGTGGGATCTTGTGGCTCTTCCTCCTAGGAAAAAACTAGTGGGATTTAAATGGGTGTTTGTTGTCAAACAGAAGGCAGATGGAATAGTGGATCGATACAAGGCACGTCTAGTTGTAAAGGGCTTTACTTAGACATATGAAGTATACTACCAGGAGACCTTCACACCAGTAGCAAAGCTCAACACTATAAGAGTGTTGTTATCCTATGCTATGAATCTTGGATTAGATCTTTAGCAGTTGGATGTGAAGAATGCCTTCCTCCATGGAGAACTAGAGGAAGAGGTATGTATGGACATTCCTTCAGGTTTTGCAGGTAATACTACCAAGGACAAGGTGTGTAAATTTAAGCGTGCTCTCTATGGGTTGAAGCAGTGACCTAGAGCTTGGTTCGGTAGGCTTCACAAGGCTATGGTTTCCGTGGGATACAAGCAAAGCAATGCTGATCATACCTTGTTCATCAAACAAGTTGGTGATAAGGTCACTATCCTCATAGTCTATGTTAATGACATTGTTGTGACTAGAAATGATGGTGATGAGATCAACAAATTGAAGCTCTTCCTTGGCCGTGAGTTTGAAATAAAGGATCTAGGAACTTTAAAATATTTTCTAAGGATAGAGGTTGCCCGGTCTTCAAAGGGCATCTTTCTTTTTCAAAGAAAATATATCCTAGATCTATTGTTTGAGACTGGGTTGCTAGGGTGTCATCCTTCAGATACTCCGATGGAAGCTACTACAAGACTTAAGGAGAACGAAGGTGAACCTGTTGACAAAGGTCGTTATCAGCGATTGGTGGGCAAACTGATCTACCTCTCTCATACACAACCAGACATAGCCATTGCTGTAAGTTTGGTAAGCCAGTTTATGCATGATCTTTATTCCTCTCATATGGAGGCAGTCCTTCGCATCTTGTGATATTTGAAGTCTGCTCTAGGAAAAGAAATTATCTCCCAATGGTCATCTAAGGGTTAAAGCTTATACTGATGCCCATTGGGCTGGCTCTACTAACAGGAAGTCCATTTCTGGCTATTGTTCTTTTGTGGGTGGAAACCTTGTCACATGGCATAGCAAGAAGCAGAATGTTGTGGCAAGGTCCAGTGCTGAAGCAGAGTTTCGTGCGATGGCACAAGGAATTTGTGAACTTTTGTGGCTTAGAGGATTGTTGCAGGATATTGGTGTTGCTGTCCATCTTCCAATGATGCTATATTGTGATAATAAAGCTGCCATTAGCATTGCTCATAACCCTGTCGAGCATGATCGTACTAAGCATGTGGAAGTTGATCAACATTTCATCAAGGAGAAGCTTGAAGCCGGACTCATCTGTGTTCCCTTTGTGAAGTCTGCTGATCAGTTGGCCGATGTATTCACTAAGGGATTGAGTGGCAAAGTGTTTCATCCTATTTTAGTCAAGTTGGGCATGCATGACATATATGTACCAACTTGAGGGGGGAGTGTTGGATTGTATGGGCCACAATACCGTGGGGGTATTCTGGACGTTTTCTTCTTTATATTATGTGTACAACCATGTTGGCTATGATAGGGGCAAATATGTCCTTGTACTCCTTATTATAAATACATTGCTTGGGGTCTACCTTAGACCATCCAAGCATTATTCTCTAATTCTAAATCCCTCAACACCTAATTTCACAATTTTCCCCTATTTTGACCTAACCGAACTATCTTCAGTTCAGATCCTGGTTGTTTGGCTCCTAGTTTGACTTTTCAAACCTAGGACTACATTAGAATAACATAGTCAAATCTCAACTCCAGCTAATGGTTAGATTCTTAGAAATTAATGACTGAAGTTCAGATCCTAATGCTGTCAAATACTCCTATCGCAGACTTGTAACAGCACTTAAAAATAACATAAATGAGGAGAACTTGGAGAGAAATAGCAATGGATTAACTAAGCACAAAATTACTGCAGATATCACCTGATAGAGACCACGACAGTGGGAAATGGCTGCTGGAATACCTGCTGAATAGTGATGAAGGAAAGAGAAAAAGGAAGGAAAAAAAGAAGAGGGAAAGGAGGGGATATGACCAAAGGCTTCACCACCTATGGCCTGCAAGAAGGCTTCACTACCAGTTCCAAACCAAGGATTCACCACCTTGGATTGCCACTTGCTTTACCAGTGCTCTAGCTATATCATCAATTGGCTTTTATAACAATTCAGACTTGAAATTGAACAGAGAGCTTGAACAACGAGTGACTATATGTATCCTGGATGCTAAAAATCTCAAATACTATCTCTTTATTGTTACTTTTCTTAAGGTACATCGGGTGAGAGTGTTTATCACCTTCCAAGGGTTGCATGTATAGTCTACTAACAGCTGTTTTTGGGATCACAGTAACACATTTAACAATTCTCCACCAGCTACTTCACTTATTGTTGGGGCAGAATTAGAAACTCCTACTTAAAACACTTTACAATATTGTATTTCAACTATGATTTGACTAGAACTGAATAAAAACAGAACCAAGAGACCCAAAAATAGTGGTCTACACGTGGGTTTAATTCACTGGTGTCAATATATTTTCGGTTATGTGATAACATATTTGGGTGCGTATGCCTAGATCAACAATCTGGGTCGGTTTAGCGAATTGCCGCACATCCTGAGCACCTTCTGGGTATCTGCCATAACTTTACTTAGTTATAGTTGGATAGTTCTCAAAATTTATTTTTCAATGTGACTGTGGCGCGACCAAGTAGGCAGAGATGTATTATTTGGGAGATGCCAATCGTTTCTTGGCGACTTGATTGATGTGGGAGTGCAGGTGTTGCAGTGGCAGTGAGATCTTGACATGTGTCAGTGTGGCAATGATAATGAAGCTACCGGACATGAGTGGCAGTGTATGATGGTGTTTGGCAGCAATTGACAACATGTAGCAGTATTGGGTGCAGTGTACATGCGCTTCGCCTGGTGATTTAATAGGTTCATGCTGATGTGTCAACTTTGCAGACAATTTGAGTGGACCTAGTGGTTGATTTGTAAGGAACTATGAGAATGGGAGTTGTAGTTCATTGAGTCCTCTTTCCAACGCATCTGGAATTGCATCAATCTAGTTCTGAATGAAGAAGTTGTGATGATTTCCGTATCGTTGCGCAGAAAAGAAGTAAATTGAGGAGGTTTGGAGCTTTTTAAATAGCTCTCGAACATCAATTTTGTATCTCAGGAAATAAGACAGTAGCTCACCTCCCTCCTCATGGTTTTCTCATTTTTTAAAATCAGTCTGGCTCTAAAGATTCCATTCCAAGCTTTTTGAGTGGTCGGGTGCACTGAGTTTTGGTACACGCGCGCAAATGGTAGCCGTACTTGAAGATTAGATCTCGATCGGTCGGCTCTTGACGTTCCACATGCCTTAGATCTCGATCGAGCATCTGAAGTCAATATGCGCTCGAGGCATGATTGGTTGACGCAAAAGATACCATCGCTCGATTTCCGGTTCGTTGTGGCCTCGATACGTCGTGCACATACGCGATCATTGTAGTGTTTCAATCTAAGGTACAAGCCACGTTTTGGTCACGTGATCCTGTGGTCTGTATTTGATCCACGGTGTCATCGTAGATTCCAATGGAGAGGTCCTCAAGCATTGCTCGAGAATATGACCCAATTGAAGAGATCTAGCGGGCCAGAATCTACCCACGGTTTTGAGAGCTGATCTGATGGCTCTGGTTTGAGCCGCTGCGTGACACTTCTATCTTTCACTTAGATTCTGTTTGAGCTTCATCCAAGCATCCTCTGATTCAAGATCCTATGGCCAGTATTAAAATGGAGTTTCTGAACTCATTTCATAAGGACTTTTTAGCCCCAGATTTTTTCAGGCTTCTCGAAATTCATACCAGAACGTACAGAACCTACAAAAGAGAGAAAAAGTGAGAAGAAAACCTGTTTTTTTTGTGGAGAAGGTGTATTGATGATTGAGATGGCATCCTTGAAGATTTGAGCAATCCCTCCTCATACATAGGAGTTTCCTATTTTTCTTATTTCCGTCAAGTTATAAATAAAAAGTTGGGGAACATACCCACTACCATTGATTTGAGAAATATTATAGCCTTGGGCTTGTGAGTTATGTGAGAGACGGAGCATGGTTTTGTGGGATTCAAAACTGCTCTACTGTGGGATGCAATAGGGTAGCCTTGGTGGGATGCCAAGGCTGGAGTTGGTGGGATTCCTGCTCTACAGTTAGGTGAGAGGCCTAACATATCTTTTTTTTTTGTCTTATATCTTTATCTTCTTTTCCTTCTTCCATTACAGGTCAGATTCTGCATATTTCTCCATCTGGTGCATTCTATTTGTTGTTTCTGTTTATCCTTCGAATTTCTATTCTGATGCCTAACTATTAGCATTGTTCGTCATAGTTTCAGACCTGGATTTCTATAGCCAATACAGCCTACTATCAGTCCATCGTGTCACTTTTTGTTGGCAATTTACTGCCTGGTCTTGAGTGCTGTTACAACCCTGATAACCCTCTCTACTACTTTTTTACAGAATGTTACTAATTCTGATTCACTTCCTATAACAGTATTGCGTGGTTGCTAAATCTGCTATGTGCTTCTACTATGGTTCTCACTTCAGTCACTTGCTTGATATAGTTACTAAATATCTGTAGTAACTAAATCTGGAACTTTCTAAATCTGGTTTCTAATTTCAGCAACTGATAAATTTAAGTTACCATTTTGTGAGTTTCTATTTATGGTAGGTGCTAAATTCTGGTTTTTATTTTGAGTGCCTAATCTCTGCGACCCTGGATTTACATGTGGTTTTCTAACCCTAATTCCTTAGGTGATTAGAATACTACATTTTGTTGGCTTAGGCTTGCAACTGAACTGACTTCCCAGATTTAAAGAGAAATTTAATAGCAGCAAATCAAAGATTCAGATATGGTCCAAAAGCTGGTCAAATACTCAATTCAGATTAAAGAACAGAATAACAAAACCTGAAATGTATCAAATGGTATGATTCAAAGTTACAGAAGAATCCTATTTAAGATGGGACTTTCCAGAACTAAGAACTTATACCAGTGGAAAGACAGCAAGTAAACATAACCAGATTAAGTCGTAATAGTAGGAGAACTCAGAAGTAATATCAGGAGAGTGGCTAATGATCAGATAGCTTGCAAGCTCGATCGGTTCCTTATCAATGAAACCTGGCTCTCCACCTTTCCTCACTCCCATGCTAACTTCCTTCTCCAGGGTTTATCTGACCACTGCCCTTGCCATCTCCTTATACAGCCCTATTCTTCCTTCGGTCCCAAGCCCTTAAAATTTTTCGATATGTGGACCTCCCATCACCTCTACCTCCCCACCATCCTTTAAGCTTGGCGCTCTCCAGTTTTCTGCCCCTCCCTTCCCCTTATTGCCTTTGCTAGAAAGCTCCTTCACACCAAGTGTGCCCTTAAGAGTTGGAACCATTCCACCTTTGGCAATTTCCTGTCTCGTGTCTCCTCTTGCCAGTCTGATCTCGCCCTTGTTCAATCCCGGCGCCAAATGGACCCGCTCCTCCTTGAGCTTGCTTTGGAAGAGAAAAAAGCTTTCTAAGGAGCTCTCCTTCCTTTCTCTACAAGAAGAAAGCTTTATGCGCAAAAAATCCCGAATTAAGTGGCTAGAACTAGGAGACTCTATCACGGCTTACTTCCACCGTTCCTTGCGAGGTTCCTTGCTCAGGATGGGTCCTCCCTCTCCTCCCTTCTTGACATTAAATCTAAGACTGTCTCCTTCTTCTCCTCCCTCTTCAATCTCCCCTCCCCCTCCGTCCCCCTTCCCCCTAATCTCATCAACAAGTTTGTCCCCCCCCCTCATGACATACTTCCTCTTGTCCATCCCCTCCGATGATGAAATGTCCAAATCGATCCTCTCCCATAAATCCAACAAAGCTCCTGGTCCTGATGGCTTCAGTATGGACTTCTTCCTTAGTTGTTGGGACTCTATCAAAGGAGACCTCTTCAAAGCTATCCGAAGCTTCTTCTTTAAACCCAGCCAACTTGCCCGGATCAACCATACCTTCCTTTGCCTCATCCTTGAAAAAGATGGAGCCTCCTCCCTGTCTGACTTCAGACCTATCTCTCTTTGCAATCTTCTCTGCAAGTTCATTGCAAAGATTCTTGCTAACAGGATTCAGCTTGTCATCCCTTCCTTGGTCAGTCCCAATCAATCTGCCTTCATTTTTTGGTAGAAATATTACAAACAGTATCATTCTTTGCTCGGAGATTGTGCATGGTTTTGATCGAAAATCTCACTCACCCACGGTCTTCATGAAAATTGATCTCCACAAAGCTTTTGACTCCCTTCGTTGGGATTTCATCTGCGATGTGCTTACCCAAATGGGTTCCCCTCTCCTTTCGTCCTCTGGATTTTCACTTGCATTTCCTCCCCCGCCTTCTTAGTTTTGGTTAATGGTTCCCCCGTCGATTTCTTCCATTCCAAAGTTGGTATCTGCCAAGGTTGCCCCCTTTCCTCCTTTCTCTTCTCCTTGGCCTTGGAAGTCCTTTCTAGGAGTCTCCAATCCAAAACGGATCTCCACCTTATCTCCCAAAATGCAAACACGTCAACTTTACCCACCTGGCTTTTGCTGATGATCTTCTCAAAGGCTTCCCCCTCTTCTATCTCTGCCATCATGTCTTCCCTCTACCTCTTTGAGAATCTCTTTGGTCTCCGCATCAACCTCCTCAAATCCAAAATCTTTCTGGCCGGTATACCCGAGTCTGACAGAGATGCCCTCCTGCGTCTAACTGGCTTCTCCATGGAGTCCTTCCTGTCAAGTACTTGGGCCTTCCCCTCACCCCTTTTAGGCTTTCTAGCCACCACTATACTCCCATGCTTGACAAAATCCGTAAGCGACTCCAGCTCTAGAAAGACAAACTCCTATCATATGCGGATAGGCTGGAATGCATTAGATCGGTTCTCCAATCATCTTACATTTATTGGTGTGGCATTTATGGTATCCCTAAAGCTACTATCAAAGCTATGGAAAATCTCTTCTGCGCTTTCCTTTGGAAAGGGAAAGAAGCCTCCAAATTTTTGCATCCAATCAACTGGAAATCCATCTACCTCCCTAAGGCTGAAGGGGGCCTGGGCATCCGCCACATCCGCGATTCCAATACCGTGGGTTTCCTGAAGCTCATTTGGAAAATCTCCTCTAGACATGACTCAATTTGGGTACACTAGGTTTACTCCCATCTTCTCAAAATGATTCCATCTAGACTGTTTCAATCCACTCCGACTCTTCTTGGGTCTGGCGTTGGATTCTTCTCCTTCGCCCTCTTGCCCTTAGAGCCATCTCCTCAGCTATTGTAGATGGATCAACCACCTCCCTTTGGCTTGATCCCTAGCACCCTCTAGGGGTTCTCTACAATGTCTTTGGACCCAGATCGATTTATTCCTTTGGCATTCCCAAATCTGCTCCCCTCTCCTCCATCGTCTCTCTTGGCTCTTGGTCTCCCCCCACCCTCCATATCCCTATCCTCTCTCAGATCTGGCCGTCCCTCCCTCCCCCTCCTCCCCTCCCCCAACAGCCTTTTTAGCTTTAGATCAGCTTAGAATTTTGTTCGTAACCCTAGCCCCTCTGTCCCTTGGCACAAACTAATCTGGTTCAAAGGCCTCATCCCTCGTCTATAGAACCCTTAACCTTTGCCTCCCAACCCAAGCCTTCCTCCTCCATCATAATATCCCTGTCTCCCCCTCTTGCATCTTCTGTTGGAATGGTTCTGAGTACATTGTCTACCTTTTCTTTGTGCTCCTTTACCTTCAGCATCTGGAAAAAAGCCCTCTTGTCCATTTGGCCCTGCAGCAAGAGACTTTTGCCCTTTGATAGAGTGGCTTTGGATGGACATGACCTTCCAAGGATGCACTCTATGTGACACTGTTGGAAAGCTTGTGTTTGGCTCAGCTGTTTGTCACATTTGGATGGAGAGGAATCTGAGGAGATAGACTTCCAACTCTTGGTCCTTCGACTTGATTTAGAAAGCCATCTCTTTCAATGTTTCCTCCAAGCTCAGCTCTATCTTTGTTGAGAAGTGTACCACGATAGGGGAGTGTCCCTATTGTGGTTGAGTCCATTATGGTTTCCTTTATTATTTTATGTCTTTAATTGTTAGGAGTTTGGAGTCAGTTTCCTAGTCTAAGTTAGTTACTTATTTTAGATTAGGTTTAGTTTCCTTTTCCTTTTCCTTTTATGATTGTAATGGTTTTATTATAAATAAGATACTTGAGGGAGGAAGCAAACTAACACATACGGCTCCTCCCCTTGCAGCTACTCTTCTCCTCTTCTTTCTTCTCTCTTTTCTCCTCTATAAGGTTATTGCTCTCTTTTCTCCTCTATAAGGCTATTGGTTATAGGTCCTAGGTTTTCTACATGGTATCAGAGCTGTTGTAACCAATACCTGATTATCTCCGTAATAGCCGTTTTGAGAGTCGATTAGGGTTTTTAGTTTGAAGAAAGAAACCTAGTTCATAAAAGAGGAAGAACTAGGGTTTCGTATACTGAGTTACTGATTTGCTACATTCGATTGATGAAGATGTCTGCTACAGGTTCGTTTGTGCTCCATCGATATTTATTTTCGTTCTATTCTGATGCTGCTATCACAAGTTGCGATCTGAGTCAATAACTCGGCTGCTGAATCTATATCTCTGATGTTGCTGGCGTATATTGTTGTCCTTCGTTCTCATGATCGCTGCTACTAAAATCATGTCGTACGACTACTCGATATTTTACTATGTGGGCTGCTTTCACTATCAAAGGAGATTGAAGGACCTGCTTTTGTTTTCTGATGGTATTTGCTGGTCGGTTGATGTTCTATTGTTGTTTATGATCGAAGATTTCTGCTAATCGATACCCTTCTGCTACTCCTGGTTTCTGCTGGTTTTTCTTTGATGCTATTGATTTGCTGATCGAAAAAGTAGAAGACCTGCTGCATCTCGATCTCCCATATCTAAACCAGATCCGTTTGCTGCTGGTTCTCGTTTTCCTCTTGTGGCTGGTTCTTGGAATTGGTTGAAAAGAGGTTGAAGTTGCAGCTTTTGTTCCGCCTCCTCCTTTCCCTGCTTTCTGATCTTGGTTTTTGGAGATTGCATTACTTTTCTCCATGAGCTGCTGTTGTTTCTGATCGAAGAATCAGTTTCTGCCTCTCGATTTGCCTGATATTGTTATCGATAGCTTCATGTGCTGATTTTTGCCTCGATTGTTGGTATTGATTTGCTCCTTATCTCGCTGCTAGTTTGCCGGAGGAGGAAGACAAGCCACAATATTCTTCTTCCTGTTTTTTGCAAAGTCCACCAGCAACTCCTTAAACATAACGTGACTGACTAGGTTTAAGAGACAGCCACGTTACCTTTTTAAGGTCCATCTTTCTCTTTCGTGATTCTTCTTCCTTTCTTTTATTTATTTTGTTTTTCCCACTTATCTTATTACTCTTTAATCTTTCCTAAATTACATATTGCCATTAGTTCGTTTCCTCTTTCTAGTTTACCCTTTCTATTAGGGGGTTGATTTATTTTCCAATTTAGTCCCCTTTCAGTAATTTTAATTCCCATTATGTCCCACTGCTTCTTCAATTACCCATAGCCCCCTTACAAATTCTGGTTTATTACCAGATTGCCACTCCTCTCTTAAATTTGGCCTTGCTTATGCACATATGGATTTCACTTAAATTACAGTTCTGCCATTACCTCTTGTTATTGCCTATTGTATACTTGGATGGATCCATCCCGAACGAAATTGGGTATTTTGACCCGGGTTCCACATCAATTGGAGATTGCATGATGTAATTACAGAATTGCCATTGGGTATACATATATGCCATATTATTGCTTTGGTGGGCCCAAATCACATCAATTTGTTTTTTGGCAAATTGGTACTTAAATGATATTGAGGTTGTGGTTTGTTTTGAGAGGGAGATTGGAAATTATTGAGATGCTGGTCATATACCAAACTGCCATTGCCCTTTTAATTTCAACATTTCTTTAAAATTCTTGAAGTATAGTTGCCCAGGTGGGCCCCGAACACATGTGGGGTTTGTATTTCTTTGAAGGTTGGACCTTTGCATGGTGGTTGTTGGCTCCAGTGAGGGGAGGTTAGAAACTGATATTGGGATTCTTTTATCTACGGCTGTTATTTGTGGTGCTCTTGTTTATGGAATTTTTTTGTGATGCCCGTGCTTTGAGATGTTGATTATTGGCCGTTATGTGTTCACGTGTACTGCTACACATGAGGGGGAGTTTGGAATTGGATATTACTATTTGCATATCTGCTCTGCACAAATCATCAATTGGAGAGTCTTACCTTTTTTCAAGAATATTTTGGTGAAGATTTCTCAAGATTTATTTCAATGAAGATTTTTACTTTTGAAGGGAAACTCCGAAGTTGCTGCCCTCCATCTTTACTTTTTTTAAGCATGATATGGTGTTTTTGAAGATCGACAGGAAAATTCCACTTTGTGCGATTGAATTGATTCTTCCTTTTAAGATCGAGTTCTTTCCTTATATTGGAGATCGAGTCTTCTCTTATTAGAAATCAAGTTCCGCAATTATTAGAGAACATCTGTCATCGTTACCTATCTACTGTTTTTTGGATTTGATGTTATCTATAGTCCAGTATTTGGACTGATATTTCTACTGGTTTTATGATGGCTGATTGGAGTTTCCTCTGTGCTCACTGAAGTCTACAACTACTATTCAAGACTGGTGTTGAGTTTGATTTTCTATTCTTTTTAGTCCAAGCTGGAGCTTTTCTTTTGATATCTGTATATTCCAGCTTGAGGGGGAGTATTGAGAAGTGTACCACGATAGGGGGGAATGTCCCTATTGTGGTTGAGTCCATTATGATTTCCTTTATTATTTTATGTCTTTAATTGTTAGGAGTCAGGAGTCAGTTTCCTAGTCTAAGTTAGTTGCCTATTTTAGATTAGGTTTAGTTTCTTTTTCCCTTTATGATTGTAATGGTTTTATTACAAATAAGATACTTGAGGGAGGAAGTAAACTAACACATACGGCTCCTCCCCGTGCAGCTACTCTTCTCCTCTTCTTTCTTCTCTCTTTTCTCCTCTATAAGGTTATTGCTCTCTTTTCTCCTCTATAAGGTTATTGGTTACAGGTCTTAGGTTTTCTAGAATCCCCCATAGGCTTATTGACACCCCAAGGAACAGGCATATTGTTGTTTCCTGGGGTTTAGACAGCTCTCTTTTGCCGCCTCCTCCCTCTTTTAGGATGGCCTGAAGTTTGCGTTTTTGTTTCTCCCCCTGCCCCCTCCTGGGGATTGGTAATTGATTTATTCATCAAAAAAAAAAAAATAAATAAATAAATAAATAAATAAATTAAGAATGTTGATCTGAGTTATGAAGTAAAACTTAATTCTAAATTAGCAATCAGATGGTAGATAACAAACATGAGAAATCAGAAATCCTAGTAATGATAGGATTCTAATGTTCTGAAATCAAATAAATAATTTTAACACCACCGGAAGGTCCAGTCTAGAATCCGGTTATTAGATCCGAAATCAGAATAGAAATATATGAATCAGCAAGTAAGGAACTGAGGATTCCAGATTATAACATGCATAGGAACCTGAAATAAACCTCAGAAAAGTACTGACCTAGTAACAGTAGTTAAACAATGGAGAAGAAGATGAAGAGAAGATATGACTAAGCATCTCACCTAGCCTCAGCTGGAATCCCACCAGCCATTATTGGCATTCTACCAATAAACCTCTGCATCTCCTAGCAAAGTTTGAATTTCACAGAACATTAAAGCAGCAAAGCCAACTTCATTCAATAATTAAACATTGGGGAGGCTTTAAGCCGTACATTGTTTCTATAGAAGCTGAAAGTGTGCCTACAATAGGAAAGGAAAGTGTACTTGAAATAGGAAACTCTATCCATAATAGGAGTAGATGTCCCGGATGACTAAAACTCCATTGTTAGTAGTTAGAATAGTTGTCCCACATGATTAGAACTCTATCCAATGTCAGAATAGAAGTTCTATTCATACAAGACTCTATCCTATTCTTAACAACCAAGGAAATAACAATTACTTAATGAAATAACACACTTAAACTAAATTAATAAAGTAAATCCCATATTCCTATCTCCTACCCATAATTTAGGCCCATTAAAGTGGCCTATTACAAATAAAGCCCATGGACTAAAGACCCAACATATATATAACCCAACCCAAAACTTATTTTCACTAAAATTAGCCCACATATGTGATTTATCTGCATCATTCAGAAATGAAAAAGCTAAGGAGTTGGATGACTTTAAACTTTGGTATACGAGGATAAAAGTAATAGAAATGGAGTGGAAATAGTAGTGGATAAAGACTTGAAGAATGATGTGGTGGATGTCCAAAGATTTGGAGATAGGGTTATATCTATCAAGCATGTTTTGGAGAAAGAGGTTGTCAATATAATTAGTGCTTATGCACCCCAAGTATGATTGGATGAAAATAGTAAGTTATAGTTTTGGGAACACATGGATGAATTAGTGCAAGATTTTAGTCAAGGAGAAAAGATTATTATAGGGGGTGATTTGAATGGACATGTTGGGATAGACCGCAGAGGCTATGAAGGTGTACATGAAGGTTATGGTTTTGTCGAGAGGAATTAAGGGGGGATCTTAGTTTTAGATTTTTCCGTCACTTATGATGTATCCATTGTAAACACTTATTTTGAAAAGAGAGAGGAGCATATAGTTACCTATAAAAGTGGGCATCATAGTAGCCAATTAGATTTCTTCCTAACAAGAAGGTTCGATAGATTACTATACAAGGACTATAAGGTGATACCATGGGAGAGCTTATCCACTCAACATAGATTAGTCATCATGGATATATGCCTCATTTTGTAGGATCATAAGGAAGGCGAGCTTGTTTACCCTAGGATAAGGTGGTGGATCTTAAAGGGGGTTACCTTCAAATCATTCACTGAAAAAGTGATCAAACAAGGAAAGTGGGACTGTGAGGGAGACACTAACATGATGTGGAATGATATGACGACTTGTATTAAGAAGGTTGCTAAAGATGTCCTAGGGGAATCAAAAGGAAAATGTCATCCCAATAGGGAGACTTGGTGGTGGGATGATGAGGTTCAAGAAGCCATTAAAACTAAGAAAACTAGTTTTAAGACATGGAAAAGGACTAAGGATGTAGTGGATCTAAAAAGGTATACGTCTGCCAAAAATGAAGCTAAGAAGATTGTAGAGGATCTAAAAAAGTATAAGACATGGTTCAAAAAGGTATAAGACACGATTCAATTCTTAGCTTTTTCATACCTTTTTAGCTCCTCTATAGGTTCAAGCAGCTAAGAAGATTGTAGAGGATCTAGAAAAGTATAAAACATGGTTCAATTCTTAGCTTTTTCATACCTTTTTTTTTATCGTCTATAGGTTCAAGCAGCCATTAAGACTAAGAAAGCTAGTTTTAAGACATGGCAAAGGACTAAGGATGTAGAAGATCTAAAAAGGTATACGTCTGCTAGAAATGAAGCTAAGAAGGGAAAAGCAAGGGCAAAGAAGTATGAAGATCTCTATAGTCATCTGAACACAAAGGAAAGAGAAAAAACTATCTATAAGATAAGATAGCTAAAATGAGGGAAAGGAAGAGTAGAGATCTCGACCATGTTAGATGTATTAAAAATGATGATGGTAGAGTGCTAGTAAGCGCTGAAGACATTATGAAGAGATGGAAAAAGTATTTCTACTGCCTACTAAATGGAGACATTTCAAGTAAAGTGGTTTGGAAGATGGCATTATTCATCAAGACACCACATGCCATAGATATACAAAAGGTTAGCGTGTCTGAAGTTAAAGAAGCCTTAAGAAAGATGAAAGTAGGCAAAGCACCTGACCCAAATGGGGTCGCGATAGAAGTCTGGAAGAGCTTAGGATTATGTGGTTTATCTTGGTTAACCAAATTGTTTTACAAGATTATGAGCACAAGAAAATGCCAGATGAATGGAGAAGCATTATGGTTCCAATCCACAAAAATAAATGTGATATTCAAGATTGTAACAACTATAGAGGCATAAAACTAATGATTCATACTATGAAATTATGGGAGAGATTTGTTGAATCCCACCTAAGAATAAACTATCATCTCGGAGAACCAATTTGGTTTTATGCTAGGTAGATCCATGACAGAAGCTATCTACTTACTCAGAAGGCTCATGGAAAGATTTAGAGTTTACAAGAAGGATCTACATATGGTCTTTATTGACTTAGAGAAAACCTATGACAGAGTCCTTAAAGAGTTAATCTGATGTGTATTAGAGAAGAGAAGGGTGGTGATTAAGTGTGAAAATAATTAAAGATATGTATGATGGATTTGTGGCTAGTGTGAGAACCGTAGGAGGTCAAGGTAGTGAATTTCAAATTACAATTGGGTTACATCAAGGATCAACTTTAAGCCCTTATTTATTTGCACTTATCATGGATGATTTAACTAAGAACATATCAAGATGAGGTTCCTTAGTGCATGCTTTGCACTGATGATTTTGTGTTGGTGGATGAGACAAAAGTAGGGATTAACGTCAAGTTGGAGTTATGGAGGATCAACATTGGAATCAAGAGGTTTTTGTTAGAGTTATGTATTGAGGGTACTTTAGGAACTAGTCTGGTTACTTATTGTCTTACATTGTAAGTGTCCTTTTTTACTTTCCACCTCCCTAGGGAGTTGTATGTAATTCCATATATTATGTTGGTGAAGTAATATAGGTGTGTTAGAGAATATTTTCTAACATACCACAATTTCTTCTCTTCTTCTTTTGCTTCTTTAATCTCCTACCCACATTTTTCTCTCTTGCTCTCTTGCTCTCTTGCTCTCTTGTAATCTTAAGATTTCAACTTGTTATCAATTATCATAGCTCATGGTTTAGGTTTGAGAGTCGTGCTTCGAGTTCTCTGCTCCCATTTCCTCTCTTTGGAACTAAAGTGGTTCCTAGGATGAGAATACTATGTGAAAGATTTGAAGAAACCATGAGATGAACTTGTTTGAAGATCATTGGAACATCAAGAGGATGCCTCACATGAAGAAATAGAGCTTTTGAAACTCAAACCAAAGTGGGGCAGATTCTTCCCCTTAATCACCAGTTTTTGCTTGGAATGGGCCTCTCTCTCTCTCTCATCTGGTTACCATTGAGGCTGGGGTAAGATCCATTTAGATCACCCTAGGCCCTTCTTTCATCCCCTCTTGCCCTCGGTTCATGAAAAGAAGGGTTGTTGAGCCACAACTCCTTTCTTTCCTGACTTTAAGGTACCGCCTTCCCTGTTTTTTTCTTGTTTGTTGCCTTGTGGACTGTATTGTGTGGAGGCTATACCTGGTCAAGAAACACACATAAAAGACCTGATAGAGTTTTCCCATCACAAATAAGACCCTATGAATGAAGATTGAAGACTAGGAAGATCATTCAAAGGACAAAGAGACCTTCACACTGTTACCGCCAGCCTATTGGTCATGTTCTTGTTTCTCTCTCATCAAGCATACATTGGGAGTAAGGCTTGGTCTCTTAGAATCACCTAAGGGGTACGTTTCATTCCCTTATGGTCTCGGTTGTTGAAGTGCAGTGCTGAAGAAACACAACTCATTCTCTAGGAATCTCCATAGTATCGCGAACTCTTTTTCTCTTCTTTGGTTTGCCTGTAATGTGGGTATGTGATGCTTCCAGCTACTTTGTGTTGGTGAAGTGAGCCATTTGAGCCCCTCAAATTGTTGTCATGAAGTACTTTGAAGAAGGTAGCTGAGTTAAGTTTCTTTGAGTTGTATGCTTGCTGGACCTTGTTTCCCAGCATGGAGAAGGATTTTTTTTGTTGTTTGGGTTGAGAATTTACTCTCCATTTGATTTTGGGTGTTACCCCTATCTTGTAAGTGTGTCTTCAGCCTATCTGGGATCAGTGAATCGACAGAAGTTGTTTGGAGAAGTCTTACCTGGGAAGAATAGTCTTTGTTTGGGTAGAGTGTGTAGTCCCCATTTGGCTTGTGTTTGAGCCCCATTTTTTCCATGTTCCTGCATTATGTCAGATGTTGGAGGTAGATGCCAAGTTCCACCCCGAGGGAATGATAGTGATAGATTCAGATGAATCTGGGCACACTAAGAGAGATGTTGGATGCTTCGTGGCTGTCCACCCGGTATGCATGGCAGCAAGAGAGGGGAGCTAGAACACACACTATGATGATTGAGGTTGAACCTATGACACCTCCATCTCGACTACAGACAGTCTCCAGTACCCTCACTCAGGGTGATATTGCAGCATTTTGTAGGGTTGTGTAATATCTGTTCAACTCTTCCTCTATGCCAACAGTGCCAAATTCTTCAGCTTCCACATTGTAGGCCTCTACATTTGCTCCTTACACTGCCTCTTGTGTCATTGACTCCGGAGCTACTGACCATATGACAGTTATGTCTCAATGTTATGATTCGTACACTGTTTGTTCTGGTAAAGATAAGGTTAGGGTTGCTGATGGTTCCCTTCTATTCTGGTAAGGGCAATGTCTATATTACTTTTATTTCCCTTAACTCTGTCCTTTATGTTCCTCAATTTAATACTAACCTTTTATATGTGAGCCACCTAACCAAATCCTTAAATTGTTACAACAATAACAACAAACTCAGCCTTATCCCAACTTAACGGGGTCGGCTACATGGATCCATACAAATTAAGGTAAAAAAGGGAATGAAGAAATGGGAGAAGAGGGCTGGGAAATGAGATGAGAGATGATACATGAAAAATGACAAATGAAAGATGAGAAATAAAAAGAAAAATGGAAGGTGAAAGATGAAAGTAAGAGGAAAGAGACACAGCCTAATAGGTTAGGATAATCTCAGCTCAGCTAAATGGGATCTGCTACATGGATCCTTGCCCTCCAATAAGCTCTATTCGAGGTCATACTTGGAACGAGACCTAGACTTTGCATGTCCTTCCTCATAACTTCTCCTATGGTCATTTCAGGCCTATACCTAGTTCTTTTAGCTCTTTCAATCAGGATCATATCACTTCTCCTTACTGGGGCGTCCCTAGGCCTCCGATGGACATGACCATACCACCTTAAACGACTCTCTTGGAGGTTGTCATTCGGGGCAATTCCCAAGTCAGCTCTAATCCGATCATTCCTTACTTTATCCTTCCTAGTTTTTCCACACATCCATCTTAACATCCTCATCTCTACTACACATAGCTTCTCAATATGACACTTCTTAATTGCCTAACATTCCGCCTCATACATCATAGCCGGTCGTACAACAGTCCTATAGAAGTTTCCTTTGAGCTTTAAAGGAATATGTCGGTCATAGAGCACTCCATACGCATCTCTCCACTTCATCTATTTCACTTTAATTCTTTGTGAAACATCTCCTCTATGTCACCTTCTTTATTTATGATTGACCCCAGATATCTAAAGTAGTCACTTTGCAGTGTCTCTCTTTCCTCAAATCCTTAAATTGTTGTGTCACCTTTTTTCCATCCCATTTTATTTTTCAACATTTGGTGACAAAGAAGATTATTAGCAGTAGACGTGCAGACAAGGGGCTCTAATCTTTTTGATACATAAACATCTGTTTTGCCTGCTGCCCAGTCTGATGCATGTGGGCGAAGTGACCGTAGTACTGTTGACGCAGTATGCTTTAGCATCAATGTTTGGGCCACCCCTCTTTGGTGTTATGAAGAAACAATTACCACACTTGTTTCTTTTATTCCTTCCTCCCATATCTTTCAGTGTGAACCCTGTTTGTTTGCTAAACTTTGTCATTCTCCTTATCCTTACCATGGCAATAGATCCACAGTTCCTTTTCATATTATGCACATTGATGTTTGGGGTCCTTCTCCCACTACCTCTTTGTTTAGCTATCGTTATTTCGTTTGTTGATGATTGTTCCGGCACTACATGGATCTTTTTGATGAAACATAAAAGTGAGGTCTATGATGCATTCAAAAACTTCTATCAAATATTTTGTACTCAATTTGATACTAAAATTAAGAGTGTTCGTTCTATAAAGGGGGGAAGTACATGTATGGGGGACTCCAAAGCTTTTTTACCAATAATGGCATTATCCATCAATTTGCTTGTGTTGACACACCCCAACAAAATGGGGTAGCTAAGAGGAAAATTCGTCATTTATTGGAAATCACTAGGAATCTACTTTGTGGCATGCATGTTCTTAAGACTTTTTGGTCAGATTCGCTTTTTACTGCTACCTTTTTAATCAACCGCATGCCCACTAAACTTCTTGGCTCCAAATCCTCTTTGGAAACATTGTGTCCTCAAACTTTTGCTTTCTCTCTTCCTCCCAAGGTATTTGGGTGTGTCTACTACATCCATGTCAATAAATCTGCTAGGACTAAGCTTCACCCCAAGGCATTCAAATGCCTTTTCCTTAGATATTCCTCCTCTACCGAGAGATATAAGTGCTACCATCTCTCTTCCCGAAGGCGACTTCTCTCCAAAGATGTTACCTTCTTTGAATTCATACCTTTCTTCACTCCTTTTCATCAGCATCCTCTTAAGGGGGAGAAGAGTGGGAAATGGGAATTAAGAGGCTTATGATATCCCTTTCCTCTCACCTTTGCTTACTTAATTTCTGTGATATTGGGAAACACAAAGAAGGGGTTTTTGTTGATATTGATGATTAATCAGGTGTTGGTTTTGGCAATAAAGAATTAATTGTGTACAAAAGAAAGAGAAGGAAGAAGAAGACCTACCAAGAGTCTCTTTGGATCCATATCCTGAGCTCCACCTTCCTCAGTCAGGTGACATTCCTTCTCTTCCCTCTGAGTTAGATCTTCCCATTTCCATTCAAGGGAAAGAGAGCTTGTACTATTCCCATAGCCCAGTTTGTCTACTTTAATGCTATATCTCCCACAAGTGTTGCTTTTACTGCTGCCCTTCCTCCATTTCCATTCCCAAGAATATCACTGAGGATGTCTGACCCCAAGTGAAAGCAAGCCATGCCTGAGGAAATGCTAGCACTTGGAAAGTTATTCATCTTCCCAGGGGAAGAATTCTAGTTGGATGTAGATGGGTCTACACAGTCAAGTTTCTATCAGATGGTACAGTTGAGAGATACAAGGCCAGGTTGGTGGCCAAAAGATAGAGTCAGGTGTATGGGATTGATTATCAAGAGATGTTTGCTCCTGTAGCTAAACACAACTCAATAAGAGTTCTCTTATCTTTGGCGGCTAATAAATGTGAAGAACACTTTCCTCCATGGTGATCTAGAAGAGGAAGTGTACATGCAGACTCTACCTGTCTTCAAGTTTCCCTCAACAAAAGGGAAAGTGTCTCCTCAAGAAGGCACTGTTTGGTCTCAAATAGTCCTCGAAGGCTTGGTTTGAGAGGTTTAGACAGGCCATTTTGAAGAATGGGTATTCCCAGAGCCAAGCTGACCACACCTTATTTATCCGGCAAGGTAATGGTACCATCACAACCTTTATTGTTTATGTTGATGACATTGTGGTGACTGGAGATGATAAGACTGAGATAGATAGACTGAAGACCTACTTGGCCCAACAGTTTGAGATTAAAGATCTAGGACCCTTAAAGTATTTCTTGGGGATTGAAGTATCAAGATCTAAGAAAAGGAATAAATTTTTGTCAAAGAAAGTTTGTCCTCGACTTGTTGAAAGAGACGGGGATGTTGGGTTGCAAGCTAGCAAGCTCTCCTATTGATCAGAATCATAAGCAACGAGAGGACTGTGGACCTTCCCTTGTTGATGCAGGGAAATACCAGAGGCTTATAGGGAAGCTGATTTATCTCTCTTTGACTCGCCCAGATATCATCTATGTTGTTGGGGTGGTGAGTCAGTTTATGCATGCCCCCAAGAGTGGGCACTTGGATGTTGTATACCAGATTCTCAGATACTTGAAGTCTTCCCCATGAAAAGGTTTTCTATATGCCAAACACAACTATTTAAGAATTGAAGGCTACACTGATGTTGGTTGGGCTGGTTCAGTTTCTGATAGGCGATCTACATCTGGCTATTGTACATTGTGGATGGTAATACGGTCACATGGAGGAGTAAAAAACAACCAGTTGTGGCTCGGACAAGTGCAGAGACATAATTTTGAGTTATGGCTCATGTAGTATGTGAGCTCTTATGGTTGAGAAGGCTAGTCCAAGAGGCTAGAATTTGATATTGAGGCACCTATGCGCCTCTATTGTGATAATAAGGCTGCTATAAGTATTGTTCACAATCCTATGCAACATGACAAAACAAAGTACATAGAGGTGGATAGATACTTCGTAATGATCCAACCCCTCCCTTGGCATGAAATTGTCCGTTTTTGCCTATGGGCCTCACGGCTTTAAAACACGTCATACCAAGTAGAGGAAGCTACTCTTTATTAATAGCTCAGGATCTCTCTCTCTAGCCGATATGAGACTAAGTTTGCAACCCCTCATCGATCTCCCAAACCCCCTGGTACTAAGCTGCCTCTTAGTGTGAATACTTCAACGATCTCCCAAGTGGCCGATACTATGCCTTCTTCTTAGGGTGTTACATTCTTCTCCCCTTACGGGCACAGCGTCCCCGCTATGTCCCCACCACCGGTGTGGGGATTTTGTTTTGATACCATTGTAACAATCCAGCCTCTCCCTTGGCATGATATTGTCCACTTTGGTCCGTGGACCTCCCGGCTTTAAAACTCATCTTACGCTACTCTTTATCAATACCTTAGGATCTTCCTCTCTAGCCGATGTGGGACTAAGTTTGCAACCCCTCACCGATCTCCCAAACCCCCTGGTACTAAGCCGTCTCTTGGTGGGGACACCTTAACGATCTCCCAATCAGGCTGGTACTATGCCGTCTTCTTGAGGCGTTACACACTTCATCAAGGAGAAGATTGACTCTGGCTACATATGCACCCCTTTTGTAAGGATTGGTGATCAGCTGGCAGATATCTTCACAAAGGGGCTCATTCATCATCAGTTTAGTACCCTATTTTGCAAGCTAGGAATATATGACATTTACTCTCCAGCTTGAGGGGAAGTGTTAGAGTTATGTATTAAGGGTACTTTGGGAACTAGTCTAGTTACTTATTGTCTTATATTGTAATTGTCCTCTTTTACTTTTCACCTCCCTAGGGAGTTGTATGTAATTCCATGTATTATGTTAGTGGAGTAATATAGGTGTGATAGAGAACATTCTACCACAATTTCTTCTCTTCTTCTTTCTCTCTCTCTCTCTCCCTCCTTCAACCTTCTACCCACATATTTCTCTCTTGCTCTCTTGTTCTCTTGTAATCTTAAGATTTCAATTGTTTTAAGATAAGTAGAACAAAGACAGTGTATACAAAGGGCATACTCAGTGCATGAGGCTCCCGCCATTCCGGGGTCTGGGGAGGGTCACTTACACCCTGCTTTCACAGAAAGGCTGTATCCAGACTCAAACCCATGACCACTTGATCACAATGGAGCAACCTTACCGTTGCACCAAGGCCCGCCCTCAATGAAGACAAATTATGTAGTGTGTAAATTTAGTTACACTAAGACGGATAACGAAATGATGAAAATTGAGGGGAGAGAGATACCGCATAGTGATTATTTTAGATATCTAAAGTTAATAATAAATAAAGAAGTTGATCTAGAGGATGATGTTTTCCAGAGAATTAAAGTAGTGTGCATGAAGTAGAGAGGTGTGTCTGGAGTGTTATGTAATCGACGTATTCCTCTGAATTTTAAAGGAAAATTCTATAGGACAGTCATACGACCGGCTATGATGTATGGGACGGAATGTTGGGTAGTTAAGAAGTGTCACATAGATAAACTAAGTGTAGCAGAGATGAGGATGTTGAGATGGACGTGCGAAAAAACAGGAAGGATGAAGTAAGGAATAACATATTAAAGCTGATTTTGGAGTTGCCCAATACATGAAAAGCTCCAAGAAAGTTGTTTGAGGTGGCATGGCCATGTTCAGCGGATGCACCGGTACAGAGGAGTGATTTGATTCAGATTGTAGGAACTAAAAGAGCTAGGGCCAGGCCTAAAATGACCCTAGGAGAAGTAGCGAGGAAAGACATGCATTGTTTAGGCCTGGTTTCAAGTATGTCCTTTGAAGGGAGCTGATTGGAGGGCAAGGATCCATGTATCCAACCCATTTAGTTGGGATAATGCTGAGTTGTTGTTGTGTTTTTTTCTTTTTACTATTATTATTAATATTTTGTCTTTGCAAGGATCCATGTAGCCAACCCCATTCAGTTGGGATAAGGCTGAGTTGTTATTGTTGTTGTATTCAGATATGAAAAAGTATGTACAAGTAGTGATATTATGTCCAATACCTTCTCCTCTCTCACATTTGGATGATGACAGTTCTTGTGCAATCTGAATTCTGAAGAAGGTGCGGGTGTGACATGATATACAATATCCTGGTTTAGGAATGTGGCTTTTTGGCAGTGTTTCAAAGCTCCATTGGACTGGGCAATTTGACCATGGTCAGACCAGTTGGACCTTTTTACAGTAATGGTTCTCCAGAAAACCAGAAAATTCCAGATTTGATTCCTGTTGGATTGTCGGACCTGGTGGTCAAATCATCCAACTGCTTAACTTTTTCCTTGAACGGTCTAGTATCCGGTCCGGTTTAAAAACATTGGCTTTTTCCATAAATCAAGAAGCAGATTATCCATTGGTGCATTATTGACATCGAACCCCAAGAATCTTTGACAAATCTATAAAGTGCTCAGTTGTATTCCTAGTTGACTGAGCATTAGGTCCTTTTTTTTTTTTTTTGGCGGGTGGGGGCACTAGGCTGAGCATTGGATCCTCACTGGCTCCAGATATAGACCTTGTTTTGCAGGATATCAGACACAGATAATGCATAAGTATCATAATAGTACATTTGTGATGATCCTCTGACAGATCGTCAGTGACTGACCCAATAAAATCCTAATAATTGAACTTTTGGTTGAAAATTAAGCTCTGTTCCATGAAACCATATCCATGAACGTAGAAGGGAACTGTGAAGTGATCATGTACCAGTAATACATTCAGATGTGCCAACTTCAACCTTAAAATCCATATCTGGGCCTTATTTAGCAATGGGATTAGATGGCCAATTCTTTAGTCAGAACACGGAAGACAAATGAATGAATTTTGGATTCATGGAGACTTGCGTTTTTACAATTGATTTGTATCGTAGCACGAGTGTGTCTTTGGTGTGTGTGCTGGGCCATTGATTATTTGCCTCTACAATTTTTCCTAATACTTTTTCAGAAATTGCATGAATGTCTGGACCTACTTCCATACTTTTAATGTTCAAGGTGGAATCTATGATGAAACATTTGTTACCTATATTCAGGAGACCATTATCATTTCTGGGCATGAGATTATGTAGGTGCTTCTGTCAATAACTTGTAACAGTGCACTCTGTTCCAGTTTACAAATGGGAGGGTTCGGTATTTTGTTATTGGGGCTTCTGGTCTCAATGAAGGGGTGCTGACATAATTCATTTTTAGATACACATTACAAAATTTCACATGCCCTGTCCAAAATGATATCATGCAGTAAAATTATGTAGTGGTCCATATCAACTTAAATCTTTCAGGTGGCTTGAAAACTCTTATCATCCTTTTCATCCACCCTGACAAAATAATGTAATGGGAGTTAAATTCCTTTCCATTGTGCAGGTATCTTCAAATCCAAGTGCAGTGGGCGGCTGTAGTTGTAAAAGCTCTTTTATGGTGAAATAGAACTTCTTGCAGGTCAATGAAGCTAAATTATATTCATTCTTAATAATAATTAATTCTGTTTAGTATCTCTACATTGTATCTTCTTGTTATCTATCACAAGAACTATCATTGTACTGCCAGTTGTAATTCAAGCAATTTTGCTGGCTATTCTCATCATCTGCTTCCCTCGGTGGGCCCATTCTGGGGTCTTGCATTGGAAAACATGGAAGCATTTCTGGTACTGTAATTTTGTAATATTGATATATTTACAGCAAGTTTTGATATATATATATATATATATATACGTGAATGGCTTTTGAAGCTTTCCAGTGATGTCAAGGGTGGGCACCATTTTGGGGTAAGATGTAGATAAACCTTTCGTGCCTCAAATACATCTCACCATTTTATGTCTTTAGGCAGGTGTGATGTAGATGAACCTTTCGTGCCTCACATAGTCAGAAGAAATCCATCAAGGTGCCTTTTTTTCTGGTTAAGAGAATCCAAACGTTTATATTTCCCAATACCCCCCCCCCTCCTTTTTCCCTCCTGATGCCTTCACTTTCCGAGTGGCATTCAAGGTCAAAGTTGCATTGCCAAGGACCAGACTCACCGGACTCCAGAGTTTGAAGAAGCTAACACCTCAGATACTACTGCAGTCTACCCCCAAAATTCTCTCCCAACCAAAGATCTCTGGCTATAAATTTGATTGCAGTTTTTGATGAATATTTCTCACTATAAATTTCCATGTTTTATCACTTAGATAGCCCTAACTTTGGGGCCAAAATAAAATTTGCATTGGGAATTTCAGATTTTTGTCATCTACTCATGGCATCTATCTATACTCAATATAGTGAGTTCGGGGATCCATTTGTCAATTTTAATAACTTACTTCAACCATATAACATAACACTTCACATTTACAAGCATTTTTTATACTCTTGGTTTGATAGATTGAGACGTCTACTTGGGCTGAAAATTGACAACAGTTGAGAATGACGAAGAAAAGAAAGTCTTCACAAAGTTTCGGAACCAGACTACTACTTGCAGCTATAGAACTACGACAAGCCATTTATCCAACAGTTACTATTGGATAAATGCATTTATTTCCAGAAAATATCAGCTTCCAGGTCGAAACTTATGACTGGTACAAACTGTGAATCCAAAAGCACGAAAGATTGCATCCACGCACATCCATGCTAAGGAAAACAAAGATATGCGATTATGTTCTTCCAAAGGACCTACAACACCCGATTAGTGAATGGGTAAAGAATCACTGAAACCAAATTAGTGAAATTTCAGATTAACCAAACCCTAAATCCAACCATCCATATACAATTTGGTCCTTAGAAATTTTAGTCACCTGAACACAGCACTAATTTAAAGTTCAGTATAAGATGTTTCCGTGACCAACAAAATTGTTGCTACCCCCAATGTACAGTCCAATTTCTGGGAAACTTGGGAGAGGAGAAATGATTAATTATCATTCAGACTGCCTTGTACCCAACACCGGAATGTCCTCGTACCGTTTCTGCATGGTAACAAAAAGATATTTCTGTTTAGAACTCATACTTGGAAGAGGGGGAGGGGGGATAAAAATTATTTGATCTGATGCAAGAAAGATTTACAACTGTCAAAACATTAGGCACGAACAGAACAAGAATAAGGGGATGCAATGAAACTGAATACATTCTAGATGCTTTCCAATCTTTAATGCGTTTTATAATAGTCATGTTTTATTTACTAACAGGTGAATCAGCCTGAACAAAAAATTCAGATTAATCTATGCCCCTACTTGACAGCATTCACGCACACCAAATAAGGTTTGACCAGTACATAATTCCTTCAATATAAATCAGAATCATCAGATATAAGCAATATTGGATTTATTTGACCTAGCTGATTCACCTATTCATAACAGATCCTGATTGTCTGGCTCCTAGTTGGTCCTCTACCAATCTAGGACTACATACATTAGATCGCCCTAGATGAAGTTACCAAAAGAAAATTTCCTTGAATCTGTGGAGTCAGTCAAACAGCACATAAAAAGTACATACTAATATTTGTCGCCCACAAGCCTTTTGTATGGCATCATGGTTACAAATAGCCAACTTAAAGCATTAAGAAATCTCACATTGGGAACTGTAACATCAGAAGTTGAGATAGTCCATCCAAACTATTGAATTGCCATGAACAATACCACAGCATTGGTCATGCGGAATCAATCTTGAACTGAGGAAAGAACCAGAGGGAGATCAATTGCAACAGGATCAGTGATATAGGGACGAACAAAATCAAATAACAAATTTTTTTTTCTCATTTTTCTATTACATATGAAAGCAAAAAATTAAAAGGATATGACTTGGGCATCCCACCCAAGCCTCAATCGTAATCACACCAACCATGCAAAACCTCTCACCTTGCAACTGCATCTCACAGCCCATCTTGCACCTCACAAAGAAAAACAGCATAAAGCCATCACCTTTTCTTTTGTCAATTTTTGGCTAGAGTAGAACCCCTCTTCTTATTTATAATCTCAATGAAAAACAAAACAGGAAACCTCTATCATGGTAGAAGGGACGCTTAAAATAATAGTAACTCTCCATAGCTAAGAAAGAGTCACCAAAATAGAAGGTAACAAATAATTGTAAAAATAGTAACTATAGTACTTAATTGTTAAGCTACCTAGTAACTAAGGTTCATAGTTACCATGACAGCAAGGCGACCATGGCGTTGGAGAGGGTCTAAAATCAATGTGACACCAACAAGGTGGCGAGGCGCCCAAGGCAACCAAGGAGCCTAGTGATGTAGATAAGTCAATTATGGCTTATTTTAGTGGAAATAAGCTTTGGGTTGGGTCATATACATATCAAGACTTTGATCCCATGGGTTTATTTTGTAATTGGCTAATTTAATGAGCCTAAAATATGGGTAGAAAGTAGGAAAACGGGATTTACTTCATTAGTTTAGTCAGAGTCCTATTTTGAGTCTGTTTTCTTTACTATTTCACTTTCCCAGTCAATTTAGGTTACCTTATTAGTTAAGGATAGGGTTAGGCCTTTCCTTTTTAGTGTCTAAGTCTATGTTTGTGCCTTGTAATAAGTTTATAAGGGAGGCCAGCATTGTACTCGAATTTGATTAATGAAATATTGGCTTTAGCCTTTGTGAAAATCCTGAGATAGGTTAGGTGAGATAACCATTCCCTTCCCTCATCCCCTTCCATGGGTTCTTGATTCCAAATCCTACTTTCAGTCAAATTGAGTTTAAGAGTGCTAAAAGCTGTCGGGATTTCTTTCAGCTGATTGTCACATCAATTTCTTGAAAATTATTACATAAAGATCATTGCTGCTTCAACAGGTTACAAATTTGTGGTTTTTTTTTATTTGTTACTTCAACCAAGGAAATTGTTCCCTCATTTGAGTTTCCATTGTTCTCTTAGTTTCATTATATGAAAGTCGAGGAATCAAAACCGCATGATCTACCTTCAATCAAAAATGGAACTCAGTAACCGTCCACTTCGTCGATCGTCTCTCCATGGCTTTTATACCAAATTGTGCGAAATTGATCTTGAACCGAGGAAAGAACCATTGGGAGATCAACTAAAAGAGGATTGGTACCATAAAGACGAACAAAAGCAACAGAATTTTTTTTTTCTTTTTACATATGAAAGCAAAAATAAAAAGGATATGACTTGAGCATCCCAACTAAGCCTTGATCAACATCACACCGACCATGCAAAGCCTCTCACCTTGCAACTGCATCTTACAATCCATCTTGCATCTCACAAGGAAAAACAGTATATTTAAAATCATTGGCTGGAGTACAACCCCTCTTTAATCTCAATGAAAAACAAAATAGGAAACCTCTATTATGGTAGGAGGGTCACTTACAATAATATTAAATCTCTATGGCTAAGGAAGAGTCACTAAAATAGAAAGTAAATAGTGACTGTAAAATAGTAAATAAAGTATTGCTATGCTACCTACTAAGTCGGTTCACTTAATCATCTGGCCCATATAAAAGGTGCAGATCTCAACCGAGACCAATTGAGATCTTGCTACTCTCGCTGGTCTCAACAGAGAACACACAAAAAACCCAAATTGCATGGTTTTGCTCCCATTTTCCACCAATAATTTGTCTGATTGCACGGAAGCATGAGTATAGATACTACAAGTGAGTGTCAGTCTTGGCATGCATCTCAGCCTCAGTATGACTATGAGTACAGCCATGAGAGCATCGGTTCCAAATATAGTAGTTATGGTTAGTTTGGGCAGCCGCAGTCATTACACTCTACACATGAGTTCAACAGTCGAAGCATTGGGTCAAGTTTTGTGGATGACATATTCATAGTCCCAACTCAGAGTCATAGGATAATATACCTTCGGTTAGTTGATGACAACACTTATATGAATTGTATGAAAGACTACGTGTGATTCTTCAGTAGTACTGTGACATGGGAATTCTATGTGGCACATTCAGAGGCTTATATGCTTCGACAACATGGCTAGGCATGATAGAGGTATATGTTAAAATTGATGTATTTTACACTTATACATTTCTAATGCTTATTTAAATTGCTTTATATTAATTGTATGCTTTGATTGCTTTCAATTACTAAATTATGTGTAGAATAAGACCTATTAGTACGACGTAGCCTACCAAACTAGGGTCCGAAGTCAAACTCTTATTTGGACTTTGATTTTGGACAATCTGGTAGTGCCATTGTGTTTAAATGGCCCAAAATAGTCTGTATACAAACTTTCATAACCAAACTAGGTCAAAACCCAACCGAATTTAAAAAAAAAAAAAAAATGCACCAACTCGCTGAGATCTCGGTCCCTCGGTTTTTTGGTTGGGCGAAACAAGTACCGAAACCGAGTTCTCGAACCATGCTAGTAACTACGATTTACATTAAAAGAAACTTCTAAATAAGAGCCCATGGTTGCCAAAAAGGCTGCTGGAATATCCAGTAGAATATTCTCCTCGAAATTGTCTTGTAATCTTCTAAAAGATCTTCACACAATCTTCTTGTAATCTTCTAGATGATCTTCAAATCAAATCATCTAGGAGATCTTAAAACCAGATATGCAGGTTTTGTACCAGAATTGCAAACCTTCCTTCTCTTCACTATGATCTACATTATTTGGAGGGTACAAAGCATATCAAACCTCTAAACCAGTATATCTCTCACTTTACACTGCCATTGCCGTGGAATGCATAGATACAAACCTTCTAGCGTGTGCTTAAACATTTTCTCTATATAAGCAGCAATGGTTTCACAGAGCTAAGTTTAAAGCAACATAACAAAACGACATATGCATATAACAGAATTACACAACTAGAAATACGAACATAGAGTAGGAAGAGTGGCAAGACTAAAAAGTATAAACTCAATTATGAATGAATTCTAATCTATCCAAACATAAATGCATTCCAAGAAACTTTTTTTGAATAAATAATGCATTCTAAGAAACTTAGAGCTACACCAGTACAAGATATGATGAGGGATAGTTAATTGACATAATCCAGCCAAACAAATGAAAAAGTAGTGAATGGAGCAGCGGGGGAAAAATATTGTGTATATAGGGAGTGTTGAAAGGACAGAGCAAGCTAACCTCAGGTCAAATTGTAAGAAAAGACACAAATACTTGAGTTAAAACATGACAAAAACCTTAGAGGGGAATGCAAAGTATTAAAGTTACCACGTGGGGGTACATGACCCATATGTACCGTGGGGGTACATATGTGTCATGTACACTTCAAACCTTCTATTTCCTAAACTTTCTATTTCTCTTAGGTTTCTATTTTAGTTAAGTTGCTATTTCTGTGTAATTTGTTTTTAGGAAGGTTTCTACTTCCATGAGTTAAAATTTTTCCCTTTAAATAATACAACCGAGAAGGGGAGAGACCACCAAGGAAGTTTGTGACTTCTCTTTGCAGTCTCTCCCATCGTCTCCTTCTTCTCTGGTTTATCACTTGCTTTATTGTTACACAAAGCAGATTTGAAGTAGCAAACCTTAAGTACGTGGGATAAATCTTAGTTAGTTGAGTGGAGTAGAGGTTAGTCTTACTTAGATGTTGTATGACTTGTAACCAAGGTTCTAAAACTCGGATTTCGACTAGGTTTCAACCAGCCAAAAACTGAGTTCGTCTCGGTTTCGACCATATCTCAGTCGAAACCTAGGACTTTCTCCAGGCTAACTCGAACCTTGGTTTCGAGGACCAGAAGTTGTTTTTTTTGCCTTGATTCTTGTTGTGCTGCCTATTTTTGACATATAAAACCCAATCCATGCATTAATTTCACATAGCAAACACTACAAATAGTACTTGTGGTTTTGATCCAAGTTTGATACTGTATATTGTTCTTGGACATGGTATCGAATAAAGTTTGATTAGAACATACCTCCTTCAATATAAATGAGATTTAAGCAATCTTGGATTTGTTAGAAAGCTTTCAAAACAAAGCTTTCTAACAAGTCCAACATTGCTTAAATCTGATTTATATTGAAGGAGTTATGTACCAGTCAAACTTAATTTGGTGTGAGCGAATGCTATCAAAATCGCTCTGAATGCAAATATTTTTTTGGACATCAAAACAAATGAATATTTTACCGCACTTTTGATTTTTAGCAATATTTTACCATATTAAGATTTATGGAATTTTTAAATTTGAGAAAAACCCCTACATTAGAAAGTTGAAAATTGCACCTACCGTCAAAAATCTAGTTTTTGTTCTTGAACTGAGGGGTTGACTTTTTTTTCTTTTAGAATTTAAATTTTTAACTATTTTTATTGGATTCAAATAGGGGGTATTTGCTTATTTATGAATAATATCTTAAAAAAAATACAAATACAAAAACATTTACTTAAATGATATTAGACATAACTAAGTGTTTGTCCTAGTTTCTGGCCTGGTCTTTGGCAGTTACTGGCATAAATACATGTATGTCCTAGTTTCGAGCCAAGTTTCCCCTAGTTTCAATGGGCATATATGTCGAAACCACCGAAATATGGCCGAAACCATTGAACCAGGTCGAATCCAGGGATTTTATAAAATCCCCCTTCAACTTGTCTAAAAAACCTGCGAAATTGAGTTAACTCGGTGGTTTCGACAGGTTTCGGTCACGTTTTTCTTCCATGCTTGTAACATGCTGAAACTGGAAATTGCAAACTTAAGATAACATCAAAATCAAAATAGTTTAAAGGCTGAAAGAAATAGCTAGAACTTTATAATGCAGACTTTATGTAGGTTGCGGAATACTTTGTATTGTTGATTTCTTGGCTAGGAAGGCATTGTGGATAATATGTAAGAGAGTTTGACCATAATCCTTGGCTCCAAGAGCTATGTGCCTTGGAAGCCTTTGCCCTCGACATGTCGGCCATGTCACATTTCTTCCCTCAATAATTTTTTTTTTAAGAAAAAAAAAAGGGAGAAGAGAGTAGGGAAGATCGGAATTCCATTATCCAATCGGTGTTGAAGTCATTAGCCATAACCAAAATAAAATGGAGTCAAAAAGATGAAATTGGGAACTCAACGATAAAAGGCCCATTTGCCAAACAAAAGTCCGAGTAGAAAAAGGGGTACCGGAAATGCCAAAGAAGAAAGCTATGTGCCTTGGAAGCCTTGGGCCTTGAAATAGTGAAATAAAACAAAGGGGCATGAGCTTGTTGTTCCTAGGGGCAGAGAATATCAGCTCCAATATAAGAGCTCTATTTCAATCTTCAGTCTCAGGAAACAAAACTACTCCAAACACTAACATGTGAAACAAAGATGGACTTCCAAATACAAATGAACTATTTTCTCATACTTTCTTACTGATATCATGTGACAGTAAATCAACATGTTTTAGAGACTTGAAAAATCCAGTTACCAGACAAACTTATTCATCAAATTATCAAAAAAATTCATATAAAATTATGAACCAAAAGCTCAATTCAGCAACACTACTTATTGCCTAAAAGATGTAACATTGTCATGACAACAACAACAATAAACACAAAATGATAAAACCATATTAAAAATTGATTCAACATATCAGAAGATGGTGGAGGTTTGTGAGGTTATCGATGCATACCCCAAGATTATTGTACTCCCAGAGCTTGTGTACGCCGTAGTCCACCGCCTGTTCCCAATATACCACCTCATTGGTAAAATAAGAAGTAAGGGGATAGGAAACACTATTGTGCCACAACGGGAAAAGAAAAACACCTTTCGTTTTATATTTAATTACAACTAATTAAATCAATACAATAATGGAATGAAAACGTGAGAATCCGGTGTGAATTTAATATCATATAATTGAAGTATTACGCAACCGTATCACAAGCCACGACTGAGGTGAAATATATGGTCATTCTGGTAAGTCATACCTAACCTTTGTTAATCAATATAGCTTTAAAATAGATGATAGCTACTCCGGTTTGAATTCTATCGTTAAAAGTAAGATGCAACCATCACCGACCTTACTACCTGATCTTGAATCGTAGTATTAGAGACAAAAACACCAGTTCAAATCAGAAGAACAGAAACCAAATCAGGAAAATCTCTATAATCTTTAAGGAAAAATTAGTGGGAACAGAGATCCAAAAGGAGAACGTGATGCAATTGAAGCGAAACCCTACCCGTTCTCCTGCGAAAGCACCGACGAGAACAAATGTCACGTACACAGAGTTCCGACGCATGAGGACCCTGTACAGCCCTTCAAATAGCCCTCCTCCGCTTCTTCGCGCAGGCGAGTCCATGGCTTCAGCTTTCTTCTTTGGCGTTTCCTTACCCCCTGTTTTCTACTCGGAGCTTTCGTTTGGCAAATAGGCCTTTATCCTTGAGTTCCCAGTTTCATTTTTTGACACCCTTTTTTTTTCAGTTAATGTTAATGATTTACAACACCGATTGGATGATGGAATTCCGACCTTCCCTAACCTTTTCTCCTTTCTCTATACATTTTCTTTTCCCCTCTATTTAAGGGTTTCTTCTATTCCTGGCCCTAGTTAGCCTAGTCTAACTGCACTTGCACACAATAATTCTCATGATGAGCGAGTTTGTAATGTTTTTGATACCCTTCAGTCTTGCACTTATTACCCAACTGCTATGCTTCAGATTTTCCAATAGTGCAGACTCTTGGACATGTTCGATCAATCACTAAAAATGGTACTTCTTCAACTAAAAAAGCAGCCCATTTCTTAATGCCATCAAATTACAAGCATTCATTTTGGTGGTGTTTTCTTTGGAAGCTTCCCATCCACCTCAAATTCAAATTATTCTTTTTTTTTTATTTTTTATGAGAAAGTGTTGCTGATAAAAATTCCAAACACTCACATGCGGGGGTATGCACATGGTGCGAATAGCGCGGGCATGCCAGAACCTTTGCGCAAGTTCAAACGAGGCCGAGAACAGCCTGATCAGACTCCTTACCAGGCTAGTAGGTTTCCCTCTTGCCTAAGTAGCTCTAAGGTTTTTTGGGTTAAGCCAACAACTACGGACTACAGCCCGAGATGCTATTGATCTATGAGAAGAAAAGAAAGATTTGTGACACAAACAATAATTGAAACTGAAATAATGAATTCACGAATCAATCATACCAGATACAAATGCGAGCTCTGTCCGTACACCCTCGTTTCCTTTAGTATGTGACCGTACATTCCTTCAGCCTTAGATAATGACAAGAACAGCAATAAAGAACTCAAAAGCAAAACAAGTAAACGAAGAACGTAAAGAGAATAAAACAAATGCTGGTTGTCAAGTGTGTTTTTTTGGTCCATTTTTAGATCCATTGCCTTCCTTTTATAAGATAAGCACCAGCGGTTATCAATCTGCATAGTTACTCCCACCTGGGCCACCTTCTTCGGTCCATGCTTCTCAGCTCCAACCAGTCGTCGCCACATGTGCGCCATTTCCTCACCCTACCTCCAACTGCCAAGGCAGTGGTGGGGTCCACCCCTGTGAGACTCTTCCACGTCCTCTGAACGACGTAGTTCTGCGCCCAATACTACCTTCGGCCCTGACACGTGGGCCAACCCTTAACTGTCAGGGCGCACCCACGTTCCAGCGTCCCTGTGATTTCGGCTTCCAAGCGACGACCTTGCAGCCCTGGCCCCTCTGGCCCAGCCTGACCAGGACCAGGGGTTTTGGGCCACAAAAAATGCCCCTCACAACCTCCTTGAGCGATGCCATGTGGCCCAAGCTCAAAGGGGGTTGTGACCGAAACGGCAACCATCTTCAGTTGATCCATCGCGCGAAAACCCCTTCGCTGCTTCGTCTTCTCGGGCCATTAGGGTTTTGAATTTCAAATCCTACCACCATAATGACGGCACAAATTCCAGCCCAACATAAAAGCTTTCGCCCATTACCGAGGGTTTCACGAACGACCTCTTGCTAGTCTTCTTTCATTCATCGTCTTCCCTCCATTCTCACTTCTCACCTTCGCAAAACCCTTTCTCCCCAACGCCATGGCCAGGAAGCCTGCAAAACCCGCAGCGGCGCAAGAGGTGGAAGACTTGTTGGCGCAGAAACGCTCGCTCCTGCCTCCCACAGTCCAGACTGAGGTACAGATCCCCTGCTCCAAGCCCTCCGTCTTCAAACTAGGCCCCGTCTTTGTCTCTCGCTCTACCGACTTGTCCAACTTTCCAAAGTATGATCAAGAATAGCTGCTCCTCCAATCGTCGGCCCCCTTGCAACTCAAGGACAAGGCCTTTGGGCGTTTGTGGCCCCGTTATCTTCTGGATTGGAAGACCTGGGTCGATCGAGTGGTCTGCGACCACTCTGACCTGTTGATCAACCTCAGTGTCCTGCATGCCATCCAACTCTAGACCACCTTCGTTCCCCTTGACCGTCCCCTACTCCAGGCTGCTCTCTAGTTCTAGTCATGGTTGTCAAACACCTTCCATTTTTGCTTTGGAATGGCAGCCCCAACCCTCCTGGACGTCAGAGCCCTCACCGGCCTGAAGGCCGAAGGAGAAGAGTTCAATGGCTCATCCCCTGGCCTGACCGATGATCGCGAGGTTGAGACAGAGCACGGCCTTAAATTTACCAAGTCTGCTAGTTAAAGTCTCTATTTGCGAACCTACCAGGAGACCCACGGCTCCGTCTCCCCCTGGGAGCTTACGACCTTCTTTCTGTTTTGGATCTGCCATTACGTCGCCTGTGTTCGATCGAATAAGATTTCCAAGACCTACCTCCGTCTGGCCAATGCCCTGAGGCAAGGCCGTGTTGTCGATCTAGCCTCTTTTACTCTGGTCGCCCTTTCCCGGGGCTGCATTGACATCACCGAGTCTGACTTTGATTACGACGGTGGCCCATTCTGGCTCCTCCAGATGTGGCTTCACGCTTACTTCACTGATTTGTACGCCGTGCCTTAGCCGCTTCCAGTCCGAACTGTGGCTGGTTATTTGTTTGCTTCTTCTCCCCACCATGATCTGAAGACCTTGGAAGAGTACTACCACTTCTTTTCCACCTTTGAGCCCGACCCAAGTGGTGATTTCTTCCTCCCCTTTCAAACGCAAGAGGCCGTCCCAGAGTGGCTCTCACTAGCCATCGACTATCCTACATCCGCCCCGGCCCTATAGGGCAAGTTTTTGGTACGCCGAGACCTTCACACCGGGGTTACTCTAGAGCCATCGAGGAACAACACTTACGGTTTCAAGATGTACAACCCTCATTTTTACGCGTGCCAATTCGGTCTCTGCCAAGCAGTCCCCTGCCCCAACTATTACTCAATTATGGACTGTGAGCTAGATAGGCTAGTATATTCGAGTGTGGCCGATATACTTCATGCTTCGGCCATGAATGCCTTAGTCCTTTCAAAGTTTGAACTATAGTTCTTTGTCAGAGAGCCCACAGCAACTGAAGAGTTTACAGCCTGGTGGGATGCATATTTCACCTCTCTCCTCCCACTTCGGTCTTGTCACAAGAGTAGCAAGCGTCCTCCCTCATCCCCAGGTACTGCCAGTCATTAGACTGCTGCCCCAAAGTGGAAGAAAGCATCAGTCTCCAAGCAAGCCGCTGGTAAGCATCGTTCTCACCTTTCCTTGTTTTCCTTGCTTTATTGCCTTGGCCACTCTTTGCTGACTGACACTCTTGTGGCTACAGCCAAATCCTCAGCTCGGTCTGCCTCCTCAGCCCAATCACCCCGCAGCGATCATGGGTCGTCACCAAAAGACAACGAAGAATCTGAAGAAGAGCCCCCTCCAGTGAGTAAGAGGCTGAAAAGCATCAACCCATCGAAGGCCACTCAACGCCAAGCCTCCCTTCCAAGTATGTTTCAAAGAGGCCAGATCGTAAGCACCAGGCCTCACGCCTCCATGGCAGCATCTCCTTCTGTCACCTCTCGCTCAGTCAAAGACCGCACTCGATCCAGCACACGTCTGAAGCAGAACGTCACCAAGAAGTCCCCCTAAGTTGTTCTTACCAGTTCCTCAGGGTCTGAGTCCTCTTCTCCCTCAAATGATGCCTCCGAAAGTGAAACCGAAGAGGAAGATACTGGCGCTGACGCTCTTGGTGGCCATGACGTGGCCGAACCAAGCGGGTCCAAGACCCTAGTTCATGAGCCTGATCCGCCTTCCCTTCCAAGCCACGCTGTCCCTACAGTGACCTCAACGGTATGTGTGCCTTAGCCCCGATGTTGGTTCTCACGTTTTACCAGTGCTGACACGTCCTTCCTTTCAGGTTGTTAACCTAGAAGCACTTCTGGCCGGCCTGAGATCCTCTGAAGACAAGAAAGAGACTGGCAACGCCTTGGGTTCTGGATCCATCCCTGCCCAGGTGGCTCAAGCAAAAGCACTCTTGTACTCCTTCCTGTAGTCCCCTTTTCGCAACGCCGTGGGTGCTGGGAACCTGACAGCCATCGCCAAGGCACTTTAGAGCCTGCTATCATCGCCAGACCTTCTGGTTGCCTTCATGTTCGACGTGACCACCTTGACCCCCCTTGCCCTCAAGAATGTTCAGACCTACAAAGCCCTTCTCAAAGAGAGCGATGCCATGGACAAGAAACTGCAAAAGTTACGAGACGACCTCAAGATGATCCTGGATGGAGTACGAGAAGGGCAGGATCAGCTGGCCTGAATGGATCAGGACATCCAAGGTCTGGAAGCCCAGCTCGCCACTCTTTGGTCTGAGAGGACCATTTTGGATCAGGAAGTCAAAAAGAAACTTCTCGGCTTCGAGGCCGTGTCCGCAGAGGCGACCTTAGCCAAAGCCCAAGCCAAGCAGCAGAAAGCACCGAGACCAGGCCACCAAGCCAGCCTGGCTGTAGCCAATGAATGTTTATCAGTTATGGAGAAGAAGTGGAGTGAAATTCAGGAATCCACCCCTCAGGACTTTTTCAAGTAGGCCTACGTGCCTTCCCCCCCCCTTGGTCCGAAGAACAGTGGTACTTTGTCTATTTTTTGCCTTTTGTTTTGTTCAGCCTACTTAGGCCATGTTTGTTTCCCTTAGGAGTATAGCCTGCTTTCTTTCTATCAATTTGCAGCCTTACTCTTGGGGCGCTCCACCGTTGTTCCATCTATCCCAAGTCCCAGATCATGGGATGGAAAGTTTTAAGGAACTTGTTGTTAATAGGCTTGATCTAGATGCATCCATCCAGGTCATGCAATCTGTAAGCTCCTCCACGAAGCACCTGACAAACCGTAAACTGTCCCTCCCATGTTGGGGACCACTTATCCAATCTGGGGTCCTTCGCCCCAACTAGGAGCACGGCCTTTAGGACGATATCCCTTTCTTGGAAATGCTTTGGGCTGATCCTTTTATTGTAGATTGCTGTAACCTTTTTCTTCTGGACTTGCATCCTGTCTAGCGCAGCCAGACGTTCCTCCCCCAGGTCATCAAGCTCAGCCAGCATGGCCTCGCTGTAGGCTATTGGCGTGAGTCCCTGTTGGAATGCCACCGGTGTTGACCTTACACTAATTTCAATGGGCAGCACTGCATCGTGGCCAAATGTTAAAGCAAAGGGCGTGGTGGCCATGCTGGTTCGTTGTGACGTTCTGAATGCCCAAAGTACTTCAGAGAGCATATCTGCCCATCTTCATGGGTTGTCATCCACAACCTTTGCTAAACACCCTTTGAGAATCTTGTTACTTGCCTCGGCCTGTCCATTGCCTTGCACGTAGTACGAGGTGGAATGGGTGAATGTTATTCCCAATTCAGCCGCAAACGCAACCACCTCATCTCCAACAAAAACGCTCCCGTTGTCACACTTAACAGTCTCTGGAAGCCCAAACCTGTGAATGATATGACTCTTGAGGAATTGGATGACCTCGGCCTGACTGACTCCCTTCATTGGCACGGCCTCAACCCACTTGGTAAAATAGTCAGTGGCCACGATAATGAAGCAATGCCCCCGCGTAGCCGATGGGGTAATCTTCCCTATGAGGTCCATAGCCCATCCCCTGAATGGCCATGGCTTGACCACTGGATTAAACTCCGTTGTTGGTAATCGCTGCACTGGTCCATGGGTCTGACATGCCCAACATCCTTTGGCATATTTGACATAGTCTGTTGTCATCGTTGGCCAGTAATACCCATGACGCCGAATCAACCATCTCATCTTAGGGCCAGCCTGGTGCGCTCCACAGATGCCTTCATGGACTTTAGCCATGACCAGTGTTGCCTCATTCAGGCTGACACATTTGAGCAGTAGGTCATCCTTACCCTTCTTGTAAAGGTCTTCTCCAATCAACACGTATCCCGTGGCTTTGTCCTTGATCCTTTTGTCAAACTTTGGCCTAGGGTTACTCAAATACTGGATGATTGGCGTTTGCCAATCAAGCTGCATGTCTTCAACGTGGTTGACCTCCAGGTAACTAGCCTCGTGAATAGCAGACTGTGTTTTCCTCTTGATGACGATGGTCTTTTCCAAACTGCCCTCTGGCAGACCAATGCCAAACACCGCCTGGGCCAACCCGTTCGCGGCCTGATTCTTTGACCGTGGGATGTGGCGAACCACCACATCCTAGAATCCCTCGATTAGCTTCTTGGCCTACGTAAGATATTCCATCAAGTGTTCGCTCTCACACTGATATTCCCCGGCCAACTGCTTGATTACCAACTGCGAGCCTCCGATGATCTCCACGATATCAGCCTTAAGGTCGAGAAGCAGGCCCATCCCTAGTATGAGGGCCTCATACTCGGCCTGGTTGTTGGAACAAGAGAAATCGAGTCGAAAGGCCACTTGAGTCTCTATCCCTTCTGGTGACCTCAGGATAACCCCTGCCCCGACGGCCTGCTCGATCTTGAATCCGTCGAAGAAAAGCTTCCATGGCGTCAGGCCGACAAGGGGTACCTCCATCATATCCCTTGCTACCTCCATGGGAGGATGATCCGTAAGAAAGTCTGCTAACGCCTGTCCCTTGACTGCTTTCTGGGGCACATACTGGAGAGCAAACTTGGTAAGAGCAAGAGTCCACTTTCCAATCCTTCCCCTAGAAATTGGGCGCATGAGCATGTACTTGATGACGTCGGTCTGGCAAACCACATTCACCGTAGTCGGAAAAAGATAGTATCTAAGCTTGCTGCAGGAAAAGAACAACACCAAGCAAAGCTTCTCAATGGCAAGATACTTCTGCTCTACTTTCATCAGGGCCCGACTTAGGTAGAACACAACCTGTTCTTTCCCGGCCTCATTGTCCTATGCGAGTAGACTCCCTATTGATCCTTCTGTTGTGGATACATACAATTTTAGTGGTACCCCCTTTCTTGGAGGCATTAGAACTGGAGGCCTTGTTAAATAAGCCTTTATCTGGTCAAACACCTCTTGGTGAGTACCATCCCATCTGAAGTCTTCGTCGACTTTCAACTTTAGTAGCGAGGAGAAAACCTTTGTTTGACCTACAAAGTTAGAAATGAAGCGCCTGAGGAAGTTCACCTGTCCCAAAAACTTCTGTAGCTCCTTTTTGTTTGAAGGCGGCCTCGCGTCCTAGATGGCTTTGGCCTTGTTTTTGTCAACCTCAATTCCTTTCTAATGAACCAAAAATCCAAGGAAATTGCCAGCTGCCACTCCAAAGGCACACTTTACTGGATTCATCTTCAAGCCGTGAGTCCTCATCCTAGAGAACACCCTTCTCAAGTACTCAAGGTGTTCGTGCTCATGCTTCGACTTGACCACAACGTCATCAATGTAGACCTCAACAAAGGTGCCGATCATGTCCTGAAAAATAGTATTCATCCCCCTTTGGTAGGTGGCACTGGCATTCTTTAACCCGAAAGGCATGACTAGCCATTCATACGTCCCCAGAGCACCTGAGCAACGAAAGGCTGTCTTTGGGACATCCTCCTCTACGATGAAGATCTGATTATACCCGACGTGGCCAACCATAAAAGACATGATACGATTCTTTGCGACTGCGTCAACCAGCATATCGGCTACTGGCATCGGATACTCGTCCTTAGGGGTAGCCTTGTTTAGGTCTCTAAAGTCGATGCACACTCTTAGCTTCCCGTTCTTCTTTACGATCGAAACTATGTTTGACACCCACTCCACATACCTGGCGGTCCTGATGACACCTGCCTTGAGCAATCGTTCGATTTTATCCTTGATTTTCAGCACGACATCTGGTGCCATTCGTCTGGGTAGTTGTTTTACCAGCCTGTAGTTATCCTTGATGGGCAACCGATGTTCAACCAACTTTCGGTCAAGACCAGGCATCTCAAAATAATCCCAAGCAAAACAATCTTTAAATTCCTTCAATAAACTTACAATTTCCTCCCTTAACTCAGGTGGGAGTAGACCACTAACATAAATAGGCCAGTGGTCCTTGGCTGTTCCTAAATCTACCTCTACCAACGGGTCTTGGACCTCCGCCAGCATCTCTTCCATCTTCAATGGTGCAGGTGGCAGATCTTGCAACCTAACTTCAGGCCAGCCACCGCCTGCTCCTTGGCCAAGGCCTCGACCACCACTCCTATTTCATGAGACATTCTCTGCTCTAGGCTTGCAACTATCAGCCGGCGCATTATGTCTACCACAGTCTTCTGGCTTGTCTTCATAAATCATCTTGGTCAGTTTTACTCTGCTGTTCTCCGAGATTCGACAGGGCTTCTGTTCGCGATCCCTTCAACTGGAACACTTCTTCCAAGATCGTGGATGAGGTAACTAGGGATGTAGGCTTCCCATGCTCATTAGCCCCAGTGAACTAGATAGGGCCTATGCATCCGTCATATAGAGCGGCCCCCGTATGGCTAGCGTCGACCATGAATGGCCGGTTATCGACCATCACCAACTCAATCTTTCCTCCCTTACGCCAGAGCACCAAAAAGTGGTGGAGAGATGAAGGGATACATGAGTTTGCATGGATCTAGTCTCATCCTAAAAGGCGTTGTAATTGTCCATGGCGTCCATGACGAAGAAGGCTGTCAAGGATGTATGATTTCTGACCTTCAAATCGATCGAGAGCACTCCCCTCGGCCTAGTGGAACCGCCTAGGAAGTTTGTGACTGAGACATCAGCGGGTAGTAAATTGGTCTCGTCTCTATCAAGGCGTTTCATCATCCTTGAAGGTAGGATATTCACTGCTGCTCCATTGTCGACCAGAACCCTGGCCACTGATTTACCATCCATGTGAGACTGAATGTACAACGGCTTCAAATGCCGCGTCATCTCGCGAATTGGCTCCTCAAATATGTTGGCCACCTTTCCTCGTGGTACTGGGGTATCAAAAGTGTACTCCTTTTCCCTGGTGATGACCATCCTGACATTGTCCTTTGAGCCGTGCTGGTTTGGTTCGTCGTAGTCTACCCTCTTCTCAGCCTGTTCTTTAGCGGGAACCAATTCTATCCCGAGGATTCTGGGGGGTGAATCCCCTTCATCCACGTCTCCTTCCAGCTCTTTCGCTTGACTAGGCTGATACTGGAACGTCCTCGGCAAGAGGTAAACCATCGAGATCTGCACCTGGGTTGGTATTATACCGAACATCATTTCAACTAGCCCGCCGAAGTTGATATCCGGTGAGTGGATGGGGCCACTGGTGTTCGCACTGTCAATTCTTGGACTGGCGCTTATCACTATGTCCCCGAAAACATCTAGGTCACTATCTTTGGTCTTGTAGTCTGACACATCTGGCTCCAAAGCTCCTTCTCCCCCAGTAGTAGTACTTGGGTCTTCTGCCCCTGCAGGCTCGTTAATCGCCTGGCTCTGTTCTTTGGAGCTCACGCCTCCCTCAACTCAATCCTAGGGGAACACATTCCTGTGGCCCTCATTGGCCTGGGCCTGCTGGTTTCGTCTCTGGGCTGCCCTCTTTCTCTGCCACCTTCTTTTTTGTGCTCTGGTCATGTGAGCTGGATCAAGGCTGGCTGGGAACTTCGGGTGTCTTACGACCTTCCAATCTTCTTCATCTGTCTTAGGGACAACCATCCTCGGCCTGTGGCCCCGTTGGTGTTGAGGGGCCTCCCAACCAAAGTGCCCTGTACGAGAGTAATCTAGTCCGTACTGTTCATATGTCAGACGCTTTCTTACTGAGACCCTTCCAAGCCGGTCTTTGGCTGACGGCCTGGAGATGTTGGTTGTTTGATGAGAAATCGGCCTCCTGTCTTGTACGAGATATGGATTAACCTCCTCTCTGGCTCTCGGGGCAGGCCGATTGCCCTGATCGGACGATGCCTGACTTGATCGGGTTGTGGTTCCGTTCTACTGTCCCTCAATTGGCTGACTGTAACTGGGACAGACTTCCTGATGCAGCCTTGGTGCCTCATTCAGCTTGGGTGTGCCAGTCCCGTATTCCTCTCCTCTCCCCAAGTCTTCTGGGGGATTGAACTCATAGCGGGTGTTCACGACGGGCCACTTGCCATACCTTTGCCGCTTTGGGGCCGCTGTCTGCTTTTCAGCCCATGACAGGCACATTAGGCCTTTCAGGTGGGGTCAGGAATCCCTGTGTCGTCTGGCCAGTTGTAACTTCTAGACCATTCGTTGTACTGCCAGCACTGGCCTGACTCTGGAAAGGAGTTGCCATGGATTGAGCTGAGATCCCTGCGGTCGTGCTACCAGATTTGGCCTAGGTGAGGCACTTGTCTGTCCGAAGCTCCAGGTAGGCGCCGAATAGCCCCTTGGTCTAGCCAACTTCAAAAAGTTGGCACTGACCATGTTAACTGGGAAAGGGTCTTCATCAACCATCATGACTCCATTCTCCTTCCCAGGGAACTGAAGACGTCCATCTATAATAGCTTTCTGCAAGACATTCTGTAAAACCACACAATTAGTAGTAGTATGGGTGCGAGTATTGTGCCACTTACAGTACTTCTGATCTTTCAATTTGTGATTAGGAGGTATCTGGTGCCCTGGTGGCAACTTTATCTACTTTTCCTTGAGCAGCTAATCAAAAATCATCTCGGCCTTCGAAATGTCAAAGGAATGTACCACCTTCGAGTCGAAGGTCCTCTGAGGAGTAGTCTTAGATTGCTCGACCTACTTGGCCTGGTCATTCGGCCTGGATAAGGCCTTACACACGTAGGGCTTTCCTTCTGCTATTTCAGCAGTGTCTACCTCAAATTCTACATAATCAACTTGCTTCTGGTCGCTGTTCCCCACCAGTGGGAAAGTATGACCAGCAGTATCCTTATAGTACGTCCTGATGGAGGCCACTTTCCGCTGGCCCTCCTCCTTCAAGAGTTGCTCATAGGGCACGGCCTGCAGTACCAGCTGCCCGAGGTCAGGAAAGTACTGGCTAGCAAACCTCTTTTAAAGCTTGAAACTGAGTCCTCCCAAGGCCATCCTTGCTTATTCGGCCTCGAGCAAAGTAGTTGGGCACTTATACTTGGCCATCTTGAACCGGGTGACGAACCCTTAGACGGCTTCACCTGGTTCTTGGGTCATTTTGGCCAAGTCCCCTATGGTAACCTCTGTCTCAGTGTGATAGAACTGAGTGTGAAAGAGTTCCTCCATCTCTTGCCAACTCTAGACCCAATTGGCGGGCAGGTTAAAGTACCAGGTGAAGGTCGACCCCGTTAGAGAGTTGGGGAACAGCTTAAGTTTGGCCACCTCCAACCCACCCAAATTATCGTATTACACGGTGAAGCGGGCTATGTGCTCAATGGTGGACACCTTGCCCTCACCTGAGAACTTGGTGAACTCTGGGATTTGGGGTTCCTCCCGAGGTCCACTATATCAAAATACTCGGGGTAGGGCTTTCGATATGCAGGATGTGGGGTCGTCCTGTAGAAAGGGTTAATGCTGTCCTGGATGATCCTAGTTAGCTCTCCCCGGTCTATTACCACTGGTGCCCCTTCGGCAGCGGGATACCCTACCGTGTCGGGTGGCCACGGGTTACCATGATAGGCCAAGCCGGGCTGAGTGTTTGGGAACGCCTCCGGCCTCTGTTCAAATCTGGGCACACTTTCCCTGATGCCTACCCTTGCGGGCCTGTATCCAGACATGCCGGTGGTCGCATTACCTCCCCCCAAAGGGTGGTATCCTCCTAAGGGGACAGCATTTGCCCCTATGACGATCGTGTTACTGGACCCCGGGCTGGGCCTGATGCCCCCTATCTGGGCAGTGATTGCAGCAGCTGGCCATTGTAGTCCAACTAGGATAGCTGCTGTGGGCACATTGCCTGCCCCTAAGGCGATTGCTTGACTAGTGCCCCTGGGGACGACTGTGGGAGGGCTGTTAACCACGTAACTCCCAATTGGGTTGACGGCGCTGGGTGAGGCAGCCTAATACAGGGGGTTGATGAAAGTCATCACTGGCAGACTGACCCTAGGTCGGTCCCCGACAGTAGGATTTTGGCTCGAGTTGCGGCCATATGCGGCCTGAGCTGGCAAGCCTATTCAGCCTACCTCGAGTCCTTTACCTTCGACCGCCGTGGTAGTCCCATCAGGTGGTGTGACCGTCGTGTTCGGTCTTGCCCCTGACGTGGCCTGCTGCCTTAAGGCAACAAGGGTTTCACGAAACTCTTCAAACTGATTTTGCTGACTGGCCACAGACTTATCGACTGCAGCCATCATATGTCGTAAGTCATCGAAAATGGGTCTGAAGACGTCCACAAGTTGTTGTATACTGCCCACAAGGTGGTCTACAACATCATGCACCATAGCCACCAGCTGATGCGTTGAGTCATGGCTGGCATTACTGCCATGTGAACCGCATGGTTCATCCTCAACTTGGCCTACAAATTCGACTGTCGTGGGGTTCTCCATCTCTTCATCCGCCATAGTTTCCTTCTGAATACGAGGACATCCTGGTCCTTTCTTTTACTTGACCATAGCAGTCATTGACTTTTGAGGGTCCCACCGGGCGTGCCAAAATGTGTTGGTGATAAAAATCCCAAATACTCACACGTGGGGGTACGCACATGGTGCGAATAGCGCGGGCATGCCAGAACCTTTGCGCAGGTTCAAACGAGGCCGAGAATAGCTTGATCTGACTCCTTACCAGGCTAGTAGGTTTCCCTCCTGCCTGAGTAGCTCTAAGGTCTTTTGGGTTAAGCCAACAACTACGGACTACAACCCGAGATGCTATTGATCTATGAGGAGAAAAGAAAGATTTGGGACACAAACAATAATTGAAACTAAAATAATGAATTCACTAATCAATCATACCAGATACAAATGCGAGCTCTGTCCATACACCCTCATTTCCTTTAGTATGTGATTGTACATTCCTTCAGCCTCAGATAATGACAAGAACAGCAATAAAGAACTCAAAAGCAAAACTAGTAAAGCGAAGAACGTAAAGAGAATAAAACAAATGCTGGTTGTCAGGTGTGTTTTTTTTGTCCATTTTTAGATCCATTGCCTTCCTTTTATAAGATAAGCACCAGCGGTTATCAGTCTGCATAGTTACTCCCACCTGAGCCACCTTCTTCGGTCCATGCTTCTCAGCTCCAACTAGTCGTCGCCACGTGTGCGCCATTTCCTCACCCTGCCTCCAACTGCCAAGGCAGTGGTGGGGTCCACCCCTGTGAGACTCTTCCATGTCCTCTGAACGATGCAGTTTTACGTCCAATACTGCCTTCGCCCCTGACATGTGGGCCAACCCTTAACTGTCAGGGTGCACCCACGTTCCAGCGTCCCTAGGTTTTTGGCTTCCCAGCGACAACCTTGCAGCCCTGGGCCCTCTGGCCCAGCCTGACCAAGACCAGGGGTTTTGGGCCACAAACAGAAAGGAAAGAATAAGATTAAGTAGAAAATAGAGGTACATCTCCTGTAATAGTTCCAGAGCAGGCGTTTCTAGCCATATTTCTAGCTAAAGTTAGACAGAACTTATCACAATCCATAGTAAACTTTACACCTTGGGTATGGTTAGATATATATAGAAAATCTTTAAACAAAAACCACGGCCATGGGCATTTGGTTAGAGATGGAAGAGTATCAGTAACCAACTTGTGATCCACCCAAACTTCTTTAATCTTCAACCCAATGCACGCTGCTTGATCATAGCCTCTGCGGATCGCAAAAAGAATAGCTACTAACTCTGCAGTGTTAGGGAGAGTTCCTGTATCAAAAAACTTTAGTCTGCCATCTATCAAAAAGACATAGGACCATCCAGCTATAGTTAGTCCTGTTCTAGAGTATCCTGCACATATTAAAACAGGAAAGTTAAGAAGGGGTATGGTTAAAGATAAAGGAGAAATTGAAAAATCATCATAGGTATTAGTTACAACCAGGGATAGAATGGTGGGGGGGGGGAAATATTAAGATAAAAAATCCATTTGTGAATATTTTCCAAGACCCAAACGGGATCAGGCAACTCCAAAGCCACAACAGCTTTGTTTCTAACCGTCCAGATAAAATAACAAGTAATGAAAAAAACACTAAAAAACCAGAGTGGCGTATGTTTATCCGACTTGAATTGAAGGAAAAAGAAGAAACAAACAGATTTCAAATTATCCAAATCTAGAGAATCAGTTCTTAACCCCAAAGGACCTCCCGCCCAGATGTGTTTGACCCAATCACAAGATAAGAACAAGTACCATGAGGATAACACCAGTTCCACAAAGAGCACATGTAGAGTCAAGTTGGATCCATTTCAATAGAGTAGCCTTGGTGGGTATTCCTGCATTTAGTAAACGCCAAATGAAAAACTTAAATTTTGGGTGAATTGGAAGTTTCCAAAAGAATTTCCACCATGAAAACTCAACAGCAGAAACATTAGCACAAAAAGTAGTAAGTCCAAGAGCAGCTAGTTTGGTTGTTAAGACACCATTCTTTGCTTTGATATAACACCATTTATCAATAGAATCAGAAATATTAATCGAGCTTATGAGGGTAGTTAATCGTGGATGAATGCAAGAATGGAGTAGGGTGGAGTTCCAATGAGTACCTTGAAGAAAGGGGCTTACCAATGTAGTTTTGTCAGTGGAAGTTAAAAGGGAAGGGTGTAAAGTAGAGAGATTACCTGACAAGTTAGGGATCCATTTGTCAAACCAGAAGAAAGTAGTAGAGCCATTACCAATTTTTTTGAACACTAGTTTAAGCGACCCTTTTGAAGTGGGCCCAGATTGATTCCAGTTGTGTATTTTTTGGTTCGAACAATGAAACCATTTGACATCTATTCATTTCATGTGACTGGACAAAACATCTTTGAGCGGTTGGTCCATTGGGGCTGAGAACAGAACATCTTTCATATCCCTCTTTTATTCACCTTTGTGAATCTCTCCTACAAAACAAATTCAAAGATAGGGCCATGGCTAATTGGTTCTTTTCAGCTTTCATTATAACATGTTATTTCATTTGGCAACATAGGAATAGGATTTTATTTTAGGTAGTTAAACCTGATCCGATGTGGATTATTACCATCTCCAATAAATGGTTGTGTGAGCTTTCGATTTGCCCCCCCCACCCTAAATAATTATGATTATCCCTCATGTTCTAGTAGTGACATTCCTATTTTTTTTATTTCTTAGATAATCTGCCATTAATTCACTATCCAATTTTGATAAGTGCTGGAACAACCATCTCCACATTAAACAGATCTGGTTGGGTTTTTTGGGTACTAATGATTTTCTGGAAACAAAATTGTTTGGCATTAATCAAGGATTGGAGTATGCTACAAAGGAGGGATACCACATTAAGGAAGTTTGGTGCGCCAACAAGATTACAGTGGACTCTCCACTTGGTAAGAATCCTTATTTGAGTGTGATACGGTTCCATCGTTGGATAACGACCAGATTCAGCTGACTTAGCATATCCCGTGAACGTTGGGATGTGCTGACGACTTAGGCGGGTTACAGTTATTGTTTTGTATTATGGCTCGATTGGGGACATCCGACCCTCTAGCCTCGGGGTGTTCCAGGCGCTTTGGCCTTAGCTTGATATCTGAGTGTACATGGCTCACTTGGGCCTCCGGGTGACGAAGGGTCGACCTGCCTGCCGACCATTGTGGACTTGGCCTGGCTACCAACTGGGGGACTCGGCTGGGTAGCCGACCATGGAGGGCTTGACCTGATTCCAGACCAAGGAGGACTCGGCTTGGCTGCCATCTGCAAAGGGGTTAGCCCAACTGCGGACTGTGGAGAGATCGATCTGTCTGCTGACTATGAAGGAGTCAATTTGCATGGTCTTACATCATCTGACCCTGTCGGGTCGGCTCCTTCATTCAAATACCAGTGCCCCTTGGTGGGTCTTCCGACCTGAAGTGGATTGGTGTCTGGCTCTTTCTCGTGACCAGGCTCTTCCACTCAGCGCTGGATCGGCCACCTATCAATCTTTGATTGGTGGCTACTTTTATGGCTCATCTCTTGCACCCCACTCATCAAGGTCCAAGGTTAGGCTGACCTTGGTGAGTATATCTTTATAAGTGCCGGCCACCCAGTTTTTGGCCAAGGCCGACCCTTACAGACTCGAGTAATGGTGCGGATGCCTGATCAGGCATTATGTGTTATCAGTGCCACGTCAGGTGGTGCCTTGTCTTTCGCGTGACACATCATCCAGAGTCATCATGACGCTCGGGCAGCCCAACTATCACATGAACTGGACCATTGGATCTTCTCGGATCCTTCTCGATCATTGGATGTTTGTCGACTTTGGCTGCCCCCTGCCCCTATAAATAGGTGAGAGTTGTTCTTCTCTTGCACTTTCTTCCAACTCTTGAGCACACGGACCCTGTGCACTCGGCCTTCCAATCACTCTTTGTTCTCGTGCCCTCAGCGTTGGGGCTTGCCCAAGCTTGCTATTGCCACTTGCTTCTTTGTGACCCGATCTTTCTCTAGCCTCGACGCTTAGTAAGTCTCCCAATCCTTCTTTATGTCAGTTGGTAGTGGGTTAGAAGAGGGAGTTCTCGGTGAGCTGCGAGAAGTCGCGCACCAGAGTTTTGACATTTTGTCACCATTAATAGACGTTCTTGACTCGGGATCAGACGAGCCCGGGTTGGTGGACTCCTGGCCATCCAACGCTGTCGAGGTCCCTTTACCTCAAGAGACCGACCATCCTGCTCGTCCCACCTCAGAGGAACGTGAAGGGGATCTAGGGTCATCCTCAAGGGAAGATGAGTCTTTAGGGGCATCCTCAGAGGATGATGAATCTTCAGGGTCGTCCTAGGAGGCCATGGGGAACGAGTTTGTGGAGTCGTCTTTCGAAGCTCCAGAGATAGTGGTCGACAGCATAGTGATTGTAGAGATTACAGTGGTCGATGCCGACCTGGTTCAGGTTTGGCAGACGTACAGGATCCCCGCTAAGATCGATCTATGAGCCCCCAAGCCTTACGAGATGGCATGCTTTATCCGACCTGGTGAGGTGGCTCTCTATAAGCCTTTTCAGTACGATCACCGCTTTTTGATCCTTCATCTAGTTGACGAGATCCTCAACCACTGACACCCGGTACCAAGCCAACTGTCCCCTAACGCCTGGCTCATCATCTATGACTTCCACATCTTCTTCAGTAGGTTGGGTCGGGCACCGACCGTGGCCCTCTTCTCCCGACTCTACTACTTGAAGAAGTTCAAGGACCAGGGGGTGGTTTTACTTCACCCGCCGACGTTTTTAGCACAAAGCTTTGGATTCGTTCAAGTTTTTGGATAATGCTCCAAGCTTCAATAAGAACTGGAAGTCTCAATTTTTCTTTGCCTCTACTCCCGACTGTCATTTTAGGACCGAGTGGATGGAGATTGACCTAAAATATGTCAACTGACCCCCGACCCTAAACGACTACGATTATGCTTCGTTTGACATGATCCTTCAAGGTCAGGCTTTCAACGTCTTATAGCTCCAAGAAGAGAGCTTTCTCCGACTGTGGAAGCTGACCCCAGGTACGTGGTCGTCTCCAACCTCTTATACTCCTCAAACCTCAATCCTTTTCATCATCCTCTTATACATCTTGCTCTTCCTTTTACAGTGGCAGACACTCAATCGCTCGACCCGGCCCGTTTGAAGGTTGAGTTCTTAGAGAAGAAGGAGAAGAATGCAACTGAGAAGGCTTAGGCCAAAGCAGCGACAGAGCCGACCGAGAAGGGCTTCGTTATCGGCATCGAGGGTAACCCTGCAAAGGCGACGGCATCCACCCAAAAGAAGAGGGATCGACAGGAGTCGAGCCTGAAGGGAGGGAAGCAACACAAGAACCCTAAGATTTTAGTCAACCTGAGGGGTCCTACTCCCCCAGGGGTTCCTCTCGCCGTGCCTTCTATACTGAGGGAAACTATCGAGCGTACCCCATCTGACCCCCTTGGGAAGGCTTCATCGAGTAACCTCCCCATTTGACCCATCTGGCGGCTATACCAGGGAGACTCAACTCTTCAGTCGGGGGTTTAAGCTTGGGAATGGTTGGATGTAGGTTGGCTTCTCGTTGACTGAGGCCTCCTTTCTGACATGAGTGATGCCGAACTGGCGACCACAGTCTTCCAAGGTATGGCGATGGTAAGTTTCCTTCCTGAGTATGACTTTATAATTATAATTATTGAGGTTGTTTGGCTGACCCCCCTCTTAATTTTGCAGGGTTTTTCCAAGGCTATTGAGTCGGCCCTTTGCCTCGACCATTTGTCCTCAAAGCTCATCTCTCTCGAGGTCTAGGCTGAGAAGGCTGGCAACAAAGCTAAAAATGCCATCAAGCAGCGCCGGGAGGAGGAGAGCAGGAGGGAAAAAGCCAAGTCTAACCTAGAGGTCTTAAAAGAGGGGATGAAGACCTTGAAAGAGGAATCGACAAAGAAGTTTGAGAAGCTAGAGACCGACCAACAACTTAAGGGAGAAAGCTGAGTCCGACCTTCAGGTGGCGCGGAAGGAGACCTTGGACGAGTATTTGAAGTCTAAAGACTTCAATGACTTGCTCTATAAACTGAACGAGCCTACTTATGCTTCGGGCTTTGCTAACGGTCGGACAGAGATTCTCGATGCTCTCCGAGAGGCTCATCCAGACCTGGATGTCTCCCGGTTTAATGAGGATGCCACCACTCTCGCCGAGGGTCCTACCATCGAGGAGGGCATATAGGTTAAGCCGATTCTGGCACCAACCACTAAGCCCACTACCGTGCTGACCGACCTCCCTGCCAAGGACACCTCCAAGGAATAGCCTACTTATGCTTCGGGCTTTGTTGACGGTCGGACAAAGATTCTCAATGCTCTCCGAGAGGCTCATCCTGACTTGGACATCTCCCGGTTTGACGAGGACGCCACCACTCTCGCCATCTTTTTTCTTTTTGTTGTTTTTTTATTGTTTTTGTATGTATGGCCTCGCTTGTTCGGGGTTTTTGGTACTCATGCCAACTCATCGGCTTTCATCAATGAAATCTCTTTTTCTTTTTCTAAGTGTTTTGTGTCGGATTTACTATTTCTGGATATAGTATGGCCCCGTGGCCGACCGCTCCAAATTGAGGGGGACCCAATCCCTCGACGCCAACCTCTCTAGGCCAAGCTTCTTGCCTTAGAATTTTTTCACTTGGGGATTACGCAGTGCCTTTGGTTGTACCGACTTGTGAGGCCGAACCTTAGGCCGATCCATTCTGGCCGACCTTGGTTCTTTAAGGGTTTCTTACTATTTTCTTTTGACGACTACATTTCGGCTTGATCGGCCACTTTTAAACTGTACTCTTTAAATACTACAAAAAGCCTTATCATTGACTGCTACTGACCTAAGAGGTTCGGTCTTATACTTTGACGTTGCCGACCTATAAGGATCGGTCTTTGAGATTATGGATCCGCTGATCTATGAGGATCGGTCTTATGACCTCAAAACTGTCAACCAATGAAGGTCGGTCTTAGAGATTATGGATCTGTCGATCTATGAAGATCGATCTTATGACCTCGGAACTGCCGACTTATGAGGGTCGATCTTAAAAGTTGTGGATCTGCTTATCTATGAGGATCGGTCTTATGACCTCAGAGTTACCGACCTACGAGGGCTGGTCTTAAAAGTTATTGATCTGCCGACTTATGAGGATCGGTCTTATGACCTTGGGACTGCCGACCTATAAGGGTCGGCCTTATGCCTTTAAATAATAAATAGCTTAAAGTAGACTAGGAGCTTGAACGAAAACTTCTCTTTATTGATGTCAAAAAATTTCAATTTGCCTACTGATGAGGCTTCCAACTTCTTTAAGTTCTCAAAATTCCAAGGTTGGGGTATCTTCTTACCCCCCGCAGTCTTCAAGCAGTACATCCCTGGTTGGATCTGCTTGGAGACTATGTAGGGTCCTTCCCAATTTGGTGAGAGCTTCCCTTTCTTCTTCGGCTGAGACCCACTAGCCTTTCTTAGGATGAGGTCTCTTTGTCAGAATAACCTTTTCTTCACTAGGGAGTTATAGCACTTGGTCGTTCTTTGCTGGTACATCATATTTATGAGTAGTGCGTTCTCCCATACTTCATCGAGCAAGTCTAGGTTGGCTCTCAGTCCATCTTCATATGTCCTCTCGTTGAAGCTTAAGGCTCGGTGAGACGAGGCTTTAACCTCTACTAAAGCGAGTGCTTCTATCCCGTATGCCAACCTAAATGGACTTTCACCGGTTAGATTTCTCATAGTCATCCTATAGGCCCATAATACACTCAGCCACTCTTCCACCCATCTTTCTTTAGCCTCCTCTTGACCCCCGCTAGTAGTGTCCTGTTAGACACCTCTACTTGACCATTGGCTTTTGAATGAGCCACTGCCACCGAGCAAAAGTCTATGTAAAAGTGCTTGTAAAATTCATGAAAGTTCGGGTTGTCAAACTGCTTGCCGTTTTCGATGATTAATACTTTGAGAAAGCCAAAACGATAAACGAATTTGTCTCGAAAGAATTTCTTCATACTCTTCTCAGTGATGGTGGCCAATGGCTCGGCCTCAATCCACTTAGTGAAGTTGTCAATAGTGACCACCAAATATTTTCTATTTCCCGAGGTTGGGATGAAATCTCCGAGTATATCCATCCCCCACATAGCGAAGGGTATGGGGCTTAGCACCGAGGTCAGTTGCATCGCGGGCTGGTGCGGGACTGGAGTGAATAGTTGGCATTTTTCACAAGTCTTTACATATTTCATCGCTTCTTCCTACATTCTCGGCCAGTAGAACCCTTGCCGAAGTACCTTTTACGCGAGCACCCAATCCCCCATATGATTCCTTATATTTCTTTATGTACTTCCGCCAGGGCGTACTCGGCTCCTTTTGGTCCGAGGCATCTTAATAACGGTGTTGAGGCTTCTCTCTTCTACAAAACTCGGTTAATCATAGTGCATTTGGTAGCTTGGATTTTGACTCTTCTAGCCTCGTCTCGGTCTTTTGGGAGTTGGTCATTTTCCAAATAATTGACGATCGGGTCCATCTAGCTTTGACCTTCTTCAATATAGTCGATCTTTTTCCCTTGTGACGACAACTCGTCCAAAATTTTAATTTAAACCGAGCTTGATAGACTATGGAACTCGGCCTAGCGAGTCTGAACAGGGAGTTAGCTATGGCATTTTCCTCTCGTGGCACTCGAGTCATCTCAAACTATTCAAACTTGGCGATCATGCCTCGGGCTCGACCAAGGTAGGCTACCATCCGATCATCTTTCACCTCGTACTTGCTATTGAGTTGATTGACCACAAGCTGTGAGTCACTTCTTACCTTTAGTCAGGTGATACCTATGGCTTTGGCGACTCAGAGTCCGGCTAGCAGGGCCTCGTACTCGACCTCGTTGTTAGAGGCTGAAAACTTGAACCTTAAAGCATATTGGATGCGAAACCCCTTTGGAGTGATCAACATTAACCCCGCTTCGCTCCCGACTAAATTACTTGAGCCATCTACATTCATAACCCATGCTCGTTCGGCCTCCGCTTCTATGGTCGGTGCTTCCACATCTTGAGCCTCGGGGTTGGCTATAGTACACTCAGCAACAATGTCAAGTGTTTGTGAAATAAAATAACCACAAGCGTATGGGTCAATGTAGCTAACGGGTCGATCTCAAGGAGATAAGCCACTCTATCTTACTTACTTGAAGTAACGCGAGAGTGAACCAATTGCAGTGATTAATTAGACTAAACTAATGGTCTTAACACATGCATCTATCGATTCCAACGGCCTAACCATTCATCATCTAACCTACCAAAATCTAACGCGGAATACAGGATTGATTGACGGATTGAAATCACAACCACACAAATGAAAACCTAGATCTAAGAGTAAAGAAATTACTAAACCAAAAATTGCTTGAGTCAAATTCGAAAAAGCTTTCTCTACCAAAGTTGAATTCACATCTACATTTCCCAACCTGAAAATCAAAATAAAAATCTTTTATAAGAACATAGTAAGACATGAGAATGAGAATAATCAAGAATAATATCCCAACATAAGAACTTGAAATAAAGAGAATGAGACTTGAAAGAAAAATGAAAATAGGATCGACTACTCCCTTCTACCAAACTTGCAATTGATGTTGATGATTATTGTGTTGATTGAACTTGAATGAAACTTGAACTTGAAGTGTTGTTGATGAAGCTTGCATTGCTTGAATGGAAGAACGCCCACTCTCTCTCTCTCTAGAACCCCTAATCCCTCTCACAAGAATTGGAAATCCTAGAGCTAGAAAGCTTGAAAATAAAAATTACTCTAGAAGGCTTGTAAAGAAAAAACTGAATTGAAATTGCATTAATTGAAGAATACAACTTGAGAACTTAATGAAGAAGACAATTCCCCAAAGGAGAAAAACAAAACTACACCTCTCAAGCTCACTCCCCTTGGCCCACGATTTTTCTCCCCTCTTATACAATTTTTTTTACACCAAAAAAAATATACACCACACCCCTCCACGATTTTCCTTCCCTTCTTTGATTCCCATATTATTTTAATTTTTTTTTCTTTTTTTTTTGACACCCAAAATTACACCCAATAAAAGATAGAAGATCTCTCTTTCCAAAAAAAAAAAAGTTGGTTAGGGGGGGTTATAAAGAGCAAAGAGAATCCTCCCACCTATTTGCTTTCTTTCTTTTCCTCCATGCAATCCAATCCCAATATTTTTCTCCACCATGGTTTTGGGTTGTGAGATGGTGAGATCTTGAGAGAAAAATTAGGGACTCCCCTTGATAGAACACGTTGGATGAGGAGGTGATTTGATTGCATCTCCTTTCCCTTGTGCTCCACGATTTCTTGTCCATGAGATATGGTAGAATTGAGATAAAATAGGAAACCCAATCTCCTCAAATAAAGATCCATCCAAGTAGGTGTCTAGGAGATAAATTAGAAAAGATAAATCTCCTCCCTTCAAGCAAAATTCGGTCCATATATTATGGTGAGGTGGAGACAAAATAGGAAAGATAAATCTCCAAAATTCCAAAATCCTTCTCTCCCTTGAAAACATGTAACTGGGTCCCACGGTGATTTTCTCTCTCCTCTAAAAGTGAAAAACACAGAAAGGGGGTCTTTGCATGAGAGAATCTCAACCCCTGATCATGATTGTCTTCTTTGATGCCAAATATACCCCTGGAAAATCACAGACTGGCCCGGGCTTGCATTCTAGCTCATTTCTGGCCCAAAAAGAATAATCACATGTAAGGAAGTCAAAACTAATGCGTACTTTTAATGCATCACATCCATCTTGTTCATAATTCAGCCCTCTTCACAACCATGAAAAGAACTGGACCACTTTACATGTAAATTTGAGGATATAGCGCCTGATAGTCCAGAACAGCCTTTAAGCTCACAAATGGACCTAAAACCTGAAATTGACAAAAAATACCCAAGGTAGCTCCATTCTAAGTATGTAAAATGCATGCTTTATGCCTTAAAGATTTCACACATAAATGTGCTCATCAGATTCCCCCACACTTATACTTTGCTAGTCTTCGAGCAAAGCAAAAACAAAAAGTAAAACAAAGAAAAATCCTAACTCATTTTTGTAGGAATCACGGTTGCACTTAGCATGTGCAACAAGCCTTTAAACCACTAGGTTACCCCTCGGAGACATGTTTTGTCTCGTGGGTGTTTGCAGTTAATGTACACCCAAAATTCATGATTCCAAAAATTATGTAAATTTTAACCTTGGCATGAGGTAAGAGAGTGCACCCAAATTCGGAAACCATGACACTCCACTTAAGATTAAGACAACAAAGGGACCCCCACACTTGAACTTTATTACCCCGTATTGATTCTAGCAACGAGCACACATCTTAATTAGGGACTCTCCTTTTATCTTCCAAACACCACTTCACCCTAAAACAAGACCACTTATGACATCAAGGGAACTAAGGATTTAGGCTTTGGAGCATTTTTGACCACACCATTTATCAAGGCAATAAGGCAATAACTCTTTATTTTTTTTTTCTTTCGTTCTTTTTTTTTTAGTAGTGAACTCCATTTCTACTCCACTACAGTTCCCTGAATGACATGGTGGAGCATACACCAAACGCCCAAGTTCTTGGTAGCTTTGCTTTTTGCATATATCTATAAAGACAGTAATGCTAGAATTCTTTTCAAAAAGTTTCCTTCCAAGGAATTTCGATCAAGTTACCTCGCTTCTTGAGGCATCAATTCCCTGTCTAGTTCCAAGGAATTCAACTCTGACTTCCCTACTTTTTTTTTCTCTCTTTTTTTCTTCTTTTTCACTTTCATGCCATGCCATAATTTGGTCTTAGCTCCTAACCAGAGGCTCAAGGAACCACAAAAAAAATAGAAGGTCCGTCCATTCAGATAAGGTGGTGCTTCCGTCCATTCAGATAAGGTGGTGCTTTTATTGTCTGAGTCAAATCCCACCTCAAGATACAACTAGTTACCCTCCTCTCAACATGATTTCTATTTCTTTTCAGATTAGGGTACCTAAGTCTCTCTTTCTCTCATTTCGCATCAAAGTAACAAAAAGAACATGCACATACTACCACAAGCCAAAATCAAAATCTACCAATTAAGCTCATTCCCTCCCCCCACACTAAAACCATGCAATGTCCTCAATGCATGCAGAAAATAAAAGATAAAGAAAAGGGAGGGATTATACCTGATAATGTCAATCATCAAGATAAAGGGGCTCATGGAGATCCATGATCTCTTCCACTTTATCAGAAGGCAACTCCAAAAATGGTTTCAAACGCTGGCCATTTACCTTAGAAATAGGTCCTGTACTTGGATTTAAAATCTCAACAGCCCCATGAGAAAAAGCAAACTTAATAATTTAGGGCCCATCCCATCTAGATCTCAATTTACCAGGGAAAATATGTAACCTAGAATTGTACAACAAGACCTTATCGCCCACCTGGAACGACTTCTTAGTAATGTGCCTATCATGAAAGACCTTAGTCTTCTCCTTATAGATCTTTGCACTCTCATATGCATCATTCCTAAGCTCCTCCAACTCAGATAGTTTGAGTCTCTTGTGGGTACCCACTTCAAACATATCAAAATTGAGCTTTTTGAGGGCCCAAAATGTTTTATGCTCAAGTTCTACTAGAAGGTGACAAGCTTTTCCATATACCAGGCGGTAGGGAGACTGATCAAGGTTGGTCTTATAAGTTGTTCTGTGTGTCCATAAGGCATCAACCAACCGCGTAGACCAGTCCTTACGGGATGGGTTAACAGTCTTCTCCAAAATTTATTTTATCTGCTTGTTAGAGACCTCCACTTGACCACTCGTTTGAGGATGGTAAGGGGTAGCTAACTTACGTGTGATACCATACTTTTTCATCAAAGATTCAAATGAACGGTTGCAAAAGTGCGTACCCCTATCATTGATAATAGCCCAAAGTGTACCAAAGCGGGAAAAAATGTTTTCTTTAAAAAACTTAACAACCACCTTGTGGTCATTAGTCTTACAGGCAATGACCTCTATCCATTTTGAAACATAATCAATGGCTAACAGATTATAGAGATTCCCAAAAGAATTTGGGAAGGGACCCATAAAATCTATACCCCAAACATCAAAGATTTCAACTACAAGAATCAGGTTTAGGGGCATCATATTCCTCTTAGTTACTTGGGCTAAAGATTGGCAAGCTTTACAAGCTTTGCAATAAAGGTAAGCATCCCTAAAAAGGGTATGCCAGTAAAAATCAGACTGAAGGACTGTGACAGTAGTTTTCTTGGGACCAAAATGACCCCCACAAGCATGATCATGACAAAAACAATAGAATAGAAATCTGCTCATGCTCGGGGACACAACTCCTGATGATCTGATTAGGACCCGTCTTGAATAAGTACAGGTCGTCCCAAAAGAAAATTTTAACATGTGAATGGAACCAGTATTTTTCTTAGGTGGACTAATGATCAGGTGTCACACCTTTCACAAGGTAGTTCACAATGTCAGCATACCATGGTTCATTAGAAACAGTCATCAACTGCTCATCTGGGAAGTTCTCTGTAATGGGGCAATCATCCTATTTTGCATTGGGCAAATGGGACAGGCGGTCTGCAACCAAATTTTCCGTCGCTTTCTTATCCTGTATCTCTAGGTCAAACTCTAAAAGAAGCAAAACCCAATGGATGAGTCAGGCTTTAGCATCCTTCTTACCCAGAAGGGTACTTAATGGCAGAATGGTCGGTATAGACAATGACATGAGAGCAAATTAAGTAGGAATGAAATTTCTCTAAAGCAAATACCACAGCTAAAAATTCCTTCTCAGTGGTAGTGTAGTTGAGTTGGGCATCATTCAAAGTTCTACTAGCATAATAGATCACAGTGGGTAATTTATTGAGTCTTTAACCTAGGACCGCACCAATAGCAAAGTCCGATGCATCACACATTAACTTAAATGATTCAAACCAAATAGGAGCTTAAATGATGGGGGTTGTGGTCAATTCTTTCTTCAACCTTTCAAAGTTCTTATGACACTCGGGAGAAAAATCAAATGGATGGTCCTTTTCTAGCAAGGTAGTTTCTTCAACCTTTCAAAGCTCTTATGACACTCGGGAGAAAAATCAAATGGATGGTCCTTTTCTAACAAGGTAGTTAGAGGTCTAGCTATCTCACTAAAATCCTTGATAAATCTTCTATAAAAACCAGCATGACCTAAAAAAGATCTAATATCCTTCACACTCTTGGGTGGTGGTAAATTAGCAATGAGATCCACTTTGGCTCCCGTCTTTGGATATTACATGTCCAAGCACTATGCCTTGTTTTACCATAAAATGGCATTTCTCCCAATTTAAGACTAAGTTCTTCTCTTTGCACCTTTGGAGTACCAATGAAAGGTGGTGCAAATAGTCAGCAAAGGTAGAGCCATGAATGGAAAAATCATCCATAAACACTTCTAGAAAGTGCTCTACCATATTAGAGAAGATATTCATCATGCATTGCTGGAACGTAGCAGGAGTGTTGCAGAGCCCAAAGGGCATACGCTAGTAAGCAAAGGTCCCATAGGGGCATGTGAATGTAGTTTTGTATTGGTCCTCTAGGGCAATTGGAATTTGATTGTAGCCAGAATAACCATCAAAAAACAATAGTATTCATGGCCTGCTAGCCTCTCCAGCATCTGGTCAATAAAAGGCAAAGGGAAGTGGTCCTTCCATGTTGCCGCATTTAACTTTCCGTAGTCAATGCATACTCTCCATCCTGTTTGGACACGGGTTGGAATTAACTCATTGTCAACATTAGCAACTACAGTGACACTGGATTTCTTTGGAACTACCTGAACTAGACTCACCCACTGGCTATCAGAAATGGGATAGATGATCCCATAGTCCAAGTACTTTAGGACCTCTTTCTTTATTGCCTCTTTCATGACAGGATTGGACCTCCTTCGGGGTTCCCTAGAAGGGTTGGAACCCTCCATAAGATGGATGTGATGCTGAACTATGGTAGGGGTAATTCCTTTGATATCAGACATGGACTAACCTATGGTTTCCTTATGTTCTTACAGAAGCTTGATCAACTCTTCTTCTTGACTTGAAGTTAGATCAGAGGCAATAATGACAGGGAGAGTCTAGGAAGGCATATTTTAGGTTGGAGGGCAACACTTTCAACTCTAATATGGGGGGAGGGGGGTTCAATAATGGAGGGTTTAGGAATGGAGGTGGATAGGGGTCCAAGGGGCTCCACAAGTGGTTGGATGCTCCAACCCTCAGAAAAGATGGTATTATCAACTCCTTCTAACTCCTCCATATACTCCTGAAATACCGAATCAAAATCAAGCTCAAAGAAAGTCTCAACGTCATTGGGGAATCCCTGAAGCGTATGTACCTCCTCATCTATATTGGGCTGCTTGCTCAACCTAAACACATTAAAGTCCATAGATGTGTTGCCAAAAGATAATTTCTTGAGACCATTCCTACAATTGATTAAAGCATTACTGGTAGCAAGGAATAGTTTACCCAAGATGATAGGGATTTGGTCTTTGATGTTTGTAACAGGTTGGGTATCCAAGATAATGAAATCCACAGGGAATACAAATTCCCTAACCTTGAGTAGGACATCCTCAACCATCCCCTTAGGAGTTTTTACTGATTGATCTGCAAGCTGAAGAGTGATTTTAGTGGGTTTCAGCTCTCCCAATCCTAATTGTTGGTAGACATGAAAAGGAAGTAGGTTCACACTTGCACCAAGGTCCAATAAGGCATGATCAATAATGGTGTTGCCTATAGTGCAAGATATGGTGGGGCTCCCAAGGTCCTTATGCTTGGCTGCTACTGGCTGTGTAATGAGAGAACTAATATGAGCAACCAAGAATGCCTTTTTGGGCACATTGGTGGTCACTTTTGGGTACATAAGTCTTTGAGGACTTTTGCATAAGCGAGGACCTGGGCTATAGCATCCAACAAAGGGATGTTCACCTGAACCTGTTTAAAGACATCTAGTATTTTCTCCATAGAAGGAGACTTCTTGCTAACCAATCTATTTGGGAATGGGGCAGGTGGAGTATACACTCTTTCAGGGGTGGTTTCTTTGACTTTCTTAGAAAAACCATCTTTGGTTTTATCAACCAAATCATCCTAAATTTCCTCAGATTCCTCAGACAAACTTGGAACTGGAGGCTTAGATTTTGCCTCAACAGAAGGGTGTCCAACGGGATTGCCAGACGATGAAGATTTGGGGTAAAAATTCCCACTGGTAATCACGACCACTCTATAAGGAATAAATGGCATTACATTGGTTGGAGGGCCTTGGTTGTTGTTGTTGACTCTGTACATCATTTAGTTGAGGAACAAGGGCTACTTGCTGAGTGTGAGTCTGATGTCTAGGATTCAGCTCAGGTTGGCCAGCCAATTTTCCTTTTTCCCTCTCATGCAAGATTGTAACAAGCTAGGTGAGTTGCTTCTCTATATTATTATGGCTTATCATGAGAAGGGCCATGCTTTTCTCCAGCTCACTTATTCTTGCTGCCTCTCCAATATTGGTAAACCCAGGGGATTGCTGATAAGGTGCAAGAAGAAGTGGCCTAGCAAAATTCTTTTGTAGTCTTAGATTAGGATGAGGAGGGAGAGTCAAACTAGGGTTTGGTGGTGCAAAGTTAGGCCTTGGGGGACCAGGCTGGCCTTGATGGTGGATGTTGGATGGGCCTGCTTGATTCCCTTGGTTCCAGGAGGAATTCGGGTGATTTCCCCAGTCTGGATTGTAAGTGTTGCTATATGGATTGTTCTGATAAAGAGCACTTACATTTTTAGTGTTGAAATTACCCACAAAGGTGTTGGGGCATTCCTCCACCAGATGACCAGGTGTATGTGTTACACCCACGCCCAAAATACACCCTAATATCCTGGGCCAAATTGAATTTTTGCTGACGGGTGTCGCCACGATGCCAATGGTCAACACATGTGACCTTGGACCGTAACAATCAAAGGGAAAGCTCGAACACAAGGATTGTATTGACACCTTGATGGGCGATTGGACCATACCATGGGTAAGCTTTGAACCCTAAATGTTTGGTATACAGACCCCCTCAAAGTCCTTGATATGTGGGCCAAAACCCCACATCCCCTATTGTTGATTTCGGCCTTGACAGCAGGAACAAAACCACGAACGGATCCACTACTGGTGAATCCGTCTGATAATCCGTCCGTGCTGTCATGCTGGTTTTAATTGTTTTCCTGTGTGGGATCCACGTCCCTGTGTCCTGGACCTTGGGGCTATGCCCCCGGACATGGTGGACCCCACCCTTGACCTTTGAATGTTGATTTTGCTATGTCGTGGGGCCCACAAGGCTTAACTAAAACAAATAATGGTTTTTCTTTTAATTGGACCAAGCCAAACAAGCCCTAGACTAAAATACATTTTAGGGCCTTAAACTAAGCCAAACATATCCTAACTAATTGGACCTAGAGGCTTAGGACCTTAGCCAAACTAGTCCTAAGGCCCAACTTAAATTAAATGGATTCTTAAGTTTAAGGACCTAGGCAAACAGGCCCTAAGGCCCATTTCAAGTCATAAAAGAAGGCATGAGCTCCTTAGCTCTTTCATTTTCCCAAATCAGAAATCATGGGAGAGAAAGGAAAGAAAGAGGAAAGAAAGAAGAAGAAGAAGAAGAAGGAGAGGAAGAAGAAGAGAGGAAGCTGCTATCCTCCTCTCTTATACCTCATCTCCTCCCTCCCCTCTTGCTCTCCGGGCAAGGAAAGGAGAAAAGGAAGGAAAAGAAGGAAGAAGGAGAAGAAGAAAAGGAAAGAAAGGAAGAGGAGAAGAAGGAGAAGGAATGAGGTCAAGAAGGCTAACCTAGTCTTGTCCTTGCTGCCTCCATTGAAGGTAAGCGATCTCTCCTCGTCCATTTCTCTATTTATTAGTTTAGGGTTTTAGATTTTGGGGTTGGGGATGACCTTGTATTCCACTTCGGACTCAATGCCCTTGTGTGGGGATTGCTCTTAGTCCCTTTAAGTGCCATTGCACACCCTTACTCATCCCATTGAGGTACCATATGACCCAATCCTTGTAAACCTAGGTTTTTCACCCAAAAATCCAAGTTTTGTTTGGGTAATTGGGTATGGACCATAGATGGCTTAATTGATTGTGCCATTAGGGTTATTAGGACCCTAATGAGCTTTAGGAACCATCTCTACAAGCCCTTGAAGCCATTAATGGCCTTGGGGATCGATTTGGATGAAGTTCGGAGTTGAAAAACTCATTCCTGCTGCGAACGAACTCAGCGACGAACTCACCATCATGCCTCCGTCCATGAATCCGTCCCTCTCGGGTGTGTCTCAGGGTTCGAATGGATGCATAGACGGATTCACACGAGTGCCTTCGTTCGTGAATCCGTCCGCAGTTGACAGCTTGACTGTTGCTCAGTAGTTTAGCCATAACTTTGTCTATACATATTGTATCGACGTAATTCAAGTTGCGTTGTAAAATAGACTCAATGGGATACATTTTCTATGAAGGAACTGTGGGCCCAATCCAAATAAAAGACCCTAAAAGGTGGGCCCAAACACTAAGGTTATGTTTTGATAGCAACTTTAGAGCATAACTGTAATCCGGTGACCTCGCCCACGTCGTGGCGACTTGTGTAAGACTTGTTAAATTTTAATGAGAGTTAATTATCACCTAAATTACCCTCATAAATATATGTTAATTAAATGGCCTATTGTGGTGCCAAGGTTTACCCTTGATGCCCTCAAAACCCCCCCTTGTTGTCCTAAGGGACTTGTGACCTCAACCTAGAAATGGAAAAGCCCTAAGGTGATTCCAAACCCTTGAATCCCCAAAACTAATGCCTAGGCTAGCCCATGGTAGCCTTGTTGGACCTTGAAGTGATCCTTTTGGATCCTATGGTCCCAATACCTTTAATGGTGAAGATTGGAAGAGAGAGACTTAAGAATTTCTTGTCCAAGCCTGAACGGATCCAGGAATGGACCTAGGCTGTTGCCTCAACTCCTTAATCCATTCGTATTGTGTTTTGCTATATACAATAGTAACACTTGGGGACTCCTAATGGGATCCCACCACACATATTCTAACACTTGCTCTCGCACCTTTAGGCTGTCAAGCTCATACGGGAGAGCATGTACCAAAGCAAACACTAATAGACACCCCAAACATTACACGAATCATTGGTGAGTGGGGGTTGGACTTCATTTGTTCATTGATTGATTCTATGTTTAAATGCTATGTTTTGTTGCAATCAAGCTACTTATCATACTTTTTGCATAACGCATATTTACATTATTTACCTATGATTATGTTCATGTGTATGTTAATTAATGGCTATACGTTGTGATTGTGTTGGAAATGGATGAGATGGTATTGTGGTTATTTAATGTCTTTTATCATGTATTATATTTGGCCTGTTATGTGCTGTGTCATGCTGGTACCCAGGTGATAGATGGTATGGGACGTTGATGCACCCAGAATACCTCTCAATACGATAGATTCATATAGCATGTTGCATATTGGGTTTGTAAATTATGATAAAAGGGATACGGGTGATAGATGTGTTAGTTCCTACACCGTGATTGCCTTATTGATAATCCAGCTCGGGGATCAAGAGTGTGTTTCGGTACCGTGGTTGAGATTATCTGAGGTTTGCTGGGAGACCGATGGTGTGTTCTGGGACAGGTAGGCTTCCACTGACGTAGTTAGGGTTATATCATTGGGGATCAAGGGTAAGTTCTGATACCAGGGATATGGCTCTACTATGTCGTAGATTAATGGTGTTGTATCGTTGGGGATCAAGGGTAAGTTTCTGTACCAGGGATACAGTTCCATTACTCTACACAGCATAGCATTCATGCATACATTACATCTCATCATCATCATCAACATCATTCATCCTTATTCATATTGCATATCATACTGTTGTGGATGTTGTATGACTATAAATCGGATCTGATGTGCGAGTCATCATTGGTGGTATGAGACGTCAAGGATGTTCGCTCATCAGGTTCGGCTTGCAGTCCCATATTTGTTGTGTGTGTGTGGTTCAATTTCCTGCTCATTGGGTTAGTGGAGCTCACCCCTCGGGAAACCCTTCTTTTTAGATTGTGATGCAGGTTGTATAGTGCCGGTGGATGATAAAAGACCCGGTAAAGGTTATGGATGTGACAGTTGGTCTATGACCGTTGATACTTCTTTTCTTCTTGTTGCTTTTAATATTGTATTTCCTTAATATATGTTTCCTTCCTTTCTCTGTACTATCAAACAGCTTCTATTGTAATAACTTTTAAATTCAAGGATAATCCACCTTATGTATCTATTATCATTGTAGTTATTTCCTTAAATGAGAATCAGCAGTATTTATTACAAGTCTTCCGCTATTCTAATATTAGTTCTGATTCTCGTTTGTGTGATTGTGAGGTAAACCACTGCATCGAGATCCTGGTAGTGGTTAGGATGTTGGAAAGCATCCTAGTCATACCTCTTTTATAGTATTTTATCCCTTGTCGGGATGGGGGTGTGACAGTATGACACCAACTGCACATGGAGACCTGGTCGACTTGGTTAACTGGGACTGGCTCTTTAGGAACTATGGCTTCCAACCTTTTAATGAGGCTATCTAATTTAGCTTCCTTGGTTGGTACACCCTCAATGAGGAAACCCTTAGTGGTCCTTTCAACCTCTTGGGTGGACTCCATTCTCTAGTCTTATCAGCCAAGTTGGTCAAAAATGTCCAAGCCTCATTCTCATCTATAAAAAATGTAAATCTGGTGGGACACATAGATTCTAGTAGCTGCTTGGTCTAAAAGTCAATGCCCTCATAAATGATTTGGCAAAGTTGCCACAAATCAATACCGTGGTGAGGGAATTCTAATAGGAGATCCTTGAACCTTTCCATAAATCTAGAGAAGGACTCATGTGGTTTCTACCTAAATTGAGGAATGTCACTCTTGAGTTTATTAGTTTTGTGAAGAGGGAAAAACTTCTTCAAGAAGGCAATCGTAAACTGATCCCATGTAGCAATGGAATTAGTCGGCAGGCCATAGAGCAACTTCTTGACTTGGTCTTTCAGAGCAAAGTTCATGAACCGAAGTCTAACTGCATCATCAGACAAATTTTGTACTTTAATCAGAACACATACCTCCTCAAATTCCCTAAGGAAGAGGTAGACATCTTCATTGGCCATCTCATGGAAATGGGGCAGTATACTAATGAAGTTTGACTTGAGTTCATAATTATTTCCTATAGTAGCAAGTAGACTGACGTAGAAAGGATGTGCAGTCCTAGCAGGGTAGAACCTATCCTTAAGAGTCCTAGGTGGATCTCTCATGGTCAAAGTTGGTGGAGGTGAAGGTAAGATTCTAACAAGTCTACCTGATGATGAATCACGAGTCCAACCATGCTTCTTAGAACCTTGATTAGCCACTGAAAAACAAATTGGCACTAAAACTGATAGGACTATTCCGCTAGTAAAGCTAGTTCTATGAAAGAATCGTAGCCCTGGAATGTCTGTGGCCCTTGAGCTTGTCCCCGCTGTGCCATTCGAATGAGACAATAGTGTTGTGCTCAATCAACGTTCTGTTTCCCGAATTGAGGTTTCCTACTCTACTTCCTATGTTTTTTTTTATTTATTTATTTTTTGAAAACAAAAGAAAACAGATCTCACACTGTTCGCTTCCTGTTAAGATAGTTGAACACCTCCAAACAACAGATCTGATGCCAATGCAAACCACCCAAACGAACCAAGGAGCAGCATCACAGGTCATAAAATCCTATAAGGTACGACCAAGATTGGCTGGGTTTGGGCATAGGAAGAATTTTGGATTGGGCATTCAATCTTTAAAACAGAATAAGAACAAGATGAGGGTTTTTTTTTTTCTAAAGAAGAGGAAAAGGAAAATACAACACTCCGGTTTACTTAAAAATAAGTAAAACAAAGTGGACAATTATCTCCCCAGTAACGGCGCCAAAAACTTGTTCGTGAAATAAAATAACTGCAAGCGTACGGGTCAATGTAGCTAATGGGTCGATCTCAGGGAGATAAGCCACTCTATCTTACTTACTTGAAGTAACATTAGACTAAACTAACGGTCCTAACACATGCATCTATCGATTCCAATGGCCTAACTGTTCATCATCTAACCTACCAAAATCTAACGTGGAATACGGGATTGATTAACGGATTGAAATATCACAACCACACAAATGAAAACCTAGATCTAAGAGTAAAGAAATTACTAAACCAGAAATTGCTTGAGTCAAATTCGACAAAGCTTTCTCTACCAAAGAATTCACATCTACATCTACCAACCTGAAAATCAAAATAAAATTCTTTTATAAGAACATAGTAAGACATGAGAATGAGAATAATCAAGAATAAAATCCCAACATAAGAACTTGAAATAAAGAGAATGAGACTGGAAAGAAAAATGAAAATAGGATCGACTACTCCCTTCTACCAAACTTGCAATTGATGTTGATGATTATTGTGTTGATTGAACTTGAATGAAACTTGAACTTGAAGTGTTGTTGAAGAAGCTTGCATTGCTTGAATGGAAGAATGCCTACTCTCTCTCTCTCTAGAACCCCTAATCCCTCTCACAAGAATTGGAAATCCTAGAGCTAGAAAGCTTGAAAATAAAAATTACTCTAGAAGGCTTGTAAAAAAAAAACTGAATTGAAACTGCGTCAATTGAAGAATACAACTTGAGAACTCAATGAAGAAGACAATTCCCCAAAGGAGAAAAATAAAACTACTCCTCTCAAGCTCACCCCCCTTGGGCCACGATTTTTCTCCCCTCTTATACAATTTTTTTACACCAAAAAAAATATACACCACACCCCTCCATGATTTTCCTTCCCTTCTTTGATTCCCATATTATTTTATTTTTTTCTTTTTTTTTCTACCCAAAATTACACCCAATAAAAGATAGAAGATCTCTCTTTCCCAAAAAAAAAAAAACGTTGGGTAGGTAGGGTTGTAAAGAGCAAAGAGAATCCTCCCACCTATTTTCTTTCCTTCTTTCCTCCATGCAATCCAATCCCAATATTTTTCTCCACCATGGTTTTGGGTTGTGAGATGGTGAGATCTTGAGAGAAAAATTAGGGACTCCCCTTGATAGAACACGTTGGATGAGAGAGGTAATTTGATTGCTTCTCCTTTCCCTTGTGCTCCACGATTTCTTGTCCATGAGATATGGAAGAATTGAGATAAAATAGGAAACTCGATCTCCTCGAATAAAGATCCATCCAATTAGGTGTGTAGGAGATAAATTAGAAAAGATAAATCTCCTCCCTTCAAGCAAAATTCGGTCCATATATTGTGGTGAGGTGGAGACAAAATAGGAAATATAAATCTCCAAAATTCCAAAATCCTTCTCTCCCTTGAAAACGTGTAAGTGGGTCCCATGGTGATTTTCTCTCTCCTCTAAAAGTGATAAATGCAAAAAGGGGGTATTTGCATGAGAGAATCTCAACCCTTGATCATGATTGTCTTCTTTGATGCCAAATATACCCCTGAAAAATCACAGACTGGCCCGGGCTTGCATTCCAGCTCATTTCTGGCCTAAAAAGAATAATCGCATGTATGGAAGTCAAAACTAATGCGTACTTTTAATGCCTCCCATCCATCTTGCTCAGAATTCTGCCCTCTTCACAACCATGAAAAGAAACTGGACCTCTTTACGTGTAAATTTGAAGATATGACGTCTGATAGTCCAGAATAGCCTTTAAGCTCACAAATGGACCTAAAACCTGAAAATGACAGAAAATACCCAAGGTAGTTCCATTCTAAGTATGTAAAATGCATGCTTTATGCCCTAAGATTTCACACATAAATGTGCTCATCATCGGCCAAGCTTGTCCTTTTACCCCTATACAGGGCTTGAATTCTAGGTTGTACTCGATAAGCTCTACCGCCTAAGCAACTAACCGACCCGAGATGTCTGGGTTGTGCAAGATCTTCTTCAACGATTGATCAGTAATAAATACGATCAGATGAGCCTGGAAGTAGGGCCTTAGCTTTATTTCTGCGAATGCTACTTTTTCTATCTTAGAGTACCTTGTATGTGCGTCGATCAACACGTGGCTGATGTAGTACATAGGCTTTTGTTGCTTGCCCTCCTCCTTCAATAGCACGACGCTGACTGCTACCGGACTTGACACCAAGTATAGCGTTGGTTTTTTGTTAGGTTCGAGTTGGGTATGGAGAGGCAGATTCTCTAAATACTTCTTCAGCTCCTCAAAAGCTTTCTGGCACTTATCCGTCCACACAAAATCATTTGGATTCCGAATGTTCTTCAATGTCTTGAAGAATGGCAAGCACTTGTCTCCAGCTCATGAGATGAACCTGGTCAGTGCCGCTACTCTCCTATTTAGCCATTGCACTTCTTGGATCATCCTAGGCGGGGTCGTCTCTTGTATGGCTCAGATCTTTGTTGGGTTGGTTTAGATGTCCCAGATTGAAACCATGAAACCAATAAATTTTCCCGAGGTCACCCCTCAGGCACATTTGGTAGGGTTCAGCTTCATCTGGTTCTTCCTCAACACTCCGAATGCCTTTTCTAGGTCAGCCAAATGGTGATTGGCCTTGAGGCTCTTGACCAGTATATCATCCATATACACTTCCATATTTTGGCCGATATGATCCTGGAATATATGGTTGACCATTCTTTGATATGTAGCCCCAACGTTCTGCAACCCAAAAGGCATGACTCGGTAGCAGAAATTCTCTTGGTCGGTCTGAAAAGCTGTGAATGACTCATCTTCCTCGTGTATGAGGATCTGGTTGTAGCCTGAGTATGCATGCATGAAGCTGAGCATTTCGTGATCGGCAATGGCATCGATCAAGTGGTCAATCTGAGGTAGGGGTATTCATCCTTAGGGTATGCTTTGTTGAGGTTGGTATAATTGACACACATTCTCCACTTTCTGTTTGACTTGGGTACCATAACGACGTTCGCCATCCAAGTTGGGAACTTTTCTTCTCTAATGAAGCCTGACCGCTAGAGCTTTTCAACCTCTTCTTTGATCGTCGACTGCCGATTAAGGGCTTAGTTCCTCCACTTCTACTGAATGGGCTTTCAAGTCAGATCAACATGTAGTCAGTGTTCGTTAATATTCCTCAATATCCCTGGCATGTCCAAGGCTAACCACGCGAACATGTCTGAGTTCTCCTTTAAAAATTTCCTGAGCTTAGTCCTTTGCTCCTCGCTCAATAGTGAACCCTCTTAGACTATCTTTGTAGGATCATCCTCGCTGAGCAAGAAAGGAATGAGGTCTTCCACTAGTCTTTCTCAGCATTCAATTAGCTGATCTCTTTGATCACTGGGGAGGTTTTCCACACACTGGGCCATCCCTCTGGTGTTACCTTTGTTTTGCTTTACAAATGTTGCGTAACATTCTCTAGCTTTCTTCTAGCTGCCCCAAATTTTGCAATCCCATTATCAGTCGAGAACTTCATCTTTAGATGGATCGATGAGATGATACCTCGAAGAGCAATACGGGTCGCTCAATCGAGTATTGCATTGAAGGCCACAATCGACCTCACCACCACGAACTTGACCTTTATTGTTGCTTGGCGCGGCCACTCCCCAAGTGTAACCAGTAGCTCGATTGATCACTTGATTGTACTTGAGGCCCTCAAGAATCCGTGTATGGAGGTTCTCTCGAGTTTGAGCATGTCATCTCCAAATTTGGATTTCTGGTATGCTTCGAGTAACATTAGGTCGACTGATGCTCCTGTGTCTATTAGTACCCGATGGACGGGTCGCTTAGCAATTTCCACCTATACAACCAAAGCATCGTCATGAGGTAAACTTATATCTTCGAGGTCGTCGTCGATGAAGGAGACCACTATCTCTGTCTTTGCCATCTTGTTCAGCATTTTTATAGCCATACATTGGCCTTGGCTTTCCTCATCAATTCTTGCTCTCGACCCTCGACAATAATGTAGATCGGTGCCCCTTTAGCGCCACTCAGTCCCGAGCCATCATCCTTCCTTTCTGGTCGAGCCTTGTTCTCATCATGCTCGGTCATCCTATCATCGCGCTTTGGCTCGTCCTTCTTCCTACCCTAGTCCTCATTTCTTTGACTTCCCTGCTTGTCTCATCCTCCTTTCACATATCACTTCAGATGTCCCGCCTTTATCAACTCTTTAATTTCCATCTTCAACTGAAAGCAATCCTCGATGTTGTGACCGATATCCTTGTGAAATTGACAGTACTTATTTAGGTTTTGGGATGACCCTGCTTACCTCAATTGAGCTCGACGAATGTAACCCTCATGGATTTGCATCAAAATTTCTTTTCGAGATGTGTTTAAGGGTGTGTAGTCAGGGTTTCGAGGTTGATCTATCTTTTCGGGTTGGCGGTCGATCTTTGTGCATTTATCTTCTTTGCGGTCATCTGCCACCGACCTCTTCTTCTCATTCTTTCCCTCACTTACTTTTTGAGCCTGTAGTACCTCTGTCATGTTGGTAAATTCATTGCATCTTTCTAATAGTTCACCCATATTCTTGGTCAGTTTTTGAGCCAGGTCCTTAATGAGTTCCATATCCGAGAGGCCATTTCTTATTATCGTGTGAGCCGTAGAGATCCTTAATATCAAAGGATTCTTTGTTGAAGCAGGAGACGAAGGCTTGGATGGACGTGTTGGGCTTCTGCTTCACGCTCAAGAGATTGACTGTCGTCTTCTTATGCTTCATACTACTTTGGAAGTGCGTGACAAAGGCTTTGTAGAGCTTTGAAAAACTGGTGATGGAGTTCGGCCTCAGCCACGAGAACCACGAAGCAGTTGTGCCCTTAAAGGATGCTGGTAATGCACAGTAAGAGACTATCTCTGACCCCCCATACATTGTCGTTATAGAGTTGAAGTAATTGACGTGATCAATAGGGTCTATAGTCCCATCATATCTGTCAAAGGAACGAGGTTTGAACCCTAGCAGGAGAGGTGCGTTCATAATCTCGAGGTGATACGGATGCTATCCGAGTAGCAGGTACATATTCCCCGTTGTTTGCTTCTTCAGGCCTTCAAGCTCCTTGCCGAGCTCTCGCAACCACCTCTCTAATTCTGTCTTCGGTGGTCAACTACCACACTCATCAACCTGAGGTTGGCCATTCCGCTCGGTGCCTCGACCAACTTGGTCATTCTACTCGGTGTCTCTGTAGGCTTGGTTGTTCCCCCGAATGCCCGCCCTTCAGGGATTCTGCTGGTGATCTTCTCAATGTGTCAGACTTCAACGTTGGGGACTGTAGTGAGATTCTTCCTGGTGCATTCAACTTATTTGGGGGTCTTCTTGGTGACCTCGATGGCCCCTTTGCAAACCATTCTCGCCCAGCTGGCCCTAAAACACCGATCTCCTCGCAACCGAGGTCACCGGCGTAAGGTCCACTCGCATCTTGGATGCCACTCCATGCTCTTATTCCCTGAAGTTTGCATTCCTATTTAGCCGTGGTGGGGGAGTTCGGCAAGGTGGTCGGGATGACCCTGCTAGACTCGCATCCCTTCTTGTCCTGTCTGCTCCTAGTTGATTTGGCACAAGGGCTATGGCGGGTGGCATTGGTAGCTAACCCAAGTTTCCTCCCTAAGCCAATTAAACCATGAGGTTTCGGAGTAGCTCGTTGTTATGGAGCACTTGCATCTCAACATCCTGAATCTACCAATTATTTACTGGAGCTTCCGAGTCCAAATTCTTTGGCAGTGGTGGTGGTGGCGGCAAGGTCACTCTCACAATGGTTGGCTCGTTCGACAGCCGACCCTCTTATGTCTCGATCTTGCCGCTATCTCAATTCACGGGTAAGGCTAGGTTTATCATGTTTGTTCCAGGCCAACCCCCTCCTCGGGGAGGTCACCTTGCAACTCCATGGCGAGAAGTCTCGAGTGGGGGCAAATTTCTTACGCCTCTGTTTGGTTGTGCCTCTTCCCGGTGAGAAGCGGCACTGTGCTAAGCCGATCTCAATCTCGTGTACACCATTGTTCTTGCTCTCGCTGTTGGTAGAATCGACAATACTTGGCTGATGTCGTTCCCATAAACGGCGCCAAATCTGTTGCATCAGGAAACCTCTAGTTGTGTCCACCTAGGATGAACCTGTAAAAAACTGAGTGAGCAAAGGAGAGCCGGTGTGGCTCCAGCCGAGGACTCTCTGATGCCTAAGTCAGGTCTCCATTTTAGCAGTAGTTCTACTTCACAAAAAGTGAGATGGCATTTTAGCTTCATAACTGGGTATTTATGGAGCAATAAAGGGCGGTAGAGAAGAGTCCTCGTATGGCTAGAGTCTTATTTTTGGTAGGAGTCTTCTAAATGGAGTTATATTCGAAAGAGGACTCTCCACTTGGTAATAGTCCTTATTTAAGTATGATACGGTTCTATTGTTGGATAACGACCAGATTCGGTTGACTCAGCATATCCCATGAACATCGGGATGCGCTGATGTGGCCCCGCAACTTAGGCGGGTTACAGTTATCACTTTGTTTTATAGCTCGGTTGGGGACATCTGACCCTCCAGCCTCGGGGCATTTTGGGCACTTTCGCCCTGGCTTGATATCCAAGTGTACATGGCTTACCTGGGCCTTTAGGTGAGGAAGTCTACCTGCCTGCCGACCATTGGGGACTCAGTCTGGCTACCGACTGGAGGACTCGGCCAGGTTGCCAACCATGAAGGGCTTGGCCTGATTCTCGGCGAGGAGGACTCGGCTTGGCTACCGTCTGGAAAGGGGTCAACCCAACTGTCGACTGTGGAGAGGTCGGTCTGTCGACCGTGAAGGAGTCTATTTACATGGTCTTACGTCATCCGACCCTGTAAGGTTGGCTCTTTCATTCAAATACTGGTGCCCCTTGGTGGGTCTTCCGACCCCAGGTGGATCGGTGTCTGGCTATTTCTCGTGACTGGGCTCTTCCACTCAATGCTGGACTAGCCACGTGTCAATCTTTGATTGGTGGCTACTTTTATGGCTCATCACCCTTTAGGCAACCAAAATGGTGGGTTGGTTCCCTGAGTTTTTTTTTTTATTTGAAGAGGTTGCAATTAATAGAATAATATTTTAATTTTATTTAATTGTAACGAGGGTTTTGATCCTGTGCAGTTGGAGTCGAATAATAGAAGTGTCATCAATTATCTTCTTGGTGGTTTAACATCTTCACCGATTAACTTGAGACCTATTTTGGAAGATATTATCTATCTTTCCTCTTGTTTTGAAACCTGTATCTTTCTTTTTATTTCAAGGGAGACTAATAGCTTGGCTAACTCCTTAGCAAGGAGGGCCCTATCAGTGCGTGTAAATCGACCACAAGGCCAGGCCAGGTCCAAGCCATCCACAAGGGGTAGGTTGGACCAGGCCCAACCCGCTGCGCTTGGAGAGAACCAACCACTTAAGTGGCTGGGTCTCTTTCCCCCTCTTTGGTCGATTCCCAGTGGGAGTCTAAATAGAGGCAGGGGTCTTAGGGTTTTGGCTGTAAATAGAAAGTCTGTAACCCTAAGACTAGATCATCTGAGAAATCAAATTCTCCCTCTCTCCAGTGTTTTGTATTCTCTTTGGGATTCCATCTCTTCCTAGGGATTTGTGGTGTGGAGTACTTATTCATGGAGAAACCTTTCAAGATATTTGAAGATCATGAAGTAGATCGTTCGAGTTCATGAAGCTCGTAACCAAATTTGTATGAGATCCTCTTCCACTGTGTTCTCATCTCCATTCAGGTAACACCCTAACGGGTGATAATTTCTCTACATTGGCATCAGTGCCATTAAGGTTTCGGTTCGCTTTTTTTCATTTTGGGAAAAGAGAGATCTGAGTTTTAATGGGTTTCTTGAGAGCTACAACCGGCAGCATATAACGCTACCATGGCAGCACATGCATCGCAGTTAGCTATCGTTGTTGCACAAAGGCCAGCACACGTGCACATCTGCTTGCCCTTGTGCATGCCTGCCGTTGGCTACCGCTGTTCCGTGCACGTATCGGCTTGGCCACGCCCGTGCTAGTGTTTTTTTTTTTTTTTTGGAATCTACCCTAGACGTTGTACAATGATTATTTTGAAAAGTTTTTGAGATTTTTGAAAAGTAATCATTGTACTTGCTTTTAAAAAACCAAAACAAAAAAAATTTCCTTGAGTTTGGTTCTTTAAAAAGTAAGTAATCATTGTGAATCCTTAAAAAAAAAATGTTACATGTGTTTTCCTTTTGGTTTTGCCACGGCCCTTCTCAATCTTTCCTATATACCGTGTGCCTTGTGCAGTGATTGCACGCACAACAGCAGGGGCTGTGTAGCGCTGGGCTGCCGCGGCTTTGTGCCATTGGGCCACTTTAATATATAAAGAAAAAAAAAACTAAAGGTGGGCAGATCCGTTTTTTTCTTGGTTTTAGGGTTTTTGCGAAGGAGATGGGTGAAGTGGGATTCCCTTCACCCAAACCCTTTCTTTTTCCCTAATTAGGCTATAATTGTGTTTGTATGCCTAATTTTTTTTAATTGCTCTTGAGTGTTTTAATTTTTCTTTAATGAGTTTGCAAATTTAAATTAACAATTTTACCCTCCTGTGGAGGTATTGACTTTGTTTGACTCGCACCATATGGGTAAGAGGTCAAACCCCATCTCATGCGACCTATGCTAATATTTTTTATGGGATGAAAAATTGATTGCTGCTTGTGCAAGGGATATGTTTTGTGTATGTGCGACAGAGTTGTTGTTCGAATGTGATGCAAAGTGCGGTGCTCCCTAGTAGTGATGTACTAGGATTCTTGAATGTAAAGAGATGATTGTAATTTTTTTTAAGTTTTAGTTTGAGAAGTCATGTAAAGGGAAGCTACTGCACTGCGTATCACTTTCTTATACCAACACGCATATCACTTCTAGTACCAATCTGGGTCTCTTGTGTGAGATCTGTTTGAGTTAAAATAAAATCGCAAGCGTACGGGTCAATCGTGGCTACGGGTCAAACACGAGGAGATATATGCCACTCTATTTAACTAACTTAAAAGTAATGCAAAGTGAATCGAATCAACCGAATCAATTAAAGTACTAAATTAAACTAACGGATCCTACTCACAAGCATCTAACCTATTAAACTAAAGCGAATTAAGGGGAATAAAGGAATAAAAGAAACCTATCAAACTAATGCAAATTGGAAGTAATAAAAATGCAGCCACATATCCACATCCACATAAACAAATAACCACATCAACAAAATAACCGCATAAAAGAAAAATAAAAGAAATAGAGGGAGAAGAAGAAGAAGAAAGAGAGAATGAGATAGAGGAGAAGGAGAATGAGATTGAGAATTTAGAGAATGCGAACCTAGATGTGCTTGAACCGGATTAATTAAAGAAGCTTGAATGAATACTTGCATGAACTTATCATGGCTTCCTCTTCTAAATCTCCAAGTCTTGTTATCAACATAGGAGCTTAAACTAGGAGGCTTTAAACTAGAACTTTCACAACCATTAAACTAGGCTTAAGAAATTAAAACTAAGAACTTGAAAGAAACTAATCTTATGAAATTTAAACTAAAAACTAGAAAGCCAAAAATCACAATCTAGAAAGCAAAGAAGAGAAATTGCACTAAGTGAATGAATAATTTTACACGAGAGGTAGGGGGTATTTATAGGGGAAAGGGGAGAAGAAGAAAGAAAACGAAAGAGGGGGAGGAGCTCCACAATTTTGGGCTGCTCTCCCTCTAAAAATCATGGAGAGGAGAGAGAGTGTGATGAGAGAATCCAAAAATTGGAGAAGATTCTCTTCTCCTTCCTCCTTTACAATGCCTTGGCTCCTAAGAAAAAGAAAAAAAATAGAAAGAAGAAGAGGAGAGAATATTGTTTACATAAGCCTTCTATTTCTAGAAAAGTAAATTTCCAATTCTAACAAGTGCTTCCTTTTCTTTGTAGATATCTTCTCCAAGCAATAAGAGCAAAGCATCTTCAACCTTCCATAGATGAGAAAATATCTTTCAAAATAAATCTATCCCAAGTAGACTTCCAAAAGTGCCCTTGAAAAGTTAGAGAAGAGAGAGAGCAAGGGTGATGACTAGGATTTCCACTCAATCAAATAACAAAATCCCCAATGTGTCCTCTAAAAATCGTGGGGCATTAAATGCATCCCAATAAAAATCGTGGACACCTTGTGGGCCTTTGAAATTATAGAATCTAGTGGTAGTGTGGGTCCCTCCGTGTGGGTAGCAGTCATTCTCTCTCTTCAAGGATGCAAAATTACCAAAATGGCCCTGTACTTGCAGTAGATCTCCACCATTGCTTAGAAATATCTTCTACAATGTCAAAAATGTCCTTGGGCAGTGGTAGATTGACTATGGGCTTACACTACGGCTCCTTTCTGACCCATTATCTTTTCTTGGGTTGAAAAGAATAATCAACTGTACGGTGAACTAGACGAATGCGTACTTGCATTCCGTCACATCCAACTTGCTCTAAATTTAGTCCTCTTTATAGCTATGGAAAGAAAAATGACAACTTTACGTGTAACTTGGGACATGCAGCTCCCGATAGTCCAGAACAACCCAAAATAGCCCAAAACTTGAAAAACATAAGAAAACACCAAAGTAACTCTGTCCAATGTGGTAAAATATATGCTTTATGGCCTAAGATTTCACACATAAATGTGGTCATCAAGATCCCTACGCACACAATGTATGACGCATTAATTGTGGTTGATGCCCTTTCCTCCTAGATTTTCTTTTTGTTTGAAATCAATTAAAGATATCTGTTCCCGAACCCCATACATTGTGAGATTTGATTATGAGCCTAGCGAAGTTTTTGGTCTCACTGTGTGGAAGAGGGAACCATTAATTTTAATTAGGGCTTCTTGAGCAAAAATTTGTGAATGTGTACTAAATATCGTCCCTTGCATTTTTATGGATTGTAGTGATGGCCACTAAGCCCATTGTTGCCGACCTTAACCAAGAAAAGAAATTGGATGGAACCAACTATGACATGTGGCATCGTAAGATTAAGTTTTTACTAAATGAACAAGAATGCCTTGAACACTTGACCTCTGAGATGGTCAAACCCGATGAGGGTACTACCGCCCGTCACCGTCAAGATAAAGAAGCCTATGAGGCTTGGTTTAAAATTGATCGTAGTGCTCGCTTTATCATGTTAAGCTTGATGCACGACGATCTCATCGGCCAGTATGAGAAGTGTAAAACTGCCAAGTCCATGTGGGACCTGGTTAAGTTAGATTGTGGGGGTATATCGACTATAAGGCTGTGGACCATGACCTTGAAGTTTGAGATGTACCATAAGGACCCTAAGCACAATATGACTGAACACCTTAGGGTTGTAAAAGACATGATAAGAAAGTTAGATGATGTTGGGGTACACCTTACCGATGACCAGCAAGTTCAAGCCGTCATTAGGACATTACTTGATTCCTGGACCCAAATGAAAATAGTTCTCACACGCATGATAGTGTCAAAGCTTACAATAACATTACTACTAATGAGGAATTAGAGGCGGAGCGACTAGAGGTGACCCAAACACAAGCCCTTGTCGCCCAAGCGGGGCAGTGTAAGACTTCTGGGTCTAAGCGCAATAGACAAAGGAACACCAAGAATTAGGGGCAAGCTCAGAATGCTGCACCAAGTGGAGGCAAATCCGCCAAGTGCAAACGTGATAAGTGAGGTGGAAAAAGAGATCTTACCAAGGTCAAGTGCTATAACTGTCATAAGATGGGGCACTTCGCTCGTGATTGCACCGAAGCAAAAAAGGTGCCATTTCTATCCCTCTCTCCTTGTACTTTTGTGTGTATGCATGTTTTGGTTGCCCAAAACCAATCTGACTGGATTATGGATACAGGAGCAACAAGGCACATAGTGTGTGATCAAGGGGGGTTTGTAAACTATAGAAAGATTCCGGATGGTGCCCAGAACATCTACATGGGAAATGGCACAAGTGAAGCAATTCAAGGAGTTGGTACCTATCAGCTCACCTTGCGCACTGGGCGCATCTTACTTCTTCATGATGTGCTATATGCACTGTAAATCCAACATAATCTACTTTTAGTTACTGCACTTTTAACTTTGGGATATTAATTTGTTTTTTATGGTGATTTAGTTGAGATACATTTGGATGGTAGTATATTTGGACAATGCAAGTTTGAGAATGGTTTTATTCAACTAGATTTAATAACTCCTATAGTTTCTTCTTCATCTTTTGTGATTAACACTGATAATAATTCGAAATCGATTGCATAGCATGCTAAACTAGGACACATAGGTCAAAATAGGATGGCGAGGTTAGCTAGAGAAGGCTTTCTTGGCCCACTCGCTAAAGTCAACCTACTGACATGTGAGCCCTGTTTAGATGACAAGGCCCACCGAAACCCTTTTGAAAAGGCAATCCAGGCAATCCAGACCCTAGAGCTTGTCCATTCGAACATCTGCAGACCAATGAATTTGAAGGCACATCATGGTGCTTCTTATTTCCTTACCTTTATAGACGATTATTCACGATATGGTTATGTCTTCTTAATAGCTCACCACTATGAAGCATTAGATTGCTTTAAACATTTTGTAGCAGAGGAGAATCAATAAGGCAAGAGTTTAAAAACTCTACATATTGACCGAGGACGCGAATATCCATCAGATCAGTTTAAAGAATTGTATGAGAAAAAATAAATCACTAGGCAATTAACTATTCCTTACACTCCGCAGCAAAATGGTGTAGCAGAGTGAAGGAATACGACACTTCTAGATATGGTTAGATCGATGATGGCACAGGCCAACCTCCCAATATCTTTCTGGAGGGATACTCTTTTGACCGCTGCTTACATCCTTAATGGCGTGCTATCATAGTCAGTTCCTTCCACTCCCTATGAATTATGAAAAGACGTAAAATCCACTTTGGAGCATTTATGACCATGGGGATGTGTAGGATATGTTCATAGTATCTCCCATAAGTTTGGAAAACTTGGGCCTAGAGCTAAAAAGAACATCTTTATAAGATATTCCGATAGCTCAAAAGGCTATGTAATGTACGGTGAACATCAAGATAGAGGAATGATCGAGACAGAGTCCTGCGATGTTGATTTTTTTTAGACCGATTTTCCTAATATTAGAGACGCTAGCAGAGATCTTGATCTCTTTGAGATAGAGACTGATGAAAATGTTTCACCTACTATAATTCATCATGAGATCGCCAGAGAGGGTGAGAGTGATCATCAGCCCAGTGGAAGTGCGCCACTTACTAAAAGAGCACAACCCGAAGGTCAAAATTCTTTTACGCGTAGGAGTGCACGTGGATATGTTCATCATTGTTGTTTTGAGATTGAAGGGGACGTCCGTGTTTGTGTTCCAAGGGATGAGGATGAGCCAGCCTCATTAAGTGAGGCACTCTCCTCTCCAGTTATGGAAATGTGGCAAGCTGCTATGGAAGATGAATTGAGTTCCATGAGTAAGAACCAAGTCTAGGAGTTAGTGGACCTTCCACCTGGACACAAAGCCATCGTGAACAAATGGATCCTGAAGTTCAAGCGCAAGGCATATGGTTCAATTGATAAGTATAAAGATGATGGGATAAGAGCGCAAAGTATGCCGTCTCAAACGTTCTATTTATGGCCTTAAGTAATCGTTCAGACAGTGGTACATTAGATTTTATCATGCCATTACCTCTGTAGGTTTTGAAATGATTGAAGCGGACCACTATGTATATATCAAACGGTCCAAGAAAGGTTTCCTTATCCTATTTTTATATGTTGATGACATCTTACTGGCTGGGAATGACATTGAGTTGATTGTCACCACTAAAAAGTGGTTGTCCTTTACTTTTGAGATGAAGGATATGGGTGAGGCCAACTTTTTATTGGGAGTGAAGATTGTGAGGGACCGTATTAGGAGATTTCTTAGTTTGTCACGAGAGACTTTCATAAAGAAAGTCTTGGAGCTATTCCATATGAACAACTCGAAACCCATAGACACTCCAATGGATAAGATATGCACTTTGAGCCTAGACCAGTGCCCTAAGACTGATGAAGAGAGGAACCAAATGTCCAAAGTACCTTATGCGGCAACAGTAGGCAGTCTAATGTATGCAATGATGTGCACGTATCCAAATATATGTTTCATTGTTGGCATGGTTAGCCGTTATCAGAGTAACCCTCAACTAGTTCATTGGTAGGTAGTAAAGAGAATCCTTCGATACCTACGTGGGACTACGGACCTCTCGCTCACCTTCAGTGGTTCAGATTTGAGACTGAGAGGCTATAGTGATGCTGATTGGGCTAGTGATAGAGACGAGCGCAAATCCACTTCAAGGTATGCATTTTTCCTAGGAGGAGCTATTACTTGGAGTAGCAAGAAACAAACCTACACCGCTCTAGCCACGATGGAGTCAGAGTATGTCGCATATTTGGTAGCAGTTTGCGAGGCCATTTGGCTTAGAAGGTTCTTGCAGAGACTTAGTGCTTCTGCCCACTCAAACGACACTGTGCTTGTACATTGTGATAGCACAGCAGCGCTTGCATTTGCGAAGGACCTCAAGTTTCATGGAAGAGCCAAGCACATTGACATACGATATCACTACATTCGAAACATGGTCACGCAAGGAGAAGTTGTTCTGCAACATATCTCCACTGGCAATATGTTGGCTGATCCTTTGATAAGCCCATTACCGGAGATGTTTTCCTAATTCATGTTAGGAACTTGGGACTCAGGCTTTTGGGACACTTTTATGGGTGGACATTTATTTGTATTCCTCTTACATTTATTATTAAAAATATTTGTTTGAGCAATGTTGTATGTATACATTGATTATTGTAAAGATGTCACTAGGCATTGAGTCGACCCACTCACACAGGTGACTTGCCTTGGTGCTTGTAGATAGCGAGCAAGATGAGCTTATAAGCATTTGTGCTTCAAGGTGCCTTAGTTAGAGCTAAATGAGACCTGGTCGGGCTGTAATTATGCATTGAATTTCTATTTAATTATTGGTTTTAATTTAATATCTTTAATTTAATTAATTCTATTTTGCTATTTAATTATGATTGCAGGGTTTTACAAGGTCATGCGCATAAAAGATGCTGAATGGAAGGAATTGATGCAATCTAGACACCAGTCTATCCATGGATCGACTCACATGTGATCAAGGTCGAGATGGGAAGAAGTTTCATTAAAGACCCAAGGGCATAACTGTAATTTCAAAAAAATAGGAAATTTTCAGAAGATATCCAGTATTGGGCTCACATCGTCCGGAACATTAATTGGAGTAACTTTAATTCTCGGATTGGATCCATCCGACCCAGGATGGAGAGATATTTTCAAAAAGAAGATTTTGATCAAATTTAGAATTTGGGTTAAACTCTCCCCCCTTCTCTTCTCTCCCTTTTTCCCAAATCTCTCATCCCACTACGATTTCCCATCTCCCTAAAATCTCTCTCTCCTCTTCTCTAGCTCTATCTCTCCTCTCTCCCCAAAAACCCTTGCATGAATTCTCTCTCCCATCTTCACCCAAATTCCTTTTAAAATTCCTCTCTCTCACGTTTTCTCTCAATCACATTCTGTCCATGGTCTCCCAATTCTCCTAAATCCCATCTTTCCTAAAATCCCTCTCTTCCCAAATCTCTCACTGTTCTCTCTCTTCCCTAATATTTATTTTTTTTTCTCTCCAAAAAGTCCCTAGGATTTCTCTTTTGGGATTTTATTTATTTCTCTCCCCCATCTCTCCTTCCCTCTCTCATTTTTTCCAATCTCTTTCTCCTCCGCAGGTTTTTTTGGATAGCATTTTACAGAGATCAACACCATCGTTAGCTGCCACACCATCATCTCTACAGCCACTGCCTCCATCAACATTGCTCCAACTCTCCATCTGCATATTGTGTTCCATGGAAGATTACTGTTGCTGCCCCTTGTCAATTAGCACCATGAGTGGCTAAGTTTCTTTTGCCTTTAGGTGTAGATGAACCTTTGATAATTGGTATTTAATTTCTGGTTTAAACATACTTGATTGTTTGATGTTGAGACTCCATCCCTTTGTGGGTGATTTTAATTGAATTATTTAGTTTAGAGAATGTGCTTCTGTGATTCATATTTTCTATTCAAACAATAGTTTTTATCGAAATTTTAGTTGCACCGATGATAGCTTATAACTGATCGAACTAAGCGTGCTAAGCATATGCAAAAGATGATAGTGATCGGCAAGATAGGTTATAACTAGGATGAACTAAAATTATCATTGTGAGATTGCATTAGGCTTGTAGCTATAATGAACCGAAGTATGTGCCAAAATTAAGTAGTCATGTCAAAGGGGATTTGAAACCTAAAGGCTGTTTTTCTTATCAATTCTCACTTTTGTTAATTAGTCGTTAATTTAGTTTTAAATTTTGTAAATTTGATTTTCAAAACAACATTTACATCAATTTTAGTAAATTTTAGCCTTTCAGTTCCCCGTAGATTTGATCCCTTCTTACCACTTTTCTAGCAGTAATTTATGGTTTATTTTTTATCATATAATGACACGATCAAATTTTGGCGCCATTACTAGGGAACCAAAGCACGGTTTGCTAAGATTGATTTAGTTGTTTCTTTTTCTATTTTGTTTTTGTTTTAATTTTAGATTTAAAAAAAAAAAACAAAACACAATCAAAATTTTTCTTTTTAATTTCTTTTTTAGTTTAATTTTAGTTTAGCCTAAGTTGCTTTTATTTTGTTTTGCAGGCAGCCTAGTTTGCAGAGCAAGGACGAGTGCGCCATTTTCATCCCAACTTGTTGAACTTGCATTCACCCCCCTTGTACATTTTTTTTTTATTCTTTTATTTTGATCTCATCATTGTTAAAATAGAATTTTATTCCCCTTTCCCCTTAAGATCATACGTGTAATTTTCTTTTTATTGGTTATTCGTTCTTGGATGTGGCAAAGTTCAAGTGAGGATCGATCTTCATTGGAGCTAGGCATTTCAGGTATATACCCTATCTCTTCTATTTGATTTGCTTAGTTTAATTTTATGATGTCTTCCCATTTTGGTTGTGAGTCTTTTTGTCGTTAGTTTTTAGTTTAGTTGATGCTTGGTCGTCGTTCTTGTCATTCTACATTGACCGATTTAGACCTTGAAATAGAGAGAATTTTGCATTTAATTTGAAAAAATAAAAGTATGGGAGAGAATGAACCAAACCAATACCCATTGAGTGAGCACTTCACTCCCTCGACCTATACGTCAACTTCATGCATTAGGGTTCCTGCTATTCAGGCAGCCCAATATGAGATTAAGTCCAATGTTATTCAGATGCTCCCATTTTTTTATGGACTTAAAAATGAGGAACCCTTCAAACATCTGGATGAATTTTTAGAGATATGCTCAACTGTTAAAATCCAGAATTTTTCTAAAGATGCTTTGAGGTTGATCTTGTTCCCATTTTCCCTCAAGGATAAAGCCAAACAATGGCTCAATTCCTTGGATGCTGTAGTGATCACTACTTGGGCGCAGATGCAATAAGAGTTTCTGAAAAAGTATTTTCCAATGGGCCGGACCAATCAGATTAGGCCAACCATCACTAGCTTTTCTCAAATTGATGGTGAATGATTTCCTGAGACCTGGAAAAGACTTAAGGACCTAATTAGAAAGTGTCCCCATCATGCTGTACCTAAGTGGTAGTTAGTTCAATGCTTTTATGATGGACAGATGGTGGATGCTTCTTGTGGAGGTACATTCATGTATAAGAGTGAGACTGAGGCTTGGCAATTGTTTAAGACCCTGAATGAGAATTCATTGCATCATGTGTCAGCCTCTAGGACTGAAATTCTCATGACTGGACCCCAAAGAAAAGGTGGCCTATGAGGTAGGTCAATCTGTGGCCATAAACACTAGAGTGGACATGCTTTCTGAAAAGCTTGACTGCATATTGTCCAAGCAATCTACCCCAGCTTCCACTTATCAGGACGTGTGTGCTCTTTGTGCTAGTCCTGCACAATATGTGGGTGATTGCCCTCAAGCTGTGCAGTTCCCTGACTATGCTGAACATGCACAGTCTGCCAGAGTTTCTCCAAACTAGGTAATGACCCATATTCCTAGACTTATAACCCTGGTTGGAGGAACCACCCCAATTTTGGATGGAAGCAACCCAATAGTTTCCAAAATCCACCATATAGGCAGAATTTTTTAATCAGCAGACTGCCTATAGAGATGTGCAACAACCACCTCCTCCACCACCTATGAGTTCATCATTAGAGGAAAAAGTGTTGCGTGCATTAAATGGGTTAGAGCGTAATACCCAAATCCTCCACTCTCACACTCAATCAATTGCCAAGCTAGAAACCCAGTTGGGTCAGTTAGCTGATGCCATAAGTAGGAGAGAAGATGGTCAACTACCAAGTCAAGTGGTAGGAAATCCTAACAGTCAGCCTAGTAACCGAGTTTCCATGAACAAGCTAAGGCAGTCATGACTTTAAGGAGTGGCCAAGTATTGGGAACCCCTGAACAGAGTTCCCCTATAGAGAATTCTGAGAAAGAGGTGAGTCCAGAACCCAATCCTAAAGCTTCCCAAGCTTCCAAGGACCATGAGATTGAACAAGTTGGGGAGGGTAACAACCCTGATGTTTATATGCCTAGAGCCCCTTTTCCCTCTTGTTTAGAATCCCCATTTTCTTCTGCATTTGGCAAGAAGGGTGCAAGAATGGAAGAGATGATGAAATTCTTCAAACAAGTCCAGATCAACCTCCCCCTTCTAGATGCCATCAAGCAAGTTCCAGCTTATGCTAAGTTCTTGAAAGACTTATGCACTCAAAAGCATAAGCTTAAGACCCACATTCCCAAGACCATCCATCTTACTGTGCAAGTGAGTGCAGTACTTTCCAATCGACTTACCCCTAAGCTTAAAGATCCAAGAGCCCCTCTTATATTTTGCACCATTAGAAACCTTGCCATTGAGCGAGCGCTTCTTGATCTAGGGGTGAGTGTTAATATTTTACCTAGCTCAGTTTATGATCATTTTGGGTTTGGAGAATTGAAGCCTACACAAGTTATTCTCCAACTTGCTGATCGTTCCATTAAAGTGCCTAGAGGTTTCATTGAGGATGTATTGGTTAAAGTAGATGAGTTCTATTTTCCTGTGGATTTCCTAGTCCTTGACATGGAAATACAAACTAATGGGAAACCATAGTCGATTATCTTAGGACGTTCATTCTTGACTACTGTCAATGCTTACATCAACTGTAGATTAGGTGCAATGGATATTTCCTTTGGTAATAAGAAGCTCCGATTGAACATCTTCAATGCTTCTTTAGGGCCTCAACATGAGGAAGAGTGCTTCTCCATTGATGTTATAGATGAGGTAGTAGCAGAGTGTACACCGGTGATATTAGCAGATGACCCATTGTAACACTATCTGACCTTCTCTGGAGGTGATGATTTTGATATTGATGCATATACTGTTGAGGTCAATACGTTATTAGATGCCCCTACTCCTCTAGACCGTCCTTTATGGACTGTCAAGTATGAGTTACTTCCTCCCCTGGCTGAGAAGCCACCATTGAGTTTTGTTGAGTCCCCACCGATGTTGGAATTGAAACCATTGCCTAATTCATTGAAGATGCTTTCTTGGGATCAAATGAGACATTACCTATCGTAATTGCCTCTAGCTTGACATCTGATCTAGAAAGCAAACTGTTAGATGTTCTCAAAGAACATAAGGTTGCCATCGGGTGGTTCGTAGCTGATTTGAAGGGTATTAGTCCATCAATTTATCTACATCGTATCTACTATGATGATGGAGCTAAATCTTTCTGGGATGTGCAAAGGAGATTGAATCATAACATGTGCGATGAAGCAAGTGAGAATCTTTGTCTCCAAATCTCGGAGTTAGTTGAGTTGCGCAATGAAGCATATGAGAGCGCACAAATTTACACGATGAGGACCAAAGCATTTCATGATAAACACATTGTCTGCAAGTCTTTTGCACCCAATCAGAAAGTGTGGCTTTTCAACTCTAAATTGTGCCTCTTTCTCGGTAAGCTGCGTTCTCGATGGGATGGACCCTTTGTTGTCACTCAAGTGTCACCCCATGGTGCTATTACCATTCAAGATCCGCAACCAGGGCACACTTTTACAGTTAATGGGAAGCGTCTGAAGCCCTATGTGGACTGTATTACAGATGGGCAGGTCATTGAGTCTATTGACTTGATTGACCCGGTTTATGAGTTTTCTTGAGCTCTCACTCTTTGTCTAGTTGAAGACAGTAAACTTAGCGCTTGTGGGAGGCAACCCACCATTTTACTTCGGTTTTTATTTTTCTTAGTTTTTCAGGTAGACAGCAGATAGCCATGGCAGGTGTGAGTTGATGGTCGTAGCGCTCCACTTCACAAGGTTGTATTACTCCTTCCCCTCGTTTTTATTTGTTTCCCATTGTTTTATATTGTCATATTCTTTTGCATGTCATTAGGGACAATGTCATTTAAGTTGGGGAGGGAGAACAATGAGAACAACTATAAATTTTGCGAATTTGTACTGAAGATTTTCCAATCTAGAGCATTCAATGTCGTTATAAGGAGTTATAGCAGGTGATTCTAGAGTTTGTTGATGTTTTTACCAGTTATTTAAACTTAGAACATTGTTTCTCTTCCATTGTTGGTTAAATTTTTGCTTGAGATATGGATTTTCATCTTTGGTGAATGTTTATGATGATTCATGTTTAACTATGCAAGCCTTTGTGGTTGAAAAATTTCCAAAATCATGCATTTAAGACTTCCTCCTTAGTAACCGGGCCTCTTTGTCACAAACATTGAGTTTCGCGTCAAACAGTTGGAATGTCTATTAAAAAAAAAACTTCCTACTCAGTAACCGGGTCTCTTTGTCACAAACATTGAGCTTTGCGTAAAACAGTTGGAAAGCAAAAAAAAAAAAAGTTTGACTCTTTAATCTAGTCTTGACTTGTAGCCTATTTGGGTTGAGTAAGTAAGTCCGAGGGGTGTTTTTACACCTAATTTCTTAAAGCCCTCTGGCTTGAGAGTAATTGACCTAAAGCTCGCTACATGATCCATCTAGAAAGCTTAAGGGGTCAGGACATTGCACGGATTGAAGAAGTTAAAAAAAAAGTAAAAAAAAGAAGAAAAGAAAAGAAAAGAAAGAAAAAAAATAAAGCATGATAATGAATAGTGGGCTTGTGTAACACTTGGACATTATGACATTGCTTAAGATGAGTGATTTTGAATGCATGAGTAGGAGTTGGCTAGCTTGGAAGAGTTTCTTATACTTTGTTTAGATTTCTGTTGGATTTTATTGACATGTTTAAGGGTCCTTGCTGTTGATTCATTGATGATGATTTTACTTGCTTCTGAGTGATTAAATTAAGCTAAAGGAGTGATAAGCAAAGTAGTTTTTGTTTTCTTTCACTCGAGGACGAGCAAAAGTGCAAGTTGGAGAGTGTGATCGGGCTATAATTATGCATTGAATTTCTATTTAATTGTTGGTTTTAATTTAATATCTTTAATTTAATTAATTTTACTTTGCTATTTAATTGTGATTGCAGGGTGTTATAGGGTCATGCATGTTGCGTGTGAAAACCTCCGTCGTCCGGTTCGCCCACGGATGTGTCTACAAAAAGATGAATGAGCGCAAGAGAGCCGGTGTGGCTCCGACCTAGGAATCTCCGACGCCCAAGTCAGGTCTCTAATGCAACAGCGTAACAGCTTAATAAAAGTGAGATGTGGAATTGTGCTCCATACCTGGGTATTTATAGAGCGTGGATGAGGTGAAGAGGTTGGGAGAGTCCTAGTATGGTAGAAGTTCTTCTTTTGGAAGGCTCTCTCTCGTAAAACGAAGTGGAAAGTCATTTTCGGGGTCGGACTCTTATTAAGGTAAGAGTCCATGTAAAGTGTGATTCTGTATCGCGCTGGGATCGTGGCTCGATCCTTATTCCTGGATACTCGGGCGGTGCTGACGTGGCTCCGCGATTCCTGGCAGGCCGTTGTGATGACCTTGGTGGAGGGTTCGGTCTAGGAGCTCGGCCATGGAGGTCGGCCATGGGAGGTCGATCTTGGCAGTCACCTCGGCCTTGCTATCCTGGGTAGGCTCGGACAGAAGTTTATGGCTGACCTATGTGAGCTCGGCTCAGAGCTCGGATTAGCCGGGCTGACCTGTGTGAGCTCGGCTCAGAGCTCGGATTAGTCGGGCTGACTTGTGTGAACTCGGTTCAGAGCTCGACCTCAGCTTGGCTGACTTGTGTGAGCTCGACTCTGTTAGGCGACCTATCAGCGACAGGGTCGGCCCGATTTCCTGCTCAGCTCAGTTCGATTCTTGGACTAACATTAGGCCGGCCACGTGGCAGTTTCTAATTGGTGAGGTGATTCTGTGCTTTATGAATGCACATAAAAGATGATGAATGAAAGGATTTGATGCAATCTAGGCACCAGTCTACCTATGGATTGACTCACATGTGATCAAAGAAGAGATGGGAAGAAGTTTTACTAAAGACCCAAGGGCATAACTATAATTTCAAAAAATTGAGAAATTTTCAGAAGATATCCGATATTGGGCTCACATCATCTAGAACATTAATTGGAGCAACTTTAATTCTCGGATTGGATTCATCCGGACCCAGGATGAAGAGATATTTTCAAAAAGAGGATTGTGATCAAATTTAGAATTTAGGTTAAACTCTCCTCCCTTCTCTTCTCTCCCTCTCTCTCTTTCCTTTCCTTTTTCTTCTCTTTCTTCTCTTTCCCATTTTTCCAAATTCTTTTCCTATTTTCTCTCCCTTTTTCCCAAATCTCTCATCTCATTATGATTTCCCATCTTCCTATAATCTCTCTCTCCCCCTCTCTAGCTCTATCTCTCCTCTATCTCTCCTCTCTCCTCAAAAACCCTTGCACAAATTCTCTCCCATCTTCACCTAATTTCCTTTTAAAATTCCTCTCTCTCACGTTTTCTCTCAATCACATGCTGCCCACGGTCTCCCAATTCTCCTAAATCCAATCTTTCCTAAAATCCCTCTTTTCCCAATTCTCTCACTGTTCTCTCTCTTCCTTAATATTTATTTATTTTTTCTTTCCAAAAAGTCTCCAATATTTCTCTTTTGGGATTTTATTTATTTCTCTCCTCCGTCTCTCCTTCCCTCTCTCGTTTTTTCCAATCTCTTTTTCCTCCGCAGGTTTTTCTGGATAGCATTGCGCAGAGATTAACACCATCTTTAGTTGCCAAACCATCATCTCTACAGCCGCTGCCTCCATCAACATTACTTCTACTCTCCATCTGCGTATTGTGTTCAATGGAAGATCACTGTTGCTGCCCCCTGTCAATTAGGCTACGTTTGGTAAATATATGAACAGTGTTCAGAACTGCTTTTTCGTTCTTTAAGAACAAAAAAACGTGATTTTGTGTTTGGCTTAGCAGTTCGTTTTTTTATTCTTTAAGAACGAACCGGAGGAGTATTTGATGTAAAGAACGTTCTTTACAGACCGTCTTGTCTGCAAAGAACAAAGAACGATCATCGCGCGATTGACGAGCAAAACCCGTGAGCAAGCCTCGAAGACAAAAAAAAAAAAAACCCAAAAGGCAGATCAGGGGAAGGAAGTTAGGAGGAGGAGGCGAACTTGTAGCTCGATTTCCTCTCTCTCTCTCTTGCTCTCTTTCCCTCTCTCTCTCGCTTCCTCTCTCTGCTCTCTCTACCTCTCACTCTCCCTTTCTCGCTCTCTCTCTCTCTCTCTCTCACTCTCACTCTCACTCTCTCTGTTTCTCTCTCTCTTGGTCGTTTGTTGGGATGAAGATCTGACTATGGATTTTTCTCCTTTGTCTCAGGATTTGGAGCAACAACCCTAACAATTGAAGGTTTCTGCTACAGTGGTCCTCTCTAGCACGACCCTCTCTGTAACTGAAGTTGACAACAACAAAGGTGACTCTCTCTCTCTCTCTCCCTCTCTCTGTAATTTGGTCTTTGTTCTTCGTTTTTCTTTCCGATTTTTTCCTGCAATGTTTTTCATGCGTTGATGTATGATTTATGGTGTAATGTTTGAAATTTGTGATTGCTGGCCTATTTTTTCCTGAAATCTGTAATGTTTATCAGAAGTTTACTGGCTGATTGTTGTGAGATTTTCATCTCTGTCAACAGATCTGCTTACCAAACTTCTTCTTCAATTTTTTTTTTTTTGTGATAGGTACTTCTTCTCCATTTCCGTTCTGTGTTATGCATTTTTTTCTCCATCTCTTCCGATTTATCAACACATTGCACTTGGTTTCTCTTTTTTTCCTTTTGATTTTAGACCTCTCATGACTCGAATGAATCAAACGGTTAGAGAATGAAGTAAGGAAAAGCAGGGGAGAAGAGAAGATAACAGTTCACAGCCTCACACTTCAGACTTCACTTGACAGAGATAAGAATCTGGGAATAATAGATTGGCCATAGCGCTTTCCAATCTGGGAATAATAGGTGGCCTTACCATTACTCACCTCACTCAAAGTGTCACTCCAATCATAGGAGAAAAAATACTAGCATTCTTACTCGTCTAACTCATTTGATTACACCCAAGCAACAGAGATTTGAAAAATAGTATAACATAACAAGGATACTTTTTTCACTTGTTCTCCTAGTTAACTGTCACGGTTTTTAATTAATCTTTTTTACGTTTGCCCTGCAAAGTAATGAAAAGTCAAGTAGAGAAGAAAAAAACTTAAATTCACCTGGTAAAATACTGAGTATCATTTCATATTGGGGCCCTCCAAGAGTAGAAATTGGTTGTAAAATGGTCCCAAGAGGTGCTTCAGTGCCGATTTGTATGAAACCTGGGGAACAACATATTGAAACAACCTATTGACAGAGAAAATAGGGGAAGACAAATAATAGTAATCCAGTTGTGAGAAGTAGGCTCATCCACTAATAAGAATATGAGAAATGTGAATTATGAAACTACGGTCTATTACATAAGTAATTGGGTGAAATTCTGATGTCAATATGGATCCACATGAGAGAATGGAAGGAAAATAAACAAGAGTTACAATAACCTGTAGAAATGATTTAGGGTGAAGGTAGTGGCAGTGAATAGTAGAGCTGCTGCACTCTGGAGTCCATACTTTAATGTGCTTTTGATCCTTATTTTTACCCCTCTTTGCAACTGATTGTACACACTCTTTCACTACTTCCAACTCCAACATTCATACAAAAGGTTGTTTACAATGAAATGTGGATTCTTTAGCATGTGCACAGATGAAAGAACACATAACCTAAAGAAATTTTACAGATAAACTACTTGAGCAAGTCTTTCCACATCGAAAGCAAGTTTTTCTTATTTTGCTGTCAATTGTTTTCAGGTTGTTATAGTTTGTAGATTGAGTTGTAGAAAAACATGATTTATGATTTCCTTATATCAGTATGTAGATAGACAAACAAAATACAAAGGAAAGAAAACTGGGCTGGTGGAGTTGGAGTATAATAATGATGGAAGAAAGAAGAAGAAGAAAGGGGTTGCACTCAGTTTTGATGGGTCTTTAGCTCAACTTGGTAGAGAACTTGGAACATGAGTATGTTCCAAGAGGATGGTGGTTCGAATCCATCAAGACCCTCTTAATTCAACTGTTCATAGCATAGTCAGTTATGCCACTACTCCACACAAGAACCCAATTTTAATGGCATCTTTAAAATTTGACATATTTTTATACTTACTTTGGTTATGTTAATGAGATATTTAAATTTGATGCTAAGGTTGGTAATAGAAAAGGATTTTACAAGTATTTTTTTGGTATAATTGATAAGGAAATGGCATTATTGTAATTAACATCAAATAGGGAAGAATAGGTTTTACCAAACACTGTTTTTGTTTTGAACGACGTTCTTGAGACCGTTACCAAACAGGTCTTAGAACATCGTTCTAGACGAAGAACGTCAAAGAACGTTTTTAGTCAAGAACGGGCGTTCTTTGTTCAGACATTTACCAAACATAGCCTTAGCACCATGAGTGGCTAAGTTCCCTTTGCCTTTAGGTATAGATGAACCTTTGATAATTGGTATTTAATTTCTGGTTGAAGCATACTTGATTGTTTGATGTTGAGAATCCATCCCTTGGTGGGTGATTTTAATTGAATTATTTAGTTTAGAGAATGTGCTTCTGTGATTCATATTTTCTATTCAAACAATAGTTTTTATCAAAATTTTGGTTGCACCGATGATAGCTTATAACTAACCAAACTAAGTGTGCTAAGCGTATGCGAAAGACGATAGTGATTGGCAAGATAGGTTATAACTAGGATGAACTAAAATTATCATGGTATGGTTGCATTAGGCTTGTAGCTATAATGAACCGAAGTATGTGACAGAGTTAAGTAGTCATGTCAAAGGGTATTTGAAACCTAAAGGCTATTTTTCTCATCAACTCTCACTTTTGTTAATTAGTCGTTAATTTAGTTATAAATTTTGCAAATTTGATTTTCAAAATAGCATTCACATCAATTTTAGTAAATTTAGCCTTTCAGTTCCCCGTAGATTCAATCCCTTCTTACCACTATTCTATCAATAATTTAGGGTTTATTTTTTATCACATAATGACACGATCATAACCTTATCTGGTCCAACATAGAAGATACCACACTTCTATATAGCCTGTGGGAAGCCGGATGTGAGGTTTTAGGTAGAAACCATGAGGGTGACTGCGTAGAAACTCAGGTTAGGCGCTTGGCAGAGCGACTAGACCAAGATTCGTATGGCGTTGATATTTTTCAAGTGTGACATGCCCACTTCGGTGGGAGTCACGCCATAGCATACATATCATACTGTATGTGCTTATACCGACCGATAGTGAGAGTGACTGAATGGATCCCTGCTTCGTCACTGTGTGAGCCACATGGACTATATTAATCCCTCAGAAACCTTATTACCTGAGACAATGTCATGGGGAAGATGCCCAATGATGCTACTTTGACGTACTCAGGATCATGGATGATGTAATCCAACAGGACATGATTGGGAAAGATGTGGGGAACAATCAGATTGACATGAGGGGCTCAAAGAAAATCATCCGACATTACACCTTTGTTTTGTGACTCATTGCTCGGGCGACTTGTCATATTTATGATCGACGTAGTCATAAGTACATTGCATACAAAGGGTTAGCAATGCTCATCATAAAGGATCGAGAGTGCTAGATCTGGTGTAATTGGATTGTTTGGGGTATTTCGAGATTGTTTGTCTGTGATATACTATGTTGGTTAGATGGATGCTTGATACAGTACTCCTACCCTGTATTATCTCGATAGGTCGTTGATGAACCCAAATTCACTCCAACCAATCAGAGGTCGCCACGTGTCTTGGACCAAGAAAGGAAACCAAAACAGGGCCAGTGAAGGACCAACCGCAGGCACCATCCACCAACACCCACGGGCGCAGCCACCCTTGGGCGCCAACCCCCTTGGGGGAGTGGACCTCCCTGGGCTCCAACCCCCTTGGGTGCGGATCTCCTTGGGCGCCAACCCCTTGGACGAAGACCCCTGGGCACGGCTTCCCCAAACACGTCATCCCCGGGCACAGTCTCCCTCGAACACGGCAGTCATCACCGCCATCAACAAGACACAGATCGCATCACCAAGGACTCTAGGCCACCGCCTATCGAGTCATGTACACTGAATGGACTCATATACTGAGAGCCTCATCTACCACATAGATGAGGTCTATCCACCAAGGATACCAAGTCTACCATGACACTACTTCTTATGGGAAGACAACTACCAAGTCTATCAAGGACACTACGTCTCATGGGAAGACAACCTATCAAAGAGGAGCCCTACTACTCGGGGCCTCTATCACCTACGGCAAATACTCTACATCAACTGGGACTCTCCACACCGCCATACACTACTATAAAAGGCAAGGTACACAGCCCCATCAGGGGGAGTAAAACACATCTTAACTCAACTTGAATACTACTATTCACTCACCTGTATGCTCAGAGAGATCTAACTTAGGCATCGGAGAGTCGTAGGCCGGAACCACACCAGTTCTCCTTTGTCACCCAGGGTCTTTTGCAGGTTACGACACTCGAAGGACCGCTGAGCTATTTCTTGACGCAATAGATTGGCGCGGTTTGTGGGAACGATGCTAGCCATCACCTCTACTAGCTTATTTCCATATTTGATCAGCCATGGCACGCAAGAAGACTGCTCCCTCCACCAATAATGCCCCTAGGGAGGGGAATGGATCACCTCCTCTAGAGAGCTCACATTGCAGAGCCACTGACCATGTCTCCCAAGAGAGGGAGGCCCCAGAGAATCAACAGGTTGGGGGAGTCAACCTCAACCCAGAAGCAGCCATTGAAGCCCCCATGGAGCTAGTACCTGATCCCAATGCACCAGCCACTATGGGTCAGATCAACGACCTGCAGCGACAGATCCTTCACGACCAACAACTCTTCCGTGACTACTTGAGGCAGTGTGCAACATCACACCGTCGTAGGACGAACCCTTGACAGGAGCAGAGCCCTAAGAGGACACCTCCCAGGGGTGACAGGTCAGAGAGGCACACCAAGCAGTGGGGAGAGCCTTCCCAACCTAGGGGAAGAATGGCAGACCTTCTTGCACGGTCAGACCGAAGGAGAACACCATCACACCGATCCATGGTACCCACCCCTGAAGGGTCCATTCGGAGGTCGGTGTTTGATGGTTGACTGGGAGGAAGTCATGCACCAGAGTGAAGCAGGACTTACCGTGAAGAGAGCCCCTCGCGTCCGACGTAAGATTCATCACGGCGTGACCCTTCACCGTCCCGCCAACAATCAAGGCGGGAGGGGACCTCCAGGAGAGGACGTGAACGAGCTCGCAGCGAACGACCAGTCAGACATTAGAGACAAACACGGGATGAAGAGCTAGACAAGAGACTCCAAGAGTTGGACAAAAAGTTGGAAGGGTTGAAGAAGCAGACCAAGGGTGAAACACACTCCATCCTTGGACAACACCCCTTCTCAGAAGAGATCATGTCAGCCTCACTTCCATCCAGGTTCAGGCTACCCACCTTTGAACTCTATAGTGGTACCACCGACCCTAATGACAACATCAACTATTTCAATGGCATGATGGCACTATATGGTGGATTGGACGTGGTATCCTGTCAAGCATTCCCTGCATCCCTCAAGGGTGCGGCGACCTCATGGTTCTCTAGACTACGACCGAGGTCGATAGGTTCGTTTGCAGAGCTATGCGAGCAGTTCGGGACCCACTTCCAGAGCAGCGTCAAGCAGAAGAAGACCACGGTCAATCTGCTGAACGTGATCCAAAACCCTGGGGAGTCCCTCAGGGAGTATGTCAGCAGGTTTACCAAGGAGTCCTTAGAAGTCAGAGACTTGGATGACCAGACCCAGCATGATGCTTTAGCTGGGGGCATCCGTGACATGGAGCTGATCAAGGACCTAGCATGTCATGAGACCAGGACCATGAAAGAGCTCCTGGAGCGATGCAATGAGTTCACCAACATGGCCGAGATAGTATAGTCACGGACGAAGGCAATCGAAGGCAAGACCTAAGACAACAAGAGGTCAGCACCAGATGACCACAAGGAGAATAAAAGATCAAGGACTGAGCGATAATAGGAGAAAGGCGATCGCCCATTGGGAAGAAGTGATCGTCGATCAGAGAGAAGTGAGAGGGCAAGCAGCCTAGAGTTCACACCCCTCAACACCACTAGGTCACAGATCCTCATGCAGTTACAAGACCGTGACCTAATCAAATGGCCACGACCCATGCTGGCAGGACATGAGAAGCGTAACCCTCACAAGTACTGCCTCTTCCACAAGGACTATGGGCATGACACAGAGGAATGCTACCAACTGAAGAGGGAGATAGAAGGCCTTGTAAAAGCAAGGAGTTTGAACAAATACGTTAAGGGGAGACGTGATGGCCGTTTGGGCCAAGGAGATCGAGGACGTGATCGAGAAAGAGAACCAAGGAGGGAAGAAAGGAGAGTGGACCAAGATAGGGAGAGAGACCGCACTGATGAAAGAAGAGAGGTAGCAGAACCCAGCGGCACCAAGGGAGCCCCCATCCTCACCATACTTGGAGGACCGAGGTAAGAATCAACCAGAAAAGCCAAGGCCCATACTAGGTTCGTGGGAGTAGCAGAGAAGCCAAGCAAAATAGCAAGGACCATGACGGTGATCTCCTTCTCTGATGCAGACTTGGAAGGCGTAAGCTTTCCACATGAGGATGCCCTGGTAGTGCAGGTGGAGATAGCCAACCGACCAGTGCACAGGGTGTTGATTGATACAAGGGCGTCCGTGGACGTACTCTCACTGGAAGCCTACCACCAATTTAAGTTTAGAGATGATCAACTTAAGCCGAGCCCACCTACCTCCATGGATTCTCGGGTGCCACAGCTTCCATCAGAGACACCATAAAACTACCCGTCACCTTTGGAGAACACCCTCGACAGGTGACCATGATGGTAAACTTCATGGTCATCAGGTCCGTGGTGTCATTCAACGGCCTCCTAGGGCGACCATCTTTGATGGCCCTTAGAGGCATCGTATCTCCAATCCACCTGAAGGTGAAGTTCCCCATTGACAATGGAGTGGGTGAAGTACGAGGTGATCAGAAGAAGGCCAGAGAATGCTATGCCACCTTTGTGAAGAAGAACAACGGCAACACCCGAGGAATGGCACTGTGCATGGAGAACTTGGTCAGTGACCAAAGAGATTAATTGATAGAGAAGAGAGGAAGACCGGTTAAGGACTTAGTTCCATGGCCACTCAGTAAGGATGACCCTTCCAAGGTAGTACAGATTGGCACACTGTTGAGCAATGAACAGAAAGAAGAGCTGGGGAACCTCCTTCAGACAAACATGGATGTCTTCGCATGGTCGACTGCAGACATGCCAGGCATACCCAGATCCATAGCAGAGCATAGACTACATGTAGACCCAACCAGGAAGCCCGTCCAGCAGAAGTGAAGGAATTTCACCCTCGACTGACAGGCAGCCATCAAAGAAGAGGTCGAGAAGTTGAGCCGAGCAGGGTTCATCAGAGAAGAAGAGTTCCCTACCTGGCTCGTAAACGTGGTCAAGGTACCCAAATCTAACGGGAAGTGGAGGATGTGCGTTGACTACATTGACTTGAACAAGACATGTCTCAAGGATGAGTACCCACTACCCAGGATCGATCTATTGATCGATGCAACTGTAGGACATGAGATGCTGAGTTTCATGGACGCCTACTCCGGCTACAACCAAATCCTCATGCATGAGGATGACGAGTCTTCCACCGCCTTCCGAATGGACAAGGAGAATTACTACTACTGTGTCATATCGTTTGGACTGAAGAATGCAGGGGCCACCTACCAGAGGATGGTCAACAAGATGTTCGAGGAACAGATTGGGTGCAACATGGAGGTGTACATGGATGACATGCTCGTGAAAATCATCTACGCTCATCAACACCTGACTTGGAAGAAGTATTCGTCGTACCAAGAAGGAACCAGATGAAACTCAACCCTGCGAAGTGTGCTTTCGGAGCAACGTCTGGAAAATTCCTAGGGTTCATGGTCTCAATACGAGGAATAGAAGCCAACCCCTCCAAGATCAAAGCCATCCAGGAGATGGCACCCTCGAGGATAGTTAGGGAAGTACAGAGATTGAATGGAAGGATAGCCGCCCTATTAAGGTTCGTGTCATGGTCCGGAGACAAGTGTCTGCCATTCTTCAAGACGCTGAAGAACCTCTGAAGTCCTAAAGACTTTGTATGGACGGAGGAGTGCCAGAAAGCGTTTTAAGAATTGAAGGTATACCTCGAGAACCCACCATTGCTTGGGTGCCCAGAGCCCAATGAAGAATTAAAGATCTACTTGGCAGCGACCCCCGTCGCAGTGAGTGCAGTGCTGCTAAAAGAAGAGGGTAAAATACAGAGGCCCATCTACTATGCGAGTCATGTCTTAATCGATGCAGAGACCAGGTATACAAGAATAGAGAAGGTAGCATACGCATTGGTAATCACGGCAAGGAAGCTCAGACCATACTTCCAAGCCCATACCATCACAGTGCTCACCAACATGCTACTGAAGAAGGTATTGCACAAGCCTGATGTCTCCGGACGGTTGATCGCCTGGGCGGTTAAGTTGAGTGAGCACGACATCAGGTTCCAACCCAGGATGGCCATCAAAGGCCAAGCTCTGGCAGACTTTGTAGCTGAGTGTACCCTGCCTGAGAGCGAGACAGAAGCACAGGAACCAGAGGAGCAGGATCAAGGATCATGGGAGATGTTCGTGGATGGTTCGAGTAATGCCACAGGAAGTGGGGCTGGTTTCATACTTATCAGCCCCGAAGGATTCCGAATACAATATGCTCTCCGATTCGCCTTTTCGGCATCTAACAACAAGGCAGAGTACGAAACACTATTGGCTGGACTCCAAGTGGCCAAAGCCATCCAAGTCACACATCTATCCATCCGGAGTGACTCCCAGCTTGTAGTGAACCAAGTAAATGGAGAGTATGAGACGAAGGATGAGCGCATGGCATCATACCTAGCACGTGCTCGGGAATTGATCGGGTAATTTATGAAGTTTGAGATGGTTCGAGTACCCAGGATCGAGAATGCTACTGCAGATGCACTATCTAGGCTAGCCAACGATGAACTCAAGAACCTAGCCAGTGCAGTATACGTGGAAATATTACATGAACTGGCATACCAGGAGAAGCTGGTCAATGAGATCGAGGAAGGGCCTAGCTAGATGGACCCTATACTCGACTACCTGTAGAACAACGTCTTACTAGAAGACAAGGTCGAGGCAATGAAGATAAGGATGAGAGCTGCAAAGTACACCGTCCTGGACGGAGTATTGTACAAGAGGGGGGCCATAGCACCACTGCTTCAGTGCCTAGGACCCAAGGGAGCCCAATATGCCCTGACAGAAGTACATAAGGGGATCTATGGAAGCCACATGGGAGGATGACATCTAGCCTATAAAATCCTTCGACAAGGACTCTACTGGCCAAGAATGCAAGAGGAAGCGGTGCAATACGTCAAGGCTTGCGAGCAATGTCAATTGTTTGCCCCAGTACCCCATCTACCCGCCACCAAGCTGACATCGATCCTCAACCCCATTCCCTTTGCCATGTGGGGGGTGGACATCTTGGGCGACTTCACAGCAGCATCAGGCAACCGTGATGACATCATCTACAGGTTCGGGGTACCAAAGATCATAGTCTCAGACAATGGGAAGCAGTTCAATAACCCCAAGTTTAGAGCTTTCTGTCAGAGCTATAACATTGACTATCGGCCTGTTTCGGTAGCATACCCACAGGCCAATGGTCAGGTGGAGGTGACAAACCGAACCCTATTGGATGGAATAAAGAAAAGATTGGAAGGAGCCAAAGGGAAGTGGGTCGAGGAACTATTGAGTGTTCTGTGGGCATACCGCACCACAGTAAGGACACCCACAGGAGAGAGCCCATTTTGCTTGGCATATGGCATAGAAGCCCTGGCACCAGTAGAGGTCCTCGCCATGTCCCACATAGTACTGTACTTCAATGAAAGAACTTACACAGATGGACTGCGAGCGAACCTAAACTAACAGCCAAGTACTATAATGCCAGGGTACGTGAATGGTTATTCCATCAGGGGGACCTAGTCCTAAGGAGGGCGAGTGCATCACAACCAAGGAAAGAAGGAAAGCTATCAGCAAATTGGGAAGGACCCTATATAGTTTCCAAGCAGATACACCCAGGGACATACTGTTTGAAAACTCTGAGGGGCAAGAAGGTAGACCATACCTGAAACTCAGAACACCTGAAGAAGTATTACCAGTAGAAGCAATAGCAGTAGAAGTGCCAACACCATCGGCAGTAGCAGTCAAGTAGCAGCAGTAGTGGTAGTGGTAGTAGTAGTAGTAGCAGCAGCAATAGCAGTAGATGGCATCACTGTTTTAAGGGCAATTTGAAAGATTTTCATTCAAAATAAAGAGTTGTTTCAAGAATACTTGTCTTCTCCTACCACTCAATCGAATCACCGCCACTACACCAAGGCGTTATGCCACCAAAGCGTTATGCTAGGCGTTATGCCGCCAAGGCGTTATGCCGCCAAGGCGTTAGGCCAGGTGTTATGCCACCAAGGCGATATGCCAGGCGTTAGGCCACCAGGGCGTTATGCCACCGGGGCTCGTTGGCCACTAAGGTCCGTATACCGCCAAGACAAGACATCCCTAGGACTTCTAATCACATGGGGTTGCACAGATACGAGAACCATCAAAGCAACAAGGATCAAATGCAGGTCATATCAACATCACCAAAAGAAAAAGTCAAGTACATATAATCCCAGGAAGACAAAAAGTAAGCAGCACAATCCAAAAATTCTCATCCAAAAAGTTCTCATCCACAAATTCAACATCCAAAAAGAACATCTATAAAATCATGGGGCATCTGATGGAGGAGCAGCCTCTGATCCAGTAGGAGACATCAGGTTAGCCTCAGCAGAAGAAGGAGCAGCACTTGCCTCTAGTGCGGCAGTGCCATCCTCAGGAGGGACGCGAGCCACTGCAGCAGTCTCGGGTAGTAGCGTGATAACCTCTGGGAACCCAAAGAAGTCATAATCAGGGGTCCTCTCTAGAATGTGAACCGCCAAGTCCCTGATGCCTCCATCATATATCTCCTGGTTGCACTGATGAAAGTACGCAATGATCTCACGAGACTGCTGATACACCGCTACTGCCCGCTCCCTAGCCTCAGACAACTCTACCTCGTGCCTCTGCATCAAAGCGCGAAGCTCCTCCTCCAAGGCCTGAACTCTAGATGAACTCTGAGCCGCTGTAGCGGTAGCCACCCTGAGCTCCTCCGACACATTCTGCTCACGTGCCACAGCCTCCTCACGGGCAGCCCTATGCCCCTGAAGCTCCCTCTCCACATTCTGCAGTGCATCTTTATCTGAATCTGACAGAAAGCATGACTCTCCAATCGAAGCACCGCCTCAGTAACACGATGCTGGACCTATAATCAACATAGCAGACAGTAAACATCCCAAGTACAAGGGAAGCAATGACATAAAGAGAACGAGAAGAGTAACTCACAGAAGCCATGTCCTAGTAGAGACTCTGCGAGAGCGTGGTGTCACTGAACCCTTGGAGAATCGAACGCTCTACGAGAAGCCTTCCCATGTCCAACCACTCTTGACTCACACCATGAGTGGCCAATGTCGCTCCCTCCAGAAGATCCTACACCAGCACCAAGGGGGAAGAGGTTGGTGGGTCGGTAGCAATGTCAGCGGAAGCAGAGGGCACCCCTTTCCCCCTAAAAGGGGGTGGAGTAGCGGACCCAGGGGTAGAGACAAGAGGAGACATCCGATGAAGAATGACACGTGGCCCCATCCTCGTCGAGCTGGGGGGATCAGACCCCCCTTCCTCTTGGTCCTAGTGGCCATAGGAGGAGAAGTAGAAGCTGGGGGTACCACACCAAGAGAACCACCCCCAGAAGCAGTAGCATGAGCGCTCCTCTTCTGCAGGTTGGAGCGGAAGAGGCTAAGATCCGGCCTGATGTCCACTGCACAATGACATCCAATAAAAAATACAAGGCAGGTCAAGCCAGGAGTACATAGAAGGAAAGTACCTAAGCAAATATCAAAGAAGTCAAGTATCTTACCAGGACTCAACTTCCAAAGACACAAGAAGGCCTCAGAATCCAACTGATGGACGTCGAACGGGTCGCATTCCTGGCATCACTGGAGGGAGTCGCACTCAAAGTTGCTCAACTCAAGAGGGCAGTTCACCCTCTTGATATTAATAACCTCCCAGGTACATCGCAAGGCACATTGGGGGACCATGGCAAAAAAGAAGCAATCCCTCCAGTACTTCACCGAACTGGTGATCCCCACCAAAGGATCGAGCGCGGCAAGAGATCCCCTAGGGAGACGACGGGCAAAGTGGTAACATCCACCTTCCCCCTTCTTCAACACGTAGAAGTACGAGAACAAGGGAACAGTGGCAGCACGCCCCATCTGGGCGAAGAACACATAGAAGCCCAATATGACCCGCCAAGAGTTGGGCAATACCTGCCCAGGGGTAAGGCACCAATGCTCCAACACCAGCTCCACAAAGTGGGAGATAGGGAAACAAAGACCATGAACAAAGAAAATGCGGTACAGGCAGACCTCATCTCCTTAATGGGAGTAAGCACGGTCGTCCGGTCCAGGGACACGGAGCATGACCTCAGGGGGTATATGGAACTCCCGACGAAGAGACACCAAGTTTGAAGAAGTCAAGACGCTAACAATATGGGCCAACTTACTCCCAGGGTCGCCGACAGAAGTGGAAGCTCTAGAGGCCTGATGGCCCCTACTAGGGGAGGAACCTCCAGAGACCTCCTCCTCATCACTAGCGATGGTAGAAGGTAAAGAAGCAGAAGTATCTGCGGGGTAAGATGACCCCAAAGAAGACTCCTCGATAGATCCGACCCCGATCGAAGTCGGATCAGAATCGTCAGACGAAGACATGAACAGACAAGGAAGCAAACTGGCTACTTACTCTGAGCAAAGGACTCCCCAAAACCAAGCAACCGAGGAGAAGAGAAAGGAGATAACCTGCAACCACCAATGCAGAACCAATCAAAAAAAAAAAAAAAAAAAAAAAAAAAAGAGGAGAAGAAAGAAGAAAAGAAGAGAAGAGCAATACACACCAAACGCGAGCAGGCGTGGATCGATGGAAGCCCACCACCTAGGCGCGGATAGATGGACGCCAACCACCTGGGCACGGATCAATGGACGCCAACCACCTGGGTGCGGATCGATGGATGCCAACCACAAGGCACGGACTACGGGCGCGAATCGTCCGGCACGGACCACCTGGGCACAAATCGCCTGGGCATGGATCGCCGATGGCAAGCCAACCCCTAGGTGCGGATCGTAGGGCGCGGACCGCTTGGGTGCGAATTGCCTAGGTGTGGATCATCACTAGAAGCCAACCACCTCGGGCGTAGACTGGGAATGGCAAATGAATGTCGAAGCAGCAACAAGTGCAAGCCGATCAAGCAATGGGCAAACATCACCAAGGGCAAGGCTAGTGTCTAAGAACTAAGCAAGATGCCCCTCATTATGGCCAAAGATCCAACACTTGGGGGCCACAATGAGTGGTCACCAAATCCAAAGCACAAGGAAAAAGTGGAAGATTAAAAGCAAAAAGGAGAAAAGCTAGAAAGGGAGAGAGGGAAGTCAAAAGCAAAAAGTGAAATGATAGGATGATGTAAATGCATATATCTACAAAAAAAAAGGAAAAAGGAAAAAAGAGACAAAAAGATGGGGAAGGAGGGGTTTGAACCTATAACATCTCCCTCACCAAGTTATTCACAAGCACACCCTCAGAAAAGAAATTATTCACAGGGAACCCCCTAGTTGAAACAATGAGGTGGAGGATACTCTCTTGAGCACTCCGTTCCAAGAGAGTGGGGGGCAAATGATTAACCCAAATTCATTCCAACCAATCAGAGGTCGCCACGTGTCCCGAACCAAGAAAGGAAACCAAAACAAGGCCAGTGAAGGACCAACCATAGGCACCATCCACCAACACCCACGGGCGCAGCCACCCTTGGGCGCCAACCCCCTTAGGGGCGTGGACCTCTGTGGGTGCCAACCCCCTTGGGGGCGTGGACCTCCCTGGGCGCCAACCCCTTGGACAAAGACCCCCGAGCACGGCTTCCCCGAACACATCATCCCCGGGCACAGTCTCCCTCGAACACGATAGTCATCACCGCCATCAACAAGACATAGATCGCATCACCAAGGACTCTAGGCCACCGCCTATCGAGTCACGTATTCTGAACGGACTCATATACTGAGAACCTCATCTACCACATAGATGAGGTCTATCCACCAAGGATACCAAGTCTACCATGACACTACTTCTTATGGGAAGACAACTACCAAGTCTATCAAGGACACTACGTCTCACGGGAAGACAACCTATCAAGGAGGAGCCCTGCTACTCAGGGACTCTATCACCTACGGCAAATACTCTACATCAACTGGGACTCTCTACACCGCCATACACTACTATAAAAGGCAAGGTACACAGCCCCATCAGGGAGAGCAAAACACATCTTAACTCAACTTGAATACTACTATTTACTCATCTGTTTGCTCAGAGAGATCTAACTTAGGCATCGGAGAGTCCTAGGCTGGAACCACACCAGTTCTCCTTTGTCACCCAGGGTCTTTTATAGGTTACGGCACTCGAAGGACCGCTGAGCGATTTCTTGACGCAACAGTCGCACACCCCATTTCCTGTATGAAGAGTTACACAATTGAGTGAGACTTGGATGCATACTTAAACTATTGCGCCCCGTGTGGGCGAGTGGGAGATGTAAATTGAACACGGGGCCAAGCCTGGTCCAAGCCATCCACAAGAGGTAGGCTAGACCCGACCCGACCCGCTGCGTGCGGAGAGAACCAGCCACTTAAGTGGCTAGGTCTCTTTCCCCCTCTTTGGTTGATTCCCAGTGGAAGTCTAAATAGGGGTAGAGGTCTTAGGGTTTTGGTTTTAAATAGAAAGCCTATAACCCTAAGACCAGATCATCTAAGAAACCAAATTTTCCCTCTCTCCAGTGTTTTGTATTCTCTTTGGGATTCCATCTCTTCCCCGGGATTTATAGTGTGGAGTTCTTCGTGGAGAAACCTTTTAAGATATTCAAAGATCGTGAAAGAGATCGTTCGAGTTCGTAAAGCTCGTAGCCAAACTTGTACGAGATCCTCTTCCGATGCGTTCTCATCTCCGTTCAGGTAACACCCTAACGGGTGATGATCGATTTATTTACACTGCATACTCCCATTGGCCTCAGAAAGAAAAACATTAGGATAGACCCAAACGAGGAGACTGAGGAAGAGTTCACCAAAATATCTGGAGGGAACCCATAGTGTGTGTCAAGTGTCCACACGTATCTCTTATTATTATTATTTTTATATTGGTAAGAGTCCACACGCATCTCTACCTTCTAAAGAAATTAGGAAGCAGAATTCCAATAAACCCCATTTTTAACTCAAAAATAGTATTAGGTATTACTCTAGAAGAAGACCCCCACCTCACCCAACATTTTTCCCCAATCAAAAGCTCTAACCTCATTTGCCAAAACCCAAAAATCCATTCTCTCTCTTTAAATCAACGGCAACCTCACAATCATTTCTCAAACAGGCAAAAAGCTCTACCTAGAAATCCCTCTCAAACTTCCAATCTTTCTCTATCTTTTGTTCGCCTAACCTTCACTAAAGCCACACAAACTCAAATCAACTATCTAACATGACACGTACACATGTCACATACCATACAAAAGAACACTACTGACGTGTAAACTAACACCCCACCCATTCACTTTCTCACACATAAGCCCCCTTTCCTATGTAATCTTCAACCCTCTCTCTCTTTCCATGATCACCAACACGAAGACGAAGCAGCAGAACTAATTCTCTAACTCACCAGACATCACCCAACATGAGTGAGCAGAATTCTACAGAACCTAACGACCTGCAGGTTGCTGCAAGTACTACTCCCTCTAAACAACAAGAGAAAACCACCACTGGAGATTCAAATGTGTACAAAGAGTCGGAAGAAGACGTTATCAAATTAAAAGGCACCACAGAGTCTGAAAAGAAACAAGTCGAATTGCAAGGCCAGTTTCCAGATGATCATGTTGTTGAAAAGGAAGAAAACGACGATGACATTAATTCAGATGCAACACCAGAGGACATTTCTGGACGTGAGAGACTAAAGAGACATCGTAAGGAAGTAGCAGGTCAAGTCTGGATACCAGAAAAGTGGGGTAAGGAGGAATTTCTCGAGGATTGGATCGATTGTTCTGCCTTCAATGCATCTCTGGTTCCCACTGGAATAATATCTGCCAGAGCCGCTTTAATCGATGAAGGACCACGAGCCAAATTCAGGTGGAATTAATTATATATAGATATTAATAGATATTGAATATTAATGCATATTTAGCTAAGCTAGCTTAAGATGGTATGACCTTTGCCTTTTGTCAATCTCATTCATCTGTAACTTCCTTCAAATAGGAAAGAAACGTACATGGTGTTTTGATTTTTTTTATTTTTTTTATTTTTTTTTTATTTTTTTATTTTTATAGTTAGTAAAGTTGCAGAAAATAAATAAAAAATTTACCTCTTTAGAAAAGCCTTTCAAGTTTTCTGAATATTAAAAAACAAAAAGCTCCTAAAAATCATAGATATGAGGAAATTGTTTACGTCTTTCCCATTCCAATTTCTATGGTTCTGACCATTTCGATCAGATTCAAATCGGAATCGATGCCGTTTTATAAACCTTGTGTGCCTTAGTAATTTAAAGCAAACATGCCACAGAAAAAAAAAAAACACATCTCAATAGTCGGGCCAAAACCTAGCTGCATCAAGTTGGTACATGAATCCCACAGGTACTTCCATTTGTTGCTTACAGATAATTAATCCTTCATAGGAGGGTGGACCTGGGTGCAACGGTAAGGTTGTTCGAGTCTTTGGAAACAACCTCTTCGAAAAGTGGGTTGGGGGGGGGGGGTTAAGGTTGCGTAGACTATGACCCTCCCCATACCTCACAGTGCCGGGATTCTAGTGCACTAGGTACGCCCTTTTTTTTAGGTAAATAATCATTCATAATGAAATTACATATGAATATTATGTAGAAATATAATTTTCCTATTGATGTTGATCAAGGTGGGTATCAATACTAGCACTAGTCGCTGCGCCAAGCGCCTAACCTGAGTTTCTAGCGCAGTCACCCTATGGTTTCTGTCTGAAACCTCAAATCCAGCTTTACACAGGCTACGTAAAAGTGTGATCTCTTTTCTATTGGACCAGATAAGGTCTCATCTTAGCTTTAACTAAGGTTCCACGAAGCAAAAATGCTCATAGGCTCATCTTGCTCGCTACCCTCAAGCGCCAAGGCGAGTCACCTGTGTGAGTGGGTCGACTCAATGCCTGGTGACATCCTTACAATAAACAAATGTGTACACACAATATCGCTCAAGAAAATATATCATACATATATGAAAGAGAGATACAAATAAATGTCCATCTAAGAAAGTGTCCCAAAGTAAATATATATCAAATCCGCCTCTGTCCCAAGTTCCTAACATGAACAAGGAAAACATCTCTAGAAATGGGCTTCGTCAAAGGATCAGCCAATATTTTATCAGTGGAGAAACATGCACAACAATGTCTCAAATGTAATGATATTGTATGTCAATGTGTTTGGCTCTCCCATGAAACTTGGGGTCCTTCACAAAAGCCAGTGCTGTTGTGTTGTCACAATGTATAAGCACAACGTCGTCTAAGTGAATAGAAACACTAAAGCACCGTTTGACAACGTTACTAGTGTTTCTGTGCCATTTCTGATCAAAAACATATTTTGGTGTTACTGTTACCAGAATAACGTTACTGGCTTCCTGAAAGGTGTTTGATAAACCTGCTCTAGAAACGTATCCAGAACACTATTACTACTGAAAGGTGTTTGATAAAACTTGTTTCTGTAATAGTTTTGTATTGATTAATATAAATTACAAAATTGCCATTTTTACTAAAATACATATAAAAATTATTTTTAATAAAAAAAATTTTAAAAAAAATATGAAAAAAAGGATCTTGGTGGATTCGAACCACCATCCCCTTGGAACATGCTTGAGACATCCTTATGTTCCAATTGCTCTACCAATTTGACCTATAGACCCAACAAGTAAAGTTTGAAATTTACCATGAGACCATGCCACAAACCATGCTTCAATGATAATACTAAACACAATCAACCATTTCATTCTACATGTCAAACAAAATCAGAATAAACAAATAAAAGAAAAGAAAAGAAAAGAAAAGAAAAAAATATCACAAAGCAAACATTAATAGATCACAAGTGGCAATCCAATGGAAGCAACAAAATTTCATCAACACTTATCCAAATTAACTAGCTATGCTGTAGCAAATTCATATCATGACTCAATATTATGTATGTAATCCAGTGATCCACCATGATGACTAGCACATGTCTTCACCTCTTCTCGGTGCAATGACAGGATGCAGAAGAGCTGAAGGCTAGAAAGAACATATAACATGACAGTTTCAGGTGAAGGGTACCATTTAAGTGAGAAGATGCTTACATTAGGAAAAAGTTATTAAGACAAGGGGCAAAATTGATTAAGAAGGTTCTGCCATGTGCAACAAAGACCAACAAATACAGCAATTTGGGGCTATAAAGGTTAATTTAGAATGTTGGAGGTGCAAAAATGACAAGGGAAAGGCGGAAGATGACCAAGGTATGTGTGTTTTGAGGATACATGGATAAATACAAAACAAATTCAGACTACAGATGCTGATGGTACTTCTAATAGTTTCTTTCTAATAATAAATTCTTTAAATTAGGGAAACCAATTACAGCTTCCCCACTCTCTTCATTTAGTAATTGGGATCCTTTGATCCTCTCAGGTTAGAAAGTGGTTAGTGTCTAACAGAATTTACTGGCCCTCCCTTGCCCTCACTTTGGGTCAGCCAATCTATTTTTTTTTTTTTAGGGAACTTGTGGATTTCTCAGATGGTGGGTGGCTCCAGTCCTAGTCCAATCTCGCACATGTCTCACACATGTGAAAGGTGTCCTAATTGTGATGTCAAATCTCAAGTGCCATAGACTACTACTAATCGTAATTGTTGAGTGTAACCATCAAAAAAATGTGAAACAGCATTAATGAGTTTCATAGAAATTGTAGGCCACTACTACTACTACTTCTTCTTAATTCTTAAATATCAAATCAAAGATGCCACCTAAAAGAAGACACGGCACGATAGAAACAGATCCATGTACATATACCACTTTAATATGATATGATCACATGACATGAAATCTGAAATGAAATGCTTTGAAACTATAAAAATTTGGTGAAGGAAAGAAGGAAGGGAGGGTGGGAGTTTACCACTTTAATTCTTCCAAAACTGCTTTAATTCTACCAAAAACAGATCCATGTATTCTTCCAAAAACAAATCCACGTACATATACCACTTTAATTCTTCCAAAACTGCTGACACTTCTATGTCTCGGAGATCAAACTATGGTAGTTGATTACTTCAGGGAAGAAGAAAAAACTCCTTTATGAGGATCATTTTCCTTCTCTGTTTCTTTCTTTTAATTAGAATCTGAGGGGCCTTGAGAACAATTGATTAATTATGGAAATATGATCCAAAAGCCTGTCAAGTCAAGTGTGACTTTTGACCCCAAATGCCTGTCCAATGTCAATAGTGCAACTACCCTTTCTTTTCATCCTCTCATTCTTTTGCCACTTCACACCTCAACCTCACACTGGCAATGGGACCCCTAATCCTTGAAGATCTCTATTTCTTTTTCATTCTTTCTTTTGATATGTGTGTGAGAGAGAGAGAGAGATTGTTTTGTCCAATATTGTCTGTACTGATGCAGACAATCTTTATACTTCACTAGTTTAAAATTAGTTGATTTGGTAGAGATCCTTCCATTAATTACTCAAAATATACAAGAAAATCATTTGCATTAAAACTCATAGTACAACCCAATTCCCACTGATTCCAAGTAAGGAAACCATGGAAAGCCACACATGCTGGTGCTTTATCAGAATCTTCATCAGAGAAGAATAAGAAAGAAATCTTTCAATGCAAAGAGGGTGAACAGTTATCTAAGAAGTGAAAACTGAAAAAAAAGATCTGTGTTTGTTTCTTTTGCAAAAAATCTCTCTATTGTTTTGGTTTGTTTCACGATTCTTGACAAACAACACCCACCCCCCTTCTCTCTCTCTCTCACTACCTCAAAATGGACTTTTGAAATAGATAGCCCCACTTGTGCTTTCCCAGCTCCACTATGTGCCTTTCATGTTAACTCTCTCTATGCTTCCCTTTCCTAACCCAGTAGCCCTCATCCCCATTGGACTTAAAAAAAAATCTCCAAGTTCTTTCGTTTTTATTTATTAATCTTTTTCTTAATTTCCCCCTCCCCCCACCCCTCTCTTATTTATTTATTCTGGTTTTGACCAGCAGCTCTACTTTCACAACTATATATAACCCTTTGTCACCTGTTTTCTTTCAGCATCATTCCTGTAGTTCCTTCTCCCACTTCACATTCCATATAGAACAATCACTCATCCCACACCTTCTCTCATTCTTTTCCTTTTTAATCCATCCATTACTTTTTTTTTCCACTCTCTATATCTCTCTCTCTGCCTCTGCCTCTGGTTACTGTAATGACAGAAACAACAACACCATTGAAACTCCTAAAATCCTTCATTTTTTATTGATTGCAGTTTCTGTCTATCACCTTCTACCTACATCTCTCTCTCTCTCTCTCTCTCTCTCTTTCTCTTTGTGAAAACAGTGGCATGAAGCCACAATGGCAGCCCCCATTAGGACCATACACAAATGCACAGGGGGTTTACCAGGCCAGCTGGCCACCCCTCTCACCCCACTTCACTCTCTCTCTGTCTCTCACATTGTCTCTCTTTTCCTCACTTGGCCTTCACCATCTAACACTTGAAACCCTGCAATCACCAACACCTATTTACTCACTTGTAGACTAAAAACCATGGTCTTTCACTTGGTTCTTCTTCCCCTAATAATGAATGATCATAATAGCAACAAATTACTTAATAAATTCAGAATTTGTACCAAAAATAAAGTATTTCTTTTGACGAAATAATCGTAGTAAACCAGCACTCATGGTAATCCAGCAAGGCAAGGGATTACTACTAATGGGATGTTTCTCAGGTTTTAGCATGAGTGACACTTGAGCATGCTATGTTCCAATCCAGTCCAGGGCCAACAAGATCACTGATACTACCTATCTTTAATATTCGGAATCTATTTTGCTCTTTTATATTCAAACTTGGAAGTGGGACATGAATCTTTCAAGAAACAGAATGGCTATTTCAACATACATTTACACAAAACCAATTCACAGAAGCATAGAGAAGAGAAATCGATGGCTTAAACATATGTAAAGCTTCTCAAACTGTGATCTCTTGGATCAAAGGTCTCAAAGCATCATCTCTTGGAATACTAAAGCTTCTAATAAGATTTTCAAATTGTGATATCTTGGAAATAGAGGTCAGAAATCATCATCTCTTTCAAACATTCATAGCAAGAGGGACGAGAGAACAGTGAAATTTAAGCTTCAATAATCAAAACCCGAACTATATTTAGGAATTTCAAAATCCATTCATGCTCTTATCATGCATCTGTGTAATTGTTCTCCAAATAAATAACAAAGAGAGGAGAGGTACTTATCTGTGGTTTGCGAAATAGAGACAAAGAGCAGAGGTGGAACCAGCGGCTAGAGGTGACCGTTCAGTGGCATTAGGTGCGAACAGTAGAGAGGGAAGAGAGCAACGGCTAAAGGCGAACAACGCCGCGACATCAAGCAATAGCAAGGCCAAGAGATGAGAGCAGTGGCGACTAGAGCTCTTCCTTGAGAGGAAAGCTTGGAGTGGTTGTTAATGGAAACCCTAGAGTGGTGAAGGTGGAGTTCAACGTTTTTCTTCAAGAATGAGGTTGAGAGAGGAGAGTTTTCAAGGAGGGGTCGAGTGAGAGTTGAGAGGAGACCTTTCTTCAATGTTGCTTTTTCTTCAAAACACGGGTAACACGTTTGGATTTTGGACCACAAAGTGGTAATAACAACAAATTGTTGTTATGTCAAAAACATTTTTTTAGCCATAAATTGTTATAAATTTTGATTTTTGTTATCAAAAACACCTAAAACAAAACATGTTTATCAAACGGTTTTTCTATGCCATTTGCATGCTGGGAACATTATTGGCACAGAAACAACAGAAACAAAACGTTGTCAAATGGTGCCTAAGTCTCTGCAAGAACCTTCTGAGCCAATCTGCCTCCTGAACTGCTGTCGAACATGCAACATACTCCGACTCCATCGTGGATAGGACAATGCAAGTCTATTTCTTGCTAAGTTACAACATTGCCTCCTAGGACAAATGTATACCCTGAGGTGGATTTGCGCTCGTCTCTGTCACTAGCCCAATCAACATCACTATAGCCCCTTAGTCTCAAATCTGAACCACTGTAGGTGAGCAAGAGGTTTGTAGTCCCACGAAAGTATCGAAGGATCCTCTTTATAGCTTTCTAATGAAATGGTCTTGGGTTACTCTGATAATAGCTAACCATGCCAACAACAAAGCATATGTCTAGACGCATGCACATCATTCCGTACATCAGTGTTAAACTTGCCCCATTCTGACTAGAACCTTGTTTATAGATCAGGAGCCTGAGGTCACTAACACAAGTACCCTATGGTGTATCAACCCAGTGGTTGAGTTTAGTGAAGTACCCCCACTAATGACATCCTACATACCAGTAAGGAGGCGTATCCCACCACCATGCAATTTCTCCATGCATCACCAGATGTATAACCTAAGGTAACAACTCCCTTGATATTCTGGGGGCCATGCCCAAATTTATACTTGTATTGGTTTGGTAAACATGTGGGGGAAAGTGCCCATACGAAGGCCTTAGCCTTTGGGAAGATTTAAAGCAAATACAACAAAGAAGAATTCTCTGGATAATCCACTCTGGATGCTCCAGAAGATCTAGAGAATCATCCAGAGTTGTTGTACTGAGTATTTTTCACTTAAGTGATGTGGGGCCTAGAGTCTTGCATTGGGGATCCCCTCACCATGCCCCCAATGCCTTGTAGAAATGATCACCCAGCCAAGAGATCAAGTGGGACCCATTTACCCTTCCTTATGCATGGAAAACTAGAAAAGAATGTGTTTTTCCTTAAACCAGCCCCTAGCCAAACAGACCCAAGTGAACCAAAACTATATAAGATGAACTCATCCTTAGAATACCCTCACTATTCAAAATGTAGAAGAGTGGAGAAGAAAGAAAGAGAAGAAGAAGAGAAAGAAGGAGAGGAAGAAGAGAAGGAAGGTTTGAGCTTTGATCTTTTTTGATTTTTTCTGATGGTAGTCTCCAATAAAAATCATTCCCTAATCTCCTACCCTTTCCTTTAATTCTGATTCTAAACAAATTACAGAATTTAGCTATATAATCTTGATCTACCATACATCCATGCTTGTTTCCTTTAATTTGAATGCTTAGGAACATGATCCTTTACATGCATGCTTAGATTTCTCTTTTGATTCTCCTAATTGTACCTTCCTAAGCCTAGGATTACCTTGAAATCCATTCCAGCCATGGAATGGCTATCTTACATATCAAATGATGGTCATGGGGTGTGCTCTATAGAGTAGGAACTATGGATTCATACATACATGCTATGTTTCTTCTCCAAACTATGACTTTAAAGCTATGCTGATCAAGTCTAGACCCCCTTCTCCTCTGTAATGCTAATTAAACTTACTAAGGACCAAACCATAACCATGCATGGTCGGTTTGAGCAAGCATAAGCTAGCTTCACCTCCTAATTGTGAAATCCAAGAAGGAACCATGTAATCACACCAACAAACCTAATATGAATGTATTTCTAATCACTGATTAGCACCCCAAATTGATTTGGGGTTGGAACTATAGAGAAATCCCTATAGATGTTCAAATCCTCATGTTGTATAGGCACTGGATGATCCACTCTGGATGATTCAAAAGATCCAGGGGTTCATCCAATGTTGTTTCTTATGGCCAAACCTTGACCCAAACCCAATAAGACTTGGACCAATGCCTCTAATGGCCATTAGGACTAAACACATAACAACCCTCTGTCTTTTGCAGCCATGCTGCTCTCCTTGCCTCTGGATGATCCACTCTGGCCCATCTAGAAGATCCAGTGTCATGATCTAGAGTTAGATCATTAGACCAAACTATAGACCAACCATGTGGGAACCCTTGCACATACTCCCGAAGGATATTTAAGTGTCAAATATGGAAACCCAAGAAAACCCCTTTACTGCTGCTGCATTTTCATCTCTGGACGATCTAGATGATCTAGAGGATCTTCCAGAGTTGCTGTAAGCCGTGTTTTGGGTTTGAACTTGATTCTAACTTAACACCAAGAAACCCTAGGACTCCTAACCACTTCAAACATTATTTAACATGTGCTAATGATCCAATTAACATAGATTATAATCCCGAGTAAGAAGAGTCATACCAAAGCCCAATGGGACCCGATAATCAACTGAATCGATAGGAACTAGAGGTGAGTGGAAATATACCATACGTGTAGTAGGTGTAACATAGTTGATGGGTTATGATGTGAAGATTTATTTACTTTGCTTCTTTTATTACATCTTATTCTTGTTAGAATTATTTTAGAAACTATTGGGAAATGATGTAACTATTGGAATGTTTGCATATAAACTATTAACCTAAATGTCATAGCCGACTTGGAAATGAGGCTGGTGATGGCCTATAGAATGGGATGCGATTGGCACCACCCGACTCATACGATATCATGTAGAAATGCATATGATTAGGATTTCACTACCAGTACTAAGAAACCTTGCCAGTAGGGGTTAAGGTGTTGAATGCCTGTGAGAGAACTAATACCCGAAGGTATTATTCGATCATGGACCCATCCTTCACAAAGGGGGATTGTATCATAGGATAATCATAGAGGGCTGGTCGGGTTGACCATGGAGTGAATGCTGGAGCTGCCTAGTCTTCCCTGATAACTCAATGGGTGTATCGTGGGAAGGGATCCGGAAGCCCGCACCAAGGATACATGTATTGGGGATTGTAGTAGTACCTTTACCTGGACTTAGCTTTGTTGTTAGGTGAATTAATTAATATAAATGAACCTCATGCATATAGACTCATGGTTGTGTTGTATTTGCATGCATGATTTATATTTCATTCACGAGCTCGGTGGAGCTCACACTTGTGGAAATTTTCTTTTTAGATGATACTGTAGGTGGACATATCTATGATTAGGAGACTTATATTGAGGCGGAGGCTGATGGTGATCGTGACATCTGAGTGTGGACTCCAAGGAAGGTGATCCCTTTTATGCAGGTGATCAGGGTGTCCCTGAGGGATGGGTAGCATACTTTCTAACCGTTAGGGATTCTTTTTGGGTAGATAGGATCTACTAACCCTTCTTTTGTAAAGCTTTCTTGGGCTTTTGTTGACTCAGCACATTTCGGTGTATTTGTAAAGCTTCGGTTAGAAATGTGATAACTGTATTAACAATGTATGGTGTGAGAACAAAACAATACTCTTATATATATTTTAGATTTAGAATGATAACTTTAGTTTCCACTGCACTCTGATATGATTTATCTACTCCTCTTGTGGGTATGTGTGTTTGTGAGCTATATTAATTGCTTCTAGTTTTTGGAGGTTTAGCGGATGTTGTCATATATCCGGGTCACTTGCCCAATTCTCCTAGGGGGTGGTTTGGGGCGTGACAATCTGACTACCTACTACCATCGCATAGGGTACTCTGGACATTTGATTTCTTTCTTCATCAATCTTAGGGCACTAGTCTTGGCTCAGAGTGCATGCCTAGTCCATTAGAGTGTCTATGGGTTTTGAGTTGTTCATATGGAATCACTCCAGGATTTTCTTTATGTAAATATCTTCAGACAAACTAAAAAATTTCCTAGTGTGGTCCCTTACAATCTTTTTGCCCAACACAAAGTTGGTCTCATCCATGTCCTTTATCTCAAAAGTAGAGGACAAGCACTCTTTAGTGACAACAATCAACTCAATGTCATTCGCAGCCAATAGGATGTCATCAACATATAAGGATAGGATAAGGATGCCTTCCTTAGACCATTTTTGTCAAACCTACCCCTAGTCTGACTTAGACTTTATTTAAAGAGCAAGGATCAGCAACCACCCATACCAATGATCTGTGGCGTATCATTCCAGTGGTTACAATCAGTAGGGAGTCCCCACAGATGACATCCATTATACTTGTAAGAAGGTGGATTGGAACATCTTGCAGTTGCTCAGCCCATCACCTGCTGTACAACACAGAGCACAAGTATTTCTCTCTCCTAAGTACTAGGAGGCTATGCTCCTAAATATATCCTCCTGGTATGGGTAGTAGGGTGTGGGGAAGGTATAATGTGGAAAAATAAACCCCTGTAGGACCCACAGGCAAAATTCAACAGTGCAGCATTCTCTAGACAATGCATTGGACAATTGACCCAAAGCTCAAGTGAATCATCTAGTGATGCCAAAACCTATGTTTTCCCATTCCAAGCTTGTGGGAACTGAATCTAATGCTTGCAAACACCCCCAATATGTACCTTGGAATTTTAGGAACCCATCCCCAACTTGGATTCCATGTGGGCCCCACCTATGTACCTAAACTAGGCAAAAATCCCTTTAAAAATGCATTTTTCTTATAGGACTGCCTAGCCAACCAGACCTTAGTTCTATAAAAGCTATAAATAGGGGCCCAGCTCAGAAATTAGGTTGTTACTGTTCCTAAACAGCAGAGAAGAAAAGAGAAAGAAAGGAAGAGAGAAAGAAAGAAAGAGAGAAAGAACGAAGGAGAAGGGAAGAGAAGGAGGGCTTGTGCTTGAGTAAGCCTTGGCTGAAATCTTCCAAGCTTAAGGTAAACTCACCCAGCCTGAAATGCTTACATAGTTATGATCCCATCTCTGTTCTTTGATTTTGAACCCCAAAAACCAATGCTATATAGCTTGTCTCTACAGGGATCTCTCTGGAATTACTGCCTGGAGCTCCAGGGCTGTTTAGATCATGCATGCATGTCTAGTTTTAGGAAATTTATATGAATCTATACTATTTTAGCTTACTAATGTATGCATCTTAAATTCTAGCCATGCATCTAGCTAGATTTCATGCCTGATCATGCATGCAAACTATAGATGATGAGCTAGGGGCATGAATCTTTGCATGCATGAGGTGTTTTGCATACTAGGGCTTAGGATCTTGGCTGTAATGCATGTGCATGCCTGCTGTTGTGTGTATTTTTGAGGTTTGAATGGCTGCATGTCTGATCCCAGCCTTGCATACTGAGTTATTTGATGTTTGAACCCAAACCCATCAATCACTAGGCAAACCCTATTTAGGAACCACCATAACCATTGCTTTAGCTTAATTATGAGCTATACTACCCTCTGAAAGCATCCCAAATCGAAGATGGAAAGAATCCAGCAGCAAAAACCAAGCTTTGAGCAAGAAAACCCGTGTCCAACAGGGACTAGAGGATGCACTGGACGTTTTGTCCAAACGTCCAGTGCTGCTATACTTGGTCTAATCTGATTCTAGCCTATTAGACCTTCACTCGTAAACCTAGGACAGTGTGGGGGGCATAAAAATTACCTTAAAACCCTACCCCAACCATCCTTGCTGGTAACCATGTCTTGAGTGTATCAGAAACAGGGGTCAGAAACCCACACTGTAACCCAAGCCCAACCTAGAAAAGAACCATGCTACTGTCCCCATAATTGTTGAACAATGATTGAGCAAACCTAAACCAATCCTAAAACTTTAAGACCCTTTTGAGATAGTTTTTGATATGTTCTAATGGTCCGGTTAACATAGATTATAACCTCGAACACGAGGTGCAGTGTCAAACACCGACTGGGACTGAGCCGACTGAAGAACAAGGTGAGTAGAATTACACCATGGGTGTAGGTGTACCATAACTGATGAGTTATGACAATGACAGTTGCAATATTTACTGTTTTATTCATTTAAATTGCTTATATTCCTATTTGATTTCTGATCTATATCTGATGACTATTGGAATTGAATGCTAATGTTAAACATGTGAAAATGCTAGAATAGATGTCATAGCCGGCTTGGAAATGAGGCTGGTGGTAGCCCATAGAATGGGATACGGTTGACACCACCTGACTCATACTATGTCATATAGAATGCATTTAGTTAGGGTATCACCACCTGTGCTAAGAACCCTTGCCAACAGGGGTTAAGGTGTTGGATGTTTGTGAGAGAATTTATACCAAAAGGTATATTTTGGCTGGGTGGTCATCTTCAAGAAAGGTGGTATCATAGGCTAATCTTAGAGGGCTGGTCGGGCTGACCATGGAGAGCATGCTGGAGCCGATCGGTCTTCTCTGACAACTTAATGGGTGTATCACGGGAAGGGGTTAGAAGCCCGCACCAGGGATACATGTATTGGGAATTGTAGTAGCACCTTTACCTGCCTTAGTTGTGATGCTAAGTGGCTTAGTAATAATAAAGAACCTCATCTCATGTAGGATTCATTTGGTTGTGTTTGCATGTGTATGCATGGTTATATTTTCATTCACAGGCTCGGTGGAGCTCACACTCTTGTATATTCTTTTTTAGATGATTTTACAGGTGGACATGATGTTGCTTGGGAGACTCATCTCGAGCAGGAGGGTGATTTTGATTATGACAGTGTGGGTGTGGACCCAGACGGAGGGTATCCCTTTGGTATGGGTGATCTTGATGACAGTTGAAGATGGCCTATGAAGGGCAGGCAGCTTACCTCATCTAACCTAAGGAATTCTTTCGATGTAGATAGTAGTCCACTAACTTCCCTTTTTGTATAACTTGTGTGGGGCTTCTATTGTCTTGCCCCTTTTTTTGTTTTGTGAAGCTATTGGTTGGAGGTGTAGTGACTGCCCAGTTGGTGGAGTATATTACACCCGCACCCAAAATACACCCTAATACCTGGGTCAAATTGGAATTTTATTGACGGGTGATCCCACGATGCTAATGGTCAACACTTATGACCTTGAACCCTAACAATCCAGGGGGGAGGTTCGGACACAAGCAATTGTGTTCACACCTTGATGGGAGGTTGTACCCCACCATGGGTAAAATTGAACCCTAAATTCTATTACACATATCCCCTTCGGAGTCTTGGAAGTGTGGGTCAAAGCCCTGTAACTTCCCTTGTGGTTTGGGCCCTTACAGCAGTAATGGAGTCACGAACGGACTCACCAGACTGGTTCCGTTTGTGGATCCGTTCGTACTATTTCTTGCCCTTTTGATGTATTTTTGTGTGGGACCCACATCCCCATGTTCCAGAGGATGTTGGGCCATGAATATGGGCCCACAAGACTTAACTAAACTGAATAATGGGTTCTTTGATTAACTTGAGCCAAACCAGCCCTAGAACCAAAATGTTTTATGGGGCCCTAGGCTAGGCCAAACATGCCCTAACTAGCTGGACCTAATAGAGTCTGTGACCTTAGCCAAACAGGCCTCAAGCCCACTTAAACTTAAAGGGGTATACCTAGTCTTGGAGGCACCTAGGCAAACAAGCCCTAAGGCCTCTTTTTATCTCTAAAAGAGAGGGCTCAGCCCAAGACTCTCCCATCTCTCCCCCTCCAAGCCAAACCGTGGAGGAGGAGAAGAAGAAGTAAGGAAGAGGAATGGGAGGGGAAGGAGGAAGATGGAAGGGGAAGCTAGAGGGGTCTTGCTGCCCTACCCTCTCCCCTCTTGCTATCCGGACAAGGATTAAAGAAAAAAAGAAAAAGGGAAGAAGGAGGAAGAGGTGAATCTTCAAGGCTAGCTGGAGTTGGGGTTGGAGCTCCACTCACCAAGGTATGTTTCTATCTCTTGGTACCTCCCTCTTCACCATCTATTCTTGAGTTGGAGTAGGTTTATTGAGTTTGAGCTGACCTAGGGTTCCATTTGGGACTCAACATGGAGCTCAGCCCTTGAATGGGGCTCTATAAATGAAGACCAAGCTCTAATGTAGGCTCCTATCAGCCGCCCTGCAACCATTGTTGCTGATTCCCTGTTTTCAAACCCCAAACCCTATATTGGACTGAAAAGGAGTTAGATCCTCGTGTGATCTTGGGTCCATGAGGTAGGACTAGGTGCTAGTGACCCTAGGGAAACCTCTGACACCCCTCCATGACCCTGAGTGCCCCATGAACTCCAGGTTCCAAGATGGAGGAGAAAACCTTAAGAAATCTTGGAAAGAACCCCGACGGATGCACGAACAGAGTCACCATCGTTGTTTCGTCCATAAGTCCGTCCAGTGTATTTCGGTAGCTGGTTCGAGCGGAGCCAGGAACGGATTTACTCTGTTGCCTCCATCCATGGTTCTGTTCCCTCTCGAGAATGTCTCACGGACCAAACGGATGCAGGGACGGATTTATAAAGAGGTTCCATTCGCTCTTGGGTGTGTCATAGGGTTTGAACGGATGCAGGATTGGATTCAGGTGGAAGTTCCATCCGTGGATCCATCCCTAGTATTTTGACCTATTGGCCTGAACAGAGTCAGGGATGGACTCACCCTGTTGGTTCCGTTTGTGAGTCCATCCTTGCTGTCTTGTTTAAAACCCAACTTTAACTTTGGGGGCATAACATAGGACCCCTTTATACATCTTTTAACACTTACTCTCATGTTCTTAGGCTACCCAATTCGATGGAAGGAAGGTGCACCGGTAAAATTCATGTCAACCACACCGGGTGATACCCGAGTTAGGTGAGTGGGCTTTTGGGTGATTTGTTTGGGCTTGAATATCTAGTAAATACTTAGTATCATGCCATTAGATGATTTATAAGCATCTTGCGCATTGCATTATCTATCTTGATTGTGAACTGGTACGAATGTGATGTGTTAAAGGTTCATTTTTGTATCGGGTTACGGTGCCGGGTGTACCGGTACCAGAACCCCTGAAATAATTATAAAGCATATTGACTGTCATCCTGCCTTGTATGCGCCATGCCATGCTGGTACCCGGGTACTAGATGGAGTGGGATGTTGATGCACCCGGAATATCTCTCGAGACGATAGGACTTGCATGTAGTATATTTGTGGTTAGGATTCTTGTTCCCTTATGCTACGACCCTTACCAACAAGGGTTTATGTGTTGGATAGTCTGAGCACTTGTTGCCTGTGGGGGAGAGAGGCCAGGTCAGGGGTAGTGATGTCTATCGGGGTCTGCCACTGGGTAGTCTGATGGCTTCGATCGGTGTAGGTTCCCTTGTGATAACTGAGATTTCATTGTAGCGATAATTTAAGTGACCCACAGTGTCTCCCGAGTTATCATAGTAGCATACACTTAACTTAGAATTTTGTGCTAGGTGGAAAATAAATCTAACAAGTGCATGCATCATGGATTGATTTCAAATTGTATGTTTGCGTGTATGTGCATTCCCGTTTGCTCTCTTACTAGCTTGTGGAGCTAACCTCGTTGTTAAACCCTGCTCCTGACTGACTGGAATTTTGATTGAAGGACAGGAACCCCTGATCAGGCAACCAAGAACACTATGGAGTATCACTCTAGTGATTTGGATTAACGAGGAAACCCTGTGTGGATCATCCTAAATGCCTGTCAGTAGGTGGATAGCAGACCCCTGCAAATGCACAGCTCATAGCATGATGTATGGCCTGAACCCTAGGTAATCTCTCTCCTCCCCATAACTGTGGGACCCACTTCTAAAAAAGTGTGTAAGAAACCTCTAAAAGGCATGTGGGGACAATACCCTGATTAAGGGTCAAACCCCTGTGCAAGCCCCACTGAATTTCAGCTTGCTGGAATTCTCTGGACGATGGCACTGGGCGATGCAGACAAGGCCCAGTGACATTGCCTAGAGAGTGTAACAACACATTTTAATGAATTTTTAATTGTGGGGACCACCCAACATGAACATGGGCACTCTCCTTAGATAGAGGGGAGTCTGAGGGACTACCTCATACCCTTAGTTCACTGTGGACCCCACCAGTGTGCCTAAAATCACTCAGAATCAGTTTAACAACTCATTTTCAAAAAGGGCCTTAATAGCCAAACAAGCCTCAGTGGGGGCTAGGCCTATAAATAGGAATGCCTTGGGCTCATTTAGAGCCCTTAGCACTATTAAATTCATGGGAGAGAAGAAAGGAAAGGAAGGAGAGAAAGAAGAGAGAAAGAAGAGAAAGAAGAAGAAGGAAGAGGAAGAAGGAGAGGCTGCCACCCCTCATCCAAGCTTGGATCGAGTTCTCTCACCTGGATAGGTATAAATCTTCATAATAACCTACTGTCCTCTTAAGATCTCTGAGTTTTGAATGGTTTCCTGCTCTCTGGGCAGTCCAGAACAGCTAGAACTTGCTCAGGATAGCTCTAGATCTGCCATGCAAGCCTTGAGCATTGGAGATCTGTGATTTTTATTCAATTTTAGAATTCTGGTTTGCTGTTCTTGAGAGCCGAATCTGGCTGTGCATGGCTGCACTGCCCAGGTCCACTACTGGCTTGTAGTTTGGAACCCTGGATACAAGCTATGGCTGCATAGACCTAACCCTAGGTGATTGATGAATCATCAAATTACATCTATTTCCAGCCTTGTATGTGGCTGAAACTGAGGTTCATGCTTGGAGAAAACCCTATGACACTATTTGCTGGGTTGTCTGGGCAGCCTTTGGCAGCCAAATGGTGGGTCTGATGGAAGATCCATTTGGACCAAAATGGAGGTCACCCCTAGGGCTACATAGCACCCTAACATGCATGAGGATCAAATTTGAACACTGCCCACAAAGCCCAACCTTGGAATCTCAGCCCAATGTCGATTTGTAGACTCTGGGCGATGCACTGGGCGATGCATCCAACGCCCAGAGCCATCGCCTTGTGAAGGGAAATGGGCAGAAATGCTGATCTGGCTTTGGGAACCTCACCCATTGGCCATGAGACACTGTGGGAAGATGGGAAATGACCTAAATGCCCTTTTTCCACATCTGCCCTTATTAAGGAAATGCTTTGGAACCCAAGTGGGCCCCGCAGGTGAAGGAAACCCTGCTGTGCTTGGTCCTACAGCATAGACAAGCTATGGATAGCACTATGAACCTAATCTGACCTAGGGTCAGGTACAACTATGAAGAATGACTATTTTACCCCTAGACCACTAACTCTAGATGATGCACCTAGACATGAGCCTAAGGCCCAGTGCAAGGCCCAGTGATTCCAAGTGAGTACCAATTGAACACCAGGTCAACCCAGTAAGCTTAGGTTAACCCTAGGACTACTAGGGACAGATTGGAAACTTAATATGATAATTTCTTATTTACATCTAGGATTTGATCCCGTGCTCAAGGACAACAATCAGACTGCTGTTGGAAGTGATTTTGCGACTGAGTTCCTAGAACCAAACTCAGGTGAGTGAAATATTATCATATGTGTACATGTAACTTTGATTCTATGCTGGCTATTAAATTTAAATCATAAATGCTGTGTTATTTAAATTCTGTTCAATTATTCAAAATTCTACACATTGATTGTCTGATGATCAACACTGTGAATTATACATGATGATTGTGATTGTTAGACTAGATGTTGTAGTCGGCTTGGAAATGAGGCCTGTGGTAGCCCGTAGAATGGGATGCGGTTGACACCACCCAACTCATACAGTGCCATATAGACATGGGGTTAGAGTTTCATCACCCGTACTACGCACCCTTGCCAACAGGGGTTAAGGTATTGGATAACTGTGAGGACTACCGTAAAACCTCGGGCGTTTTCGCCGGGAAGCCTCAGCACAACTGGGATGCCTTAGGGAAGATTTGCCTGGAAGCCTCGAGCTAAAAGCTTGGGAAGCACCGAAAGGTGAATTTTTGGCAGAATGCCACATATGATGATTATGCACCAGTTTGGGTGAATTGATATTGAGTCAGTTACCTCACAGGAGTTAATCCAGAGGGCTGGTTGGGCTAACCTTGGTGAACGAATGCGGGAGCTGACTGATCCTCTCCGATAACTCAATGGGTGTATCGCGGGAAGGGGTTAGAAGCCCGTACCAGGGATTCATGTACTGGGGATTGTAGTAGCATAGACCTGACTTAGTTGTAATGCTAGGTGGCTAATAAATAATCTGAACTTGCATATCATGTAGGATCATGTGGATTGTGGTTGAACGTGCATGCATGATGATATATTTTGCTCACGAGCTCAGTGGGGGCTCACACTCTGTTATACATTGTTTTTCTTAGATGATTTTGTAGATCGATGCCACTATGGCATGGAGGCTCATTATGAGGAGGCGACCCCTAATTGTTATGATGATCTTGGTTTGGACCCCGATGGAGGTCGTGCCGATGACGCGTGCGTTCTCAGTGGTCATTGATGAAGACCGTTGAAGAGTGCACTTGATGTTTTGACTTAGGGACTCCTTTTTGTTTTTGTTAGGAGTTTATCCCCGTTCTATTGTGGTTCTGCTGTAGTTTCCTTTCTTTTTCTTTTTGGGGTTAAGTTAGCTCACCCTGAATATATTTATGTATTTATTTACTTTGGTTTGTTTCTTGTCAGCTTTGCTTTCTAGTTTGTGGGTTGTTGGGAAATGTATCAAACATTATCTATGTGTATATTATCATCATTTCCCGTATCGCTACGCTTTCTACTTGTTATTGCAATTGTAGTTTATCTGCAACACTCTGATCTTACTTATGGTAAGGAGATGAATGTGGTTCCGTGAATGTCAGTACTATTTCTAGATCTGTGGGATTTGGCAGATTGTCGTTACGTAATTCGGGTCAGCTACCTAATCCTCCTAAGGGGTGGTTTGGGGTGTGACAGAGCTTGGTATAAGAGTGTGAGGCTTTTCTTACATTCATAGAGTGCAAACTAGGACTAATAAGCTATAAATAATAAAACATGTAATAATTAAAAGCTACAGGGGAGGTAGATGTAAATAAACAAAAGATGCATAAATCCACTAATATAAAAACAAATGTGGCCGAGCTACTACACAAGATTTGATAAGATAAAGAACTACATCTAAAGGTTACATAAGCTAATAAAAAAAAATACATAAGCTGAGTAAAAGAAAAATATGTCTGAATCACGTAGCATGAGCATCTGAAGCTGATCAGGAGCTACTCAGTTGGAGGCAAGTCGCTAGGTGGAGGCTGTGTCTGGCGAGAGTCAACCCTGTAGAACCTGTCCCAAAAGTCCAGACGCTGCTCTACAGAACCCACTCTACTCTCCAATGAAGTGAAGCCCCGATCCATCCTAGTCGCCATATCTGAAAGCTGGGTACCGAGACTCTGAAAATGTGTCATCATCTGTGTCCACTCTGATGGCCTTGGAACCTGAGAACTAGTGGCACCAGTCGCCTCATAGGTAGGTAAGTCGGTGTACTGCGTACCAAAGCCCTCGAAGTCGCCCTGACCCATGCCCTGCTCCTCTGCATGCATGCCCTAGGTGTCTCCCTCAATGTCTCCCTGCTCCATCCCCTGCACCCCCTCATCATGCACATCATCACCATGCTCCACTCCCTGCTCCTCTCCCTGCTACTCATCTCCAGGCATCACCAGCTCCTCATCCTCTGGTGGATCACCCCCAGGCACTTTCATCTTCAAAATTGAGGTCTTATCAATGGGCCTGGACCTGTCTTTCTCAGCATACTCACCCTCCAAAGGAACCCTGAAGTACTGGAAGACTAAAGTGAGGAACTTCCCATAAGGAAGGTTCCCATCAGCTGGGTTCCGAGCATGGTAAAGCATTACCTGAAGTAAAAGATATGGGAGGTTTATGACTGGACCCTCCTTACCAGCTTCTAAAAGACAATAAGTGATGTAGGCTCTCATCATAGATATACTACCCCTGTTACCGCCCTTAGGGTAGATGTTGTAGGTCACGCACCTACTAATGACACGAGCACTAGGCTTGTAAGAAGTCTCAGACCTAGGCGTGTCCTGTGATCCTGTCAATGATTTGAAGACCCTCCTCCTGGTCTCCAAAGAAAACATCTCCGAAATGTCCATTCGTGGCTGATAATAACACCTCTCCCCAGTGTTAGGTAAACTCAAGATCTCTGCTAGTGAAGCAGTGGTCAGCCTAATATCCACTCCCTTCACCCTACTCTCCACTCCGAATTCCTATGCACTAGAAGGCACTAGGTTATAGTAAAAGTACCAAACCAAGTTGGGATAACAAGGCTCGATAGGAGACAACATAGATGCCCAACCTAGGGCATTAAACCTAGCAAATAGGCTGTATTGGTGAAAGTCCTCCACCCGAACCACTCAGCCATTCACAATTTTTAGCGACCTAAAATCATTCCAAACCTTAGCATGCTCGTACCTAGAAAAGTGGAACCGATCGAACTCGGGCTCCTCCGAGGAAGAAGAATAGTCTCTAGGAGATGATGGAGGCACTGAGGAAGATGAAGAATGATCAGATTCAACTCGTAGCCTCTTTTGGGCTACTGACTTCCTAGCTGTACGATGACTTGTAGACATTTTCTACAAAAAAAAAGAAGGAAAAAGATAGTTAGGGCATAAGACAATGGTAAAAACCCTAACCTAGGCAAGAAAGAATGAAAAGGAAACCTAAAAAGACAGTGTAACCAAGAAATCTTACCTAGGCACGTGTAGGTTCGCAGATGGCTCGAGAAAATGCAAGGATTTGGTGTGGGAATAGTCACACTACCTTCCAAAGAGTCTCTCCAAGTGATTAGAGAAGTTTAGATGAGGTTATGGCCAAAATGGGCCGCTCTCGGACTAATAAACCTGCGTCCCGATTCTCTGGGCGATGGCACTGGGCGATGTAGGCAACGCCCAGAGACATCGCCCAGTGAATGTAACTTTGCTAATTTTGGGCTGTTTACATATAAGGACTTGAGATTTAACCATAATAACCTTAATGGACATAAAAATATGAATTTTCTTAATTAGTCAAAAAAATATATAATATACAAAAAAAAAAGAAAATAAAAATAATTAATTAAACAAGAAAATTAGACAAGCACCCCTTTGAAAAAAAAATTGAAGGAATGGGAATTTCCACTTGGAAATTCGGGTAAGACATATAGGACCTTGGGGAAATCTTTGTTAATGTGCTTAACATAAGTACCTAGTAAATATAAATATATGTGTATGCGTACTTGTGGAAATTGGTGTGTAATAGTAAACTATTATGTATTTGGATATTGCGATGTATGAACTGTGTGGAATGTTGCTATGTGAAACAGAACTTAGTTATGTAGGTATGTTGTAATATGTATTTACGACATGTGGGGAGCGTAGATATTACCCCCTCCAAAATTTAAGTCAGCCAAGAATAGGATCTAATAGTCTGTCTAGTCAATCAAACACTTTTAGACGCTAAGGTACCTCGAGCCAGCCCAAGTACATTCTTATTGATTTGTTTAGCTATTTAAGTTCCAGTAGACGTATACTTAATTCTTCTAATTAAGTATGACTTGATGCTTAGAACCATTTTCTATGACAGGACCTATTACCTCAGCCAAGGCTGGAAACTCCGGCATTATGATCTATATCAGACAGCTGCGAGAGAGACTGAGGTGGATACGACTAGTACTACCCCAAGCTGAGAACAGATTGGACTTTTATCTAGCCCTTGGTGCCATTAGTGGACCGGAAGAGCGAGACTACTTTATGACCTTAGCTGAAGAAGTAAGAGCCGACATAGAGTACCTACTTGCGATGGAGTTTGTGACAGGGAAGAAGTTGGAGTTGCTTGCCTGTTAGGTCAGGTAAATAATTAAAAGCCTTTATTTAAAAATTTGAAATCTTTCATATAGTGCCATGCATAGCATATTGTTACTTAAAATGCTTAAGAAAGAGGAACAAAACCCAAAGTGAATGAAAACATTACACAATAAACCAAGATAACATATCTAACAATCCACCTTAATGGTGCGACTCATGAGGTTCACTGGAAACTATGGACTAGGTTTGTACCTGCACTAACTAGGAAAATAATTGTTGACCCTAACAAGCGATATTGGAATATAGAATACACTCCTCTTTTCAGAGAAGCAACAATGGTCAACACCAGAAGAAGTTCTCGTGGTGGTTGCAAAGGAAAATAACCTCGAGTTGTACCAGAGGTTGAACTGCCTAACGGGACTGAGGCTCAAAATTCTGAGGCATCTGCTGCTTCATCAGAGGCCCCAGCGGCTGCATGAACCACTGCTGTAGCACCTCAGCCAAATATGGCATCTGGTGACGTGACTGCGTTCATGACCACTATGATGCAGACCATGCAACAACAGCAAGAATTGTTTGGTCAGATGTCTACTCAGTTTGCAACCATGATGCACGAATGCGTTGCACCACCACCACCACCCAACCGGCCCGTACTATTTCCACCACCTGTGCCTCAACACTTAGCAGAGAACTCTACCACCAAGGTTATGGAAAGATTCAAGAAAATTCAACCGCCTGCATTTTCCAAAATAACTTCTGAGGCAATGCAGTCGGAACGGTGGATTAGTGCACTAGAGAAGGCATTTGGAGTACTGGAGTGCACGGACACACAAAAATTGATATATGCAGGTTATCAGTTGCAGAATGAAGCCGAAGCTTGATGGAAAGCTACTAAACCTAACTTGGAAGCTACTCACCCGAATCCCATGTGGGAGCAATTTAAAGAAGTTTTCTTCAAGAACTACTTCCCAGAGAGTTTCAGGGATAGGAAAGAAGCGGAATTCATCGCACTGGTGCAAGGAACCAAGTCAGTGTTGGATTATCAACAGCGATTTGAGGACTTGTTCCTTTTTGCTCCAGAGCACCTGAAAGGAGAAGTTAGTAAGGTGAAGAAATTTGAGAAAGGACTCAAGACTGAGATCGGGTCAGTATTGTCAACCATGGACATCCGGGATTATGCTCAGATGGTCGATAAGGCGAAGACCATGGAAGATAGATTTAAAGAAAAGAGAAAGAGAAAGCTGTGACGTCGTCTGTAGGCAAAAGGCCAAACAATTTTCAGACCTATGTCTGGCCAAATAAAGTTTACCGCAGAACCAACTTAAACTCTATCTTGACTCCATATCATAGGCCGAACGTGGGTCAGAACCTTTCCGCCCCACATTCAATCGACCTGCTCAACCGGCGATGAGTCAAGCGACAACAGCAGCTTTGCCAGCCCGACCAGCAACAAGTCAAGTGAGCCAAGCCTGAACACCTGCTGTTCCAACCTATAAGTGCTATGTGTGCAACAAGGAGGGACACATGGCTAGAGATTGCAGATCACGTGGATATAGCAACAACTCACTAAATCAGCCCTACGCTAGACCTTTTCAGCCACGGGACAATCGGACGAGAGGAAAGGTGTTTGCGATGACGAATGAAGAAGCTGAGGCGAACCCCAATGTATTGACAGGTAAGTTTGTTGAATACTACTAACTTATAGGGACTAATTGGCTTACTTTATGTAACCTAAATTACTTACAAACCCTAGGTATCCTGAATGTCTCAACCATACCCGCATGAGTATTATTCGACTCAGGCGCGACCCACTCTTTCGTTTCCTTGACCTTTGCAAGTAAGATGAAAGATCAATCGAGAGACATCGAGCATGAGCTAGTAGTCAGTACACAGACAGGAAGTGTCGTGAGCTTAAAGAAGGTCTACGACTCTTGTCAGATTGAAATTTGTGGGAAGAAACTAACCGCACGATTGATAAAGATGGATATAAATGATTTTGACATGATACTAAGCATGGATTGGCTATCCGCCTATGGTGCAAACGTCTTGAGTGCGAAGAAGAAGATAGTATTTAAGATGAATGATGGGTCAATCCTCACCTATCAAAGTGAACCAAGGAAGAAACGCAGGAGAGTAACCTTATCAGCCCTCCAGGCATGAAAGTTGTTTGATGATGGATGCCAAGGATTTTTGGCCACTATGATAGACACGGAGGCAAAGATAAAACCCTTGGAGGAACTATAATTCATCAGAGAATTTCCTGATGTCTTTCCAGAAGATCTGACGCAGCTATCGCCTGACCGCGATATAGAGTTCGTGATTGATCTAATTCTTGGTGTAGCACCAATATCCAAGGCACCATATCAGATAGCACCAATCGAACTGAAAGAGTTGTAGGTTCAACTTCAAGACCTGCTGAAGAAGGGATTTATACGACCCAATGTATCACCCTGGGGAGCACCCGTGCTATTCGTTAAGAAGAAGGATGGTAGTATGCAGCTGTGTATCGACTACCGGGAGTTGAATAAGCTAACTATCAAGAATCGATATCTGTTGCTGCGTATCAATGACCTATTCAATCAGCTACAAGGAGCAAGAGTTTTCTCCAAGATTGATCTTAGGTCGGGATACCATCAACTGAAGATCAAGAGCGGCGATATTCACAAAACAACGTTCTGAACTCGATTCGGACATTACGAATTTTTGGTTTTGTTGTTTGGATTAACCAACGCCCCGGCAGCTTTCATGGACATGATGAATAGAGTATTCCATGACGTATTGGATAAGTTTGTCATCGTGTTTATTGATGACATCCTGGTGTACTCCAAGAATGAAAGAAGAACACACTCGACACCTCACCTTCGTGTTGCAGCGGCTGCGAGAGCACCAACTTTTTACCAAGTTCAGTAAATGTGAATTTTGGCTTCACCAGATTGGATTCCTGGGACACATCATCACTGAGGACGGCATTAAAGTAGACGCAGGCAAGGTGAAGGCAGTTCTTGAGTGGGAGACTCCGAAGAGTGCCATTGAGATTCGAAGTTTCTTAGGTTTGGCTGGATATTATCGACGGTTTATTGAAAATTTCTCGCAAATTTTGGCACTTATGACAAAACTCACAAAGAAGGGATCCAAGTTTGAATGGAATGAAGCTTGCGAGAAGAGTTTTCAGGAATTGCGAAACCGTTTGGTAACAGCTCCAGTTCTGACCATTCCGGATGGCACTGGAGGAATGGTGGTATACACCGACGCATCCAGAATAGGATTGGGAGGCATCCTGATGCAGAGAGGAAAAGTAGTCGCCTACGTCTCCAGACAATTAAAGGAACACAAAAAGAACTACTCCACACATGACCTAGAATTGGCGGCAGTAGTTTTTGTATTGAAAATATGGCGGCATTACCTATATGGTGAAAAGAGTAAAATCTTCAGCGATCATAAAAGTCTGAAGTATTTCTTCACTTAGAAGGAGCTGAATATGAGACAGAGACGATGGTTGGAATTGGTGAAAGACTATGATTGTGAAATCTAGTACCACCCCGACAAGGCCAACGCTGTAGTTGATGCGTTAAGCAAAAAATCTCAGACAGCATCTCTCGCTTCTTTGGTTGTAAGCGAACAGTTGTATGAAGAAGCTCGGAAGCTTGATCTGGAACTCGTGATCGAAGGAATGGCTATTCAATTAGCAGCCATGGATCTACAATCGTCGATACGAGAGGAAATAATTACGAAGTAACCATTGGACCTCAAGCTGACCAAGATTATATGGGAAGTACAATGAGGTGTCCACAAGGACCCAAATTTTTTCTTTGGCCCATGATGGTGCATTGAAGTTTCGAGATAGACTGTGCGTGCCTGATCATTTTGACGTCCAAGACCGAATTCTTAATGAGGCACACAATTCACCCTATACAATCCACCCTGGAAGTGCAAAGATGTACAAGGATTTGAAGAAGTATTACTAGTGGATGGGAATGAAGGAGACCATAGCAATATACATGTCCAAATGCCTCACCTGTCAACAGATAAAAGCAGAGAGACACCGACCGTATGGATTGTTGCAGCCACTTCCTATACCTGAATGGAAGTGGGAAAGAATTACGATGGATTTTGTGACAAATCTGCCCAACACTAGGAAGGGCATGAATGCGATATGGGTGATTGTAGACGGACTGACTAAGGCAGCTCACTTCATACCAATCAAGATAAACTACTCCATGGATAAGCTCGCCCAATTATATATAGAGAATATAGTCCGCTCACATGGCGTGCCTGTCAATATTATGTCTGACAGAGATCCTCGGTTCACCTCAAGGTTTTGGAGAAGTTTACAGAAGGCATTGGGAACTCAACTAAATCTTAGCATAGCTTTCCATCCGCAGACGGATGGACAGTCAGAAAGAACTATTCAGACTCTGGAGGACATGCTCCAAGCCTGTGTTTTGGAAATGAATGACAGTTAGGATGCCCACATACCTCTAGTGGAATTTGCATACAATAATAGCTATCACTCCACCATTGGCATGGCACCATTCGAAGCATTGTATTGATGGAAATGTAGAACTCCATTATATTGGGATGCAGTTGGTGAATGGAAATATCTCGGACCTAAGATGATACAAGCAACCTGCGACAAGGTGGATATTATAAGAGAAAAGATCAAGATAGCCCAGTCAAGACAGAAAAGTTATGCGGATAATAGAAGGAAGGACATTGAATTTGAAGTTGGAGAAAAAGTATTCCTTCAAGTATCTCCAACTGAAGGATTGCTACGATTTAACAAGAAAGGCAAGTTAAGCCCAAGATTCATTGATCCTTATGAAATACTCAACAAAGTGGGACCTGTAGCATACCGACTGGCACTACCACCATCTTTGTCAGGTGTCCATGATGTGTTTAATGTGTTGATGCTAAGGAAATACATTAACAACCCGACACATGTACTGTCAACTGAACCTGAACAGTTGGATGTGGATATGACCTATGAAGAGCAACCTATGGAGATATTGGACAGAAAGGAGCATAACCTCCATAACCGCACTGTCGCTTTTGTAAAGATTCGTTGGGAAAATAACCCAGTGGAAGAAGCATCATGGGAACGAGAAGAAGAAATGAAAGAGAAGTATCCTCAACTCTTTGAATTTCAAGGTAAGCAAATTTCGAGGACAAAATTTTTGTAAGGTGGGGAGAAATGTTAAACCCTGCTCTTGACTGACTGGAATTTTGATTGAAGGATAAGAACCCCTGATTAGGTAACCAAGAACAGTGTTGAGCATCACTCCAGTGATTTGGATTGATGAGAAAACCCAGTGTGGATCATCCTACATGCCTGTCAGTAGGTGGATAGCAGACCCCTATAAATGCATAGCTCATAGCATGATGTATGGCCTAAACCCCAGGTAATCTCTCTCCTCCCCATAACAGTGGGACCCACTTCTGAAAAAGTGTATAAAAAACTCTAAAAGGCATGTGGGGACAATGCCCTGATCAAGGGTCAAACCCCTGTGCAAGCCCCCATTGAATTTCAGCTTGCTGGAATTCTCTGGACGATGGCACTAGGCGATGCAGACAAGGCCCAGTGACATCACCCAATGAGTGTAACAACACATTTTAATGAATTTTTAATTATGGGGACCACCCAACATGAACATGGGCACCCTCCATAGAAAGAGGGGAGTTTGAGGGACCACCTCATACCCTTAGTTCACTATAGACCCCACTAGTGTGCCTAAAATTACTCAGAATCAGTTTAAAAACTCATTTTCAAAAAGGGCCTTAATAGCCCAACAAGCCTCAGTGGGGGTTGGGCCTATAAATAGGAATGCCTTGGGCTCATTTAGAGCCCTTAGCACTATTCAATTCGTGGGAGAGAAGAAAGGAAAGGAAGGAGAGAAAGAAGAGAGAAAGAAGAGAGAAAGAAGAGAGAAAGAAGAGAAAGAAGAAGAAGGAAGAGGAAGAAGGAGAGGCTGCCACCCCTCATCCAAGCTTGGATCGAGTTCTCTCACCTGGACAGGTATAAATCATCATAAAAACCTGCTGTCCTCTTAAGATCTCTGAGTTTTGAATGGTTTCCTGCTCTCTGGCCAGTCCAGAACACCTAGAACTTGCCCAGGACAGCTCCAGATCTGCCATGCAAGCCTTGAGCATTGGAGATCTGTGATTTTTATTCAATTTTAAAATTTTGGTTTGCTGTTCTTAAGAGCTGAATCTGGTTGTGCATGGTTGCATTGCCCAGATCCATTGATGGCTTGTAGTTTGGAACCCTGGATACAAGCTATGGCTGCATAGACCTAACCCTAGGTGATTGCAGCCATAAATCATCAAATTACATCTGTTTCCAGCCTTGTATGTGTCTAAAATTGAGGTTCATGCTTGGAGAAAACCCTATGACACTATTCACTGGGTTGTCTGGGCAGCCAAATGGTGGGTCTGATGGAAGATCCATTTGGACCAAAATGGAGGTCACCCCTAGGGCTACATAGCACCCTAACATGCATGGGGGTCAAATTTGAACACTGCCCACAAAGCCCAACCTTGGAATCTCAGCCCAATGTCGATTTGCAGACTCTGGGCGATGCACCCAACGCCCAGAGCCATCGCCTAATGAAGGGAAATGGGCAGAAATGTTGATCTGGCTTTGGGAACCTCACCCATTGGCCATGAGACACTGTGGGAAGATGGGAAATGACCTAAATGCCCTTTTTCCACATCTGCCCTTATTAAGGAAATGCTTTGGAACCTAAGTGGGCCCCGCAGGTGAAGGAAACCCTGCTGTGCTTGGTCCTACAGCACAGACAAGCTATGGATAGCACTGTGAACCTAATCTGACCTAGGGTCAGGTACAACTATGAAGAATGACTATTTTACCCCTAGACCACTAACTCTGGATGATGCACCTGGACATGAGCCTAAGGCCCGGTGCAAGGCCCAGTGATTCCAAGTGAGTACCAATTGAACACCGGGTCAACCCAGTAAGCTTAGGTTAACCCTAGGACTACTAGGGACAGATTGGAAACTTAATATGATAATTTCTTATTTACATCTAAGATTTGATCCCGTGCTCGAGGACAATAATTAGACTATTGTTGGAGCTGATTTTGCGATTGAGTTCCTAGAACCAAACTCAGGTGAGTGAAATATTATCATATGTGTACATGTAACTTTGATGCTATGCCGGCTATTAAATTTAAATCATAAATGTTGTGTTATTTAAATTCTGTTCAATTATTCAAAATTCTACACATTGATTGTCTGATGATCAACATTGTGAATTATACATGATGATTGCGATTGTTAGACTAGATGCCATATTCGGCTTGGAAATGAGGCCTGTGGTAGCCCGTAGAATGGGATGCGGTTGACACCACCCGACTCATACGATGTCATATAAACATGGGGTTAGAGTTTCATCACCCGTGCTACGCACCCTTGCCAACAGGGGTTAAGGTATTGGATAACTGTGAGGACTACAGTAAAACCTCGGGCGTTTACGCCGGGAAGCCTCAGCACAGCTGGGATGCCCTAGGGCAGATTTATCTGGAAGCCTCGGGCTAAAACCTTGGGAAGCATCGAAAGGTGAATTTTTGGTGGAATGCCACATATGATGATTATGCACCTATTCGGGTGAATTGATATTGAGTCGGTTACCTCATAGGAGTTAATCCAGAGGGCTGGTTGGGCTGACCTTGGTGAACGAATGCGGGAGCTGACTGGTCCTCTCTGATAACTCAATGGGTGTATCACGGGAAGGGGTTAGAAGCCCGCACCAGGGATACATGTATTGGGAATTGTAGTAGCATAGACCTGACTTAGTTGTAATGCTAGGTGGCTAATAAATAATCTGGACTTGCATATCATGTAGGATCATGTGGATTGTGGTTGCACGTGCACGCATGATGATATATTTTACTCACGAGCTCAGTGGGGGCTCACACTCTGTTATACATTGTGTTTCTTAGATGATTTTGCAGATCAATGCCACTGTGGCATGGAGGCTCATTACGAGGAGGCGAGCCCTAATTATTATGATGATCTTGGTATGGACCCCGACGGAGGTCATGCCGATGATGCGTGCGATCTCGATGGTCATTGATGAAGACCGTTTAAGAGTGCACTTGATGTTTTGACTTGGGGACTCCTTTTTGTTTTTGTTAGGAGTTTATCCCTGTTTTGTTGTGGTTCTGCTGTAGTTTCCTTTCTTTTTCTTTTTGGGGTTGAGTTAGCTCACCCTGTATATATTTATGTATGTACTTACTTTGGTTTGTTTCTTGTCAGCTTTGCTTTCTAGTTTGTGGGTTGTTGGGAAATGTAGAAAACATTATCTATGTATATATTATCATCATTTCCTGTATCACTATGCTTTCTATTTGTTATTGTAATTGTAGTTTATCTACAACACTCTGATCTCACTTATGGTAAAGAGATGAATGTGGTTCCGTGAATGTAAGCACTGCTTCTAGATCCGTGGGATTTGGCAGATTGCCATTACCCAATTCGGGTCACCTACCTAATCCTCCCAGGGGGTGGTTTGGGGTGTGACACCCATTATGCAACCTCTTTTAGTTGATATGCAGGTAATCCTCTTGATAAGCTCCTATGGATGCCAATGGAGTGGAGCTGGTGGTATGGACTTGGATGTCGATGTACACCCAAGGATGGTGCCCTTGCGGCGTGATTTAAATCTTTATTTCTGTATTCATCTCCATTCATGTACGGACTCCATGCATAAATTTATGAAATTTACCGGATGGATACGGGATATAGTAATTATAATATATGTTATCATTAGTGAACCGATATCTTACATTAATCGATTGTAAAATGATTTATGCTTCCGCTGACATCATCAGGCCTTGATATTGGGTAGGCTGCGGATCAAGACATAATATCTATGATCCTAGTAGTATTGGGATGACACTTGTCGTCCTAGTCACCCCTTTTTCTTGCATTTTATCCTTTATTGGGATAGAGGCATAACAGCTTGGTATCAGAGCGTGATGCTTTGCAATGACCGCAGTCTGGCATAACCATTTGATTTACTCCCAACAATTAGGTTCTAAATTAAAAGCCTCAAGATCATAAATAAGTGTATGCAGACATAGGAGAAGACTGGTTGTGGTGCAATTGAGACCTTAGAAGATAATAGGCAATTTATGGAATTTAGGACTCGAACTGCATGTTGCTCAAGTGATAACTGTAAGGTTGCATCGTTAGACTCCTAAGGGAGTAAAATATGAACAATCTCAAGAATAATCCATAATAATCCATGAAAACCTATAATTTAAAGGAAATAAGGATATATATATACATATATGCATTTAGTCACTCCAACTATTCCAGTGTTCAAATTCCTCCCTTGGAGGTGATTCCATCCATTCTAACCCAAGACATACATTTCAACCATCACCAAGCTCTTGAAAACTAAATGAAAAAAAAAAAGAAGAGAAAAGAAAATAGAGCCAAATCAAAGTAAAAGGGTTCCAACAGACTCAAAACAAGTCAAGAAAAGTTCAAAGTAAAGACAACTTCTGATTTCCAAAAAGAGAAGTAGGGCTAGCTCTCCATGCCATCGCGATCATCGGTCCTCTCGCTGCCACCATAGAAGAGGAAAATGTTGATGTCGTTCAATTCTTTTTCAATCCTCTGGAGGCGCTGACCCTGAGAAGAGAACTGCCTCTTGATTTCTTCAAACCCCTCTGACATTCTCAGATTCATCCGCCTGATGGCCAAAAGAACATCACCTGCACCTACATCCCCAACACTGGAAGCCCCTGCAGTGTGTGGTTTGGACCCCATAAACTCTATATCATCATCATCATCATCAATCTCTCGAGCCCCTCTACCCTCCCCATAGTTGACCGGCTCCCCAGAGCTGTAATAATCACAATACAAGCCCATCCTCTGCAATGCGTTAAACCCAAAAGGGCCTTCAGAGCTTGTTCCCTTGGGTTCATTGTCGAAGTCTACTCCAAAATGAAGGAAAATCCAAGTGAGCAGTCTACCATAGGGCAAGGTATTCTTGCGGTGAGGGTTGGCCACTGCATGAGCCATATGTTGGATAATAACATAGGGAAGACAAGTCTGTTGGCCTGTGTAGAGGGAGTATGCCAGTGCTATTGCCATCAAAGGAGGCTGAGTGCTATGCCCTTTAGAGGGAGCCAAGTTGGTCTTGGCAAGGAAGGTAAGAACCCGCTGAGAAGGACCAAACCTTGAGAGGTCATCACTATTATCAGTCTTGTCATTGGGGAGTGTCTAATACAACTTCTAACGATCTGTAGGAGACAAGCTCTGTTTGGGTCGCTTCCAGGAATATAGTAAACTCTGTCTCCTTCTGCAAAGATGCTTAGAAGTATCCCCAATTCCACTTCATTGAAGGCAATGGTTACCCCCTTCACAAATGAGGTCAACCTAATGCCCTCTCTGTCCTCATTGACTAGCACCAAGTTGGAGTAAAACTCCCTGACCAGTGTGGGATAGTAGAAGTCCGGGTTGGTCAACATGCTACTCCATCTCAATTTGCTGAATCTAATGCCCACCTTGAATGCAATCAATTCCTCCACAATGGCATCTCTCTCCACTAAAATTTTCCTGTCATGGAGATGCTCTTGATAAATGCCCTCAGTTTCTACAGATGTAAATCGCCCAACATTGAAGGCGAGGGGTGGGGCTGGCACAATGGCTAGATCATTTTGCTTGTGTGGAGCCATGGGAAATCCCTACACACAAGAGACCACCAAAAGACAACAATAATTGAGCCAAACTTAAATAAATAAGGTAAGATTGGTGCGTACATTTATAGATGCAGATACATATGTTAGGTGGGAATTTCTTGGATGAGAAAGGTTACACAATAATTAGACAAGACATAATTACCAATGGGAAGTATGAGTAACTTGGAGAAAGAGATAAGGTATATATATAAATCCTTAGAGCATGGACATGAGGGGATGTAAGTAATTTATAGAGACAACCTATGCTCTTGGCTACCCCATATCCCCAATCAAATATCAAACAAGTAATTTGATTAAATGAAAACCCCAACAAGTAACAAAGATTGGATGTGCAAGAGAAAAAGGGAAGGGGATGGACCTCAAGTTCTATCCTAGTAACCACACAAATAAGTAAATATATTTGAGGATGTGCTAATGAATTATTTTCCATGAAATTTTTAGGGCATACAATGGAATTAGTCATGCCTTGGATGTTTTTCTCAAAATAGTGAGAATTCGAGAATCTATCCCAACCATGACTAAGAAACAATTAAAATATTTCAACTAAGCATGGTAAGCTTGACAAATAATCTCTAGAGTTCCTTGAAAGGAATTTTAAACTCAATCAAAACACATTATGTATACAAAAAAAAAAATTTACTAAAATAGTAGCATTGATTGATTAGGGCTTGATTCAATTGAAAAACCCTAGCCCCAATAGAGTTTTGGCATGGTTTCGGTGTTTACATGGCTATGAAAATGCAATTGGAAGCAAAATATAATCACAAACTTATTATGAGTATCCCTGATCAATGGGAAAAAGAGGGAGAAAATGGAAAGGCAACCGAAAACCCTAGGAGAGAAAAGAGAGAAAATCTGGAAAGAAGGAAGTTGAGGAGGAACCCTTACCTTGTACCGTTGGGATAAAATCTTGAAGGGTGGGGTCTCAAAACCACCAAGGAGGGGCAAGGGAGGCGTGAATGGAAGTTCCTTGGAGAGTCTTTGCACTGTGGTCTCGTCTTCACCCTTTGGAGCCAAAATGAGTTGAAAAACTCGTGGCTGTGTTTTATAAAATTTAGCGAACGGACACACGAACAGAGCCACCATCATGATTCCGTCCGTGAATCTGTCCAGCACAAAATTGTAATTTTTTGTTACTAGAACTACACGGAACATCGAACGGATCCACCATCGTGATTCCGTCCATACTTTCGTTCGTCTTGGTATTTTTACCAAACTAAGCCCTCTGAGAACGGATGAACGAACGGATTCACGTTACATAATCCTGTGGGATAACCTAGAGGGGGGTGAATAGGTTACCACTAGTGAAATGTTATCATTTTTAAAATTTTCTTTGAATTAAAACAAGTTAGAGAGAGAAATTACGTAAATAGAGGACACACAGAATTTATAGTGGTTCGGCTAAACTAGCCTATGTCCACTCCTCTCAACCTTGAGAGAATTTCACTAGTACTTCCTTGCAATACAGTAGGTGGGAAGAACACCTTTACAATCTTTTTTAACGGGATAAGAGGATCCCAATCTTTTAAGGATAAGAGGCTCCTTGCAAAATCTAAGTACAATCTAGGCTAATGCAACAATGCTTTATAAATTCAAAAGCATAAACTAATACAAAGAGAATAAAGATAAGAGTTACCTAGACAAGAAATGTGGTGTGTACTCCTTGCAAGTGCCAAATGATGCAAATGAATGCTTGCAATGATGACCTTTTACAAGACTATACTTTAGAGTGCAAGCATATGAAGGTCTTTACAGCTTTAAAGTCAACTTTGGAATAGGCTTGATGAGGACAAGAAGACTTCAATAAATGAGAGCTTGAATTGATTTTTCACCTTTCATAAAAGTGTTAATTTGGACTGTAATGGATGGGTGAAAAGGTCTGACATGTTCTCTATTTATAGGCTCATTAATGGCCTTTAGAACATATGCAAAATGTGCTCTATTGGATCTATTTTTAATCCATTCGGTCGACCTGAAGATTGATCCGGTCAACCGGATCATAGCCGTTGGAGAAACTAGCCATTTGAAGGTTAAAGGGGCATCCGGTCGACTGGATCATCATCCCACTTGATCCGGTTGATCGGATCATTTATGGAATGTACCCATAAGCCCACTGTGAGATCCGATCGATGTGTACCCTGAGCTTCGATCGATCGGATGCTCAGACTGGATCACAGTCATAGCTTGATTTCGATCGTCTGACTGAAGGGTTTGGTCCGGGACTTTTTCTAGTCAGTTTTAACCTATTCTAAGGTCATAGGGGGTTCATTTATAACCTCCTAAGGTCTCTAAATGATGCAAGTGATCTTTCATTTAATTTATGCAAATGTAATACAAGTATGCAGTGTTGTGCGTCTAAGTATGTGCACACGAGCATCTTGAGTCTTGATTCGACTTCTTCATGTGATGTTCTTTCATCTTCAAAAGATCTTCTTTTCTTTTAGATCTTTGCATGCCTTCGAGATCTTGATCTTCATGGCTTTGTTTTGAACATCTCGACTTTGTACTATATGTCTTCTACACTTTTGACTTTATTAACCGTGTTGACATATAGACATATACAAGACCTTGTCTGATATGTTTGTTATCATCAAAATAATTATGGAGATGGGATAGGATTCCCCAACAATCTCCCCCCTTTTGATGATGATAAACATATGATTTGATAACATAATAGCAACCAGAAATAATGCAGCAATATAATCAATTAAAACAATCAAGTGCATTCATAAACAATATTCACAAGTCATAGTCATGTTCCTGTTCTAAATCATTTAAAATTTCTTCTCCCCCTTTGTCACAACAAAAAGGAATAGAGAAGGCTCCCCCTGCAATATAGAACTATATGCAGCAAATATATAATAAGGAAGATAATGCACCATATAAAAAGTCAACCACAAAGTTATAAAAGTTTAAAAACACATAGGCAAAAGCACTCTTCCCCCTAGAGAGGTGCAGTACTTAAAAGTCATATCAAAAGTAAAGCAGTAGTTTTAAAATATTACATCCCAAATTGTCTTTAAAAGAAGCATAAATAAAGTAAACTAAGCATCTGGGGGAGGAGGAGAGATGTGAAAGTGCTGAGTGATTGCCCTAAGCTGAGCCATGATGTCCTTGTTGTCTCCACGAAGTGCACTGAATTGATCATCAAAGCCCTGCAGGCGAGAATCAAGCTTCTCCTGATAAGCTGCAAACTCGGCTCTTGTCACATATTCTTCATCTTCGCTATCATCCTCATCGGAAGCATCACTGTCAACAATGGATGAAGAGGCTTGCTTACGCCTTGCTTGACGACCGGCAGGAGGAGGAAGAGCATCAGAAGCACCGGTAGGAATTGCCATTTTCTTCAAAGTAGAAGTATCAATGGCAGAAGGATTTGTGGAGGGAATCTCATCAGTGAGATCCACTTCAAAATGCTTGAAGATAATAGTCAAAAGACGACTATAAGGGAGGCTAGCCTTGGAATCTCTTTCAGCGGTCAATTCCATTGTCTTCATAATCACATAGGGAAGACAAATTTGATGGGTTTTGGCTATGCACCAAATAAGATAGGCCTGGAATCGGGTGACTGCATCTCTATGCCCACCAAGAGGAAGAATATTATAGGTGAGAATGAGATTTACAACCCTAGGGATATCACCAAGATGAATAGCAGTAAGGCCCTTTGTTTCACCCAAGTAATTCTTAAAAATAGCGCCATAAACTTGATCAACATTCATAAATCTTTCAGGAGAGGTCTTGGTGCTGAGATACTTGTGGTCTCCAGAGTCATCAACCCCAATCATTTGGGCAAGTTCCACAGTGTCAAAAGAAATGCATTTGCCCTTAACTAGGGAGGTGATGGTATAGTCACCTTCAACACCAACAACCTTGAGATTGTAATAGAAGAGTTGAACAAGCCTAGTGTAGGCTTTCTCTTGGGGTAGAGAATGGAATCCCAACCCAACATCTCAAAGAAAGTATTAATCTCACAAGGAAGAATGGCATTGAGTTCGGTAACACTTACTAGCCTTTCTCGAATAAATTTCTTGAGTTGAAATTGCTTCCACCAAATCGAAGCCTCCTTAGAGATGAACAATGTTCCATCATATACATCCTTCTTTGAAGCAACCGTCTTTCTCTTCTTTGAAGATTCTCCTTTGGAAGCCATTGAGAACAAGGGTTTTGGAGAAAGAGGAATTTGAAATGTTTTTGAGAGAAGAAGAAGAGAAAGCTAAGAGATTTGATGGAGAAGATGAGTTTGGATCACCAAAAGAGTAAGAATCTTTAAGGGTTTTGTAAGATTAGCCCTAGGAACTCAAAAGAGGGATTTTTGAGAGAGGAGAGAAGGGTTTTGAGAAATAAGAAATGAGCCAAATGACCCACGGTTTTGGGTTAAAAACTTATTTTTCGCGATCCGATTGACCGATTTTGACCATCTGGTCGACTGGATGACTAAAAATTTGCATTTTAAGTTGGTCCGGCCCAAAATTTGATCGTAAGACCTATTTTGGCGAAATCCAAGGAATGTGACTCAATCAAAAGGATTACATATACCTAATTCACGTCGAAGAGTGCAAAATCATTCTTCGAACAAAGGTTTGGTGAAGATGTCAGCGACTTGCTTTTCAGTCTCAATGTGTTCGAGGACTACTTCACCCTTCTGGACAGTGTCTCGAAGAAAATGATGGCGGATATCTATATGCTTTGCTCTTGAGTGAAGAATAGGGTCTTTGCTCAAGTTGATGGCACTGGTGCTATCACATAGAATTATGGAGGGATTGAATGAGATTCCATAATCGAAAAGAGTTTGACGCATCCAAAGTATTTGAGCACAACACCTGCCGGCTGCAATATATTCAGCTTTGGTAGTAGAGAGTGCCACATAGTTTTATTTCTTGCTGAACCAAGAAATGAGACATGATCCAAGAAAGTGGCAAGTACCACTTGTGCTTTTGCGATCAATATGACAATCAGCAAAATCAATGTCAGAAAAGCCAAGTAATTCAAAATCATTGTGCATTGGATACCATAATCCTATGTTGATAGTGCCTTTTAAATACTTGAAAATTCTTTTAACTGCACTTAAGTGTGATTGCATAGGACTAGCCTGAAATCTAGCACATGCGCATACACTAAACATGATATCAGGTCTACTTGCAGTTAAATATAATAAACTTTCAATCATACCTCGATAACGAGTGGAATCAACAGGAGTTCCATTTTCATCTTTTGAGAGGTTTATAGAGGTACTCATGGGAGTGTTAGAGGCCTTTTGGGAATTAATGTCAAATTTTTTCAATAATTCTTTAATATATTTTGATTGATTGATAAAAATCCCATTTTCAGTTTGTTTGATCTGAAGGCCTAAAAAGAAGTTGAGTTTATCCATTAAACTCATTCAAACTCATTTTTCATATAATTACTAAATTCAAGGCATAAGGATTCATCAGTAGCACAAAAGATAATATCATCTACATATATTTGTACTACGATTAATTTGGAGCCTTTACGCTTAACAAACAATGTAGTATCTATCTTACCAATGATATATGCATTCTCAACCAAAAATGTCTTTAATCTATCATACCAAGCTCTTGGTGCTTGTTTGAGTCCATACAATACTTTCTTTAATCTAAAAACATGATCAGGATGAGAAGAGTTTTCAAAACCGGGAGGTTGAGATACATACACTTCTTCTTCAATAAAACCATTCAAGAAAGCACTTTTCACATCCATTTGATAAAATTTTAAATTTTTATGACAAGCAAATGCTAAGAGCATTCTAATGGCTTCTAATCTAGCAACAGGTGCATAAGTCTCATCAAAATCGATTCCCTCTTGCTGATTATATCCTTGTGCCACTAGTCTTGCCTTATTTCTAACAACAATTCCATTTTCATCAAGTTTATTTCTGTAAACTCATCTTGTTCCAATTATGGATTTATTTTTAAGTTTTGGCACAAGCTCCAATACATCATTTCTTTCAAATTGATGGAGTTCTTCTTGCATGACCAAAATCCAATCATTATCCACAATGGCTTCTTTTATGTTCTTAGGTTCTATCATGAATAGGAATATAGCAAAGTTACAAGTGTTTTGAAGTTTAGACCTAGTTTGAACACCTGATTCTAAATCACCAATAACTTGTTCTAATAGATGATTTCTTACTGGTCTAACTTCTTTAGAAAGTTCTAATGAGTCTTCATTTGATGTGTCTAGAGGAGAATTATTCTCATTTAAAGAAGTGGTCTCAACTCTCTTTGAGATTTCGGGTATAACATCCTCATCATCATCAACTAGAGGTTTATACTTTTCTTTTGGAGGAGAAATATCAAATCTAATGTTCATAGATTCCTCCACTACTAAGGTGTTTTTATTGAATACTCTATATACACGACTATTGCTAGAGTACCCAAGAAAAATGCCTTCATCTGATTTTTCATTAAATTTTTCTTTGGAGTCTTTAGTATTCAAAATGAAATATTTACAACAAAAAATCTGAAAATAATCAACTTTGGGTTTCTTTTCAAAATATAACTCATAAGGTATTTTGGATAGGATTTTTTGAATCAAAACACAATTTAAAACATAACATGCAGTATTCACAGCCTCAACCCAAAAATATTTAGGTAGAGAATACTCATTAAGCATAGTTCGGGTAGTCTGTTGAAGAGATCTATTCTTCCTTTCAACAACCCCATTAAATTGAGGAGTTCTAGGAGCGGAAAAGTTATGAGCGATACCTTCATCATCACAATATTTCACAAATTGGATGGAGCTGTCAAACTCACCACCATGATCACTTCTTATTGTAGTAACCAAATAGCCCTTTTGATTTTGGATTTTCTTACAAAGCTTTGAAAATTCATTGAAAGCCTCATTTTTTTGCCTAAGAAAGGAGGTCCAAGTATATCTAGAATAATCATCAACAATGACAAAAGTGTATACTTTACCACTCAAGCTAGGAGTTGGAATAGGACCAAAAAGATTCAAATGAAGAAGTTCAAGTGGTCTAGAAGTTGAAACTATATTTTTAGATTTGTGAGAAACCTTAACTTGTTTACCCTTTTGGCGTGCATCACAAAAATGATTCTTGTCAAACTTTAGTTTAGGTAGGTTTCGGACAAGATCTTTGGAGGCTCTAGATTGAATCAACTTGATATTTATATGTCCAAGTTTTCTATACCAAACACTTGAATCTTCATAGGAAACTAAACAAGTATTGCTAGAACTAGCTTCATCAATAATGCAAGTATATATGTTGTTATTTCTAGTTCCCTTCAAAATTACTGTATTATTAGCATCCATCACTAAGCAATGTGAAATATTAAAACTTACTTTATATCTAACACTACATAGTTGACTTACACTAAGTAGGTTGTAGGCAAGTTTGTTTACCAGATAGACATTTGAGATGGTAGTACCTCCTATGTTGATGATGTTTCTAATGCCGATTATCTTTCCTTTGCCATTATCTCCAAAGGTCACCCATCCTCCATCATACTTTCTCAACTTTGTAAATAGCTTTGTATTTGCCGTCAAATGCTTGGAGCATCCATTGTCGATATACCATTCTACTTGGCCTTTGCTCTTCAAACATACCTACAAAATAAAGTTTACACATGCATTGGTCCCCAGAATCTGTTGGATCCACCGTTGTTAGAGTTGAGAGATTCCTTAGGTACCCAAACCTTCTTATATGTATGGTTCATATTGGAATCATGGTTTGTGTCCGGAACATAGTTCTTGGGTCATTGGCCCCTAGGACCACAAATATCAAATGGATATGGTGCCCTTTTCTGTCTTTGTGATCTTTGCCAGTCAAAGGAATTTTGAGTCCTTCTACCTCTTTGAAATTGATGGTCATAGGATCTATATGAGTTGTACTTCATATGTGGCCTATGGTTTGGTTGAGATCTATAGTTTTTTTTCTATTGTGTATGGAAATTGTGGTCTATGAAATTGCCTTTGGGGTCTTTGAGGTCTTTGTGGTCTTTGAGGAATATATTCCCTTTGAGGTCTATTCCTTCTTTGTCTTGTGGTGCTTTTTGAGGTGTACCAAGAAGAGTATCTAACGATTTTTATCCCTTGGTAAAGGTTAGCAAGGCCGACGTCAATCTCTTATTTTCTCCTTCAGGTTGGACAATGTAGATGCGAAGATCATCTATTTTTTTATGCAATTCTATTACTTCCTTTTCTAAAAAGGAGTTTGAAGCTTCAAGCTTGCGACTTGCCTCATAGAGAGCTTCAAAACCCTTTTCAATAGCATCTTCATCTATGTCATCCGTATCTATCTTTTCAATTGAATCACTATATTTAGAATTAGAAGTAAGATAGGCTGAACTTATCTCTATGTCATCTTCTGTTGCCATAAGAGCTAGATTTATGACTTCTTCATCAAAATCTCCTACTACTCCTTCACTTGAGTCCCATGAAATTTCAGCAGCATACGGTTTTTTCTTATCTTATCCTTTTGGACACTCAGTTCTAAAGTGGCAAGGCTTTCTGTAGTTATAGCAAACAATATCTTTCTTAGAAGGAAAAGTTTTGTCTTTGGATAGAATCTTACTTTTGCTTGCTTGTCCCTTGTTGAAATATTTTCCTTCTTGCTTTTGGAGGAATTTTTAAAATTTCTTGGTAATAAGAGATATTTCTTTTTCTGCGAGGTTGATGTCCTCTTCTTCATTGCTCTCTTCATCAGATGGACTTGTTGTCTTAAGAGCTATGGTCTTTTTCTTTAGTTCTTTTATTTCCGACCATCTTTCATCTTCATTTAATTCGACTTCATGAGTGAGTAGAGATCCAAGTAATTGGTCCAGACTCACTTTGTCAAGATCTTTTACTTATTTTATGGCCGTTACCTTCGGTCTCCACTTGGGGGGAAGTGAGCTGAGAATTTTCCTGACATTTTTGGACTTGGAATATGTTTTACCTAAGCCCTTCAACTTGTTGGTGATGTTAGTAAAGCGCAAAAATATATTAGAAATATTCTCATTTTCTAACATCTTAAACAATTCATACTCATGCACAAGTGTATCAATTTTAGATTCTTTTACTTGTGATGTTCCTTTATATGATACCACAGGTGTATCCCAAATCTCTTTTGCCGTTTCACACATGGTAATTTTGTTGAATTCGAAATCACTTAAGGCATATTGTAGGAAGGTGATAGCCTTAAAGTTATATTGAATTTTCTCCTTTTCAGCAGAAGTTAATTCGGAGGTTTCCTTAGGGATACTCTCACCTTCCATAATTTTAGTGAAGGAGTATGGTCCATGTTCAATTACATACCATACCTCAAGATTATGAGCACAGGTAAAGTTTCTAAATCTAATCTTACAATATGAAAAATTATCTTCATTGAACAGAGGAGGTCTAGAGACATTCAGTCCCTCAAGTGGATTGTTGTAATGTGATCCCATAGATCTTGAGTCTCAAATAGAATGAGCTCCCGCTCTGATATCAAATGTGGGATAACCTAGAGGGGGGTGAATAGATTACCACTAGTGAAATGTTGTCCTTTTTAAAATTTTCTTTGAATTAAAACAGGATAGAGAGAGAAATTATGCAAATAGAGGATACACAAAATTTATTGTGGTTCGGCTAAACTAGCCTACGTCCACTCCTCTCAATCTTGAGAGAATTTCACTAGTTATTTTTTTTCAGTACAGTAGATGGGAAGAATACCTTTACAATCTTTTTTAACGGGATAAGAGGATCCCAATCTTTTAAGGATAAGAGGATCCTTGCAAAACCTAAGTACAGTCTAGGCTAATGCAACAATGCTTTATACACTCAAAAGCATAAACTAATACAAAGACGATAAAGGTAAGAGTTACCTAGGCAAGGAGTGTGGTGTGTACTACTTACAAGTGCCAAATGATGCAAATGAAAGCTTGCAATGATGACCTTCTTCAAGACTATACTTTAGAGTGCAAGCATATAAACGTCTTTAAAGCTTTGAAGTCAACTTTGGAATAGGCTTGATGAGGACAAGAAGACTTCAACAAATGAGAGCTTGAATTGACTTTTCACCTTTCACAAAAGTGTTAATTTGGACTGTAATGGATGGGTGAAAAGGTCTGACATGTTCTCTATTTATAGGTTCATTAATGGCCTTTAGAACATGTGCAAAATGTGCTCTAACGGATCTATTTTTAACCCATCCGATCGACCTGAATATTAATCCGATTGAACGAATCATAACCGTTGGAGAAACTAGTTGTTTGAAGGTTAAAGGGGCATCCGGTAGACCGGATCATCGTCCCACTTGATCTGGTCGACCAAATCATTTATGGGAATGTATCCATAAGCCCACTGTGAGATCCAATCGATGTGTACCCTGAGATCCGGTCGACCGGATCACAGTCATAGCTTGATTTCAATTGTTTAACTGAGAGGTTTGGTCTGGGACTTTTTCCAGTCAATTTTAACCTATTCTAAGGTTATAGGGGGTTCATTTATAACCTCCTAAGGTCTCTAAATGATGCAAGTGATCTTTCATTTAATTTATGCAAATGTAATACAAGTATACAGTGTTGTGTGTCTAAGTATGTGCACACAAGCATCTTAAGTCTTGATTCGACTTCTTTATGTGATGTTCTTCCATCTTCAAAAGATCTTCTTTTCTTTTAGATCTTCGCATGCCTTCGAGATCTTGATCTTAATGGCTTTGTTCTGAACATCTCGACTTCGTACTATATGTCTTCTACTCTTTTGACTTTATTAGTCCTGTTGATATATAGACATATACAAGACCTTGTCTGATATGTTTGTTATCATCAAAATAATTATGGAGATGGGATAGGATTCCCCAACAGATCGGTCCGTTTATCCGTCCTGCCTGATTTGTGATGGAGCCACGAACGGACTCACAGCATTGATTCCATCCGTGTTCTTTTAGGAATTTAAGCCCAATCTTTTGCGACCTTGTGGTCATGCCTATGTGTGATAACTATATGAATATACCTTGAATCTACACCCATGTTTTGTGATCTATCCGTGAAATTGTTGATTCCTATTCCTTGACGTAAGGTCAAATGTTAGGGCCTACACCAACCAGACAAGCCAGTAGGAAATGACAGATATTAGTATGTGCTGTGGCTTTCATCTTATATGAGAGGGGATGATTATCTTGAGGATGAAAATCCTTAAGCCTCGTGACTAAAGAAAACTAAATTAATTAAGAAGCCCGAACCCTGCTCACTACTCTTAGAATCCAAATTTGTAGCCAGACAAAGTAAGAAAGGTAACGACCTAATATCAGGCTTGTTAATTTAGATAATCTAGTTTAAACAATTAATGGAGACCTTGAACAAGTGGAAGCCACTCATGAAATCTCCCAAGTTAGTGGCAGCCCTAAATTGAACTTCTAACTTAGATCATCCAAATTTATTAACTAAAGCTATGGATAAAGTGCCAAATTGTATTTTGAATTGCTAAGTGACCTTGATCATGAAAATAGTGACGTTTATAATGTGGGCCGGACCCCGAAATGTGAATGGATTACTAATTTTGGGTTCTTTTATTTTTATAGAGTCTATCGGACCCACACTTGAGTTATGACCTGTGCTTATGTCCGATCCACCTATGTTCAATACCTCTGGTCCGAAACCCCTAGTATGTCGTACTTGAGATTTGCCTACCTTTATGAATTAACCTTGGTGACAGGTACATTCTTAGGGATGTGAGTACAATTATTGGATTTATTTTGTACTTATATATATGTGAAAATTTGAAACCTAATGAGTACCTCCCTTAATCCTTAAATGTTTAACTAGGATGGTTTTCATGTACTGCTAATGTGACCTTGCCTCGATCTTACTATGTTAGAGCAAGTTCGAGTCCTGGTCTTAATCAAGTTAATTGTGGATTAGTAATCAATAAATTTGATGTTGGCCTGGGTAGGTCACGAGTAGGTTAATGGTTGGGCCTTCTTCGAAGAGATGACTCAGACCGAGACTAGTAAGGGATTGTTTAGTTCTTGAAAGAGGACTAATATGGACTTTCTTTCTGATGGGTTGATTGAGTTGTAGATTTATGAGGTTGTGAAGGCTGAAACTAAAGGATGTAACAGGACCTTTAACAACAACAGATATAAATGGGGTAATGAGTCACCAAATGCGTTCCCTCCATACTGGGAGTGAACAATAGGAGATTCCATCAATATTCCAAATCATTATAATGTTGGGTTAGGTCATGAGAGGATCCGAAGTGAAAGCATTCAGAATATGAACCCTGTGTTAAGGACTAGATAAAGTTAAACCTTATAACTCAAGGATGACCAGAGTGTAATACCGACCTGATCTGGAAAATCAAAGGAACCTTATGTTCCTTGTTGCTTAACCTAGTGTTTGAGGCCCTATTTTTCCTGGTATATTTTAAGCGTCAACTCTTAACCCAATTGAGCCCCGGGTTACTGTAAACCACACCCCCTGTGGTGATGCAACTCTGTAAGAGAGAGAAATTATAAGTCCTAACCTACTGTGCTGTGTAGGCACTGCCTCGCTTTGACAAGACCTCTGACTGAGTCCGTGTAGTGGTTGACTAGGAGGTGTGCTTAATTAATGGTCCTCACCCATTGAAATCCTTAGATGCGTCAAATTTTGAGGATAAAATTTTTATAAGGTTGGGGGAATGTTACACCGCACCCAAAATACACCATAATACCCCAGGTCAAATTGGACTTTTACTAACGGGTGATACTACAATGCTAATGGTCAACACCTGTGACCTTGAACCCTAACAATCCAGGGGGAAGGTTCGGACACAAGCAATTGTGTTCACACCTTGATGGGCAGTTGGCCCCCCCCCCATGGGTAAAATTGAACCCTAAATTCTATTATACATATCCCCTTTGGAGTCTTGGAAGGGTGGGTTAAAGCCCCATAACTTCTTTTGAGGTTTAGACCCTTACAGCAGCAACGGAGTCACGAACAGACTCACCAAACTGGTTCCATTCGTAGATCCATTTGTACTGTTTCTTGCCCTTTTGATGTATTTTCATGTGGGACCCACGTCCCCGTGCTCGGACACAGTAACTAGGTCCTCAGACGAGATGGACCCCCACCCTTACCTTCTTAGAGGCTATTGGGCCATGAATATGAGCCCACAGGACTTAACTAAAATGAATAATGGATTCTGTGATTAAATTGAGCCAAACCAGCCCTAGAACCAAAATGCTTTATGGGGCCCTAGGCTAGGCCAAACATGCCCTAACTAGCTGGACCTAATAGAGTCTGTGACCTTAGCCAAACAGGCCTCAAACCCACTTAAACTTAAAGGGGTATACCTAGTCTTGGAGGCACCTAGGCAAACAAGCCCTAAGGCCTCTTTTTATCTTTAAAAGAGAAGGCTCAACCCAAGATTCTCCCATCTCTCCCCCTCCAAGCCAAACCGTGGAGGAGAAGAAGTAAGGAAGAGGAATGGGAGGGGTAGGAAGAAGATGGAAGGGGAAGCCAGAGGGGTCTTGCTGCCCTACCCTCTCCCCTTTTGCTGTCCGGACAAGGATTGAAGAAAAGAAGAAAAAGGGAAGAAGGAGGAGGAGGTGGATCTTCATGGCTGGCTGGAGTTGGGGTTGGAGCTCCACTCACCAAGGTATGTTTCTATCTCTTGGTACCTCCCTCTTCTCCATCTATTCTGGAGTTGGAGCAGGTTTATTGAGTTTGAGCTAACCTAGGGTTCCATTTGGGACTCAATGTGGAGCTCAGCCCTTGAATGAGGATCTATTAATGAAGACCAAGCTCTAATGTAGGCTCCTATCAGCCACCCTGCGGCCATTGTTGTTGATTCCCTAGTTTTCAAACCCCAAACCCTATATTAGACCAAAAAGGAGTTAGATCCTCGTGTGATCTTCGATCCATAAGGTAGGACTAGGTTCTAGTGACCCTAGGGAGACCCATGGAACCCCTCCATGACCCTGAGTGCCCTGTGAACTCCAGGTTCCAAGATGGAGGAGAAAACCTTAAGAAATCTCAGAAAGAATCCCGACAGATGCACGAACGGAGTCACCGTCGTGGTTCCATCCGTAAGTTCGTCCAGTGTATTTTGGTAGCTGGTTCGAGCGGAGGCGAGAACAGATTTACTCTATTTCCTCCATCTGTGGTTCTGTTCCCTCTCGGGAATGTCTCAGGGACCGAACGGATGCACAGACAAATTTATAAAGAGGTTCTGTCCATAGTTTCGTTCGCTCTTGGGTGTGTCACAAGGTTTGAATGGATAAAGGAACGGATTCAGGTGGAAGTTTTGTCCGTGGATCCATACCTCATATTTTGACCTATTGGCCTGGACGGAGTCAGGGACGGACTCACCCTGTTGGTTCCGTCCGTGAGTCCGTCCGTGCTGTCTTGTTTGAAACCCAACTTTAACTTTGGGGGCATAACAAAGGACCCATCTATACATCTTTTAACACTTACTCTCGCGTTCTTAGGCTACCCAATTCAATGGAAGGAAGGTGCATCGGTGAGATTCATGTCAACCACGTTGGGTGATACCCGAGTTAGATGAGTGGGTTTTTGGGTGATTTGTTTGGGCTTGAATATCTAGTAAATACTCAGTATCATGCCATTATATGATTTATAAGCAACTTGCGCATTATAGTATCTATCTTGATTGTGAACTGGTACGAATGTGATGTGTTAAAGGTTTATTATTATATTAGGTTACGATGCCGGGTGTACCGGTACCAAAACCCCTGAAATAATTATAAAACATATTGACGGTCATCTTGCTCTGTATGCATCATACCGTACTGGTACCCAGGTACTAGATGGAATGGGACGTTGATGCACCCGGAATACCTCTCGGGATGATAGGACTTGCATGTAGTATATTTGTGGTTAGGATTCTTGTTCCCTTATGCTATACCCTTACCAACAGGGGTTTATGTGTTGGATAGTCTGAGCACCTGGTTCCTATGGGGGAGAGAGGCCAGGTCAGGGGTAGTGATGGCTATCGGGGTCTGTCATTGGGTGGTCTAATGGCTTCGACCGGCATAGGCCCCCTTGTGATAACTGAGGTTTAATTGTGGCGATAAGTTAAGTGACCCATAGTGTCTCCCGAGTTATCATAGTAGCATATACTTGACTTAGAATTGTGTGCCAGGTGGAAAATAAATCTAACACGTGCATGCATCATAGATTGATTTTAAATTGTATGTTTGTGTGTATGTGCATTCCCCTTTGCTCTCTCACTAGCTTATGGAGCTAACCCCATTGCGCAACCTCTTTTAATTGATATGCAGGTAATCCTCTTGATAAGCTCCTATGGATGCTAATCGAGTGGAGCCGGTGGTCTGGACTTGGATGTCGATGTACACCCAAGGATGGTGCCCTTGTGGCGTGATCTAAATCTTTACTTCTGTATTCATCTCCATTCATGTACGGACTCCATGCATAAATTTATGAAATTTACCGGATGGATACGGGATATAGTAATTGTAATATATGTTATCATTAGTGAACCGACATCTTGCATTAATCGATTGTAAAATGATTTACGCTTCCGCTGATTTTAATCTCTTTATTTTGGAATGATTTCTCCATTGGTTTACGTAACTGACATCATCAGGCCTTGATATTGGGTAGGCTGTGGATCGGGACATCGTAACTGTGATCCTGGTAGTATTGGAATGACACTTGTCATCCTAGTCACCTCTTTTTCTTACATTTGATCCTTTATTGGGATAGGGGCGTGACAGAGTATGTATGAACAGTGATTGTATGGTTTGTATCACATCTTAATGGTTAATGTAAATATTAGTTTCTGCTGCACTCTGTATTTAAATTTTTATCCATCATGATTGGTGTGTGTGTTTGTGAATGATATTAACAGCTTCTGAATCCTCGGGGTCTGGCAGAATGCTACTGTGTAATTCGGGTCACCTACCTAATCCTCCCAGGGAGTGGTTTGGGGTGTGACAGAGCTTAGTGTCAGAGCGAGAAGCTCTTTCTATATTCACAAACAGTGGAGATAGGACAACTAATAATAGAAAGTAAACATATAGGAAATCTAGTAAACATAAGATCACTTGTGAATAAGACACTATAGGGACTGACATAATGTAAAGGGAAAATAGGATTCATAGATCGAAACTTAGCATAAGCCATTACATCTTGAGCGGGTTGAAAGTACTACACCTGATTACAACTTAGAAGGAAAAAAAATATAGAAGGTACAACTGATAATAAGGAAATGCATAAAACATAACTTAAAAGTAAAACATAGACTTCTAAACTAGAGACATCAGAATAAGTAGGCTACTTCTGGGCTAGATCATTACTCCGCGGAGGCTGAGACTGTCACGAGTTAACCTGGTAATGAGAATCCTAGAAGTGCAGTCGCTACTCAATAGAACCTACTCTTCCCTCTAGGGAAATAAAACCACGGTCCATCCTTGATGACATCTGGGTAAGCTGGGCATGTGTACCTCTAAACTGTGCCATCATATCCTCCCAACCATAAACCCCAGATACTGGAGGAGGTACCTACGAACCAGAAGCCTCTGCAAGGCCAAGCACGGGAAGATCACCAAACTATGTGCCTTGATCTATAGGATCATCCTCTCTCTCATGTATCTCCTATGAATTCACCTAGAGGGGGGTGAATAGGTGAAGATAGCGAAATATGCTAAAATAATGCGGAATAAAAAATTATCTGAGTAAGGCAAGTAAAGTAAACAAGCAACAAAGATAACACACAAGATTTATAGTGGTTCGGACAAGCTTGCCTACGTCCACCCCTCTCACCATAGAGAGAATTTCACCATGTCAAATCTTAAGTAAGAGCAAGAGGACTTGTACAAATCTTGAGAAATGAGCAAGAGGACTCAACAACAACTAATCTTGATTATTGAGCAAGAGGACTTGTACAAATCTTGAGAAATGAGCAAGAGGACTCAACAACAACTAATCTTGATTATTGAGCAAGAGTACTCGACCTACTCTTGATTCCGAGCAAGAGAACTCAAAATAACATATAAAATGTAAATAAATACTAAGATTAAAGTTACCTTAAGCTTAGTGAAGCTTTGTTACCTTTCAAACTATGTAGCTTTATGCAAAAAGAGTGAAGGAAGCTAAGTGAGAATGAGTGCTTGAATTCTCACTTGAGATTGACTTGTCTTTGGAGGCTCTTAATTGTGATTAGTAGTGGTGTTTAGAGCCTTAAATAAGTGGGTATTTATAGGCTAGATGACTTTAATTAATTAGGAATCCAAGTAAGGATCGGATTCCACAAGCCATATATAATCCGGTATGCTGGATGTAAATCCGGTATGCCGGATCACCTAATTTCCTTTTTAAACAGAGGAATAACAGTCAAAATATATTCAGTGATACATTGATCCGGTATGCTAGATCCTTATCCAGCTTACATAGTAAAGCCACTGTGACCATTTTCCTGAGATTCTCATTAATCCGGTATGCTGGATGGGGATATGCCGGATTGGGCATTTTCGGTGGAAATAGTCCAATATTAATAAGGGGTTGGTTTAGGAGGGTTCCAATACCAAAAAGTCAAATGTTTAAGGGATCAATTTACCACTAAGGACATTCTAAATGGATGTATGCGTGCGTGTGTGCATTACATCAATTGTGACTTAAAGAATTACACGTGTTTAATTGCAAAGTCTTCAAATCTTCAAACTTCAAAATGCTTATAGTCTTCAAGGTATGACTTCCATGTCTTTGAGACCATCTTTGAGCAATGTTCTTATGTATACAATCTTGTGTATATGTATTTGTATACGCTCTCCCTCACTTGGTACTACGCTTCAAATATAACTTAAACACAAGCATTAGTCCAAGGATGGCCTTATTTGTTATCATCAAAACATCTATGTCATCATGGAGATGACTTGGAGTGTATAGGGCATTTGTATTTTCCTAACAATCTCCCCCTTTTTGATGATGACAAATAATCCAAATGAATAAAATAATGGAGCAAATAGCAATGCATAAAAGCAAGAACAATTTCATCATTACTATCAAAACATGTTAATTACATGAAATAAGCATAATAGTTTCATTATAATTTATTCCAAGCCAAATACTTCTCTCCCTTTGTCATTGTCAAAAAGAGGGGCATTACACATCATGCATTAGGATCAAAGGGTGGAAGAGGTGGAATAGAGCTTGAGGCACCGGGAAAAGGTGGTCGAACTCCTTGAGGAGTGGTTCCCGGTGTGTCAAGAGAGAGATGAACAAGATTGAAAGCAAGTGAATGAGACTAAAGAGTTTGAAGGAGAGAGAGAGAGAGAGAAGAAATAAGTATCAAGACAGAATGAGACTAGAGAGTGAAGGAGTGAATAATGATCCAAAAAGTGACAAAAAGAGAGACTTATATAGGCTTGAAATCAAATGTAACAGCTATAAAACGGTTAGAAAAATAATGATCCGGTGTACCGATTGATTATCCGGTATACTGTTTCAAGCAATAACGGTAAAAAAACTGCCAGATATGCTAATCCGATGTACCGTTTTGGGATCCAGTATACCGTTTCAAGCAAAAACAGTGAAAAACAACAATTTTGAAAATTATTTTCAATTAATCAAAGGGGTCACATAAGCCAAGGTCTCTTCTAAGAGAGCAGAATATTTCTTCACTTAAGGGTTTTGTGAAGATGTCCGCAAGTTGCTTCTTGGTCTCAATATAGTCCAGTCGGATTTCACCTCTTTGAGCTGTATCACGTAGAAAATGATGACGAATATCAATATGTTTAGCTCGAGAGTGTAAAATTGGATTCTTGCTAAGGTTAATTGCACTTGTGTTATCACATTAGATGGAGGAAGTGTCAAACTTAATTCCGTAGTCATGGAGAGTTTGCCTCATCCATAGCACTTGTGCACAATATCGTCCTGCGACGATGTATTCAACTTCGGTGGTAGATAGAGCAACTGAGTTTTGCTTCTTACTAAACCACGAAACCAAACATGATCCTAAGATGTGACAAGATCCACTTGTACTCTTACGATCAACATGACAACCGACAAAGTTGGCGTCAGAGAAGCTAATAAGGTCAAAGTCATTGTCCATAGGGTACCATAGGCCAATGCTTGGAGTTCCTTTTAAGTACTTAAAGAACCTCTTTACAGTACTCAAATGGGATTGCATAGGTTTGGCCTGGAACCTAACATAAGCACAGACACTAAAAATTATGTCCGGTCTACTAGCCGTTAGGTAAAGTAAATTGCCTATCATACCTTTATATTTGGTCGGGTCAACTAGGGTTCCATCTTCATCTTTAGACAGAGTTACAGATGTACTCATTGGAGTACTAGATGACTTCTGTCCATTGATGTCAAACTTCTTTAATAATTTCTTAAGATACTTAGTTTGACTGATGAAAATCCCATTTGGGGTCTGTTTTATTTGAAGTCCTAAAAAAAAATTCAATTCACCCATAGGACTCATCTCAAATTCACTACTCATACTTTTACTAAAGTCATGACAGAGAGATTCATTTGTACATCCAAATATGATGTCATCTACATATATTTGAACAAGAATTAAGTCTTTATTCTTATGTTTCACAAAGAGAGTTGTATCTATCTTACCCATTGTAAAACCCTCATGGATAAAAAAACTTACTTAGCCTGTCATACCATGCTCTTGGAGCTTGTTTCAAGCCATACAAGGCTTTCTTTAGCTTGTATACATGGTCCAAAAACTTTAGGTCTTCGAATCCAGGTGGTTAGATGACGTGTACTTCTTCATTGATGAAGCCATTTAAAAATGCACTCTTCACGTCCATTTGATGTAACATGAAATTCTTATGACAAGCAAATGCAAGCAACATTCTAATAAATTCAAGTCTGGCTACAGGTACATAGGTCTCATCAAAGTCAATGCCTTCCTGTTGGTAATAGCCTTGGGCAACCAGTCTAGCCTTGTTTCTAGTTATGTTACCATCTTCATCAAGTTTATTTCTAAATACCCATCTAGTTCCAATAATCTTGGAGTTCGAGGGTCTTGGCATTAAGTCCCAAACTTGATTCCTTTCAAATTGGTTAAGCTCTTCTTGCATAGCAATTATCCAATTACTATCCAAAAGTGCTTCTTTAATATTATTAGGTTCAATGGTAGAAATGAAAGCCACATTGGAACAAACATTTTGGATTTTACTCCTAGTTTGGAAACCTTTATCGAGATTTTCAATGACAAGGTCAAGGGGGTGGTCTTTAACAGTTCTAATCTCTTTAGAAAGTTGATGTACTTGATCATTAGGTTCATCTAAAGTAATTTTTTCAACTCTTTTCCTAATTTCAAGTACTTCATCTTCATCATCTTCTTCTAGGTCTTTATACCTTTCTTTTGCCATAGATTCATCAAATCTAACATTCATAGACTCTTCCACAACTACTGTTCTTTTATTAAACACTCTATATACTCTACTATTTGAGGAATAGCCTAGAAAGATACCATCATAAGCTTTTTCTTCAAACTTTCCTAAGTTATCCTTAGTATTAAGAGCGAAACAAGCACAACCAAATACTTTAAAATAATCAACTTTAGGCAATTTATTCTGAAACAATTCATAAGGAGTTTTCAATAAAATACGTCTTATCAAACCATGGTTCAACACATAACAAGCCGTGTGAACAGATTCGGCCCAAAGATACTTAGGCAATGAATACTCATTGAGCATTGTCCTAGCCGTTTCTTGGATAGTTCTATTTTTTCTATCAACCACACCATTAGATTGTGGTGTTCTAGGAGCCGAGAAATTATGTGTTATACCTTGTTTTGGATAAAACTCACCAAATTCTTCTATGTTATCAAATTCACCTTCATGGTCACTTTTTATGGAAGTGATCAAGTAACCCTTTTGATTTTGTATTTTCTTACAAAGAGATACAAACTCCTCAAATGCATCATTTTTATGCTTGAAAAAGAGGATCCAAGTGAATCGGGAGTAATCATCTACAATAACAAATGTGTACTTCTTACCTCCTAAACTTGTGGTTTGTATAGGTCCAAACAAGTCTAAATGAAGCAATTGTAGAGGTCTTGAGGTAGCAACAGAATTAATGGCCTTATGAGAAGCTCTAGTAAGTTTACTTCTTTGACATGCCCCGTAAGTGTGGTACTTATCAAAATTTAACTTAGGTAAATTTCTCACCAAGTTCTTAGAGGAAATGGATCTAATTGTCTTAGGATTAATATGTCTCAATTTCCTATGCCATAAGGTTGCATCATTAAACTTAGATATAAGACAAGCATCATGAGAGTTTACACTAAATGTACAAGTATAAACATTATTCTTCCTACAACCCTCAAGAATCATGTTATCATTAGAATCTTTAATCTCACACTTGCAGGCATTAAAGCTAACAGAATAGCCATTATTGCATAATTGACTTACACTAAGTAAGTTGTACTTAAGGTTATCAACTAAGCTGACGTTAGAGATTACTGTACCTCCAAATTTTATCGATCCATTTCCAATGATTCTTCCTTTGCTGTTGTCTTCGAAGGATACCCATCCTCCTTTTTATTTCTTGAGTTTCGAAAATAGCTTTGGGTTGGATGTCATATGCTTCGAGCAGCCACTATCAATATACCATTCCATGTTGCTCAAATGCATCTACAATACAAGAATGCTTAATAAAACTTTGGTCTCCATTGAGTGTTGGGTCCATCATTGTTAGTATTATATATTTCTCTTGGTCTCCACACCATTTGGTGACCATTTGCCTTTTAGTTCCCATACTAACTTGTGTATGATTGGGGGTTCCAAGGTCTTTGGTTTTGAGGTATTCTATATGAACCTTGGTTATTGGGTGATCTTTGCACCTTAGTTAGAGTTCTACTTGGTTTTGGTACCTTTGGATGACTCCTTTTATTTTGACCATTATAAGGTCTTCTAGGATTATGGAGTGATTGATTCATATGATGACATTCCCAAATAGTATGTCCCTTTTTGTTATAATTGTTGCATACAATAATTTTAGGGTTATACCGAGTCTTCCCTTTGAGATTTGGTTTGCTAAATTGAGGAGTTTTCTTTCTAGCATAACATTCCTTAATTGAGTGTCCTTTCTTTCTACAATAGTTGCAAAATTTCTTCTTTATCTTCTTACTTATTATTTTACTTGAACTTGCCTCTTTGGTGTGATTTGAACCTTTATTCACATCATAGCCTACTCCTTCCTTGTTGAAGGGTGCTTTGGAGGCATTTCCAAGTAAGATATCAAGGGTCTTTTTACCATTTGTAAAGGACTCTAAGGCTTTACACAATTTCTCTTTTTCTTCTTCCAAGATATTTACTTGAGAAGTTAGAGTTGTGATTTGGTCTTTGAGGATATTTATCTCCTTTAAGAGATTTTTCTTAGTAGTAACTAGTTCCATACTACTTTGGTAAAGATCTTCAAAGGCTTCTTCTAATTCTAAGAAGTCCTTTTCCTTATTTAATGAAGAAGTGGTACTAACCTCATTTTTTATTTCTTCTTCTTCGGTAGCCATTAATGCTATGTTTGCTTATTCTTCTTCTCCTTGTGATTCTTCATTATCATCCTTTTCTTCATCACTTGAATCAAAGGTATGTTCAGCTTAAGAGGCCTTCTTGTATTTCTTCATTTTAGGGCAATCTCCTCTAAAATTTCATGGTTTCCTACACTCATAACATATAACATCTTTTGAAGAAGTGTCAGTATTATCCTTAGAAACACTCTTACCTTTTTGGTCCTTGGAAAATCTTCTCTTGTTGAATGAAGTTTTGCCCTTATTCTTCAAGAATCTTAAAAATTTCTTAGATAGATAGGCAATCTCATCATCCGAGAGTTCTTCATCATCATCGCTGATGTCATAAGTTTTGAATGCAACAACTTTCTTCTTTGATTCCTTGGGCTCATCCTCCTTGGTGTCTTATTTGAGCTTCATCTCATGAGTTTGAAGTGATCCCAATAGCTCATCTAGACTTAGCTTGTCGATGTCCTTTGATTCCTTTATTGCTGTAGTCTTGGGTCTCCATTCCTTTGAGAGAGATCTCAAAATCTTTCGAACGTTTTCACCATTGGAGTAAACCTTTCCTAAGCCCTTCAATTTGTTCACAATGTTAATAAAGCGACTGAACATGACATATATGTTTTCATCATTTTTCATCTTAAACAGCTCAAATTCATTTACTAACATATCAATTTTAGATTGTTTCACTTCAAAAGTACCTTCATAAGTAACAACAAGTTTATCAAACATCTCCTTAGCAGAGTCACACATATATGTCCTGTTGTATTCTTTTTCTCCTAAGGCACATTGAACATAGCTTATAGTTACATAGTTGAGTTGAACCTTTACTTTTTCAGTTGGGGTCCACTCTTCCTTAGACTTATCTATGGAGTTTGGTCCATTCTCAATGACTTCCCATGCATCAATATTATTGGCGCACACGAAGTTCTTGAAGTGATTCTTCCAATAGGAGAATCCTTTACCTTTAAAGAAGGGAGGTCGGGTAATGTTATATCCTTCAACCTTGCGATTGACAGAGGATCCCATGGTCTTAAAACTCTTTGTTGGATTAAAAAAAATTACGGTCTTGAGCTCCCGCTTTGATACCAAATGTGAATTCACCTAGAGGGGGGTGCATAGGTGAAGATAGCGGAATATGCTAAAATAATGCGGAATAAAAAATTATCTGAGTAAGGCAAGTAAAGTAAACAAGCAACAAAGATAACACATAAGATTTATAGTGGTTCAGCCAAGCTTGCCTACGTCCACTCCTCTCACCGTAGAGAGAATTTCACTCTGTCAAATCTTGAGTAAGAGCAAGAGGACTCGTACAAATCTTGAGAAATGAGCAAGAGGACTCAACAACAACTAATCTTGATTATTGAGCAAGAGGACTCGACCTACTCTTGATTCCGAGCAAGAGGACTCAAAACAACATATAAAATATAAATAAATACTAAGATTAAAGTTACTTCAACCTTAATGAAGCTTTGCTACCTTTCAAACTATGAAGCTTTATGCAAAAAGAGTGAAGGAAGCTAAGTGAGAATGAGTACCTTGAATGAGTGCTTGAATTCTCACTTGAGATTGACTTATCTTTGGAGGTTCTTAATTGTGATTAGTAGTATTGTTCAGAGCCTTAAACAAGTGGGTATTTATAACCTAGATGACTTGAATTAATTAGGAATCCAAGTAAGGATCGGATTCCATAAGCCATATATAATCTGGTATGATGGATGTAAATCCAGTATGCCGGATTACCTAATTTCCTTTTTAAACGGAGGAATAACGATCAAAATATATTCAGTGATACAATGATCCGGTATGCTGGATAGCCATCAGGTATGCCGGATCAGGGTAAAATGTAGGCAAACAGGATCCGGTATGCTGGATCCTTATCTAGCTTACATAGTAAAGCCACTATGACCATTTTCCTAAGATTCCCCTTAATCTGGTATGCTGGATAGGGATCCGGTATGCCGGATTAGGCATTTTCAGTGGAAATAGTCCAATATTAATAAGGGATTGGTTTGGGAGGGTTCCAACACCGAAAAGTCAAATGTCTAAGGGGTCAATTTACCACCTAAGGACATTCTAAATGGAGGTATGCGTGCGTGTGTGCATTACATCAATTGTGACTTAAAGAATTACACATGTTTAATTACAAAGTCTTCAAATCTTCAAACTTGAAAATGCTTATAGCCTTTAGTCTTCAAGGTATGACTTCCATGTCTTTGAGATCATCTTTGAGCAATGTTCTTGTGTATACAATCTTGTGTATATGCATTTGTATACGCTCCCCCTCACTTGGTGCTACGCTTCAAATATAACTTAAACACAAGCATTAGTCTAAGGATGGTCTTATTTGTTATCATCAAAACATCTATGTCATCATGGAGATGACTTGGAGTGTATAGGGCCATTTGCATTTTCCTAACATCTCCCCAGTCTCACCTACTCCCTCTACATCCTCAGCTCCTTCATCCTCCTCCTCTATTTCCTCCATCTCTTTGTCAACATCCTCTGAAGCACTCTCAGGCTCACACAACATCCTCATCTTCTTGATGGAGGTCTTACTAATGGGTTTCAACCCATCACCTCCCTCATACTCCCCATTAAGGGAAACTCCAAAATATAGAAAGACTTGAGTGAGGAACCTCCCATAAGGCAGATTCCCATCAGCTGGGTTCTGGGCATGGTAAAGCATGACCTACATAAGTAGATAGGGTAGGTTGATTTTGGGACCCCCCCCCTTTCCGGCCTTCAATAGACAATATGTAATGTAGGCATGGAGCATAGAAATACTAACTCTATTACCACCCTTGGGGTAAATGTTGTAGGAGATACACCTACTCAAAATCCTGGCAGAAGGCCTGAAGCTCCCCTCAAACTTTGGAACCCTCTCTGACTTAGTGAGAGCTTTGAACACTTGAGCCTTGGTCTCCATAGAAAATTGATCAGAGATATCCACCCTGGGCTTGTAAAAACACCTAATGCCCCTATCGGGTATCTGTAGGATCTCAGGTAAGATAGCTGGGGTGAATGTTACGTCCACTCCTTTCACTCTGCTCTAAAGCCCAAAATCTTGCACTCCGACCGTCGGACCAAGGTTACAATAGAAATGCCGAACTAGATTTGGGAGCACGGAAGGGTAGGAGATAGCATAGGTGCCCAACCCAAAGCATTGAACCTCTCGAAAAGCTTAAACTACTGAAAGCCTTCCACTTGCACCACCCTTCCATTCACAATACTCTTATCTTAGAACTTCTCCCATTCTTGCTCGTACTTATAACGTGCGAACCAGAATTGATCAAACTCAAGTTCTTCAGAAGAAGAATCACCCCCAAATGTGGGTGATGGCACGGTCGGTGATGGTGGCAGCGATGGATCAGACCCTAGGCGCTTGGGGGTTGCTACTTTCCTTGCTGTGCTATGTTTTCTGATAGTAGACATGGCTGCAATACAGCAAAGAGAGAAGTAAAGGTTTATACAAAGGGAAAAGGGGGAGAATTGAGAAAAGAGGGGAAAATCTGTCAAACTCACCTAGGGCACGCGTAGATGCAAAGGAATGATGATGTGATGTCTTGGAATGGTGGGGGGTTAACCTACAAAACCCTTTGGGCACAATTTGGAAGGTCCAAAGCTCTCAAGACTGAGGAAAGAAGTGAAAGAAATGGGTCTCGGATTGTGTTTATATTAGTCCCCGATTCTCTTGACGATCGCATTGGACGTTTGACCCAATCGTCCAGTTAAACGTCCAGAGAATGACTGACAGCAGTAATGTAATTTCTGAGTTTTGGCTTGAATCAACATTTCATAAATGGGCATTTTGGACATTTTAAAACATCTAGTTGGCCATGATGACACTAGGGGTAAATTCAAAAAAATATATATAATAAAAAAAATATACCTACGTAATAATATAAGATCTATATATTAATGCAATACAAAAAAAAGATAATTTTTGTAAAGCGAAACCCATTGCATGTATATGTGCATTTGCATAAATAAGGTATATAAGGGCATGGAGAACCTGTGTGTGGATATTGTGAGTAGAAATCCAAACATAGATAGGTAGGGATAAAAAAATATATATATAATTAGAAAAAAAAACCTAAGTGAGTCTGACTGAACATATTTAGGTATCGAGAGAGGCGTGTCGACCCGAGCTGGAAAGAAAATTATAATTAGCATCGTCCTTTAAGTTTCTAATATGCTTGTGACTGATTAATGCATTAAATTTTGTGAAATATTGTTGTTTTGCTTATATCCTTGTGTTACCTCATTTAAGATTCCTAACTGTATTACCTAAGTTCATGCAGGCTTAAGTACATCCATCCAAGATAGGGAACCATAGGAACCTAATGTCCAAAATCTCTCCATGACAGGGTTGGTTGTGTTGTTCGGGCTCGACAAACCCCAGCGACATGCACTACATTAGACGACTAAGAAAGAGACTAGCTTGAATCCAGAGGATTAGAAGCCAAACAGAGAAGTACCTAATAATATACTTAGCACATCTTGACACCAACCGGGCAAAAGACCTCTATATTTATCTTGCTCTAGTCGACGAGGTTAGGAGTGAGCTAGTGTACCTGGACTTACAGGCTTATATTACAGGGACAAGGTTGAAACAATTTGCTTGCTAAGCACAGGTATAAACCAAAAGATGCTCACCTATTATAGAAATTGATCCTGTTGTCTTATGTGATGTTTTTTTTTAAAGTTATATAACTCTCCTTGCTATATGGAAATGTTATTAAACTGCAACCTAGGAAGATGTTATCCTATGTATTTCAGATCAAATTAGAAATTTCACTGGTAAAGATAAGTATAGAATTATTCTTATGCAAAATTCCTTTCAGAGAATCAAACATGGTTAACATAAGATCAAACCGGGGTGGTTATCATGGAAGAGGCCCTTGATTCGTTCCAAAAGTTGAGCTACCAGATAGAGTAGAAGCTCAGAATTTTCAGGTATCGGTTGCTTCGCCAAGAGTACCCCAAGTTATCCCAAATCCGGTGCCAGTAGCTGCCCCAGCTGCTACAACCGTACCCCCCGCTGGTGAAGTAAATACCATCATGACAACTATGATGCAGACTATGCAACAAAAACAAGAGTTGTTGGGCTAGATGACTGCTCAATTTATGACTATAATGCAGCAGCGAGCAGCAGCACCACCACCCAATCAGCCCCTGCAATTTCCACCACCTGTGCCTCAACACATGGCGGATAGCTCCACAGCCAAAGTAATGGAGAGATTCAAGAAACTCTAGCCGCCCGCGTTCTCCAAGCTTAATTCTAAGGTGATGGAACCAGAGAGATGGATTAGTGCCTTAGAAAAAGCATTCAACGTACTCGAGTGTACCGATGTTCAAAAATTGATATGCGTCAGGTACCAACTACAAGATGAGGCGGAAGAATGGTGGAAGGGTACGCGGCCTAACTTGGAAGCAGTTCATCCCAACCCTACTTGGGATCAGTTTAAGGAAGTTTTCTTTAAGAATTATTTTTCCGAGAGTTTCAGAGACAAGAAGGAAGCTGAATTCTCTACCCTAGTATAAGGATCGCAAACCGTGCTGGATTACCAGTAGCAGTTTGAGGATTTGTTCCATTTTTCTATGGAGCACATGAAGGGAGAAGCTAGTACGATGAAGAAGTTTGAGAAAGGACTCACGCAGGAGATCGGATCCACCCTGTCAGTCCTAGACATTCGAGACTACGCACAGATGGTCGATAAGGCAAAGACCCTGGAGGATAGACTAAAGGAGAAGACCACTGCGTCGTCTGGATTGGGCAAAAGGCTAAGTAACTATCAAAATTTTGGGTGGCTAAACAAGGCATTTTGAGGGACCATGTCACACCCCAAACCACCCCCTGGGAGGATTAGGTAGGTGACCGAAATTGCGTAATGGCAATCCACCAATTCCCACAGATCTAGAAGCAGTGCTTATATTCACGGAACCACATTCATTCACTTTACAAAAGGCAAGATCACAGTGCTGCAGATAAACTACAATTATAATAAAAGAGAAAGCATAGCGATACGGGAAATGATGTTAATATATACATAGATAAGTTTGATACATTTCCCAACTACCCACAAACTAAGAAACAAAGCTGACAAGAACAGAACTAAAGTTATTGCATACATAAATATATACAGGGTGAGTAGGCTCAACCCCAAAAAGAAAAAGAAAGAAAACTATAGCAAAACCACAGGCAGTACGGGGAAAAACTCCAAACAAAAACAAAAAGGAGCCCCAAGACAAAAAGCATCAGATGCACTCCTTAACGGTCTTCATCAACGACCACCGATAATGCACGCATCATCGGCACGACTTCCATTGGGGTCCACACCAATATCATCATAATAATTAGGGATTGCCTCTTCGTAATGAGCCTCCATGCCACAGCGGCATCGATCTACAAAATCATCTAAGAAAAACAATGTATAACAGAGTGTGAGCCCCACTGAGCTCGTGAGCAAAATATATCATCATGCATGCACTTGCAACCACAATCCATATGATCCTACATGATATGCAAGTCCAGTTTAATTATTAGCCACCTAGCAATACAACTAAGTCAGGTCTGTGCTCCTATAATCCCCAATACATGTATCCTTGGTGCGGGCTTCTAACCCCTTCCCGCGATACACCCATTGAGTTGTCGGAGAGGACCAGTCAGCTCCCGCATTTGTTCACCAAGGTCAGCCTGACCAGCCCTCTGTGATTAACCTATAGGGTAATCCATCACATTTCTCATTTCTTTTATTTTCTGGCATATAGCCCAGTATATAGCTCAAAATCACCATTCTGGTGTAATCACATTTCTTTTATTTTCTTATATACACATATGGTCACCCTCACAGGCATCCAACACCTAAACCCCTGTTGGCAAGGGTGCGTAGCACGGGTGATGAAACTCTAACCCCATGTCTATATGGAATCGTATGAGTAGGGTGGTGTCAACCGCATCCCATTCTATGGGCTACCATAGGCCTCATTTCCAAGCCGACTATAGCATCTAGTCTAACAATCACAATCATCATGTATAATTCACAGTGTTGATCAACAGACAATCAATGTGTAGAATTTTGAATAGTTGAACAGAATTTAAATAACACAGTATTTATGATTTAAATTTAATAGCCGGCATAGCATCACAGTTACATGTACACATATGATAATATTTCACTCACCTGGGTTTGGTTCTAGGAACTCGGTTGCAAAATTAGTTCCAACAACAGTCTGATTGTTGACCTCGAGCGCAGGATCAAATCCTAAATGTAAATAAAAAATTGTCATATTAAGTTTCCAATCTGTCTCTAGTAGTCCTAGGGTTAACCTAAGCTTACTGGGTTGACTCAGTGTTTAGTTGGTTCTCACTTGGAATCACTGGGCCTTGCACTGGGCCTTAGGCTCATGTCCCAGTGCATCATCCAGAGTTAGTGGTTGAAGGGTAAAATGGTCATTTTCAATAATTGTACCTGACCCTAGGTCAGATTAAGTTCACAGTGCTGTCCACAGCTTGTCTGTGCTGTAGGACCATGCACAGGCAGGGTTTCCTTCACCTGCGGGGCCCACTTGGGTTCCCAAGTAATCCCTTCATAAAGATAGTTGTGGGGAGGGGCATTTAGGTCATTTCCCAACTTCCCACACTGCCACATGGCCAATGGGTGAGGTCCTCAAGGCCAGATCAGTATTTCTGTCCATTTCCCTTCACTGGGCCATGGCTCTGGGCGTTGGGTGCATCGCCCAGAGTCTACAAATCGACAAGGGCTGAGATTCCAAGGTTGGGCTTCATAGGTAGTGGTTAGATTTGATCCCCCTGCATGTTAGGGTGCTATGTAGCCCTAGGGGTGACCTACTTTTTGGTCCAAGTGGATTCTCCATTGGGTCCACCATTTGGCTGCCAGGGGCTTCCCAGACAACCCAATAAATAGTGTCACAGGGTTTTCTTCAAACATGAATCTCAGTTTCAGCCACATTCAGGGCTGGAACCAGATGTAATTTAGTGATTCCAGGCTGCAACCACTTAGGGTTTGGTCCCATGCAACCAGGGTTTGCATCCAGGGTTCCAATCAGTCAAACAGCTGAGCATCTGGCAATGCAGCTGTGCACAACCAGATTTCGGCTTCAAGAACAGCATAACAGCCTTATAAATTTTAATAAAAATCTCAGATCTTCCATGCTCTATGCTTGCATGGCAGATCTGAGGCTGTCCAGGGCAGGTTCTAGCTATTCTGGATTGCCCAGAGAGCAGGAACATCAACAAACACAGAGATAAGATGGAGGCAGCAGGTAGGTACATGTATTTTATACTTGAGCAGGGCTGAGAGAGTTCGATTCCAGGCTTGGATGGGGTGGCAGCCTCTCCTACCTCTTCTTTCTTCTTCTTCTTTCCCTTCTTTCTCTCTTCTTTCTCTCCTTTCTTTCCTCTCTTCTCTCCCACGAATTGAACAGTGGCCAAGGGTTCTAAAATGAGCCCAAGGCCACCTATTTATAGGCCAAGCCCAACTAGGGTCTGTTTGGCTAGTTAAGTCCATTTTTCAAATGCATTTTTAACCCTATTCACAGCCATTCTGGGCTCTGTGGTGGGATCCACACTGAACTAGGGGTATGAGGTGGTCCCTCAAACTCCCCTCTATCCATGGAGGGTGCCCATGTTCATGTTGGGTGGTCCCCATAATTAAAATCCATGAAAATATGTTGTTTTACTCACTGGGCAATGTCTCTGGGCCTTGTCTGCATCGCCCAGTGCCATTGCCCAGAGATTCCAGCAAAGCTGAATCTCAGTGGGGCTTGCACAAGGGTTTGACCCTTGGTTAGGGAATTGTCTCCACTTGCCATATAGGGGTTTTTACACACTTTTACAGAGGTGGGTCCCACAGTTATGGGGAGGAGAGAGATTACCTGGAGTTCAGGCCATACATCATGCTATGAGCTGTACATTTGCAAGGGTCTGCTATCCACCTACTGACAGGCATGTAGGATGATCCACACAGGGTTTCCTCATCAATCCAAATCACTGGAGTGATACTCCATAATGTTCTTGGTTGCCTGATAAGGGGTTCCTACCCTTCAATCAAAATTCCAATCAGTCAGGAGCAGGGTTTGACATTTCTCCCCACCTTACAAAAATTTCGTCCTCGAAATTTGCTGACCTTGGAATTCGAAGAGTTGAGGATACTTCTCTTTCATTTCTTCTTCGCGTTCCCATGAAGTTTCTTCCACTGGGTTATTTCCCCAATGAACCTTTACAAAAGCGACAGTGCGGTTATGGAGGTTATGCTCCTTTCTGTCCAATATCTCCGTAGGTTGCTCTTCGTAGGTCATATCCACATCCAACTGCTCGGGTTCCGTTGATAGTACATGTGTCGGGTTTTTAATGTATTTTCTTAGCATCGACACATGAAAAACATCATGGACACTTGACAAAGATGGTGGTAGTGCCAGTCGGTATGCTACGGGTTCCACTTTGTTGAGTATTTCATAAAGACCGATGAATCTTGGGCTCAGCTTGCCCTTCTTGTTAAATCGTAGAAATCTTTTAGTTGGAGATACTCAAAGGAATAATTTTTCTCCGACTTCAAATTTAATGTCCTTCCTTCTATTATCCGTATAACTTTTCTGCCTTGACTGGGATGTCTTGATCTTTTCTCTTACAATATCCACCTTATCGTAGGTCGCTTGTATCATCTCAGGCCCGAGATATTTTCGTTCACCAACTTCATCTCAATATAACAGAGTTCTACATTTCTATCCATACAAGGCTTCAAATGGTGCCATGCCAATGGTGGAGTGATAGCTATTATTGTATGCAAATTCCACCAGAGGTATGTGAGCATCCCAACTGTCATTCATTTCCAAAACACAGGCTCGGAGCATGTCCTCCAGAGTCTAAATAGTTCTTTCTGACTGTCTGTCTGTCTGCGGATGAAAAGCTATACTAAGATTTAGTTGAGATCCCAATGCCTTTTGTAAACTCGTCCAAAACCTTGAGGTAAATCAAGGATCTCTGTCAGACACAATACTGACAGGCACACCATGTAAGCGGACTATATTCTCTATATATAATTAGGCAAGCTTATCCATAGAGTAATTTATCTTGATTGGTATGAAGTGAGATGCCTTCGTTAGTCCATCTACAATCACCCAAATCACATTCATGCCCTTCTTGGTGTTGGGAAGATTTGTCACGAAATCAATAGTGATTCTTTCCCACTTCCATTCAGGTACAGGGAGTGGCTGTAATAAACCATACGGTCGGTGTCTCTCTGCTTTTATCTGTTGACAGGTGAGGCACTTGGACATGTATATTGCTACGGTTTCCTTCATTCCCATCCACCAGTAATACTTCTTCAAATCCTTTATACATCTTTGTAATTCCGGGGTGGATTATATAGGATGAATTGTGCGCCTATTTAAGAATTTGGTCTTGGATATCATAATCGTCAGGCACGCATAATCTGTCTCAAAATTTTAGTGCTCCATCATGGGCCAAAGAAAAATCTAGGTCCTTGTGGACACCTTGTTGTACTTCCCATATGATCTTCGCCAGCTTGGGGTCCAATGGTTGCTTCGTAATTATCTCCTCTCGCATCGACGACTGTAGATCCTTGGCCGCTAATTACATAGTTGTTCCTTCGATCACGAGTTTCAGATCAAACTTTCGAGCTTCTTCATACAACTGTTCGCTTACAACCAAGGAAACGAGAGATGTTGTCTGAGATTTTTTGCTTAACGCATCAGCTACAGCGTTGGCCTTGCCGAGGTGGTACTGGATTTCACAATCATAGTCTTTCATCGATTCCAACCACTATCTCTGTCTCATATTTAACTCCTTCTAGGTGAAGAAATACTTTAGACTTTTATGATCACTGAAGATTTCACTCTTTTCACCATATAGGTAATGTCGCCATATCTTCAATGCGAAAACTACTGCTGCCAACTCTAAATCATGAGTGGGGTAGTTCTTCTCGTGCTCTTTTAATTATCTAGAGGCGTAGGCGACTACTTTACCTCTCTGCATCAGGACGCCACCCAATCCTGTTCTGGATGCATCGGTGTATACCACCATTCCTCCAGTGCCATCCAGAATGGTCAGAACTGGAGTAGTTACCAAACGGTTTTGCAATTCTTGAAAACTCTTCTCGCATGCTTCATTCCATTCAAACTTGGTTCCCTTCTTTATGAGTTTTATCATAGGTGCCAAAATTCGTGAGAAATTTTCAATAAACCATCGATAGTAACCAGCCAAACCAAAGAAACTTCGAATCTCAGTGGCACTCTTCGGAGTTTCCCATTCAAGAACTGATTTCACCTTGCCTGGGTCTACTTTAATGCCATCCTCAGTAACGATGTGCCCCAGGAATCCAATTTGGTAAAGCCAAAATTCACATTTACTGAACTTGGCATACAATTAGTGTTCTTGCAATCGCTGCAACACGAAAGTAAGGTGTCGAGCGTGTTCCTCCTCACTCTTGGAGTACACCAGGATGTCGTCAATAAACACGATGACGAACTTATCTAACACGTCATGGAATACCCTGTTCATCAGGTTCATGAATGCTGTTGGGGCGTTGGTTAGTCCGAATGACAAAACCAAGAATTTGTAATGTCCGTATCGAGTTCGGAACGCCATTTTGTGAATATCATGGCTCTTGATCTTCAACTGATGGTATCCCGACCTAAGATCAATTTTGGAGAAAACTCTCTCTCCTTGCAGATGATTAAATAGGTCATCGATACGCGACAACGAGTATCGATTCTTGATAGTCAGCTTATTCAACTAACGGTAGTCAATACACAGCCGCATACTACCATCCTTCTTCTTAACAAACAGCATGGGTGCTCCCCATGGTGATACACTGGGTCGTATAAATCCCTTCTTCAGCAGGTCTTAAAGTTGAACATGTAACTCTTTCAGTCAATTGGCGCCATCCGATATGGTGCCTTGGATACCGGTGCTGCACCAGGAATTAGATCAATCGCGAACTCTATATCGCGGTCAGGCAGTAGCTGCGTCAGATCTTCTGGGAAGACATCAGGAAATTATCTGACAACTTCTAGTTCCTCCAAGGGTTTTATCTTCGCCTCCGTGTCTATCATAGTGGCCAAAAAGCCTTGGCATCCATCATCAAGCAACTTTCGCGCCTGGAGGGCTGATAAGGTTACTCTCCTGGGTTTCTTCCTTGGTTCACTTTGATAGGTGAGGATTGACCCATCATTCATCTTAAATACTATCTTCTTCTCCGCACACAAGACGTTTGCACCGTAGGCAGATAGCCAATCCATGCCTAGTATCACGTCAAAATCATTTATATCCATCTTTATCAATCGTACGGTTAGTTTCTTTCCACAAATTTCAATCTGACAAGGGTCGTAGACCTTCTTCAAGCTCACAACACTTTCTGTCGGTGTGCTGACTACTAGCTCATGCCCAATGTCTCTCGGTTGATCTTTCATCTTACTTGCAAAGGTTGAGGAGACGAAAGAGTGGGTCACGCTCGAGTCGAATAATACTCATGCGGGAATGGTTGAGACATTCAGGGTACCTAGGGTTTATAGGTAATTTAGGTTACATGAAGTAAGCCAATTAGTCCCTATAAGTTAGTAATGTTCAACAAACTTACCTGTCAAGACATCGGGGTTTGCCTCAGCTTCTTCGTTCATCATCGCAAACACCTTTCCTCCCTTCCGATTGTCCCGTGGCTGAAATGGTTTAGCGTAGGGCTGATTCGGCGAGTTGTTGCTATATCCACGTGATCTGCAATCTCTAGCCATGTGTCCTTCCTTATTACACACATAGCACTTATAGGGTGGAACAACAGGTGTTGAGGCTTGGCTCACTTAACTTGTGGCTGGTCGGGCTGGCAAAGCTGCTGTTGTCGTTTAACTCATCGTCGGTTGAGTAGGTCAATTGAATGTGGGGCGGAAAGGGTTCTAACCCACGTTTGGCCTACGATACGGAGTCGAGACAAAATTTGAGTTGGTTCCGCGGTAAGCTTTATTTGGCCAGGCATAGGTCTGAAAATTGTTTGGCCTTTTGCCTGCAGACGACGTCACAGCTTTCTCTTTCTCTTTTTCTTTAAATCTATCTTCCATGGTCTTCGCCTTGTCAACCATCTGAGTATAATCCCGGATGTCCATGATTGACAATACTGATCCGACCTCAGTCTTGAGTCCTTTCTCAAATTTCTTCACCTTACTAACTTCCCCTTTCAGGTGCTCGGGAGCAAAATGGAACAGGTTTTCAAATCGTTGTTGATAATCCAGCACTGACTTGGTTCCTTGCACCAGTGCGATAAATTCAGCTTCTTTCCTATCCCTGAAACTCTCTGGGAAGTAGTTCTTGAAGAAAACTTCTTTAAATAGCTCCCACGTGGGATTTGGGTGAATAGCTTCCAAATTAGGCTTTGTATCTCTCCACCAAGCTTCGACTTCATTCTGCAACTAATAACCCGTACATATCAACTTTTATGTGTCCGTGCACTCCAGTACTTCAAATGCCTTCTCTAGGGCACTAATCCACTATTCCGACTGCATTGCCTTAGAAGTTATTTTGGAAAATGTGGACGGTTGGAGTTTCTTGAACCTCTCCATAACCTTGGCAGTAGAGTTCTCTGCTAAGTGTTGAGGCACAAGTGGTGGAAATAGTACGGGCAGGTTGGGTGGTGGTGGTGGTGCAGTGCGTTCGTGCATCATGGTTGCAAACTGTGTAGACATCTGACCAAACAATTCTTGCTGTTGTTGCATGGTCTGCATCATAGTGGTCATGAATGCAGTCACATCGCCGGCTGACATATTTGGCTGAGGTGCTACAGTAGTGGTTCATGCAGCCGCTGGGGCCTCTGATGAAGCAACCGATGCCTTAGAATTTTGAGCCTCAGTCCCGTTAGGCAGTTCAACCTCTGGTACAACTAGATGTTGCTTTCCTTTGCGACCACCATGGGTACTTCTTCTGGTGTTGACCATTGTTGCTTCTCTGAAAAGAGGAGCGTGTTCAATATTCCAATATCACTTATCAGGGTCAACAATTATTTTTTCCTAGTTAGTGCAAGTACAAACCTAGTCCATAGTTTCCAGTGAATCTCATGAGTCGCACCAGTAAGGTGGATTGTTAGATATGTTATCTTGGTTTATTATGAAATGTTTCATTTGCTTTGTGTTTTGTTTCTCTTGCTTAAGCATTTTATGTAACAATATGCTATGCATGATACTATATGAGAGGCTTCAAGCTTTTAAATAAAGGCTTTTAATTATTTACCTGACCTAACAAGCAAGTCTCTGTAGCTTCCAACTTGTGATGATGTTCAGTACGTAGAGGTGAGCTATGTCTCTTCTAACCTTGTCTAATAGGTGTAGATAGGTAGCTCGGTCCACAGGTTCACTAGTGTCAGCAAGAGCTAAGTAAACTACTAATTGGTTTTCGGCTCGAGCTCGTACTTCACATATTCTGATCAATCTCCACCTCAAGTACCTAATATACCACATGGTGCTGAGGTCTCCAACCTTGACCGAGGTAATAGGTCCTGTCATAGAAAATGGTTCTAAGCATCAGGTCATACTTAATTAGAAGAATTAAGTACATGTCTACTGGAACTTAAATGTCTAGAAATCAAATAAACATACTTGGGTTGGCTCAAGATACTCTAGCGTCTAAAGTGTTTGATTGGCTAGACAACCTATCAGGTTCTATCCTTGACTATCCTAGTCTTCAGATAGGTGAGATCTACGCTCCCCACATGTCGTAAATACATATTACAACATTCCTACATAACTAAGTTCTGTTTCACATAGCAACACTCCACACAGTTCATACATCACAATATCCGAATACATAATAGTTTACTATTACACACACCAATTTCCACAAGTACTTATGCACATATATTTATATTTACTAGGTACTTATGTTAAGCACATTAACAAAGATTCCCCAAGGTCCTATATGTTTTACCTGAATTTCCAAGTAGAAATTCCATTCCTTTAATTTCTCAAAGGGGTGCTTGTCAAATTTTCTTGTTTAATTAATTTTTTTTATTTTTTTATATATTTTTTTCTTGAAACATCAATAGAAATATTTATTCTTATGTTTGGCATAGATAATATAGGTGAAATCTGGGTTCCCACAAGTTATGATCCATAAACCAGCAAAATACATTCACTGGGCGATGTCTCTGGGCGTTGGACACATCACCCAATGCCATCGCCCAGAGAATTGGGGGCATAGTATATGAGTCCGAGAGGGGCCCAATTGCTTTCTAACTTCTTCTAAACTCTTCCAAACACCTAGGAAAAGTCTTTGGAGGGTAGTGTGACTAATTCCACACCAAATCCTAGTGTTTCCTCGAGTTCTTCGCAAATCTTCATGTGCCTAGGTAAGATTTCTTAACTACATTGCCTTACTAGGTTTTCTTTCCTTTCAATCTTACTTTAGCTAGGGTTTTTCTCCTTTTTACCAATTTTCCTTGCCCTAACCATCTTCTTTTCTTTGCTTTTGTAGAAAATGTCTACAAGCCATCGTACGACTAGGAAGTCAATAGCCCAGAAGAGGCTACGAGTTGAAAGTGAACGTTCATCATCATCTTCATCTACGGTACCTCCATCTTCATTTAGGGATGATTCCTCTTCGGAGGAACCCAATTTTGATCGATTCCATTTCTCTAGATACGAACATGCTAAAGTTTGGAAGGATTTTAGGTCTCTAAAAATTGTGAACGGCGGTCGGGTGGTCCAGGTGGAAGATTTTCGCCAGTATAGTGTCTTTGCTAGGTTCAATGCCCTAGGTTGGGCATCTATGTTGTCACCTACTAAGCCTTGTTATCTCAACTTGGTTCGGTACTTCTATTGCAATTTGGTGCCATCTGGGGCACAAGAGTTTGAATTACTGCGTAGGGTGAAGGGTGTGGATATCCATCTAACCACTGCTTCACTAGCAGAGATCTTGAGTTTACCCAACACTGGGGAGAGGGTTTACTACAAACCCAGGATGGACATCTCTGAGATGTTCTCTTTGGAGACTAGGAGGATAGTCTTCGGAGCACTGACAGGTTCACCGGACGCTCCCAAGTCTGAGGCTTCCTACAAGCCCAGTGCACGAGTGATCAGTAGGTGTGTTATCTACAACATCTATCCCAAGGGTAGGAACAGAGGCAGTATATCCATGATGAGGGCGTATATCACATACTGTCTACTAGGAGCTGGCAGAGGGGGTCTGATCATAAACCTCCCATACCTTTTACTCCAAGTGATGTTGTATCATGCTCAGAACCCAGCTGACATGAACCTTCCATATGAGAAGTTCCTTACTCTAGTCTTCCGGTATTTTGGGGTTCCTTTGACGGGTGAGTTCATGGAGAAGGATAGATCTAGGCCTATTGACAAGACTTCTATTCTGAAGATGAAGGTGCCTAGGGGTGATCCACCAGAGGATGAGGAGCAGATGGAGATGCAGTAGGATGTGGAGGGGCAGGGTGGTGATATACATAATGAGGATGTGCACAGAGTGGAGTAAGATGTCATCGGGGGTGTACGTGATGAGAGGCAGGACTTTGGTGTAGAGGATGTGGGTCGGGGCGACTTTGAGGGTGTTGGCACTCAGTTCTCAGACTTGCCTACTTATGAGGTGACGGGTGCCACCAGATCTCAGGTTCCAGGGCCTTCCAAGTGGGCACAGATGATGTCACATTTCCAGAGCCTCGGTACCCAGCTTTCAGATATGGTGACTAGATGGATCGGGGCTTCACTTCCTTGGAGAGCAGGCTAGGATCTGTCAAGTAGTGCTTGGACTTCTGGGATAGATTTTATCGTGTTGACTCGTGCTAGACACAGCCTCCTTCAAGCAACCTTCCTCCTACAGAGTAGTTCTTCTAGTCAGCTCAGATGTTTATGCTTACGTGGTTCAGACATATCTTTTTCTTTTTATGCTAATGTATTTTTCTTTGTTTGGGATGTTTCTAATTTAGTGTTCTTTTCTTTTCAGCTTATGTAAATATTAAAGTAATGCTTTCAATCGGACTTATGTAGTGGCTTGGCCACAGTTATCTTTTAAATTTAGTGGAATTTATGCATTTTCTATTTAATTGCAACTACCTCCCCTGTAGCTTTTAGTTGTTACTTGTTATAGTGTTGGTAGCTTATTAACCCTAATCTGCACCCCGTGAATGTAAGAAAAGCTTCACGCTCTGATACCAAGCTCTGTCACACCCCAAACCACCCCCTGGGAAGATTAGCTAGGTGACCAGAATTGCGTAACGGCAATCCGCCAAATCCCACGGATCTAGAAGCAGTGCTTACATTCACGGAACCACATTCATTCACTTTACCAAAGGCAAGATCATAGTGCTGCAGATAAACTACAATTATAATAAAAGAGAAAGCGTAGCAATACAGGAAATGATGTTAATATATACATAGATAAGTTTGATACATTTCCTAACTACCCACAAACTAAGAAACAAAGCTGACAAGAACAGAACTAAAGTTACTACATACATAAATATATACAGGGTGAGTAGGCTCAACCCCAAAAAGAAAAAGAAAGAAAACTACAACAGAACCACAGGCAGTACGGGGAAAAACTCCAAACAAAAATAAAAAGGAGTCCCCAAGATAAAAAGCATCAGATGCACTCCTCAACGGTCTTCGTCAATGACCACCGAGATTGCACGCATCATCGGCACTACCTCCATCGGGGTCCATACCAATATCATCATAATAATTAGGGCTCACCTCCTCGTAATGAGCCTCCATGCCCCTGCGGCATCGATCTGCCAAATCATCTAAGAAAAACAATGTATAACAGAGTGTGAGCCCCACTGAGCTCGTGAGCAAAATATATCATTAGGCATGCACTTGCAACCACAATCCATATGATCCTACATGATATGCAAGTCTAGTTTAATTATTAGCCACCTAGCAATACAACTAAGTCAGGTTTGTGCTACTACAATCCCCAATACATGTATCCCTGGTGCGGGCTTCTAACCCCTTCCTGTGATACACCCACTGAGTTGTCAGAGAGGACCAGTCAGCTCCCGCATTCATTCACCAAGGTTAGCCCGATCAGCCCTCTATGATTAACCTGTAGGGTAATCCATCACATTTCTCATTTCTTCTCTTTTCTTACATATAGCCCGGCATATAGCTCAAAATCACCATTTCGGTGTAATCACATTTCTTTTCTTTTCTCATATACACATATGGTCACCCTCACAGGCATCCAACACCTAAACCCCTATTGGCAAGGGTGCATAGCACGGGTGATGAAACTCTAACCCCATGTCTATATGGCATCGTATGAGTCGGGTGGTGTCAACCGCATCCCATTCTACGGGCTACTACAGGCCTCATTTCCAAGCTGACTACGACATCTAGTCTAACAATCACAATCATCATGTATAATTCACAGTGTTGATCAACAGACAATCAATGTGTAGAATTTTGAATAGTTGAACAGAATTTAAATAACACAGCATTTATGATTTAAATTTAATAGCCGGCTTAGCATCACAGTTACATGTACACATATGATAATATTTCACTCACCTGGGTTTGGTTCTAAGAACTCGGTTGCAAAATCAGTTCCAACAGCAGTCTGATTGTTGACCTCGAGCGTAGGATCAAATCCTAAATGTAAATCAGAAATTGTCATATTAAGTTTCCAATCTGTCTCTAGTAGTCCTAGGGTTAACCTAAGCTTACTGGGTTGACCCGGTGTTCAGTTGGTTCTCACTTGGAATCACAGGGCCTTAGGCTCATGTCCCGGTGCATCATCCAGAGTTAGTGGGCTAAGGGTAAAATGGTCATTTTTAATAATTGTACCTGACCCTAGGTCAGATTAAGTTCACAGTGCTATCCACAGCTTGTCTGTGCTGTAGGACCATGCACAGGCAGGGTTTCCTTCACTTGCGGGGCCCACTTGTGTTCCCAAGTCTTCCCTTCATAAAGACAGATGTGGGGAGGGCATTTAGGTCATTTCCCAACTTCCCACATTGCCACATGGCCAATGGGTGAGGTCCCCAAGGCCAGATCAGTATTTCTGTCCATTTCCCTTCACTGGGCGATGGCTCTGGGAGTTGGGTGCATCGCCCAGTGCATTGCCCAGAGTCTGCAAATCGACAAGGGCTGAGATTCCAAGGTTGGGCTTCATAGGTAGTGGTCAGATTTGATCCCCCTGCATGTTAGGGTGCTATGTAGCCCTAGGGTGACCTACTTTTTGGTCCAAGTGGATTCTCCATTGGGTCCACCATTTGGCTGCCAAGGGCTGCCCAGACAACTCAGTGAATAGTATCACAGGGTTTTCTTCAAACATGAATCTCAGTTTCAGCCACATTCAGGGCTGGAACCAGATGTAATTTAGTGATTCAAGGCTGCAACCACTTAGGGTTTGGTCCCATGAAGCCAGGGTTTGCATCCAGGGTTCCAATCAGTCAAACAGCTGAGCATCTGGCAATGCAGCTGTACACAGCCAGATTTCAGCTTCAAGAATAGCATAACAGCCTTACAAATTTTAATAAAAATCTCAGATCTTCCATGCTCTATGCTTGCATGGAAAATTTGAGGCTGTCCAGGGCAGGTTCTAGCTGTATGGACTGCCCAGAGAGCAGGAACATCAACAAACACAGAGATCAGATGGAGGTAATAGGTAGGTACATGTATTTTATACCTGAGCAGGGCTGAGAGAGTTCGGTTCCAGGCTTGGATGGGGTGGCAGGGGTACCATCAGCTGAAGATCAAGGGTAGCGGCATTCACAAGACGGCGTTCAGAACCCAATATGGACACTATGAATTCTTAGTGTTGTCATTTGGATTAACCAACGCCCCAGCTACATTTATGGACATGATGAACAGGGTATTCCATGATGTACTAGACAAGTATGTCATCATATTTATCGATGATATCCGGGTCTACTCCAAAAGTGAAAAGGAATATGCTCAACACCTTAGGTTAGTGTTGTAGCGATTAAGGGAACACCAGTTGTTCGCCAAATTCAGCAAGTGTGAATTTTGGCTCCATTGGATTGGATTCTTGGGACATATCGTCACTAAGGAAGGTATCAAAGTAGACCCAGATAAAGTGAAGGCGGTTCTCGAGTGGGAGACTCCAAAGAATGCCATAGAGATCCGTAGTTTCCTAGGATTAGCTGGGTATTACTGTCAATTCATTGAGAATTTCTTACGTAACTCAGCACCAATGACATAGCTAACGAAGGGTGCGAAGTTCAAATGGATCGACTTCTGTGAGAAAAGTTTCCAAGAACTGAGGAATCGATTGGTGACGGCACCAGTGCTAACCATTCTAGATGGCATCGGTGGCATGGTTGTGTATGTGGACGCATCTCGAATGGGATTGGGCAACGTACTAATGCAGAAAGGAAAGGTAGTCACCTACGCCTCAAGGCTATTGAAGGAACACGAGAAGAACTACCCCACTCACGACCTAGAGTTGGCTGTGGTAGTTTTTGCTTTAAAAATTTGGCGGCACTACCTTTATGGTGAGAAGAGCAAAATCTTCAGCTACCACAAGAGCCTGAAGTATTTCTTCACCCAGAAGGAGTTAAACATGACACAGAGGCGGTGGTTGGAATTGGTAAAGGACTATGACTGCAATATTCAATACCACCCTGGTAAGGCCAATGTAGTTGCAGATGCACTTAGCAGAAAATCCCAGACCGCATCCCTTGCTTCCTTGGTTGTTAGTGAATAGTTAATAGAAGAAGCTCGGATATTCAACTTGGAACTCATGATCGAGGGAACGGTTGTTCAACTGGTAGCTATGGACATATAGTCGTCGATCCGAGAAGAAATAATTGAGAAGCAGCCCAGAGACCCCGAGTTAGCAAAGATCATCTGGGAGATAAAGCAAGGAATTTATAAAGACCTCGATTTCTCGATAGCTAACGATGGAGCATTGAGATTCAAGGATAGGTTGTGCATGCCAGATGACTATGATGTACAAGATCGGATTCTCAAGGAAGCACACAACTCACCCTACTCAATAGACCGGGGCAGCACAAAAATGTATAAGGACCTGAAGAGATATTATTGGTGGATTGGGATGAAATAGACAGTAGCCCTGTATGTTTCTGAATGCCTCACCTGTCAGCAGCAGAGAGACATAGACCTTATGGACTGCTACAACCGCTTCCAATTCTAGAATGGAAGTGGGAAAAGGATTACCATGGATTTTGTGACCAATTTTCCCAACACGAGAAAAGGAATGAATGCAGTCTGGGTGATAGTCGATGGACTAACCAAGACAGCCCACTTTGTTCCCATCAAGACAACTTACTCCATGGAAAAGTTCGTCCAACTCTACATTGAAAATGTGGTCCGCCTGTATGACATGTTCGTTAGTATCGTATCCGATTAGGACCCTCGATTCACATCAAGATTCTGGAAGAGTTTACAGCGGCCTTGGGTTCCCAGCTAAATCTTAGCACAGCTTTCCACCCCCAGATGGACGAACAGTCCGAAAGGACCACTCAGACTTTGGAAGATATACTCAGAGCCTACGTATTAGAAATGAGGGATAGTTGGGACGCCCACATTCCCTTGGTGGAATTTGCCTACAATAATAGTTACCACTCCACCATTGGCATGGCACCATATGAAGCCCTGTATAGCCAAAAATGTCATACACCGTTATACTGGGACGAAGAATGAAAGTATCTAGGTCCTAAGATGATACAAACAACTTGTGAGAAAGTGGATATGATTAGAGAAAAGATTAGAGCGGCTCAGTCCAGACGGAAGAGCTACGCTGACAACCGGAGGAAGGACATCGAGTTTGGAGTTGGCGAGAAGGTATTTCTCTGAGTTTCTCCAACAAAGGGACTACTGCAATTTAGCAAGAAGGGAAAACTGAGCCTAAGATACATTGGACCGTACAAAATTTTAAAGAGGATTGGACCAGTAATGTATCGACTGGCCCTACCACCATCTTTAGAAGGCATCCATGATGTATTCCATGTGTCAATGCTAAGAAAATATATCAATAACCCGACACATGTACTCTCGGCCAAACCAAAGCAGCTGGATGCTGATATGACCTATGAGGAACAGCCGATGGAGATACTAGATAGAAAGGAGCATCACCTCTGTAACCACACGGTCGCATTTGTTAAGATTCGATGGGGGAACCACCCACCAAAAGAAGCATCACGGGAGGATGAGGAGGAAATGCGTACTAAATATCCTCAGCTTTTTGGACCACAAGGTATGTCAATTTCGAGGATGAAATTTTTGTTAGGTCGGGAGAATGTCAAACCTGCCCCCAGTCTATCTTAGACTTTGTTTAAAGAGCTGGGATGAGCAGCCACCCACACCAATGATCTATGGTGTATCATCCCAGTGGTTACAATCAATAGGGAGCCCCCACAGATGATATCCATTATACCTATAAAAAGGTGGGTTACAACACCTTGCAACTGCTCAGCCCATCACCTATTGTACCACACAAAGCACAAGTATTTCTCTCTCATGAGTACTAGGGGGGCCATGCTCCTAAATATATCCTCCTGGTATGGGTAGTAGGGTGTGGGGAAGGTATAATATGGAAAAACAAACCCTTGTGGGAACCACAGGCAAAATTCAGTAGTGCAACATTCTCTGGACGATGCCCTGGATGATTGGCCCAAAGCTCCAGTGAATTGTCCAGTGATGCCAAAACCTGTGTTTTCCCATTCCAAGCTTGTGGGAACTGAATCTAATGCTTGCAAACACCCCCAATATGTATCTTGGAATTTTAGGAACCCATCTCCATCTTGGAATCCATATGGGCCCCACCTATATAGCTAAACTAGGCAAAAATCCCTTTAAAATGCATTTTTTTTATAGGACTGCCTAGCCAAACAGACCTTAGTTCTATAAAAGCTATAAATAGGGGCCCAACCCAGAAATTAGGCTATTACTGTTCCTAAACAGCAGATAAGAAAAGAGAAAGAAAGGAAGAGAGAAAGAAAGAAAGAGAGAAAGAAGGAAGGAGAAGGGAAGAGAAGGAGGGCTTATGCTTGAGCAAGCCTTGGCCGAAATCTTCCAAGCTTAAGGTAAGCTCACCCAGCCTAAAATGCTTACATAGTTATGACCCCATCTCTGTTCTTTGATTTTGAACCCCAAAAACCAAAGCTATATAGCTTGTCTCTACAGGGGTCTCTATGGAATTACTGCCTGGAGCTCCAAGGCTGCTTAGATCATGCATGCATGTCTAGTTTTAGGAAATTTATATGAATCTATACTATTTTAACTTACTAATGTATGCATCTTAAATTCCAGCCATGCATCTAGCTAGATTTCATGCCAGATCATGCATGCAAACCATAGATGATGAGCTAGGGACATGGATCTTTGCATGCATGAGGTGTTTTGCATACTAGGGCTTAGGATCTTGGCTGTAATGCATGTGCATGCCTATTGTTGTGTGTATTTTTGAGGTTTGAATGGCTTCATGTCTGATCTCAGCCTTGCATACTAAGTTATTTGATGTTTGAACCCAAACCCATCAATCACTAGGCAAACCCTATTTAGGAACCACCATAACCATTGCTTTAGCTTAATTATGAGCTATACTACCCTCTGAAAGCATCCCAAATTGAAGATGGGAGGAATCCAGCAGCAAAAACAAAGCTCTGAGCAATAAAACCCGAGTCCAACAAGGACTGGAGGATGCACTGGACTTTTGGTCCAAACGTCCAGTGGATTGTCCACTGCTACTATACTTGGTCTAATCTGATTCTAGCCTATTAGACCATCACCCGCAGATCTAGGATAGTGTGGGGGGCATAAAAATTACCTTAAAACCCTACCCCAACCATCCTTGCTGGTAACCATGTCTTAAGTTTATCAGAGGACCCAAACAAGGGTCAGAAACCCACACTGTAACCCAAGCCCAACCTAGAAAAGAACCATGCTACTGTCCCCAGACTTGTTGAACAATGTTTGAGCAAACCTAAACCAATCCTGGAACTCTAAGACCATTTTGAGACAGTGTTTGACATGTTCTAATGGTCCGGTTAACATAGGTTATAACCCCGATCATGAGCTACAGTGTCAAACACCGACTGGGACCGAGCCGACTAAAGAACAAGCAGGATTTGAACAAGGTGAGTGGAATTACACCATGGGTGTAGATGTAACATGACTGATGAGTCATGACAATGACAGTAGCAATATTTACTGTTTTATTCATTTAAATTGCTTATATTCCTATTTGATTTCTGATCTATATCTAATGACTATTGGAATTGAATGCTAATGTTAAACATGTGAAAATGCTAGAATAGATGTCGTTCTTGGAAATGAGGCTGGTGGTAGCCCATAGAATGGGATACAGTTGACACCACCCGACTCATACTATGTCATATAGAATGCATTTGGTTAGGGTATCACCACCCGTGCTACGAACCGTTGCCAACAGGGGTTAAGGTGTTGGATGTTTATGAGAGAATTTATACCAAAAGGTATATTTTGGTTGGGTGGTCATCTTCAAGAAAGGTGGTATCACAGGGTAATCTTAGAGGGCTGGTCGGGCTGACCATGGAGAGCATGCTGGAGCCAACCGGTCTTCTCTGACAACTCAATGGGTTTATCGTGGGAAGGGGTTAGAAGCCCGCACCAAGGATACATGTATTGGAGATTGTAGTATCACCTTTACCTACCTTAGTTGTGATGCTAGGTGGCTTAATAATAATAAAGAACCTCATCTCATGTAGGATTCATTTGGTTGTGCTTGCATGTGCATGCATGGTTATATTTTCATTCACGGGCTCGGTGGAGCTCACTCTTGTATATTCCTTTTTAGATGATTTTACAGGTGGACGTGATGTTGGCTGGGAGACTCATCTCGAGCAGGAGGGTGATGTTGATTATGAGAGTGTGGGTGTGGACCTAGATGGAGGCTATCCCTCTGGTACGGGTGATCTTGGTGACAGTTGAAGATGGCCCATGCAGGGCGGGCAGCTTACCTCATCTAACCTAGGGAATTCTTTTGACGTAAATAGTAGTCTACTAACTTTCTCTTTTTGTATAGCTTGTGTGGGACTTCTGTTGTCTTGCCCCTTTTGTTGTTTTGTGAAGCTATTGGTTGGAGGTGTAGTGACTGCCCGGTTGGTGGAGTATGTATGAACAATGACAGTATGGTTTGTATCACATCTTGATGGCTAATGTAAATATTAGTTTCCGCTGCACTCTGTATTTAAATTTTTATCCATCATTATGGGTGTGTGTGTTTGTGAATGATATTAATAGCTTCTGGATCCTCTGGGTCTGGCGGATTGCTACCGTGCAATTCAGGTCACCTACCTAATCCTCCCAGGGGTGGTTTGGGGTGTGACAATTTTACCTACACGCAGTTGTCCTATTTAAACATTTCAAAACCAACAGAGGTAATGGCATGATGAAATCTAATGTACCACTACCTGGAAGATTGATGAAGGTCATAGATGGAACGTTTGAGATGGCATACTTTGCGCTCTTATCCCTTTACCTCAAAACCACTGGTTGAGTAATAATGTTACACCCACGCCCAAAATTTGGGGCTAATTTGAACTTCTATAGTGGGTGTTGCCCCGGTGACTGTTGGCACCAGTGATTTATGAGATGTTACAGTCATGAGGTTAATTGGAAGTAATGACAACTCCTCATGTACGTGCGATGGTGCGAAGAAGACCATAGGAAATACCGAAGCCCCTTTTGGGTGAGTTGATAGTAAGAAACTTCACTTAACCATGCATGATTAAGTAATGGTATGTGATGCATATAAATCATAGCATTTATGGCTATGAGTATGTACGAGTGTACTGGAGAAAATCCCAAGTCAATCGGAGTTGAATGAGTATTTGAGTACCATACCTTGGATTGTAGGGAGCACAATCTTCGTAACTACACCATTTCATATGTGAAGGTGCGTTGGAGCAATCACACCGATCAAGAAGCATTTTGGGAGCTCGAGAGCGAGCTGAGGCCGAAACACACCCTTCCCTTTTTGGTCTATCTGCCACTTCAAATTTCAGGGATGAAATTTCTTATAAGGTGTAGGGAATGTTACATCCACACTTCAGCTAATATATTCTTAAACCCTCGCTTGTAGATCCAACCCTATGAGGATTATACTTCACAATTTGATCTATGCCTTGGGTGTTGAAGGTAAGATGATTGGACCTCATAACACTTCATTTAAATCCTTTAAACTACATGATATAAATCCCTTTCATGCAAGCTCTTTAATATATTTTTATGTGTGTTATTGTTATCTATTTATACCCTTTAAGATCCCTCTTACATGTATAAATACCCCCGTGAAGACCCCACCCCATTTGGAGTTAAAACCTAGCCAGAATACCCTCTGAGGAGGATGTTTTGGGATGTCATTCTCGAACCCGGGTGACCGATGGATGATTTCAGGACCGGCAAGCTCCCTCTGCAACTAGGGCTATCATTAGGAGACGAGGCACTTTCCAAGCCCAATGGTACAACTTGTGTTGTAGTAGCATGAATACAAATGACTTAGGCATCTATTGTTAGGTGGATATTAATCAAATGAATTCACACACCGCGTCATGGACTATGTGTGTATCTTACATGTTCTAACTCCTCACTAGGCTTAGTGAATCTCATTCCACGTGGATAGCCCCTTTTAGATTGTAATGCAGGTCTTAGAGTGCCAATGGGCATAGTTGATACTTTCGCTGCTGTTATACCCGCACCCTAAATTTTTGGGCTAATTTGAAATCTGTTTGTTAGGTGTTGCGGCATTAACAACTGTAGACATTGGTGGTCTTAGGAAGTAGCAGTCAAGGTTAGCTTTATTGATCTAAAGGATGGGAAATACACTTTGAGGAGCAATGAGACCACCCAAAGGTAAGCTTCTAACCTTAAATTTAGTGTACACGTATCCCCTTTGACGTCCTATGGGAGTTAGCTAAGGCTTGGAGATGTTAGGCTTTGCAGAAAGCCCTTTCATGTTGAGATGGAACTCGTGGGGCCCACTTGTCCCAAGGCTAGGATAGTATATTTGTGTCCCCGAGCGATGTGGACCTCATTTGTAACCTTTCATACCCCGTAGATGCCGGTTAGTGGGCCCACTTATCTCATTTCAGCCATTTAATGGATTTTGGAGCCTTAGAGCTATCAGCCAAACGGGCCCTAAGGGCCATTCTATTTATAAAAGGGGCATGAGCTCTTTAGCTTATTTCTCATTCTCCTGAGTCAAAACGTGGGAAGGAGAAGGAAAGAGCTCATAGGGGGCTCACCTAGCCTTGGTTCTTGCTCCCTCCATTGGTGGTGAGTATTCTTCCCATCTCTCCCTCTCCATTCCTCTATTTTTAGTTTTAGGGCTTTGGTTTTTGAGGTTGGAAAAGTTTGGGTTCCACTTGGAACCCAATGCTCTATGTTGGGACTTGATTGTAGTCCCTTTGGGTGCCATTGCACAGCCTTGCACCTCCCTTTGAAGTGTCATTCGACCAAACCATGACAACCTACGGTTTTACAACCAAAACCCAAGTTTGTGGTGGATAAATGGGATTAGACCATAGCTTCCCCGATTCTTTATGCCATTTGGGTTAATAGGACCCCAATGAACCTTAGAGACCTTCCCTACAAGCCCTTGGAGCCATTAATTGCCTTGAGAATCAATTTGGCTGAACTTTGGGCTGAAAACCCATATTCTGGTTGCAAACGGTTGCAAGGCCGGTTGCAGTTGCTGTTAAAACCGCCCCTGCAACCGCCCATCCCCAGAACTGCTAACCACTCGACCTCTGGATACTATTTTGATCATAACTTTGTCCATACAAATCATATCAACGCGATTCAAATTGTGTTGTAAACTAGGCTTAAAGGGATACATTTAATGTGAAGAAACCTTTGACCCAATCAAAGAGAAAGGCCCTCTAAAGTGGGCCCAAACCTTGATGATGTGTTTTGATAGCAATGTTAAAACTGGATTTTACCTCGGTGACCTTGCTTACTTTGTGGATGTTTATGTGGGCTTTGAAAGGTTTTAATGGGGGTTACCTACAACTGTTAATGCCTTCTAAACAAGCTAATTATGTAATCCAATGTGGTGCTAAGGGCTACCCCTTGATGCCCTATGAACCCCCCCTCTTGCCTTTTCATTTTGGGTTTTGGGTATTCGTATTGGGTTGGGTGACCTAGGGTTCCACTTGAAACCCAAGGAGTGGATGTTGATGCTTAAGTGAACCCAATGTGAGATCATGGTTCATTAATTGGTGCCCCAAAGACCTTCCCCATGACCCCATTTGGAGACCTAGGGTTTCAACCATCCAAAACACTAATTTTCGTCTTAAAAGGGACTCACCCTTTAATCCCTCTTTTGCCTAGGTGTAGTTATGTTGCAATGACCCTATGAGGTCCTAGCACACTCCCTCCAAGCAATTGGAACAATGAAATCCAAGTGGAATGAAGTTTGGAAGTTAAAATCTTGAATTCTCGGGTTTAAACTCAGGCGGTCGCACGACCGGTTCCAAGTTGTTGTTGCAACTGCTCGTGCAATCGTCGGACCCCTGAGACAAATGCCTTGGGTGGCCAACCAGTTGCAAGACTGATTCAACCGCCCATGCAACTGTATGGATCCTTGAACCCTGAAGCCTGTGTTTTGGACGGTTGCATAACCAGTTGTCGCACGATCGGTTGCAACCGGTCGTGCAACCGTTAGACTCTGTAGGTGGAACGGTTACAAAGCCGGTTGCAAGTAAATATTAAACTACCCCTGCAACCATTGCATACCCAAGGGCATTATACCTGAGCGGTCACAAGGACGGTCGCAGTTGCTGATGCAATCGCCTGTGCAACTGCTCCTGCTCTAAATTGCCCTAACCTTAGGCAACCTAAGGGGATCCTTCTTGGGACCTCTTCTACCCTTCTTAACATCTACTCTCATGCATCCCTAGGGTAACTAAACATCTATGGTAAGGCATGTTGGGCAACGATCAGTGGCGAACCCTACCTTCGATTCGCAAACTACTAGGTGAGTGGGTTTAGGTGTGAGTTATTTTGGGAGTGTTTTTGCACGATGCATACCATTCTTCATGTATAACTTCACACTTGCATTATTTAACTATGATTGTGATCATGCGAATATTGGTTGATGATTATGTATTGTGAATTGATTTATTTAATGCCTTTATTATGTTTTACAATTGGCCTGTCATGCATCGTGTCGTGCTGGTACCCGAGTGCTAGATGGTATGGGACATTGATGCACCCAGAATATCTCTCGACACGATAGTATCATATAATATCATGTGGCTGGGGTTATTTTTCCCTTGCTATGACCCTTACCAATAGGGATTTAGGTGTTGGGTAACCAATGGCCTGTGTGCCTGAAGACTTGTGCGAGCCAAGTCAGGAATTATCATTGGTTATCGGGGTCTACCACTGGGAGGCATGCGGCTTCTACCAATGCGGGCTCCAAGCAACAATTGAGGTTATATCGCGGCGATAAGAGGAAGTGACTCGAGATGTCTCCCGAATTGTTGTAGTAGCATTGACCTATTTACTTAAACTATTTGCTAGGTGGCTAATATTGTTAATTTAATGCATGCATCATAGACTATATGTGTTTGAGTTAAAATAAAACCGCAAGCGTACGGGTCAATCGTAGCTACGGGTTGAACACGAGGAGATATACGCCACTCTATTTAACTAACTTAAAAGTAATGCAAAGTGAACCAAATTAATTTAGCATAAATTAATGATGATTAAACTAACGGATCCTAACTCACAAGCATCTAACAAATTATGCATCTACGGGATTAAGTTGGCGTCCTAACACATGAACATCTAACCTATCAAACTAACGTAAATTCGGAGTAATTAAAAATAAAATCATATACTAACGCAAGTTGGAAGTAATAAAAAATGTAGCCACACATCTATATCCACATAAACAAAATAACCACATAAGAAAAATAATAGAGGGAGAAGAATGAGATAGAGGAGAGGGAGAATGCAATTGAGAGTTTAGAGAATGCAAACCTAGATGTGCTTGAACCGGATTAATTGAAGAAGCTTGAATGAATAATTGCATGAACTTACCATGGCTTCCTCTTCTAAATCTCCAAGTCTTGTCATCAACATAGGAACTTAGACTAGGAAGCTTAAAATTGAAACTATTACAACCATATTGAAGATATTAAAGCATAAACTAATCTTATTACAACCATTAACTAATCTTATGAAAGCAAAATTAAGAATTTAAAAGAACTAATCTTATGAAATCAAACTAAGAACTAAAGCCAAAAATAGGAAAAGAAGAGAAAATTTCACTAAGTGAATGAACAAAAAATTACACTAAAAACTGAATTAATATTGAACTAGAAACTAACTAAAAACTGAACTAAAAAACTAACTTGTTACAAGCCAAAGGGCAAGGGGTATTTATAGGGGGAAGAGAGGAGAAGAGAGAAGAAGGAAGTGTAGGAGAAATATTTCCTAAGAAAAGAGAATATTCTCTTCTCCTTCCTCTTTTACAATGCCTTGAATCCTGAGAAAAAAAAGAAAAAAATAGAAAGAAGAAGAAGAGAAGATTGTTTACATAGACCTTCTATTTCTAAAAAAGTAAACTTCTAATTCTAACAAGTGCTTCCTTTTCTTTGTAGATATCTTCTCCAAGCAATAAAATCAAAGCATCTTTGACTTTTCAACTTTCCATAGGTGAGAGAATATCTTTCAAAATAAATCTATCCCAAGTAAAATTCCAGAAGTGTCATTGAGAAGTTGGAGGAGAGAGAAAGTAATGGTGATGACTAGGATTCCTTCAAGAATAAATAAAATATTCATTCTGTCCTTCAGAAAACATGGAGCATGGGGTGCTTATATAGGCCTCACCATTGTGTTCCTTGCGAAAAAACACCCAAAATAGACCCAAATTTCTTCCAATTTGGAATTCGGGAGCCCAAGATATCTCAAGTTGAAGTTGGACTATGCAGAGCCCTCCAAATGGAATCTTTCGGGTACAGGAAATATAACTTCTGGTTATTGCGTTAAGGCCCCTGGAATCCCTCACTTTATCTCTGAATGACTGTCAATAATTACAAGTAAACCCCTATAGACCATTTTCGCGCTTTGTTACGGAAACGACCGTAACTTCTTCGTTTCAACTCGGAATCAAGTGCCGTTTGAACCGTTGCGAAGCTGACTTGATGGGCTACGTATCCAAGCCATTAACACCTCTAAACAACTTAAAAACATTTCCTTAGCATCATCTCCTCCATTTCACAAGAATTCACCTAAATCCTGAAAAGCACAAGAAAGCACCGAGTAACTCTGTCCAATGTGGTAAAATATATGCTTTATGCCCTAAGATTTCACACATAAATGTGCTCATCAATATGTTATTGCTTGTATGTCCCCCATCCCCTCATTGGGCTCAGTGGAGCTTACCCCTCTTGGCGCAACCTTTTTAGATGTGTTTGCAATTGATGTTTTGGTGGCGAGCTTTGAAGGCTCTTTCTTTTGAGTATGTTTTGTTTGGTGTCGTTGACCTGGAGTCGGTGACCTAGGACTATGGTAACGAGTATCCGTTTGATGATTGAGCCAATGGGGGCACCTGGATCGAGAAATCTTATATTTTCTTTCTTTTGGATTTTATCTCTTGCATGGTGTAAACTTGTATAATTTTACTTATTGCAGTTTTAACTTTTCGTAGGTCTTTCGAGATCAAATGTATATATATGGATTTACCTATCACTTAGATGACTGAACTCCCTTTTTATCGATGGTGAACGATTCCGCACTCTTGATTTCTACATTTGCTTTTATTTTAAATGTGTTTTCCTTCAACACTCTAATGTATGTGTGATTTTGCATTAAGATGACCGTGATTCAATCCACTAAATCGAGATCCTGGTGGTGGTTTTGGATGTTGATAAGCATCCTAGTCATATCAAAATCCTAGGGTGGGGTTGGGGTGTATCAGCTGCTGTCTACTACAGTGATGACTGGTGGACTCCAGAGCCTGAGGGACATGCAGTTGATTGTAGCCGTGATGAATGTACCCACGGGGCACAATGATCGAGGACGTGGTTCTTATTATTCTTCTTGTTATTTTACATTTTTATGTATTTGTAGGTGTATATCCTGTTGTCATATAATATTTATATTTTGTTGAAATCATTAGTTGTACATGGAGAATAAACAACACACAATTATTATATGATATCACAATGTAGATTTCAAATCTCAGATTTTACTGTTATATTTCTATCTTTCGCTGCTCTCATTTTTTATTATTCATTTAGATTGTGAGGTTAATGTACTATATCTGTGATCTTGGAGGTCCAGTAGGATAACGATAAGCATCCTAGTCACACTACCCAAGGTATCTCGGAGCAGGGTGTGACATCTTGAAAGGCTTCTCCACTGAGAACTCCGCACCACAAATCCTTGGGAACAAATGAAATCCCACAGAGAACACAAATACTTAGAGAGCAAGCGAGATAGGAGAAATTTGGTTTTTAGTATTTGGCCTTAGGGTTAGAGGAAGTGTATTTATAACCAAAACCATAAGCCCCCTCCCCCCCCCCCTATCAGACTAACGCTCTGACTAGGAAGGAGGGGAAGAGAGTCGGTAACTTAAAGTGACCGGCCCTCTCTCCCTTTGCTCGCGGGTTGGGCCAGCTGCCCCTTGTGGGCGCCATGGACCGGGCCCAAGGCCCGGTTCTGTTTTACACTAATTATACACAATTTGGATCCTCTGCTGCCAGGCAGCCATGCGGTCGGCGTGCGGCCTCACAAAGGCAGGGCGTTCACCCCACCCAGGATGCTCGGGCAGTGGGTGGGTGGTCATTTCACCCGTACCTGTGTGAGGCCGCATAGCTGCCCGGCTGCAGAGGATCACGATCCAATTATACACGAAGCATGATTCAAGGATTGAAATTTTTTAATTTGACACCTATTTCCAACACAAGATGCAATCATTTTTTCTTACAACATGATCCAGTTTCAACTATTGGATATTTAGGGATAGGTTAGATTGGTTACAGATCAAATTTCATATTCAAAGCACTTAATTCTATTTATCCCAGATAAGTCTTGCCTTCTGAGAACATGAGTCTGCACTCTTCACTCTCTGGGAATAAGCCCAATCAGTTCTCTGAAATTCCAATGGATATTGACATTTTTCATAGGTGAGTAGAGAGAAAATTCCATACTGATTATTAGTTTTCAAATGTCAGTAGATAATCAGGATTCTTTAGACCAGTTCCATCAGTTACAAAATCAGAAAAGACTACTACTAAGTCAAGTTTCCTCTGCTATATTTCAGATCAAACATGGATTTTAAACACCTATTCAAAAATCTGAACATCCATGATGCTAATGCATTTCAATCCATATCAACAATCGAGATGGCAATTGATCATTCTCAAAAGACTGACAAGTGAACCATAATCAACGTACGGGTAGCATGGGTTCATTATTGTGTGGAGGAGAAGAGACTCAACCCAAGCTTCTGCAAAAGATCAGAAGTCATCATGGACACTTGAGCACCAGGCAATCAATATAGAAGATTCACTTCCTTCCCACCAATGATCTAGAAAAAGTTTTCCTTGGACCACAAGACGGCACTGTACTCACAGTCATCCGGGAAAACAACAATTTAGATTATTAGGGATAAATAAAGCAAGTCAATTCGATACTACATCTGAATTGCAATAAAAAAGGAAAACCCAAAAGTAAAATTGATATATTTACGTGATCAAATGAACAGACCCAAACAAAATCAGCCTCTTATTATTTGATTGAAGAAAATAAACTTTCATGGATCTCGGAGTTAGAAACTAGCTAAGGCATAAAACCTTGTAATGTCCTAGGCTGTTCTGCATACCTGTGGAGGGATTTGAAGCAGAGGAGAGAATAAAGAACTGAAAAAGGGTGGTTGGGTAGATATATTACAACAGAGGAAACAAAAAGTGTCAAGCTCTAGGAAAACGTGAGCGTCCTTTCTTTTTCAGAAACTCAGGGATCTCCACTGAGCCACCTTCAGTGAAAGAGGAAGGTCGTCGACTGATCCCAAGGTTGACATCTCCATGACCTAGCTGACTTCCCTGAAATATATCCAGATCCCAATCAACAAGAATGAATGCATGTAAGAAATAGAGAGAGAGAGAGAGAGAGATAACCAACCTGAAGAGGCCTTCCTTCAGTTTCATCTTGACGTTTAAATCCAGTAGCAATCAGAGTGATGCTGACCTAAACAGAGACCAATCAAAAGAATCTCAATTATTCATATATATTGTATCAGAGAACATTATAATACAGCAGCCAAAAAGTAAGAGAGAAGAGATGGGAGAAATGAAGAAATTGAGAAGATATCCCCACTTGACTCCCTGGGTCTTTCTTAATAAAAAGTTTATATAAATTACAAGCAAACGCTTGCTGTACTAATAACATGCAGAAAAAAACTGATTTAAGAAATATATACACCAAAGGATGAATCCTCTTTTACAATGACAATTTTGCATGAAAAGACTTTGTTATAGCAAACACCAACCAAAAACACGAAAAAGAAACAAGAACAGAGCAAGAGGACACAGAGATATAACGTGGTTCACACACCAGTATGGTGTGCTACATCCACGGGCGAAGGCGAAGATGATTCACTATGCAAATCGGAGAAAAATTACAATGGAGATCTCTCAAGAACACCCAAAACGGTGCTGCTGCTCTCTCCCAGAAACCATAAAACGAAAAACCCCAAATCTTACTTTCTTTACAATAAATCGGGTAAAGAACATAAATACTCCTCCATCGGATCTGGGTCGATCCATCGGGGCGGGTCGAACCATACCCTCCGCTACCATCACAGATCTCAGAAAAAAGTTCCATTCAGGTCGCCACCAAAAATGTCGGAGCGGGTCATTCTTCGAAACGGGTCCAAGAATTCGAGACATACATAACAGGCTTAAACCCACGAAGGAGAAACCACGCGTCGTTGATTCTCTTCTGGATTAAAGATATCAGAAAAAATAAAATATTATGCCATTTTGTGAGCACTAACTGGCAAATAGTTTAATATGTAAAATCAAGCACATCAAGAAACTTCTGCTAGCAAATCAAAGATGGCTTCTGGCATTGAACCCTTCAATACAGCTGGATGAGGGATTCTTAGCAGACATTCTCACCAACTATTGCAGATGGAATCATGGAATTTCAATTCATGGGTCTCAGTCTGAAAGACAATCTCTCAACATAATCACATAGGCCATAAAAAAGAGGCTGGGAAGAGATTTTTTTTATTAATTAGTAAGCTCTCAGTCACTCTTCCCCTCTCAGATATTCATTTATAGGCTTGGATTACTGAAGGGGGTCTATGGCTCTATGCTAAGTTTTTCTGTTCCTCAATAGTCACTGGATAGTACATTCCTTTTCAATTTCTGTAGTTGTTTAAATCAGCTCCACTTCTTCCGGCACCCTCTTTCTTTTTATTTATTTTAGGGGAGATGAATAATGAGCTCAAAATTATTGGGCTCAGGATCTTCTATAGGTTGACAACTGTAAGCAATACAAAGCTGTATAGTACCCTTTATCCCTACTCACACAATATCTGCTATAGAAGCAATGCAGCAGTCCCATATATCACCAACTTGACTTAAAGAAGCACAAACCTGAGATGGGGTAGACAAGGCATTTTCCAACAGTTGACATGGAAAACATTTTATTTCATTTTGTCCTTGTTCTGACACCAGTTTTTACCATTACCAGTATCTCAAACAATCCTACTTTTGGTACCTCAAAATTAAATTTCCTACATATATCATCTTTGATCAAATGAGTATAACAATTCAATCTAAAGTTTGTCCTGCAAAATGCCAATGTTCCCCATAAATCCTATAAACGTCCAAAGGATGGCATCAGTCAGGTCTATTGAAAAGTTGGCCTTCTCTCCTATTCACGCTGCACCATTAACTAGAATCATAGTAGTTTATACTACTTGTTTTTCCATTCTATTGGTCTAGGTGCAAATAGGAGGCATACTATTCACACCTGCAAGTCTGCAAGCGAAGTTACAGTTGCCACTATTTTTCTCACTTACACAGGCCTACAAAAAAATATGCCAGCACATGGTACATGCACACGTTTACCTATCTTGAAAAAGATAAGGATGCTAATTTCAGAGAGATTTTAAGACTGGTTGGCGATATTTGAAGGCTGCCGAACCTCTTTTCTCAAAGAGAAATTGTAGGGGGAAATCCAATCTATCTTACCTTCAGTTACTTCCAATAAATATTACAACCTATTGCAACTAACAACTCCACGTACACCACATTTAACTTCACACGTCAACATTTAGTCACACTACTAATAACTTATCTATATAACTAACTCCACTACACCCACTCTTATTTCCCTTCCCCACTTACATATGTTTCTCTCTCCAACCATGCACCAAGCAAGAGCTGCACGCGTCAAGAGTCCTTTGTGCGCATAACAAATTTCCCTCTTCTAAAATTTTGGTCTTATCCCCAAGACCATGCATTGCTTCTAAATCTTCCATCATGGCTGCCTCCTCTTTGTAACAACCTTCAATTAAGAATAATTTTTTGCATCAATGTCCAGGCACAAACCGCTCATTACAGTTGAAACAAATTTCCTTAGCCCATCTTTCTTGCATCTCTGTTGACGTGAGTCGACGAATGGGAAGAGATTCTATGTCAGGTGGAAGGCTCTTTCTTTCAAGTGAGTGGTCACGGGCCTCATACAATCGAGCCAATCCAATAGCTTCCGAAAGTGTAGTGGGTCGGCTAGCTAGAACATCGGCTTTGATTTGGTCATTCAAGCCACTAATAAAGAAGCTGACCTACCAATGTGGCGGTATGTGTCCCAATGACGCAGGCGGAAGGTTCAGATCTGTATTAGAGAGATCAGATCTAGTTTATAGGTAGGTTAGGGATACGATAAAGGGAGAAGACGAGGTTTTAAGATCAGGTTCTGATCGAGGATGAAGAGAGAAGAAGAGACGGGAGATGAGAGGAAGTAGCGTGAGAGAGAGAGAGAGAGGAGAAGAGATGAGATTGAGAGGGGGACAGAAAGAAGAGAAGACGTTGAGAAGAGGGGATGGATAGAAGACGATCAAACACAGCTGCTGATTTCCAATGAAATCCAATATTCAATTCATTTTTCAAATCTTTCTTTCATTGTTGGATTACATGAGTATATAAAGAAAATGAAAATGACTCTTGGACTCGAGCATTAATCACCAAGAAGCCAACTCCAATAAAGCATTAAATTACCTAGAAACTAATACCAAGTAAAATTAATTACATAACACATATTTTTGGACTCCTACATAGAAAACTTAAAAGACCCAACTTGAAAACTGAAAAGTCTAATTAAAGCACCTAGAAAGAGAAATCAACTCATTAACTAAGCCTAGGAAAATATAAAGACACTTTAAGAAAATTAAACTCAGGTCTGGTGGCCTTTGGAGCCAACTTCATGGGCCCCACCAGCAATAATATTGCAGGAACTAATCCTGACCAGCTTAACCCACGGCTGAGCTTAATTGAGGCTGGTTCTTGGCCCTGCGGGTTTTTCTAGTTCTAATATGGACCAAAACTGCATGAGGGATCTTCTCCAGGCTTTATACTGCATCAATTACCCCGATGTTAGAAAAATTTGTCCATGAGTTTTGTAATGGGGGAGGATCAAGACCACATGATTTGCATTGATAATCAAGCCATAATCAACTTGTAAAAATTCCTCGATCCAAAGCTTTTTATCAAAGTAACCATCGGGAAGCGCATAGTCAATTGGCTCATGGAAGAGATCCATCGTCAGGATCTTCTGATGATCGTCATCAAACAACGTCTCCTGCATTGGAATCTGAGTGGAGGACTTGACATCTTCAATTGGACCTATAATCAGTTTATTAGATTCAATCTCAATCAGCAGAGCTTCATCGTCCAACTCTTCATGGTCAACTTCAGTTGTAGGCTCATGAGGTGGTGGTGTACCATATGGTTGAGCCTGTGACACACAATTGGAAGAATCCCCAAACTACATAGGACTTTTCCCTTTAAGTATCGTCTATAATTTGGTCAACGGAAACTTGTAGGGATGTAACCGTAGTGGTGAGAGTATCAACACAATCTGACAATAACTTATTGGAAGCATCGATAGTTGCCACCTTGTCGCTGAGACTTATAAACTCCTCTTTGTGGGCACTTAACTATTGAAGAACTTCACTATTGGCTACCATGATTGGGAAAGTAGGACTTTGTCGACTCTGATACCAATTTGACGCAGACAGAAGGTTCAGATCTGTAATAGAGAGATCAGATCTAGTTTATAGGTAGGTTAGGGATAGGATAAAGGGAGAAGACGAGTTTTTAAGATCAGATTCTAATCTAGGATGAAGAGAGAAGAAGAGACGGGAGATGAGATGGAGTATCGTGAGAGAGAGGAGAAGAGATGAGATTGAGAGGGGGAGAGAAAGAAGAGAAGACGTTGAGGAGAGGGGATGGCTAGAAGATGATCAAACGCAGCTGCTGATTTCAAATGAAATCCAATATTCAATTCATTTTTCAAATCTTTCTTTCATTGTTGGATTACATGAGTATATAAAGAAAATAAAAATGTGATGTAGCCTAGGTGAAATAAAGCTCACTTAGGACCAGGTTCTGTTTTAGGGTTGGCCGAATGGGCAGTTTAGGGTAACTAGGGCAAAATTAGGGTTAGGAATGGGAGATTGAGTTAGGGTTTTATTGGGTAATGGTCTGCAGAATTTTAGGAGTCTATTAGAATAGGTTTTAATGAGGTTTGAATAAGAAATAGAAATTCAGAAATATTAGGGTTAGGGTTTTGGGTTTTCAGATTTAGGATCTAAGCTGAAACTAGCGTTTAGGAGCAGATTTAGGGGCTGGGCTTTAGGTCGAGTTTTCCTAGCAGGGAGGTGGTGGTTCGGCTGGACTTTGGTGGGGTTTTGATGGCTGGTTAGGTCTAGGCAGATTTTAGGGTTTCTGGGTTTTTATGTTGAGGGAGGGATTTAGGGTTTGTAGTGGATAGGTGAGGCTGCAACTGAGATCGAGTGGGAGGGTTACTGTGATGGACCTGTGGTTAGGTTTTGAGTGTAATCTGATGAGGGAATAGGGCTGTGATGAATGTAGATGAAGCTAGGGTTTGGGGAAGTCGATTAGGTTAGATGGAAGTAAGAAGAAGAGATGATAAAGTTGCAGGAAATTGTAACTCTTACTGGAATTGCAGAATTTCAGCAGCAGCAACCTTGAAGAACTTGAAGGAAGAAGAAGACGAACCTCCCGATCTGCAAGATACAAGGAGTCGCCGGGTTACTCCAGCCCTAGCCCTTGATATTACTCACAAGGGGTCTTGATATAACACACAAGACAGAGAAGCAGCAGCAGTCATGGGCTGGATCCATTGATGATAGGCGATCCACCTCTAGTTATTGTTCCTTTCTTGGAGGGAATCTTGTCACTTGGTGTAGCAAGAAGCAGTCTGTAGTCTCTCGCTCCAGTGTGGAAGCCGAATTCCGTGCTATGGCTAAAGGAATCTGTGAACTCATATGGCTCAAGGGATTGTTGAGTGATTTGGGTATTATCTCTAAAGACCCTATGCGCCTCTATTGTGACAACAAGGCTGCTATTAGTATTGCTCACAATCCTGTCCAACATGATAGGGCAAAGCATGCTGAGATTGAAAAGCACTTCATCAAAGAGAAGCTTGAACAAATAGTCATTTGCATTCCATTTGTTAGTTCTGATAATCAACTTGCTGATGTCTTCACCAAGGGCTTGAATTGTAAAGTGTTTCACCTATTAGTCTCCAAGTTGGGCATGTTTGATATATTTGCACCAACTTGAGGGGGAGTGTTGAGAACCGTAGGAATGGAATATTATCTCTTTACCTTAGGTTATTTAGGGTTTTATTACTTTTTCCTGTTTTGCCTCTTTCACCCCTTGGGTTGTAATTCTTATTATAAATAGAATAGACCTCTGTCATTAATGACACATAATTCTCATTCTCTGATTCTGAACTATTACTTCCAATAAATATTACAACCTATTGCAACTAACAACTCCACGTACATCACATTTAACTTCCAACGTCAACATTTAGTCGCACTAATAACTTATCTATATAACTAACCCCACTACACATGCTCCTATTTCCCTTCACCATTTACATATGTTTCTCTCTCCAACCATGTACCAAGCAAGAGCTGCACACGTCAACAGTCCTATGTGCACATAACAGCACATGACTCACATTCTAAACTCCTTACTAACAATATGCATAAATATAAGCAGCTTTGTGAAGGTCAGTTACGAGAGAACTGAGAAACAAATGAAATAATTGTCTAATATGATAAAGCCCAAAAAAACAATTTTTTTTCATTCTACAGTTTCATGTATTTCGGCAGTGAACATTATCCATAAGTGTTCCATTAGAAAACATGGCAGACCTGAAAATTCAATGGACTGTCCAGGTCAATCAAACTGATATGATGATGGCAAGAAATGGAACATGAGAATTTTTTCTCCAGACCAACTAAAATTATGTACACTGTCCAAAAGACCTAAATCAGGTTCAAATGTCGCACTCCAAATCTCCCCATCAGTATTTGGAGGTTTGAATCAATGCAACTATGCCATGATCTAGATAATACATTTGGGGATGGAACTTCTAATCTTTAATACTTATGTAGCCATAGTATTGGGCTCTACGTCATGATTTCTCAGTGGGTTATGAAATCAGTACTAGAAAGATGGAACACCAGAAAATTCCAACTTACTTGACCACTGAGGGACTGATCTATAACTGCTCCAAAAATTAAGTTTGCACTTGGATCCACAAGATCATATATCACCTCTGCAGCAGCATTTACCTGCACGAAATCCAATATGGGAACTGAAGATATGGAAAACAAAGACATTGAAAATGACAAATAAATTAAAATCTGTATGACCATGCAAGTTCCTACAAGCTTGAGAGAGTCCAGCAGTGAAATTGTGTGGTAGCCACTACACTAAAAGTTCTTCAAGTGCAGAGTCTATATCATAATTATCACGTCTAGGCAACCCAAGGCATTGGAGGGGGCTGGACGCAAGGCAATTACTATGGTCTATATGATAGATTATTAATCTTATTTTGTTACTTTGGGTAAGAGACATGAAGAATAAAATGGTGACGGCTTTAAAAAAAAAAATTCCAATAATCATAAACCCTTCTTTTCTCCAGCCATTATTTCCTAGTGGGAATTGATTACCAATGAAAATAGTGTGGAGAACAAGTCAACAACTAAAGAGCTTGGATAGCCAATGCAAAGGCCAGGTTGGGCCTGGATATAAATGTGTGGTTTTTTTTTTTTTGGGAGGGGGGGGGGGGGTGGGAGGGGGTGAGGGAGGTGGGGTTGTTTGCTACTATCAATGTGAAAATATGATTTGACCTCTGGCCTTTCTCTTTCCATAAACAAAGGCAACCCAAATTATAGTTTGCACTTGAAAGACCAGGTTCCATTTTTTGCTATTATTAAAAAAACCTAGGGGCCTACCCAGGCCCCAGATGATATTCGGGTTAACAAAAAAAAAAAAAAGAAGACCAGGTTCCACTTCCAAGTCAAAAGTCCAGCTCCCAGGTTGGGTTGGGTTGGGTTGGGTTGGTGCAAAACAAAGCACAGCCTGCCGACTTAGTACACCTTGTAAGTAATGCAAGTTCAGCAGATGTAAATTTCAGATTTAAGAAACTAATTAGTTGAATGAGGCAAGTGCTGTATAATAGAATGAAATTTCCTTTATGAATGAGCTAAAATTACAAAGCTTCATGACAAGGAAAAACAGGACAATAAGTATGAAACAAAAATTAAGAAACTGTGCTCATATTAAATCATCGCAGACATACCATAGAGAGTAGGCAAACAGAAAATCCTGAGGTAAACATTAAGAGTTGCTTCATTTAGGGAACATGCTGTGGCTATGGAAAGAAAATTAATGAATGTGGTTTAGTAAGTGTTGAGATATGTATCACAAGTAGGGGTTTGTCCCTATCGTGATTACATAGGCTAGTTGCTATTTCTTTGCTATGTTTCCTACTCTATGTTAGATTCTCTTGTTTCCTTATTAGATTAGTTTCCTATTTTCTCTCCTTGGCTGACAAGGAATTAGTTTTCTTTTCTAACGTAACTTTCTATTGATTTTATTATAAATAAGACAAGGGACGAAGAGACTACTCTCACGTTACTAAGGGCTAACATAATCTATTGCACAATCTTCTTCCATCTTCTCTTCTCTCTTTTCTCCTCTCTAAAGTTACTGGTTACAGATCCTAGGTTTTCTACATGGTATCAGAGCTAGGCAACCAATGACTGATTCTCTCCAAGATTGCCGGTTTGAGAGTCGTTTCAAGGTTCTCCGATTTATGGAGAAACCCTAGTTCATAAAAGAAGGAGAACTAGGGTTTTGTATTGGTTTCTTCTTCTGGTTGTTTCAGCACTGCAGGCTATCATTCTTGGTCTGCATCTGCTGCTACTGCTATCGACATGCTATTAGGGAACAGTGTCGATTGAACCAGGTATATTGAACTGGTTTTTTTTTGGAGCTTCGAATCTGCTATCGTTTTCTGCTGCTACTATGCTCGGATTTTCCATGAGTATCGCAAACTGCTGCTCGAGTTTACTTCTGAGTCGAAGATTACTGATTTGATTCACTAGTTCCGATCATATTTGCAGACGATAGGTGAGGAATATCGATTTCCTTTGATTTTACTGATAGGGCTCTGGTTCTGCTGAATCGAAGATTGGTGTTATCTCTTCGATTTGCTAATTGCTACCTCAAGTCGATGCTTTTGCCGCTGTCGATTCTTCGAATCCACCTCTGGCTGCCGCTGCTATGGTTCTGGTATTAACTAGATCGAAGGATTGGTTGATGGCTGCATCAATTCTGCCCAGATTTTTGAATCAGTTCCGTCCAGCATTGAGAGATTGTAGATTGGAGTTTCTACTGGTTCTTCCTTTTTGAAGATCGATCAAGTCTCTTCTTCTTCTGGAAATCGCAGCTTGGTTCTTTTGAATGGCCATGAAGTTGCTGCTTCGTTCTTCGAATCTCAGGTTTCCTTTTCCGCTGGATTTGCTGGTTCTGTTGAGTCGTAAGGAAGAAGATAGCATCCTTCATCAATGGGTCCTTGGTTAGCGCCTCCTCTCCCTGGTTCTCGGTTGTACCATTGCAGTAGCCATGTTTCTTCTCGTTGCGTGAAGGTCTCAAACTCCCTGGTTTTCCCTCCAGTTGGTGTCCTGAGGAAGAAGACTTCCTCTACAAATTGCTGGAAGTGCTGGAATACGATGAGTGCTTTCCATATTCCTATCCTTGATTTCCTTATTTGAGTTTTCCATTTATGACCCTCTCATTAGCACTAAGTCACTCATGTCCTTATTTTACTTCCCATTCCAAGATTACCCTTTTGCCTTAGGTGATATTTGTAATTAGATTTCATCTAAATTACAACTATGCCATCCCTAATTCAACTTTGTGTGATTTACAATTCTGTCATTCCCCTTGCAAGAATTCTAATTCCCATTGTGTCCCACTGCTACTTCAATTACCCATAGCCCTCTTGAAAATTCTGGTTATTTACTAGATTGCCACCACTACTTAAATTTGATCTATTTGTTAATTGGGTAAAGCCCCTAAGCAATCCGAGTCGGTTTTTCGGAACCTCAGATCTACATTGCTTGTTATTTACCCATAACACCTCTTGAAAATTTCTGGTAAATTATAATTTTACCATTCCTTCCTTTTTAATTACCCATAGCACCTTTGGAAAATTCTGGCAAATTACACTTTTTGCCATTATCCCTTACATCATCTCCATTAATTGTCCCCGTGTACTACTACACGTGAGGGGAAGATTGTGTACAATTCCATTGCAAAACATGCAAAAACTTGCAGACATTGCAGAACATGCAGAAACTTGCAGACACTGCAAAACTTGCAGAAACTTGCAGACATTGCAGAACTTGCAGAAACTTGCAGACATTGCAGAACTTGCAGAACCTTGTAGACATTGCAGAACATTTGTGCAAAACATAGAAGACCAATTTGTTTCCACCATTTTTATTGGGTATCTTTAGTTATTGGGTTGTATTTGCCGTGAGGGGGAGAGTAAAGTATTGCCAGACACTGCTGCGACAATTCGGAATGATGCTTCGTCCTATTTCGTTCAAGTTGGGCATGTGTGCTTTCTATGCGCCAACTAGAGGGGGAATGTTGAAATGTTTGGAGTGTGTGCTTTATGGTGATTAGAGTTCTCTCTGTGCTCACTGGAGTCTACGACTACTATTCAAGACTGGTGTAGCATTTATTTTTTTCTATTCTTATTGGTCCAAGCTAGAGCTTTCTTTTGATATATGTATACTCCAGCTTGAGGGGGAGTGTTGAGATATGTATCACAAGTAGGGGGTTTGTCCCTAACGTGATTACATAGGCTAGTTGCTATTTCTTTACTATGTTTCCTATTCTAGGTTAGATTCCCTTGTTTCCTTATTAGATTAGTTTCCTATTTTCTCTCCTTGGCTGACAAGGAATTAGTTTTCTTTTCTAATGTAACTTTCTATTGATTTTATTATAAATAAGACAAGGGAAGAAGAGGCTACTCTCACGTTACTGAGAGCTAACATAATCTATTGCACAGTCTTCTTCCATCTTCTCTTCTCTCTTTTCTCCTCTCTAAAGTTATTGGTTACAAGTCCTAGGTTTTCTACAGTAAGCATATGTGAAAGAGACACCACTAGAAATTGCTTCTGTTCTAATCCTACATGATCTCCTACTAGCTGGCAATCTAGGCTATATATACATTTTAGTCCAAAACCACGAATTTATGCACAAACAAAAAGCTGAAGAATGAATAATAAATAAAAGAAAGGCATAGTTCAGATCCTTATGAGTTGTCTGCATACCTCATACAAAGTTAAATCACTTCCACCTGTGATGTTCCACACAATTCCAGTGGCCCTTTCTATACCGATATCCAGTAAAGGTGATTGGATGGCATTCAATGCAGCATCTCTTGCCCTGGTCTTGCCTGCAGCAAATCCATAATACCAAATCGACACAAGCATTTATTAAACAATACCATACAAATATGTTTCAAGTGTGAATCTTTAGCAGATTCCAAGTGCCTTTCTTAATTTTGATTTACTAAATGAAGAGGCTAGAAGTTTCACAAATTACCAGTCAGAATTCATCACAAGCCATTGACCACATGGATGCAGCTGAACATTGTTATTCAATTTTCTAATTCATGCATGCCAATTTTTTATATATATAACAAAATTAACAAAACAATATAGACATGAAAGAAGGAAATTGCAGGTCTGGACCCGGACTTTATCTTTTAATAGCCTTATGAACCCGGACTTTATCTTCCGATGGCACCTAAAGTGGAGGTAGTGTAGATACAGTCGGGTTTTACCCCCTCAGTAGCCTTGAGGAGTCACCTGTGGCTCGAGTTCTGGGAGGGGGAAGAACGTACGCCCTAGGAACTGCCTCCTGCTTCTCCAACTTCCTGCGTTTTCCTTAGGAGGCAATCCCTGGGTGCAAGGTGGAGCCGGGGGGACAGCTGATCCTACTATGGTTCCCATGAGCCTAGTGGTCAGTTGGGCCTTCAAGGGTCTTGTGAGAGTTGTCTAAGATTTCTTCACAGGACTGCCCGGCAATGGTGATCTGGCATCTCTTCACATGACTAGGGAGCCGGACATTCCACATGTTGACCTTCTACGAGAGCTTCCAGGAAGTTGTGAGAATCTTGACAGTGCCAGAGAATTGGAGGACCTTAAATGTCTCCTTGGTGCTTGAGATTTTGAAGATCTAGGAAGCTTTCACTTGTTGGAGACTTGGGAGATCCAGAAGCCCCGTTCGGCATTTGGAGATTTAGAAGACATCGAAGATCGATCTGATGTAGAAGAATTTTTTCATCCTGTTCCTTGGCCTCCTTGTAATGTTGTATGGCTCTCGGCCTCTTTGTAATGTTGTATGGCTCTCAACCTCTTTGTAATGTTGTATTACTCTCATCCTCTTTGTAGAATTCTTTTGTAATTACCACTGTTGTTTGGCGCAATCAATAAAATGAACCTTTTATCATATGTTTCTTTTGCTGGCTTTGAACGACTCTTATCTTTGTGGGACACTTGCCTTGCTATTCTCTGACCAAGGTTGAGATTGTAATATTCTTCTGACTCTTTCAGAATTTCTTCTTTTCCCTTGGGCTTTACCAAGTGGTGGGACCATTTCCCCTTTTTTCCCCTCTGATGGCTCAGTCTTGTAACGGCAACTGCTTGTGCTCAAGACCATGACTGGGCATTCTACTTGACACAAGTTTCTCCGCTTGGTGTCTTTGGAGTTGTTGCTCGTTGATCATGGCATTGGAGATTGTTAATGCTTTTGCTGAGTGTTGGATTTTTCTAACCCTTCCCCCCCAATCTCAACCAGGTAGCAGAGATGCTTTGGATAACCAACGCCTTTAGTCGAGCCTTGCCTTTCCTTAAAATCTTACCACCATCACTCTCGGCCAAGCGGCGGGGATGTCTTGGACTACCAACACCCTCGATCAAGTGTTGGCCCTCTTTAAAATCTTACCCCACCACTCTCGACTGAGCTGCGGGGATGTCTTGGACTACCAGCACCCGCAATTGAGCATTGGCTTTCTTTTAAAATCTTACCCCCACCACTCTCGACCGAGCGGCGGGGATGTCTTGGACTACCAACGCCCTTGATCGAGAGTTGGCTTTCTTTAAAATCTTACCCCCACCACTCTCGACCAAGCGACGGGGATGTCTTGGACTACCAATGCCCTCGATCGAGCACTGGCCTTCTTTAAAATCTTACCCCGCCACTCTTGACCGAGCAGCGGGGATGTCTTGGACTACCAACACCCTCAATCGAGCGTTGACCTTCTTTAAAATCTTACATCCACCACTCTGTTGAAGTTTGGATAGTTCAAGATCTCATCATTATTTTTCCCTTTTTTCCAGGCGTCAGGGTAGGGTGGGAGGGTATTTTACTTGTTATTTCATGTGTCGTTTGGTTGGACGTGCCTTTGATGGGTGGATGAATAGTCATGTGCCACGTCTTCTCCTGTGCCGCACACAATCGTGGGAGACCCGAGAATGGCAACTCACTCGTTCGCGTCTTTTCAATGCTTGCTACTACTTTTGAGGAGCATTAAATGCCTCTTGATGAGTGCGGCTTGAGGTTTTGTTTAAACCCTTCCTTCTTCCCCTTATTCTATTTTTCTGTTTCTAGGTTTCTTCTTTGTTGTCTAACTTCTACAGGCCTTATTCTCCTTGATTAAGTGCTAGTTCTTCACTTTTGCCGGCGTCTGGTTCTTCTGGTCTTCACTATTGGTCCATCTCTCTCCTTTAAGCACGTTTTCACCAGTAAGACCTTCTCCTTTCTAGGTTTCTTTGTATTTATCTTTTCTCTACTTTTCTGTTTCTCTACAACTTAGCGCATGGCATCTTTTGGTAAGGGCAAATCCTCTCTCCAGGAGAGGGCTGAGGCAAAGAATACTGCTTCTGGAATAGGACGGGGGCTCCCTAGGAGGAGTGGTTAACCTTCCCCCAATCTTTGGCTCTTCCCATGATGCTTCTGCCTCTGGTTGAGCCGGTGAAACTTCTACTTCTGGTTCCGCCGGTGCTGCTTCCTTGTTGGAGAGGCAGTTCTTGGAGGTGGCCTTCTCCGCCTTGTGGGGGCGCGTATGGTGTCTACAATCCCTAAAAGATTTGGGCAGTCCTTCACAGATCAATCCCCTCCTTGGGCTGTCAAAGTGTCAAGGGGCTTGCTAGTACGCTCACTGAAGCTGACCTGGACCACTTTAAGAAAAAACTCCAAATCCTTGTTTCCATAGCTCCCAAGCTTCCTAAGAAGGGGAATTTGCTTGCAACCCTGCCGAGGAAGAGATCTGCTTCTTCAAAGACTATCTTACTGGGGGATTCCGGTTTCCTGCCCAGTAATTCTTGGGCCAGGTCTTGGAATATTACCATCTTTCTCCTTCTCAGCTTGTTCCTAATTCTTATAAGAGCATCCTTGGTTATATTGCCATGATGATTGGTCTTGACCTGCCAATTTCTCTAGCCTTTTCTTGAACCTTTTCCACATTTATGCCCATCCTGGCTCTTGGGGTTGGTATGTCATAAACCAGCACCAAAGGTGAAGTACATTACCGGTCTACCCTCTTCTAATAAAGGGTGGGAGTACCAGTTTTTGTTTGCTCTAGGGGTTGGGGGCATGCCGTCGGGTAATGTCTAGTCTGAACTGAAGGTCACGGCACTGAACGTCAGGCCTCAGTTGAGCACATCGGACCTTTAGTCCTTACGGAAGTTGGAAGACAGGCCTCATCCTTTTGACGTCAATTACTTGACTGACGAGAATTTTCTTGCCCGGCACGGTCTCACTCCCGGTAAGGCTCCCTTTACCGCTCTTTTTGTGCACTCTAATAATTAAGTTTTGTGTTGATCCTTCTTCTGTTGTGCAGTGCCTATTGACCGGAGCTCTCTCCAAGCAGCGTATCCCACGGCCTCCGAAAAGAGGTTCAAAAGAGGCAAGCCTGCAGCCCTCCCAAACTAAGGGAAAGAAACGCTTGAAGATGAGTGCCAGCCAGTGCCTTGGAGCAGGTTTCTGATCCTCCTGCCCCTCTAAAGGGTCACGAGGCTTCTAATGCTTCTGCCCAGGGCAATTTGACCAATGCCCCTGGTCGAACTGGTCATATGTCGATCGACCTAAAAGCCGGTGTAGTTGACCTTCTTCCTGTGGACCAGGAACAGTTGCAGCTGGTGGTCGATTCTCCTCATTCGTTGGGCTGACGAACGAGGATGAGGTAATCCGGAATTCTCCCCACTTGTCCCCTCAGCACTCGGATGGGTATGTCCCTTCGCCCTTTGTCCCTCAGTGGCGCCTCTCCACCTCCTGCTCTGTTCTCGGTGATCTGTCACTGGGTAATTCCTGGGTTCACAAAGGCAAGTTTCTCCAAGACTATGACTTGGTGGAGAAGCTCTCTATTGAAGATCTAGAATTGAAGAGCTAGGGTACTCTTGCCCAGGCAAATTTTGCTCATGTTCTAGGTGGTGCCTGGGATCTTTACTTGCACTTGTTTATCTTACTTTTTCTGCTCCTGTAGCATGTTGCTTATGCTGGGGATGCCTTTGATCGCTTGGTGTCCCTCCAAGAGGAATTGAAGAAAAAGATCTCCAAATTCTGGACCTCCAAGACGCACTCCAGTTGCATACTGTTGAGCGTGATAGTGCTAAGAGTTCCCTCCAGATTGCCAACTGTTAGAGATATAGGGGCCAGAATACCATAGGGGTATTCTGGTCCTTTCCTCTTTTTAATTTGTTATTTATTCTTTTATTCTCTTTCCTTTGTTTATACTTATGTTAGCTATATAGGGGCATAAGTGTCTTATGTAATTCTCTTTTATTAGTATAAATAAAGGCTTAGGGAATCAATATGATTCACTTAAGCATTAAACCATTCTATTTCTTAACATGGTATCAGAGCAGGTAGGGGTCACGGTATCGAGTCCCCCTGGGAGCGGGCAGGTGTTAAAAAATTATTTATCCACCCGTGTCCCCCTTTGGATAGTCCGCCGTGTTAGAGCCAAGGCTCAACATCTCGCAAAATTTCGGCGATATTTCACCAAATTTCATATATCTCGAGCTGTTCGAGATACGATACCAATCCGAAATGGAAAAATACCATATTTCGACGATATCTCGTGCGATATCGACGAAATATCATGGACTCACGATATATCGCGAGAAATTGAAAAAGTCACTAAAAGTGTCACGTGCAATATTTCGAATATTTCGGAAATTTCGGTCATCTCATTTCGGAAATTTCGGAAATCTCGGTAATCTCGTTTCGAAAATTTCGGAAATCTCGATCATTTTGGCATTTTATACCCATAGAAAAATACCATATTTCGACGAAATTTTGGTATCTCGGAAATTTCGGTCAGACCGAAACACCGAAACGAAATGAGATTTAGTGCCATTGTTAGAGCTCCTGTATGATATACATATTGTTTGCTCCCTTTCCTAGAAGGTCGGTCTTTTAGAGGAAGCGGTTTCTACATGGTATTGCAACGATACTTCTGATAGTCATACTTCTGATAGTCCCCCTTTGGATAGTCCCCCTCTGGCAGTTGCAACGATACTTCTGATTTTTTTTCAAAAACCCCACCTTCCCATCGTGGTCTCTTCCCTTTTCCTTCTCTCTCGATTTTTTTTCTCCCCCTTCTCCTTGCTTCTTCTCCTTCTCTAAGGGCAGCACTGCAGAGGTGATCACATGATCTAGTGGCTGCCCCTTCCCACCTCTTTTATTCCTTTGTTTCATGACCTAAACCTTTTCTCTCGATGGCTGCTGGTTCCCTATTGCGCTGATTAGAGTTTCCTCCTTTTTTTGGAAGATCAGTCCTCGATTTATTGGGACTGCTTCTCCTTCTTTTGGAAACACTCCTGCGACATTGGATTGCTCCTATCGAGACTACAACAGGTCTTCTTTTTTTGTTCGATGGCTGCTGCTGGTTCTTTCCTGCGGCAATTGAAGTTTCCAGATTTTTTTTGAAGATCAGGCCTTGTGCTTTATTGGGACTGTTTCTCCCTATATTGGAGACCCTCCTGCGCCATTGGACTGCTACTATCGAGACTCCAACAGCAACTGAAGACCATATCTCCCAATCGAGACCTACTTTCAGGTTTTTTCTTTAAAAAAAAAAATCCCTGAATATTCTCGGTTTTTGGGATTGGACTGCTTGCGGCTCCAGCTTCTTTTGGATAATTTTATTCTTCATCCAAGGCATTCTCTACAGTATATTGGACAGCGTGGATAAGCCTTCTTCAACAATTTTTTTTTGGATTTCCCTTCCCCATCGATCTCTGTTTTTTGGGTTTTCTTCCATAACCCTAAAACACTTGATATTGGGGAGGGCTCCTATTTTGCTGCTGGACAGATCTCTTCTTCAGTATGGGTGACTCCATAGATATTTCGACTGCTACATCTGATCAGGTTAGCCATGACAAATCTGATTTCCGTGATCTCCATCCTAACCCTATCAAGTTAGACGGCAGTAATTATCTTCTATGGTCTCGATCAGCCTTGTTTGCTATTGCTGGACGTGGCCTCACTGATTATATTGATGGGACTATCCCTATGCCGACTGCCCCTGGTACTGCCAAGACTCAATGGCTAGCCAACAATGGTCTTCTTATGTCATATTTTGTTGGTTCTATGAATTCAGATCTAGCCCAGGGCTTTCTTCTACTTGATACCGCGTCTCAGATTTGGGCAGCCTGTAAAGAGACATATGGGCAGTGGTAATGATGCTCAGGTGTATGAGCTTCGTAAAAAGGTCCTTCATACTACTCAAGGGGACCTCACGGTGTCTAAATATTATGCCACTCTCCGCAGCCTCTGGCAGCAATTGGACCATTTTTCAGATTATCACCCTGATACAGCTACCAACATCGCTGCCTATAAGAAGCATGTTGACAAGATTAGGGTGTATGATTTTTTGGTAGGGTTGAATGTTGAATATGACCAGATTCGTGTTCAAGTGTTGGGCCATTCCCCTTTTCCCACACTTGAACAATCCTATGCCCTGGTCTCTTCAGAAGAAAACCACAGGACTGCTATGTTACATCCTCCTGTTTCGGACAGATCGGCTCTCCAGACTGCTGCCCAGGCTACTGCTGCCGCTCTTGGGCCTTTATCTGTTGGTTGTTCTCCTTCAGGTCCTATTTTCTGTGACCACTGTCATAAGCCTTATCATACCAAAGACAAGTGCTGGAAGCTTCATGGGAAACCGGCTGACTTTGAAGCCAAGCAGGCTGCCAAGAAAAAGCCTAAAAGTAAGGTAAATCAATCTGAATCTGTTGATACAGCCCCGGCTATCGACATTGGTCTATCCAAGGACAATTTACAAGCTTTCTTGCATATACTAAGGTCTTCCGCTGCTGCTGCCTCTACTACTTCCGCTGCCACTGCCAATGCCAATTCCTCAGCTCCTTCAGGTTCATATTTTGCTCGGTCAGGTATCCCTTTTGGTGGTCATTGTACTTCTGTAGCTTCACATCCTTGGATCATTGATTCCGGGGCTACAGATCACATGAATGGTACTTCTAGCTTATTTTATAGATATTCTCCCGCTTCTGGGAAAGACAAGGTCAAGGTGGTTGATGGCTCCCTTTCTTCCATCTCTGGAAAAGGAATCATCAACTGTACTTCCAACCTCCCTTGGTCTTCTGTTTTACATATACCTAATTTTACTGCAAACCTCCTTTCTATTAGTAGTATTACTCGTGATCTTCATTGCAAGGTAACCTTTTATCCTTCCCATTGTGTTTTTCAGGATCTGGCGTCTGGGAAGACGATTGGATTGGGTAAAGTTCACGGTGGGCTGTATCTGCTTGATGATGGTCATCTTCCTTCATCGCTACCTTCTCCACTCCATCAGAACTCCTTGGTCTGTTCTGAACTTTACCAATGGCACTCTAGATTAGGTCACCCTCCATTAGGAATTTTAGCGCATTTATTTCCATCTTTAGTCACCAAATGTAATAAGGATGATTTTTTTTGTGAGGCTTGTGTTCTGGCCAAACAGACATGTGCAACTTTTTCTTTATCTAATAAAGGAGTTCTTCTTGTTTTCATTTGGTGCATTCAGATGTTTGGGGACCTAGTCGTAAGACCTCTATTTCTGGCCATCATTGGTTTGTGTCATTTATTGATTGTCATTCTCGAAATACTTGGATTTATCTTCTTCAGTCTAAAAACCAAGTTTTTTCTTGTTTTCAACATTTTCATAAAATGGTCCAGACCCAATTCCAGGCCACCCTTAAGGTTTCACGAAGTGATAATGGCACTGAATATAAGGAATCCCACTTTCAAAAATACCTTGCTGATCATGGGATTATACATCAGACTAGTTGTGTTGATACCCCGGCCTAAAATGGTGTGGCCGAAAGAAAGAATCGCCACTTATTGGAAGTGGCACGAGCATTAATGTTTGCTCGACATATTCCATCCCAATATTGGGGTGATGCGGTTCTCACTGCTTCTTACCTTATGTTGAATAATGTAAACCAGAATACCGTGGGGGTATTCTGGTCCTTTGGGTGCTTTAGTATTATGTTTTATAGTTGTTTATGTACTGCCTAGCTGTATTGGCTAGGCAGGGGTATTTTGGTCATGTAATTTCATATTCCAGCATTATAAATAGGCAGGGGTATTTTGGTCATGTAATTTCATATTCCAGCATTATAAATAAAGGTGCCTAGGTGATCACAATAGATCATTCAAGTTTTCTCAGTTCTGTTTTTTAGTATTCTAGTTTTGAACATGGTATCAAAGCTAGGGTTCTAAGACTTGCTCGATTGTTCAAAAAAACAACCCTTTTCTCTCGATTCCTCTCCTCTCCCCCTTCTCCTCTCCCTTCTCCCTTCTCTCTTCTCTTCCTTTGATCCATTCAACCCTTTTTAGGGCAGCACCCATGAGGTGATCCATCTATGGTTCGAGTGCTGCCCTCCATCTCACCTCAATTTTAAAACCTAATTCAGATCGATAGCTGCTGCCATTATCTCTCTCTGCGATTCAGGATTGCTTCAGTTTTTTTTGGAGATCGATCTCATAACAGTTGGGAGATCAATTGGTTTCTTTGGAGCATCAATGCAGGCCTACGACAGCATCTATCCTCTCTGATTTCACATTGATTGAAGACCCCACAGCTGCAGCCTCTTTCCTCTTCTTATCGATCTCAACTGTCAGGGTTTTGCAAAACCCTGACACTTTATCGATTTGGTTCTTCTAGGCTGCTGTTTGGGAAGATTTTTTGAGGGATTTTTCCCTGGTTATATTGCTGCACTCGACACTGTTTCAGCCTTAAATTCCTGCTGTTTTTTTGAAGATCAGAATTCTGTCCAATTTCAGATCGACTACTGCAGAATTTTTGAAATTCAGTTTTTTTTCAAAAAACTCGAATTTTACCTTGCTGCATTATGGGTGACTCAGAGATTACATCAGCTGCTACTGGAGGAAATCAGACCAGGACTGATTTCTTGCCCTATGCTGCTGCCATAAAACTAGATGGTACCAATTATCTGATTTGGGGACTCACTGGCCACCTTACTGGTATCACCAAACAGCCCACTGAAGAAGGGGCTGCCTGCACTAAATGGGCAGCTAATGATGCGATGGTGATGTCTTTTGTTCTGAATTCTATGACCACTGACATTTCTAGTCAGTACCTTCTCCTTGACATTGCGACTCAGATATGGACTGCTGTCAAGGGTACTTATGGTCGTTCAGGGGGTGGTGCTCAGGTTTATGAGATCCGAAAGACTCTTCAACACACTACCCAGAAAGAGATGACAGTCACCAAGTACAATGCTGCCCTCAAGTGCTTATGGCAGCAACTGGATCACTATGCTCGATTCCTACCTACTACTGCTGCAGATATTACAGCCTACCACACTTATGTGGATCAGTTTCGAGTCTATGACTTCCTGGCTGGACTTAATGATGATTATGACCCTATTCGGGTGCAGGTTCTTGGTCGGGTTCCTTTTCCCACTTTGGAGGAAACTTTTTCATATGTTCACAGTGAAGAGACAAGGAGGGCTGCTATGATGATTACTCCTAAGGTTGACAGATCAGCTTTACAGACTACTGGTTCCATCACTACTGACACTTCTGCTGATAATGTTGCTGCTACTGCTGCTAGTAAAGAGCCTGTGAAGTGTGATCATTGCCACAAACCATATCACACTAAGGCTCAGTGTTGGAAACTTCATGGGAAGCCTGCTGATTTTGAGAGCAAACGTGGTCGTGCTAAATCTAAAAACAAGGCCAATCACACTGAAAGTGTAGCTTCAGCTCCCACTACTGACATTGGTTTCTCCCAGGAAGAACTTCAAGCTCTCCGGCGTCTGTTGAACACATCTGCTGCCCCCACTACATCTGCTGCCAATTCAGGTTCCTTCTTTGCCCATACAGGTATTTCCTTTGCTGGTCATTGTGCATCCGTGGTCTCCACTCCTTGGATCATAGACTCTGGAGCTACTGATCACATGACAGGTTCCTCCAGTCTTTTTAATACCTACTTCCCTGCCTCTGGTAAAGACAAAGTAAAAATTGCTGATGGGTCCCTCTCCTCCATATCTGGGAAGGGCTCCATTGGTTGTTCTCCTTCATTGACTTTATCTTCTGTGTTACATATTCCCAAGTTTACTACTAACCTTCTCTCCATTAGTAGTATCACTAAATCTTTAAACTGCAAAGTGACATTCTTTCCTACTCATTGTGTTTTTCAGGAACTGGACTCGGGGAAGACGATTGGATCGGGTAAAGTGCATGGCGGATTGTACCTGCTTGATGGAGATCCTGCATCTACACTGGCTATACCTTCTAGACTTTGTTCACCAGCATCTTTTTCCTCTGAATTACACTTATGGCACTCTAGACTAGGACATCCCCCTTTAGGAACCTTATCTACTTTATTTCCCGCATTCGGCAAAACTTATTATAAAGAAGATTTTTTTTGTGAGCCTTGTGTCTTGGCCAAACAGACACGTTCCACCTATCCTATCTCTAATAAAAGGTCATCTTCTTTATTTCATGTTGTTCATTCTGATGTGTGGGGTCCTAGTAGAAAAGTTGCCCTTTCGGGTCATCGGTGGTATGTCACCTTTATTGATTGCTATTCTAGGTTTACTTGGGTTTATCTGATGCACAACAAAAGTGAGGTTTTCTCATGTTTTCAGCACTTTCACCAGCTGGTTCAAACTCAATTTCATACCACTATTCAAATTTTACGGAGTGATAATGGGCGAGAGTATATGGAAGGTCAGTTCCAAAAATACCTGGCTGCCCATGGGATCCTCCACCAGACCAGCTGTGTTGATACTCCAGCCCAAAATGGTGTGGCTGAGAGGAAGAACCGCCACCTCTTAGAGGTCGCTCGTGCCCTTTTGTTTGCCCGGAATGTCCCCTCAGTTCATTGGGGGGATGCTGTTCTCACTGCCGCCTATTTAATTAATAGGCTGCCCAGTCGGGTCCTTCACTCTAGACCCCCTGTTGAGCTACTACTTGGCTCTTCCTCCTTTATTGTTCCCCCTAAGGTGTTTGGCTGCGTATGCTATGCCCGGGATACCAGGTCCCCGGGCAAGCTTGAACCCCGTAGTCTTCAGTGCATTTTCTTGGGGTACTCTGCTACTCAGAAGGGGTATAAATGCTCACCCTCCATCCCGCCGGACTTTTGTCAGCATGGATGTTGTGTTTCATGAGCGTCTCTCCTACTATGTGTCACCACCTCTTCAGGGGGAGCGTGTTAGCGAAGATGTGTTGACTGTTGAGCATCCTCCTCCACTCCAGTCTGTCTATAATGAGTCTGTTCAGCCTACTTCTGGTCCTCCCCCCCGAGTCGTGGGAGAAGTTCTTGTTCAGGGAGCAGGACACTCCAGCCGGATCGAGGTTCCTGCTCAGGGGAGCACCCTCAAGCCCAAACTCCCGTCCGGAGAACCATTAGTGAATTTGGAGAGGAGGATTGATGTTAGCACTATGAAGACCTATGGAAGGAGACATAATCGGTTCAATCCATCTGTTGCTCCTGTACCCATCCAATTGCCGAACCTGGATCCGAACCCGCCTCTCCACTGGTAATGTTCCTTCTCCTGACTTGCCTATTGCCCTTCGCAAAGGTGTCAGGATTGTACTCAGCATCCTATATCTCATGTTGTCTCTTATGACTCCCTTTCCCCATCATTTCGTGCTTTTGTTACTTCTCTTTCTTCTGTTCGTGTTCCTAATAATTGGCAGGAAGCTTTATCAGATGGAAAGTGGAAGGCAGCCATGATGGAAGAAATGGAAGCTTTGAAAAAAAATAACCCATGGGAGCTTGTTGTTCTTCCACCTGGGAAGAAAACCGTTGGATGTAAATGGGTGTTTGTGGTAAAACAGAAGGTGGATGGCACTGTGGATAGATATAAGGCACGGCTCATTGCCAAGGGTTTTACTCAGACATACGGCATAGACTACCAGGAGACCTTTGCACCTGTTGCAAAGTTGAATACAATTCGTGTGTTGTTATCTTGTGCAGTCAACCTTAGTTGGGAGTTGCAACAGCTAGATGTTAAAAATGCCTTCCTGAATGGAGCACTGGAGGAGGAGGTATACATGGACATTCCACCAGGGTTCTCTTGTGACAGTAATAGAGGAAAAGTGTGCATCTTTGAAGCGTGCCTGTATGGGCTGAACAATGACCCGGGCTTGGTTTGGTCGATTCCACAAGGCCATGATTTCTGTGGGCTATAAGCAGAGTAATGCTGATCACACACTCTTCATCAAGAGGGTTGGTGAAAAACTCAATGTTCTTATAGTCTACGTTGATGATATAGTGGTTACTGGCAATGATGGTGATGAGATCAGACAGTTGAAGATCTTCCTTAGCCAGGAATTTGAGATTAAAGATCTAGGCAAATTAAGATACTTTCTTGGGATTGAAGAGTGGCCAGATCTGCGAAAGGCATATTTCTCTCCCAAAGAAAGTATGTCCTAGACTTATTGGCTGAAACCGGTTTGCTAGGCTACCACCCTTCGGACACTCCTATGGATCCTACTGTTCGGCTCAAGGAAAATGGGGGTGAGCCTGTTGATAAAGGCCGGTACCAAAGACTTGTAGGGAAGCTGATTTACCTTTCACACACTCGTCCAGACATTGCTGTTGCTGTGAGTGCAGTGAGTCAATTTATGCATGATCCCTACACTTCTCATATGGAGGCTGTTCTTCGTATTCTACATTATTTGAAGTCAGCTCCTGGAAAGGGCATTCTTTTGTCCTCACATGGTCACCTACGGGTAGAGGCATACACTGATGCTGATTGGGCTGGTTCAGCAGATCGAAAGTCCATTTCTGGATATTGTTCTTTAGTAGGTGGAAATCTTATTACCTGGCGTAGCAAGAAGCAGAATGTAGTTGCTCGTTCTAGTGCCGAAGCTGAATTCAGAGCTATGGCACAAGGTATTTGTGAGTTACTTTGGCTTAAAGGGCTGCTACAAGACTTGGGTCTACCTATTCGCCTTCCTATGATGCTGTACTGCGATAACAAGGCTGCAATCAGTATAACACACAACCCGGTGCAGCATGACCGTACCAAACATGTTGAAGTGGATAGGCATTTCATCAAGGAGAAATTAGAAGATGGGCAGATATGTATTCCCTTTGTGACTTCTTCGGATCAGCTTGCTGATATCTTCACCAAGGGTCTGCCTGGAAAATTATTTCACCCTAATCTAGTCAAGTTGGGCATGATCGACATATTTGCTCCAACTTGAGGGGGAGTGTTGAATAATGTAAACTAGAATACCGTGGGGGTATTCTGGTCCTTTGGGTGCTTTAGTATTATGTTTTATAGTTGTTTATGTACTGCCTAGCTGTATTGGCTAGGCAGGGGTATTTTGGTCATGTAATTTCATATTCCAGCATTATAAATAAGCAGGGGTATTTTGGTCATGTAATTTCATATTCCAGCATTATAAATAAAGGTGCCTGGGTGATCACAATAGATCATTCAAGTTTTCTCAGTTCTGTTTTTTAGTATTCTAGTTTTGAACACCTTATTAATAGGTTACCTTCTTGGGTACTGGATTCCCGTAGCCCATCTGGCGTTTTACTTGGTGATTCCTCCTTTGTGGTTCCTCCCAAAGTCTTTGGCTGTGTCTGTTATGCTAGGGATACTCATTCCCCTTGCAAATTTGAACCTCATGGGTTACGGTGTATTTTTTTGGGTTATTCTCCAACCCAAAAAGGATACAAGCATTACCACCCCCTACCCGCTGTACTATGGTCAGTATGGATGTGGTTTTCCATGAAACTCTTTCTTATTATTCCTCCCCACCTCTTCAGGGGGAGCGTTCTAGTGAAGATGTGGTTCATACTCTTGGGTTTCCCCTTTTCCCATCACCTATAGCCACCGACCATCACTCCCCGGCTGCTGTCCAGCCTCCCGAGGCTGCTGTCCCTTCACCTACGGGGAATCCAATACAGGGGGAGATCATGGAAACAGATGGTGGTAATGTTCCTATTCAGGGGGAGCTGACTCCAGTACAGAGGACCATTCGTAACTTTCAGAGGACCATTGACAATTCCACTATTCTCACTTATAACCGGAGATGTTCTAACAGAGGGCAGAATCAGGCCACTGTAGCACCGAGACCCATCCAGTTGCCGCCTCAGGATCCAGATCCTCCTTCTCCTGGTGAGCCCTCCTCTTCTGATCTACCCATTGCTCATCGCAAAGGTACCAGGACCTGCACTTTACATCCTATTTCCCGTTTTGTGTCTTATAGTTCTCTTTCTCCCTCTTTTCGTACATTTGTTTCCTCCCTTTCTTCTGTTTCCATTCCTAAAAATTGGCAGGAAGCATCTACAGATGGGAAGTGGAAGGCAGCAATGTTGGAAGAAATGAGAGCATTGAACAAAAACAATAAGTGGGATCTTGTAGTTCTTCCTCCAGGAAAAAGACCAGTGGGTTGTAAATGGGTGTTTGTGGTCAAGCAGAAGGCAGATGGTACGGTGGATCGGTACAAGGCACGTCTGGCTACTAAAGGCTTCACTCAGACGTATGGCATTGACTACCAGGAGACTTTTGCACCGGTAGCAAAACTCAATACTGTATGGGTATTGCTATCCTATACAGTGAATCTTGGATGGGATATTCAGCAGTCAAATGTAAAGAATGCCTTCCTCCATGGTGAACTAAAGGAAGAAGTATATATGGACGTTCCTCCAGGTTTTTCAAGTCCTGTTACCAAGGGAAAGGTGTGTCAACTGAAGCGTGCACTCTATGGCTTGAAACAGTCACCTAGAGCTTGGTTCGGTAGATTTCACAAGGCTATGTTGTCCATGGGCTACCAGCAAAGCAATGCTGATCATACCTTGTTCATCAAACGTGTGGGCGCTAAGGTTACTCTCCTCATAGTCTACGTTGATGATATTGTAGTGACCGGTAATGATGGTGATGAGATCAACAGGTTGAAGCTATTCCTTGGCCATGAGTTTGAAATTAAGGATCTGGGGATTCTGAAATATTTTCTCGGGATAGAGGTTGCTCGTTCTTCAAAGGGTATATTTCTGTCTCAAAGAAAGTATGTCCTGGATCTACTATCTGAAACGGGGCTGCTAGGGTATCATCCTTCAGCAACTCCCATAGAAGCTACGACAAGACTCAAGGAGAAAGAAGGCTCACCAGTTGACAAAGGTCGTTATCAACGGTTGGTGGACAAACTTATCTACCTATCTCACACTCGGCCAGACATTGCCATTGCAGTGAGTATGGTCAGCCAGTTTATGCATGACCCTTATTCTTCTCATATAGAGGTCGTCCATCGCATCTTACGATACTTGAAGTCTGCTCCAAGATAGGGGATACTCTTATCTCCCAATGGTCATCTGAAGGTTGAAGCATACACTGATGCGGATTGGGCTGGTTCAAGCGATAGGAAGTCCATCTCTGGATATTGCTCTTTTGTTGGTGGGAACCTTGTCACCTGGCGTAGTAAAAAACAGAATGTGGTGGCTAGGTCCAGTGCTGAGGCTGAATTTCGTGCGATGGCTCATGGTATCTGTGAATTGTTGTGACTTAAGGGGTTGTTGCAAGATATTGGAGTTGCTGTCCAACTTCCAATGATGTTATATTGTGACAATAAGGCTGCCATAAGCATCGCTCATAATCCTGTCCAACATGACCGTACTAAGCATGTGGAGGTAGACAGACATTTCATTAAGGAAAAACTTGAAGCTGGCCTTATCTGTGTTCCCTATGTGAAGTCTGCTGATCAGCTGGCTGATGTGTTCACCAAGGGGCTGCCTGGCAAAGTGTTTCATCCTTTTCTAGCCAAGTTGGGCATGTGTGACATTTTTGCACCAACTTGAGGGGGAGTGTTAGAGATATAGGGGCCAGAATACCGTAGGGGTATTCTAGTCCTTTCCTCCTTTTAATTTGTTATTTATTCTTTTATTCTCTTTCCTTTGTTTATACTTATGTCAGCTATATAGGGGCATAAGTGTCTTATGTAATTCTCTTTTATTAGTGTAAATAAAGGCTTAGGGAATCACTATGATTCACTTAAGCATTAAACCATTCTATTTCTTAACACCAACTCCCGCAATAAGGAGCTTGAGGACCAGATAATGACAGCCATCCAGTCGCACCATAACGAAGAGAGCTCCTGGGCTGCTGAGAAGGGAGTCCTTGAAGATAAGTTACAGTGGGCCCGGGTGCGTGCAGAGGGCCTGGGGAAAGCCAAGGCTTTTGCAGATAATCGCCTTCAGGAACTCAAGTCCAAGCTGAGGGAAGTCAAGGCTAAGCTGGTCGGGTCTGACAAGCAGGAAAAGGCCATCGCTACCAAGGCAGTTGCCAAATTCAAGCTTCCAAGGAATATGACGATACCCTGGTAGAGGCGGGCATAGACTCCTATATCATTAGCACTCGGGAAGCTCGAGATCTGGTTTGGGAGTCTTCCAACTTTCAATTTTTTTAGGTGTCCTAAGGCGCTGGCGAAGACCAGTAAAAGAGCGGGCAGAGGAGCCGGAAGATGAAGAGGAAGGTAAGGGAGAAGATGGAGAGGAAGTCGAACTCGTGGGAGCTCAAGAACAGGATAAAGGCATAGAGGAAGGAAGTGTCGGGGGGCTACAGAGGTAAGAGTTACTGAGGACGGCGCCCGGGATACTAAGGATGGTGCCAATCTCTCTGTCTCAGTCGACGCGGGCCAGAATGTAAATCTTTTTTCAAAGTGAAATGTTTACTTCGTCTCTTTTTCATTCCTTTTTGTATTCATCAGTAGAATGTACTCAACTTTCATCTAAATGGAAACTTCTCTTTCTTTCCTCGGTATCTTTCCTTGACTTGGCTCATTTAATGTAGGCCCCTCCTGTAACTAATGCCAATAATGCACCAGTTGTTGAAACGGGAGGTCCCTCTTCAGCCCAAGTGGCATCCTTGAAAGCTCAACTTGCTGAGTGTTGTGCTAACTTTAGGTCTCTAAAGAAGTTGTTGCTGAGTTGACGAAGAAAAGAGATGAACAAGGGAGTGAATTTGATGCATTCCAGCTTATTGCGGAGGAGAATGAGTACAATATTACCTCTCTTGTGGATGAATTGAACCGAACTCAAGAAGCCAATAAGTCTCTTATAGCCTGGGTTCAACAACAGAGGGATGAGACAGCCAAGGATGCCGTTCAGTAGTATCTTCACTCCCATGAGTTCAGGCAACATGATCATCGGTGCTACCAGGATGGTTTTCAGCGTGTTATTGTTGCTATCGGAGCCAGATTTCCAGACCTTGACCTGGGCGACATTCTCATTTCTGCCTCAGGGGAGCCTAGTTCTACAATGACGTACCTTCGCTTTGAAGCTTTTCCTCTCCGAACCCGAACTGGTTGTAGGCATCATATAATAAAATGTCGACTAACGCTCCAGTGTCGTCCAGCACCTGATGGACGGTTTGGTTTGCAATCACTGCTTGTATGATCACCGCATCATCGTGTGCATAGTTCAAGATCTCGTCGAGATCTCGCTTTTATCTCAGTTTCGTAGCACCTCGAGTCAAGATGACAAGCGATACAGAATTAATACCATACCTCACTCGAGATCTCGGTATCTCACTGAGATCTCAAGCTATTTCTCATTTCAGTTCAACTCGGTCGAACCAGACCTTATTAAAAGCTCATAATACACCATAACTCGATGAGATCTCGACTCGCTCTCGCCTGTCTCACCTCTGTGAAGGGGAAACTCCATCTTTGGGTCATTTTTTCATTTCTTTTGGCAAATCACACCTCATCAAAGCTTGATTCATTGAAAATTGATTCATCTTTGAAGGGGAAACTCCATCTTTAGTTCCTAATACTTATTTAAGTTGTTATGCACTTCAAGTCTTCCACTTTAATTATATGAGTTCTAAATATTGTGTGGAATAGCCTAGGGTAGACCTCACGCACACCGTAGACTACCAACTTAGGTTTCGTAGTCAAAGTACCATTTTGGGTTTGAATTTGCAAAAACTAATGGTCCCACTGTGTTTAGAAGGCCTAAAATAGGGGGAATGTCAAGTTTCAGCCCCTATCTTGGCCATATGGCCACCGAAACCTACCATCGAGTTCAGAAAAAAAAAAAATACATGATCTCGCCGAGATCTCGGGTTCGTGGCCTAGTGAAACCATGGCGAAACCAAGACCTAAAACCTTGGTTGTGTGGGAGGTTCAGCCCTTCAAGATCCCCATCTGTGAATGTGATGCGGGGTTTGGTTATGCTCTCTTATTCTGGATCTCTGCCACGCCAACAAATCGGGCATGGGCTTTTTCCTTTCTGACTGATTCCTGGCCGGATCCTCCGAAGATGGTGAGAATGTTGGCTCCCATTGGCCGGTTGGCTTCGATGCCCGAACGGCGTTCTTCTATTCTCTACATGTGGCTTTCCCAGTTGGTCCCGCGGTCTCTCGGCTCCTTCCTTCGGGACTGGCTTCTTCCTTCCTCTCTCGGTCGTGCAGCCTGTTTATCGTCCTTCACGTATCGGCGAAGATGACCAGCTTGAATTAACTCCTCAATTTCTTTTTTCAGCTGCCAACAGTCCTCCATGTCATGCCCATTGTCCCTGTGGAACCAGCAATACTTTTTTGAGTTTCTTTCCCTGGGCTTGGAGTACATGGGCTTTGGACGTTGAAGGAGTCCCCCCGATCATGGATCTGCATGAGGATCTCCGTCCGGGAAGTGTTCAGGGGAGTATACTCAAGGCTTCTCGCCCTTCTCCTGTCATCCGGCCGCTCGGACCTCTACTTCTTGTCCCCATTCTTGCAGTCATCCTTTCCATGCGATGGCCTCTTCTTTTGGACCCCCTAGTCCACAATCTTTCGAGCCTCCAGGACATCCGCCATGTTTGCGAACTGGTAGCACCTTTTTGGTAGCTCCGTTATGGTGTTGGGGTGATCCAGGGCCATAGATTGGACGAGTTCCTTCTCCGTAATACCAGTGTATAGCGCATTGTATGCCATGGCATCATCCAGATCTTTGATGTCTAAAGATTCTTTGTTAAACCAAGTCACATAGTCATGGATCAGCTCATCATCCTTCTGCCTTACTGCCAAGAGGTTGACGGCAGTCTTCTTCTGCTTGATGCTACTTTGGAAACGTAGTACAAAAGCCTTTCTAAGCTCCACGATACTCTTAATGGAGCCGAACTTCAAGCGCGAGAACCACGTGGTTGCTACTCCCTTTTAGTGACCCAGGGAAAGCTCTGCAAGAAACCGCATCACCGCCGCCGTAGATAGTCATCATGGCGTTGAAGTAGTTAATGTAATCGTTCGGGTCTATTGTCCCGTCATACGGCACGAAGTTGGGTGGTTTGAACCCACGGGGCAATGTGGCACTCATAATTACTGCCAAAAATGGATGATCTCCCGAAAGAGAATGCCCAGGTAACAACGTTGGCTTGTCCAAGCTCTTGAGCCTTGGATTGAGGTCATGTATTCTCCTTTCAAGGTCTTGGTTCGTCAGTCTACTGGACACAACGATTTGCTGACTTGGTCTACAGCTTCATTCATGTGTCCTCCGGCAAATGCCTGGAGGATCGCACAGGGTATGATCCTCGTCGAGCCCTCCAAGTCGTATCCCGTCTGTCTGCCTGCTCTGACTCTCCGTATGTTGCTCCCTAGACGGAAATCTCTTAGCCCTAGTCGATGCCATGGTTGAGTCACGAGGCCCACGCTCCTTCGAATGTGCTTGCGCCAATGGGGAGCGTGTAGGGAGTGTCCCCGTTCGAACAATGGGAACCATCGTTTCGCAATGGGATGGTCGTGAAGATCTTATGACCTTCGGGCCAAAGGTGTCATTCGCGCCAAAGGTGCTTGTGGATTTTGGGCTAAGGATGGCATCTGTTTTAAGGGTGCCACGGAAGGTGGCACAGGAAGCCTACTAGGACCCACTTGTTTGACAATGTCTCTAAGAAAGGCATTGGTTTGCAAGACTTGAAGCTGGAGATCTCGGATCTGTGCATTAGTGGCCGGAGCGTTGGGGTCTAGTGTTTCCGGTATCATCATGGCCGGAATGGGTGCTGGTAGCGGAAGCCCCCTACCACCGGCTCAACATGTCTACCCGCTAAGCTTTCAGGAGTTGGGTCATTGGCTCCGTAGCTGGATTCTCTTGGTTCGCTTGTCGTTCTACTCGTGAAGCTAATCTCCCGGAGCAATTGGTTTGGCCAGCATTTCCTCGGGGAGGACGCCCACTACCCCTTCTGCGGGAGGGGCCTGGTTGCGAGTTCTACGTCGTCCCAGTCATTGGTAGAGGATAATCAAGCCAGTTAGATTAGAAGTATCGTTCCCACAAACGGCGCCAATCTGTTGCGTCAAGAAACCTCTGGTGGGTCCTCCAAGGATGGGACTTATTGCGTCAAGAAACTTCCGGTGGGTCCTCCAAGGATGGGACCTGCACAAAATAGCAAACAGAAAAGAGAGATGAGTGCCGGTGGGGACCCGTGGGGGACTCTTCGATGCCAAAGTTAGGTATCTTTCGCAAACAGATGAAACAGTAAGAGTTTCCAAAATGTGATCCCCCTGCATGGGGGTGTTACCTTCCAATTTATAGGGTTGATTCCCTTTGGTTGAAGTGGTAATGTAAAGGTCCTGATTTGACCGATGGTGGAGCCCTCCTGTCGTCAGGAGATGGAGTGTTCCTGTTTATCAGATTATGGAGAGTCCCTATCTGATAAGGTCTCCTACATGCCTGGGAGCCTTGTTTGGTTAGTATCAATAAACGCCTATTAATGCCGTTGTGGCGTGGAAGATGGTTTCCTTTGTAGGATAACCCTACTTAGTAGGTAATGATGTGCCAAGGCCTTTGTGGAGTAACCATGCTTAATGAAAGATGATGTGCCAAGGTGTGTGTAGACTCGCCTTAGGTAAGCTAGCTGACCCAATGGGTGTGCCAGCTTCCTTGTGCTTCTTCGAGTAGGTCTTTGGACCTTCCTTACGGGTCTTGTATGGATATGGTTTACCCGATTGACCCGACCGAATAACTTTGCCGATGCCACATGTCATGCCATTATTGGGTGTCCATTAAATGGTTAACACCCGCGAAACAGAAGTGTTGACAAACGGGGTTGTGAATACGCTTGTCTTTCCCCAGTTACTCGGACACTAGTTACAACTTACAACCCCAAATAAATATCGATTATTTCATCAACATATTTACCCCAAATGACTTTCTAAATTAAACAAAACCTTTTTATTTAAAAGCATATCCATGTTTTTATATAAATCCAACTTAGGAAAACAGAGCTTTAACAGACTCCATGTAGTCCAAAACTCATAAATTCAATAATGACGGAGGAAGTTCAAAAATATTGTCCTCACACATATTACATTTAACTTTCGATATTTCAGACCTATCACCAATACACAAAAAAATTAATACAACAACTCAGCCTTATCTCAACTAAATGGGGTCAACTACATGGATCCTTACCCTCCAATAAGCTTTGTTCAAGGCCATACTTGATACAAGGCCTAAATTATGCATGTCTTTCCTTACCACTTCTCTTAGAGTCATTTAGGTCTGCCCTTGGCTCTTTTAGCTCCTTCAATCTGAATCAAATCACTCATTTGTACTGGAGCATCCAAAGGCCTCCGTTGAGCATGAACATGCCACCTCAAACAACTTTTTCGTAGCTTATCATGTATTGGAGCTACTCCCAAATGAGCTCTAATATGATAATTCCTTACTTTATCCTTCCTAGTTTTGCCACACATCCATCTCAACATCGTCATCTCAGCTACAGAGTTTTTCTATATAATGCTTCTTCACTACCCAACATTCCGCACCATACATCATGGTCGGTCGCTCTAAGTTTTAAAACAATACATCGATCAAACAACACTCCGAACGCACCTCTCCACTTCATCCAGCCTATTTTAATTCTCTGTGAAACATCATCCTCTATATCACCTTCTTAATTTGTGATTGATCCCAGATACCTTAAATAATCACATTGCAAAAACTCCCTCTCATTAATTTTCACCACCTCATTATCCTTCCTAGTGTAACTAAAGTTAAACACAATAAACTCGGTCTTCATTCTACTTATCTTAAAACTTTTTTATTCCAATGTTAATCTCCATAGCTCCAACTTGGCATTAATCCCTACTTTTGTCTCATACACCAAATCAATATCATCAGCAAAAAACATACACCAAGGAACCTCATCTTAAATGTTTCTGGTTAAATCATCCATGATAAATGCAAACAAATAAGAGCTTAAAGTTGATCCGTGATGTAACCCAATTGAAATTGGGAATCCACAACCTTGATCCCCCATAGTTCTTATGCTAGTCACCACACCATTATACATATCTTTAATTATGTCCACATATTTACTTGAAACACTTCTCTTCTCTAGTATTTGCCAAATTAACTCTCTAAGACTCTGTCATAAGCTTTTTCTAGGTCAATAAAGACCATATGGAGATCCTTTTTGCAATCTCTATATCCTTCCACGAGTCTCCTAAGTAAATAGCTTCTATCATGGATCTTTCTGGCATAAAACCAAATTGGTTTTCCGTAATAGTAGTTTCTTATCTCAAGCGAGTTTCAATAATTCTTTCCCATAACACTCATTAGTTTTATGCCTCTATAGTTATTGTAGCCCTGAATATCACCTTTATTTTATAAATTGAAACCATAATCCTTCTCCATTCATTTAGGATTTTCCTTATGCTCATAATCTTATTAAACAGCTTGGTTAGCCAAGATAAACTGTAGATTCTTAAGCTCTTCCACACTTATATTGGGACCCCATCTGGACCTGATGCCTTGCCTACTTTCATCCTCCTTAAACTTAAAGCTTCTTCTACTTTAGGAACCCTGATTTTTCATATATATCTACGACATGTGATGCTTGATGGGTAATGCAATCTTCCAAGATTCTATTACTCGAAATGTCTTATTTAGAAGGGTGTAAAAATAATCTTTCCATCTCTCCTTAATGTCTTCATCCCTTATATCACCTTTAATACATCTAACGTGGTCAAAATATCTACTCTTCTTTTCCCTTATTTTAGTTATTTTATAGATTTGCTTTTTCTCCTTCCTTTATGCTCAGATTGTTATAAAGGTCTTCATATTTCTTCGGCCTTGCTTTTCCCACAATCTTCTTAGTATCATTTTTAGCCAATATATACCTTTTAAGATCCTCTACATCCCTGGTCCTTTGCCAAGTCTTAAAGCTAGCTATCTTAGTCTTAATGGTTGTTTAAACCTCATCATCCCACCACCAAGTCTCCCTAGAGGAATTACATTTTCCTATTGATTCGACTAGGACATCTTTAGCAACCTTCTTATAAAAGTAGTCATCTCGTTTCACATCGTATTAGTGTCTCCATCAAAGTCTTACTTTCCTTGTTTGACCACTTTATCAGTAAATGATTTCAAGGTATCTCCTCTTAAGCTCCACCACGTTGTCCTAGGCTACAATAAGCCACCACTTTTCTTATAATTTGGCAATAATAAGACACATCCATGACACTGATCTATATTGAGTGGTTATGCTCTCTCCTAGTAAAACCTTACAATCCTTATATAACAACATATCTGACCTTTTGCCCACTTTAGAAGGTAACTAAATGCTCCTCTCTTTTCAAAGTATATGTTTACAATGGATAAAACATAAGCCACGGAAAAATCTAAAACAGAAATCCCCTCCTCATTCCTCTCTCCAAAACCATATCCTCTATGTACACCTTCATGGCCTCTACGATCTCTCCCAACATGTCCATTCAGATCACTCTCTATAATAATCTTTTCTCCTTGACTAAAACGTTGCACTAATCCATCCATGTGTTCACAAAATTGTAACTTGCTACTTTCATCCAGTCCTACTTGGGGCACAGAAGCGCTAATTATATTGACAACCTCATTCACCAACACAAGCTTGATGGATATAATCCTATCACCGAATATTTTAACATCCAGCACATCATTTTTTAAATCTTTATTCACTACTTTGCCCACTCTACTTCTTTTACTTTTATCCCCCAGTTTACCAAAGTTTAAAGTCATCCAACTTCTCAACTTTTTTACCCTTCCATCTAGTCTCTTGAATACAAGCTATGTTAATCCTTCTTCTCCTCATAACATCTATCTATTCTAGACTATTACTCGTTTAGAATCCAATGTTCCAAGATGCTAATCTAATCCTCCGCTTTTGGACTAGCTTCTTTACCCATACTCGTCCAAGAGCGAAAACCCTTGCCTACTTGTCACCGTATCCGGCGCCGACTCGACGCATCGCTTATAGGTGACGCCCTATTTGACCCTTGCTCATTCACTACACCCGGGTCAAATATAGTGCATCGCTTACAGGAAACGCCCTAGCATAACATTTAAACTATAAGGTTCTAGATTCCATGTAAAAAGGGTTTGGCTAAGGTTTTTTCAATGTCAACTGCCTACCTGATGCACCAACCCTCCTCCTTTATCAGGGCTTGGGATCGGTAGCAACCACTGGCATAAGCCATGTGTTGAATTCCGTGAATACTGGCTTGAGTCAAAGTGACTACAGCCATCTTTATTTATAATGTAAAGAGGAACATTCTGGAATTTGTACAAGGACAAAATTACCCCTAGGACAATTCTACCCTTGAAAATAACTTACTACTAATTCCTTTGATAAGGATATCAGCCAGCTGCTCACTGGACTGAATAAATGGGATACAAATAATTCCTTGCTCCACCTTCTCCTTGATAAAATGCAGGTCAATCTCAAATGTTTGACAGGATCTGGGTTTTCTGGAAAGCTAATTTTCAAACCACTGTGGTTAAAGAGCACTTGCAATATTTACCCTTGGAATGCTCCTCTCATTCTCATTCTAAGGTTCTCATTTCTTTTGTGCATGCGCTGTGTTCAGCAGGTGATCATAGGGCCCTATAGGCAGGACTCTTGGAGGATGCTACTTCTAATTCTCTTCCGTGGGCCATAGGAGGAGACTTTAATGCTGTTCTTGCCCCTGCGGAGAAGGTGAGATGTCGCCCAACTTGCTCCACTTCGCTGGAAGAGTTTGGTAATTTCGCTAATGTTGCTGCCCTGGTTGAGGGTAATTTTGAAGGAAGTAATTTCACTTGGTCAAATAATCAAGAAGGATCTGGGAAAGACCTGGCCAGACTGTATCGCTTTTTATTTAATGACCTCTAGGTTAACGCCTTTACTGTAAATCGTTTGACCCACCTCAATAGATCTTGCTCCGACCATTCTCTTATTCTTTTGGATTCCTCAGTGCAAGTGTCCACAAGAATCTCTGCCTTTAAATTTCAGCAAATGTGGGTTACTCACCCGGATTTTATGGATAGTGTCTGGCAATGCTGGTCTACCCCTATTTTTGGCTCGCCTCCTATATTTTGTTTACGAAACTTAAACTCCTCCAGTCTCACTTGCGGTCCTAGAATAAATCTGTTTTCGGTAATGTCCACCAAAACGTCAAGAATGCAGAGGATAGAATGAGCAGTGCGGAAATTGCCTTCGATCAAAACTCCAGCGAGGCTAATAGAGAGATGCTTACTGAGGCAAGAAATGCTCTTCATAATGTGCTTTTACAAGAAGAAATTTTTTGGAAACAGAAATCCAAGGTTCGATGGCTGAAAGAGGGTGAAAGGAATACTAAATTCTTCCCTGCCATGGTTAATGCTCGAAGGCAGATTGGAGGAATTGGAAAATTAAGAATGGCAATGGAGATTGGTTTCGAGCGAAAAAGGTGTGGCGAATGAGGTTATTAGACATTTTCTGAGATTCTCTCTTCGCAAGGTGCTCAGCAAGATGATCATTTGCTACAACTCATTCCCAAGTTGGAAATGAAGGGGTTAGAGAGTTGTATGACACAAAATTGGAAATAGGATGTTGTGTACAACTCCGCTTTGGTTTCCAAAAAGCAATGGATAAATCAAGATTGGGATCAGGAGGAAGCTTACCAGGAAGATGACTAAGAGTAGGACTTGGAGCAGGTGCGGACTGTGTAGAAACAGTGGTGGTGGTCTCTTTGTACCGAGGGCCATAAGAAGGAAAATCAGTTCCACGAGAGTAAGTCTTCACATTATTCTCCCCCTAGACTGTTTGTTGCTGCTTATTCTGTCCCACTTCTTGTTCCTGACTTGTAATCCCATCTTTCAGTTCAACAAAGGCATCCACTATAGTAGATATATCAATATCCAAAGGAGCAATCAGCTGGACCTCTTCACTTCGTAGAATCTCCCTCTGCAGAGGTACCGGTTGCATAAAGTAAGCTTTAGATTCCCGGAACACGACATCCATGGTGACAAACACTTTCCATGTAGGAGGGTGATAGCACTTATACCCCTTCTAGGTAGCCGAGTAGCCGAGAAAAAGACACCACAGCCCTTTAGGATCAAACTTGTCGTGGATATGATGATTCCGGGCAAACACCACACAACCAAAAACCTTGAGGGGCACAACAAACGTGGATGTGCCCAACAAAATGTCCAATGGGCAGCGATCGCCCAAGACGTGTGATGGAAGCTGATTGATAAGGCAAGTGGCTATAAGGATGGCATCACCCCAGAAACGAGGAGGAACAGCCATATCGAACATAAGAGACCGAGCAACCTCCAATAAATGTCGGTTCTTTCATTCAACAACCCCATTCTGAGCAGGGGTATCCACACAAGAGGTCTGATGAATTATCACGAGTATCCAAATAGGAGTGAAAGGCACCATCCATGTATTCTTTTCCATTATCTGACTGGAGAATTTTCACCTTGGCATCGAACTGGGTCTGGACCATTTTATGAAATAGGGTGAAACAGGCGAAGACATCACTCTTACTATGAATCAAGTAGACCCAAGTGGTCCGACTTAAACAGTCAATAAAGGTGACAAACCATCGAAACCCAAAAGTAGAAACACATCAGGTAGGGCCCCACACATCAGAATGTATCAAACCAAATGGACTCAAACTTCGATTATCAGAAATAGGATAAACACTTCCAGTTTGCTTTGCCAAAGTGCAAGCATCACAAGAAAAATTATGTTTAATTGTTTATTACATCATTTCAATAAACTAGGAAATAAATCAGATAAAACACCAATCGGTGGATGGCCCAAACAATGATGCCAATTATGCAATTCAAACAATGCAGAATCAAAATCAGAAGACGCAGACTGAGATGTCAAAGCTGCCCGTGAACTATCAAGCACGTACAGACCACCAATCACTAATCGTACTGCCCGTTCCAAGTCCTGGAGCAAACAATGGTTCGGAAAAAATGTTAATTTGCAGTCTAAATCCCTGGTTAGGCTACTAATGGAAAGAAAATTAGTTGAGAATTTAGGAACATGTAACACAGATGAAAGGCAAAGAGAGGAAGTGAACTGCACGGATCCCTTCCCTAAGATAGGAGAAAGAGACCCATCAGCAACACGAACCTTATTATGACCTGATAAAGGGAAATATTTGTAAACAAGAGAGGAAGAACCTGTCATATGGTCGGTTGCCCCTGAGTCAATAACCCAAGAATCGGACATGACTGAGGCACAACTCCCACCAAATGAAATACCTGTGGAAGAAGTGGTAGTGGAATTGGTAGGCAGAGAAATAGCCAAAGTAGCCATTGAAGGAGATAAAAATGCCGAAGAAGATGTGTCCAAGCGAGTCACCATATCCCTTAGCTTTTGCAGTTCAGCCACAACTTGGGAAAAATATTGGTCAGGTTGTTCTTCAGTAGATGCCTGATGAGCACGGGTGTTACAAGGCCGATTGGAACCACCCTTCCCACTCCCACGAGTATCTGCAGGGCAACCATGAAGCTTCCAACATTGGTCCTTGGTGTGCCCCCACAGTGATCGTATTTAATAGGAGGGCGATAACCAGATGTCCGATCAGTAGTAGCATTATGGAAAGAATTGCCACGGGAAGTCTGGGAACCGGAAATAAGGGTCAATCGTTCTTGAGTAACAGGATGAACCATGGTTGTACGCCGAAAGAATCGCATAGGCCTGCTTAAGAGTTGGGAGAGGGTCCCGATTCAGAATGTTGGCCCGGATCTGATCAAACTCAATATTGTGTCCAGCCAAGAAATCAAAAACACGCAAATCATCCTCCCACTTCCGGAAGGCCGTTGCATCAACATCACAAGTTGCAGTGAAGGTGCCCAGAAAATCCAATTGCCGCTACAGTACACATGGTATTGTAATATTGAGAAAGGGACAACTCCAACTACTTGGTAGAATGGATCTTCTGACAGAGTTCATAGCATTAGGCGGCATCCCCAACCTGAGAATAGGTGTCTTGGGCTGTCTTCCATATTTTTACAACCGAATCAAGGAGAAGGTAACGCCTAGCAATTTCTTGGTCCATGAAATTAGCCAGATAGGACATGACCAAGAAATTAAAATTCATCCATCGATCCTGTGCAGAACCAGCCTCGGTAGGCCTAACATGAGTACCCGTGATGTAGCCAGATAGACTACGGGAACCAATAGCGAACAAGCAAGAACGAGACCACAAAAGATAATTTCAGCCATTTAATTTGATGGGGTTCATCGGAAACGGAATAAAATCACGTTGCGACGAACCATCAGAACCAAAGGAAGTAAAAGTGATCTCCGAAACGTCAAGCATGGTAGCTGGTAAAAAATCGTAGAAACCAAAATCAAAGCCTCCAAAAAAATCAGAACATAAGGAGAGAAGAAAAAGAACCCTCGGTGGGAGTCAACTCACCACCAAGGGTGGGGAAAAAAATGGGCAAGGTGAGAGAACCTCTCGCGAAAAAGAGGGGAAGCGAGTGGCCTACGGGGCTGGTGGAGGTGGCGGAAGGGGTTGGAGAGGCCTGCGGAGGTTGGCGGGGCTGCGGAAGGTGGTGGAGGGGCCTGGCGGAGGTGGAGGTAGGTGGTGGAGGGACCTGCGGGGGCTGGCGGAAGGCGGAGGAGGGCTGGTGGTGGTGGCGGAGAGCTGGTGGAGGCCTGGAGGAGGCTGGCAGTGGTGGTTGTCCTTAGGGCAGAATCACGAAGAAGAGAGAGAGAGAGAGAGAGAAAGAGAAAAAAAAGGAAAATTTTTTAATTCCCATATTCCCAGAATATTTTTGGCTCTGATATCATGTTGAATTCCGTGAATACTGGCTTGAGTCAGAGTGACTACAGCCATTTTTATTTACAATGTAAAGAGGAACATTCTGGAATTGATACAAGGACAAAATTACCCCCAGGACAATTCTACCCTTGAACCCATATTACAACACCATGAATAGAACAAACTGTACAAAATTATGAAATTTAGAAATTCTTTATCACAACTGTACACTAACATAAGCCATGAATAGAACAAACAGAATTTTTCAGATTCAGGCAAAAGAGGGTAAATTTAGGATCAGGAATCTACCCAAAAAGTTAAAAAAATTGAGCTTTTAACATGCTTCCAACAAATCCTCACTCTTAAAGCATATAGTTGGAATTACCAGTTGCTGTTCCAATTCCCATCAAAGAAGAACCTGCATTTGCCATGATAGCTCGCACATCAGCAAAATCAACATTAACTAGACCAGGAACCTGCACTTGTGATAAGCCATCACTAATTAGAAAACAATAATATTAACTCCCAGAATCTGTATACAACTGCAAAAATGGAATCCGAGTACAAAATCCTATTTCCCCCAAAAAGGGGGAAATCTAAGGTACCTGTTTGACACATTGTCAATTATCTACCAAATGCATATCCCATACACATGAAACAAAAGTGAAGGACTTACGGTAGGCATTCTCCGAACCAAATCATTGATTGGATCTGATGACCTCAACCATCTAATCTATACCTTTTATCTCCGATAGAGCCCCACATTTTTTTGGATGTTTATATGAATGGAATAAACTACAGTTATAAAAAGAGAGTAACTTTGGTTTAAGTACAGCACGTTGGGGCTCCATTCATGACACACACGATATGTATGGCTGCAAGGATCAGTATTGTACTTAGGTCCACCACTAAATGGGCAGACCTATTCATGATGGACTCTATCATATATTCACATGCATAAATGGGAAGAGCTTAATGAACATGAATATACTCAGCATAGACCCTGGGATGTATGAGCTATAAGCATCATAAGATCAAGAGTGTTAAAATATTAAGATTAAGATGCCTAAAATGACCTTTTCCATACTAACTAAACTATGTCTTGTGCCTACAGTGCACCAGCAAGCATAAAATGTATAACATCAACATTCTGGTCTAATGACAGTACTATGTTGTAAAAAAAATTGGATGTTTTCATCCATTTGGATTTTGGAGTGCATCTGATATAACTTTTAGGTGGAAAATATACCTAGGCCTGCTGAGAGAGAGAGAGAGAGAGAGAGAGAGAAGGATTACTGGCATCCAATTTAACACAACCTACCTTTACTTGAAGACCTAAAATACTTGGACTTTATCTGAGCAGGTATTAGAAAAGAGCTAAGCTACCACAATCATGGTATTAGAGTTCACAGGGTGGTTGTCCCACATTATTCACAAGATATTTGAAATACATAAAGATGACAAAAACATGATTATACGATCTGGGATAGAGGCAATCCAAGTCAGGAAAGTTTCCATATATAAGCTATTTTTGGTTTATTTCCACCAAAAGCAACGAGAAGAAGTTAGGTTCATAACCAATTCATTTCCATACCGTAATTATATCAGAGATACCACGAACTCCTTGTCGGAGTATATCATCAGCCAAGTTAAAAGCTTCAGTCACAGGGGTAGACTGGGAAATGGCAGTCAATAACTTGTCATTTGGAATGACAATCAATGTGTCAACATTCTCTCTCAAAGCTGCAATTCCTTCTTGTGCTTGTACTGCTCGCCTTCGTCCCTCAAAAGAGAAAGGTGTTGTAACAATACCAACAGTTAAGATACCCATTGATTTTGCAACTCCTGCAATTACTGGGGCACCACCTGTACCAGTTCCCCCACCCATTCCCGCCTGAAAGTAAAAGGTTAGATCATAAATTAGAGAGAGAGAGAGAGAGAGAAAGAGGATAAAACAATCAGTAAAAGAAACTTAGTGCCTCTGGAACATCTTTTTGATTATCTTCGGTAACTAACCGACCGAAACTATTAAGGTTGTGAACTATATACTAATAATGCAACTACCCAACATAACTGACCCAAAATTAGTAGGATCGGAAATAATATTTCAGCTCTGATCAATAATCAGGCCAAATTTGTCTCTTGACATTTATGCTATATCAGGAATGGATCCAATATGTGTCTGCGACTGGGTGTGTAACAAAAATACAGTGTAAAAGTAGATAATTATCTTGGTTAAGATATTGTATTTCTTTTTTTTCTTTTTTTTACCCCCTTCAACTTCGTGTTTTCTCCTATAGTAAAAGCTAAAAGATTTGGCATTTTGTCACTCTGGCATCATCAAGTACTGACTGCAAGATGCAAGATAAAGTATCACAACTGATGTGGTGATGGGTACAGTTACAAAGATTGCTTACCCAAACAAAAAATTATGATAGAACTAATGAGACTCATGAGTATGTATGACCTACCTTTCAGTCTTTCACAACCTTAAATTAGAAAGCACCAATATCACAAACCAATAATTGAGTCATTAAAATAGCAAGGAGAGCTAGAAAATGAAGCTCCATGGGCTACACACATGATCCAACTAAATATTTGACATAGAGATTATGGAACTCGCCATCATCCTTAGTGGACCTAATTTTCATATACACTGGTCCAACTATCTTTTCGGATTGATCAGAAAAAAAAGAAAAAGAGGACTGCCTAACCACTATCATAGGCCTTTTTCCCAGAACATTAACCTTGTGTTGCTTAACTGCCTAAGTTTTCAGCACCAGATTAGAAGGTTAAGATTTTCTTTCTAGTACCAACATGGGCCATGTTCCCCATTCAACAGTTGGCCCAAGATTGAAGGTAATGAGTTAGCCATTCATACAGTAAAGGCATATGAGGGTTGAATTCCTAAGGATTAAAGACACCATAGCTCCATCAAATGTATCTTCAAGAGCAATTTCCAGCATGGTACTCAAAACAGTTCAATGTTAGTAACTGCAGTGAATTAATATGCATGTGAAACCTACCGTTACGAAAACCATGTCAGCACCATAGAGTGCCTCCTCTATCGCTTCTTTGCTTTCCTTGGCAGCATTCATGCCAATATCTGGGTTTCCACCAGCACCAAGTCCCCTTGTTAGCTCTTGACCTATTTGCAAGCGGTTCTCAGGAAAAACAGGCGACATCCTCATGGCTTGAACATCAGTGTTAACAATCCAGAAATCCACACCTTTCATGGAACTCTCAATCATTCTATTAACAGCATTTGAGCCACCACCCCCAACACCAATGACTTTGATTTTAGCTTCATTATAATTATTCTGGCTGGGCAAGTCCTTTAAGCTCTCAGTTACATTGCTACTTGAGCTTTCGTTTCTTGAAATAGTAACTGCATCATTTCTCTCACCTCCTCTGAGCATTGATACCTCAGGGTGTAGATTTAAAAAAGGGTCTTTACTCTGATATGGGCTGACATTGTGGGAATTGGCTAAACATCGAATACGAGTGAAACCAGAACCGATCTTATGGCTGGCACCCAAAAGTGGATTCGTCTCATCAAACAGCTTCACGGAGCAAACCTTAACAAAACGGTTCTCCGTAGACACTCTTCCTCCCAGCACTGCTGACACTCCCAATGAGTTTCGAGTATCAGAAGGCGTGAAACACGATATATGAGTTGCCATCTTGTTTAGCAAAAGCTGAACCTCAAATATTGAAGTAAACAAAATTGCTTGTTCAGAACTTAGAAACCCAAATGCCTAAGTGTCTCTAAATCCCATCAGGAATCTATATTCTGGCACCTGTTGATCAAAAACAAAAAAGGAAAAGGAAAGAAGAAATCAGAGAAAACCCATAGAAATTTGAAACAAAAATTGTTGCAGTGCCATTGGGGAAAAGTGAATGAGAATGACGCACAAAACCAGATGAACTAGGTAAAACTCATTGGTTATAAAGAGCCCGTCGTTGGAGTACCGGTCCATACCCACGTTAAGAAGGGATGGCAGCCAGCATAAAAATTCAATTTCATATGTTCGTAATTCATAAAAAACTTTCACTGTGTTCACTGATAGACAAGCATTATTACAACAAACTTATTCATGAAACTCGTCACGAGGAGGAGGAAGAAGTAAGCCATAAAACAAATGGAAAAAGAATCAAATAAAATGCAGCTAGAACGAAGATAAAACAAGATGCAAAACCAATTCCACAACAATGAATCAAGAGTCAGTCAAATGGAGAACAGAAAACTCAAAGTAAACCTAAACCCATGAGTAAATGCATCAGAACACCCAATTCTCGACAAAATCAAGAAAATGAGTTACCTGTGCGAGTTGCAGAAGCTTAGGAAACAGTAGCATTTCAAAGCAAGACTGCAGAATGAGCTTACGCCGTTGAGAAGTAATTAACGAAGTAGCTCTGTTTTGGGGTTGCAAATACTTCCCCCGTAGAAGAGAAGCTCAATTGAGAGAGAGAGAGAAAGAGAGTTAATAAGGGGAATTCTCCAGCGCCCAAGTTGTTGGAGTACTTTTTCGATCTGTTAGGGGCTAGTGGGCTCCAAAGACAGAAAAGAACAGCGACGAAAACAAAGTCCCTTATCATTTATCAGCGTGAGTTCAAGTGGTTGGTTCCTCATTTAAGCCTTTTTGCTCCTTTCGACCTCTGCACATGGAACTCGAGCCGGCAAGTAAAAAATTAAAAATTCAGGCGAGGAGAAATGGTGGATTGGATAGTTTAGCTGTGTTTTTACTGTCCTCTTCACTACTTAGGGAGGTTTAAAAAGGAGTAATCACTTCTTTTGAACGTTGACTACTGAAACCCAGTTAAAGTCGTTGGAGAAATCCGGATGAAACGGACGACTAACTGAAACTTTAGAAGATTACATAGGGATAGGGTTCCAGATTTTACTTGTATGCTTACCAATCTTAACTAATCTCTCATTTTCATGACCTTGTAGTCGATTCCAAACTTGGATTAGATATCGAATGCTTAATTCTAATATGTAATCAAGCTTCAATTTAACATGGGTTAACATTTCACATGTCCTGTAATTTTTTTATTTTTTTTTATTTTTTTTGTGAATAGAAATTTATCGATGGCATGGTGTAGAGGCGTAGAGCACATGACTTATAAATTACAAGCTTCGAGAATCCATAGAGTGGAAATAGGTCATTCTGTCCTACATGTCAAAGACCGGTCTTTCCAAGTATGGGAATCAGCCATACTATTTCCTTCCCATTGAATAAATGAGAAACTACAAGACTCCATATTGGATGTTGCATGAACAATATCATGAAGGATAGGGGCCAATGAAAGCAGAGGAGTCAAACGATTACCGGAGAGGCAAGTAATCAGCTCTTGATTATTAGATTTAACTATAATGTAATCTAAACTATTAGCAATCGTCTGTAGAAGACCTTGTTGTATCACCATTGCTTCGCCTACTATTAAGGAGGGGAATGTCGGACGGTTCTGAGACTACAATTATGGGTTTGCCATTGCGATCCCGCAATATAAAACCCAGACCTCCAATATTATTGTCCGCTATATAAGATGCATCACACAATTCAGCTTCACGTAACCTTTAGATGGAGGGGACCAATGGATAGGCATATCCCGATGTTGCAAAGGGACTGATTGAGCATTGTTCGTTGTAGAGGATGTGTTAAATGCAACAATAAAGGGAGACCAGTAGTGTCTTTTCTTGATAATGTCATTGCGAGCATGCCAAAAATACAATGATATAAAACTGCATAAAGAGAGAGTTTCATGTTGAGTTTTCTTACCATGGATTCCCAAAGCTGGCCAACTACTAATCTACTTGTGCAGTCAAGGAATGTCAATTGATGGAACTACATATGATAAGGAATTCCCAAATCACGCAGCTCGAGCAAAGGGGCAAGAAAGAACAATATGATCAGCGGTCTCAATCAATCCTCTCCTCACATTGAGCACTTGATTGTCGCCACTCGCCAATCCATCTACACAAGCCCACCACAAAAAGGTTTCAATCTATTACAATGAGAACTAAGGTATAGACAAGAAAAACATCTCTTTACATCTTCTCATGGAAAAAGGAAAACATCTCATGCCTAAATGCACAGCGGAAAAATTGATTCGGGTCTCAAGAATTTAACATTAACAAAACTAAAAGATTTGCTAACCTGAAGAACCTCAAGTGTTGCCCCTCCTCCGGATAATGCTTCTTCCTCAAACGAGCACATAGGTAAAGTCGTTCCTAATCAATTCACTTGTGTGCATTGAAAGATCTTCAAATCAATCACCAATATTCCTAGGGATTTCAATCCACAATCTTCAAAACTAGGGTTTCACCAAACCCAAAATCTCAAGATCCCAAAGTGAGAACCAAGGGACCAAAAGAACAGAGCAAGAGAAAGGAGAGAGACTGAGAGTTTGGCCAAGGGGGAGGGGAGCTGACTAGATTCGCACATGTGGATCTGCTCCCCTTTGCGCAGCCTTTTTATAGTGGGGCTACAATGAAGTCCCCATTCTTGGTGAGAGTCTGACTCTCTCTCTCCCGTTGTTGACTTGAATTTTAACTCTTTACTAATGTGCATCAAATAAGGGAAGAAGCAGAATCTAAAAAGGAAAGTGAATTAATTATTTTATTTTATTTCAATGGACTATATAAAATTATACCATATCCATTAAATAAAATAAATCAATTGTTGTAATTAGCAAATCATTCCCAAAATAAATTACATAATAACACTTTATTATGTACCAACCCTCCACTAATCAACATCATCATTATGAAATCTAGGGTATATATGTAAATATTGTCAAACCCATTCCATAGTACATGTCCATATCAGAGTGTTAATGAACATTATCGAAATTCGTAAAATCCAATTAAATATTTTTTAATCCAAACGTACATATATTCTATCATTTTATATGAAAATAAGTCTTGCAAACCATTTAAAAAAATGGCACAAGATCTTGATTCTTATCTGACCATCCACAGACAATCTCTCTTTTGATGTTCCCTAATTGGGTAATGGAGACCATGTTGAGTGACTCTTTCATTCACAAGATACTCATACGTGCCCAGCACATCGGCTTTGGTCCATATGACCTCAGTCATTGATGTACCAAAGTTCATGTTCATATCTTGCAGTGACAAGGCCCTCTCATGTACTGGGTCTTGGAGACGCGTGTTTATCCTTTACTTACAACTGGCAATAATACATGCAGGAATTGACACCAATAGATTCTTCGCCAACACGCAAACTTATATGTACTCGCATTTGTACCTTGGCATCAACATGTCTAGGTATATGTACCCAATGCGATGACCATATGATAAGGGTGCCCAACTCAAACCCTAGTCATAACTCCAATTTAAAGTATGAACTGAAGAACTTATAATGCTCAAAAGTTTATATCGCATGTGATAATATTAAACCAAAACAAATAAACGGTTCAATTTAAAATAAACTAGGTTTGATGGACACATAAATCCAACAGTCCTTTCCTACCAAAGTAGATGTTAATGCTATATTGTTAATTGAAGGACCCTAAGGAGAACAAAGAACATAATAGGCTTATTTAATTTTAAAACAACTATCTATTTGAACCACCCCATATAAGGGTATCCATATGAAGAAACAAAGAAATAGGTATATCAAAATAGCCTTCTGATCCGATGAATGAAAATACACTACTAGTAGACAATATATTCACTCATAAGAAGCTCCTCCTGAACTAATTGTTGTAAGGTGTTTTTTCTACTACTTCCTTTCTTTGATCTATAAACCCAAAGAGGGTCAAAGTGAGTGTCACATCCTAAACCACCCCCTGGGAGGATTAGGTAGGTGACCCGGATTGCACTGCAGTAATCCGCCAAACCCCAAGGATCTAGAAGTAGTTAATCGATTCACAGACCATACATCCATAATGTTACAAGGTGTAAAACATAGAGTGCTGCGGAAAGCTATATTTACATTAACTCAAAGGGGCAAGGAACAAAGAAAGGAAAATATATATATACAACACAGTGTTTTGTTTATTCTCTCTCTCTTACTCCCAAAGTAACAGCAGCTCCTAACTCTATCAGATACAGCTTTATACAAAAGAATATAAACAGGCCAAGGTACCCCGAGCCCCAAAAACAAAGCTGTAAAGCAAAAAGGGAAACTCCAACAAAACAATAGGAGTCCTAAGATCAAAACAGAGTCAGCTACACCCCTCACGGGTCATCCTCAACTACCACAAAAAATATTCGTACCAACAGTATGACCTCTGTCCGGGTCCATACCAATATCGTCATAACCACCATAGCTCGCCTCCGGGAGATAAGCTTCCCTGCCATAGTAACATCCACATGTAGGATCATCTAACAAAAACATGTATAACAGAGTGTGAGCTCCACCGAGCCCGTGAATGAAATATCACCATGCATGCACATGCAATCACAACCATATGAGTCCTACATGAGGTGCAGTTCATTTTATTTATTAGCTACCTAACATAACAACTAAGGCGGTTAGTGCTACTACAATTCCCAATACATGTATCCTTGGTGCGGGCTTTTAACCCCTTCCCGCGATACACCCATTGAGTTGTCAGAGAGGACCGATCAACTCCCGCATCAGTCACCAAGGTTAGCCCGACCAGCCCTCTGGCTTATAGCCCATAACATTTCTCTTTTCTTTTCTTTTTATTTCATTTCATTTATTTTCTTTTCTTTTCTTTTCTCTTTCATATGGTCACTCTCATAGGCATCCACCACCTTAACCCCTACTGGTAAGGGTGCATAGCACAAGTGATGATACTCTAGCCCAATGCATTTATATGGTATCGTATGAGTCGGGTGGTGTCAATCGTATCCCATTCTATGGGCTAGCACAGGCCTCATTTCCAAGCTGGCTACGGTATCTAGTCTAGCAATTCACATACAGCATTCAATGTCCAATCACAGAATTCACCAGATAAGTATTCTTTATTCAATGGAATTCACAGTAATTAAATTGAGTCATCAGTATAATAATATCATTATAATTTGTGTTGACATATTAGCCATGTCGCATTTACATACACGGTGTAATTCCACTCACCTTATTCTGGTCTTACTGGTTCTACTGTCGGTTCTGTTCCGGTTGGTGGTTGACTGTGCACCTCGAGCACAGGATCAAAACCTAATTTGTCGGATCATAAATGTGTGTCAATTAATATTTAAAACTGTATTAATATCCTAGTGTTGGTCTAGTCTTACTGGTCTGACTTGTGTTTATACAAATGTTACATGAAATTTCTCTGGGCCTTGCACTGGGCTTTCGGGTCTATCACTCGGTGCATCATCCAGAGATCTGGAAATTTGTCTGACTTGATACCTAATAGCATAGTCAGCCAACACATGGCCCAGACAGTCATACAAACCAGTACCCAGGTCAGCAGTTCAGCTGAAACCAATCTTGGACATGGTTACCTGGCCCTGTGGGGCCCACTTGAGTACCCGAGGTGTGGAGGACAACAAACATTAGTGGAGAGGGGTATTTTGGTCATTTACCACCTCATCATGCAGTCCATAGGTCACTAGTGAAAGTCCAAAAAGACAGGACACCAATTGAGCCCACAATATATCTCTAGGCGTTTCACTAGGTGATTGGGCCAATCGCCCAGTGCATCGCCCAGAGCTTGTTTAAGACGAGTTTGAGCAATTTTTCTTGGATTTTGCAACAGGGGCTACCATGAATTTGATCAGGGATGCATGAGAGATGGTCATGGACCATAATTGAAGTATAATCCACTGACCATAATGGTTTTGGGTTTGGTTTTCCCATTTGGAAGCCAGGAGCTGTTCCGATAGCACAGAGAACAGCTGTCCAGGCTTAACTCAAGCTCAAGGATTCAATTTGGGTTGTATGCAAGGCCTATTCTACATATACTTTTATGGTAGAACACTGATCCTATGCCAAGGTAAGCAAGGATCAGCCTGCATGCAAAGATCCATGCCCAAACTACCTATTCTGGGTGCAACTGTGCAGTGTAGTCAGGCACAGAGACTGACTTCAGTCTCAGCAGTAAAATAGCAGCAAAAACTTGCTATGATATAATCAGATCTTACATGCAATGGTTTTGCATGTTAGATCTGATATATCCTAAGGCAACCCCATGGTGTTCTGAGCATTACTAGCCAGAGACACCACCAACAGAGCAGAGATCAGAGTACAGCCATAGAAAACAGTAGCACAGAAGGATTTGGATCATTACCTGGGGGTCGTGTGAGGCTGGATCAGTGCTCTGAAGCAGCACCAGTCTTCCTTCTCCTTCTCTCTTCCTTTCCTTCTCTTCTTCCTCCTTTTCCTTCTCTTAGTCTCTTTCTCTCTTTCAGCAGGGGCAGCAAAAATGAAATGAGTGGCTGCCCCTCCAATTTATAGAATTGGCCCCACTAGGGCCTATTTGGCCTTAGGCTCCCCCCTCCAAGAATGCATTTTTAACCACATTTTGGCTGCCCAGGTTGGGTCCACATGGTTCCCGGGGTGGGTAATGGTTCCTAAAATTCCCATCTACCCCCAGAGGGTGGTCATGGTCTGTATAGGTGGTCCCCACATGTCTGGAGTCCCAAAAACTCATTTCAGCCACTCTGGGCGATTCTCTGGTCCTTTAGGCCAATTGCCCAGTGCATCGCCCAGAGAATGCATCATTGTTGTATAGGCCTTGGGCTTGCACAGGTGCTTGCCCTATGGCTTGGGCATTACACCAACACCTCATCGAGGGTCTGACACACATCTGAACAAGTGTGGGCCCCACAAATATGGATAGGAGAGAGAGTACCTGGAGTTGATGCAATACATCATACTGTGGGCAGTGCAGCTGCATGAGTCTGCAATCCATCTTCTGACAGGTACATAGGAGGACATCCTCGGGGGTTCTCCACTGAATTCAACCACTGGAGTGATGCTCCATAGTGTGCTTGGGTGTCTGGTCAGAGGTCCCTGTCCTTCATCCAAAATTTCAATCAGTCAGGGGCAGGTTTGACATTTCTCCCCACCTTACAAAAATTTTGTCCTCGAAATTGGCTTACCTTGTAGTTCGAAGAGTTGGGGATACTTCTCTCGCATTTCTTCTTTGCGTTCCCACGATGCTTCTTCTATGGGACAGTTTCCCCACCGAAACTTGTCGAATGTGATCGTGCGATTACGGAGGTTATGTTCCTTTCTGTCTACTATCTCCGTTGGCTGCTCTTCGTAGGTCATATCCGCATCTAGTTGCTCAAGTTCAGCTGAGAGTACATGTGTCGGGTTGTTGATGTACTTCCTTAGCATTAACACATGGAAGACATCATGGACGCCTTGCAAGGATGGCGGTAGTGCCAGTTGATATGCTACGGGTCCCACTCTATTGAGGACTTCATAAGGACCAATATATTTTGGGCTTAGTTTGCCCCTTTTGTTGAAGCATAGCAATCCCTTCGTTGGAGATACTCGAAGAAATACCTTCTCTCCGACTCTAAATTCAATATTCTTCCTCCGTTTGTTAGCATAACTTTTCTGTCTGGATTGGGCCGCTTTAATCTTTTCTCTGATCACATCCACCTTCTCATAGGTTGCCTGTATCATTTCGGGCCTAAGATACTTCCATTCTCTGACTTTGTCCCAATACAATGGTGTACGGCACTTTCGACCATATAAAGCTTCATACGGTGCCATGCCGATGGTGGAGTGGTAGCTATTGTTGTATGTAAATTCTACCAAGGGTATGTGGGCATCCCAACTGTCGTTCATTTCTAATATACAGGCTCTGAGCATGTCCTCTAGAGTCTAAATAGTTCTTTTGGACTATCCTTTCGTCTGAGGATTGAAAGCCATGCTGAGATTTAGTTGAGATCCCAGTGCCTGTTGCAGACTCTTCCAAAATCTTGAGGTGAATCGGGGGGCCCTGTTGGATACCATGCTGACGGGCATGCCATGTAGGCGAACTACATTCTCAATGTATAGTTGGGCGAGCTTTTCCATCGAATAGTTTATCCTGATGGGAATAAAGTAAGCTACCTTCGTTACTCGGTCGACAATCACCCAGATTGCATCCATCCCTTTCCTGGTGTTGGGTAGATTGGTCAAGAAATCCATGGTAATTCTTTCCCATTTCCACTCGGGAATAGGGAGTGGCTGCAATAACCCATATGATCTGTGTCTTTCTGCCTTTATTTGCTGATAGGTGAGGCATTCAGACACGTATATAACTATAGTTTGCTTCATTCCAATCCACCAATAGTACTTCTTCAAATCCTTGTACATCTTTGTGCTTCCAGGGTGGATTGAGTAGGCTGAATTATGTGCTTCCCTAAGAATTTGGTCTTGCACATCATAGTCACCAGGCACACATAATCTATCTCTGAATTTTAATGCCCCGTCATGGGCCAACGAGAAGTCTGGGTCCCTATGAACTCCATGCTTCACTTCCCAGATTATCTTGGCTCGATCGGGGTCTTTGGACTATTTCTCAATTATCGCTTCAAAGATCGACGGCTGTATATCCATAGCTGCTAGTTGCATAGCGGTTCCTTGTATCATAAGTTCCAGATCAAACTTTCGAGCTTCTTCTATCAGTTGTTCGCTAACAACTAAGGAAGTGAGGGATGCAGTTTGGGATTTCCTGCTTAGTGCATCCGCCAATACGTTGGCCTTGCCAGGGTGGTATTGAATCTCATAGTCGTAATCCTTTACTAATTCTAACCACCGTCTCTGTCTCATATTTAACTCTTTTTGGGTGAAGAAATACTTCAGACTCTTGTGATCGCTGAAGAGCTCACTCTTTTCATCATAGAGATAATGTCGCCAAATTTTTAACTCGAAAACTACCATAGCCAACTCTAAGTCATGAGTAGGGTAGTTCTTTTCGTGTTCCTTCAACTGCCTTGAGGCATAGGCAACCACTTTACCTTTCTGCATCAATACACCACCCAATCCTGTTCGGGATGCGTCGGTGTATACCACCATTCCTCCGGTGCCATCTGGAATAGTCAACACTAGCGCCGCCACCAATTGATTCCTTAACTCTTGGAAGCTTTTCTCACAAGCATCGGTCCACTCAAACTTTGCACCCTTCTTTGTTAGCTTTGTCATGGGTGCCGAGAATGCGTGAGAAATTCTCAATAAACCGACGATAGTACCCGACTAGACCCAAGAAGCTTCGGATTTCAGTGGCATTCTTCGGAGTCTCCCACTCGAGAACCGCCTTCACCTTATCTGGGTCTACCTTGATGCCGTCTTTGGTGATGATATATCCCAAGAATCCAATCTGGTGGAGCTAGAATTTGTGCTTGCTAAATTTGGCAAACAGCTGGTGCTCCCACAATCGCTGCAACATGAAGGTGAGATGTCAAGCATGCTCCTCTTTACTTTTAGAATACACTAGAATATCATCGATGGATACAATGACGAACTTGTCCAACACATCATGGAACACCCTATTCATTATGTCCATGAATGCTGTCGGGGAGTTGGTTAATCCGAATGACAGTACTAGAAATTCATAATGTCCGTATCGAGTTCTAAACGCCGTCTTATGAATGTTGCCGCTCTTGATCTTCAATTGGTGGTATCTGGACCTAAGATCAATCTTAGAGAAAACTCTTGCTTCCTGCAGTTGATCAAATAGGTCATCGATGTGTGGCAACGGATTTCGATTATTGATCGTAAGTTTATTCAGTTCACGATAATCGATGCACAGTCGCATGCTATCATCCTTCTTCTTCCCTAATAGCACGGGTGCTCCCCAGGGAGACATGCTAGGTCATATGAACCCCTTCTTCAATAGATCTTGTAATTGGACCTGCAATTCTTTTAATTCCATGGGTGCCATTTGGTATGGTGCCTTAGATACCGGTGCCGCACCAGGAATTAGATCAATTGCGAACTCCGTCTCACGATCTAGCAGTAGCTGGGTCAGATCTTTTGGAAAAAAGTCAAGAAATTCTCTAACGACGTCAAGTTCTTCCAATGGCTTTATCTTTGCCTCGGTATCCATTTTCGTGGCCAAGTAGCCCTGGCATCCATCATTCAACAACTTTCGCGCTTGGAGGGCGGATATAGTAATTCTTTTGGACTTTTTCATCGGTTTACTCTGGTAGGTGAAAACTGAGCCATCATCCAACTTGAATGTGATCTTCTTCTTTGCACACATGACGTTTGCTCCATAGGCGGATAGCCAATCCATGCCTAGTATCACGTCAAAGTCCTTCATATTGAACTTAATCAAATGGGCAGTTAAGTTCTTCTCGCAAATTTTCATCAGACAGGGGTCATAAAATTCTTTCAGGCTCACGACACTACCGGTCGGTGTACTGACTACGAAATCATGCCCCATGTCCCTTGGTTGAATGGTCATCCTACTCGCAAAAGTGTTGGAAACAAAAGAGTGGGATGCACCTGAGTTGAATAACACTCGTGCGGGGGCAGACGAGACAATCAGGGTACCTAGGGTTTGTATAAAATAAGGATGCAATTAAGTTTTCTTGCATCCACAAGTTATTTCCTACAATTTAGTAGTGTTAGGTGGACTTACCTGTCATCATTTTGAGATTCGCCTCGGCTTCTTCGTTAGTCAGCGCGAACACTTTTCCTAGAGTCCGATTGTCCCGTGGCTGGAAGGGTCGAGTGTGGGACTGGTTTGGCGAGTAAGTGTTGTATCCGTGGTGCATGCATTCCCTGGCCATATGTCCTGCCTTGTGGCACATGTAACATCTGTTGGACAACACGGCCGGTGATGAGGCCTGGCTTGCTTGGCTCATTGCAGGTTGGGCTGGCGGGGCTGTAGTTGTCTCTTGGCTTGCAGTTGGTTGGGCAGGCCGACTGTAAGTGGGGCAAAAAGGGGTTTGGCCCACGTCTGCCTGATGATACTGAGTCGGGTTGGGGCTCGAATTAGTTCCTCGGAAAACCTTATTCGGCCATCAGAAATTCTGATAGTTGCTTAGCCTCTTGCCCAAGCCAGGCGACATTGTAGCTTTCTCTTTCTCCTTCAATCTGTCTTCTATAGTCTTCGCCTTGTCAACCATTTGAGTGTAGTCCAAAATATCTAGGACTGACAGAATAGACCCGATCTCTGGTTTGAGTCCTTTTTCAAATTTCTTTGTCTTACTAGCTTCCCCCTTCATGTGCTCCAGGGCAAAATGGAACAAGTCTTCGAATTATTGCTAGTAGTCCAACACAATCTTGGTTTCTTGCATGAGAGCAGAGAACTCAGCTTCCTTCTTATCTCTAAAGCTCTCAGGGAAGTAGTTCTTAAAGAAAACTTCTTTGAATTGCTCCCAGGTGGGATTTGGATGAGCTGCTTCAAGATTAGGCTTGGTTGCCTTCCACCATGCTTCTGCCTCGTTTTGTAGCTGATATCCAGCACATATCAGTTTCTGTGCATTCGTACATTCAAGTACGTCAAATGCCTTTTCCAAGGTGCTAATCCACCGTTCCTACTGTATTGCCTCAGAATTTATCTTGGAAAAAGCGGGCGGCTGGAGCTTCTTGAATCTCTCCATCACCTTAGCTGTAGAGTTTTCCGCTATGTGTTGGGGCATAGGTGGGGAAAATGTATCTGCCGGTTAGGTGGTGGTGGTGGCACTGCTTGCTCTTGCATCATGCCTCGAATTGTGTACACATTTGGCCCAACAACTCCTGTTGTTGCTGCATGGTTTGTATCATGGTGGTCATGATGGTATTTACCTCTCTAGCTGCCATACCTGGCTGAGGTGCAGCGGCAGTACCTTGGGCAGCCATTGGTACCCTTGGCAAAGTAACTGATACTTCAAAATTCTGAGCTTTGGCTCCGTCCGGTAGCTCAACTTCTGGGACAAATCGAGGGCGTCTTTTGAGATGACCACCTCGGTTGGATTTAGTATTGACCATGTTTGATTCTCTGAAAGAAGCTTTATGTTCAATATTCCCACACCCTTAACGGGAACAATATATAATTTTTAACTATCACATGTACGTCGTTAATTCCACAGTTCTAGTGTAATAATGTTATCATTCAGTAAGATGTGTTATTTACCAAGAATATTTCCAGCTATATTACCTACTGCTAAGAGTTTTATGTTTGTGAGGTGTTTTATGCCATGGAATGTTATACAAGGTGATGTATGAAAGATTTATGTTAATCAGTGGTTACTTAGTCTTATACCTGTACCTAGCATGCGAGTCTCTCCAACTTCTTCCTAGTCATAAAAGCTTGTATATATAGGTATCCTATATCACTCCTAACCTCATCAGCTAGGGAAAGGTACATGGCACACTCCGCTGGTCCACTAGTATCTACGAGTGCCAAGAAAACAATCCATCGCTTTTCTGCCCTGGACTGAATCTCTCGAATCCAAGCTAGTCTCTTCCTCAGTCGCCTAATGTAGAGCATGTTGCTGGGGTCTCCAAGCCCAAAAAACAGAGTCAGATCCTGCCATGGAGAATTTCTAGGTATTAGGTCTCTATGGTCACTTAACTCAAAATCATGCTCAACACTATAGGTAATTAAAGCAACATAGACAGGAAGTTAAATGGATCAGCTCGAGGTTGCACACAATGCTACAGTGTTCTACTGGGTCTAACACACCACTCAGGCAGGGATATGTTCAGTGTATGAATTTATTATTTTGCTCTGTAGCCTATTAGGTTTAACTTTGGTTGGGCTAGGCTATGGGTAAGGTATGGCCTACTTGCAAGCACAACGTTATAAGTTATGTCTAAATTCCCAAGACTTCGCAACCACACATCACCATTTATGCCTACATATCTATGTTTGAGTTTTGCACACATATTACCCACACAGAGGTTCATACATCCAATTATATATATATATATATATATATATATATTATTTTATGCATAATATTTATGCCCAAATTAGGCTATACAAAAAGAAATTTGTCTTCTTGTAATTGTTCACTTACTTACTCCACCTTGTATATATCTGTGTATTTTACTTATTACTGTTATTTATTATGTATATATTTATTTATACCTATTATTATATATTTTTTATTCACATTATCATACAAAAGCCTTAATGGTCTTATTTATACCATTACTTTATAGGAAACATAAGCCCATGTACTAAAATTGCATTTCCTGCTGAAATTCCATTCTCTGGGCATTTCACTGGGCATTTTGCTCAATCGCCCAATGCGTCGCCCAGATAATCGGGGCTCAGTTTAAAATAGTCCGAGAGCTCTTTATTTCATTCCAAATTCTATTTTGAGAGCTCCAAGCCACTAGGGTAGTGCTTAATAGGACTTTTTGGTTAATTCCTCACCAAATCCAAGCATTTTTGCAAGTCTTTCGCGCATCTACGCGAGTTCAAGTAGGTTTTCATCGAGATTTTTACTGTTATAGGGCTGCTGTCCCCATTTTCCTTTTCTTTTGTTTGATTTTACTGTTTTTATGCCTTAATGCCTCTTCTCCTTCTTCTTGGTTTGCAACAACCATGTCTACAAGCGGCAGACATAGCACAACAAGGAAGGCAGTGACCCGCAAGCACCTACGGTCTGACCCAGTGCCTTCTTCACCTTCGGCAGTACCTTCTCCATCACCCGAAGAAGATTCTTCATCCAAGGAACCGGAGTTTGACCAATTTTGGTTCTCCAGGTTCAAGCATTCGCAAGATTGGGCGAAGTTCTATTCTAAAAACATTGTGAATGGTAGGGTAGTGCAAGTACATGACTTCCACCAGTACGGGCTCTATGCCAAGTTCAATGCCCTAGGCTGGGCACCAATGCTATCTCCTACGCTGCCATGCTACCCGAACTTGGTTCGGTGTTTCTACTGCAACCTTGTACCGGCCTCTGGGGTGCAAGGGTTTGGATTACAGAGCAGGGTGAAAGGGGTAGACATAAAGTTCACCACAGCCATACTAGCAGAGATTTTGGGACTGCCCGACACAGGCAACAGGTGTTACTATAAGCCTAGGGTGGACATTTCTGATATGTTTTCTTTAGAGACCAGGAGGATGGTCTTAAAAGCTTTGACTGGGGCTGAAGGGATTCCGAAGTCCGAGGCTGATTACAAGCCTACTGCCAGGATCATTAGCAGATGCATCTCCTATAACATCTATCCCAAGGGTGGGAACCGGGATAGTATTTCTGTGCTCCAGGCTTACATTACTTACTGCTTGTTGAGGGCCGACAAAGGGGGTCCAGTGATCAACCTCCCTTACTTACTGATCCAGGTAATGCTCTACCATGCACAGAACCCATCAGATGGGAACCTGCCCTATGGGAAGTTCCTGACTCATGTGTTCCAATACTTTGGGGTTACTCTTGCAGGCGAGTATGAGGGAGGTGATAGGTCGAAGCCTAACAGCAAAACCTCCATCTATCCAAAAGATGAAGATGTAGGGGGAACCAGAGAGCGATCCAAAGTTTGAGGAGGAGATGGAGGTAGGAAATGAGGCAGCAGAGGGTGCTGGGTTGGGTGAGCAGGAGGGTGATCCGGTGGATCCTAGTGCACAGTTTGGAGATCTACCTTCCTATGGGCCGACTGGAGCTTCTAGTTCTCAGGTGCCACCTTAGGTGCATGAGTCCTATGGTTAGTCTGACATGATGGCACAATTCCGAGGCCTCCACACTCAGCTTGCTCAGATGTCGACACGGATGGATCAGGGCTTCACTTCCATGGAGGGGAGAGTAGGTTCCGTTCAGGAGCGCCATGACTTCTGGGATTCCTGCTACCGAGTTGACTCACGACAGACTCGACCTCCGCAGAGTAATGATCCTCCACAGGAGTAGTCCCCAAGCTTCAGTTTCTTACCTAGGATTTGGTCTCTTTTACTTCAACCTGGCTTTATGTAGTTTTTTTTTTTTTTTTAATCATGGATTATGTAGTTCTTTGTTTGCAGTTTTTTTTCCCCGTTTATTTCTCTACTGTTTGTATCTAGAAGTAGTACTTCCATTTGACCTTCTATGTAATGGCTTCCGCCATATTTCAATCTTTATTAAAGCTTAATGTTAGTGTTCTATTTTTCCTTACTGTCTGTTATTTACAGTTGCCCCCTGTTAATTTAATTATTACATGTTTTACTTTCTTGCAAGTTATTAATCCTATTCCACTGTCAGTGAATGTAGAAAGAGCTTCTCGCTCTGATACCAAGCTCTGTCACACCCCAAACCACCCCCTGGGAGGATTAGGTAGGCGACCCAGATTGCACTGTAGCAATCCACCAAACCCCAAGGATCTAGAAGCAGTTAATCCATTCACAGACCACACATCCATAATGTTACAAGGTGTAAAACACAGAGTGCTGAGGAAAGCTATATTTACATTAACTCAAAAGGGCAAGGAACAATGAAAGGAAAATTAATATATACAATACAGTGTTTTGTTTATTCTCTCTCTCACTCCCAAAGTAACAGCAACTCCTAACTCTATTAGATACAGCTTTATACAAAAGAATATAAACATGGCAAGGTAACCCGAGCCCCAAAAACAAAGCTGTAAAGCAAAAAGGGAAACTCCAACAAAATAATAGGAGTCCCAAGATCAAAACAGAGTCAGCTGCACCCCTCACAGGTCATCCTCAACTACCACTGAAAATACTCGTACCAGCGGTATGACCTCTGTCCAGGTCCATACCAATATCGTCATAACCACCATAGCTCACCTCCGGGAGATAAGCCTCCCCGCCACAGTAACATCTACCTGTAGGATCATCAAACAAAAACATGTATAACAGAGTGTGAGCTCCACCGAGCCCGTGAATGAAATATCACCATGCATGCACATGCAATCACAACCATATGAGTCCTACATGACGTGCAGTTCATTTTATTTATTAGCCACCTAACATCAAAACTAAGACGATTAGTGCTACTACAATCCCCAAGACATGTATCCCTGGTGCGGGCTTTTAAATCCTTCCCGCGATACACCCATTGAGTTGTCGGAGAGGACCGATCAACTCCCGTATCAGCCACCAAGGTCAGCCCGACCAGCCCTCTAGGATTAACCTGTGAGGCGTCCATCCTTTCTTTCACATATCACATTTCTTTTCCCTGGGTTATAGCCTATAACATTTCTCTTTTCTTTTCTTTTATCTTTCATATGGTCACTCTCACAGGCTTCCAACACCTTAACCCATGTTGGCAAGGGTGAGTAGCATAGGTGATGATACTCTAGCCCAATGCATCTATATGACATCGTATGAGTCGGGTGGTGTCAACCGTATCCCATTCTACGGGCTACCACAGGCCTCATTTCCAAGCTGACTACGACATCTAGTCTAGCAATTCACATACAACATTCAATGTCCAATCACAGAATTCACCAGATAAGTATTCTTTATTCAATGGAATTCACAGTAATTAAATTGAGTGATCAATATAATAATATCATTATAATTTATGTTGACATATTAGTCGTGTCGCATTTACATACACGGTGTAATTCCACTCACCTTGTTTTGGTCCTACTGGTTCTGCTGTCGGTTCTGTTCCGGTTGGTGGTTGACTGTGCACCTCGAGCACGGGATCAAAACCTAATTTGTCGGATCATAAATGTGTCAATTAATATTTAATGCTGTATTAATATCCTAGTGTTGATCTATGCTTACTGGTCTGACTTGTGTTTATACAGATGTTACTTGGAATTTCTCTGGGCCTTGCACTGGGCTTTCGGGTCTATCTCCCGGTGCATCATCTAGAGATGTGGAAATTTATCTGACTTGATACCTAACAGCATAGTCAGCCAACACATGGCTCAGATAGCCATACAAAGTAGTACCCAGGTTAGTAGTTCAGCTGAAACCAATCTTGGACATGGTTACCTGGCCCTGTGGGGCCCACTTGAGTACCTAAGGTGTGGAGGACAACAAACATTAGTGGAGAGGGGTATTTTGGTTATTTACCACCTCATCACACAGTCCATAGGTCACTGGTGAAAGTCCAAAAAGACAGGACACCAATTGAGCCCAAAATATATCTCTGGGTGTTTCACTGGGTGATTGGGCCAATCGCCCAGTGCATCGCCCAAAGCTTATTTGAGACGAGTTTGAGCAGTTTTTCTTGGATTTTGCAACAGGGGCTGCCATGAATTCGATCAAGGATGCATGAGAAATGGTCATGGACCATAATTGGAGTATAATCCACTGACCATAATGGTTTTGGGTTTGGTTTTCCCATTTGGAAGCCAGGAGCTGTTTTGACAACACAGAGAAAAGCTGTCCAACCTGAACTCAAGCTCAAGGATTCGGTTTGGGCTGCATGCAAGGCCTGTTCTATGTATACTTTCATGGTAGAACACTGATCCTATGCCAAGGTAAGCAAGGATCGGCTTGCATGCAAAGATCCATGCCCAGACTGCCTATTTTGGGTGCAACTGTGCAATGCAGTCAGGCACAGAGACTGACTTCAGTCTCAGCAGTGAAACAGCAGCAAAAACCTGCTATGATATGATCAGATCTTACATGCAATGGTTTTGCATGTTAGATCTGATGCATCCCAAGGCAACCCCATGGTGGTGTTCTGAGCATTACTAGCCAGAGACACCACCAACAGAGCAGAGATCAGAGTACAGCTATAGGAAACAACAACACACAAGGATTTGGATCATTACCTAGGGGTCGTGTGAGGCTGGATCAGTGCTCTAAAGTAGCACCAGTCTTCCTTCTCCTTCTCTCTTCCTTTCCTTCTCTTTCTCTCTTTCTCTCTTTCTCTCTTTCAGCTGGAGCAGCAAAAACGAAATGAGGGGCTGCCCCTCCTATTTATTGAATTGCCCCCACTAGAGCCTATTTGGCCTTAGGCTCCCCCCTCCAAGAATACTTTTTTAACCACATTTTGGCTGACCAAGTGGGGTCCACATGGTTTCAGGGGTGGGTAATGGTTCCTAAAATTCCCATCTACCCCTAGAGGGTGTTCATGGTCTGTATAGGTGGTCCCCACTTGTTTGGAGTCCCAAAAACTCATTTTAGCCACTCTGGGCAATTCTCTGGGCCTTTGGGCCAATTGCCCAGTGCTTCGCCCAAAGAATGCAGCATTGCTGTATAGGCCTTGGGCTTGCATAGGTGCTTGGCCTATGGCTTGGGCATTGCACCAACACCTCATCCAGGGTCTGACACACATCTGAACAGGCGTGGGCTCCATAAATATGGATAGGAGAGAGAGTGTCTGGAGTTGATGCAGTTAATCATGCTGTGGGCAGTGCGACTGCATGGGTCTGCAATCCATCTTCTAACAGGTATATAGGAGGACATCCTCGGGGGTTCTCCACTAAATTCAACCACTAGAGTGATGCTCCACAGTGTGCTTGGGTGTCTGGTCAGAGGTCCCTGTCCTTTATCCAAAATTCCAATCAGTCAGGGGCAGGTTTGACAGTGAGGCTCTCAAAAAATACTATTATAAATGGTTAATGTATCATACTGCGACCTCAAATCCAAAACTCCCCAATTAAATGATAATCAATGACATAACCAAGTGGTAAACACTAGTAAAGTAATCCAACAACTTTGTGTAGTGGGTAAATATTCCTTGAAGACTCTACTGGAGTTGGTGGGATCTTTGTACCGCTCTTCAAAAACCCTCTCCGTGGAACTTCTTCTAGGATAATATGCTTTAAGCCTCGTTCAGGAGACAATGGGAAGGGAGAGTGGGCTTCCCTTTGTGAAGAGATAAGGGCATCATAGACCTCTGAAGGCGAGGTCTACTAGTAGAGTATAATTCTATTAGATTGATCGATCAATTCATGGACTAGATTTAGAGGACAACCATCCACTCGTGGGAATTGAATCTTTAAACTAGGAAGTCCAGGCACCCATCTATCCTGCCATATTTCGATGCCTTCCCCTATTTCCACTCTAAAAAAGAAAAAAAATACCTTTAAGAAGTGTTGACCAACCAGCAATGATATTGCACCATGCCCACGAGGGTTGCTGTCCAATATTAGCTTGGATGAAATTTGTATGCGCGATGTAAATTGACTTCATGAATGTTGCCTATGGAGAATTCGGTTCACTCCACAATCGTCATACCACCTTAGAAAGTAAGCTAGATTGTATAACTTTGGATCTCCAAACCCCAAACTATCACTATACATATGTTGGGACAACCACTTCTAAGAGATCTATTGAATCTTTGGTCCCTCTATTTTCCTCCCCCAAAAGAAATAGGTTGCCTCCCTTCTAAGTCTCTCAAGATGAGCTACAGGAAATTTAAAATGTGAGGAGGCATATATTGACATTGAAAGTGCTTTATTTTTGAGGAGAGTTTAACCGTCCGTGTGAGCTTGCAACTGGTCCTTCCAACCTTGTAATCGTTTAGAAGTCCAATCATTAATATCCTAAAAAACCTAAACCTCTGAAACTCCAAAGTCAATTAGCAATCCCAGATATTTTCAAAGACCATCTCCATATAGGATTTTAAAAACACAAGAGAAGCATCGTTTAAAATGTGCAGTTGTATTCGGACTTGTTGCACACAGAATGTTACCGGAGGAAGACCCTCAGGCAGTACAACTTTCAAGCTATCCTTGGGCTAGGAATGAGTTAAGGAAAAGCGAAGATAACTCTGCTAAGTTTCTTGATCTCTTTGTTGATAGATGATTCAATGAATTCCCCTTTCATGAGCGATAGGGCCCTTATTTATACAAGTTCATGCCCAACCCCTTTCCTATTCCATCCCTCTGATCTACCAGAGGACCTTTCCTTTCTGGTAAGGTGGTCCCTGCATGCTCGGATTAGGAAACCCTTACAAGAACCAAGATTCTCTCATCAAATCTTGGGATCCTTCTGGATGTGGCATGCAAATTACAGTTATCTACGTATCCCCACTTAGAAGTTGACAACTGTCCTCGCTAACGTGTCCAGGCCGATATAACTATCGTGGGCGTGACTTTTTAAGCTTCGATTTGAGAACCGATTAGCTTGTAGCCCAAGTGGGGCCACGTGTAAGATAGGGATTGGATGCATAGAAAGTGGTGTATCATTTGCCCCCTACTCCCCTTATTTAAAATGAGGTATGGGGAGGAAATTTCCTGGGTATCCTGAGCAGACGTGAATGCAGCTCGGCATGTATGTTTGATGGCGTTTACATGCCGTGAACAAATCATTTTTTCCTTTGGATCCTATTTCTCCTTTGGACAACATTACCCTCCGTGGGTATTTTATAATCTCACCGCCATTCGCTGATGTTTGAACATGGGTGCAAAATGTCTTTCGATTTTCACACCTTTTGAGGGAAGTTTGATGGGATGTCATAAAGTTTAAATTTAAACTTTCTTGCTTTCCCGGTGCTTTCCTTACAGAGGCAGCTTTTCTCATTCTCAAAACATGTGCTTTTTCTTCTTCTTCATCTTTGCATCTTGGCTGTTCAAGCGAAATGGAGGGTTGGATTAGGAGCTTTGTTTCACTGCCCCCAAGAGTATAAAGCGTTCCAGCTTCCCCTATCTTTTCCTCCTCATCATCTTCAAGTTTCCTTGCTAGAAAAAAACTCTTGAGTTTCTGAAGTCATCTCGCTCAGTGCTTCTTCTTTTCTTCAATCGCATCCCCTCTTGCTCAAGTAAGTTTTTCCTTTCTCTTTCTCTTTATTTCTTCATTTGCTTTGCTTTTCTATTCAGTTTGAGAGATGGGAAAATCTAAGAAGACTTTGTTCCTGAGCCCAATCAAGAAGTGGAGTCCTTATTGAAAGAGGGTGAGGATCTGTATCGTAGAGAGGTTGTAAGAGGAAACCGAAGGGCTCCTCCCTGGTCATCCATGGAGGGTACTGTAGCTTCTAAGGTTCCCATTTTGATTCCTCATAGTTCATCTGGTGCTTCTGCCAGCACTTCTAGTCGCACCTCCAAAAAATCATCGGCTTCCCACGAAAAAGGGGTTATCGCGTTCGCCAACCCCAATTTGATCCCACTATAGGGAAAGGGGTGGACGAGATCCCTTCTGTACTGACAGAATATAACATGGTGGAGATCCGAGATGTTTATTCGATCCCGGAGTCTATTGACCTTAGGGTCCCTTCTCCTAAGGATAGGTTGAATCATGCGTAACCCAACGAGGTTGGTCTCATCTTAGATGCTTTTGAGGCAGGGCTCCATTACCCCCTTCCTACCTTTATCTCTTGTCTCCTTAGGCATTACAAGGTTGCCCCCAGCCAACTGGTCCCTAACTGCTGGAGATGTGTAGGAGCCTTCATAGTTAGATGTTCTCGGTTAGGCAGACATCCTTCTCCCACTCTGTTTATTAGGTGCTTCACCCTGAACTCAAATAGTGGTCACCCGAGGTGGTATTACTTTTGTCAGCGTGACATTCCTGTCATGGGCAAGATCCCATCGGCCATTCATGGCTGGAAATAGAGATTCTTCTAAGCTTCATATAAGGGGCCAAAGTGTCCTATTGTATGGGGTTACCCAAACACCTCTGCTCGTAATAGAACCCCTCGCCTTGACCCCGTGGATCTGTCCACTCTAGAAAAGATGGTAACCGATCGGGAGCGTGTAGAAGTGGATGCTATTGATACTCTAGACATGAACGATTTGGAGAGGGGTGAGCGCCTCTGGAATTTGCTTCTCCTTCCCGGTAACCTTTATGTTGTATTAACCCCCTCTTTCATGTTTGTTGCAGTGGAATTTACGCCCAAGAAGAATCTCCCTCCTCCGTCTTCCCAGGGCCTCAAAATTCAGGGGCAACATTCAAGCAAGAGGAAGACATCTTCTTCCTCCGAACATTCAACATGGGAGGAGGGCTCTCTCGCAGTCTTTGAGGATCCCCCACCTTTGGAAGTTAGTGAGAAAGACAAGGGGAAGGAGAAGATAAGCCCGGACATGTTTGTCCCTAAATGGTCAGTTCGTACCAACCAGAAGGTGATCGGTAACGCAGAGGCTGCCGAGCATCTGGTATTGAATTGCGTTCCTCTAGCTGATCATGATTTTTTTTCTGACATGGATGACGATATGCTAGAGAGAGTCACCCTTGCTCAGGTGTATGAGGTAATGCCCCTTGTCTTGATGGATCTCAGGGTTTCAAGTAATCATTGTTAACCCTTTCTTTGTTCCAGGCTTTGGCTTTTGCCTCTGGGTTGGTGGAGCGCAAGAGAAAGATAGCCTCTGTGTATAGTGAGCTGGAGAAGGGGTGCAGGGAGCTGAGGAGAACTTGCTTTGACAAGAATAGTCAAATTTATTCCCTTACTGACGAGGTGAAGGGGTTGACAGTGGGGAAGAAGGCTGCTGAGAAAGCTCACGCTGATGCAGATGCAAAGCTTGCTGCGGCTGAAGAGCGTGTGGATACTCTTTCCTCCTCTTACGAGAAGGTCAAGGAAAAACTGCGTGAGAAGGAGCAGCTGATCAAGGATCAAAGGAAGGAGATTGCTGACTTGAAGTCCAAACTTAAGAACCCCTGCGCCAAGGCCGTAGAAGATTATCTCTGCTCGGAGGCCAACACCAGGGAGCATCTGAACATGGTCTTAAAGGTTTATCTGCAGGTGTCTCACTCCAATTGGGAGCAAGTGAAGGAAAAGCAGCCTGACTTCAATTTTGATAATATATCCGAGGTGCAATACATGCTTTCTCGGTTAGAATCTGGTGCTTATGTCCCCACTTCGTCTAGGGGTCAACTGGTGATTCCCCGGCCACATCCTTCTTCTATGGTTCCCCCTGTGGTTAGTACTGGGGTTGGGGGGTTGACTTCTTCGGCAGGTATGGTGGAGACCGAGACCGTTGCTCCCGAGCAAGCTGAGACAGCTGCCAGGATTCTTGATCAGGTCACCGAGTAGAGTACTGAGCTGGGAGAGGAGAATCCTTCATTAGTACCTATGGAGGGAGTAGTTCCTGCCCCGGATGCTTAGGATCCCAAGGGCGCTTCTGTAGTTTAGTTCTTCCTTTTTTCTATCTGATTTTTTGTCATGTGTTATTCTTTTTGTTTTTTGTCCTCCTAACAAATGTAACTTGCCTTTGGAGCTTTCAATGAAGAATAATTACTTTTTCATTACTTTCTGCATTTCTTATCCTGTGCTGATTTCTTTGATTTTGTATTATCCGAGCATAATCTTTGTATCTTGTCTATAGGATAATCTTCCCATGTCCGGTAGCGCACAATCTGAAGCCGCAAAGTGAGAAAAGGATTTATAAGCCCAGATAACAGTGTATGCGAATGCAAATGCTATTATGCGGAAGCGCTATTTTCGCCTTGAGAGTGATTTAGATTATTACAAGTTCCTTGAAAGTTGGGAGAAAGATTTGTTGGAAAGACTGGAGTTTGCTCGGGACATTGTAGATAATGTTGTTGACTATCTCTGGGCCAAGAAGTATGCTGCTGCCAACCTCACTATAGAGCACGTCGTGAAGTTGGCGGTCTTCCAGCGCTTCTGCGAAGATAAGGCACTGGAAGGTGCCCAGCATTTGTATGATAAGATAAGGGAAGCTGCCCCCCACTTCAAATGGGGGAAGATTAAGTTGGGCTTTAATCCTCAAATTCCTGTACGGGAGGTGGTGTTGGATCCATCTTCCCTCTCGATACCTTTCTTTCCCCCTCCTCAGAATGTTCCAGGACCTTTGCCCCCTAATCTTCCACGCCCTACGCGCGTGTATTTATAGCCAATTCATTGTACCTTGGGCACCGATGACTGTCACATTTTATTTATGGAATCTTCATCTTGCTCGATATTTGCCCTGCTTAGTCTTTCTATCTTAATGAACAGTTATCTCCTTTTTGCAGCGCTCATCCTATTTTTGGCAAAAAACTGCCTTTATGACGAAGATCTTTTTCCAGGGGATTTTGTTTGTAATTCCCAACGTAAAAAATTTATTGCTTATGCCATACTCAATGCTTCGTCTACTGTGCCATTAATGGAACTTAAGTTGGAGCCGAATCTTTGCCTCCTTAGTTGGACCCTTTCCCGATTTTTGAAAGGTATAGGTGCAATAGGGTTTGGCCACGTGGCTCCCAACAGTTATTCCTCTTAATTTTGGTGGTTGCTTTTTGATATTCCTCTCATGATCTGGACCATTGGTTGCCCTTTAAGTAGTGCCTCTGCTTTCCACTTCTGCTATTCATAGTGAAGCCATGAGTCCTCTCTGTAGATGTTCTTACTATAGTTCTGTCGAAGCCCTTATACTTCTCTGGTGTTTTGGTTGTCATTCCCTTTATGGCTATACAGGATGTATATTTTTGAAGGCTTGCTCTTCTATTGATGCAATATTTTTTGGCTCTGATCTTTAATCGACATTGGCCCTTACAGCTTCGATCCTTAATCGACACATAGTGCCCTTTAGGGTTCCAGGCTTTTGGGCTTTCTTTCTGTGTGGTGTGCCCTTGCCAATACTTGGTGGGGTTATGCTATCGCAGAGAGAATGAGAGTTTTGAGGGGGTTGTTTCCTGTCGTTCTTAACCTCTTCAGAGTTTGAGGTATGGTGGTTTTGCATAAGCAGTGTACTAGAGAACCTAAACTAGTGCCACGCTCGTCGTCTTCAACCTCCTCGTCTCTGGCAGATTTAGGAGACCGGCAATGAAGGTCATTTGGGCTTTGGAGGAGCTCAACGATGCCGGGATGGTGAATCCCATTTGGCAAAGAAGTCCCTCCTAGACTTCTCGGGGTCGCTTTGGGATAGGTTGTATTGCATCATGAATGTCGGGGCTGATCATACTCTACACGATGTTCTTGTTGTTGCTACTCCTGTCTCACACTTCTCATCCCCTGGTTCATTCACGCCTCAATGCTCTTCTCTGGAGGATCAAGATAAGGCACATCGGGCTTGTGGGTTAGGCGCATTTCGATCTCGCCTTGCTTTCGTCCTTTAGGAGAGGAATCTAACAAGAATCGAGCACAGTTAACTTTTGTATTTGTAGTACTGTTTGATGTTTGTAACAATCCCATGTACTTGTAGCACCATTTGAGATGTCAATAAAGAATTTTCTTGCTTTCGATTTGTCTCTTCTGCTCTGTTTCCTTCTGTTAAGCTTCCCTTGTTATGCTTGATCTTTTGCTGCACCATCATCATTGATAATAATAAATTGAGCTTTTGACCATTTTTGTTGATGCGGTGCAATTCATCGACATGCTCGGTTGACTGTTGTCTTCTTTGGGGAAACGCCCCTATGGTGCAACTCGCTACTATGGTCGGATGACCATGATCTTCACTGGGGAAATGCCCCTATGGTGCAACTCACCATTATGGTCAGATGACCATGATCTTCATCGGGGAAACGCCCCTATGGTGTAACTCACCATTATGGTCGGATGACCATTGTCTTCATTGGGGAAACGCCCCTATGGTGCAACTCACCATTATGGTTGGATGACCATGATCTTCATTGGGGAAATGCCCTTATGGTGCAACTCACCGTTATGGTCGGATGACCATTGTCTTCATTGGGGAAACGTCCTTATGGTGCAACTCACCATTATGGTCGGATGACCATTGTCTTCATTGGGGAAACGCCCCTATGGTGCAACTCACCATTATGGTCGGATGACCATGATCTTCATTGGGGACACGCCCCTATGTTGTAACTCACCATTATGGTCGGATGACCATTGAATTTTTGGCGTACCATTAGTAATAACATGTGAAATTTGCTTAGAATAATGATTACAAAGTTTAATTGTGAGAATAGACCATTGCTATAGTTTGATGAGTAAGCATTGATATCTTTATTAGTCATAGCCACATGAAACTTTGAAACAACTTCAATTTCGATTCAAAACAAATGGGAACTGACCTCATTGATAGAATTTTCACAAATTTTTTGCATTCTAAGACCGTGGTATGGGTACTCCCTCTAAAGTCTCCAAATGAAAAGCCCCTGACGCCACTTGTTTGGAGATTCTGTATGGTCCTTCCCAATTGGGCGCTAGCTTTCCCATGGATCTCGGGTTAGAGGCCTCTACCTTGCGAAGCACCAATTCTCCTTGGTGAAATTTTCTTAGCTTCAGCTTCGAATTATAATGGTGTGCCGTTCGCTGTTGGTGAGCAGCGTTCCTTACCCGAGTTGTTTCTAGGATTTCTTCCAATAGGTCCAAATTTGCTCTTAAATCCTCATCATTAGTTTCTGGTTTGTATAATTGCACCCTCATTGATGTTTCCCTTATCTCCACGGGGATTACTGCCTCGGTTCCATATGCCAGCATGAAGGGTGTTTCACCTATTGCAATTCTTGTTGTTGTTCGGTACGCCCATAAGATGCTGGGAAATTCCTCTGCCCATAGTCCTTTGGCTCTCTCCAACTTCTTTTTGATTCCGTCCAGTAGGATTTTATTCATGGCTTTTGCCAGGCCACTGGATTGCGGGTGCGCTACCGAGGTCTTTCGTAGCTGAATTTCATACTGATCACTGAATTCCTTGAATTTTTGTTCAAATTGCTTTCCGTTGTCAGTGATGAGTGTTCTTGGAATTCCATATCTATGTATGATGGAGTGGAGGAAGAATCTCCACACTTTGGCAGCTGAAATTATTGCCAAAGGTTCTGCCTCTATCCATTTAGTAAAATAATCCACGGCCACAACCACAAATTGTCTACCTCTTGATGCTTTTGGGAAAGGACCTAGAATATCCATCCCCCACTGTACAAAAGGTAATGGGCTTGAGATTAAAGTGAGCTTCGTGGCTGGCTGACGCATCGGTGCAAACATTTGGCATTTGAGGCATTTGTGCATAAAACTCATTGCTTCCTTCCGCAGATATGGCCAAAAGTATCCCTGTCTGATGACTTTGTGGTCGAGTGCTATGCCCCTCAAGTGTTGTCCGTAAATGCCTATGTGAATTTCTCTCAGAACGTATTCTGCTTCGGATGGTCTGAGACATTTCAGGTAGGGCATGGCATACGCTTTCTTATAAAGCACTCCCCCAATCATCGTGTACCGTGCTGCTCTCATCCTTATCTTTTTGGCTTCTTCCTTGTCCGTTGGGAGTGAGTCCCTTTGGAGATATGCTATTAGGGAGTCCATCCAGCAAGGTTCAACCTCAATAGGTAGCACGTCCTCGGTTTCTTCTATGCTTGGCGCACCAAGCACATCAATGTATACAGTTCTGCCCAGATCTTGAAATTCTGAGGTGGCTAGCCTAAAAAGTGCGTCCGTTGAAGCATTCTGTGCTCGGGGTACTTGCAATATTTAAAAGCTGGTGAACTCATTAATTAAGTTGCGCACCATTCCCAGGTATTGTGCTATGCACGGTTCCTTCGCCTCGTACTCTCCATTGACTTGATTGACCACCAACTGGGAGTCGCTATGCACGGTGATGTTCCTCACTACCAGACTCTTTACCAGATTCAAACCTGCAATTAGGGCTTCATATTCTACTCCGTTGTTTGTGGTCTGGAATTCAAATCTTAGTGCATACTACAATAAGAATCCCCCTGGGCTTGTCAATATCAGGCCAGCTCCACATCCGTTAGCATTAGATGAACCATCCACGAACAAGGTCCAAGTTTCTATTACCTCCCTAGCTTCAGTCTTTGGTACTATCTTCTCATCTGGTAAGGTGCATTCGACGACAAAGTCTGCAAGGGCTTGGGCCTTAATGGCAGTGCGAGGCTTATACTGAATGTCAAATTCTCCCAGCTCTATCAACCATGCCACTAGCACCCCAGAATGGTCGTGCTTGGGCAGGATTTTCTTCAGGGGCTGGTTTGTTATTACTTCTATGGTATAGGCTTGAAAATAAGGTCTCAACTTCCAAGCAGCCGTTATCAGAGCATAGGCGTACTTCTCCACATTGCTGTATCTGGTTTCTGCATCTAGGAGTACCTTACTGATATAGTAGATGGGTCTCTCTACCCATCCTTCTCTTTAGACCAATACCACGCTCACTGCTACTGTAGTAATGGCTAAATAAAGCTGGAGTGTGTCCCCTGGTTCCAGCTTGGTCAAGAGTGGTGGTTGGCCCAAATATCTCTTTAACTCTGTGAATGCTGTCTGACATTCTTTCGTCCACTCGAAAGTGAGCTTGGTCCCCTTCATTTCTCTTTCCCGTGCTCGATTTTTTAATGCCTTGAAGAAGGGTAGGCAGCAGTCACCGGAAGTAGAGATGAACCTTCCTAGCGCTGCTACTCTCCCCGTCAGCTCTTGCAATTCTTTGATTCTACCTGGGGGATGCATCTCCAGTATGGCCTTGATTTTAGCTGGATTAGCTTCTATTCCTCTTCTTGAGACCATAAACCTGAGGAACTTCCCTGAGGTGACGCCAAAGGCGCATTTTGCCAGATTTAACTTCATTTTGCTTTCCCTTAAGACCTAGAACGCCTCATCTAGGTCGGAGATATGGTGTTCTGCCTTCAAGCTTTTCACTAGCATATCATCTACATATACTTCCATATTGCGCCCTATTTGACCCTTGAAGATGTGGTTCACCAGTCATTGATATGTGGCCCTGGCATTTTTCAACCCGAAGGGCATACGGGTATAACAGTATGTATCCCTTTCGGCGATGAAGGAAGTTTTCAAAATATCAGGCTTGTACATTCTAATCTAATTATATCCTGAATAGGCGTCCATGAAACTCAACATTTCATGGCCCGCTGTTGTATCTATCAATAAATCAATACGAGGCAAAGGGTAGTAGTCTTTAGGACATGCTTTATTCAGATCCGTGAAATCAATACACATCTGCCATTTGCCATTAGGCTTTGGCATCATTACAACATTAGAAAGCCATTTTGGATAGATGGCCTCTTCTATGAAACCTACTTCTAGTAGCTTGGTCACCTCTTCGATCACCTTCTCTTGTCACTCTGGGGCGAAGGTCCTCTTCTTCTGAAAAACTAGCTTGGAGGTAGGGTACACGCTGAGCCTATGCTCAGCTAACTCCCGATCTACCCCCAGCATATCAGATGCCAACCATGCAAATATATCAGCGTTGGCTCTCAAGAAACTCACAAGGGCGCTCCTCTGCTCGCCACTCAGACTTGCCCCAATCTGCACAGTACGTTTTGCATCTCCTTTAACAACCTCTATAGGGACCAAATCCTTCGCTGGCTCTGTTCTTTCGTGCTCAGTGGTATCGCAATTGTCATCTAGGTTGATCAAGAGCATCTATGGCTCCTTACCCTTGGCTCTTAGATACCCCTCGTAGCATCTCCTGGCAGTTATCTGACTTCCTCGGCACTCCCTTATTCCCTGATTGGTTGGGAACTTCATTACCAGGTGTGGGGTGGAGACCACTGCCTGTAGAGCGTTAAGCCCGAGTCTCTATAGATCGTGGCTATTTCTCTTACGGGGGCATTCTCAACATGTTATTTCCCTCTGGTATAGTCTTCTCTGTCCAACCAAGTAGGTGATCTGGGCTTCGACTCGAGTTCCCGGGTGCGATATTCTTACCTCTTGTCATTGCCATCTTTCTTGACAAACCGGCCTAGATGGCCTCTCTAGATGAGTGCTTCTATCTCTTCCTTCAGTTGCCTGCAGTCCTTGGTGTCGTGGCCATGGTCTTGGTGAAATCGGCAGTATTTATTCTTATTGCGCTCATGTGCGGGTTTCACCATCTTAGTCGGCTAGCGCAGGGTCACCTAGTCCTTTATCTCATTCAAGATGTGTACTCGATTGTGAGTGAGGGCTGTGTAAATAGGCTTTGGCACCACGTCACTCTTGGGAACCCTCGCCTTCTTGTCCTCTCTCTTCCTCCTTCCCTCCTTCTCATCTCTGCCATGCTTTGAACTACTCTCCCCGACCTGAATGTCTTTCTTTTCTTGGCCCTTCTTCTTGTGTTTATCTTCTTTTTCTTGCTCGGCGGCTAGAACTTCAGCCAGATTGATATATTTCTCACAGTGTGAGAAAAGTTCATACATATCTCCTGGTTCATCCATGATTAAGGACTTCTTCAACTCGACATCTAGGATGCCGCTACGCAATGCCTGAAACTTCACCATCTGATCTAGGTTTCGCACCTCCAGGGCCTCCTTATTGAATCTTTTAAGAAAGTTCCTGATTAACTCATCGGGGCATTGCTTTATGGCCAATAGATTGGTGGCAGTCTTCTTGTGGACCCTATTGCTCAAAAAGTGAGCCAGAAAGGCTCGCCCTAGGCCCACAAAATTGGAGAGGGAGCGCGGCTGAAGGCGTGAGAACCATTGTCTCGCCCCCTTAGGGTGGAGGGGAACGTTCTACACATTATGGAGTCCGAGGCGCCTTAAAAGAACATCAAGGACTTAAAAGTTTCCAGGTGATCTTCTGGATCTGTTGTGCCTGCGTATTGCTCTATAGTTGGCATCTTGAACCCCTTCGGCAGAGGTTCCAACCGGATTTCATCCATAAATGCCAGATTAGTAGTGAAGTGGAAGTCATAACTAGGGGCTAAGTTCTTTCCTCTCATGACCTCCTAGATCTGGTCCTGCAGTTCCAAGACTTTATCGTTTAGAGCTTGTTCAACTTTGGTCATCTAGGAACCCTGATTCTTGCCATTCCCTGGCACTTCTTTCTCCTTCCGCCTGGCATTGTTTGCATTGCTATGATCTCACTATGCTCCAGGGAAAGAGTTCTTTCTCTGTCCTATGGCGGACATGGGGGTATTTGGATCCCCTATAAGAAATCACGCTGCAGCTCCACCATCTGATTCATCTTGTCCTGCTAGTGAGCCTGCAACGCATCGAACTGCTCCACCGTCACGTACCGTGGTGGGTCTCGAGAGAGTCTTGGATGAGATTCCTCCTTCTGTGATTCATTCACTTTGAGGATTGGATCTTCCGCCGCCTGATGAGAGCCTGCAGGTTTGCCCAAAGTTCCTCCCTGAGAGACGACTGGAGCAGCAGTTGGAGGAGCAACTGCAGCAGCGGTGGCGACGGCGGACCTTGTGACTTTTGACTGATTTTTAGTGTTAGTCATGGTGGGAACTTCGCAGGTTTCTATTCTTCGCTTCCCAAAGATGGCGCCAAAATGTTGCACACAGAATGTTACGGGAGGAAGACCCTCAGGCAGTACAACTTTCAAGCTAGCCTTGGGCTAGGAATGAGTTAAGGAAAAGCAAAGATAACTCTACTAAGTTTCTTGATCTCTTTATTGATAGATGATTCAATGAATTCCCCTTTCATGAGCGATAGGGCCCTTATTTATACAAGTTCATGCCCAATCCCTTTCCTATTCCATCCCTCCGATCTGCCAAAGGACCTTTCCTTTCTGGTAAGGTGGTCCCTGCATGCTCGGATTAGGAAACCCTTACAAGAACCGAGATTCTCTCATCAAATCTTGGGATCCTTCTGGATGTGGCACGTGAATTACGATTATCTGCGTATCCCCACTTGGAAGTTTACAACTGTCCTCGCTGATGTGTCCAGGTCGGTATAACTGTCGTGGGCATGACTTTTTAAGCTTCGGTTTGAGAACCGGTTAGCTTGTAGCTCAAGTGGGGCCACGTGTAAGACAGGGATTGGATGCACAGAAAGTGGTGTATCAGGACTAAAGGTGAGGGATGATTTCTTCAGATTTATCGCTTAACCACTCTGCTCTACAATAAATATCAAGACACTCCTTCAATGCATATATTTCAAACGATCATATGCTTTCCTCATGTCTAATTTGATTGCCACAAAAATTTTGGTTTGCCATTTTTTTCGCTTTTGATATAATAAAACAATCAATGAGCAGAATAGATGTTATATGAAATCAATCTCTCGAGAATGAAAGCAGACTGGGCTAGAGAAATGATGTTAGGTAAAATTCGTAACCATTCACCTTTGTTACTGACCCATAAAGACTGATGGGACGTAGTTGATCCATCATTTTTGGATTGGTAGTCTTTGGGACAAGACAGATAAGGGTTAAGTTTGAAGCCTGTGGTAGGATGACACATCTGAAAGAATCACTGACAAAGTCGATTATCTCCTTAGGTACCATGTTCCAATATACAATGAGGATTAGACAACAACTTAATGGAATGATGAATCTGTTGGACATTTTGACATTTGATGTGTGTTCATATAACCCAATTTAATTTGATTAAATTAATTAATTATATTTTTATTATGTTCTTGTTATAATTGTTATATTTTGTGCAACAACCCAACAGTACCGTTACTTGTTTTCAACTATGGACAGACTTGGGCACTCTGATCTAGGGTTGCCGTATTATATATTTCCCCAATAGCGATTGGATGGAAATTTACATGCGGATACTTGATTGTATTGAACATTAATCTATTTGAAATTATTGATGATTCACCACCAATTGTGTTTGGCAATAGGAATTTTTGGTAGTCTATTTTTCCCATACCTGAGATGCACTTATTGTTGCATTTATATTTTGATCGTTTGTGGTGAGCCAATGGTTGATGTCAATCGATAGGACTGATTATACATCGGCCGCTCAGCGTACACGTTATGAATGGTAATGGGCGTGACACCCAATAAGATTTCCACTGCCCATTAAGGAAAACATCCAAGTAAGAAAGTTGTCAGACTGTGATTGGTCAAAGTCCTGGCTAGGTGTTTGTTTTGTAAATAGATTGTAAAAAATGTTTTATTTTATGAAATTAAATTACATTTGAAAATCATTTTCAAATGTTTTTGGTCCAGTCATTGATCATGACACTCATATTATTTATTGCAATGGACTCAAGTACATGGGGGTGATTTTATTCCATGGTTACTAAGTCCACTGTGGATGTTGGTCTTGTGGGGGGAGGGGGGAGAAAGTGTTAAGAAAATATCTATCATTGGGGGTTTTCAAGTTATGCATTTTTAGTGTTATCTTTTTATGCAATTAAGGACAGTCTAAAGATTACCCTTTAAGATCACACCACTTGGCATGATCTTATCTATTAGATTGTAATCTCTTAAATTATCTTTTTCTATTTAAGAGAAGCTTTGCTGAAACCCTAATTGCACTAAGCATAATATGCACAATATTATTCTTTTGGAGAAAAGAGAGCTTGAGAGACAAAAAGAGTGTCCTTCCTCTTCAAGCAAGGGTTTTGGCCATTAGGAGTGGTGTAGTCAATGAAGATGGTGACCTCGTGCTACAATCCTTTGGAGGAACATGATATGTGCATTCTAAGTAAACTACGAACCCGGTTTGATTTTTTTAGCATGTGTTCTTCGAGATCCTTATTTCATTAATTTTTGTAATGTAGTTTTGTATCGTTGCGATTTTGCCGCCACCAACAAAATCATCATGTGATACATGCAAGCACTATAAGAAACATAAATGGAAAGATGCAATCAATAAGTCGAATGATAAAAGTAACATTATACATTCAAGTATATATTTAAACAATTTGTTGGACAAGGAGTTATCTTGTATTTCAACAACACTTGGATCAAAAGACAATAGACTTGGCCAGCTGTGGGTTATTATTATCTTTATGGAGTTGTTGCCAAATGATATTAAGAGCTGTCATGTGTCATTAAGTTATTGCCACATGAAGTTGTTATTTTTAAAATATGTCACATTTCCACACGGGATTTGTATTTTAGTAACATTATTTCTACAAGGACTCTTTGGTCATTTAAAACTCTCAAGGAGACACTATCTTGCATGGACAGAAGTGGTTAAGTAAGAATCTCTTCTCTTTCATGGAATCATTTGAGTTTAAAAAAATGGATTTCAATAATACAAGGATGCTCAGGCTAAAAAAATATTCACTTTATAATTTGAATTTCAGTTTGTCTTAACCTGATCCTTATCAGTTTATGATGTCACACGAGATGAAGGAAATCCTGTAATTTTGAATTGAGAAGAATTTCAGTTGAATTCTTCAGATCTTCTATTGTGTTAGAGTTGGAAATAAAAAGAGTTCAGAGTGAATACAATTCTCTACCACTTGGGAGAACAACTACTATCCTAGATTCACTAAAGGTTTTAAAAGAAACCTATTACAGTAGAATGGAGGTTTGAGCCAGCTATATCATACGCATGGACTCCTTTAGTGTGCTAGACAGATAAAGGAGAAGCCGAGAGGAGATTACGCTTGCTATTTTACGGAAATAAGAAAATAATTTCAAGGTTTGAATCAATTAAGGACTTTTCTCTTCAACAAGGTCAAGTGTTGGGGGAGTGCTGCTATTTGAAAGGCATCTACATGCAATGTGAAATAAAGAAGAGGTTTTGGAGTTCTAGTACATCAAGGTTTCATCATGCGATTATAACAAGGAGAAGCTTCCAGTCTTGTCTTGGTCTTGTGTGGATTGTTGACATTATCATAAAGAGAGTTGCGGATTTCAGAGGCTACGAGGATAAGATATAAGGTTGTGATTTCACTTGTATATTCCAATAGAACAAAGGCTCTTGGGTAGATATCTTGAAGCAACAAGAAGTTTAGATTTTTTGAAATATTGTTGTAATATTTTACATATGATATGAAGATCATATTGATCCATATTGATAGTAACTGAAGTGCCACAAACTCAGCCTACCGATGGCATGATATTGTCCACTTTGGTAGGTGGGCGTCATGGCTTTAAAACGCATCGTGCCAAGTAAGGAGGTCATAGTATATATGCATATTACATGGTATATCCCCAAGCGATGTGGGATTTTCTGTGGTTCTACATCCACGCTTTCACTACGACTATATTCTTGACAGTCAAACACATCCATCCCTATATTTGATATCAATGAAATGCCACGAATCTGGCCCCACCAATGATACGATATTGTCCACTTTGACAGGTGGGACTTAGTAAGGGAGGCCATATCATAGATGCAAATTCCATGGCACATCCCAAAGAGATGTGTAATTTTCGTGGTTCTATAATAATCGCTTCTTGACTTACTACAAGTGATATGGTGGAGATGTAGATTATCCACTGGTCGACTAGAAGTCAATTAAAAAAAGATTTATTGTGGATTAAAAGACTCTCATTCACGATTGAATTTGAGTTTAATGAGTTTGGTTGTGCTTGGTCTCTCTTACACACACACTAGGATATGTTGTAAATAAAAGTCAAGATATTGTTTTCCACGATATTACAAGGAGGTTAGGAGGTTTTAAGAGGTCTTGGATAGAGTTGCAACAAAGTCTAAAGGGTTTTGGAGTCTATTGATTTGAGCATTTCCTTTTTAAATTGTTGCGGATTACATTCTCAATGCCATGCATTATAAAATGGTTACTCATAGAAAAAAAAAAAAAATTAGATGCTCGCTTTGTGATATGCTGCAGAATTGAAAAGAGAGATAGAGATTGAGTTTTAGATTCAAGAGATAAGAGGTCCTTGCTACTGCTACTAATATTTAAAGAGATTATAGTTGTTGCTACAATATTGAGTATTGTTGGTGCTTGTTGGAGCTTTGCATGTATGATTGGAGGTATTCCCATACAAATTTTTGGAGACACTATTGCTTGGAGTTATTTTTATACTTAGTTTGTGAAGTTATGATGTTTTCCGATATGTTAATTTGGAAGTATTAATGTTGCCATATTGGTTGTGCGACCGTGACATGTTGTCTGAGAAGGTGGTCATCGACTGAAGACATAGAAATTAGTAGAGTTGCATTGCTTATTAATTCTGATTTTATTTCTGTCTTTATTTTTACATACAATTTTGCTCTGTTTATGGATGATTTAACTAGAGACATTCAAGATGAGGTTCCTTGGGTTATGCTTTTTGGTGGTGATATTATTTTGGTGGATGAGACAAAAGCTATGGAGTTATAAAGATCAACCTTAGAATCAAAGGTTTTATGATAAGGCTCCATTTGTTTCAACGTAAAATTTTACACAAAAAAATTTTCTTGTAAAATTTTATATATGAAAATTTTCCATGTTGAAAGATTTCCTAGTGTTTGTTTTCAAGATGTAAAATATGATGTAAAATGTTACAGTAAAATTTTTCATGTTTGTTTGCCACTAATTTTACATTTTAAAATTATTTAAAATAATTACCTATGATGGTATTATAACAAAATTAGATTAGTTAGCCCATATTATATGGTTGTAAGAACCATGTATTCACATGGGACCCACATATATTTAAGTCACATTTGATCCAAGGCAACACAAGATATGTTTAATGTGGGACACTTCCATCTTTAATTTTATTTTTCCTGTAATTATTTTAATAGCCATTCATCATGTATTCAATTTTACTAATCCATGGATTAAGGCAAAGCATCCTAATAAGAAATATGCTACCACATGAAGAGGATGATGAAGTTGATCATTCCAACGAGTAACAACGATTGACTTCACTATCTCCCTTTGTTCTAAATCACCACCATGAGCATTAAAAGTTTCCTAAAATGCTTTCTCCATCTCAGCATATACAAATGGAAACTAATTTCAAAACTCTAACAAGAGGAGCAAAACATTTGTAGATGAAATAAACATTCCTCCAAAAACTCCTACTTCGAACAATCTTCTTAACCTCTTTTCTGACAACCAACTTTGCATAGCGAGAATTCAACCAATCATCAGAATCAAACATCCTTCTCAAATTTCTTCTATGATTCATCAAGCAACCCAATACAATGTAATGTGTGGCCAACCTTGTAGAAGTAGAGGGCATAAGATCTTTCCCTTCAGTGAATTTACTTCTGATCATACTAAGAACCCAAGAGTGATTATAAATAAATTTAGTGATCTTTCTCCCTTTCGCAATGTATGAAGTCATCTTCTTAAGTTTTACAATGTCTTCTAGCATTAGATCAATGCAATGAACAGTACAAGGGGCCCAATAGAAGGACTTGTACTTCTCATTGGCTAAATTTTTTCCTGCAGCCTTATAACTTGATTGGTTGTCAGTTACAATTTGAACAACATTTTGCACACTAACATTTTGCACCACCTTATCAAACAAATTAGCCAAATTGACCTTGTCCTTGCAAATGCCAGATGCATCTACAGATGATAAGAAATACACTCCACATGGGCAATACACTAGAAAATTAATCAATGATTTATTTATCATGTCAGTCCAACCATCAGCTATAATTGAGCACCCAGTTTGCTTCCAAGATGCTCTATATTCTTTCAAGTACTCATCAATTGTATTCATCTCCTTCTTAAGAAGGCTACCTATAATGTCTTTTCATGAAGGACGCCTCAATCCTTGTCCATACTCTGCTATCTTATTTACCATTGCACTGAAATATGGTGAATCAGCTGCATTAAATTAAATTGCAAAATGGTAGAAGAATCTAGCAATTGACATAACCATGTTCTCTCTTGCTTCAACTAGATTAACACTTGTCTTTATCTTCATTTACTTGAACTTCTTAGGCACAACTTGTTTGTTCTTTTTATTATTCATCTGAGTCTGACTTAAGCTTCCAGTTTGCTTCCTCTTACTCCCCATAGATTGTTGGAGTCATTGGCTTCCCTTATTTGCTGTTACCATCTCTACCTCATCTTCTTCACTAGAATCAATTTCTTTATATAAGCCTAAAGACCTAATCTCTATTTCTTCCCTTTCTTTTTGTTCCTTATTGTTTGAATATGATTCTAGAAACTTTCTCATCTTTTCTGTAACTTCATCAGTAACTTGTTTACAATGGCTTACTTCCCTTTTAATCCCAGCTAAATGATGCTTGAATCTATTTATCCCACCATTAATAATTTTTTCACAAAAGTTACATTTGACTTTCTTCTTTCGTTCATCTATTGGTTGGCAATAACCCTACCTAGGATCAGGCATCTTTTCTTTAGTTTTGGCATACAATGTTAGAATCCTAAGAAAAAAAACATGTAATGATATAATACTAATTACAAAATACAATTTTTTCTGTACAATAGAGAAACAACAAGAATGAATAGCGTGATATCTTTTCTAATTGACAGTCTAATAGACTAATACAAGGTCACCTGGTGAGACAATCAAACCGTTTAACTCATGAGAACTGTAACTTGGCAAAAGTTAGAACAATATCAATTGCATTATAAGACATTCAAATGCATACAATCATTTGGATTGAGAGCTTGAGAGATTTTTACCAAAAATAAAAAATAAATAAAAGAGCTTGAAAAATTTACTGTGTGAGAGGTTGACTGGCTGAGTGGTGGAGAGATTTACTGCCAAAGAGTTACATATAAACTGTAGTAGGAAACTCCAATCGCCAAAGAGAAAGAAAGAATAATAGAGGCCAAAGGGAAAGAAAGAACAATAGAATATAATAGGGTTTCACTTCTCAGTTCTGACTTTTTGAGTGAGGGTATGTAATAGGTTTTTAGGGCAATTTGTTTAAGATGGTTAGAATATAATAGGACACTTGTCTAGACTCTAGAACTCTAGGGAATAGAGAAGGTTTTTTTTGGTAAAGACCCTAAAGTAGGGAATAGAGAAGGTAGTTTTTTTTTTTTTGGTAGAAGGGAATTTCATTGAAACATGAAATAACGGATTACAACAAGCTAGCTATCCATCTGGATAGCAAAGCTAGGATCAGATATAGGGCAGACAATCCTATCCGCAATTGATTGGGCCCTTCTGGTAGGGGTATTTGCCATAACATTAGTAGCCCTTGGAATAAAGCGAAACTCACAAGCATCAAAGTAGGAAGCAAGGTATTTGATGTCTCCAACAATCGGTCTTATCTCCACCGCCGGTTCCTTGTCCTCCTCTTGTAAACACACCATGACTTCTTGATTATCGTTCTCCACCACCAACCTCAACACCCCTTCTAATATGGCTTCTAGTAGTCCTTCCCGAACTGAGTGTCAAACCCTGCCCCTGACTGACTGGAATCTTGATTGAAGGACAGGAACCCCTGACATGGCATCCAAGCACACTGTGGAGTATCACTCCGGTGATTGAAATTGATGAAGAAACCCTGACGATGTCTTCCTACATACCTGTCAGAAGATGGACTGCTGATCCCTGCAGTTGCATGGCCCACAGCATAATGTACTGCTTGGACTCCAGGTAATCTCTCTCCTCTCCATAAATGTGGATCCCACACCTAAAAATGAGTGCAAAAGACCCTGAGTGACATGTGGGTGCAAGGCTCAAACCCTTGTGCAAGCCCACAGAGAATCAGCCTTGCTGAAATCTCTGGGCGATGCAGACATCACCTAGAGACATCGCCCAGAGTGGGAAATTGCAGTTTTTCCATGATTTGAGCTATGGGGACCACCCATATTGGACATGGGCACCCCCCATAGGTTAAGGGAAGTCTGAGGGACCACCTCATACCATTGGATCACTGTGGACCCCACCTAAGTGCCCAGAATGGCTGAGAATGCAGTCAAAAATGCATTTTCAAAAGAGGCCTTAACAGCAAAACAGACCCTAGTCATGGGCTGGGCTATAAATAGGAGTGCCTTAGGCTCATTTAGAGCCCTTAGCATTGTTGAAACCGTGGAGGGGAGGAGAAGAAAGAAAAGAGAGAAAAGAGCAGGAGAAGAAGAAGGAAAGAGAAGGAGAAGGGGGAGGAGACCTCAGCCTTGCATCTGCATCCATCCCCAGCTCGATTCAGGTATAAAATTGAGCTTATACCCCTGCTGTGATGCTGTTACTGATGGTCCTTCATATATGTCTGTGTTTTTTTATGGATTTCTGGCCATTGGCAGCCCAGAACAGCTGGGGACTGCCGTGTACCATCTTAGATCTACCATGCAAGCATGATGCATGGAAGATCTGAGGTTTTTATGATGATTTTTCTACTGTTTTGCAAGCCTAAAACCGAAACCCAGGCTGTGCTTGACTGCACTGCCCTGTTACACCAAGAACAGGCAGTCTGAGGCCCTGATTGTGTGCCCTGGCTGCATGAGACCTAAGCCTAGGTGGTAGCCACCTTGGATTACTGTTTTACACATAAATCCAGCCTTGCATGCAGCTAAAACCCTGATTTGTAACCAAAGATATGTTAGGTTACTATTCACTGGGCTGTCTGGGCAACTCCTGGCAGCCAAGTGGTGGGCCCAAGTGAAAATCCACAAGGACCAGTGCAAAGTATACCCCTGGGGGTCCAAGATGACCTAACATGCATGGGGAGAGGATCCATGCACTGCCCATAGCTCAAAACCTTGGAATCTCAACCTGATTCCAGTTTTGCAATCTCTGGGTGATGTAGACATCACCCAGAGACATCGCCCAGTGAATGAAATTTCACTGTATTGCTGATCTGACTTGGGGATCTTCACCCATGGGCCATAAATCAGTGTAGGGAGGTGGAAAATGACCAAAATGCCCCTCCCCACATCTGTCCACATATATGAATGCTTTGGGTACCCAAGTGGGCCCCGCAGGACTTGGAAACCCTGCCTATGAGGGTCCCGCAGCACTACCAAGTTGGGAACTGTACTGCGAAGCTTGAATAACCTAGGGACATGTATTAATGTGATAAATGACCATTCTGCCCCTAGACCACAAACTCTGGATGATGCACCGGGACATAGGCCTAAGGCCCAGTGCAAGGCCCAGAGATTTCCAAGTGATGACCAACTGTACACTGAGTCAACCCAGTGAGCCTAGATCAACCCTAGGACATCCAAAAACAGTTTGGAATATTAACTGACATATTCTGATTTATATCTAGGGTTTGATCCTGCACTCAAGGCCTACAGCCAGATTGCAGCCGGAATTGAAACTACAACTGAATACCTAGAACCAGACCCAAGTGAGTGAAATGTTATCGTGTATGTACGTGTAACAATATTAATTATGCCGACAATTAAATTGTTTAATTATAAATGCTGTGTTATTTAATTCAGTTCAATTACTCAAAACTATTACACATCGTATGTCTGTTGATAAACTCTGTGATTATATCATGATGGTTGTGAATGCTAGACTAGATGCCGTAGTCGGCTTGGAAATGAGGCAGGTGGTAGCCGTAGTATGGGATACGGTTGACACCACCTGACTTATACGATGCCATATAGACATGGGGCTAGAGTTTCATCACCCGTGCTACACACCCTTGTCAACAGGGGTTAAGGTGTTGGATAACTGTGAGAAATACCGTAAAACCTCAGGCGTTTATGCCAGGACGCCTCAGCACAGCTGGGATGCCCTAGGGCAAATATGCCGGGAAGCCTCAGGCTACAAGCTTGGGAAGCACCGAAAGGTGAATCATGGCTATATGCCAAATAAAGTTTATGCACCGGTAAGGTGAATTGTTATTAAGTCGGTTACCTCACAAGTTCAATCTAGAGGGCCGGTCGGGCTGACCTGGGTAGGAAGATGCTGGAGCCGGCTGGTCCTCTTCGACAACTTAATGGGTGTATCGCGGGAAAGGGTAACCAAGCCCACACCAGGGATACATGTATTGGGGATTGTAGTAGCATTGACCTGACTTAGTTGTATTGTTAGGTAGCTAATAAATAATCTGGACTTGCATATCATGTAGGATCATGTGGAATGTGGTTGCATGTGCATGCATGATGATATGTTTTGCTCACAAGCTCGGCGGGGCTCACACTCTGTTATATATGTTTTTCTTCTAAATGATTCTGCAGGTAGATGCTACTGTGGCGTGGCGGCTCATTACGAGGAGGAGAGCCATAGTTATTATGATGATATTGGTGTGGACCCTGACGGAGGTCGTACCGATGATGCGAGCGTTTTCAGTGGCTATTGATGAAGACCAGTGGGGGGCACTACTGATGCTTTTTATCTTGGGGACTCCTTTTTGCTTTTGATAGGAGTTTATCCTCGTTTCTGTTTTTGGTGTAGTCTTTTCTTTCCTTTTTGAGGTTGAGTTATCTCGCCTTGTATAGATATGTACTTTCCTTTTGCTTATGTATATGTCAGTCTTACTTTTCAGATGTGGGTTGTACTGGGGAATGTTTCAAACATATATATATCACCATCATTCCTGTATCGCTACGCATTCTCTTTTGTTATTATAATTGTAGATTATCTGCAGCACTCTGATCTTACCTACGGTAATGTTATGAACGTGGTACCGTGAATGTATTAACTGCTTCTAGATCCGTGGGGTTTGGCGGATTTCCGTTATGCAATTCGGGTCACCTACCTAATCCTCCCAGGGGGTGGTTTGGGATGTGACACTGAGTGCCTCACCAACCATGATATTTGAAAAGTTTACAGGGTTTGATACTGCAAAAGTGGTCTTCCCTTAATGGTCCTGTATCAAAAAACTTGTTTGCAAGAAATAATAATCGCAAGCGTACGGATTAATCGTAGCTACGGGTCGAACTCAAGGAGATGTATGCCACTATATCTTACTCACTTTAAAGCAATGCAAAGTGAACCAAATTAATTAAAGTGTTGAATTAAACTAACCTATCCTAACTCACAAGCATCTACTGAATCAAGTCCTAACAGATCCATCTAATGAAATTACACATCTAACGAATTGAATTGGCATGAATTGAATTGGCGTCCTAACACATATCCATCTAACCTATTAATACTAACGCGGATTTAAAGGAATAAATCGCAGCCACACACCACAACCACAAAAAAAAAAAATAACGAAAAAATAACTCTAAGAGATTAAAGAGGTGAAACCTGAAGGTGCTTGAACCGGACTGAAATTGCTTGCTTCTTCTAACACACTTGAAATGGTGCTACCAAATCTAAACATTAAATAAAAATAATTAAATTCAAATCCTAACATAATGCATGATAATAATAGTGAATAAAAAAAAATCCTAAAAACATGATTGAATTAGAGAGGTAGAAAATGAGAATAAAAACAAAAAGTGAAGAATGAGAGTCCTACTAGAATGGGTGGAATGGAGGGGATGAGAATACTAATAAAATAAAAATAATAGAAGAAGAAAGAGGTAGAGAATAAGAATAAAAAATTAGAAACTAGAAGAATTAAAAGGTTAGGAAGAAGAAGAGAACAAAAATAAAAATTAGAACTAATAATCCCTTCTACCAAAGTTGAAAGTGCATGAATTGATTAGGTTTTGCATGAATGTAGTTGAAGAAGCTTGAACACTTGAATAATCCTCGCATGGCTTCCTCTTCCAAATCCTCTAAGTCTTCTCACAAACTTAGGAACTTAGACTAGAAAGCTTTAAAACTAAACTAGAATTAAAGGATTACAACCATATTGAAGACATAAATTAAAGCTTGAATTGAAATCATTACCACCATGGAATTAAATTCATGAATTCAAAATTAAGACTAGAAAGCCAAAAATTAGAAGGAGAAGAAGAGAAAATTTACTAAGCAATGAACCAAAAATTGCATAAAAATTGAACTAAAACTGAACTAGAACTAGCACTTACATCCCCAAAAGCAAGGGGTATTTATAGGGGGAAGGAGAGGAGAAGGGAGAAGAGGGAAGAGGGAGAGAGGCCTCCACGGTTTTGGGGGCTTCTCTCCTTCTAAAATCGTGGAGGGGAGAGAGAAGGGTGGAGAGAATCTCAAAGATAAGAGAATATTCTCTTCTCCTTCCTCCTTTACATTGCTTGAATCCCAAGAAAAAAGAGAAAAAATAAAAACTAAGAGAGATAACAATCTTAGCTACATAAACCTTCTATCTTTCAAAAAGTGGACTTTCTAATTTTATTCTTGTGCTTCCTTATCTTTGTAGGTTTCTTCTCCAAGCAATGAGATCAATGCATCTTTGACTTTTCAACCTTCCAAGGATGAGAGAATCTTCTTCAAAGAAATCTATCCAAAGTAAAATCCCAAAAGTACCCTTAAAAAGTTGGAGGAGAGAGAGAGTGATGACTAGGCTTCTACTGAACAAATAATGTAATACCCATCATGTCCTCTAAAAATCGTGGAGCCTTGTATGCTCCCTCTAAAAATCGTGGAGGGCATGTGGGCCTTCAAAAATCATGGAATCTTGTGGCAGTGTGGCTCCCCCTATGTGGATGGCAGCTCTTCTCTCTCTTCAAGATTGGAAAATTGCCAAAACAGTCCTGTACTTGCAGTAGATCTCCACCATTGATTAGAAATACCTTCTTTGATGTCAGAAATACCCTTGGGTAGTGGCAGAATGGCTATGGGCTTGCATTACAGCTCATTTCTGGCCCATTTTTCTGTCTTGGCCTGAAAAGAATAATCAACTGCATGGAGGCCTAGGCGAATGCGTAACTGAATTCCGTCACATCCATCTTGTTCAAAATTTAGTCCTCTTTATAGCCATGGAAAGAAAAATGGTGACTTTACGTGTAGATTGGGACATGCAACTCCCGATAGTCCAGAATAGTAATAAATAGCCCAAAAACCTGAAAAACACAAGAAAGCACCGAGTAACTCTGTCCAGTGTAGTAAAATGCATGGTTTATGCCCTAAGATTTCACACATGAATGTGCTCATCAAAAACCAACTCCACTTCGCTTCCTCTCTTGATTGAATGAAGCGTCGCAGTTTAACTTCATATAACTTGCAGAAGGTGCTTGCCACACCTATGGCTATTGCTCCCCACCCACCTATGTAACTTCTGGTGGTAGTCGTCCCACCGTGAGGAACTCTTCACATGCTCTGTGTGCTGCATTAATGACCTTTATAGGAGACCACTCCTTTGCAAACACTTTGTCATTTCTAGCGATCCACAAGAACCACAGTATAAATAAACACAGTGATGCGACCTCCTTAGCCATGCATTTCCCCTTCTTTGTGAAGATGGACCACCCTTCAATCCACTTGTAAAGCTCAACACCATCACCCTCTGGAACCACATATGAGAGGCTGCTACCAAACCAAGTTGCACGCGCAAAAGGGCAATCAAGAAGGACATGTGTGTTGGTTTCAGATGGCGCTCCACATCTCTAGCACTATATATCCACTGGTATTCGCTGCTGATTCAACGCTACACCTGAAGCTATCCCACCCACACATGCTCTCCACATAAAGTTCTTGATTTTTGGTAATGTGTGACATTGCCAAATAGCTTTCCATACCTTAGAAGGTACGTCGACAGTCCAATCATATGGTGCAGCAGTAGATGCCTTCACCCTCTCCATCTTGAACCAATCGTTGCACAGGAGATGATAGGCACTTTTAACATTAAAAGCTCCATTCCTCGTCATGCCCCAGATCTGAAGGTCTTGATTTGGAAACAAAGCCAATTGGACTTGATAAATTGTTTCCCGATCAGAGGGATGTACATAAAGTTCGAACCTAGCCTTGTTCCAACACCTATTCCCTTCATCAATGAGCTCATTAACACAGCGAAAAGGGCAGTCTTGCAAGGGTGGGTATTGAAGCTTAAAACCCGATAGCGAAGGCAGCCAGTTATCCCCCCCATATATGTATGTGCTCACTCGTTCCAACATGCCACAACAGTCCAACTTTTAAGACTTGGCGACCTTCACATATGCTGCGCCATTCCCAAGAAGGGTTAGACCCCACTACTGCCTCTAGGAAGTTCCGGTCGAAAAGTATATTGCTTTGATAAATCTTGCTCAATTGGTGTCTGGCTCCCTCCAAAGCTTCCAAGCTACCTTTGCCAAAAGTGCCTTGTTGTGTAAAGAGGGGTCCCTAAACCCCAAACCTCCATTCTCCTTCGATTGGCATAATCGCATCCAAGAAATCCAATTCATCTTCCTCTTGTTCGATCCATCCCCCCAATAAAAGTTTGATGCTGCCCTTTTTAAGTGAGAGTGATGTGATGCCGGTAGCTTGAAATGCGAACATGCATAGTTTGGCATTGAGAGAGCTACTGACTTCATCAAAACCTCCTTGCCAGCAGGCGATAAGTGGTGATGCTTCCGCCCACTAAATCTCTTCCCTGCCTTATCCAAAATTTCCGAAAAATTTGTTGACTTAGAGATTCCAATAGATGTTGGAAGCCCCAAAAATTTTGAAGGACCTTTTGCATAGGAAACTTTCAAAACCCGGAAGAACCACCGTTTAAACTTGTTGTGCACAATTGGGCTAAAGGAAAGTGGATTTCTTTAAATTCACAGCCTGTCCGCTAGCTTGAAAATACATTTCCAAGCAATGCTTAAAGTTACACACTTCCTCTAGTTTCATTTTAGAAAACAACAAATAGTTATCAACAAAAGAAGATTTGTAACTGGAAATGTTCTGTTCTGTACCTTTATGCCCCTTATAAGGCCCCCAATTTCAGCCTGTGATATGATGCTACTCAAACCATGTGAGCACAAAATAAAGAGAGCTGGTGATAGTGGGCCACCTTGTCCTATCCCCCTTGAAAGTACTACAGTTCCACGAACCCCTCCATTAATAATCAACTTATAGGTAACTGATGTGAGGCATGACATCACAATCTTGACCCAATGGTCAGAGAACCCCAACCAGAGCAACAACCTTTCTAGGAACACCCATTCCACTCTGTCATACGCCTTCCTCATGTCCAATTTTAAGGCTAGGAACTTATGCTTCCCCTTCTTCTTCTTGTTGAGGTAGTTAAAAAGCTCATGTGCAATAATTATATTGTCAAAGATTGATTGCCCGGTTACAAAAGCTAATTGAGTAGGTGAGATCACTTCCTCTAGTACATCTTTAAGTCTATTAACCAAGATCTTTGTTACCACTTTTACTGCAACCGCACATAGACTAATAGGTCTATATTGATATGTAGTTTCAGGGTTAGTACACTTGGGAATAAGACAAAGATAAGTAGTATTACATGACATAGGTAAATCTCCTCTCTAAAAAAAACTACATACAAAGGAGAATAAGTCAGCATGGGTAAAGTCCTAATACTTTTGAAAGAAGGCTGGAGGCAGGCAATCTGGTCTAGGTGCTTTTAACGGGGCCATGGCTAACAGGGCTGAACGCATCTCATCCTTTGTTGGAGTAGCACACAGCGTTGCATTCATCCCATCCAAAATCCAAGGCTGGATAGCATCCAAAACAGTCTGCATCGTTACATCATCAACCCCTTCACTGGTGTAGATATCAGCATAGTACTCCCTCATGATGTCAAAGATCTCCTCCTTCGATTGCGTCCAGTCTCCTGAATTTTTGATTTGTAGAATTCTGTTTTGGCTTCTTCTCTTAATTGTGGACATGTGAAAGAATCTAGTATTTTGGTCCCCTTCTTGTAGCCAATCAACCCTGGACTTCTGCTTCCACATCTCCTCCTCCCTTTCTAACTCCTCCTCAAGCAGACTCGATAATTGTTGCTCACGCCTCTGGTTTTGATCATTGACAGAATCCACTTTGATTTCTTCCATCTCTTGTATAATGGATTTGATCTTAGTCTGCATATGACCAAAAACATCTTTGTTCCACTTCCTGAACACCGTTCTACAGTTCTCCATCTTTTGATACAAGATCGATTCTGTTTCATGAGCAATGGTGGGTGACCAGGCTAACATTGCTATTTGTTTACATTCTGGATGCCTAAACTACATTGATTCAAATCTAAATGGTCTTTGGCCAGTGAAATTCCCTCCATCAGATTTGATAATCAAAGGAGCATGATCTGAAGCATGAGTAGTTCTAACAAACACCGCTTCATATAGGAAGACATTACGCCAAGCATGATTAGAGAACACCCTATCCAGCTTTACCCTTATATTAGCAGAATCACGTCTCCTGTTGCTCCATGTGATGGTTGGTCCGTGAGTCCCAAGATCCATTAAACCACATACCTCCACCATATTACGAAACTGGTTAACTTCACGTGAACCAACAGTGTTCCCCCCCTTCTTTTTCATGCCAAGAGAACATTGAATTGAAGTTACCATAGCAGATCCAACCAGTCTACCTTCCCCTTCCTATAGACATAATTTGATCCCACATATGCTGCCGATTCTCTTTACTAGGGTCTCCATAAACCGTAGTCATGTAGAATGTTTCCCCATTCTCTAAACAAACCTCAGCATTAATCAAATGCTGATTGGATAGTAAAATATCCAACTGAATTCCATTCTTTCAGAGTAAAGCTAGTCCTCCAGAAGCCCCACAAGCATTAACACAAAAACAAGATGGCATGCCCAGCTTTCGTTTCAACATATGAATTTTCATCTTCTGGCATCTAGTCTCAATCAAAAATATAATATCAAACTTTTCCACCCTAGAGAGGTGTTGTAAATAACGAAATGTCGGAGCCCTCCCCAAACCCTGACAATTCCATGTAAGGTTCTTCATTGGCTCCCGTGGAGCTGTTCCCCAACTTCCACGGGTGTGTAGTCTGAGCTAGGCTCACTAATGATCAGGCAATGCTTTGGCCAGCTTCATCATCACATTCCAACCTGGGTCTCTTCTGTTTCTCCTTAGGTGAATACATCTCCGGGTGCTGGGGTTGTGGGTATGAAATGGGTAAGGGAGTAGAGATATGAATCTCGGTTGTGTCCATCCTAGTATGGCCTTGAGATGGTGAAGCAACAGCTGAGTTACGGTGTGGGATAGTATGGTTAATCCCAGTTCCAGTCGGGACATGTGGCAGATGGAGGGTTTGAGTATGATAAGGATTCTCGGCTGGATTAGGGTGGCCTAGTGAAATGCCGGATAAATGGGGAAGTAGGGAGATTAGCACGTTGGATACTTCTGGGTTACTTAGGTGTTGATAAATCTAGGTTAGGTAGTAGGTGGGCCAGTCAGGTCTAGTTTGGAGTGTTTAAGTGTAGTTCCTTGTGGGTCAAGGTTGGTTCATTGTGGGTTAAGGTTAGTTCATTATGGGTTATGGAGGTGATTGGGATCATGGAGTGGTGAGTAGTGGGTGTGGTTATAGCCAACGTGGGTTTAGGGGGAAGTTGGAGACGTGGGTTACCTGAATTGGCAGTTACAGTCACCAGTGGAGGGCTCTGGCTAGCAGTTGCATCTCCTTCTCTGGTACCGATGGCAAGCTGCAGTAACATCACCGATCTCTCCGTTGCTACAGTCTCCATTGATCGTAGGTGCTTCAAGTTACCGTGTGCCTAATGGACTCTCATAGCTGGCATTTTTTCAATCTGCCTATAATCAGGAGTAACGCCCTATAGGGCTGGGCCAAAGCGTAGAGGAGGGAACTCTAGACAAGAGGAAGTACTTCCACAACCATATATCGAGGAGTGTTGAACTTTGCATCAAACAACTTAACACACCTGTTAGACTCATAATCTAGATGTCCACAATGGTAGCAGAAGAGAGACAGTCTCTCATATTTGATAAAGATTGGAATCTTGCACCCCTAATTTCCGCTTAATATTGATAACATCTCGGAGCGCCTTGAGAATATTAACACTAAGTCGGCACCTCAGAAAAGGTGCTCTCACCCCAAACTGCATGCCTTGAAAGAGAGATACTTTGCTTGGCGTTCCAACCTTCCTTGCCAATTGAGTAGCAAATTCTAAGGTAAACAATTCCTGTGGGACATCATGGAACTGCACCCAAAAATCAACCATCTGGAAGGACCAATCCTCTTCAGGTCTCCATCTCTCCATAACGATAAGATTACATTCGCCATATCAAGAGGATGATTGAATTGAAACAAAAATCGATCACTGTGAAGAGGGGTTACTACTACCGGGTACTGTGGATTCCAAGCCTTCGGTTAAGCTTCCAAGGTAGCTTGTCTGCGATAAGGGCGTGCAACCACAATTTGCCCAACCAGACAAAGGTCAAAGTTCTGATTCAGTCTCGCTTCCAGACTGTCATCTAGTTCCAGATCCTCATCATCAGGATCCTTAGTTACTTCAGGGAATGGGTTTTGGACTGGCGAAGGGTTAGATGCTTCTGTAGCAGGTGCCGTGTTGGTGATAACATCCACTGCCTGTGCCTGTTGTTTGGAGAGTTCAGGTGGTTGATGGGACGATTTAGGTGGATGATGGGACTGAGCAAGGCGAAGGGGAGTTCCTTGCTTTGGATTACCATCCATTCCAGAGAGGAAGGGATGTTCAAACTAAAGAAACAAAGGACACAGAATCACGGATAATACCAGAGAAGACACACGCACAGGGCGGAAAAAAAGAGGAGGTCGTGTTACTTGAGACTTTTTGTCACACCCCTATCCCTGACTTAAGGGCAATGTGATGGGAATACCCTTGTATTTCACACCAAATCACAGGATCGACTCTTTGCTGTGTCATGTACACTATCCGGTTTCTCATTCAATGAATAAGAAAGAATCAGAATTGCAACAGAGATAATAAAGATAATAATCACATATATCTAGGAATTCTAAATGATATCATATATGTATAAATGTCAATTTGTTCCAAATACCCAAATTGTCTGCAGGTTCCAAATGCTATATCTCAAGTATAAAACATAAAGAAGTAATAAGGTTTCAAATATTATCGGTTACATCATCTTTAAGTTTCCAAACAAAATAACATAATGTCCATAACCTCTGGACCAAACTCAAGTTACTGTGCTTCGTAAGCACAAGCCTCACAGTCATAGTCAGGTCCATGCTCTTCTTCAGGTTGAGCACCCCAAGCATCATAGGCCTCTTCATGATAACAAGTTAGATCAACCTCAGTTGGACCTGCCGCTCCTGTATCCATATCTAAAAACAAAGATTCCTAAGGGATTCCATAGCCCAGTGAGCAATTAAACCATACACAATCATACAATAATAGATACATTGATAATGCATGCTAAAGTATGCTCATCACATATGATGCATGGATGTTTTTGTTGATTTTCCCCCTAATCAATGAGACTCTAAGTCGGGTCAAGTAGTACTATAACACAGGTAGCATCGTCGACAACAGTGCCATATACCGGTGATATTCTGACAATGATAACCCCATGTTACAATGGAAGCTAGCAAGACCGGACCCCTCCACTAGGTTGTCTGCCAACCCCCGATACAAACCCCGTCTTGGTGTCCAGCCCGAACCACAATCGATGCTTGAACTTCACGGTGGGCTACCTGAAATATGGTCGGGACCCCTAGGTTTGTCCAACACCTACACCCATGTCGGTAGGGGTTGTAGTATAGGGTGAATTATATCCTAACCAGCAAACAACTATTGAAATTCACATAGATATATTCACATGTGCGGGTGTAGCCTAGAGGTCGAGTCCATAGAGCCATACTTGGAGGCCCGGCTATCCTCTCGCTCTAGCTTACAACACACAAAGCAACAATACGATGGGTGTGATACCGATATAACGGTCGACCGGTCACCACCCGAATTCAATCCATCGATTACACATCACATAGATTGCCACATTTATAGAACTCTCCTCACCATACTCCCATGGTAATCTAAAGCCCGACACCTACTCACGGTATTTGCATTCCATCATAAGTTCACATACACAATCCACATTTCATTTCCCACATAGCATCATTCAATCATTGTTGCATCTCATCATTAATCACATCAACAAATAATAATACGATTTATAAAGTAACCTAACATGCATAGTATTCATACACATCAATATGCATAACTCAGTTTGATTCCTAATGAGAAACACGCCATAAAATAGTTCAAAGTTCAATCCAGTCACAAAAGTCAAAGCATAGATGATCTTAGCTCATGTGTAGTGCACGCCCTTTCCGTACATGTACGCTAGCCTAACATGTCGATATACAGGTGTACAATGGGTGAGAGAGTGCCTGGTTAAAGGTCTGGAGTAAAAACTCCAAGACAACAACAAATTACATTGGGTGAAGGATGCTCTGTATCCTAGGGGGCTCATGACATTAGCCGCTTGTTGTATCGTCTGCTAGAGCCTGCAAATGCAGGAAACAACTTGGATCTGCTCCAAATCAAGGTTAATGGCCATGGGGCCAGTAGGGGTCTATGGGGGGAATGTTAATGGCCTTCAAATAAGTTATTAAACATGTAGGTTTGATCCTAATTAGGATCCATAAGCATAGATTGGGTGTCCAATGCCAAAACCCCAAAATGAAGTTCCTCCATGGGGTTTTCATGGCATCTAAGCCAAGGGCTGGGGAAACGGGTTTTCAAGGGTACCAAATGATGCTTTAGGCATCCAATTAGATGAATATACTAATTAGAAACAAAAGCCCTATGGTTTGGTGGATTGGGTAGGCTCTAATCAAATCAAAGTAGGAATTAGCTTAGAAATGTACATAGCTTAGAAGGTTAACCAAGAACAAGCTAGAAATATGAGAATACAAGCTTCCAAGCTGAACTTGAGCTCCCAACAATAGTTCCCATAAACACCAAGGTCCCAGGCAAGTGCACAACTGGTAGGTGAAGCCTTGTGAGCTTATGGACAGCTCCAATGGAGGTTGGGCCTCCCTTTCCTCCTTCTCTCTTTCCTTCTTTTTCCTTCTTCTTCTCCTTCTTGCTCTCCGCGTTTTCCCCTCTTCTCTCTCAGGTTAGAAATGATGGAAATAAGGGGGAGGCAAGGTTCTTTCCTAGTTTAGCTAAGGATTCTAGGCCTTGTTTGGTTGGGGGTTTGTCTAGAGTCCAAAATGGGTTTGAAACTTGGTGTAACCCAAATAGGTCATAGGCTCATGGTCTTAGGGTTTAGTTAAGTCACTTGGGTCCCAATGGCCCAAAACAACCAAGGGTTAAGCCCCAGGTTAAGACAAGATGGAACCATGCCAAACATAGCTTCATAGAGAAGCATTTCGATACTAGGCGGACGATGTACTAGTGGCTCATGGCACCATCCGCCTGTTGTATCAGTCGCCAGGTTCAAAGTGGCATTTTGAAGGTCAAAATGGATGGGGGCTTCTTCGAGGGGTCTATACAAGTGAGGGAGCAGTAGTAGGGTCTTCAAGGCACACAATTAACACGCATGGGATACATCGAAGGTTGGTTATTTGCCCAAACTTTAATTACGAATAAATAGATAAAATAAGTAAATTAAAGTCAGTACTCACCATCAGTCACGAGGTCTCGTATGGTGGTGGTCCCATACGATTTGCTTGTATCCTCTCATACCCTTGACAAGTGAAAGGAGGAAGATCAAATACCGTCCACCAGGCCACGGACCTTCCCCGATCTCGATCAAGGAACCTATCCTCAACAGGTATACCAAAAGTACAATCGATGATCTTGTACGTTGGTTTCATGGTGATAGCCCATAGGTCATGAACATACTTGAGCTCCGCACCTATAGACAAGTCCAACAATAGTAAGGTTTAGGTTACAGGTGTAACATCCCCCCACTTTATAAGAATTTTGTCCTTAAAATTGACGTACCTGATAACCCAAACAAATGAGGGTGATTCGCTCTCAACTTGCTTTCGCATTCCCAAGATGCCACTTGCTCTGTGTGATTGCTCTAACGCACATAAACATAAGGAATAGAGTGGTTTCGTAGGTTATACTCTTTGCGCTCCAAAATCTCAACAGGTTTCTCTTCATAGGTCAAATCTTCATTTAGCTCGGGTAGTTCTTGGGAAAGAATGTGGGTTGGATCCGGAACATATTTCTTCAACATAGAAATATGAAACACGTAGTGAACTCCTGCCAAAGTTGGAGGCAAGGCCAACCTATAAGCTACCTGTCCAATCTGGGTCAAGATCTCAAAAGGTCCAATGAATCTTGGGCTTAATTTCCCTTTCTTCCCAAACCTCATCTCTCCTTTGGTAGGTGACACCCTAAGAAAAGCTATATCTCCAACCACAAACTCGAGGTCCTTCTGCCTGACATCGGCGTAGCTCTTCTGTCTCGACTGGGCAGCCTTAATACAATCTCGTATCAAATCTACCTTCTCACAAGTAGCCTGAATCATCTCTGGTCCCAAGATACGCCGCTTGCCAACCTCAACCCAATACAATGGAGTGTGACACTTCCTTCCATATTGGGCTTCAAATGGTGCCATGCTAATAGATGCCTGGTAGCTGTTGTTGTAAGCAAATTCGATGAGTGAAATATGCTCATCCCAACTACCCTACATGTCAATAGCATAAGCTCTAAGAATATCCTCTAGGGTCTAGATGGTACGCTCTGACTGTCTGTCAGTCTGTGGATGAAAGGCTGTGCTAAAGTTCAATAAGGATCCCATGGCCTTCTGAAAACCTTCCCAAAATCTTGAAGTAAACCTCAGATCTCGGTCCAAAATGATGCTAACTGGCACTCCATGTAAAGGGGCCACATTATCAACGTAAAGCTTGGCTAGACAGTCCATGGTGTATGTTATCTTCATAGGAATAAAGTGCACCGCCTTGGTCAATTGATCAAGGAATCCACACCCTAGCTGTGCGCGGTAACCCGGTGATAAAATCCATGGTAATGTTGTCCCACTACCACTCTGGGATTGGTATCGACTAGAGTAAACCATAGGGTCGCCGTCTCTCAGCCTTCACCTGCTGGTAAACAAGGCACCTTGAAACATGTGTCGCCATATCGACCTTCATACCACTCCACCAGAAATTTCTCTTCAAATCTTTGTACATCTTGGTGCTACCAGGATGTACCGAATAAGATGAACTGTGGGCTTCTCTCAACGCCTCTTTCCTCAGTTGCTCATCCTTGGGCAATCAAATCCGATCTCTATATCGAAGTGCACCATCCTTCGATAAAGTAAAATCCAGGTCTGGTTGACTGTTTGCTTGGATTCTATCAAACAACACCTGTAGCTCAGGATCATTGGGTTGGGCCTCTGTGATCTTCTCAATCAAGGATGATTGCACAGTTAGAGCTGCCAAGGATACCATTGTGTCATCAATCAATACCTCTAACACCATTTTTTGAGCTTCCTCAATCAATCGCTCGCGTGAAGTCAAAGCCGCAAAGGATAGTTTGGGACTTTCGACTAAGAGCATCTGCTACCACATTTGCCTTGCTAAGGTGGTTGTGGATCGTGCAATTATAGTCCTTTATCAATTCCAGTCACTGCCTCTACCTCATGTTCAACTCCTGAGTGAAGGAGTATTTCAAGCTCTTGTGGTCACTCTAAATTTCACTCTTCTCATCATAGAGATAGTGGCGCCAAATTTTTAGTGTAAAGACTACAGCCGCCAACTCAAGATCATGAGTCGGATAGTTCTTCTCATAGTTCTTCAACTGTCGTGAGGTATAGGCCACAACCTTCCCATTCTGCATTAGGACACAACCTAGCCCCAATCTTGAAGCATCACTATAAACTATCATACCTCCTGTGCCCTATAGGTAATGTCAGAACCGGGGCTGTACTCAACTTCTGCTTCAAATCTTGGAAGCTCTTCTCACATTCATCGGACCACACAAATTTCACTCTCTTGTGGGTCAATTTGGTCATGGGGCTGATATACGTGAGAAGTTCTCAATGAAACATCGATAGTAGCTGGCTAATCCCAAGAAGCTACGAATCTCACTCGCATTCTTAGGTGCTTCCCACTCCATCACTGCCTTTACTTTTCTCGGATAAACTTTAATCCCCTCAGCTAAAACCACATGGCCCAAGAAGGCCGCTTGTGAGAGCCAGAACTCATACTTACTAAATTTGGCATACATTTTCTTCTCCCTCAATCTTTGTAGTACCAACTTGAGATGCTCAGCATGCTCCGCCTCTGATTTGGAGTAAATCAGAATATCATCAATAGATACAATAACACATTTGTCTAGGACATTTTGGAAGACCCGGTTCATCAACTCCATAAATGCTGCTGAGGTGTTGGTCAAACCAAAAGACATCACTAGAAACTCGTAGTGGCCATAGCGGGATCGGAATGCGGTCTTGCTGATATCACTCTCCTTGATCTTCAATTGATGGTACCCAGATCTCAAGTCTATATCGGAGAATACTCTAGCTCCCTGAAGCTAATCAAATAAATCATTAATCCTAGGTAGCGGGTATTTATTCTTAATAGTGAGATTGAGCTCCCTATAATCGATGCACATCCGCATGCTACCATCTTTCTTCTTGACGAAGAGGACCGGTGCACCCCAAGGGGACATGCTAGGGCGAATGAATCCTTTCTTCAACAAATCTTGTAACTATTTTTGCAATTCCTTCAATTCTGACGGTGCCATTCTATATGGGGCCTTGGATACTGGTGCCGCTCCAAGTATCAAATCAATGGCAAACTCGATGTCCCTATTAGGAGGTAATTCAGTCAAGTCATTCGAAAACACATCCAGAAAGTACTTCATAACTCTCAACTCTTCTAATGGTTTCACCTTGGCTTCAGTGTCGATCACTGATGCTAGGTAACAAACACACCCTTGATCCATAAGTTTCTTATCTTGGAGGGCTGAGATTATGAGCCTTTAGGATTGCTTCCTCCTATCTCATTTGAATACAAACTCCTCTTCATGACTGGGTTTGAAAACAATTTTCTACTCTACACAAGCAAGATTTGCCTTGTAGGTGGCCAACCAATCAATACCCAAAATTGCATCTAAGTCTTTCATGTCCCGCTCAACTAGTTGTGCTATCATGTCACAGCCACAGATCTGTAGGGGGCATGGTTCATAAACTATGTCTTAGCCAACCACACTCCTAGTAGGTGTACTAACCGCTAACCCTTGAGCTAAGTTTTTAGGACAAATCCCCATCTCCTTAGCGAAAGATGAAGACACAAAAGAATGAGAAGCACCTGAGTCAAAGAGAACGTAAGCGGGGATGGATGCGATTAACCGGTCTAGAATGTGTTGCTTAAGAAGCTGAAGGTTAAGCTGTAGTCCATGACACCCAAGGCTTAGGCTGGGTCAAGCCTTAGAAATATGCCCATATTCGTTGTAGTTGTAGCACTGCACAAAACCACCAGTAGGTAAGGTTGAAGCGGATGATTGGGTAGATTGTGCGGGCTGAACTGGATCCGCATACTTATAATACACCAGTGCTTGGTCTGAGTAGGGTGCTCAAGGGAGTTTGCTTGGTTCTCGACCAAGTGATGTTGCGACCGATCTCTTATTGTGTCCTGATTGAGCAAGGTAAGAATTTCTTTGTGTATCCTCGGTGGTCTTGGCTATTTGGACCATCTTAGCATACTGGGGTCCATGAGATGCCAAAATCAAACTTATACCCGACCTCAAACCTTTCTCGAACCTCTTCCCTTTCTCAATGTATTCCTTCAAGTGATTGGGAGCAAAGTGGAACAGCTCCTCAAATTTATGTTGCTACTCAAGGACTAATTTGGATCCTTGGGTGATATCTATAAACTCTATTGCCATCCTTTCCCGGTAGCATTCCGAAAAATAGTTCTCAAAGAATGCTTCCTTGAATTGCTCCCAAGTAAGGTTGGGATGGGCAGCTATAAGGTTTGGTTCAGTCGATCTCCACCAACTATCGGCCTCGCCCTTCAACATATAGGCAGCGCATCGGATTTTATAATCCTCCGTACACTCAACCACTGTGAAAGTCTTTTCCATCTCACGAATCCATATGGCTGGTTGTAGCGGGTCTTGTGTCAACCCGGTGAACTCCATAGGACTCATCTTTTGGAACCTCTCGATAATTCTGGTTGTATCCACTGGAACTGGCGCTGGTTGAGCCGCCACCATAGGTGTTGGGAGTGGAGCATTGGCTGTCACCCTAGCCTCTCATCGACTTCATATCGAGCCGTCAAATAATCCGCAAACTCCCTTTGGTGCTGTTGGAAGGTGCGTCTCATCTCATCCAAATAGTCCATTTACTGGACTCAAAATTCTCTCATCATATCCCCAACCATTTGGCTCACATCATGAGCCATGGTGTTCCTAGGGGCATTGGGAAAGGGGTCACCAGAAGTACTAGCCGTGTCTCTAACATAGCCCTGACCAGGCATGGGCGCTCTAGGACCATGGCTATAACATCCGCGCATCATGGCTAATCTCTTAGAAGAAGGAAATCATAGAAGTTAGTCCCGCAAAATGAACAATACAATCAATCAATATCATGACAATTATAGCATTTAAATAGGTGGGGTCATGTTCAAAGTGTCCAGGGCAGGTAATATAGGTGCACACCAAACGCAGAGCCAAAAATCATCAAAACAAGCTAATTTACACTAGGTGGACGATGCTGTGGCGGCTTGTGCACATCGTCCGGTAGACTAGCAACTCATGCAGTCCGAGGCTTGCTCAATATTTCTGGCGGACGAAGCAAAGGTGACAGATTTAAAGATTCTGGCAGACAATGTCATCCTCCACCTAGGCGGAAACCTATTTATAAAACACAGTCCGCGACTTCTCCTCTCCCACTTTTCTTTCTTCCATCCGCCAAGGCCAAGCTAGGGCGACCAAGAGAGGACTTCCTTCACTCCAAGCTCCATCTTCAAGGCCTCAAATCACCAGTCTCCATCCTCCAAGCATCATCCAAAGTGAGTTCATCTTCTCCAACTCCATTCTCAAGCCCTCATCTTCCCCAACTGATTCTAGATTAGGATTTGGAGCAAGATCTTTGAATTTTCTTGTGTTATTTTGTGTTTAATAATGTTATTTTTTTTTTATTAATCCATGAATGCCAACTAATTTAATGAACTTAGGGTATTATTGATGATGTTTCCATGGTTTGGTTTAATCTCTGTAACCCTATTTTGGGTTTTGGGGTAGGATTCTTACCCAAAATCAAAATTCTTACATTATCTAGGGCAAAACCTAGTGATACTTCAATGGATTACATGTTTAAGCATCAAATACACAACAATGCACACATATTTTATTGTAAATTCCTTGTTTCTAGCCTATTGTGCCTCAAATTTAAGTTTTTTTTGCTTCTATTGTATATATATATATATATGGTATCAGAGCCAGTGCCTGAAATAATAGGCTTGTGTTATGCGGCTCTGTCTCATTTTCTAGAATACGTTTGAACTCTGGGAGCGGATAGGGTTGGGATTCCTGCACAGGACCATGTTGGAGGGTAGACGAGTGTAAGTCCCTGGAATTATCGGTCGATTACTGGAATTTTCTTCTATCTTCTAATACCCAGATAGAATGCAATTCTTTTAGGGGAGATAGTACTGGTAAACATGAGTTTATTATGGAGGACAATGTCTTTGACATCATTTGAAGAGTCCGATTCCAACAATAGTGTAATCAGTTATGATGAACAAATAGAAACCAACTCCAGAACTGGAACCTCCCCAAGGTTCCCACCAAGAATGTTTACAAACAAGACCTGCGTAGTCTCACTGAGACTATCAAAACTGTTGAACAGACCTTTGCCTCTTCGCAAGATGTTGAGGAAATAAGACTTTTGGACCCAAAAGCCCTGATCAAGCTCCAAAAAGATTTTAACTATATCCATATCGGATTAGTTCAAGTAGCCATCAAGCCCTTACACATAGAAGGACTTAACACGTCCATGCTCTTAGCCCTTAGAGACCAAAGGTTCTTTAACTTCGATGATTCCTTATTAGGAGCCATTGAAACAAGTCTTTGTTATGGACCTGTACACTTTGATGTCTACCCTGACATGAGTATCTCTCTGTGTGATAAGAACCTTTTAGATGCACTTACCATAAACCTCAAGTCCCATGGTTATAATATGAAACAAGGTTCGATTCCCATTGCCATTGTGCATAGGATTCAGTACAAGGCCATGAAAACTATCAAACCCAGAGCACTAAAAAGATCACAAAAAGGACATACGGCCTTTATACAGACTGATTTTGCTCATGCAAGAACCATCTATCCCAGAACCACTCATTGGAAAGATATCAAATTCCAGAGAGTTGGAAACTACAAATAAGAACTCCTTTTCCTCAGATCGATAATAGAGTGTTAGAATCGATAACTCAAGACATGGATGGTCTGGTTACCATTTGGTTCGACAGAAAAAATAAATATGTCTCACAATCCAGTAGGGTTTCTACACCAAGTAGACCCTTTGAACCAAGTAGGCTCCTAGAACCAAGCAGGGCATCTTGCTCTAGTATCCCTTCTTCTTTAGGAGAATCCACGAGTTCCTTTCAACAAGGTTTATCTGGAGTTCGGACACATGAAAATGTGGCCCATGGAGTCTATACCACTGAAGTTCAAGATCCAGTTAATGAGTCTACCTCTTCTCCAGACTCCCCATCCAACACAGAAATGAGACCTCCTTTAAACCCTGCTGCTTCTTTTCTTATGATACGTGCTGAAGGAGAAGAAGAGTACCAAATCAATAAACCACTTCTTAGAGAAGATTTTATGCATCCTAGAAATAAAGAAAAAAGAGATTGGTTTTTTGCCAGTATTTCTGCAGAAGAATGAACAAAAATCAAAGTTGAATGGTATGCTAAGATGACAGCCTTGAAAAGTACTATTCTTTTCTTCCCTTGGCTTGAAGTCTATACCTCTAAAAATAACATCGATTACCCCTTCAACGGGAGTATCTTTGTTCAAAAAACCACACACAAGACCTAGACTGATGAAACTAACCACACAACTGAAGCAATCCATCCACCGATGGAAAGCCTCAAGTTGCAGATTAAAGGAACTAACGTCATTGCTTCTCCGTTCAAATTAACGAAAGGAGTTTTTGATGGATCAAAAAGACTTATTGAACAAACAAACTTCACGAATTAGTATTTACAAACAATTGGCCAACAACTCTCTAGAGTTGAATGCCTTGTCCAACCAAAACCACCTGAAGTTGCCTCTTCAAGCAAACCAGAGTCCAGTAAAACTAAACCACCACCAATCTTTAAACCATTTACCATAAAGCCTACACACTCAAGAGAATTAAACAAGTCAATGTTACAGGAAATTGAATCAAGACTCCAATCCTTAGTCATACCTGAAACACCATAGAAGTCTTCATAGGCTTCCGTTTCTAAACAAGTAGGTACTATCAAACATGATTCTGATTCTGAGTCCTTATCTGACTCCAGCGATGACCTTCACCAAGCCACCCATGAACATGTACAAGCTATCAACAACTACCAACAAGTAGCAAACTATTACCTAAGACCTACCTTCCCTGACCTCCAAATTGAAGCTCGAGGATAATTTAGCCATGCTTCTTACCAGAGTGGCATCATCTATGAATGGAACATAGATGGTATATCTGAATACAACATTCTTAACAAACTCCAAGAAATGACTATGGTAAGCAATGCTTACAGTATCAAGACTATTTCTGACAGTGCAGTTGCAGAGTTGATTATCTCTGGCTTCACAGGTCAATTAAAAGGATGGTGGGACAATGTCCTCACCAATAACCAGAAAGATGATATTCTCTCTTCAGTACAGACTACTGAAGATGGAATTCTTATCCTAGATCAAGACCAACAATTTGTTGAAGATGCTATTTCTACACTTATCTTCAGCATAGCCCATTACTTCTTAGGAGATCCTTCAAGACTTAAAGATAGAACCTCTGAACAACTCACTAACTTAAAGTGCAAAAAACTGCAAGACTTTAAGTGGTATAAGGACACATTTTAAACCAAAGTTCTAACCAGAGAAGATGCAAATCTTCCTTTTTGGAAAGAAAAGTTCTTAACTGGCCATCCCATCCTCTTATCTGAAAAAATAAAACAAAGACTTAGAACCAGCCACATTGCCAAGTTTTGCCGCTACGACAAGGTCAATTCTCTCCATATCGGTTGAAGAACAAAAAACCCAAATATTCAACTTGTTGACTCAAACAGATTCTGAACAAACATCAGGCGATGATCAAGTAAACCAAATCCAGAAGTCTTCCTCTTCAGAAGAATTTTCTGAGCAAACTCTGACTTCACCCCTTGTCAATGCTTAAACTGCATTATTGGCCAGTCTTGTGATGAAACTAAAAGTCTGAACATGATCTGTGCCAATCATATCAAGCCCTCTATTAATCCCATGTTGGATTATATTGATACATTAGAAGATCCTGTTTTGCAAAAGAAATACCTTGAGCAAATGAGAGAAACTCTCAAAGCCCACTCCAGTCAAAACCAAACCTATGACTTAAAAAAAATATTTAAAAAGTTTGACAAATCTAAGGCAATCCCACAAAGTGACACTTCAATAAAAGTCCGTAATCTTGAGGTCACAACTGCTGATCTTAAGCAAGAGATCAAAACCATTAAAACAGAATTAGCTATTTTAAAAAGAGAAATTCAAAAGCCTAGACAACCTGAACCTATCTCTACAAGTACTTATGAACAAACTAATGACCCACAGAGCTATGTTGATTTAATCCAAAACATTAAGTGTCAAAATTGGTTTATCAACATCACTTTAGTAGTCTCATCCTCTTTTAAGATTACTACTATGGCTTTAGTTGACTCAGGAGCCCCGCTAAACTATATAAATGAAGGACTGAATCCTACTCAATATTATGAAAAGACTAAACAAAGACTGACCGCAGCCAATGGGTCAGGCCTTAAGGTCAATTACAAGCTTTCAGATGCCCACATCTGCAAACAAGGAATCTGCCTTAAACAAGCCTTCATACTTGTACAAGACTTAGATCAAAATGTTATTCTAGGACAACCATTCCTAGAACTGATCAAACCTTTCAACACCTCTGACCAAGGAACCTCCACAAAAGCCCTCGAAAAAAAGATCATCTTTGACTTTATTGAACCTGCCCATACCAAGCAAATCAACAAACTCAAATCCTTAGCAATTTTTGAAGACAAACAGGTCAATAAAATTGCTTGCAAAGAGCAACAAATTGAATTCTTAAAAAATGAAGTTTCTCATACAAGAACTGCTGAAATGTTAAAAGACACTCACATACAACATCAAATTGGCCAACTTCGCAAACAATTCGAACAACACCTTTGCTCTGAATTCCCTGATGCATTTTGGCATTGACATAAACATTCTGTTCGGCTCCCTTATGAACCGGATTTTTCTGAAAAGAATATTCCAACCAAAGCCAAATCCATTCAAATGAATGCTGCATTAGTCGAAACTTGCAAACAAGAAATAGCAGATCTCTTAAAAAAGAACCTGATCAAACACAGTAAATCTCCTTGGAGTTGTGCTGCGTTCTATGTAAACGAGAATGCTGAAATTGAACGAGGCACTCCTCACCTTGTTATCAATTATAAACCCTTGAATGAGGTTCTATAATGGATTAGATACCCCATTCCAAACAAAAAAGATCTCATCCAGAAGATTTATACATCCACTACCTTCTCAAAATTCGATATGAAGTCTGGATTTTGGCAGATCCAAATTACTGAACAAGATAGGTATAAGACTGCTTTTACTACACCTTTTGGTCACTATGAATGGAATGTCATGCCATTCGGCCTAAAAAATGCACCAAATGAATTCCAGAATATCATGAATGATATTTTAAACCCAGTAGGCCACTTTGCTATTGTCTATATAGATGATGTTCTCATCTATTCTAGTTCCATTGAACAACACTTCAAGCACCTCAAACAATTTTTCCAAATTATCAACCATAATGGATTAGTCTTATCTCAGAAGAAGATGGACTTATTCCAAACCAAAGTCCGTTTCTTAGGACATACTATTCATCAAGGCACTATCATCCCCATTGATAGAGCCATTTCTTTTGCGGACAAATTTCCTGACCAAATTTTAGAGAAAAAACAGCTCCAGAGGTTCTTAGGAAGCCTAAACTATGTTCGTGACTTCCTACCTTACATCAGCAAGATTTGTGAACCTTTGAATCTAAGGATTAAGAAGACTCCTCCTACCTGGTCTAATGAACAGACCCAAGCAGTCAAACACATTAAAAAGTTTGTCAAGGAAATCCCTTGCCTTATCCTTGTTGACCCTGATGCACCCAAAATTGTTGAAACCGATGCCTCTGACTTAGGTTACGGTGGCATCCTTAAACAGGTTTCTAATCATAAGGAGCAATTAATTCAATTTACCTCTGGCAATTGGAATCAAGCACAAAAGAACTACAACACTATCAAAAAAGAAGTTTTATCCATTGTTTTGTGTATATCCAAATTTTAAGGTGATTTATTAAACAAAAGGTTTTTAGTTCGTATTCATTGTAGTGTAGCAAAACATGTCTTGAAAAATGATGTTCAAAACATTGCATCAAAACAAAATTTTGCACGATGGCAAGCCCTTTTATCAAGTTTTGATTTTGACATTACCTATATCAAAGGAGAACTTAATTCCATTCCTGACTTCCTCACGCGTGAATTCTTACAGGGTCAAAGTCAGAAATCCATTAGTACCATAGGGATGGCTCCCCCTAAGGAGTCCACCTCTTCCAATTCCCTAATAAAATCAAGTGCTAGCTATGCTAAATCCAAGATTACTCCTTTCAATCAAATTGCCCTGGCAAATGTTTCTAAGCAAGTTCAACCCAGTTCATCCTATGCTCATACGGTAGTATTAGGATCCTCTTCTACCAAGTCCATTACTAGAACCCAACCTACCAGCCAAACTGCCCAGTCAAGTTATAAGAGCCAGTACATCCAAAAGAAATGCTACCAAGATATATTTGTGCTCGACCAACAGTCCCTCAATTATTGCAATTCTCCTCATGAGCTTGCAAAGAAAATTTTTTATTCCGGATGGCAATTTTACCAATCCCATCCCCTCAAAAGTCAAGAATTCTTTGAGTTCATTTTGGTCGATACTGGTTCGATCACCATCAAGCAGAATTTTGATAAACAAGATCCCAACCTGGTAACTCATACATCCGTTACCATCAACAAGGTTCTTTCGTTGAAGGATTGGGGATCTCATCCTTTGGCCATTCGGCAATTTTCCCAAACCTATCAACCACAAGACTTTCATTATTTTGATTATATGGATGCATGGCGTCATGCTTTCTTATATCAAAATAGCAAGAACCGCCATTCTTGGTTTTTTTGTTTCAATTATAAGTTCACCGCCCACCTCCCCTTTTGGTTCACTCAATGGTGGGCTACATATGGCCCAATTCAAGACATCTTACCTCCGCAAATTTAAGAAGCCTTTGATACTTTTTGCAAGTACTCCCCATCAGCCCTTGAACAACCAGACCTTTTAAGATTTTTCCTTCATTGCCGCCTTACCTGGATTATATACTGGGATTATGAGATTTCGCGGCAAACTGAAGAAGGCTGGAGTATTCTAGTCTTATCAAGAATTTTCTTTGTTAAATGGTGGGACAACTGCGACATTAGCAAATGTAGTAAAGAGTCCTTAATCAAGAACCTTACTGGCCTCCAACCAGTTCCCAAGATTACTAGCAGCAACAAAAGTTCCACGTCTATTAAGTCCGAACGTCAGGCTCTTAAGGCCCAGCTTACAGCCCTTGGCCCTGACAGTGATTCAGAGCCTGAACGAGACATACCAGACCACATTAGCATGAGTTCTTTGGCCCATCATCTTCACATAGGCCAATTTGCCCAAGACCTAGAAGTTCTCAATTCAGAAGAAGAAGTCTCTGAAGGCGAAACCTGCCTTGTTGTGGTCTCCCCTCGCACTAGAAATCAAGTCCTCCGGGCCCAACAACGCCAAGCTACTAAACAGCATAGCAAAGGAAAAAGCAAGAAGCATTTAAAATAAGGTTATTTTCCAGACCTTGATGATGGAAAAACGTCAGCCATGACATCATCAACTAAATGGCATTGCAAGTGACACATGGCAAAAAGATGTGTCCCTGTTACTATCCCAGGTTTGGATAGTCAAGCCACTACCAGGCCCATTTAAATATGGTATAACCAGTGTTTGGTTCATATGGGGAAAACTGTATCCTTTCGGATGCTTGGAATGCCTTGATGACCATTCCTTTCACTATTCTTTGTCAAAAATACTATTTATGAATAGTAAAATTGACTTTTTAGAATAGTTCCAAGTCTCTACGGCCCGCCGGATTTTGCCGACCAGCCGACCTGTTTCCAAAAGCATCTCAAGACCACAACAAAATTACTTTCGGTGCCTTTTACCTCGAAAGTCAGTAGATTCCATCACCTTTCGGTGTGCAGGCCCCATTTGGCCCCTTTTGTCAACAACAGCTGACAAGCCCATGTGATCCATAGATTCCATTCGGATAAGGTTCACTTTTGGAGCACACCATCTATAAAGGAACCACTTCATCTTCCAGAGGGGAGAGAAAAAATTTGGGAGAAAACAAAATAGTGCAGCACCTCTGCAACTCATCTCTTCCAAGTTCTTCAACATCAACAGAATCTAAGTAGATCCTCCAAGTTTTTCATTTTAGATTTTCAAGTGTACTTTTATGTATTCAAGTTGTAACTATCTTCCGAAGGTGAACCTCCTATGGTAGAACTCCAAGTTCCATAAGCTTTTATCCTAAGCTTTCAAGTGTTCATCCTTATACCTGTAAGTAAACCCTCCTGGTATCCTTACTTGTATCCAAGTCCTTAAAGTTCTTTGCATATCCTTGTATGCTTCAAGTCCTATGCCTGTAACAAGTTCTCTGAAGATTTAATTTAAAGTTTTATCAAGTTTTTTACATATTTCAAGTTTATTTGGCCGGCTCTGCCACCTCCTTTCTTTGCATATTTTCAAGATTACTTGGTCAGTTCAGCCGCCTACTTGATCACAGCAGAAGACTACCTGCAAAACGGTAGATCGCTGAGGGTTACCCCCTCTGAGTGTGATAAAGGATCCCTACTGGATCATCAGCACCTGCTAGCACCCACACAAGTGTTTATTTGCATGTTTACATAGTTTTGTATTTTACATCACACACAGACCGCACAATTGTATTTTGCCCCAATCAAGAGGTATCTTTTGATGTGTATAGAATTGGGATCTTTGTTGGTATTTCGGGTTCATGCTAGATTATTTCACATGTGTAATAGGCTCAACCAACATATTGGGTTTTGTTTAGGAATTTTCAATCTCAACTTGTTAGTTTCGTTTTGTTTAGCTTGTTGATTGGTTTATAGTGTGGAATGCACACCATGTGTTTGTGTTTTGGTGTTAATGAATGTCATTGTCTGATCAAGGTCCACTTACCCTTGTGCTCCTCTTTTAAATGTGTAGGTTAACAATGGCTGCAAGGAGAGGTGTAGTGAACCAACCTCAGGCCGAGGAGTTCGATGCACACTTATTCCGTTCGGCTGCGTATGAGGATTTGTGTGGCAGTCTTCAATGCGCCTCAGTCATCCCCGAGAGACGGGTTGTAACAGAGGACTTTCGGTCCTTTCGAATGGCAGAGAGGTTTGCCTATCTTGGATTTTCGAACATGCTTGAGCCCGAGGATGATTTCTACCCCATTTCAGTCCACTATTTTTATGCCAACCTAGAGTTGGATGATATTGGTGCGGCGGGACATCAACTCACTACAAGAGTCAATGGGGTGGATATCAATTTCACCACCATCGAGCTAGGAGAGATATTGGGAGTATCCATGGCGGGCTCGCGTAAGTGTGGACCTCCGAGGTGCGAGTACACAATCTTCCTCTGCGATGAGGAGTATTCGGACATGATAAGTGTCCTACGCCCGAGAGAGGTGACCTCCCGATTCCTTATCAGGGACGATTACCCCTCTCGTAGAATTTTTGTGCGTCTGGTGCAATTGGTTTATCTCCCGTCGGGTGGGCACAAGCACCAAGTAAGTCATTAATTATCTTATATTCTGCTACCTTATACCACAGTTGTATTATTAAAATTTCTAACTCTTATTCTTATCTCTTGGCAGGTTTCAAATATGCAAAGCTACTGTACCTACTACCTCTACACAGGGCGTCCTTTGTGTCTCTTGAATGTCATTATTCGAACTATGGGACACCGCAGCGAGTACCCACTTGATGGGAATTTACTCTATGCAAAATTGATCACCAAGCTATTGCGTCGCTTCAACGTCCCTGTGAACGTTGAGCGATTAGGCAAGGGGGTAACCCCAGTTAGCAAGACCACACTGAGGAAGATGAGGATGACTAAAAAGAGGGAAGGGTAGAGCTGTCACCAAAGAGGGCCCTAGGGGGTAATGATGATGATGATAGCTCAGATAGTTCTGATGGGGATGGTGGTCATGGAGGGGGTGGTGGTGGTGCTGCAGTGGCTCCTCCAGCTAATAGGGGAGCTAGAGTTACCCAAGCCCCTACGCTTGCATCAGCACGGGGTCGTGGATGGAGAGGTGCTGCCTCTGCTGTCACACCCCAAACCACCCCCTGGGAGGATTAGGTAGGTGACCCGAATTGCACTGCAGTAATCCGCCAAACCCCAAGGATCTAGAAGCACTTAATCCATTCACAGACACACACATCCACCATAATACATAATGTAAAACTCAAAGTGCTGCGGAAAGCAATATTTACATTAACTTAAAAGGAAAACAAAGAAAGGAAAATATATACATCACAGTGTTTTAGTTCATTCCTCTCTCTCACTCCTGGAACACAAGCAACTCCTAACTCTATCTAATACAGCTTCATACAAAAGAATATAAATAGGGCAAGGCAGCCAGAGCCCCAAAAACAAAGCTGTACAAAAGATGGAATCTCCAACAAAATAGAAGGAGTCCCAAGGTCAAAACAGAGTCAGCAACACCCTTCACGCGTCATCCTTAGCTACCACAAAAAATACTCGTACCAGCGGTATGACCTCCATCCAGGTCCATACCAATATCGTCATAACCACCATAGCTCACCTCTGGGAGATAAGCCTCTCGCCATAGTAACATTGACCTATAGGATCATCTAACAGAAACATATATAACAGAGTGTGAGCTCCACCGAGCCCGTGAATGAAATACCACCATGCATGCATATGTAAGCACAACCATATGAGTCCTACATAAGGTGCAGTTCATTTTATTTATTAGCCACCTAACATCACAACTAAGGCAGGTTAGTGATACTATAATCCCCAATACATGTATCCCTGGTGCAGGCTTTTAACCCCTTCCCGCGATATACCCATTGAGTTATGGGAGAGGACCGATCAGCTCCTGCATCAATCACCAAGGTCAACCCGACCAGCCCTCTGGGATTAACCTGTGAGGCATCCATCCTTTCTTTCACATATCACATTTCTTTTCTTTGGCTTATAGCCCATAACATCTCTCTTTTCTTTTCTTTTCATTTCTTTTCTTTTCTTTTCTTTTCTTTTCTCTTTTATATGGTCAGTCTCACTGGCATCCAACACCTTAACCCTTGTTGGCAAGGGTGCGTAGCACGGGTGATGATACTTTAGCCCAATGCATTTATATGGCATCGTATGAGTCGGGTGGTGTCAACCGTATCCCATTCTACGGGCTACCACAAGCCTCATTTCCAAGCCGGCTACGACATCTAGTCTAGCAATTCAAATACAACATTCAATGTCCAATCACAGAATTCACCAGACAAGTATTCTTTATTCAATAGAATTCATAGTAATTGAATTAAGTGAATAGTGTAATAGTATCATTATAATTTTTGTTAACATATTAGCCTTGTCGCATTTACATACATGGTGTAATTTCACTCACCTTGTTCTGGTCCTATTGGTTCAGCTGTCGGTTCTAATCTGGTTGGTGGTTGACTGTGCACCTCAAGCACGGGATCAAAACCTAATTTATCGGATCATAAATGTTTATCAAATAATATTTAAAGTTGTATTAATATCCTAGTGTTGGTCTAGGCTTACTGGTATGACTTTGTGTTTATACTGATGTTACTTGGAATTTCTCTGGGTCTTGCACTGGGCTTTCGGGTCTATCTCCCGGTGCATCATCCAGACATGTGGAAATTTATCTAACTTGGTACCTAACAGCATAGTCAGCCAATACATGGCCAAAATAATCACACAAACCAGTACCCAGGTCAGCAGTTCAGCTGAAACCAATCCTGGACATGGTTACCTAGCCTTGTGGGGCCTACTTGAGTACCCAGGGTATGGAGGACAGCAAGCATAAGTGGAGAGGGGTATTTTTTTCATTTACCACCTCATCACACAGCCCACAGGTCACTAGTGAAGGCTTAAAAAGATAGGACACAAATTGAGTCCAGTTTATATCTCTGGGCATTTCACTGGGTGATTGGGCCAATCGCCCAGTGCATCACCCAGAGCCTGTTTGACACGGGCTTAGGCAGTTTTTCTTGGATTTTGCAGCAGGGGCTGCCATGGCTTTGATCAGGGATGCATGAGGGATGGTCATGGACCATAATTGGAGTAAAATCCACTGGTCATAATGGTTTTGGATTTTGTTCTCCCATATGGAAGCCAGGAGCTGTTCTGACAGCACAGAGAACAGCTATCCAGGCTGTGCTAAAGCTCAAGGATTCAATTTGGGCTGCATGCAAGGCCTGTTCTACGTATACTTTCATGGTAGGACACTGATCCCATGCTAAGGTATGCAAGGATCAGCTCGCATGCAAAGATCCATGCCTAGACTGCCTATTCTGGGTGCAACTGTGCTGTGTAGTCAAGCACAGAGATTGACTTCAGTCTTAGCAGTAAAAACAGCAACAAATCTGATATATTATGATCAGATCTTACATGCAATGGCTTTGCATGTTAGATCTAATGCTTTCCAAGCCATCCCAGTGATGTTCTGGGCATTATAAGTCTAGGATACAACCATTAGAGCAGAGATCAGGGAACCAACACAGAGAACAGCAGCATACAAGAATAAGGATTTTTACCAGGAGGTGTTATGCAGCTAATTCAGTGCACAGAATGGCAGCACAGGTCTTTCTTCTTCTTCTCTCTTCCTTTCCTTCTCTTCTTCTTCCTTTTCCTTATCTTTCTCTCTTTCTCTCTTTCAGTTACAACAGCAAGGACGAAATGGTAGTCCCCCCTCCTCTATTTATAGAGTTGGGCTGACTAAGGCCTATTTGGCCTCAGGGTCCCTTTCCCAAGAATGCATTTTTGACAGCATTCTGGGCCATTCTAGCTGCATAGGTGGGGTCCACATGGCTCCAGGGTGGGTAATAGTTCCTAAAATTGCCATCTACCCCTAGAGGGTGTTCATGGTCTGTATGGGTGCTCCCCACATGTCTAGAGTCCAATAAACCCATTTCAGCCACTCTGGGTGATTCTCTGGGCCTTTGAGCCAATCGCCCAGTGCATCGTCTAGAGAATGCATTATTGTTGTATAGGCCTTGGGCTTGCATAGGTGCTTGGTCTATGGCTTGGGCATTGCACCAACACCTCATCCAGGGTCTGACACACATCTGAACAGGTGTGGACCCCATAAATATGGATAGGAGAGAGAGTACTTGGGGTTGATGCAGTACATAATGCTGTGGGCAGTGCAGTTGCATGGGTCTGCAATCCATCTTCTGATAGGTATATAGGAGGACATCCTCGGGGGTTCTCCATTGAATTCAACCACTGGAGTGATGCTCCACAGTGTGTTTAGGTGTCTGGTCAGAGGTCCCTATCCTTCATAAAAAATTCTAGTCAGTCAGGGGCAGGTTTGACATTTCTTCCCACCTTATAAAAATTTTATCCTTGAAATTAACTTACCTTTTAGTTCGAAGAGTTAGGGATATTTCTTTCGCATTTTCTTTGCGCATTCCCACAATGCTTCCTCCATGGGACAGTTTCCCCATTGAACCTTGACGAATGCAATCGTGCGATTACGGAGATTATGTTCCTTTCTGTCTAATATCTCCGTTGGCTGCTCTTCGTAGGTCATATCGGCATCTAGTTGTTCAGGTTCAGTTGAGAGTACATGTGTCGGGTTTTTGATGTACTTCCTTAGCATTGACACATGGAAAACATCATGGATGCCTTGCAAGGATGGCGGTAGTGCCAGCCGATACGCTACGGGTCCCACTTTGTTGAGGACTTTGTAAGGACCAATATACCTTGGGCTTAGTTTGCCCTTCTTGTTGAAGCGTAGCAACCCCCTTTGTTGGAGATTCTCGGAGAAATACTTTCTCTCCTAGCCCAAATTCAATATTCTTCCTTCGATTGTTGGCATAACTTTTTTGTCTGGATTGGGCCGCTTTAATCATTTCTTTGATCACATCCACCTTCTCATAGGTTGCCTGTATCATTTCGGGCCAAAGACACTTCCGTTCTCCGACTTCATCCCAATACAATGCTGTACGACACTTTCGACCATATAAAGCTTCATACGGTGCCATGCCAATGGTGGAGTGGTAGATGTTGTTGTAGGAAAATTCCACCAAGGGTATGTGGGCATCCCAACTATCTTTCATTTCTAGTATACAAGCTCTGAGCATGTCCTCTAGAGTCTGAATGGTTCTTTCGGACTCTCCATCCGTCTAAGGATGGAAAGCCGTGCTGAGATTTAGTTGAGATCCCAGTGCCTGTTGTAAACTCTTCCAAAATCTTGAGGTGAATCAGGGGTCCTTATCGAATACGATGCTGACGAGCACGCCATGCAAGCGGACTACATTCTCAATGTATAGTTGTGTGAGCTTTTCCATCGAATAGCTTATCTTGATGGGAATAAAGTGATCCATTTTTGTCAGTCCGTCGACAATTAACTAGATTACATTCATTCCTTTTCTGGTGTTGGGTAGATTGGTCATGAAATCCATGGAAATTCTTTCCCATTTCCACTCGGGAATAGGGAGTGGCTGCAATAACCCATATGGTCTGTGTCTTTTCGTCTTTATTTGCTGACAGGTGAGGCATTCGGACACGTATATAGCTATAGTCTGCCTCATTCCAATCCACCAATAGTACTTCTTCAGATCCTTGTACATCTTTGTGCTTCCAGGGTGGATTGAGTAGGGTGAATTATGTGCCTCCCTAAGAATTCGATCCTGCACATCATAGTCACCAGGTACGCATAATCTATCTCTGAATTTTAATGCCCCGTCGTGGGCCAACGAGAAGTCTGGGTCCCTGTGAAACCCATGCTTCACTTCCCAGATTATCTTGGCTAGATCGGGGTCTTTGGGCTGCTTCTCAATTATCTCTTCCCAGATCGACGATTGTATATCCATAGCTGCAAGTTGCATAGCCGTTCCTTCAATAATGAGTTCTAGATCAAACTTCCGAGCTTCTTTTATCAGTTGTTTGCTGACAACCAAGGAAGCGAGGGATGCAGTTTGAGATTTCTTGCTTAATGCATCCGCCACTACATTAGCCTTGCTAGGGTGGTATTGAATTTCACAGTCATAATCCTTTACCAATTCTAACCACCATCTCTGTCTCATATTCAACTCCTTCTGGGTGAAGAAATATTCAGACTCTTGAGATCGCTGAAGATCTCACTCTTTTCACCATAGAGATAATGTCACCAAATTTTCAACGCGAAAACTACCGTAGCCAACTCTAGGTCATGAGTGGGGTAGTTCTTTTCGTGTTCCTTCAACTGCCTTGAGGCATAGGTGACCACTTTACCTTTCTGCATCAATACACCACCCAATCCTATTCGGGATGCATCAGTGTATACCACCATTCCTCCGGTGCCATATGGAATAGTTAATACTGGCGCCATCACCAGTCGGTTTCTTAACTCTAGGAAGCTTTTCTCGTAAGTGTCGATCCACTCAAACTTTGCACCCTTCTTTGTTAACTTTGTTATGGGTGCCGAGATGCACGAGAAATTCTCAATAAACCAACGGTAGTACTCGGCTAAGCCCAAGAAGCTTCAGATCTCAGTGGCATTCTTTGGAGTCTCCCACTCAAGAACCACCTTCACCTTGTTAGGGTCTACCTTGATGCCGTTTTTGGTGACGATATGTCCCAAGAATCCAATCTGGTGGAGCCAAACTTTGCACTTGCTGAACTTGGTGAACAGTTTAAAATTCGCATGCTCCTTTTCACTTTTAGAATATACCAAAATGTTGTCGATGAATAAAATGATGAACTTGTCCAACACATCATGGAACACCCTATACATCATGTCCATGAATGCTGCCGGGGTGTTGGTTAACCCGAACGACAGTACTAAAAATTCATAATGTCCGTATTGAGTTCTAAACGCCATCTTATTAATATCGCCGCTCTTGATTTTCAATTGGTGGTATCCGGACCTAAGATCAATCTTAGAGAAGACCCTTTCTCCCTGCAGTTGATCAAATAGGTCATCGATGCGTGGCAACGGGTATCGATTCTTGATCGTAAGTTTATTCAGTTCTCGATAATCGATGCACAGTCGCATGCTACCATCCTTCTTCTTCATGAATAGTACAGGTGCTCCCCAAGGGGACACGCTAAGTCGTATGAACTCCTTCTTCAACAGATCTTGTAATTGGACCTGCAATTCTTTTAATTCAATAGGTGCCATTCGGTATGGTGCCTTGGATACTAGTGCCGCACCAAGAATTAGATTGATTGCGAACTCCATTTCACGATCTTAGATCTTCTGAAAAAACGTCAGGAAATTCTCTAATGACGTCAAGTTCCTCCAATGGCTTTATCTTTGCCTCGGTATCCATTACCGTGGCCAAATAGCCTTGACATCCATCATTCAACAACTTTCGTGCCTAGAGGGTGGATAAAGTTATTCTTTTGAACTTTTTCATCAATTCACTTTGGTAAGTGAAAATTGACCCATCATCCAACTTGAATGTGATCTTCTTCTCTGCACACATGATGTTCGCTCCATAGGCAGATAGCCAATCTATGCCTAGTATCATGTCAAAGTCCTTTATATCAAACTTAATCAGACGGGCGATTAAGTTCTTCCCATAAATTTCTACCAGATAGGGGTCATAAACTTCCTTCAGGATCATGACACTACTGGTCAGTGTACTGACTACTAAATCATGCCCAATGTCCCTTGGTTGAATGGTCATCCTACTCGCAAAAGTGCTAGAAACAAAAGAGTAGGATGCACCTGAGTCGAATAACACTCACGCTGGGGCGGACGAGACAATCAGGGTACCTAGGATTTGTATAAAATAAGGATGCAATTAAGTTGTCTTGCATCCACAAGTTACTTCCTACAATTTAGTAGTGTTAGGCGGACTTACTTATCATCACTTCGGGATTTGCCTCTGCTTCTTCGTTAGTCAGCGTGAACACTTTTCCTCGAGTCCGATTGTCCTATGGCTGGAAAGGTCGAGCATGGGACTGGTTTGGCGAGTAAGTGTTGTATCTGCGGTACATGCATTCCTTGGCCATATGTCCTATCTTGTGGCACATGTAACATCTGTTGGACAGCATGGCCGGTGATGAGGCCTGGCTTGCTTGGCTCATTGCAGATCGGGCTGGCGGAGCTGTAGTTGTCGCTTGGCTTGCAGTTGGTCGGGTAGGCTGGCTGTAAGTGGGGGGAAAAGGGGTTTGGCCCACATTTGGCCGATGATACTGAGTCGGGCTGGGACTCGAACTAGTTTCTCAAAAAATCTTATTCGGCCATCCGAAATTCTGATAGTTGCTTGGCCTCATGCCCAAGCTGGGCAACACTATAGCTTTCTCTTTCTCCTTCAATATGTCTTCCATAGTTTTTGCCTTGTCGACCATTTGAGCGTAGTCCTGAATATCTAGGACCAATAGAATAGACCCGATCTTTGGTTTGAGTCCTTTTTAGAATTTCTTTGTCTTACTAGCTTCCCCCTTCATGTGCTCCCGGGCAAAATGGAACCAATCTTTGAATTGTTGCTGGTAGTCTAGCATGGTCTTGGTTCCTTGCACGAGAGCAGAGAACTCAGCTTCCTTCTTGTCTCTAAAGCTCTCAGGGAAGTAGTTCTTAAAGAAAACTTCTTTGAATTGCTCCTAGGTGGGATTTGGATGAGCTGCTTCTAAATTAGGCTTGGTTGCCTTCCACCATGCTTCTGCCTTGTTTTGTAGCTGATATCCAACACATATCAGTTTCTACGCATCCGTACATTCAAGTACATCAAATGCCTTTTCCAAGGTGCTAATCCACGATTCCAGCTGCATTGCCTCAAAATTTATCTTAGAAAATGCGGGCGGCTGGAGCTTCTTGAATCTCTCCATCACCTTAGCTGTAGAGTTTTCTGCTACATGTTGAGGCACAGGTGGTGGAAATTGTATAGGCCGGTTGGGTGGTGGCGGTGGCACTGCTCCCTCTTGCATCATGGCTGCGAATTGTGTAGACATTTGGCCCAATAACTCCTGTTGTTGCTGCATGGTTTGCATCATGGTGGTCACGTTGGTGTTCACCTCTCCAGCTGCCATACCTGGCTGAGGTGCAGTGGCAGTAGCTAAGGCAGCCATTGGTACCCTTGGCGAAGTAACTGATACTTTAAAATTCTGAGCTTCGGCTCCATCTGGTAACTCAACTTCTGGGACAAATCGAGGGCATCTCCCACGACGTCCACCTCAGTTGGATCTAGTATTGACCATGTTTGATTCTCTGAAAGAAGCTTTATGTTCAATATTCCCATACCCTTAACTGGAACAATATATAATTTTTAACTATCATATGTACGTTATCAATTCCACAGTTCCAGTGTAATAATGTTATCATTCCAGTAAGATGTGTTATTTACCAAGAATATTTCTGGCTATATTACCATTGCTAAGAGTTTTATGTCTGTGAGGTGTTTTATGCCATGGTATGTTATGTAAGAAGTTATGTTAAAGATTTATGTTAAACAGTGGTTACTTAGTCTTATACCTGTACCTAGCATGCAAGTCTCTCCAACTTCTTCCCGGTCATAAAGGCCTATATATATAGGTATCGTATATCACTCCTAACCTCCTCTGCTAGGGTAAGGTACACGACACACTCCGCTAGTCCGCTAGTGTCTACGAGTGCCAAGAAAATAATCAGTCGCTTTTCTGCCCGGGACTGAATCTCTCGAATCGAAGCTAGTCTCTTTCTCAGTCGCCTAATGTAGAGCATGTTGTTGGGGTCTCCAAGCCCAAACAACACAGTCAGATCCTGCCATGGAGAATTTCTAGGCATTAGGTTTCTATGGTCACTTAAGCCAAAATCATGCTCAACACTATAGGTAATTAAAGCAACATAGATAGGAAGTTAAATGGATCAGCTGGAGGTTGCACACAATGCTACAGTGTTTCACTGGGTCTAACACGCCACTCAGGTAGGGATATGTACAGTGTATAAATTTTTTATTTTGCTCTGTAGCCTATTGGGTTTATCCTTGGTTGAGCTAGGCTATGGGTAAGGTAGGCCTACTTGCAGGCACAGTGTTATAAGTAATGTCTAAATTCCCAAAACTTCGCAACCACACATCACCATTATGCCTACATACCTATGTTAGAGTTTTGCACACACATCACCCACACAGAGGTTCATACATCCAAGTGTATATATAGATATTACTTTATGCATAATATTAATGCCCAAATTGGGCTACATAAAAAAAAAATTTCTTCTTGCAACTTCCTACTTATTTATCCTATCTCGTATACATCTGTGTATTTTTCTTAATATTAATATTTATTATATATATATATATATTTATTATTAATTATTTATTTTTTATTCACATTATCATACAAATACCTTAATGGTGTTATTTATGCCATTACATTATAGGAGGCATAAGCCCATACACTAAAAATCACATTCCTGCTGAAATTCTATTCTCTGGGCGTTTCATTGGGCGTTTGGCTCAATCGCCCATAGAATCGGGGCTCGGTTATAAATAGTCCGTGATCTCATTGTCTCATTCCAAATTCTATTTTGAGAGCTCCAAACCACAAGGGCAGTGCTCAAAAGGACTTTTTGGCTAATTCCCCACCAAATCCAAGCATCTTTGCAAGTCTCCCACGCATCTACGCGAGTTCAAGTAGGTTTTCATCACAATTTTTTTACTATTATAGGACTGCTGTCCCCATTTTCCTTTCCTTTTTGTTTGATTTTACTGTTTTATGCCCTAATTTCCCTTCTCCTTCTTCTTGCTTTGCAACAACCATGTCTACAAGTAGCAGACACAGCACGGCAAGGAAGGCAGTAACCCGCAAGCGCTTGCGGTCAGACCCAGTGCCTTCTTCACCTTCGGCAGTACCTTCTCCATCACCCGAAGAAGATTCCTCATCTAAGGAACCGGAGTTTGACCGATTTTGGTTCTCCTGGTACGAGCATTCGCAAGATTGGGCGAAGTTCTATTCTAAAAACATTGTGAATGGTAGGGTGGTGCAAGTAGATGACTTCCACCAGTATGGGCTCTATGCCAAGTTCAATGCCCTAGGCTGGGCACTGATGCTATCTCCTACGCTTCCGTGCTACCCAAACTTGGTTCGGTATTTCTACTGCAACCTTGTACCAGCTTCTGGGGTGCAAGGGTTTGGATTACAGAGCAGGGTGAAAGGGGTAGACATAAAGTTCACTACTGCCACATTAGCAGAGATTTTGGGACTGCCCGATACAGGCGACAAGTGCTACTATAAGCCTAGAGTGGACATTTCTGATATGTTTTCTTTGGAGACCAGGAGGATGGTATTTAAAGCTTTGACTGGGGCTGAGGGGATTCCAAAGTCTGAGGCAAATTACAAGCCTACTACCAGGATCATTAGCAGGTACATCTCCTATAACATCTATCCCAAGGGTGGGAACCGGGGTAGTATTTCTATGCTCTGGGCTTACATTACCTACTGCTTGATGAGGGCCAGCAAGGGGGGTCCAGTGATCAACCTCCCTTACTTACTGATGCATGTGATGCTCTATCATGCACAAAACCCATCAAATGGGAACCTGCCCTATGGGAAATTCTTGACTCATGTGTTCCTATATTTTGGGGTTACTCTTGCTGGCGAGTATAAGGGAGGTGATATATAGGTTGGAGCCTATCAACAAAACCTCCATCCAGAAGATGAAGATGTAAGGGGAGCCAGAGAGAGATCCAGAGTTTGAGGAGGAGATGGAAGAGGGGCATGAGGCAGCAGAGGGAGCTGGGTTGGGTGAGCAGGAGGGTGATCCAGTGGATCCTAGTACACAGTTTAGAGATCTACCTTCCTATGGGCCGACTGGAGCTTCTAGTTCTCAGGTGCCACCTCAGGTGCCTGAGTCCTATGGTTAATCTGACATGATGGCACAGTTCTAAGGCCTCCATACTCAGCTTGCTCAGATGTCGACACGGATGGATCAGGGCTTCACTTCCCTGGAGGGGAGAGTAGGTTCCATTGAGCAGCACCTTGATTTCTGGGATTCCTACTACTGAGTTGACTCTCGACAGGCCCGGCCTCCGCAGAGCGATGACCCTCCATAGGAGTAGTCCCCCAGCTTTAGTTTCATACCTAGGATTTGGTCGCTTTTACTTCAACCTGACTTTATGTAGTTTTTTTTTATTTTTTATCATGGATTATGTAGTTCTTTGTTTTCAGCCTTTATTTTTCGTTTATTTCTCTACTGTTTTATCTAGAAGTAGTACTTCCATTTGAAGTTCTATGTAATGGCTTCTGCCATATTTCAGTCTTTATTAAAGCTTATTGTTAGTGTTCTATTTTTCTTTTATTTCTCTACTGTTTGTATTTGGAAGTAGTACTTCCATTTGAAGTTCTATGTAATGGCTTCTGCCATATTTCAGTCTTTATTAAAGCTTAATGTTAGTGTTCTATTTTTTTTTACTATCTTTTATTTACAGTTGCCCCCCTATTAATTTAATTATTATATGTTTTACTTCCTTGTAAGTTATTAATCCTATTCCGCTGTCTGTGAATGTAGAAAGAGCTTCTTGCTCTGATACCAAGCTCTGTCACACCCCAAACCACCCCCTGGGAGGATTAGGTAGGTGACCCGATTTGCACTACAGCAATCCGCCAAACCCCAAGGATCTAGAAGCAGTTAATCCAGACACACACATCCACCATAATACATAATGTAAAACTCAGAGTACTACGGAAAGCTATATTTACATTAATTTAAAAGGAAAACAAAGAAAGGAAAATATATACATCACAGTGTTTTAGTTCATTCTCTCTCTCACTCCTAGAACACAAGCAGCTCCTCACTCTATCTGATACAGCTTTATACAAAAGAATATAAATAGGGTAAGGCAACCCAAACCCCAAAACAAAGCTGTACAAAAGATGGAATCTCCAACAAAACAGAAGGAGTCCCAAGGTCAAAATAGAGTCAGCAGCACACTTCACGGGTCATCCTTAGCTACCACAAAAAATACTCGTACCAGCGGTATGACCTCCGTCTGGGTCCATACCAATATCGTCATAACCACCATAGCTCGCCTCTGGGAGATAAGCCTCCCCGCCACAGTGACATCCACCTATAGGATCATCTAACAGAAACATATATAACAGAGTGTGAGCTCCACCGAGCCTGTGAATGAAATATCACCATGTATGCACATACAAGCACAACCATATGAGTCCTATATGAGGTGCAGTTCATTTTATTTATTAGCCACCTAACATCACAACTAAATCAGGTTAGTGCTACTACAATCCCCAATTCATGTATCCCTGGTGCGGGCTTTTAACCCCTTCCCGCGATACACCCATTGAGTTATCGGAGAGGACTGATCAGCTCCCGCATCAGTCACCAAGGTCAGCCCGACCAGCCCTCTGGGATTAGCCTATGAGGCATCTATCCTTTCTTTCACATATCACATTTCTTTTCTCTGGCATATAGCCTATAACATTTCTCTTTTCTTTTCTTTTCATTTCTTTTCTTTTCTTTTCTTTTCTCTTTCATATGGTCACTCTCACAAGCATCCAACACTTTAACCCCTGTTGGCAAGGGTGCGTAGCACAGGTGATGATACTCTAGCCCAATGCATTTATATGTCATCGTATGAGTCGGGTGGTGTCAATCGTATCCCATTCTACGGGCTACCACAGGCCTCATTTCCAAGCCGGCTACGACATCTAGTCTAGCAATTCACATACAACATTTGATGTCCAATCACAGAATTCACCAGACAAGTATTCTTTATTCAATAGAATTCATAGTAATTGAATTATGTGAACAATGTAATAGTATCATTATAATTTATGTTGACATATTAGCTGTGTCACATTCACATACACAGTGTAATTTCACTCACCTTGTTCTTGTTCTGGTCCTACTGGTTCAGCTGTCGGTTCTGTTCCTATTGGTGGTTGACTGTGCACCTCGAGCACGGGATCAAAACCTAATTTATCGGATCATAAATGTGTGTCAAATAATATTTAAAGTTGTATTAATATCCTAGTGTTGGTCTAGGCTTACTGGTCTGACTTTGTGTTTATACTGATGTTACTTGGAATTTCTCTGGGTCTTGTACTGGGCTTTCGGGTCTATCTCCCGGTGCATCATCCAGAGATGTGGGAATTTATTTGACTTGGTACCTAATAGCATAGTCAGCCAATACATGGCCAAAACAATCACACAAACCAGTACCCAGGTCAGTAGTTCAGCTGAAACCAATCCTGGACATGGATACCTGGCCCTGTGGGGCCCACTTGAGTACCCAGGGTATGGAGGACAGCTAGCATAAGTGGAGAGGGGTGTTTTGGTCATTTACTACCTCATCACACAGCTCACAGGTCACTAGTGAAGGCTCAAAAAGATAAGACACAAATTGAGCCCAGTTTATATCTCTAGGCGTTTTACTGGGTGATTGGGCCAATCGCCGGGGTGCGTCGCCCAGAGCCTGTTTGACACGGGTTTGGGCAGTTTTTCTTAGATTTTGCAGCAGGGGCTGCCATGGCTTCGATCAAGGATGCATGAGGGATGGTCATGGACCGTAATTGGAGTAAAATCCACTGGTCATAATGGTTTTGGGTTTAGTTTTCCCATATGCAAGCCAGGAGTTGTTCTGACAGCACAGAGAATAGCTGTCTAGGCTGTGCTCAAGCTCATGGATTCAATTTGGGCTACATGCAGAGCCTATTCTATGTATACTTTTATGGTAGGACACTGATCCCATGCTAAGGTATGCAAGGATCAGCTTGCATGTAAAGATCCATGTCCAGACTGCCTATTCTGGGTGCAACTGTGCTGTGCAGTCAAGCACAGAGACTGACTTCAATCTCAGCAGTAATAACAACAGCAAATCTGATGTATTATGATCAGATCTTACATGCAATGGCTTTGCATGTTAGCTCTGATGCTTCCCAAGCCATCCTAGTGATGTTCTGGGCATTACAGGTCTGGGATACAACCATCAGAGCAGAGATCAGGGAACCAACACAGAGAACAGCAGCATACAAGGATAAGGATTATTACCAGGAGGTGTTATGCAGCTAGTTCAGTGCATAGAATGGCAGCACAGGTCTTCCTTCTTCTTCTCTCTTCCTTTCCTTCTCTTCTTCTTTCTTTTCCTTCTCTTTCTCTCTTTCAGTTACAGCAGCAAGGACGAAATGGCAGTTACCCTCCTCTATTTATAGAGTTGGGCTGACTAAGGCTTGTTTGGCCTTAGGGTCCCTTTCCCAAGAATAAATTTTTGACTGCATTCTAGGCCATTCTAGCTGCACAGGTGGGGTCCACATGGCTCCAGGGGTGGGTAATGGTTCTTAAAATTCCCATCTACCCCTAGAGGATGTTCATGGTTTGTATGGGTGGTCCCCACATGTCTGGAGTCCAATAAACCCATTTCAGCCACTCTGGGCGATTATCTGAGCCTTTGGGCCAATCGCCCAGTGCATCGCCCAGATAATGCAGCATTGTTGTATAGGCCTTGGGCTTGCATAGATGCTTGGCCTATCACTTAGGCATTGTACCAACACCTTATCCAGGGTCTGACAGACATCTGAATAGGTGTGGGCCCCACAAATAGGGATAGGAGAGAGAGTACCTAGGGTTGATGCAGTATATTATGCTGTGGACAGTGTAGCTACATGGGTCTGCAATCCATCTTCTGATAGGTATATAGGAGGACATCCTCGGGGGTTCTCCATTGAATTCAACCACTGGAGTGATGCTCCACAGTGTGTTTAGGTGTTTGGTCAGAGGTCTCCGTCCTTCATCCAAAATTCCAATCAGTCAAGGGCAGGTTTAACATCTGCTGCTCGAGGTGCTGGGGAATCTAGTTCCCAGGTTCATGAGGATCCACCTGCACCAGCTCATGAGGGGTCGTAGGATTATCCCGTCGGTTGGGGTTATTTGATTCAGTGCCTTGTTAGCATAGAGAGAGCGATGGAGGATAACAACAGATCCTTGCAGGCACAGATTAGTGAAGGTTTCACATTCATGCGCTCGATGATCACTGGAGAGTTGGAGGGTATTAATGGTAGATTGTAAGATATCGAGTTCCAATTGATGATACGGGGTGCATAGCCCCGGGCAGCTCGCGAAGCTGCTAGGAGGGCTCGAGAATAGGATAAGGGGAAGGAGAAAAAACAAAATTAATCATAGGATCTATTTTGGGTTTCTGTTTTTGTTATGTCTGTCAGTTATTTAGAGTCAGTTTCTATTGATTAAGTGGTAGGAGGTGGGATGAACATTTGACATTTTCTTTTCTTTTTGTTCTAGTGTTTATCGAACTATGTCGGCCTTGGACGACCATATCTATGTAAGAGTTCCTTCTACTTAATGCATTTACTTTTCATCTAGCAACAAGTCTCTATCCTACTGCTCTTTATTATTTATGTGTGTTAAAGATTTTTATTCTTCTAAATCCTAACACGGAATAGATCAAGAAGGATCAAATTTGGTAGTGTACATGGCAGGGTAAAACCGCTCTCTGATACCATGCTGTCACACCCCTATCCCTGACTCAAGGGCAATGTGATGATAATACCCCTATATTCCACACCAAACCAAAGGATCGACTCTTTGCTGTGTTATGTACACTATCCGGTTTCTCATTCAATGAATAAGAAAGAATCAGAGTCGCAATAGAGATAATAAAGATAATATTCACATATATCTAGGTATTCTAAATGATATCATATATGTATAAATGTTAATTTGTTCCAAATACCTAAATTGTCAGCAGGTTCCAAATACTATATCTCAAGTATAAAATATAAAAGATGTAACAAGGTTTCAAATATTATCGGTTACATCATCCTCAAGTTTCCAAACAAAATAACATAATGTTCATAACCTCTGGACCAAACTCAAGCTACTGTGCTTCGTAAGCACATGCCTCACAGGTATAGTCGGGTCCATGCTCTTGTTCAGGTTGGGCACCCCAAGCCTCATAGCCCTCTCCATGGTAACAAGCCGGATCAACCTCAGCTAGATTCGCCGGCCCTGTATCCATATCTAAAAACAAAGATTCCCGAGGGATGAGCTTCCACAACCTAGTGAGCAATTAAATCATACACACTCATACAATAATAGATACATTGATAATGCATGCTAAGGTATGCTCATCACATATGATGCACGAATGTTTTTGTTAATTTTCCCCCTAATCAACGAGATTCTAAGTTGGGTCAAGTACTACTATAACACAGGTAGCATCATTGGCAACAGTGCCATATACTGGTGACATTCTGACAATGACAACCCTATGTTACAATGGAAGCCAGCGAGACCAGACCCCTCCACTAGGTTGCCTGCCAACCCCCAATACAAACCCTGTCCCTAGTTAAAGGCCCGGGGTTAAAACTCCAAGACAATAGCAAATTACACTGGGAGAATGATGCACTATATCCTAGGTGGCTCATGACATCAGCCACCTACTGTATCATTCGCCAGAGCTCGCAAATGCAGGAAACATCATAGATCTTCTCCAAATCAAGGCTAATGGCCATGGGGTCAGTAGGGGTCTATGGGGGAATGTTAATGGCCTTCAAATAAGTTATTAAACATGTAGGTTTGATCCTAGTTAGGATCCATAAGTATAGATTGGGTGTCCAATGACAAAACCCCAAAATGAAGGTCCTCCATGGGGTTTTCATGGCATCTAAGCCAAGGGCTGGGGAAACGGGTGTTCAAGGGTACCAAATGATGGTTTAGGCATCCAATTAGATGAATATGCTAATTAGAAACAAAAGCCCTCTATGGTTTGGTAGATTGGGTAGACTCTAATCAAATCAAAGTAGGAATTAGCTTAGAAATGTACATAGGTTAGAGGATTTACCCAAGAACAAGCTAGAACAATGAGAGGACAAGCTTCCAAGCTGAGCTTAAGCTCCCAACAACAGTTCCCATGAACTCCAAGGTCCCAAGCAAGTGCACAACAGGTAGGTGAAACCTTGTGAGCTTATGGACAGCTCCAATGGAAGTTGGGCCTCCCTTTCCTGCTTCTCTCTTTCCTTCATCTTCCTTCTTGCTCTCCACGTTTTCCCTTTTTCTCTCTCAGGTTAGAAATGATGGAAATGAGGGTGACGCAAGGTTCTTTCTTAGTTTAGCTGAGGATTCTAGCCCTTGTTTGGTTGGGGGTTTGTCTACAGTCCAAAATGGGTTTGAAACTTGGTGTAACCCAAATAGGTCATAGGCTCATGGTCTTAGGGTTTAGTTAAGTCACTTGGGTCCCAAATGGCCCAAAACAACTAAGGGTTAAGCCCCAGGCTAAGACAAGATGGAACCAGGCCAAACACAGCTTCATAGAGAAGCATTTCGATACTAGGCGGATGATGTACTGGCGGCTCATGGCATCATCTGCCTGCTGTATCAGCTGCCAGATTCAAAGTAGCACTTTTGATGGTCAAAATGGATGGGGGCTTCTTCGAGGGGTCTATACAAGTGAGGGGGGTAGTAGTAGGGTCTTCAAGGCACACAATTAACACACATGGGATACGTCAAAGGGTGGTTATTTGCCCAAACTTTAATTACAAATAAATAGATAAAATAAGTAAATTAGAGTTAGTACTCACCATCAGTCTCGAGGTCTTGTATAAAGGTGGTCCATATGATTCGTTCGTATCCTCTCACACCCTTGACAAGTGCAAGGGGGAAGATCAAATACCTTCCACCCGGCCACGAACCTTCCCCGATCTCGATCAAGGAGCCTATCCTCAATAGGTATACCAAAAGTACGATCGATAATCTTATACGTTGGTTTCATGGTGATAGTCCATAGGTCATGAACATACTCGAGCTCTACACCTACATACAAGTCCAACAATAGTGGGGTTTAGGTTACGGGTGTAACACTTTTGGTTTGTTTTTTTAACCAGATTCGGTGAGTTTTTCAAGACTCGACCAAAAAAAAAAAAAAACAATTCAATGTAGACTCGGCCTGACTTGGCCCAATTCTTTTTTTTTTTAACACAGAATGAGTCTTCACGACTCTTGGCCAGGAATCCCATTTTTTGACCAAACTCAGGCGAGTCAACCGAGTCAAAACCTAGTTTTCCAACAATGCATCATACATCTAGTTTTTCCCCTTTAAATCCCACACCATTAGTAATTTGGCATTTTCTATGTGAACTAGAGAAGGGATTGATAGAAGAGTTAATAGACTGTAATGAGGACCGTAAGTTAGTGTACACAGAGGGAAAATTTCAGAAAAACAAATGTGGGTCATGCTTGCCTCTCCTTGTTGCATTGTATAGAAGTAGCTACCTCAAGCTAGGAATTTGAACAATTTCTTCAAGAGAAAAAAGTGTTTGGCTTAGTGATAAACATCTTAATAGTTAAACCCTACATTTGTAGCAGTCTCATTTGAGAGTGATTAGAATACATCACCACATTGAACAAGATTGTGAGGTGCACCCTCGAACTCATCAGAATCATCTGATAACTAGTATTTGACTAGGGATTAATCTTGGGTAGTATTTTCCCTATAATGATCTCATCTAAAGAAAAATCTTAACAGAGATCAATCAAAGTCCATGTAATGAAAAGATAATTTCATTATAGAGATTGCATAAATTCTTTGAACATAAGGTTTACAACATTTGCCCAATTTAATTGAAGAAATAACAAACAAATCAACGACAACAACAAAAGGAAAAAAAAAAATACATTCAATTGTTTAACCTTTCTATGGAGACCATAGATCTCTTCATCCAAGTCTGTGTGCATTGGATCGATCTGCGTTGGGACTTTATTTGAATTGGACACTGGTCTCGTGCTTAAGGCCTTCCCTGTGAAAATTAAAATAAAATACTTAGAGAGAAACACCAAACATCGCACCTCTCTGCAAACTAGCCATCAGAGAGGAACGAAGAAAAATATTTCATAATAGGAAAGCCCTAGATCTAGGAAGAAGATTGACTCACAAAAGCTAAAGTTGTTTTTGGCTTCAGAACGGTTCAAGAAAAACACGACTTCACGAATTCCTCGACAACAGTTTAAAAAACCCCAAAGAGAGGAAGAAGAGGATGTATCAGAGAAACATGAGAGAAGTGAATGAAACCAAACTCTTACCTGAAGGAGACAAATAATTTTCAGCAGAGCTTGACTCCTATTGCAGACACTCACGACTTCGTCGAGCTTAGATAAGAATGCTAGATCGGAAACTATTAAGAAGAGCTCACGAATCACGATTCATAGATCGAGCGTTTACAAGGAAATTTTTACCAACAAATCTGAAGGTAAAATGTTCCATTGCTTTTTCCGAAAAAGGGTAGACTGTTGTAAAATTTTACGTCTATGAAAATTTTCCAACAGACAAAACAAATAATGGAAAATTTAATTTTACCATAAAATTTCTTTTACCAACTATTTTATGCCAAAACAAATAGAGCCTAAGTAAAATGAAGACCGAGTATATGGTGTGTAACTTTGGTTACACTATGACAAATAATGAGGTGGTGAAAATTGATGAGAGAGAAATTATGTAAAGTGATTGTTTTAGGTATCTGGGCTCAATCATGGATAAAGAAGGTGATATAAAGGATGGTGTTTCATAGAGAATCAAAATAGGATGGATGAAATGGAGAGGTGTGCTCGGAGTGTTGTGTGATCAACGTATTCCATTAAAACTTAAAGAAAAAACATAGCTGATAGTCATACGACCAGCTATGATGTATAGTGTGGAACATTGGGCAGTTAAGAAACATCATATAGATAAAATCCATGTAGCGGAGATGAGGATGTTGAAATGGATGAGTGGCAAAACTAGGAAGCATAAAGTAAGGAATGATAATATTAGAGCTTATTTGGGAGTAGTTCTCATATTTGATAAGGTATGAGAAAGTTGTTTGAGGTGGTACGACCATGTTCAATGGAGGCCTTTGGATGCTCCAATATGGAGGAGTGATTTGATTCAGATTGAAGGAACCAAAAGATCCAAGGGCAGACCAAAAATGACCTTAGGAGAAGTGGTGAGGAAAGACATGCATAGCTTAGGCCTTGTATCAAGTATGACCTCGAATAGAGCTGACCAAACGACAAGAATTAATGTAGCCGACCCCATTTAGTTGGGATAAGGCTGAATTGTTGTGTGATTGTAAACGGTATTGTGTGGGTGCGTGATAAGAATAGTTGGGATTGTATCTCCAAATACAGTGGTTGTTGTGTTGAATTTTGTAAGGGGATTGGTGCTTTCGTGTAGCGGGTGCTATACAAATCTAGGGGTTGGTGCTCCTGTGTCGTGAGTGCGATACAAATTGGAGGTTGGTGCTCCTAACTATAGGTGTTGTCGAATTACTGTATTATGCATATTGAGGTTGGATTTGAGTCGTAGCTCAAATGGTCATTTGCAAAGGTAGGGACACTACCGAACCAAGTATTGCCATGTGTTGTGGTGTTTGATTTGCTTTCATGTATTGATTGATGAGTGTGCACGTGAGGTTACTTTGTGAAGATTATTTTTTAGGCGTCACTGATTCACCCCAGTGACTACACCATTTACAGATTCAACTCAGAAGAAGGCCTATCAATGCAACAACAAAGCTCATAATGCATTGATGAGTGGCTTGGTTGATAGCAAACTTGCGAAGGGATGTGATGTACTACAACGAAACCAATCTAGAACAAGCCATGCAGTGTACATGAAGGCGACCCAACAAAGCTATAGTCCTATAGAGCATAGTTTGAATGTTTGAAGATTATAGAGGACGAGACTATCAAGGTCTACACACTCAGAGTAAATGTCACCCCCTATCCCAACAAAGAATATAATAATACAATTGGGGTATGAATAGGATGGTGACACAATCGCCAGGATCATAAATGTAGTGGATCGAGTCACAGTCAATCTAACACATAAATATCAGAGTGTGGAAGGAGAAATATTGCATTTCATAATTGTGAGACATAAGTTGCAGAAGCGTATATGTAAATAGGTACATGATGATTATTTGGACTAAATGATAATAAGTAGTGTATCTTACACGTTTCTTGATGAACATTACATAATTACAAAATAGTATAGCAATAACTGTTTATACATAACAGTATGAAACCCAAAAAAAAATCAAAGAGAGGAGGAACTCCTTGAATCAGTGTGCCCCAAAGGCATAGTTATCGCAAGGGCAGTCATCACTGTGATCCTCAGTCACCGGCTCCGCGTCCCCAACACCAATAGAGTCATTCTGAAGAATACACCTCCAAACTGGCCATATAGCCATCATCTGCAGTCACATCTAAAAAGCGTACACAAAGAGGGGTAAGCTCCATTGAGTTCAGTGAGGGGATGGGGGACATACAAGCAATAGAACATAATCCATGATGCATCATTAATTATAAGATTAACCACCCAGCAAACAGTCTAAGTCACTAGGTTAATGCTAATACAACAACTCAGGATACATCATCAGGTCACTTACGGTCAGGTCACTTACGGTTATTGCCGTGATGTATCCTCAATTGCTGCCTTAGAGCCCGCATCGGACATAGCCACGCATGATACTACCTAGTGGCAGACCCTGATAATCAATGGTCATCCCTAGCCTGGCCTCTGTCACACTTCATAGGCAAGCAGGGAGCCTTGACTACCCAACATCTAACCCCTATTGTTAAGGATCGTAGCATAGGGAACGTTACCCTAACTGCATGTATACTACATGATAACTATCATGTTGAGAGTTATTCTGAGCGCATTAGTGTCCCATACCATCAAGCACCCGGGTACCAGCACGACACGGTGCATGACAGTCCAATTACAATACATGATAGCAAGGTATTCATCTCATATGACCCTGGTGTTGGCACCCCCAATCACTGTGTCCCATTCCACACATTGTTAACCACATTTACAACGCATAAACCATATAAATTAATGTTCGCATAATCACAAGCATAATTATAATAATGCAAGTATAAAATTATGCATGAACATGGCACACAAAATAGTTTATGATGATAAACACTCCCAAATTAAGATCATACCCGAACCCACTCACCTAATTGTTCACGAATTGATAACTAGGGTTCATCGTCGATCGTTGTTTAATATGCCTCACCACAAGTCTATCGTTGCCTAGGGATGCATGAAAACATGTGTTAGGTAGTGTAGGAGGGGTCCCAAGAGGGTCCCCAAGGTTTAACTTTCAAAATGCTATAAAAGGGCATGAACGGACTCAGGGGCAGATGCATCAGTAGCTGGGTCCGTCCCTACGTCCGCCCAGGGCAAAATGCCTCAGATCCAAGATCGGATGCAGGGGTGGATGCATATTAGTGAATCCATCCCTGCGTTTGCCCGCTCTACAAAATCAAATAGAATTAAGGACGGATGTATGGGCTTGCCTGTGCTTGCGTCTGTCCAAGCATAATGCCTCAGGTCGAGCGGATTCTCAGGCGGATGCAAACAGGGTGTGTCAGTGTGTGGATCCTGATCCTCCCAGAGTAAAAGTTATCAAGGGTCGAGCGGATTTACGGGTGGATGCATCAACATCAAAATCCGCCTCTGCGTTCGCCCGAGGCCAAGCCCCAGATTTTTAGAGTATCACCTCCCCAATCTCATTCTAATGGATTTTAAGGCCTCAAAGGCCAAGGGAGGGTGTTCTAGAGTCTCCTAGGATCTAATTAACCTATCCAAACTAGGGCTTGATTGATTAAGGATTAAAATCACAAAATGGTTTAAAACTAGGGTTTTGCCATATTGAAACCCTAGGTCTAGGAGAGGGGGTTTCAAGGGGTCTTTAGGGTATCAAATAGTGAGTGTTGATCTCCTAATAACTTAGAATAGGAGTCCCCATCCAAACCTTGGGTTCCAAGTGGAACCCTAGGTCAAACCCCTTCCAAGGGTTTCCAACAATCAAAACAAAAAGGGGAGAGAGAAAGGTAAAGGTCTAGGATTACCTTGTGTAAGTTCTTAATGGTTGGTCCCCCAAGCGGTCCCCAAGGCTTCCTCCAATCCCTTCTCTCCTTCTCCTCTTCAACAGTTTTGGTAGGTGAGATGTAAGCCAATGAATGGCTTTCTCTTCCCTATTTATAGTTATGAAGGCCTTAAGGCCTGTTTGGATTGGGTTATTTGAGGTTTAAACCCATTAAAGCCCATTTGAACCATGTGGGCCCATTTCCTTAGTCCAACTAGGTGAGGAGAGATGGGGTGGGATCCAACCTGCCGGGGAACTCCGTTACGATGTCCGATACACGGAGTAAGTGGGTCCCACGAGAATCCACTTCAATATGGGTCATATAGCTTGGGTGGATTCATGGGCAGATGCATCAACATCTGAATCTGCCCTTGCCTCCACCCTTGCTGAAAAGGGACAATTCCAAATGCAAGGCTTTCGGGCCTTGGCCCGCACTTCAAGGGCTCCTAAGGGAGTGTGTACATATAGAACCTAGGGCTAGAAATATACCGAAAGTGTAATCCCCTCGTCCATCAAGAAGTATCCCCCCGACCATAAAAAGGTCTTCTCATCTCCATGCACACTTCACAAAGGCATGAAGTGTTGAGGTGACATGACACCAGGTTCTCTCTCTGAAACTCCTTATTTTCGGGACTCATGCTAGGAGGATAGTCAGTGAAGTCATCATTGACGAACTTCCCCCCACTCCCGGTTAAGGAATCTATCCTCGATGACTAAACCCATGTGTTGATTGATGATCTTGGGACTTGGCTTGATGACTATTGCATACAACTCACTGGCATAGGTGGCAGCTTCGTCTACACGTCATAAAAATAATAATAAAATATTAAGATCTTGGGTGTAGGTATAACAGTTAATGAGGCAGTCAATGCTATTGGAGGACTTGGGGAAGAAATTAAAGACCCGATGATTATGAAAAAGGTCTTGAGATCATTGCTACCCTGATTCAATTTGAAAGTGTTTGCCATTGAAGAATTCAAGGGCTTTGATCCATTCAGCATGGATCAACTATACAGTTCCCTCACAGCGCTTGAGATATGTGTATGCATACTAAAAGTTACTAGAGGATCAAATGCAACCCAAGGGGGGGTAATTGAGTTGTGACCAAATAAAACAAAATATAATTAATTAAACTTAAACTCAAAACTAATCCTAAACACATACACAATAACATAAAACAGAAAACAAATAAGCTGCAAGCAAAGATAGTATCATAGAGGATATTACCAATTTGCTTGAAGTACATGCAAGAGAGGTAGAGAGAATCCACACCAATGCACACAAGATTTAGATTGGTTCGGACCAACCTATCTTACGTCCACTACCTTGATCATGGAACATTAGAACAAGAATGTGAAAGAAAAGAAATACGAGTTATGTGCCAAGTTCTTCGTGATATCTGTAGAGTTCTATGGTGCATCAATCAATGGTATAATTGAGCACCATATTTTACAAGTCATTGATCTTAAGCGTATCTACTACCATTGCCACAGAAAAGTCAAGGAATTACCCATTGCCAGAATCTGATGTTAAAAGAGCCATCAAATTACCCGATAGAGTTGGAAAGGTATGATTATTAGGTCTAATCGGTTCAACTACCATGAGTAGAACAAAAATTAACAATTTAATTAAGTTCTCTCTTCATTGCAGATACTAACATAGATATAATCTGGACTTCAAATGGTTGACGATGGAGCTGCCATTGAACCCATAATATTTTTTCATCTATGCCTTTAGAGCTTATGACCTATGGGGTAGGCTTGATAATGGCGAACCCACTGCATAGAGCACTATTAATTTGATTTCAACGTCAACTTGAATGGAGTAGTTTTTTGACAAGGTATGCGGCTAAGGTGTGAAGAGAGGTGAAAAAATCCGCTATAATGTGAAGAGAGGTGGGGGTATTTTAGGAAGTTCAAGTTTGAGTAATAAGTAAAATTGGGATTAAATAAATCTTTTAAGGGTAAAGGCTAGTAATGAGCCACAATGCATCGGCCAACCGGTGTATGACACGTGGTGTGACCGAGGCTGAGTCGAACAGTTCGGTCAAGAGGAAAATGTGGTTTTTGTACGATGAGCAAGTCCTCAACAACCGAGGACGAGGCCAAGTACCACGGGCTCGGCACCATAGTTAAGGTTGCCGAGGCTGACAACTTGGCCGAGCCCCCCAGGGTCGACGCACAGTCGAGTCCTCCAAGATCGACAACTTGGCCGAGCCACCCAGGGTCGTCGACACAGTAGAGTCCTCCAAGATCGACAACTTGGCTGATCCCCCCAAGGTCAGCGACACAGTCTAGTCCTCCAGGACTGACATCGTGACCGAGCCCTCCCGGGTCAATAGTGGATCGGAGCTCCTCGCGGTTGGGCGATGAAGTAAACGTCCCCCCATTTGCTAAGACCGATTGAGTAGGAGCCGACACCCGAGCACGAGCCTCGAGCCGAGGTCTTGTTATTTGGATCATGAAACCACGTCAAATATCCCAACATTCACGGGATACACCCGCTCAATCGGATCAGATCATCCTCCAAAGGCGGAACAATATCACATTCGGATGAGGACTCTTACCAAGTAAAGAGTCCACGTCCAATTGCGACTCTTCTAGTCAGACTCCTACTAAAAATAAAACTCTTTCCATTCGAGGATTCTCCTTGTTCGCCTTATGCTCAGTCTATAAATATTCAAGTATGGAGCTCAAACGCTCAACTCACTTTTCACTAAGTTGAACTGCTGTTGTTTTGGAGACTTGACTTGAGCGTCAAAGAGCCCTTAGCCGGAGTCACTCCGGCTCTCTTGCGCTACTTGGTTTTTGTAGGCTCATCCGTGGGCAAACCGGGTGGCAAAGGTTTTTGAACACAACAGATTTGGCGCCATCTGTGGGAACGACATCTGCAAAGCATAGTAGTTTCTACTAATCGAAAGAGCAAGAACCATGGTGTATACAAGATCGGGTCAGTACGGCATCGTCTCCAGGGGAGAGGAAACACAACTTGGTGGGAGAGCAAGAAACTCACCTCCGCCTGAAATCTCGCACCAGGGATCGGCAAGAACACCAAGAGGAGGAGAAAGTCAACGCGGCGTGGTGGCGACGGCCGAACAGACCCCACCTAGGGATGGTACCGAGGGACTTATCTTGTTGAATTTGGCACCGAAATGGCCACAGGGTGAACCGACGGTGGTTGGCATTAACTTGCCGCCGCCGCCTCCCATACCGAAAGATCTTGATCCGTAGCCTCCCTCCAATAATCGTCGATTCATGGACCTTCAACTACAAATGCTTCACACCAATGAGACGCTGTGCACCCTCGTGGGTCAACTTGCTCAGGGGGAACTTGGGTCAACCACCGGCACCGCCATTACCTCGTGCGCCCGTCGGTGCCCCATGGGTTGCAGATAACTGAGCCCGAGGTGAGCCAAGTCGCTAGGCATCCTCTCGACCACTGTGCCAAACTCCCCCTCCGTGGTCGAACCCGAGGGATGATAACGGCCAAGTCGGATCTAAGGTGCGCGAGGACCTAATCTTGGCAGCCCTGGTATCAAGGAGATCAATTTTTTTGGGTCGATTGGGTGAGAACAATGTACACCGGGGGCGCCGAGACCATCCGGAGGACCCTTAAAGAAATCACGTGTGATCGAAAGAGTCATATCATAGCCACTCACACCGAAGGGACCAACAACGAAGTCCTCGAAGGTTTGTCAGCCTGGAGAATGGTCGAGCCGAGCGTAATGATTGTGCAGAACATAATGACATTTTGGCTGAACGTGACAATCAAGGTTGAGGGTCCAACTGATCACAGATGGTCGAGCGTGACGACCGACCTCAGGAAACCTAGGTGAAACGGTGGCTACGAGAGCTCGATGAAAAGCCCAAAGGGATGAAAAAGCACGCACTGGGGATGCGTACTCAATGTTGGGGTAACACCCGTATCCCCTCGAGATCATGAACGCACCACTACCGTTGGGGTTCAAACCTCCCTCCTTCTACAGGTATGACGGGATGACTGACCCTATCTCTCACGTCAACTATTTCAACTCCATGATAACCATGTACGGAGGGTTGGAAATAGTTTCCTGCCGCACATTCCCGGCCTCCCTCAAGGGCGCAACCTCTTCTTGGTTTTCGTGGTTGAGGCCGAACTCCATCACAAATTTCTCTAAACTCTATAAAGTGTTTGTCACACGCTTCCAGAGTAATATGAAACATAAGAAAACGATGGTTAATCTCTTGAGTGTGAAGCAGAAGCTTGACGAGTCCATCTGAGCCATTGTCTCCCATTTTAACAAAGAATCCTTGGACATTAAGGATCTAGATGAAGCCACGGCCCACATGGTGATGAGCAATGGTCTCTCGGACATGGACCTCATCAAGGATTTGGCTCAAAAACCGACCAGAAATATGGTAGAGCTCTTGGAGAGGTGCAACGAATTTTCTAACATGGATGAGGTGCTCTAAGCCCAGAAAGCAACTGAAAGCAAGAGCGAGAAGAAGAGGTTCGCGGTAGATGACCGCAAGGAGGAAAAGTGAACCAAGACCAACCGCCGACCCGAGAGGACTGACCGAGCCTGAAGTCCAGAGTACACCCCCTGAACACGTCTCATAATGAAATTTTGATGCAGGTCCAGGATGAGGGATACATGCGCCGGCCTCGACCAATGCAAGCGGGAACTTCCAGAAACCCAAATAAGTATTATCAATTTCACAAGGATATTAGCCACGACACCGCAGACTGCTTCCAGTTGAAGAGAGAAATTGAGGAGTTGATAAAAGTCGGACATTTAAAGCGATATATGAAAGGGGGTTAAGACGAGCGAGGAGGTAGGCAAAATGTAAACCGTAATCGAAGAAGGGATGAGCCGAGGCGAGATGACCCAAGGGTCGAGCTCGGTGAAGACCGGGCCCGACCAAAATAGAAAGAAGAGGGTTCGAATTCGAGTGGGGCTAAAGGGGCACCAATATATACCATCCTCAGAGGCCCCGTGCAAGAGTCGACAAGAAAGGTGAAGGCCAATGCACAGTTCGTAGCAGTGGCAAAGATGCCGAATAAGATAGCAAGGACCAAGATAGTGATCTCCTTCACCGACACCGACCTTGAAGGTATAACTTACCTCATGATGATGCTTTAGTGATGTAGGTAGAGATCATGAAGCGACCTGTTCACCAGGTATTGGTAGACATGGGGGCATTGGTAGATCTGATGTCCCTTAACGCATATTGACAATTCAGCTTCGGCAATGACGTCCTCAAGCCTGAAGGGACCTTCATACATGGGTTCTCAGGAGCATCGGCGACTGTCAAAGGCTCGATTGAGTTAATGGTTACAATTGGAGAAGAACCGTGTCAAGCAACCATCAAGGTCAAGTTCATGGTGGTAAGGTCAGTAGTAGCCTTTAATGCCATACTCGGTCGGCCGACCCTCACCACCCTCCAAGCCATCGTCTCGCCAATTCACCTCAAGATGAAGTTCCCGACGGAGAATGGAATTGGTGAAATACGAGGTGATCAAAGGAAGGCCCGAGAATGCTACGCGACGTTCGTCAAGCAAAATAAAGGTAATGTTGGAGGAATGGCTATGTGTGCAGAAGATCTCCCAGAAGACCAATGGGATGAGTTGATCGAGCGATGGGGGAAATCGGTGGAAGACCTTATTCCTTTCCCTCTCGATGAGGCTGACCTACCAAGATGATCCAATTAGGCTCGCTGTTGAGAACGGAACAAAGAGAGAAGCTCAGAGATTTCCTAAGAAGGAACATGGATGTCTTTGCCTGGTCGGCCGCCGACATGACCGAGGTACTAAGTGATATGGCCAAACACTGACTCTATATCGATCAGACCCAAAAATTGATTCAACAGAAGAGGAGGAACTACGCCCTCAATCAGTAGACCGTGATCAAAGAAGAGGTGAGAAAGCTTCGATAGTCCGGCTTCAATAGGGAAGAGAAGTTCCCCACCTGGTTAGCGAACATCGTCATGGTCCCTAAGCCGAACGGGAAGTGGAGAATGTGCGTGGACCATACTGACCTCAACAAGGCATGTCCAAAAGATGAGTAGCCCCTGCCTCGAATTGACTTATTGATCGACGCTACCACTGGTCATGAGATGCTCAGCTTCATGGGTGCATACTCCGGCTACAATCAGATCCTTATGCATGAAGAGGATGAGGCGTACACGGCCTTTCGAACTGATTAAGAAAACTTTTGCTACAAAGTAATGCCCTTTGGATTGAAGAACATGGGGGCTACGTACCAGAGGATGGTCAACCATATGTTCCGAGATCAGATCGACCAAAATATCGAGGTATATGTAGATGACATGCTAGTCAAGAGCCTGAAGGCCGAACACCATCTCGTCGACTTAGAAGAAGCATTCGGAGTATTGAGGAAGAATCGGATGAAGCTGAACCCCACCAAGTGCACCTTCGGGGTGACCTCAGGGAAGTTCCTCGGCTTTATGGTCTCTGTTTGAGGCATAGAGGCTAACCTAGCAAAGATCAGAGCCATCCAAGAGATGACCCCTCCCAAGATGGTCCGAGAGGTGCAGAGGCTGAATGGAAGAGTGGCAGCATTGGTGAGGTTTATGTCAAGATAGGGTGACAAGTGCCTACCTTTCTTCAAGACACTGAAAAACCTTTGAAGCCCAAAGGATTTTGTGTGGTCAAGTGAGTGCCAACAAGCTTTGAACAGCTAAAATGGTACCTGGAGAATCCACCTCTCCTCTCCCGACCCAAGTCAAAAGAAGAACTCTAACTCTACTTAGCCTCAACGCATGTGGCTATCAGCATCATACTACTGAAAGAAGAGGACAAGGTCCAAAAGCTAATATACTATGTCAGCCATGTGCTAATCGATGCAGAAACATGATGCTCCAAGTTCGAGAAGGTCACATTTGCACTTGTAACAGCAAGAAGGAAGCTGAGGCCATACTTCCAAGCTCATCCGATCACGGTTCTGACCGACCAACCCCTCAAGAAGATACTACACAAACCAGATGTGTCGGGATGGATGATCACATGGGCAGTGGAGCTGAGCGAATACAACATCAACTATCGACCCCGTACTATCATAAAAGGGCAAGCCTTGGAAGACTTCATCACCGAGTGTACTATGGTCAACCTCAAGGTCCGAGGAGGTGAGGGTCCGACCACTAAGGATGAAGCGGAGCAGGCCTGGATTGTGAATGTTGATGGGTCGAGTAACACGATCGGAATTAGTGCAGAGCTGATGTTGGTCAACCTAGAGGGATTTTGCATCCAATACGCTTTGAGGTTCAAATTTTTGGCCTCCAATAACGAGGCCGAATACGAGGCTTTACTGGTCGGGCTCAGGTCACTAAGGCCATGGGTTTTATTGATTGAAAGGAAGAAGTGACTCGCAACTTGTGGTCAGCTAGGTTAATGGCAAGTATGAGGCCAAAGATGAAAGAATGGTAGCATACCTAAAATGAGCCAGAGAACTGATCACCGAGTTTGAACACTTCGAGATGACCCAAGTGCCATAAGAAGAAAATTTCGTAGCTCCCTATCGGAACTGGCCGAGGCCGAAGTGCCAAATCTAAGTAGTCCAGTCTATCTTGAAATCCTAGACCAGCCGTCACTAAACGACAAGAAGGTCAACCACATTGAAGAAGACGGTCCAAGTTGGATGGATTCGATCGTCAATTATTTTGAGAATGATCAACTCCCAAAGAGTCGAGAGGAGGCGAGGAGAGTCAAAATAAGAGCCGCAAAATACACCATGGTCGATGGAATTTTACATAAGAGGGCCGTCTCAGCTCCACTACTTAGATGTCTCGGACCAAAAGGCGTTGAGTATGCTTTAGCCAAAGTACATGAAGGCATATGCAGAAGTCATATGGGAAGACGAGCACTAGCATACAAGGTGCTTCGACAAGGGTTCTATTGACCGAGAATGCAAGAAGAGGCCATGAAATATGTGAAGACTTACGAGAAATGCCAATTATTCACCCCAATATCACATAAGCCCACGATAAATCTGACCCCTATGCTGAGTCCGATCCCCTTCGCCATGTGGGGGATGGACATACTTGAAGATTTTATCCCAGCCTTGGGAAACAGAAAGTACCTGGTCATCGCCATTGACTATTTCACTAAGTGGATTGAGGCTGAGCCATTGGCAACTATCACCAAGAAAAATATGGAGAAATTTTTCCAAGATAAGGTCATCTACCGGCTTGGTCTTCCCAAGGTACTAATCACTGACAACAGCAAGCAGTTCGATAACCCAAACTTTTGGGAATTTTATAAGCATTTCTATATAGACTTTAGCCCAGTGGCAGTGGCTCATCCAAAAGTCAACAGTCAAGTCGAGGTGTCTAACAGAATGTTGCTAGCAGGAGTAAAGAGAAGGCTGGATGAGGCCATGGGGAGATGGGTAGAAGAGTTACTAAGTGTACTATGGGCGTATAGAACGACCATGAGAACCCCCACTGGGGAGAGCCCATTTAGATTGGCGTATGGGACTGAAGCACTCACCCCGGTAGAGGAGAAGGCCTCATCCTACAGAACGATTAACTTCAATGAGAAGACATATGAAGATGGATTGAGGGCAAACCTAGACTTCCTTGACGAAGTAAGGGAAAATGCGTTACTAAGAAACATGGCGTGCCAGCAAAGAACAACAAAGTATTACAACTCAAAAGTGAAGGAAGGCTTATTTCGTCAAGGGGATCTAGTCCTTAGGAAGGCTAGTGCATCTCAGCCGCGACAACAAGGAAAGCTCGCCCCAAATTGGGAAGGACCGTACATAGTCTCTAAGCAGGTCGGACTAGGAATGTACCGATTGAAGACTCCACTCCAGGAGGCAAGAAGAAACCCCGACCTTGGAACTCTGAGAACCTAAGGAAATTTTATCAATAGAAGGTTGTTGGAATTTAGTTCGAGTTCATGTTAGCAAAATTTGTTGTTTTCATTTTCGAAGTTTTTGACATCACTAAAGAGAAGATCTCATCCAAGCTCCTAGTTTACTCCAAATTATTATATCTCAGGTCATAAGACCAATCCTCATAGATTGATCGACCCCAAAAATCGACCCTCATAGGTCGACAAAGCTAAGGTCATAAAACCAATCCTCATAGATTGGCCGACCCCAAAAACTGACCCTCATAGGTCGGCAAAGCTAGGGTCATAAGACCAATCCTCATAGATTGGCCGACCCCGAAGACCGACCCTTATAGGTTGGCAAAGCTAAGGTCATAAGACCAATCCTCATAGATTGGCCGACCCCGAAGATTGACCCTCAGAGGTCGGCAAAGCTAAGGTTATAAGATCAATCCTCATAGATTGGCCGACCTCGAAGATCGACCCTCAGAGGTTGGCAAAGCTAAGATCATAAGACCAATCCTCATAGACTGGCCGACCCTGAAGACCAACCCTCATAGGTCGGTAAAGCTAAGGTCATAAGACCAATCCTCATAGACTGGCCGACCCCGAAGACCGACCCTCAGAGGTCAGCAAAGGTAAGGTCATAAGACCAATCCTCATAGATTAGCCGACCTTGAGAACTCAAGGACCAAGGAAGAAATCATGAAAAAATCCTAAGGTAAAGGGATCAGCCAGGTTGTCGGCCTCGGGATAGGCCTCGGATCACCCCTAATGGTTGCCTCACTATCGGCCTCGGGTTGGCCTCAACGACTGGCCTGGGGTTCAGACCTAAATGTCCAACGTAACCTCTAAGGCAAAAAATCGCCAAGTACGGAGGGTCGGCCTAGTAACGTCGAGGATTGGGTGCCCCTATACTACATACCGAGAATGAAAACTGACAACAAACACTTAGAAAAAAGAAAAATTTTCATTGATTGGAGGCCGAAGAATCGGTAGAAGTGTATAAAAAGGAAGAGACCTCAGTGGGTCCACTATACAGTTTAAAAAAAAAAAGAAGGTACAAAAGGGGCAGCCTTCAGGAAGTCGACGCGTCCTTCGGCAGAAGGGTCATAGTCCCCTGGGGTGGGCACGGAAGGATCTAAGGTTTGATCCACCTCAACCTCATCCTCAACCTCGGCGGTCTCAACCACGGTGGCAGCATCCTCGTTGAACTACGAGAGGTCTAAGTTGGTATAAGACTCCCGCAGCTCATTCATCATCTCAGCCTGGCCATCGCTAAACCCTGAGGCATAGGTGGGCTTGCACAGTTGGTGGAGCACCTCCCGAAAATCCTTTGATTTTAGATAGTTGTCCACAGCCTCCTTCCTATCCATCTACAGGTCGGCCTCGGCCTTCTCCTTCAGGCCACCCAACTTGGCCTTCAGGTCTCCGACCTCCTTGGCCGACCTCTCCTTTAGGGCCTTCAACTCGGCCCTCGCCGCCTCTAGGTTGGACTCAGCTTTCTTTCTCTTCCCCTCCTCCTCCAGGCACTCCCGGATGGCCAGCTTGGCAACATCTCCAGCCTTCTCGGTCTTCTCGTCTAGTGAAGCATTGTCTAAGGACAGTTGGACAAAACGGAGAGCAGCCTCGGTGGCCTTGGAGAAACCCTACGAAAAGAACAAGAATAATAAGGCAAATAAGAGGACACACAAAAAAGAAAAGAAAGAGAGAGCAGAAGAAGTCTGATTCTGAGGAATGAGCCACTTACGATGGCCATATCCTGGAACAACGAACCCAAGAGCTAGGTGTTGCTCAGGTCGGAGAGGAAGGTCCGATTGACTGGAAGCTGAGCCGTGTCCAACCACTCCCAAGCATGGGTCTAGGACTGCAATGCCGTGTCCCCCAAGAACAGTTGCCAGGAGGGATGGAAGGGGATGTTGGTGGCCGAGGCCCTGCCGAGAGAGGAGCCCTCGATGATGCCGAGGGGAAAATGGGGGGAGTGTGCCCCTTGTGGTTGACCGAGATCTTCCCCCCTTTGTGTCTCTTCTCCAGCGACGAGGAGGGCTCCTCCCGATCCCTTTTCTTCGGGAGGGATACCGAGGCCTTAGGGGGTCGGCCTCGATGCTAATCACCACGTCCTTTTGGCTCGGCCCCACCAAGCCCTTGCCCTTCGGCTTGTCGACCGCGGCCTTGCGTTTAGGCTTCTCCGTCGGCTTCTTCTTCTTCTCCTCTATGAGCTTGGCCTTAATCTGAGCCTCATCGAGCTAAGGAAGATCACCAGCCACTACAAAAGAGAAAGAAGGGTGGTCAAACACAAGACTAAGAACAATAATTACCGAGATAAGAGCTCGGCCTCGACAACTTATCGGGGGTCAGCCTCCAAAGTTAAAGGAACTTCTCATCAAGAAGCTGCGAAACATTAAATGGCCGACCCTAAAGAATCATGTTGTACAATCCTGGTCATACTCATTTAGGGTCAGCACTCGATTGACATACTTCAGCTTTATCTCCTTCAACTCGGTCCTAAAGGGAGTGCCGGGGATAGAGATGAAGAAGAACTGAGGCTTCCAGTGCTTATTGGAGGTTAGGACTCCCTCCAAGAACTTGAAAGCTTTCAACGTCGAGTTCTGTTAGGTTCAATGGGAGAAGTAGTACCACCCCCGGTCCTGGAATCGCTTCAAGTAGTAGAGCTAGGAGAAGAGGGTTGTAGTCGCCACTTGGCCCAGTCGGCCGAAGAACACGTGGACACCGTACATGATCAGCCACACGTTCGGAGTCAGCTGGCCCGACGATAGGTGCCAGTGATCCAAGATCTCGTCCACCAGACGGAGGATCGGGAAATGGAAGCCATACCTGAAGGCTATCTAGTAGAAGGCCACCTCGTCGGGGCAGATGAAGCATGCCATTTTCCAAGGCCTTGGGGCTCGGAGCCGGATGGTATCCAAAATCCCATAGCTGACCCAAAGCTCCTCAAGCTCGGACTCAGAGACTATACTCTCCATAGCTCCAACACTTCCTTCAAGGGGGTCGGGGGCCTCGGTCATCGATTTCGTCGACCCCTCTCCATCTTCTGAAGACTCATCCTCATCAGAGGATGAGCCGGCATCCTCCTCTCGATCTTTAGAACCAGGATGAGTCGAATGGGTAGGTTGGTGAGGTAGCAAAAGTTGAGCATCACCGGAGGGACAAGGGTCCACCATCCTGGGATCATCCAAATCTGAGCCCAAAAGGTCCACAATAGGGGCTAGTTCTGAGAACTCTCGGCTCGGGCTTATGACATTGCGTAGCTCAACGAGGACCTCCTCACTACCGACCGTCATGATTAAGAGGACTAGGGAACTTACTAGAGTTGAGGCTGAGGATGAAGTTTTTGGGAGAGATGTGGGAAATACCCTCCAAAAGCGAATGAGCGCCAATGCCGAAGGGAGCAGAAAATAATGTGATGATGCCGAGCACAAGACGAGCTGAAGAGCTGGGGAGACCGAGAACTCTAAGTTACCCGACTAGACAGTACCCCCTATTTAGAGTGTCTGAGGGTAGCCGAAACGTCAAGATCCAATGGCCCAAAAAAAATTGCATAAATCTAACGGCCCAGATCAACGCGATCCGAGTGTAATAATAAAGCCGAGTGATGTGTCGTACGGGAAATGAAGCACCGCCTGGCACTGACAGCATTAAATGTCAAGAAAAGGGGTGACTAGGATGATAAGTGTCATCCCAAAAACTACCAGGATCACAGATCAGTGTCCCAATCCACAGTCTATAACCAATATTAAAAACATAATAATATCAGAGTGCAAAAACCAATGGAATGACACATTCCAATATAGATAGAAGTCAGCGAAAGCATAAATCAATTTAAAATCGAATAGTTATAAGGTGTTCATTGGCTAATGATAGCGTATACAGTAGTTACAAATTTCCTATAACCATCAAGTAATTACTCCAAGGTACACACGGAGTTTGTACATAACTAAAGATGATTATAAAAGTAAAGATTAAGATCATGCCCCAAGGGCACCATCCTTGAATGTACATCATCATCCAAGTCCAATTACTAGCTCCACTTAATTCGCATTAAAAGGAGCACATCAACAGATTACCTGCAAAATGACTAAAAGAGGTTGCGCAATGGGGTTAGCTCCACAAGCGAGTGACAGAGCAAAGGGGAATGCACATACACACAAACACACATTTGTAAATAGTTCATGATGCATGTGCATGTTAAATTCATTTTCCACCTAGCACACAAATCTAAGTCAGGTATATGCTACTATGATAACTCAGGAGACACTGTGGGTCACTTATCGTCACAATAAAACCTCAATTATCATAAGGGAGCCTACGCCGATCAAATCCACCAAGACCACCCAGTGGTAGACCCCGATAGCCATTACTACCCCTGACCTGGCCTCTCTCCCCCACAGGTAACAGGTGCTCTGACTACCCAACACATAAACCCCTGTTGGTAGGGGTTGTAGCATTAGGGAACAAGAATCCTAACCACAGATATACTACATGCGAGTCCTATCATCCCGAGAGGTTCGGGTGAATCAACGTCCCATTCCATCTAGTACCTGGGTACCAGCATGGCATGGCACGACACATACAGGGCAGGATGATAGTCAATCAATTTCATAAACATTTTTGGGGTTCCGGTATCGGTACACCTGGTACCGTAACCCGATACTATAATAAAATAATTCATATATACACATTCGAATCAGTTCACAATTTAGATAAATAATGCAATTATGTAAAATGATTATTAATCATATAAATAGTATGCTAATCAATATTTAATAATTAGCAAACCCAAGCAATCACACAAAACCCACTCACCATAATTCGGATATTGTTCAATGTGTTTGGCATGGATTGCTTTGATATATGCTCTGCCGTACGAATTAAATGGCCTAAAGATGCGAGAGCAAGTGTTAGAAGCTGTGTGAAGGGATCCCATGCCAAGTCCTAAAGGTTAAAGTTGGGTTTTACATAAGACAGCACGGACGGACTCACGAACGTAAGCAATAGGATGAGTCCATTCCTGGCACCCTTTAGGCCAAAAGGTCAAAATCAGAGGGACGAATTCATGGATGGAACCTCCTCATGAATCCGTTCGTGCATCCATTCGGTCCCTGACACATTCCTAAGAGGGAACGAAACCACGGACGGAACCAGTAGGTGAATCCGTTCCTAGCTCCATTCAAGCCAGTTACCAAAATGTATTGGATGGATCCACAGACGGAACCATGACACTGGATCCGTTAGTGCATCCGTTGAGGTTCTTTTTGAGATTTTTAAGGGTTTTCCTTACCATCTTAGAACCTAGAGGTCACATGGCCCTCAAGGTTAGAGGGGGAGAGTTATAAGCCTTCCTAAGGTCACTAGAACCTAGTCCCACCTCATGGGTCCAAGGTTTCACAAGGATCCTACTCCTTTGGTCCAAGGATAGGGTTTAGGGTTCGAAAAACTATAAAATAGCAGCAATGGCTGTAAATGGGCTGAGTGGAGCTATAATTAGGGGTAGGTTTTTATTAATGAGACCCCATCATGAGCTAAGCTCCACCTTGAGTCCCAAGTGGAACCCTAGGTTAACCCATCCTTAGCAACACCTCCCAAAACCTAAAAATATAGAAGGAGGAGAGTGTAGTAGGATGAGAGCTTACCTAGATGAGTGGAGCCCAAACTCTCGCTTCAACCAGCCTTGAAGATCCACCTTCCACTCTCTTCTTCCTCACTTTTTCTTCTTTTCTTCTATCCTTGTCTGGACAGCAAGAGGGGAGGAGGTAGGACAGCAAGGCTTCCACTCTTGCTTCTCCTTCCTCTTTCTTTCCTTCCCCTCCATTCCCCTTTCATTCTTCTTCTTCTCCTCCACGGTTTGGCTTGGATGGGGAAGAAATGGGAATTCTTGAGCCAAACCCTCTTTTATAAAATGAAATGGGCCTTAGGGGTTGTTTGCCTAGGTCCTTAAGTTAAGAATCCTTTTAATCCAAGTTGGGCCTCAGGGCCAGTTTGGCTAAGGTTCCAAGCCCTTAGGTTCAACTAGTTAGGGCATATTTGGCTTAGTCTAAGGTCCTAAAATATATTTTAATCTAGGGTTTGTTTGGCTCATACCAAATAAAAGAAACCATTATTCATTTTAGTTAAGTCTTGAGGCCCCATTTTCATGGCCCAACAAATCAAGAGAAGGTAAGGGTGGGGGTCTATCATGTCCGATGACTTAGTCACTGTGTCTGAAACATGGGACGTTGGCCCCACACAAGAAAACAAATAAATAGCAAGAAACAGGATGGAAGGATCTATGAACAAAACCAATCTTGTGAGTCCGTTCATGACTCCATTGCTGCTGTAAGGGGTAAAAACACAAAGAAAGTTGCTGGTGTCAAACCCTACCCCTGGCTGACTGGAATTTTGATTGAAGGATAGGAACCCCTGATCAGGCAACCAGGATCACTGTGGAGCATCACCCCAGTGACTTGGATTGATAAAGAAACCCTATGTGGATCATGCTACATGCCTGTCAGTAGGTGGACAGTAGACCCCTGCAGATGTACAACCCATTGCCTGATATATGGTTTGAATCCCAGGTAATCTCTCTCCTCCTTATAATGGTGGGACCCACCTTTGTAAAGTGTGTAAAATCTCCTATGGGGCATGTGGGGATAGTACCCCGACCAAGGGTCAAACCCCTGTGCAAGCCCATTGAATTTTAGCTTACTGGAATTCTCTGGACGATGGCACTGGGCGATGCAGTAAGGCCCAGTGACATCGCCCAGTGAGTGAAACAGTACATTTTTAATAATTTTTAATTATGGGGACCACCCAATATGTACATGGGCACCTTCCATGGATAGAGGGAAGTCTGAGGGACCACCTCATACCCTTGGTTCACTATGGACCCCACCAGTGTGCCCAAAATCAGTCAGAATCAGTTTAAAAACTGATTTTTTTTAAAAGAGGCCTTCTCAGGAAAACAAGCCTCAATGAGGGCTGAACCTATAAATAGGTGGCCTTGGGCTCATTTAGAGCCCTTGACAGATCTGAAATCCGTAGGAGAGAAAGAAGGGAGAAAGGAGAGAAAGAAGAGGAAGGAGAAGAAGAAAGAAGAAGGAAGAAGGAAGGGGAGCTGCTGCAACCCTGCACCCAACCTGGTTCGAACTCTCTCAAGCTTGTTCAGGTATCTCTACACCTATATAAACCTACTATCCCAATCTCTTCCCCATCTTTGATGTGTTTCTGCTCCTTGGGCAGCCCTAAACAGCTAGGGTTTGTCCAGAACAGCTCCAGATCTGCCATGCAAGCTTTGTGCATGGAAGATCTGTGATCTAGGTGTAAGTTCAATGGGCTGATATGCTGTTTATGGGAATTGAAACTGACTGTGCACAGCTGCACTTCCAGATTGCCTTGTTGCTCTATGATTTGGAACCCTGGGTGCAAGCTAGGGGTGCACAGACCTAACCCTAGGTAATCACAGCCATAAAACCCTATTTTGCATCCATTTCCAGCCTTGCATGTGGCTGGAATTGAATTCCAAGATTGAGAAAAACCCTGTGATACTATTCATAGGGTTGTTTGGGCAGCCTGATGGTGGGCCCAGTGGGGGATTCATTAGGATCAAATTGAAGGTCATCCCAGGGGCTACCTAACCCCCTAACATGCAGAGGATCAAGTCTGACCTCAGCTCTATGGGCCCAACCTTGGGAACTTAGCCCAAAGATCGATTGCAGCCTCTGGGCGATGCAGACATCACCCAGAGCCATCACCCAATGAATGGAAAGTTGCTGGAATGATGATCAGACCTGGGGGATCTCACCCAATGGCCTTTGGACACTGTGGGAGGTTGGGAAATGACTAAAAAGCCCTTCCCCACATCTGTCTTTGATGGGAAGGTACTTTGGAACCCTAGTGGGCCCCACAGGTGAAGGAAACCTTGTTGTGCTTGGTCCTACAGCACAAGCAAGCTGTGGACAGCACTGTGGACCTGATCTGACCTAGGGTCAGGTACAACCACAAAAATGACCATTTTACCCTTGTGCCACTGACACTGGGTGATGCACCAGGACATGACCTAAGGCCCAATACAAGGCCCAGTGATCCCAAATGAGTACTAATCAAATACCGGATTAACCTAGTAAGTTTAGTTTGACCCTAGGAGTACCAGTGATGGACTGAAAACTTAATATGATGATTTTTTATTTATATCTAGGAGTTGATCCCACGCTCGTGTTCAACAACTAGACTGCTATTGGAACTGAGTTTGCAACCAAGTATCTAGAACCAAACTCAGGGGAGTGAATAATTCTATTGTGCGTACATGTGTAATTATGATACTATGCCGGCTAATAAAACTTGAATCATATATGTTGTGTTATTTATTTCTGTTCAAAGTACTCAAATCACTGCATAATGACTGTCTGTTGATCAACACTATGAATTTCTTATATGATGATTGCGATTGTTAGACTAGATGCCATAGTCGGCTTGAAGATGAGGCCTGTGGTAGCCCATAGAATGGGATGCGGTTGACACCACCTGACTCATATGATGCCATATAGACATGGGGCTAGAGTTTCATCACCCGTGCTACGCACCCTTGCCAACAGGGGTTTAGGTGTTGGATGCCTGTGAGGGTGACCATATGTGAATGAGAAAAGAAATGAAAGAACACCGGAATGGTGAATGAAAAGAAATGAAAGAACACCGGAATTGTGAATGAAAAGAAATGAAAGAACACCGGAATGGTGAATATGGGCTACGAGCCAGAAAAGAAAAGAAAAGAGAAAAGAAATGGATTGCCCTACAGGTTAATCACAGAGGGCTGGTCGGGCTGACCTTGGTGACTGATGCAGGGGCTGACTGGTCCTCTCCGACAACTAAATGGGCGTATCGCGGGAAGGGGTTAGAAGCCCGCACCAGGGATACATGTATTGGGGATTATAGTAGCACTGACCTGACTTAGTTGTATTGTTAGGTGGCTAATAAATAATCTGGACTTGCACATCATGTAGGATGATATGAACTGTGAATTGTGATTGCATATGCATGCATGATTGATGTTATTTTCTCACGAGCTCAGTGGGGCTCACACTCTGTTATACAATGTTTTTCTTAGATGATTTTGCAGATCGATTCCACTGTGGCGTGGAGGATTATCTCGAGGAGGAAAGTCCTGGTTGTTACGATGATGTTGGTGTGGACCCCGACGGAGGTCATACCGATCCTGCGTCCTTTCTTAGTGGTCATTGATGAAGACCGTTGAGGAGTGCTTCTGATGCTTTTTGTTTTGGGAACTCCTTTTTGTTCTGGCTAGGAGTTCATCCCCGCTCTGACTGCAGACCAGTTGTAGTTTTTACTTTCCTTTCTTTTGGGGTTGAGTATGCTCACCTTGTATATATTTATGTATGTAGTTCTGTTCTTGTTAGCTTTGCTTTTATGTTTGTGGGTTGGTGGGAAATGTACAAACTTTCGTATGTATATATTATCATCATTTCCCCGTATCGCTATGCTTCCTTTATTTACTGAAATTGTAGTTTTTCTACAGCACTCTAATCTTACTTATGGTAATGAGATAAATGTGGTTCCATGAATGTAAGCACTTTTTCTAGATTCGTGGGATTCGGCAGATTGTCGTTATGTAATTCGGGTCACCTACCCAATCCTCCTAGCGGGTGGTTTGGGGTATGACAGAGCTTGGTATCAGAGCGTGAGGATCTTCTTACATTCATGGAGTGTAGACTAGAACTAATAAGCTTAAAATAGTAAAACATGTAATAATTAAAAGCTACAGGGGAGGTAGTTGCAATAAAATAAAAGATGCATAATTTCTATTAAATAAAAGATAACTGTGGCCAAGCTACTACATAAGTTTCACTGGCAAGCTGAAAGTTTAAACAATTACATAGTTGATAAAAAAGAAACACTAAAATTTGAAACATCCTAAAGAAAGAAAAGTACATAAGCATAATGGAAGGAAAATAGTCTGAAACACGTAGTATGGACTGGCAGGAGCTGATCAAGAACTACTCGGTGGGAGGTAAGTCATCTAGAGGAGGTTATGTCTAGCGAGAGTTACCCCATAAAATTTGTCCCAGAAATTTAGTCGCTGCTCAACAGATCCCACTCTGCTTCCCAAAGAAGCGAAGCCCTGGTCTATTCGAGTCGCCATATCAGAGAGCTGGGTACCGAGGTTCTGGAAATGTGTCATCATCTGTGCCTTATCAGAAGGCCCTGGCACCTGAGAACTAGTGGCACCCGTCGCCTCATAGGCAGGTAAATCAGAATACTAAGTGCCAAAGCCCTCGAAGTCACCCTGACCCATGCCTTGCTCCTCTGCATGTAAGCCCTGGGTGTCTCCCTCAATGTCTCTCTGCTCCAACCCCTGTACCTCTTCATCGTGCACATCATCACCATGCTCCACTCCCTGCTCCTCCACATCCTGCTGCATCCCCCATCTGTTCCTCACCCTCTGGTGGATCCTCTCCAGGCACCTTCATCTTCAGAATGGAAGTCTTGTCTATGGGCCTGGATCTGGTCCTATCAACATACTCACCCTCTAATGGAACCCCAAAGTACTGGAAGACTAAAGTAAGGAACTTCCCATAAGGAAGGTTCCCATCAGCTGGGTTCCTAGCATGGTAAAGCATTACCTGAAGCAATAGATATGGAAGGTTTATGACTGGACCTCCCTTCCTAGCTCCTAAGAGGTAATAAGTAATGTATGCCCTCATCATGGATATGCTACCCTTGTTACCGCCTTTAGGGTAGATGTTGTAAGTCACACATCTGCTAATGACATGGGCACTGGGTTTGTAAGAAATTTCAGATTTGGGTGTGTTATGTGATCCTGTCAGTGCTCTGAAGACCATCCTCCTGGTCTCCAAAGAGAACATATCCGAGATGTCCATCCGAGGCTAGTAGTAACACCTCTCTCCTGTGTCAGGTAAGCTCAAAATCTCTGCTAATAAGGTTGTGGTCAGCCTAATATCCACTCCCTTTACCCTACTCAATAGTTTAAATTCTTGTGCCCCAGATGGCATCAAGTTGCAGTAAAAGTACCGAACCAAGTTGGGATAACAAGGCTCGGTAGGAGATAACATCAATGCCCAACCTAGGGCATTGAATCTGGCATAAAGGCTGTAGTGGTGGAAGTCCTCTACACGTACCACCCGGCCGTTCACAATCTTTAGGTCTTTAAAATTTTTGCACGGATATTCGTACCTAAAGAAGAGGAAATGATCGAAGTTGGGCTCCTCCGAAGAAGAATCATCACTAGGAGTTGAAGGAGGTACTGTGGATGCCGAAGAATCCTCAGACTCAACCCGTAGCCTCTTCTGGGCTACTGATTTCGTAGCTGTACAGTGGCTTGTAGACATTTTCTACAAAAAGGGAAGAAATGAATATAGTTAGGACAAGAGATTTGGTAAAACCCTTGCCAAATACTAGGAAAGCAAAGGAAGAGCCAAAATAGGGGAAACATTAAGAAATCTTACCTAGGCACGTGTTGATTCGCGAAAAACACGTGGAAGCGCGAGGATTTGGTGTGGAATGAGTCCCACTATTCTCCAAAGACTTTTCCTAGGTGAAAGGGAGAGGTTAGAAAAAGTTAAAATGAAAATGGGCCCCTCTCGGATATAAAAAGCTTGAGCCCCAGTTCTCTAGGCGATGGCACTGGGCGATGCAGCAAGGCCCAGTGACATCGCCCAGTGAGGGAATCTTGCCGGTTTTTGAGTTTTAACTTATGGAGCCTTTGGGAATACCTAAAGTGACCTTAGACAACACTAAAATACAGATTTTTATTAATGTTTAAAAAAAATATAATAATAATAAAATAATAATATTCAAATGACCTAAGAGGACAACCAACCTAGTCTTCTTAAGGTCAAAAGGGTGAAATTTCTACATTTGGTTTTAGTAGAACACATAGGGACTAGGAACATTTTGTGGATATAATTAAACTAAGTACTTAATATATTTATATAAATATGAATGTACGTGTATGCATAATTATAGGTTATGGTGAGTACTACCTAACTTCTACATGCTTGAATACTGTGATGTACAAACGGATTGGAGTGTTGCTATGCAAACAGAACTTAGTTATGTAGGTATGTTGTAATAAGGGTTTAGTAAGTACACGGAGCGTAGATCTCATCCTAACCAAGGCCTAGGATAGCTGGGAATACGACCTAATAGGGTTCCTAGTAAATTAAACACCTAGATGTTAAGGTACCTCGAGCCAACCCAAGAATTAGTTTCATCGATCTTTCGTTATTCAATTTCAGTAGATTTGTACCTAATTCTTCTAATTAAGTATGACCTGATGATTAGAATCATTTTACATGACAGGACCCATTACCTTGGCCAAGGCTGAAGACCCCGGCAATATGATTTATATTAGACATCTACGAGAGAGACTGAGACAGATACGAATAGTGTTGCCCCGAGCCGAGAATCGATTGGATTTTTATTTAGCCATTGTTGCCATTAGTGGACTAGAAGAGTGAGAGTATTTTATGACCTTAGCTGAAGAGGTAAGAGCTGACATAGAATTTCTGCTTGCGATGGAGTTTGTGACAGGGAAGAAGCTAGAGATGCTTGCCTGTTAGACCAGGTAAATAATTAAAAGTCTTTTATTTAAAAATTTGAAATCTCTCATATAGTGCCATGCATAGTATATTGATACATAAAATGCATAAGAAAGTGAAACATAATGCACTCAATAAGACACATCACATAATAAACCAAGACAATGTAATCTAATAATCCACCTGACTGGTGTGACTCATGAAACTCATTGGAACTGTAGACTAGACTTGTACCTGCTCTAGTTAGGAAATAATTGTTGACCCATACGGATGATATTGGAATATTGAACACGCTCCTCTTTTCAGAGAAGCAATAATGATTAACACCAGAAGAGGTTCTCGTGGTGGTCGTAAGGGAAAGCAACCTCGAGTTGTACCGGAGGTTTAACTGCCTAACGGAACTGAGGCTCAAAATTTTGAAGCATCGACTGCTTCATCAGAGGCACCAGCAGCTGCTCAAGCCACTACTATTGCACCTCAGCCAAATATGGCAGCTGGTGACGTGACTGCATTCATGACCACTATGATGCGGACCATGCAACAACAACAAGAATTGCTTGGTCAGATGTCCACATAGTTTGCAACCATGATGCACGAATGCGCTGCACCACCACCACCACCACCACCACCCAATTGACCTATACTATTTTCACCACCTGTGCCTCAACATTTAGCAGAGAACTCTACCGCCAAGGTTATGGAAAGATTTAAGAAACTTCAACCGCCTGCATTTTCCAAAATAACTTGTGAAGCAATGCAGCCGGAACGATGGATCAATGCCCTAGAGAAGGCATTTGAAGTACTTGAGTGCACGGATGCACAAAAGTTGATATGTGCTGGTTATCAGTTGCAGAATGAAGCTAAAGCCTGGTGGAAAGCTACTAAAGCTAATTTGGAAGCCACTCACCTGAATCCCACGTGGGAGCAGTTTAAAGAAGTTTTCTTCAAGAACTACTTTCCAGAGAGTTTCAGGGATAGAAAAGAAGCAGAATTCATCGCATTGGTACAAGGAATCAAATTAATGCTAGATTATCAACAACGATTTGAGGACTTGTTCCATTTTGCTCCAGAGCATTTGAAAGGAGAAGTTAGTAAGGCGAAGAAATTTGAGAAAGGACTCAAGACTGAGATCAGATCAGTGTTGTCAATCATGGACATTAGGGATTATGCTCAGATGGTCGACAAGGCGAAAACCATGGAAGATAGATTTAAGGAGAAAGAGAAAGAGAAAATTGTGACATCGTCTGTGGGCAAAAGGCCAAACAATTTCTAGACCTATGCCTGGCCAAATAAAGTTTATCGCGAAACCAATTCAAGCTCCATCTCGACTCCGTATCATAGGCCGAACGTGGGTTAGAACCCTTTCTACCCCACCTTTAATCGACCTGCTTAACCTGCGATGAGCCAAGCGACAACAGCAGCTTCGCCAGCCCGACCAGCAACAAGTCAAGTGAGCCAAGCCTCAACACCTGCTACTCCACCCTTTAAGTGTTACCAGTGCAACAAGGAAGGGCATATGGCCAGAGATTGTAGAATGCATGGGTACAGCAACAACTCGCTGAATCAGTCCTACACTAGGTCTTTCCAGCCATGGGACAATCGGATGCGAGGAAAGGTGTTTGCAATGACGAATGAAGAACCTGAGGGGAATCCCGATGTATTAACAGGTAAATTACTAAACACTACTATCTTATAGGGACTAATTGGCTTACTATATGTAACCTAAAATTACCTGCAAACCCTAGGTACCCTGAATGTCTCGACCATACCCGCACGAGTACTATTTGACTCGGGCATGACCCACTCTTTCGTCTCCTCGACCTTCGCAAGTAAGATGAAAGATCAACCAAGAGACATTGGGCATGAGCTAGTAGTCAGCACGCCAACAGGGAGTGTCGTGAACTTGAAGAAGGTCTACAACCCTTGTCAGATTGAAATTTGTGGGAAGAAACTAATCGCACGATTGATAAAGATGGATATAAATGATTTTGACGTAATCCTAGGCATGGACTGGTTGTTGGCCTATGGTGCAAACGTCTTGTGTGCGGAGAAGAAGATAAGGTTCAACTTGAAGGATGGGTCAACTTTCACCTATCAAAGTGAACCCAAGAAGAAACCTAGGAGAATAACTTTGTCATCCCTCCAGGTGCGAAAGTTGCTTGACGATGGATGCCAAGGCTTTTTGGCCATGGTATTAGACACCGAGGCAAAGATAAAACCATTGGAGGAACTAGAAGTCGTCAGAGAATTTTCAGATGTCTTTCCAAAAGATCTGACGTAGCTACTGCCTGACCGTGACATAGACTTCGCGATCGATTTAATTCCTGGTGCAGCACCAGTATCCAAGGCACCATACCGGATGGCGCCAGTCGAACTGAAAGAGTTGCAGGTTCAACTTCAAGACCTGCTGAAGAAAGGATTTATACGACCCCGTGTATCACCCTGGGGAGCACCTGTGCTGTTTGTTAAGAAGAAAGATGGGAGTATGCGGCTGTGTATCGACTACCGCGAGTTGAATAAGCTAACTATCAAGAATCCATATCCGCTGTCGCGTATCGATGACCTATTCGATCAGTTACAAGGAGCACGAGTTTTCTCCAAAATCGATCTTAGGTCGGGATACCATCAATTGAAGATCAAGAGTGGTGATATCTATAAGACGGCGTTTCAAAATCGATACGGGCATTACGAATTCCTGGTTTTGTCGTTAGGGTTAACCAATGCCCCGACAGCATTCATGGACATGATGAATAGAGTATTCCATGACATGTTGGATAAATTCGTCATAGTATTCATTGACGACATCCTGGTATACTCTAAGGATGAGGAAGAACACGCGCGACACCTTATTTTTGGGTTGCAGCGATTGCGAGAACACCAGCTTTTTGCCAAATTCAGTAAATGTGAATTTTGTCTTCACCAAATTGGATTCCTGGGACACATCATCACCAAAGACGGCATCAAAGTAGACCCAGGCAAGGTAAAAGCGGTTCTTGAATGGGAAACTCCAAAGAGTGCTACAGAGATTCGAAGTTTCTTAGGATTGGCCGGATATTACCGACAATTTATTGAGAATTTCTCATGGATTTCAGCACCAATGACAAAACTTACAAGGAAGGGAGCCAAATTTGAATGGAATGAAGCATGTGAGAAAAGTTTTCAAGAATTGAAGAACCGATTGGTAACAGCTCCAGTCCTGACCATTCCAGACGGCACTGGAGGAATGGTGGTATACACCGACGTATCCAAAACAGGATTGGGTGGCGTCCTGATGCAAAGAGGTAAAGTGGTTGCCTATGCCTCCAGACAATTGAAGGAACAAGAGAAGAACTACCCCACTCATGACTTAGAATTGACAGCGGTAGTCTTCGCATTGAAGATCTGGCGACATTACCTATACGGTGAAAAGAGTGAAATCTTCAGCGACCACAAAAGTCTGAAGTATTTGTTCACCCAGAAGGAGCTGAACATGAGACAGAGACGGTGGTTGGAATTGGTGAAAGACTATGATTATGAAATCCAGTACCACCTTGGCAAGGCCAACGTTGTTGTGGACGCATTAAGCAAAAAATCTCAGACTGTATCCCTCGCATCTTTGGTCGTAAGTGAGCAGTTAATAGAGGAAGCTCAGAAATTTAATTTGGAGCTCGTGATCGAAGGAACGGCTATGCAACTAGCAGCTATGAACCTACAGCCGTCGATACGAGAGGAAATAATTACGAAGCAACCATTAGATCCCGAGCTGGCCAAAATAATTTGGGAAGTTCAACAAGGTGTCCATAGGGACCCAGATTTTTCCTTGGCCCATGATGGTGCATTGAAGTTTCGAGATAGATTGTGCGTGCCTGATGATTTTGACATCCAAGACCGAATTCTTAAAGAGGCGCACAACTCACCCTACACAATCCACCCCGGGAGTACAAAAATGTACAAAGATTTGAAGAGGTATTACTGGTGGATGGGAATGAAGGAGACCATAGCAATATACGTGTCCAAGTGCCTCATCTGTCAATAGATAAAAGCAAAGAGACACTGACCATATGGATTGTTGCAGCCACTTCCCATACCTGAGTGGAAGTGGGAAAGAATCACTATGGATTTTGTGACAAATCTGCCCAACACCAAGAAAGGCATGAATGCAATTTGGGTGATTGTAGACGGACTAACAAAGGGGGCAGACTTCATACCCATCAAGATAAGTTACCCAATGGAGAAGCTTCCTAGTATATATATTGAAAACATATTCCGGTTACACGGCGTGCATGTTAGTATTGTGTCTGACAGAGATCCTTGGTTCACCTCAAGGTTTTGGAGAAGTTTACAAAAGGCATTGGGATCTCAATTGAATCTTAGTATAGCTTTCCATCCGTAGACGGATGGACAATCAGAAAGAACTATTCATACTCTAGAGGACATGCTCCAAGCCTGTGTTTTGGAAAAGAATGACAATTGGGATGCTGACATACCTTTGGTGGAATTTGCATACAATACTAGTTACCACTCCACCATTGGCATGGCACCATTCGAAGCATTGTATGGATGGAAATGTAGAACTCCGTTATATTGGGATGAAGTTGGCGAGCGAAATTATCTTGGACCTGAGATGATACAAGCGACCTGCGACAAGGTGGATATTATAAGGGAAAAGATCAAGACAGCCCAATCAAGACAGAAAAGTTATGCGGATAATAGAAGGAAGGACATTGAGTTCAAATATGGAGAAAAAGTATTCCTTTGAGTATCTCCAACTAAAGGATTGCTACGATTTAACAAGAAAGGCAAATTGAGCCCAAGGTTCATTGGTCCTTATGAAATACTTAATAAAGTGGGACCAGTAGCATACCGATTAGCGTTACCACCATCTTTGTCAGGCGTCTTTTTCATGTGTCAATGTTGAGAACGTATGTTAACAACCCGACACATATTTTATCAACTAAACCTGAACAGTTGGATGTGGATATGACCAACAAGGAACAACTCACAGAGATATTGGACAAAAAGGAGCATAACCTCTATAACAGCACCGTCACTTTTGTAAAGGTTCGATGGGGAAACAATCCGGTGGAAGAAGCTTCATGGGAACTGTTTGAGTTAAAATAATACCGCAAGCGTACGGGTCAATCGTAGCTACGGGTCGAACACGAGGAGATATACGCCACTCTATTTAATTAACTTAAAAGTAATGCAAAGTGAACCAAATTGAAGTGTTAAATTAAACTAATTAAACTAATGAAAATTAATGCATCCTAACTCATAAGCATCTAACAAAATTAAGGGATTAAGTTGGCGTCCTAACACATGAGCATCTAACCTATCAAACTAACGTAAATTAGAAAGAATAACAAAAACGCAACCACAGTTCATAATCACATAAAAATAAATAAGGGAATAAAAGTGCATCCACATGCCACAATCATATAAAAAAAATAAAAGAAATAGAGGGAGAAGAAGAAGAAGATAGAGAGAGATAGAGGAGAGGGAGAATGAGATTGAGAGTTTAGATAGTAAAACCTAGATGTGCTTGCATGAATGTAATTGAAAAGCTTGAATACTTGCATAAACTTACCATGGCCTCCTCTTCTAAATCTTCAAGTCTTGTCATCAACTTAAGAACTTAGACTAGAAGGTTTAAAACCTAAACTAGAATTAAGAAATTACAATCCAATTGAAGACTTAAATTGAAATTAAAGCATAAACTAAACCTATTACAACCATTAAATAAAAATCAAAAAGCAAACTAGAACTTATAAAAGCCAAAAATCACAACTTAGAAGGAGAAGAAGAAAAGAAATTTTAATAAGTGAATGAAATAAAAATTACACTAAAAACTGAATTAAAATTGAACTAGAAACTAACTAAAAACTGAACTGAAAAACTAACTTCTTACAACCCAAAGGGCAAGGGGTATTTATAGGGGGAAGAGAAGAGAAGGGAGAAGAGGGAAGTGTAGGAGAAATATTCCCTAAGAAAAGAAAATATTCTCTTCTCCTTCCTCTTTTACAATGCCTTGAATCCTAAGAAAAAAGAAAAAAATAGAAAGAAGAAGAAGAGAAGATTGTTTACATAGACCTTATATTTCTAGAAAAGTAAACTTCCAATTCTAACAAGTGCTTCCTTTTTTTTGTAGATATCTTCTCCAAGCAATAAAATCAAAGCATCTTTGATTTTTCAACTTTCCATAGGTGAGAATATCTTTCAAAATAAGTCTATCCCAAGTAGAATTCCAGAAGTGCCCTTGAGAAGTTGGAGGAGAGAGAGAGTAAGGGTGATGACTAGGATTCCTTCAAGAATAAATAAAATACCCATTCTATCCTTCAGAAAACGTGGAGCATGGGGTGCTTATATAGGCCTCACCATTGTGTTCCTTACGAAAAATCACCCCAAATAGACCCAAATTTCGTCCAACTTGGAGTTCGGGAGCCCAAGATATCTCAACTTGAAGTTGGACTATCCAGAGCCCTCCAAATGGAATCTTTCGGGTACAAGAAATGTAACTTCTAATAATTCTGTTAAGGCCCCTGTAATCTGAACTTTCGCTTTACTTTGTCCCCAGCCGACTGTCAATAATTACAAATAAACCCCTATAGACCATTTTCGTGCTTCGTTACGGAAACGGCCGTAACTTCTTCGTTTCGACTCGGAATCATGTGCCGTTTAAACCGTTGCGAAGCTGACTCGATGGGCTACGCATCCAAGCCATTAACACCTTTAAACACCTTAAAAACATTTTCTTAGCATCGTCTCCTCCATTTTCACAAGAATTCACCTAAAACCTGAAAAGCATAAGAAAGCACCGAGTAACTCTGTCCAATATGGTAAAATGTATGCTTTATGCCCTAAGATTTCACATATAAATGTGCTCATCAGATTCCCCCACACTTGAACGTTACTTGTCCTCAAGTAAAGGAAAAGAAAAACTAATCTAGAATGCAGAAAATCCTAACTCACTTTCGTAGGAATCACGGTTGCACTTAGCATGTGCAACAAGCCTTTGAACCCCTAGGTTACCCCTAGTGGACGAGTTGTGTCTCGTGGGTGTTTGTAGTGAATATACACCTAAAATTCAATTGTAAATGAATACTGCAAATTTTAATCATAGCATAAGTAGGACAGTGTACATAATCCCAAAAAGTGTTCAACTAAAGATCAAGGAGCCAAAGGTTCCCCCACACTTGAATTTTATCACCCCACATCAATTCAAGTAACAAGTATGCATCAAGTTCAAGGGATCTCCTCATATTTTCTGAACACTACTCACCTTCAAGTAAACCCCCCATAGCATCGATGGAACCAAAGACTTAGGCATTGAGTATTGTTGACCATACTTTTTTTTTTTTTCAGGCATTAAGGCAAAAGTTTTTTTCTTTCTCAACCAAAAACTCTATTTCTACTCCACTACTGTTCTCTGAATGACATGGTGGAGCATACACCAGACACCCAAATACATGATAGCTTCGCTTTTTGCATATATCCATAAGACATTGAGACATTGATGCAAGAGTTTTTTTTTTTAGTTTCTTTCCAAGGAATTTCGATCAAGTCACCCTGCTTCATGAGGCACAGTGCCCTGTCTAGTCCCAAGGAATTCCACTTTCTTTTCTGTTTCTTGCATCTTCTTTTTTCTCATTCACTTTCACTTTCATGCCTTGCCTTGCCACAAACAAATTGGTCTCAACTACTAGCCAAAAGATCAAAGGGTCCATAAAACACATAGAGGAATCTAGCCATCAAATGAAATAACGCTCATATTTTTCAATTCAATCCCTCTCACCGGATACAAACCAATTACCATCCTTGAAAAGGGATTTTTTATTATTTCGCATGCTAGGACACCTAATTCCCTCTTTCTCTCGCTTTGCAATCAAAGAGACATATGCACAAAACCAAACTATTGTCACAATCAAAATTCACCAATTAAGCCCAACATCCCCCCCACACTTAATTCATGCAGTGTCCTCAATGCATGCATAAAAGAAAGAATAAGGACAAGGGAGGAGATGAAGGGGTTTACCGGATATAATCAACAAAGAGGATCATGAAGAGTCATGAGCTCTACAAAAAGTGCTAGGAGCAGCAACAAAAATCTCAATCCATGGCCAGTAAATGGAGAAATAGCTTCAGACCCAGAAAACACTAGACCATGAATTTTAGTAAAGCGAGAAATAATATGAAAGTTAAGCACAACTGAGAAATATCCAATAGAAAAATCTATCCTCATGGGACAGTGAAAAATGAAGGCATTAAAACTCAGGCCATAAATTCTTCCCTTCTCTCCCATTTGCAATGTAGAACACCTATCATTCTTTGAAAAACTAATCAAAAACGGATCACAATAAGCATAAAAAGGATTATGAATAACCTCATCTAAATAATCATCAAAAATTGGAGGCTTACTCAAATCAATCCTAGCAATACAACTATCCGCTCTTTGCATAACTTGGTTTGCCAAATAAGGATCATGGAAATATGCTTGAAAGGCATTATGACTAACATTGTCCTCCTCAATAAAATCGTCAAACCTAGGAGGTTTGGACAAATCAATATGTGAGACAATGGAATCCTCAAAATGACAATTATCTAAGTTTTCCAAAGAGAGAGGGGGAGATCGAATTTCTTGGCTTTCTATGGTATCATGAAAATCTGATTCTAAATAAATAAATTCACTAGGCTCACTAAAATTAGAAATTTCAGGCAAAAGGTGGACTTCCCCAGGTAGCTCATCAAACCTCGCTTCACTAATATCTTGAGGAGACTCAATCTCAACAAATAAATCATCATGAAAAGCAGCTTGTTGGGAATGACGCTCATTAACCTCAAACTGGGGTGGTGGACTTTCAATATCATTAAACTGGGGATGGGGCGGTTCAGGCTGACTAGGTAATGTACCCGTTTCCTCCTCTTGCACCATGGTTATCAGTTGAGAGAGTTGCTTCTCCATGGCATTTTGGCTTATTGTGAGAAGGTCTATGTATTTCTCAAGCTCATTTAGTCTGGCCTCCTCACCCATGTTTTGAAACTCAAGGGGTTGGTGATATGGTTTAAGGACAGGTGGCCCATTGAGATTTAATGGAGGGTTGGGCATTGGAGGACCAAACTGACCATGATATTGGAAATTGGGCGGTCCAGCTTGGTTATTCCATTGATCCCACAAAAAATTGGGATGATCACTCCACCCCTGATTGTAAGTGCCAAAAGAATTGTATTGAAATTGAGGACTCACATTCTCATCACCATAGCTACCCCCATAAAGATTAGGGCATCCTTCCATAACATGGATTGTCTGGGGAAGTGACCAATCAAAATTTCTCGAAAGTCCATAGTTGGGTTGGGGAGCAACATTGTATTGGGGTGGTGCAAAATTGTTCTCTATCTCACTACTTTTGGCTTCCCTAACCTGTTTAAACATTTCCTCCAAAATCATGGTTGCCTTAGCATAGGTCCATCTTTCCCCCAAAGTCTTATATGGAAGTGTATCTCCCATTATTCTAAATTAACCACCTATCCCAAATTGAGGTCTCCCATAAAAAAAAAAGTTTAAAGAAAAATAAAAGACTAGAAAAAAAAATACTAAAAACAAGAGGGAGCCCAAGGTAGATAATGCATCTATCCCTCAGAAATCGAAACAATGGTTCCAAAGCTGTAAGGTTGCCATATAGGTTGACAGCAAGGGAACCCGTATAGTCTTCACGAGCCACCTACGGGCGACTCCAAATGGATTCTGATGTAGGGTGGAGGACTACTATACGTTTATGTTTCCAAAACTCTCACTATGTTGCTTTCCTGTTATCAAGAGTGGTCACCTCCAAAGATAAGTCACATGCCAATCCAAATCACCCAACGAATCAAGGGGCACCAAGATTGGCTGGGTTTGGGCATATGAAGGACTTAGATTGGGCGCACACTATTCGAAACAGAAGAGTAACAAGAAGAGGTTTTCAAAAACTTTTTTTTTTTTTTTTAAAAAAAAAAAAAAAAGAGGAGAAAGAGAAGAAACTAAAGCACTTCGAATTACTTAAAAATCAAAAAAATAAAGTGGTCAATAATCTCCCCGGCAACGGCACCAAAAACTTGTTTGAGTTAAAATAATACCGCAAGCGTACGGGTCAATCGTAGCTACGGGTCTAACATGAGGAGATATACACCACTCTATTTAATTAACTTAAAAGTAATGCAAAGTGAACCAAATTGAAGTGTTAAATTAAACTAATTAAACTAATGAAAATTAATTCATCCTAACTCATAAGCATCTAACAAAATTAAGGGATTAAGTTGGCGTCCTAACACATGAGCATCTAACCTATCAAACTAACGTAAATTAGAAAGAATAACAAAAACGCAACCACAGTTCATAATCACATAAAAATAAATAAAGGAACAAAAGTGCATCCACATGCCACAATCATATAACAAAAATAAAAGAAATAGAGGGAGAAGAAGAAGAAGATAGAGAGAGATAGAGGAGAGGGAGAATGAGATTGAGAGTTTAGATAGTAAAACCTAGATGTGCTTGCATGAATGTAATTAAAAAGCTTGAATACTTGCATAAACTTACCATGGCCTCCTCTTCTAAATCTTCAAGTCTTGTCATCAACTTAAGAACTTAGACTAGAAGGCTTAAAACCTAAACTAGAATTAAGAAATTACAATCCAATTGAAGACTTAAATTGAAATTAAAGCATAAACTAAACCTATTACAACCATTAAATAAAAATCAAAAAGCAAACTAGAACTTATAAAAGCCAAAAATCACAACTTAGAAGGAGAAGAAGAAAAGAAATTTCACAAAGTGAATGAACTAAAAATTACACTAAAAACTGAATTAAAATTGAACTAGAAACTAACTAAAAACTAACTTCTTACAACCCAAAGGGCAAGGGGTATTTATAGGGGGAAGAGAAGAGAAGGGAGAAGAGGGAAGTGTAGGAGAAATATTCCCTAAGAAAAGAGAATATTCTCTCTCCTTCCTCTTTTACACTGCCTTGAATCCTAAGAAAAAAGAAAAAAATAAAAAGAAGAAGAAGAGAAGATTGTTTACATAGACCTTCTATTTCTAGAAAAGTAAACTTCCAATTCTAACAAGTACTTCCTTTTTTTTGTAGATATCTTCTCCAAGCAATAAAATCAAAGCATCTTTGATTTTTCAACTTTCCATAGGTGAGAATGTCTTTCAAAATAAGTCTATCCCAAGTAGAATTCCAGAAGTGCCCTTGAGAAGTTGGAGGAGAGAGAGAGTAAGGGTGATGACTAGGATTCCTTCAAGAATAAATAAAATACCCATTCTGTCCTTCAGAAAACGCGGAGCATGGGGTGCTTATATAGGCCTCATCATTGTGTTCCTTGCGAAAAATCACCCAAAATAGACCCAAATTTCGTCCAATTTGGAGTTCGGGAGCCCAAGATATCTCAAGTTGAAGTTGGACTATCCAGAGCCCTCCAAATAGAATCTTTCGGGTACAAGAAATGTAACTTCTAATAATTTTGTTAAGGCCCCTGCAATCTGAACTTTCGCTTCACTTTGTCCCCAGTCGACTGTCAATAATTACAAATAAACCCCTATAGACCATTTTCGTGCTTCGTTACAGAAACGGCCGTAACTTCTTCGTTTCAACTCGGAATCATGTGCCGTTTAAACCGTTGCGAAGCTGACTCGATGGGCTACGCATCCAAGCCATTAACACCTTTAAACACCTTAAAAACATTTTCTTAGCATCATCTCCTCCATTTTCACAAGAATTCACCTAAAACCTGAAAAGCATAAGAAAGCACCGAGTAACTCTGTCCAATATGGTAAAATGTATGCTTTATGCCCTAAGATTTCACACATAAATGTGCTCATCAGGAACGTGAGGATGAAATGAAAGAAAAATATCCTCAACTCTTCGAAATGCAAGGTAAGCCAATTTCGAGGATGAAATTTTTGTAAAGTAGGGAGAAATGTCAAACCCTACCCCTGCAAGACTGGAATTTTGATTGAAGGATAGGAACCCCTAATCTGGAAACCAGGATCACTGTGGAGCATCACCCCAGTGACTTGGATTGATGAAGAAACCCTGTGTGGATCATCCTATATGCCTGTCAGTAGGTGGACAGCAGACCCCTGCAGATGTACAGCCCATTGCCTGATATATGGTTTGAATCCCATGTAATCTCTCTCCTCCTTATAATGGTGGGACCCACCTTTGTAAAGTGTGTAAAATCTCCTATGGGGCATGTGGGGATAATACCCTGACCAAGGGTCAAACCCCTATGCAAGCCCATTTAATTTCAGCTTGCTAGAATTCTCTGGACGATGGCATTGGGTGATGCAGCAAGGCCCAGTGACATCGCCCAGTGAGTGAAACAGTACATTTTTAATAATTTTTTATTATGGGGACCACCCAATATGTACATGGGCACCTTCCATGGATAGAGGGAAGTCTGAGGGACCACCTCATAGCCTTGGTTCACTATGGACCCCACCAGTGTGCCCAGAATCAGTCAGAATCAGTTTAAAAATTGAATTTTTTAAAAGAGGCCTTCTCAAGCAAACAAGCCTCAGTGAGGGCTGAGCCTATAAATAGGTAGCCTTGGGCTCATTTTAGAGCCCTTGACAGATCTGAAATCCGTAGGAGAGAAAGAAGGGAGAAAGGAGAGAAAGAAGAGGAAGGAGAAGAAGAAAGAAGAAGGAAGAAGGAAGGGGAGCTGCTGCAGCCCCGCACCCAACCTGGTTCGAACTCTCTCAAGCTTGTTCAGGTATATCTACACCTATATAAACCTATTGTCCCCATCTCTTTCCCATATTTGATGTGTTTCTGCTCCCTGGGCAGCCCTGAACAGCTAGGGTTTGCCCAGAACAGCTCCAGATCTGCCATGCAATATTTGTGCATGGAAGATCTATGATCTAGGTGTAATTTCAGTGGGCTGATATGCTGTTTATGGGAACCAAAACTGACTGTGCACAGCTGCACTGCCAAATTGCCCTGTTGCTCTGTGATTTGGAACCCTGGGTACAACCTAGGGGTGCACAGACCTAACCCTAAGTAATCACAGCCATGAAACCCTGTTTTGCATCCATTTCCAGCCTTGCATGTGGCTGGAATTGAATTCCAAGATTGAGAAAAACCCTGTGATACTATTCACTGGGTTGTTTAGGCAGCCATTGGCAGCCTGATGGTGGGCCCAGTGGGGGATTCATTAGGATCAAATTGAAGGTCATCCCAGGGGCTACCTAACCCCCCTGACATGTAGACGATCAAGTTTGACCTTAGCCCTGTGGGCCCAACCTTGGGAACTCAGCCCAAATGTCGATTGCAACCTCTGGGTGATGCAGTGGCCGATGCAGACATTGCCCAGAGCCATCGCCCAGTGAATGGAAAGTTGCTAGAATGATGATCTGACCTAGGGGATCTCACCCAATGGCCTTTGGACACTATGGGAGGTTATAAAATGACTAAAAAGCCCTTCCCCACATCTGTCCTTGATGGGAAGGTACTTTGGAACCCTAGTGGGCCCCGCAGGTGAAGGAAACCCTACTGTGCTTGGTCCTACAGCACAGGCAAGCTATGGACAGCATTGTGGACCTGATCTGACCTAGGGTCAGGTACAACCATAGAAGTGACCATATTACCCTTGTGCCACTGACACTGGGTAATGCACCGGGACATGACCTAAGGCCTAGTGATCCCAAATGAGTACCAATCAACTACCGGGTCAACCCAGTAAGCTTAGGTTAACCCTAGGAGTACCAGTGATAGACTGAAAACTTAATATGATGATTTTTTATTTATATCTAGGAGTTGATCCCGCGCTCGAGGTCAACAACTAGACTGCTATTGGAACTGAGTTTGCCACCGAGTATCTAGAACCAAACTCTGGTGAGTGAATAATTCTATTGTGCATACATGTGTAATTATGATACTATGCCGGCTAATAAAACTTGAATCATATATGTTGTGTTATTTATTTCTGTTCAACCTACTCAAATCACTGCATAATGACTGTCTGTTAATCAACACTGTGATTTTCTTATATGATGATTGTGATTGTTAGACTAGATGCCGTAGTCGGCTTGGAGATGAGGCCTATGGTAGCCCGTAGAATGGGATGCGGTTGACACCACCCGACTCATATGATGCCATATAGACATGGGGCTAGAGTTTCATCACCCATGCTACACACCCTTGCCAACAGGGGTTTAAGTGTTGGATGCCTGTGAGGGTGACCATATGTGAATGAGAAAAGAAATGAAAAGAAATGAAAGAACACCAGAATGGTGAATGAAAAGAAATGAAAGAACACCGGAATGGTGAATATGGGCTACGAGCCAGAAAAGAAAAGAAAAGAGAAAAGAAATGGATTGCCCTACAGGTTAATCACAGAGGGCTGGTCGGGCTGACCTTAGTGACTGATGCGGGGGCTGACTGATCCTCTCCGACAACTCAATGGGTGTATCGCGGGAAGGGGTTAGAAGCCAACACCAGGGATACATGTATTGGGGATTGTAGTAGCACTAACCTGACTTAATTGTATTGTTAGGTAGCTAATAAATAATCTGGACTTACACATCATGTAGGATGATATGAATTGTGAATTGTGATTGCATATGCATGCATGATTGATGTTATTTGCTCACGAGCTCAGTGGGGCTCACACTCTATTATACAATGTTTTTCTTAGATGATTTTGCAGCTCGATGCCGCTGTGGCATGGAGGGTTATCTCAAGGACGAGAGTCTTGGTTGTTACGATGATGTTGGTGTGGAACCCGACAGAGGTCATACCGATCCTGCGTACTTTCTCTGTGGTCATTGATGAAGACCGTTGAGGAGTGCTTCTGATGCTTTTTGTTTTGGGAACTCCTTTTTGTTCTTGCTAGGAGTTCATCCTCGCTCTGACTACGAACTGGTTGTAGTTTTTACTTTCCTTTCTTTTTGGGTTGAGTATGCTCATCCTGTATATATTTATGTATGTAGTTCTGTTCTTGTCAACTTTGCTTTTATGTTTGTGGGTTGGTGGGAAATGTACAAACTTTCTTATGTATATATTATCATCATTTCCCCGTATCGCCATGCTTCCTTTACATACTGAAATTGTAGTTTATCTGCAGCACTCTGATCTTACTTATGGTAATGAGATGAATGTGGTTCCGTGAATGTAAGCACTGCTTCTAGATCCATGGGATTTGGCGGATTGCCATTATGCAATCCTCCTAGGGGGTGGTTTGGGTGTGACAGCTGGGCTTTGACCCACACTTCCAGGACTTCGAAGGGGATATGCATACCAAAAATTTAGGGTTTTAGGCTTACCCATTGTGTGGTCCAATCGCCCATCAAGGTGTGAATACCATCCTTGTGTTTGAGCTTTCTCCCTTGACTGTTATGGTCCAAGGTCATAGGTGTTGACCATTGGCATTATGGCAACATCCCTTAATAAAATTTCAATTTGACCCGGGCTATTAGGGTGTATTTTGGGGTGCGGGTGTAACATTCCCCCAACCTTATAAGTAATTTCGTCCTCGAAATTTGAAGAGTCTGGGGACTCCAATAGGTGAGGATACCTTAAATAACAACACTTCCTACTCAACCACTACCCAGACTAGTTAGGGTGTCCAGCCAAAAGTGGGGCACTGCCAACTCAGTACGCCACTGGTCAGGGACTCACAATTTCTCTTTATTACTGAATTGTGTCACCGCAGGGGGGTGCGGGTTAAGGCAACCCTGGGCTCAATTGGGTTAAAGGTCGATGCTTCTAAGTATCCAGGGAGATTTGAACCTCAGATACATGGTCAAAGCATAAGGAATAAAAGGTCTATTTGATCTTCTAGATCAAGTCGGTGTTAAACTCTCACCACTTTGAGTTGCAAGGTCAAGTTTATACTATCCTTCACACAAGGTTCCTATCCTGAATACTTTCACTTCAGATCCCTCCATTACCTAACCCAACTTTAGAATGAATTGGAATATTGATGGGATCTCCTATTGTTCACTCCCAAATCGGAGGGAACGCATTTGGCGATCCATTACTCTACTTATGCCTATCGTTGGAAAAGGTCCTGTCACATCTTTCAGTTCCAGTTTTCAAAACCACACAAGCCTACAAACTAATCACCCGACAGAAAATAAGTTTATATCAACCCCCTTTCGAGAGCTATAAATCACTTCCTAGTCTCGGGTCTAAGTCAACTCTTCTGAACGATGCCTAAGGTCAGGAAAGCTTTGCTAATTAGCTCACCCGAGGTTCATCCAGGGTCAATCATCGAAATCACCAATTATTAACCAACAAATCGCCTGACCAAGGCTAGTGCTCAAGGCAACTAACACAGTAAGATCAATGGTAAGGTCATACCAGCAGTGCAGGGAAACCATCTAAGTCATGCATTTAGGGGTTATGAAAGGTACCTACTCAGCTTCAAATTTCAATTGTATATTAAGGCACAAAATAAATCCAAAAGAATATGATCACATCCCTAAAGGATGCACCCACCAAGCAAGACTAACCCACGAAGTAAGGTTAACAACAAGGTACAATATGTTAGAGGATCCAGACCAGAAGATATTAAACACAGATGGGTCGGGTATAAGTACGGGTCATAACTCGGGTGTGGGTCTGATAAATTTTATAGAAACGGAGAAACCCGTGATCATTTCTCCACTTATATTTTGGGGATTTGTTCAATCATTAAAAGCCTTATTATTTTCATGATGAAGGTTATTTGGAAGTTCTTAGCACAATTTGACATTCCATTCCTGGATCTAGGTAAGGGTTTGGATGAACTGAGTTCAAAAATCAAAATAGAACTACTACTGATTTGGGGAATTACATGAGTAGGCTTTCACTTGCACAATGTCTCCATTAGTTGCTTAAACTTAGTAATTTAAAACAACAAGCCTGTTATTAAGTCATTTATTTTTCTTTTTTTGAGTTTAGCCACGAATTCGGATTCTATACATTCCATTAAAGGTTTCTACACTGTATAGGTTCTATCTTCTTTTACTCATGAACTAAGTAGGTTGCATAATACTCACCCCATACTTGATTAATTATTCTGCATTTCATACTTGGTTTTGGGGAAAAGATTCCCACCCTATATTAAGTCCTTATTGATCTCATTTGATTCAAGTGTAGTGAATTGTGTTCATGATTTTTGATTAATTTAAGTTCCTCTGTCCACAAGACTTACAGTCTTTCAAGTAAGACTTATATTGCCTACCTCATTATGTGCTCTAACCCATTATACTTAAGGTATCAGTTTAATATTATTATGAAACCTATTTCTTCTACTCTTCTCCATTTCACCTAGGAGGCATAACATATCTCACTCCGATGTTTTATTCCATTAACATTGTCTTTTAAGGGAGAGGGACCCAATAGGGCTTAAAGGTTTTCATCCTCAAGGTAAATCACTCCCTTTTCTTATGAAATGGAAGCCACTGTTTGGACTAACGACTATCATTCCCTACAGACTTGTTTTGCTTGTGCAGGCTTTAAATGTTATGACCTCAAGGTTAAAATAAGGATCAAGCAAAGTACATAAGTAGATTACAACAATATGGGTGTAGACATGAAGAGATAAGCATGTAATCATCATACAAAGGTATGACCACAAGGTCCCCAAAAGATCAAGTCCAAAAGCCCAAAAGAACACAGCCGGATTATGTAACGTAAATCCGTTCGTGCGTCCGTTCGCCAAATTTTTATAAAAATACAGCCGTGAGTTTTTCAAACTCATTTTGGCTCTTAGGGTGGACGGAACCACAGAGCAGGGGAGCCCCAAGCGTCATCCATTCGTGCCTCCTTTATCTTCCCTCAAGATCTTGAGACCCAATCATCCAGAATCGGCCCCCATTGCCTCACAGTAAAGGTTCTTCCCTTCTCCCTCTTCTCCAGATTTTCTCTCTCTAGACCCCTAGGGCTTTTTGATTGTGTCTTTCTCTTATTTCCTTTTTTTTTTTCACTGTTCAAAGGATATACGTCATGAGTTTGAACATATTCTTGCTTTTATTTGCCTTCTCATAACCATGTGGACATCGAAACCATGCCAAAATTTCGATTGATGCTAGGGTTTGGTTGAATCAACCCCCAACCGAATGATGCCACTATTTTAGGTTAACTACTATGTGCATATTTGTATTTTGAATATGACAACATTCCTTTCTAGGAAACACTTAAGTTTGTTAGCCAAGTGCACTATGCCTAGTTGAATCATCCCAATGGTTTCTAGGTAATGATTGGAATAAACTCCCAAATTCCTATTGTTTTGAAAAAAAACTTCAAGGCATGACTAATTTCATTGTATTCCCTATCATTTCCATGAGAGTTAACCCATCAAAACTTCTCTCAAGAACATTTGGTTGTTTGTGTAACTTCTAGGGTAGGGGTTGGAAGTACATTCACCCTTGCATTGGTTCTCCCCAAATCGAACTTTATTGTTGGTTAAAATTTTCACTATACTACTCATGAGTTTGGTCCTTTGCTTGGAAACACTTGGTAACCACGGGCATAGGCTTGTTTCTATGGAATCACCCCCTTTTTAGACTCATGCCCAAGGGAATTTATTCCCCCCAAAATATCTACATACCCCTTTTTGTTAGTTAGGGCTTGCATAGTTGCTGTATAATTTTTTATTCAACTAATTTCTATATATATACATATTTGTTTTATCTTATCCATTTGAGTTTGGTTTAACCATTGTTATACTTGTTATTGACTTCTTGTGCGTAAGGATCACGCAATGGCCCCTAGAAGAAAGAATGCTCCAGCTGCTCTACCACCTCCACCCCCGGCTTTCAATGCCGAGAGATTTATATCAGCGGAGGCCGAGGGCCTATTCCATGAGCACTTTCATTATAGGAAGATCTTAGTAGAGCGGGATGCAGTAGCTGAAGAGCTAGTGGCCTTTATAGTGGATATTAGGTTTAACCGCTTAGGGTGAGGTACGTGATAGTGTGGTGAATGGAAGTTTTACCCTTTCTGAGAAGGACGACATTCTAATTTGGATGCCGGAAAAAAATGGTATTCTCTCATCAAAAGCGATTTGGAACACCATTAGAAACACGGCTCCAGATAGGCCTTTTGCTAAATGTATTTGGAACTGCATGATCCCCACCAAAATTGGGTTTTTCTCTTGGCAGATTTTATGCGGGGGGATTCCAACTGATTACTCAATAAAAAAGATCGAAATCCCATTGGCTTTGAAGTGCCTATGTTGTGGCTCTCCCATATCTGAAACTGCTTCTCACTGTCTTGTGTGGGGGGGATGGCTTCCAAAGTTTGAGAATTTTACTCTTGCTTGCTTCACGTGAAGATTATTCCTTGGCAAGAGGTGAGGTGCAGAATGCTCTTTTGGCAAGGTCATGCTAACAGGGGAAGCCTGCGTGCTATCATTACAGGTCTGATTCCGTGTTTATTGTTTGGGAGCTCTGGAAGGAAAGAAACTGCAAGAAGCATGGAGAGAAAGCCCGTTTTGCTAGAATGATTGTGGAAGTCATACGGGGGTGGATTCACGAGATTCCCATTAACTATACTGGTGCTAGGAGTCCTTCCATGCAGGAGTCACTAATCCTGCAATTCTTTGGCCTATCGCATCACCCCCCCATACGTAAACCTCCAAGGCCGGTTTCTTAGTGCCCACCCACAAACTTTGTGAAGCTTAACGTTGATGGGGCTTGCAGGGGCAACCCAGGGGTTGGAGGTGGGGGGAGCATCATTCGTGATAGTGAGGGCAAGGTGGTGGCGGCCTATGCCAAATTTTATGGGGAAAGCACAAACTCCATGATCGAACTAAGAGCACTTCGAGATGGTCTATGTCTATGTCGCGATTTGGGTCTCAGGGGGGTTTATGTTGATTCGGACTCGACCTCTACCATCCATAGTGTTGCTAAAAAACAGTGTAGGATTTGGCAAGTTTGGTACTAGTTCCAGGAAACTTTGAGATTGGTGGAGGAGATCCGTCCAGTTTTAGCTTTCACTTATAGAGAGAAAAATAGGGCGGCGGATTGGCTTGCAAACTATGCTTATAACACTTTGTGTGACACAGATTTTATTGGTGACAGAGACATTCTCCTCGAGCTAAGGCAAATAATTCAAGAAGATGCCATAGGTTTTCTAGTCCTGCGAGTGTAGGCTGGTTTGTATTGGGTTAGGTTTGAATTTTGAACAGAGTGTTGAGTTTCTTGTAAAGGTTGGGTTTGGGGTAAGGCGGGCAAATCCCCCCCTGTGTACTTAACATTCTTTGATATTTTTTAATAAAGATTCAGGGGCCGGCCCGGGTCCCAAAGAATATTTGAGTTAAAAAAAATAAAATAAAACCGCTTAGGGTGGGCCAGCATGCTCACCAATCCCGAGTTCTATTACCCCACAGTTGTCAGAGAATTCTACTCCAACCTAGTGCTCATCCATGGGAGCGCGGACAGTCTCAGGTTGACTTCCTTTGTGAGGGGAGTGCCCATTACCTTCAATGAGGTGGAGTTGGGGATACTCTTGAATATATCTTCAGAAGGGAACAGGGTGTACTATCCTCCAGGGAGTGATCCCATTAGGTGCCTGTCTCCGACTGATCGCCAACTCCTGTACCAGACCCTCACAGACTATGTGTTTGATGGGCGATGACCTATCCATAATTTGGTCCTTCTCAGCGGGTCTTAACATACATTGCTAAGACAAACCTAGCCCCAGCTAGAGGACACAGCACTGAGCCCCCACTGATGGCAGCCTCACTAGCATACTCTCTCTACACAGGCAAGCAGACTTGTCTCCCATATGTCATCATCCAGTACATGGCACATGCAGTCTCCAATCCCCTCCGTAAGAACACTTTGCCCTAAGAAAGGTTGCTCACCTAGGTTTTTCTCCACTATGGAATAGATCTCAACAATGAGACCCATGCCGCAAGCTCCGAGGAACCATTTGGGTTCAATGCATTATAGCGGATGGGCATACTTATGATTCCTATAGTTCTGAGGAGCTTGTCAACTATGGAGGGGGTGGAAGAGCCCAAGAGAGCGAGGGGGATGATGTAGAGGTGGTGGGATCCAGGCAGCACACTATAGGGGCCACCAGTACAGAGGATTCTGGTGCAAGTGCTGTCCTTGTTGCCATTAGAAGGCTGAATCTAAGGATGACAGAGGGGTTCACTAAAATCAAGGGGCAGTTCTCATCTTGCAACCAATGCCTCGAGAGGATGGAGAAGGAACTCAATGACATCAACACTTTCCTCTTCTATAGCGGGAGCAAGAAGATAGATGACAGAGATGGCATGGAGAGCTAGCCCAGTTGCTTCACTTGAAATCGAAAGTTTTTTATTTTAGGATTTTCTTTTAGTTTTCTGAGCTTGTTGGAACTCTTTCATTTCTCTTTTCTCTACCCCTTTTTTTTTATCCAACTGAACTTTAGTAAGCTTTCATGGTGGTTTTTTTTGTTTACATTTTACTTTGAAAAGGTGTACCTACCTCCGAGGGAGGGCCTAATGTATGAACAGTCGGTGATTAAACTCATTCTATATATATATTTCCTTTTAATTTGGATTTCTATAGTTATCATCCTTTGTGAAGTCCATGTAATACTCCTCTAGGGGTATAACAATGTAACCTGAGAGCTAGCACCCGGACATGTATGCATCTCAAGTCCTAATTTCATATTTGTCTATTATTTTCTAGAGTTCTCGGTTTGCACCCTAGCTAGTCTTCTCCCTGTGTCTGCACACACTCATTTATGATCTTGAAACTTTTAATTAGAACCTATTTATAGGGAGTAAATCAAAAATTCACGCCGGACTGTGGTCGATGCAGAGCATCACGCTCTGATACCATGTTGTCATGCCCCTATCCCAATAAATGATAAAGTATAAGAAAATGGGTGACTAGGACGACAAGTGTCATCCAAAAAACTACCAGGATCACAGATACAGTGTCCTAATCCACAAACTATAACCAATATTAAAAACATAATAATATCAGAGTGCGAAAACCAACAGAATGACACATTCCAATATAGATAGAAGTCAGTGGATGCATAAATCAATTTAAAATCGAATAGTTACAAGATGTTCATTGGCTAATGATAGCGTATGTAGTAGTTACAAATTTCCTATAACCATCAAGTAATTACTCCAAGGTACACATGGAGTGTGTACATAACTAAAGGTGATTATAAAAGTAAAGATTAAGATCATGCCCCAAGGGCACCATCCTTGAAAGTACATCATCATCCAAGTCCAACTTCTAGCTCCACTCGATTTGCATCAAAAGGAGCGCATCAAGAGATTACCTGCAAAGCGACTAAAAGAGGTTACGCAACGGGGTTAGCTCCACAAGCTAGTGAGAGAGCAAAGGGGAATGCACATACACACAAACACACATTTACAAACAGTTCTTAATGCATGCGCATGTTAAATTCATTTTCCACCTAGCACACAAATTTAAGTCAGGTATATGTTACTATGATAACTCGGGAGACATTGTGGGTCACTTAACTTATCACCAGAATGAAACCTCAATTATCACAAGGGAGCCTACGCCGGTCGAAACCACCAAGACCACCAGTGGCAGACCCTGATAGCCAATACTACCCCTGACCTGGCCTCTCTCCCCCACAGGCAACAAGTGCTCTGACTACCCAACACATAAACCCCTGTTAGTAAGGGTCATAGCATAAGGGAACAAGAATTCTAACCACAGATATATTACATGCAAGTCCTATTGTCCTGAGAGGTACTTCCGGTGCATCAACATCTCATTCCATCTAGTACCTGGGTACCAGCACGGCACGACACATACAGGGCAGGATGACAGTCAATGAATTTCATAAATATTTCTGGGGTTTTGATACCGGTACACCCGGTACCGTAACCCGATACTATAATGAAACAAGTCACATATACACATTCGAATCAGTTCACAATTTAGATAAATAATGCAATTATGCAAAATGCTTATTAATCATATAAATAGTATGCTAATGAATATTTAATAATTAGCAAACCCAAACAATCACCCAAAACCCACTCACCTTAATCCGGATATCGTTCGATGTGTTTGGCATGGATTACCTTGATATACGCTCTCCCGTACCAGTTAGACGGCCTAAAGATGCGAGAGAAAGTGTTAGAAGGTGTGTGAAGGGATCCCATGCTGAGTCCCAAAGGTAAAATTTGGGTTTTACACAAGATAGCACGGACAGACTCACGGATGGAAGCAACAAGGTGAATCCGTTTCTTGCTCCGTTCAGGCCCAAAGGTCAAAATAAGAGGGACGGACACACGGACAGAACCTCCTCATGAATTCGTTCGTGCATCCATTCGATCCCTGAGACATTCCCAAGAGGGAATGAAACCATGGACGGAACCAGTAGGCGAATCCGTTCCTGGCTCCATTCGAGCCAGTTACCAAAATGTATTGGATGGATCCACGGACAGAACCACGGCACTGGATCCGTTCGTGCATCCATCGAGGTTCTATTTGAGATTTTTAAGGGTTTTCCTTACCATCTTAGAACCTGGAGGTCACATGGCCCTCAAGGTCAAGGTCACTAGAACCTAGTACCACCTCATGGGTCCAAGGTTTCACAAGGATCCAACTCCTTTGGTCCAAGGATAGGGTTTAGGTGTCACACCCCAAACCACCCCCTGGGAGGATTAGGTAGGTGACCCGAATTGCATAATAGCAATCCGCCAAATCCCATGGATCTAGAAGCAGTGCTTACATTCATGGTACCATATTCATTCACTTTATCAAAGGCAAGATCAGAGTGCTGCAGATAAACTACAATCATAATAAAAGAGAAAGCATAGTGTTACAGGAAATGATGATAATATATACATAAGATTGTTCTGATACATTTCCCAACTACCCACAAACTAAGAAACAAAGCTGACAAGATCAGAACTAAAGTCACTACGTACATATATATATATACCGGGTGAGATAACTCAACCCCAAAATAAAAAGTAAGAAGACTACAATAGAACCACAGTCAGAACGGGGATAAACTCCTAAAAAAAACAAAAAGGAGTCCCCAAGACAAAAAGCATCAGGTGCGCTCTTCAATAGTCTTCATCAATGACCACCGAGAATGCACGCATCATCGGCACGACCTCCGTCGGGGTCCATACGAAGATCATCATAATAACCAGAGCTCTCCTCCTCGTAATGAGCCTCTATGCCACTATGGCATCGATCTGCAAAATCATCTAAGAAAAACATATATAACAGAGTGTGAACCCCACCAAGCTCGTGAGCAAAATATATCATCATGCATGCATGTGCAACCACAATCCACATGATCCTACATGATATGCAAATCCAGATTATTTATTAGCCACCTAACATCACAACTAAGTCAGGTCTGTGCTACTACAATCCCCAATACATGTATCCCTGGTGCGGGCTTCTAACCCCTTCCCGCGATACACCCATTGAGTTGTTGGAGAGGACCAGTCAGCTCCCGCATTCTTTCACAAGGGTCAGCCCGACCAGCCGTCTGTGATTAACCCATGGCACAATCCATTTCTTTTCTCTTTTCTTTTCTTTTCTAGCTTACAGTCCATATTCACCATTCCGGTGTTCTTTTCATTCATTCACCATTTCGGTATTCTTTTCATTTCTTTTCTCTTTTCACATACACATATGGTCGCCCCCACAGGCATCCAACACCTTAACCCCTGTTGGCAAGGGTGCGTAGCACGGATGATGAAACGCTAACCCCATGTCTATATGGCATCGTATGAGTCAAGTGGTGTCAACCACATCCCATTCTACGGGCTACCACAGGCCTCATTTCCAAGTCGACTACGGCATCTAGTCTAACAATCACAATCATCATATAAGATTCACAGTGTTAATCAACAGACAGTCAATGAGTAACAGTTTAAATAATTGAATTTAATTTAATAAACGCAGCATTAATATTTGAATTTAATTACCGGCACTGCATCACAGATTACATGTACATAAATGATAATATTTCACTCACTTGAGTTTGGTTCTAAGACCTCAGTCGCAAACTCAGTTCCAATAGCAGTCTGGTTGTTGACCTCGAGCGCGGGATCAAATTCTAAATATAAATTAGAAATTGTCATGTTGAGTTTTCAACCTATCTCTGGTAGTCCTAGAGTTAACCTAAGCTTACTAGGTTGACCCGATTGTTCAGTTGGTTCTCACCTGGAATCACTGGGCCTTGCACTGGGCCTTAGGCTCATGTCCCGGTGCATTATCCCGAGATGGTGGTCTAGGGGTAAAATGGCCATTTTTAGTAATTGTACCTGACCATAGGTCAGATTAGGTTCACAGTGCTGTCCATAGCTTGTCTATGCTATAGGACCAAGCACAGCAGGGTTTCCTTCACCTGCGGGGCCCACTTGGGTTCCCAAGTTATCCCTTCATTAAGATAGATGTGGAAAAGGGCATTTAGGTCATTTCCCATCTTCGCATAGTATCACATGGTCAATGGGTGAGGTCCCCAAGGTCAGATTGCAAAAACTGTAGCAAATCCTTCACTGGGCGTTGGCTCCGGGCATTGGGTGCATCGCCCAAAGTCTACAAATCGATAATGGGCTGAGATTCCAAGGTTGGGCTTCATAGGCAGGGCTCAAATCTTCACCCCATGCATGCTAGGGGGTTAGGTAGCCACTGGGGTAATCTACATCATGGTCTAGATGGATTCTCCATCAGGCCCACCATTTGGCTGCCAGGGGCTGCCCAAACAGCCTAGTAAATAGTGTCACAGGGTTTTCTTCAAGCATGGATCTCAGTTTCAGCCACATGTAGGGCTGGAAACAGATGTGATATGGTGGTTAGTGGCTGCAATTACCTAGGGCTAGGTCTATGTAGCCATAGCTTGCATCCAGGGTTCCAATTAGTTAGCCAGTAGTGAATCTGGGCAGTGCAGCCGTGCATAGCCAGATTCGGCTTCCATAAACAGCATATCAGTCTAATAAAATTTAACAAAAACAATAGATCTCCCATGCTCTATGCTCGCATGGCATATCTGGAGCTGTTCAGGGCAACCCTTGCTGTTTGGGCTGTCCAGGGAGCTGGAACATCAACAAACACAGAGATAAGATGGAGGCAGCAGGTATGTATGTGTTTTATACCTACACAGGGCTGAGAGAGCTCAGTTCCAGGCTTGGGTGGGGTGGCAGCCTCTCCTTCCTCCTCCTTCTTCTTTCCCTTCTTTCTCTCTTCTTTCTCTCTTTTCTTTCTTCTCTTCTCTCCCACAAATTGAACAGTGGCCAAGGGTTCTAAAATGAGCCCAAGGCCACCTATTTATAGGCCAAGCCCAACTAGGGTCTGTTTGGCCATTAAGTCCCTTTTTCAAAAATGCATTTTTAACCCAATTCACAGCCATTCTGGGCTCTGTGGTGGGGTCCCACTGAACTAGGGGTATGAGGTGGTCCCTCAGACTCCCCTCTATCTATGGAGGGTGCCCATGTCCATGTTGGGTGGTCCCTATAATTAAAATCCATTAAAATATGCTGTTTCACTCACTGGGTGATGTCTCTGGGCCTTGTATCGCCCAGTGCCATCGCCTAGAGATTCTAGCAAAGCTGAATCTCAGTGGGGCTTGCACAGGGGTTTGACCCTTGGTCAGGGCATTATCCCCACATGCCTTCTAGGGGTTTTTACACACTTTTACAGAGGTGGGTCCCATAGTTATGCGGAGGAGAGAGATTGCTTGAAGTTCAGGCCATACATCATGCTATGAGCTGTACATTTGTAGGGGTCTGCTATCCACCTACTGACAGGCATGTAGGATGATTCACACAGGGTTTCCTCATCAATCTAAATCACTGGAGTGATACTCCCCAATGTTCTTTTTTTCCTGATCAGGGGTTCCTGTCCTTCAATCAAAATTCCAACCAGTCAGGAGCAGGGTTTGACATTTCTTCCCACCTTACAAAAATTTCATCCTCGAAATTTGCTTACCTTGCAATTCGAAGAGCTGGGGATATTTCTCCTTCATTTCTTCTTCTCGTTCCCATGAAGCTTCTTTCGCTGGGTTATTTCCCCAACGAACCTTTACAAAAGCGATAGTGTTGTTACGGAGGTTATGCTCCTTTCTGTCCAATATCTCCGTAGGTTGCTCTTCGTAGGTCATATCCACATCCAACTGTTCAGGTTCAGTTGATAGTACATGTGTCAGGTTGTTAATGTACTTTCTTAGCATTGACACATGAAAAACATCGTGGATACCTGAAAAAGATGGTGGTAGTGCCAGTCGGTATGCTACGGGTCCCATTTTGTTGAGTATTTCATAAGGACCGATGAATCTTGGGCTCAACTTGCCCTTCTTGTTAAATCGTAGCAATCCTTTAGTTGGAGATACTAGAACGAATACTTTTTCTCTGACTTCAAATTCAATGTCCTTCCTTCTATTTTCCGCATAACTTTTCTGTCTTGACTGGGCTGTCTTGATCTTTTCTCTTATAATATCCACCTTGTCGCAGGTCGCTTGTATCATTTCAGGCCCGAGATATTTTTGTTCACCAGCTTCATCCCAATATAACGGAGTTCTACATTTTCGTCCATACAAAGCTTCGAACGGTGCCATGCCAATGGTAGAGTGATAGCTATTATTGTATGCAAATTCCACCAGAGGTATGTGAGCATCCCAACTGTCATTCATTTCCAAAACACAGGCTTGGAGCATGTCCTCCAGAGTCTGAATAGTTCTTTCTGACTATTCATCCGTCTGCGGATGGAAAGCTATACTAAGATTTAGTTGAGATCCCAATGCCTTCTGTAAACTCCTCCAAAACCTTGAGGTAAACCGAGGATCTCTGTCAGACACAATACTGACAGGCACACCTTGTAAGCGGACTATATTCTCTATATATAATTGGGCAAGCTTATCCATAGAGTAATTTATCTTGATTGGTATGAAGTGAGCTACCTTCGTTAGTCCGTCTACAATCACCCAAATTACATTTATGCCCTTCCTAGTGTTGGGCAGATTTGTTACGAAGTCCATAGTGATTCTTTCCCACTTCCACTCAGGTATAGGAAGTGGCTGCAATAAGCTATACGGTCGGTGTCTCTCTGCCTTTATTTGTTGACAGGTGAGGCACTTGGACACGTATATTGCTATGGTCTCCTTCATTCCCATCCACCAGTAATACTTCTTCAAATCCTTGTACATCTTTGTACTTCTGAGGTGGATTGTATAGGGTGAGTTTTGCGTCTCCTTAAGAATTCGGTCTTGGATGTCAAAATCATCAGGCACACACAGTCTATCTCGAAACTTCAATGCACCATCATGGGCCAAAGAAAAATCTGGGTCCTTGTGGACACCTTGTTGTACTTCCCATATGATCTTGGCCAACTCGGGGTCCAATGGTTGCTTTGCAATTACTTCCTCTCGTATCGACGGCTATAGATCCATAGCTACTAATTGCATAACCATTCCTTCGATCACGAGTTCCATATCAAGCTTATGAGCTTCTTCATACAACTGTTCGCTTACAACCAAGGAAGCGAGAGATGCAGTCTGAGATTTTTTGCTTAATGCGTCAACTACAACGTTGGCCTTACCGGGGTGGTAATGAATTTCACAATCATAATCTTTCACCAGTTCTAACCACCACCTCTGTCTCATATTCAGTTCCTTTTGGGTGAAGAAATACTTCAGACTTTTGTGATCGCTGAAGATTTCACTCTTCTCACCGTATAGGTAATGCCACCATATCTTCAACACGAAAACTACCACCACCAACTCTAAGTCATGAGTGGGGTAGTTCTTCTCGTGCTCTTTTAATTATCTAGAGACATAGGTGACTACTTTACCTTTCTGCATCAGGACGCCACCCAATCCGGTTCTGGATGCGTCGGTGTATACCACCATTCTTCCGGTGCCGTCTAGAATGGTCAAGACTGGAGCTGTCACCAATCGGTTTCTCAATCCTAAAAACTCTTCTCACATGCTTCATTCCATTCAAATTTGGCTCCCTTCTTTGTAAGTTTTGTCATGGGTGCCGAGATCCGCAAGAAATTTTTTAATAAACCGTCAGTAGTAATCGATCAATCCTAAAAATCTTTGGATCTCAGTGTCACTCTTCGGAGTTTTCCATTTGAGAACCGCTTTCACCTTGCCTGGGTCTACTTTGATGCCGTCTTTGGTGATGATGTGTCCCAGGAATCCAATTTGGTGAAGCCAGAATTCACATTTACTGAACTTGGCGTAAAGCTGGTGTTCACGCAATTGCTGCAACACAAAAATAAGGTGTTGAGCGTGTTCCTCCTCACTCTTAGAATATATCAAGATGTCATCAATAAACACAATGACGAACTTATCCAACACGTCATGGAATACTCTGTTCATCATGTCCATGAAAGCCACCGGGGCGTTGGTTAGTCTGAATGACAAGACCAAGAATTCATAATGTCTGTACCGAGTTCTAAACGCCATTTTATGAATATCACCGCTCTTGATCTTCAGTTGATGGTATCCCGACCTGAGATCAATCTTGGAGAAAACTCTTGCTCCTTGTAGCTGATCGAATAGGTCATCGATGCGCGGCAACGGATATCGATTCTTGATATTTAGTTTATTCAACTCGCGGTAGTCGATACACAGCCACATACTACCATCCTTCTTCTTAACAAATAGCACGGGTGCTCCCCAGGGTGATACACTGGGTTGTATGAATCCCTTCTTCAACAGGTCTTGAAGTTGAACCTGCAACTCCTTTAGTTCGATTGGTGCCATCCGATATGGTGCCTTGGATACCGATGCTGCCCCAGGAATCAGATCAATCATGAATTCTCTATCGCAGTTAGGCGATAGATGCGTCAGATCTTCTGAAAAAACATTAGGAAATTCTTTGACGACTTCAAGTTCTTCCAAGGGCTTTATCCTTGCCTCTGTGTCTATCACAGTGGCCAAAAAGCCTTGACATCCTTCATCTAACAATCTTCGCGCCTGGAGGGCTGATAGGGTTATCTTCCTGGGTTTCCTTCTTGGTTCACTTTGATAGGTGAGGATTGATCCAGCATTCATCTTGAATACTATTTTCTTCTCCGCACACAAGATGTTTGCACCATAAGCAGATAACCAATCCATGCCTAGTATCACATCAAAATCCTTTATATCCATCTTTATCAATTGTGCGGTTAGATTCTTCCCACAAATCTCAATCTGGCAGGGGTCGTATACTTCTTTCAAACTCATGACACTACCCGTCGGTGTACTATCTACTAGTTCGTGCCTGATGTCCCCCGGTTGATCCTTCATCTTACTTGCAAAAGTGGTAGAGACGAAAGAGTGGGTTGCGCCCAAGTTGAATAATACTTGTGCAAGTATGGTTGAGACATTCAGGGTACCTAGGGTTTGTAGGTAATTTAGGTTACATGAAGTAAGCCATTTATTCCCTATAATTCAGTAGTGTTCAACAAACTTACCTGTCAATACATTGGGGTTCGCCTCAGCTTCTTCATTCGTCATCGCAAACACCTTTCCTTGCGTCCGATTGCCCTGTGGCTGGAAGGGTCTAGCGTAGGGCTGATTCGGCAAGTTCTTGCCATACCCACGCTATCTACAATCTCTGGCCATGTGCCCTTCTTTGTTGCACAGGTAGCACTTAAAGGGTGGAGCAGTAGGTGTTGAGGTTTGACTCCCTTGACTTGTTGCTGGTCGGGCTGGCGAAGCTGCTATTGTCTCTTGACTCGTAGTCTGTTGGGCAGGTCGATTGAATGTGGGCGAAAGGGTTCTGACCCACGTTTGGTCTACGATATAGAGTCGGATTTGGGCTTGAACTTGTTCCTCGATAAGCTTTATTTGGCCACCCAAAACTTTGAAAATTATTTGGCCTTTTGTTCGACCCAGGCGACGTCACAAGCTTCTCTTTCTCTTTCTCTTTAAATCTATCTTCCATGGTCTTCACCTTGTTGAACATCTGAGCATAATCCTAGATGTCCATGATTGACAATACTGATCTGATCTCAGTTTTGAGTCCTTTCTCAAATTTCTTAGCCTTACTAACTTCCCCTTTCAGGTGCTCTGGAGAAAAATGAAACAAGTCTTTAAATTGTTGTTGGTAATCCAGTACTGACTTGGTTCCTTGCACCAGTGCGATGAATTCAGTTTCCTTCCTATCCCTGAAACTCTCTTGGAAGTAGTTCTTAAAGAAAACTTCTTTAAATTGCTCCCACGTAGGGTTTGGGTGCGTAGCTTCCAAATTAGTTTTAGTAGCTTTCCACCAAGCTTCGGCTTCGTTCTGCAACTGATAACCAGCACATATCAACTTTTGTGCATCCATGCACTCCAGTACTTCAAATGCCTTCTCTAGTGCACTAATCCACCGTTCTTATTGCATTGCCTCAGAAGTTATTTTGGAAAACACAGGCGGTTGGAGTTTCTTAAATCTCTCTATGACCTTGGTGGTAGAGTTCTCCGCTAAGTGTTGAGGCACAGGTGGTGGAAATAGTATGGGCCGGTTGGGTGGTGGTAGTGGAACTGCACGTTCATGCATCATGGTTGCAAATTGTGTGGACATCTGACTAAGTAATTCTTATTGTTGTTGCATGGTCCGTATCATAGTGGTCATGAATGCAGTCACGTCACCAGCTGCCATATTTGGCTGAGGTGCTACAGCAGTGGTTCATGCAGCCGCTGGTGCCTCTGATGAAGCAGCTGATGCCTTAGAATTTTGAGCCTCAGTCCCGTTAGGTAGTTTAACCTCTGGTACAACTCGTGGTTGTTTTCCTTGCGACCACCACGAGAACTTCTTCTGGTGTTGACCATTGTTGCTTCTTTGAAAAGAGGAGCATGTTCAATATTCCAATATCGCTTATCAGGGTCAACAATTATTTTCCTAGTTAGTGCAGGTACAACCCTAGTCCATAGTTTCCAGTGAATCTCATGAGTCACACCAGTAAGGTGGATTGTTAAATATGTTATCTTGGTTTATTGTGAGATATTTTTTTTGCTTTGTGTTTTGTTTCTCTTTCTTAAGCATTTTATGTAACAATATGCTATGCATGACACTATATGAGAGGCTTCAAATTTTTAAATAAAAGACTTTTAATTAATTACCTGGTCTAACTGGCAAGCAATTCTAGCTTCTTCCCGGTTACAAACTCCATCGCAAGCAGATACTCTATGTCGGCTCTTACTTCTTCAGCTAAGGTCTTAAAATAGTCTCGCTCTTCCGGTCCACTAATGGCAGCAAAAGGCTAAATAAAAATCCAATCTGTTCTCTGCTCGGGGTAGTACTAGTCGTATCCGTCTCAGTCTCTCTCGTAGCTGTCTAATATAGATCATGGTGCTGGGGTCTCCAGCCTTGACTGAGGTAATAGGTCCTGTCATAGAAAATGGTTCTAAGCATTAGGTCATACTTAATTAGAAGAATTAAGTACATGTCTACTAGAACTTAAATAGCTAAACAGATCAATAAAAATGTACTTGGGTTGGCTCGAGGTACCTTAGCGTCTAAGTATTCGATTGGCTTGACAACCCTATCAGATTCTATTCTTGGCTGTCCTAGTCTTTGGATAGGTAAGATCTACGCTCCCTCCACGTAGTAAATACGTACTACAACATACCTACATATCTATGTCCGGTTTGGCATGGCAACACTCCAACCAGTTCGTACATCACAATATCATGCACATAGTAATTAGGTATTACACACCATTTCCCATAAGTATGTATACATATATATTTATATATATATAAGATATTCATATTAAATATAATAACAAAATTTTTCCAAGTCCCTATATGTTTTACTCAAACCTTTGTGTAAATGGCATTCCCTTAAATTTATGAAAGTTGTATTTGTTTAATTTCTTAGGTCAATAAATTTATTTATTTTTTTTAAAAAAAAATTTATAAACTTTAATAAAAGTTTGTACCTTTATGTTTTCCAATGTTATTTTAGGTAAATCCTAAGTTCCCATGAGTTAAAATCCAAAAATCAGCAAAATTCATTCACTGGGCGATGTCTCTGGGCGTTGGACACATCGCCCAGTGCCATCTCTGTCCAACGCACAGTGCCATCGCCCAGAGAATCGAGGCGCAGGTATATGAGTCCGAGAGGGGCCCATTTTAAACCTAACTTCTTCTAAACCTCTCTAAACACTTGGGAAAGGTCCTTGGAGGGTAGTGTGACCAATTCCACACCAAATCCATGTGCCTAGGTAAGATTTTTGGTTGCTTTCCCTATTTCAGTTCTTCCTTTTGTTTTCCCCACACTTTGGCTAGGGTTTTGCCAAATCTTCTTGCCCTAACTATCTCTTTCCTTTTCTTTTTGTAGAAAATGTCTACAAGCCACTGCACAACTAGAAAATCTGTGGCTCAAAAGCGACTTCGAGTTGAAAGTGAACGTTCATCATCATCCTCATCTACGGTACCTCCATCTTCATCTAGGGATGATTCCTCTTCGGAGGAACCCGAATTTGATCGATTCTATTTTTCTAGATACGAGCATTCTAAGGAATGGGACAACTTTAGATCCCTAAAAATTGTAAATGGCCGGGTTGTTCGGGTAGAGGACTTCCACCAGTACGGTCTCTTTGCTAGGTTTAATGCCCTAGGTTGGGCATCTATGTTGTCACCTACCGAGCCTTGTTATCCCAATTTGGTTCGGTACTTCTATTGTAATTTGGTGCCATCTGGGGCACAAAAATTTGGACTATTGAGTAGGGTGAAGGGAGTGGACATCCATTTGACCATAGCTTCACTAGCAGGGATATTAGGTTTACCCAATACAGGAGAGAGGTGTTATTACAAACCTCGCATGGATATTTCTGAGATGTTTTCTTTGGAGACTAGGAGGACAGTCTTCAAAGCACTGACAGGGTCACAGAGCACACCGAAATCTGAGGCTTCCTACAAGCCCAGTGCTAGAGTGATTAGTAGGTGTGTTACCTATAATATCTACCCCAAGGATGGGAATCGGGGTAGCATATCTATGATGAGAGCCTACATCACTTTTTGTCTCCTAGGAGCTGGTAGAGGGGGTCCAGTCATCAACCTTCCATATCTTTTACTTCAGGTTATGCTATATCATGCGCAGAACCCATCGGATGGGAACCTTCCATATGGGAAGTTCCTTACCTTAGTTTTTTGACATTTTGAGGTTCCCCTAGAGGGTGAGTACATGGAGAAGGACAAATCCAGGCCATTGATAAGACTTCGATATTGAAGATGAAGGTGCCTGGGGAGGATCCACCAGAGGGTGAGTAGCAGGTAGGGATGCAGCAAGGAGATGAGGGGTTGGATGCGGAGGAGCAGGGTGATGATGTGCATGATGAGGAGACGCATGGAGTGGAGCAGGGTCACATCGAGGGCATACACGGGGAAGAGCAGTTTGTTGGTGCACAGGATGTGAGTCAGGGCGGCTTCGAGGGTGTTGACACTCAGTTCATTGACTTACCTGCCTATGAGGCGACGGGTGCCACCAGTTCTCAGATTCTAGGGCCTTCAGAGTGGGCGCAGATGATGTCACATTTCCAGAGCCTTGGTACCCAGCTTTCAGACATGGCGACTAGGATGGATCAGGGCTTCACTTCCTTGGAGAGCAGAGTGGGATCTGTGGAGCAGCGTCTAGATTTTTGGGACAGATTCTATAGGGTTGACTCTCACCAGACATAGCCTCCTCCGAGCGACTTACCTCCTACCGAGTAGTTCCTGTCGATCTATGCTACGTGGTTATGACTGTCTTTTTTTTATACTTATGTACTTTTCTTTCTTTGGGATGTTTCTAGTTTAGTGTTTTTTTTTTTTGTCAGCTTATGTGATTATTGGATTGCAGTTCATGTAATTAAAGCTTAAGTAGTGTCTTAGCCGTAGTCATTTTAATTTAATAGAAATTATGCACTTTTGTCTGATTACAACTACCTCCCTTGTAGCTTTTAACTTTTTACTTATTTTTAATATTGGTAGCTTATTTACCCTAATATGCATTCCATATATGTAAGAAGAGCCTCATGCTTTGATACCAAGCTCTGTCACACCCCAAACCACCCCCTGGGAGGATTAGGTAGGTGACCTGAATTGCATAACAGCAATCCGCCAAATCCCACGAATCTAGAAGCAGTGCTTACATTCATGGTACCATATTCATTCACTTTACCAAAGGCAAGATCAAAGTGCTGCAGATAAACTACAATTATAATAAAAGAGAAAGAGTAGTGTTATGGGAAATGATGATAATATATATATAAGATTGTTCTGATACATTTCCCAACTACCCACAAACTAAGAAACAAAGCTGACAAGATCAGAACTAAAGTCACTACGTACATATATATATATACTAGGTGAGATAACTCAACCCCAAAAAAAAAAATAAGAAGACTACAATAGAACCACAGTCAGAATGGGGAAAAACTCCTAACAACAACAAAAAGGAGTCCGCAAGATAAAAAGCATCAGGTGCGCTCTTCAACGGTCTTCATTAATGACCACCGAGAATGCACGCATCATCGGCACGACCTCCATCGGGGTCCATACCAAGATCATCATAATAACAAGAGCTCTCCTTCTCGTAATGAGCCTCCATGCCATAACGGCATCAATCTACAAAATCATCTAAGAAAAACATATATAACAGAGTGTGAGCCCCACCGAGCTCGTGAGCAAAATATATCATCATGCATGCATGTGTAATCACAATCCACATGATCCTACATGATATGCAAATCCAGATTATTTATTAGCCACCTAACATCACAACTAAGTCAGGTCTGTGCTACTACAATCCCCAATACATGTATCCCTCGTGCGGGCTTCTAACTTTCCCGCGATACATCCATTGAGTTATCGGAGAGGACCAGTTAGCTCCCGCATTCGTTCACCAAGGTCAGCCCGACCAGCCCTCTGTGATTAACCCGTGGGATAATCCATTTCTTTTCTCTTTTCTTTTCTTTTCTGGCTTACAACCCATGTTCACCATTCCGGTGTTCTTTTCATTCATTCACCATTCCGGTGTTCTTTTCATTTCTTTTATCTTTTCACATACACATATGGTCGCCCCCACAGGCATCCAACACCTTAACCCCTATTGGCAAGGGTGCGTAGCACGGGTGATGAAACTCTAACCCCATGTCTATATGGCATCGTATGAGTCAGGTGGTGTCAACCGCATCCCATTCTACGGGCTACCACAGGCCTCATTTCCAAGCTAAGTATGGCATCTAGTCTAACAATCACAATCATCATATAAGATTCACAGTGTTGATCAATAGACAATTAATGAGTAGTGGTTAGAATAATTGAATTGAATTTAATAAACACAGCATTAATATTTGAATTTAATTGCTGGCACTGCATCACAGATTACATGTACATATATGATAATATTTCACTGACCTGAGTTTGGTTCTAAGACCTCGATCACAAACTCAGTTCCAATAGCAATCTGGTTGTTGACCTCAAGCGCGGGATCAAATCCTAAATATAAATTAGAAATTGTCATGTTGAGTTTTCAACCTATCTCTGGTAGTCCTAGGATTAACCTAAGCTTATTGGGTTGACTCGGTTGTTTAGTTGGTTCTCACCTAGAATCACTGGGCCTTGCACTGGGCCTTAGGCTCATGTCCTGGTGCATTATCCCGAGATGGTGGTCTAGGGGTAAAATGGTCATTTTCAATAATTGTACTTGACCCTAGGTCAGATTAGGTTCACAGTGCTGTCCATGGCTTGTCTATGCTGTAGGACCAAGCACACCAGGGTTTCCTTCACCTGTGGGGCCCACTTGGGTTCCCAAGTTATCCCTTCATTAAGACAGATGTAGAAAAGGGCATTTAGGTCATTTCCCATCTTCCCACAGTGTCACATGGTCAATGGGTGAGGTCCCCAAGGTTAGATTGCAAAAACTGTAGCAAACCCTTCACTGGGCGTTAGCTCTGGGCGTTGGGTGCATCGCCCAGAGTCTGCAAATCGACAATGGGCTGAGATTCCAAGGTTGGGCTTCATAGGCAGGGCTCAGATCTTCACCCCATGCATGTTAGGGGGTTAGGTAGCCCCTGGGGTGATCTACATCATGGTCTAGATGGATTCTCCATCGGGCCCACCATTTGGCTGCCAGAGGCTGCCCAGACAGCCCAGTAAATAGTGTCATAGGGTTTTCTTCAAGCATGGATCTCACTTTCAGCCACATGCAGGGCTGGAAACAGATGTAATATGGTGGTTCATGGCTGCAATTACCTAGGGCTAGGTCTATGTAGCCATGGCTTGCATCCAGGGTTCCAATTAGTCAGCCAGTAGTGAATCTAGGCAGTGCAGCTGTGCACAGCCAGATTCGGCTTCCGTAAACAGCATATCAGTCTAATAAAATTTAACAAAAAGCACAGATCTCCCATGCTCTATTGTCGCATGGCAGATCTGGAGCTGTTCAGGGCAACCCTAGCTGTTTTGGGCTGTCCAGGGAGCAGGAACATCAACAAACATAGAGATAAGATGGAGGCAGCAGGTATGTATATGTGTTTTATACCTGTACAGGGCTGAGAGAGCTCGGTTCCAGGCTTAGGTGGGGTGGCAGCTTCTCCTTCCTCCTCCTTCTTCTTCTTCTTTCCCTTCTTTCTCTCCTTTCTTTCCTCTCTTCTCTCCCATGAAATGAACAGTGGCCAAGGGTTCTAAAATGAGCCCAAGGCCACCTATTTATAGGCCAAGCCCAACTAGGGTCTGTTTGGCCATTAAGTCCCTTTTTCAAAAATGCATTTTTAACCCAATTCACAGCCATTCTGGGCTCTGTGGTGGGGTCCACACTGAACTAGGGGTATAAGGTGGTCCCTCAGACTCCCCTCTATCTATGGAGGGTGCCCATGTCCATGTTGGGTGGTCCCCATAATTAAAACCCATTAAAATATGTTGTTTCACTCACTGGGCGATGTCTTTGGCCCTTGTCTGCATCGCCCAGTGCCATCGCCCAGAGATTCTAGCAAAGCTGAATCTCAGTGGGGCTTACACAGGGGTTTGACCCTAGGTCAGGACATTGTCCCCACATGCCTTCTAGGGGTTTTTACACACTTTTACAAAGGTGGGTCCCACAGTTATGGGGAGGAGAGAGATTACCTGAAGTTCAGGCCATACATCATGCTATGAGTTGTACATTTGCAGCGCTCTGCTATCCACCTACTGACAGGCATGTAGGAGGATCCACACAGGGTTTCCTTATCAATCCAAATCACTGGAGTGATACTCTACAATGTTCTTGGTTGCCTGATCAGGGGTTCCTGTCCTTCAATCAATACTCCAGCCAGTCAGGAGCAGGGTTTGACATTTGGGTTCGGAAAACTATAGAATAGCAGCAATGGCTATAAATGGGCTGAGTGGAGCTATAATTAGGGGTAGGCTCTTATTAATGAGACCCCATCATGAGCTAAGCTCCACCTTAAGTTCCAAGTGGAACCCTAGGTTAACCCATCCTTAGCAACACCTCCCAAAACCCAAAAATATAGAAGGAGGAGAGTATAGTAGGATGAGAGCTTACCTAGATGAGTGGAGCCCAAACTCCAGCTTCAACCAGCCCTGAAGATCCACCTTCTACTCTCTTCTTCCTCCCTTTTTCTTCTTTTCTTCTATCCTTGTCCGGACAGCAAGAGGGGAGGAGGTAGGACAGCAAGGCTTCCTCTCTTGCTTCTCCTCCCTCTTTCTTTCCTTCCCCTCCCATTCCCTTTTCTTTCTTCTTCTTCTCCTCCACGGTTTGGCTTGGATGGGGAAGAAATGGGAATTCTTAAGCCAAACCCTCTTTTATAAAATGAAATGGGCCTTAGGGCTTGTTTGCCTAGGTCCTTAAGTTAAGAATCCTTTTAATCCAAGTTGGGCCTTAGGGCCAGTTTGGCTAAGGTTCCAAGCCCTTAGGTTCAACTAGTTAGGGCATGTTTGGCTTAGCCTAAGGTCCTAAAATATATTTTAATCTAGGGTTTGTTTGGCTCAGACCAAATAAAAGAAACCATTATTCATTATAGTTAAGTCTTATGGGCCCACTTTCATGGCCCAACAAATCAAGAGAAGGTAAGGGTGGGGGTCTATCATGTCCGAGGACTTAGTCACTGTGTCCGGAACACTGGGACGTGGGCCCCACATGAGAAAACAAATAAAAAGCAAGAAACAGCACTAACGGATCTACGAACGGAACCAGTCTTGTGAGTCCGTACGTGACTCCGTTGCTGCTGTAAGGGCTAAAAACACAAAGAAAGTTGTTGGGCTTTAACCCACACTTTCAGGACTTCAAAGGGGATATGCATACCAAAAATTTAGGGTTCAATGCTTACCCATTGTGTGGTCCAATCGCCCATCAAGGTGTGAATACCATCCTTGTGTTCGAGCTTTCCCCCTTGACTGTTATGGTCCAAGGTCATAGGTGTTGACCATTGGCATCGTGGCAACATCCGTCAATAAAATTTCAATTTGACCCGGGCTATTAGGGTGTATTTTGGGGTGCAGGTGTAACAACTCAGCCTCGGCCAGCCCAGAGAAAACACATTCGTCGTCAAAGCATACTCACCAAGGTCGAGCCGAGCCTTGATGAGTGGGGGCAAGTGATGAGCCACAATGCATTGGCCAACCGACGTATGACACGTGGCATGATCGAGGCTGAGTGGAATAGTTTGGTCTAGAGGAAAAGGTGGTTTTTATGTGATGAGCAAGTCCTCAATAGCCGCGGGCGAGGCCAAGTACCGCTAGCTTGGCACCATAGTTAAGGTCGCTGAGGTCGACAATTTGGTTGAGCCCCCCAGGGTCGACAACACAGTAGAGTCCTCCAGGACCGACAACTTGGTGAGCCCCCCAAGGTTGGCGACACAGTCAAGTCCTCTAGGACTGACATCAAGGTCGAGCCCTCCCGAGTCGACAGTGGATCGTAGCCCCGCGCGGTTGGGCGACGAGGTCAACGTCCCCCCATTTACTGAGACCGATCGAGTAGGAGCCGACACCCGAGCACGAGCCCCGAGCCGAGGTCTGGTTATTTGGATCACAAAGCCACGTCAGATATTCTGACATTCGCGGGATACACCCACTCAACCGGACCAGATCATCCTCCAAAAGCGGAACCATATCACATTCGCATGAGGACTCTTACCAAGTAAAGAGTCCACGTCCAATTGCGACTCTGCTAGTCAGACTCCTACTAAAAATAAAACTCTTTCCATTTGAGGACTCTCCTTGGTCGCCCTATGCTCAGTCTATAAATACTCAGGTATGGAGCTCAAACACTCAACTTACTTTTCACTAAGTTGAACCGCTGTTGTTTTGGAGACCTGACTTGAGCGTTGGAGAGCCCTTGGCCGGAGTCACACCAGCTCTCTTGCGCTAACTCGGTTTTTTGTAGGCTCATCCGTGGGCAAACCGGGTGGTGGAGGTTTTCGGACACAACAGCTAGGTACGCTGGTATTGTGCCCTTGCTGAGTCTGTCTCTCTACCACCCACTATGAAAATGATCCCCTGCCCCTCCCGTCCCACCCTCTCCATTGGGCACAACTGCTAGTTCAAGGAAAGGAAAGTTAGCGGCGTGCTCAACCCTCTCCCATCTTTTAAAAACAGAAGCTAGTGGGTGTAAAAGAAATTTTAAAATAACTTGTGTAGTAATTAATTTTCTTATATAGTGGATTGGACAATTTCCCAACTTTTAATAGGGCGATGACTAGTAGGAATGTAAACGGATCGGATTCGGCTCAGATAGCGCTATATCTGCATCCGCATCCGATTAGCTTTCAGACAGATTCGAATAGTGCTAAACGGATACGAACACATATATATCAGGTATTTTATCTGTTTACATGTAAATATAGCTTTTCAGATAGCTATAGCCTATCCGTATCCGCATCTGTTTAGCTTTCGGATAGATTCAGATAGTGCTAAACGGATACAGACACAAATATGGAAACGAATTTCGGCTATTCATTTACACCCCTAGCGATGAGACGTGTATAACCACGCAGCCCTAGAATTCAAGTCTCAAGCCCACCACGGACTTATCCTCTCAAGTGTAGGTGCACTGCTAAGTGCACTCACTAGTGCATCCGATGGTGCACTAGGCAGTGCACCTTTAAAGTTCATCCCCTCAGTCTCATGGCCACCATCGAATGCTTAAGTGCCCAATGCACCGCATTTGAGAGGACAAAAATTCTCCCACCACTGGCCTTTAGAAGAGGAAATTCCTATACCTCATGGTACTATATTAGGGTGTGTTTGGTTACATAAATCCACAAATGGTAATTTCAAGAAATCAAGATTCTCAATTATTAAAACTGTTTGGTTGTGTAATTCCACAGAATTAAGAGAACCACCTTATTCCACTTTTTGTACTTAAGTTGCTTCATTCCTGAGTTGACCTTAAGAGGTAAACTCACATATGAACCACCTGATTCCATAGTGCATTTAAATATCATTATTCAACCTCGAAGAAATTTTTTTAATAATTAATATTTTATTAAAAATAAAACACTAATATTTAATTAAAATAAACGATAATATTTAATTAAATAGAACACTAATAGTCAACAAAATAAAATCTAATATTTTATTAAATAAAATACCATTTTTAGTTAAATGTTATGCTATATTTTTTAAATAAAACACTCATAATAAATTAAATAAAAAAGTAATATTTAATTAAATAAAGAGTAATTTACACATACCACCCCTGAGGTTTAAAGAAATATAATTTTACCCCCAGTTTTGGATAATTCTGTGTACCCCCTGAGGTTTACAAACATTAGTTAACAAATACACCCATTCCGTCAGTTTATGACTAACAGTGTTAAAATCAAAGGGTAAAGTTACAAAAATGCCCTTTAAAGAAAAAAAAATCTGCAACTCATCTTCCCCAAATCGTTTAGGGTTTGAAAAAGAGGAAGATGAGTTACAGGTTAGATCTAGCTAAGAGGAGGTTGGGCAAGTGGCATAGGATTCGCAGGCATGAGAGCTAAGATCACGTGCAAACTGCCTGGCATTCACGGGGAGGAGGTTCTGTAGGTGGCAGAGCTGGGACCATGTGTGTAGGGGCCTCGCGGTGGAGGTTCAGGTGCAGGCGCCTCAAGGATGTTCCTCTCCTCAACGCAAAATTTATGTCACTCTTTTCTCAACCTGATCTTTGAACTCATATTTTTGTTGTCTTCCTCCGTAGCTTCATGCTTTCATGGCTATTTTGGAAATAAAAGATCTTGAATTTCTTTTTCTTTTTTTTTTTTTTTCTTGGGAAGACCAATAGTCCTTGAGGTACAGTCTACAGAGAATATCACTTCGTTCTTTACAACCTTTTTTAACTTCTCTTTTCTTCTTCTTCTTCATCTCGATCTGTGTTCTTCTCTTTCTGAATGTTTCCGGATTTACAGTTTACTTTAGAAGATTTTCTGGACTTATTTAAAGGGATTATTATATCTCTCTAAGTTTCTATAAATTCTTCATCTTCTCTATACAATCTCCATCTCCACTCCAATTTCCTTTTAAGTTTTCTTATAAACTGTTAACTTGATTAAAAAAAATACATCAGATAAGAACAGAAAGGATCGAAGAGACCTGTTAAGAAAAAGAGGGACTTGAGAAGGAGGGGTAGCAGCAAAAGCTTATCAGCCCTTGAGTTTGAAGAGCTAAAAGAGTTCATGGATCTGAGTTTTGTTTTCTCTAAAGAAGATAAAGATTCAAGTTTGGTTTCTATCATTCCTGGTTTGCAGAGATTGGGGAAAAAATCTGATGAAAAAGAGACAACTATCGACGAATCTGCAATTCCAAGACCTTATCTTTCTGAAGCTTGGGATCTTCATAATCGAAGAACTGAAGAGAACCCATTAATGAATTGGAGATTTCCTGCTTCCGGTAGCGAGATTGACATAAAATATCATCTCAAAATTTGGGCTCACATAGTTGCATCTACTCTTGGGTGAAGAGATATGGTTTGAGATTTCCTCCCATGTCTTCCCCTGTTCTTATCTGATTTCTCTACCAAACAAACCCAAAGCAAGCTTCTTTGTTTTATCATAATTGGTTCAACAATTTAATCTTGTTCTCCATTTTAGTTGTACTGTAAATAAATAAAAAAGTGATCCTGGAAGGTTCATGCTCGTCTTCTGGGATGAGACTGGGATGAGGATATTGACAAATCCGATGGCATTTATATCCGTACAAGGTTGTCATTGATGTTCTTCCTTCCAGATTGAACCAGAGATTTTCATCTTAGCTAGATCTAATCTACAACTCATCTTCCCCTTTTTCAAACTCTAAACGATTTGGGGAAGATGAGTTGGAGGTTTTTTTTTTTTTTTTTTTTTTGAAGGAGTATTTTTGTAACTTTACCCCTTGATTTTAACACTGTTAGTCATGAACTGACAGAATGGGTGTATTTGTTAACTTTTGTAAACCTCAGGAGGGGATATGCAGAATTATCCAAAATTAGGTGGTAAAATTTTACTTTCGTTAAACCTCAGGGGTGTTATGTGTAAATTACCCTTAAATAAAAAAATAAAATTTAATTAAAAAACTAATATTTTATTAAGTGACTGACTCAGAGTAACTAAATAGTTTTTTAGATGGATGAATCCAACTGAGAGACTTGGGGTAACCAAACAGTTTTTCAAGAAAATTCACGTCACAAAATCATGATAACCAAACATTTTATTTTCCAGAATAACGAATCCACAGATGGTAACTCTGTGGATAACCATCCAGAATTAATATATGCTCCAATAGATTCATGCAACCAAATACACCCTTAAGTTTGGTTTTGATTCATAACTATTCCTTCTTAAACAGAACTAAAATTGAATCGTTTAACAAGAACCGAACCGATTTACATCTTAGGGTCTGAAGCCGGGCCTCACGCTTGCGTTCTTGACCAGTCTTCGGCGAATCAAACATCCTGATTCCACTTGTGTCTTTTCTTTTCAAATCGTCCAGATTTCTAATTCCCCTCTTTAGTTTTCTCATCCTGCCAGACTGCCATCGTCAACGTTCGGGGTTACTGTGGATCGCTGTCTCTCTCTCTGGTGTGGCTACGATCGTTTTTGATTTGCTCTGCATTCATCCATCTGCGTTGTTCTAAACGCCCGAAACTGTTGGAGTCTGAATGTGAAAGTTCAATCGATTGGTTCTGGATTTCTGACAAGATCTTGACTAATTAGGTTGCTGGTGAGAAACCTGAAGATGCTGGATTTCACTTCTGGATTTTTGTCAGTTTAATAATGTTGCGAGCATCCGCTCTTTCTCCAAGAAAATGAATTCTTTGGAAGCTGGGTCGACCGATTGGTTCTAACGTACGTGAGTCCTAATTCAATTGATAAAATTTCCTCGATGTTTGGATTGACACCAGGCTGCTGGGTTTAAGCTTCTGCTGATTCTCTGAATTGGGTATTGAATTTCTTCTCGGTTTAATTGCTTGATTTTCTGATGTTTTGCCTGAAAATGTATGGAATTTATTTAGAAATAAAGCACCTGAATTACTTCTGCAAAACCCAGATACTAGATGTTATGATCGAATATGGAGGTTGCCCCTTGAATCGATGGGAAAGAATTGTTTGTTGATTATGATCTAATCGATGTATTAAACTTGGTGGAATTTTGTAATCCTTTGACTATGAAAACTGAAAATTAATGTTGCAAAATTCTTTCCCTGAACTCCCAACAGAAAAAGAATTTTACATCGAGACTAAAGGGTGGATTTTATATCTCTTGTTCATGTATTTCTACTAAAATTTGGAGGTTTCATGGTGTCCCATAGAATCATGAAAGACTAGAATCTTATACAGAGTTTATTTGATTATGTTCTGTTGATTATGGAGTACCTTCCCGTTGAAGTCATAGGGAACATACTATCCCAGCTTGGAGCTGCAAGGGATGTGGTGATTGCCTCTGCAACTTGCCGGAAGTGGAGAGAAGCCTACTGCAATCACCTCCACACCCTTTCGTTCAACTCCAATGATTGGCCTGTTTATCGTGATCTCACAACTAGTCGACTGGAGATCCTTATAACCCAAACGATATTCCAGACCAGGGGTTTGCAGTGTCTGTCTATTTTTATGGATGATGTTGATCAGTTCTCGGCAGCTCCAGTGATTGCTTGGCTTATGTATACCAGAGAAACCTTGCGCCGATTGTTTTATAATGTTCGCACAACCCCGAATGTTAACATTTTTGAAAAGTGTGGTAGGCAGAAGCTGGAAGTGCTACATTTGGCTCATAATTCCATCACAGGGATTGAACCCAGTTACCTGAGATTCCCTTGCCTGAAATCCCTGTCTCTGAGTTACGTCAGTATCTCAGCATTGGATCTGAGCCTTTTGCTTACTGCGTGCCCCAAGATTGAAGTCTTGTCCCTTGTCAATCCTGAAATTGCCATGTCAGATTCTCAGGCAACGATGGAACTTAGCAGTCCTACATTGAAGCACATATATGTTGAAGCAATCAGTTTGGACAAGTTGATGTTGGAGGCCGACAGTCTTGAGAGTTTGTGTCTAAAAGATTGCACCCTAGATTTTTTTGACCTCATTGGAAAGGGTACCTTGAAGCATCTCAAGATGGCTGATGCCAGCATGCTCCATCTTGAAATTGAGAATACTGAGAATCTTGAGGTTGTAGATGTCAGCAGCTTCACGATCATATGGCCAAAGTTCTACCAAATGATATCAAGATCATCAAAATTGAGAAGGCTTCGGCTTTGGGGTGTGGTATTTGATTATGAGGATGAGGTTGTGGATTTGGAAACAATTGCGGTTTGCTTTCCTCAGCTAAGCCATTTATCCTTGAGTTATGATTTAAGAGATGGAGTGGTTCACTATGGTTTGCAAGGGCCTACACAACTGGAGAATGTTGCTGTATTGGAACTTGGGTGGACTGTAATTAGTGATCTCTTTTCTCAGTGGGTTGCTGGAGTGCTTGAGAGGTGCCCTAATCTTAAAAAGTTGGTCATCCACGGGGTTGTTTCAGAAGCCAAGACACATGAAGAATGCCGTATTTTGGCCAATTTTACCTCATCTATTGTTCGGCTCATGAGGAAATATATGCATGTTGAAGTGCAGTTTGAGTATGAATAGGAAATGTGTGAAAATACCCTTGGTGGTATCAAAGTTTCCGTCCACCAATAATTACATAATCAGGTAAACTGTGCTATACGTAGAGTATGAGTGCCCTTCTCTAGTTTGCATCTGAGTTCTGTAGTATTTTTCTCCACTGATGGATAAAATTGTTGGCTGAACATTGTACATTAAGGCTATTCTTTCTGGAAAGCTATAAATTTTGAATTCATTATTTTTATGATCTTACTGTTTTCCTTCATTCAATATTTAACCATTCATAATTTCTAAAATAGAAATAATTCATAACATAATAAAAATAAATAAAAAACTCAACCATTCTTATATTTTGGTTTTACATTTCTCTTTATTCTGAATCCTTATGTCCTTATATGCTGTTTCTCTTTGTCCTGAATCCTTATGGTTATTTTGGGTATTAAACTCTGTAACAGTGACTTAGTTCCTTTTATTAGCCTTGTTAAATGTGAAATGTGATCTGGCATTTCATTGACTATTACTTTCAAGTGCAAAGGAGGTGGAAGCTCATTATTTTCCTAATCCTGGACATCTATATCATAAATGCTATACTGCTTGTGATGTTTCTAGAGGAGCATTCAGTCTAGCTTTTCTCATTTCTCCTGACTAGAAGCATGGGAAACCAAATGCATATTTCTTTTTGATTGAAATTGTGTACTTATTTATTCATAATGATCAAATGTGGCATTTGTATGTATCCATCTGTTTTTGGGGTAGAAAGATTAGGAGAGAAATGGCCCATATCTTCTTTGGAGATGGATGTGGCCCTTTTCTTTATTGACAAATAAAAAAAGAAAAGATATTTCTCAGGTCTTAAGAAGGTGCTGTAAGCGTTGTTATTTATTATTTTTTTTAAGTGGAACATTTTCTCATTATGATGAGTTGTAGTCGATTAGGAGGACTGCTATGACACTTGACAGTGCCTCCTCATGTTTCATTAATTCATATTTATTTTCTGAACATTCCTGTTGTTCAAAAGATCTCTACTTTTTAGAATTTTTAGAGCATTATATTGGCACATGGAATCAGATTGGTCTCAAAATTAAGCCTTGGTTAAATAATGTCATCAAATGCATGCCTACTACTAAATTGAAGCCCTAACTGAACTATCACGTGTTTGTTATGGCGTTATGCCCTAGTTGTAGCCAAAGTTCGTTGTAGAAGGTGCCTCTTTTTTAGCTGACAAATCTTCAATGCTGCTTCAATTGCTAATGAGTGTATGTACTGAATCTAGTTAATGAGGGGGAAACTTTGGATTCTTTGTAAGGTTTATAAAGAAAATTGTATGATCATGTTTAGGATTTTTTCATAGTAAGGCAATAAATAGAAAATTAAGGAATCAATGGGTAGAAGAAAAGTAATTTAAAAGGTAGAGGAATCTTTCCTCTCCTCTTGCGACGTGGGTGGTGGGCTTCCATATGGGAAAGGGCATTTTTGTCATTCTAAAGATTGGATTGATTCTCCTCTTTCCTCAAGTTTTGCTCCCTCTCTCTCTCTCTGTCTGTCTTTGTATGTGTGAGGCAGACATGGCTGGTGACTGGCAGGGCACTGTTTTTGTAGCAAAACAATGAAAATTTATCATAACAGCCGAGTCTGTTCTACAAAATATAATAGTTAAAAGTTTTTAATTACTGAGGAAACAAAACGAACTTTAGAACTAAAGTGCTTTGGATGTTAAATCTCAATGCCTTTCTATCAAATGCATGTACAAATTGCACATGCATCACCAGACCCAGCTCCACGACCCTTTCAAGTCTTCTCTTCCCTCTCCCTCTTCAACAAAGAAACCCTCTTCGTCTTCTCCCTCCTCTGTGTGTGTATGCATGTGCCTCAAAAGAGACAGCAGTGTTTGTTGGACAACCATGGGGATGGCAGCCATTGCAGTATGGTGGGACAACTCTTTCCTCTTAGCTGTCTCATGGCCTCTTCGCCACCCAAGAGAGTCTCAGTCCAGGTACTCACTGCCTCTACCTATTCTTCTTATGAACAAGACACATCCCTCCTCTGCCTGCTCCCCTCCTTTCACACAATGAGACCCCTTTTTTTATGTGACCTTACTCCTCTCTGTCTCCTGAGCTGCTCACATTTCAGTGAGTGAAGGAATCTAATTGTTTCAGCGATGGCCAGATAAAAACATGGGTGTATAAATAGGAATAGTTCTAATTTCTTTTTGAATGACAAATTTGCCTTTAACTGAAATAGTTTGTCAGAGACACCTAAGCCCCCCATTGATGCAAGAAGAGTGGGAAAATTCCTCCTACTTTTAGAATTATTTTGCTTCTAACCTGTGTTTCTGTTTTTTTTTTTTTGTTTAACATTTAGCATTTTTATGAAAAATTCCACATGTTAATTGGAAATTTCTGTACTGTGTTTGGTATGGAGTGGACTATCAAATCAAATTGAGGAGTTGGATTGAAGAATATATGTTACACTTCTTCTTTTATTGTTTTACGTGTCTCCCTGCTGTTTCCAGAAGTTATAGGGGCCTTTCACACAGTGTTGGTTGATAGGATAATTGGCTTCTCAGCATGGCAGCAGCCAGCCTTTATTTATAATGAATAAAACCCTAATATGAGAATATGAGTACAGAAATATCCCTATGGACATAACTACCCTTTTACTCAAATTACAACACTCCCTCTCAAGTTGGTTCATATATAACGCGCATGCCCAACTTGCATACAATAGGATGAAACAACTTGCTACTTACACCCTTAGTACAAACATCGGCTAGTTGGTTCTCAAATTTGACAAAACGAACATAGATAATTCCACTGTCTAATTTTTCCTTAATAAAGTGACGATCAATCTCCACATGCTTCGTATGATCATGCTGAACCGGATTGTGAGCAATGCTAATGGCTGATTTACTGTATGAATACGACATCATGGGCAATGGAACAGAAATACCCAAGTCTTGCAATAGACTTTAGAGCCATAACAACTAACAAATACCGCGAGTACTAGCATGGAATTTCGCTTCAGCGCTGGATCGAGCATCCGTAGCCTACTTCTAGCTTTGCCAAGTTACAAGGTTGCCACCTACAAAGGTTGCATAACAAGTAGTTGACTGACATCAGGAGACGTGTCCAATCTGCATCAATAAAGGCTTCAACACGGAGATGGTCATGGGGAGAAAATAGCATTCCTTTGTTTGGGGCAGACTTCAAATAACGTAGGATGCAGAATACAGCTTCCAAGTGCGTAGAGTAAGGGTCATGCATATACTATTTGACCAGACTTACAACATAGGCAATGTCAGCCCAAGTATGGGAAAGGTAAATGAGTTTGCCAACTAACCATTGATATCATCAACTGGTTCACCATCTTTGCTCAAGAGATGACCATTAGCTTCAATAGGAGTGTCAGATGGACGACAACCTAACATCCGTATTTCAAAGAGATCAGAGAAGCTTAAGTGTGTACTTCCATTGTGAAAGAAAGATAACTTGAGCGGACTTGGTCACTTCTATGCCAAGTAGATATCGCAACTGGCCCAAGTCTTTAATCTCAATTTCTTTTCCCAAGTATGTCTTCAAACGGGAGATTTGTTCAGTGTCATTCCTACTGATGACAATGTCATCAACATACACTATAAGGAGGGTAATTTTCTCATCCAAGCTCTTGATAACAAAGTATAGTCAACATTACTTTGTTTGTAGCCAAATGCCACCATCGCCTTATGAAATCTATCAAACTAGGCACGAAGAGATTGTTGCAAGCCATATAGTGCATGTTTTAACTTGCAGACTTTCCCTTGAGTTTTCGTGCAAGAAAAACCAGGAGGGACCTCCGTATACACTTCTTCCTCAAGCTCTTCATGAAGAAATGTGTTCTTAACATCTAGTTGTTGTAGAATCCAACCCAAGTTAACTGCACATGATAGTATAACTCAAATAATGTTCATTTTTGCAACAAGGACAAAAGTTTCCTGGTTATCGATCCCATGTGTCTTGGTGAATCCACGAGTAACAAGCTTTGCTTTATATTAGTCTACTATGCCGTCCATCTTTTGCTTCATTGTAAACTCCCACAGACCCACATACAACTCATAGGTTTCTTCTTTGAAGGAAGAGTTACCAAATCCCAAGTGTCATTCTTCCATAAAACTTGCATCTCTTCTACCATAGCCTCTTTCCACCGTGGATTTGCAATTGCCTCTTGCCAGCTATGGGGAATAGAGATAGAAGACAAAAGAAGGCACAAAGGCACGATAGGAAGGGGAAAGTGAATCATATGAAACAACTTGAGATATAGGGGAGTACAAGTCCGCTTTCCTTTCTGGACAACAATAGGAGGATTACCAGATGGAGAAGAAATCGTTCCTGGATCAGAGGACAATGGTTGTCTAGGAAGAGGCGGTGTAGTGGTGGTGGTATCAATCTACTATTTCCGAGAGTGAGTATACACCTGTAGTTCTGGCCGAACTATCTCTCCTTGTACTAAATTTGGCCAAATTATCTCCCCCTAGACCTGAGCATCAATGTCTTCAACGGAGGTGTCTTCTATAGGTAATGGACTATCCATGGTCACAAATAGCGGCACATCTTCAACAAGAGTAGGATCCTCCCCCTTGAAGAGGAGCCGAAGAGGAATAATAGGTCACAGATTCGTGAAAAACCACATCCATGGAGACAAAAACACGGTGAAATGGAGGATGATAACACTTATAGCCCTTCTGGGTAGCCGAGTAATCAAGAAAAATACACTGGAGCCCCCGAGTATGAAGTTTCCCATGAGTATGATGATTCCTTGTGAAGTAGTCACCGCCAAATACCTTGGGAGGAACAATGAAGGAAGATGAACCTTGGAGTATATCAAGAGGAGAGAGAAAATTCATGACTCAAGTAGGCATCCGATTGATGAGATAAGTGGTAGTCAGGACTGCCTCACTCCAATATTGAGGAGGGACATTCATCTCGAACATAAGAGAATGAGCCACTTTTAACAGATGGCGGTTCTTGGGGTTGGCTACCCCATTCTAAGTAGGAGTGTCAACACAATTAGTTTGGTGGATGATTCCATGATCAGTAAGGCAAGATTGGAAAGAGTCATCCATATTATAACAATGAAGAAATTGAATTTTTGCATAAACTATGTGCGAACCTTGTGAAATAGCGAAATACCTCATTTTTGTGATGTAATAAGTAGACCTAAGTAGTCCGTGTATGGCAATCAATGAATGTGACAAACCAATGATAACCAGAGATAGAAACATGATAGACATGGCCTCAAGCATCAGAGTGAATCAAAACAAATGAGTAGTACTTCTATTATTATTACTAGAGTAAACAGTACGAGTTTGCTTGGCAAAAACACAAGCATCACAAAATAACTCCTTTGGATTACACTGCTGAAATAAAGAACGAAAAACTTTTGCTATAGTGCCCATAGGAGGTTGACCCAATCGTCGATGCCAGTGATCGACTTAGATAATGCTTTGTTTTGTGGAGTCGGTTTGCTGAGCCTGACTAGAAATCGGTGATGTTGAAGAGAGACCATCCTCTAGCAGATATAAACCACTATGCACTCTACCATAGGCAATCATCTTCCCCATCACCAAAACCTGAAAATCACAGTGGGAAGGATATAAAGTGACTTTACAATTCCGATCTGCCGTCAACCTACTAGTGGAAAGTAAATTGGTAGAAAAATCAGGAACATGTAATACAGAGGAAAGTGATAAGGTAGGCAAACAATGAATGAAACCCTTTCCAGAGATATAGGAAAGAGAACCATCAGTCACCCATGCTCTCTCTTTTCTTGAACAAGGAGTTTACTGAAAGAACAGATTAGAGGAGCCAGCCATATGGTCAGTGGCACCTGAGTCAATGATCCAAGGACAGGATATGGCTGATGCACAATGACCACCAAATGAAATACTTGAATACACAAGGTTTGAGTAAGAAGTAACCACGACAAAGGTAAAGTTAGAGGTAGATGCAGGTGAAGAGGGCTCCAATTTAGTCATGAAACGCTGGCGCATGAGGAGCTCATCTTGAGAGAGGGCGGTGTTAGTGCACTGTTGCAAACTCAAATGTTTCAGTGTGGTGAGCATGAGGTTGACCATGACCATGACCACAGCCACGGGAGGTGGAGGTAGTTGGTCAACCATGAAGTTTCTAGCAAAATTGCTTGGTATGACACTCCTTGCCATAGTAGTCACACTTCACAGGTTCCTTCTCAGATGAGGAACGATCACTTGTATGTGTAGTACTGCTCCGGGGCTGATTACCAGGACCGGAGTATAAAATTGGTCTTTTCTGTGGTACTTGCTGCAACATAGCAGTGCGACAGTTGTCCTCCAACTAAATCAAGGAATAAGCCTGCTCCAAGGATGGAAAAGGTTGACGGCTAAGCACTTGGGCACGAATCTGGTCATACTCAATATTGAGACCAACCAAAAACTCATATACCCGAGCTTGTTCCCTCTTCTTGAATTTGGTAGCATCATCAAGACAAACAACATAAAAATCATCATAAAAATCCAACTCCTGCCACAAACCACACAACTTAGAGTAATACTGTTTAGTTCCATGAACCTTCTTGCGCAGTTCATAAACCTGAGCATCATTCCAAACCTGGGAATATATATCTTGAGCAGCCATCCAAATCTTTGTTGCAAAATCCAATAATAGGTATCCCCATGCAATATTGGGATGCATAGAGTTGATAGAAAGGACATTACCAAAGAATTGTCTGAACTCCATTATTTTTTGGGATGTACCACTAGTCGTCAGCTTCTCAGTTTGGCCTGTAAAGTACCTTGCATACCCATGGGAATCAATGGACAAGTAGAAAGAACAAGACAACATCAGATAATTGCTCCTATCCAATTAAATGGAGCTAACATGGAAGGAGGAAAATTGCCATGACTTCCACGGCTTGTGCTTTTGGTTCTAGTAGATGCGGTTGTAAGATCTGACATGTTGGTAATGCAGGGTTACAGAGAAAAGGAAGAGCTAATGCATACTATGGCGAAAAAAGATACTGTGAATCCCTCTACGCCATAATTGGTCAAGGGCCAAGAGGAAAAAAGGGACAAGGCCCTCGGTGGTGACAAGAACTACCACCGACGGTGGTAGATTAAGATGGGAGGCGAGCGAGAGAGAGAGAGAGAGAGAGAGAGGCGGAGGGAGGTGGCATTAAGGGAGAACGGCTGAGAGGCTGGTGGTGGTAGCTAAGGTTTGGATCTCAAGGTGGGTCTTCACTCTGATACCATGTTGGTTTATGGGATAATTGGCTTGTCAGTATGATAATGACCAACCTTTATTTATAATGAATAAAACCCTAATATGAGAGAGTCCAAGAGAGTACCAAGTATAGAAATATCCCTATGGATATAACTACCCTTATACCCAAATTACAACACAACGCAATCCTATTTCTCCCTTTGTCTTCATTTTCTTGATATAATATTGAGTAGAATAGTAAAAAAGAATTTAAAATGGAAGATATTAGAGGTCATTTCAGTGCATGAAACAGGACTAATGTTGCAAAAAGTGTCTAGATCGTGTTCTAGGGTGTAGGATGCTCTGCTGTTTTGCCTTTGTGTGGCCCATCTACTTAGGAGGCCAAACTTCGGTCCATTGCTCCAAGCGCCTTGTCTAACATATAGTATATTTTAATACAAGAAAAGACATAGATATACATGTACCCTCAAATCAGCCACTAGGGCTGTAGACGGGGAGGGTAGGGTTGGATAGTGATCTTATCTGTACTCTCATAGTCACTAGTCAGTAGAAACCTCTTACCCCTATCCCATAGGGTACTATAAGGCACTGGTAAGAAATGCCATTATCTGGCGAGTTAATGAGTGAAGTGGGTAAACCTATATGCAAGACAGATTTCACCTATTTTTCTAACACACAACATAATTGTTTATTAATATATAGATAATACTTCATTATTCTTTAATAAAATGTAATAGATAAAAAAAAAACAAATACACTATTCACAAACAGTCTGGGCCTAATATGCTGGTTGGCTTAAATAAGTCATATATATATATAATTATATAATTATATAATAAGGGGGGATGTCCAGAGGTGCAATAACTATAGAAGCATAAAACTAATAAGTCACACTATGAAACTTTGGAAGAAGGTTATTGAAGATTGTCTGAGAAGAGAGACTCATATCTCGAAGAATCAGTTTGGTTTTAGGCCAAGTAGATCCATGACAGAAGCTATCTATCTATTAAGGAGGCTCATGGAAAGGTGTAGAGCTAGCAAGAAGGATCTCCATATGATCTTTATTAACCTGGAGAAAGCCTATGACAAAGTCCCTAGAGGTATAATCCGACATGTTCTTGCGAAGAGAGGGATGTCGAGTAAGTACATAGATATAATTAAAGATATGTATGAGGGTGTGGTAACTAGAGTGAGATCTGTGGGAGGCCAGGGCAAGGAATTCCCAATTACAGTTGGGTTACATCAAGGATCAGTCCTAAAGTCCTTATTTGTTTACGCTTATCATGGATGAATTAACCAAGAACATCCAAGACGAGCTACCATGGTGCTCTTTGCCGATGATATCATTTTGGTGGATGAGACAAAAACAGGGATTAACGCTAAATTAGAGATGTGGAGATCAACCTTGGAAACAAAAGGCTTTAAGATTAGTAAATCAAAGATGAAGTATATGATGTGTAACTTTAGTCACACTATGATGGATGATGACATGGTGAAAATTGAGAAGAGACGGATACCATTATACCAAGTAACTATTTTAGATATCTAGGGTCTATCATAAACAAAGAAGGTGGCATAGATGATGATGGTTCGCAAAGAATTAAAGTGGGATGGATGAAGTGGAGAGGGGAGATCGGAGTACTGTGTGACCGCCACATTCCTTTAAAACTTAAAGGAAAGTTCTACAGGACAGTTGTCCGACCGGCTATGATGTATGGGGTAGAATGTTGGTAGTAAAAGAAGTGCCATTTAGCGAAGCTATGTGTGGCAGAGATGAGGATGCTAAGATGGATGTGCAGCAAAACTATGAAGGATAAAGTAAGGAACAAATACATTATAGCTGATGTGGGAGTTACCCCGATCAGTAACAAGCTTCGAGAATGTCACCTGAGGTGGTTTGGCCATGTACAACGGAGGCCAGGGGATGCCCCAGTAAGGAGGAGTGATTGGATCCTAATTGAAGGAGCTAAAGAGCTAGGGGCAGGTCTAAAATGACCATAGGTGAGGTTGTGAAGAATGCCATGCATAGCCTGAGACTTGTACCAAGTGTGACCTCAGATAGAGCCTATTGGAGGGCAAAGATCCACGTTGTTGACACTATTTAGCTGAGATTTTCCTATTTTCCCGGGCTAGCCTCTTTCCTCTTACTCTCATTTTTTATTTTTCATTTTCTATTTCTCACTTTTCTTATCTCATTTCTTCATTTCTTTTACTTCCCTTCCCCTTGTGAGCATCTCAGTTTTTCCATACTTTGTCTTGAAATGATCCATGTAGCCGACCCCATTTAGTTGGAATAAGGCTGAGTTGTTGTTGTATATAGAATTTAGGTATTATGTATGGTCAACTGGTAAGGTGGGTCAGAATAAACTTCTTATTAATGTAATACTGATTTAAAAGATTAAAATAGTACCAAAACATAATCGAAAACAAACAAAAATCCATATTAGGGAGAAAACTTGTACGACAGAATCTGATTAACAGATGGACCTATAATCAAATTTAATCAAATTAGTGTACACCTTGTTGAAAACTCCAGCAAGATTTAATGGCTAGATCAGGGGATAATAGGGATTCTTAGTGTGACTAGGATAAGGTCAAATCTGGCAAACCAATAATCAGTTTAATGATCAGATTGTTGATTCTTAAACACAATTAAAATCTGATGTTATGTCATCAAGACCAGAACAAATAGGTCAGTAATGGACATGTATCAATTTCAACATTCAAAGGTATGAAACCAATCCTACTTGAAGTAGGACTTCAATCAACAACCAATAGATTTGAAAACTGAAAACGGAATTTGAAAGCTAACAATATTGACTGAACAGTTAATGATTCTTAGTCTAGGACTGAAGAATCATAAGCATCGGTAATGGCATAATTGAAGTGAAGAACAGTTAAATAGTACCTTAATGTAAGGAAGAGAAAGAGTAAAGCACCCGGGCTTCCCACTGCAAGGTGTTGGTTAGATCAAACACCAATCAAGTATTGATCGCACACAAGGAAGAGCATATCATGATAGGCAACAAAGACAAAGCTTTTCATTAATCAAAATTCATGTACCATGCTAGACCCCCTTTCAAACTTATATAGAAGACTCAAACACTAAAAAAGAGAGGCCTAACTTAGTCCTTAACTAATAAGGTAACCTAATTTGACTAGAAAACTAAAATAATGAATAAACTAACTCAAAACAAGACTGAACTTATAGAATCCTAATCCAGCCTAACTAAAACACTTAATAACAATTAAAATAAAGAAATAAAGACACTTAACTAATCCTGTATACCTAGCCTCTACCCATATTATAGGCCATTAAAGAGACCCATAACAATGAAAACATATGGGATCAAAGGCCCAACACATGTACTCAACCTTGAGTTTTACAGTGACGAGGTGGAAAGAGCATGTGAGTAGCAATTTTGACCATTCCCAACAAAACTCTAGTGTTGTATGGACGTTAGAATAAAATCTTCAACCCTGGGAATTTTCTTTTCATAGTAGTGAGGTCGAATCACAAATTCAATAAATTCTCTGATGTTAAGAATAGTATCCAGGGTGGTGACAACTTCATGTGGAGTGTTCTCAAAGTTTCCATTAGTCATGATCTCATTTGGTACTACTGCTTTAATCATATCTTCATCAACCTTTGTAATGCAATCCTCAATTTTGGTCACCTTCTCATTGAAGACTTGAGGCATATGCTCTACCTCTTGAAGAACATCATCATGAATGTCAATGATTTCTTGTGGAATGTTGTTCTCTACCACTACCTCATATCCCACTGTTTCAGCTTTGTCTACTTTGATCTATTCGACGTTGACCTCTTCAGTAGAATCTTTTACATATTGACCTTCCATATTTGAAGTTTCAAGTATGGTCTCTTCTTTATCATCACAGTTCATTGTGATCACTTCAATTTCATGCTCCTTTTCATTGTTGGTACGTGTCAAATTTCCAACACTCCCCAACTTGAGAGCTGAACTTTATATATTGTTGCTTTAAGTTCTCTTCATCTTTAAAGGCATATTGGTGGTAATCTTGTTGAAGGGCGAGCTTTCTTTTGGATATGCTCCAATAGGTATTTTTCTTTTAGCTCTTCTTTCATCTCTTCCCACGTAGTAGGTTCTTTGCCACGTTTTTCAAGCTTCCTTTCATAAGTCCTCCACTAAGGGTGTCAAAATCTAATTGAAACATTTACTAAAACTGAACCGAGCCATTTACGCAGAAACTGTGAAACCGTTTAATAAATGGTTCAGTTTTGGTTTTAAAATTGAGACATTTTAGTTAAATGGTTTAAACCGAATCAAACTGATTAAACCAATGGTAAACCGTTTAAGCCGAAACAAATATTAGTAATATGTAATGGCCATAATTAACTATTAATGGTAACAATAAATAATTAGTAAATATGCACTAGTACAAATAAACAATTATTTAAAGAAAACATATAAGAATTCAATTCATACATCCATTTCAACTAAAAAAATTAAAAGACATGTAATGGATAGTAACCGGTTGAATAAAACAAGTTAAAAAACCGTACAAAACGTTTAAATTGAAACTGTTTATAAACGGTTTCGATTCCAACATGTGAAACCGTCTATAAACTGTTTCGATTTCAACATGTAAACGGTTCAGTTTTTGTTTTACTTAAAAAAACTTGCACCGAACTGAACCGAAACGTTTAACACCCTTACCTCCACCATTCATGTGTTGCACCAACTAACTTAGTTCAAGAAAACTTCATCTTTCTTGTTTTAGAGAGTTCGAACCAGTCAAAGTAGTCGTCCATACGTGCCAACCAATCATAAAATACCGGTGGATCATGTCTCCCACTGTATTCCTTCAGTTTGAGCTTGACTTTCTATATGTTGTCAAAGCATCGTTGGGTTGCACCACTACCACCATTAAAGTAAGCTCGTACGTGATCTTCCAAAATTGTTTGGGTTGTATTAATCCTCTGTGGACCTCTATTTGTAAACTCTAAGTATGGTTGTTGGTTGTAGACTGTGTTAGATGCCTGGCATCACCTTCAAGAGGTTCATAACTACCTTGTATAAGGGCGTACCTAGTGCACGAGCCTGCCACCACTGTGGGGTCTAGGGAGGGTGCATAACTACCTTGTATAGGGATAATAATTTGTTTTTCCATTGCTGTCAACCAATCATATAATTGCTGGAACATATTCAAGATCCTAGTAAAAGGATTAGGAGTCTAGCCTTGCGTTCCTATACTGCTCTCTACCATAGCTTTGATAGCACTTAATTTAATACTAATTTAACAGATTAAAATAGTACCAAAATAGAATCAAAACAAAGGAACAAAATCCAAATTAGGGAGAAAACTCATATAATAGAATCCGTTAAACAAATGGACCTATAAACCAGGTCGAGTTCTTCTTTTGACAGGTGTACACCTTGCTGAAAATTCTAGCAAGAGCTAATGGTTAGATCAATGGATAATAGGTAATTCTTAAACACAATTAAAATCTGATGTCATGTCATCAAAAGTTCAAAACTAGAACAAACAGGTCAGTAATGGGTAGGTATCGATTTCAGCATTCAAAGGTATGGAACCAATCCTACTTGAAGTCCGACTTCAATCAACAACCAATAGGTTTGAAAACTGAAAAACAGAATTTGAAGGCTAACAATATCGACTGAACAGTACTAAAGTCTAAATCAAAATCAGTTATGAAGCTCAGCTCCAAATCATCAATCCTAGGCAACAGTGATGACAAAAGTGTAGTGAAGAAGAACAGTAAAACAATACCTTAATGGAAGGAAGAGAAAGAGTAAAGCACCAAGGTTTTCCACCACAAGGCATTGGCTAGATCAAACACCAGTCACGCCTTGATCATACACAAGGAAGAGCATACCATGATAGGCAGCAAAGACAAAGCTTTTCATAATCAAATATCGTGTACAGTACTGGAGCCCTTTACAAATTTATATAGAAGACTCAAAAACATAAAAGGAAAGGCTTAATTCAATCCTTAACTAATATAGTAACCTAATTTGACTAGGAAATTAAAATAATGAAGGAAACTAACTCAAAACAAGACTGAACTTGTAGAATCTTAATGTAGCCCAACTAAAACATTTAATAACAATTAAAATAAAGAGATAAAGACACTTACTTAACTAATCCCGTTTACCTAGCCTCTACCCATATTATAGACGCATTAAAGAGGTCTATTACAATGAAAACACATGGATCAAAGGCCCAACACATATATAACCAAACCCAAAGCTTAAAAAAAAGACGTACCCAGTGCATGAGGCTCCAACCACTGCGGGTCTAGGGAGGGTCATAATGTATTTAGCCTTACCCCTGCTTTCGCATAGAGGCTGTTTCTAGACTCAAATCTGAGACCACTTGGTCACAATGGGGCAACCTTACCGTTGCACCAATGCCCGTCCTCTTATAACCAAATTCAAAGCTTATTTCTAATAACATAAGCACATTTATATGATTTATCTACATCACTTACCCAACATCCCTAGGCTAAATAGTATAAAATCATTACCCTTACCCTACAAACGAGGGTTGGGTGAGGCACGTAAATGGTTTTCTCTTGCAGCCATATTAGCCACTTTCTTATGTGCATGCCTTTCTCCTCCTTGTATTTCTGATTAATCAAAGTTTTTATTTTCACTGATCAAATACAAAAAAGTTCTAAATTGACATGATGCTATTCAATTTACTGAAGTGTATATTATCTCAACCCTTCTATTGTCAAGCCTTTAGCTTGTTGCTTGTGTTTCTTTGAGAACCTCTTGCATAAGGTTGATTCAAGGTACGGTGAGAGATCTGGTCCACTGAGTCAAAAAAGAAGCCCCTTGCATCATTGAAATCCACCATTCAATCGTCAGTGCGGTGCTCTAATAATGCAAACTCGATCTCAAACTAGACAAACAAGCGGGAGATCAATTATAGATGGAGAACATAAAAGGATAAGAAAAAAGAAGAAGAAAGGGATATAGAAGGGGGGATAGGATCAGCTATCTCAGCCCATCACCCTCTCACCTAGGGCATCTCACCCATGGTATCTCACCATTGCCTCATCTCACAACTTCATCAATAGCTCTTTTCTCTTCAGTCTCTCTCTTTAAACTACCCATTACATAAAATGTCAAACCCGGCTCCTGACTGGCTGGAATTTTGATTGAAGGACAGGAACCCCTGACCAGGCAACCAAGAACACTGTGGAGTATCACTCCAGTGATTTGGATTGATGAAGAAACCCTGTGTGGATCATCCTACATGCCTGTCAGTAGGTGGATCACTGACCCTTGCGGCTGTACAGCTCATAGCATGATGTATGGCCTGGACTCCAGGTAATCTCTCTCCTCTCCATAAATATGGGACCCACCCCTGGAAAAGTGTGTAAAAACCTCTATTTGGCATGTGGGGACAATGCCCTGATCAAGGGTCAAACCCCTGTGCAAGCCCCACTGAGATTCAGCTTTGCTGCAATCTCTGGGCGATGGCACTGGGCGATGCAGACAAGGCCCAGAGACATCGCCTAGTGGGTAAAACAGTATATTTTAATGGATTTAAATTATGGGGACCACCCATAATGGACATGGGCACCCTCCAAAGATAGAGGGGAGTCTGAGGGACCACCTCATACCCTTGATTCACTGTGGACCCCACCAGTGTGCCCAAAATCACTCAGAATCAGTTTAAAAACTCATTTTCAAAAGGGGCCTTAACAACCAAACAGACCCTAATGGGGGTTGGGCCTATAAATAGGTGAACCATGGGCTCATTTAGAGTTCTTAATACTGTTCAAACCGTGGGAGAAAAAGAAGAGAGAAAAGAGAGAAAGAAGAGGAAAGAAGAAGAAGGAAGGGAAGGAAGGTGCTGCCACCCATACAAGGCTGGAACCGAGCCTCCAAACACCTGTGCAGGTATACAATCCCTGCTCACACCTGCTGACTTCCTTGTAGATGCTTGTGTTGATGTGTTTCAGCTCTTAGGCAGCCCAGAATAGCTGGGAAATGCTATGGATGGTTCCAGATCTGCCATGCAAGCATAGAGCATGGGAGATCTGTGATTTTTAGTAAATTTTATAAGTATGATATGCTGTTTTTGAGAGCTGAATCTGGCTGTGCATGGTTGCACTGCCCAGATTCACTGTTGGCTAGCTGTTTGGAACCCTGGATGCAAACATGGATGTATAGACCTAGCCCTAGGTAATTGCAGCCTTGAATCACCATGTAGCATCTATTTACAGCCTTGCATGTGACTGAAACTGAGATTCACACCTGAAGAAAACCCTGTGACACTATTCACTGGGCTGTCTGGGCAGCCCCTGGCAGCCAAGTGGTGGACCCAGTGGAAAATCCACATGGACCATGAAGTAGATCACCCCTAGGGGTACCTTGCACCCTAACATGCATGGGGTGATGATTTGAGCACTGCCCATGAGAACCAACCTTGGGATCTCAGCCCATTTTCGATTTGAAGACTCTAGGCGATGCACCCAATGCCCAGAGACATTGCCCAGTGAATGGAAGTTGGCAGAATTGCTGATCTGGCTTGGGGAACCTCACCCAATGGCCATGGTACTATGTGGGAAGGTGGAAAATGACCTAAATGCCCCTCCCCACATCTTCCCTTATGAAGTTTGGCTTAGGAACCCAAGTGGGCCCCGCAGGTGATGGAAACCCTGCCTGTGCTTGGTCCTGTAGCACTGTCAGGCTGTAGACAGCACTGTAAGCCTAGTATATCCTTGGGTTAGGTACAATCACTGAGAATGACCATTTTACCCTAGACCACCATCTCTGCATGATGCACCGGGACATAGGCCTAAGGCCCAGTGCAAGGCCCAAAGGATTCCAAGTGAGAACCAACTGAACACCGGGTCAACCCAGTGAGCTTAGGTTAACCCTAGGACTACTAGAGACAGATTGGAAACTTAATACGATAATTTCTAATTTACATCTAGGATTTGATCCCGTGCTCGAGGTCTACAACCAGACTGCTGTTGGAACTGAATTTGCGACCGAGTTCCTAGAATCAAACCCAGGTGAGTGAAGTATTATCATATATGCATGTGTAACTGTATGCCGGCAAATAAATTCTTAAATCTTAAATGATGTGTTATTTAATTATGTTCAATTACTCAAGTTACTGTACAATGATTGTCTGTTGATCAACACTGTGAATATTATCTGATGATTGTGAATGTTAGACAAGATGTCGTAGTTAGCTTGGAAATGAGGCCTGTGGTAGCCTGTAGAATGGGATGCGGTTGACACCACTCGACTCATACGATGCCATATAGACATGGGGTTAGAGTTTCATCACCCGTGCTATGCACCCTCACCAACAGGGGTTAAGGTGTTGAATGCCTGTGAGGGTGACCATATGTGTATATGAGAAAGAAAAGAAATGTGTTTGCACCAGAATGGTGAATATGAGCTATATGCTAGGCTATAAGCCAAAAAAGAAAGGAAATGAGAATTGTGATGGATTGCCCTATAGGTTAATCACAGAGGGCTGGTCGGGCTGACCTTGGTGAACGAATGCGGGAGCTGACTGGTCCTCTCCGACAACTCAATGGGTGTATCGCGGGAAGGGATAACCAAGCCCGCACCAGGGATACATGTATTGGGGATTGTAGTAGCACAGACCTAACTTAGTTATGATGCTAGGTGGCTAATAAATAATCTGGACTTGCATATCATATAGGATCATGTGGATTGTGGTTGCACGTGCATGCATGATGATATGTTTTGCTCATGAGCTCAGTGGGGCTCACACTCTGTTATACATTATTTTTCTTTAGATGATTTTGTAGATCGATGCTGCTGTGGCATGGAGGCTCATTATGAGGAGGAGGGCCCTGGTTGTTATGATGATATTGGTGTGGATCCCGACGAAGGTCGTGCCGATGATGCGTGCATTCTCGGTGGTCATTGATGAAGACCATTGAAGAGTGCACTTGATGCTTTTTGTTTTGGGGACTCCTTTTTATCTTTGATAGGAGTTTATCCCCGTTCTGTTTGTGGTTCTACTGTAGTTTTCTTTCTTTTCTTTTTAGGGTTGAGTTATCTCACCCTGTGCATATATGTATGTATATCTTTCTTTCCTTTAGTTTTTATCAGCTTAGTTTCTTCTTGTGGGTTGTATCTGGGTGGGAATGTTTCAGAACACTTTATATATGTTTATATCACTATCATTTCCGTATTGCTACGCTTTCTCTTTTATTATAATTGTAGATTATCTGCAGCACTCTGATCTTACCTGTAGTAATGTGATGAATGTGGAACTGTGAATGCAATAACTGCTTCTAGATCCGTGGGATTTGATGAATTTCCGTTACGCAATTCGGGTCACCTACCTAATCCTCCCAGGGGGTGGTTTGGGGTATGACATAAAAGCAATCCTATAAAATAGGAACTTCCTAGTCTAATAAAACTAATTATAACAGCTATAGGAGTCCTCCATGATTTGGCAACTGAGTCTTCGAGTTGCATTCAATCTCCACCAGCTATCCATATTAGCCCCCAGATCACTGTTCACATGAACAATGTCGTGTGAACAGTGCCTTGTGGTACTGTTCATGTGGACAATAACTTTTTTTTTTGGGGGGGGTCTTCTTCATGCTTCGATCTACATCAACTCTCCCCTTCTTGAAAAAAAAAAAAAACTCGTCCACGAGTTTAGATCATTCTTAGACTAAGCTTCTTGTTGTGCACATCCATCTTCCTGGCTAACCATAGTAGGCTCTGATACCAAATAATACAAACTTGACCTCAAACTAGGAAAATCAGTGGGAGATTGATTGCAGTAGGATCAATACAATAAAAGAACAAAAATTAAATAACTAAAACTCTTTTATTGCTATTTTCTGTTTACATATGAACATAAAAGGATAAGAAAAAAGAAGAAGAAAGGGGTAGAATTAACTATCTCAGCCCATCATCCTCTCACCCAGGGCTTCTCACCCACGGTATCTCACTGTTGCTGCATCTCACAACTTTTTCAATAGCTCTTTTCTCTTTAATCTCTCTCTTTTTCTATTCAGCTGCATATTTATTTATAATAACCCAATTACAAAATCAACCAGTCCTAATCTAAGTAAGAAACTAAAACCTATAAAATAGAAACTACTCATTACATAAAAGCTATCCTATAAAATAGGAACTTTCTAGTCTAATAGAACTAATTACAACAGCTGTAGGAGTCCTCCATGACTTGGCAATTGAGCCTTCGAGTTGCATTCAATCTCCACCAGCTTATCCATATCAGCACCCAAATCACTGTTCACATGAACAGTGACTCATGGTACTATTCATGTGAATAGTAACTTTTTTTGGGGGGGTCTTCTTCATGCTTCGATCTACATCATCTAATGATCTAAATCCTCTTAGGCTTCCACTTTTCATTCAGGGAATTCAACTTGGGATCTACCCGTCTTCGCCTAAATACCTCCCCCTAATTGGGCCCTCGTCTCTTTTATAGGCATTGGTGCATGGCGTGCCTAGATGGCTTAAGGAAAAGAAAAAGAGAACAAAAAAAAATTTGCTTTCTAATTGATTGGTAGGAAAGGTAAAATTTTAATTCATAAAATGCAATGGACAATTTTAAATTGGTCAACACAAGTAAAAACAAGATCTAAATAAAAGCAATTACCTAGAAATGTCATATCGTAAAAGGATTATAATTCCTTCATATTAAAAAGGAATACAACTCAACTCAACTCAACCAAGCCTCCCTAGTAGATGGGATCGACTAGATGGATCCTGTTTTGCCATTCAAGTTTTCTTCAAAACCATACTTGTTGTCAATCCTAATCCATGCATTTTTTCGCCCCTTCTCGTAAAGTCATTTAGGCTTGACCCTTGTTTTTTATAGCTCCTCCATCTGAATCATGTCACTCCTCACCAATGCATTTACAGATATTTATTGCCCATGCCTGTTCCACCTCAATTTACTTTCACTCAACTTATAATATATTGGAACTACTCCTAAATTACCTCTAATATGTTTGTTTCTTATTTCTATCTTCTCTAGTTTTACCACTACTCCATCTCAACATCCTATCGTAGGTATGCTAATTTTGTTTATATATTATTTCTTTACTGCCCAATATTCAGATCCATGTATCATTCTGGTCTTATTACTGTCAATAAAATTTTCCTTTGTATTAGTGGAATGGGTCGATCAAACAATGGTCTTGGAGCACCTCTATACTGATTTGTGGGTCTAAGTTTAAAAAGAATAGAAGACTAAAAAATCAAGAGTTCCTTAATCTTCTCATAGAGTCTGGTAGTGTCCTAATTTTATGCTTGAAGATTCTTTGACTTGTCCCTTCCAAATTGTCTAAAAAAGTTAATAGGGAAAATTTCTAAAAGTCCCACCTGTTTGGTAAGACCACCCCTCTTCCAAGGATGCTCAGCATCACTATGTTTTGAGGTGTAACAAAAGATACTTTAAATTTCAAATGAGACTAATGATTTCACACATGGAGCATGTATTGACCATTTTGTGACCCCTTGATATCAATCAACCCATCATCAGTGTCTTGTTTCCTTAAACTATCCGGAGGAAGATGGAGACATTTGTTGGAATATGAAGGCTTAATGATCCAAATGAATTCTGCTGGAAAGGAAACCTCCAACTTTCAGAGCTGGCTAAAGGAGGAAATATTTGACCAACAATCTTCCTTTTGGACTGGGGTTCCAAATTATTGACTTTCACTACATATCAATTTCTTGTTGATTGGGGTGTGCTAGAAGATTGTCTTGCTTTTCCAGTCACACTAAAGCTTTCAAAACTACCCTTTCTTTAGTAATAAGTTTGGGAAACAAACCTGACGAAATGTCTCACGACACCATTGTCTTCCCAAAATCAATCTCCCTTGCCAAATCTGAAAGAGATCAGGTCCTTGAAACAAATAGCATCTTTCATCAAACTGTTCTATACTCTGACCCCGAAACTTCCTCATGCCTCTCAATTTCCCAAACAAAGGGCCTACAACCATATTTACTACCCCACACCAGCTTCTATAGCTGCCTTTTTCACCAATAAAACAATAATTTATCTGATGGCATTTGATTCATTGCCTTAGAGAAGACAAAGACCAAGATCACTTCTTTCCTTTTTTACCTTAGGGTTGCAATTAGTTTGTCAATTAGAATGATGATAATTTCTTTAGCAATTTTATTTTCCATTCACAAGGAATTTCCTTTCCAAAATTTCCGACCGACTTAGTATGGGGACTGAATAGAGAACAAGGGCATGAAGTATATTGATGGGGGGGGGGGGGGAGCAGGGACATTAACAATATAATATGAAGAATCTCCTTGGAGGTTTAACTAATTAATTTTTAATGGTTAAGTCATTCAATATATAAAGATATAAGATTGAACTTTGACACTCATTTACATTGTGTGGCATCGAGTTTTCTAAACATTTTGAACATTTCCATGCTTAAATCATTATTAAAGCCACTAATGATATTGTGCATCAATATGCAGACTGAAATTTAAAATTCAAACATCAAACACAGACATACTGTTAAACCTACCCCAAATTGACTGGAACCTTGCCTGAAGGATATGAGCCTGAGACCAACCACTCAAGCACACTGTGGTGTATCACCCCTGTGGTTAGAATCAGCGGAGAACCCCCAAGAATGTCATCCATCATACTTGTGAGGAGATGGGTTGCTGATCCATGCAGCTGCTCAGCCCATTGCCTGATGTACAGCTCCAACTCCAGGTAATCTCTCTCTAATAAGAACATGGGGGCCGTGCCCTTACAGATGTTCATTTTGCCTTGGAAATGGTGTAGGAGAGGTGCCCTAGTGGAGGCCTCAACCCCTATGAAAGGTCACATAAAAAACAGCAAAGAAACATTCTCTGGGCGATGCACAGGGCGATTGACCCAAACGCCCAGTGAAATGCCCAGAGTGTCTGAAACTGCATTTTTATATTTCAGATATATAAGGACCTTGGGCATTGCCACCAAACACCCCCAAAACACCTCTTAAGAATTATAGGAACCTTTCCCCATCATCCCAACCATGTGGGCCCCACCTAAGTAGCTGAAATGAGGGAGAATCAGCTTAAAAATGCACTTTGAGCTAGGGGCAGTAGGGCCAAACAGGCCTTAGTAAAGCTTGGCCTATAAATAGGGGGCCCAGCTTCTAAGTTTGATTTTCTACTGTTCTAAACGTTGGGAGAGGAAGAGAGAAAGAAAGAAGAGATGGAGAAGAAGAAAAGAGGAGAAGGAAGGGAAGGAAAGGAGGATTTGGGAGTTTGGAGCTTGGATCGAATTCTGCACAACCTAGGTAACCAAACCTGAGCTTAGAACACACCCCATATCATGACTCACATCTATTCTCTGTGATTGAGCTCAAGATCCATGAGCTATACAGTCATGTCCTTGTATGTATGTTATGGAATCATCATCTAGAGTGCTAGGACAACCTTGGATCTTGCATGCATGCATGATTTAGTATGACTTAAGTAGTTTATGTGTTGTATATAACCTGTGTGCATGACCAAGTTCAATTCCAGCCATGATTCTAGCTAAATCCTTGCTTGTAGTCCATGGATAGTAGCACAGAGATACCCAACCTTGCATGCATGTTGTGTATTATGATCCTTAGCCATTATAACTACTGTAATGAACCAACTATGACCTATACCCAATCTGTTTTGGGAGATTAATGATATTCTCAAGTCTGATTTCAGCCAGGCTTGGACATCTCTGTGATGACAGAACCCAAACCATCATCCCCATGGTTAATTGAGCTTGGATGCTCAAATCCCATCCCATTCAACTAATTACACATGTTACAACCCCCCTGGGGTCATTCATGGTCGAATTGGGATGACCCCAATAGCCAAAACCAAAACTAGAGCCTGGAATCCCATGTCCTACAGGCACTGGGTGGGAGTTTGGCCCCAATGCCCAGTCAAATGCCCAGTGGTGCTGTTTGGGCCCTGTTCTGGTTCACCCTTTTTAGAACATCACCAATGGGTCTAGAATAGTATGTGGAACATATAATTGTCCTAAACACCCTACTCCATCCATCCTTGCTATCATCCACACCTTGGATGCACAAGTGGGCCCCTCAGTGCTAGGAATCAATACACAGTCCAAACCACACTTGAGTTGTGGGCTTTGGCACTGATTTATATAATAACCAGGGCTATGTTTAGGTTAACCCTTCTTTAAAATTCAAAAGAATATGAGTTTTTCATCTCTGGGTGATGCACTGGGCGTTTGACCCAAAGGCCCAGTGTAAGTCCCAGAGAATTACAGCTTAGTGGTTATGAACTCAAACCTGAATCAAACCCAACCTAGACCAACCCTAGGACATTAATCTGATCTGAACCATGTTTGACACATCTTAATGGTCCGGTTAACTTAGGTTATAACCCCGAGCATGAGGCACAGTGTCAGAAACCGATTGGGACTGAGCCAACTGAAGAGCAATCAGGAATAGTACAAGGTGAGTGGAATTACAACATGAGTGTAGGTGTAACATGACTGATGGGTCATGACAACAACAACAACAATATTTATTGTCTTCAATTACTTTAAATTGATTTATATTCATATTTAAATTCTGAATCTTATCCGATGGACATTGGAAATGGATGATAGAATGGGATGCGAGGCACCACCCGACTCATACTATGCTCATGTAGAATACATGTGGTTAGGGTAACATCTCCCGTGATACGAACCCTTGCCAACAGGGGTTAAGATGTTGGATGTCTGTGAGAGAACTGATGCCCTGGGGGTATTATTCGGCTAGGTGCCCATCTTCAAGAAAGGTGGTATCACAAACTAGTCTTAGAGGGCTGGTCAGGCTGACCTTGGTGATTGATGCGGGAGTCGATTAGTTTTCTCTCACAACTTAATGGGTGTCTCGCGGGAAGAGGTTGGAATCCTGCATTAGGGATACATGTATTGGGGATTGTAGTAGTACTGAGCCTACCTTAGTTGTGATGCTAGGTGGCTTAATAATAAAATGAACCTCATTGCATATAGACTCATTTGGTTGTGCTTGCATGTGCATGCATGGTCTGTATTCCATTCATGGGCTCGGTGGAGCTCATACTCTTGTATATTTATTTTTGGTTAGATGATATTGCAGGTGGATGTCATGTTGGCTGGGAGACTCCTCTCAAGCAGGAGAGTCATGTTGATTATGACTGTGTGTGTCCGGACCCGATTGGAGGTCATCCCTCTGGTGTGGGTGATTTCGGTGACTGTTGAAGATGGCCCTTGAGGAGTGGACAGCTTACTTTCTTCTAACCTAGGGATTCTTTTGATGTAGATAGGAATCTACTAACCAATCCCCTTTTGTATACCTTTATTCGAGGCTTATGTTGTCCTGCCCCCTTTTGATTTGTAAAGTTATTGGTTGGGAGTGTTGTGACTGTCAGCTGCAAGATGTGAGAAAAACAATGTTTGTATATTTGGCCTTGATGGCTTATTGTAATTAATAGCTTCCACAGCACTCTGATGTTCCTATTTTATCCATTGTTATGGGTATGTGGGTTTGTGAATGTTAGCAACTGCTTCTGGATCCTTGGGGTTTAGCGGATTACTGTCATGCAATTTGGGTCACCTACCTATTCCTCCTAGGGGTAATTTGGGGTGTGACAAAGCTTGGTATCAGAGCGAGAAGCTCTTTCTACATTCACAAACATCGAACATAGGATAATAAATAACAGAAAGTTAAACAAATAGAAACTTAGCAAACAGGAGATAAATTGAGAATAACACACTATAGAGATCAACATAATACTAGCAAGATAAGATATTCATAAAATTTAAAATTTGGCGTAAGCCATTACATCATGTTCTGTTGGAAGAACAACTTTTGATTACAACTTAGAAGGAAAAAGAGATAGGACTAATAATAGGAAACTACATAAAGCATGAATAGAAGAAAAATACATAAAGTAGAGATGAAAAATAAAACATGGGTTCCTAGACCAAACGCACCAGAACTAGAGGAACTACTCTTGAGGTGGATCATCACCCCATGGAGGCTGAGTCCGTCACGAGTTGACCTAGTAATGGGAATCCCAGTAGTTCAGACGCTGTTCAATAGAATCAACTCTTCCCTCCAAGGAAGCAAAGCCCCGGTCCATCCTCGATGACATCCAGGTAAGCTGAGTACGGATACCCCGGAACTCTGCCATCAACTCCTCCCAACCATAAGAACCACGAGTTGGGGGTGGCACCTGTGTACCAGAAGTGAGGAGATCACCAAGCTGTGTGTCTGGATCCACTGGATTGCCCTCCTGATCAGCAGCATCTCTAGCCCCATCCTCATCACCACCAACTCTAGCCTCTTCAGCTTCCTCATCCTCCTCCTCTGTTTCCTCTTCCACATCATCCTCATCCTCTAAGGCACTCTTAGGCTCACCCAGCAATTTCATTTTCTTGATGGAGGTTTTATTGAGAGGCTTCAAACCATCACCTCCCTCATATTCCCCATTAAGGGAAACTCCAAAATGCACAAAGACCTGGGTAAGAAACCTCCATAGGGTAGGTTCCCATTAGTAGGGTTCTGGGCATGGTAAAGCATGACCTGCATAAGTAGATAGGGTAGGTTGATTATAGGACCCCCCTTGCCTGCCCTCACCAAACAATAAGTGATGTATGCTCGTAGCATAGAAATGCTGACCCAATTCCCACCTTTGAAATAGATATTGTAGGAGATGCACCTACTAAAAATCCTAGCTGTAGGCTTGTAACTCCCCTTAGATTTTGGGGGTATTTTCAACCCCTGTGAGAGCCTTGAACACCATCCTCCATGTGTCCAGAGAAAACTGATCTGAGATGTCTACCCTAGGCTTGTAATAGTACTTGCTACCATTGTTAGGTATCCCCAGAATCTCTGCCAAAATAGTTGGAGTGAACTTCATGTCCACCCCTTTCACCCTACTCTCAAGTCCAAAGCCTTGTACCCCAGACGCCGGTACAAGATTGCAATAGAAGTACCGAGCCAGATTTGGATAGCAAGGGAGAGTCAAAGACAGCATCGGTGCCCAACCTAGGGCATTGAATCTCTTAAAAAGCTTGAACTGGTGGAAGTCTTCCACTTGCACCACCCTTCCATTCACAATGCTCTTACTTGAAAACCTTTCCCAATCTCACGCATGCTCATAGCGAGAGAACCAATATTGGTCAAACTCGTGGTCTTCAGATGAAGAATCATCCCTGGAAGTAGGAGATGGCATGGCCGATGGTGATGGCAGCGGTGGATTAGACCGTAGACGCTTACGGGTCACTGCTCACTATTCTTTCCATTGGTAGACATTGCTGCAATACAGCAAGGGGAAAAAAAAACAAGAAAGATTAGGTTGTACAAAGCTGAAATGAAAAAAACAAAAAAAACAAAAAAAAAAAGAAAAAGAAAATGAGAAAAGAAGAAAAAGAATTAGATGGAACTCACTTAGGGCACACTTGAAGGTGAGGAAATGAAGGTAGGATGCCTTGGAATGATGGGGGATAGCGTAGAAAAATTTTGAATGTGACCTAGGGGGGGGTCCAAAGCTCTCAAACTAGAAAAACAAATGAGAGAAAATGAGTCTTTTTTTTTTTTTTTGGTAAACAAGAGAAAATGAGTCTAGGACTGTGTATATATTGCAGCCCTTGATTCTCTTGTCGATTGACCCAAACGCCCAGTGAAACGCCCAGAGAATGGCTGACAACAAGAAATGTGATTTTTGTGATTGGACTTTTATTAACTTGCATCAAAAGGAATTTTGGCCACTCCAAAACAATTGTTTGGTCATAATGACATCATGGGAATAATAAAAAAAATAAAATAATAATGATATATATATATATATATATATATATATTAATACTATGTATAAATTTTTTTTTGTGAAGAGATACCCATTATGTGTATATGTATATACCTAAACAATGTGTGTATAAGCATGGGTGTATGAACTTGTGTGTGAGTGGTGTGTTTTGAAATCCAAACATAGATAAATAGGAATGTCATGGCTAGGGACATCTACGTCCTCTACAGAAAAGTTAGACCCCACCAATATCACCTCACTTGCATTAGAAACATATTTTGTCAGTGGTCTGACCTGGTTCATTGTTCAATATAGGAAATATAGAAAGGTATGGTTAGCTTCATTCTTTACACATGCCCGTACCTGAATGATGTGTTAGATTCTGTAGAGTACTACTGTTTTGTGTATATCCTCGAGTTATTCCATTTAAGATTCATGGTCATATTGCTTAAGTTCATGTAGTGTTAAGTATGGTCACCAAGTTAAGGCAACCATAGGAGTTTAATGATCAAAATTTCTCCATGGCAGGGTTTGGTTGTGTTGTTCGGATTCGATAAACCCTAACGACATGCGCCGCATTAGACAGCTCAGAAAGAGGCTAGCTCGAATCTAGAGGATTAAAACCCAAGCAAAAAAGTACCTGATAGTATACCTAGCACTTCTTGACACCAGCCGGCCGGAGGACCGCTTCATCTATCTTGACCTACAGGCCTACCTTACAAGTAGAAGGCTGGAGCAGCTTGCTCTCTAGAGACAGGTATAAAAAAAACGAGTGTTTTTAGTCATGAAACTTACTTCTGATATCATGCATCATATATTTTATCCTTAGTAGTTGCTTTCCCTTGTTACAACACTGATGATTTTACACCAGAAATATAGAAATGATAGCTTACATGCTTAAGCTGAACTAGAACTCTCCCCTCGCCAAGAGATCCCGAGTTAGCAAAGATTATCTGGGAGATAGAACAAGGAGTTCACGGGGACCTAGACTTCTCATTGGCCAATGATAGAGCATTGAAGTTGTTTGAGTTAAAAGAATACCGCAAGCGTACAGGTCAATCGTAGCTACGGGTTGAACACGAGGAGATATACGCCACTCTATTTAACTAACTTAAAAGTAATGCAAAGTGAACCAAATTAAAGTGTTAAATTAAACTAATTGAACTAATGAAAATTAATGCATCCTAACTCATAAGCATCTAAAAAAATTAAGGGATTAAGTTGGTGTCCTAACACATGAGCATCTAACCTATCAAACTAACATAAATTGGAAGGAATAGCAAAAACGCAGCCACACTTCATAACCACATAAAAAGAAATAAGGGAATAAAAGTGCATCCACATACCACAACCATATAAAAAAATTAAAAGAAATAGGGGGAGAAGAAGAAGAAGAAGATAGAGAGAGATAGAGGAGAGGGAGAATGAGATTAAGGGTTTAGAGAATGAGATACCTTGATGTGCTTGAACCGGATTGAACTTGCTTGCATGAATACTTGAATAAACTTACCTTGGCTTCCTCTTCTAATCTCCAAGTCTTGTCATCAACATACGAACTTAGACTAGGAAGCTTTAAACTAAAACTATTTCAACCATATTGAAGATATTTAAGCAAAATCTATTACAACCATTAAACTAGACTTATGAAATCAAAACTAAGAACTTGAAAGAACTAATCTTATGAAATCAAAACTAAAAACTAGAAAGCCAAAAATCACAATTTAGAAGGAAAAGAAGAGAAGAAATTTCACTAAGTGAATGAACAACATTACAAAGGAGAGGGTAGGGGTATTTATAGGGGGAAGAGAGGAGAAGAGAGAAGAGGGAAGTGTAGGAGAAATATTCCCTAAGAAAGAGAATATTCTCTTCTCCTTCCTCTTTTACAATGCCTTGAATCCCAAGAAAAAAAAGAAAAAATAGAAAGAGGGAGAGAAGAGAATATTGTTTACATAAACCTTCTATTTTTAGAAAAGTAAATTTCTAATTCTAACTTGTGCTTCCTTTTCTTTGTAGATATCTTCTCCAAGCAATAAAATTAAAGCATCTTTGATTTTTCAACCTTCCATAGATGAGAAAATATCTTTCAAAATAAATCTATCCCAAGTGAAGTTCCAGGAGTGCCTTTGAAAAGTTGGAGGAGAGAGAGAGAGTGATGACTAGGATTCTACTCATAATTATTGAAATGCTAAATCTGTCGTTCAAAAAATTTGAAACATGAAGTGGTTATATAGGCCTCACCATTGTGTTCCTTGCGAAAAATCACCCAAAATAGACCCAAATTTCGTCCAATTTGGAGTTGGGGAGCCCAAGATATCTCAAGTTGAAGTTGGACTGTCTAAAGCCCTCCAAATGGAATCTCTCGGCTAATAGAAAAACTTCTCAGAATTCGTTAAAACCCCTCGAATCCGAACTTCTGCTTTACTTTGTCCCCGATCGACTGTCAATAATTATAAATAAGCCCCTGCAGACCATTTTCGCTCGTCGTTATAGATATGGCTATAACTTCTTCGTTTAAACTTGGAATCAAGTTCCGTTTGAACCGTTGCGAAGTTGGCTTGATGGGCTACGTATCCATACTATTAACACCTTTAAAGAGCTTAAAAACATTTTCTTAGTATCATCTCCTCCATTTTCACAAGAATTCACCTAAACCCTGAAAAGCACAAGAAAGCACTGAGTAACTCTGTCCAATGTGGTAAAATATATGCTTTATGTCCTAAGATTTCACACATAAATGTGCTCATCAGATTCTCCCACACTTGAACGTTACTTGTCCTCAAGTAAACAAAAAAAAAAAAAAAACCTATAATGTAGAAAATCCTAACTCACTTTCGTAGGAATCACGGTTGCACTTAGCATGTGCAACAAGCCTTTAAACCCCTAGGTTACCCCTAGTGGACGAGTTGTGTCTCGTGGATGTTTGCAGTGAATATACACCTAAAATTCAATAAAGCAAAAAGAATGATGTAAATTTTTCTCATGGCATAAGTAAGATAGTTCACACAGTCTCAAAGAAATACTCAACTAAAGATTAAGGAGCCAAAGATTCTCCCACACTTGAATTTTATCACCCCACATCAATTCAAGCAACTAGCATATATCAAGATTAAGGGATCTCCTCTTATCTTCTGAACACTACTCACCTTTAGGTAAACCACTCATAGCATCGATTGAACCAAAGACTTAGGCTTTGAGTATTTTTTACCATACTTTCTTTTTAGGCATTACGGCAAAAGTTTTTTTTTTTTTTTTTCTCAACCATAAACTCTATTTCTACTCCAATACTATTCTCTGAATGACATGGTGTAGCATACACCAGACACCCAAATACTTGGTAGCTTCGCTTTTTGCATATATCCATAAGACATTGAGACATTGATACAAGAGTTTTTTTTTTTTTTTTTTTTGAGTTTCCTTCCAAGGAATTTCGATCAAGTCAACCTGCTTCATGAGGCACAGTGCCCTGTCTAGTCCCAAGGAATTCCACTTTTCTTTCTATTTCTCTTTTTTTTTTTTTTCCTTTCACTTTCACTTTCTTGCCTTGCCATAAATAAATTGGTCTCAACTACTAGCCAAAAGATCAAAGGGGTCCATAAACACATAGAAGAATCTAACTATCAAATGAAATAGCACTCATATTTTCAGACTCAATCCCCATCACCGGATACAAACCAACTACCATCCTTGAAAAGGGATTTTCTATTATTTCGCATGCTAGGGCACCTAATTCCCTCTTTCTCTAGCTCTGCAATCAAAGAGACTTATGCACAAAACCAAAACTACTGTCATAATGAAAATTCACAAAATTCACCAATTAAGCCCAATACACCCCCACACTTAATTTGTGCAGTGTCCTCAATGCATGCAGAAAAGAAAAAATAAGGACAAGGGATGAGATGAGAGGGGCTTACCAAATATAATCAATAAAGAGGATCATGAAGAGTCATGACCTCTACAAGAAGTATTAGCTGCAGCAACAGAAATCTCAATCCATGGCCAGTAAATGTAGAAAGAGCTTCAAAACCAGAATATACTCGACTATGAATTTTAGTAAAGTGAGACATAAGATGGAAGTTAAGCACAAATGAGAAATACCCAGCAGGAAAATCTGTCCTCATGGGACAGTGAAAAATGAAGGCATTGAAACTCAGGCCATAAATCCTCCCATTCTCTCCTGTTTGTAATGTAGAACACATGTCATTATCGTAAAAATCGACCAAGAATGGATCACAGTAAGCATAAAAAGGATTATTAATAACCTCATCCGAATAATCATAAAAAATTGGAGGTTTACTCAAATCAATCCTAGCAATACAACTATCCGCCCTTTGCATAACTTGGTTTGCCAAATAAGAATCACGATAATATGCCTGGGGAGCATCATGACTAACATTGTCCTCCTCAATGAAATCATCATACCTAGGAGGTTTGGACAAATCAACATACGGGACAATCATGGGAGAATCAAATATGAAGGGTTGAGGAATGGAGGTGGATAGGGGTCTAAGGGGCTCCAATGGTGGTTGGATGCTCCAGACCTCAGATAAGGTGGTATCATCAACACCTTCTAAATCCTCCATACAGCCCTAAAATTTCGAATCAAAATAAAAAAAGAAAGTCTCATCATATGGGAATTCCTGAAGCACATGTACCTCTTCATCCATATCAGGCTGCCTACCCAACCTGAACACATTAAAATCCACAGAGATATTTTCAAAAGAGAGCTTCATAAAACCATTACTGCAATGATCAAAGCATTACTTGTAGCAAGAAAAAGTTTACCCAATATGATTGGGATCTGGTCCTTGAAGTTGACAGTAGGTTGGATATCTAAAACAATAAAGTCCACAGGAAAAATAAATTCTCCAACCTTCAACAGGACATCCTCAATCATTCCCTTAAGAACTTTAATCGACCTATCTGTAAATTGAAGAGTAATTCTAGTTGGTTTCAGTTCTCCCAATCCCAGTTGTTGGTAGACATGAAAGGATAACAGGTTCACAGTTGCACCAAGGTCCAATAGGGCATGATCAATAGTAGTGTTGCCTATAGTGGAAGAGATGGTGGGGCTTCCAGGGTCCTTATGCTTGGCTGCTATTGGCTGTGTGATAAGAGAATTGATATTGGCAGCTAAGAATGCCTTTTTGGGTTCATTGGTGGTCCGCTTTTGGGTGCATAAATCTTTGAGGACTTTAGCATAAGCAGGGACCTGAGCTATAGCATCCAGTAAAGGAATGTTCACCTGAACCTATTTAAAAACATCCAAAATTTTCTCCACAGAAGGAGACTTCTTGCTAACCAACCTATTTGGGAAAGGGGCAGGTGGGGAATAAACTCGCTTAGGGGTGGTCCTTTTCTCTTTCTCAATAGAATCATCTTTGGTATCCTCAACCAAATCATCTGGAATCTCTTCAGGTTCATCAGATGAACCAGGAACAATAGGCACTTCAATGGCCTCATCAGAAGGGGGAGAATCAACAAGAGTATAAGATGGAAAAGACTGAGGTATACTAGCCTGTTGATACTCACGGCCGCTCCTTAAAGCATATACAGCATTAACCTAGCTGGAGGGCCCTTGAAGCTATTGGCCTTGCACCGGGTTGAGTGGGGGGGCATGGGTACCTTGTTGAATACGAACCTGATGCCTAGGATTTGGCTCAGGTTTGCTAGGTAACTTTCCTATTTCCCTCTCATGTACGATGGTGACAAGCTGGGTGAGCTATCTCTCTATATTATTTTGGCCTGTCATAAGAAAGGCTATCTTGCTCTCTATCTCATTCATTCTTGCTGCCTCTCCTGTATTGATAAATCCTGGGGGTTGCTGATAAGGTGCAAGGAGAGGAGGCCTAGCAGAATTCACAGAAGGTCCTAGATGAGGATGAGGGGGAAAGGGGGTAGAAGATATGCCTTGGCTTTGTGGTGCATAGTTGGGCCTTTGGAGACCAAGCTGGCCTTGATTGTTAGAGTTGGATGGGCCTGCTTGGTTTTCTTGATTCCAGGAGAAATTGGGGTGATTTCTCCATCCTAGATTATAAGTATTGCTATATGGTTTATTTTGGTAAAGAACACTTACATTCTCAGTGTTGGAATTGCCCACCAAGGTGTTGGGGCATTCCTCCAAAATATGTCCAGGTGTTTGGCACCAACTGCATATTGACACCTGGCTGACCTGGTTAACCAGTATAGACTCTTTTAGAACTATGGACTCCAACCTTTTAATGAGGCTGTCAAGTTTGGCCTCTTTTGCTGTCATACTCTCAATAAGATACCCCTTAGTGGTTCTTTTAGTCTCTTGGGATGATTCCCACTCCCTAGTCTTATCAACCAAGTTGGTTAAGAATGTCCATGCATCATTCTCCTCAGAAAAAGAAGTAAAGCCTGCTGGACACATGGACTCTACAAGTTATTTGGTCTGATAATCAATACCCTCATAACTAATTTGGCATAGCTGCCACAAATTGAAACCATGGTGAGGGCATTCTAAGAGGAAGTCCTTAAATCTTTCTATGAATTTAGAAAAGGACTCGTTTGGTTTCTGTCTAAACTGGAGTATGTCACTCTTGAGTTTATTAGTCTTGTAAAGAGGGAAAAATTTTCTCAAGAAGACAATGGTAAACTGATCCCATGTGGTGATGGAATTAGTAGGTAGCCCATAGAGCCACTTCTTGGCCTGGTCTTTCAAGGCAAAGGGTATAAACCTAAGCCTAACGACATCATCAGCCAGATTTTGGATCTTAATTAGAACACAGACCTCCTCAAATTCCCTAAGGAAGAGATATGCATCCTCATTAGTCATCCCATGAAAATGGGGTAGCATGCTGATGAAGTCAATCTTGAGTTCATAGTTATTCCCTATAATAACAGAAAGACTAATGCATGAGGGTTGTGCAGCCCTGGTAGGGTAGAACCTATCCTTAAGAGTCTTGGGTTGGTCACCCATGGTCAAAGGTGGTAGAGAAGGTGGTCTTCTAATAAGATGATTACTTGAATCATGAGTCCACACCTTAGCCACCTAAACAGATATGAGGTCTCCTTTAGAAAAATTAAAGAAAAATAAAACACTTAAAAAAACTAGAAACAAGAGGGAGCCCAAGGTAGATAGTGCATCTATCCCTCAAAAGACGAAATAATGGTTCAAAAGCTATAAGGATGCCATATAGGTTGACAGCAAGGGAACCCATATAGTCTTCTATAGCCACCTACGTGTAACTCCAATATGGATTCTGATGTAGAGTGAAGGTTTACTATACGTTTATGTTTCCAACACTCTCACTATGTCGCTTTCCTGTTATCAGGAGTGGTCACCTTCAAAGATAAGTCACATGTCAATCCACCCAACCAAGTCAAGATGTAGCGTTATAGGTAACTTAATCCTATGAGGGACACCAAAAGATGGAGGGTTGAAGCATATGAAGGACTTTAGATTGGGCGCACACTATTTAAAACAGAAGAGAAACAAGAAGAGGTTTTCAAAAACTGATTTTTTTCTTTTCAGAAAAAGAAGAGAAAATAATAAACTAAAATACTTCGAACTACTTAAAAATCAGAAAAATAAAATGGACTATAATCTCCCCAGCAACGGTGCCAAAAACTTGTTTGAGTTAAAATAATACCGTAAGCGTACGGGTCAATCGCAGCTACAGGTCGAACACGAGGAGATATACGCCACTCTATTTAACTAACTTAAAAGTAATGCAAAGTGAACCAAATTAAAGTGTTAAATTAAACTAATCAAACTAATGAAAATTAATGCATCCTAACTCATACGCATCTAACAAAATTAAGGGATTAAGTTGGCGTCCTAACACATGAGCATCTAACCTATCAAACTAACATAAATTGGAAAGAATAACAAAAACATAGACACACTTCATAACCACATAAAAAGAAATAAGGGAATAAAAGTGCATCCACATACCACAACCATATAAAAAAATTAAAATACTTCATAACCACATAAAAAGAAATAAGGGAATAAAAGTGCATCCACATACCACAACCATATAAAAAATTAAAAGAAATAGGGGGAGAAGAAGAAGAAGATAGAGAGAGATAGAGGAGAGGGAGAATGAGATTAAGGGTTTAGAGAATGAGATACCTTGATGTGCTTGAACCGGATTGAACTTGCTTGCATGAATACTTGAATAAACTTACCATGGCTTCCTCTTCTAAATCTCCAAGTCTTGTTATCAACATACAAACTTAGACTAGGAAGCTTTAAACTAAAACTATTTCTACCATATTGAAGATATTTAAGTAAAACCTATTACAACCATTAAACTAGACTTATGAAATCAAAACTAAGAACTTGAAAGAACTAATCTTATGAAATCAAAACTAAAAACTAGAAAGCCAAAAATCACAATTTAGAAGGAAAAGAAGAGAAGAAATTTCACTAAGTGAATGAATAACATTACAAAGGAGAGGGTAGGGGTATTTATAGGGGGAAGAGAGGAGAAGAGAGAAGAGGGAAGTGTAGGAGAAATATTCCCTAAGAAAGAGAATATTCTCTTTTCCTTCTTCTTTTACAATGCCTTGAATCCCAAGAAAAAAAGCAAAAAATAAAAAGAGGGAGAGAAGAGAATATTGTTTACATAAACCTTCTATTTTTAGAAAAGTAAATTTCTAAGTCTAACTTGTGCTTCTTTTCTTTGTAGATATCTTCTCCAAGCAATAAAATCCAAAGCATCTTTGATTTTTCAACCTTCCATAGATGAGAAAATATCTTTCAAAATAAATCTATCCCAAGTGAGGTTCTAGGAGTGCCCTTGAAAAGTTGGAGGAGAGAGAGAGAGTGATGACTAGGATTCCACTCATAATTATTGAAATGCCAAATCTGTCCTTCAAAAAACGTGGAACATGGGGTGGTTATATAGGTCTCACCATTGTGTTCCTCGAGAAAAATCGCCCAAAATAGACCCAAATTTCGTCCAATTTGGAGTTGGGGAGCCCAAGATATCTCAAGTTGAAGTTGAACTGTCCAGAGCCCTCCAAATGGAATCTCTTGGCTAACAGAAAAACTTCTCAGAATTGCGTTAAAGCCCCTTGAATCCGAACTTTCGCTTTACTTTGTCCCCGGCCGACTGTCCATAATTATAAATAAGCTCCTGTAGACCATTTTTGCGCGTCGTTACGAAAATGGCCTTAACTTCTTCGTTTAAACTTGGAATCAAGTGCCGTTTGAACCGTTGCGAAGCTGGCTCGATGGGCTACACATCCATACTATTAACACCTCTAAAGAGCTTAAAACATTTTCTTAACGTCATCTCCTCCATTTTCACAAGAATTCACCTAAACCCTGAAAAGCACAAGAAAGCACCGAGTAACTCTGTCCAATGTGGTAAAATATATGCTTTATGCCCTAAGATTTCACATATAAATGTGCTCATCAGAAGTTCAGAGACAGATTGTGCGTGTCGGGTGATTATGATGTGCAAGACCGAATCCTTAGGGAGGTGCACAATTCACCCTATTCAATACACCCTGGAAGTACTAAAATGTATAAAGATCTGAAGAAGTACTATTGGTGGATTGGAATGAAGCGAACTGTAGCACTGTACGTGTCTGAATGCCTCATCTGCCAGCAGCTAAAGGCAGAGAGACATAGACCTTATGGATTTTTGCAACCACTTACGATTCCATAATGGAAATGGGAAAGAATTACCATGGACTTCGTGACCAATTTGCCCAATGAATGCAATCTGGGTAATAGTTGACAGGTTAACGAAGATAGCTCACTTTATTCCCATCAAGAAAACTTATTCGATAGAAAAGCTCACCCAGCTTTACATTAAAAATGTGATCCGCCTGCATGGCGTACCCATCGGCATCGTGTCCGACAGGGATCCCCGATTCATGCCAAGATTTTGGAAGAGTTTACAACAGGCGCTGGGATCCCAGCTAAATCTCAGCATAACTTTCCATCCCCAGACGGACGGACAATCCGAAAGAACCATTCAGAATCTAGAAGACATTCTCAGAGCCTGCATATTAGAAATGAAGGATAGTTGGGATGCCCACATTCCTTTGGTGAAATTTGCTTACAGTAACAGCTACCACTCCACCATTGGCATGGCACCATATGAAGCTTTGTATGGCCGAAAGTGCCGCACACCGTTATACTGGGATAAAGTTGGAGAATGAAAGTATCTAGGTCCTGAGATGATACAGGCAACCTGCGAGAAGGTGGATGTGATTAGAGAAAAGATTAAAATAGCTCAGTCCAGGCAGAAGAGCTATGCAGACAATCAAAGGAAGGATATTGAGTTTGGAGTCGGTGAGAAGGTGTTTCTCCGAGGTTCTCCAACAAAGGGGTTGCTGCGTTTCAACAAGAAGGGAAAGCTGAGCCCGAGATATATTAGCCCATATGAAATTTTGAAAAGGGTTGGACCAGTAGCATATCGACTGGCCCTACCGCCATCTTTAGAGGGCGTCCATGATGTATTCCATGTGTCGATGCTAAAGAAATATATCAACAATCCGACACATGTACTCATGGCCGAACCAGAGCAGTTGGATGCTGATATGACATATGAGGAATAGCCCATAGAGATATTGGATAAAAGGCAGCACGACCTCCACAACCTCACAGTCGCGTTTGTAATAGTTCGATGGGGAAGTCATCCACCGGAGGAAGCGTCATAGGAGCTCGAGGAAGAAATGCGAGATAATTACACTCAACACTTTGAGCTACTGGGTAAGCCAATTTTGGGGACGAAATCTTTGTAAGGTGGGGAAATGTTAAACCTGCCCCAAACTGACTGGAACCTTGCCTAAAGGATATGAGCCTGAGACCAACCACTCAAGCACATTGTGGTGTACCACCCCTGTGGTTAGAATTAGTGGAGAACCTCCAAGGATGTCATCCATCATACCTATGAGGAGATGGGTTGTTGACCCATGCAGCTGCTCAACACATTGCCTAATGTACAGCTCCAACTCCAGGTAATCTCTCTCTCATAAGAACATGGGGATCATGCCCTTACAGATGTTCATTTTACCTTGGAAATGGTGTAGGAGAGGTGCCCTAATGGAGGCCTCAACCCCTATGAAAGGCCACATCAAAAACAGCAGAGAAACATTCCTTAGGCGATTGACCCAAACGCCCAGTGAAATGCCCAGAGTGTCTGAAATTGCATTTTTATATTTCAGATATATAAGGACCTTGGGCATTGCCACCAAACACCCCCAAAACACGTCTTAGGATAGGAACCTTTCCCCATCATCCCAACTATGTGGGCCCCACCTAAGTAGCTGAAATGAGGGAGAATCAGCTTAAAAATGCATTTTGAGCTAGGGACTACAGGGCCAAATAGGCCTTAGTGAAGATTGGCCTATAAATAGGGGGCCTAACTTCTAAATTTACTTTTCTACTATTCTAAACGTTGGGAGAGGAAGAGAGAAAGAAAGAAGAGATGGAGAAGAAGAAAAGAGGAGAAGGAAGGGAAGGAAAGGAGGATTTGGGAGTTTGGAGCTTGGATCGAATTCTGCACAACCTAGGTAACCAAACCTGAGCTCAAACAGACCCCATATCATGACTCACATCTGTTCTCTGTGATTGAGCTCAAGATCCAAGAGCTACACAGTCATGCCCTTGTATGTATGTTATGGAATCATCATCTAGAGTGATAGGACAGCCTTGGATCTTTCATGCATGAATGATTTAAGTAGTTTATATGCTGTATATAACCTGTGTGCATGATAATGTTCAATTCCAGCCGTGATCCTAACTAAATCCTTGCTTGTAGTCCATGGATAGTAGCACAGAGACACCCAAACTTGCATGCATGTTTTGTATTATGATCCTTAGCCATGATAACTACTGTAATGAACCAACTATGACCTGTACCCAATCTGTTTTGGGAGATTAATGATGTTCTCAAGTCTGATTTCAGCCAGGCTTGGACATCTCTGTGATGACAGAACCCAAACCATCATCCCCATAGTTAACCGAGCTTGGATGCTCAAAACCCATCCCATTCAACTAATTACACATGTTACAACCCCCCTGGGGTCATCCATGGTCAAATTGGGATGACCCCAATAGCTAAAACCAGAACTAGAGCCTGGAATCCCGTGTCCTATAGGCACTGGGTGGGAGTTTGGCCCAAATGCCTAGTCAAACGCCCAGTGGTGTTATTTGGGCCCTGTTTTGGTTCACCTTTTTTGGAACATCACCAACGGGTCTAGAACAGTATGTGGAACATATAATTGTCCTAAAAACCCTACCCCATCCATCCTTGCTATCATCCACACCTTGGATGCACAAGTGGGCCCCTCAGTGCTAGGAATCAATACACAGCCTAAACCACACTTGAGCTGTGGGCCTTGGCACTGATTTATATAATAACCAGCGTTGTGTTTAGGTTAACCCTTCTTTAAAATTCAAAAGAATATGAGTTTTGCATCTCTGGGTGATGCACTGGGCGTTTGACCCAAAGGCCCAGTGCAAGTCCCAGAGAATTATAGCTTAGTGGTTATGAACTCAAACTTGAATCAAACCCAACCTAGACTAACCCTAGGGCATTAATCTGATCTGAACCATGTTTGGCACATCTTAATGGTCCGGTTAACTTAGGTTATAACCTCGAGCACGAGGCGCAGTGTCAGATACCGATTGGGACTGAGCTGACTGAAGAGCAAGCAGGAGTAGTACAAGATGACTGGAATTACACCATGAGTGTAGGTGTAACATGACTGATGGATTATAACAACAACAACAACAATATTTACTGTCTTTAATTACTTTAAATTGCTTTATATTCTTATTTAAATTCTAAATCTTATCTGATGGACATTGGAAATGGATGATAATGCTTATACGTGGAATTGCTAGATTAGATTCTGTAGCTGGCTTGGAAATGGGGTTGGTAGTGGCCCATAGAATGGGATGCGGGGCACCACCCGACTTATACTATGCTCATGTAGAGTGCATGTGGTTAGGGTAACATCTCCCGTGCTACGAACCCTTGCCAATAGGGGTTAAGGTGTTGGATGTCTGTGAGAGAACTGATGCCCTGGGGGTATTGTTCAGCTAGGTGCCCATCTTCAAGAAAGATGGTATCACAGACTAATCTTAGAGGGTTGATTTGGCTGACCTTGGTGATTGATGAAGGAGCCGATTAGTTTTCTTCGACAACTCAATGGGTGTATCGCGGGAAGAGGTTGGAATCTTGCACCAGGGATACATGTATTGGGGATTGTAGTAGCACTGAGCCTGCCTTAGTTGTGATGCTAGGTGGCTTAATCATAAAATGAACCTCATTGCATATAGACTCATTTGGTTGTGCTTGCATGGTTTATATTTTATTCACGAGCTCGGTGGAGCTCACACTCTTGTATATTTCTTTTTGGTTAGATGATATTGTAGGTGGATGTCATGTTGGCTGGGAGACTCCTCTTGAGCAGGAGAGTCGTGCTGATTATGACTGTGTGGGTTTGGACCCGGTCGGAGGTCATCCCCCTGATGCGGGTGATTACGGTGACTGTTGAAGATGGCCCTTGAGGAGTGGGCAACTGACTTTCTTCTAACCTAGGGATTCTTTTGATGTAAATAGGAATCTACTAACCAATCCCCTTTTGTATAGCTTAATTAGGGGCTTATGTTGTCTTACCCCCTTTTGATTATTTTGTAAAGCTATTGGTTGGAAGTGTTGTGACTGCTAGTTGTAAGATGTGAGAGAACAAGAACAAAAACAATGTTTGTATATTTGGCTTTGATGGCTTATTGTAATTAATAGCTTCCACAACACTCTGATGTTCCTATTTTATCCATTGTTATGGGTGTGTGGGTTTGTGAATGTTAGCAACTGCTTCTGGATCCTTGGGGTTTGGCGGATTACTGTCGTGCAATTCAGGTCACCTACCTATTCCTCCCAGGGGGTGGTTTGGGGTGTGATACATACGGACACAAAACTCCCAAGAAACACCTAAGCACATCATTTAGATTAAGTTTCTCTCAAAAAAAGGTGTTTGATTTTAGGAAAAAAGAGAGAAAAAAAGTATAGGGAGGAATTTTCTAATCTTTATAGTTTGTTTCTAATTTTTAATTGTTAACTGAATTCATATAGTATATGTCTATGTTGAACCAAATTTTTTTTTTTTTTTATTAATGTCTAGTCTATTTCTTTCGCTATGAAAAATGGAAATATTTTGGTATGTAAACCTTAATATGTTGAAATTTGAAACTCTTGTAGTTAGAATATTATTGTGGGGTTGTGTAATACTCCAAATCTCTTAATCATTATGGTAGATCACTCTATGGTGGTCTTCACCCGACAATAAATTTTCCAATTCCTAACCTATTTACTCTAATTTTTTTAATTTATTGTATATTATGTATGGTTTGATTCGTTATAATTCTGTACTAATGGGAAACGAAAAAAGGATACAACTTGGATGAGGCGGAGATTCAATTGCTTGCATTCTCATTGGCTTACATATAGTGTCAGGCATGGATATAGATCCTAATTTGAAGTGTCCAGGTAACACCGATTTGTACTTTATGAGTGATCCTGGTACTTTAGTTACTGGAGAACTGGAGTTGTGCTTGGTGCATTGACTGAGACCTTGTCCTCTTTCTTTACCTACCTCATAACCTAGGGATTTTATGTTTCTCTTCTGCTGCCCTCTAGTTTTGCCAGCATGCTAGGCCACCATAGGTTTTCTTCATATCTTTCAAGTGTCTGTCTCTTAATCAAGCAACAATTCATCCATTCATCTATTTGTCACTTTGCAGAAACCAATTTACTCTAGTCACCACCAAAGGTGTTAGTTAAATAGCAGTCCATGGATCATCTCCATGGTTCCCCTGGGAAACCAATAAGAAGCATCATCTTGGGTTCACAAGAATTGGAAAGTCTGGGTTGCCCTAGGGCATCCTATTTAAAATTTAGGGTTTCCCATGGTCGCCCATGGGTGCCCTACTGTGACTCTATTTAAATTTAGGGTTGCCCATGGTTGCCCATGGGAACCCTGGTGTAACTCAATCCTTCTCTTTCTTGTCCCATAAAATTATGGGATCCCTAAGAGAGAAAATTCATCTCTTTTCCATCCCATGGAAAGAGAGATCCATCTCATACCCGAATGCGCAGTGGAAAGAAATCGATTTGGGTTTCTTTCACATCCCATAAATAATCATATAATTAAAACAAGAAGAATTAACAGAAACTTGCTAACTTGATGAGCCTCAAGTGTTGCTCCTCTAATAGACAATGGTTCTTCCTCCAACGAGCACACCAGGTAAACAGATCTGAACCTCCAATGGTGCAACCAAGGTTCTCCAAGTCAAAACCAGATCTTCTTCTTCAAATCTTCAAGAGCAATCCTGGGTTTCCAAAATCCTAACTCTCAAAAGCTAGAGAGCAAGAAGAATGAGAAAGAGTAGCGAACAAGAGAGAGAGAGAGAGAGAGCCAAAATTGTGGAAGAGGGGGGAGCAACCAAAATGCATAAGGCTGGAAACATGGGTTGCCCCCCTCCACGTTTTTAAATATTTAAATAGTCAGGGCTTCTAAAGCCCTATTTGGAAAAATCCCAGTGAGAATCTGTTTCTCTCTCTCCTCTTTGACTTGAACCTGTTTAAACCTGGTGGGTTTCTAATTGGTGAAGAAGCAGAATCTAATAGAGAATAGTTTAATTAATTATTTATTTTACATTTAATGGATAAATAAAAATAGCACCTTATCCAATAAATTAAATAATTAATTAATTAATTAGCAAATTAATTCCAATTATACTCTCACATAATAATTAATTATTATGTACCAACCCACCACTAATCAACATCATCATTATGAAATCTAGGGCATTGTACACATGTACTGCCAAACTCTATTCCATAGAACATGTCCATACGAGAGAGTCTGCGTACGTGATTGGATCCCACAAAACACGATAAAATATTTTAAATGAAAATTACAAATAAACTATCATTTTATGTGAAATAGCTTTTGCAAAAAACCATTTCTAAAACGGCACTAGACCCAAATTCTGATCCGACCATTCACAGACAATCTCTATCTTGATGTTCCTGATGAGCACATTTATGTGTGAAATCTTAGGGCATAAAGCATACATTTTACCACATTGGACAGAGTTACTTTGGTGCTTTCTTGTGCTTTTCAGGTTTTAGGTGAAATCTTGTGAAAATGGAGCAAAAGATGCTAAGAATAGCCGAAAGCGCCCAGGAGTCGAGAAAATCAAGTTTGGATTCAGCACTGAAAGAATCACGCCAATTAATCAAATTTGAATCTGATTATAGTGGGCCCCTTAGCATAATTTTGATGTGTTAATAGTATAGATGCGTAGCCGTCGAGTTAGCTTCGTAACAGTTCAAATGGCACTTGATTCCGAGTTGAAACGAAGAAGTTACGGCCGTTTCTGTGGATAGGGGTTTATTTATAATTATTGACAATAGGCTGGGGACAAAGTAAAGCGGAAGTTTGGATTTTAGGGGCCTTAGCGCAATTATCAGAAGCTATCTCTCTGTCAGCCGAAAGATTCCATTTGGAACGCTCTGGAGCAGTCCAACTTCAACTTGAGATATCTTGGGCTCCCGAACTCCAAATTGGACGAAATTTGGGTCTATTTTGGGTGATTTTTCATAAGGAATATAACAGTGATGCCCATATAAGCATCCCATGCTCCACGTTTTTTGAAGGACAGATTTGACATTTCAGTAATTGTGAGTGAAATCCTAATCATCACCCTTGCTCTCTCTCTCCTCCAATTTTCCAAGGGCATTTTTGGGATTTGACTATGGATAGATTTAATTTGAAAAATATTCTCTCATCTATGGAAGGTTGAAAGGTCAAAGATGCCTTGATCTCATTGCTTGGAGAAGATATCTACAAAGAAAAGGAAGCACAAGTTAGAACTAGAAAGTTACTTTTGTAAAAATAGAAGGTTTATGTATCTAGGATTCTTTTCTCTCCCTCTTTCTAATTTTTTTCCTTTTTCTTGGGATTCAAGGCAATGTAAAGGAGGAAGGAGAAGAGAATATTCTCTTTTCTTAGGGAATATTTCTTCTACCACTTCCCTCTTCTCTCTTCTCCCTTCCCCCTATAAATACCCCTTGCCCTTTGGGTTGTAAGAAGTCAGTGCTAGTTCAGTTTTTAAGTTAGTTTTAGTTTAATTGTAATTCAATTTTTAGTTCAATTAATTAGTGAAATTTCTTATTCTCTTCTAGTTTTTGGCTTTCTAACTTCTAGTTTGATTTCATGCTTTCAATTCCATGGTTGTAATGTTTTTGATTCATGCTTTAATTTTATGTCTTCAGTATGGTTGTAATAATTCTAGTTTAGTTTCAAGCTTTCTAGTCTAAGTTCCTAAGTTGATGACAAGACTTGGAGATTTAGAAGAGGAAGTCATGCAAGGTTTGTTCAAGTATCCAGGTTTTTACTCTCTAAACTCTTAAACTCATTCTCCCTCTCTTCTTCCATCTCATTCTCCTTCTTCTTGTTTTGTTTTTTTTATGTGGTTGTGGTTTGTGGCTGCATTTTTATTCCTTCTAATTCGCATTAGTTTGATAGGTTAGATGCTCATGTGTTAGGACGCCAATTTAATTCGTTAGATGTTTGTGAGTTAGGATCAGCTAGTTTATTAGTTTAATTAGTTTAATTTAGCACTTTAATTTGGTTCACTTTGCATTACTTTAAAGTGAGTAAAATAGGGTGGCGTATATCTCCTCGTGTTCGACCCTTAGCTACGATTGACCCGTACGCTTGCGGTATTATTTTAACTCAAACAAGTTCTTGGTGCTGTTGCCGGGGAGATTATTGTCCACCTTACTTTTCTGATTTTTAAGTAATTCGAAGTGCTTTATTTTATTTTAGCTTTTCTTCTTAAAAAAAAAAAAAATCAGTTTTTGAAAACCTCATCTTATTTATCTTCTGTTTCAAAGACTGTGCGCCTAATCTAAAGTCCTTCTTATGCTCAAACCCAACCTCTTTTGGTGTCCCTTATAGGATTAAGTTACCTATGACGCTGCATGTTGACTTGGTTGGATGGAATGGCATATGACTTATCTTTGGAGGTGACCAACTTTGATAACAGGAAAGCTACATAGTGAGTGCCTTGGAAACAGAAACGTATAATAGTCCTCCACTCTACATTAGAATCCAATTGGAGTCACCCGTAGGTGGCTCTTGAAGACTATACAGGTTCCCTTGCTGTCAACCTATATGGTAACCTTACAGCTTTGGAATCATTGTTTCGATTTTTGAGGGCAACGCACCAACTGTCTATTTATTCCCTCATGTTTTTAGTGAATTTTTTCTAGTCTTTAATTTTTCTTTAATTTTTCTAAGGGAGACCTCAATTTGGGATAGGTGATTAGTTTAGAATAATGGGAGATACACTTCCACATATGACTTTAGGGGAAAGATGGAACTATGCTAAGGCAACCATGACTTTGGGGGAAATATTTAAACAGGCTAGGGAAGCCAAAAGTAGTGAGATAGAGAACAATTTTGCACCACCCTAGTACAATTTTGCTCCCCAACCCAACTATGGGCTTTCGGGAAATTTTGATTGGTCAAATCCCCAAGCTATCCATGTTATGGAAGGATGCCCTAATCTTTATGGGGGTAGCTTTGGTGATGAGAATATGAGTCCTCTATTTTAGTACAATTCTTTTGGCACTTACAACCAGGGGTGGAGTGATCATCCCGATTTCTCGTGGGATCAATGGAATAACCAAGCTAGACCATCCTATTTCCAATGTCATGGTCAGTTTGATCCTCCAATGCCCAACCCTCCAATGCATTCCACAAGAATGAATGAGCTAGAAAGGACTATGGATAGAATGGAGAAGCAACTCTCTCAACTGATCACCATGTTACAGGAGGAGGAAATGGCTACATTACCTAGTCAGCCTGAACCTAGTCTATGTTACCAGATTCCTGTTCCGAATGAACCACCCCATCCCCAGTTTAATGATGTTGAAACTCCACCACATGAGTTTGAGGTTAACGAGAGTCAACCCCAACATGATGATTTATGATGAGCACATTTATATGTGAAATCTTAGGGCATAAAGCATACATTTTACCACATTGGACAGAGTTACTTTGGTGCTTTCTTGTGCTTTTCAGGTTTTGGGCTATTCTGGACTATCGGGAGCTACATGTCCCAAGTTACACGTAAAGTTGCCATTTTTCTTTCCATGGCTGTAAAGAGGACTAAATTTGGAACAAGTTGGACGTGACGGAACACAAGTACGCTTTCGTCTAGCCCACCGTATAGTTGATTATTCTTTTCAGCCTAAGAAAGGATAATGGGTCTGAAAGGAGCTGTAGTGCAAGCCCATAGTCATTCTACCATGGTCCAAGGACATTTTTGACACTGTAGAAGATATTTCTAAGCAATGGTGGAGATTGACTGCAAGTACAGGACCGTTATGGCAATTTTACATTCTTGAAGAGAGAGAAGGACTGCTACCCAGATGGAGGGACCCACACTGCCACTAGATTCCATAGTTTTGAAGGCCTACAAGTTGTCCACGATTTTTCTGGGCTGCATTTAATACCCCACGATTTTTAGAGGACACATTGGAGATTTTGTTATTTGGTTGAGTGGAATCCTAGTCATCACTATCCTAGTCATCACTCTCTCTCTCTCCTCCAACTTTTCAAGGGCACTTTTAAAAGTCTACTTGGGATAGATTTATTTTGAAAGATATTTTCTCATCTATGGATGGTTGAAGAGTCAAAGATGCTTTGATCTCATTGCTTAGAGAAGATATCTACAAAGAAAATGAAGCACAAGTTAGAATTAGAAATTTACTTTTCTAGAAATAGAAGGTTTAAGTAAACAATATTCTCTTCTCTCCCTCTTTCTATTTATTTTTTTTCCTTGGGGATCGAGCATTATAAAGGAGGAAGGAGAAGAGAATCTTCTCCTATTTTTGGATTCCCTTCTCACACTCTCTCTCCTCTCCACGATTTTTAGAAGGAGAGGAGCTCCAAAATCGTGGAGCCCCTCCCCCTCTTCTCTCTTCTCTTATTTCTTCTCTCCTTCCCCCTATAAATACCACCTAGCCCCTCTCTTGTAAAGTGGTTAAATTTTTGGTGAAATTTCTTCTCTTTTTTTCCTTCTAAATTGTGATTTTTGGCTTTCTTGTTTTTAGTTTTGATTTCATAAGATTAGTTCTTTCAAGTTCGTAGTTTTGATTTCATAAGTCTAGTTTAATGGTTGTAATAGGTTTAATTCATGCTTAAATGTCTTCAATATGGTTGTAATAGCTTTAGTTTAAAGCTTCCTAGTCTAAGTTCCTATGTTGATGACAAGACTTGGAGATTTAGAAGAGGAAGCCATGGTAAATTTATTCAAATATTCATGCAAACAAGTTCAATCTGGTTCAAGCACATCAAGGTATCTCATTCTCTAAACCCTTAATCTCATTCTCCCTCTCCTCTATCTCTCTCTATCTTCTTCTTCTTCTCCCTCTATTTTTTTTATTTTTTTATATGGTTGTGGTTTGTGGATGCACTTTTATTCCCTTATTTTTTTTTATGTGGTTATTATGTGTGGCTACATTTTTATTCCTTTCAATTCACTTTAGTTTGATAGGTTAGATGCTCATGTGTTAGGACGCCAATTTAATCCCTTAATTTTGTTAGATGCTTATGATTTAGGATGCATTAATTTTTATTAGTTTAATTAGTTTAATTTAACACTTTAATTTGATTCACTTTGCATTACTTTTAAGTTAGTTAAATAGAGTGGCATATATCTCCTCGTGTTCGACCCGTAGCTACGATTGACCTGTACGCTTGCGGTATTATTTTAAACTCAAACAATTTATTTGTTGAGATTGAGTCTCGTAAATATGTTAGTAAAGCGGAGTTTGATGAGCTACCTAAGGACGTCCAACTTTTGCTTGAAATTTTTGATCTTAGTGAGCCTAGTGTTTTCACTGATTTAGAATCAGATTTTTATGATAGCATAGAAATTCGATCTCCCCCTCTCCCTTTGGAAAACCCAGATAATTGTCATTTTGAGGATTCCATTGTCCCACATGTTGATTTGTCCAAACCTCCTAGGTTTAATGATTTTATTGAGGAGGACAATATTAGTCCTGATGCTCTTCAAGCATTTTATCACGATCCTTATTGGGAAAACCAAGTTATGCAAAGGGCGGATAGTTGTATTGCTAGGATTGATTTGAGTAAACCTCCCAGTTTTTATGATTATCTTGATGAGGTTACTGACATTCATGATCTTTTTTATGCTTACTGCGATCCATTTTTGGTTGATTTTTCTAAACATGACATGTGTTCTACATTGCAAACGGGAGAGAATGGGAGGATTTATGGCATGAGTTTTAATGCCTTCAATTTCCACTGTCCCATGAGGATAGACTTTTCTATTGGATATTTCTCAGTTGTGCTTAACTTTTATATTATTTCTCGCTTTACTAAAATTCATGGTCGAGTGTTTTCTGGTTCTGAAGTTCTTTCTACATTTGCCGGCCATGGATTGAGATTTCTTTTGATGCCCTAAGTATTTGTTGTAGAGCTCATGACTCTTCATGATCCTCTTTTTGATTATATCTGGTAAGCCCCCTCATCTCCTCCCTTGTCCTTATTATTTCTTTTATGCATGCATTGAGGACACTGCATGACTTAAGTGTGGGGGGGTGTGTGAGCTTGCTTATTTGATAAATTTTGATTGTGGTGGTAGTTTGGTGTTGTGCATATGTTTCTTTGATTGCAAAGCGAGAGAAAGAGGGAATTAGGTGCCCTAGCATACGAAATAATAAAGAAATCCCTTTTTAAGGACGGTAATTGGTTTGTATCCGGTGAGAGGGATTGAATTGGAAAATATGAGCATTATTTCATTTGATGGCTAGATTCCTCTATGTGTTTAATGGACCCCTTGATCTTTTGGCTAGTAGTTGAGACCAATTTGTTTGTGGTAAGGCAAGACATGAAAGTAAAAAAAAAAAAACAAAAAAAGAAAGTGGAATTTCTTGGGACTAGACAGGGCACTGTGCCTCATGAAGCAGGGTGACTTGATCGAAATTCCTTGGAAGGAAATTCAAAAAAAAAAAAAAAAAACTCTTGCATCAATGTCTCAAAGTCTTTATGGATATATGCAAAAAGCGAAGCTACCAAGTATTTGGGTGTCTGGTGTATGCTCCACCACGTCATTTAGAGACCAGTGGTGGAGTAGAAATAGAGTTTGTTGTTGAGAAAGAAAAAAGCTTTTGTCATAATGCCTGGAAAGAAAGTATGGTAAAAAATACTCATAGCCTAAGTCTCTGGTTCCATTAATATTATGAGTGGTTTACCTAAAGGTGAGTAGTGTTCAGAAAATATGAGGAGATCCATTAATCTTGATGCATGCTTGTTACTTGAATTGATGTGGGGTGATAAAATTAAAGTGTGGGGGAACCTTTGGCTCCTTGATCTTTAGTTGAGCACTTTTGGGATTATGTGCACTGTCTTACTTAAGCCATGATTAAAATTTGTAGCATTCATTTACAATTGAATTTTGGGTGTATATTCACTACAAACACCCACGAGACACAACTCGTTCACTAGCAGTAACCTAGGGGTTCAAAGGCTTGTTGAACATGCTAAGTGCAACCGTGATTCCTATGAAAGTGAGTTAGGATTTTTTGCATTTTAGATTAGTTTTTCTTTTGCTTTACTTGAGGACAAGTAACGTTCAAGTGTGGGGGAATGATGAGCGTATTTATGTGTGAAATCTTAGGACATAAAGCATACATTTTACCACATTAGATAGAGTTACTTTAGTGTTTTTTTGTGCTTTTCAGGTTTTAGGTGAACTCTTGTGAAAATAGAGCAAAAGATGCTAAGAATAGCCAGAAGAGCCCAGGAGTCGAGAAAATCAAGTTTGGATTGAGCACTGAAAGAATCACGCCAATCAATCAAATTTGAATGTGATTATAGTGGGCCCCTTAGCATAATTTTGAGATGTTAATAGTATGGATGCGTAGCCCGTTGAGTCAGCTTGGTAACAGCTCAAAAGGCACTTGATTCTGAGTTAAAACGAAGAAATTATGGTCGTTTCCGTGGATAAGGGTTTATTTGTAATTATTGACAGTTGGCCGGAGACAAAGTAAAGCAGAAGTTCGGATTCCAGGGGCCTTAGTGCCATTATCAGAAGTTATCTTTCTGTCAGCCGAAAGATTCTATTTGGAAGGCTCTGGAGCAGTCCAACTTCAACTTGAAATATCTTGGGCTCCCGAAATCCAAATTGGACGAAATTTGGGTCTATTTTGGGTGATTTTCGTAAGGAATACAACAGTGAGACCCATATAAGCATCACATGCTCCACGTTTTTTGAAGGACAGATTTGACATTTCATTAATTGTGAGTGGAATCCTAGTCATCACCCTTGCTCTCTCTCTCCTCCAACTTTCCAAGGGCACTTTTAGGATTTGAATATGGATAGATTTAATTTGGAAAATATTCTCTTATCTATGGAAGGTTGAAAGGTCAAAGATGCCTTGATCTCATTGCTTGGAGAAGATATCTACAAAGAAAAGGAAGCACAAGTTAGAACTAGAAAGTTACCTTTGTAAAAATAGAAGGTTTATGTATCTAGGATTCTTTTCTCTCCCTCTTTCTATTTTTTTTCTTTTTTTCTTGGGATTCAAGGCAATGTAAAGGAGGAAGGAGAAGAGAATATTCTCTTTTCTTAGGGAATATTTCTCCTACCATTTCCCTCTTCTTTCTTCTCCCTTTCCCATATAAATACCCTTTGCCCTTTGGGTTGTAAGAAGTCAGTGGTAGTTCAGCTTTTAAGTTAGTTTTAGTTTAGTTTTAATTCAGTTTTTAGTTCAATTAATTAGTGAAATTTCTTCTTCTCTTCTTCTAGTTTTTGGCTTTCTAACTTCTAGTTTGATTTCATGCTTTCAATTCCATAGTTGTAATGCTTTTGATTCATGCTTTAATTTTATGTCTTCAATATGGTTGTAATAATTCTAGTTTAGTTTCAAGCTTTCTAATCTAAGTTCCTAAGTTGATGACAAGACTTGGAGATTTAGAAGAGGAAGCCATGCAAGGTTTGTTCAAGTATCCAGATTTTTACTCTCTAAACTCTTAAACTCATTCTCCCTCTCTTCTATCTCATTCTCTCTTCTTCCATCTCATTCTCCTTCTTCTTCTTTTGTTTTTTTTATGTGGTTGTGGTTTGTGGCTGCATTTTTATTCCTTCCAATTCGCATTAGTTTGATAGGTTAGATACTCATGTGTTAGGACGCCAATTTAATTCATGCCAATTTAATTCGTTAGATGCTGTGAGTTAGGATCCGTTAGTTTATTAGTTTAATTAGTTTAATTTAATACTTTAATTTGGTTCACTTTGCAGTACTTTAAAGTGAGTAAAATAGGGTGGCGTATATCTTCTCGTGTTCAACCCGTAGCTACGATTGACCCGTACGGTTACGGTATTATTTTAACTCAAACAGTTCCCCAATCGGGCAGTGGTGACCGTGTTGAGTAACTCTCTCACTCATAAAATGTTTGTGCATTCCCAGAACACCGGCTTTGCCTCTCTTGAATCTTAGTCATTGATGATCCAAAGAATGCGTTCACATTTCGTAGCGACGAGGTCCTCTTAGGTACAGGGTCTCGATGACACATTTCTATCCCATCCTACATCTGGCAGTAATACATGAGGGAATCGACAAATAAGATTCTTCGCCAATGCACATTATGATGTGCACTCACATTCGTACCCTGACATCAACATGTTTAGGCATACCCAATGCGATGACCATATGATAAGGGTGCCCAAACCAAATCCTAGTCATGACTACCATTTTAAGTAAAACTTACGGACACATAATGCTAAAAAACTTTATATTGCATGTGATAATATTAAACCAAAATGTATAAAAGGTTCAATACAAAGTAAACCAGACTGAACCGGACCGAACCAAGTTTGATGGACACATAAATCCAACAAAGGGATGGTTTATTTATCATTATGACTTGTCCATTAGTAAGTCTCGAAGCCAAACAATGCCTCCAACATCACCCACATAGGAGGACAGAGTACATCAAGGTTGGTTGCTAATTTTCTTAATTGTATATAGAGGAGGTCAAATATTTTATTCGAAATACTAATATTCAACAATGGCCTATTTAGTAAAAAGCTTGCAAAATGTTTGATTCGTGTAAAGGAAAAAATTCCTTAAAAGTAGGGTCCCCACCATACCAAAAAGCCAACCCTTTGGTCTCCTACAAAAAACATTTGAGGGTTTTGAAGAAGACTAATCCAGTAACCCTGCTGATCTGGGTTTTATATATGAGTTGTCACTATTAACTATACTTTGTGTGAACCCAAAATAGGCCTTGAAAAAGATTTGGTGTTATAAAGATTAGGAATACTTGAAAAATAGTGAATATGTTGAAGATCCAATTCCACTACCTTTGTTCTCCTAATTCATGTAGAACTCGTCACGTGTTTTTTTTTTTTCTTGATTCGTTACTCCAAAACTTAGACTGTTTTCTGATGGGAAGGACTACAAAATTTTAACTTTTAGCCTAATTTCAATATTGGTGAAGGGAAAAATCTGTGACCTTCAAGTATCAGAAATGATGTGTCCTGAGATGACATTTCTATGTCAAGTACATTTAACCAAAAGGGAAATGGTCGGATAGGAGTGATGTTTGGACTGTCCTTCGGTTGTGGAAGGAAACTTTCTTGTCTAATTGTTGACTTTGAGTAGTGATGAGTTTTTTGGATTACCATGCATATATCATAATGCTATTAAGATTGAGAATTTGTTAATGTTATTATTCTCCTTACATTTAGGTACTTCTCTTATGAAAAATAAGTGGCTAAAAGACCAACACCATTAACTTCTTCTTTGTTAGTAATCAAGCTATTTGTTCTCTAATTTATTATTTTAGTATCGCTTGCATTATTTCTCAAATTTTGAAATTCAATGTGTTTCTCCTCATAATTGGAATTTTTAAGTAGTGAGACATGTTGTGCTAATATACATTAAAGCATGGGAAACTTACCAACTTCAGGCCAACAAGTTATGTTCAAATGGATATGGTGAGTAACTGGAGACAAAGTCACTGTAATTAGCACATTTGTTATTGAAGGTAAGGCTGCTTCCAGTATAGTTGAAATGACTACAAACTGGCAAATGAGAATAATTTTCCAAGTGTGTTAGCTAGGTTTGTTGTGATCACAAGTAGAAAAAAAAAAATGGGAAATCTTGCAATTTCAAGTATTTCGATCAGCACCTTCCTTTTACCCTATGCTAATACAGGGAGTTGATCAATGTCCTTTCTTGCACACAAAATACCAAAGTGGATAATTTATGAGGGAAAATGTTCTTTACACCGGGGGCATAGGCTGCACCCAGACACATGGGGGTGGGTAAAATGACCGCCCCACCCCTGAATGGCTGAAATGACCATCATGACCCGCCCCATGTGTTTGGGTATAGCCTGTGCCCCCGTGCACTGCAATGCAGAGAACATCACCCCTTAAAAGGATAAGCGAAGGTTGTTGGACATGTATATTTTTGAAGTTCTGGTGTTATCTATATTTTGCTTTATTTGTTACAAGAGAGTGGTTACAGTTTATAATATACCTCTTAACTAACTGGGTCTTGGTATTGGTTTCTTAAAAGTAGTTGAAAAATTCAGCAAGTTAATTTCTTGTTTATCTTAGCTTTGGCATTCTAAAACAAGGGAATAAAGGGCTCATTTAAAAAAAAAAAAAAAAAAAAGAATTTATGATTAATTTCATGCAATGTCCCCACGTAAAGAATATGTAGGTTGTGTTTGGTCTGCATTCTTGGAATGCATTCTTTGCCAGGAACGTGTTTTGAAAAGTAAATAAAGTTGTTTGGTAAGCATTCCATTCTAGAATGGGCTTTTTTCCCTTTCCACGTTCTCATTCCCAGCTTGAGTTTTAAGTCACAACTCCCGAACTTACATAGACGGACTTTCTTTTCCCTCTCGAATTTTGTTTTTTGTCTCTCTCGATCCTCAAACTACAATCTCTCTCTCTATTTACAAACACTCGCAGAAATTTACTGCAATTTCTTTTTTCCTGTGTATCTATGTGTGTCTGTGTATAGCATGGCCACCGTGATGGGCTCACAAGCTTCCAAACCTTCAAAAACCTCTGAACTCTTCGACCACAACAGCATCGTTACAAGCATCAAGATCCTTCTCTTTCTTTCTCCTCCCACTTTGCCTAATTGAATTGAAGCTACGAATCCCAGTTGCTCTCTAAGCTTTTCGACCGAGATAGCTACAGATCTCGAGAAGATTATCCAGACCCTCTCTCCTTATGGCAATGGTATTTCAATACTCCTCAATGCCTCTACAATGCTTCCAACAACCCTAAACGTGTTGCCAAGAAGGAATTCCTATGTCTCCTTACCCTCCTCTATTGCTCCCACTCTGATTACACTTGGACCCATCTCACTAAGTCTGATGCCTCAACGACTGATTCCAACATTTGCGAATCTTGTCATGATGCCATTGGAATATTATTGTCTCAGTACCTACGAGGGTGATGCTGATAATGAGAATATTGGAATGATCATGTCATTGTTCGTGAAGCCTCTATTTGAGGCAATGGGAGAGGAAGCAGTGGTCTTTGTCAAATTGCGACCTTACAACTTTTTCATAAGGATCGCCTATGTTGATGACACCAACCGACTCATGTTTCAATTAGAATATACTGAACACGTCTGGCAGATCTCTCTCTCTCTCTCTCTCTCTCTCTCTGTATGTTTGTACTTCTTTCTCCCTCCAACTGTAAGGCACTGTTGCCGCCGAAAAGCCTCTGGTGATGTGTGCAACCTGCAAGGGGAGAAAGGACAAAGAAGAGACCTGGAGTAGACTCCGAGGGAGGACTCTCCGATGCTTGAGTCAGCCCAGCGCATAGATGAGTAAATTAGAGGGATACAAAGAGAGCAGTAAATAAAAATGTCAGGATACTCTTACCTAGGTCCCTCTCTGTGCTTTTACACCTGGAGCGGTTATCGACGCTATTGAGAATCTCTTTGCTTCCCATTTTCTGACACGTAGTAGTAATGGGGTAGTTATTCGCCTCATTGAGGGGTAACGTCTCCTAGTGGAGAGCGAAATCTTCTCCTATAGATGCCGATTCTAACTAGCTTCCTGAATCGTGCTTGATGTTAGTTGTTTACCCCCAAGGCAAGTCTTGTCACCATGTGTTGTCCGGTTGTTCTAGGGGCATTCTTGGTAAGGTCGTGCCACTTGTCTATTTTATATTGGATGGTTATTTTTTGGCGTATCAAATGCCCCCCCACTCCCTTGCACACAGAATGTGTGTAAGGGAGTAAAGCCTTTTTTCTAAAAGTTGGGTTATCTGCTTGATTAACACTGCTCGCCTGAGTATCTAGTTGGGTAGTTTGCTCGGCCGGTTCTGCCCGTCTGGGTACTTGGCTAGGTAGTCTGCTTGGTTGGTTCTACCCGTCAGGGTACCTAGCTGGGCAAACTGCTCGACTGGTTCTGCCCGTCTAGGTACCTGTCTGGGCCTTCTACTCGGCTGGTTTTGCCTGTCTGGGTACCTGGCTGGGCAATCTGCTCGACTGGTTCTGCCTGTCTGGGTACCTGGCTGGGCACTCAGCTCAACTGGTTCTGCCCGTCTGGATACTTGGTCGGGCAGTCTGCTTGGTTGGTTCTACCTGTCTAGGTACCTAGCTGGGCAATCTGCTCGGTTGGTTATGCCCATCTAGGTACCTGGTTGGGCAGTCTACTTAGTTGGTTATACTCGTCTGGGTACCTGGATGGCAATCTGCTCAGCTTGTTCTGCCCAGCCGAAGGGCATGCATTATCGTGGCATCTTCTCGGTGCATTCTACCCAATGAAAAGGCCGGCATTGCCATGGCGTTTGCTCGGCACGTTTTGTCCCATCGAAGGATGAGCATCGTTAGGTGTTTATTTGACGCACTCTATCCGGTCGAAGGGCGGGCATTGTCGGATGGGGTGCCACCTTAGCTTAATGATGGATGGGGTTTTGGCGGTGGTGTCACCTCGGCTCATTCACCTCTGTTTGGTGCCTTAAGGTTTCGCCATGGTGTTACCTCGGCTTGGATGCCTTGGGGATTCAGCCATGGTGTCACCTTGGCTTGGTGCCTTGAGGTTTCACCATGGCTTGGATGCGTTGGGGATTTGGCCGTGATGTCACCTCGGTTCCTTTACCTCAGTTTGGTGCCTAGAGGTTTCGTTGTGGTGTCACCTCGGCTTAGATGCCTTAGGGATTTGGTCATGGTATCACCTTGGCTTAATGCTTTGAGGTTACTCCATGTTGTTACCTCAGCTTGGGTGCCTTAGGGATTTGGTCGTGGTGTCACCTCGACTTGGTGCCTTGTGGTTTCGCAGTGGTGTAACCTCGGCTTGGGCGCCTTAGGGATTTGGTCGTGGTATCACCTTGGCTTGGTGCCTTGAGGTTTCACCATGGTGTTACCTCGGCTTGAATGCCTTAGGGATTTGGCCGTGGTGTCACCTTGACTCCTTTACCTTGGCTTGGTGCCTAGAGGTTTCGCCGTGGTGTTACCTCGGCTTTGCGCAGCAGGAGTTTGGCCGCGATGGCACTTTAGCTCATTTATCTTGGCCAATATAGTGAGTAGCGTTTGAACATCAACTTGTCGAACTAAACCAGCTTTATTGAATATCAATTTGAAAGTACAAATCGAGCACCTATGACTGAACTGAAATGCGCGAGCTAAAAGACTATTGGTTAAACTTAAGCAAATCAAACACCTATAATTGAATTGAACTAAATGACTACTGGTAATACTTAAGTTTTCCGAGTTTTTTTATTGGAGTACCTCCTTGTCCCTCCAGAGTTTCCAAATGGTAGTATTCGGGCGGACCATTCTGGTAGCTCTATAAAGTCCTTCCCAATTAGGCTTGCTTTGGATTCTCTGGTCTGAGACTTCCAACCACCTAGGTTGCTTCATCATGGAGACTTCAATTTCTATGGGCAATGCTTCACTCGACTTGTCTTTTCCCCCAAGAGAGACCGCATAACATCTCTGGGAATCCAATTAATCTCCTTTGTAGTTACCGTCTCCTTTGTCTGTCGGGAACTTCATCTTCAGGTGGTTTGTTGAGAGGATTGCTTTCAGGGCATTGAGCCCACACGGTTGAGTATGACATTGTAGGGTGCTGATATCCACAACCAAGAAATTGATCATCATGGTGGTCTGTTGGTGTTCAGTTCCCACCGTGAGGGGTAGCTCTATAGATCATTCTGCCTTGACAGGTACGCCAGAGAACCCTTGCAGTGAGCCAATCCACTTTCATCAACCTATCTCTGCTCATCTTCATTCGGTCATATGCTTCCATGAAGATGGCATGTACCGAGCTTTCATTGTCAACAAGGATCCTCTTCACCTCATAGTTTGCAATCCTCATTGTCACAACTAGGGCATCATCATGTGGGGTCTGAACACCCTCCAAGTCTTCGTTAGAGAATGAAATCACTTGCCCAAATTTTTATTTTTTATGTGGGTTCTCGGTTGTGTTAACACTCCGGACATAAGCCTTCGCTTTCGAGCTGAGGATGAGCTTTTGCCAGCTGTGGGTCTGCCGTAGATTATTGCTATTACCCCCACTGGTGCATCTTGTCCGACTTGATTGTTTGGTTGTTCTTGGTTGTGCAACCTGGTATGCCTTCAACCACCTTGGTCTTTTCTCCTATCAGGCTCTCTCTTCTCGCCTGCCATGACAATCTCGAGGGCACCTATCATCTAGGTTAGCTCTGTCTCGCCGATTATAAATACAATAGCCAAGATAGCCTCTTTAGATGAGGCTCTCAATTTCTCCCTTGAGATGTTCTCACTCATCTGTGTCATGGCCGTTTCCATTGTGAAGCCTGCAGAACTTATCCAAGTTTAGCCTTTCGGGATGCCGACCCATCTTTGGCAGCCACTTGACAAACTTCCCGTTCTCGATCTGAATTAGGATATTGGACCTTCGGTGGGTGAGCGATGTATATCGCTCAAACTATTTCGGAGGGCTCTTAGATCGTCTTCTGTCGGATCATCGCCTCTTCCATCTTTCATTGTGATATTCCTTATCCTCTCTCTCTCTCTCTCTCTCTCTCTCTCATGTCTTGTCTTCTCAGATCGTCCTTGGTTTTCCATTTTGGCATCCAGGGTTTCCACCGCATTCATGTATTCTTCGGATCGAGCCTGGAGTTTTGCCAAATTTTTGAGTTGCTTTTTGCAAAGTTCCCAAATAAGGTCTTTATTACCAATCCTGGACAGAAGGGCGGTGAACTCGATCATCGGGTCTAAGTCTTCAACCTCCAGTTTCACCTGGTTGAATCTGGTAAGGTACGATCTGAGGGACTCGTCAGTCCTCTGCTTCACTGTGGTCAGGCTCACCGGTGTCTTTTTATAGCTTTGGTTGTTGGTGAAGGCCACTACGAATGCTGTGTTGAGCTCCCGAAAAACCTTTATTGACTTAGACTCCAAACGATTGAACCATGTTCTGGCCGCCTTCCTTAAGGTCATGGGGAAGCCCCTGCACATGATGGGGTCCGAGGCTCCGCAAAAGGCCATGAGGGAGTTGAACCCTTCCCAGTGTTGTACTGGATCCATGGCGCCATCGTAGTACTCCAACGTTGGCATCTTGAATTCCTTGGGGAATGGAATGTTTATGATCTCATCTGAGATCATCGTTTTGCTACAGAAGACTGGTTTCTCGGCTTCAGCTTGTCTTAGCAAGACCTTGTTGAACTATTCCTAGAGCTCCTTCATCTACTTGTTGAGGTCGTCACCTGCGGTAGCTTTTCTGCAAGGTTTATCCGGAGCTAGCTTCGAATGTGCTTTCGGGTTCCTTCGTCCTACTTCTGGCGCTTGCATCCTTGGGCGATGATGAGGGTCTTGTTTTGAGTCGCCAGACCCCGAGCTACTGTCTTTGCTGGCGTCATCCTGTGCTACAGGTGGCAGGATGGCACTGGGATTTTACTGCTGGACATTGAAAGGGGTTGCCTGCCAGACCGCCTAAGCGATCTCTTAGAGTTCTTGTTGGAGGGCCAGGGATTGCCCTTGAGTGATGGGAGTTTGAAGGTCAAGCTGGTTCGGCTGTTGCCTAGCTTGCCCTTGTTGTCCGCCTAGCTGAGTTGAGGCACAGCTCCATGATTCCCTGGTTGGATTGGAGCCGTGCGACGTTGGCAAGTGAGTGCCTTGAGGGAGACTTGGTTCCGAACATGGGCTATGTTGGCTCCACTTGGTGGGGTCCTTGTCACGGTTGGATTTTCCTTTGTTTCTTGTATTCACCATTGTGATTAGGTTGTCTTACTCTCTCTCAAGGCCCCACTGTGAGCACCAATCTGTTGCCACCGAAAAGCCTCATGGTGACATGTGCAACCTGCAAAGGGAGAAAGGACAAAGAAGAGACCCGGAGCGGATTCCAAAGGAGGACTCTCCGATGCCTAAGTCAGTCCGGCACACAGATGACTTAATTAGAGGGGTAGAGAGAGAGCAGTAAGTAAAAATGTCAGGATCCTCTTACCTGGTTCCCTCTCTGTGCTTTTATACCTGGAGCAGTTATCAAGGGGGTTGAGAATCACCCTGCTTCCCATCTTCTGACACGTAGCAGTAATGGGGTAGTTACTCGCCCCATTGAGGGGTAACATCTTCTAGTGACGAGCGGAATCTTCTCCTGTAGATGCCGATTCTAACTTCTTCCTGAATCGTGTCTAACGTCAGTTGTTTGTCCTCCAAGGCAAGTCTTGTCGCCACGTGTTGTCCTATTGTTTTAGGGGCCTTCTTGGCAAGGCCATGCCACGTGTCTGTTGTTTATTGGATGGCTATTTTTGGGCATATCAGGTACAAAAATGGACCTTGTCCATGAGTTATTCAATGAAAACTCCATGAATTGTTGTTGACATTGAAGATTCCCCAACGTTGAAAGTATTGTCTACGAGTTATTCGATAAAATGCTTATTTAAGAGTGAGTATCCTAAAATCAGAATGCATATTAACCAAACATTTTAGTCAAACGGCATTCTAATTCTCAATTAAGAATGCATTCTACATTCTAAGAATAAGAATGCATACCAAATACAGCCGTAATAAGTGAAAGATCTGTATTTAAGTTTTAACGGTTATCTCTGGATGGAGGCATATTTATTGGATGGGAGTCACAGGATAAGCCATTTGGTTCAACATGGGGGAAATTAAGATTCTTGATTATGTATGTAGTGAGTACCAGCAAGTGAAAGTTGTAAAATGTAGCGATTACAGAAAAAATTGAATGATAAAATGCTTAATTATTTGTAACAAGTACTTACTATTGTTTACAATAATAGTTACTAATTTTAAGAGGGTTTTTTTTTCTTCTAAATTCTTTGTTGTGTAAAGCTTTAAATGTTAGTACTCAGCCACTAATTTTAAAGTATCACAAAGGTTTATACTATAAACATGTATTAATATACTAAGGTGTTTAATCATTTGGCTTTAATGGTGGTGGTTTTGTTCTTATGATGTGGTTTTTGAAGCCAAAATTTTACATTAGTTACCAGCACAATCACATCTCTGAAGGCTAGAATGATTATAAGTCACTGAATTAGATGTTTCCTACAAAAGAAAGGACCATTATAAGTTACAGACATCAGATATATATTTCCTACAAAAGTTGTTTGTTGGTAGCTTAATTTTATGAATCTTATGTAGCTTCTATTTTTATCATTCAATCTCATGCATGGAATGAACTCATTTCATAACACAAAGCATTTTCCATACCAATTATGATGCATGAAACAAGGCAGAGTTTCATATATAGTTTTAATTAAAATGATTGACCCTTAAAGTCTCATTAAGGTGAAACTAAGAACAGAATTAGTTACTCCTATCTGCCTCATGCTTGTCTAGTTTGTGGTTCATGGTCCTACTTTTGAACGGCGAATAGAATGAATGCATCATGGATTTGGCCACAATTACACAAGTTCTTCAATCAAAATTATAATGGAACACAGATTTCCTTACATTATTAATCCAATATATTAGTTTTAATCCCTAGCTTTTCTTAAGAGACAAGCAAAGAGTTAAAAGTTAGCTTAACAGCAACCACAAAGTATAAACAATACTACATATGGATTCTATGCTGACCTATTAACTAAGAGAGTTTAAGGCTTATAGGATCTATCAAATCCTTAATCCAAGAATATCTCAGTTGTGTCTTCCACATGGACAATATGCTTTAAGTTGAATTCATTCACAACTTTGCATAACTATTAAGCTTAAAGTTATGTTAGATATGGTTCTGACCAATCCATGATCACGCTTCGTTCTAGTCATATGAAAGCCTGACCTAGCTAAAGGTGTAAACTTTAAAGCTTAATCTGAGAATCTAATTGGTTTTTTTATAATTGGGATCTGTGACAGGCTTCTTAAGTCTTACATATGAAGGATTGGCTGTAAAAATTTTCAAGTCTAGCTACATAATTGATAAGCTTCAATATTAATGTGTATACCTAATCCATTAATTAACAGTTCTCTATCTAATTGAACCTTCTATCTTTTTGCCAATCATTGGCATTAAGAAAAATATTTTTTTTTAGGGAAGTAGGGAAGCATATTATCTTCTAAGTAGTTGATGAGTACAAACATAAAATATTTGTATCCATTTCTCTTTGAAAAAGAGAGTAATGGGTCCATGAAATGATAACTTATTAATGGGTCTATGCCCTAAAACTCTCTTTCTGTGGGGAAGAAATGCAGTTTTTAACTGAAACTATTGAAAATTTTGCAACCAAGGCTTCCATGGACATATAATCAAGCAATCAATCAATCAATCAAAATTGCCCTTTAGGGAAAAGAATCAAAGGCTTAGTAAGGCTTTTAGGTGATGACAAGGAAGGGATGTTGACCTATCAACAAAGAGATAATACCAAACAAATCCATCTCAAGGGGCAGGATTTAAAATACAAGTGGATTTGCTCGTGGATGATTATTGTAATATTTTTTTTGTTGAGAAGGTATTAGCCAAAACAAAAAATAAATATATTTTCTTAAAGGCCCTGAGTTGTCAAAGTAAACTCATCCGCCCTTATTAAGGGTTATACAACAAGACAAACTCCTAAGCTTTTTTTTTTTTGGCCTTTTGCCTTTTCTTTCCCCTTTTGTTGAAAGAAAACCTTGTCTCATTATATCACTACTATTCATTTTCCCATATTTTATTTGTGTATTTTTTTTCTTCTTGGAATTCTTAAATCTCTGAAGAGCCCATCTAAGGGCCAATGGAGTGGCATAGTCGGTTTAAGAAGGGGAGTGGAGTAGGAGTCAGTGATTCTAGTGATTTCCTGCCAAAAGACCCTACCTTTTTCCTTTTCATTTGTTTATTTTGTTTGCTTCTTTTTCTTTTTCAGAACTCCTCTTTCTGTAAGATAAGCTTGTCCTTACAAGATCTTCTGTAGTAGTACTGTACCCTTGGATGGGTTTCAAATCTGAAAATATTTACTGCAGAGGGTAATAAAGCAATCCTGTATAATCAGGATTTTTCTCTTTATCCTTTTCACAGAGAGAGAGAGAGAGAGAGAGAGAGAGGAATTAAAAGGTGCATGCCTGACGGGCTATAGAGAAAAAAATGGACCCTCATGCCTCATGTACCCAAACTTGAAAAGAAAGCTATGATCTTTTGTTTTTGTTTATCTGTGTATTCCTTTCTATTGGGTTTTGGTATAGAAGAGGACTTGTTCTTCCAGCTTTCTTCTTCTCCTCTAAACTATTTCTGCATCTTTCTCTAAGATGGTTTGAAGTTTTTTGCATGGCGAGTCATAGAGTAGGAGAGACTGGTCTATCAGGTTCAGGACCTTCAAATCAACATATGCCATATGCAGTATTACAGGGGATCGGTCTTCCTTCAACCAATTTCATGTACTGTTCTCAAATCTCTTCATAATTCCTTTCTAGCTCAAAGCCATTACTGGGTTTTCTTTTCTTTTTAATCTAAGTTTTCCATTTCTCTGTTTGTTATTTGTACACTTCTTTTTTATGCTAATCAGTTTGTTTCTGATGTTATTTATGGGTTTCTTGCAGTAATCAACAAGGATCTTCGTTTGATTTTGGAGAGTTGGAAGAGGCCTTCGTTCTTCAAGGAGTTAAGCTTGGTGATGATGCCAAAAAACGTACTTCTTTATCGTTCTTATTTCTTTGACGTTATCCGAAAGCGCACACACACACCGTGAGCAAGACACACAGAGAGAGAGAGAGAGAGAGAGAGAGAGAGAGAGAGAGAGAGTTGTAAAAGGTTTGAATTTGTCTACACAATGGCCTCAAGGTGGCTTGCTTTTTCTGATACAATAATCATTCTGGGACAGAAACTTGAATAGCGTGTAGCATCAAAGATGGAAACTTGGACCAGTGAGCACTGAGCATGATTTACTGATTCTCTAACTGCAGAAAAGAGAGAATAAATTCCTACTCCTTTGATATTAGAAAAAAATCAGAGTCTTTATTTGATGATTCTCAGAGATTTTGCTTGTGATTCTTGCAGCTTTTTTCACAACCAGGCCAGCTGCTACTCTGGAGATGTTCCCTTCATGGCCAATGAGATTCCAGCAAACTTCCAGAGTAGAGTTTCTTCTCCTTTGACTATTTTCCTTTTTTATCATTCTGATATGGGTTCTTGAATCTTGAATTCTTGATAAACGAATGTGCTTCTTCGTTTGAAAATCTCACCTGGGTATCTCACCAAGATGCAGAAAAGTGAGTTCAATGTGATTCCAACGATCTTTTCTACTATTCTCAGATGCTCACTAGAAAATGGCTTCTTTTTTTTTTGCATTTTTGTTTCAGGGAAGTTCAAAATCGGAAGAAGAAAGCAGTGATTCAGGATCGGCTCAGAACACTGATGCTCAGTTTGAACCAGAATCTTCTATCACTAACAAGGCATTAGAGCAAGTTCTTGATCAGAATCAGCTACAGCAACAACAGCAAGTAGAGATGATGGCAAGTGATACCTCAAGAACTAGACCAACACCAAATCAACAAGCCAAATCGCTGGTAAATATTCTAAACTTACTATTGTTCTAATCTCTAGTTCTCTCTCGCAAAATCTCATTAAAAAAAAAAAAATTTTTTAAAAAGACGAAAAAGGTAGCATCTTTTGGGGTTAAAGCTACTGTTTTTGGACCTGAAACTGTAGTACTGCACCTCTACAAATACTCTATACAAATCCCAAGAACTATCAGAGAATCAATAAAAACACAGACTTTTCAGCTTTCTAATGATTTTCTGATTAGAATAAAAAGCCAGACATTTAGGATAGATAGGTTCACAATTCATCCCAGAATAGATAATCTTTACAAAGCAATCACTGTTTCATAATCTGATCTTTGCTTATCATTTGAAACTTTTTTTGTCCGATTCGTAGAACTGAAGTAAAAGGGCCCCTCTTCTTCATAGTTTCTAAGAGCCATCATATCATATCTCTTTTCAAAGATATATCTTTCATGTCTCGAAAACCCAAATCACTAAGTTCCAAAGAAGGCCTATATTTCTACTTCCAACTCTCCAAGACCCTTTAGAGGAAATAATTAATAAGCTTTGGAACTGTGTCTTCTATTGTTTCTTTGGCAATAGTATCATTTGTTGCTGAATGGTTATAAATTAGCAAAATCACCACCCCCAAGGAATGGTAGAATCTCTTTTAAGTTACCATTTTCTTAACCCCCAGAGGAAAAAAAAATTTTCTATATGGACGAGGATTAAAATTCTTTCTTTTAAAAAATCCCAATCACTCATCCAGGAGGCTCTGAAGTTTATGTCTGCATCAAATTTCATGGGAAAATCTGAAATTTTTTTTTAAGAATAAACAATAGGGAAAGATTCAAGCTTTTTTTCTTCCTTTTTTAATGGGTTGAGGAGGGAAGAGGAGAGGTCAACCAAATTTGTTATTAAGCTGTGCACCAAGTACTGTGGACTTTCCACATGGGTAATTTCCAGTCTAAAATACCCAATTTCCTCTTATAAATGAAAAACTGCCGAGAAAGCCTACAAGAAACTTTTCCTTTGTTGGGGTTTAGACTTTAGACTGTTCAAAGTTGAAACAAATTTTAATTTCTCTTTTTCTTTTTTCAATGTTGCAGAGAAAGGGGTCACCTAGTTCAACTTCAGAGAAAATCCTTGATGCAAAGGTCATAACTTGTGATAAAGAGGGGTGAAAAAAATTATTCTTTAAACCCTCTCTCTCTTTCTCTCTTTATCTCGTTAATGTATTATTCCTATTTTTTTTATATTGTTTTTTATTATAACAATCCCTCCTTGACTTTTTGAAGCTGAAATTATAAAAATGTTGTTTGAAAATTTGGGTTTACTTGTTTCAGACGTTGAGACGTTTAGCACAGAATAGGGAAGCAGCAAGGAAGAGTCGACTGAGAAAAAAGGTGGTAGAAAAACAAAAACAAAAGAAATAAAAAGTCTCAAAATTCCGGCTAAACAAGCACTTAAATTTCTTTTCTTTTCATCCAAACATAGCCCTAATTCTAAATATACGTTTCTGAGCAGGCTTATGTACAGCAGCTAGAGTCTAGTAGGATAAAGCTTACTCAACTAGAACAAGATCTTCATCGAGCCAGATCTCAGGTTATTAATAATATGAAAATATATAAATTCATGCAAACTTAAATTTATTGAAATAATTTCTTAATGGGTATCTGGTGGGTAATTTTAGGGTATGTTCGTGGGAGTGGGAGGTGGAGGTGGTGGTGGTGGTGCAGGTGGAAACATCAGCTCCGGTGAGTTTCTTAAATGCCTGTTCCCTTTCGTAAGGGAAGAAATTACGAAAATAACCTTGTGCAATGAAAATAAGAAAATTAATGGATATTGTTAGGTGCGGCTTTATTTGACATGGAATATGGAAGATGGTTAGAGGATGAGCAGAGGTATATGTCGGAGCTCCGGACAGGTTTGCAGGCTCAACTATCGGACGGTGACCTGAGATTACTAGTGGACAGATACCTATCCCACTACGATGAGATCTTCCACCTCAAGGCTGTCGCCGCCAAATCCGATGTCTTCCACCTTGTCACCGGAATCTGGACCTCACCAGCCGAACGCTGCTTCATCTGGATGGGAGGATTTCGACCCTCCGAACTTATTAAGATATTGATGGCACAATTAGATGCATTCACGGAGCAGCAGTTGATGGGGATATGCAGTCTGAAGCAGTCGTCGCAGCAAGCGGAGGAGGCATTGTCACAGGGGCTGGAGCAGCTCCACCAGTCTCTTGCTGATACCATTGCCTCAGAGCCTCTCTCACTGGGTGACGGAACCACCACCAACAACGTCGCTGACTACATGGGTCAAATGGCCGTTGCCCTCGCCAAACTCTCCAACCTCGAAGGTTTCGTCCGCCAGGTATGGACACTCTCACACTCTCTCTCTCTCTCTCTTTCTGTGTGTGTGTCATGGGTTGCCACCTGTGACCCGTTAGAATTAGGTAGTTCCCCTCCGATTTTGCTTGCCGGAGTAGGGGTAAGACGGTAAATTCGTCTGCTCAATCTCAGGCGCTGCACACCGCTGCACGCTACCCAGATTGACAGGATCTTTTTCCTCCGATTTTCTGCACCAAGTCTTAAGATAATCACTTGTCATTTGGCAACCATGAGATTGTCCGTATTACCCTCATACAAAATTGATCCAACCACATGATTCAAGATTCTTTTTAGAGAAAAATGAGTGTACCCTGGTACCCTCTCTCTCTCTCACATGAAATGATCTTTCTACCCGTTGTCTCGGCATTGAGTTACTCTCTAGGGATCCTAGCACCCAGGGAGTGCCCAAGGGGGCATCTAATGGCTGTGTTGTATCACACACATCCCGATGACTTACTGGTGTGCACCAAAATGTGTATAGTACAACCCAATCATTGGATATCCTCTGGGTACTCCCTGGGTGTTGGGTTCCCTGGAGATGAGTTGGATCCTTTGTCTAGACATTGTTCCAACCCTCATTGATGCATTCCCTTATGCCATTTTGGCATTTTCTCAGTGAACTCTCTTTCTTTGTAATTCCATGTGCTGCCTGCTTAGAGAATTCTTTTCATACTTTTTATTATCAAAACATTTTGGGAGAAGTAGGCCCCAATCCGTGGCCTGTTTCCTGTTTGCTTGGATAATTTGTCCCTTCCCTAGAGCTTAGTGTCTAACTTGACAAGGAGTTTTACATGCATAAACCACAGTCAAAATGTTGCCAAAATTCAGAGCTCGGGCACGTATAATTAATGTATATGAACCCTATATTACATTATATATAATCCCTAAAATATATATTTTTAAAAGATCGGAACATCTCAATCAAAAGGTAATAAGAAAAGGACCCAAACCCCATGGCACGATGGTGTGCCAACTTTTGATTAAATTTTTTTTATTATAAAATAAAATAATAAAAAAAGAAGAAGAAAGAGAGTCAAAAGATTGCTATTATAGACCTAAATCACCTAACAACAAAATTATAATATCTGTTATCATAAAAAAACAAAATTCCAATTAAACATTATTAACTAGTTATAATATACTCATTTTTTGGATTTCTTATTGGAAGAGTCCTAACCCTACAAGTAAGACAATTTGTTTTCAACCCTTAGGACCCGTTTGAAGTTGAACAACTCCTCGTGGTGGTTCATGGCTTTGTTAGAATCCAAACAAACATGTCTCTTTCTATTTGAATTTGTCTGATTCTCTTCTCTTCTTCTTCTTCTTCTTCTTCTTCTTCTTCTTCTCTCTTCTTATTCTAACTTAATAAAATTTAACTAATTAATGATTTTTTTGTAGGCTGATAATTTGAGACAGCAAACACTTCACCAGATACGCCGGATTCTGACTATTCGACAAGCCGCACGATGTTTTCTTGCAATCGGAGAGTACTACAATAGGTTACGAGCCCTTAGTTCCCTCTGGACAACCCGTCCTCGAGAGTAAGCTCTCTATATAAGAACTTTTTCATTTTTTGAATTGGGAGCTTATATATATTTTATTGAGGGGAGGTCCCAAGGAGAGTTGATCTTACGACCTCTTAGTTTTGAGGTGTTGGTCTTTGCCAACTGAGCAACTCCCTTGGGTGAACTTTTTCTTTCTTTCTTTCTTTTCTAGGGTTAATGTTGATAAAACAGGAACATGATTGGAGATGAAAGCTCCGGCCAAACAACGACAGAGTTGCAGATGGTTCAACACAACCACACTCATTTTTCAAACTACTAATCGAATCACCAATGAGAAGACATTTGCCTGTTTGAGCAACCAAAGCAACACGGAACTTATTTTGTTATTCCATTGCCATTGGACCCATCAAGCTATACAATAGGAGAAAGAAATGTTTCTTGTGTCCCCCCCCCCCTCCCCCCTTTATTTTATTTTTAATAGTTTCATTATAATATGTTAACATGTAAATGTAACTAATCAATGTCATATTCCTTATAGAAGCTTCTAATGAACTATTTTAGTCACAAAAGAGGGGGAAAAAATACACACGCACTCGAGCACATGCTAAGAGGTTCATTGTATCCTATAGGGTCTAGAATAAAATATGAAAGCCTTAAAGCAAACTGACAATGAATAAGGAGAAATATTTAAGGGAGAGAAAGATGGGAGGAAAGGAAAAAGGAAGGGCAAATTTCTACATCTTCCCTATAAATGCTCTATATTTTACTTGGGGGGAAAAAGATCGAGCAGCATGTGTCATCCTTTCTCCCTCCCTTAAAAAAGCCCCCTTGCTTTCCTGTCTCCAACAATGTGATTAGTGTATGTCATTAGCTTCCTGAAAGATAGCTGTTGGACAAGTGTGTGTCCATCAAACCCGGTTCAGTCCGGTTCAATCCGGTTCACCTTTGTATTGAACATTTATACATTTTAGTTTAATATTTTCATATGCGATATAAACTTTTTGAGCATTATGTGTCCGTAAGTTATACTTAAAATGGTAGTCACGACTAGGGTTTGGGCTGGGCACCCTTATCATATGGTCGTCGCATTGGGTATGCCTAGACATGTGATGTCAGGGTACGAATGCGAGTGCTCACATGTTTGATGTGTGCATTGGCGAAAAATCTGCTTTGTCGATTCCCTCATGTGTTACTGCCAGATGTAGGAAGGGATAGACATGTGTTATCGACACCCTGTACCTGAGGGAACCCTGTCACTGCAAAGTGCGATCGCATTCTTTGGTTCATCAATGACTGAGACTCAAGCGAGTCAAAGCCGGTGTTCTGGGAATGCGTGAACACTTTGTGACCGAAGGAGTTATCCAACACGGTCACCACTGCTCGATTGGGGAACACCAAGATAGAGACTATTTGTGCATGGTCGGATCAGAATCTGGATCCAGTACCATTTTGGAAATGGTTTTGTAAAATATATTTTACATAAAATGATACATTATTTATAGTTATTTCAAATAAAGTGTTTTATCGAGTTTTGCGAGACCTGATCAGATGCATAGACACTCTTATATGGACATGTACTATGGATTGGGGTTTGGCAGTACATGTGTACATGTCCTAGATTTCATAATGATGGTGTTGATTAGTGGGGGGGTTGTATATGATAAATTGTTATCATATAGGGAGTTATTTGGAATTTGTTAATTTAATTGGCTCTTTATATAATTAATGGATTTGGTGCTAATTGTAATTATCCATTAATAATTAAATAAAGAATCTAATTAAAACTTTCCCTATTAGATTCTGCTTCTTCACCTATGTAGCACTTTGAGTTTAAACAGAACTACCAGACTGAGAGAGAGAGAGAGTCAAACTCTCACTAGGGCTCTATTAAATCTATCTAGGATTTAATTAAACCCTATTATTATAAATAGGGGACCAACACACAGGAGGGAGAAGCAGCTCTCCACGTTTTTAGAGCAGACACTCTCTCTCCTATGTTTTTGATTTCTCTCTCTCCCTCTTGCGATCTCTCTTGTTCTTCTTGCTTCTCTCACCTGTGTTTGAGAGTTAGGGTTTGTGAAACCCTAGATCTGTGCTGAGGAGTTTGAGGGCATCTGGGATTGGCGTGTAGAACCTTGGTAGCACCATTGGAGGTTCAGATCTGTTTGCTTGGAGCGCTCACTGGAGGAATAACCACTATCTATTGGAGGAGCAACACTTGAGGCTCACCAGGTTAGCAGTTCTTTATTAATTCCTTCCGTTCATTGATTATTAATATTTATGGGATGCGAAAGAAACTCGAATCGATTAATTTCCGCTGCGCATTCGAGTATGGGATGGATCCCTCTTGCCATGTGATGGACTAGAGATGAATTTCTCCGTCCCTATTGTGATAATTAATTTTATGGGACGCAATAGGGAAGGAGAAACCCTAATAGGGATGCACTAGGGTTCCCATGGGCGACCATGGAAAACCCTAAAATTTAATGGGACACCATGGGATAACCCAGGGCGTGCAAAATCCTAATTTTTCTGTATATTGGTTTCCCTAAGGAACCATGGTTTGATCCCTGGACCGTTGTTTGACCAACAATAGCAGTATGCACATCTCTCTCCCATTTCCTTAAACTTAAGGATGTAAACGGATATTCAAAAATTCAAATTCGATTCGCATCCGTATTCGTTTAGGGGTGTTCGTATCCATTTAGGAGTATCCGAATTTTAATTTGAATAATTCGAAGAAAAAAAACTATCTGATCCGAATAGATATCTAACTAATAATAAAAAATTAATTAACTAATGATTTTGAGGGTTTTTGAAGATTCAACAGGTTTTAACAAATGAGTAAATGAGAATTATGAGCCTAAAACAACTGAGAGACATGGATTGTGTCAAACCCTGCCCCTGGTTGACTAGAAATTTTATTGAAGGACAGGAACCCCTGATCAGGCAACCAGGATCACTGTGGAGCACCATCCCAGTGACTTGGATTGATGAAGAAACCTTGTGCGGATCATCCTACATGCCTGTCAGTAGGTGGACAGCAGACCCCTATAAATGTACAGCCCATTGCCTGATATATGGTTTGGATCCCAGGTAATCTCTCTCCTCCTTATAATGGTGGGACCCACCTTTGTAAAGTGTGTAAAATCTCCTATGGGGCATGTGGGGACAATACCCTGACCAAGGGTCAAACCCCTGTGTAGGCCCATTGAATTCCAGCTTCCTGGAATTCACTGGACGATGGCACTGGGCGATGCAGCAAGGCCCAGAGACATCACCCAATGAGTGAAACAGTACATTTTTAATAATTTTTAGTTATGGGGACCACCCAATATGAACATGGGCACCTTCCATGGATAGAAGGAAGTCTGAGGGACCACCTCATACCCTTGGTTCACTGTGGGTCCCACCTGTGTGCCCAGAATCAGTCAAAATTAGTTTAAAAACTGATTTTCAAAAGAGGCCTTCCCAGGCAAACAAGCCTCAATGAGGGATGGGCCTATAAATAGGAAGGTCTTGGGCTCATTTTAGAACCCTTGGCAGTTCTGAAATCCGTGGGAGAGAAGAGAGGGAAAAAGGAGAGAAAGAAGAGGAAGGAGAAGAAGAAAGAAGAAGGAAGAAGGAAGGGGAGCTGCTGCAGCCCTGCACCCAACCTGGTTCGAGCTCTCTCAAGCTTGTTCAGGTATATTTATACCTATATAAACCTACTGTCCCCATCTCTTCCCCATGTTTGATGTGTTTTTGTTCCCTAGGCAGCCCTGAACAGCTAGGGTTTGCCCAGATCAGCTCCAAATCTGCCATGCTAGCCTTGTGCATGGGAGATCTGTGATCTATTAGTGATTTTAATAGGTTGTTGTGTTGTTCCTTGGGCCGAAACTTGGCTGTGCACAGCTGCAGTGCCAGTGTGCCCTATTGCCCTATGATTTGGAAGCCCTAGATGCAAGCCATGGCTGCAGGGACCAAACCCTAAGTGGTTATAGCCATGAAACCCTATTTTGCAACCATTTACAGCCCTGCATATGGCTGTGGCTGAGATCCAAACTTGAAGAAAACCCTATGATACTATTCACTGGGTTGTCTGGGTAGCCATTGGCAGCCTGATGGTGGATCTGATGGAAGATCCAATTGGACCATTAGGTAGGCCATCTCAGGGGCTACCTACCCCCCTGACATGCAGAGGATCAAGTTTGACCTCAGCCCTGTGAGCCCAGCCTTGGGAACTCAACCCAAATGTCGATTGCAGCCTCTGGGCGATGCACTGGGCTATGTAGACATAGCCTAGAGCCATCGCCCAGTGAATGGAAAGTGCTGGAATGATGATCTAACCTGGGGGATCTCACCCAATGGCCTTTGGACACTGTGGGAGGTTGGGAAATTACTAAAAAGCCCTTCCCCACATCTGTCCTTGATGGGAAGGTACTTTGGAACCCTAGTGGGTCCCACAGGTGAAGGAAACCCTGCTGTGCTTGGTCCTACAGCACAGACAAGCTGTGGACAGCACTGTAAGCCTGATCTAACCTAGGGTCAGGTACAACTATTATAAATGACCATATTACCCTTGTGCCATTGATACTGGTCAATGCACCGGGACATGACCTAAGGCCCAGTGCAAGGCCTAGTGATCCCAAATGAGTACCAATCAAGCACCGAGTCAACCCAGTAAGCTTAGGTTAACCCTAGGAGTACCAGTGATAGGCAAAAAACTTAATATGACAACTTTTGATTTATATCTAGGAATTGATCCCGCGCGTGAGGTCAACAACCAGACTGCTGTTGGAACTGAGTTTGCAACCGAGTATTTAGAACTAAACTCAAGTGAGTGAATAATACTATCATATATGCATGTGTAATTATGGTGCTATGTCGGCTAATAAGAATTGAATTATATATGCTGTGTTATTTACTTCTGTTCAAATTACTCAAATCACCGCATAATGACTGTCTGTTGATCAACACTGTGAATTTTATATGATGATTGTGAATGTTAGACTAGATGCCGGAGTCGGCTTGGAAATGAGGCTAAGGTAGCCCGTAGAATGGGATGTGGTTGACACCACCCGACTCATACGATGCTATATAGACATGGGGTTAGAGTTTCATCACCCGTGCTACGCACCCTTGCCGACAGGGGTTAAGGTGTTGGATGCCTGTGGGGGCGACCATATGTATATGAGAAAAAGAAAAAAGAAATGCAAAGAACACCGGAATGGTGAATGAATGAAAAGAACACCGGAATGGTGAATATGGGATGTAAGCCTAAGGAAAGAAAAGAAAAGAGAAAAGAAATGGATTGTCCCACGGGTTAATCACAGAGGGCTGGTCGGGCTGACCTTGGTGACTGATGCGGGGGTTAACTGATCCTCTCCGACAACTCAATGGGTGTATCGCGGGAAGGGGTTAGAAGCCCGCACTAGGGATACATGTATTGGGGATTGTAGTAGCACTAACCTGACTTAGTTGTATTGTTAGGTGGCTAATAATAAACTGGACTTGCACATCATGTAGGATCATATGAACTGTGAATTATGATTGCATATGCATGCATGATTGATGTTATTTGCTCACGAGCTCAGTGGGGCTCACACTTTGTTATACAATATTTTTCTTAGATGATTTTGCAGATCGATGCCACTGTGGCATGGAGGGTTATCTCGAGAGGACAGTCCTGGTTGGTACGATGATGTTAGTGTGGACCCCGACGGAGGTCATACCAATCCTGCATACTTTCTCGGTGGTCATTGATGAAGACTGTTGAGGAGTACTGCTGATGCTTTTTGTTTTGGGAACTCCTTTTTTTGTTTGCTAGGAGTTCATCCCCGTTCTGACTGTGGTCCTGTTGTAGTTTTTACTTTCTTTTCTTTTTGGGGTTGAGTATGCTCACCCTTTATATATTTATGTATGTTGTTCTGTTCTTGTCAGCTTTGTCTTTATGTTTGTGGGTTGGTGGGAAATGTACAAACTTTCTTATGTATATAGTATCATCATTTCCCGTATCGCTATGCTCCTCTATTTATTGAAATTGTAGTTATCTGCAGCACTCTGATCTTATTTATGGTAATGAGATGAATGTGGTTCCATGAATGTAAGCACTGCTTCTAGATCCGTGGGATTTGACGGATTGTCGTTATGCAATTCGGGTCACCTACCCAATCCTCCTAGGGGGTGGTTTGGGGTGTGACAGAGCTTGGTATCAGAGCGTGAGGCTCTTCGTACATTCATGGAGTGCAGACTAAGACTAATAAGCTTGAAATAATAAAATATGTAATAATTAAAAGCTACAGGGGAGGTAGTTGCAATTAAATAAAAGATGCATGATTTCCATTAAATAAAAGATAGTTGTGGCCAAGCCACTACATAAGTTTCACTGGTAAACTGAAAATTTAGTGATTACATAGCTAAAAAAAAACACTAAACTAAGTACAACTCAAAAATAATATTAAAATAATAATAATCAAATGACCAAAGAGGGCGACCAACCTAGTCTTCTTAAGGTCAAAAAGGGTGAAATTTCTGCATGTGGTTTTAGTAGAACATATAGGGACTAGGAACATTTTGTGGATATAATTAAACTAAGTACTTAATATATTTATATAAATATGAATGTACGTGTATGCATAATTATAGGATATGGTGAATACTATCTAATTATTACATGCTCAAATATTGTGATGTACAAACTGACTGAGGTGTTGCTTTGTAAACCAGACTTAATTACGTAGGTATGTTGTAATACATATGTACTACATGTGGGAAGTGTAGATCTTACCCAAATCGCAAACTAGGTCAACCAAGAATAGGCTGTCTAACCAATCGAAGTACTTTGATGATAGGGTACCTCGAGCCAACCCAAGAGTTAGTATTAGTGATCCCTAGTCATTTAAATTTCAGTAGATATGTACTTAATTCTTTTAATTAAGTATGACCTAATGCCTAGAACCATTTTCTGTGATAGGACCTATTATCTTGGCCGAGGCTGGAGACCCCAGCATCATGATCTATATTAGACATCTACGAGAGAGACTAAGACGGATACAATTATTGTTGCCCCAAGCCGAGAGCTGGTTGGATTTCTATTTAGCCATTGCTGCCATTAGTGGACCAGAAGTGTGATCTTTAATGACCTTAGCTGAAGAGGTAAGAGCTGACATAGAATTTCTGCTCGCGATGGAGTTTGTGACAGGGAAGAAGCTGGAGATGTTTGCCTGTTAGACTAGGTAAATAATTAAAAGTCTTTTATTTAAAAAAAAAATTTTGAAATCTCTCATATAGTGCCATGCATTGTATATTGATACATAAAATGCATAAGAAAGTGAAACATAATGCACTCAATAAGACACATCACATAATAAACCAAGAAAATATAATCTAACAATCCACTTTACTGGTGTGACTCATGAAACTCATTGGAACTGTGGACTAGATTTGTACCTGCTCTAGTTAGGAAATAATTGTTGATCCATACGGATGATATTGGAATATTGAACACGCTCCTCTTTTCAGAGAAGCAACAATGGTTAACACCAGAAGAGGTTCTCGTGGTGGTCGCAAAGGAAAATAACCTCGAGTTGTACCGGAGGTTGAACTGCCTAATGGAACTGAGGCTTAAAACTCTGAGGCATCGGCTACTTCATCAGAAGCACCAGCGGCTGCTCAAGCCACTACTGCTGCACCTCAGCCAAATGTGACAGCTGGTGACGTGACTGCATTCATGACCACTATGATGCGGACCATGCAACAACAACAAGAATTGCTTGGTCAGATGTCCACACAGTTTGCAACCATGATGCACGAACGCTCTGTACCACCACCCAATCAACCTGTACTATTTCCACCACCCGTGCCTCAACATTTAGCAGAGAACTCTACTGCCAAGGTTATGGAAAGATTTAAGAAACTTCAACCTCTGTATTTTCCAAAATAACTTATGAAGCAATGCAGCCAGAACGGTGGATCAGTGCCCTAGAAAAGGCATTCGATGTACTTGAGTGAACGGACGCACAAAAGATTATATGTGCGGGTTATCAGTTGTAGAGTGAAGCTGAAGCTTGGTGGAAAGCTACAAAGCCTAATTTGGAAGCTACTCACCCGAATCTCACATGGGAGCAATTTAAAGAAGTTTTCTTCAAGAACTACTTTCCAGAGAGTTTCAGGGACAGGAAAGAAGCAGAATTCATCGCACTGGTGCAAGGAACCAAGTCGATGCTAGATTATCAACAGCGATTTGAGGACTTGTTCCATTTTGCTCCAGAGCATTTGAAAGGAGAAGTTAGTAAGGCAAAGAAATTTGAGAAAGGACTCAAGACTGAGATCGGATCAGTGTTGTCAATCATGGACATTAGGGATTATACTCAGATGGTCGACAAGGCGAAAACCATGGAAGATAGATTTAAGGAGAAAGAGAAAGAGAAAGAGAAAGCTGTGACGTCGTCCGTGGGCAAAAGGCCAAACAATTTCCAGACCTATGCCTGGCCAAATAAAGTTTACTGCGGAACCAACTTAGGCTCTGTCTCAACTCCGTATCGTAGGTCGAACGTGGGTCAGAACCCTTTCCACCCCACCTTTAATCGACCTGCTCAACCTGCGACGAGCCAAGTGACAACAGCAACTTCGCCAGCCCGACCAGCAATAAGTCAAGTGAGCCAAGCCTTAACACCTGCTGCTCCACCCTTTAAGTATTACCAATGCAACAAGGAAGGGCATATGGCCAGAGATTGTACAACGCGTGGGTACAGAAACAACTCGCTGAATCAGTCCTACGCTAGGTCTTTCCAGCCACAGGACAATCGGACGCTAGGAAAGGTGTTTGCGAGGATGAATGAAGAAGCTGAGGAGAATCCCGATGTATTAACAGGTAAATTGCTAAACACTACTAACTTATAGGGACTAATTGGCTTACTATAAGTAACCTAAAATTACCTACAAACCCTAGGTACCCTGAATGTCTCGACCATACCCGCACGAGTACTATTCGACTCGGGCACGACCCACTCTTTCGTCTCCTCGACCTTCGCAAGTAAGATGAAAGATCAATCAAGAGACATTGGGCATGAGCTAGTAGTTAGCATGCCAACAGGGAGTGTTGTGAACTTAAAGAAGGTCTACGACCCTTGTCATATTGAAATTTGTGGGAAGAAACTAACCACACGATTGATAAAGATGGATATAAATGATTTTGACGTAATCCTAGGCATGGACTAGTTGTCGGCCGATGGTGCAAACGTCTTGTGTGGGTAGAAGAAGATAAGGTTCAACTTAAAGGATGGGTCAACTTTCACCTATCAAAGTGAACCCAAGAAGAAACCTAGGAGAATAACTTTGTCAGCCCTCCAGGCGCAAAAGTTGCTTGACGATGGATGCCAAGGCTTTTTTGCCACAGTAATAGACACGGAGGCAAAGATAAAACCATTGGAGGAACTGGAAGTCGTCAGAGAATTTCCTGATGTCTTTCCAGAAGATCTGACGCAGTTACCGTCTGACTGCGACATAGAATTCATGATTGATTTAATTCCTGGTGCAGTACCGGTATCCAAGGCACCAAATTGGATGGCGCCAATCGAACTGAAAGAGTTGCAAGTTCAACTTCAAGACTTGCTGAAGAAAGGATTTATACGACCCAGTGTGTCACCCTGGGGAGCACCTGTGTTGTTTGTTAAAAAGAAAGATGGTAGTATGCGACTGTGTATCGACTACCACGAGTTGAATAAGCTGACTATCAAGAATCGATATCCGTTGTCGCGTATCGATGACCTATTCGATCAGTTACAAGGAGCACAAGTTTTCTCCAAAATCGATCTTAGGTCGGGATACCATCAATTGAAGATCAAGAGCGGTGATATCCATAAGACGGCGTTCCAAACTCGTACGGGCATTACGAATTCCTGGTTTTGTCGTTCGGGTTAACCAACACCCTGGCAACATTCATGGATCTGATGAATAGAGTATTCCATGACGTGATGGACAAGTTCGTCATAGTATTTATTGATGACATCCTGGTGTACTCTAAGGATGAGGAAGAACACACGCGACACCTTACTTTTGTGTTGCAACGATTGCGAGAGAACCAGTTTTTTGCCAAATTCAGCAAATGTGAATTTTGGCTTCACCAAATTGGATTCCTGGGACACATCGTCACCAAAGATAGCATCAAAGTAGACCCAGGAAAGGTGAAAGCGGTTCTTGAATGGGAAACTCCGAAGAGTGCTACTGAGATTCAAAGTTTTTTAGGACTGGCCAGATATTACCGACGATTTATCGAGAATTTTTCATGAATTTTGGGACCAATGACAAAACTTACAAGGAAGGGAGCCAAATTTGAATGGAATGAAGCATATGAGAAAAGCTTTCAAGAATTAAAGAACCGTTTGGTAACAGCTCCAGTCCTGACCATTCCGGACGGCACTGGAGGAATGGTGGTATACACCGACGCATCCAGAACAGGATTGGGTGGTATCCTGATGCAGAGAGGCAAAGTAGTCGCCTACGCCTCCAGACAATTAAAGGAACACGAGAAGAACTACCCCACTCATGACTTAGAATTGGCAGTGGTAGTTTTCGCATTGAAGATCTGGCGACACTACCTATACGATGAAAAGAGTGAAATCTTCAGCGACCATAAAAGTTTGAAGTATTTCTTCACCCAGAAGGAGTTGAACATGAGACAGAGACGATGGTTAGAATTGGTGAAAGACTATGATTGTGAAATCCAGTACCACCCCGACAAGGCCAACGTTGTTACGGATGCATTAAGCAGAAAATCTTAGACTGCAGCCGTCGATACGAGAAGAAATAATTGCGAAGCAACTATTGGATCCCGAGCTGGACAAAATAATTTGGGAAGTTCAACAAGGTGTCCATAAGAACCCAGATTTTTCCTTGGCCCATGATGGTGCGTTGAAGTTTTGAGATAGACTGTGCGTGCCTGATGATTTTGACGTCCAAGACCGAATCCTTAAAGAGGCGCACAACTCACCCTACACAATCCACCCTGGAAGTATAAAAATGTACAAAGATTTGAAGAGGTATTATTGGTGGATGGGAATGAAGGAGACCATAGCAATATACGTGTCCAAGTGCCTCACCTGTCAACAGATAAAAGCAGAGAGACATCGACCGTATGGATTGTTGTAGCCACTTCCCATACCTGAGTGGAAGTGGGAAAGAATCACTATGGATTTCGTGACAAATCTGCCCAACACCAGGAAAGGCATGAATGCAATTTGGATAATTGTAGACGGACTGACGAAGGCATCACACTTCATACCGATTAAGATAAGTTACCCAATGGAGAAGCTTGCCCGTATATATATATTGAAAACATAGTCCGGTTACACGGAGTGCCTGTCAATATTGTGTCTGACAGAGATCCTCGGTTCACCTCAAGGTTTTAGAGAAGTTTACAGAAGGCATTGGGATCTCAACTAAATCTTAGCACAGCTTTCCACCCGGCGACGGATGGACAATCAGAAAGAACCATTCAGACTCTGGAGGACATGCTCCGAGCCTATGTTTTGGAAATGAATGACAGTTGGGATGCTCACATACCTTTGGAGGAATTTGCATACAATAATAGCTATCACTCCACCATTGGCATGGCACTGTTCGAAGCATTGTATGGATGGAAATGTAGAACTCCGTTATATTGGGATGAAGTTGGCGAGCGAAAATATCTCAAACCTGAATGATACAAGCGACCTGTGACAAGGTGGATGTTATAAGAGAGAAGATCAAGGCAGCACAGTCAAGATAGAAAAGTTATACGGATAACCGAAGGAAAGATATTGAGTTTGAAGTTGGAGAAAAAGTATTCCTTCGAGTATCACCAACTAAAGGATTGCTACGATTTAACAAGAAAGGCAAATTGAGCCTAAGATTCATTGATCCTTATGAAATACTTAATAAAATGGGACCCGTAGCATACCAACTGGCGTTACCACCATCTTTGTCAGGCGCCCACGATGTTTTCCATGTGTCAATGTTGAGAAATTATGTTAACAACCCGACACATGTTTTATCAACTGAACCTGAACAGTTGGATGTGGATATGACCTACGAGGAACAACCCACGGAGATATTGGACAGAAAGGAGCATAACTTCTGTAACCGCACCATCGCTTTTGTAAAGATTCGATGGGGAAACAACCCGGTAGAGGAAGCTTCACGGGAACATGAGGATGAAATGAAAGAAAAATATCCTCAACTCTTCAAGATGCAAGCCAAGCAAATTTTGAGGATGAAATTTTTGTAAGGTGGGGAGAAATGTCAAACCCTACCCCTGGCTGACTGAAAATTTTGATTGAAGGACAGGAACCCCTGATCAGGCAACCAGGATCACTGTGGAGCATCACCCCAGTGACTTGGATTGATGAAGAAACCTTGTGTGGAATATCCTACATGCCTATCAGTAGGTGGACAGCAGACCCCTGCAAATGTACAGCCCATTGCCTGATATATGGTTTGGATCCCAAGTAATCTCTCTCCTCCTTATAATGGTGGGATCCACCTTTGTAAAGTGTGTAAAATCTCCTATGGGACATGTGGGGACAATACCCTAACCAAGGGTCAAACCCCTGTGCAGGCCCATTGAATTTCAGTTTGCTGGAATTCTTTGGACGATGGCACTGGGCAATGCAGCAAGGCCCAGAGACATCGCCCAGTGAATGAAACAGTACATTTTTAATAATTTTTAGTTATGGGGACCACCCAATATGAACATGGGCACCTTCCAAGGATAGAGGGAAGTCTGAGGGACCACCTCATACCGTTGGTTCACTATGGACCCCACCTGTGTGCCCAGAATCAGTTAGAATCAGTTTAAAAACTAATTTTCAAAAGAGGCCTTCCCAGGCAAACAAGCCTCAATGAGGGCTAGGCCTATAAATAGGAAGGTCTTGGACTCATTTTAGAACCCTTGGCAGTTCTGAAATCTGTGGGAGAGAAGAGAAGGAAAAAGGAGAGAAAGAAGAGGAAGGAGAAGAAGAAAGAAGAAGGAAGAAGGAAGGGGAGTTGCTGCAGCCCTGCACCCAACCTAGTTCGAGCTCTCTCAAGCTTGTTCAAGTATATTTATACCTATATAAACCTGCTGTCCCCGTCTCTTCCCCAGGTTTGATGTGTTTTTGTTCCCTGGGCAGCCCTGAACAGCTAGGGTTTGCCCAGATCAGCTCCAGATCTGCCATGCTAGCCTCGTGCATGGAAGATCTGTGATCTATGAGTGATTTTAATAGGCTGTTGTGCTGTTCCTTGGGCCGAAACCTGGTTGTGCACTGGTGCACTGCCAGTTTGCCCTATTGCCCTATGATTTGGAAGCCCTAGATGCAAGCCATGGCTGCAGGGACCAAACCCTAAGTGGTTGCAGCCATGAAACCCTATTTTGCAACCATTTACAGCCCTGCATATGGCTGTGGTTGAGATCCAAACTTGAAGAAAACCCTATGATACTATTCACTAGGTTGTCTGGGCAGCCATTGGTAGCCTGATGGTGGATCTGATGGAAGATCCTATTGGACCATTAGGTAGGCCATCTCAGGGGCTACCTAACCCCCCTGACATGCAGAGGATCAAGTCTGACCTCAGCCCTGTGAGCCCAGCCTTGGGAACTCAGCCCAAATGTCGATTGCAGCCTCTGGGCGATGCACTGGGCGATGCGGACATCGCCCAGAGCCATCGCCTAGTGAATAGAAAGTTGCTGGAATGATGATCTGACCTGGGGGATCTCACCCAATAGCCTTTGGGCACTGTGGGAGGTTGGGAAATGACTAAAAAGCCCTTCCCCACATCTGTCCTTGATGGGAAGGTACTTTGGAACCCTAGTGGGTCCCGCAGGTGAAGGAAACCTTGCTGTACTTGGTCCTCCAGCACAGACAAGCTGTGGACAGCACTGTAAGCCTGATTTGACCTAGGGTCAGGTACAACTATTGTAAATGACCATATTACCCTTGTGCCACTGATACTGACCAATGCACCGGGACATGACCTAAGGCCCAGTACAAGGCCCAATGATCCCAAATGAGTACCAATCAAACACCGGGTCAACCCAATAAGCTTAGGTTAACCCTAGGAGTACCAGTGATAGGCTAAAAACTTAATATGACAACTTTTGATTTATATCTAGGAATTGATCCCACGCTCGAGGTCAACAACCAGACTGCTATTAGAACTGAGTTTGCAACCAAGTATTTAGAACCAAACTCAAGTGAGTGAGTAATACTATCATATGTGCATGTGTAATTATGGTGCTATGCCGGCTAATAAGAATTGAATTATATATGCTGTGTTATTTACTTCTGTTCAAATTACTCAAATCACCGCATAATGACTGTCTGTTGATCAACACTGTGAATTTTATATGATGATTGTGAATGTTAGACTAGATGCCGTAGTCGGCTTGGAAATGAGGCCCGTGGTAGCCCGTAGAATGGGATGCAGTTGACACTACCCGACTCATACGATGCCATATAGACATGGGGTTAGAGTTTCATCACATGTGCTACGCACCCTTGCCAACAAGGGTTAAGGTGTTGGATGCCTATGGGGGTGACCATATGTATATGAGAAAAAGAGAAAATAAATGAAAAGAACACTAGAATGGTGAATGAATGAAAAGAACACCGGAATGGTGAATGAATGAAAAGAACACCGGAATGGTGAATATGGGCTGTAAGCCTAAGGAAAGAAAAGAAAAGAGAAAAGAAATGGACTGTACCACGAGTTAATCACAGAGGGCTGGTCGGGCTGACCTTGGTGACTAATGCAGGGCCTGACTGGTCCTCTCCGACAACTCAATGGGTGTATCACGGGAAGGGGTTAGAAGCCCGCACTAGGGATATATGTATTGGGGATTGTAGTAGCACTAAGCTGACTTAGTTGTTTTGATAGGTGGCTAATAATAAACTAGACTTGCACATCATGTAGGATCATATGAACTGTGAATTATGATTGCATATGTATGCATGATTGATGTTATTTTCTCACGAGCTCAGTGGGGCTCACACTCTGTTATACAATGTTTTTCTTAGATGATTTTACAGATCGATGCCACTGTGGCATGGAGGGTTATCTCGAGGAGGAGAGTCCTGGTTGTTACGGTGATGTTGGTGTGGACCCCAACGGAGGTCATACCGATCCTGCATACTTTCTCGGTGGTCATTGATGAAGACCGTTGAGGAGTACTTCTGATGCTTTTTATTTTGGGAACTCCTTTTTGTGTTAGCTAGGAGTTCATCCCCGTTCTGACTGTGGTCCTGTTGTGGTTTTTACTTTCTTTTCTTTTTGGGGTTGAGTATGCTAACCCTGTATATATTTATGTATGTAGTTCTGTTCTTGTCAGCTTTGTCTTTGTGTTTGTGGGTTGGTGGGAAATGTACAAACTTTCTTTTGTATATAGTAGCATCATTTCCTATATCGCTATGCTTCCTTTATTTATTGAAATTGTAGTTATCTGCAGCACTCTGATCTTACTTATGGTAATGAGATGAATGTGGTTCCATGAATGTAAGCACTGCTTCTAAATCCGTGGGATTTGGCGGATTGCCGTTATACAATTCGGGTCACCTACCCAATCCTCCTAGGGGGTGGTTTGGGGTGTGACAGATTGAGAGTGAATCGTATCCATTGGAGAGAGGAAAGTTTAGATTACACAAGTCAAAGATGTAAACGGATAGTTGAAAATCCGAACCCGATTTGCATCCGTATCCGTTTAGGGATATTCATATCCGGGCAAGGAATATCCGGATCCAATCACTTCCGATTCGTATCAGATCCGTTTACATATCTACTTAAACTCTCTTATCCCATATACATTTTTTGATTCTCATGGAAAAAAAAAACTTCTGCCACTCTTTCTTCACTAATAATTCAAAACCCCTGTTGCCCTCCTTCCATCCCTCCTTCCACCCATGGTATGTATGAGGATGAGGCTCCTTCTTACCTATCTTGATTAACACAAATTAGATAAGAGAGAGATTGTAGGGAATTAGCGCTGCTTAATAGAGGAAGCCTTGCCTCCTTTCTCAAGAAAGAAATTATATGGATTTAATAGCCATCTCTTCCATTCCATTCTAAAAATTAATAGGGCCATTGAAGGCAGCCATTACACAACTTCTACAATGTTCAATTACCAATTCCATTACAATCAAAGTTCTAAAACTTGGGTTTTGACCAGCCAGAAATCGAGATATGGTCGAAATAGGTCGAAACCAGTGATATTTTTCCAGCGAACTTGAGTTGGCGGTTTCGAGGCCTAGAAATGCTTTTTTTTTATCTGATTTTTTGCATACAACCTATTTTTGACATTCTAAACACAATGCATGAACTATTTTCACACAAAAAACATGCAAAATGGTAATTGTGATATATATGGTAATGGTATTTGCTTATTTATGAATAATATCTTAAGTAAATGGTTTTATATTTGTTATTTCATTTACTAATTAAGATATTATTATTAAATAAGCTCCTATTAAAATCCAATAAAAATGGTTAAGAATCAAATTCCAAAAGGATAAAAGTCAACTCCCCAGTTCAAGAACAAAAACTGGATTTTCGGCGATAGGTGAAATTTTTAACTTTATAATGCTGGGGTTTTTCTCAAATCTATAAATTTCATAAATCTCAATATGGTACAACATTGCTAAAACCAAAAGTGTGGTAAAATATTCATTTGTTGTCATGTCTAAAAAAATTGTTTTCATTTAGAGCCATTTTGACAGCATTCGCGCACACCAAATTAACTTTGACCAGAACATAACTCCTTCGATATTGTTAATCGAATATGGGCCTGAGGCCCAGTCTAGGCCATCTACATGGGGCAGGCTGGTCCAACCCACGAGCATGGGAGAGAGCCGACCACTTAAGTGGCTGACTCTCTCCCCCACCCCTCTTTCTCTTGGACGATTCCTAAAGGGAGTCTACAAGGGGAAGGGAGTTTTAGGGTTTTAGATTATAAATAGATAACCTCCCTAACCCTAAGACTAGGCTATTATTCAACCAATTTTCAATTTCTCTCTGCTCTCCAAGTGTTTGTGTTATTTGTGGTGTGGAGTTCTTTGTGGAGAAGCCTATCATGAACGTGGAGATTCGTTCATGTGCTCATAACCATAAGCTTGGCTTTTGATTCTTCTTCCGTTGCGTTTCTGTCACTTAGTGAAAGCGCATAACCCGAAAGTCAAGATCCCTCTGAGAGAAGGAGCACGCGAGGATACATTCCCCATCGTCGTTTTGAGATTGAGGGGGACATCCTAGTTTGTGTTCCAAGGGATGAGGATGAGCCTGCCTCAATAAATGAGACACTCTCCTCCCCAGCTAAGGAAATGTGGCAAGCTGCTATGGAAGATGAGTTGAATTACTCTAGACGCAAAACCATTGGGAACAAATGAGTCCTGGAGGTCAAGCGCAAGGTAGATGGTTCAATTGACAAGTATAAAGCACGCCTTGTGGCGAAGGGATATACCTAAAGAGAGGGTGTAGACTATGATGAGACATTCTCCCCTGTGGTGAGAATGGCCTCAATTCGCTTCATTCTAGCCATTGTCACAAAGTTGGATTTGGAACTCTACCAAATGGACGTTAAAACTGCTTTTCTAAATGGAGATCTAAACGACATCTTTATGGCTCAACCCGTGGGTTTTGAGAAGGAGGGACAAAAGCGTAAAGTATGCCATCTCAAACATTCCATCTATATGGCCTTAAGCAATCGTCCAGGCAGTGGTACATTAGATTCCGTCATGCCATTACCTCTATAGGTTTTGACATGATTGAAGAAGACCATTGCATGTATGTTAAATGGTCCAAGGAAGGTTTTTTTATCCTATCCTTATATGTTGATGACATCTTGTTGGCTGGGAATGACATTGAGATGATTGTCGCTACTAAAGAGTAGTTGTCCTTTACTTTTGAGATGAAGGACATGGGTGAGACCAACTTTGTGTTGGGCGTGAAGATTATGAAGGACCGCAATAGGAGACTTCTTAGTTTGTCTCAAGAGACTTATATAAAGAAAGTCCTGGAGCGATTCCATATGAACAACTCGAAACCCATAGACACTCCAATGGACAAGGCATGCACTTTAAGCCTAGACCAGTGCCCTAAGACTGATGAAGAGAGAAACCAAATATCCAAAATACCCTATGTCGTAGTAGTAGGTAGTCTGATGTATGCGATGATGTGCATGCGTCCAGATATATGCTTTGTTGTTGGCATGGTTAGCCATTACGAGAGCAACCCAGGACTAGTTCATTAGTAGGCAGTAAAGAGAATCCTTTGATACCTACGTGTAACTACAGACCTCTTGCTCACCTTCAATGGTTCAGATTTTAGACTGAGAGTCTATAGTGATGTTGATTGGGCTAGTGATAGAGACAAGCACAAATCTACTTCAGGATACGCATTTGTCCTAGGAGGCAGAGCTGTTACTTGGAGTAGCAAGAAACAGACCTGCATCGCCCTATCCACGATGGAGTCGGAATATGTCGTATGTTTGGCAACAGTTAAGGAGGCCGTTTGGCTCAGAAGGTTCTTGCAGAGACTTAGTGTTGCTGCTCACTCAAACGACGTTGTGCTTATACATTGTGACAGCACGGCAGCGCTTGCATTTGTGAAGGACCTCAAGTTTCATGGTAGAGCCAAGCACATTGATATATAGTATCACTATATTTGAGATATGGTCACACAAGGTGAAGTTGTTCTGCAGCATATCTCCACTGGAAATATGTTGGTTGATCCTTTGACAAAGCCCATTGCCAGAGATGTTTTCCTAGTTCATGTTAGGAACCTGGGACTCAGGCTGATTTGATGTGTATTTTTTAGAACACTTTTTATTGATGGGCATTTATTTGTATTACTCTTACATTTATTAATACATATATATTTGTTGGAGAAATATTGTGTGTATACATTCATTATTGTAATGATGCCACCAGGCATTGAATCGACCCACTCACACAGGTGATTCACCTTGGCGCTTGAGGGTTGCGAGCAAGATGAGCCCATGAGCATATGTGCTTAATGGAGCCTAAGTCAAAGCTAAGATGAGACTTTATTTTATCCAACTTGGAAGATACCACACTTCTAAGTAGCCTGTAAAAAGCCGGATGCGAGATTCCAGGCAGGAACCATGGGGGTGACTGTGCTAGGAACTCAAGTTAGGCGCTTGAAGTAGCGACTAGACTAAGATCCGTATGGCATTTATTTTTTCTGCAAGTAACATGCTCACCTCAGTGGGAGTTGTGCCATAGCATGCATATCATAATACATGTGTTTATACTGACCGATTGTGCGAGTGGTTAAATGGATCGCTGCTTTGTTACTGTGTGAGTCACGTGAATTATATTAATCCCACAGTACCCTTATTACCTGAGACAATGTCATGAAGAGGACATCTCATTATGCTACTTTGACATTCACCTTAGGATCATGGATGATGTGGTCCAGCAGGAAACAATTGGGAAAGTTGTTGGAGATAATTGGATTGACATGAGGGGCTCAGGGAAAACCATCTGAAATTACACCTTTGTTTTGTGACTCATTGCCCGGGCGACTTGTCGTATTTGTGATCGATGTAGTCATGAGCACATTACTTACAAAGGGTTAGCACTGCTCATCACGAGGGATCGAGAGTGCTAGATCTGGTATAATTAGATTGTTTGGGGTATTTCGAGATTGTTTGTGAGTGATGTACTATGTTGGTTAGATGGAAGCTTGATATAGTACTCCTACCCTATATTATCTCGATAGGTCGCACGCATCCATTTCTTGTATGAAGAGTTACACAATTGAGAGAGACTTAGATGCATAGTTGAGCTAATGCGCCCTATGTGGGAGAGTGGGAGATATTAATCGAATATGGGCCTGAGACCCGATCTAGGCAGCCTACATGGGGCAGGCCGGTCCAACCTACGAGCATGGGAAAGAGCCGGCCATTTAAGTGGCTGACTCTCTCCCCCCCCCCTCTTTCTCTTGGACGATTCCTAGAGGGAGTCTACAAGGGGAAGGGAGGTTCAGGGTTTTAGGTTATAAATGATAAGCTCCCTAACCCTAAGACTAGGCTATTATTCAACCAATTTTCAATTTCTCTCTGCTCTCTAAGTGTTTGTGTTCTCCGTGGGATTCTATCTCTTCCCAGGGATTTGTGGTGTGAAGTTCTCTGTGAAGAAGCCTATCGTGATCGTGGAGATTCGTTCATGTGCTCGTAACCATAAACTTGACTTTTGATCCTTCTTCCACTGCCTTTCCGTATATATTCAGGTATGATCCAAACCCGAGTTTATTTGGATCTGGTTTATGTGATCTAACAAATATAAATCCAGTTTAAGCAATCTTGGATTTGTTGGAAAGCTTTGTTTTGAAAACTTTCTAGTGAAGATGGTAATAGGCTTCTTTTGCCTATTATAAGGGCACTGAAGTCGATCGTTTCAGTGCAAAAATTTGTCGAGAGAGAGCAGAGATGTAGACTAAATCACCTTCTTGCTCTGTTAGGGTTTGCAGGAAGGTGAATCACGAGTATAAGGAAGAAGAAGAACAGAGAAGGACTGGGAGAAATGGATTTGAAATCGAGTCAATGGAAGGGATTTGACTGGATTTTTGGGAGGCATCATATAGGTCGGTCATCTAAGAAGATCTGGGAGCTATTTGGGTACTACTTGAAGTTAATGGGTCGTTTTGACTTGAGCTGCACGATTAAAAAAATGCCACTTGTCGTTCTCCCAGCCCCTCACTGGGAGATATAGGCGAAGTCTATGAGTCTTCAATATTCATTTATATTTTGAATTCGGAAGAATATGAAATGCTCCCGCTCTGCATGGCAGGCGAGGTAGGATAGAGAAGAGGGTTGCCTAGATAGATGTTCTCTATAGGTATGCTATAAGTAGCTAACAGAATGCAATGCCTCCTTCTAGTGGTGGTCGGTCGAGCTGGTCTAAGACCACCCCTGATTTACAACCAGCCTGTGGTCGAGTTGATCTACGACCACCGTTGCGCTAACGCCCCATTATATAGGGTGGTCTACGATCAGAATTGGAGAGGATTTTTATCCATATTCTGTGAGAAAAAATAAAAAATAAAAATTCATATGAGATACGGATGGCATGGCAATCGTTTTCCTTAAATTTGGCCTCTCTGTTCTGAAGAAAGGATTGTTACAAACAAGATCAAACAAGTTTGGCGATAAAAGAATGTCTTCTTTAACTACTTTATTGTTTTTTTATGGAGTGAGCATCTTATCTTCCTTTGTTTTTAGTTTATTGACAGAGATTAATTCTAAAGGAGCTTTCTGAAAATAAAGAGAAGTTTTCCTTTTGTTTTCATAAAGAAAAAAAAAAAGTTTTCCTTTTGGAGTACATTTGATCCATTAAAAAGGTGTTACTAATTAATCCGGTAGTAAGAGATTGCTATGAACTGCTTTTTATTGGACCACTCGCTTTTCTTTCATCTTGATCAGTATCATCTAAATATCCATTAATGCTTTTGTCTTTTTTTTTTTGGTAAACCATTAATGCTTTTGTTAAGCAATTGGAAAACCCAAGTTTGGAGGATATGTTCTTGAATTAATAAATTATACAGTTCTTACAAGTAGATTCAAGGGATATATTTGGTTGGTAGTTGTAGGAAACATCCTTGGAAAGGAAATAATGAATGAGTGTCCATCCCAAAAATTTAGTTTTCTTAGTAACACCTCAGAACTATCATTATGATCATCATCACCATCTTTCTAATCTCAGATAGGGGTGACACTATCCTTCAATGGGTTTTTTTGCCATGGTAGCAAGGGTGTAAATGAATAGCCGAAAATCTGTGTTCAAATCCGTCCGAAAAATAATCAGATTCAGATATTCCATTTTGCCAGATAATATCCAATTAATTACTATTCGATTGTAAAGTGTGATTAGTTGAATATTTTTGTAAAAATATATGATATATTACTATATTACCCTTATTATAAAAACTTTAATAAGGATATTTTGGCAATTGAAGTCGGTAATTGGTAATCGGTAATTGGAGTTGGAAATCTGTAATCGATATAGGTCAGCTTTGTTTACTAATCGGATAGTTTAACGGATCCGACAATATCCAGATATCCGATTGTTAAATCCGTGTCCAAAACCCGATTTGAAACGCGATCTGACCACCGGTCTGGTTTGAACCTTTTGTGTAGAACCAAGAGTGGAGTACGCTCGTGAACTGTGGGTCATAATACTCAAGCCATCACATGAGATTGTGGACCGCGAAACAGGGGAAGTCCTCGAGGAAAGATCCACCGTCAGAGACAGGGGGAAAATCATCCACTAAAGCATATTCTTGGAATTCCCTTATGATAGGGATCCACGGGGCCCGCACCTGAATCGCCCTTATCCACTTAGCGATGATTGGGAGTAAGTCACTATCCGAATAATTCATGCCTATGCATGACCATTAATAAGCATAAGAACTAGAATGGGCTTGGGCTTAGGAGCTTAGTCTCTTTCTAATTGTAACTAGAACTTAGGACATGGGCCATGGACCATGGGCCATGGGCCCAAGTGGATCCAATGGCCCAATGACTTAAACTAGACCTTGGGCTTATACCTAACCAAACAAGCTCCTAAACAAATGGACCTAAGGACTTGAGACTAACCAAACAAGACCTAATGCCTAGATGGGTTATTAAAGACCCAAAACTACTATTCACCTCACATTACAATCCTAAATCGTGGAGAGGAGAGGAGAAAAAGAAAGAAGAAGAGGAGAAGAAGAAAGAAGAAGAAAGAAGAAGAGGAAGAAGGAAGGAGAAGAGAGAAGTATGGTGGAGCACAAGCTATCATCATCAACCCTTGGTGAGTCTCTCTCTCTCTCTCTCTCTCTCTCTCTCTCTCTCTCTCTCTCTCTCTCTCTCTCTCTCCATCTCTCTTTCCCTAATTCTATTACCTAGGGTTTGAATCGGTTGAGCACACCTTGAGTGCTCCATCTACTCAATTAGAAGAGCCATTAATGGCAAATCCTTGATGCTTAACTATGAAGCACCTAACCCTACCTTAAACCCATTCACCCTTCTCCATTTATGAACCCTAAGTTGGGGATTTACCTCCATTTATGGGTTTTACCAACCCTCATGGAAGACCGTAGATGTGTGGGTTTGAGGGGTGTTAATAACATTGATTAAATACCCTTTCAAAACCCCAATACCCAAACCCATGAGTTTTCTTTCCATATGTATTTTAATGGAGGAAAACCTAATTAATCATGGGGTTTACAAACCCATGTTGGGTGTGTGCTATGGCACCTTGGTTGGAGTTGTTCTCATGGCCAAAGAGACCCCTAAAAACCCCTAAGAATACCCCATTTTAGCCCAAGACTTTGGGGCTGCAAAACCATTCTCGGAATGGCATGAACAGTAAGACTGGCACATGGACAGGCACATGCAAGTGCCATCCCGAGAAACTAGATCTCGTGGAAGTCGAGAGGCGCATGGAAGGACATGCAAGTGCCCCCGAGAAAGAGGGAGTCCGAGAGGACAGGCACATGGACAGCACATGCAAGTGCCGGTCCTCGAGAACCTAGATCTGCCGGTGGGAAAGTCCGAGAGGGACAGGCACATGGACAGGCACATGGACAGGCACATGCAAGTGCCAGTCCCTGAGAACCTAGATCTGCCGGTGGGAAAGTCCGAGAGGGACAGGCACATGGACAGGCACATGATATAGCCTTGCTGTATGTGCCGGTCCCCTATTTTAGCCTTGTTTGATAACTTATGGGGCCCAACTCTTCTAGCCCTAAGGCACTAATCTCTCCCCACGTTGTACACTCTCTTTAGGTTGACTGACCCGGCTCGGGGCGTATTAGTACGTGGGACAGTGTACTTGGCATCGAACGCCGATTTGAAGAGCTTGCTGACGATTGACCGAGAATCGGTGAGTGAGTTAAGCAAACGTCTTAATTTATGGAATGTTTGTGTGTCGTGTCTTGCGAATGTCATTCATGCATATGTGCTATAATATATAATTATTAGTAAGATATAGGACGATATAAATGTTTAGATGTTGATAGGACTTTACATTCTTGTCTTGCGATATTATTTATTTTACTGCACTATGGTGCGAATGGTGTTGGATTTAGTTATGGGACTCGGGTGCCGGTTGGTGCTGGACACGGGGATTCCATAATATGGACTCACTCATGGCATGTAGATCTAGGGCTTCGGAAGCGGGATCCAAGTGCCGGTGGGTGCTGGGCTTGAGTTTACCGTACTTGAAATTGCATTAGAATTGTCCATTGCATTAGGTGGAAACGGGATGGTGACCGACCGACTACCTTCGGTATTCACATCTCGTACTTGTATACGCTTATGGGCTAGAGGGGCGAGAGGATAGCCGGCCGACCGTATTTCGGTATCTATGGACTCGGCCTCTGGCTTATGCACATGCGTACCTCACTCATACAATAGGTGAATGCTGGCTAGGATAAATGTTTACCCAGTACTATGACCCTTACCGACAGGGGGTTAGGTGTCGGTCAAATCCGTGGGTTCCGACCGTTATTCGGGTATACCCACCCGAGAAGTTCGGGCGCCAACCGTATTTTGGGCCGAACGCCAGGACGGGATTTGACTCGGGGGTTTGCGTATATCTCTTGGTGGAGACCGGTACAGCAGGCTTCCAGCGCGACTCGGGTTTGTCATCGCCGGTATACCATCCGTTTATGGTACCGATGTCGGGGATGCTACCTAAGGTGTTGCTATAGTACTATACCTGACTTAGTTGTGTGTTAGGTGGATAACAATAAAACTATACATCATCATTCATTCATGTAGCATGATTGTAAATTGTATGTGATGTACGGTCTACCTTGGTGGTATGGGACACCTTGGTATCCGTCCATCATGTATGGTTTGCAGTCAACCCCATTCATTATTATTATTGTGTATGCTTGTGTGGCTTAGCCACTCATTGGGCTCAGTTGGAGCTCACTCCTTGAGGAAACATATTTTTTTAGTTGATGCAGGTACATTCGAGCATGACGGCATGGAGTTCAAGACTCCTGATGAAGGTCATGAAGAGTGGTGGACTTCGGAGTATGAGGATCATGGACCGGAGTGCTACTGTGAGATGTGTTCCACGAGGGAACAGTGATTCTTGGCTGGTGGCCATCTTTTGTTACACTTTGATAAACTATTTTCTGATTCAAAGGTGTATTCTTTTATTCCTTTCTTGATAAGTGTATTTATTATACAGTGATAATACATAGATCCTGATTAGAACCCATTGATATGAAGGGGTAAATTTGAATAGACAATATTTTATATGCTATCACCTAGCTTCTGCTAACTCTGATGTTATTAATATTAATCCTTTCCTTTTACCTATTATTTGTCGTTGTGAATGAGTTAGTCTTGGGTACTGCATCAGTGATTCTGGTGGTTAGAGAGCGTATTGGTACGCTCCAGTTGCATTCCCCGTGGTTCAGGGATGGGGGTGTGACAGCTTGGTATCAGAGCGTGATGCTCTACCTCATGGACTAACTCAGTGTTCACACGACCCGATTTACTCTAAATTAGGGTTAAATATTAAAAGCCTTAACCACAAACAAGAATCAGTACAACAAGGGAGAATATATAAATTTTGCTGATAGAACAATGCTTTGATAATACAAATAAAGGTAGGAGACTTCCATAGAACATAAACCAGTTTAGAAATGAAGAAATGAAGAAAAGATGAGAAACTACATACTAAACCCTAGGAGTTACAAAAAAAAAAAAGAGGAAGAAGATATATACTAAGGTTTATGAGGGTAAAGTCATGAACAATGATGTAAAATATAATGATAATTGGGATTAGCCTAACCATAAAAAGCTAGCTATCGGTGAGAGACTCTCCGCAGGACCTGTTACGTAGGCTAATGATTAGGGGGAAATTATCTTTCATTTTTCTCGTATCCTCAGTGACTGGCCCGGGCTTTCTTTGGGAACCACCTAGAAATTTTGAATATTGGTCCTAAGTACCCTTGGGTAAGCCTATGGCCCTACATGTCTCTCAGGAGAGCCATTTTTAGGACTTGTTGGTAAATCTACCGGGAATGCTGGGATTGGCTTGGTGTATGGGCCTGGTACATTCAGGGACCTTGTCCAATAGGAAACCCCAGAATTGTGTCTAGATTCTGAAGGGACGGTGAAAAACAATATATATATAGGCACGTAGTTAAATCTCGATATGTCTATACACCCACGAACCGATGGATATCTAGAAAGGATAATTTAGGACGGATGCTAGGAGGTATGGATTATATCATGTAGTTGGAAGAGAATGATAGATCTAGCAATTTAAGTTGATGAACAGTATTATATCGGGTGTTAGTGTAGCCAAGTGCAGTCAAGAACAAAAAGGAATTGGAACTGAATGATTCGACAAAACCTTGCTCAACAATAGATATGAGTGGAGTAATGGGTCCCTGAATGTCCCCTCCGTTATTGGGAGTGAACAGTAGGGATTCCATCAATATTCCAATTCATTCTAAAGCTGAGTTAGGTATTGGAGGATCGGAAGTGAAAGTCCTCATAGGAAAAGCCAGGTAAGCAACGTAGTACAGCCTTGTGTCATTCAACCCAAAATTTTAGGAGTACAGATACTGGACGAAGTATATGGAAATAGTTGCATCTCTCTATTCCTAGAAGTATAAGCTCAGAGTTTGATTTTCACTGGGTCCTTATATACACTGGACTTTATATTAACTAAACCGGAATTGATTTATACCATTATGTAAGGTGGATACTATTAGAGGACAAATCCATACAACTTAGTTTAAGCTAAATAACTAAGCAGTCCCAGAGCGGAAGTTGAGCATAGTTTTAACCCCTCTATCCGGCACTATCCAATACCATTTAAGCAAAGCCAGTGTGGTGGCAGATGCACTTAGTAGGAAATCACAAACCCTTCCTTGCCAGCTCTAACAGTCAATGAGAGGCTTATAGAGGAAGCCAGAAGAATGGGGCTGGAAGTGTTAATTGATGATGCTACTATGTTATTTGCCGCTCTGACAGTACAACCCTCATTGGCGGAGAAGATTAAGGAAGCCCAACATACCGATGTGGAGTTACAGAAATTGATAGATGACATTCAGGAAGAGATGCAGGAGGAATCAGATTTTACCTTGTCCGAAAATAACGTCCTTCGGTTCAGGGATAGGTTATGTCTACCCAATGGTGAGCGAGTTAAGGTGGCATGGAGAGGCAACGACCATATGGACTATTGTAATCACTTCCTATTCCCGAACGAGAGTGGAAATACATCATTATGGATTTTGTCACTAAATTGCCCGGTATAGCTAAATGTATTGATGCTGTTTGGGTCATTGTTGACCGGCTTAGCAAGTTAGCACATTTATCCTAATAAAGGAGATCTATCCAATGGACAAGTTGAATAAGCTATACATGGATAATGTGACTCACTTACATGGAGATGGATATCATTTCTAATCGTGATCCTGAGTTTGCATTGAAGTCCTGTGGCGGTTTTCAGAAGGCTATGGGTACACTGCTGAATTTTAGCACGGTTCTCCATCCACAAACTAATGGTAAGTCAGAGCGGACTATTCGGACCCTAGAGGACGTGCTCAGGGCTTGTGTCATTGATATGAAGGGTAGTCGGGATGAGCACATCTCACTCGTAGTGTTTGTTTACAACAACGGCTACCAAACTACTATAGGTATGACACCGTTCAAAGCACAGTACAATAGAAATTTCCGAACACCACTATATTGGGAGGAAGTTGATTAGCAAAGAATATTAGGGTCTGAATTGATACAAGCCACTTGTGGAAAAGTAGATTTGATAAGGGACCGAATCATGGCGGCTTAATCTAAATGGAAGAGCTATGCCGATTATGTTTTCTTGCGAGTATCGCCAACTAAGGGAGTAATTCGCTTCGACAAAGAGGGCAAGTGTGTTAATGTATTTTACGTAATGATGTGAGAAAGTACACCCCTACATTGATATTGTCAAGACTAAAAAGCCACATCAGCTTGTCATGGATTGACACATGAAGAGCTACCTGAAGAGAACTTTGATTATAAGGACAGCAATCCTCACAATCGAACTGTAACTTTTGATAAAGTTCGGTGGAGCAATCTCATTGATTAAAGGGGCATCTCGTTAATGAGAAGGTGAAGTGCGGTCGAAGTATCCTCACCTATGCAGATACCTAGGTACGTCTCAATTTCGAGGACGAAATTCTTATAAGGTGGGGAGGATGTTAAATCCGTGTCCAAAACCCGGTTTGAAACGCGATCTGACCACCGGTCTGGTTTGAACCTTTTGTGTAGAACCAAGAGTGGAGTACGCTCGTGAACTGTGGGTCATAATACTCAAGCCATCACACGAGATTGTGGACCGCGAAACAGGGGAAGTCCTCGAGGAAAGATCCACCGTCAGAGACAGGGGGAAAATCATCCACTAAAGCATATTCTTGGAATTCCCTTATGATAGGGATCCACGGGGCCCGCACCTGAATCGCCCTTATCCACTTAGCGATGATTGGGAGTAAGTCACTATCCGAATAATTCATGCCTATGCATGACCATTAATAAGCATAAGAACTAGAATGGGCTTGGGCTTAGGAGCTTAGTCTCTTTCTAATTGTAACTAGAACTTAGGACATGGGCCATGGACCATGGGCCATGGGCCCAAGTGGATCCAATGGCCCAATGACTTAAACTAGACCTTGGGCTTATACCTAACCAAACAAGCTCCTAAACAAATGGACCTAAGGACTTGAGACTAACCAAACAAGACCTAATGCCTAGATGGGTTATTAAAGACCCAAAACTACTATTCACCTCACATTACAATCCTAAATCGTGGAGAGGAGAGGAGAAAAAGAAAGAAGAAGAGGAGAAGAAGAAAGAAGAAGAAAGAAGAAGAGGAAGAAGGAAGGAGAAGAGAGAAGTATGGTGGAGCACAAGCTATCATCATCAACCCTTGGTGAGTCCTTCTCTCTCTCTCTCTCTCTCTCTCTCTCTCTCTCTCTCTCTCTCTCTCTCATCTCTCTTTCCCTAATTCTATTACCTAGGGTTTGAATCGGTTGAGCACACCTTGAGTGCTCCATCTACTCAATTAGAAGAGCCATTAATGGCAAATCCTTGATGCTTAACTATGAAGCACCTAACCCTACCTTAAACCCATTCACCCTTCTCCATTTATGAACCCTAAGTTGGGGATTTACCTCCATTTATGGGTTTTACCAACCCTCATGGAAGACCGTAGATGTGTGGGTTTGAGGGGTGTTAATAACATTGATTAAATACCCTTTCAAAACCCCAATACCCAAACCCATGAGTTTTCTTTCCATATGTATTTTAATGGAGGAAAACCTAATTAATCATGGGGTTTACAAACCCATGTTGGGTGTGTGCTATGGCACCTTGGTTGGAGTTGTTCTCATGGCCAAAGAGACCCCTAAAAACCCCTAAGAATACCCCATTTTAGCCCAAGACTTTGGGGCTGCAAAACCATTCTCGGAATGGCATGAACAGTAAGACTGGCACATGGACAGGCACATGCAAGTGCCAGTCCCTGAGAAACTAGATCTGCCGGTGGGAAGTCCGAGAGGGACAGGCACATGGACAGGCACATGCAAGTGCCAGTCCCTGAGAAAGATCTGCCGGTGGGAGGTCCGAGAGGGACAGGCACATGGACAGGCACATGCAAGTGCCAGTCCCTGAGAACCTAGATCTGCCGGTGGGAAAGTCCGAGAGGGACAGGCACATGGACAGGCACATGGACAGGCACATGCAAGTGCCAGTCCCTGAGAACCTAGATCTGCCGGTGGGAAAGTCCGAGAGGGACAGGCACATGGACAGGCACATGATATAGCCTTGCTGTATGTGCCGGTCCCCTATTTTAGCCTTGTTTGATAACTTATGGGGCCCAACTCTTCTAGCCCTAAGGCACTAATCTCTCCCCACGTTGTACACTCTCTTTAGGTTGACTGACCCGGCTCGGGGGCGTATTAGTACGTGGGACAGTGTACTTGGCATCGAACGCCGATTTGAAGAGCTCCGTACTGACGATTGACTGAGAATCAGGTGAGTGAGTTAAGCAAACGTCTTAATTTATGGAATGTTTGTGTGTCGTGTCTTGCGAATGTCATTCATGCATATGTGCTATAATATATAATTATTAGTAAGATATAGGACGATATAAATGTTTAGATGTTGATAGGACTTTACATTCTTGTCTTGCGATATTATTTATTTTACTGCACTATGGTGCGAATGGTGTTGGATTTAGTTATGGGACTCGGGTGCCGGTTGGTGTTGGACCTGGGGATTCCATAATATGGACTCACTCATGGCATGTAGATCTAGGGCTTCGGAAGCGGGATCCAAGTGCCGGTGGGTGCTGGGCTTGAGTTTACCGTACTTGAAATTGCATTAGAATTGTCCATTGCATTAGGTGGAAACGGGATGGTGACCGACCGACTACCTTCGGTATTCACATCTCGTACTTGTATATGCTTATGGGCTAGAGGGGCGAGAGGATAGCCGGTCGACCGTATTTCGGTATCTATGGACTCGGCCTCTGGCTTATGCACATGCGTACCTCACTCATACAATAGGTGAATGCTGGCTAGGATAAATGTTTACCCAGTACTATGACCCTTACCGACAGGGGGTTAGGTGTCGGTCAAATCCGTGGGTTCCGACCGTTATTCGGGTATACCCACCCGGGAAGTTCGGGCGCCAACCGTATTTTGGGCCGAACGCCAGGACGGGATTTGACTCGGGGGTTTGCGTATATCTCTTGGTGGAGACCGGTACAGCAGGCTTCCAGCGCGACTCGGGTTTGTCATCGCCGGTATACCATCCGTTTATGGTACCGATGTCGGGGATGCTACCTAAGGTGTTGCTATAGTACTATACCTGACTTAGTTGTGTGTTAGGTGGATAACAATAAAACTATACATCATCATTCATTCATGTAGCATGATTGTAAATTGTATGTGATGTACGGTCTACCTTGGTGGTATGGGACACCTTGGTATCCGTCCATCATGTATGGTTTGCAGTCAACCCCATTCATTATTATTATTGTGTATGCTTGTGTGGCTTAGCCACTCATTGGGCTCAGTTGGAGCTCACTCCTTGAGGAAACATATTTTTTTAGTTGATGCAGGTACATTCGAGCATGACGGCATGGAGTTCAAGACTCCTGATGAAGGTCATGAAGAGTGGTGGACTTCGGAGTATGAGGATCATGGACCGGAGTGCTACTGTGAGATGTGTTCCACGAGGGAACAGTGATTCTTGGCTGGTGGCCATCTTTTGTTACACTTTGATAAACTATTTTCTGATTCAAAGGTGTATTCTTTTATTCCTTTCTTGATAAGTGTATTTATTATACAGTGATAATACATAGATCCTGATTAGAACCCATTGATATGAAGGGGTAAATTTGAATAGACAATATTTTATATGCTATCACCTAGCTTCTGCTAACTCTGATGTTATTAATATTAATCCTTTCCTTTTACCTATTATTTGTCGTTGTGAATGAGTTAGTCTTGGGTACTGCATCAGTGATTCTGGTGGTTAGAGAGCGTATTGGTACGCTCCAGTTGCCATTCCCCGTGGTTCAGGGATGGGGGTGTGACACCGATAGACTCCCAAATCCAATTATGATATTAGTTTATAAAAATCTGTTGGATATTATATCAGATACGGATATGTCATTCAGTAAATGGATTCGGATTCTAATAGTAGTAAATCGAAGCCAAATCCGATCCATTTACATCCTTGTATGGCAGATCTGGAAAACTAGAAATGAGTTCATTGTTAATCATACTAATTTGTCTCTTATTGGAACTATTCAGGCTTTTCATCATGCGGTGGAAGAAAGCCGAAAGAAGTTAGTTGGGACAGGGCCAAGTATCAACCTAATCCTGCTGCTTTAAACAGTTACTATCCTTCTCGTTCTGGTATTAATTTCTCTATTTTCACTAATGGTGCGTGGAAAACTCACTCCTTTTGGGATGATGGTAGGGGGTGATTTATTAAGAACCCTAAGTGTAGTTTTGTGGTAGCAAAGTGTAAGCATGGCAGGAGCTTTTTGATACAATTGGAAGAACTCACCCTCACAAATCAGTCTACAAGGGGAAGGAATCCAATATTATATATGTCCACATCCAAGCCCTTACGGGACCGATGTGGGACTATTGTACATAACATTACCTCACCCTTCAACAGCCGACATCCTCGTCGGTCCACTCTGGATCAGATAGCCCTTTCTAGGCGGCTCCACCCTGCTCCAGGATTCTATCCGGTGGCAGGTAGCCCTTTCCTAAAGGCTCGCATTCTAGCACCAGATCGCCCCTCCCGAGTAGTCAACCGTAAAAGAATAGGTCAATGAAAGCACCAATTGATACAATTGGAAGAAATCACCCTCATAAACCGGTCTACAAGGGGAGGGAACCTAATATTATATATGCCAACATCCAAGCCCTTACGGGACTGATGTGAGACTATTGCACATAACACTTTTCCTCGGCATCCATGGAGGCTGAGGCGGTTAAGGATGGGTTTTCTAATCTTGTACTCTCTCTTGTTTTTTAACACATTATACATGCTACAGGTAGAATGACAAGTAATTTTTTTAAACATTTATTTAATAGACAAACAAATTGGTAAATAGGAGAAGGGAAAGGGTTCTTTGAACCTAAGGCATTTCTCATGCCTACTGAACATTGTTTTGTCATTGTTCAAAGAGAGAGAGGAAAAACAATAAAAATGAGGATGTGAGGAGGCACGGTGTATGCCTTAGGCTCACGGAGCCTCTTCCCATTGGAGAATTGTGAAGCAGTCTTTTTCATAATAGAGTAAAACGTTGGTGTTCTATGGATATTTTCTTCAAGTTATAAAGGTTTCAAATAACTTTCAAAATTCTATGGAGTAGATGAAAATATGAATTTACTAAGAATCATTGAAAAATCAAAGAAAAAAATGCATACAACATTGGTCATAGGGCTAAGATAAACGGCAAAACTTCACAAGTGACACTTTTAAGAGATTCACAAGTCTATCCAATAGTCATCATGCAAAATCACTCAATCCATGTTGTTCAGACGTGGCATGCATCATAGGCAAAGAATATAAAAATAGTTGTGAAGAAATTATTTTTCACTACGGCTATGTTTGTTTGGCAAGTAAGATCTTTTTCTTTCTTTTTCTTTTTTTAATATTTCTTGCCAAACAAATATATATCTTAAAATTTATTGTGCAGTGCTTTTGGAAGAACTATTTACCATTACCTTTTAGTTAGAATGGAATCATGAGAGCACACGTCAAGTACATTGGGGTGAATGAATCAAATTGAATCTGAAACTGGCAATTGCGAATTAGTTGGGTTTGGTCAATCTTTGTTAGGTTTCATCTTATCAGGCCAAAGCGAGATTGACCAATTAGTTGGTCTTATGGTAACCAAACTAAAACCATATATCAACTATTGGTCGGTCTTGATCTATAATCGATTTTGTCCAACCAATTAATACATTTTGGTGTATGATAGATTAAGTGGTCTATAATTGGTAAGATTTGTACAACGATTCTTAATTGTTTGGTCCCACAAGTTAAGGGTCAGGGAGATTGACCATAGTAAGTTTGGGCACGGCAAAAAAATGGATGTGGTTATGTATGATTATTAAACTGATTAGATGTCAATAATATGATTTAAAAGTTCGCTACAAAAAACAAAAAAGTGTAAGACAATAACACGATATGTGTGTAATATGATTCCTTTGTAAAAATGGGAAGCAAATATACGAGCATATATTCACTATGCAACAGACATGTATATGCCTACTAAATAGAATAATAATATGTAGACAACAATTTTATCAAAAGAAAAACTCACAACTAAAATAAACACAATATAATAGTTGAATCCTAAATCACCTATTACAGCTCAAAAGATTATCATAAAACACATCAATGTATCAATAGCATGTATCTCATCAATCATAAAAAGTAAAATATCATCTGTAATAGAACCACGAAAATCCCTCAAAATATTAGCCATAACAAGAAAATGTATATATTATTCACCATACAGCTCGTGAAATCCACCAAGTCATAAGAAGAAATGACATCAATTATTCACATCAATGGTACCCGTCTCTGAAGCATATGTAAAAGGAGTACTCTCGATGTTTTATAGTTGACTAAGACTGCTACTATAAGATGGTGTTTAATATTACTAGAGTCAAGTACTGATCCAATCACAAGTTCTCTATCAGGCAATCCCACTTCATCTTCAACTCCAACTCTATAATCATTTTCATCCACTAGAATCTGAACAAGTTTATCTAACTTAATAGCTTCTCAACTTCCTATGATTTTATTTTCATAACATGAACTAACAATACAACGCACCAGAGGTTGGGGGGGGGTGGGGGGGGGTGGGGCGGGGGAGATTTGATGGTGGCAAGTTCAGCTAGAGTAAGTAAATATAGCAGGTATTTATGGTGCTCGAACCAATGTTTGTTTGGATGGATCTCTTGATCCTAACCAGCAGATCCATTCCCTGAGCCACAATATAAAAGGTGAAATTATAAGCAGATAAATTTTGGACACCATTGAATCATTGAGCTCAGCTCCTAGGGCCTCCTCAGCATCTCAGGCTAGGCATTTTGATCTTAATCAACTCATTAACACCAAAATTTATCAGGCAATCGCGAATGAATTTGGCTCTGTAGACCCACAAAGACCCCAAAAATATCAGCTGCATCAGTCTCATGACTTGAATTGTGAACTTCCTGAAGCATCAGAGAGAATTGCAGAACTGACACCTGATTCTACATTCCTTTTAGGAAAGAACCGATGTTTTGACCATTCTTCTAGGCTTTTGCAATGTAGGGCATTCATGCGAATCCAAGGCCTTTTTTCTCGGATGATCTTCTCGGCATTTTTCCAGTCTTCAGCCACACCAATCGCAACTAGGAGAGCACATGTCACTGCAACACTTCTCCCATGACCTAGACAACATTTGAATAGAGTTAACCAACAACAAATGATAAGATTCTAGACCTCTGAGTACATAATGAACAGAACAACAATGTAGGAAGGCCAAACACTACAGGAACATAACATTGCAAACTACAAAACATTTCAACATGGTTAAATGTAACTTGAGACAAAAACAATTTGATTAGTTCTCTCTTGAAATAGGAAATCGTTAAGATATATACCCCACCCTAACTCCCACCCCAACACAATCCCCCCCCCCCCCACCCTGGCAAGGTCCCCAGGTGAAGGCAGCATAGGATTCAATCCCAAAACCTGGCTACAACCAGCCACAGCCCCTCACCAGCAGGCTGCTGGCACATTTTGAAGAAAAATTCTTTATATTAAAGCATTACACGATTTCCCAGGAAGCATCAAGAGTTTGAGAGTTGGTACTCTTGAATCTTTCATCAGCAGTTATTCCTCTCACTTGAAAGCAGGAATGTACATGAATGGCCGAAAATTCAGATATGTCCAAAATATGTATTAAACCATTTGGATATTTACCCAGATACCTGGATATAAGATAATGAATTCAGATATTAAAACATCCTCGCCAGTAAATCTGCTCCAACTACAATTCAAAAATGGGAGAGGGATGAGCTTGCTGGCAGTATATATTGGTATCTTATACACTAGCACTTTATTGACTATTGGATTATGTGGGAGGCCTCTCAGCCTTTCATTGCCACTGCCTTGCATCACCCACGATCCAATGCTGCTACGTGGCGTCTCCCCCTCCCCTCTGGCTTTCCCTCTCCCTCTCCGGCTCCGACTCCCACTCCCCCTCTCCCTCTTTCCCTCCTCACCCCGGCACACCAGCAGCAGCCCTAGCCCCCACCTCTCTCTCTCTCTCTCTCTCTCTCTACACATATCATGTATATCAGTAGCAGAATCAATTATTTCCTCCAGAAGCCAAATGGATTACGAACTGCATAAAAAAGAATCGAATCTTCTTGGCTGCTTTGGCATTGTAGTTTGACCTTACTGTAATCAACATCCAACTAGTCGAGATGTTCTTTTCCACAAACCAACTCAACGCCATCAACAAACCCACCTCACACAACAGAGTTTTCTTCTTCCTCTTATTTAGAAAAAAAAAAAAAAAAAAAGATTCATTAACCATTTGTAAGCTGTAACGGCATATTTTCCCCCTCCCCTTCCATTCACGATGTAACTGAATGGATAAATGTCGGGATTATTTTGTATGAGATTTACTATTAGGAAGGAGGAGGGGATTAAATGAATATATGTGTTTAAGGATGCCAAGTTAATGAGGTCAGAACTCAGACCTCTTTGATCAATTCTGGAACTTTTTGGAAATCAGAGGCATATTGACTATTGAATGTGAGTTTTTTAATCTTCTCAGGCACTTTGGACAATTTTCAGAATCTCAAGCTTCATTCCTTTGTTCAAAGGTGCGAACTTTTTCCGTTTCTAGTCTGTAATCCAAATTCCGCAGCTATCGGCCTTTATACCTGGATTTATTTATTGGTTAATTCGTTTAATAGTGAAGATGGTGGAGAGAAGCCTGCTTTGGCCAGTGGGGTTCAGGGTTTGGGTGCTGGGTTGCCTGATTTGAGAAATAAGAAGAAAGGGAAGCAAAAGGTATCCTAGGAATTTCATGTTTCAGAGGTGCTTGAGAAGCTGAGGGAACAGACTCGGGAGGCTCTGTGGGAGTTAGAGTAAGCAATGGCGAAGGCCGGTGTTGGTGATTTGGGGAATGATAAAATGATGGAGGATTTTGTTATGCAGTTTGACTAGCTTTCTGGGTCTTAAATTTCCTTGAATTCTGAATTGGGGTCGTACTGGGTTCACTGGAGAGCATTGGGATGTTGTGGGGCAGAGTGGGGGTGGGGAGGAAGAACAGAGGGTAGGATTTTCATAAACAAGAAAAAAACAGAGAACAATATTGCAATCTGAGTGATGCAGGAGGGTTGGGGGAGAGGAGAGAGAGGGCGGGCAGAGAGACCGGCCGGGAGAGATGGGAAGAGGGGGAGATAACGGGGCAGAGAGAAAAAGAGGAGCTAGTGGCTTGCAGCAGGGAACGGTGAGGGAGAGGAGGGAGAGACGGTGTAGCGGTTGTGGAGAAAATGAGTTTACAACAACTAACTGATTTAATGGTTGAGATGCAAATAGAGGGATCCAATGATCAATAAATGCTAACAGCATATTTACTTACACGGTGCTAGTGTGTACATCATTTTCCTTTCAAAAATATAAGCAACTATGTAATTTTGTAAATAATATATGCTGAAGTATATCGAGCTCATAGGGGATTAGGGTAATCTCGATTAGAATATTCCAATATTCTAATCGAGATTTCCCTCCTATGCGTCTCTTCTCTTTGTGGTTTATAATTAGGATTGCCTAGTCCTAGTTTATATTTTCTGTTTAGTTCTTATTGTAACTAGGACTTCTTTAGTTTCTATTTTCCTATTGTAACTAGGATTCCTATTAGGAATCCTCCTTCGGTTGTAATCTGGTGCATATAAATAAAGGCAGTGTGAGGGAGGCTGTCATGTTCGATCAGTCTGTTGACAGTTCTCCACTCTTCTTCCCCCTTCATCTCTTCCTTCCTTTTCTTCTCGGTTCTGGTTCTTCAGGGTTTATTCAGTCACATGGTATCAGGACTCAACCATTAGTTGGTTATTGCCCTGCGATTCTGGTTTGAAGGTTTTTCAAGGTTCTCTTAAAGGGGTGCAACACCCTATGCTGCATACTACTACATTTTTAACCCTAGATGAAGTTTTCAATCCAAAACTAGGGTTCTACTGCTTACCAAAAGTGCAAGATCGATTGGAGATCATCAAGTGCAAGCTGTGGTTCTTCTTGAAGACCATTACCACTCTTATTTCTGATCCAGTCAGTGGATTATTATTGAAGACTGAAGATGCAATCTACTCAGGTGATTCAAAGTAATTTATTTTTATCTGCAATGCCCTAGTTAGGGTATTATATCACGATCTCTCCAATCGATCCAATAATCTGTTCAGGTTTTTGGGATCTGATTCCCCCTCTTCCAAAACGCACTCGGTCTATCTATTCCGCTGGTTCTTGGGGTTGGCAAACCCTAGATTTGATTATTGTTGAGATTTGGGTTTTAAACCCTAAATTGCGGATTGTGCTACTGCTGCTACTACTTTTGGGTTGTTTTAAACCCTTATCCAGTACTATTTAAGAGCCGATTAACTTACTGCTGCTGCTACTACTTGTGATTGATCAGTTCTCCTATTGGCTGATCCTAAACCACCAACGGACAATGTCTAAGTTCAGATCACTAATATTAAACTCTCCAGAGTTACAATCTATCTCTTATGGACTTAGGTAGTGCAAGCATACATCCATGCCAAAGGAAAACTGAAATACATTCCGGTGTTTCATGTCACATGACTGGTAAGTCAAGTTTATTCTCTTCCATAAATTATGTTCAAACCTCTTCCAATGTTATCCTTGCTAATGGATCTTCTACTCAGGTAGCTGGTCATGAAACTGTTCCCCAACATCCTCCATGACCTTCTCTTATGTTTTTCATGTTCCTAAATTACCTTTAATTCTTTTATCTGTTAGTCAACTTACTAAATCTCTTAATTGTTCTATAACCTTCTATCATTCTTACTGTGTATTCCAAGACCTTCAGACAAGGAAGATGATTGGTAGAGGGCTTGAGCGCGATGGGCTGTATTACCTATATGGCACGGGACCTTCTGCTGCTGCTACATCTACTACCATACCATCTCCCATGCAATGGCATTTACGTCTTGGTCACCCGCCTCAACTAAAGCTCTAGTTAATGGTTCCTAGTTGCAGATCTACATCTCGTCTTGAGTGTGAAGCCTGTGAACTGGGAAAACATCAGCGTACCTCCTTCCCTGCCTGTATTGCACCTAAAAGTTCTTCATTGTTTTCTTTAGTACATTCTAAAAATTGGGGTCTGTGTCGAGTCCGTTTATTTTGTTAGTTTTGTGGATGACTACTTCCGTTCCACTTGGGTTTACCTATTGAACGACAAATCACAGATCTCAATTTCTTACTGTCTTAAAAAAAGTTTTATCAAGAAATAAAAAATCAGTTTGGTATGTGCATTAAAACATTTCGCTCTGATAATGCACTTGAGTACACTCAAATTGAGATCTCTGATTTTTGTCTCACTCATGGTCTAATTCACCAAACCAGTTGTTCATACACTCCACAACAAAATGGGGTAACCGAACGCAAGAATAGACACTTATTGGAGGTAACCTAGTCTATTATCCTCCACATGAATGTCCTCAAATGTTTTTGGTGTGATTTAAATCTTTACTGCCTGTTACCTTATTAATCGTATGCCATCGTCTATTTTAAATAACAAAATTCCTTTTTTCATTCTTTACCCTGATAATTCTTTGTTTGCTTCCCCACCACGAGTCTTTGGCTGCATGTGCTTCGTTCATAGGCTCCAACCTACTATTGATAAGTTATCTCCTCTGTCTATTACATGTATTTTTCTTGGTTACTCTAGAACACAGAAAGGGTATAAATGTTTTGACCTGGTTTCTACTACCCAGTTTATTACTGCGAACGTCACATTTTTTTGAAAATACTCCTTATTTTCCTCTTAGTTCTTCTCTACTGTCTACTGTGAATAATGAAGATCTTTTAGGTCCACCCCTACCAGTTATCATACCCATCCCATCACCTAAACCAGTTCAGGTCTATCGCCGACGCAACCCACCTAACCTACCATCCACCACTACTACTGTTCCAGACTCCGCTGTACCTGCCGCATTACCCTCTGCTCCCAATATTCCAGCAATGCCATCCACTACTGCAGATGCCGCTCTTCTATCCAGTCAATCTGATCCTGATGTTGAAGGCTCCATCGACTTACCAGTCGTTTTTCATAAAGGTACTCACTCCTATACTAAAAGTCCCACAAATCCTTAATTGTTTATCCTATTGAGCAGTATGTCCCAATTTCTCATCTTCCATCCCACTATCACCCACTTGCTTCTGCTTTATCTACTAATTTTGTTCCTAAAACCCACCATGAGGCTTTTTCTCACCTTGGCTGGAAGGCCACAATGGACACAAAGATGGATGCTTTATTATCTAGAAACACTTGAACTCCGGTTCCTTTACCTACTGCGAAGGATCTTGTCAAATGTCGATAGGTTTATACTATCACATACAATCTGGATGGCTCTATTGAGCGGCTGATGTAGATTGGATGTCTAAAACCAGACACATGTGTAGGGTGTGTAGGGTAGGTGTTAGGGATTTCCCCTACACCAGCACTAAATCGTGGGATTAGGTTTAGAGTTTATTTAATTTTTACTTAGTCTTTTATTTGAGTTCTATTTGGAATTTTAATTCTAATTAAGATTTAGCTTTGAATCCTAGTTCTACTTTGAGTCCTAGTTTAAGTTTGATTTTATTTTCTGTGTCCAGCCCATAGTTGTTACGGCGTCTAGGTGACCCAAGGCGGTGGAGAGGGGTCAAAATCAAGGAGACACCAACTAGGTGACCAAGGCGTCCGCCTATGCAATGCCTTGACAACTATTTATAGCCATTGTGGCTATAAATATCATTGTAATTGCTCAGTTGAGCCCACGATGGATTTAAATACAAAGATTGTTTTGAGTATTGCTGAATCATGAGATAGCTACTTAATTTCCATCCCCCTTCTGCCGAATTCTTCAACAACCCGCAACTCTGCCCTACACGATCTCTTGAAGCCACTTTCTAGTTGCTGGACATTCTCTGCAACAGTTCCAGGACATCTTCAACTATTCAGTTGTTGTTCAAGAAGTTCTTCAACCAAAGGTAATTTGAATCATTCTGAATCTCACGCTTTTTCTAATCCAATAAATCACCAAAATGGATCTTTCACTCACATTTTTTCCACCAAGAATGTTTTATGAAACTCTTTGACCCCTGAATTTGGAGTATCCTACTTTCACGCAATTCACAGGGTTTAACAAGCAATCGATATTTCACGATCAAAGGTGTAGTACTGCTTGTAGTAGCGGTCCTTCTATATCGTATTAACAATCGAAATACGGTCGAAAGAAAAAATCTCTATTTGATGGGGCTTCTAGCTTTCCCCCATCTCTAGACATTATCCACAAACCCTAGAACCTCCACAGACCAAACCAGCCATCAAAATCCACCCAAACTTGGACCAAATTTCCCTCACACCTAGTGGGAAACTCAATCTTGGTTATAGCCCCAACAAACAACCCTAAAATCTAGATTCCATCATTATTCTTTTTCCAGAAACCCAAAAACCTAACCCTAAATTGCTGCAATTCAATTTCAGCACACTTTCTTCCAGCACACTTTCTCCCTATTAAAACTTAACGTAACCTTCACTGTTAGATTCCCCTACATCAACTTAGCCTAACCCTACATCAAACCCTAGGTTCCATTAATCCCTAACCCTAGTTTAACCAAAAATCCCAATTTTGACCTACATGATTTACCAGTTCATAGCAGATCTTGGTTATTGGCTCCTAGTTGGATTATCTACCAATCTAGGACTAAATTAGCGGTTTAAGGCCAAATTGGTTGCTAAAGGCTATACTCAAACTAATGATGTTGATTATTTTGAAACTTTCTCTCCTATAGCCCGCTTGAATTTTGTTCTTATTCTTATTTCTCTGGCTGTCAACTTGGAGTGGTTCTTGTATTAGATGGATATCAAAAAATGTTTTTTTCTATGGTGGACCTTCAAGAGGAGGTTTATATGGAGCACCCTCCAAGGTATGTTGCTCAGGGAGAGAATTCCACCAAAGTATGCAAGCTTTGTAAGGCAATCTATGGGTTAAAACAATCTCCAAGAGCATGGTTTGATAAGTTCAGCTCCATTGTCACTCAGTTTAGGTTCTCACAATATTATTCTGACCATTCCGTCTTCGTTAGTCGCCAGAGTTTAAAGGTGGTTGCGATGGTAGTCTATGTGGTTGATATTATTATATCTGGTAATGATGCTTCTGATATTGCTCAATTTAAATCATATCTTCATCAACATTTTCAGACGAAAGACTTGGGTGTTCTCAAGTATTTCCTTGTTATTGAAGTTTTACAAAGCAAAAAAGGTGTTAGCTTATCTCAAAGGAATTATGTCCTTGACCTTCTGTCTGAAACTGGAATGCTTGCTTCCAAATCAACAAATAGTCCCATGGATCCCCATCAAAAGCTTGGGTCCAGTGAGAGTGAGGATTATACAGATGCACATCGGTATAGAAGATTGGTTGGGAAACTCATTTACCTTACTATTGCTCGACCAGATATATCCTTTGTCGTTGGAGTTATTAGTCATTATATGCAAACACCAAAGAAATTTCACTGGGATGTTGATTGCCGTGTGTTACGATCATAGTACTAAAACTCGCGAAATTTCGGTCGAGATATCGAATATTTCGAGTATCTCGACCTGTCCGAAACGAAACGCAAGTCCGATATGAAAAAATGCAATATTTCGAATATTTCGGAAATTTCGGTCATCTCGTTTCGAAAATTTCAGAAATCTCGGTCATTTTTGGCATTTTACACCCACAGAAAAATACCATATTTCAATGAAATTTCGGTATCTCGGAAATTTCGGTCAAACCGAAACACCGAAACGAAACGAGATTTAGTGCCATGGTTACGATATCTAAAAGGTGCTCTTGGCAATGGTCTCATTTATCGACCCAATCGGAATGTCAATCTGATTGGATTTTCTTATGCTGATTAGACTAGTGATGATGATGATAGATGTTCCACTACTAGTTACTGTACCTTTGTGGGTGGTAATTTACTCACGTAGAAAAGCAAGAAACAAACTACTATTGCTAGATCTAGTGCTGAGGCTGAGTATCGGGCAATGACACATACTACAACTAAGTTGATGTGTATAAAATTGTTACTTCAGGAGTTGGGATTTCCTATCACTCAACCTATAAAGATGTTCATGAAAATCAAGCTGCTATTTATATTGCAAGCAATCCAGTGTTTCATGAGAGGACGCAGCAAGTTGATTGTCACTTTGTTCGGGATGTTGTTATGAAGAAGTTGGTTTCTACTCCATTTGTTTCAATTACCAATCAACTTAGCGATATGTTTACCAAGCCGCTATTTGGACCTGCTTTTCGTAGGAGTTGTTCCAAGCTGGGTCTAGGTGATTTGTACACTCTAGCTTGAGGGGGAGTGTTGAAGTATATCGAGCTCATAGGGAATTAGGGTAATCTCAATTAGAATATTCCAATATTCTAATCGAGATTCCCTCCTACATGTCTCTTCTCTTTGTGGTTTATAATAAGGATTGCCTAGTCCTAGTTTCTATTTTATGTTTAGTTACTATTGTAACAAGGATTCCTTTAGTTTCTATTTTCCTATTGTAACTAGGATTCCTAATATGATTAGGAATCCTCCCTTGGTTGTAATCTGGTGCATATAAATAAAGGCATTGTGAGGAAGGCTGTCAATTTCGATCAGTCTCTTGACGGTCCTCCACTCTGCTTCCCCCATCATCTCTTCTCTTCCTCTTCTTCTCGGTTCTGGTTCTTCAGACTTTATTCAGTCACAATATACAACATATATGTTCTATTCATTTAGAATTTTGTGTCATTCTTTCGTCAAGTATGAAAAATTAATTGAATTCAAATTCAGAAACATAAATGAAAGGAAGCTCTATAAAGACAAGCAGAAAGCCCAAAAGGAATTAGGTCGAGATCACAAGGGTAGTCTTTCGGCGGGGGGGGGGGGGGGGAAGGAGGGAAAAAGAATACACTAAAATATAAAGGTCAGATGTAGACCTAGATAGAGTGGATTTGCAGAACACTGTTTGAATAGCTGGTGTAGTAGGTATATGGCCTTGTTGAGTGCAGTTCTAAAATTGCCATTTTACACTTGAACAGTGCAGGGCATGTTATCCCTTTGGTGCTCAAGATTGGTTGATGTAGCCTAGGTGAAATAAGTCTCACTTAGGACCAGGTTGTGTAATAGGTTGGCCGAATGGGCATATTAGGGTGATTAGGGTAAAAATTAGGGTTAGGAATTGGAGATTGAGTTAGGGTTTTATTAGGTAATGGTATGCAGGTTTTTAGGGGTCTATTGGTATAGGTTTTACTTAGGCTTGAATAGGAAATAAGGTTTCAGAATTATTAGGGTTAGGGTTTTGGGTTTTGGGAATGAAGGGAATAAAGGGATCTAGGGTTTCTAAGGGGAGACAGGCCAAGAGCTTCTGGCCGAGTGTCACAGAGGTAGGGAAAAGGGTTCGGTTGAAGTTTGTGATGATATGGTTGGCTGGTTAGGGCTGGGCAGAGTTTAGGAGTTTTAGGGTTTAAGGGAGAACTAGGGTTTTGCAGGAAAATAGTTGCAGGTTAGGGTTCAGCAAAGGAAGATAGTAAATCAGATGTCACTTACTGGTTGCAGGCCTGAGATTGCAGAAACAGCAGCGGCTGGATGATTCGAATAGACCTCCTAACCTTCACAGTGCAAGGAGTCGCAGGAAACCCACCCTTCACCACCTTGAGTCCACAAGGATGCAAGCTCACAGAGGAGTACAGGCAGCAGCTCGATTGCAGCAGTCTCAGATCTGAAAACAGAGAATTTTTAATGCAGAAAAGTTGTGGGGGAGCCTCCCACGAATTATCTATTTATAATAATAAAAGGTGGCCAAAGGCCTTACACAAATATGACTTGGAATCCTAGTTCCAAGTCCTAAAACCAGTCCTAATCAGACTAGGACTAGTGACAACTAATCTGAAATCTAATTACAACTGAATCACTTGTATTCTACTAGGAATACAAGTTTCACAAATAAAAAAAAGAACAACCTATCCCTCTAAAATCGTGGAGGGGATACTAAGCACACTTAGGTAACTAAAAAGACTGTTTTACCCCTACTTAAGAAGAAAAACAAATTACAGAATAATAAAAGGCTCCAACGAAAATAAGAAAACAGCCACTTCATGGCTTCGGCTTCTTCTTCCTAGTGCTTGGATCTGCATCAGTTCTCCCCGGCTTAGAAACATTCATCTCCGATGAATGGGTGAATGCCATGTAGCGGTCATATAACTCCGGATCAAGCCTCTTGAAATCATCAGCATGTATCCAAGTGCTGTCCTGACGGGGGCGACCTTTCCACTTGACAAGGAAAGAGTGGTAACCTGCTCCTTGACGAGTCGTCTTGTGCATATCATCTAGAACGTCTTCAATCACATCTGCCGGAGGTGGCTTCAGTTGGGGCAGCTGCAACATGTGCTCTGAATCGCCATCATCTGAATGATGCCCCGTGTACAAGTATAGGTCAGCCACGTTGAAAACATTGCTTATGCCCATATCATCAGGCAACTCTAGAACATAAGCATTAGGTCTAATACGTTTCAGCACCTTGTATGGACCCATCTTCTTTGGATGGAGCTTACGGTTGACACCCGGTTGGTGTCTCTCTGGATTCACCCATACCATGACCATGTCTCCGGGCTTGAACTCAACGAACCGGTGATGCTTGTCGGCAGTGGACTTGTAGTGATCATAACTGAGTGCAATTTTGCGGCAAACATCTGCATGCACTTCGGTGATATGGCGGATGAATTCATCGGCTTCAACACTTACCCGAGCTTGAGGGGGTAAGGGAATGAGATCAACCGGCCGGCGGGGTTGTATCCCAAGGAGAATCTCGAAAGGAGTACGACTGGTGGTCCTGTTCACGGAGCTGTTGTATGCAAACTCAGCAATGTCAAGGATAGAGGGCCAAGTCTTCTCATAATCTCGGACCAAACACCGCAGCAAATTACCAAGGCTCCTGTTGACTACCTCTGTCTGTCCATCAGTCTGGGGATGGAATGCAGTAGAGAACAAAAGCTTGGTGTTTGTCTTCAGCTATAGAGTCTTCCAGAAATAACTCATAAACTTCACATCACGATCGGATACGATGGTACTGGGTAACCCATGAATGCGCACAATCTCCTTGAAGAATAGCTTGGCAATGTGGGAAGCATCAAGTGTTCTTCGACAAGGAATAAAGTGAAGCCATCTTGGTGGATCTGTCAACCACCACCATGATGGAGTCAAATCTTTCATTAGTAGGGGGAAGACCAAGTACGAAATCCATACTGAGATCAACCCATGGCTGGTGAGGGATCGGTAATAGCGAATAGAGGCCAGTGTTTTGCTTGGTACCTTTAGCTAGCTGGCAAACTCGGCACTGCTTGATTACATGCTCTACATCCTTGGCCAAGTGAGGCCAAGAGTACCAATCAGTCACCTGTAAGATGGTTTTATCTTTCCCAAAGTGTCCTCCTAAACCTCCTCCATGTAACTCCCGGATAATGTGGTGTCGTAAGGACGAATCGGGAATGCACAGCCGGGTTCCTAAGAACAAGTAACCATCATGTAATGAGTACTTAGGGTGCTGTCCACCCTGCTTCAAATCAGCATATAGGACTTGAAAGTCCTTGTCACTAGCATACTCGTCTCTGATCTGCTCGATGCTAAGTGCATGGGCTGAGAAAGTGTTCAAGGTCAGGACTTTTCTACTCAGTGCATCAACCATTGTATTTTCCTTTCCTGACTTGTATTTGAGGGCAAAGTTGAAATCCTGTAAATATGTAACCCATTTAGCATGCCTGGTGCTAATGGACTTCTGTGAGTGGAGGTGCTTGAGTGCCTCATGGTCAGTGTACAGGACGAACTCTTTGCCAATAAGGTAGTGTCTCCAATGCCGCAAGACCTGAACAACAGCATAAAGCTCTATATCATAAGTAGAGTACCGAGTCTTGGCATCATTGAGTTTCTCACTGTAGAATGCAATAGGGTGCCCATTCTGCATAAGAACTCCACCAAGACCAACATGGGAAGCATCAGTAGCAACTTCGAAAATATGGTCAAAGTTGGGCAGGCGTAGCACCGGAGCTTCAGTCATCTTCTTCTTAATCACTTGGAAGGCCTTTTGAGCGGCTGCTGTCCATGCAAACAGACCCTTATTCTGTTTGGTGCATTCAGTTATGGGTGCCATGATGGCACTGAAATTGCGAATGAATCACCTGTAAAAAGAAGCCGAATAGTGGAAGCTTCGCACTTTAGTAAATGTCTTCGGAGTAGGCCATTCAATAACGCTTCGGACCTTTTCCGGATCAGCTTCAACACCCTTTGAAGAAATTATAAAACCAAGGAAAACCTTGGGCAGCATGAAGGAACATTTCTTTAAATTGATAAACAACTTCTCTTGCCGGAGTACTCTGAGAACTTGTTTCAAGTGGTCTATGCGCTCATCTGGGTCTTTACTGTACACCAAAATATCATCAAAATAAACAACAAGAAATTTACCGATGAAGGGACGAAGTACCTGGGTCATGACTCTCATGAAGGTGCTAGGTGCATTCGTCAGGCCAAAGGGCATGACCTTCCACTCGAATAATCCATCTTTGGTCTTGAAGGCTGTCTTCCATCTGTCTCCAGGCTGGATGCGAATTTGATGGTATCCACTACGAAGGTCAATCTTGGAGAAGATCTTAGAACCGGACAACATGTCTAGCATGTCATCAAGCCTAGGAATTGGGAACCTATACTTGATGGTGATCTTGTTGATAGCTCGGCTGTCCACACACTTGCGCCACGAACCATCCTTCTTCGGTGTCAACAAGGCTGGAACAGCACAAGGGCTTGGCTTTCTTCAATAAATCCCTTCTTGAGAAGCTCTCCAACTTGTTTATTAAGCTCTTCATGCTCAGAGGGGCTCATCCTGTAGGCGGGCAGATTTAGTAACATAGCACCAGGTACTAAGTCGATGGCATGTTGAATGTCTCTGAGTGGAGGTAGCTCATTGGGCAGTTCTTTGGGTACCACATCTGAAAAATCCTGCAATAATTCCTTGATGGGTTGTGTAAACTTCTGTTCGGATGGGGCAGCAACCTCTTGAGTCACCAAGGCAAGAACCAGACCTGTATCATGGCTGGTTTGTTCAAATTCCCTTTGCGGAACAGCTAGCAATTTATTTTCAGATTCTGTCCCCTTTTGATTAGTGCGCATGACACGACATTTCCCTATTTCTGCAGGCAAATTAAGTGGGTACCACCTGATTTCTTCTCCTTTATGTTGAAATACACACAGTTTTTTTCTTCCTAGGAGAGCAACGTCATTGTCATAAAGCCATGGTCTCCCTAGTAGAACATCAGTCATTCTCATCGGAATGATATCACACCAAATTTCCTCTGAATATTTTTGGGCTTGTAAAGGAACATAGCATCGCTTGTTCACATCAAGCTTATTCCATTCAATAAGGAGACTTTGTAAGGCATCGAGTGCTTCTCAAATTTCAGATTCGCCTTCTTCACAAGATCTTCAGACACAACATTAACGCAGCTACCACTATCAACAATTATCTGGGCAGTGCGGTCACCTGCTCTCAAGCGGGTATAGAAGATGCAACTACGTCGCCAATCTTCACCTTTAGATTCAGCACTCAATATATGTGCTACTACGTGTACACCTCGGGTATCTTCAAGTTCATCAACCAAGTCGTCAAAATAAGCAGCCCCATCATTATCATCATCAGGGGGTAATGCATAAATACCTTGTTCATCCACAGCTTTGATACCAATTTGATGTAGCCTAGGTGAAATAAGTCTCACTTAGGACCAGGTTGTGTAATAGGTTGGCCGAATAGGCAGATTAGGGTGATTAGGGTAAAAATTAGGGTTAGGAATTGGAGATTGAGTTAGGGTTTTATTAGGTAATGGTATGCAGGTTTTAGGGGTCTATTGGTATAGGTTTTACTTAGGCTTGAATAGGAAATAAGGTTTCAGAATTATTAGGGTTAGGGTTTTGGGTTTTGGGAATGAAGGGAATAAAGGGATCTAGGGTTCTAAGGGGAGACAGGCCAAGAGCTTCAGGCCGAGTGTCACAGAGGTAGGGAAAAGGGTTCGGTTGAAGTTTGTGATGATATGGTTGGCTGGTTAGTGCTGGGCAGAGTTTAGGAGTTTTAGGGTTTAAGGGAGAACTAGGGTCTTGCAGGAAAATAGTTGCAGGTTAGGGGTTCAGCAAAGGAAAATAGTAAATCAGATGTCACTTACTGGTTGCAGGCCTGAGATTGCAGAAACAGCAGCAGCTTGATGATTCGAATAGACCTCCTGACCTTCACAGTGCAAGGAGTCGCAGGAAACCCACCCTTCACCACCTTGAGTCCACAAGGATGCAAGCTCACAGAGGAGCAGAGGCAGCAGCTTGATTGCAGCAGTCTCAGATCTGAAAACAGAGAATTTTTAATGCAGAAAAGTTGTGGGGGAGCCTCCCACGAATTATCTATTTATAATAATAAAAGGTGGCCAAAGGCCTTATACAAATATGACTTGGAATCCTAGTTCCAAGTCCTAAAACCAGTCCTAATCAGACTAGGACTAGTGACAACTAATCTGAAATCTAATTACAACTGAATCACTTGTATTCTACTAGGTATACAAGTTTCACAAATAAAAAAAAGAACAACCTATCCCTCTAAAATCGTGGAGGGGATACTAAGCACACTTAGGAAACTAAAAAGACTGTTTTACCCCTACTTAAGAAGAAAAACAAATTACAGAAAAATAAAAGGCTCCAACGAAAATAGGAAAACAGCCACTTCATGGCTTCGGCTTCTTCTTCCTAGTGCTTGGATCTGCATCATTGGTAATAGCTATTTGGGCTTCAGGCCAGGCTACATCGCAGTTCTATAATTGTCATTCACACTTGAACAGTTCAGGGCATTTTGATCCCTTTGGTGCTCAAGATTGGTAATAGCTATTTGGGTTTCAGGCCAGGCTACAGCGCAGCTGTGCTAGATGTGAAACTGGCCACTGTTTCCTTCTTGTTGACAAAATCAATCGCACCATGCCATAGTTGTCAAGGTGCCTAGGCGAACCAACGCGAATAAGGGGGTCAGAAACCAAGTCAACACTAACAAGGCGACAAGGCGTCGCCTAGGTGACCAATGCGACACCAGAATTTAAGGCGTGCCAAAGGCACCTGGACGCCTAGGCGATGCCTTGACAACTATGACCATGCTTTCACACGACACACATCCACACTGGACCCAAACTTTGAAATTCATTATCCTATAGTACATGGTCAAAGCAATCAGTTTTTGTGCTGCAAGAGCTAAAGCTAATAAATATGATCCAGGCAATAATCTTACCTCAAAACGATAGTTCCACTTCATGTGGCAAGCTTTCTCCAAACTAAATAAAATCAAGGCCGATATACTCCTCAACATGGATCCATAATCTAAAGGATAAAAGTACCGAGAGGCCAATTAGATGAACATTTAATGATTTGCATATGTGCAAGATATCACCTTGACACTCATCATCAAATTTTCTAAGGTCAATCAAAGCAGAAACCAGAAGCCAGATCACGATATTTAGAAATGTTATTTAAATCTATCGCCTTTCAAAATATGAGAATATTATCAACAAACTGGTGAGTCAAAGACTAAAGGGCCCAGACTACAAATTTTTATTTAGGTATGCCCCATATTTAGTTAGAAGCTAGGTATGGATCGATTCTAGTGAGGAACATGGAGTATTTGCTAAGAAGAGAAGAAGGAAAAAGAAGAGATGAGAGAAAACCGTGGTGTCTAAGTGTTCACCATGTTAGAGTTTGTGTAATAAGGGTACTTTAGGAACTAGATTGCTGTCTAGTTGCCTTATATTGTAATTTTTTCTTTTTTCACCTTTTACCTCCCTAGGGAGGTATGTGTAATTTCCATGAAGTGCTTAAAAAACCATTATAGGGGAGAGGAATCAATTCCTTACTTCCTACGGTTCTCTCATCTCTTCTTCTTCTTTCTTCCTTCTCCTCTCTTCTTCTCTTTTCTTCCCTTCTCAGCTCTTATTCCCTTGTCTCTTGTTTGAATCAACTCATTCTTGATTTCTAACTTGGTACCAAAGCAGGTTTGAGAGTCGACCAAGCTTGCACTGTTTCTTTCTACCACTCTTTGGAACCCTAGAAAAGTAGAGGGCTCCAATAGAGGCTGTATCATGTAAGATAATACTCCTATAAGACTTACTAGAGTTCTTTCATCAACTTCAAGAGCTAATGGAGGAAGATTTAGGGCTGCGAAGGCTAATTGAAGAGCAAGAAGCCCAAAAATGCATTACCGCCAGCCTCCCTCTTCTAATTTGAGTATTTCCTTGTTTAAGCTACCATTTGGACTGTGGTTGGGCTTGCTAGAATCGCCCAGCAGCTATGTTTCAGGCCCATAAAGCTTCGGTTGTTGGAATGGTATGGTTTGGGAGCACAACTCATTCTCCCCAAGCTTCCCAATTACTGCTAGGTTCACCTCTTCTTCTTTGTTTTACCTAAAATACCTTTTGATGTGTTGAATTGTCAAACCCTGCTCTTGATTGGCTGGATTTTTGATTGAACGGCAGGAACACCTGGCCAGGCAACCGGGATCACTGTGGAGCATCACTCCACTCAAGGAGAACAATGAGAATACCTGGAACAGGTTTCCCTATATACCTGTTAGAAGATGGATAGCAGACCCCTACAATTGTGCAGCTCACAGTCTGATGTATGACTTGGATCCCAGGTAATCTCTCTCCTCCTTATAATGGTGGGACCCACCTCTAAAAAAGTGTGTAAAATCCCCTAATGGGCATGCGGGGACAATACCCTGACTTAGGGTCAAACCCTGGCAAGCCCCTTTGAATTTCAGCTTGCTGAAATTCTCTGGGCGATGGCACTGGGCGATGCAGCAAGGCTCAGAGACATCGCCCAGTAGCTGATTTTGATTATTTTTTATTATTTTAATTATGGGGACCACCCAACATGAACATGGGTACCCTCCACTGATAGAGGGGAGTTTGAGGGACCACCTCATACCCCTGGTTCACTGTGGACCCCACCAGTGAGCCCAGAATCAGTCAGAATCAAGTTAAAAATTGATTTTTAAAAAGGGGCCTAAGGACCAAACAGCCCTCAGTTGGTCTTGGGTCTATAAATAGGTTGCCTTGGGCTCATTTAGAGCTCTTGCTATCTACTAAAACCGAGAGGGGAGAAAGAGACGAAAGAGGAGAGACAGAAGAAGGAGAAGAAGGAAGAAGGAAGGGAGAAGAAGGGCTGCTGCCACCATCTACCTAGGCTGGAACCGAGCCCTCCCTGGCTCTGTGCAGGTATAAAATCATCTATAAACACCTGCTGTTCCCATTCCCTCTTTGATTTTTCTGAGTTTATGCTCTCTGGGCAGCCCTGAACAGCTAGGGTTTGCCCAGTATTGGTCCAGATCTGCCATGCAGACCTTGTGCATGGAAGATCTGAGATCTTTATGCATTTTTAATATTCTGTTTTGCTGCTCTTGTGACCGAAACCTCGTTGTGCCCACCTGCACTGCCAGTTGGCCCTATTTGCTCTGTGAGTTGGAACCCTGGGTGCAAGCTAGGGCTGCAGAGATCAAACCCTAGATGATTGCAGCCCTGGACCCTCTTTTGGCATGCTATTCCAGCCCTGCATGTGGCTGAAACCAACTCCCAAGCTTAGCCAAAACCCTAAATATTATTCATCTGGGCTACTTGGGCAGCCACTGTCAGCCTAATGATGGATCTGATGAAGAATCCAATTGGACCATGGTGTAGGCCATCTCAGGGGCTACTAGACCCCCCTGACATGCAAAGGATCCATTTAGAGCCTAACCTTGCAGGCCCCACCTTGGAAACTCAGCCTGCATCGATTCTACAGGCACTGGGCGATGCAGCAACGCCCAGAGCCAACGCCCAGTGAGTGGAAAATCACTGTTTTGGTGGACAGAGCTGGGGGATCTCACCCAATGGCCCCCTAGACACTGTGGGATGTGGGAAAAGACCAAAAAGCCCTTCCCCACATCTTTCCTTAATTGGAAAATATTTTGGAACCCTAGTGGGCCTCGCAGGTACAGAGAGTCCTGCTGTGCTTGGTCCTAAAGCACAGACAAGCTGTGGACAGTACTGTAAGCATATCCTAGCCTAGGGTCAGGTACAACCCTAGAAATGACCATTTTGCCCCTGTGTCACAAACACTGGTTGATGCACCGGGACATGACCTAAAGCCCAGTGCAAGGCCCAGTGACTCCCAATGAACCTAATTGAACCCCGGGTCAACCCATTAAGATTAGGGTAATCCTAGGACTTCTAATGACAAACTGATAACTTAACATGGCAACTTTTGATTTACATCTAGGACTTGATCCTGTGCTCGAGGACAACAACCAGACAACTGCTGAAACTGAATTTGTGACTGAGTACCTAGAGCCAAGTACTGGTGAGTGAATAATACCATCATATGTGTAAATGTAATCATGATCTGATGCCGGCTAATAAGAATTGAATATAATTGTTGTGTTATTTACTTCTATTCAATTACTCAAATCACTGCATAATGACTGTCTGATGATCAACACTGTGAATTCTTCTATGATGATTGTAAATGTTAGACTAGATGCCGTAGTCAGCTTGGAAATGGGGCCTGTGGTAGCCCGTATTATGGGGTACGGTTGACACCGCTTAACTCATACGATGGCGATGCCATATAGGCATGGGGCTAGAATTTCATCACCCATGCCACGCACCCTTGCCAACAGGGGTTAAGGTGTTGGATGCCTGTGGGGGCGACCACCAGAAATGAGAAAAGAGAAACAGAAATGAATAGAACACCGTAATGGTGCACATGGGCTATAAGCCAGAAAAGAAAAGAAAGAAAGAAATGGATTGTCCCACGGGTTAATTTCAGAGGGCTGGTCGGGCTGACCTTGGTGAACGAATGCGGGAGCTGACTGGTCCTCTCCGACAACTCAATGGGTGCATCGCGGGAAGGGGTTAAAAGCCCGCACTAGGGATACATGTATTGGGGATTGTAATGGCATAGACCCGACTTAGTTGTAATGGTAGGTGGCTAATAATAAAATCTGGACTTGCATATCATGTAGGATCATATGAATTATGGATTGTGATTGCATGTGCATGCATGATTGATGTAATTTTCTCACGAGCTCAGTGGGGCTCATACTCTATTGTACAATGTTTTTCTTAGATGATTTTGAAGGTGGATGCCGCTGTGGCATGGTGGGCCATCTCGAGGAGGAGACTTTTGGTTGTTACGATGATTTTTGTGTGGACCCTGACGGAGGTCATACCAATCCTGCGCACATTTTCGGTGGTTGTTGATGAAGACCATTGAAGTGTGTTTGTGACAGCTTTTTGACTTGGGGACTCCTTTTGGGTTATTTGGAGTTATCCCCGTTCTGACTTGGTCATTGTAGTTTTACTTTTCTTTCTTTTTTGGAGTTGAGTATTGTCTCCCTGTATATGTCTTTGTATGTAGTACTGTACTTATCAGCTTTGTTTCTTTGTTTTCTTTGTGTGTGGGTTGATGGGAAATGTAAAACTTTTATATGTATATATTATCACTGTTTCCCCGTATCGCTATGCTTCCTTTTATTATTGAACTGTAGGTTTATCTGCTGCACTCTGATCTTGCCTATGGTAAAGAGATGGTTGTGGTTCCATGATCGTAAGCACTGCTTCTAGATCCGTGGGATTGGCGGATTGCCTTTATGCAATTCGGGTCGCCTACCCAATCCTCCTAGGGGGTGGTTTGGGGTGTGACATGAATGGTTGCTATTGGTTAACGATTTATATTATATGGGACTTATTGGTTGCTATGGAATAAGATTATGTTGTGAGAAATGCATTTGACCTGATTTCTCTCCAGGGAACTGTGGTTTGTTTGCTTGCTGATTTTTTTTTGGGTAGAGCATACTCCCCAGTTAATTGTTGTGTTGTTGAAATGGTTGTGGAATGCCTCATCAGGCTGTTTGAGTTGTTATGAGATGTTGTTACCCTTCGGAGGGTTTGTTTCTTCCTCACATTTGGAGCTTGTTTGTCCTTGCTGGAATTTTTTTCGAAGTTGGACTATGTATGGGTTGAGTGTGATCTCCGTCATTTGATTTGGATATTGTTTTTTTGAAGTGGGCCCGCTTGGTGTTTGTGACGCATGTTGTTTAAACTCCTCTAGTGGTTGTGTGACGAGGCTATACTTTCAAGAATGTCGTGGTGCTGAATTTGTTTGAGATGTTTCCCTTCTTTGGTTGCTGGACTATGTTCACAAATGTTTGAAAAACTTCTTCGGGTTGAGAATATACTCCCCATTTGCCTTTGGGTATTAACCCCATCTTGTAAGTGTGTTTCTTCAGCCTGTCTAGATCAGTGAATCAACAGCGGTTATTTGGAGAAGTCTTACCTGAGACGAACTATCTCTTTTTGGGTAGAGTGTGTACTCCTCGTTGGATTTGGGTATCATCCCCACTTTTTCGTGTATTCCTACATTATGTCTATTATTGGAGGAAGAGAACTGGTTCAACACCAAGGAAATGACGATTCAGCTGTGACCACTGTGGGAAATCTAGACATACTAGAGAGCGATGTTGGATACTATATGGTTGTCCCCCTAGTATGCAAGGCAAAAGGAGAGGGGGAGCCCGAGTCAACACTTTGATGACTGAGGTTGCCCCTATGGGATCTCCATCTGGACTACAGACCGACATCAGATCTCTCACTTAGGATGATATTTCCGCATTTCGTAGGGTTTTGTCATATCTGGATCGCGCAACTTCTACACCTGCAGTGCCAAATTCTTCAACTTCCACTTTACAGGCTCTACATCTGCTCCTTCCACTACCTCTACGTGGGTTATTGACTCTGATGGCATAAACCATATGACTGGTATGTCTCAGTGTTATGATTCCTACACCATATGTTCGGGCAAGGATAAGGTTAGAATTGTTGATGGATCCCGTTCTTCTATTTCTAGTAAGGGTACTGTTCGAGTCACTTCTTCTATTCTCTTGACTCTGTTCTTCATGTCCCAATCCATAATGTTGTTGTTACTTCGACCCCACACATAGGGCTGAGCAGTAGGGAAAACAAGTGTGTGGGACTCAAGAAGAGTCCTTTCTCCTCACGTCCACTGCCAATAATCGTCTTTGTCACCAAATCTTGAAAAAGACAATAAGAAGGAAAGAAGGTGACACAACAATTCAAGGATTTGGTTAGATGACTTACAAATAATAGGTTAGTAGCAAAGTTAGCGACATGAAGGATAGAGTCAAGAGAAATAGAAGAAGTGACCTGAACACTACCCTTACTAGAATTAGACAAAAGGGAACCATCGGCAACTCTAAACCTTATCCCTACCCGAGCAAATAGAATAGGAATCATAACAACGAGACATACCAGTCATGTAGTCGGTGGCACCAGAGTCAATGACCCAAGAGGGAGCAGTGGTAGGTGCAGATGTAGAGACCTGCAAGGATGAGGCCGAAGAGTCTGACTCTGCAGGAGTAGTAATATTGTGGCCTAGTCGAGATATCATCCTCTTTAGTGCTGCAACATACTCCCTAGTAAGGGGGTCACGATCGGCATGTAGTCCAGGTGACATAGTCTCAATTGTCACAATGTGAGCTCTAGCTCCCCCCTCTCTTACCACCACACATACCGGTGAAACCACCACGCTTACCAGGGAGTTGTCCATGAAGTACCCAGCATCTTTCTTTGGTGTGCCCCAGTTTCCCACAATGATCACATTTAATTCTTTCTCTATCATCTCCACGGGGTAGCCCTTAGCCTCTCCCCCCACCACGCCAATCTCTGTGAGGACTAGAAGCAAGAGCAGATCACTCTAGGGATGCTGCAATGTCCATGGATACTCTTCTAGTCTCCTTACTCTATAAGTAACTAGTCACTTCATCTACGGATGGAAGAGGTGACCGCCCTAAAATTTGGAGTCGGATTAACTCAAATTCTGGATTAAACCCACCAAGTAAAATAAGAACATGTTCCTTCTCAAGTGTCTTATACACCTTTGCCTCATCCTCAAGTTTGGACAACTGGAGGTCCCTATTGCGGTCATACTCCTCACAGAGACCAATGACAGTATTGTAGTATTCAGAAATACTTTGGTCACCTTGCTTCATATTGATGACTTTTTGAAGAATTTAATAGACCTTTGCTGAGTTACCCACTCGATCAAATGTCTTAGAGACACTGTCCCAAATCTCCTTTGTAGTCTCCTTTCTCATAAATCTTCTACTTATCTCAGGTGTCATGGAGAAAATCAACCAAGTCATGACAGTGGAGTTTTCAATCTCCCATTTCAAATATGTTGGATTAGTCGTCGTAGGGGCTTTAATAGAACCATTATTGTAATTCAATTTCCCCCTACTTCGTAGAGAACACTTCACAAAGTGAGCCCAATCCAAATAGTTGGTATTATCCAACTTCACAAGGGATATTTGGGTATTGGGGTTATCAAATAGAGTCATACTGGGGTGTGTACCACCCAAACTACTAGCCGAAGCTTCCACAGGTCCACTAACCTCAAACACAGACATGATATGCACACACTTAACAAACCATTGTGATATCTTATGCAAATGAGGAGTAGTCTCTACCCAAAGAAACAAACCAGCAAGCAAATGAACAACAGTTACTTGAAGATAGCTAAGTCAAAGACACCTTTTGCACCTTAGCTTCACTCCATAACAACCAATAATACTCAAATAATAAGATTCTTCAACCAACACCAGCTATTACACACACCACAAATCATTTTAGATGAAACAGAGGAGCTAACCAGAACCTGGCAGTACCTGTGAGACTGTAAGAGAATGGGCTATGCTCCCATACCAATGATACCATTTCCTTTCACCAACCGAGCCTCTAGGGGCTTGAAGGAGAACCTCTGGGCGATTGTAACAAGGGCCTTATTGCAAATGATGGTGTGTTGAGACAGAATCGAAAGCAAGAAGGAAAGAGCTGACGGTAATGCTTCTGGAACTTCTAGGGCTTCATTCAACTTCTACAGCCCCCAAACTCTCTCCATTAGGTCTTGTTTTGGAGAATAGAACTCCATTGAATCTTCTATGTGTACTATCTTACATAGTATGGCCTCTAGTAGAACCCTCTACCTTTCTAGGGTTTCAAAGAGAGGTGTAGAGAAAAAAAATGAGCTTGGTCGACCCTCAAACCAGCTTTGAAACCAAGCTAGAAGCTAGGTCGATTCTAGTGAGGAACAGGGTGTATTAGCTAAGAAGAGATGAGAGAAAAACGTGGTGTCTAAGTGTTCACCACCTCTCACCTATATTGTTCCATTAATAACTTTCTTGGAATTACATATGCCTCCCTGGGGAGGTAAAAGGTAAAAATTACAAGTAAATATGACTTACAATAAACCAGTGACTAAAGTACCCCTATTACATAAACTCTAACATATTTCCCCACCCCCAACCCCCCCCCCCCCCTTTCAAAAAAAAAATGGTTTAAATTCCAGTGGTAAATGAAGTGGGAAAAGGAGTGAGAGGTTGAAAGATAGATAGAGATGCATCTCCTCCCTCTCTTCACAGAATTTATTCCTACAGAAAACATTGTAAATAAACTTCTAGCGAAAGAATTAATTCCTCCTCCACATTCTATGAGGAACTCACAGCAATCCTCACCCCCCCCCCCACTGAACTCAAATTTAATCTAATCCCAACCACTGACTGTTTATTGCACAAATGCTGTTAGCATTTAGTTCAAAGTTCATATTTTCTGCTTAATCATAAGCGCTCATGTCTATTCACCCCATCACTTTTAGCTTCCCCATTGTCCAAATACCTTCAACCTGCACCGTATCGCTCCTCGCTGTTGCAACTATTGCTTTCCCGTTTCACACTACCAAACCTGCTCATCCAATTTTGCCACTTCTGGTAACCTGTTGACACTACCTCAAAATTCCCATCCCGCAAAGAATTCGTATCTGATTCTATCCTTTCCTGTCTTCCACTCATCCATACCCATATCGACATCTCAGCTACACTCATTTTATGTATGTGTTGTTTCTGGTTCATAAATCTCTCTAAGGCATGCCTGTTTTTTGGCCACCTTATAATAATTACACCTTCAAAATTATTAGTAATTTCCAGATTATTTGTCTAAGCATTTGAACCAGATAAAATCCTCCTCCTTTATCCAGGCAAGGGAACAGGGGCACAAAATCAACTTGATGAAGTTCCAGCACCATCTACCCATGAGTCCAAATATCCAGCTACTTAAACTTCAACCAAAAATTTGCTTATTTAACACAAACCCCTTGAAATATACAAAGCATCTGAAGACTTCAGTGCTAGTGCTGATTAGCCAAAAAAAAAAAAAAAAACAACTTTAGGGAAGTGACAATACTTGTGGAGATTTAACTTATGCCTAGTACTTCTTGCCTGAAGTATTCAAGCTATTCTGATAGACATGCACCTAACATTTTTCTTTGCGATAAAACAGAAGAATGTATAAAAGGTATGACAAATTCTTGAATAAGCTCAGTAGCCATCTTCATATGATGCTCATTAACACAAGACAATGTTGAACAAAATCTAGATAATTCAGCCCCGAAATGCTTTGTGGGCAAGCCCACATACACCCCTAGATGAACCATGCACCAGAGGGAACTAATGAAATAGAACAACATTTATTTCACCATGGACAGATGTAATAAAGAATGAAGAAACAACAACCACATCATGAATCAAAACTTTTTCAGTACGTTGCACTTGATAAGACAAACTTCCAGCAGAGAAGGGCACATGTCTTGCCAAACTTGGGAGAAAATCAGAGGGATCTAGGCTCAAAGGAAAAGAATTAAGATTTGGCAACAAACTGTTCGTCAGACCAGCTTTAAGATGACATAAGAGGCCTAGTATCATGGATTATAAATGTCATAGCTAATTGGTAAAGATTTAATTTTAATTTGACCTCCTTTCAAAATTATAGAATTACAAATAAAACGTAACGAAGATACTCTTTAGATATACAATATCACTAGAACTGCATAAGCAGAGGTAAGAGAACCTAAGTATTGTACTTTTAATGTCAACTGTGAACAAGATTATATTTTTGTAAAACAAAATAGCAAATTAATCAAGTGGAATCCACTTGCACAATTTGATTGAGAGAGAGAGCTGTACCATAAGCACAGTGAATGAAGATCGGTCTTTTCTGATCTCTCTTTTTACAAGCCCACCGAACTGCAGATTCAATTTCAGAGGGTTGAGGGGACCTCGTATCCCAAGTTGGAACACAAAGATAAGCATTCTGTGAGATTGCTGTAATTCTCGGGAGCTCACAAGTGCAATCAATAATGGCAGGATCACCGGGAGGCAAGTTATCCAATGAAGAAGGCCATCCTCCGACGTATAAACCCTCACAAATTTCACTATAAGGAGGTTCCCTACTCCGCATTCTCCTTAAAAGCGAGAAGAATCGAGCAAAATACAAATATGGGCCAAACAAAATGATCGACCAAACGGGGAAACTCCCGTCAGATCTCTTCCCCAAGAGTATGGGGAGATTGATGGCTGGGTGAGAAGCAATAGAGACCAACATAGCGACTAAAGAAGCATATAAGAAGGGAATTGACAACAAGATGAAACCAATAGCTCTGAGATAAGCAAATACCAACAATAGACAAGTTGCCTTCATCCCTATCAATATGGAGATACCAAGACCCATCATATTCGCCTCTTCTTCTTCTTCTTCTTCTTCTGGTGAGTATGGAACTCTGAAATATGGTTTATCGGATGTCAAACAAGAAGCAAGGAATGTTTGTTTTCCCCTACTCCATGACACAACTACAAGGAAGAACAGGAACGAAAAGGGGGAGGGGGGACCTTCATCCGCTGCTGTAACTGGAGCGCTGCTGTGCGCATCGTGCGATGCAGCAGTGGCCATGTGCATACATTGGGGTTCGCTATGCACACATGGCTGCTACTGCTCCGCACGATGCGCAGTGCTCCAGTTACAGCAGCAGATAAAAATTCGGGGGGGAGGGGGGGGGATTTCAATTCCCATCAGAAAATTATTTGGATTTCAGCAAATTTCTTCACCCTATCAACTCTTATAGCTGCAAGGTAACATAGGATTCCGAAAGTAACGGAAAGTGTAAGCTCCTAAGGACTCATGGTTTCACACCAAATTTCTTCACCCGAATCTTTATCATCTACGGTTCTCTAACCGGTGTGGTTCCCTAGTGCCTCTCACAAGAGGGTGGTGGGACCCACTTGGGACACTTGACCGAACACTCTGTCCAGGTGGGGTCCACCCTCCTCTTGTGAGAGGCACTAGGGAACCGCACCGATCACGGAACTGCATACGATAAAAATTCCCCTATCAACCCTATCACCCTATCATTTGGGCTCTCATAAGCTATTCATCTTACACTCTTACCAAAAATATAATCTTCTTACACCGAAGGAAAACCAAAAGGCAAACCGTCAAAGGCGTCAATAATCGTCACATAAAAATTAGATAGATTTATTGACCCCTCCCCAATACTTTGCCCTAAACTTTCCTCCCTTGTGCTTTTCATTATTACTCCCCTCCCCTATCGTGTATAATCTATTAAAATTAGACTGGCTTGTTAGGCTCTGCATGATAACACTTTGTTTCTAGGCCATGTTTCTATTCTAGAAATAACTTTTTGTATTTCATTTACTGGGCCAAATTTCATAACTAAAAAATGTGTTTGGTATACATAGTAAATTCTATTTTTGGGCCAGAAAAGAAATAGAAATGTGTTTGTTATGCACAATAATTTTTGTTTCTGGAACTTCGATAAATTTTCCCAAAATTTTGGTGGAGTTGGTGGTGGTGCGGTGCAGTGGTGGCGGTGGTGGAGGAGGAGGAGGAGGAGGTGGTGGTGGTGGTGGCAATGGCAGTGGTGGTGTTGGAGATGGTGGAGGTGGTGGTAGTAGTGGTGGCAGTGGAGGAGGTGGTGGTGGTAGTGGTGCCGGTGGAGGTGGTGGTGGTGGTTTCTATTTCTCAACTACTATTTGTCCCGATTCATTCCCAGGAACAAAAAAATGAACCAGTGTTACAAATAGATTTCTACTCTTTTTTTGTTCCCACGAACAAAAAACAGAGAAATAGAGAAAACATAAAGATTATCATGCAGGCCCTTAGTGTTCGTTTGTTAAGTCTTGACGTGATAAAGGAGAAAAATTTTTAATGCCCAAATTAATCTTGGGTCCGTCTGTTAAGTCATTTCGTGCCCTTTCCTCTTCTTTCTTCTTTCTTCTTCCTCCTCCTCCTGCAACCCCTTTCCTATAACTCTGCCCCCACCTCTCTGCACCTCTGATTAACCAACTCCATCCCCACTTTCTCTGAGGAGTCTCCGAGCAATGGTACCTCCATCCGCAAGCTTAGCTTTATAGATAGGGTTGCAATGCCACCAGAGCTTTCCCTGCTACTCCCCAAAGGAGACCCACTTGGTCTAGGATTGTTTCCTTAAAAAACCTAGGCACCAAACTTGGACTCCCCAAGTGTCAGCAAAAACCCATTGAAGTTGTTATAAGAATGATTCAATCTTTCAAGGTTTAGTCCTACTAGACTCTCTGGAATCGAACCAGAAAAGGAGTTAATCGTGAGATCAAGCTCTTTTAGACCATGAAACCCAGATACAAAATATGGAAATGCTCCTGAAAACTTGTTGTCACTCAATCCAAGACCTGTAAAATGCCACAAGTCGAGTTGGGCAACTCTAGTTCAAGAAGAGGACCAGAAAGATTATTATCGTGAAGCCCAGTGAAACACAGAGATTCCAAATTGAAGGAGGGAGAGACCCATTTAAGGAGTTGCCGCTTAAATTGACATCATATAATGAAGGGTGTAGCCAAGCTCGAGAGGGACATTACCATTAAGCGAGTTGACACCAAGGTATAGGCACTGAAGTGACGAGAGCTCAATGATTTCACTAGGGATTTCACTAGAGAGACTAGCAAATGGGAGCTGAAGTGAGTAGAGTTATAGACCCTGGTCTCTAAAGAGCTAAATGTTGGTCCGTTGAGGGGAGGAGACCTCGTCGCATCAAAGAAGAGGCCCATTAGAAAAAAGACAATGAAGACCTTTCCATTGACAGAGTGGAACAAAATAGTTCCATGAAGAGATTATTATATTCTGCACACTGCCCTAAAGTGAAGGTTTGATCTTGCCCAAGACATGAGAAACTTCCGAAGAGGAAGCAAAGAACAGGGAGTCGAAGAGGACAATGCAAAGTGAGTATAGTTGTAGAGAAGACATGAATGAATCAGAGAGAGGAGAGCCAGAACCTAAAAGGTCTAAACTAGAAGGTCTGAAAGAGAGGAAGAAAAAGGTGATGCAGTGGGAAGAGCATTCTTAGTTGCTTTAATTATGAGGAGAGAGTGTGTTTTGGAGAAAAAAGTTGGATTGTGACTATGTTGACCATGAGAGTGTGAAGAGTGGAGTGTTAGTCATAGAGTACCAATCAGACAATCTTGATTTGATGAAATCATATAGTGTAAGGGTAAAATGGTTATTTCAAAACTATAATTAGCACTTACCTTCACCGGAGATGAAGGCCTTTGTTTCCGCTATAGTTTGCAGGAGATACCTTGGAGCTCACTGGTTCTGCATAGGATCCCCTCCCAATAAATGATTTTGGGTGTTTTAGGTTGAAGATGATGAAAAGGGTAGCATTGTAATTCTATTTGTGATGTTTTAGTACAAGGGTAAAATAGTCTTTTCCAAACTATAACTAACAACAGGCTAACACCGTTAGTCAAAGGGGGTCCAAGAGGGGAGGAATGTTTAATTAGGTCAAAGTACGGGGGAAAGTTCAGTCAATTTCTCTAAAAATTACGATCCCACTTTCCAACAGATGCCTAAAACCAGTTAAGGATTCTCAACATACCCAAAGACTAAAGAAAGTATACAGAAAAAGCTGCTGCTCAGGCACCTGGATTGGAAGTACCCTATGAAACAAATAAAACCTCCAACCCCATAGTTGTTTTCCTGTTCCGACTTCCCTCACAACCACAAGCTAAGATAGTGTTTGATATAGTGTCCCCAAGCTAAGATTGTGTTAATTAATATGCATTTACTTTTATGGGCGATTTTGTGTTAGGTATAACGTCAAAGTGTTCGCGACTAGAAACAAAATTTGGCTCTCCGCTTATATGGTTGTTGCATTGTGTATTTCTGAGAATGGAGATTCTAGATACAGATTCGGGTACACTTTAGTTGTTGATCGAATGTCAGGATGTTTAGTGTAAATGACTACTCCTGATAGTTGTGTGGTCCCAGACTTGAGAGATCTTCATCATTGCAGTCCGAGATGGTGTACATTAGTTTTCATAAGGTTGATGCCTACATATGACTGGCTATACATCACTATGTTGGGTCTACTGTGTCTGCTTGTAGACAAAAGTGACGCTTAATAAGGAATCCACTTCCTGTTTAGGGAGAATATCTCAAAAGAGAATTCTGAAATTGATTGGACAAAAATTCCAAGTTCGATAATTTGTAAAGTGTTTACAAAAGAATTTATAAAATTATTATTATTTAATAAATATTTTATCGCATTGTTTTGTTGTCCAATTAGTGATCATGATGTTTTATACTAGTTGTTCAATGGACAATGGTAGTGACAATAATTTAATTTCATGCCCTGAGGTCCATTGTGAGATGTTGTAAAGTAGAGGGACCTACACGTAATGTTTTCTATCAACTATGGGGTTAGTGATTATTACCAAAACCAAGGTGCACTTTGTTGCGTGCAAAGATTATCTAAAAATAAAATACGAAAAAGAGAAATAATATGGAGAGAGAGAGAGAGAGAGAATAGGATAGTGGTTTGGCTTTATGGATGAAGCCAGATGTCTTGGGATGAAGCCAGATGTCTTGGCTTGGGTGAGTAAGCCTACCTCATTTTTTTAGAGATATTTTAGGAATTCAATAGAATCCTTTCTTCTTCCAAATTCATGAACAAATAGTCGTACAATAGTAACCGCTTAACAACCAACTTAATCACTTTCTATAATAACTCTGTCTCTACTAATTAACTATTCTTACCTCCACTACTAATAAGCCCTCCCTCCAAATAACTACCCGCAACTAATTTACACAATCCCAAAGCCCCAATCAATTTACATAATTAACTCAATGACTCCTAAGCTAAACTAACTACTTACATTATTTAAATCAAAATATACCTGACACATAACAATCCATCCCCATAAAATTTGAAAGAGTGTGCAAATAAAATTTTAAATAATCGCACTAGGATCCCAATCTTGTTGGGGTAATTCCCAAGTTGCTTCCACAGATGGCTGACAGATATGATTTGGATGTTACGTCCACGAACCCGTCGGTCCAACAATGATTGAAGTTTGAGGTTTGAGATGCAACGTGTAATAGACAAATGAAAAATCCCATGGACTTGGGACGGTCAATCTCTACTAAACAAATCTTTTCTGTCCACTCTTGTTTTAAGCCGTTAAACAGAAGAGGATATTCCCGTATAGACATGCCTTCCACTATGCCTGGCTCTGATACCATTTTGTTATATGCAAAGATAATCTGAAAATAAAATAAGAAAAAGAGAGAAATAATAGAGATAGAGAGAAAATAAGATAGAGTTTGGCTTTACGGAAGAAGTCAGATGTATTGGCTTGGGTGAGGAAGCCTACCTCATCTCTTTAGAGATATTTTAGGAATTCAATAGTCTCATTTCTTCTTCCAAATTCATGAATAAATAGTTGTGAAATAATGTAAATAGTTAGTTTAACCTAGGAGTCATTAAGTGAATTATGTAAATCGGTTGCGGCTTCGGGATTATGTAAATCAGTTGTAGGTAGTTACTTAGACGGGGTCATTAGTAGTGGAGGTAGGAGTAATTAATTAGTTGAGACATTATAGAAAGCGATTAAGTGGGGTAGTTAAGTGGTTATTATTGTACGACTATTTGTTCATGAATTTAGAAGAAGAAAGGAAACTATTGAATTCCTAAAATATCTCTCATAAAATGAGGTAGGCTTACTCACCCAAGCCTAGACGTTTGGCTTCGTCTGTAAAGCCCAAACCCTATCCTATTCTTTCTCTCTCTCTCTCTCTCTCTATAAATATATATATATATATATATATATTTTTTTTTTTTTTCATATTTTATTTTTAGATTACTTCGCACAAAAAATGACATCAAAGTCAGAAATGAGAGAAAGGGTCGAGAAAGTGGAAGGAGTTATGAGTTCGCTTTGGGCAACATCAAGTCATGGAGAAGCTCACCGAAATAATGGAAAAACTTACCGTGATGTTTGAGAAACTTGGATCACATACGTCAGCCAACCCTACAATGGAAGAATCCTCAAGCGAAGAGAGCAGACCAAATAAAGAGGTAGCCATAATAGTGCACCCAACGTAGCAAACGAAGAAGAAGATGAAGAAAAGGAAGTCTGAACCATACAAATTATTTGCCGCTTGCTTCAAAGTACGCATTTCTAAAGCCACAAACTCTATAAAGGGTCATGTAAAATTAATAAAGAAGATGTTAACAAAAAATGTGAAGTCCTTACCTTCGGCAAAGTCTGCTTGTTGTGATATGATATTAACAAGCGTCTCTTTTGCATCTCTCTCTCTCTCCAACCCCCACCCCCTCTAACATATACCATATTTTAGAATATAATATCTATATTATGTTATATTATACCCCCTAAGGTTTGTATAAATTACAACGCGACCCCCTGTGTTTCCAAATTATACAGCTACACCCCCTCAGCTGACGATAAGTGGATGGTGTTAACTTATACATTTTATATACCAACTTTGCCCTCGTCTAATATGCAGTTTAAACTTAGTGGAAATTCCATCTTTGCCTTGATGTAAGATTATAACCCAAACCCTTTTTACCATTTTCTTCCCCAAATGTGAAGTTGCCTCCATCGCTGGCCTGCAAATCCATCGCTGACCTTGCAACTCCATTGGTGAACTACAACTCCATCGTACAAGGTATTCAATCTATGTCTTTTCTCCCTCTTCTCTTCGTCCCTCTATTCTCTCTCGGATTTCATATACTTGTACTTCGTTTTTCTGCTAATTAGAATGCCTGGATGTATGATTTTGGAGTTGGATCCCATGAATTATGTTTTGCAGTTCAATGGTACATGCATGCTTTAATTTCTATTTGACTGAAGTTGTATGCTAGCTTCTGTAACCATCTTATGGTTGATAGTTTTTTACTTCTTTGTGATCCAAAATGCATACAAGTTGAAGTATTTGAGGAACAAGGAAGGGTGAAGAATTCAGTGCGGGAGTATCTTAGGCTTTGTCCATGCTGCCATTTGGTTGCAAGGAAAGCCAAGTTGGCAGCAATAGGTAAAGAGTTACCTACAATAGTATATGTGACAAAAATACTGAACTTTCATTTGAATAATATCAGAGTTCTCTTCCAAACAAAAATCACCATTTAGAGGACTTCATTTGTAATAGGTGAAAGCTAATGGCACTGCTAATTTACCCATATTTAAATCACTTAAACTTGAAGAATGCCCGTCAGTTTCAATTTTTCCTGGTTCCTGAATACTAAAGAGTTCATTTTCCATTAAAAATGTAAAAAATATACAATCTAGGGGCTTACACAAGCCAAAATTTGAGAGCTTCAAATGTCCATTTCTGTCCAATAGCAAGTTATCTGCCTTTAAATGTCCATTTCTTTTGCAGATGTCTTTGTCGAGTACAAACAACAGCAACTCAAGAAACAACAGCAACTCAAGAAACATCAGCCCAAGTATACTTACCTTTCGCAACATATCATGTCGGTGTTCGAAGAGAGCTCTAGTCCGAATTTTAGAGTCTAAAAATAACAAGGACAAACTGTACCATTGCTGTCCAAACAACAAATGTGGATTCTTTGCTTAGTGTTTAGCTGTGGAAGAACTAAATCTGTGTTTGCACCAAGTTGCAGCAGCAAGTGTTGATGATGATGTGCGCAATTTAAAGACTAGATTGGATGAATGGGATCAATGTTTTACAACAATGAAAACTAGGATTCTCATTTTAGTGGTCATTTGTGTTATTGCCTTGGTTGTGTTTAGGGATGTGTAAAAGACAGATGTTTAGGATAAGGAATTTGGGATGATGGGTTTTGCTTATGAACTATTAGAACGATGTGTTTTGTAAGGAATGAACCTGGTTATGGGTCATAGAAATTTATGTTATATTTATCATAAGTAGATTTTCTGGGAGCACCATTACAATTCTTTAGTTGCTTATTATCTTTGCATTTCAAGCTGATTTTCTTTGAGATTTTTGGGTCGTTTTCACCTTGTAGGAAACCTAATCATTTTTTCTCTTTTTTGTTTCTTGACTACCATTAATACAGACTATGATAGTCATCAAAGTCATTTTTTCTGCCATTGTTCTTACTACATTGTTTAATGCAATAGTGTAGGCTGAGAAGTGTTGAGTCCAATAAGAATATTTGATAAATCTTATTAGCCTATACCGATGGCCTAATCCAAATATTCGACATGGAGGTTATCTCTGCAATATTGTCCACAGTCATTGGGTTTTGGAGAATTTTTCCTTTGTGGCCCCACATGATCTCGCTTGGAGGCATAACCTAATTGCATGGGCAAGTATTACTTCCTACCTGAGGAGGCTAAGGGGCTAAAGTAGCTTGCCCATACTGCAGTGTGCAAAACCTGGAATCTTTGTGAGGTTTAAATATTATGGTTCTGCACAATTCAGTTGGCTTCAATTCATAGCTTTTCATTCAAGTGACTACTCTTAAAGGTAATCAAAGCACATTCCAAGGTTAATATTTTGAGACTTGAAGAAGTGTTTAGAAGTTTCAATGAGTGCCAATGACAATATTTAAGGTGCTTTGTTAGTATCTAAACCTAACTATGAGAAAAAATTTGGCAGCATCCCTGCTGAAACCATAGCATATATCCCTGCTGAAATCATATCATACATCCCTGTGAAGATCATAATATGATATTGTATATTCCCACATCTGAAATACATCCAGGTTACATTCCAAGATCTGAAAATAAAGTTCCAAGTTATACTCCCACATCTGAAAATAAACATCCAACATAGTTGTCCTACAGTTATACATTCCGATAGTAAACCGCATAAACAAGGAAATTACATTCCCAAAAATCTGAAAATGCCATTAAAAAACTATGAACTTCCTAGTCAAACTAGAAACAAAACAAAATATGTCTGCAGCACCATCACACAGCTCCATGATCATCTTCATCTTTGTTCTTCTCTTTCTCTCTTCTTTGGACTTGGTAGGCTGCTCTGGCTGCCTTTGTCTTGTCTTGCAATGAGCTCATTTTGGCTGTAGTAGAAGACTGCGACCCAGTCTGCCTCTGACTCTGGGAGGTGACAATGTCATCTTGTTCTCTATTCTTCATCTATATACAAAAATAAAGGGGATAATTAGTTCAAAACAATTGACCCTATTCTGCCTTGTTCTATTCTTTCAAGCCACAAGTAAGAAATGAGAGAACAGTGTATATGATCAAATTTCAAACCTTTTGGGAAGATGACACTTTCTCATTAGTCTTCCTCTGACTTTGTGAGCTAACTATGTCTCCTTGTTCTTTACCCTTCCCCTATACACAAGCCATTAAAGTCATTAGATTAACAACAAAGGTAAGGGATAAATAAAAGGGAAACATGGAATCCATATACAAATAACTAGAAATAAAATCCTAGGCTTAGCAACCTTTTGGGAAGATGACTCTTTCTCATTAGTCTTCCTCTTACTCTGGGAGCTGACTATGTCTACTTGTTCTTTACCCTTCCTCTATACATAAGCCATTAAAGTCATTAGGTTAACACCATAGGTAAGGGATAAACAAAAGGGAAATATGGAATCTATATACAAATAACTAGAAATAAAATCCTAGTCTTAGCAACCTTTTGGGAAGATGACCCTTTCTCATTGCTCTTACTCTGTCTCTGGGAGCTGACCATGTTTGCTTGTTCTTTACCCTTACCTTATACATGACACATTAAATTCATTACTTTAACAATATAGGTAATAAACAAAAGGAAAAACAGACCCTAAATACAAAAAATAAAAATTAAAACTTAAATAATAATCTTGTTCTTCACCTTGACTGGAGCCTTTTCATACTTCCTCTTGTTGTGTCCCACTCCATTGCAATAAGAACAATGGACACTCCCTGACCTCTTCCTGAACTCTCCTACTTGTTGATCCTCACCAGCTTCTCTTCTCCTATTTATGTGGGGCCTACCAGGCGTCTCCTAAGTGGAGGTGGTTGCACCTCACTACCAAGCTCACTTGTGGAATCCATCATGTCAACACTTGGCATCGGGTAGATCATTTCCTAGTATGCCAATACATATTTTTTCACTGTGAAATATTCATCACAATACTCTTCCACTGTCCCTCTTGAATAACCAATGGCTGAGGCTGCATGTTTGCAAGGTATCCCAGTAACTTGTCAAATTTCACAAGAGCAACTCCTATCAGTCAAATTTACAACAAACCTAGTAAGCCCTTCTGTTACTTCAAACAAACCATGGCCTGATGCTGTTGTTGTACATGACCTTGACTCAAGTTTGATTGAGTTTAATCTTTTTCTTGTCCTTGGAGTGACTATGCCATTATCAGTACAACCCTTCACATATCTTTTCTGCAATCTAGCCATTAAATTGACTCTTATCTGGTCAACTAAGGTCAAAATGGGCTTGTCCCTATAAGGGTTGATCCAACTGTTAAATGACTCAGTCATGTTGTTTGTAATGTGCTCACTTTTACAACTATGGTCGAATGCATGCCTGCACCACATAGATGTTGGTCTCCTCATTAACCAATCATGTGCTTCCTTATTCTCTCTTTGCATAGCATTCATTGACCTCTAGAATAAATGCTGAGTATGGGCCTTGGATGCTTGCCAGAAGTAGTTTCTCAACCATACGCCTGGAAATTTTGCCTTGAAGTTGTTGTAGAGATGTCGACTGCAATACCTATGATGTGCATCTGGAAATATGGTACAAATGGCTTCATTTAGGCCCTACAAGAATGTACAACATACTTCTCATTAGTTATTCAACATTTATACAATGAATAAAATCACATTTTACTATTGCAGGTTAAACAGAAAAAATGACCTCACCTTCTATCTATCTGACATGAATGTCAAAGACCTTCCATTTACTGTGCAAATGGCTTCATACAAACAGTGCAAGAAGTATGACCAACTATCCTTGCATTCGGACTCTACCACACCAAATGCCAATGGGAATAGTCCATTGAGTGCAACAGCAGCTAGTAGTATACCTCCATATCTCCCCTTTAAATGACAGCCATCTAGCCCAATAAAGGGTCTACAACCCTTGATAAAACCCTTCTTACAGGCATCGAAACAAATAAAGAGCCTTTTGAATTGTGGATTCATTGTCAAGTCAATCCGGTCATGATATTACAATGCAAAGATACTCCCTGGATTCTTCTGCAACACCATATGACCTGGGCAACTGTGCATATGATAACCCATAGCTGCCCTCATTCAAATCCTTTGCATGCCTTTTTGCCCTGTATAATTGCGTATCTCCAATATTCTCAAGTGAATAATCCTGTGCAAGGATAGACCTCATTGCCTCTTTGCTCATATTTGGGTCTGCTCTGAGGTGGGCCTCTAATTTCTGTGCTATCCACGCTGCATTAACCTTAGTAGGTTTTTTTATCCTCTCACATGTATGTGCAGGAGTGTATGACTTAATCATGCAAGTCCCTCCATCATCAACAGGTGAAGCATGTATCCTCCACGTGCATCCTTCTGAAGCACAAATAGCTGTCACCCTAGTTTTCTCATTTTTCAACCTCAGTAAATCAAACCGTTTTGGAATGCTATAGTCCTTCAATGCAGCCCTAAATTAATTGACATTAGCATAAATCAATCCTTTCTCCAATTCCACTTTGTCATTACTGCCTTCCTCTTGCACTTCGTCACCCTCAGAGTGGTAATCTGACAAATCATCATTGCTATCACCAGGCTGTTGCACTTCATGCATGTCTTCTTCTTCTACATTGTCCTCATCACTTGAACTATCAGTTCCTTCATCAGGCCCATCCTTCCACTCACTATCATCTGAATCATTAGCAACAGTTGTATTACTTGCTCTACCCCTTGCACTCTCAGAAGAACATTCACCAATGGTTGCTTCACTCATACTTGAAGCCTTCATTGAACCACTTCCCTCAATTTGTGCATTGCTATTAGTTGCAATCCTAGCACTTCTCCTTGGACTGCCAACTCCAACATTGCATTCACTCTGACCGACACTTTTGGCAATTGTAGTATCCCTCATAATGGGAGCTATACCAATATAACCACCCCTCCTCACTCCCATCCTTGGAATCCTACCCATACTGTCCTCTCCAATGTGTAGGTCATTGGTGCTTACAGACTTCAAATTACTACCTCCACCAATACCAGCAGCCAAAGGATGTTGCTGAACTTGAGATGTAGTCAACCAGCGCCTACAACTCTGATCATCTCTAGAAATTATTAAATTCGGGTATCCATTTATAGTGTAAATGGTGGTTGGATGATCAGCCACTTCAACATTGTAGACAAACAGTTGAATAAAGGACGTTGCTTGATGTTTAGCAATCACATTCAGCACATCTGTATCTGACTTCAATTCCATACTATCTCCTTCATCACTAGACACACACTTCACATTGAACCTCAATGTATATCCTTTTGGTATATGCCTCAAGATAGAGTTGTATATGTCATACAACATTTCAATCAAACTGTACTTATCGACATCCACCATTCTTTCCTCCTTACAACCATTATACATGTAGGAAATAACAAAGTGTCCCATTCTGTAGACAAGTATTCAGATATTTATTAGCCACAAGTAAAAGTAATATAGACAACAATAGTTTATCAGGATGCATGCATACTATTTTAATGGAACATTATATGTGCATGCATAAGACAAATACAAACAACTATCAAAGAATGAAATAAAAATGAGTAAAAAAGTCTTATTTGTTGAAGTAATATAGAAGGGGTGCATGCATGGTACTATTAATTGTAGATACAATTTGAAGCTGAATTTTGGTACATGACTTAACATCATTTTCAGAGATATCCAACCGTTGGATGTGTCACATCAGTCTTACTCTTCCATTTGATAGAATGAAATCCATGAATATAATGTATTTACCACCAGTACTAGTACTGGTGAGGTGGTGGTGGTTTGAAATGGGTCATCACTGCTGTAGCAAACAGAAAGTTAAGAGAGGGCTATGGTCTCCAGAAGAAGACGAGAAACTCGTAAAATACATCACCACTCATGGCCACGGTTGTTGGAGTTCTGTTCCAAAACAAGCAGGTCAGAACTCAGAACTAGAGAAATAAACTTCTCCTCTCGATCATCTCTAGTTATCTAGTTAGTTAATAATTTTCTTCTAGCTAGCTCTAATAAATTAAGGGGTTTAACTGGTTTGAGGTTGCAGGGCTGCAAGGTGTGGAAAGAGTTGCAGACTGAGATGGATTAACTACCTAAGACCAGAGCTGAAAAGGGGTTCTTTTTCTGAACAAGAAGAAAGAACCTTCAGTTCATAGAATTCTAGGCAACAGGTTTGTTTGTGTGATCAAATTCTTTAAAATCCCAACCCATCAAATTTCTCAGCATTTTCGATTTCTCATCAGATGAAGTTCCTTAATTTATTTATTTTTCACTGATGGGCCCAGATAGCTAAGCATCTACCAGGAAGAACAGATAATGAGGTGAAGAATTTCTGGAACTCATGCATTAAGAAAAAGCTGATTGCACAAGGATTGGATCCAAAAACTCACAATCTCCTCCCTTCTCATCAGTTTACCAGCACTAAAAATAACAATGCATGCAATAATCTTCATATCTACCAAGAACCCACTTCAATTTTCTCAGTAAATTCACAGATGAGAGATGAACCAATTAACACAAGTTCACTTTCTTATGACTTATTTCACTCTTCAGCCTGCATTGATTTCCTTGGGAAGAGCATAAAGTGGTACAGGCTGCATCCTTCAGCTCTTTAGAACATCAAAATCCTAAATCTTTCATCCTTCTTGTCATAAAGTGTTCATGGAGGTCAGATTTAATAAGTTAAAGTAACAAAATTAGTGGTCAAAGAGTTCAGATTTAATAAGTTTCAGCAAAAAGAATGAAATAGGACTGACTAAAAAAGGTCTAATTTGGTTCCCCCAAGTAGAAAGGTGTGGACCACTTAGTTGGAATCCGTAATCTAAGAATGACAATGGCTATTAAACAAAACAAATTGCTAAAAGTTGGATCAAACTCCAAGAGGGGTCCAGTGCAAGCCTATAATGTGAATAAGAAAGAGAGAATTTGAAGTGGTCCACCATTAATCATTCATCATAGTTAGCATCTCGGTTACACACAGCTACATTCTTAATTGAAATGATCCCACCATTTGTGTTTGTATGTAGCTGGCTGGGAAACAACAATTTCAGTAGTAGGGCCATATAAGGGTAAGGTTTTTTGTAGGATTCATCAAATAAGATAATGAATTTGAATTAAAATTGCAATGGTCAGCAACATTGGTGATTGCAATGGTCCCACTAAGCAGATATCAGTCCTTGGTATAAAAACTTGATGCAGAGGGATTCCTTTGTTCAACCACGGAGATGGAGTAATGAGAGGATTGGAAGGGGGGAGAAGTGCTATGCGATTCCTCTGTTCTGCGAAAAAACCCTAAATGTTTGGATTCAAAACCCTAAATCGACATACTTGGATGCAACAAATAAGAACCCTAAAAGTTTCTTGCTACCATGAAGCATCAGAAATGAAAAAAGGGAAGGGATTACCTCCTTATCATCGCAGGTTGTGGTCGTAGGTTGCAGATCTCGGTGATGGCTTTCCAACGTCGCAGTTCTCAGAGATGGAGTCACGTCGCTATGGTGGTCGCACACTTCTCAAATCGTGTAGCAGGGATGGGATGGCAATGAACCCTCCCTGTATACATCACCCTCTTTTGAAGTTGCAGAGAACCAGAACGGGGAGGGAAGCTCCTTAGTTCGAGTAACAGGGCAGGGAAGGGTGTGGGAAGCTCAAATGACTATTAGGGGTAAATTAGTCATTTTAGGTCATGAATTACCATCTCCGTACAACATAACGGGAATGATATAACGGAATGGGGCTGACTGTAACAAATCATCAAAACTGAGGGGGTGTAGCTGTATAATTTGGAAACACAGGGGGTCGTGCTATAATTTATACAAACCTCAAGGGGTGGCACTATAATTTTCCCTAATATATTACATAATATATTCATACCAAACCTATTTTTCATTATATAATCTATTTTGTCTAGTATTAACCAAATGATTATTGTTCATAGCCCATAACCTATTATCATAATTGATTATTCATAAATAGGTCATAAATATAAGGGAAAAAGTTCTCTGTCCGGGAGTGCTGGGTCTATCTCTCTCCTCCCCATGTGAAAAGACATCTCTGCCCCCCTTGTTTTGAGGAGGAGAGAGATAGACAGATGGGAGTGTTGGCGTAAGCCACACTCCCGGACAGAGTACTACTTCCCTAAATATAAATATAAACTATGCCAAAGAGTCTTAAAGGGATGTTTTATTAGTATACTTGTGTTTTGTTTTGGGCTAATTCGTCCTCTAATCACAGGTTTTGTAATTTTCTCTTTTTTACATCTGTTTTTATATTTCAATATAAAATAATAAAAATTCAGAAAATTTACCAAAAGAATATGAAATGCTCCTTTCATTGTGCTTGAATTTATAGAATCAATAGTCATTGTTTTACATGCATGTATCATGTTGTGTGCATGCTAAAATCCCCTTCAGGACATAAATGTTATTTTTTGATTTGATACAAATAATGAGAAAATACAAAAATAAATATGTACATGTTGTTCTTATGGTTTGTGATCATGTAGTTTGACATAATATACTGTTTATAATGTATTTTCATATATGGATCATGTTCTATGATTTTAATGCATTTATTTATTATATTTCATGATTTTCATAAATAGGATGGAAAATGCGGCATAAAATTACCATGGCATGCATGTCCATTATGATTTCGGTAAAACCCAACATATGTACATGTCATGTTAGTATGTAGGATTACCATAAATATTTTTGTGTATCATAAAAGATATTTATGATATTTTCTAAAAATACATTTCCATTTTTACCACTTATGCACATTTTTATTGGAAAAAATACCAAAAAAAAAAATGTTTCCTAAAGTTTTGTTAGCCTAATAAAATTATGAAGTGTCCTATAATAATTCACATGACATAAGACAATCCTCATCCATGGATGATATCAACTTGTATGTTATCCATGTCTTTTTCCATTCTAAGGGCATAATAGTAATTTCATAAAAGAAAATCCCAAAGAATCAGAATCATACTTTTCACGCATTCCATTATGTTTCAAATGATTTTAGAAAATCTCCATGTGCATGCATTCCCATCACATGTCACAACCATGCATAAAATGACACTTTTGCCATTTGGGGGGATTTTGGTAATTAACCAACCATAATGATTTTTGAGCACCAAAACTTTGCATATTTTGGTCATTTTAGGATGTTTCATATCATTTCCAGTGCCTGAATGACATAAAAGTGCACATCTTAGCATTTTTACCATTTTATCCTTTAGGGGCATTTTGCTACTAAATCATGTTTTGGGTTCCAGAAAGGCTCTTGTCAGTCTCTTTGCATATTTTAACTTTCATAAACATGTTTCAAGCATAAGTTTGCACTATAAGGTTTTCATGTATATTTGCATTTTGCCCTAATAGGCATTTTGGTAATTTTTACCACTTTGTACTTTAGCTTTGTAAATATTTTCTATAATTCACATGGATTCTTTTAATGTCATTTAGTCCTGTTTCAACCATCAGTAACATTCAAATGTGATTTTATACCTTTGTACATATTTTGGCCCTTTAGGGGCAATTTTATAATTTTGGCCATTTTCGCTTTCAAATTTCATTGTCCTTCAAATAATTGTCTTTTTCCATCATATCACCACTAGCTTAGGGTTTTTATCATTTCTGTACAGTTGACTTTGATTTTCACCAGAGTTAAGTTTTCCAACTTAGGTAAAACACATTAACTAGACAAATTAGGATAGATAATGTACATAACCACCTAACTTAGGGTTAGTAATTAGCATTAAGACATTAATCTTAATTAATCTAATTAGGTCCATAAATCTCAACCAAGATAATTCGAATTCTTAAAAAAAAAAAATAGTTTGACTAGATGCATAATACATATAACCAACAAGTATAACGGTTGCTGGGTGCCTAACACCTTCCCAACCTATAGACTGACACTTACCTAAAGATTTGGGGTAGACCAACCACTGAGTCTTGTAGTTAATTTAGTGACCCTTTTGCGAAGGAGGGGCACCATTTTTGGGTCCTAGACCCTGATGTAGGTGGCGACTCTTTAACACATCACAACAATTCCCACCCCCCATTCGGGTGCACTAGGTTAGATTTCCATCTATTGTACCTACAGAACCCCATATAATTGTAACATTTTCTCTGTGTGGGACTTCTATTGATCATGTACTTTAAGGATCGTTGAATTGACAAGATTTGCGGTGAGTGGGACAATGCTTTGGGTGCATGTAGCAGGAACGATGATACAAATTCAATAGAATGCTATCGATAAACTTAGGTTGACACTGAGAGGGGGTGAATCAGGGTCACCAAAAACTTTCTTCCAATCTCTAACAGATACCACACTGGTGATGTTTTCTCAATTACAATTCAAGATTGGACAGGGCAGTCCCATAATTACCAGTCATACACAAACACATCCACCACACACCACAATGTGGCTGGGTCTACTAGACAGTGTCCCTCCACTCTATACAACACACAATTCAAATATATCGCGACAGAACACAAGATATACGTGTTCGGCCAGAGTGCCTACGTCCATGGAGGAATACCTGTATAGGGTTTCGTATTCCCTTAATACACAACTCAAATTTTTATGGCTACAACCACCCAAGAACTCCCAATCCCTGCTTCAGTTTGTGCAACCACACAAACAAGGGCAACTACCCCAATTTTTGTGCAAGCCCCCACTTGACAGAGTTACAATAATTAATTACAAATAATAGAATCGACTCCCCCTAAACACAATGACCAATATTGACTTACAATCAAACTAGGTTTTTTTTTTAACTAAACATGCAACCTAGAAATTCACAACGAGGATTTAAAATCAAGGATTACCTCTTGCAGGGTAGCCCAAAAACCAACAACACCTCTAGAATGATCTCAAAACATTGCACGCTTCCCATGAGTGCGGAAATTGAGAAAATAATCCCTTCTTACTCTTTCGTGCACGACAGTTTCTCTACAGATTTTCTGACTTTTTTTTCCTAGAAGTGTTCTCATTGTTTCTATGAGTGCACAACACTACGCGGATTGTAAAACGGAGTCTGGATGACCGAGATATAGCCTTCCAAAGTTAGACAGTCCAGAATGGAAACTCGAGGGTAAATCTGTAATATTGGAGATACTCGTGACCACCCGCGCGAAACAAACTGATTCTGAAAAGTAATCTTTCTGACAACTGAGCTTGATGACATCATGTGATGTCAATGCGTTTTGCAAAACGCGTTCCACACTTCCACTTTTGCTTGGAAGATAAGAATATTTATGAGAATATTCTTTATGCTTTAGCTCAACTTCCAACCACATCACTTTACATAGAACTTATGTTGCTTGTGTACCGTATATACGTCACACAGAATCAAACACTCATGAGGTCATTATACTATGCAACGTGGATCTACGAAGCACTATGCATCAACCAATAAAGAGGCTAGCGATGAAATCAAGCGCCCCCATTAACTCCTGCTTTACTCTGAACCGTAGATCTGGAATCAAGTGCGATCAAGCTCCATCCAACGGTCAATGACATTCTGGAATTTTAATTAAACAATGGAAAATCACTATGCACAGAATGATTATGAATTTTAAGCCAAAAAAAATTGGCTAAGTATGAAAGGAAAACGTCTTCTCCAGATTTGCTCCGATTTTGTGTAGTCACACAGGAATCACCATAACTCCTTCGTCCGATATCAGAATAATGTAAGGTCAATTGTGTTGGAACCATGACTCGACGAAATACATTTCTCATGAGGAACACTTTGCCCAGTTCTGCCATTAAACCTTTCAAAAACAACTCTAAAAATGCTTCCATTGCATGATCCTGTGATTTCACCACTTTTAATGCACGAGGTCTTCACCTGCTGCTTCGGACCTTTGGTAAACAATGTATAAGGACTTAATATACTGTAAAATGGTGTTTTTAAGTGCGGGTACCCCTGTGACACTACCAAATGACCAAAATCCCCTTGGCACTATGTAGTTGCCTGTTTGACCATTCCAACACCTCTAACTCATCAGCGACCACTGCCACATCACCAATATGACTAGTAATGTTTCCAAAAATGACAATGTAACTCAAGAATGCTCCAATCGCTCAATAATCTCCCCTTTGGAATTGTTAGCAACTCACTTCCATATAACGCCTTGAAGCGAAAGACCTACATACTCTAAGCTGTACACACTTCTTTCGATCTGAATTATTCTCCCCTTTTGACAACAAATACAAAGAGTGACTCCCCCCTGCATGGCATCTCCCCATATGCTGATGCACACACTCCTCCTGCACCGCTACCATCTACTGTGCCTGTGGAATGTAAACTCCAAGTTTTTCTCTCAACCTGTCAAATGTCTCCTTCGGGAGAGGTTTGGTGAATATGTTAGCTACCTGGTCCTCAGTAGGAACAAACTCAAGTCTCACCTCATTGGTGACAACCTTCTCCTTTAGAAGTGATACCTGATGTCGATGTGTTTGGTCCTTGAATGTTGCACTGGGTTCTTCAAAATGTTGATGGCGCTCATGTTGTCACACATAATAGCAACTGGTTCATCACTTACAATGCCGAAATTAACTATTTGCCTCTTCATCCATATAACTTAAGTGCAATTGGCTGCCACCACTATATACTCGACCTCTGCTGTCGACAATGAAATAGACTCTTATTTCTTACTGTGCCATGCCACCAAGCTCTTCCCCAAATAGAAAGGACCACTACTGGTGCTCTTCCTGTCATCAATATTGCCAACCTAGTCTGCATCTGAAAACGCAGTAAGTGTGAAGCGGTCTGTCCTTGGGTACCATAACCCATAATCCACTGTACCCTTCAAATACCTGAAAATCCGTTTCAAGGCTAACAAGTGTGTCTCCTTGGGATTTGCCTGAAACCAGGCCACCAAACAAACTGACTGTAAGATGTCCGGTCTTGATGCTGTCAAATACAGAAGACTACCTATCATCGACCTGTATAAAGTTTGATCTACTACAGGTGAATTATCTGTCAAACATAGCTTGCATCCTACAACCATTGGGGTACCCACTGGTTTACTGTCCTCCATCATGAACCTCTTCAACATTTCTTTTACATATTTCACCTGTGAAATGAAAATGCCATTTTTCTTCCGGTTCACCTATAAACCCAAGAAATAAGACAGTTCCCTTAGCATAGACATTTCAAACTCTCTCTTCATATGCTTCGTAAACTGCTTACACACCTCATCATTGTGCCCACCAAAAATTATGTCATCGACATAGACCATAACCACCAGTTGACTACTGTTTTCTATCATAACCTATAGATTACTGTCAACCATGCCCTTCTATAGTCCCAACTGATGTAAGTAGGTGTCGAGTCTAGAGTACCAGGCTCTTGGAGCTTGTTTCAAGCCATAGAGATCCTTTTTCAATCCACATACCATATCTGGGTCATCCCCAAGCTGAAAACCATCCTGTTGCTCAATATACACCTCTTCTCCAAGATTGTCGTTTAAGAACGCTGACTTGACGTCCATCTAATAAACCTTGAACCTTTTGTACACTGCCAAAGCTAAGAACATCCGTATGGATTCCAATCTTGCTACCGGTGCAAATGTCTCATCGAAGTCTATCCTCTCTACTTGAGCATAGCCCTTGCACACAAGTCTGGCTTTGCTTCTATCCATCTGGCCATCTTCATTCAACTTGTTTCTAAAGACCCACTTGGTACCGATGATGTTCTTATTTGCCAGTCTGGGGACTAACTCCCATGTATTGTTTTTCTCTATTTGGTCTAGTTCTTCATTCATTGCCTTGACCCAATTCTCATCTCTACTTTCCTCATCAACTGTCTTGGGCTCAACTTGTGACAACAAAGAACATATCTGCTTTGGCTTCTTTATTTTTCTTGTTCGAATTCCAACACTTGGGTCACCAATGATCTGTTGGGGAGGATGGTTCTTTTGCATTAGGGTGTCCTTAGGTCTGCCATCTCTCTTATTCTCTGTGTTAATGTCTTGACTACCTATGTTAGTCTCATCCGCATTTGTATTTGCATCATCATTCTTCTAAAATTCCACAACTTCATCATCATCAAACTCCTCAAATATTTGTTCTTCTAGCTCTACTGGCTTAGAGTGTGGAAATTGTTCATCAACCTTTACATCTAAATTCTCTACCACCTTCCCCAATCTCTTATTGAAGCACCTATAGGCCTTGCTCTTTGAAGAATACCCCAAGAAAATTCCTTTGTTCGCTCTATCGTCGAATTTCCCAAGGTTATCTTCTTTCCTCTTGATGAAACATCTAGACCCAAATACCCTAAGGTATTTCACTGTAACTCTCCTTCCATACCATAGCTCGTATGGTGTCTTAGTTCATTCGGTCTAAGAAGGCACCTATTCTGGATGTGTACTGCATATAAAATTGCTTCTTTCCAAAATCTCCTTGCAATATTATTTTCAGTCAACATTGCCCTTGCCATCTCCTGAATGGTCCTGTTCTTCCTTTCTACTAACCCATTTTGTTGAGGGGTACGAGCTGCAGAATGCTGAATTCTAATCCCATGTTCATGATAGAAATTTGAAAATAAATTCCATGTGTACTCCCTGCCTTGGTCAGATTTGAGGCACTTGATTGTCCTTATTGTTTCATTTTCTACTCTCTTCTTGAAAATCTTAAAGCACTCTAAGGCCTCTGTTTTGTCCTTTAGAAACATGACACAGGTCATCCTAGTAGATTCATTTATGAATAGAATGAAGTACCTTTCACCTCCAATTGCTTCAGTTCTCATGGGTCCACATAGATCCGTATGGATCAAATCCAAAGGCTTACTTGTATGATGCTCCTTTGACTTGTATGGGGCCCTAGTCTGCTTTCCATTTTGACATGGTGCACAAACATGATTTGTTGGAGACTTGATTTTGGTTAGATCTCTGACTGCATTTTCCTTACTCAACTTGGCTAAATTCTTGAAGCTGATGTGTCCCATTCTCCTATGCCATAACCAGTTTTCATCTGCATGTCCCAACATGCATCTATCTTCATGTGCTTCTGAAAGGGTATATAGACTGCCTATAGTCCTTGTTCCTTGTGCCATAGTCTTTCCATTTTTTATCTTCTTGATCACACAACCCTCCTTGGTGAACAAGACGTCATTTCCACTGTCACAAATATGGCTCACACTAAGTAGGTTGTGGTTTAGACCACAAACATATAGGACATTGTTTGTCTTAACCTTTCCTATGTCTAGCTTTACTGTACCTCTGCCTTCTATCTTTGCCCCATCATTGTTTCCAAACCTGATAGAACCACTCTCAATTGAATCCAGACTTTGAAACCTTCACTTGTCACCTGTCATATGAGTGGAGCAACCACTATCAAGAATCCACGATGATGGTCTGCTATGTGCCTTGAAAGCTGTCTAAACAATCAATGACTCACAAGTCTTTTTCTGTCTCTTCTCAACCCATACTGCCTTTTCTGCTATAGTAATAGGTTTTCTTGCTTTCTGTTTCTGATTTTTCTTGTGTGGAGGATTATCATTCTATTTTCTTCTTGGCTGCGTTTGCGATGGAAGTATAGTCCTGTAGTGTAATGTGTCCCATCCTGCAACACCTGTAACACTCCACATGCTATTCTACCAAGGGAGTAAACCTGTTTCTACTTGTGAACACTGTAGGCTTGACCTGTATTTTACAATTTACTACTCTGTGCCCATAGCTGTTGCACCCATAGCATTACCCTCTGAAGCTATATCTCTACCAAAAACCTCTTGCCTTCTGATAACTGACTGAAGTAAACCCATCTTTGTCAATTGTCTTCTTAGCAACCTTCTTAACCTGTGAGCCCCTCTGTTTCTTCTTAACAAATGTCACCGGGTTTCCTGCAGTTCCTATGCCTTTGGTCTTCACTATTCCAAAAGATCCTTCTTTCACATATCCTAAGCGAGTCTTCAAATGTGAGGGTCTCTGAAAGCTAAGGATCTCATCTAACACTTTTTCATTTGCCTTTCTGGATGATGAAATATCCACTTCAGTTGGTTGAGACACAACTTCCTTGCCCTTGGATTTCAAGATGTTAACTGGAGGAGATAATGTAGTTTCTTCTTGTAAATTCATCTTTTGTATCTCTTCCAATTCAGTCTTTAATAACTTCAACTGCTCTTTAAGGATAGTACACTCCTCTGCTTTGGATGATAGACTGATACTTGCTCATCAGTGATCTTGGTCATCTCTTCAACACTAATGTTTAATTAATTAACCTGCTCCTCCTCCACAAGCTAACTCTGTAAGGTTTTTATCTTCCTTTTGGCACCCTTGAGATTAGTTAAAACAGAATATAACTCTGCTTGTAGGTCATACTCAGCTTCTTGTTCTTCCTCTTCTCCATACTATTAAGTAGTCTTGTGTTGCACCTTGTCTTCAAGTGTCATAAATAAAGTCTCAAATGACTCATCATCTTCTGAAGACTCGTCTGAAGAAGACTTGCACTTCTTTGAGATGAGACTTTTCTTCTTGAAATTCCCTTTTCTAGGGATGAACTTCTTTTTCCCTTTCTTGAAATTGCTTTCTTGAGCATCTTCATCATCAGAGTCGATAACCTTGCCTTTCTTGGGACACTTTGAAGCAAAGTGCCCAATTCCACCATAGTCAAAACACTTCAAGGGAAGTTTTTCCTTGTATTTGCCTCCACCTATTTTGAGTTTCCTAGCCAAGTAGGCTATTAACTCATCGTTAGAATCTTCATCTTCACTATCTTCCTTGATTTTGAGTTTCTTCATTGCTATAAATGCGGCTTCCTTCTCTGTGGACTTACGCTTGACCAGCCATATCTCATAAGCAGTCAAGATCCCATGCAATTCATCTAGACTCAAAATGTTTAAGTCCTTTGACTCTTCTATGGTGGACACCTTGGGGTTATAAAGATCAGGTACGGATCTTAGAATCTTGTTTACCACAACTGCATCTTTGATTTCTTCTCCTAGCCCTGTGATGGAGTTGACGATCTCATTTACTTTGCTCATGAATTGTTCGACTATCTCTGCGTCAGACATCTTCAAACCTTCAAATAAGTTCCTATGGTGTTGCAGCTTTGCCCCTTTAATATTATCATCTCCCTCATGGACATTTTTAAGTTTGTCCCGGATCTCCTTTGATGCAGTACAACTGATCACTCTAGAAAACTCATTGCTCACAAGGGAGCCTAGAAGTGCATTCATAGCCTTAGCATCATCTTCACACTTCTTCATCTCTGCTGCCTCTGTAATGTCTGTGGTGGGGGGTTTGTATCAATTCTTCACTGCAAGCCAAACTCCCTATTAAGTTTCCTTCCTAGGAAACTTGGCTTTGATACCACTTGATAAACTCAGGTTGCTAGTGAGAGGGGGGTGAATCAGGGTCACCAAAAACTTTCTTCCAATCTGTAACAGATACCGCACTGGTGAAGTTTTCTCAATTACAATTCAAGATTGGCTAGGGCAGTCCGTAATTATCAATCACACAAACACGTCCACCACACACCACAACGTGGCTGGGTCTACCAGACAGTGTCCCTCCACTTCCAACACACTTCAAATATATGTTAAAAATAAGTGCGAGACAGAACACTAGATATACGTGGTTCGGCCAGAGTGCCTACGTCCATGGAGGAACACCTGTATAGGATTTCGTATTCCCTCAATACACTACTCAAATTTTGATGGCTATAACCAACCAGGAACTCCCAATCCCTACTTCAGTTTGTGCAATCATACAAACAAGGGCAACTACCCCAAAATCTGTGCAAGCCCCCACTTGACAAAGTTATAATAATTAATTACAATAATAGAATTAAATCCCCCCAAACACAATGGCCAATATTGGCTTACAATCAAACTAGGTTTTTTTATTTAACTAAACATGTAACCTAGAAATTCACAATGGGGATTTACAATCAAGGATTACCTTTTGCAGGGTAGTCCAGAAACCAATAGCACCTCTGGATTGATCTCAGAACATTGCACGCTTCCCCATGACTATAGAAATCGAGAAAAATAGCCCCTTCTTACTCTTTCATGCACAACAGTTTCTTTGCAGATTTTTTGACTTTTTTTTCAAAAGTGTTCTCCTCTTTTCTACGAGCGCACAACACTTCGTGGATTGCAAAACGGAGTCCGGATGGCCGAGATATGGCCTTACAAAGTTAGATAGTCCAGAATGAAAACTTGAGGGTAAATCTGTAATATTGGAGATACTCGTGACCACCCGCGCGAAACGAACCGATTCAGAAAAGTAATCTTTTTGACAACTGAGCTTGATGACATCATGATGATGTCAATGCATTTTGCAAAACACGTTCCACACTTCCACTTTTGCTTGGAAGATAAGAATATTTGAGAGTATTTTCTTTATGCTTTAGCTCAACTTCCAAACAGAATATTTGAGAGAATATTCTTTATGCTTTAGCTCAACTTCCAACCACATCACTTTACATAGAACCTATGCTGCTTGTGTACCATGTACGCATCACACAGAATCAAACGCTCATGAGGTCATTATACCATGAAACATGGATCCACGAAGCACTATGTATCAACCAATAAAGAGGCTAGCGATGAAATCAAGCACACCCATTAACTCATGCTTTACTTCGAACCGTAGATCTGGAATCAAGTGCGATCAAGCTCCATCTGATGGTCAATAACATTCTATAATTTTAATAAAACAATGGAAAATCACTGTTCACAGAATTCTTATGAATTTTAAGCCAAAAAAATTGGTTAAGTATGAAAGGAAAACGTCTTCTCCAGATTTGCTCCGATTTTGCGCAGTCACACAGGAATTACCATAACTCCTTCGTCCAATTTCAGAATAACGCAAGGTCAGTAGTGTTGGAACCATGACTCAACGAACTACATTTCTCATGAAGAACACTTTGCCCAGTTATGCCATTAAACCTTCCAAAAACAGCTCTAAAAACTCTGCTAGTGCATGATCCTGTGATTTCACCACTTTTAATGCACGAGGTCTTCGCCTACTGCTTCGGGTCTTTGGTCAACAATGTATAAGGACTTAATATACTGTCAAATGGTGTTCTTCAAGTGTGGTTACCCCTGTAACACTACCAAATGACCAAAATTCCCTTGGCACTATTTAGTTGCCTGTTTGACCATTCCAACACTTCCAACTCATCAGCGACCACTGCCACATCACCAATATAACTGGTAATGTTGCCAAAAATGACAATTCAACTCCAGAATGCTCCAATTGTCCAATAGTTATTAATATCTAATCAACAAAATATTGAATGACAATACCTGGCCTTCAAAATAAGAAAACACTAAGTTTCTTCTAAATACAAACTACTATTTTTTTTGTATGGTGGGTCAGAGAGGTGGAGGTATATGTAACAAGATTTATTATGATGGAATAAATAACATAGTATACAATGTTTTGTTGAGATCCTCTTGCAGTCCGATTCAGGCCTGTACACAAGAGAACTAAAATCAATAGATAAAGAGGATGAGTGGCCCAAACATGACTCTTGGGGGGACTCTCTGATGCCTAAGTTAGATCTAAGGAAGAAACAGTAATTATCGAGGCTGGAGATGGAAAATAAGTAATAGAGCTCTAGAACCAACCTCCGATGGAGAAAGTAGTTGAGACGGAGCAGTGGAGCTCATAGTTTGGAGATAAGTTCAGTTCTCTTGTGTTACCTTGTGTTTGAGCGTGGTTTCCTTATTTATATGGTGTCGTAAAAAATGTACTTTTTTTCTTTTGAATCACGTATTCCTTACATAGGCAGGATATTAGAGCGGGAACCATTAACCAAATTTGTCAGTAGCTGAATTGGTATTGTCAGTAATTGTGCTCTTTATAGGCCACTGTAAAGTTCCCTGCGCATGATTTTGGCGTGAGGCTAAGGTTGGAGGTTTGACTGGGCTACTGGTTTGTACTTTTTGAGTTATGTTCTGACATGGTTCATTACACATGTTATAGTGTCATTAGAGGTCATTAGTCCCCTACTCCGTTAAGTCTTGTAGAGAGTCGATGGAGTAAAGTAGAAGTTTGCAAAAATGGGGTGTCTCGAGGCATGTCGCGTCCTATCGACATATCACAAGTCCCCCACTCCTTTGAGTCTCGTAGAGGATCAAGGAAGTATAACATGAGAAGTTGACGATGTGGGTTGGATCCGAATCTTTTACCTAGCTCAGAGGTTGTCACTTTGTTGTCATTCACTAGGCATGGGTCTGATAGGGTCTTTTGGGATTCGATCAATTGCAATTCTATGATCTCCATTGGATTTGAGTTATGAAGTTTGGTGCCGATCAAATGATTCTTTATTGTATTAAATGGTTGAACTTTTCATTGGGTGGCTATTTGGAGGCATCTGGTCTTGCCAACAGTTAATGAAGGCATCTGTTGGAGCCCCAAAGTGGGGCATGTGCTATGAATTTAGAGTGTTGGATCTATTAACTTAGTCGGTGGGACCATTTGGGACTACAATGCTCTAAGTTCATAGCATGAACCCCACTCTCCCCCTCCTGTGAGATCTAACGCTCTACGTTCATAGTAACGAATGATGATGATTATCAATGCTCTGACCCACCGACTAAGTTCATAGATCCAATGCTCTAAGTTCATAGTACCTGATGTGAATGCTAAAGAAGCCGGCCAACTAGAGGGAGATGACGATAATATTTCAGTTGGGGCAATTGTTGGTCCCCCTTCTTTTGACGGTTGTAGGCTCAAGGGGCAACATAAGTTTCTTACGGGGGCCAGTCCCCAACTTTTCGTACCGAAGTTGAACGTTTTGGTGGAAGATTCTGCTTTAGAGAATGGTGGCATAATGATGGAGATACTCAAATTTGTTGTGTCGCCGAGGGACACACAACATATAGCAGAGATGGGTTTGGGCAACTTGTTTGAGTCTGCTTTGTCTCGACTTGGCTTGGTAAGTATTGTAACACTCTTTTGTATTTTCCACGTGGGGGTGTTTATTGCTTTAACCTTTTCTCCAATGTGATGGCTAAAGGGTACCATATTCAACACTAAGACAATCAAGTTGTAGTGGGATGAGATATACTCTATGTGAACCTCTTTGGATGAAGGTAGGACCGATATTCAAGACAAAATATGATCCAGAAGGGCAGACGAAGATGAGAGTCTAGAACTTATGAAGCAGATCCATCTGTTAGGTTCATACCTGCTCAAGATGTGTCAGCTGAAGGAGAAGGCTGAGGAAGATAAGCGTGCTGCAGAAGTATATCAAGAGCAGGCTCGAGAGAGTGTGAGTAGGATTGAAGAGGCTATGAGGGTGAAAGATGGGAGGATCCCAGATATTGAGAAAGGTTATCAGAATGCCATCTAGGTCAAAGAATTGGCCTAGCAGACGTTGGCTAAAACTGAAAAGATGTGCGACGTCCAAGTTCAATCTATAGAGGAAAGGTTGGACGAAGTCAAGTCAAGTTTAGACATTTATTACAAGGAGATGGGGTCTGAGAGAGACAGGGAGCTTGATCATGTCTCTGACTTAGAGTCTGAGATGTTTAAACTCAATGCAAGGGCATTGAAGTTGGAGGTTGATCGTGACATGTCTTGTCGTAGGCTTGAAGAGTTCAAGATGGAGGTTATATTAGAGGTCATGTCTTCTAAGGAGTTTAAGGGGATTGTTGAGGGTGCTATTGATGCTTGAGTATGATCACCGAAGTTCCAAGTTGAGTTATATGCCACATGGGACAAGCATTATGTGAAGGGGGAGGAGCGTTACCAGCGGTATGTGCCAAGGTATTATCCGAGGGTCCCTGACTATGATTTCTCGGAGCTCTTCGAGAATGATATAGATGATGAGGATGGTGGTGACAAAGTGTGAGGACAATGACATGGTGGGGGATCGCCACGTGTCCACCTCATCCCTCTTTGGCGGGGGGGGGGAGGACAGAGGTATGAGAGGAGTATAACGAGTCGTTACCTAGAGGAGGGTCTAGGACCCAAAAATTATGCTGTAATGATTCTCATACTATGCCCTTTTGGGGATAATGGTCTGTTGGTCTGGGTATGGGTCATATTATGGTCCAGGGAAGGTATTAGGTACCCCAGTCCGCCAGGACTTGCCGGTCTTTTTTTTGCTAGGCAAGGTAAGCTCATAACATGCTTTTAGGAAGGAATGTAAAGTACAAGAAAGTAAGTGAAATACAAGAAAAGGTAAGGAAACATACCTAGAAGCTCGACTGCATGGTAAGGGTTAGTATACATGAAGATAAAGGGGGGACTCATAACCTAGATGACCTAAGTATGATCGACTCTAACTAAGCATGGTAGGACGAATATATGCAAAAAAAAAATTAGGATTGGGAGAGTGTAGAATGTATATGGCATATGAAAACACATAAAAATCTACAATGTGAATGCAAGCATGGGGTAGTCTTAGACTATGGGGGATGGGGATCATGGAGAGATGCATGCATGCAAGTGGAATGCAACATAAGAGAAGGGAGAGAAGCAAGGAATATGTGGGATCACCATCTAGAAAGATGGGATCACACTCTTCCGGAGATGCAAAACAAAGTAATTGAAACATGTATATTAGATAAGATTTAAAGATGAAGAAGAACCTGCCTAGTTTGAAGATTATTGAAACAAAAGTGTGGAGGTTTCCCTTTAGTAACTTAAGGTGTTTGCACATTGAGCAAGTATCACCGCTAGTGGTGGGTTCTCTTGTCTCTTCATATGCGACCCTTTGTTGTCAAGCCGAGATCACTGGATGAATGTCTTGGGGCTTTGATCTTGAAGTCTCAAGTGGGTATTATGGCATTTAAGAGGTGGGAGGAAGTAGTAGACTAAGGCCAAGTGGGGGGAGCAAAGCTATGACTTCAAAGCAAGACAATGAGGGATTAAATTGGGACAAGCAAGCACCAAGGGGGAATTGTCTAACCCTCCTCCACATGAGAAGGGGTGTATTTATAGATGCGGAGGGGTGTGTGCACTCCCAAATTTGTGTAAGAACCTTAGGCTAGACCCGAATCGTCCAAGAGAGGTGTCTTTGCATTGACGGTGAATGTAAAGTTAAAGTTATGGCCAATGGGGTGTGGACAAGTGTTAAGTTACCTTAGGTGGTGTTTCTTGGAGCCAAAGGGAGCCAAGATTGACATCCAAGTTTTCAAATATGAGATTGGTCGCGAAAGGAATTGGGATGAGAGTAAAAAATGGTAAGTTTTGGCTGGTTGGATTTGCACAGATTCGACAGTGAACTAGGGTTGAGTCGACAACAAGGAGGGGTGAGGTTGACATCAAGTGGCTGTCAATGATCAACACTCAACATCGAGAGAGGGTGTGCTTGGGTGTTGAAGATTTTTTCTGAATGTCGAAGCAAGTTAGACAATAGAGATGTTCTACCTAACAGTCAAAGGACATGGATCGATGTCGTTGGAAGGTGGGGTCAATGTTGACTCGGGGCCTTTGAGTGTCAATCTAGGTTTTAATGTTGATAGGGATGGTTTGGGCTATTTGGGCCAGGTTCTGTGCTAGGTCGGACTGATTCCAAGGGGTCTGGATCAGGGCTAGCCTTTTCAGGGGTTATTGGAGGGCGTGGAGGCTTTGGTTTGGGCTCCGACAAGGGGAATCAACGATCGGTAGATGGATTCAGGCAGTGCACACTGATGCTACATCCATAGATACACTGGCTCTAGGCCTTGGAGAGTACTCATCATCATTACGGGAAACCTCTGAGGAAAGGAAAAAATGAGGTGTCTACAGAATGCCCCTCTTTGATTGAGACTGTGCAACAGTTGTAGGTCAAAGAAGTGATTTTGTGAACACTTTAGTTCATCGGATTGAGAAAAAACTTGCTAGTGCCTTGCTCAGGGACACTGGGGTATATGGGTAGAGGCGTACATGCACAGGTGGCTCCATTGGTTGAACTGGTAGTAAAGATCGAGCAGCTAATAGTTCGGGCTATGCTGGTTGGGTGATGAGGCTGCCAATAGTATAGGCTCTTCCGTCAGGATTGTAAATAGTATCTGCCATGGTACGTACGTACTGGGAAATGTTGCCATTGATAGGGCAAGGTGCATGTGAGGATCGCCAATAGTACGGGCATTTTGAATAATTCACCGTTGATAGGGCATGGTGCAAGGGTAGTTTCCCAAATTGCCGTAGCTGGCTGTATAGCTCTGGCCATGGTGAGGGCAGACTGGGAATTTTGCCAGTACAAGGGCATGCATGGCACGTTGATTAAGAGCCCAAGTTGGTAATCATCAATTTTGCGGGCATGATTGGAGACAAGATTCTTGCTTGATTGCGGTCGCAAGCCTCGTGTAAGGTGTGCGTTGGCATGCTAAGGGTGTCAAGTCACCATGCTGGTGGACCCACTTATTCAAATTTTGAATTTGGCCGCAAAATACATAGTTCGACACTAAAAAAGGCTTCTTCAACAGTGAGAGCCTGTGTCAACATCAAAGTGTTCGACTCAACAGTATGTCGATGTCGAGCGTGGACTTGTTCAATATCGATTATGGGTGAAAATTGTTGTTATGAATACGTATAGTCACTTTCCATTTTCATCTCTAACTCTCTCTTCTCCAAATTCTTAGGGTTCCCTTGTGAGTTCTAGGGTATTTGAGGCTATGTGTGACCTATTGTGGGTGGAATCTTGCATTCTTGGACTCAAATCAATCGTCTCATCCTCCTCTTTGTTCCCATCCATGTGGGATTTCAAGAGGAGCCAACGTTTTCTTGGATTTCTTTGTTCTTTTGCCATGTCTAGGCAAGACAAGGGTAAGAGACCCATGCTATCTGGGGATACATCGGTTACCAAATGGAAAAGGAGTCAGGGATCGTGTTGCAAGAGAGCGACAAATCGGCTCATCATCTGAAGATCAATCTAGATGAAGATGTATTGAACGACTATGTAGTGGCATTGAGGGCTCCATGATATGAGGGTCGTCTCCTTAAAGACATGCCCACGCACATCTATAGTAATGTGTGGAAGCCACCTAGGGTAAGATCTCGATTCCTTGCTTGAATTTCTTGAATTTCATGGGTTTGTTTGTTGTTTTTGCTTTGCCCAGTATGAGTCTCTGTGTTGTACTTTGCATTGCCTATGAATCTATGCTTGTTATGCCATGAGCTATTTCCATGTGTTGATCTGTTGAAATCCTGTTGATTGCTTGTGGTTCTGTTGAGATCAATAGGGAATAATTGCCCTTTGCCTACGTTCATTTTTGGTATATTGTGGGGTAACCCGTGCTTTGTTGCTTGGCTATTGTGTGGGCCATTGACCAATTCTAGCTTAGGTTCATGTATGAGATAACCCATTTTTGGAATCTTGGCTTGATGTGATGGTATGGATTATTTGAATTGGGTGTTTGTATTTCATCCCTACTCTCTAAGGATTTCTAGTCTGACCGTGAATTTTGCCTTGCTCAGGTGTGCAGGACCCCGTGACCTACCATAAGTACGGGTCACGTTCGGTTGTCCTCAGTTGGTATAGCCAACTTTGTAGTGTTGTTCATCGACAAATAGCTACTGCTGGTTTTGAGGACTTGGCTCTCTTGCAGACCAGGTCTTTCGATACTTCTCTGGCTCAGGCCCTGGCTGAGAGGTGGTGGCCTACCACTCACACCTTCCATCGGCCTGTGAGTGAGATGACCATTACGCCTCTCTACTATTTTATGTATACTAACCTCCTGTTTGGTAGAAAGGTGATGACCGGGCACCCTGGTACATGGGAGTATGTAGAGGAGGATCTGAAGAAGCAGCTAGGGTCTCTTCCTTCAGATTCCAATGTGGCAGTGGAGTAGTTCCGTCGCGAGTGGGATAAGAAGACCGTGATAGACTCCTCCAGCCATGACGAGATTGGTCAACTGGCAAGGTGTTTTTTCCTTTATCTTTTGGGTAACACCTTATTCAGTAGCAGGGGCATGAGGATCCACATCTCCATGGTGTGGTACCTCAGAGATCTGTCAAAGGTGAAGTCATTTGATTGGGTCGGGGCGGGCTATGCCCATATGATGAGGACATTGAATTCCTTGGCTATACGGCGTACTCAATACGTCAGCGGCACTTAGTTTGTACCGGAGGTAATCTGGTTCCTTCCTTCTTGTATTGGATTTGTATTTGCTTTAACCTATCGCTTGTACTGACATTCTTTGTCTTGATTGTAGTGCTGGTGTTATGATCACTTGGGGGTACAGGCTTCCAGGTTGAGGACTCGGGATGAGACCTATTTCCCAATGGCGGGGATGTGGCTGTCTAACAACACCCGTTCCAAGGAGAGGAATGCCTCCGTGTCTATGGTTAGGGAGATGCTAAACCGGCTCTCCCCATAGGAGGTAATGCATTACCTAGCTCTGGTTCTTTTTGGCATGCTTCTATCTTCTCTTTTGTTTACACTTGATTCTAACTTTGAGGTGTTTGCTTGTCAGGTGGTGTGGTAGTCGTTTGAGTCTCTTCAGTTGGGTGTGCAAACTCAACTGGAGGTGGCCAGGAGACTTGTGCCTTGCCGCATGGTCTTTTTCGGACCTTCTGGGTATGCCTGGTACCTGGGTGATAGGGCCTATAGGTAATGGCCTGGTGTTGAGAGGCCCTATATTCCTATGCAGCTGCCTCACTTTATACTCGAGCTGGAGAGACTCTCGAAGAAGGAGATGAACCAATTCATGAAGGGTGTTGATGCACGACCCTTCATTGAGATGAACTCGTGGGGACGCTACCGCAAGTATAGGACAAAGGAGTTGATGTGTGTCCGTTTGACTCCTTTGAGATCACGGGTAAGTCCTTGTTTCTCATTTCTTTTTGATTTACTTTTCGTTTGCTTTTTGTAACTAACTCGTTGTTATATGTGTGAAGGTTCCCACCGGTGTTGAGTCTGGGGATCCGACTGCCACCACTGGTGGTTTCACTCAGGAGACCACCTCGTTTGGTTCTCCTCCGTCAACGATACCTCCTCCCATTGGTGAAACTGGGGTGAGAACGTCTTCAGCGCCTTTGTGCTTGCACAAGGTGCCAGATGCTTTCTTCCTGGTACCGGGGTGGTCTTTTGTCTGTCAGGGCAAGGAGGTGCCCATTCCCTGACCTTCCTCATCTATGGCCAGCTTTCCATGTGATTTCGACTTTGTAAGTAGCTTGACCTTTTTTTGCTTTTCTTTGCTTATTGGCTAACCATCGATTTATGGTGTAGGTCCTGGGCTATAGGTATGATGACCTATTAGGGATGGTCACCGGCCTGAAGGAGCTTGCCGCCTCCTTGAGCAAGTGGGTGTTCCAGTTGTTAAGTTATGTGTTTATTACCTGCAAGGTTAGTGTATAAAATAAATATGATGCTAATGCTCAATGGGTGATGAAAGAGGGTGACATCTTGGGGTACAAGGTGACTGCTAATCAGCTCTAGAAGGAAAGAGATGAGGCATTGGTGGCTGCTCGACCTGCCCTGATTGTGGAGACTCATGTGCCATCGTCCCCGATGATCCAGATTGATGATCCAATTGGTGGGCAAGGCAGTGGTGTTAATGAGGAGCAGGAGGAGAGTGAAGAGGAAGAGGACGGTGAGGATGACGAGGACAAGGGTGATGATGATGAGGACAGTGAAGAGGGTGGAGAACAGTAGCCGCGTCCTTTTTTTTTTTTTTAAAATATATGGATTGACGAACGGTTTCGAGTCTTTGAGCCCTTTAAATATTTTTGCATGATTTTACTTCAATGATATTTAATCCATTTTTCTAGGATTTTTGATCAATTGAATGCTTGGATGGGTTAATGGGTGATGTATGGATGCATGGGTAGTATGGAATGGTCCATCACGACCCTAGTGTACAGTGTGGACTGCCCAAAAATGTATGAAATTGACTAAGTTGTGAAATTACAGTAATCGACACCGAGCTAGTGTCGATCAGTAGTGGGAAGGCATACCTCGACATTGAGTTGGGTGCCTTCGACATCAAAGTTTGAATTCTGACTATCGAATGAACTTAGACAATAGAAAAGTTCTGTCCGACAGTGAACCATCTAGAATCGACATCGTCTATATCTTCAATAGTGTGTCGATGTTGAGGGGACCATGGTTCGCTGTCGACTAGGGGTCTTTCACTGTCAACTCCGTGTTTCCAATTCTGAACTGTTTCCTTGGGACTTTATTAAAGGACCTAGGAGGTGGGAAAACCTCTCATTCTTCGATTTCCTTTCTCTTGGAGTGTTTTCTCAAGGTTGTCTCTCCCTTCTTCTTCTCTTACTATTTTTTCTTGTTTTCTTCAAGTAATGGATTAGGCTGTAAGTTTTTGGATCGATTCTATACCAAGAGACGACCCTGAAGCCTTAGGAAGTGTGCATCTTCAACCTCTGGCTGGCATGAATAACATGGTTCTGGCTTGGGACTTGCTTTGGGGTGTCTCTTGTTATTGGATCCTAGAGGTACATGTGTTTCGGTTCAAATCTACTAAGGTATGTCCTACTTACGAAGAATTTTGTGCATGTTTCCTCTCCCCTACCTCATGGTGCTATGATATGTCCCATCTTGAAGGACGACTATTCCAATGATATCATGTCCTTCTTTGGCTTGGAAAGGGGACGTTTCCCCACTTTATGCATGGCCACCATATCGATGTCTTGGTGATTATTCGCCTCTTTGCGGGTCAATGTAGGGGTGACCATGGTTTCATGCAGTGTAGGAAGAGAGCCATCTTGCTTTGTGTAGTTGCCCAATTCCTTCTTCATTTTGGTGCTTGTGGGGCTTCCCCTGTATTGATGGAGGTTGTTAAGCAAATCCAGCGGGTTGCTGATATCGTTCCCACTGTCTTGGCGGAAATAATGACAAGGCTGAATGTCCTGAGTGGGAGCCACACTCCACGTAGTGAAGACTTCTCTGGTAGTCTTGACTTGTTGTAGGTATTTCTTTTTTTCCTCTTTTTTTTTTTTTTTGGAGGTTTGTTTTTCTCTTTACCATGTTTCTAGAACTACCCTCGTTCTATTTGTATGGCAGATTTGGCTTTGTGAGAGGCTACCGTTTGTGAAGCCCATGAGAGGAGATTTTAAAATTAAACATTATTAGCTCTGCTCTGTTGTAATGGAGTATCATCATCGGGACACTTGGGAGCATGCTCTTTCCCAGATCTCTTCTGATGACATTCACTGGCGGTGCTCTTGGTGGACAGTAGATGCACCGATGTTGAACTCTTCTGGATGCAGTTATGTGCACCTGATGGGGTTAGTTCACACTTCCTTCTACATACCCCATCGATTGGGTCGACAATGCGGACTGACTCAAGACGTGCCCAGGGAGTTGGTGAACTTCTATCCTCCCGAACAACTAAACAAGGAATTGGTGGCAATGATTGCTAGTTTGTGGTGGTCTAAGACAATATTGAAGAATGTGGGAGCTATTGATGGTGGGATGACTATGGAGTATGAAGAGTGGGTGAAGACTCAAGGAAAGAGAAAGGAGAAGAATGTAAGAAGGCGATTGTCATGGGAGCGGAAGGAAACTTTAAGCTCTTCAAGTTCCAAGCGTTCCAGGGAAGTGGAGGAAGATGATGGTGAAGACACAGATGACCTAGTCATTTTGAAGGCAAGGATTACAAAGTTGCAGAAGAAGGTGGAAGACTTGAGTTATTAGGATGTTTTTATTGCCAAGAGTAGTTCCCTAAAGTTATTTTTCTTCTTCTTGTTTGGTATTTCTTTTTGAACAAATGGTTGTTTTTTTTTTTTTTTTTTTTTTGGACTGAACTTTAAATTTGTGATTGAACTTTCCTGGACTTGATTTTTTTTTTTAAGTGGTGACGGTCTTGATGTTATTTCACCAAGATGCCTATGTACCCTTAGGTTTTTAAGGGATCAAGTCGAATGTAGTTCCTTTGTTAGGAAACTTTAGACGTAGTACTTCTTGAGCTGATCCATGTTTATCAAGTAAGGAAGCTTAATCCCATCTAGATCCACTACTCGTACTGCCTGGCCAGGAAATATTTCCTTGATCATGTAAGGGCTGATCCAATTGGGCCTGAACTTACCTCGTGGATCATGTATGGGTGCTCTCTGTTCTTTAAGCACCAAGTCACCAACGGATAGTTGGCGTGGTACAACTTTCTTGTTAAATGTTTGTATCATCCTTTGTTGGTACTTCTTCATGTTGTCAATGGTACACATCCTTTTCTCGTCAATGAGGTTTAATTCCTGGAATCTTGGTTTGATCCATTCCGCTTCTGGAATGTCGCTATCCATCATGACTCGAAGAGAGGGTATTTCTAATTCGATTGGAAGGATTGCTTCCATTCCATAGACCAGTGAGTAGGGTCTTGCCCCAGTCGAAGTTTGGATGGACGTTCTGTATGCCCAAAGTGCATAGGGTAGCTTGTCGGCCCAATCATTGTGTTTGTCAGCCATCTTTTGTATTATCTTTTTGATGTTCTTGTTGGTGGCTTCCATTGCACCATTGATTTGAGGCCTGTAAGGTGACGATGCATGTCTTTGAATATTCATCTTGTCATACAATTTCTTCACTTCTCCCCTGAAGTGAGATTCTTGATCTGATATGAGCTCACGACAGACTCCATATCGGCACATGATGTTGTTGCTTATGAACTTGGCCACCTTGGCGTTCGTAGTTTAGCATAAGACTACGCTTCCACCCATTTGGTAAAGTAGTCAATGGCAACTACAATGTACTCATGACTATTAGAGGACTTAGGGATCACTTGGCCAATGACGTCAATGCCCCAAGTGGCAAATGGCCAGGGAGAACTTAGAGTGTTGAACTTTGAAGGTGGTGTATGTATGAGGTTGCCGAATATCTGACACTTGTGACACTTCTTTACGTATTGTGCACAGTCAGCTTCCATGATGTTTCAATAGTACCCTAGTCTAAGGATATTTTTGGCCATCATCCTCACATTCATGTGAGGCCCACATATGTCTTGGTGGATTTGATCCATGACTAGTCTTGCTTGTTCTTCGTCAATGCACAATAGTTGTACCCCATCATACGACCTCTTGTAAAGAATATCTTCTAATAGGATGAATTATGTAGCGTATCTCCTTAAGAAGCGGTTTTCCTTGGTAGTAGCATTTTTAGGATATCGTCCTTCCCTGATAAAATCCACAATGTTTGCGTACCATGGTCTTCCATCAATCGTCAAGGCATGGATATGATTGATATATGCCGGTTAATATCTTAGTTTAATTGAGAATGGATGTACTCTTATCTCAGATTCCATCTCAACCATGGATGCCAAAGTTGTAAGTGCATTTGCGAACAGATTATTATCTCTTGGTAAATAGGAGAAAGTGATCTCTTTGAACTCTTTGGATAACATCTCTACATGTTCTTCATAGGGTATTAACTTTTTGTCCTTGGTTTTCCACTTCCCTTGCATTTGGCATATGACCAAGGAAGAATTCCCATAGACTTCCAGTCTCTTGAGTCCTATTATTGATAAGGCAACCTTAAGCCCTATGGCACAAGCTTCGTATTCAATCATATTGTTAGTGCATTCAAAGTTCAGCTTAAATGCCTAGGGCATATGGGTTCTATTGGGAGTGATTAATAGTATGCCAGCTCTGCAACCCTTGTGATTGGCTGCTCCATCAAATAGTAATTGCCCGACCGTATTGGTATCTTCTAGTTCCAATTGTGCACTATCTTCATTGGGAAATACGTCTTCCAATAGTCTAGTTTTAAGGGTTGGATGTGCCGATAGGTGATCAACGATTGCTTGTCGTTTGATTGATTTTTGTGTCACATGTTTGACATCAAACTCTATTAATAAGAGAAACCATTGTGCTAACCTCCCTGTTAAGGCGGGTTTCTCGAATAGGTACTTGATTGGATCCATCCTCGAGATCAGGAATACTGGGTGGGCTATCATGTAATGCCTCAGTTGCCTTGTGGCCCAAATCAAAGCCGTACAGACATTCTCCAAAGTTGTATATCTAGTCTCAGAATCCACAAATTTCTTACTCAAGTAGTATATGGCCTATTCTATTTTTCCATCTTCCTGATGTTGTGTTGACATTGCTCCCATGGCCGTGTCGATTACAGAAAGATATAGTAGTAAGGGTTTGCCGGGTATCGGAGGTGCCAATACCAGCGGGTTGGTCAAGTATTCTTTGATTGTATTGAATGCGGCCTGACATTATTCATTCCATTTTTTTGACTCATTCTTCTTGAGTAACTTGAAGATTGGTTTGCACACTACGGTTAACCGAGAGATGAAGCGACTAATGTAATGGATTCTCCCCAGAAAACCCTAATTTCTTTTTCGATTTTCGGTATTGTTGTATCCATGATTGCCTTGATCTGATAAGCACATTTATGTGTGAAATCTTAGGGCATAAAACATATATTTTATCACATTGGACAGAGTTACTTTGGTGCTTTCTTGTGCTTTTCAGGTTTTAGGTGAATTCTTGTGAAAATGGAGCAAAAGATGCTAAGAATAGTCGAAAGCACCCAAGAGTCGAGAAAATCAAATATGGATTGAGCATTGAAAGAATCACGCCAATCAATTAAATTTGAATGTGATTATAGTGGGCCCCTTAGCATAATTTTGAGATGTTAATAGTATGGATGCGTAGCCCATCGGGTCAGCTTCGCAACGGTTCAAACGGCCATTGATTCCGAGTTGAAACAAAGAAGTTACGGCGGTTTCCGTGGATAGGGGTTTATTTGTAATTATTGATAGTTGGCCGGAGACAAATTAAAGTAAAAGTTCGGATTTCAGGGGCCTTAGGTCAATTATTAAAAATTATCTTTCTGTCAGCCAAAAGATTCCATTTGGAAGGCTCTGGAGCAGTCCAACTTAAACTTAAGATATCTTGGGCTCCTGAACTCCAAATTGGATGAAATTTAAGTCTATTTTGGGTGATTTTTTGTAAGGAATACAACAATGAGGCCCATATAAGCAGCCCATTCTCCACATTTTTTGAAGGATAGATTTAACATTTTATTAATTGTGAGTGGAATCCTAGTCATCACCCTTGCTCTCTCTCTCCTCCAACTTTCCAATGGCACTTTTGGGATTTGACTATGGATAGATTTAATTTGAAAAATATTCTCTCATCTATGGAAGGTTGAAAAATCAAAGATGCCTTGATCTCATTGCTTGGAGAAGACACCTACAAAGAAAATGAAGCACAAGTTAGAATTAGAAAGTTACTTTTTAATAAATAGAAGGTTTATGTATCTAAGATTCTTTTCTCTCGCTCTTTCTATTTTTTTTCTTTTTTCTTGGGATTCAAGGCAATATAAAGGAGGAAAGAGAAGAGAATATTCTCTTTTCTTAGGAAATATTTCTCCTACCACTTCCCTCTTCTCTCTTCTCCTTTCCCCCTATAAATACCCCTTGCCCTTTGGGTTGTAAGAAGTTAGTTCAAATTCAGTTTTTAAGTTAGTTTTTAGTTCAGTTTTTAGTTAGTTTCTAGTTCAATTTTAATTCAGTTTTTAGTGTAGTTTTTAGTTCAATTAATTAGTGAAAGTTCTTCTTCTCTTCTTCTAGTTTTTGGCTTTCTAAGTTCTAGTTTGATTTCATGCTTTCAATTCCATGGTTGTAATGCTTTTGATTCATGCTTTAATTTTATGTCTTCAATATAATTGTAATAATTCTAGCTTAGTTTCAAGCTTTCTAGTCTAAGTTCCGAAGTTGATGACAAGACTTGGAGATTTAGAAGAGAAAGTCATGCAAGGTTTGTTGAAGTATCTAGGTTCTTACTCTCTAAACTCCTAAACTCATTCTCCCTCTCCTCTCTCTCTCTCTCTATCTTCTTCTTCTTCTCCCTCTATTTCTTTTATTTTTTTTATATGGTTGTGGTTTGTAGATGCACTTTTATTCTCTTATTCCTTTTTATGTGGTTATTATGTGTGGCTACATTTTTATTCCTTTCAATTTACGTTAGTTTGATAGGTTAGATGCTCATGTATTAGGACGCCAATTTAATCCCTAAATTGTGTTAGATGCTTATGAGTTAGGATACATTAATTTTTATTAGTTTAATTAGTTTAATTTAACACTTTAATTTGGTTAACTTTGCATTACTTTTAAGTTAGTTAAATAGAGTGACATATATCTCCTTGTGTTTGACCCGTAGCTACGATTGACCCATACACTTGCGGTATTATTTTAACTCAAACAAGTTTTTGGCGCCGTTGCCAGGGAGATTATTGTCCACTTTATTTTTCTGATTTTTAAGTAATTCAGAGTGCTTAGATTCTTTTCTTTTTTTCCTTTTCTTCAAAAAATTAAAAAAAAAATCAGTTTTTGAAAACCTCATCTTGTTTCTCTTCTGTTTCAAAGACTGTGCGCCCAATCTAAAGTCCTTCATATGCCCAAACCCAGCCTCTTTTGGTGTCCCTCATAGGATTTGGTTACCTATGATGCTGCATCTTGACTTGGTTGGGTGGAATACCATATGACTTATCTTTGGAGGTGACCAACTTTGATAACAGGAAAGCGACATAGTGAGTGCCTTGAAAACAGAAACATTTAGTAGTCCTCCACTCTACAATAGAATCCAATTGGAGTCACCCGTAGGTGGCTCTTGAAGACTATATGGGTTCCCTTGCTGTCAACCTATATGACAACCTTACAGCTGTGGAACCATTGTTTCGATTTTTGAGGGCAATGCACCAATTGTCTATTTATTTCCTCATGTTTTTAGTGAATTTTTTCTAGTCTTTTATTTTTCTTTAATTTTTCTAAGGGAGACCTCAATTTGGGATAGGTGGTTAGTTTAGAATAATGGGAGAATAATGGGAGATACACTTCCACCTATGATTTTGGGGGAAAGGTGGAACTATGCTAAGGCAACCATAACTTTGGGGGAAATGTTTAAACAGACTAGGGCGGCAGAAAATAGAGAGTTAGAGAACAACTTTGCACCACCCCAGTATAATTTTGTTCCCCAACCCAACTATAGGCTTTCAAAAAATTTTGACTGGTCTCATCCCCAAGCTATCCATGTTATGGACAGATGCCCTAATCTTTATGGGGGGAGCTATGGTGATGAGCATGTAAGTCCTCTATTTCAATACAATTCTTTTGGCACTTACAATCAGGAGTGGAGTGATCATCCCAATTTCTCATGGGATCACTGGAATAACCAAGCTGGACCACCCAATTTCCAATACCATGGTCAGTTTGGTCCTCCAATGCCCAACCCTCCACTGAATCTCAATGAGCCACCTCTCCTTGAACCATATCACCAACCCCCTAAGTTTCAAAGCATGGGTGAGGAGGCCAGACTGAGTGAGCTTGAGAAACACATAGCCCTTCTCACGATAAGCTAAAATACCATGGAGAAGCAACTCTCTCAACTGATAACCATGGTGCAAGAGGAGGAAACGGGTACATTACTTAGTCAGCCTGCACCACCCCATCCCCAATTTAGTGATGTTGAAAGTCCACCACCCCAATTTGAGGTTAATGAGAGTCACTCCCAACACAATGATTTTCAAGATGATTTATTTGTGGAGATTGAGTCTCCTGAATATATTAGTGAAGCGGAGTTTGATGAACTACTTAGGGAAGTCCAACTTTTGCTTGAAATTTCTGATCTTAGTGAGCCTAGTGTTTCCACTGATTTAGAATCAGATTTTTATGATAGCATAGAAACCCTAAAAATTCGATCTCCCCCTCTCTCTTTGGAAAACCCAGATAATTGTCATTATGAGGATTCAGTTGTCCCACCTACTGATTTGTCCAAACCTCCTAGGTTTGATGATTTTATTGAGGAAGACAATGTTAGTCATGATGCTTTTGAAACAAATTATCGTGATCCTTATTTGGCGAACCAAGTTATGCAAAGGGCGGATAATTGTATTGCTAGGATTGATTTGAGTAAACCTCTCATTTTTTATAATTATTTTGATGAGGTTATTCATAATCCTTTTTATGCTTACTGTGATCCATTTTTGGTTGATTTTTACGATAATGACATGTGTTCCACATTACAAACAGGAGAGAATGGGATGATTTATGGCCTGAGTTTCAATGCCTTCATTTTCCACTGTCCCATGAGGACAGATTTTTCTGTTGGGTATTTCTCAATTATGCTTAACTTCTATATTATTTCTCGCTTTACTAAAATTCATGGTCGAGTGTTTTCTGGTTCTGAAGCTCTTTCTACATTTACAGGCCATGGATTAAGATTTCTGTTGCAGCCCCAAGTACCTTTTGTAGAGCTCATAACTCTTCATGATCCTCTTTGTTGATTATATCTGGTAAGTCCCCTCATCTCCTCCCTTGTCCTTACTCTTTCTTTTTTGCATGCATTGAGGATACTACATGAATTAAGTGTGGGGGGGAGGTGTTGGACTTAATTGGTGAATTTTGATTATAACGGTAGTTTGGTTTTGTGCATACTTTTCTTTGATTCCGAAGTGAGAGAAAGAGGGAATTAGGTGTCTTAGCATGCAAAATAATAAGAAATCCCTTTTCAAGGACGGTAGTTGGTTTGTATCCGGTGAGAGGGATTGAGTTGGAAAATATGAGTATTATTTCATTTGATGGCTAGATTCCTCTATGTATTTTATGGACCCCTTGATCTGTTGGCTAGTAGTTGAGACCGATTTGTTTGTGGCAAGGTAAGGCATGAAAGTGAATGAAAAAAAAAGTGAAAGAAAAAAGAAAGAAACAGAAAAGAAAATGGAATTCCTTGGGACTAGACAGGGCACTGTGCCTCATGAAGCAGAGTGACTTGATCGAAATTCCTTGGAAGGAAACTCAAAAAACTCTTCCATCAATGTCTCAATGTCTTATGGATATATGTAAAAAATGAAGCTACCAAGTATTTGGGTGTTTGGTGTATGCTCCACCATGTCGTTCAGAGAACAGTAGTGGAGTAGAAATAGAGTTTGTGGTTGAGAAAGAAAAAAAGCTTTTGCCTTAATGCCTGAAGGAAAAAAAAAAAAAGGTATGGTCAAAAATACTAAAAGCCTAAGTCTTTGGTTCCATTGACATTATGAGTGGTTTACCTGAAGGTGAGTAGTGTTCAAAAAATATGAGGAGATCCCTTAATCTTGATGCATGCTTGTTACTTGAATTGATGTGGGGTGACAAAATTCAAGTGTGGGGGAACCATTGGCTCCTTGATCTTTAGTTGAACACTTTTTGGGATTATGTGCACTGTCCTACTTATGCCATGATTAAAATTTGTAGCATTCATTTACAATTGAATTTTGGGTGTACATTCACTGCAAACACTCACGAGACACAACTCGTCCACTAGGGGTAACCTAGGGGTTCAAAGGCTTGTTGCACCTGCTAAGTGCAATCGTGGTTCCTATGAAAGTGAGTTAGGATTTTTTGCATTCTAGATTAGTTTTTCTTTTGCTTTACTTGAGGATAAGTAACCTTCAAGTGTGGGGGAATCTGATGAGCACATTTATGTGTGAAATCTTAGGGCACAAAGCATAAATTTTACCACATTGGACAGAGTTACTTCGGTAATTTCTTGTGCTTTTCAGGTTTTAAGTGAATTCTTGTGAAAATGGAGCAAAAGATGCTAAGAATAGCCGGAAGCACCCAAGAGTCGAGAAAATAAAGTTTGGATTGAGCACTGAAAGAATCACGCCAATCAATCAAATTTGAATGTGATTACAGTGGGCCCCTTAGCATAATTTTGAGGTGTTAATAGTATGGATGCGTAGCCCATCGAGTCAGCTTCGCACCAGTTCAAACGGCACTTGATTCCAAGTTGAAACGAAAAAGTTACGGCCGTTTTTTGTGGATAGGGGTTTATTTGCAATTATTGATAGTTGGCTGGAGACAAAGTAAAGCGGAAGTTCGGATTTCAGGAGCCTTAGTGCAATTATCAAAAGTTATCTTTCTGTCAGCCGAAAGATTCCATTTGGAAGGCTCTGGAGCAGTCCAACTTCAACTTAAGATATCTTGGGCTCCCGAACTCCAAATTGGACGAAATTTAGGTCTATTTTGGGTGAGTTTTCGTAAGGAATACAAAAATGTGGCCCATACAAGCATCCCATACTCCACGTTTTTTAAGGACAGATTTGACATTTCATTAATTGTGAATGGAATCCTAGTCATCACCCTTGCTCTCTCTCTCTCTCTCCTCCAACTTTCCAAGGGCACTTTTGGGATTTGACTATGGATAGATTTAATTTGAAAAATATTCTCTCATCTATGGAAAGTTGAAAAGTCAAAGATGCCTTGATCTTATTGCTTGGAGAAGACACCTACAAAGAAAAGGAAGCACAAGTTAGAATTAGAAAGTTACTTTTTAATAAATAGAAGGTTTATGTATCTAGGATTCTTTTCTCTCCCTCTTTCTATTTTTTTATTTTTTCTTGGGATTCAAGGCAATGTAAAGGAGGAAAGAGAAGAGAATATTCTCTTTTCTTAGGAAATATTTCTCCTACCACTTCCCTCTTCTCTCTTCTCCTTTCCCCCTATAAATACCCCTTGCCCTTTGGATTGTAAGAAGTTAGTTCTAATTCAATTTTTAAGTTAGTTTTTAGTTCAGTTTTTAGTTAGTTTCTAGTTCAATTTTAATTCAGTTTTTAGTGTAGTTTTTAGTTCAATTAATTACTGAAATTTCTTCTTCTCTTCTTCTAGTTTTTGGCTTTCGAAGTTCTAGTTTGATTTCATGTTTTCAATTCCATGGTTGTAATGCTTTTGATTCTTGCTGTAATTTTATGTCTTCAATATGATTGTAATAATTCTAGTTTAGTTTCAAACTTTCTAGTCTAAGTTCCTAAGTTGATGACAAGACTTGGAGATTTAGAAGAGGAAGCCATGCAAGGTTTGTTTAAGTATCTAGGTTTTTACTCTCTAAACTCTTAAACTCATTCTCCCTCTCCTCTCTCTCTCAATCTTCTTCTTCGTCTCCCTCTATTTCTTTTATTTTTTTTATATGATTGTGATTTGTGGATGCACTTTTATTCCCTTATTCCTTTTTATGTGATTATTATGTGTGGCTGCATTTTTATTGCTTTCAATTTGCATTAGTTTGATAGGTTAGATGCTCATGTGTTAGGACGCCAATTTAATCCCTTAATTTTGTTAGATGCTTATGAGTTAGGATGCATTAACTTTCATTAGTTTAATTAGTTTAATTTAACACTTTAATTTGGTTCACTTTGCATTACTTTTAAGTTAGTTAAATAGAGTGGTGTATATCTCCTCGTGTTCGATCGGTAGCTACGATTGACCCGTACGCTTGTGGTATTATTTTAACTCAAACAATCTTGGTAGGGTCAACCTCAATGCCTTTGTGGTTGACTATGAATCCTAAAAGTTTCCAGCTATGGTTCCAAATACGCACTTCTGGGAATTTAGCCTTAGTTTGTATGTCCTAATTCTTTCAAAGAATTTTCTTAAGGCTTCAATGTGTCCTTCATGTTCCTTTGACTTGACGATCATATCATCGACATAGACCTCGACCTTGTTGTGCATTAGGTCATGCAAAATGGTGGTCATCGTCCTTTGATAGGTTGCCCCAACATTTTTAACTCCAACCGACATTACTTTGTAACAATATGTTTGCCATTGAGTTAAGAAGGATGTCTTTTGCGTGTCTTTTGTTGTCATTTTGATTTGGTTGTACCTTGAGAATCCGTCCATAAAAGATAGAAGGGCGTGCTTGGCCGTATTGTCTATGAGTATATCAATATGAGGCAGGGGAAAGTCGTGTTTTGGGCTTTTTTTGTTTAGATCCCTAAAGTCTACACACATTCGTACTCGTCCGTCTTTCTTGGGTACCGGCACAATGTTGGCCAACCATTCAGGGTATTCCTCCTTCTAGAAATCCTGCTTCAAGTTGCTTAGTTACTTCCTCTTTGATCTTTAAGTTCCATTCCGGTCTCATCCGTCTAAGTTTTTGCTTTATTGTTCTCATCCCAGGTTATAAAGGTAGACAGTGTGTGACAATGTTGTTGTCAATTCTAGGCATGCCATCATATGACCATGCTACTTCAATGAATTCTTTCAAAAGTTCAATCAATGGTTGGACCTCTTGTTCATTCAAAGTTGAGCCTATTTTTATTTCTCTTGGCAATCCTAATGACCCTAAATTAATGATTTTAAAGCTCTTAGGGAATGGTTGAGCTCTTTTTTCTTCATTTTATTGTATTATTTTTAGGAAATCAGGTGGAGGATCATTGAACATTTCATCCTCATTGATGTATGCAAGAAGATGCATAATGTAACCGGGAGAAAGTAATTCATTGAAATCAAACTCATCATCTACATCGGACTAAGACATGGACTCAAAAGAACTAGAAGAAGGACTGGACTTGGACTCAGACTCAAAACTAGAACTAAAAGAACTAGAGTAAAAACTAGGACTAGGACTAGAACTGTCGGCGCCTTTGGAGAAACAGTACTCCAAAAACTAGATCCAATTGGGTATTACTCCTTCAGCCGGGTAGATCATTTCTTGCGGGTTTGGATTCCAATCTTTGGTGTCACCTAGTAGAGCAATCACTCCTTCGAACAAGTCTTTGATGTGGAAAGAAGCCACTTCATCCTGCCAGTCTTTGTTGGAGTCCACACAATCTTCTTGAAGGATCTCCAACCGGTCCATTTGATTTGTAAAGAAGATTTCAAGACCTAGCATTAGTTTCTAAGAGATTTCATTGTACCATGGTTCGTTAAATCCACAATAAGGGAGGGTATCCCCTTCTTTGATGAAATATCCATTGAGAGTTTTGGGGTAAGGTGTGACAACGTTTAACTCTGTTTTTGTGCTCTTTGACTTCTTTACTCTCTTGTACTTATCGGGGTCTGTGTAGCTTCTTTGTCACACCCCAAACTACCCCCTGGGAGGATTAGATAGGTGACCCGAATTACACGGTAGCAATCTGCCAAACCCCAAGGATCCAGAAGCTATTAATACCATTCACAAACATACACATCCATCATAATGAATAAGATAGAACTCAGGGTGCTGCGGAAGCTAATATTTACATTAAACATTTAAACAAATATTTACATCATTGTTTTAGTTCATACTCTCTCTCAACTTAACACGGCAGTCCCATCCCTTCCAACTGAAGCTTTACAAAAAAAAACAAAAGGGACAAGGCAACCCTACCCCCGAATAAAGATATACAAAAGGGGATTGGTTAGTAGATTCCTATCTACAACAAAAGAATCCCATGGTCAAAAGAAAAATCAGCTGCCCGCCCACCACGGGTCCTCATAAGCTATCATAGAAAACACCCACACTAGAGGTATGACCTCCATCCGGGTCCACACCAACATAGTCATAATAATCATGGCCCATCTCCGCGAGATAAGCCTCCCCGCTACCAAAACATCCACCTACAAGATCATCTAACAAAAGACATATACAAGAGTGTGAGCTCCACCGAGCCCGTGAATGAAACATAACCATACATGCACATGCAAGCACAACCAAATGAGTGCTACATGCATTGCAATTCATTTTATTTATTAGCTACCTATCATCACAACTAAGGCAGGTGAAAGTGCTACTACAATCCCCAATACATATATCCCTAGTGCGAGCTTCTAACCCCTTCCCATGATACACCCATTGAGTTGTCGGAGAGGACCGGTCAGCTCCAGCCTGCTCTCCATGGTCAGCCCAACCAGCCCTCTGGGATTAGTCTGTGAGGCACCCATCATCATTTTAATATAACATTTTCCTTTTTCTGGCATTCAGCGTTATAATCACCTTTTCGGTGTAAAACAATTCTATTCCTTTTTCTCTTTTCTTTTTTCTCTTTCATAGAGGTACTCCCACAGACATCCAACACCTTAACCCCTGTTGGCAAGGGTTCGTAGCACTGGTGATGATACTCTAGCCCAATGCATTCTATATGGCATAGTATGAGTCGGATGGTGTCAATCACATCCCATTCTATGGGCTACCACAGGCCTCATTTCCAAGCCGGCTATGACATCAAATCTAACAGTTTCACTTACAAGCATCATTGTCATTCTCATTGTTCATTAGTCAAGAATTCAGTATTTAACAGATTATAAAACAACTGAAATAAATGAGCACAGGAAATAGTATTGTTGTATTTTTCATGACTCGTTAGTCATGTTACATTTACACACATGGTGTTATTCCACTCACCTTGTACTAGTCCCGCTTGCTCAATAGTCAGCTCGGTCTCGGCCAGTATCTCACACTGCACCTCGAGCTCGGGCTCAAAACCTAAGTTAACCGGATCGTTAAAGCATGTCAAACAAAGTTCAAAATTATATTAGTGTCCTAGAGTTGGTCTAGGTTTAGTTGGACTCAACTCTGAATACATAAGTATCATCTACAATTCTTTGGGTCTTACACTGGCCTTTCGGGTCAAACTCCCAGTGCATCATCCAGAGATGCAAGGTTTATCTTTCCAAGTATTTTTATAGCAATTTCTACCTATGCATGGCCCTACCAATCCTATAAATCAGTACAAAGGTTCATAGCCTAAGAGAGACTAGGTCTGTGTGTGGGTCCCTGGCTCTGTGGGTCCCACTTGAACACCTGAGGTGTGGATGACAATAAGGACCAAAGGAGAAGGGTTTTTAAGTCATTTTCATCCTCCCTATGCTGTTCTAGACCTGTTGGTGAAGGTCCAAAAGGCTGGAATCACATCTGAGCCCAAACAGCAACACTGGGCGTTTGACTAGGCATTTGGGTCAACCGCCCAGTGCATCGCCCAGTGCTTGTTAAACACAAGATTTGGCTCCAAATCTTGGATTTGGCTGCAGGTTTGGCCATGACTTCAATCAAGGATGATCCTAGGAGGTTTGTGGTCCTAAAATGGAGCGAAATGAACTGGTTCTAATGGATTCAAAGTTTGGTTATCCATTTGGAAGCTGGGTTAAGTTCTGACATCACAAAGAATGGCTGTCATGGCTAAGCTCAAGTTTTGGATTTCGATTTTGGCTGCATGCAAGGCACAAATCATCATTATTTACCTACAACAAGTTTGGTTCTAAGCTAAGGCATGAGGAAAATCATTTGCATGCAAAGATCCATGCCCATACTGCATGATCAAAGTGCAACTCTATAGTTTAGCTCATCTCTGAGATTGACATCCATTCCCATTGTTGTAACAACTTTAAATCTTCCTTTGAATGACTAGATCTTGCATGCAATGCTCATGCATGCAAGATCCAGAGCCCCATTAGGCACCCATGTGATGCTCTTAGTATTCATTACTAGCTAAAGATACACCATACAGGTATATGAACCAAATGCAAACTTAGATGGACAGCAGTGTTAGGAGCTGAGGCACATACCTATAAGCTTGTAGAGATGTCCAAATCAAGCTCAAATCCAGCCCTTACCCTCTTCTTCCTTCCTTCTCCTTCTCTTTCTTTCTTTCTCTTATTGTAGAAGCAGCAAACGAAATGGGAGGGCTAGCCCCTCCTATAGTTTCTAAGCTCCTAAGGCCTATTTGGCCATGAGTTCCCTCTTACAAGAATGTATTTTTAAGTGCATTCTGGGCCATTTCAGCTTCATTGGTGGGGTCCACTTGGTTCCAAAGGTGGGTAATGGTTTCTAAAATTCCCATCTACCTCTAGGGGGTGTCCACAGGCTGTATGCATTGTTCCCAATTATCTGGAGTCCAAAATATAGGTTTTAGACACTCTGGGTGTTTCGGTCAAACGTCCAATGCATCGCGCAGAGAATGAAATTTCTATTATTTTGCCTTGGCCTTGCATAGGGGTTGAGGCTACCACTTGGGCACTTCACCAATACCCTTTCCAGGACTAAATAAACATCTGAATGGGTATAGTCCCTATGCATTTGTCACAGAGAGAGGTTACCTGGACTTGGAGCTGTACATCAGGCTGTGGGCTGAGCAGCTGCATGGGTCTGCAACCCATCTTCTCACATGTGTACTGGATGACATCCTTGGAGGTTCTTCGCTAAATTCAACCACAGGGGTGACACACCACAGTGTGCTTGGGTGATTGGTCACAGGCTCCTGTCCTTCAGGAAAAAATTTTAGTCAGTCTGGGGCAGGTTTAACATTCTTCATGTAAGCTTCATATTCCTTTTGTTTCTCTTTTTGGACCCATTTGAAGAGATCTTCTCTAGTGGGGATGTAACCTAGACCGTGGTACTCTTTGTTGGGAGAGGGTAGCACTAGTTCTGACATTCCTTGGTGAGACCTCCCAAGGCCCATGCTCAAAAAATACACCATTTTCTAGAGTATGTTTGGGACTGCTACCTTGTGATTGTTCAAATGCGTGAGGGTAGCTTCTCCCTTAGAGGTTGTGCCTGGTATGTAGCGCACACTGTATCAAACTAGAATCCAGCTAGCTAAGAATCTGCTTCTTTGCTGGCCTCTACATTGGCTAGCATGCTTATCACCTCGGGGTCGGCCAAGATGGTGATGACCTTAGCATCAACTATGAATTTGAGCCTTTGATGGAGAGAGGACAGTATTGCTCCGACTGCATGAAGCCATGGCCTTCCAAGGAGCATGCTGAAAGATTCATGCATGTTCAATCCTGTTGTTTAAATATGTTAATTGTCATAGAAGTAACCTACTTATGCTCCCTGATCATCCCCATTAGCCATAGATCAGTAGAACCAAGCCTGTGTAGTGAAAGCTTTAAAATTCTTCGAGCTGTACAATAACAGCTCGATTGCCACTGGTCGATTGGATGGACCAATACCAATCGACCACTATCAGAAACTTTGACCAAATGCAAATCTGGTCAGCCCCATGGCCTGTAACTTCATGTGGGATGCCATTCGTGTAAACCAGGTTGGAACCCATACCATTTTTGCCTTGTTGCTACCTCTTGGTGATAGTTGGACTCCCAGGAAGTGTTTCGGGTAACCAACCCAAGTTGGGGATGATACCTTGACCCAAACCTTGTAGAAACCACTGACCTATCACCCTGGGACCCTGTGGCGTAAAGCCATGCCCATCTCCATAAAACCTTTTCAGTGTTGCTGCTGCCAACCCTACTGGTCGATTCATGCAGGTCGATTGGATCGACCACTGTTGCTATCTTTCTAAATTGGGTCTGGCCTTTGTTTAGGACATAAACAAAGCATACCCCTGGACTCCTGGTCTATTTTAACCACTGATGGATGTTTGTTATAATTTAATTAACCATAGGCTTTGACAAATTTTTTAACTACACTTATCCAAGTGCCTTTGAGAACCGGCAACCTTTTGAGCAAGTGGAGCATAGCTAAGGTGAGTGGATACGAATCATTCTAGTAGGTGTAATGCTGTTGAACATAACAAAGTTAATAAAATACATTTTTTTCTTTAAATGTCTATGACATCATGAGATCTATGATATAAATATGGAATTGAATTGATTATGATTGAAATGCTGCATTATGACGAAATGCATGATATTGAACTGCTAGATTATATGCCATAGTCAGCTTAGAAATGAATGGTATGGTGAGCCGTAGTATAGGCTACGAGAGCAATGTATACTTCATACTTGGACATGGGGAGTATGATAGCCCTTAGAATGGGATATAGTTGACACCACTCAACTATACTATCATGTAGATCATGTGGCTAGGATGAACATACCCTCATGCTATAGCCCATACCAACAAGGGTACAGGTGTTGGGTGACCATGGCCTCCTGTAAGCCAAGGAATTATAGAATCTGGGATAGGTTGTCATGGTTATCTTGGGATCTGCCAAGGGAGGGAGTTGGTGCTCCTAGCCCAGCGCAGGTTCCATCCGCAATAATTGAGGTTGCAACCAAAGTAAGAAAGTGAAGCGACGGAGGTTGCTACCCGAGTTATTGCAAGTAGCTTGTACCTAGAGACTTAGTTGTGTTGTTAGGTGGACTAGAGTAATAAAAATGAATTCAAGCATATAGACTCATAATGATGTGTTGCATTTGCATGCATGATTTATTATTCATTTGCTGGGTTCAGTGGAGCTCATCCCTCGAAAAATATTTCTTTTAGATGATTTTGCAGGTGGATTCGGACAGGATGGTGTTGGTGATTATGACTTTCCTGATATGGACCCTGATGGAGGTGATGCCTCTGATGCGGCTGCATAGAGTTAGCTTGGAGAAGTTGATCTGATGAGTGGTTGTCTATATTTTGTTGTTCTTTGAGCATTCTTTTTGTGGATAGCCGGATGTCATTTCTTTTGTAAAGCTTTTAGATGTTTCTTTTGATTACTTTATAACTATGATGTGAAGCTTGGTAAATGTCATGTATGTTCTGTAAAGAAATGTGGGTTTATGGGCCACTTCTGAATAATGTGACTGGTGGCTCTTATATATAAATCTTTAGCTTTCCATTGCACTCTTATTTTACAATGCTTTATTGTGAATGCTTGTGTGTGTTTGTGAGTGGTGTTTGCTTCTAGATCCTGAAGATGTAGCGGATGTAGTTTGACATCCGGGTCACCCGCTCAATCCTCCTAGGGGTGGTTTGGGGTATGACACCGGGTGCATCAACGTCCCATTCCATCTAGCACCCGGGTACCAGCACAACACGGTGCATACAAATAAATATGTCATGCAGTAATGATTCGTACATCCTTGGGGTACCGATGCCAGCACATCCTGACACCATAACCCAAAATCAACAATGAAATACAGTTCACACCAATACTCATCATAACTCATCAATCAAGATATAAAATGCAAGTATGCAACATGCTTGATAATGATGCAATTGAATATAACAATGTATATGTATACATATAATCAACCCAAAAGAAAATACCCAAACCCACTCACTTAATAATTCATGTGTCGCTCGTATTGCTCGTTACCTGTTCGGTGTAATACACACTCCCTCATAGTAGGTTGGTAGCCTAGGAGTGCATGAATATAAGTGTTAGGGTGTGTGGATAGGCTCCCAAGAAGGTTACCAAGGATTGTCATTCAATACAGCAAGACAGAGTTCGAACAGATTCACTTATGTGGGTCCGTTGGTGGATCCGTTCACTAGTAAGAGTAACAGTAGCTTCAATAGTTGGAATGGATTCTCGAACAGAGGCACTTATGTGGGTCTGTTGGTGAATCTATTGACAGGTAAGAGTGGCAATAGCTACTGTAATTGGAATGGATCCTCGAACCGATTCATGAATGTGGGTCCGTTGGTGGATCCGTCCATAGGTAAGGGTGGCAGTAGCTTTAACATTTGGAACAAATTTTAAAGGTGTTAACCTCCCCAACTCAAATTTTCAGGTTCTAAAGCCTTAATGGCTAGGGGGAAGGTTGTCCTAAGGTTCTTTAGGGTCACACTACCATATCCAAAACAATGGATTGAGATCTAAGGGATTCTTTTAGAACCCTAGGTCTAGGATTCATTAACAAAGGAGTTTTAGAGGTTGGATTTACTAGTGCCATTGGTCCATTAGAGCATTTCATTAGTATACACTAAGCTAGTCCATGGGAGACCCAATGATTTGGATCCCCAAAGGATTCGGTCCTAGGGTTTAAGGAATCCAAACTCTAAACCCGAGATGAGGGGTGGCCAATGATGATTATCAAGGTTTCATGATTCACTTTGGGTTCCAAAAGGAACTCTAGCCCCCACCAATCCAAGAATGGACAGTTAATTGCCCTTAAGTAAATATGAGAAGGAGAGAGAGAGAGAGAGATTATCCCTACCTAGGGCAAGTGGAAGTCCAAGTGGTAACCTCCAAAGGCAAGCCTCCACCTCTTCTCCTTCTTCCTCACCTCCTCTCCCTTCTTTCCCTCTTAACTTCCCAAGCTCCCACGGTTTTGATTGGTGGATCATCAATGAGACAATAAGTGGCCCACTTAGGGCTTGTTTAGTTTAGGTTCTTTAAACAACATTCTATTTTATTTCAGTTTTGGGCCTTGTGGGCCCACATACATGGCCCAACAATGTAAGGGAAAGGTAAGGGTGGGGTTCACCATGTCCAGGGACATGGCAACGGTGTCTGGGACACGAAAGTGGGTCCCACCAGGTAAACTCAACACAAAACATGAACTAGCACAAGCAGATCCTCGAATGGACTCATCAGCAGTGGGTCCATTCGTGGATCCGTTCCTACTGAAAAGGCTAAACAGTAATATTAAAGTCTCCGGGCCCTGGCCGGCACTATAAGGTCTTAAAGGGGAGGGTGAACAAGTAAAACTTAAGGTTAGTGACTTAGCCCTCGACCATCACGGTGTGTCCTCTATGATCCCAAAGAGTATCTTCGCTTCCACACTGACCACTAGGGCACGAAGTGTTAAAGTGACACGACACCGGGTACGCCTTCTGATACTCCTCGCTCTTGGGGCTCGTGCTAGGAGGAAAGTCTGTGAAGTCATCGTCAACAAATTTTCCCCACTCTCGGTTGAGAAATCTATCTTCGACAGTCGACCCCATGAACTGGTTAATGATCTTATGGGTCGGTTTGATGACTAAGGCGAACAGTTCACTGGCATAGACTTCTGCCCCATCTACGTGACATAAGAATAAGATTATATTATTAGTATATTGGGTGCAAGTATAACACTCTATCTGTGGATACTATTGGTACTGTTAGCAAGTCTGGTGCTACTCGTGACCTTGTGAAATGCTACTATTGTGGCCGTCCTTGTCACACTCAGGAGACCTGTTGGAAACTCCATGGCCATCCTAAAAGAGGTGGGAAAGGAGGAAAATCTTGTTCGACTCATCCCCAAGCTCACTTGACCAAGACTACTAAGGCTCCTATTGGCTCCTCTCTGCCTACATCTCTACCATGACACCCTCTATCCCTTTTACCTCTCATTTAGCCTAGTCAAGTATTTTTCTCACTTCATCTAAGTCTAACCCATCTTGGCTCCTTGATTCTGGGGCATCAGACCACATGATCAGCACTTCAGATCTTTTTCTATACCTATCTTATTCTTGTAAGGATAAGGTCCGGGTTGTTGATGGCTCCCTTTCCTCTATTTCTGGTAAAGGCACTATTACCTATTCTCCTACCATATCTTTATCCTCTGTCCTCCATGTCCCTAATTTATGTACCAATTTGCTTTCCATTTCTCATCTCACTACTAAACTTAATTGTAATGTTTATTTTTATTCTTCTCACTGTGCTTTTCAGGATCTAGCGATGGGGGCAATGATTGGATATGGTAAAGTATGATGGCCTCTAATACTTGGATCAAGGCTCTCCACCTTCCTCTCCACCAGTCTTTGCTAATACTCTTCCCCAGTCAGAGGCGCTCTTACTCAGCTCTAACAGTGGCATCATCGCATTGGACATCCATCTTATCATGTTTTACGTCATTTATTTGCTTCCTTAGTTAAAGATTGTTTTTAAGCCTTATTTTTTTGCGCTTATCATGGATGACCTAACCAAGAGCATTCAAGACGACGATATCATCTTAGTGGATGAAACAAAAGCAGGGATCAACGCTAAGTTAGAGCTATGGAGATCAACCTTGAAAATAAGAGGCTTTAAGATTAGTAGAACGAAGATGGAGTATATGATGTGTGGTTTCAGCCATGCTATGATGGCTACTAACATGGTGTGAGTTGGGGAAAGGGAGCTACTGCAAAGTGATTATTTTAGATATTGGGGGTTAATCATAAATAAGGAAGGTGATATAGAGGATGATGTCTCACAGAGAATTAAAGTGGGATGGATGACGTGGAGAGGTGCGTCCGGAGTACTAGGTGACCGACGTATACCTTTAAAGCTTAAAGGAAAATTTTATAGGACTGTTGTATGACCGGCTATGATGTATGGGACAGAATGTTGGGCAGTTAAGAAGTGTCATACTGAGAATCCATGTATAGCAGAGATGAGGATGTTAAGATGGATGTGCGAAAAAACTAGGAAGGATAAAGTAAGGAATGAGCATATTAGAGATGACATGGGAGTTGCTCCGATCAATGACAAGCTTCATGAAAGTCTTTTGAGGTGGTATGGTCATGTTCTATGGAGACCTAGGGATGCCCCAGTAAGGAGTGATATGATCACGAATGAAGGAGTTAAAAGAGGTAGGGGCAGGCCTAAGATGACCATAGGAGAAGTTGTAAGGAAGGACATGCATAGTCTAGGTCTTGTTCCATGTATGACCTCAGATAGAGCCTATTGGAGAGCAAGGATCCATGTACCAGACCCCATTTAGTTGAGATTCTCCTAACTTGTTGGGCTATGCCTCGCTCCTCTTACTCTCATCTTTCATTTTTCTTTACATTTGCCATCTTTCATTTATCATTTTCCATTTTTCTTCTCTCATCTAATTTCCCTTCCCTCCTTCCTCCCATCTCTTCATGCCCTTCATTGTGCCTTAGTTTTTCCTACTTTGTTTTGTTTGGATCCTTGTAGCTGACCCCATTAAGTTGGGATAGGGTTGAGTTTGTTATCATTGTTTGTGAATTCATCAAACATACCAGGTCTTCTTATTTTCCTAGTAACAGTATAATTTTGATTCCCTTTTCTATTATTAATTCATATTTATTGGGGGGTCCCTCTAAGGTTGTTGTTGGGGATGGGTTTAAAAGGTTTTATTAACTTTATTGATAATTGTACTCGTTTGACCTGGTTATCTTCTTCGGACCAAATTCAAGGCTTTCTCTTATTTTTAATCCTTTCACAATATGATTCACAAACTATTTGATGCCAATGTCCAAATCTTACGTTGTGACAATAGCGCTGAATACACTGATGGATCCTTCCTCCAGTACCTTGGCTCTTATGGCAATATTTATCAAAGTTCTTGTGTTCGGACCCCTAAATAGAATAGAATCCCATAGCAAAAAATTTTCCACCTTCTTGATGTTACTCAGGCATTGATGTTTACCAATCATATCCCTAAATTTTATTGGGGGGATGCGGTTCTTACTGCTGCCTTTCTTATAAATTCGGGTTCCTTCTAGTAACCTCTACTTCAAAACTCTAGTTAGCCAGCTTCTGGATCCTTCCCTTGCCTCTCACCTTCCTCCCAAGGTATTCGGTTATGTCTGTTTTATGCACAACTCTTCCCCTTCTCATTCCAATTTGGATCCTCGGGCAATTCGAAGCATCTTCTTAGGGTGCTCCACCTCCCAAAAGGGGTACCAGTGCTATCATCCCCCTACTCAGAAGCTTTTCGTTACAACATGGATGTCACTTTTCATGAGACTGAACCCTATTATCAGTTATATCCTTAGGGGAGCATCAACTAGAGGAAGAGATTCCTTCTACTACCCCTCTTCTAATTGATATTGTTCATCTTTAGGGGAGAGGCCTACTCCAAGTAACAAGGTTGTTATCACTTACACTCAGAGGAAAGAGAAGCAGCCTACCCCTATTTTACCATCTCCATCTACGCCACCTGAGCTAGATCCACTACAAGGTAATATTCCCTCTCTAGGTAATACTTCCTCTCCTTCTTCTGATGTTGACCTTCCTATTGTTGCTAGGAAAAGTGTCAGATTATGTACCTCCATCTGATGTTGACCTTCCTATTATCACCTTCCTATCGTGCCTTTGTTTCCTCATTATCCTCTTTATCTATTCCTCAGGGCTGGAAAGAAGTTATCTAAGACCCAAAATGGAAAGATGTTATGGTAGAAGAAATGCATGCCTTGAAGAAAAATGATACTTGGGAGCTGGTTCCTTGTCCTGATGGAAAAAGCCAGTAGGACTCATATGGGTTTTTCCCATCAAACAAAAGGCAAAAGGTACTATTAAAAGATATAAGGCTAGATTGGTAGCCAAGGGAATTATACAGAATTACGGTATTGACTACCAGGATAAATTTTGCTCATGTTGCCAAAATGAACTCTATTCGAGTGATATTACCTTGTATTGCAAACCTCAGATGGAACCTCCAGCAGCTGGATGTCAAAAATGCCTTTCTAAATGGGGATTTGAAAGAAGAAGTCTACATGGGCATTTCACATGGTTTAGTTCAGACTCCACCACTGGTGAAGTATGTAGACTTCGAAAATCTCTTTACAGCCTCAAGTAATCTCCTTGGACCTGGTTTGGCCATTTCCAAAAGGCTATGCTAGGCTGACCAGTGACCACAACTTGTTTGTCAAGCACAAGGAAAAGAAAATCACTGCCCTTATTGTTTATGTAGATGATATAGTAACGGACAATGACGATGCAAAGATCTCCTCATTAAAGACTCAATTGGTAGCAGAATTTGAAACTAAGGATCTTGGACAACTCAGACACTTCTTAGGGATTGAAGTTGCCCTCTCTACAAAAGGCATTTTCATTTCCCAAAGGAAGTATGTCTTAGACCTTCTTGAAGAAACAAGTATACTATGATGCAACCCTATTGATTCTTCTATTGAGGTAAATCATCATCTTAGCTGTGTATAGGAGTTGACCTGGTCGATAAAAAAAGATATTAGCGTCTCGTAGGAAGACTGATATAGCTATCTCACACTAGACTAGATATTGCCTATGTTGTGGGAATTGTTAGCCAATTTCTTCATGACCCAAAGGCTCCTCACCTTGAAGTTGTATACCAAATCCTTCGGTACTTAAATTGTTCTCCAGGGAAAGGTCTACTATTTTCTAATAACATCAGCTTGAAGTTAGAATCTTTCACTGATGTTGACTGGTTAAGGTCCATGGATGATCGGCGTTCTACCTCTAGATACTGTACCTTCTTAGAAGGAAATTTGGTCACATGGCGTAGCAAGAAACAATCGGTTGTATCGAGGTCAAGTGCAGAAGCTGAATACCGAGCCATGGCACAAGGAGTTTGTTAACTAATTTGGTTAAAGATCCTTCTCAAAGATCTGGGTGTTACTTCTAAAGACCCTATGAGGCTCTACTATGACAACAAGGCTGCAATCAACGTCACCCATAATCAAGCTCAACATGATTGAACTGAACATATTGAGTTGGATCGCCATTTCATTAAGGAGAAGACTAAAGGAGGCTCGATATGCACATACCTTTTTGTCACTATTGAAAATCAAATTGAGAGACACAAAAAAAAAAAAAGGAGAATGATTTGGCTTGTCAAGAAGACAAGAGGCTGGCACTTTATTTATAATTAGAGATAATTAAAAATATGGAAGTACAATCCTAGCATAATCACATGTGCAACATGTGCCTAATGAACCTGGACACTCTAGTGTATCTAGGTCTGGGTCACGGATCATCCTTCAACACTCCCCCTCAAGTTGGTACATAGACATCTCACATGCCCAACTTAGAAACAATCGAATGGAAAAATCTGACTACTAAGCCTTTAGTGAACACATCTAGAGTACAAATCAGACCGTCTTCATTCTTTTCCTTGATGAAGTATCGGTCAATCTCAACATGTTTTGTCCTATCATGTTGAACAGGGTTATGAATTATAATGATTGCAGCTTTATTGTCACAGTATGTCTCATAGGCCCTTCTGGTGCTATTCTCAAATCCTGAAGAAGTTTCTTCAACCAAATGAGTTCATAAAGTCATGGTGTCATTGCCCTATATTCTGCCTCAACATTGGACCTAGAAACAACGGATTGTTTCTTGCTCCTCCAAGTTACCAAAATACCTTTAAAGAATGTGATGTATCTTGAAGATGGTCTTCGATCATGAATAGAACTAGCCCAGTCACATCAGTACAGGATTCTAACTTTCGATTCCTATTATTTGAAAATAGAATACTTTTCCAAGAGCTGACTTTAAATATCGAAGAATTTTGTAAACAACCTCAAGGTGTACATTGTTCGGATCATGTAGGAAACGACTAACTCCTACAGCATAGGCAATGTCTGGCCTGTTGTGAGATAAATATACAAGTCTGTCGACGAGACATTGATATCGCTCCTTTTCTACAGAGTTACCACCGATGCTACTGAGTTGATAGTTAACTTCAATAAGAGAATCAACAGGCTTGCAACCAAGCATCCTAGTCTCTTCAAGAAGGTCTAGAACATACTTTCTTTAAAAATGAAGATTCCTTTGTTGGATTTGGCTACTTTGACTACCAAGAAGTACTTTAGGTGCCCTAGGTCTTTAGTTTTGAACTCTGTTTCCAGTTGAGTTTTTAAAAGGGAAATTTCTTGCTCATCATCTCCAGTGATCACTATCATCCATATAAATAATGAGAATAGTGACCTTGCCAATTTTGTGCTTGATAAACAGGGTATGATCTCCATTACATTGTTTGAAACCAAATTTCAGCATAGCCTTCTGAAATCTGCCAAACCAGACACATGGAGACTAATTTCGGAGTCTACACACTTTGTCAGGTGTACCAGATGATTCAAAGCCAAGAGGAATGTCCATGTAGACTTCTTCTTCTAAATCACCATTGAGGAAGGCATTCTTCACATCCAACTACTGAAGATCCCATCCCATGTTTGCAGCATAAGACCACAAGGCTCGAACAATGTTCATTCTTGCCATTGGCGCAAGTGTTTCCTGGTAATCAATGCCATGGGTCTGAGTGAATCCTTCGGCAACTAGTCTGGTCTTATAGCGAGCAATGGTTCCATCTGCATTTTGCTTTGTTGTGAATACCCACTTCCATTCAATTGCCTTCTTTCCATTAGGACAAGGCACAAGTCCCAAGTACCCTTTTTCTTCAAGGCCTGCATTTCCTTTACCATGGCATTCTTCCATTTTGGGTCTGTGATGGCTTCCTTCCAACCCTGTGGAACAGACACAAAAGACAGAATAAACAAAGGCAAGGTAGGAGGAGATTCATTACCAGTTGCTTGGATTGGTGGAACCTACTCGGGAGGCGTAGATGAACATGGTATGTTTGGGATAGTCTTTTAATTTTGTCTAGAATAAGTGATGAGATCCTTTTATTTAGTTATAACATCAATCTCATCTGCTTGCACCCTTTGAAGCTTGCTCCCCCTGAAGACAAATAATATCAATGACAAAAGGAGATGAAGGGGATTCTCTTCTTCTAGAGTCTCCCCTTGAAGAGAAGACTGATAATAAGGTTCATCCTCGTGAAAAGTAGCGTCCATTATAATAAACAACTTTTTGGAGGGAGGATGATAACACTTATAACCTTTCTGTGAGGCAAAATACCCAAGAAAGATACACTTAAAGGCCCTTGGGTCAAGTTTGGACCGAGAAGGGAAAAAATTGTGGGCAAAGCAGACACCCAAAAATACGAGGAGGGAGATGAGAGGCAATAGTACGGTCAAGAAGCTGGCTGACTGATGTCTGAAAATCAAGGGCAGCAAAAGGAACCCTATTAATAAGAAATGCAACAATAAGTACAACATCACCCCAAAAATACATAAGATCTTGAGTGGTAAACATCAGAGAGTGAGTGACCTCCGGAAGCTGGCGATTTTTTCGTTCAAGGATACCATTTTGCTCAAGAGTGCAAACACAGGTTTGGGAGAGAATTCCATGGGTATCAAGATACTAAAGAAAGGAACCATCAATATATTTTGTTCCATTGTCACTACAGAGAACCTAAACCTGGGCATTGAACTGAGTTTAGATCATCTTGTGGAAGGATTGGAAGCAGGAAAAAGCTTTAGATTTCAACCAAAGAAGATAGACCCAAGTTAATCTAAAACAATTGTCAATAAAAGTGATAAACCATCTAAACCCACCCCAAGCAACTGTCCGAGAAGGACCCCACAAGTTAGAGTGAATAATAGAGAAATGAATCAAACTTTTATTATCACTAGAAAAATACGAGGACCGTGTGTTCTTAGCAAGTTCACAGATATCACAATTAAAATGGTCCAAGTTACATTGTTTGACTACAGAGAGAAACAAACGACATAAAATATAAAAAGCAGGATGACCGAGACGACGATGCCAATGATGGAACTGTCGAAGAGCACTGTCTTCATGGGTAATATGAGCTGAAACTGGAGAGGGAGCAATTAAGATCAATAGTAAGATAGTGAAGGGAAAGCAAATTAGCACATAGATCGGGAATGTGTAATACAGATGCAAAAGAATTACTAGGAGCGCATGAGATAGACCCTTTATCAGAAATAGCAGAAAGTGAACCATCAACGACTCAGACCTTGTCCTTGCCCGAACAAGGGTAATAAGAGGCAAACAAGTCTGAGGAGCTGGTCTTATGATCCGAGGCTCCAGGATCAATTAGCCATGAAGAATCAGTATGACAGGACACAAGAAAAATACTTGACTGGGCTAAATGGGAAGTAGTGGAAGGAGAGGAAGCGTGATAGAAGAGGCAGAACCAAGCTGGGTCACCATACATTGGAGCTGAGTCAAAGTTGTTCCACAAACATAGAAAAAGTACCAGTAATGACCTCAGGAGTTTCAGTTAAGTGAGCCTGAGCCTGATGGCGAGTAGAACCAGCTTTCCCTCCTTTCCCACTCCCTTGTGACAACCATGTAATTTCCAGCAAGCCTCCCTAGTGTCACGAGGGCAGCCACAGTAGTCACATTGTATAGGAGCATGAGTAGAACTAGCCTTATTGACCAAACCAGCACCCTCTACATGTAAAGAAGTCTGTGGCGTAGTAACAAGAGTAGACTGAGGAGGTGCAGTAGGAGTCATCATGATAGAACGACGATCATCCTCATGCTAAATCATTCTATAGGCTTCAAGTAGGGTACGAAAGGTACTTCTGTTAAGAATTTGAATCTGTATCTAATCATACCCAGGGTTAAGGGCAATGAGGAAAGCATAAACTCGTTCCATTTCACGTTCCTTTGCAAATGTAGCAGCATCAATAGGGCTAGTCATGGTAACAGGATGATATAAATCCAACTATTGCCATAAGGTCGTTATGGCAGAATATTAGGCAGACACAGAGAGATCCTTCTATTTAGTTTCTTGAGCCTGACGACAAATTTCATATATTTGGGCATAATTGCTAGCTTGACCATAAGTGTACTTTGCAGCATCCCATGACTCCTTAGCTGAGTTGAGGAGGATAAAGGTGGAACTAATTGATTATTCAATGGAGTTCAACAAGAATGACATGATCAGGGCATCATTCGCTAACCAATTGTCCTTAACCGAATATTCAATGGGCATTGGTGTATCACCATTAATATATCCCAAAAAAATGATTCCACATATGGTAAGAAGGCAGGCACAAGACCATGCTAAGTAATTTGTTCCATTCAACTTAGTGGGGCTAAGTTGGAGAGTAGGACGATGGTGAGGAGCAATAGGGTGACTTGGATCATCGATCCTAGTAGCACCAGATATATTAAATCCCTCCATTAAAACCAACCAAAGAACTATAGGTGAAGAAGAAATTACTTACAACAAAGTAGAGGCAGCAGTGGCACCCAAAAAAAAAAAAAAAAAAAAAAAAAAAGGTAGAAAGGCCGGTGTTGTCCAGGCAAGGCGGAAGTGAGCCAGGAGACCTAGAAAATAAGTCAGCCAGTTGGGAGTTGAAGAGACGAAACCCAATCGTGCACAGCAGCACTTAACAACATATGAGTCGCACTTCACAACATATGAAACTCGATAGAAAATTCCATTCAACTATTCAAACGTATTCAAATTTCTATAGAGATGCTCACGTGTGTAGATTCCCCAAAAGATAGAATATCTGATGTAGATCAAAACATGAAGAAGGTCAAAACACTATTCATATTACTGTTCACGTGAACACTGTCACAACCCCATATTTGACTTGGTGAGATATTACTAGTATTTCATTTATTAGAGATTTAAGTGAAGGGTATATTTGTCTCTTTGGGCAATTGGGCCTAAAGTATTTATAGGCTTCTGGTTAGAATCGATGGAGCTTTATTCTAAGGTGGGGACCACCAATTAAAGGAGCCAACAACATCACTCAACACTCAAGATGGGGCCCACAAGAAGCAATCCATCAGTTGGAGATTTAGAAGATTATTCTGAAGACTTGAAGATTATATCTAGTTTCTATTTTTGAGTCTATCCTAGTTACTATTTTCTTAGTTTCTATTTCTTTGTTACTTGAGGTGCAAGTATAAGCCCTCTATTTACTATGAAGGCTTTAGAAGCCTCACCATGATTTTCAGAAGATGAATGAAATTGCTTTTTGAGTACAGAATTTCTCATGTTCACTTGTTTGTGACTTGAAGGGCTGAAAAAGCCTGGCTGAGAGAGCCTAATCCACCTATCCCCTACCTTCTATTTTTATCTCTTCTCTATCTTCTTTTCCTTGCCATTGATCTCTTTATGCTGCTGTGTTATTGTGGTTCCCATAACCATTATGAAGATCATCCAAAGTCTGCTGCTGCTATTCCAGTGTCCAAAGTATTGTTGCTGTTGCTGCTGCTGTCTTCCTCATTCGCGTGCTAGCTGCTGTTGTTCTTGGACTTGGATTCCTGCTGCAACATCTGAGCTCACCTTATATTTTAGTGACCTGCTGTTATCTCCCTCTTCAGCCACCAATCGAAGCTGAGATTTCTAGGGCTTCATCACCCCTATTGGACCTTTACTTGTCAGGAGTATCAGTCCCATACAAGTTGGGGAACTACTGGTTCTGGAGTTAACAATTTTCTGATGCTAAATCTCAGTTTCAGACCTGCGGTTGCAGTGTTTTGGCTACTATTCGGTTATTTGTGCTGTGGGTAATTGGAACTAGGTTAACCCTAATCTATTCTTACAATAATATCATACAAACAAGAAATTCCATTCAGTTTCTAAAGCTGAATCTAACACTTCTGTCGATAATAACTGCTATATAAAAATAGAATTCAGCTTAAACAAGTGACCCCAAATATATAAATAAATAAATCCCTAAATATCCCTACTGGACCGAACTCTAGTATGGACCCAGTTCTCCTTGGTTTGGGCTTCTAAACGGTTCATGCAGGTCCAACCATGAAAGTGCTACTGCATCATTGTTAAGGCAGCAGTAACTAACAAAGTACAACTGAAACCAACTGAGCAGAAGTAATACAGTAGTAGTATAGTACCACTTCTACCTTCCAAGTTTAAGGTGTTGACCTATTCTATGACTTCCCAACTGGGAGACCAAATTGCAAAAGCCCAACTGCAGAAACTGAGAACATTGAACGACCCAAAAGACAAAGTGGTTCAAGCAAAAGTGAATCCGACCTTTTTCATATAGACAAGTACAAGATTAGAAGCCTGAGGGGACCATGAAAATACTAGACAGGAAAAATGTACACCAACCAATGAACAAAAGAGACATAAAAAAACACAATAAATAAGTTCATGGCAATTATTGCATCTAAAACACACAGCAAGTCCATTCTGACAAAGAACAAGCTTAGCAACCAGAATCAAAATCCCATCTCAAACTTAAGTCAGTCAAAGAAATGCTAGTTGAGCCATTGAAAATTGAAAGTAAACATGGCATCGACGGCTAGAAGCATAATTTTATGTTCTAGAAAACCAAGAGACATTTCATGCACATAAAGGAGAGAAGTAACTGCTACGAACAGAAAACAGAATGCACATAGATACCGACCACAGCCTCATGAAAACGTCAGTGAATTGAGGTCCAACCATAGAGAAGAATAACCAAAATTCAAAAAAAAACAATAGAGAAGAATAACCAAAATTCAAAAAAATACAATAAAAAATAAAATACCTGATTAGTGCTTCAAGCTCTAAACCAGTTTTCCCAAACACCCACCCATGAGATAACTAGATCACTGCTCATTCCACCGAGACATCAACAAACAATAGGGATCCAGGTCTGCAAACTTTAATCAAATCTATTTTTAATTTAAAGCCATGACAAGAAAGCTTTAAGAATTAAATTAATTAATTGCATGTATGTGAAAATTAGTTTGTGCGCACATAAATAAAGCCCTGCGTACTCTTTTAAGACATTAAATAAATTGCTGAAGTACAAACTCCTACAAGTACAGTATGCCACAAGTTGACAGAGCTCAGCATTTCTTCAAAAATTAAATCAATGAAAGAGGTTTTTACACAAGATATAATTTTATACAAGGACAGAACTTCAGATTTACATAAACATTCAAGACTCTTGTCACCAACTTCTTCAAAGAAGTATACAAAAGAATGGACAACCATAATTACAACTGCCGTCTTAATAAGATAGGTTAAGTAGTTAGTTATCTCTCAACAGCAGCTCCAGCACTCTTAAATAAGCTCTTGAATAATGCACAGGGATGTACAGAGGGCAGTACTCAGATAACCATATTTAACTCTGAAAGATCGTCCATAGGTATCTCAAGGCCCATTGAATCATGGTCTTGCAAGCCATCTTCATCCAAGTTCAACCACGAACTGAGATCTTGGTTACCACCAAGGTCATTTGATACACCTAGTCCTTCCATAGAATCTAATTCATGTAGCTGCAAGTTTGTAAAATCAATAGGTTCCTCAGTCTCTTTAGATGATTCCTGAGGAATCTTACCAGGGGATACCAACCCCATTTCCCCACTTACTTTGACATCACCATGAGTCACTGTTTCACTGGAACCACGCTCAGATGGGTACATAGGATGAGTCGTTTCTGCAAGCCTTCCAAGAATTCCATTTCCTGAAGTTGATAATTGAGCTGTCTTTTGCTTGGGTTTTGTTTTTGTTTTGCATTCACCCCTAAAATTGCCCAATGATGTCCGGCCAGCTTTGGCCACGGAATTTCTTGATAAAGTACCCTTGTTTTGATCCCTCTCTCTCTCACATCTCTTTCCTTCTGCTCCACCCAAGAGAGTGTTTCCAAGAGCTGATGTGGCTCTTGAGGCAGCACTTCCCACAACATCATCAAGCAGCACTTCCTTCTTCTTACCTCTGTTTAATATCGGTTCATGTTTAGCAAAAGTTTGGTCAGATGAGTTAGCAAGAACTTGAAATGTGCCTAATGAACCCCTGTCAAGCTTATCACTGTGAGGACCATTTTGCTCAAGCGTACTGGAAAAGGCACCTGCAGCTGTAGATGAAAACTCATACGATAAACACAATTATGTTGAGAATAACAGATAGCTAATGAATTCATTCCACAGCAATGTTTATGAAGCACCTAAAGGGGTAAGCGTTAAGAAACAAGCATCCATGCAATGCCGCAATGCAGAACTGGGAAAACAAATAAAAACTAATATTTTTCCAGCTGGCTGGTGCTACCAAATACCAAATACCATAGGTTTGTATAGAAAAGAAGAGCATAATTAAATTCTAGCAGCATTAATTTGCATCGTATCAAACACTGCATAAGCATTAAAATTAGCATACCAGATGCTCTGGCCTCAGGTTGACAGCTATTAGCAGCAGCATACATATTTGTGGAAGCCCCACCAACATCTACAGATTTAGCATCATTGCTGGGGAAAAGGACATCCCGTAATACAGGCTCACTAAAGCAACTGATTCCAGTGTCCTCAAACTTTTGACATCTTGCAAGAGTTCGCTTCATAAAAGCCATAGCAACTTGCCTTGAAACCTTGTTGACCCCACTCTTTGAAGCATGACTTCCCCAGCAAGCCTGCCCAAAGTATACTTCAAGTTATACCACTAACAGAAGCAACTATTTCCCAATTATCACTTAAACTGGAGAAAAATGAAAGTCCTGTTTGTTTTGTTGAAACATTTTCCCTGTAAATGATATTTAACATGAAAATTTCACTCCATGTAAAAAAAAATTTTAACATTAAAGCAAAATTATCTCCTCTTTTTTGCTTTCGAAACTTCTGAATTTTCTATCCATAGAATGATATTTTTTATTGCACTTGCATATGATTCATACAAAATGTGTGTAGACTATGAAATGAAGACACCCCACATTTTAGCAGTATCTATCCACACTTCCCCATCCCCCCCCCCCCCCCCAATAAAAAAAAAAACCTCCACTCACAAAGAAATAGGGCATAAGTATCCCCAAATATTTTGACAAAATATCTTTTGTATATAAAGAAAGATACAAAAATCTATTTCAAATATACAGATTTTGCACAAACTTATTAGTTACTACAATACTTATACATAATTCTGGCTAAACCATGTATATAATTAGTCAATTAATGTACTCAGCATCAGAAGTTTTTGCAGCCTAAAGACTCTGTCATATCCCAGTAATCAAACAACTAGCACTTTGAAATTGAAAATAAGTTCTTACATTTTAGATGCGCAAATGCATTTCCAAAAGAAGCATCATTGAAATGAAGACCAACACGTTGAAGGCTTATTTCCAGGAATGCATTACAACAAGAGTAAAGAAGCAGAAGCAAATGGCCAAACAGGTTCAGAATTACATGTAACAAAGATCCAACGGGCAGTGGTCTATGGAACAAATAAAACATCTTCCCCTTCATTTTCGAGTAGGCCACAATAAGAAATGAGAGTAGACAGTTGGCTGCAGTTTCCAATTGCATTCTCAAGTTAAATAAACTCCAACTCCCCAGCCCCACTAAGGATGACCTGGACCAGTAAGGTTCAAAGAAAAGTTTCCTTCTTCGTATGGACTGCGATAAAAGAATCTTAAGCAGTGGACAATCAGATTAGAAGATGTAGAATATCACCACTAACTAACCAATCAGATATTCTATTGCAAAATTTCCTACTTCAATAGATGTTTGGAACATTTAATCTCATTCTAGGGCTCACAAAGGGGTAAAACACCTTCTCTAATGCCTGATAAATGCTTTTGGTCACAAAAGGAGAAACATTTGGATAATTAACCATTCAAGAAGCAATCACCAAAATATCCTTCTACTGCAAAATTGCCATATTTCAATACATGTTTGGACATTTAATCCTTTTGCAGGCCAGCAAACGGGTGATCCTCTCCACTGCTTGATCTAGTTCTGGGCTGGAAAACCAATGTTTTTGGTCAAATAGCAAGAACAGTGGAGATTATCCATTATGGGACTACTGGGCCACTTGGACAGAAAGAAAAAGGCATACATTTGAAGCAAAGAGTCCCTCAATAGATAACTGATATACAATACCATTTAGCTGATTATTCCTCGATGCCAGTATCCAACTCACTGAAAGGCTTCAGAAACAGTGCTGCTGCATGGAGTATAAAAAGTTGCTGAATGGACCATGGATTGTTATGTTGCAGTTATATATGACATTGTCCAAATAAAGCAGATTGCAGTTATGTTGGATAGTGTTTTCCCTGTATAGTGTCTAGGGCTTTGAGTTTCTTTCTTTCTAGTAAAGGGCTTTGTGCCACCCCTTCTTAAGTAGGCAACATGGGTTCAAGGGTAAAATTGTTCTTGTACTCATTCCAGAATGTTCCTCCTCATATTATAAATAAAGAATGGCTGTAGTCAGTAGTCACTCTGACTCAAGCTAGTATTCACGGAATTCAACATGGTATCAGAGCCAAAAACCATCTCTCTCGATCGATCGATCGATTTTGCCATAGCCCATCACCACTGCCATCTTCCGCCTCCTTCCTCCTTCCACCATCCTTCCGCCTCGCGACCAGCCTCCCGCGGCCCTCTAGCATCTCCTCTCTTTCTCACGGGGGGTCGTCACCTCCACCTGCTGCTGTCATCCTATCTTTTCCACCCTTGGTGGTGAGTTGTCTCCCACCAAGGGCTGTTTCTTACATCCCTATGCATTAAGGACTGTTTCCAGATTTTTTCTCACTCTTGATTGAGTTTTTTTAAACTTGCAACCATGCCTGACAATTCCGAGATTACAACTGCTTCCTCTGGCTCCGATGGCACGTCACAACGTGATTTTCTTCCATTTCTTGCCAGCTCCATTAAATTGAATGGCAGAAATTATTTGTTGTGGTCTCGCTCTTGCTTGTTTGCTATTGGTTCCCATGGTCTCTCTGGATATATCACTGGAACAACTGTTAGGCCTACCGATAATGGTTCTACACAAGATAAGTGGATGACTTCTAATTTTTTGGTCATGTCTATGATTAATTTCATGGATCAAGGAATTGTCGGACGCTACCTTCTTGATACGGCTGCAAAGATATGGAAGAAAGCCCAAGACACCTACTCTCAGGTAGGAAATGCCGCCCAATGTTATGAACTCCGTCAAAAAATTCACTCGACAAAGCAGTTGGAGTTGTCTCTCTCTCAATACTATAATAAGTTGAGCACTATGTGGCAGCTATTAAATTTTTTGGGGACCTTCTGTACAAGCTGTGATGTTGACACCACTGTGTTCCGGAAGTGGGAAGATGGTTTACGGGTCTTCGATTTTCTTGCTAGTCTACATATTGAATTTGATCAGATCCGGGCACATGTACTGAATTGTGACCCTCTACCCACACTTGAGCAAGCCTATGCAATTATTGCGGCTGAAGACAGTAGGCGTACAGCCATGGTTCATCCCATCACTCAGGAGCAACCTGCTCTCCTCTCTGGCTCACAGTCTACTTCTCGTGGCTTCACGTGGTAATGGCGGTGATCGTGTGGGCAGTGATCGCCCCCCTATTAAGTGTGACTTCTGTGAGAAGGACGGGCATACCAAGGAAAGTTGTTGGAAGCTTCATGTTCACCCTGCAAATACTAGTGGGCGTGTGAAGGGTGGATCAATCGTTCCAACAATGCTCGTGAAAATCAAGCATCTACTGAAGAGCAGCCTACTAAACAATCTCTATCACAGGTAGTGGAATAACTACAACATCTCCTAAATGTTGACTCGTTTGGATACTTCTTCATCATCCGTGTCTACTTCATTGGCTGCTTTGGCTGTTTCCCTGCCTTTCGACCCTTCTACCAAACCTTCCACAGGCATTTCATTTGGTGGGAATTGCACCTCGGTCATACCCAACTCTTGGGTCATTAACTCTGGTGCAACCGACCATATGACATGTTCTTCCTCTCTTTTTTTTTCCAATATTCTCATTTATCAGGTCATAGAAAGGTTCATGTTGCTGATGAGTCTCTTTCTCCCATCTCGAGCAAGGGATCTATTCAGTGCACTTCTTCTCTTTGCCTTTCCTCTGTGTTACATGTACCTAAATTTTCCACTAATTTGTTATCCATTAGTTGTTTAACTAGGGACTTAAACTGCAAAGTGACATTTTTTCCAAACCATTGTTTGTTCCAGGACTTGGTAACGGGTCGTACGATTGCATGTGGTAAAGTGGTTGGTGGTCTATACGTGCTTAATAGTTCGCCGGCAGCATTGACATCTCAGGACTTGTCTTCTGATTCTACTACTACATTACATGAATTAAATAAATGGCATCGCCGTTTGGGACATCCACCCTTAAGTATTTTATCAGTTTTATTTCCTAGTTTATTCAAAAAATGTAATCCGGATATTTTTTTCTTGTGATGCTTGCATTTTGGCAAAGCAAACATAAAATGTTTATCCTATTTCTGATAGTAGATTTGTGACTCCTGTTAGTTTAATACATTATGATGTGTGGGGCCCTGCCTGGTGTGTTTCTACTTCTGGATTCCGGGATTCCAGTGGTTTGTCACCTTTATTGCCTGTTACAGTCGCACTACTTGGGTTTACTTGATGCACAACACGAGTGATGTTTTTACTTGTTTCACCTTATTTCATAAGATGGTTCATACTCAATTTGATGCTAAGGTGAAGATTTTACGGTCTGACAACGGAAAGGAATACATGGATGGTGCTTTTCGCACCTATTTGGATTCTCACGACATTATTCATCAGACAACTTGAATGGACACTCCTACTCAGAATGGTGTTGCTGAACCAAAGAATCGGCATTCGTTGGAGGTAGCTCGCTCCTTTATGTTTACTATGGTTGTTCCTCCCCATTTCTGGGGGATGTAGTTCTTGCAGCCATTTATCTTATCAATCGGCTCCCTTCCAGAGTCTTAGCTGGTCGCTACCCTTTGGACATTCCCCTAGGATCCTCCACGTTTATTGTCCCTCCAAAGGTTTTTGGTTGTGTGGTGTTTGCCAGAAATCACCATGCTCATGGCAAGTTCGACCCCAAAGGTCTTTGGTGTGTTTTTCTAGGATATTCAGCTACCCAAAAGGGGTATAAGTGCTATCATCCTCCTACTAGAAAATTGTTTGTAACCATGGATGTAGTTTTTCGGGAGTCTAAGGCCTACTTTGCACCGCCGGTACCTCTCCAGGGGGAGATTCTAAGTGATGAAAAGGTACCTTTGATTGCTCCTCTGGATGTAAAAGTTCCCACCATAGAGGATGTATCTGTTGAATTAGAGGATGGGATTACCAGTCAGGAATAAGAGCAAGGACAAAGTGAGCAGCAATGTGAGCAGCCTATAGTCCAGGGGGAATCAAGAGAATTGAAAGAATTGCAGACTTTCTCTCATCGAACAATTTCCCTCCTCGTGGAACTTGGGACAAAGAGACTACCACCACCACTCCCACAATCAGTACCTGCTCCAAGTCCTACTCCTAGTCATCTCTCTGGGAAGCTTACTCCTGATCCTAGTCTTGATATATCCATTGCTCTTCGAAAATCAAAGCGGAGTTGTACACACCACCCAATTTTCAATTTTGTGTCATATAACTCTCTACCTTCTTCATTCCATGCCTTTATTTCTTCATTGTCCTCTATTACTATCCCTAACAATTGGCAGGAAGCAATAGCCAAACATAAATGGAAAGAACCGACGAATGAAGAAATCATGCCCTGGGGGAAAATAAAACCTAGGATTTGGTGACTCTTCCACCAGGAAAGAAACCCGTAAGCTGCAAATGGGCCTTTGTTGTGAAGCACAAATCAAATGGGTTAGTAGAGAGATACAAGGCAAGATTGGTTGCGAAAAGGTTCACCCAAACCCATGGAATCGACTATCAAGAGACTTTTGCTCCTGTGGCAAAGATGAATACAATAAGAGTCATTATTTCTTGTGTTGTAAATCAAGGTTGGGATCTCCAATACCTTGACGTCAAGAATGCCTTCTTGCATGGAGAATTGGACGAAGATGTTTATATGGAGATACCTCCTAGTTTTGCTACAGCAGAGACTCAGGGAAAGTTATGCAAGTTGAAGAAGGTCCTATATGGCCTAAAGCAATTACCAAGGGTCTGGTTTGGTCGCTTCCATAAAGCCATGGTTGCTAATGGCTATAAGCAAAGCAATGTTGATCACACGTTGTTTGTTAAAAGGCTGGGACAGCATATCACAATTTTGATCGTCTATGTGGATGGCATAGTGATCACTGGTAGTGATGCACAAGAAATTCAGAAGTTGAAGACTTATCTGGGAACATAATTTGAAATCAAAGATTTGGGAAGATTATGGTATTTCTTGGGAATCGAGGTTGCCTATTCAACCAAGGGCATCTCTTTCCCAGAGAAAATATATTCTTGACCTATTGAGTGATACAGGGATGCTTGGTTGTAAACCAACCAATACCCCTCTAGAGCTCAACACACACTTGAAGAGTAAGGAAGGTAACCATGTGGATAAGGGTAGCTATCAGAGATTAATCGGTTGATTGATATATCTCTTCCATACCCGACCAGATATAGCATTTGTAGTGAGTGTCGTGAGACAGTTCATGCAACCCTCACTCCTCTCACTTAGAGGCAACATACAGAATTTTGAGGTACCTGAAGTCATCTCCTGGAAAAGGAATCTTGTATTCTCCTCATAGTCATCTTCAAATAGAGGCCTATACTGATGCAGATTGGGTAGACAACCCTGATGATAGAAATTCAACATCTAGATATTATACCTTTATTGGAGGTAATTTAACTACATGGAGAAGCAGGAAACAAGCAGTGGTTGCTCAATCCAGAACTGAAGCAGAATTTAGAGCTATGGCACAAGGTATTTATGAACTTCACTGGCTCAAGGGGCTCCTTCAAGATTTGGGTATAGGTGTTGATTTTCCTATGCGACTCTACTATGACAGCAAGTCAGCAATCAGTATCGCCCATAATCCAAACCAACATGACCGTACCAAACATGTTGAGATTGACCGGCATTTTATTATGGAGTAGTTGGAGCAATGAGTAATCTGTATTCCATTTCTTCAGTCTAGTGAACAGCTGGCTGATATTCTTACTAAAGGAATTAGTAGTAAGTTGTTTTGTTCTATAATTAGCAAGTTGGGCATGTTTGACATGTATGCACCAACTTGAGGGGGAGTGTTGTAATATAGGTTCAAGGGTAAAAATGGCATAGGGGTAAATTGTCCTTGTACTCATTCCAGAATGTTCCTCATATTATAAATAAAGAATGGCTGTAGTCACTCTGACTTAAGCCAGTATTCACAGAATTCAACAAAAAGTAAACCCACCTAGACAATAGCTAATAACAGAGGCACAAGCCTGTAACACTCCTTAAATATCACCCCCCAAAGAGAGGAAACAGAATAGCAAGGTACCCTCTCAATCGGCAGATCAGACTGGGTACTAAAACTCAGGAAAACAACAAGACACAAAATTAGCAACTGATTAAATCTAATGTGGCAACCAGTCCAGTCGAGGGTAGGGATCTTATGATGGAATAACTCTTCAAAATCCCAACCAATTCTGATGGCTGGATCAAGAGATATAAGGGGGTATCTCAAAATTAGTAAGTTTTAACTCCAAAATAGCAACTTATAGCCTACAATAACATTTAGCCATTAAATGGAGTCGAACTAACTATCGAAAGAACAGACTTAAGACAGAATCACACCCTCCAAATCTGAGGAGAGCTGACAGGTAACAGTTCAAAGGCTTGAAGTTTGCTGCAATTGAACACCAACACAATAGAGCTGCAGGGTTGGAGTTGAATCTTCAGGACCATCTTCTGATGGAACTCGATGGAAAGTCAATGGATCAACCATTAACAACAGCAGGTGGAACAGTGCCTCGATATCTCTCACATGATAGGTTATTGCAGGATATTAAAATAAAAACAAACAGTATTTGATGGAGAAGAAATTGGTGGGGGGAGGATATGACCAAGGACTCTCACCTATGGCCTTGGTCTCTCATGGTCCCACCATCTGCATCTCATAGCTCACAAGGCAAAGCCAAGGTTTTTTTTCTCAAAATCAAATCGTGGGGAGCTAGAGACTGCCTCCACCTTTATTAATAACTGGCTTGTTACAAAATAGAAACTCTCTTTGGCTAATGGAGAGATCTTACAAAATCAACAACAACAACAAATCAGCCTTATCCCAACTAAATGGGGTCGGCTACATGGATCCTTTCAAGACAGTATGGAAAACTGAGGTCCTCACAAAGGGAAAGGAAAGTAAGAGAAATGAAGAATAAAAATGAAGAAATGAGATAAAAAAAGAGAGAAATAGAAAAAGAAAGTAAAGGCCTTATCCCAACTAAATGGGGTCGGCTACATGGATCCTTTCAAGACAAAGTATGGAAAACTGAGGTCCTCACAAAGGGAAAGGGAAGTAAGAGAAATGAAGAATAAAAATGAAGAAATGAGATAAGAGGCTAGCCCAGGAAATCAGAAATCTCAGCTACATGGTGTCGACAACGTGGATCCTTTCCCTCTAATAGGATCTATCTGAGGCAATACTTGGCACAAGCCCCAGAAAATAAAAAAGTAATTCTTCACAACCTCACCTAAGGTCATTTTATGCCTGCCCCTAGTTCTTTTAGCTCCTTCAATCGAGATCAGATCACTCCTCCTTACTGGGGCATCCCCAAGCCTCCGTTGCACATGACCAAACCACCTCAAACAACATTCTCGGAGCTTGTCGCTGATCGGAGCAACTCCCACATCAGCTCTAATGTGTTGTTCCTCACTTTATCCTTCCTAGTTTTGTCGCACATCCATCTTAGCATCCTCGTCTCTGCCACACATAGATTCGCTATATGACACTTCTTAACTGCCCAACATTCTACTCCATACATCATAATTGGTCAGACAACAGTCTTGTAGAACTTTCCTTTAAGTTTCATCCATCCCACTTTAATTCTTTGTGAAACATCATCTATGTCACCTTCTTTGTTTATGGTAGACCCCAGCTATCTAAAATAGTCACTTGGTGGTATCTCTCTCTCTTCAATTTTCACCATGTCATTATCCATCATACTGTGATTAAAGTTACAAATCATATACTCTGTCTTTGATCTAGTAACGATACAAATCTAAGGGCCTACATCTGCAAGCATAAGAAGAAGAACCCCAAGGATTAGGGCCCGTTTGGAGCTAGAGTTTATTTTCCCATACTTAGTTTATTTTTCAGCTTAATTGTAAACATAAATTGAACTGGTTCAGACAATGGTCCAATTTAAGTGATTTATTTCTATTGGTTGTTAGGTGATTTATTTCTACTGGTTGTTAGGGAATCTTTTGAGTTGTTTAGCTTTTTATTTAAGTTGTCCCACCCCTACATGATTTATGTTGAGGGAGTGATTTGTTTTTGTGATAGGAATCAGCTTTGGTGATTTGTTTTTGTAATAGGAATCAGCTTTGGGATTCAAATTCCTAGGCTGACTAGGTACTAGGCCTTTGGCCAAGTTATAAATAAAAGCAATCGTGGTAGGATCCCCCATAATTCAGATTTCAAAAATTAGCTTTTTGCTTGCTGCTTTTGCTGCTGCTGCCTTGCTCCATCGTGAGTGTTGCCTTGTGGATTCTATCAAGGTAAAAGGATTGGTGGATCTCCAATTGACTCCTTGCATCTTGTGATTGGGAGGACTTGTTTAATGTCTTCAAGCTACTGCCATTGAAGACCTGCAATTACCAAGTAAGTTGTTATTAAATTTAGTCATCCCCCTTCTTCTCCTATAATCCTCTAAACCTAGCCCCATCAATCCCCAATATCATTCCACCATTAATCCCAATCGATCCACTAAACCCTAGACCATCTACATTCTGTCCAGCCCAATTCCACCATCCAATTTCATTCAAACTTTAACCACAGTACCCTTTCATTACCCCCTCCACTCGATCCTAACCTTAGGCCCATTCGTACATCAAAACCCTAATCCCCTCAACTCCCATTAAACCCTGAAACCCTAAATTGCAGTCCAGCCATATCTAACCACAAAAAAACTCACCCAACCCTGGCCGAGTGACCCTCTCTACCACTAGAGAGCTCGACCTAAAGCCCCTGCCCAAAATCCATCTCTAAACCCTAAATCCCTTCACTCTCATCTATCCCAAAACCCAAAACCTAATTTTCTGTTTTTGAATTTCTTATTCAAACTTCACTAAACCTAGCTCATTAGACTCCTATAAACCTGCCTAGCTTTACCAAATAAGATTCACCCCCATTGCCCTAAACCTAACCCTAATTTTGACCTAAATCCTCAAATCTGCCCCATCGACCCAGCAATTTGAAAGGTCCTAGTTACTTGGCTCGTAGTAGATTTCTTATCTATGTAGGACTATATTAACTAATATTAAAGCCTCTTGTTTCCAAGGTTGATCTCCACATCACTAACTCAGTGTTAATCCTTGCTTTTGTCTCATCTACCAAATGATATCATCGGCGAAGAGCATACACTACGGTACCACGTCTTGGATGTTTTTGGTTCATTCATCCATGATAAGTGCAAACAAATAACGGCTTAGGGCTGATCCTTAATGTAACCTAACCGTAATTGGGAATTCCTTGCCCTGGCCTCCCACAAATCTGACACTAGTCACTACACCCCCATACATATCTTTAATTACATCTATATATTTACTCAACAACCCTCTCTTCGCAAGAACATGCCTGATTAAATCTCTAGGGACTCTGCCATAGGCTTTCTCTAGGTCAATAAAGACCATATGGAGATCCTTCTTGCTAGCTCTACACCTTTCCATGAGCCTCCTTAATAGGTAGATAGCTTCTATCGTGGACCTACCTGACATAAAACCAAATTGATTCTTCGAGATGTGAGTCTCTTCTCAGGTGGGCTTCAAATACCTTCTCCCAAAGTTTCGTAGTATGAGTCATTAATTTTATGCCTCTATAGTTATTGCAGCTCTATACATCGCTATTATATTTTTAGACCGGAACTACAATGCTTATCCTCCATTCATCTGGCATTCTCCTTGTAATCATAATCTTGTTAAATAACTTGGTTAACCAAAATACCCCACAAACTCCAAAGGTGTTCCACACTTCTATTGGGATCTCGTCCGGGCTTACCTACTTTCATCTTTCTTAAGGCTTCTTTAACTTCTGCCACATCAACCTTTCGTACATATCTATGATATGTGATGTCTTGATGAATAATGCCATTAACTGGTTCAGTCAAACTCAAACTCTATCTCCATTTAATAATTCACAAATATACTCATCCCGTCTCCTCACAATGTCCTCATCCCTTACCAACACTCTTTCATCCTCCCCTTTTATACATCTCACCTGGTCGAAATATCTATTCTTCCTTTCTCTCATTGTAGCTATTTTATAAATAGATTTTTCCCCTTCCTTTGTGTTTAGATTAATATAAAGCTCTTCATATTTCCTCGTCCTAGCCATCCAACACTCTTTCATCCTCCCCTTTTATACATCTCACCTGGTCGAAATATCTATTCTTCCTTTCTCTAATTGTAGCTATTTTATAAATAGCTTTTTCCCCTTCCTTTGTGTTTAGATTAATATAAAGCTCTTCATATATCCTCCTTTATACATCTCACGTGAAATATCTATTCTTCCTTTCTCTAATGAGCTATTTTATAAATAGCTTTTCCTCTTTGTGTTTAGATTAATATAAAGTCCTAGCCATCTAATGTAGTCCTAGAATAGGAAATAATCCTACTAGGAGCCAGGTAGAATCAAGCTCTGGTTAAGCCTGCTGTTTAGGGCTGATTAGGGGCTGTTTTAGGGTAAAATTAGGGTTTAGGATGGGAATTTGGGAATGGGGTTTATAGGGTTTTAATCTGCAGGTCTAGGGGGTCATTATGATATAAAAATATCTGAATTTGAATCAGTTTTAATTTCCTGCAGAAATTAGGGTTAGGGTTTCGGGTTTTAGAATTAGGAAAACAAACAAAACTGGGGTTTTGAGTGGGGGTTTAGGGCTAGGCTTGGGATCGAGTTTAGGGGGCTGTGGGAGGGAGGTTCGATCCTAATATGGGCCTGTTTTGATGGTCCGAAGTGGGAGATCTGTAATTTTAGGGTTTAATGGCTAATGGAACTTTTTACAGAAATTAGGGTTGGAGTGATGGGAAGGGGCAGCAACTTGGGTCGAGTAGGGATGGTGTTGAGGGGAGGCTATGGTCAGAATTTGGATGGCTTCTGATAGGTAAGCAGATCTGGACAGAACTGAGATTCAGATCTGGGCAGAATGTAGCAGTCTAGGGTTTATGAGAAATAGGACAGAAAAGAAAGGGGATCGATTGGGGAAGGAAAGAAAGGATAAAACAGAAAATTAAAACCCAAACTTACACTGGATTCCTCCGGCAGCAGCTTGGATTGTTGAAGGATGAAACCACCTTCGAAATAGGGATCCTCCCAGCCGTCACGGCGTAAGGAGTCGTAGGATTCCACCCACCCTTCCACCTTGATAAGCCCACAAGGATGCACACACTCTTGGAGAGCAAGGAGCAGCAAGCAACCACGAAAATCTCTTTTTTTAAATTCAAATCTGTTCTGGGGGAGCCTCCCACGATTCCTTTATTTATAATTAAAGGCCTAAGCCAAATCCTAATACAATCTAATCTCCTCCTCACTTAAATCGTGGAAGGGATCTAATCAAATTCAAATTACTAATTTAAAATACTAAAATGTCCTAACTACCCCTACTAACTTAAAATAAAAGAATCTAACTTAAAAACAACTAATTAAAAGAAGATTCCATATTAGCCAATAGGATAAAAGAACCTATTAACCAATAGGAACACTTCACTTAAATTAGACCCATTGAACCAATTGGATGCAATCAAATCTAAACCGGTTCAATCTAAAAACATAAAAATAACTAAGTATTGGGCTAATCCCGTATGCAACCTAAGTACCCTTAGTTTAGGCTCATTAAAGTGGCCTATTACATAAAAAACCCTTGGGAACAAAGGCCCAACATGGATATAACCCAACCCTAGGCCTATTTCTAAAGAAATAAGCCCTATTTGGTGATCATTCTGCATCAACTCTCTCCAACTTGAAAAAATTCGTCCTCGAATTTTGGAGTGATGAGGGGGAATCAACAGGTGACCAGCAGCTTTGACCATCCCCAAACAGAATTCGGGTGAAGCAGGAACACTGGGGATAAAATCTCCAAAGCGTGGAGCTTTCTCTTCAAAGAACCATGGTGGCAGAACAAACTCTATGTGTTCGCTTTCTGAAGCAACAGCAACTATCAATGTTTCGTCCATAGAGCCTTCAGCGTTAGCAACCTTCGCATCTAATGCATGAGATACAAGCTTCACCTCTTCAAGAACAGCATCTTGAAGGTCATTGCCTTCCTGTGGAGTGTTCTCAACCACCTCTTCATCTTCTGCTGTTTCCACTTTGTCTTCTTTGATTTCTTCATCATTTACCACTTCAGTAGGGTCTTCTACATGTCGACTGTCCATCTTTGAAGCTATAAGTGTTGTCTCTTTCTTTTCATCACAATTCACTGCCACTTTAGCTTTATCTTCAACTTGTTCTCTCTCAATTTCCTTTGGCAATGTAAATTTGTATTCTCTATACATGTCTTCTTTGTATTCCTTGTGCCTATCCCTGTCTTCCCTATGCCTTCTATGAGGTTGGTGAACTTGGGACTGGACCTGATATCTGTCCTCATCTAGGGGAATGTTGATGCCCCTATGAGGAGTAACCTGTCGTTGCTCAATCAGGTGCAACCTTGCAGTGATAGTCCTCTGTGTAGCTCTAAAGTCTTCAAACAACGCCTTCTGGTCAGCAGTAAATTTCTGAAACATCTCTACTATTGCTGCCATAGGGTCGAGTGGTTGTGGCAGCACTGGATTGCCATGTTCAACCATGGCTCTGATACCAAGTTAATGTAGTCCTAGAATAGGAAATAATCCTACTAGGAGCCAGGTAGAATCAAGCTCTGATTAAGCCTGCTGTTTAGGGCTGATTAGAAGCTGTTTTAGGGTAAAATTAGGGTTTAGGATGGGAATTTGGGAATGGGGTTTATAGGGTTTTAATCTGCAGGTCTAGGGGGTCATCATGATATAAAAATATCTGAATTTGAATCAGTTTTAATTTCCTGCAGAAATTAGGGTTAGGGTTTCGGGTTTTAGAATTAGGAAAACAAACAAAACTGGGGTTTTGAGTGGGGGTTTAGGGCTAGGCTTGGGATCGAGTTTAGGGGGCTGTGGGAGGGAGGTTCGATCCTAATATGGGCCTGTTTTGATGGTCCGAAGTGGGAGATCTGTAATTTTAGGGTTTAATGGCTAATGGAACTTTTTACAGAAATTAGGGTTGGAGTGATGGGAAGGGGCAGCAACTTGGGTCGAGTAGGGATGGTGTTGAGGGGAGGCTATGGTCAGAATTTGGATGGCTTCTAATAGGTAAGCAGATCTAGACAGAACTGAGATTCAGATCTGGGCAGAATGTAGCAGTCTAGGGTTTATGAGAAATAGGACAGAAAAGAAAGGGGATCGATTGGGGAAGGAAAGAAAGGATAAAACAGAAAATTAAAACCCAAACTTACACTGGATTCCTCCGGCAGCAGCTTGGATTGTTGAAGGATGAAACCACCTTCGAAATAGGGATCCTCCCAGCCGTCACGGCGTAAGGAGTCGTAGGATTCCACCCACCCTTCCACCTTGATAAGCCCACAAGGATGCACACACTCTTGGAGAGCAAGGAGCAGCAAGCAGCCACGAAAATCTCTTTTTTTAAATTCAAATCTGTTCCGGGGGAGCCTCCCACGATTCCTTTATTTATAATTAAAGGCCTAAGCCAAATCCTAATACAATCTAATCTCCTCCTCACTTAAATCGTGGAAGGGATCTAATCAAATTCAAATTACTAATTTAAAATACTAAAATGTCCTAACTACCCCTACTAACTTAAAATAAAAGAATCTAACTTAAAAACAACTAATTAAAAGAAGATTCCACATTAGCCAATAGGATAAAAGAACCTATTAACCAATAGGAACACTTCACTTAAATTAGACCCATTGAACCAATTGGATGCAACCAAATCTAAACCGGTTCAATCTAAAAACATAAAAATAACTAAGTATTAGGCTAATCCCGTATGCAACCTAAGTACCCTTAGTTTAGGCTCATTAAAGTGGCCTATTACATAAAAAACCCTTGGGAACAAAGGCCCAACATGGATATAACCCAACCCTAGGCCTATTTCTAAAGAAATAAGCCCTATTTGGTGATCATTCTGCATCACCATCCCAACCGTCTTTTTAGCCTCGTTTATGGCCTCATTATACTTCTTTTTATCTTCTGCTTCTTTAGTCCGTTGCCATGTCTTAAACCTCTCTTTCTTGGTCTTGATGGTTGTTTGGACCTCCTCATCCCACCACCAAGTCGCCCTAGGGGCCTGACGCTTACCCTTTGCTTCCCCTAGAACTTCTTTAGCAACCTTCTTAATACAAGTCATCATCTCGTTCCACATCATATTGGTATCTCTCTCAAAGTCCCACTTTCCTTGTTTGCTCACATTTTCAATAAATGTGCCTAGGGACTCCCCTTTTAATCTCCACCATCTTATCTTAGGATATATAGATTCCCTCCTACGCATCATTGCACTGAGGTACATATCTAAGACCACCGATTTATGCTAGGTGGTAAGACTCTCCCCAGGAACAACTGTACAATCCTTACATAACATTCTGTCTGCCTTTCCAGTTAGGAAGAAATCTATTTGACTGGTATGAATCCCACTTTTAAAGGTAACTAAGTCTTCCTCTCTGTTTTCAAAGAAAGTGTTCACAATGGACAAATCATGAGCTACCACAAAGTCTAGGATTGAGGTCCCCTCCTCATTCATCTCCCCAACCTCAAAGCCTCCATAGACACCTTCATAGCCTCTACAATCGATCCCAACGTGTTCGTTTAGGTCACCTTCAATAATAATTGATTCATCCTGGCCAAAACTCTGCACTAAATCATCCATGTGGTCCCAAAATTGACGTTTACTACTTTCATCTAGTCTTATCTGTGGTACATAAGCACAAACGATATTGACAACCTCTTTCTCCAACACCAGTTTGATGGATATAATCCTATCATCCAATCTTTTGACCTCCACTACATCTTTCTTTAGATCTTTATCTACTATTATCCGCACTCTGTTTCTATTACTTTGGTCTCCCGAATACCAAAGTTCGAAGTCGTCCAACACTTTAGTTTTGTTACCCTTCCATCTAGTCTCTTGGATACAAGCTAGATTAATCCTTCGTCTCCTCATAACATCTATCAACTCCAAGCTCTTACCCATTAAGGATTCAATGTTCCATGAAGCTAATCTGAACCTACATTTGTGGGCTGGCATATTTCCTCTCACTTGCCCTTGCCTACTATCACCGCATCTAGGCGTCGACGCAACGCCCCGCATATGGGGGACACCCTATCCAGGTAAGGAAGAGAAGACATGATAACAAGAAAAATAACAAGAAATCAGAAAACAAGAGGATCCGTGCAAAAGGTGATTAGCTGAATAAATAAAGTGTCAGTTGCCTACCTAACGCATCACTATAAGAAAATAGATATATAATAGATAAAAATGTACAAAAGGGTACTTAATGCATTAAAAGACACTCACACAATAGTAACTAATGCTGAATATGATCCAATTCGGGTGCAAGTTCTTGGTAGGATTCCTTTCCCAACATTGGAGCAGGCCTTTTCTTATGTTCATACTGAAGAGACACCTCGGGCTGCTATGATGTTGACTCCTACTGTTGAGAGATCAGCCCTACAGGCTGCTGATTCCAACTCTTCTACTACTTCTGAGAGTAGTGCTTCTGGTGCTGCTGCTCCTGCAAGAGAGCCAATCAAGTGTGATCATTGCAACAAACCCTATCACACTAAGGCTCAGTGCTGGAAATTACATGGGAAGCCCGCTGATTTTTGTCACACTGAAAGTGTAAGTACAGCCCCTACTACTGAACCGATTTTCTCCCAGGAAGAATTTCAGGCTCTTAGGCGTATGTTACAGACTTCCGCTGCCTCTACTACATCTACTGCCAGTTATTCCACACCATCAGGTTCTCATTTTGCTTGTTCAAGTATTTCCTTTGCTGGTCATTGTGCATCGGTTGTCTCCACTCCATGGATCATCGACTCCGGTGCCACTGATCACATGACAGGTTCTTCTAGCCTTTTTCATACCTATTCCCCTACTTCTGGAAGGGATAAGATTAAAATAGCTAATGGGTCCCTCTCATCTATTTCTGGGAAAGGATCCATTAGTTGTTCCCCTTCTCTTACCTTGTCTTCTCTATTGCATATTCTCAATTTCACTCCTAACCTTCTATCTATTAGTAGTATTACAAAAAATCTGAATTGTAAAGTGACTTTTTTTCCATCTCATTATGTTTTTCAGGATCTGGACTCAGGGAAGACGATTGGAACGGGTAAGGTGCATGGTGGATTGTACCTGCTTGATGGTGACCCTCTTGTTACACAGGTTTTACCTTCTCAACTATGTCAGCCTGCATCATTCTCCTCTGAAATACACCAATGGCATTCTCGACTAGGACACCCCCCTTAGGAACCTTGTCACATTTATTTCCAGCATTAATTAAAAATTGTAATATGGAAGATTTTTTTTGTGAGCTTGGTGTCTTGGCCAAACAGACACGTTCAAACTATCCTATTTCTAATAAAAGGTCTTCTTCCTTATTTCAATTGGTTCTCACTGATGTGTGGGGTCCTAGTCGAAAAGCTTCTCTCTGGTCATAGGTGGTATGTCACTTTTATAGATTGCTATTCCCAATTCACATAGGTCTACCTGATGCACACAAAAAATGAAGTTTTTTCCTATTTTCAGCACTTTCACACGATGGTCCAGACCCAATTTAATCTCAAAGTCTTGAGAGGTAACAATGGGACAGAGTATATGGAAGGTCAGTTCCAAAGATACCTTGTTGCCCATGGGATTTTACATCAGACCAGCTGTGTTGATACTCTAGCCCAGAATGGTGTGGCTGAAAGGAAAAACCACCATCTCTTGGAGGTGGCCAAAGCACTTATGTTTGCTCGACATGTTCCTTCCTTTTATTGGGGAGATGCTGTCCTCACTCCGGCCTATTTGATTAATAGGCTGCCCAGTCGGGTTCTTGACTTCAAGGCCCCTGTCGAGCTCTTACTTGGCTCTTCCTCTTTTATTGTTCCCCCTAGGGTGTTTGGCTGCGTTTGCTATGCCAAGGATACAAGGTCCCCTGGTAAACTTGAACCCCGTAGTCTCCACTGCATTTTTTTAGGGTACTCTGCCACTCAGAAGGGGTACAAGTGCTATTATCCTCCTGCCAGACGTACATTGGTCAGTATGGATGTGGTTTTTCATGAGACTGTGTCTTATTATTTGTCCCCACCTCTTCAAGGGGAGAGTGTTAGTGAAGATGTGCTGACCATAGAACCTCCCCTATAGTCTGTTTACAATGAGTTTGTCCCTATTCCTCCTACTCCTAGTCCTCCCTCTGCTTCAAGGGGAGAGGTTCCTATACAGAAGGAGACCATCCCAGATGATGTTGTTGACATTCCTACTCAAGGGGCCGCAGACTCCAGTCCAAAAAACCATTAGTGACTTTCAGAGGAGGATTAATGAATCTAATGTGCAGACTTATATAAGGAAACATAAGCAGCTTCAATCAACTATAGCACCAGTACCCATCCAATTGCCGAACCTGGTTCCAGAACCTGCCTCTCCACCTGGTAATACTTCTTCTCCTAATTTACCTATTGCTATTCCCAAGGGTGTCAGGGCTTGTACTAAGCATCCTCTATCCCATGTTGTTTCTTATGACTCCCTTTCTCCATCCTTTCGTGCTTTTATTTCTTCTCTTTCTTCTGTTCGTATTCCTAACAATTGGCAGTAAGCTCTATCAGATGGAAAGTGGAAGGCAGCAATGACGGAAGAAATGGAAGCCCTGGAAAAAAAATAGCACATGGGAGCTTGTGATTCTTCCACCTGGGAAGAGAACTGTTGGATGTAAGTGGGTGTTTGTAATGAAATAGAAGGCGGATGGCACTATGGATAGGTATAAGGCACGACTCGTGGCAAAGGGGTTCACCCAGACAGACGGCATTGACTAACACGAGACCTTTGCCCTTGTTGCAAAGCTAAATACTGTTCGGGTTTTACTATCTTGCGCAGTTAATCTTGGATGGGAATTGCAACAGTTAGATGTAAAGAATGCTTTCCTCAATGGAGAGCTGGATGAGGAGGTGCATATGGACATTCCACCAGGGTTCTCTTGTGACAAAAACCAAGATAAGGTGTGTAAATTAAAGCGTGCATTTTATGGGCTGAAGCAGTCACCTCGAGCATGGTTTGGCCGATTTCACAAGGCCCTGATTTCTGTGGGCTATATAAGCAAAGTAATGCTGATCACACTTTATAAAGAGAGTTGGTGGAAAACTCACTGTTCTTATAGCCTACGTTGATGACATAGTGGTAACTAGCAATGATGGTGATGAGATCAACTGGTTAAAGTCCTTTCTTGGCCAGGAGTTTGAGATTAAAGATCTAGGAAAGCTACGGTAGGTTGCCAGATCTTCTAAAGGCATTTTTCTCTCCCAAAGGAAGTATGTCCTAGATTTATTGGCTGAAACTGGTTTGTTAGGATGTCACCCTTTAGATACTCCTATGGATGCTACTGTTCGTCTCAAGGAAAAAGAGAGTGAATCTGTTGACAAAGGCCAGTACCAAAGACTAGTGGGAAGTTGATTTATCTCTCACACATACGTCCAAATATTGTTGTTGTTGTGAGTACTGTGAGTCAGTTTATGCATGATCCCTATTCTTCTCATATGGAGATTGTTCTTCATATCCTTCACTACCTGAAGTCAGCTCCTAGAAAGTGCTTTATCCCGAATATTCTGTGGGACCCGGGGCAGCCCCTAATCTATTATTAAAATCAATCAATGGAATAGTAATTACAAGGGGGGGCATGCCCGCCTTACCCCAACCCAGACCTGAAATAAACACTACCACTCATTTACACACCATCCCAACCCGCCTAAACAAGCTATTTCCTTAAAACCGGCAGACCACACGCATCCTCACGTTTAATCCTCCGAAGGTCAGGAGGGAGCTCAGGACCCCCTTGAAATTCCGTATCCACTGCTGAGTCGCATGACAACTTCGCCAACCCGTCCGCTGCCCTGTTACCTTCCCTGAACGTAAAGTAGATCATAGGTTTTAAAACCCTAGCCAGCTCCATCGTCTCTTGGAACCAGTACCAGCCCTTCCAAGACCCACACCTCCCCTTTGCGATGCTTTGGATTGTTACCTTCGAATCCGAGTTGACCACGATCCCTGTCGCCTCCAGCTTGGCACAAAGCTTCAGACCATCATTCAAAGCCCTCAGTTCGGCGATGGTATTTGTATAATCTCCATAAAATTTTGAGAAGGCAGCTATAACCACGCCCTCCTTATCTCTAACTATACCACCGCCCCCCCCCCCAACACCCGGGTTCCCTTTACAAGCACCATCAACATTAATTTTCACCATGTTAACCGGGGGTACCAATACACAGGTAAAGGCTGCCTCCTGATGGGGGAGTGATGCGACACACCAAAATAGCTTAGAATGAGGGTTTCCCTCAATTTTGGTTATTTTGTAGTCGTTGAATAGAAGGGAACCTCCCCAATCTAGCATCTGATAGTTTCAATAATCAAACTCGTCGGGTAAGCCCTTTCTCCATGTCGTCCATTGTTCCGCTCTTTCCACAGTTCCCACACTATGAAGGAAGGGAGCAGCCCAGTAATAAGACCACACATGCGCTCGTCATTAGTGTGCCCCTGCCAGAAGAGAATCTTCTCCCTCACCCCTTGGAGAGGCACGTCCTCCACCTCAAGCATTCGTGAGAAGAACCACACCTTAGCTGTTGTCCCTCCCCACGCCAAACAATGTGAAGTTGACTCGCATCTAGGAACGCCACAACACATGCATTTAGAGACCATAGGGATGCCCATCTTTCTCACGGTGTCATCGGTGGCCACCTCCCCACATAGCAGCTGCCAAGAAAAGAAACCCACTGTAGTTGGGAGCGTACGATTCCATAGCCATTTAGCAAAAGGTTTCTTCGTAGAGGCAGTCCTCACTACGTTCCATGCAGATTTAGTGGACCATACCATCCTATCCTCCTTATTCGAGACAAAAAAATTCCCCCTTCGCAAGTCATTGCGACCCAAATCTGAGTCAATGGAGTTGAGAAAGTCACTGTGCCACTCCCCAACAGAGCTTAAGACATCCTTCACTTTGCCCGTGAGATCTAGGTAAATAGCCCCATCGATCCGGTCCATTAGAGGGCCCCAGCCAGACCAATCATCAAGCCACAAATTTATCTCACCCCTCCCAATCAGCCAGCGTGAGTTCGAAAGCAGTATGTCCTTGTGTGACAAAACCCGACGCCAAGACAGTGACCCAGATGCCCTCGGCTATGAAAGAACCACATGTTCATTCCCTAAAAATTTTGCTTTGAAAAATCGCACCATAAAGAGTTTGTTGATAATACTCGCCACAATCCCTTTAGCCGCAATGCCAATCCAATATCTTCCAAGCGTCTAATACCCAAACCACCTTCCATCATCGGCTGGCAAATTCTTTTCCACCCCCCAGTGGTGACGTTGACCCCATTCCGAAACACCCCACAAAAAATTCGCGCATAAGTTGTCAAATCTTCTACCCACCATTTTGGGAATTTCCAAGGTTGAGATAATATGGATTGGTAGGGAAGCTAGAACATGTTTTAAAAGAATTACTCTGCCCCCCGATGATAGCAATCTTCCCTTCCAGCCAACAATCTTCTTACGCACCTTTGCTAAAAAGTCTTCGAAATAATTTACACGAAGGCGACCTGCATAAAGGGGGGCTCCAAGATAAGTGATAGGTAAGCTCCTTCTCGTAAAACCAGTAACCTGTTCAATCATTCGACACCTGTGATCAGCAGTCTTATGACCAACAACAAAACAGCTTTTGCTCTTATTAACAAACTGCCCTGAAGCTTCCTCATATCTTCCAATAAAGCCTAAGATTTGTTTTAGAGAAGTCTTCAGCCCCTTAGAAAAAATTATAGTGTCATCGGCGAATAAACTGTGGGACACACTAGGGCACCCTCTAGGTAATTGGTAGAACTTTGCTCTACCTTCCCTAGAAAGGGCATTCTCCTGTCTTCTCATGGCCACCAACGGATAAAGGCGTACACTGATGTTGATTGGGCTGGTTCTACAAATCGCAAGTCTATCTATGGGTATTGTTCTTTTATAGGTGGCAAGCTTGTCACTTGGCGTAGCAAGAAGCAGAATGTGGTTGCTCGTTCTAGTGCCGAAGCAGAATTTCGTGCTATGGCATAAGGCATTTGTAAGTTACTTTGGCTTGCTACAAGACCTTGGGGTTCCTTTTCGTCTTCCTATGATGTTGTACTGTGACAACAAGGCAGCAATCAGTATTGCACATATCCCGGTACAGCATGATTGCACTAAGCATGTTGAAGTGGATAGGCATTTCATCAAGGAGAAATTGGAAGAAGGGCTGATTTGTGTTCCCTTTGTGAAGTTTGCCGATCAGCATGCTGATATTTTCACCAAGGGATTATCCAGAAAACTGTTTCATCCTAATTTAGCCAAGTTGGGCATGATTGACATATTTGGTCCAACTTGAGAGGGAGTGTTGAATAATGTACACTACAATACCGTGGGGGTATTCTGGTCTTTTTATTGTTATTTCTATGTTTTATGTATCCCCTAGTTAAGTCGGCTATGCTAGGGGTATTTTAGACTTTATGCTGTAACTCTTTTTATTATAAATACATAGCTTGTGTGATCATATTGATCATTAAAGCATTCTCTCATATTTTGTTTTGTTAACAATATATATATATACACACACACACAATATCATGGTGTGCTAAGTCCAAGGGTTAAATTGGAGAATCAGTCACAAACATCAATGTTCAAGCAAAGTCCTGAGTAAGGTAGGTCTCCAAAACAAGAGAATTCTCAGTGTGAACCCCCCCCCCACACACACACACACAAAAAATCAATGAAAATCTCTATCTACTGCTGATGTGTCAACACGCTTGTAGGGAAACTCGATCCAAGCCCCTGCCCACAATACCCATTATAAACCCTAGATTCCTACATTATTCTCCTTTCAAAAACCGAAACGCTAAACCTAATTTACCATCTACTCAAGTTTACACATCCAACTCCATTAGAACATCTCAGGACCTTCACTGGAAGGTTCCCCTACATCATCTTACCATAACTCATCCATCAAATCCTAGACCTATTCAAACCCTAACCCAATTTCACTATTTACCTAATTAAGAATAGTCACTTTTTTTTCTTTTTTTTTTGGGGGGGGGGGGAGGGGGAGTAAATAAGTTTGTTCTGCAAACCTATCAGATGTTTTTCTAAATCTAGTGAAGGATAATTTTTTTTCTTTTTTTTATAATAAATGTCTAGATAGGGGGAGTTCATTACCATCTTCTCTGACCACTTTAGAGTCCATAACTAAGGACTGAAAAAGATGGTGAGATACCTCAAGGTTTCCGAATTTTCTCAAACCTTGCATCAAAATCCCTTGTGGAAAGCATAGTTGTCACGGCGGTTAGGTGACCTAAGGCGGTGGAGAGGGCCAAAGTTCAAGGCGACACCAACTAGGCGAACAAGGCGTCCAAGGCGCCCATCTAGGCGACCAAGGTGCCGCCTAGGTGACACCTTGACAACTATGGTGGAAAGGGAATTCCTACAAAACCTATTAATGCTTTTTTCATTGGGTTGGATGGAAATTAGTCAAAAAATCATTTCCCTTGAACACTATACATTGCTGGTTGGAGAAAGAGGAAGGAGAATCTATGCATCAGTTTTGTGTTCCTTCAAAAAGTGCATTACTTCCCACTTCATACTCCAAAAATGAGAGGAAAAGGGATTCCTCCCCTTTCCCGGATTTTCTTTTAACCAAAAAAAAAAATCCATGGAATGCGAGATCTCCCTTTCTTCTACATGTTTTTCATTTCCCTTTTCTCCATTCAAATAAACGGAGCTTAACAGGGCATAAATTGACATTCTAGCTAGGTAGATAACAACAGAAGCTTTGTTTTCTGTTGGGTAGAATCTGAGAACATTGTTCACCCAAATGTTTATGCCCATAAAAAAGTGCCAGATCAAATTCGATGCCAAAGTGGCTTAAGTCATTATCTGAAATGTCCATATAAGTCCTCCAAAATTACCCAACATCTGACTTCCACAAAACCCAAAGCCAAAAATCTGTTGGTGAATTAGTCTACATCAACTGAAGCCATATGAGGAAGTAGTGCTTTTGGCAAAAAATTCAGCCAAAACAAACCAAATTTGTTTCAGGTTCATACATGACTAAACTTTAAACATATTGAAAAAAGTTGTAGTACTATAGACCAAATCAACTAAGCATGGAAGAAAAATTTCCTTTCAACAGTCACTCGTGTCAAGTTTCTAAGTTTGATATATCTTCAATGTAATTTTCCAATTTCAGTGTAATGATGAAACAAATACAGAGAAGAAATCAAATAAAAAAGGGTGAGTAATTATTATATTTCACAGAAAAAAATGAACTTTGGGACAACTTGTAAACAGAACCACAAAAAAAGATACCTGAAACCATGGGTATCACAAGATCGAGGTCTAGGATCACTATTAAGCTTCTGATGCACAGCTCGTTTAACCTCTCTGTCACCATCCATAGCTCGAGTAACAACTGTACCAACAGAACGTTTCCTTTTCATTTTTTTGTCCCACCCTTCCCCACCTACAGGAAGTCCACGGACCTTTTCTTCAACTTGAACCCCATTGCCAGTCCTGAGCACATCCCTATCCTTTTCAATGAGCCCAGCTTGCCTTAAAAGGGTAGAATTCCGACCTTCTGACTGAGGGGAATAGAGAAAAATACCTCAGAATAATCATGAAATTTATAAAAATACCTAGGCAGAAATTCATAAACCAATAAGCACATAAAAGGTGTAACAAACAGTCCCTACCAAAACAAAATTGTACTAGTTTGAACTTCATTTAAAACCAAGTAGGGAGTCCATGCGGGTGTTTTATTGAGTAAATGCATTATAAGGTCATTACAAAAATTAATTGGATCAACCAACACCAAGTTGTATAAGCACCCAAATAATGAATTTTCTGAGCAATGTAATGAGCTTTTGTGACATGGAAGATGAATCCTACGAGAAGGTGCCAGTAAAGATCACACCTCCATAAATTTTTTAAATACAAACCCATACTTCCGCAACTGATGTACGAACTCTCTTATTCTGAACAGCATTCTTAGCCCTCTCCTCCAGCCTTTGAGTTACAAGATTGGGACGGTTCTGATGGGTCTGAACCCCCATCTTCAACAAATTAGTCCCACCTGACCTTTCGCTTGATAAGAGTTCACTCCGTTGTTTCTTCCTCAAGTTGAGGGCTTCACAATATTTGTCCAATTTTATTACGGAGTCATTCAAAGTTTTCACTCTCTCCCTGGTCAAAAGACATCAGATCTTCAGTAGACAGCCACTAACTTACCTTACGTGAGTGTTTCAGTGATAATGAGACCAACTGCATCCTATGTTTCTCAACCCAAATCTAAAGGCTTTTTATACGTGGCTAAGTCCTGGTAAAGTAAAAGATGCTTTAAATAGGAACCAAATGCAAGGTCTTGTTACCGCCAGCGCAGTGGCATGGGTTCGAGTCCTGGGAATCAGCCTCTCCGTGAAGGGGGTAAAGCTGTCTACCATCTACCTCTCCCAGACCCTGTGAAACGTGGTATCCTTGTGCACTGGGTACGGCCCTAAATAGGAACCCAATGGTATAAAATGGTACATGAGTCAAACAACAGTGCCCTAGTAACCTAAGAGCAGCTCCAAGTTCCCCCATGCAACCATGACAGAAAACATGGAGCTGTAGAGAAGGTTCAGCACATATACATGATGGTACATTATTTAGAAAGGGAATCTAACCAAATCCTGGAACAAACACAAATGTACTAATCCGTAATCAACTAGTGAAAGTATAGGTTACCTCGCTTTGATACAGGCATCACTGATAGATGCTTTGAATCGTTTCAGTTCGTCTACTGCTCCTGGAGAAGGAGCCTTGGAGTGGACAGCTCCAAAAAAATGGTCCTCGGAGGTATTTCCAAAATTAACACCCAGAGCCCTCCTTAGCTCTCCTGCACGAGTAAATTTCTGATCGTCAAGCGCAATTGGCTCCAATATCAAACACTGGGACAAAGGTGGCATGTTTGCTGAGAAGGTATTACTCCCTCGGGACGACCCTGGACCAGAACTTAGCATCCGGTTCTCCATGCCCTCCCGGAAGCTCCTCAACCTATCCAAATTGGCAGCAGCATAATTGCTCCGTTGTCCATTTGGATAAGTGGCAGCAAAGGCTGATCCCTCCAGGCTACCTGAAGTCAACTCAAATCTTGTACTGCCAGCCATTACTCAAAACCAACCATAACAACTCAAATTTGGAGCCGATTCCCTACTTAACAAGCCTTCCAAGTGACTTGCTCGGGATGGCAGAGGCTCTGCATTAAAACCCTAAACGGATGAAGATTGAATACTGCATGGGGCAGTACGAGGAGACACTAACTGAAACTACATCAAATAGAATTTGATCGGAAATTCTCGTTGAAAGGTTCTTATGCTAGTCAAGACCCTTGCAACCAAATTTCTGGAAGTAAAAATTCTAGGGACTGGGGAGCTAAATGCTGAGGTCCTTCAAAACTATAAGAAATGGAGTTACAACCTATAAGAGCAGCAACTGCAGTAGAATTTTCTGTGAATAAAATACGGTGGAGAGTCAGTAGAGACATTAGATTTTAGTTGCAGAGACTCAAAGGACCAACATCACGACAACGTCAAAGGATCTCAATTGTCCAAATTGGAAAGGTACACGAAGAAAATGAGCTCTATATGGACACAATTCAGAAGAAAATCACACAGATGTAACTAAATTGAACTCCTTTACGGAAAACGGTGGATACAGAGATAAGACAAACCTCAACAGAAAACAAATTCGAGAATTCAATGAAGAAATGCGAAATTCTCACTCAGAAGAAGACAACCGTAGGAACAAGTTCAATGAATTCCGAAACCCTAGCTGCACTGAAAATCTAGTGCTACTCGATGAATGAATAGTAAGCGAAAATGTACAAACAGAATTCAAAAGACCATCAAATTGAGGCACTAAGAATTGAGAAGAACGTAAATTTACCGGCACACACTGATAAGAGTAAGAGGATTAAACAAGAAAATCGGCAGAGAAAAAACCAAACCCCACAAAAATATAAAAATGCTGACTTCCCTCCTTTTTCTTTCTTCTGCTTTTCTTTGGCCTTTTCCTTCTTGTCGGACCGTCGTCGTGGTTATTCCCGCTAATAAAGGGTGGGTCCAAAAATGAAAAATGGTACTACACTTCCAAACTACAAATGAAAGCAAAGAGAGAGAGAGAGCCGCACGAATGAAATGAACATGCAGCCCCAAGGCCCAAGGTGGTCTTCTCTATTTTACCGCTACTTCTTTCTTTGTCCGACCCTCGTCACATTACCCTCTCACAATCTATATACATAAATATGAAAGAGTTCTCTGTGGGGGAGCATATAGTACTGTTCATGTCGAGACATAAAGGGAGGCGCAATGATCACTAGTCCCGAAGGGGAAAATCTCACCCCCATGATACCAACATGCATACTATCCCGTGCACATGCAGGGGCCATGCTCTCCCCATAGAGAATGCCGACCCATGTAAATATCTAATCACTAGTTGCAAGTTTTTTTATTTTATTTTGGAGAGAAAGTTCTTTGTGGGGGTAGCATGCGCGCTATGCCTAGACATAGAGTGGGGCAAAATGATCGGTCCGCCTCCATGAAAGGTGATAATGAGTGCCCTATGCACGAGGCCATGCACACTCCCCTATAGAGAACTCTTGCCTTTTTCTGAGTTCTGATCACTATTTCTTTTTTTGTTTTCCTTTTTTCTTTTTTTTTTTTTTTTTTTTGGGGGGGGGGGGGGGTTTAGAAGTCTGATCACTAGTTGGAAGTTCCCAATTAGGTTTATGATGCAACCTAGAAATAGACCATTAATCCAATTTGAGAACCTCAACGGAATAGACTACAACAAAAGTAATGACAGAAAATGACTGAATTCAATACATTCTGGGTTGTTGTGGAAGATGGAATTGTACAATAACACACAGGCCACACATTGTCCCTAAGACAAAATGGTTGGTTGATAGCCGACACCATTAGGTTGGGATAAGGCTGAGCTTGATGTTGTTGTACAAAGTGGTTAGTTAATTAGGATTGAAACTATCTTGTCTTCTATTTCATTTTGAATAGTTTCAGTTTGGAACCTACAAAAATCTTGTCTTGTACTACTCTTATCCAGTTGAGTCATACATCCAGATGTGAGAGAAGGGACTCTAAGAAAATGATGATGATGGGTCTTTGTTTAGCCTCATCTACGAAGGCTTGTCAAGTCAGGCACTTAAACTCTGTATGGTAGGTTGTGAGTCATAAACTTTTTTTTTTTTGTTTTTTGTTTCTAGATTTTGAGTAGTTTTGTATCAAAAAATATTGTATGGTAAACCTGGAAAACTGTTTTTGTTTTATGGTAAACTTGGAAATAAAAATTGTTTAGCTTCGCCAAGCACTATTAAGATAATGTTGCTAGAGTCTACATTGTTCATCCAAAACCACCAAAAATATATTGATCACTACAAATTGTTTGGCTTTTTTCCAGTTGCTTAAACAACCGATCTACTATGGAATCGGTCTACCGTAATAAACAGTATTAGTAAAGAGCACGGGCGTGCCAGAGTCTACAAGACTCAATGTGAGGAAGATTGTACTTCTAACTTCTATCAGGCTATGTGGATCACCCTCTTGCCTCGATTGCTCCAAGGACTTTAAGATAAAAGACCAAATTGCACTGTATGAAGAAAGGGATAATCACCGAACAATTAATATGAGAAACTGAAAACTTCTATTGATCTTGATATGAGTATACACAAAGGGCATACCACTATTACAAGAAATCAAAGAAGAACTTGACGGGGGAGAGAGAGAGAGAGAGAACGATCGCGAGGATCAGGGGAGAGAAGAAGATTACACTAAGAAAAATGTAAATTGCAGAAAGAAATAAAAATAAGTTTCACGTTTGTTGGTTGATCGAGAGATCCCTCCTTCCTCTGCATTTTTGTCTTTTATACTTTTGAGGATGGAACCTTCATGAGTGGCTTCTAATCGTGCCTCCCTTTGACGGTTGTGGGACAGTTTCTCCAAGTGGCTCCTAATTTGAAGGTAGCGTTGAACGTGGGCAAGCCACGGTTACAACCGTTTTCTCTTCACAAGGGATCTTGTCTTGCTGACCAATCCTTTGTGGCCTAAAATTGATTGGTCTTTCATTATCGGTCAATCGATAATTTTAGGGCATAAACAATGCCCCTTGCAACTTCTAAGGACGATACTTATAAAGTCCTTATGGAGTTGTAACACTCTCTTTAGTCCATCAGTCAGGTTTTTGTTATACAACGTGCTCGGTTTGCAGAGTCTTTTCTCTCATTCTGGACGTCATATCCTTTTGTTTAAAAAGAATAAACTTTGAAATGACATTTGAGTTGGCAGGTGCAAAGATGGGTAACATAAGCGTTAATGCTTCCTCCCTACCTTCCCCCTATCTTGGCATCGCTCCTAATTTCCTAGGGATTGGATCAATTTGAATCTCCCACACACTGTTTAAATAAGGAAGGCAAGCAACTGTAGAAGATCATCTTCATCTCTAGCACTTGCTGAATTTTTCTTGGTGCATTCTCCTTCTTTCTCTTTGTCTTCTCTTTCGTGTCGTGACCCAATGGCTGACAGTTCCCCATATCCTTTTGTAGCATCTGAAGCTAGGGCTAAGATGAACTCTGCCCCTGCTTCTTTTGACATTCCAATTGATCCGACATCTTTGAAACCCCCTCTCTCCCTGCTGAAACTCAATGCCTCTCTTACTTTGATCAGTTGAAAAAAGAAAGAGGTTCCATGCTAGGCGACTTTGTCCAATATGAGGATCTCATCCCATCACACTCTCATTTCATTATTGGCCCAAGCATTTCGTCTCCTTCCAATGCACGGTTCATTACGTCATTGCTGGCTAGCGAGACCAATCTATTCCCTACAGGCATCCCCACATTTTCAAACGGACTATCTCGCCCTTTTTCTTGCTTTTGGCCTACTTACTCGCAAGCCTGGAATGCTTGGGTTAACAGAATGGCTGAATGCAAGATAGATTCTTGGTGAAGGGTTGGCATACCTAAAGCCATTAATCTTTCCAAAACGTCTATTCCATGTCAACAAAGCTCTTCTATCAGCTGCCTTATGTTTTTTGGTCTCGGTCATCCCACACATTCCTTTTATGTTTTGGTGCAGTATGTCCAACCCTACTGGACATTGGAGCTCTTCTTGGGCTCCTATCAAGTGGGGAAGAGTTCCACGGTGAATCTCCAGCATCTTTTGAAGATCATGGAATTGACTTCTCCAAAAAGGCGGGATACGCTTCTCATCTTACTCACTGCCGCCAACCTAGTGGTGAAGTCACAAAGGAAAAGTACGCTGCCTTTCTTATTTATTAGAACTGTCGTTTCTTGATTTGCACTCAGGCTAACAAAACTACTAAGACTTTCCTACGTTTGGCCAACACCATTATCGAAGATTGGTCTATTGACTTTGCGGCCTTTGTTCTTTAATCCCTTAACCGAGGTTGCAATGAATTGGTTAGGTCTGACTTGTCGTTAGGAGGAGGTCCCTTCTGGCTTCTACAAGTTTGGCTATATGCTTACTTTCCTGAGTTTGGACAACCTCTCTTATCTGACCGTTTCCCAATAGCCATTTATAAATTCTTGAACGAGGCACCTCTCAAACTCTTAGACGAGTACTTTTTCTTCTTTCAAAGTTTGCCTTTTGCACATGCCCTAGAGTTTCATCCCCTTTCATTCAAGTGATAGCCTCCCAGAAAGGCTCTTCTCTACTCTCTTAAACCCTTCTTCTAACCGAGCATTATGGGCTCAATTTTTGGCTACCCGCAACCTCCATCATGGAATTACCTTTGAGCGCTCAGGAAATAATGTGTGGCATTGAACCCTACAACCCATAATTTTGCGCTCGTCAGTTCAGCCTAGGTTAGGCCATCCCTAGCTTTCCAAAATAAACATTGACAGACGGTCTCCCAAACCAGAAAGTATTTACTGATAGTGAGAAATTCCATGTAGTTGACTATACCAAGCTAGTAGGCCATTCAATTTAAATCTCAAGATTTTTGTGTTGGCCCGTGGGTCACCGCAGAGTTTATGTAGTGGTGGTCGGCCTATTATTCACAAATCTAGGGGCCTCTTACTACTCCTTCTATGACCGTTTTGGCCTCATCCTCTGAGGCAGCCAAGTTAGACTCTACACCATTAGCCTTGGTGCCACGGCGGTCGTCCTCTGAGGACATTGAAGGTACATACTAAACTCGGCCTCTTGCTCCCCTCTTTTTATTCTGTCTAAGATGTTCCTGTTGCAGGATCTGCCCCTAGTTCTTCCTTGCTAAAAAGGCCAAAATTGATACCACCATTTTGCAAGAGGGGATCCCAAAGGCTCATAGCTCAAGGATGATTCGTTCCTCAAGGAGACTTGCGCTAAGTCAGCAGGTGACGCTTGCTGAACAAGTTACAATGTTGTCTCTAAGTCAATTTGGTCGGGCTTCTCCTCGTCCTGAGAATGTTGCGCAAGAAGAGTAGCTGGGTAATCCTTTAAGCTAATCTTCCTTTAAACGGTCTAACCTTACACCCTTACTAACCCAATTTCAATGCAACAGTTCCACCAAAAACTCGAGTTCCTGGTGCCATGGCACTTCCCTACGGGCATGGTGAGGCACTATCTAGCGTACCATTAAGGGCCCCATCACCAAGGTTACATGAAGACCTGAGTAAACATTCTAACCTTGCTTCTGCTTTTCATAATTGTTGGAGATCAATTTTTGACCACTATTGATTTTCCTCTTTTCCTTAATCGGCTCCTACTCTTAACGAGATGATGGCCCTCCTAGACGCCCTGAAAACAAAGGTCCATATGCCTAAGTTCCCTCTACCTTTTCTAAAATTAAATTCTCCTGCTACAGAGAAGGCATTGGAGTTTCTGCATTCAGTCGAGGGTATGTCAGCTCAGGAACTTATAAAGCAAGGAAAACTAACCAATTTGTAGACAACTCTTGGGACGATTGAAGCGTGTCCCGATGTCCCTTGGGTCTTTAAAACCTGCCTCAAAAAGTTTAAAGATATGGTCACATTGATGACCGATAGACTTCCTGCTTGTCTTGAGATCTTAGAACAAGCCACAAAAGCCATTGACCGAGAAAAGCAACTTTCAGAGAAGGTAAAAAAGTTTTGATCGTTCATTGATGAATGTCGTGAGACTGAGACCTCATTTGATGCACAATTAGCTATCTTGGATGAAGAGATAAGAAGCTTAACAGAGAACAGAAGGGCTATTAAAATGGCGAAGGCAGCCAACTCCATAGTGATGTCAGAAGCTTACAACGAAGCTTATCAAAGTGGAGTTATCTTACACAAAATGTTTCCTTCTTCTCCTGATTGGGCAAACAATATTAAGCAGGCCGAAGTGGAACTGGCCAAAATTGAAAGTGCCCTGGGAAGAGTGTGGCTTTCCCTTCATGCTGAGTGAATTTTGGCTTTTGGTGGCCTTTATCAAGTACTTGTCATGATCTTGGTGTTGACCACTCTTTTCCTTTTACCAATTATTTTTTGTCAAGTACTTGTCGCGGTCTTGATGTTGACCACTTTTTTCTTTACTACTTGGTGGCTTAAATTTTTATAACTCCATTCTTTACTCATAACATATGTTTAAAGAAGAGAAGCAAACCAAACAAACACTTGTGTTACAACATCGGTCATCTAGATCCAACGTTTCCTCCAATAAAAAAAAAATCATAAACTTGCCCCTCGGCCATACATACTCTACCCCTATTTGCCATATGTTGGCAATAGGTCGAAAACTTACTCGGTTGATTCGCGCTAACCTGGTGGCCAAGCTATACCCAATCCATCTGAATCCATCACCTCTCGACCAGGTGAAAAGCTTTTCATTCCAATACTTGCCTCCCTCACTCAATATCCTTGTCCTTGATTGAGGTTTGCCCTAGGGCTTGTTCCTCGAATCATCTTTTGCAACAACCTTTTAAGGAGATTTGGCTAATGAATCCTCGATACGTCCGCCATAATCAAATTAACAAGGAAGTTTTGTTCCTCAAAATCTTCTTTATCTTCATCGGGTAAAGGCAAGTGGATAGCAGCCTCCAGGGTGGCCGTATTAGGATCATGCCCCTTACTCAACACGTCAATCTTGACATGATCTCCTTTGTTATAGCCTTCTTTGATGAACGTTGTTTTAATCCAGCCATTATCAAGCATGACGAAGTCATCATTAGGTTCTCCGTCATCACTTATAAGAATTCCTTTCCTTTTGTTCCAATTCTAGGAATGACTTCATTCCGTTCTTTTTGTTGTAGCGGCTGCCCCAGCAGCTCGCTTACTAGCGAAACATCCTTTTGATCGAGAAGGTCCCACATGCAAATTCAGATCATTCATATAAGAAGCTCGACTTGGTGTGCCTAAAATGTTGCCCTTCCCCTTCTCAACCACGGGCTGACTGGGATGGGGTGTTGTAGCACAAGGGTTAGCAATTGGTGTCTCGTTGTAAGGCCTAATCACAGGTGGAGGTAGCCAAACCCCTGGCTCAAACTAGAGCCACCATTTGTTCTAGCTGACGATTCCGGGCATCGTTTGAGGTGGCTAATGTTGCTACCAACTGATACATACTATGCATCATGGGTTGCATTAGATTTTGCATTATAGTGGCCACCTGCTCAGGGTGAACATTTACATATGCTCTAATTTGGGCTTCAAGTTGTGTCTCAACATCAGGTTCTTGCAATGGAACCCGTCGTGCCCCTTTCTTTCTTACTCGTTGGATACCCTTCTTTGCCATGACGTCTCAGTTAGAGAGTCCCACTAGGCGTGCCAAAGATTGTTTGATTCTTTTTTCAGTTGCTCAAACAATTGGTCTACCGTAACAAACAATAGTAGTGAAGAGCATGGGCGTGTGTGCCAGAGTCTACAAGACTCGACGTGAGGAAGATTGTACTTCTAACTTCTATCAAGCTATGTGGATCACCCTCTTGCCTCGACTACTCCAAGGACTTTAAGATAAAAGACCAAATTGCAATGTATGAAGAAAGGGATAACCACCGAACAATTAATATCAGAAATCAAGAACTTCTATTTATCTTGATATGAGTACACACAGAGGAAATACCATTGTTACAAGAAATAAAAGAAGAACTTGACAGGGGGAGAGAGAGAGAGAGAACAATTGCGAGGATCAGGATGCAAAAGAAGATTACACTAAGAAAAATGTAAAATGTAGAAAAATAAAAATAAGTTGCAAGTTTGTTGGTTGATCGAGAGATCCCTCCTTCCTCTGTAATTTTGTCTTTTATACTTTTGAGGATGGAACCTTTATGAGTGGCTTCTAGCCGTGTCTCCCTTTGACGGTTGTGGATCTGTTTGAACAACATGTCTTCTCGAAGTGGCTCCTAGTTTAGAGGTAGTGTTCAACGTGGGCAAGCCACGGTTATAACCATTTTATCATCCACATTTTCTCTTCGCCAGGGATCTTGCCTTGCTGACCGATCCTTTGTGGCCTAAAATTGATCGGCCTTTCATTACTAGTCAATCAGTAATTTTAGGGTGTAAACACAAGTATAACATGAGAATATGGAACATGCTGTCCCAAAAATGGCAACCATGCACAAAACCAATGTGTGGATGCACATCAGTGATCATACATTGTTACAGATTTGCAAGTGCATAGAGCTTGATTTACCCCTGCCTTAATTTTCCTATGATGGGCATCCTTGATTTTAAAGGTCAAGTGTACTCTTATAACTACTTGTCGGAAGATCGAATTGTTTGAAACTAAACAACACTATGAAGAAAGATGAATATGACCTAGCTGTAGTTTCCCAAATGAAGATCCCCCTCTCAAAAATTCTCACCTTCAGAAGGAATGACTGGTAGTTTAACAGTTAAAAAACCAAACAAGGTGAAGATATATCCAAAGCACCTATAACGATGCCATTTAAATTTTGACCTGACCCTACCCTTTAAACAAGTAAGCAGATTTCAAATGGATAATGCTTAGATCTAGAGTGTCTTGTTTTTAAGCTTAAACTCCGATACAAAGCTAAGGCTCCTAGCATCCATGTTCATATAGTACTTGGACTTACAACTAACTCAGTAGAAGAATCAAAGATGAGGTAATACCATTGGTTTTAATAGATTGTAATCCTTGTTTACAAAAGAAAAAAAAAGTCACTATGACTATAAAGATGGAATAAAAAGGATCAAACATTTGAAAGAAAGCCTCCAACATGTGGACCTCATTTAAGAAATAACTCAGGAAAGAATTGAGTCTCTCAGTAATTTGGAGGTCAATGGTGGTTTGGGATACCAATCCTTGGTCAGGTATGTTATAATTAGGCCATGAATCATGCTAGTTGTCAACAAGAGAAGTTTTTTAAACGACATTATATTCTATATTATACTTGTGTATTTTCATTAAACAGATAATTAGAAGAAAAAACACACAAAAAAAGAATGTATTAGCTATGATTAGTATAGTTGGATTGGCAGGCACTGCTACCCTCCTTGTTGAGGATGACCACAAGGATGTTGGTCTAGTCTGATTGACTAACTTTGATAACTCAAACGTAAAACCATTGGCCATGAGATGCCTTTTCTAAGGTTCAAGAGAAAGGGATTAGATATGACAAAGATGGAAAGACTGATAAGGACATAATTAAATCTTAAACCCTTATCTCAACCACATCTTTCTCATTCAAATTGGAAGGAAGCCCTTTTGGCCATATCATACCAAAAAGAGGTCTCCGACAGGGCTGCCCTCTTAGCCCATTTATTTTTCTACTAGCTATGGAGGTCCTATCTAGATTAATAGCCACTTATAGAGACCTCGGGTCCTTCAAAGGCATCAAGGTTGCCCGAGGAGCAACTGAAATTTCACACCCCCTCTTTGTAGATGACACTTTTGTTTTTTGTAGAGCTACTGATGAGGACATCTTAACAATTAAATCAATTTTGGACTTGTTTTCTGACATCACTGGATAGGAGATTAATTTCTCAAAAAGTGAGATTTTTTTTTAGCAAAAACACATCAAAAACACAAAAAGCAAAATGTTGCACTATTCTGAACATATCAGAAATAGCCTTGACCTCGACTTATCTTGGCACAAGACTATGCCCTTCTTGATCTAAAGTTAAGGATTTGGAGGTCATCACCAATAAGGTACAATCTAAACTCTCATCTTGGAAATCTGGGTTTCTCTCTTATGCAGGTAGGAAAGTTTTGTTACAATCTGTTCTTGCTTCCATCCCATCATACTTGATGTCTTGTGTTTTGTCTCCAAAAAATAATTTGTATGTCTCTTGATTCAATCTATCTACATTTTTGGAATGGATCATCCAAAGCAAATACAAAATTACATCTCATTGAATGGGACAAAATTTGTAGCCCAATCCCTTCCGAGGGTTAAGGGTTGAGGAAATCCATGATCCATAATCAAGCCCTGATTCTAAAACTAGGTTGACGCCTACTTACAGAGAATTACTCAATATGGGCATTAGTACTCAAAGCCTGGTACTTCCCTAGATCCTCCATTTTTTACCCAAAAACCAATAAGAAAAAAGGTTCTTGGACTTGGACCAGTATATGTGCATTAATCTCAACCCTCAAATCAATTATTTGGAGGAAAATAGGGAATGGTCTTACAACCCACTGCTGGTTTGATCCCTAGGTACCTTCTATACTTGGTAGATGCTTACCCTAGCCTCTACATAATACTACATTCCAATCTGTTGGAGATCTAATCTTATCCTCACACTGGAATACTAATTTACTCTCACTTTCCTTTCCAAATGTGTTTAATAATGAAATTTTGAAGATTTCAATTTTAGATTGCGATGACCAATGGAGATGTTTCCTTTCCAATACTGGAAGATTCTCAACTCAACAGGTTGTAAAATTCCTTTCAATCATTACTGGTGCTTTTTCTGGAAAATCATATTACATCCAAAATTTTAAATCTTTTTTTGGCACGTCTTCAATGCAGGATTGCCTGTCAAAGCAGCACTTTCGAAATGGATGGCGATCGATTCTACTTGTGTTTTATGTTTTTTATGTGAAAAGTCCATATGACATGTCTTTCTATTATGTGAATAGACTAAGCTTGTATGGGCATTTGGCCCTCTTGGATTGAGAACCGAGTTCTCTCCAGCCCTTCTCTACCTCAACTTTGTGTGTCCCTTTACCTACCCCGGGTGTTCGATAGACAATCATCTTAGTGGTTCTTCTCAGTTTTTATTATTACCGTTTATTATATTTAGGTTGTTTGGAATAATGTTATACGTGGATCCTCTAAGGCGTATCCAAATTTGGTTAGGCGGTCTATAACTAAATGGTTGTGTGATTTTGAATATTAATCCTCCAGGACTTATAACTACTACCCCATATGATATTAATTACACTTTAACACCCTACAATCCACCTCAGATTTTTACTAACTTAAATATAAATTGCAATGTCTTAATATGTGCAACCATTTCTAACATAGATCTAGGCATAACGGGTTGGGCATTTTGCTTTTTGATAGATGGACATCATACTCTAACAAATGCAGGTCTCCACCATTCAATCGATTGAACAGAAGCAGGACTTGTAGCTATTGTACAGGGTTGGAAAGCTGCAAAGAACTTAGGAGTCTTACCATCTGAAGTTTGGTGCAATACTCGAAAGTCAAACTTCAATCTACATTGTCCAGACAAGGTTAAGATAACTTGGAACTGCTTCCTAGTTTTTTTGGCACTAGCTGATCTAACATCAAATTTCTCTTTGGCAAGATTTCACCTATGTATTGAAGACAAACTTGTTATTTTCTTAGAAAGTATGGCTTTACAAGCCACTAGAAATAGGGACGAATTCCATACTTTTGTACAAACTTCATATCTCTAAATAATATTTCCTTTTTTTTCATTAAAAAAATTACAATAATTTTGTCCTAATTCGTTATACTATGTTAATATACACCTATTACAAATTTATAATCCTATTATAGTAATTTTCCTTTGTAATCCTAGTATGGTCACTTATGTATCAATCAATTGGTTAGACGGTAGCTATAAGGATAAATTTTCTCACAAAGCTTTACTGACAACCCACTATTGTGCTAAAATTTATGGACTTACTTTAAAACTATAAGTAGAGTTTTAAAAAAAAAGAGTTAGTTTGACTTATACTAAAAAATGTATAAGAATGTTACTTCAGTTGTTAATATAAAAAGTTTAGAGTTGAGGGGAAAGATCTTCGCATTGTATTTATTGGTCTAAAAAAAAAAAAGAAGCTATTTTGGTGTTCTCTATGTTATTTATTGGTAAATATTTTTCACGTATTTCTAGTAAATATTTGGATATATATTCGTAATAAGAATAAAATTTAATGTTTGAAGCATTTGAGGTGGAGAGACAAGCATGTTTTCACTCACAAATAAGTTTGCATTAATATGATCCAATGTTTAGCTTGTATATATCCCTCTGCATCAATAAAATATCAGTTGTCTAAACAATATAAGATGAAGCCCCATATATGATGCTAGCCAATAATATTATCTTAGCCATTGCTAACAACATTTTCTTAGCCAGAGATTAGAGAAGAGGAAAATGGCAGGTTATCATATCAAAGTTTTAAGATAAAAAAAAACTCCACTCAACTACACCTCTTTTAACTAATCGATCGTTATTGTCTAAAAAAATCCTCTTCCCTATCCCAATCTATTTAAATCCATAATATTTACTTACAATCTGAGTATGTATTTTCTTAGCATTTATACTGTGTCATCATTGGCCTTCCCCTTGTCCTTCCCTACCTTGTAATTGTATCACATCATTCCTTACCATGCATTTTAAAAATTTTGTCTGATTTATTTAAAGCATTTGAATTTATACTCTCAAATATTCTCTTGTTGGTGTGATTCCAAGTTCCCTTGAATATATCCATTTATAATGTCTTCCTTTTTTTTTTCTTGTCAAACATCCATTTATCTCAAAATCTTTAATCAACAAATATTTTTTTTTGGTAAACTCATATATATTTTGTTTATTTATTAGTCACCATTCAACAATATCAACGTCATTAGTATTGTTATCTTTGACATTTAGTGGGATGAATCACATACATACCATATACTAGAAGCTCCTCTCTGCTTCACCTATCATGCTTTAATTTTGTAATCTGAAGAGAAATGTATGTCTTCTTCAGTCTTTGTATTTTCATTTCTAATTGAATGGAAACAATGATAATTCTCACTCTAAAATATATCTATATCATAAATCTCATCAACTTATTTGTTTTATACTTGTACTTTGACTAAAATTATGTTCACATATTATAATTTAGTATGACATTTAAAACATCTTCCATAATTTTTACTTAACATTCACCCACAAAAAACTACAACATCAACAATAGCATATTGTGTATAATGTAATCAATTTAGAAAATTTGTTGGATCATATCCATCCCCTTGCATAGATCATCTCTTGAAAACTAGTTGAACTCTCCCAATAGTTTTGACATTTACAAGTGACAAAACATTTTGTTCAAGTCCTTCTTTTTTTAAAACCTACTTGTGATGTCTCTAATATGCATTCCCTTGGGCGATCAATATCATATAAAGATTTTTTTTTCTTCATTTTATTTTTTTCCATCAATTACATTAAGTAAGTATCACCTCAAAATCTAGATTGATTACTTTTTTTTAAGACGGAGTCACTTAATCTACTCTCGACTATTCTCTCTAAGTTGAATAATATGGTCATAATCTTAATCACTCACCATCACTGCAGCATTGAAAATCTTACATGTATTTGTATAAAGACACCATAATAATTTTAAATGTTAAGGGAGACAACATCTGGAGAAAATTTTCATATCTTCATATTTTCTAGGACTTCTTTCTATATTAAACAATTTGATCATAGAAAAGTATATTTTGGTTTTATGACATCTGCAATCCGTCCCCTCATTTATATTCATTATCTTAGTGCCTGACTTGTGATAAAGGTATTATGTGACTTGACTTAACTCTAACTACTACTTTATTTGCTTTTACCAAAGTAGTTACGCATTTTTATTTATGCATTTTTATTGATTTTAAAACAATACTTCTATGGATTTTGGTTTTATAGGGAGTGCATAAGAAGTCGAGGCAAGGAGATTGCTCCAAGGATTGCAAAAAACTCTATCATTAAAACTCGACAATGTAGACATTTGGATTGATTGCGTAATTTGGTGGAATGGATTTTATAAGAATCATATCATTGGCCATGGGAGATTTTTCAGTGTTTTTGGACATCATATTTATTTTGAGAAGCATTTCAATGTTTTGTATTACTAAAAAAGAATAGATGTTATATCGAACCTACTCACCAACTAGCTGTTGTTACTAGAAGTACTAAATGTAAGCCGGATATATCAAATCATGTAACTGACTTTTTAAAGTTTTAATGTCTATTCGTACAAAAAAAAAAGAATACTTCTTCATTGTCAATCTCTTATATTTTTTTAGTCAGTCACCATGTTTCTTCAAAATAATAGTCATTGTAAGTCTTTTAAGAGAACCTATCTCATTCTATGTAGCATCATTATCTTTTTCTAATTTTCATTTCATTTATTTATAATTTATATATTGCTAGTGTCAAATTTACTCCTCATAAGTTCCATACATTATTTAAGTATAAAGCAGGTTCTCTCTAGTCTGCACAGAGTAAAAAAAAAGTATCTACTCTGCAAAAATTTTCTATCACATGGTAGGTCCAATGCGACTAAAATATTTTTTGAATAAGTGACCCCAAGTTCTCCTCCTCATATATCATGTTTAGCCTAAATTGAACTAACCAATTGATAATATAGGACTATGGGAGGGTATATGCCAAATACATGGATAAATAAAAACGCAGAGATCCATGGACATATATGAGAGGGCATTTGATTAAATTTGAGTATAAAGATTTAAATGTGACCTCTCCATAATGTTTTCAACATATTCAATGAACAAAGTTTCCACATCATCATTTCACATGACATAAATAGGTGTGCAGAACACTTAATATTTTCTACTCTAGACAACCTTTAGCCCTAAATATATGCATTTAGACATATATAATTATAAAAAAACTAACATATATTTTGTAGTTATGTTCTACTTTTATATAACCTTGCAATCCATAGAAGTTAACTTCTCTATTCAAATCTTATTTAACAAACTTTTAGATGTTTCTAAGTGCTTTGATCACTTTGGAGAGAAAAGCATCATTGAAGTACATATGTAAATTCACACTTCATCACTTAAACCCATTTATTAGAAGCCTTTCTAGTAATTTTTTCTGTTTCACCCATTTTTCAGATTAGGCATATATTCTATGAAGTAAGTAATGTGTTATAGAGGACCAAGACAATACCAAGATTTGTCACAATAGTATCAATAGATGATATTTATGTAGACAAACCTTTTGTCTGTGTGCTTGCTTAAAGGAAATGAAAATACTCAAAAAACTTAAATTTGGAATCTCTTACCATCTCTTACCACTTAAACTATTATCACTTTTACATTAGCTTCAAACAAATCATTGGTGGATAATCTCCAGCATCTATATAAATCACAAACGTCATTTTTAACAAATAATTTCTCATCAAAATGAATTTTTAAATACACACACACACACACACACACACACACACACACACACACACAATTGCCTACCTATCTAGATACTTGCATATATAGATATATGTGCATACTTCTTATAGAAAATTACCTCTAGAATTAATCAAAACAGATCTTTAACATATAATGTATCTTAGTTAGATTCTCCACAAAAACTTGCTTTTGAAATAAGAAAAAAAACTTTTGTCTATGAACAATCATTTGTTTAATCCATCACACTAAGAAAAGTAGTATTCAAAATTAATCAATACATAAATACATTATAGCATTTTTTTTACAATTCTTATAACCATCTTACTCTTGAATATAATCTTAGCATCAAGTTTTCTATAAAGCATAGTATTTGAATAATGCCAATAAGAGAATTTTGATTTGAGAATGAAGAACTACTGAATAGATCAAAAACTAAGAAAATCTCTATGGCAAGGGAAACAAGAGATGAATTGTTTATTTTGTACTCTTGTAGGAAAGCAATTCATTAAAAATTTGAGGTAAAATTTTATTTTTTTGAAACAGAAAAGAAGAAATGATTTCTAACAAAGAGAGACTTACAAGAAATGGAGCAAAGAAAAAAAAAAAAAAAAAAAAAAAAAAAAAGAGTTCAGACCTGCATTGAAATAAAAGATCAACTAGACTAGTAGAATATAATAAGGAGAACTTACAGTGATTATTCAACGATTGAAATTTCTTCTCATATCTCGCTTCTTTATCCATGATATATATTGAACTTAAAAATAAAATAGTTAGAAAAAAAAAATAATAATACAGACTTGTTGAATGAGAATTTTGTAAGACAAATAGTAGTTGGATTCTTATATTGAACTTGAGCGGAGAGTACATGCATGCACTTTTCAGGGTATGAGCTGTAGTTTATACGATATTAGTCGACCCATGCTCACTTTCTTTTTTTTGTCAAATTTCTGTTTTAGATTGTTAGTTTCTTATTTTAGATTTTAAGATTTTATGATCAATTTTTTATTACCAAATATTTTTCAGATGAGCACATCCAAATTTTCTCTTCTTCCTTTTTCAGTCATTAAATTGGATTGTTGGGGTGGATCTTTAGTCATTTGATAGGTAAAGAATTACTAAGTGACCATTTAGAAAAATTTCAAAGTCAAACTCATTCATTTGGTCCATTGTATGTTGAAATTGTTTCCTTTATATTATCTATTGTCTAAATTTTGACTAAATTAACTTGTTGATTGTGCCACAAGATGTAGATTTGGGCTAAACTTATGATATCATCAGCATCATTATCATCATCATCCAAGCCTTATCCCAACTTAGTGAGGTCGGCTACATGGATCCAATAAGATGCAATAGACTAAAAATAAGGAAGTAAAAGAGGTGGAGAACAAAATGGACACCACTAAAAGGATGTTGACAGAATAACATTAAAAAAGTAAATGGTGGGGGGGGGGGGGGACAAAAAACAGCGACATAAACTCTAAGGCATCGACCCTTCTTAGCTATTTATCGCTTCTTAACTGCCCAACATATCTGCTCTAGGTCTCGAAGAAGTGTGTTTTTCTAGAGAAATAGGTCCTAATAGTCTAGCCGAAGTCAAGAAATGGTTTTACAAGATTAAAAGGGTCCGTTGAGTGCCTCAAGGCTACCTAATAGATCTAAACACTTGCCTTGGTGACATGGACAAAGGTTTCGATGACAACTTAAATATTCTATTGTTGCTCAAATTTTATGGGCATGTTCATATCATCTATCCCTAGTCAATTTTCACCAAATCATATCTTCCTATGTCAAAATTTTAAATTTTGCAACTTTAGGAAAACATTGTTGATTTTTTAAATACCTCACAAAAATTGATTCAAGTCTCCAATCAGTTGTGGGGATGGTTTCAATATGAAACCCATTGTGTGATGTGTATTTGGGTGTACTAACATGTGTGTTAATGTGATAAGTATTTCATATAACCCAAGCGGGTGAAGAGGAAGAGTTGAAGGAAGAACAATGAATGTTGATTGAATAAATTATTGATAAAGATGGTCTTCCATGACTTAAAATATAATATCCCAAATTTAATTCTTTAAAATTGTGGAGTCATTGTGGAATATTCTATTTATCTTACTAGTGACAGCTACTTATCGATGAATTATTTTTGACTACACAGTACAAGCATTTACTTCGATTAGAATTGCACTCTTGAAATTATATGATCATAGTCTATAGTGTGTTTTGTATGACTGGGTGACTATGAGTTGACATTTATGACCTGTGAGAATGGAAAATTTATATCATATGCTCTAAGATTGATGAAGGGTGTGGCCTTGGGTTGAGTCAAGTGGTTCAACATGGGTTCACAAGAATCGAGCTTGGTCTATGATAAGTCATGGGTTGGACGATGGGCTATGCCGATAGGACTTATGTCTAGGTCTACTTAAGATCTAGATGATGGTACGTTTAACTGAGAAAATCTCAACATTTCATTTAGACAAGGAAAGAGAGAAAAGAGAGAAAAGAGAGAAAAGAGAGAAGAAGGGGAGAGGAAGAGCAGCCTAATAAGGAAGGATGCATGGGGGGAATAAGGGTTTGGGCATGGATTGAGGAGGAAAACGTTGTCTACAATTCCGGTGAGTAGTTTAAACCATCCATCTCCAACCAAGCCAAGTAAGAAAGGGCTTTAGAGGTAAGAACCACCTTAAGAATGATTTGGTTTTCAACCTAGGTGCTGCTAGGTGACGAATCCATTCATGTCATTAATGATTTAGTGTTGAATGTGTCTCTTGAAAGCCTTGGAGTGTAAGATTCCCATATAGGTTTTGATATTGAAGGCAAACCAAGGTAAAGTTTTAAAATTCATAGTTAGGTAGGGTTATTTGTTCGATTCAAGCTTCTATAAAAGTCTTTTATGGTAAGGTTTAATGTTTGGAATGTGTGATATTGAGGTGTGAGGGTTTGGGTGAAAACCCCCTTGAAAACCCCAACAGTTTCAGAGCTGAAACAGAACTCGAGCACTTTTTAGGCCTAAACGACTCACTGACAAAGCCAACCAGTGACTCGACAAAGCAGCTAGAGGCCTCTAGTTGTCTCTGGAAGCAAACATCATTTTCTCAAAATAGAAACAGAGACAACCGGATTGTCATCCGGCGAACCAGATGTGAATCTTGGTAGGATCTGACAAGTTTGGATGGGCATCCAGTGAGTATGGATAGCCCCTGAAATGATGATTTATCTATTTTGGCCGACTGAGACCAATGGGAAGAGAATAATTTGGTTCATTTGACACATGTTATCAGTTAATTTGATTCGAAGACCCTGGTTGTTTAACCAAGGGCAATCAAGACCCAATTCTACAAGGTGAGTGAGACCTACTTTATGAATTCTTTCCAATTTGGGTGATAACATGTGTGTTTTTATGTTGTGATAAAGTGACAAAAAATGTATAAAATATAACTAGTAATTGAATAAGATTGTTGAAAGTGAGATGGTATGAAATGGTATGTGATTGAGTTTTGCTTTAGAATTTCATTCCAAGATTGTTAAGTGATGTGTATGCTAGAATTTATATTGAAATGTTATGAATAAATATCATTCGAATTACATTACATTTATGATGGATGACATACAAACAATGTGTGAATGTAACCTCTTTCTTATGACATGGTGTGACATCGGGAAAAAGTGAAAGTTAATGATTTAATGCTTGTAAAATTATGATGCCTGAATTGTGACTGTTGAACCTTGAGTGTTGAATACGGTATTACCTAGATAGTGCTTGTGGTGTATCTCACTTACAAGGGAAGGAGGAATGGGTGTAGGTGAGAGGATTGTAATGTACCTCATTTAGCAGGGGAAGGAGTGAGGACACAAGTTAAGTTTATCATGGTACCTTACTTAGCGAGGAGGAGGAGTGAGGGAGTTATTATGGTGTAGCTTATTTAGTGAGGGAGGAAGGAGTGGAGGGTACAGAGGTTGATCTCACTTAGTGGGGGAGAAAAAGTGGAGATTCAACAGAAAGGTCATACTATCTACACATGGTTATAGCAAATGATGTGAGGTGAAATGATAGAAGGCTGTTTTCATCTATGAGAGATCATGACAAATGTTGGGAAGTGTGATGTAGTTGGAGACCATTCCACCACCGTGTGGATATGATAATGATGTAAAGAGATTGTGAGTCCATTCCACGTGTGCATGGGTGTGATATCGATCCATGATGTGTTGGAGTCCAATCCATTTGAGTATGGGTATGGCATTAATCTGTGTGAGTCCATTCCACCTAAGTATGGGTATGGTATAGATCTGTGTAAGCTCAATCCACCTGAGTGTGGGTATGGCATTGATCTGAGTAAGTCCATTATACCTAAGTGTGGGTGTGGTGATTATTGTGATCTGCGAATGGTGACATATCGATAATTATAATTCTTGGGCATGACAATAAAAGTGAAACTATTGAATATGAGAATACTTAAATTAGGTAAAAAATTAGAAATTACCATATGATAATATATGTATTGGTTAGAATGCTTAGAGAAGATTTTACTCACTGGGTTGTTGTAGCTCACCCCTTTAGGGACACCCTTTTGCAGTGTCGTCAGAGTAGAAAAGTGGAAAGCTCTCCGACTAGGAAGCAGATGGAAATTTCTTATTCCGCAACTTTAGATGGGATTTTATAAACTAAATTTAAAAATATTCCTAAAAGGATTGTAAAGATAATTTCAACATATGTAAATTTTATTGTTTACATTGAAAGCCATCAGGTTGGGACCTTGAGATGGTTGAGTTTATTTATGTTGCTGCTAGGCATACTCTAATTAATTGTATCTTGAGAGATGCTATTTTTTTATGAAGCGATTATGTATTTTAAATTATTCAAATTTTTAGATGTGTGGCATTACAAATTGTCAAACCCGTGCTAAAAAATACGGGCTAATTTGAATTTTTGTTGAAGGTCTGGAATCCGAGGTCAAAGCAACCAGTACACTGTGGTGCATTGAACCCGTGGTTGAACTTAATGAGGTAGCCCCATTGGTGAGGACCTACATACCATTAAGAAGACAAACACCAACTCCTTGGAACTGTACAGTGCACCACCAATGTACAGCCTAAGGTTGGTATCATCCCTTTGGTTTCTCAGGCCCTACCTGAGTACATGATACATTAGGCTTATGAAACATGTAGGGAAGGTTAATACGCAAAGGCATTAATAATCGGGGTGATTTGGAACTGTTTCAGCAAGGATAAAGGAGAGAATTGATTATTCAAGTGCTAAGCATAGGTAAGAGTTTCTAAACCTACTCTAGCTGTCTTTCTACCCCTTTACCTAGACCTAGCATTATGCATAATTCTGTTTTAGGTTGAATGAAACCATCCTTGGTCATGCATGTTAAATCTGTCCAAGTAGATACAGTTGGGAAGGCCAATGCCATACATGCATACCCAATCTCACATCTGATATCTTCATTTCATTTTTTCCTAGACCCAAAATTTAGTTCAGATGTTAAGATAACTAGGAGTGAACCTTTTATCCTCGTGCATGTTTGGGTTGTCACGATTTGAATAAATTATAAATCCGATCCCTTGCATTCATGCTTAATGACAACCATAGGACCTAATCCTAGTTCTAGGTTAGACTATTGTTAGCCCTCGTCACCTTGAATATTTTAGTTAAAGTATTTTTAGACCCAAATATCAATTTGCATGATTAATGATGAGAACCCAATTCCATACATGCATGTTAAATCCCAACACAAATATCAAATTCTGCTACTCTGTAAATTGAGCTTCTCTTAGTTAAAATGATATAACTCCACCATCCGAACTCCATTTGTCTTGGCTCTAATTTTGTTAGAAACTAGACTTATAGGGCTGAATTTTATTAGAAGAAACCATTACCTAGTTATATCTCTAAATTAGATAAAAGTTCATTTCAAGTTGCTGTCAAAATCGAATCCTTCTGTTTTGACATATTGACCTTTGGTTAATAAAAATGACATAACTCCATAATACAAAACTCATTTTCTTTGATTCCAATTTTTCTAGAAACTAGACTCATAGAGATACATTTTCTTAGAAGGAACCATAATCCAATTATGCCTCTAAATGAACTAAAATTTCATTTCAATCCAAGTAAATTCTGCAAATGAAATCACTGGGTGATTGACCCAAACGCCCAGTGCAAGGCCCAGAGTTGCTGAAGCATGTGTTTTTTATTCTAGGACTTTGGAACCAGTTCCTTGGTGTGTAACCACCTCATACATGTGCATTGGGATTTTAAGAACCATTCCCTACCTTTGGAACCATGTGGACCCCACCTGTATAGCTAAAATGGTGAAATATCAAGTTAAAAATGCATTTTAGATATGGGACAGCTTGGGTCAAACAGACCCTAGTGCTTTAAAGTCTATAAATAGGAGGTCCTAGCCCTTATATCGTTTTCCCTACTGTTCCTAATATTGGAGAGGAAAAGGAAAGAAAGAAAGAGAGAAGGAAGGAGAAGGAGAAAAGAGAAAGAGGAAGGGAAGGAAGAAGAGGTTTGTGAGTTGGAGCTTGGGATCGACCTCTCCATAAGCTAGGTAATCAAATCTAGACTTGAAACACTCCTCTTACCTTGATTTACATCTGTTCTAAGTGTTTAAGTTCAGATCCATAAGCCAAATAATCATGCCTTTACATGTATATTGTAAAAACATCATCTAGAGTAGTAAGACAGCCTTGGATCTTGCATGCATGTATGTTTTAGAAGAATCTAAGTAGTTATTATGTTGTATATAACCTGTGTGCATGATTAAACTCAATTCCAGCCATGATCCTAGCTAAATCCTTGCTTATAGTCCATGGATAGTAGCACAGAGACACCTAAACTTGCATGCATGTTGTGTATTATGATCCTTAGCTATGATAACTACTGTAATAAACCGACTATGACCTGTACCAAATATGTTTTAGGAGATTAATCATGTTCTAAAGTCTGATTTCAGCCAGGCTTGGACATCTCTGTGATGTCAGAACCCAAACCATCATCCCTTTGACTAACCGAGCTTGGATGTTCAAAACCCATCCCATTCAACAAATTACACATGTTACAACCCCCCTGGGGTCATCCATGGTCGAATTGGGGCGACCCCAATAGCCAAAACCAGATTTAGAGCGTGGAATCCCATGTCCTACAGGCACTGGGTGATGCACTGGACAATTGACCCAAACGCTCAGTGAAAGGCCCAGTGAAAGGCCCAGTGGCTGATTTGTGACCAAACCTAATCCAAACCTTATGGGACTTCACCCACAGCCCCAAATAGTATTTATAGCATAAAAACCATCATGAACCCCTACCCCCTGCAACCTTGTTGTCCTCACTTTGGGTGTAGGGGCCATGAGCCCAAAACATAAATCAACCATGGGGAGGACCTTTCCCATTACTCCCCAAGGTTGATGAGACTTAGAATAGGTGAAACCCAAAAGGAAACCCCCTCTGTTGCTGTATTTTATTCTCTGGTTGATGCATTGGGCGTTTCACCTTAAGGCCCAGTGCAAGTCCCAGAGAATTACAGCGTAGTGTTTATGAACTCAAACCCGAATCAAACACAACCTAGACCAACCCTAGGACATTAATCTGATCTGAACCATGTTTGACATATCTTAATTGTCCAGTTAATTTAGGTTATAACCCCGAGCACAAGGCGCAGTGTCAGATACCGATTGGGACTGAGCTGACTGAAGAACAAGCAGGATTTGCACAAGGTGAGTGGAATTACACCATAAGTGTAGGTGTAACATGACCGATGGGTCATGACAACAACAACAATAATATCTACTATCTTCAATGACTTTAAATTGCTTTATATTCTTATTTAAATTATGAATCTTATCTGATGGACATTGGAAATAGATGATAATGCTTATATGTCAAAATACTAGATTAGATGCCGTAGTTAGCTTGGAAATGAGGCCAGTGGTAGCCCATAGGATGGGATACGATTTACACCACCCGACTCATACTATGTCATATAGAATGCATATGGCTAGGAAATCATCACCCGTGCCACGAACCCTTGCCAACAGGGGTTAAGGTGTTGGATACCACAAAAGTGTGAGTCCAATGTCTGAAGGGCATTGCTCGGTCAGTCGACTCATTGGGTCACTAGGACAGGTGATGTTTGTTGGCCCATCAGCTAATAGGGTTGGTGGTAGCATAGTGGTAACCTAGAGGGCTGGTCGGGCTGATCTTGGGAAGAGATACTGGAGCTGACTGGTCTTCTCTGACAACTCAATGGGTGTATCCCGGAAAGGGGTTAGAGGCCCGCACCAGGGATACATGTATTGGGGATTGTAGTAGCACTTTTACCTACCTTAGTTTTGATGCTAGGTGGTTTAATAATAATAAAGAACCTCATTTCATATGGGATTCATTTGGTTGTGCTTGCATGTGTATGCATGGCTATATTTCATTCACGGGCTCGGTGGAGCTCACACTCTTGTATATTTCTTTTTAGATAATACTGCAGGTGGACATCTCGACAGCTGGGAGACTCACTTCGCTGAGGAGGATGATGGCGATTACGACCTTTTGGGTTTGGACCTCGAGGGAGGTTATCTCTTTTGTGCAGGTGACCAAGGTGGCCCTTGAGGACGATCTTTAAGGGATGGACAACATACTAATCTAACATTTTGGGGACTTTCTTTGGGTAGATAGGATATACTAAATCCCCCTCTTATCTTGTATAGCTTACTTGGGCTCTTGATGTTGTAGACCTCTTTTGTATTTTGTAAAGCTATTGGTTAAAAAAGTATTGACTGCATAATCAAGTAGTAAAATGGAGCAATGATCAATGTACTGTTTATTTTTTGAATGTTTAATGATAAGTTTTAGCTTCTGCAACACTCTGTATCTCTTTTATCCATTATTATGGTGCATGTATTTATGAGTTATATTAACTGCTTCTGGATCCTTGGGGATTGGCGGATGTCGAAGGATATCCGGGTCACTTGCCTAAATCCTCCCAGGGGTGGTTTGGTGCGTGACAGAGTGGTATCAAAGTGAGAAACTCTTTCTATACTCACAAATAGCGAAGATAGGATAACTAGTAACATAGAATCAAGAGAACAAATAGACAAACAAACTTGAGATAATCTTGTGGATAAAATACCATAGGAACTAACATAATGTGAAGATAACAAGATTTCATAAACCAAAAGAATATAAGCCATTACACCTTGTTTGAGACTGGAAGTACTACTTCCGAACTACAACTTAGAAAGGAAAGTACAACTAATAACAGGAAAAAAAAAAAAAAAAAACTTGAACAGTTTGCCTTCAAGTTGCAGGTACAAAAACACATCTCATCCTATCCTAGTGCATACTTCCATTATATTATTTATGAATTCCCTTGTTTTTGGCTACACATCTCTATACGTGCGATGTTTTACTATCATGTCGTACCATAAAAAATACTAGCTTGTACGCATAAGTACAAATTACAATCTTTCTTAGTTAGAAAATGTAGATTTATTTGTGCCCAAAGTTCTTTTTCAGAGAAACAACCATGGTTAACACAAGATCCAACCGGGGTGGTCGTCGTGGAAGAGGCCCTCAATTTGTTTCAGAAGTTGGACTACCAAACAGAGTCGAAGCTCAAAACTTTGAAGTGTCAGTCACTTTGACAAGGATGCCCGGGGACCCTCCAAACCCGGTGCCTTCGACCCCTCTAGCTCCTGGATCATGCAGCAACAACAAGAATTGCTGGCCCATATGACCACTCAATTCACGACCATGATGCAGTAGCAACCAATGCTACCACCCAATCAGCCTCCATAATTTCCACCTCTGGTGCCTCAGCATGCCGTAGACAAGACCACTGATAGGGTAATAGAGAGGTTCAAGAAACTTCAATCGCCTGCTTTTTTTAAGATCGGCTCGGAGGCGATGGAACTGGAGAGATGGATTAGTGCTTTGGAAAAAGCCTTTTCTGTATTGGACTGTCCTGATGCCCAAAAGTTGATATATGCTGGGTACCAACTGCAGAATGAGGCTGATGCATGGTGGAAGTCAACGTGACTTAATCTGGAGGTGATTCATCCCAACCCTACTTGGGATCAGTTCAAGGAAGTCTTCTTTAAGAATTACTTTCCAGAAAATTTCAGAGATAGAAAGGAAGCTGAGTTCTCTGCCCTCATACAATGATCAGTATCGGTGCTGGATTACCAATAGCAGTTTGAGGACCTAATCCATTTTGCACCAAAACATATGAAGGGGGAGGCTAGTAAGACGAAGAAATTTGAAAAGGGACTCAAGCCTGAGATCGGTCCATCCTGTCAGTCATGGATATTCAAACCTATGCACAGATGGTCGATAAGGCCAAGACTATAAAAGATAGACTGAAGGAGGAGACCACAATGTCATCGGGGCTAGGCAAAAGGCCTAACGCCTTTCAAAATTTAGAATGGCCCAACAAGACCTTCCGAAGATCTAGCTTAAGCCCTAGCTCGACACAGTACCGTGGGCTTGAAATGGGTCAAGCATATTAACGCATTCATCCAACATTCGAACAGTCTACACAGTATTATCTCCATGCCTCAAGCCAAGCCACTCTACCACCTTGCCTGGTGTCGAGTTAAGAAGGCATGACTTCTCCTCAGCCTATCTTTCCTGCACTTGCCTATCCGTTTGCTAGACCTAGCCACTACTATATATGTAAACTGCCCAGACATATGTCTAGAGATTGTCCTCGTCGCAGATTTTGTGCATCACGACGGGATCCACCTACTACTCGGCCTTTCCAATCCCAAAGCAATAGAGTCCAAAAACTAGTATATGTCTTGGACACAAGGGGAGCTGAGGCGAATCCGGATATGATGGTAGGTACTTTATCCATATCATCCTCACCTGATCGAGTAATAATGATTTTAGTACATCACACTTTTTCGTTTTTGCTAATTTGCGATAAGAGGAATGAGCCCTCGAAGAACTGGGAACACAAACTGGTTGTTAGCACTCCTATTGGAAATGTTGTGAATTTAAATGAAGTATGAGAACCTTGTCTACTAGAAATATGTGGGTGAAATAGGATAGCTTGTCTGATCTAGTCTGACATGAAAGACTTTGATGTGAGCCTAGGCATTGATTGGTTGTTCGCCTATGGAGTTAATGCCATATGAGCAGGGAAACAGGTTTTGTTTAGGCTAAGAGAAGATGATGAACCCACTAGCAAGAATGTGTAACTAATAAAAGAATGGAACCGGAACTGAAGGATTTGATAAAACCTTGCTCAACAATAGGTATGGATGGAGTAATGGATCCCCGAATGTCCCCTCCATTGTTGGGAGTGAATAATAGGGATTTCATCAATATTCCAACTCATCTTAAAGTTGAAATTAGGTATTGGGAAACTAGAAGTGAAAGTATTTATAGAAAAAGCCGTGTAGGAAAGATGGTGTAGACTTATGCCACACAACCCAAAGCTATAGAAGTATAGATTATTAGGTGAAATACGCGGAGGTAGTTAGATTGTTTGATTTTTGAGGTATATGTTGGGAGTTCGATTTCCCTTAGGCCCTTATAATCAAGCTGAACATTAGATTAACCAAACCCGGGAGTGATTTAGATAACTTGTTGGGAGTTGGTTATGTTTGAGAACTAAACCTTTACAGCGCAATAAAAACAACGAGCGATGCCGATACAAGACGGAAGGACCTGAAGTACATCGTGGTCGATCAGGTATTTCCTTGGGAATCACCAACCAAAGGGGTGATGCGGTTTGATAAGAAAGGGAGTTGAATCTGAGAATCATGTCCAGTGGTGTACTGATTGGCAGAAGTCCATGACATATTCCATGCATCGGTGTTGAAGAAGTACCTCTCGGAGTCGACTCATTCTTGACTCAAGAACCACTTGGGCTCACTGCCGCCATGACCTGTCAAGAGAAACCCGAAGAGAATGTGGGATGTGAGGACTACAATCTCCACAATCGGATTATCTTATTGTAAAGGTAATGTGGAGTAGTCGACTTGATCTAGGAACGTCTGGTTGACAAGAAGATGAAAGGCACTCGAAGTATCCTCATCAACTCGAATCCCCAAAAACGTTCAATTTTGAGGACAAAATTTTTATAAGGTTGGGGGAATGTTAAACCCGTGTCAAAAAATACGGACTAATTTGAATTTTTGTTGAAGGTTCGGAACCCAAGGTTAAAGCTACCAGTACCCTGTGGTGCATTGAACCCATGATTGAACTTAATGAGGTAGCCCTGTTGGTGAGGACCTAAATATTGTTAAGAAGGCAAACACCAACTCTTTGCAACTGTATAGTGCACTACCAAATGTACAGCCCAAGGTTGGTACCATCTCTTTGGTTTCTCAGGCCCTATCCGAGTACATGATACATTAGGCCTATGAAACATGTAGGGAAGGTTAATACACGAAGGCATTAATAATCAGAGTGTTTAGGAATTGTTTCAGCAAGGAGAAAGAAGAGAATTGATTATTCAAGTGCTAAGCATAAGTAAGAGTTTCTAAACCTACTCTAGCTCTCTTTCTACCCTTTTACCTAGACCTAGCGTCATGCATAATTCTATTTTAAGCTGAATTAAACCATCGTTGGTCATGCATGTTAAATCTGTCCAAGTAGATACAGTTGCGAAGGCCAATGCCATACATGTATACCCCAATCTCACATCTGATATCTTCATTTCACTTTTGCCTAGACCCAAAATTTAGTTCAGATGTTAAGACAACTAGGAGTGAACCTTTTATCCTCGTGCATGTTTGGGTTGTCACGATTTGAGTAAATTATAAACCCGTTCCCTTGCATGCATGCTTAAAGACAACCATAGGACCTAATCCTAGTTCTAGGTTAGACTATTGTTGACCCTCGTCACTTTGAATATTTTAGTTAAAGCATTTTTAGACCCAAACATCAATTTGCATGATTGATTTGATGATGAGAACCCAATTCCATACATGCATGTTAAATCCCAACACAAATATCAAATTCTGCTACTTGGCAGATTGACCTTCTCTTAGTTAAAATGATATAACTCCACCATCTGAACTCCATTTGTCTTGGTTCCAATTTTGTTAGAAACTAGACTCATAGGGGTGAATTTTATTAGAAGAAACCATTACCTAGTTATGTATCTAAATTAGTGAAAAGTTCATTTCAAGTTGCTGTCAAAATCGAATCCTTCTATTTTGACGGATTGACCTTTGGTTAATAAAAATGACATAACTCTATAATCCATACCTCATTTTCTTTGATTCTAGTTTTTCTAGAAACTAGACTCATAGAGCTACATTTTCTTAGAAGGAAGTCTAAATGAACTAAAATTTTATTTCAATCCCAGTAAATTCTGCAAATGAAATCTCTAGGCGATGCACTGGGCGATTGACCCAAACGCTCAGTGCAAGGCCCAAAGTTGTTGAAGCATGTGTTTTTCAATACAAGACTTTGGAAACCAGTTCCTTGGTGTGTAACCACCTCATACATGTGCATTGGGATTTTAGGAACCATTCCCTACCTTTGGAACCATGTGGACCCCACCTATGTAGCTAAAATGGTGAAATATCAAGTTAAAAATGCATTTTAGATATGGGACAGCTTGGGTCAAACAGACCCTAGTGCTTTAAAGTCTATAAATAAGAGGTCCCAGCCCTTATATCGTTTTCCCTATTGTTCCTAATATTGGAGAGGAAAAGGAAAGAAAGAAAGAGAGAAGGAAGGAGAAGGAGAAAAGAGAAAGAGGAAGGGAAGGAAGAAGAGGTTTATGAGTTGGAGCTTGGGATCGACCTCTCTATAAGCTAGGTAATCAAATCTAGACTTGGAACACTCCTCTTACCTTGATTTACATCTGTTCTAAGTGTTTGAGTTCAAATCCATAAGCCAAATAGTCATGCCTTTACATGTATATTGTAAAAACATCATCTAGAGTAGTAAGACAGCCTTGGATCTTGCATGCATGTATGTTTTAGAAGAATCTAAGTAGTTATTATGTTGTATATAACCTGTGTGCATGATTAAACTCAATTCCAGCCATGATCCTAGCTAAATCCTTGCTTATAGTCCATGGATAGTAGCATAGAGACACCTAACCTTGCATGCATGTTGTGTATTATGATCCTTAGCTATGATAACTACTGTAATAAACCGACTATGACCTGTACCAAATATGTTTTAGGAGATTAATGATGTTCTAAAGTCTGATTTCAGCCAAGCTTGGACATCTCTGTGATGTCAGAACCCAAACCATCATCCCTTTGACTAACCGAGCTTGGATGTTCAAAACCCATCCCATTCAACAAATTACACATGTTACAACCGCCCTGGGGTCATCCATGGTCGAATTGGGGTGACCCCAATAGCCAAAATCAGATTTAGAGCCTGGAATCCCGTGTCCTATAGGCATTGGGTGATGCACTGGGCGATTGACCCAAATGCCCAGTGAAAGGCCCAGTAGCTGATTTATGACCAAACTTAATCCAAACCTTATGGGACTTCACCCACAGTCGCAAATAGTATTCATAGCATAAAAACCATCATGAACCCCTACCCCTTGCAACCCTGCTGTCCTCACTTTGGGTGCACCAATGAGCCCCATTGGCCATGATCCAAAGAGGGACCATGGGCCCAAAACATAAGCCGACTATGGGGAGGACCTTTACTATCACTCCCCAAGGTTGATGAGGCTTAGAATAGGTGAAACCCACAAGGAAACCCCCTCTGTTGATGTATTTTAGTCTCTGGGTGATGCACTGAGCGTTTCACCTTAAGGCCTAGTGCAAGTCCTAGAGAATGATAGCTTAGTGTTTATGAACTCAAACCCGAATCAAACACAACCTAGACCAACCCTAGGACATTAATCTGATCTGAACCATGTTTGACACATCTTAATGGTTTAGTTAATTTAGGTTATAACTCCGAGAATGAAGCGCAGTGTCAGATACGGATTAGAACCGAGCTGACTGAAGAACAAGCAGGATTTGCCCAAGGTGAGTGGAATTACACCATGAGTGTAGGTGTAAGTGACTGATGGGTCATGACAACAACAACAATAATATCTACTATCTTCAATTACTTTAAATTGCTTTATATTCTTATTTAAATTCTGAATCTTATCTGATGGACATTGGAAATGGATGATAATGCTTATATGTGAAAATGCTAGATTAGATGCCGTAGCCAGCTTGGAAATGAGGCCAGTGGTAGCCTATAGGATGGGATACTGTTGACACCACCCGACTCATACTATGTCATATAGAATGCATATGGTTAAGAAATCATCACCCGTGCTATGAACTCTTGCCAACAGGGGTTAAGGTGTTGGATTCCACAAAAGTGTGAGGCCAATGTCCTGAAGGGCATTGCTCAGTCAGTCGGCTCATCGAGTCACTAGGATAGGTGATGTCTGCTAGCCCATCAATTAATAGGGCTAGTGGTAGTACAGTGGTAACCTAGAGGACCGGTCAGGCTGACCTTGGGAAGGGATGTTGGAGCCGACTGGTCTTCTCCGACAACTCAATGGGTGTATCGTGGAAAGGGGTTAGAGACCCGCACCAGGGATACATGTATTGAGGATTGTAGTAGCACTTTTACCTGCCTTAGATTTGATGTTAGGTGACTTCATAGTAATAAAAAACCTCATTTTATATAGGATTCATTTGGTTGTGCTTGCATGTGCATGCATGGCTATATTTCATTCACGAGCTCGGTGGAGCTCACACTCTTGTATATTTCTTTTTAGATAATACTGTAGGTGGACATCTCAATAGCTGAGAGACTTATTTCGCTGAGGAGGATGATGGTGATTACGACCTTTTGGGTTTGAACCCCAAGGGAGATTATCCCTTTTGTGTGGGTGACCAAGGTAGCCTTTGAGGACGACACTTAAGGGATGGGCAGCATACTAATCTAACCTTTTAGGGACTCTCTTTGGGTAGATAGGATATACTAAATCCCCCCCTTATCTTGTATAGCTTACTTAAGCTCTTGATGTTGTAGCCCTCTTTTGTATTTTGCATAGCTATTGGTTAGAAAAGTATTGACTGCATAATCGAGTGGTGATATGGAGCAATGAACAATATACTATTTATGTTTTGAATGTTTAATGATAAGCTTTAGCTTCTGCAATACTCTGTATCTCTTTTATCCATTGTTATGGGTGTGTGTGTTTGTGAGTTATATTAATTGCTTCTGGATCCTTGGGGATTGGCGGATGTCGTAAGATATTTGGGTCACTTGTCTAAATCATCCCAGGGGGTGGTTTGGGGCATGATACAAATGGTATCAGAGCGTAGAACGTGGTTAGAGATGAGCCATAGATCCTGATAAGTAGAATATACATGAATATGCATATTTTTTTATATGTATATGCGAGAGGGAATGCTATGAATAAACGAATACTGGTGTACATATCAAATGATTATAGTAGTAAGTGATGTGGCTTGATTTGGAAGTACTGTTTTATGTATAAAAATTTCTTGTGTGTCAATAATATGGTGTTGCGTATAGAATCCACCTCTGTATATCGTGCGTGAGCAATGTGAATGTAAGCGCACATATTATGGATGGTAGTGATGCTACTTCTTATATGTTATAATGCATATGATCATATATATATATAGGTATGAGTATACTTGTAAGTAATGATACACTAATATATGACATACTAAAATATTTATTACTTATGCAATACATAAATACATATAGGATGTATGTATCAATTGGTATTTAGTAACTTAGAATATAGTGTTACTTTTTGACACTATACTACATGTCTCATATCTATATGTCACTTACTATCACTAGATTTATATATATCTATATATGCATATACATATGCATATACATACTAAGTGATAATATATATTTATATAAATAAATAAATATATATATGTGTGTGTGTATGTAGATACACGAAGATACGAGGATACACTGTGGGCATGCCATATATTAATGCCCTAGTGGAATGGGACTCGAGTGTTTTTGGTATTTGATAACTGGATTATATGATTACTTATAGGTGTGTCAATGACCATTTTGCGGAGACATGTTTTCTTCTCTTAGACTAGCAGTTCCTTTTGACTCACACCTAGGGAATAGACTTATACATGTATTAATATACATACAAACCTTGGTGAAGGTGTGTGTTTAAGATCACAAGTTGAATGGTGTGTAATAGCTTTGAAATGGGTTTAAAGGTGTTAGACCGCGCAAAAAGGGGTTAAAGAGCAATTAAAATTCTAAAATGCCCAAAAAAGGGCTAACTCGCTCGCCAATTGACAATCGGACTCGCTGGTATCACGGAATTATAAAACGGCAGGGCCATACAGGTCTGAGTCATTTTCATCCAGATTGAAGTTTAACCGGCTCCCATCACTCCCGATCCTCTTTCTAATAACACTCCAAAGCCCTAAGCCCACCATTTTTCACTAAAGATTTTGTGTTTTGGCTTTAAGAACTTGAAATCTCAAACTCCTCTCTTGAGATTCCACCCTTTCTCCCTCTTCAAAACAAACCAAGCCCTAGAATCAGAGATGGTGGAGCATCAATGCCCTAAAGGCATCAAGCATGTGGCGCTTAAGCCAGAGGGGAAAGGAATGGCTTCGGGTCCTTTAAGAATGCTCGATTTTATCTCCTAGGATGCCAAAAACAATTGGAAGTTCTACAAGAAGTCTCAAGAAATGTAGGAAAGTTGATTTCAATTAATTTGGAACTTTGAACCTTTACCAGCATTTTTCTTTAGTGGGTTGGGAATCCATGCTATCCTTAGACTATCTCTGCTATCCCCAGCTTGTATGGCAATTCTATTGCAATATGCAAGTCCATAGGATGGAGAACACCTTAAATATTATCTCCCAAGTGAAAGGGGTGAAGATGAGGTTTCTTCCTCCTAATGTCTATCCCACTTTGTCATTCAGAATATTCACACAGACACCCGAAGATGCTCTCTTGATGTCGAGAACTGTTCATTGATAGCCACTTGATGTCAAACTAACCCCTTCTCGATGTCAACTCGGCCCTAGTTCAATGTCGACTCTATGCAAATCCGAGAAGCCCTTGCCATGTTTAGCTCCGATTTCGATTCTTTTTGCGTCTAAGCTCAATTTTGGCAACTTGGATGTGTATTTTGAATTCCTTAGGCCCTAAGAAACTCTTCCTTTGACAATAATCCACATGCCCACACCCCATTGGCCATTACCTTGACCAAATACCACCGTCAATGCAAATACATGTGTTACGGACGATCCAGATCAAACCACAGGTCCTTACATGATTTTGGGAGTGCACAGACCCCTCTACATCTATAAATACACCCCCTCTCATGTTGAGGAGATCTATGGACGTCTTAAAACCTTGGATAACTCTCCCTAAGTCCTCCCTTGGAAAGTTCTAGCCATATTGAGTGATCCCCGAGTATAGGCGATGAAGTTCTGCCTGAAGGAGCGACAAAAAAGACTTAACAAGTGGCGATATTATCTCTATACATTACTCCCCTGAGTCACAAAAGGAAACCTCCAACATTCCTTGAGTTCAAATCTTTTAATTAGGTAACTACCTTCCTTTTCTTGCCATTTATCCTTCATTTTGTCACTTATTTTATACTTGTTTTGCATCTTTAAGAAAGTGTGAAACCCTGTCTCCTTAGAGGGTGATCACACACAAGATCTTGTTGTTTTCTATGTTGTGCATTCTCAAACATGATCCCCATACTTCAGATACCTCACTTCATATTTTTCCCCAGAGGTTTCCCGTGACAATGAAAAGTACCTCCAAGGCGTAGAGCTGTTGTATCTATGGATGTAGAGCCAGTGTGCACTGCCCGAGTCCGTTTACCGATCCTCTATTCCCCTTGTCGGAGCCCAAACCAAAACCTCCAAGCCCTCCAAGATTCCCTTAAAAGGCAAGCCCTGACCCAGACCCCTTGGAACAAGCCTGGTAGAGCAATAACCTGGCCCAAATAGCCCATTTCATCCCTGTCGACACCGAAACCTAGGTCGACACTCAGAGACCCCGAATCAACATCAACCCAACCTTCCATTGACATCGACATATCCCTATTGATTGTTGAGCAGAGCATTTCTATTGTCTAACTTACCTCAACATTTAGAACATTGGCACCAACACCCAAAAATACCCTCCTCAATGTCGACCTTACTCCCCTTAAATGTCAACTCGACCCCACTTCACTATCAACCTTGTGCAAATCTGAGAAGCTCAAACTTGCCATGTTTAGCTACAATTTCACCTCTTTTCTTGACTAAGCCCATTTTTATCAACTTGGATGCGAATATTGGCTTCCTTAGTGTCACACCCATAACCCATCCCTTGGGAGGATTCGGCTAGTGACCCGAATATCTGAAGTATTCGAAGACCTGTAGAATCCAGATACATAGTATTTACATATCACAAGCATAACACAATATCGAGATAACAAGTGTTTCATTGATCAGAGTGCTCGGAAAGTAAATGCCTACAAGTTTATATATATTTTAAAAGTCTTAACAGCCCGATATCCCTAAATTCATAATCATCGAGCCCACACACAACCGTTCTAAATTACATACAGTGGAAACTCTTCCACCAAAAAGGATAGTAGTAAACAAAAAAAATAAAAAAGATAACACAACATCATCAGTCCCTGTTCTCCAAGTAATAGTCTTCGCCACCATCACATACACCTGCAAGATCATCTAAAAGAAGGATCCACGAGTGTAAGCTCCATCGAGCCCTGTGAATGAAGAATAAACCATGCATGCAGATGCAACACAAAACATAATCCTATATGCATGGGGTTCATTTTTATTATTAATCCACCTAACAACAAAACTAAGTCCAGGTAAGAAGGTACTATTACAATCTCCAATACGTGTATCCCTGGTGCGGGCTTCTAACCCCTTCCTGCGATACACCTATTAAGTTGTTGGAAAAAACTAGTCAGCTCCAGCATCCCTTCCCAAGGTTAGCCCGACTAGCCCTCTAAGTTACCACTGTGCTACCACCATCCCTATTGTCTGATGGAATAACCGACACCACCTATCCTAATGACCCGATGAGTCTACTGAACGACCAATGCCCTTTCAGGACATTGACCTTATACAATTGTGGTATCCAACACCTTAACCCCTGTTGGCAAGGGTTCATAGTACCGGGTGATGTTAATCCTTAGCCACATGTCATTCTATATGAACATAGTATGAAGTGTACAGTGCTCCCGCATCCCATACTACGGCACACCATACCTTTCATTTTCAAGCTGACTACGGCATCTATTCTAACAATCATATGCAAGTATGCCAACAATAATATCATATCTCAACAATTTTCATTCAAATCTCATAATAATAATAAGAAATAAGAATGAGAAATAACGTAATCAATCACCATATTATAGCACAACAGTTGTATTACACCTACTTGTATGGCGTATTCCCACTCACCTTGTTATGATTATGTTTGCAAAGTCAAAATAGTTCTCGAGTCGATTGTCGGTAGGCTCGATGACCCAAGAGTTATGTCCTATTATTTATCAATCAAACATATATGTTAGATGGTGCCCTAATGTTACTAGAGTCTTAGGATAGGATAGGGTTAAGTTAAAATAGGTTTGGAGTTAAGAAACCACTTGACAGCAACACTGGTCTGTGTCACTGGTCGACCAGCGAATTCCACCAGAGATATACAGCAAATGAATTTAACAGAAATTAATAGGGTTTTAGAAGGGGGTTTTGGGTTGGTTTTCACTCATTCACACCAAGAATAATTTCTACAAAGAGGATCGAGTTCTTAGGCTCAATATGGGTTGGGGAAAATGGGTAATTAGAGAATCGGAGATGGGAAAGGGGTGCATGTAATGGGTTTTAGTTTCCAATTTATAAACACAGCCATATAAGATAGAAATTTGTTTTCAATTGGTAAAAGTTGATCCATAAGCCATGAATTGGTTAAGTATTAACTTAGTAACAAAATTAGATGAAGCTATTGAGTTTGGATTTTTAAATATACACAAAGGAATTGATTCTAATTGCTGAAATTGGGTATGAAAGACAAGAATCGATCATCGTTTATGATCCAAAATAGAATTTGGTTTCTAATTACTCAATTCCAATAACCAAGATGATAGATTGATGAATTCCGCAAAATAAAACAGAATTACAGAATGAAATCAAAGCTAAGGAAAACTGTAATTAGGTAGGTTTCAAGTTTGAGGCTTGGATCATATATGCATGAAAGGAATTGGGTAGTCTATGCTTTATAGGCTGAAATCAGGAGTTGGCATGATTAGGTAGCCAAACCATGGTTGAATTCTAATTTAGGAGATAATCCTATGGCCAAGAGTAGATTAGAATAGGAGAATTCGGTTAGGTATAGAGGTTTACCTCAATTGTGAGCTAGGGTTAGGCTTCCTCTTCTTCATCCTCTTCTTCTTCTTATTCTCCTTTCTTCTCTACTTCTATCGTTTAGGTTAGAAGAGAAAGGAATAGTTGAGAGTTAATTTATTTATATAGTTAGTGAGATAAGGGCCGGTTTGGTTTGGGTTAAAATGGGTCAAAACTGTTTAAATATCTGATTTCATCTACGTGGTTCAATTACATGGGCCCCGCGTACCTCTATTGTTGGGGGAACATTCCAATTAGGTGAATGGGATGCGGTGACGAGATCCTTGACTCATGACACCGGGCCCTGCACTCCCGAGATGGAGAAATGTAGTAACAACAGCACTGGTCTATGTGAGAGGTCGACCAGTGTGTCGTTTTATGCTGTCCAAGTATCGGGACACCCCAGGCATTGGTGTTTTTGCGCACCAACACATTTTCAGCATTATTATATTCCCAAAATACCCCAAGGTATGATTAGAGTCGCTTACCATGATTTATACATTAGATTGTAAATTTTGAAATTGTACAGGGGAGGTACACATTGTTTTGCCGGTAGAAGACGTGTTACCACTAGGATTCCTTCTTCATCTTCTACCCGTTCAAACATCAAATCAATACTCCAAAATGTATACAGGGCTGCAACTTCGGATTTTGGACCTACAATCGGATTCTAGTTAGGGTACGGATGGAAATAAGCCAAGCTGTAACATTCTCCCCACCTTACAGAAATTTCATTCTCGAAATTTGGCATGTCTGGGGATCCGTACAGGTGAGGATACCTCAATCACTTTCATCTTTTCGCCACCCACTAATCTATGCTCCTTATAGCTTTGGGTTATATGGTATTAGTTTATACTACCTTGCTTACAAAACTTTTTCCTGTAAAGACTTTCACTTCATGTTCTTCAATACCTAACTCAACTTTAGAATGAATAAAGTATTGATGGGATCACTACTGTTCGCTCCCAATGACGGAGGGGACATTTGGTGATCCATTACTCAACTCATACCTATTGTTGAGTAAAGTTTTGTCAAAAATCCTTTAGTTCTAGTTTCTTTCTGTTGTCCTTGGCTATATTAACATCAATTTCCGTTATTTCCATCAACTTAAATTCCCGAATCTGTCATTCACTCCCAATTACTTGATATACTTCATACTTACTTGAATTCAGCTTGTAATGTTCCATCCATTTGGTTCAAGGGGCATATATCTTTAACGAGACTTTATTACGCGTCTACGGTCTCTGACCATCTCTCCAAAATCTAGATACAAATCTAATTTTTTCTAATGGATAAGGTTCATACACTTCGTTGAGATTCACAACATATCCAGCAGGAGTGCTAACCATTAATTTGTGTTCAAAGTTCTTCTAGGGCATATTTCTATTACTAGCAAAAGTAGAAGGAACGAAGGAGCGTGATGCACTGAACTTAAATAATATTTAAATAGGTGAGGATGATATGGATAGAGTACCTGTTATCACATCCGAAGTTGTCTTAATTTCCTTTGTAGTTAAGGTATATACTTGCCCTTGAACTCAGTTTCCTAGGGACTAGAAGGACCTAGCAGTAGGATGAACTGGGAAGACGTATTCATTTCTTGGTAAGGACAGTCTTTGGCTATGTGTCTCGGTTGATTGTATGTGTAACATCGGTAAGGGCCATAGGGTCGATGATTAGACATGGATCTAATAGGCTGAGAAGATGCTTGAATTGTAGTCGGTCGAGGGGACTAAAAAGTTTGACCCATTTCTGGCCTACTGTCCTGCTGTGGCTGCTCGGGATGGGTGGCTTGGGGTTATGCTCCTCGGTCGGAGCGAGAGAAGGAATGCGTCTTCTCAAAGGTTATGATTTATTAGGGGATGGGGGTCATACAATCAAGTGAAATGGAGTCGCCACCTAGGATTAGGGCCTAGGACCCATTGGTGTAGCCCTGTGAAGGGCTACATGACTTTGTTTGGTCTGGTCAGAGATTTGGGGTAAGTGGTCAGGTTACTAGAGTGGGAAGGTGTTAGGTACCCACCTCGCCCAGTAAAATCGGTCTTTCTACTAGATGCTGGTTTTTGAATATTCTTCCTTCATAAATGTCCTATTTTCATATGTATAGCTAAAATGATGCACAAACTGCTTAATTAAATTACCTATTGTACACTACACATGCATAATTTAAAAGTCTACATTGTTATGGAATTAAAATGCGATGAAAGGACTAAATACCTGTATGCGTTAAACCAATGCAATTATACAGGACGAATCATGTCCCCCAGCTCAGGTGGAGACCAAAAACTGGCTTTGTCCTTCGTCAGATAGAGTAACGGTGTCGAAAAGTAATTACCTGGCTATCAGGCAGAATAACGGTGTCGAAAAATATTTGGAGAATAATCACCCAGATGTGGGCAGCGTAATGGCGTACGGATGTCGGGTACTGAGACCTCGGACAGAATAACAATGCCAAAAGGCTTTGGAATCTAGCCTTCTTCAAATATTGGGCAGAGTAACGGTGCACGGGTGTTGGGAACTAGGACCTCGGACAGAATAGCGGCGTCAAAAAGCACTTCAGAAACTAGGATTTAGGACGTCGGGCAGGGTGACTAGGCCATGGGAGGCTTCGGGGTTTTGGGCAAAAACAGGTTAGGAAAGGCGGGTCCGAAGGACCCAGACTCCAGACAGAGGGACAAGGCTTGAAAGCTAAAAATCGGACAGGGGTAGGGCCCTAAAACTAGGAAAAAATGGAAAAAACTGAAAACTGGAGCTCTGGGGGTCCCCCCTCTCCTCAACTTGAGACTTGTTAAAATGAGGGATGGGGGGTATTTATAGCCAAAAAATCTTCCTGGCGGTGCTGCCAAAAATGAAAAATTTTCACTTTGGGTACCTGGCAGTGCCACGGGTCGGGGCGCGGTGCTGTCGTGCGGCGCCACGAGTCAGGGCACGGTACTGCCGTGCAGTGCCGCTACCAGGAGGGTACCACCGCGCATTGTCGTAGCCTGGTACAGTGCTGCCGCGTAGTGCCGCAGCCGTGCATAATGCCGCTGGGTCCTTTGCCAGGTCTTAAAACAATCTTTCATAGTCTTAATGGCTGCTTGAACCTCGTCACACATACCTTCTGAGATCCTTAGGACTTCTTTAGCAACCTTCTTAATACAAATCGTCATCTCAGTCCACATCTCATTGGTATCTCCCTCAAAATTTGATGAGCACATTTATGTGTGAAATTATTCCATTTAATTCTGCATTTTTATCTGCTTAGAATGGAACTACCTTGAGTATTTTCTGTTATTTTCAGGTTTAGGTCATTTTATGCGATGTCATGCTATTCTGGACTATCGGGCATCGTATCTTCAGATTTACACGTAAAGTGGTCCAGTTTCTTTTCATGGTTGCTAAGAGGGCGGAATTTTGAGCAAGATGGATGTGTTGCATTAAAAGTACACATCAGTTTTGAAGCCCATACATGTGATTATTCTTTTTGGGCCAGAAAGAATAATGGGCCAAAAATTGAGTTGAAATGCAAGCCTGAGCTCAGAACCAAGGAAGGATTTGATGCAATCTAGGCAACAGTCTACCCATGGGTCGACTCATATGTGATCTAGGACGAGATGGGAAGAAGTTTCACTGAAGACCCAAGGGCATAATCATAATTTTAGAAATTTGGGAAATTTTCAGAAGATATCCGATATTGGGTTCATATTGTCCAGAATATTAATTGGAGCAACTTTAATTCTCGGATTGGGTCCATCCGGGGCTAGGATGGAGAGATATTTTCAAAAAGAGAATTTTGATCAAATTTATAATTTAGATTAAATTCTCTCTCCTCCCTAATATCTCTCTCTCATCCCACTTTAGATCTGCTACCCACATGGGGACGGGTGGGAACAGATCTGAACCCTCCATGGGGGTGCGGGACCCACCTCTAGGGTGCAGGACCCACTACCTATGGAGGGGTCAGATTTGTCCTCACCCGTCCCCATGTAGGTAGTTGATCCAGATTCTACGATTCTCTCGCTCTCTCTCTCTCTCTCTCTCTCAAATCCCTCACGGGTCCCACCTTTCCTAATTCTATTCCACTTTTCTCTCTCTTTCCTCCTATATCTCTACTTTCTATTCCCTCACGGTCTTTCTCTCTCTCAGTTTCCCCTCCTTGGAGATATATATATATATATGAAATCTACCGAACCCAGAGAAGATTGGATTCTGGAAATTAGCCCCATTACCAGACCAGCAGAGCATCTCCATCACCTTCTTCCAACATTTTCTTCCTGGGCAGCAACTCCCAGAGAACACCAAGCACACCTCCATGGATCATCGTCACCATTGCTGCCCCCTGTCTCTTAGCACCATGATCGGCTAAGTTCTTTCTATCTTTAGGTGTAGATGAACTAATGGTGTTTGTTATTTAAAATTATGGTTTGCATTCTTAATTGTTTGATGTTGAGACCCCATCCATATTTGAATGATTTAATTGATATATTTAGTTGAGGAATTTTGTTTATGTGATTCATTATTTTTCATTCAAGCAATAGTATTTTGTTCTTATGTGGTTGTACCGATGATGGATTATAGCCGAACGAACTAAGCGTGCCAAGCCCTACAAGTGAAGGACGATTGTACTCGTCAAGATAGTCCATACCTAGGAGGAACCCTACATTCTGTGGTATTATTAGGCCTATGGTTATAATAAATCGAAGCATGCAACCGAATTGAATAACAATTCCATTGGGGATTCAAACCCTAAAGATAGCCTCCATCTCATAACTTCACATCGCTGTTAGTTTAGATTTGTTTCTTTCGTTCGTAGTTTAAAATCAGATTTATTGCACTTTAATTTTCATCACTTTCATCTTATCATTTTAGTAATTTAGCCTTCCAGTTCCCCGTAGATCAACCCCTTACTTGCTACTTGCTAGATTCATTTAGGGTTTTATTTTTGACCGGTCAACGGCACGATCAAATTTTGGCGCCGTTGCCGGGGAACCGAAGCACGGTTGCTAAGATTGATTGAGTTGTTTTGTGTTACTCTATTTTAGTTTTAATTTTATAATTCCAGAATTTTTATTTTTATTTTTAATCTCTTTATTAGGTTAATTTTAATTCTAGTATACCTAACGTTCTCTTTGTTTGTGCAGGAAGCCGAGTAGATCAAGTAAGGACAAGCTGTCCGTTGGGTTTACTTTTAATTCCTAGACTTTATGTAATTAGGGTTATTTTATGTAATTTTTATGTTTTTTTAATTCCAGCACTAGATTGGGTGTTTAGGTTTAATTTTAGTTCTCCCAGCCCCTTAAGATTATATGTGTAACCGTTCATCGGGGGTAGCACGTGGAATTGCGCAACCGCCAACACCAGGTAAGTATTTTTGTTAGTTTTAAATTAGTTATTTTTTTTACTTTTTAGTTCTGATTTTTATTTTTATTAATTGTTTTTATTAGTTATCATGTTTTAATTTTTGTTTAATTAGCATGTTCAACCTGTGTTGTGTTTTATGCATGGTCGGCGTTCTTTGCACCCCAACCTGACTTTCCTTGACCTAGAAATAGAGCGATCTGTGGCTAGACCTAAGGATAAGGATAACAATAATAAAATGGGTGACGAAAACCAGCCAAGAAGGCCACTAAGTGAGCACTTCACTCCAACTGCCTATACCCCTGCGTCTTGTATTCAGTTGCCTGCCATTCAGGCCGCTCAATATGAGATCAAGTCCAGCATCATAAAGATGTTACCATCCTATTTGGACTTGCTAATGATGAGCCTTACAAGCATCTTGATGAGTTCTTAGAGCTATGCTCTACAGTCAAAATCCAAAACCTCTCTGAAGATGCTTTAAAGTTGCTTTTGTTCCCATTTTCCTTAAAGGACAAAGCCAAACACTGGCTTCATTCCTTAGATTCGGTTAGGATTTCTACGTGAGCAGGAATGCAGCAGAAATTTTTGAAAAAATTCTTCCCCATTGTCCAAACTAATAGCCTTAGGCGAGCCATTACTAGTTTCTCCCAATTAGAGGGCAAAGAATTTCATGAAGCGTGGGAAAGAATTAAGGAACTACTTCAGAAGTGCCCCCACCATGCTGTCCCGAAATGTCAGTTAGCCCAGTGTTTTTATGATGGTCTCCGTGACCGATATAGGCAGATGGTGGACTCCTCTTGTGGTAGAACATTTATGCACAAGAATGAGACGGAAGCATGGGATCTTTTTAAAACCCTTAGCGAGAATTCCCAACATCATGCTTCGGCCTCTTGGACTGAGATTCCACACACAGGGCAACCAAAGAAGGGTGGTCTCTATGAGATCAATCCAACTGTAGAGATGACTGCTAAGGTTGATATGATGTCCAAGAAATTGGACTATCTGATGTCTATAGGGGGCAGCATCCTATGTCCCCTTTCCCAATGAGTTTCCCTCCACCCAATTAGACTGAAGCCTATGTCTTATGTGCTAGCCCTAATCACTATGTGACGAATTGCCCTTTGGCTGCACAATACCCTGAGTTTATTCAGGAACAGGTGCAAATGGCTCAAAGTTTCCCTACACTGGGTAATAATCCATTTTCCAATACCTATAACCCGGGATGGCAAAATCACCTAAACTTTTCATGGAGAAACTCAGTACCTAATAATCCTCCAAACCCACCATATAGGCCACCATTTAATGTTCAATCTAATACCTATAGGGATGGACAACCACCATATCCTCAACCCCAATAGAATCAATTCTTTGAGGAGAAGGTGCTAAAAACATTAAGTGGGCTCGAGCAGAACACACAGCTGCTACACTCACATACTCAGTCCATTAATAAGCTAGAGAAGCAACTGGGTCAACTAGCTGATGCTATAAGTAGGAGGGAGGCTGGCCAATTGCCAAGTCAGCCAATAGGGAACCCAAATAATCAAATGGGTTCAGGAAAAGAACAGGTCCAATCGATCACAGTCCTAAGGAGCGACAAAAGGGTGAAAAAACCTGATACACCCTTAGCCACTAATGAGACGTTGCCTACTAAGTCTCAAAGCCAGGGAGAGGCTGAGTCAACCCTAGAGAATTCTGGTGGTGGTGTAGAAACACATGAGTACATTACTGAAACACCACCTATGGAAATCACTCATCAGTTCCCAAGGAAGGGCTGCACATTCCCATTGTGGAGGGACCATCACCTAACTCTTACATTCCAAAGGTCCCTTTTCCCCAAGCCCTTCAGACATCAGCACCAGACTATCTGGATGAAAAGGGTGCAAAGATGCAAGAGATCTCCCCCTTTTGGATGCCATCAAGCAAGTTCCTGCTTACGCTAAATTTTTAAAAGACCTCTGCACCCAAAAGCATAAGTTGAGAACTCAAATCCCTAAGACCGTCCATTTGACTGAACAGGTTAGCTCTATAATTTCTAGCCACTTACCCCCTAAGCTTGAGGATCCAGGTACACCTCTTATTTCTTACATCATTGGAGATCTCTCTATAAGTAGGGCACTACTTGATTTAGGGGCTAGTATGAATATCTTGCCTAATTTAGTCTATGACAAATTTAGTTTAGGAGATTTGAAACCCACTGAGGTCATCCTTCAATTGGCTAATCATTCAGTCAAAACACCTCGTGGTTTATTAGAGGATATTTTAGTGATGGTGGAAGAATTATGCTTTCCTGTGGACTTCCTTGTCCTGGATATGGATACAGCCACCACAGTCAAGCTTTCCCCTATCATTTTAGGGTGCCCCTTTTTAGCTATTGCAAATGCTTGCATAAATTGTAGATCGGGTGCCATGGATATCTCTTTTGGGAATAAGAAGCTTAGGCTTAACATTTTCAATGCATCCTTAGGTTCCATTCGAGAGGAAGAGTGTTTTGTATTGAATTTATTAGATGAAGTTATGGCTGATCACACTTCTCACATGCTTATTGATGATCCTTTGTAGCACTATGTAATGTTTGGAGAGGAGTCTGAGGCATATACTGAAGAGGTGAACACTTTGCTAGATTCCTCACCCTCTTTAGAACGGCCACCTTGGACAGTTAGATTTGAGCCTCTCCCCGCTTTGGCTACATCTCCCCAACCTTCTTCTCTAATATCCCCTTCAAAGTTGGAGCTTAAACCTCTCCCTTCCACCCATAAGTATGCATTTTTAAGGAAATGAGAGACCTTGCCTGTTATTATCTCATCCGATCTTTCATCCAGGCAAGAGGCTCAACTTTTGGAAGTTCTTTCTGAGTACTAGGCCGCCATTGGTTGGTCCTTGGCTGATCTTAAGGGTATTGACCCTTCAGTCTGTATGCACAAGATCTATTGTGAGGATGGAGCAAAATCCTTTAGGGACCCACAGCGTCGTCTGAATCCTAATATGAGGGAAGTAGTGAAGAATGAAGTAGTAAAGTGGCTTGATGCTGGCATCATATACCCCATCTCAGATAGTCAATGGGTCAGCTCTACTCAGGTTGTCCCTAAGAAGTCTGGCATCACGGTTGTTTCCAACGACCAAGGTGACCTTGTCCCAACTCATACCTCTACGAGTTGTCGTGTTTATATTGATTATCGGAAGCTAAACAAGGTCACCCACAAAGACCACTTTCCTTTGCCCTGCATTGATCAAATTTTAGAGAAATTGGCTGGGCAGAGCTACTTTTATTTTCTTGACGGTTATTCGGGATACATCCAAGTTCCTATATGTCCCAGTTATCAAGAGAAAACAACTTTCACTTGCCCCTTTGGTACATTTGCATTCAGATGCATGCCCTTTGGGTTGTGCAATGCTCTAGCCACCTTTAGAGGTTTTCATGGATGACTTTTCTATCTTTGGGTCATCTTTCGATGAGTGTCTCCACCAGTTATCTCATATTCTTAAACGGTGTGTGGAGACCAACCTCATTCTTAGTTGGGAGAAGAGCCATTTCATGGTTCAAAAGGGTATTGTCCTCAGCCACATTGTTTCTGCACGAGGCATTGAGATTGACCCAGCCAAGGTTGATTTGATTACTAAGTTACCCCCTCCCACTTCCGTTTGGCAGGTCCGTTCTTTCTTGGGCCATGCCGGCTTCTATAGGCATTTCATCAAAGGCTTTAGCTTGATTTCTAGGCCCTTGTGTAGTTTGCTTGTAAAGGATGCCCCTTTTATCTTTGATGATAAATGCCTTCATGCTTTTCACACCCTTCATGATTCATTGGCTAAAGCACCCATTATGAGGTCACCTGATTGGTCTCTTCCCTTTGAGATCATGTGTGATGCGTCTGACTATGTTGTTGGTGTTGTTTTAGGCCAAAGGGTTAATGGGAAGCCTGTTGTGATTTATTATGCTAGTAAAACCCTCTCTAATGCTCAGATGAATTACAACACTACTGAGAAGGAGTTACTAGCAGTAGTTTTTGCCCTTGATAAGTTTACATCATATCTTTTGGGCTCGAAGGTGATTGCCTATTCGGATCACGCAGCTCTTCGGCATCTCCTATTCAAGCATGATGCTAAGTCGGGGCTCATCCGATGGATTCTCCTCCTTCAAGAGTTTGACCTGGAAATTCGATATAAAAAAGGGTTAGAAAATGTTGTAGCAGACCATTTATCTCATATTCTCCTTGATCCTTCCACCTCTGAGTTGGTTCGGGAAACCTTTTTCGATGAGCAGTTATTTGCTATATCGTCTAAACCGGCTCTGTGGTATGCCCACATTGTGAACTACTTTACGAGTGGGAAGATACCTTCTGATTGGGGTACATCAGTTAAGGATCGCTTCTTCTCATCGCTTAAGTACTACTATTGGGAGGATCCTGGGTTATTCCAATACTGTTCGGATCAGGTCATTAGACGTTGTGTCCCTGAGAGTGAGTTCCATAGTATTTTATCTTTCTGTCATACTTTCACCTATGGGGGACACTTTAGTGGTAACAAGACTGCAGCCAAGGTGTTGCAGAGTGGCTTCTATTGGCCTACTTTGTTTCGAGATGCACATGTTTTCTATAAAACGTGTGTTAGATGCCAACAGGTTGGTAATCTTTCCCGACGAGGCATGATGCCCCTCAATCTTATTCTAGTCATTGAGATTTTTTATGTTTTGGGGATTGATTTCATGGGCCCATTTCCTGCTTCGTTTGGTCATGAGTACATCCTAGTGGCAGTTGACTATGTTTCTAAATGGGTCAAGGCTAAAGCAACCAGAACCAATGACCATAAGGTTGTTATGCCTTTTATTCAGAGTCACATTTTAGCTGCTTTGGTTTCCCTAGAGCTATCATCAGTGATGGTGGCTCCCATTTCAAGCACTGGAGAGTTAGAGCCTTGTTAAAAAAGTACTCCATCACTCACAAGGTTGCAACTCCCTACCATCCACAAACATCTGGTTAAGTGGAGGTTTCTAACTGTGAGATCAAGTGAATCTTGGAGAAGACAGTTAGACCTGACCATAAGGATTGGTCCACTCATCTAGATGACACTTTATGGGCTTACCGGACAACTTATAAAACTCCTATTGGTATGTCTCCATATCGATTAGTTTTGGTAAAGTCTGTCATCTTCCAGTTGAGTTGGAGCATCGGGCATTTTGGGCTATCAAGACCTTTAATTTTGACATGTTCGACGGTGGCTCCACTCGTCGTCTCCAGTTATCTGAATTGGATGAATTGCGCAATGATGCTTATGACAACTCGTGCCTCTATAAGGACCGAACTAAAGCCTTTCATGATAAATATATAGTCTAAAAGTCCTTTGAGCCCAATCAACGAGTGTGGTTGTTTAACTCCAAGTTGCGTTTATTCTTAGGAAAGCTTCGATCTCAGTGGGATGGCCCCTTTGTGGTAGTGGATGTTTCCCCCCATGGTGCTGTAGAGGTTCATAACCCTCAGACTAGACATACCTTTAAGGTCAATGGCCAACGACTGAAGCCATATGTGGATGGTCTTGCTGATGGCCAACTTATTGAATTGTTGGAGTTGCATGATGTGATCCTTGACTCTCCATGAGTCTTTCTGAGTCTGGCTGAAGACTCTAAACTTAGCGCCCTTTAGGAGGCAGCCCACTAAGTTTCTTTAGTACGTACTTTTTTTTTTTTTTGTGTTTGTTTATTTTTTTATGTAGCTGCTACTAATTGTTGGATGCACTGTTCTGCTGTATATTGCTGATTTCTGGTACTCTCCTTCCCTGATCCCTATTTTTGTTCTTCTGCATGCATTGAGGACACTGCATACTTTAAGTGTGGGGGGGGGGGGGTATGAGACCAATAGGCAGATTTTTTATTTTTTGGCTTTTGGCAAGTTTTACATGTCTCTTTGTTACTTTGATGCGAAACGTGGGAGAGAGAGACTTAGGAACCCTAATCTGAAGTAATAAAAATCCTGTTGAGAGGACAATAGCTAGTATGTATCCTAAGGTGGGTTTTGACTCAAACAATAAGAGCCCCATCTTGTCTGAAGGGACAGACCACCTGACTATCTCGTGTTTCTTTGAGCTTTTGGTTAGGAGCTGAGACCAAGTTTAGTTTTGGCATGACATAAAAATTTAAAAAAAAAAAAAAAAAGAAAAGAAGGAAGAAATGTCATTGCCTTGGTACAATTGTATTGTAAAAAAATGCTCCAAAGCCTAAAGTCCTTGGTGCCCTTGACGGCATGAGTGGTCTTACCTTAAGTAAGGTGGTGTTTGGAAGATATCGGGAGATTCCCTAATTAGGATGTGTACCTGTTGCTAGAATCAATATTGGGTATTAAGAGCTTAAGTGTGGGGGTACCTTTGTCTTCTTGATCTTAAGTAGAACATTTTAATTTCGGGTTTGGTGTGTGCTTCTTACCCATTGTCAAAATTTAAACTTGCAATCATAATTTTTGTGTGTATATTCCCTACAAACACTCATGAGACAAAACTCGTCCACCAGGGGTAACCTAGGGCCACTGAAATAGCAGCGAATCCTTAAAAAAATTCCCAATGGTGCCAAAAACTCTCAATAAAGTAGCTAGGCATTTAAAGGCTTGTTGCACATGCTAAGTGCAACCGTGATTCCTACGAAAGTGAGTTAGGGTTTTTGTTTTCTTTATTTTCTTTTTACTCGAGGACTAGCAAAATCTAAGTGTGAGGGTATTTGATGAGCACATTTATGTTTGAAATTATTCTATTTAATTCTATATTTTTATCTGCTTAGAATGGAGCTACCTTGGGTATTTTTTGTTATTTTCAGGTTTAGGTCATTTTCTGCGATTTCATTTTATTCTGGACTATCGGGCATTGTATCTTCAGATTTACACGTAAAGTGGTCTAGTTTCTTTTCATGGTTGCGAAGAAGGCTAAATTTTGAGCAAGATGGACGTGTTGCATTAAAAGTACACATTAGTTTTGAAGCCCATACATGTGATTATTCTTTTTGGGCTGAAAAAGAATAATGGGCCAGAAAATGAGTTGAAATGCAAGCCCGAGCTCAGAACCAAGGAAGGATTTGATGCAATCTAGGCAACAGTCTACCCATGGATCAACTCATATGTGATCAAGGGTGAGATGGGAAGAAGTTTCACTGAAGACCCAAGGGTATAATTATAATTTCAAAAAATTGGGAAATTTTCAGAAGATATCTGATATTGGGATCATATCATCCGGAATATTAATTGGAGCAACTTTAATTCTCGGATTGGGTCCATATGGGGCTAGGATGGAGAGATATTTTCAAAAAGAGAATTTTGATCAAATTTATAATTTAGTTTAAATTCTCTCTCCTTCCTAATATCTCTCTCTCATCCCACTACGGTTCTCTCTCTCTCTCTCTCTCTCTCTCTCCCTCTTAAATCGCTCACGAGTCCCACCTTTCCTAATTCTATTCCACTTTTCTCTCTCTTTCCTCTTATATCTCTACTTTCTAATCCCTCACGGTCTCTCTCTCTCTCTTTCCCCTCCTTGGAGATATATATACATAGATATATTGAAATCTGTCGAAGCTAGAGAGGATTGGATTCTGGAAATTAGCACTATTACCGAACCAGCAGAGCATCTCCATCACCTTCTTCCAACGTTTTCTTCTTGGGTAGCAACTCCCAGAGAACGCCAAGCACACCTCCATGAATCATCGTCACCATTGCTGCCTCCTGTCTCTTAGCACCATGATCGGCTAAGTTCTTTCTATCTTTAGGTGTAGATGAACTAATGATGTTTGTTATTAAAAATTTTGGTTTGCATTCTTAATTGCTTGATGTTGAGACCCCATCCCTATTTGGATGATTTAATTGATATATTTAGTTGAGGAATTTTATTTTTGTCATTCATTATTTTTCATTCAAGCAATAGTATTTATTCTTATGTGGTTGCACCGATGATGGATTATAGCTGAACGAACTAAGCGTGCCAAGCCCTACAAGTGAAGGACGATAGTACTCGTCAAGATAGTCCATACCCAGTAAGAACCCTACATTCTGTGCTATTATTAAGCCTGTGGTTATAATAAACCGAAGCATGCAACCGAATTGAATAACAATTCCATTGGGGATTCGAACCCTAAAGATAGCCTCCATCCCATAACTTCACATCTTTAGATTTGTTTATTTCGTTCGTAGTTTAAAATCGGATTTATTGCACTTTAATTTTCATCACTTTTATCTTATCATTTTAGTAATTTAGCCTTCCAGTTCCCAGTAGATCAACCCCTTACTTGCTACTTGTTAGATTAATTTAGGGTTTTTGTTTTTGACCGGTTAACGACACGATCAAAATTCCACTTTTCTTGTAGAGCTACTTTATCAATAAATGATTCTAGGAGAACTCCTTATAGTCGCCCCCATCTTATCGTAGGGCAAACCTGTTTCGCCTTCTTACATTGCCTCGTACCAAGGTACATATCCAAGACCACCAATCTATGTTGAGTGGTTAAGGTCTCTCTGGGTATAACCTTACAATCCTTACATAAAAGTCTATCATTCCTTTGAGTTAGGAGAAAATCAATTTGGCTTGCATGTTGGCCACTGTTGTAGGCAACTGAATGTTCATCTCTCTTTTTAAAAAAGGTATTTGTAATGCACAGGTCAAATGCTATCACAAAGTCTAATAACTCGAAATGGCAAGAAAATGAAATGAAAAAGGCAAGGTGACTCTTTGTATTACATATGGATGAAATTGCACAGATTTGACATCGAACAGGGCATCCCTCGACATCGACGCACTGTCGATTCGAGCACCTTGATGTCGACTCGGGTTTTTAATGTCGAAGCAGATATTTTTAGTGTCGAATTGCACATTTTACCGCCAGATTTAAAATGAATCAGTGGGTCCACCCCTAAGGTGATTTGGCACGCCAATATACACCTCCCATGTGGCCTATAACTGTGCGCAAGTGAGATTCCCAATCCAATTGTACCTGCATAATCGGCGATTGCCAACTTGGGATCCAAATAAGCTTTCTATGTACACCCCTGTACCGACGAAATTCCTAGTTTGCCCCAAACCACAACAAGAGCTGTACAATTATTCATGACAAATTACAAAATTACCCTTCACCATGCCCTGTTAATGGCAAATTATTCAAAAGCGGCCATACTATTGGCGACTTCAGTTTCACCATGCCTTATCAATGGCAATATTTCCCAATATTCAAGTACTATGGTAGATACTGTTTACAACGCCGACGGAAGAACCCATACTATCGGCAGTCTTATCACCAGCCAGCGCAACCCCGTACTATTGGCCGCCTTGACATTACTACCAGTTTAACCAATGGAGCCACCTACGTAGGTATGCCTCTATCCCGTGCACTCCAATGTCCCTGAGCAAGGCACTAGTGAGTTTTTGCTCAATTCGACAATTCGAAGTGTTTGACAAAATTACTTCTTTGACCTATAACTATTCCATAATCTCAATCAAAGAGGGGCATTCTGTAGACACATCATTATTTTGTCTTTCCCTTTGGAGGTTTCCCGTGGCGATGATGAACACCCTCCAAGGTGTAGAGCTGATGTATCTGTAGATGCAGTGTAAGTGTGCACTGCCCGAATCCATATATCGATCTTCAATGCCTTTGCTGAAGACCAAAATCAGAGCCTCAGAGCCCTCCAAGACCCCCTAGACAAGTTAACCCCACCAAAACCCCTTGGAAGCAGCCTAGCCCAGCACAGAACCTAGCCCAAATTGCCCAAATCCTCCCTGTAGACATTGAAGTCCATATCAACACTCAGAGACCCCGAGTCAACATCAACCCATCTCCACTGAGCATTCCTAATATCTATCCCACTTCGATATTCAGAATATTCACACCGACACCCAAAGCTATTCCCTCGATGTCTAGAGCTGTTCATTGATTGCCACTTGATGTCGACCTAATCCCTTCTTAATGTCGGCTCTGCCCCAGTTCAATGTTGACTCTGTGCAAATTCGAGAAGCCCAAACTTGCCTTGTTTAGCTCCGATTTCAATTCCTTTCGTGTCCAAGCTTAAATTTTGGCAACTTGGATGTGTATTTTGGCTTTTTTAGGCCATAAAAAACTCTTCCTTTGCCAATAATCCACATGCCCACACCCTATTGGCCATTACCTTGACCAAATACCCATTGTCGATGCAAAGACATGCCTTATCGATGATCTAGAGCAAACCCTAGGTCCTTACATGAATTTGGGAGTGCACACACCCATCTACATCTATAAATACACCCCCTCTCACATTGAGGAGGCCCCGGGTCCTTACACGAATTTGGGAGTGCACACACAGCTCTACATCTATAAATACACATCCTCTCACGTTGAGGAGGGACCTTTGATCCTTGGAAGGCTTGAACCCTTGGACAACTCTCCCTAAGTCCTACCTTGGCAAGTCTACTCATATTGAGTGATCCCCAAGTACGGACGATGAAGTGCTGCCCAAAGAAGTGACAAAGAAGCTTTAACAAGTGGCGATATTGTCTCCATACATTACTCTCCTGACTCACAAAAGGGAAACCTCCAACATTCCTTGAGTTCGAATCTTCTAATTAGGTAAATACCCCCCTTTTCTCACCATTTATCCTTAGTTTTGTTGCTTCTTTTATACTTGTTTTGCATCTGTAAGAAAGTGTGTGATCCCATCTCCTTAGATGGTGATCACACACACACACACACACAAGAACTTGTTGTTTTCTATGTTGTGCATTCTCAAACATGATCCCCATCCCCTGTAGTTTAAGACTCCCCCTATTTTTGTTTACTGTTGGTGCTTAATAATCCTTCCATGTGATTGTCCGCTTCATATATTTTCTTCTCTTATACATCCCTTTTTAACTTAGGTCTCACGTCTCTTCCTTTCTCTATTTGTGTTATTTCAAGATTGTCCAATGTATCTTTCATACGTTGTATTTCAAGCATCATATTGTACCCCTTGTAACAATCCTTTTTTCTTTCATGTTTCAGCCCTTTGTATGCATGCACCTAGGTTAGGTTTTTCGGTCCTTTCTTTAAAGTTTTGCCATGCCATCTGTACTTACTTCATCCTTTTGGGTCCCTTTTATCTTTATCTTATTTCGACCATACATGTTCAGTACATGCATAGCTTGATTCCTGTATGTTATTCCTTTATTTCTTCCTCTTTCATTATTTGCCTTACTTTCACGTACAACATCCTTTGTCGTGCAGTCAAACCTCCAGGTATGTCCCACAACCTTCCCTTGTACTTTACTTGTTTACCTTTATTTGTATTTTATATTCTTATCCCAAAAGCATGTTATAACCTTATCCTGCCAAGTAACAAAAAGACCAGCAAGTCTGGATGGATTGGGGTGCCTAATACCTTTCCTGGATTGTAACTTGGCCCATACCCAGATCAACAGACCATTTGTCCCCAAAAGGGCATTGCATGGGAGTCATTACATTCACAATCTTGGGTTTTAGACCCTCCTCTAGGTGGCAACTCCTACATACATTTCACCTCTTTCTTCTTTTGCCCCAAAAAGGGATGAGGTGGAGGACACGTTGCGATCCCCCATCATGGCCGTTTGTTCTCACATTGGGCGGAGCCACCAAAGGTTGGGTAGTACCAGCCAGGTTGGGTCGACTCGACCCAGCCCATGGGTCGTCTCAACCCAGCCCCTGGGTTAACTCCACCATGTTTTCTTGGGTCCTCTATAAATATAGGGCCCCTCTTCCTTAAAAAAAACACAATTGGGAGAGCCCAGAGAAGCTCTAGAAAAATCCTGAAAAAAGTACCGATAACCCAAAAATTTGGAGAGAGAGAAAGAAAAAGAGGTAGGTGTTTTTTACCTAGAGAAGTTCTTTCTTTTTTTAGACTTTAGTTTCTGTTTGTTTTGACCCTCGAGGACCTTGTTGGTGATGACGCAGAACCCCTGCCAGAGTCCAGTAAGCCCTGTTGAAGATTCGACAATACAATGCGGAAGCCCTCTGGAGTTCAGGAAGCCCTAGCAACATACTTCTGATAAGCCGTTATTCTACCCGACAAGAAAGAGTTAGTGAAAACTATGGTGGGATCTACTCTTGCCATTTCTTAAGCTTGGGGGAGTCTTCATGACTCTTGACTAGGTTTCATGTTTTTTTTTTACTCGACTTGGCTGACTTATCTGAGTCAAAACATGGTTCTCCAACTATAGATGGGGTGTTCCAGAATGAAGTGCTACTTGGATGCATAAATACACTATTAAGGAAAAGCTTTAATAAAGAGCAAATGCGGAGGAGTGTAGTTGATTACAAGTTAGTAAAGTGGGTTGGATTACAAAATTTTTTAAATTGTACATTAGTTTTACATCCAACCAAATAGCTTTGCTAAATTAATTTTACATCATTTCTCTTGCGACCAAATGATTAAGAAGGAAAAAAATTATTTCCCTTCTTTTTTCCTTCCGTTGCAATCAAACGGAGCCAAAATGTGGTACTAGTATTCACTATTTTCATTCTAGAAGCCAATCACGCATTAGTCCTACGGTCTTGTAGCACCAGAAGGGTGGCATTTCCCATGAGCATTAACCAAAGTCTAACCAAATTGGTAGGATTTTTTTTTTAGTGAAATGAGAATTCATTGAAGGATTGAATGTGTATAACCTAAGGCTTCAGATTCACAAAGATCATGAAGCCATGGAGTGGAATTTGGCGAAACTGTCACACACATAATAGACATGGCCTTCCTTACCAAGACATCTGAAACACCATTCATAGCCCGTGGAATACATTGAAAAGAAATAGAACCAAAAGAAGAGGATAGTCTCCTAATATCTGAAATTACAACAGAAATTTCGTAGGGTGAAATTCGGTTTTGGTCATGGATATAACTGATCACCTCCTTGCAATCCGATTCCACTTGAAGTCGAGTGAAACCAGCAGCCACAGCTTCTACTAGAGCACTTGGAATTGCAATAGCTTCACCTTGAATCACCGATCTAAAGAAAGAGGAGATGAGATTGCCTTCACTTGATAGCCCCTATGATCTCTGAAAATGAAATCTACACCAAGTTCTATTTTCTAGTGCTGCATCACAATTAACTTTATAGTAACCAATTGGAGGAGCTGTCCAATTGGGAACATCAGCTGCACTTGGCACAGAAGATACTCGAGCACTAGAAGGTGCAGATGCTGTTGTATAGCTTCCAGTAGATGCAGTATGGAACTGAAGAAAGGTTCGCCCAGCCACTGTGATCACCTCTTGCAAGGTCCAATTTTTTGTGTTAAATACATAATCGTTCCTCGCTCTCCAAAGATACCAACACGAGAAAGAAACATGGGATAGTGATTCACGTGCAACTTTCTTATTTTGGCAATATAATGAGTCCCAACTATTTAGCCAATTTGAGAACTTGGGTACCTGATTTGTTGGAGGAATATAACTTAAGGAACTACCAAACCAAACCACCTTCGCAAATGGACACTCAAGGAGCAAGTGAGCTGCAGTCTCTTTATTTGCACCACAACGACGACATGATGGATCAATAGGAACTTGCCGTGAGAGGAGTCCTTCACCCATAGCAATGCCTTTAGCACATACTCTCCAAAAAAATGATTTTATTTTTGATAGAGTTTGGAGTGACCATATGCGTTTCCACACCGAATCAGGAACATGCTCCCATTGATGTACACGAGAGGAATAAGGACCCGTGGTAGCTTGCTCGAGGTTTAAATTTGATAAGAGATTGTATGCTGATTTTATAGTAAACACCCCTGTTGTGGATGCACCCCCAAATTTGTCTATCTTCACTAGGATATAGGCTCAATTTTATTTTGAGAATTGCATCCCTATCCTCCGGATGGAAATATTGATGTAGCAAGTTAACCTTCCATGATCTGCTGATAGGATCAATTATATCTGAAACAAAGTGCAATGGACAAGAATCCGGTTTCAGGTGCTTCACCTTGAAATGAAGATGGCTGGGCACCCAACTATCACACCAAATATTCACAAGAGACCCATCTCTGATCTGCCAAAGAAAGCCTTGTAATAATAATTTCCTCCCTTCTAATAAGATACGACAACCCCCATGAGGGGCGAGCTTGAAGAAAGTCACATGTTGGAAAGTAAATAGCCTTGATGAAATGGGCCCAATGAGACTCCTAGGAGGACCACAACTGCCAGGCCTTTTTGCTAGTAGTGCTTGATTTTGCATCCTTGTATCCTTGAAACCGAGCCCACCACGATGCTTTGAACGATATAGTCTCAACCATGAGACCCAATGGATTTTTGAGCCAATTTCAGGTTCTCCCTAAAAGAAATTGGATGCAGCTTTCTTGACAGAGTCATGGAAAGATATAGGCAATTTGAAGTGGGAACTTGCAAAATTAGACATTGGAGCAATGGCTGCTTTTAAGAGCACCACTTTACCTGCATGAGATAATAGGCTTTGTTTCCACCCTTGTAGTTTGTTTAGGGTCTTTGTTTTCACTTCCTCAAATAGTAATTTCTTGGAGAAGCCAAAACTAGTAGGAAGACCAAGGTATTTTGATGGGCCATCACCATATGGCACTTTCAAAACCCAAGATAACCATCTCTTGAAACTGACATGTGTATTTGGGCTGAAAGTGAGATTGGATTTTTGAAGGTTGATGTCTTGACCTGTTGCCTTACAATACAAGTCAAGACACTGCTTAAGGGCTGTTATATCATCCAACTTTACCCTAGAAAAAAGGAGACAATCATTGGCAAAAAGTAGATGGGTAACTGGGGGGCTTCTACGTCGCACCCTTACTCCATGGATATTCCCTTAATCTTCTGCCCTCTTGATAACTGCTGTGAGAGCTTGTGAGCAGAGAATAAAAATGGTTGGGGAAATAGGACCTCTTTGCCGAATCCCACGAGTAGGTATGATAGATCCATTGATACACCCATTAAGAAGCAGATTATATGATACCGATCGAATGTAAGCCATAACTTTGACTACCCACTCCTGTCTAAAACCCAAGTTCAGCAACATACCTTCAATGAAGCACCACTCGAATCTATCGTATGCTTTACGCATAGTAACTTGAACGCAAAATACACATCCTTCCCCTTTTTGTGCTTGTTGATGTAGTGAAGTATCTCATGAGCAACCAAGATGTTGTTAGAAATCAATCTATCAGGGATGAAGACTGATTGGATTGGAGCAATAATTTCATGCAAAACACCATGGAAACAGTCAGTAATCAACTTCGGGATGACCTTGAAAACAACATTGCATAAGCTTATTGGTGGGATTTCGGATAACAAAATAGTGAGATTTTGAAGTGCCACATCAGCAGATAAAACAATTACTGTTATCCCATCACCCTTTGTAAGTTCACCATCTCAAACTAACCAAGCAAAATGAGGGTGGATTTTGAGATGCCAAAAATTTTTGACCCCAATCCTCCCACTCCACCAAAGTCCCCTCTAATCTAAACAAACGGGGCTAACAGACCTCCAAGAATTGCGATCCGAGGTGTGAAATACTGATGTGGGTCCGCCAAAATAACGCCAAATTTTCGATTATAAGTAGGGAGCCTCCCAACTTGCAGATTTGCAGTCTGACTAAAAACAATTTTGTGAGACACGAGAAAATCACTGTCACGCTATGGCAGTCGCGAGCGCTTTCTTCTCGTCCTCAACTCTTCGTCGATGTAAAGCTTCGGATTGTAGCTTTAGTTCTCAAATATCACCGTTGGATGTCTGTAGGGTTCCTGCAATTTGTTATGGATCTGTTGAATCTGCAATCAGTTTCCCAAGGAGAAAGTAAGAACGATCTTTAATTTCTGCTCTAAATCGTCCGATTCTGTGATCACTCTTCACTTTTCTGTGCTTGTTATCTTGTCCACTTCCGTGTGATTTTTATGATTTGCTGGTTCTCCTTGGTTATGGTTTTGGCTGGTTATATTAGTCGAATTCCCTGATTAATTGTGGGGGAGAGGGTTGGGCACGCCGCCCGGTCCAGCGAAGCGGGCGACCTTGCCCAATGGGCGGGGTGGGATGGGAGGTGCTGGGTGGTCCTTTCACATGGGGCGGGGAGAGAGAGAGACACGGGGTGCCCACCGTTTTCCCTTATTGTGGTGTTGCAAATGGAATATCGGTTCCTGTATCTCGAAGCTTGTGATATTGTGTGCTTTCATTTCCCACCACTGTAATCCAATTTTGGGCAGTCTTCGGTACCGTTAATGATTTTTTTTTTTCGGTGGGTAGGGGGTGTGGGGGATATACCGTACCACTACTACATATTTAAAGTTAAGGTTTCTCTTCATTTCATTTAAACAAAGACATGGTGTTCTTATTTCTGAAGATGGGTATAATGGCCTCGTAGGAACATTCTGCAACTGCAAGCTTCTATTAACTCTACGGGTGCAGTGGGATTTCCCTCTTCGGTGAGTGATTCCTTTGCTTCCTAACAAAATTTTCTTAGCTTTATTTTTCTATTTTACTTATTCAATGAGTAGGAAAGGAACAGAAGTGGTTATTTGGAAGCCATCTCTTCAAACAATTACTTTAACATTTCTAGCAGTAAGTTCTCCAATTGTTGTACTTACTATATCAGATGCTGTTGAAAATGTGAAAACCCAGAACTTTGCACCAGTTTGAAAAATATGGAATGTACAATTGGGTTGCAAAGTGATACAGGTGCACTACCTTTGACTGACCCAAGTCCATTTGAGTATCTAGATGGAGATCAACCGGGTTCAGTTTGAGTTTTTGGATCTAGTAGGATTTGAGGAACTTATGTTATTTGGGGAAATAATGTCTTTTAGTTTATTTTATTATGTTTATTTTAGAAGCTAGGTACATAGGGTATTTGGTTTCCCAATTGTTCTTAGTTTCCTCATTTGAATAAGTTTCCTAGTTAGAGAGTGTCTTTATTTTTAGAAGTCTTTTATTTCTCTTTATATATGGTGTAATTCCCCATCGTTGAATAGATTGAAAAGATGATTTGAGTTAATTGTGTTTGAGAGTCTGCATGGCTGTGAGGTATGTGAGTTTCTCCCCCCCCCCATGCGATTTTCCTCTCCTCCCCTACAACACTGAGACCCATCTCAGGTTTCGTCTTATCCCCTAACCGGCCCTCCATCACAAAGTCCTCAATTTTCATAATTGCAAGTTGCATCTTGCTTTTGCGTCACGTATCTATTGGTTGGGATCACTAGAGCCATTCTTGATTGTAGTAGGATTGAGGCCTTAGGCCCTTATATTCCTAGTCTTTCATTTTTCTTCCTCTATGAGCATCTTGTTTCAATTTTTCTCGTCCTCAACTATAAGTTGGGTAACTTCAATTTTTATTCGTCTTTCCCCATGTTCTGTTACTGGCTCCTTCTTCAGGATGCATCTTCTCAATTATAGTGTTAAGCTATTGCTCCACTTAGCTCAGCCTTGTCTCTACTAATTGGTTCCCATTCAGGGTTTGAGGAATCGGGATCGGACTGGCTGATCCTTATTCTAGCCAATCCAGAACGGTACGGAAGCCAATTCGATGACAACTTATGCCCGATTTTAGGGTTCCCTTTACCGATTAAACCTGATTTTGACTGATCCAGAACGGAATTGGTCAGAATTAGCGGCAACCGATTCTAAACTCTTGAATCCTAGTCCCATTGCATAACTTGTTTTTCTAATTTTTGGTATCCATTCTAAAGATTTTGGCTAAAGGTTTTCGAATGCTGGCTAGAATCCTAATGCATTTGCTATACACCTTTATGTAGGCTTGGGTCTTGGAGCACAAAAGCACCAATGTAGTTATTCTAGGATTAATGGGAAATAAAAAGTGGATGGAAAACGGACAAGCAAGAAAAAAAAAAAAGTTGCATATGGTAGCTGCAGATTAGCAATGAAGGCCTGTATAATGTTGTATGGATGGGTCCATTGACTCCATACATAATGGCAGCAGAAGTATAATACTTGCTGCCAAACTCAACCCAATAGTAAAGTGAAGTTAAAACAAAAACAGGAAATTGTGCCCTATTTAGTAGTTATTTATACATTTTGCTTCACAGGGCAGGTTTTATTGGATGGGCCCTCCCAGCCCCTTGGTAAACATTGCGGAGTACAGGTTTGCGGGATAGAGTTCTGGACATGAGCAGTTAAGTTCAGGGATCCAATACATGATTTCATATCTTCCTCTGCAAAGTTGACGGGGATTATTTGACCATGTCATGTGTCTAATTTATCTACTTCTTACTGAGCCAAAAGAAGGGCTTCTTTGTCCGTTGACCTGTGTAGAGAAGAGCAGGTTTGTTTACTGATCTACAGAAGCATATCAAGAAGAGAATGTTTCATTGTCCAACTGCAATTTTTATAGTCCTGAACCAAAGCATTGTATTCTTCCTCCATTCTTTAATGCTTTTTAGCTTTCTTGCCAGTTGAAGTTCCAAGATAGGAGCAAGCTCTTCTGCTTCTTTGTAATCAAGGCATTTCACTTTGATTTATACCTGTGACACAGACTCCTGAATGACCCCGTGTATAGTATAAGCTGTACATGCTGAACCAGACCTGAGTTTTGCAGCCCTACCTGTAGTCGTATTCAGACAGAGTCATAAGGATGTCCCCATCTTGTTGACTGGAAAAATGGGAAGGTTGGTATACTGAAGTGGAGCATATTGTGTTACGGATGTTTTAACCATTGATTGGATCTGTTGATTGCCATTAAGGACTCTGCTCCATTTTTTTAGATCACCTCATTATGGTTCCATATATTCCACAGTATGATGCCCTAATAATCAGGTATTATCAACTTGTCCTTTGCTCAGAAATGTAAAGGTGGAACCATAGCTGAATTCTAATCTGATTGAGATTTGGGGAATTGAATCACATCTCAGGTTCTAATTGGACCTAAACTTAGCTTTGTGAGAAAAGCCAGCCACTCGTGTACCTGTGAATAATTAAAACATGCAGGAATATGGGGATCTGGGAATTAATGGTGCATGAACATAGACATAATGGTTAAATGGTGATGTACATTGAAAAGTCAGAGTTATCTTTCATAAATATTATAAGCAAGAAGTCAGATTTGTTCTTGGGGCTTGAAATGGGTCAGATCCAAATTGGATCCATACAGGTACAAATCCTGGCCCAACTATCTAGTATTGCAGATCCATATCCCATGAGAAATTCAATTGGATCATAAATGTGGATTGGCTCTGCCCTGCTCTTCCCAGTTCCAAATAAGACCCAGATTTATGTGGTTCTGAAGTTTGATTCAATAACTGCTATGGTTTTAAGATTCAAATGCCGTGAATAGATATGGATTGGTTGAAACACATTTGATCTCTCCATTTCTAGGATGAAATATATAGCCTCTTATATTGACTGGATGATTCCTTCCAATGATGACTTAATTGCATCACATTTATTTTTGCCGTCGCTGTTTGTTGTATGTAAAGTAGGCTGGCATATGTAAGTTGTTTGATTGTATCTGATTATTTTTTCGTTCAGGACTACTGCCATTCCTCACAAAACTTCCACCATGATTAGTCAGTGGTATTACTTAATGGCTGTCAAGATAGCTTATCTTGATGTCCCAAATATCTTCCACATGGCAGCTTAGTTGGTGCTCAAATGTTGTGCGGTTGTTGTCCACATCACCATGTATCTGCCAAGTTTTCAGCTAGTACATTAGTCCAGCTGGAAATATATTTATCTAGAAATGAGTTGAAGGTTCAACTTTGGCAAATTTGGTTCAAGTGTTGAGTATACAAGGTTGAAATTTCAATACATAGTGAGCAATAAGGTTGGTGGACCATGCAGCCCCTGCCCCTCCATGGGACCACAAATTCGAAATGAGTCTAATCCAAGGGGGAACTACCTATCCAACAGTATCTTTTAACCTATGCAGCCCCTGCCCCTCCACGGGGTCCAGGATTGGTGGACCATTAAGATAAGCTTATCTGGATGGACTGTGGAATCAGATTTTCTTATGTGCATACATAAGTAGCGCAAGTTATACTGAGTGCTTGCTGTCTTTTCCATGTGGTTGCTATCCATAGCTTTTCCAATCTGCAAGCATGTCTTACTATTGATAGATCAATTCCAAATACTTTGACAAGTTATTTCATTTGCAGAAGTCAGAGCAGGATGCTGATACTGTTCCTATACCAGTGGTTTTGATTGATCAAGATTCAGATTCTGATGCAACAATTGTACAACTTAGTTTTGGAGATCGTCTTGGAGCTCTTATTGACACGGTGAAGTTACTTTACTGACTCTGCCATATCACTTGATGAAACTTTACACTGCTTGTAAATAACAAGCAAGAAAATTTTCCCATTATATGATCTACTTTTTCAATGTTACTCTTTTTTATGCATGCAAAGTTTTAAAAAGGTTGCTGCATAGATGTCCGATTTCTGCCTTTTGGACACTGTCAATCATTGAAATACTCTCGGTGCGCTGCTTTTGTCATTTATTCTGTATATTACCAGATATTGTCCAATTTTTGATTACTTACTATCATACAAAATTTGGGGAGAAGGACAAAAACAATAAGAAATTCCCTTTTCTCTTCTCCCTTGGAAGGTAAAATTTACCTGAAATAAAGAATTATTTAACTGTCTCAGATGTTATGGGCCTCCCCATCTCCATTCTCTTTGTTTGGCATAGACTTCCCTATCATCCAATTTCCATCAAGGATGCATCTAAAACCGTAGATAATGGTTGGTTTTGGATATTAGATGTTAAAAATGGTTATATGGGTGACCGTGCTTGCAGTCACACACTGCACACTCCAAGTCACCAATGGTATCTATTATGTACTGAAGATATTGCCATCATCAAGGCATTGATGCTTAATTGCTCTTATCTAATGTTGGTTTTATTTGGTTTTTGTATGGATAAGCAGTTTTTGAGTTGTGATGTGTATCACCGTGACAACTATGTATCTTGGTTTACTTTGTGATAGATGAAGGCCCTTAAAGATTTGGGCTTGGATGTGGCAAAGGGAACTGTTTCAACTGAGGGACCAGTTAAACAAACAAAATTCTTCATCACACTATTGTAAGTTTTATTTTTATTTTTTTTACTTTCTTTATGATGTGGTAGTCTGTCATGTCACGGTAAGAATTCATGGAGCATGTAAAAGATTAGAGATGGATGCTATTTGCTTCAAACCTCATGCTGTAACGGTATTGCTTTGATTTGCATCATGCAGATCTAACACCAATGTTTATCAGAATCTCATTGTAGGACTGTGTAGGCGATCAAAGAGGGGATGAATTGGGTTAATGCAGAATCTTAGCCCAAATAAAAATTTTCCTGTACTATCTTTCCAATTGGTTTCTCAAAACTTCAATCAATTGTTAGTAAACACGAATGAATAAATAAGATTGAAGGGAAAGAGAGACAGAGACAATGTACACAAGATTTATAATGGTTTGGCACCGCCTCAATACTGTCCTATGCCCATTGCCAAAACTCTTGCCGGCCTGGAATTCCCATTCTCCTTGGAGGGTAGGAGAAACACCACACACAGATCTAGGCTTCAATACCACATATCAACAATCTCCGTTTAAGAGGGCGTGGAGCGGCACATGTACTCTTTCCTAGTAGAGTAGGAAAAACACTCAAATGCACTCTCCTTGCAGAGTAGGAGAAACACTCAGCCAAGGTTCATGGCCTCAATACCCTTCACCACCACATTCACTAAAAGGTGAAACCAATGGCACGTAGGCCAAACACAAATTACCTCTTTACATTTGGATATGTAAGATGTAGCACGTATATTGATCTCCTCTTGCTCAGATGCTCATGTTCAATCGTCTGGATTGATTTGCAAGTTCAAGCTCTTTCTTTTCTCAGCCTCTTTGTTCTTGTGCTCAAGATGATATGGACGTTTTAGTACAATAGGCAGTTGGATTTTCAGCTTTTGATTCGGCAAAGTTTCCACAAAATAAGCCTATTTCGTTAGTTTGAAACTCAAGCCCTTCCACTATTTATAGAGCCGACTCCAATAGTAAAAAAAAAAAAAAAAAAAACTAGCCGTTTTAATTTCAAATGGATTTATTCTGAACTTCGGTCGACTGCTAGTTCAAATCCGATCTACCGTTGCGTTGTAGACTGCGAAGAACACCTCTCGGCTTTCACTGATTGATGTACCGGTCGGCGATCAACGTTCGTCTGTAGACGGGTGCTCAGTAACCAGCGGATCATGTCCTGGTCGACCGATTCATAGTATACCGGTCGTCTGCCCGATACACATTCGGTCGGCCGTGTGATCTTTCAGCAGTGTTATCAATGGTCTTCTCATTTTAAACCTCATCACTTGGACATATATTTCAATAAGTTCTTAAACCTTGCCAAGTGATTCAAAGTAAGGACCATCGAGGTTGCCAAAGGACTTCAAGGTCAAAGATAGGTATAAACCAATTAATGTCCATCTTGACTTAGGCAGTCAATACTAGGATTACGTTTGGTAACGTTCTATGGAACGTGTTTTTCTATTTTTGCGTTATCTGAGAACGGAAAAACAGGTGTATTCCGTTTGGCATGTTGGTTTGTTTTCTTGGTCTTAAAAAAAGAACCAGAGCTTAATGGGTGCTGAGAACAGCTTTTGCAAAACAATTCTGACCTGTTTTGTTGTTCCGTGGAACAACTACGGCACAGTATATCGAGTTAAGTGAGGAAAAAAAGGGAAAAATCCCAATAGACCCAGGAGCGACTTCACCTTCTCACCTTTGAAACGACCATCTTCTCGCTAGAGAAACTTGCAACTGGAGAGATCTTCGCTTGGATTTTGACGCAACCTACAAGTACCTGAGGATTCCTTTACGCTCTCCTCTCTCTCAGTACCCTTTTTGTCTCTCAGTCTCTCTCTCTCTCTCTCGGTCTCTGTGCGCTATGAACTAGGGTTCCAAAATGTGAGAGAAAGTAATGTAGTCTTAGATTGGTAGGAGAACAACTAGGAGCCAGTACTATGGGTAGTCCGATTGGGGCAGGGTTAGGGTTTGAGGTGTTGGTTATCCTATGCAGGTGTGGGGGAGTCTATCAGTGAAGGTTACGTTAAGTTTTGATGGAGGAATGTGTGCTAGAATGAATTGGCAGCAAGTTAGGTTTAGGGTTTTGGGTTTTGAAAGGTGGAAGATGATAGAATCTAGGGTTTATAATAATAGGAAATCAGGTGGTTGAATGTGCTTAATATTTAGGTTGAGTGTGGGTAGGGTGGAGGGGAATATATGATGAAAGTTACAGCTAAATCAGATGGTTAAATATAGAGTTATGGAGGTTTCCTAGTAGAGATAGGAGAGAGGGGGTAAAAGTGTAATTTCAGACAATCGGCTTGGTGGATGGTAATGAAATTTGGATTGAGTTTCTCTTAGGGTTTGAGGAAGATTTGATCAAAATTTTAGCAGGTTCTAACGGTTAGATTTGGCTGAGTAGAATTCTCACGAAAGTCACCTTGCATGTGACCTTCTAGAAGGGAAGAAGAATAGTTGCAGGTTTTCAGTTCTAGACTTACTTGCGGATGAAGAATAGATTGGATCAGACTTGGGGTGATGTTGTGGACTTGAACAGTGCTTGATGATGTAGAATCACTCTTGAAATCAGAATTTGAATGTAGAACATGGACGTAACAACAATGGAGAAAACAAATAACCAATTCGAACCACCCGGGCGTCACACCATAAGGTGTCAATCGATCAAACACCGATTCATTCAAACGATCCACCCAGGCTTCACACTGCAAGGTGTCGATTGGATCAAACACCAATCCCACCAGTCTTGATCAAACTCAAGACAAAAATCTTCAATGGAGAAGAAGAGCAGCAAAAAGCTTTTCATTAATCAAAATTTGTGTTCAACGTTTGCCCCCCTTATAACCTTATAATCTTATATAAAAGACTCATAAATGGACTCCTACACTAAAAAGGAAAGGCCCAACCCAATCCTTAACCTATTAGGTAACTTAGACTGACTAGGAAAGTGAAATAACAAAGGAAATAGACTCAAAACATGGTTGGACTTATAGAGTCCTTATCCAGCCCAACTTAAATAACAATTAAATAATCACATGACCACTTAACCAAGTCACTTGATCACTTAAGTGATCATATGACCGCTAACCAAATAAAAAGAAATCTGCCAACTAATCTCGTTTGTAACTTTATTACCCATATTTTAGGTCCATAAAGGTAGCCTATTACATAGAAAACCCATGGAATCAAAGGCCCAACATGTATATAACCCAACCCTAGACTTATTCCAAATCAAATAGGCCCATTTGGTTGATGAATCTGCATCAAATGGTCTCTGGAACATCCTCATTATCAGTAAGGTTTGAAAAAGAGGGATCCCAAGAACCATCTGTGATGTAGATTCATCATCGAAATGGGCTTATTTCTTTAGAATTAAGTCTAGGGTTGGGATATATATATATATTGGGCCTTTGATCCCAAGGGTTTTCTATGTAATAGGCCACTTTAATGGGCCTAAACTAGGGGTACATAGGTTGCATACGGGATTAACCCAATACTTAGATTATTTTTTATGTTTTAGTGTTTTAAATTGAACCGGTTGAACCACTGGTCCAATTTAAGTGAAATGTTCCTATTGGTTACATAGAAATCTTCTTAGTTTAGGTGTTTTAATTCGTTTTAAGTTGCTTATTCCTACCTCTCCACGATTTCTGAAGGGATACAGAATCAGATTTGTATTGGGGATTAGGCTTTAAGCTTATTATTTATAATAAAACGTGGGAGACTTCCCACAGAATTTTCGGACTTAAAAAGATCATTTTTTTATGCTGTTGCTTGCTCTTTGAGAGTGTTCCTTGTGGGTAATATCAAAGAGGCCTTGTGAGTCATATCAAGGTGGAAGGGATTGGTGGACTCCGATCAACTCCTTGCGTTTGTCAAGATCGGGTTGTCCTGCTCAAGCTCATCTTTAAGCTGCCATTGAAGAACCTGCAACACCAGTAAGTTGTTTATTATTTTCAGTCATCCCCTTCTTCTTACCATCCAAAACGTATGTCTAGATCATCCCAATCGATCCCCATTAAACCCTAGGTTGTCTAGAAACTGTCCAGCCTTATTCCACCATCAAAATCCATTTAATCTTCAAGCACAGCCTGATGCAGATTCATCATCAAATAGGGCTTATTTCATTGGGAATAAGTGTAGGGTTGGGATATATATATGTTGGGCCTTTGTTCCCAAGGGTTTTCTATGTATTAGGCCACTTTAGTGGGCCTGAAATAGGGGTATATAAGTTGCATACGGGATTAGCCCAATACTTAGTTTTTATTTTGTGTTTTTAATTGAACCGGTTTAAATTGGTTGCATCCAATTGGTTCACTTGGTCTAATTTAAGTGAAGTGATCCTATTGGCTAAGAGGTTCTTATATCCTATTGGCTACTAGGGAATCTTCTTTATTTTAAGTAGTTTAAGTTGTTTTAAGTCATTAGGACTCTATTTTGAGTCTATTTGAGTTTCCTAGTCAGTTTAAGTTGCCTAATAGGTTAGGGATAAGGTTAGGCCATTCCTTTTTAGTGTCTAAGTCTATTTTCGAGTCTTCTATATAAGTTTGTAAGGGAGGCCAGCATTGAATACGAATTTGATTAATGAAAAGCTTTTGTTTGTTGCCATAGTTTGCTTTCGCTTTCTGTTGAGTGAACCTTGTGAGTAATATCAAGGCTACCTTGTGGGTAATATCAAGGTGAAGGGATTGGTGGACTCCGATCGACTCCTTGCATTTTGTAGATCGGGAGGTCCTTCTTCTAGTTCTTCAAAGCTGCTACCATTGAAGATTTAATCTTTCAAGTAAGTAGTTTATTAATTCAACATTTAACCTTCTTCTTCTAATCCTCTAACCTAAGCTCCATCTATTCCTATTATCACCCCTTCCATTAATCCATAGATCCAGTAGAACCCTAAAACCCTAAATCCAATTCTGCCCTAAATTGCAGAATTTTGTAACTCATCCAAACCCTAACTTCTTTATACCAAAATAACCCCCTAGACCTGCCCATTAATACCCTATAAACCTCTTTCCTAAAATCTGCCCCTAAACCCTAGATCTTACAAATAGTCCATTTTCATAAGGCATCCTACCCAAAACCCTAGAATTCCAACCTCAACCAAATTTGATCCAACTTATACCATTAGACTTATAAAATTCTGCACATCATTACCAAATAAAACCCTAAGTCGAAACCCTAACCATAACCTTAATTCTGCCCTAATTAGCCTAAGCTGTCCCAATCGGCCAGCCTTGTTAAGAGATCCTATTACCCTGGTTCCTAGTGGGATTACTCCTACCTAGGACTACATTAAATTGGTATCAAAGCTATGGTGGAGGGAAGCTCCAACCAAGCCTTGAAAGACCCACCTCCCTTCGTTTTCAAGACCCAAGTTCGTCTACCCAATGGGAGCACAACCATCTTAGTTGTTGATGAGAGAAGACGTAACAACATTATTTCACAATCCGTGGTGGATATGTTGTCCCAATCAGGAGAGATTTGCATCGAGCCTACAGGTAAAGTCTGTGTTGAATTTGGGTGTTCTTCATATCATGATGGTGCTTAGTGTAAGCCGGTACCATCTCCAAGGAGCTTGATTGCAGTAGGTTGCAATTGGTTGGACGAGCGACAAGGTTGGATTGAACCGGAAAACAACTTGTGTGTCCTACTTAATCGACAGCGTCTATACCATTTGTTTACTCTAAAAGGATTACAACCAAAGGTGACTACATCGACTGTACAGCCACAAGGACTACCGAACATGTCAACTCAAATGCAAGTGACATCGACTGTGTTTGAAGTTTCACCTATGGCAGATGCACCAACAAAAGATTCTACTAAAGCGGTTTGTGTTGAAGAGATTCAAGAACCTATAGCTAAAGAAATTCAAGTAGACCAAGCTGCACCAGTAGTTGAGATCAGGGTTAAGAAGCTCGGCCATCAAATTGATGTGGAGGTCCAACACACAATGGTAGAAGAAACTACTGAAGAGGGCAAAGTAGACAAGGCTGAGGACATGGAAGATGAAGTGGTGATTGACAACACTCCACAAGAAATCATCGACATCCAAGATGTTGTTCTTGAAGAGGTCGAGCATATAGAGTTTGTTATGCCACTATGGTTCTTTGAAGAGAACGCTCCACGCATTGAAGACTTTATCCCCAATGTTCCCGTTTCACCGAAATTCTGTTTGGGGATGGTCAAAGCTGCTGATCACATGTTGATTCCCCCTCATCACTACAAAATTCGAGGACGAATTTTTTCAAGTTGGGGAGAGTTGAAGTAGATGCATCATCAAATAGGGCTTATTTCATTGGGAATAAGTGTAGGGTTGGGATATATATATGTTGGGCCTTTGTTCCCAAGGGTTTTCTATGTATTAGGCCACTTTAGTGGGCCTGAAATAGGGGTATATAGGTTGCATACGGGATTAGTCCAATACTTAGTTTTTATTTTGTGTTTTTAATTGAACCGGTTTAAATTGGTTGCATCCAATTGGTTCAATTGGTCTAATTTAAGTGAAGTGATCCTATTGGCTAAGAGGTTCTTATATCCTATTGGCTACTAGGGAATCTTCTTTATTATAAGTAGTTTAAGTTGTTTTAAGTCATTAGGACTCTATTTTGAGTCTATTTGAGTTTCCTTGTCAGGTTAAGTTGGCTAATAGGTTAGGGATAAGGTTAGGCCATTCCTTTTTAGTGTCTAAGTCTATTTTCGAGTCTTCTATATAAGTTTGTAAGGGAGGCCAGCATTGAATACGAATTTGATTAATGAAAAGCTTTTGTTTGCTGCCATAGCTGCTGCTCTGCTATGTTGAGTGAACCTTGTGAGTAATATCAAGGCTACCTTGTGGGTAATATCAAGGTGAAGGGATTGGTGGACTCCGATCGACTCCTTGCATCTTGTAGATCGGGAGATCCTTCTTCTAGTTCTTCAAAGCTGCTACCATTGAAGATTTAATCTTTCAAGTAAGTAGTTTATTAATTCAGCAGTTAACCTTCTTCTTCTAATCCTCTAACCTAATCCCCATCTACTCCTATTATCACCCCTTCCATTAATCCATAGATCCATTAGAACCCTAAAACCCTAAATCCAATTCTGCCCTAAATTTCAGAATTTTGTAACTCATCCAAACCCTAACTTCTTTATACCAAAATAACCCCCTAGACCTGCCCATTAATACCCTATAAACCTCTTTCCTAAAATCTGCCCCTAAACCCTAGATCTTACAAATAGTCCATTTTCATAAGGCATCCTACCCAAAACCCTAGAATTCCAACCTCAACCAAATTTGATCCAACTTATACCATTAGACTCATAAAATTCTGAACATCATTACCAAATAAAACCCTAAGTCGAAACCCTAACCATAACCCTAATTCTGCCCTAATTAGCCTAGGCTGTCCCAATCGGCCAGCCTTGTTAAGAGATCCTATTACCCTGGTTCCTAGTGGGATTACTCCTACCTAGGACTACATTACAGCCTCTCCTCCATCACCCCTATACTCGATCCAAGTTACTGCCCCATTCCTCCCATCAAAACCCTAATCCCCTTCATCTCTACTAAGGGCCTCTTTGGTATCACTTTTCATTTTCATTTTGGCCTATTTAAAAAAAATCATTACTAAAAGCCATTTTGATCAAAAATGAAAAACTGTTTGGTAACTGCTAAACACAATAGGTTGTAGAATGAAAAATAAGTTTGGTGCAAATGATTTTTGTAATAATTTTGTAAAAAAGGGCCCAAAGCCCATTTGTAGTTGTGGTGGGTGAAGAGGGCATCTCTTCACCCATCTTCCTCCCCAATCAGAAACCCTCTTTATCCTTATCGTTTCTTTACCTGATTTTTCTTCTCCATCTTCTTCTTCTCTTTTTTTTTTTTCTTTTCTTTTCTTCTTGAATCGAAACCCAGCCGAGCCTTACTCTCCCTCTACAACCAGTCATCGAACCCTCTCCCTCCCATCTTCTTCCTCTCCATTTTTCCATTTCTTGCGATCCACGATTTTGGCATTCTAGCGGAACTCACCAGAGATGGTCGATTTGATGCGATTGCGCTCTTCAGGGGATTTGGTATGAGCTACTCTAAAAAACCCTCTGTATAATGCCAACACCTGCTTCTGCATACCTGATATCTTTACTCCACCCTTTGATCCCATCGTTGAATAAACCTTCTTCTCTCTCGATCTTGTCTCTAATTCTTTTGAAACGATTCAGTATGAACTACGTAGAAAAGGTAACAAAAGCTATTTAATGAAGAGACTCCTTAAAGCAAATTCTCTTTTCCTGTTCCCCAAATTAAGCCACCATTAATTACTTGTCTTTTTCCTCTTTCATATATAAGCTTGAGAATCAAAATCGCCAATAGTAAATCAACGACCAAACAAAGCTACAACACGCATTCCAAACCTACAAATTGAAAAAGAGGAATGAAAGAACCAATCTGGACTCCAAGCGGTTATGGAATCAATTGAGAGGATTAAAAGGAGAATTCGATTTAGAATTTTCCAAAGTTTAGTGGCCAGTTAAAGAAAGAACCAATTGGAAATAAATATGAAAAGAAGGGAAGAGGGAGAGAGATAGAGAGAGAGGGTAAGAAGTCCATGCAAGCAGAGAATGCCGGTAGGGTTGCAGCAACAGGAGGAGGAGGAGGAGGCCAGTGGGGTTGCAGTAGGAAGAAGAAGAAGAAGAAGGAGGTGGGTTGAGACTTGTTTTTCTAATTAAAGGATGAAATGACGCTTCAACCCTTGACTTTGGGGCCTTATGAGCATGCTCATTAAAATCTTGAAAAAATGACTAAAAAAAGATTTTTGGCCATAATCCATAAGAGTCCATTATCATTTTGGGGGTGTTTTCTATTATTTTGACGTTTTGTAAATAGAAATGGGGTCCATAAATTGTACCAAACACTTGTAAAAACGTTTGTGTCAGAAAATGAAAATGAAAAGTGATACCAAAGAGGCCCAAAATCCCCAAAACCCTAAAATCCTATTCAACCATATCCTACCATCAGAACCTGTTCATATTCCAGCCAAACTACCCCTCTACTGCCTATACCACTCGGCCAGAAGCTCTAGTCCAACTTCCCATCCTAAACCCTAACTTCACCTATTTTCTGTTTCCTCGAAACCCGAAACCCTAACCCTAATTTTCTGAAATTCAAATTTTCAGTTAAACATCATTCAAACCTACATTGTTAGCTTCCCTTAAACCTGCCTATTAATACCATATAAGACTCATCTCCATATTCATAAACCTAACCCTAGTTTTGACCTAATTTCCTTAAATTTGCCCCAAATCCCAATCAACCAGCTGTTTTAGGGAGGTTCTGGTTATTGGCTCCTAGTGGATTTATCATCTACCTAGGACTACATTAATCTGTGTGCAAAACTTCTTTGAACAGAGAATATGGATTAATGTGCATAGCACCATCCACAAAGTCTATTAGAGGGCCTACACCCAGCCAATCATCTAGCCAAAATAAGATTTCATCTTTATCAACTAGCCATCTGGATTTAGATAGGATAACTTCTTTGAGATCCAACACTTTCTTCCAAGTTTTCGAATCAATATTCCTACCATTAGAAAAAATAATGTGCTCACCCTTTAAGAATTTGGTTTTAAAAAAACTTGCCCATAAAGACTTTTTAGAGAGCATGCACCATAATCCCTTTAGCCTTATAGCTAAGTTAATATCTTCAAGAGAGTGGATGCCCAGACCGCCTTTACCAACCGGTCTGCACACTTTTTCAAAGCACACCTAATGATGCTTGTTCCCATGATCAGAAGAGCCCCATAAAAAATTGGAACGGATGGTGTAAAATCTCCTCATAACAGTTTTAGGGACATCCAAACTAGAAAGCATGTATATAGGCATTGAGCCATTGAGGCAAGAACATGTTTAAGCAAGATCAATCTTCCACCAGAATTAAGCAATCTACCCTTCCAACCTGCCACCTTTGATCTAAGCTTAGCTAACATATCATCAAAAAAGTTGATTTTCGATCTACCGGTATAAATAGGCATTCCCAAATTTACCAATTGACCAAAATAAAATTCATACCTGTTTATAAAGCCCATTATTTGCTTGAGGGAGGATTGGACACCCTTAGAGAAGATGTTGGTGTCATCAACAAAGAGACTGTGGGAAACACCAGGATATCCTTGTGGGAGGTGGAAATATGATGCATGCCCCGCCGCAAAGAGATTACGAAGACCTCTATTCAGCACTTCCTCAAAGAAGGAGATAGCGGGTCTCCTTGTCGAAGCCCTCTTGTTGACTTGAAGTACCCCTTCAGACCTGAGTCCAACACCACCGAAAACCAGCAATTTTCCAGTGTTTTATTTACCAAGCTGTTCCCAGCAGAGCTAAAACCGAATTTGGTGAGGACATCGCGCAAGAAATTCCATTTGATCCGGTCGTAGGCCTTAGCCATGTCCAGTTTCATAATTACATTCCCTCCTCTGGTTTTCTTGTTTAAATCTTGCACCACTTCCTGAATGAGGGCGATGTTGTCTTGAATGTATCTACCTTGCAGAAAGGCTTCTTGTTCCTCCGCTAACAAATCAGAAAGAATCACTATCAATCTTGACGACATGATCTTAGTTATGATTTTACAGGAGAAGTTGCATAAGCTAATAGGTCTGAAATCTGACATGAATTCTGGACTTGGCTTTTTTGGTACGAGGATCAGGTGAGAGGAAGTAAAGCTTATATGAAGGGACCCTCCCGAAAAAAAAAAAAATCAACCATAGCAGCATAGACATCTTGTTTCACTATATCCCAGCAGCAACCATGGTTAGGGACTGATTACCGTAAGACTGAAAAACCTCATCTCATTTGCACAGTGAGACATACATGTCTCATAGTTTATGACTGAGGGCAAGATGTCAAAGGGGTTGAGGTAACCCATTTCATTTGTGTATTCAAAAAGCGTGCAAGACAATAACAGCTCTTGAAAATGACACAATAGTAAGTCACTTTCAAATGATTTTGAAAACCCTTTTTACCCGACTTAAAAAGAACTTTTGGGAATAAGACAAAGGACAATAAAAAAAGGTTACAACATCTTCTTTCACCACTTTGGTTACCATAAGATGCACCCTATATCATAGTTGTCAAGGTGTCCAGGCGCCTTGATCGACCTGGTCGCCTAGGTGGGCGCCTTGGATGCCTTGCTCGCCTAAATGGTGTCACCTTGAATTTGAACCCTCTCCACCGCCTTGGTTCGCCTAGATGCCGTGACAATTATGCCCTATATATATATATATAAAAGTTTTTCCATATGATAAATGCTTCTTTCTCATGCCTTCTTGTCATTTATTGGATGTGGCAATTTAATACGTCGGCTGCTTTCCCCATATTCCTTTTTAAATGGATGGTTTTTGTTGGTGAATTATAGGATGACTGTAATTGTTTGAAGATGTTGCTGGTAGCATGCTATTTCTGAAGTTGTTACTCATTAGTGTATCTCAATATACTGTTCTGATTAACTTGCTAGGGGAACTGGCCGCAAAGTTGACGATCCTGATATGCTAGAGAGAATTAGGCTTACCATCATTAACAACCTTTTGAAGTATCATCCGGTACATTTGAATTTGGCCTGCTAACTTTCTTAGTCTTTGCATATCTCCATATTTTTCTTCATTCATGTTTTTGTTTTTTTGATAGGAATCTAGTGAGCGGCTTGCAATGGGTGCAACTTTTGGAATTAAAGCACCAGAGAAGAAGGTCGTGACGTTTAGTAACACATCTTACTTTTCATCTTTTATCAGCTTGTTTGGCCCTCCCATGTAGTCCATATGATGTTATTTGTTTCTATATTCCATATGATGTTTTGCTGTCTCTGGCATTCAACTGCTAGGTTTCTCATGTATATAGCTGGACTTGTATGGCCAGCAGTCATTTTGAGGATGTTTAGTGTAGGAAGAACTTCACCTACCTGCAGGTTAGGGTGTATGTTTATAGTCTGTGTGTTGGTTTTGAAATACATTGCTCCTTTTATGGCATTCTTAAGGTTAAGATGATTGATTTTGGTGGAAACATTAGCCACTTAAAAATAAAAAGCATGTTGGAATGTTCAGAATGATGTGCTGCAATTTTCTTGGACTTGTGGAAAGATTTGTTGTGAAATCTTCGACAATATTGATTGTTATTTCAGAAAAAATACGAGAAAATTGAATACATATTTCTAAATTAATATATCACTATTGCAATATATAGATGCAGTAGCTTTTAAATTAGATGCTGCTATGTTTGTTTAGGAAAAAGGAAGTACATGCTATCAGTGTATACTTCCCTCTCACAGTCTCTCTCCTCTTTCCCCTGATTCATTAAATATGGCGGCCCCCTTCTCATTAAATATTCCATTTCGCTACTCGCTATCGGCTTGGTGTGTAAGATGCCAATGTAAGTGGGCAGCATGTAAATTCCTCTCGCTTCTGTTTACTAAGATAAGATGTCTAGGTCTTCAAATGTCATGCATAAGGGAGCATGATAGATTTTACCAGATTATGCACCTTGCCAGTCTAATCCTTTGTTCCTTTTATAGAAATCTGAAAAATAGGATATGGGGTCTTGGTTAATCCATTATGCAGAAATTTTACTTTATTTTCTAATAAAAATATTAGTCGGAATAAAATAAAAATATTAGTCGGAATAAAGATGTTACGTTCAACCACACAAAGAAGAAGACGAAGAAGAAAAACTCAAAGAAAAAGAAATTAAGGTGTCACACTTGGGTATCGGTGGGGGTGGCAATGGTTGTGTATAGTCATGATTATTCGTGTCAAAGTTGCCTCAACCCTAACCCGACCCATTTCTTAATCATGTAAAAGTATCCCAACCCTTAACCAACCCATTTATTATCAGGTCGTGCATTTCAACCCACTATAACATATCATGTTAATATTATGATTACTTTAGGCCAATGGGTCACACTGAATTATATAGAATTTATGTCATATAAATCAGTTTAGGTATAAGGGGCCATTGCTTGGAGCAAATGGTAAAAGGTTCAGGCTGCTGGGGAAGAGGCATCCGAGCCTGTCATGATGAGTCATAGAAATGCTCCAACACAAGAAAGTAATTGCTGAAAAGAAGGAACAGCAATAACCCCAAGAAATCTCCAATGAGAGGCTGAAAAACTTGATCGAGTATTGTTCAATAATGATGGAAGAAGTCCACAAAATTTCACACCAATCGGAGAAGGAGAACTAGAATAGGCAATTCATCAAACACCTGGTGAGCACCTTTGTAGGCTGAACTCGACTGCTGAGATGTGAGATGCCTTAAAAGAGTGAACAACTGAGGGCAGAAACTGAAGTCGAGGGAAGCTTGAAAGGGTAGTAAATAGCTCCAAAGAAAGAAGCACCAAAAGGCAGCCCAGCAGTCCAAACCCAGAAATTGATTGGAGGCAGTTTTGGAACAAAGAACTTAAAAAAATGTCGATTAGAGGTTAGGATCTGCAAGGAAGGGATGGGAAAGGTTGATAGTTGCTGATTAGTGTTGCAAGGGAAGCTCCAATCAAGGGAAGATCATCCTGCAGCAGGTATCAAGGTTGAATCTTCAAAACTTGGAAAAACTTCAAAACCGCAAGGAGAAATGCAGCAACTGTCGGGCATAAATGGAGTTTTATGTCATGAAGAAGATGAGGTGATTTGAAGGGCAGCACTAGATCATAAGATCACCTCAATCGTGCTGCCCTAAGGTATAAAGGGAAAGAACCAAGTAGAAGAGGAGAAAGAAGATCGCAGAGAAGAGGGAAGAAGGGAAACGATGGAGGGAAGGAGGTGGGTTTTCGGCCTTGGATCAGAATAGGGTTTTAGGGTCCTGCTCTGATACCATGGTAGCAAGACAGAAATTGAGTGAATGGCTTGAGTGAGTTTAGTCTCTCCTCAGCCTCTCTATATAGATTTCATTAATAAGGACAGAATTACAAGAATACCCTTCATAGCCGACTATGATAGCTAAGAAGAGAAATAAAGAAACAAAATAACAGAGGAAATACCCAGAGTCGGGTTACATAACTTAACAATTATAAAATTCTTACGATGACAAATATGCCCTTACTTAAGTAGGGGACTGATCCAGTACTCACTTTGTCATCCAATACCTCTCACACAACATAATCAGTAAATCTCACTTAGTAGGGTAGTGATTCAGGGCTGATTGTAGAGCTCCGTTGTGCTAATGCGCTGCAATCAAACTACTGTGCCCCTAACAGAGTCAAGGCAACAGTGCTCGTAGTGATTCAGTACTTCTCACCAACAGACTGAAGTTTTGGAGTCCAAAATTTTCGATCTGGACTGAATTATAAGCAATTATTCATGATCTCTCAAAAAATCACGAATTCTTTTTTTTTGAAATTTTCAAACCTATTTGGAATCTGTCTAAGTTTTTGTTGAATTATTCTCAAATTGTCTGACTATGGTTGTGTCAAATTTCCATCAACCTGAACTCTGTAAGTCGTGTTCCTGTCAGGTTGTGGGTAGTGTTGAAAATTGCCACCCCTAGATATCAGTATATCAAGTATCACAATGGGACAACTTGCTTATTTGCCCAAATTCTGTACTCATATGACTAAGTGATATTTGGGATATAATAATTAGTTAATACCATAGTTGTCAAGGCGTCGCCTAGACGTCCAGGTGCCTTTGTCACGCCTTAAATTCTGGTGTTGCCTTGGTCCCCTAGGCGACGCCTTGTCGCCTTGGTTTCTGATCCCCTCACTCGCCTTGGTTCGCCTAGGTGCCTTGACAACTATGGTTCATACTGATAAATGGTGAATGTGTTAAGGAAATGGTATATGTTGCTGTAGCTAGAGCATGTGGAGCTGAAAAATTTTTGGAGGTATTAGGAAATCTGTTGACTTTTGAACCCTTAGGCATAACATGTAGGTCAGCTGTTTCATGATTTGAGTAGGGTATTTTGAAACTGAGGTTGTAAAGACTTATATTGTGCATATTTAAAATGGTAGTTACTGATCAACATCTCCCTGTGAGCAAATTCTTGTCCAGTACAATAGCAAAGAAACAATTTAGTGATTCAACGAAGAAAACCAGTATGAAATATATGGGTCCTTAGAATTTCTCCATTGTTTTATTTACTGATATATGGCTTAGTTCCTAGTGTCTTGTGTATGTGAAGCCTTGTGGTTTGAAATAGGGGGGAAAGAATAACAGCCGATGTTCAGTGGTTAACTGAAACAAAACCACTTTGAATTGCATGGACCATGAGAGTTTCCAACCCATTTGAAGAATGCAGAGTAGCTCTCAACAAAAGAGGGCATCCTTTCCACATATCTCATGTATGCAGACCTCATCTGGATATTATTTAAAAGAAAAATCTAAAAGTAAAATTTTTAAAACTCCAATAAGGAATTGATGATGAATAGGATAAAAATGGTTCATCAAGGTGGCTTAGCCCATTGTGTAGTAGTGTTCAACCAGCTAAATAAATTTTCAGTTGGAGGGCAACCTGATGTTATTGGAGCATCTTTTTTGTTGTTTGAAAGCTAATTGCTTTTCTTTGGAAGGTTACCCAGTTGGGAAGCCCTAGTATTAGAGGATCAACATGCTAACAAAATTTTGTAGATCTGTTACAATAGCATATCTTAGGCCATAACTTGGTAGGAATCTAAATTAGCTCCCCCTTTAGATGTGTATTTACTGTTGGCCTACAATTAAGAACAACCTGAGTGAATCTACTTATTCAACTGAATTAAGTATATGAAATTTTAGCTGTTTTAATTGAGACTTACAATAAGACTATGAAAGAAAGGGCTTGCAAATTCCATTGATGGTGCTTCTGAGTTGGCTGGCAACTGAAGCAGCAAGGAGAAGACTTGAATCTTGTAATACTGGGAAAATGTTGACCCATTAAAGCATTTAAATAATGAAGACTGTCCTCTATTTTGACTGAAATCTCCTCTTCTATGCCAGTGCATGTTAGTGCCACTTGGCTTGTTTGAAATGCATCCAGTGTCCCTGAGCATGTGTGGTTTTTTTCTGGTTAAATTGCGAATCTCAATTCTTTCTCATTAAAGGATGATCTGCCCCAAAATAGTTATTAATGAACCTGGAAGCTGTTAAGATAGCATCAGGCATATTATGTTAATGGAATTTGTGCTTGGGATGGAAAATATCTAGTTTGCTGAAAGTAATTCATGGTTCAATTGACTTGGGGAAGTGGAAATTAGTCAATAGTTGATACATGTTTTGCAAAGTAACTTGTATTTCTGAGTTATCTCTGCAACAACTGGGTCTTGACATTTGTTTTCTCATTGGCAGCTTATTGTTGATATTGCAACCCATATGTATGTTAAGGATGATGGACCTAAGAGAAGGTTTGTAACTTCTCAAGAATATGGTCAAAGTGATGATATGATAAGATTTAGTCAACTGAGTTTGCTGAACAATTTTGTATGGGTACATTTGGAGTACTTTACTATCTTATATGGGAATAGATGAAGTATATATAATCTTGTGCACTTTTCTCAGTTTGCTTTATATAGAAACAGCAGATCGACCAGGCCTGTTAGTAGAAATCATCAAGATCATGGCTGATATCAATATCAATGTGGAATCAGCAGAGATTGACACAGAAGTATGTCCAAAATTATTCCTCCATCTCTTCTTTTATTAATCATCATCATTTTTTATTATTTGCATTTTATTATATCCCTCCCTCTCATCTATAATGTTACAGGGATTGGTTGCCAAAGATAAATTTTATGTCAGCTACAGAGGGGCAGCCTTAAACAGTTCCTTGTCTCAGGTATATCATCCGAACTTTGGTCCCCTCCACTTCATTGTATAAATGTGACCTCAGTAGCTTGACAACTAAATCAGAACTCTTTAGCCAGCATAAGCTTGGAATCCTGAATTATTTTGGGTAAAACGGAAGAAAAAACCTGTCATACATAAACTAGGAATGAAAATAAGTTTGAGACAAGAATCATTTAAGAGTACTGGATTTTTTGAGTGGTGTTTCCAGTAAAAAATGTTAAAATTCTTGAATTCAGTGCTGAAGTCCCTGAATCTTATATATATATATATACATATATATATATATATATATATATATATATATACTTAATCAAACTCAAGATTTTGTTACTGCTATGTGCCATATTGCTATGATACTTGCCAATACTAGGATTTTTAAATGTTTTAAGATTCAAACAAGCCTATCAAAATTAAAATTGGGCAAGTACTAACAGCCAGTAAAGCCAATTGTGGAAGGACTTGAGCAACTCGGTATTTCTTTGGATAGTGATTTCTATTGAGTGGGAATTAACTTGAGATTTTCCATTGATTGAACCGCGGAATTTTCCATCTCTCACACAATCACCTTTTTACCCCTTACGGTTTTTTGTGAACATGTAGGTCTTGATAAACTGTTTGCGTTACTACCTTCGAAGGCCAGAAACAGATGAAGATAGTTACTGATGCTTACATAAGGAACTCATGGCTGGACATCAGGTGTTGCCATCTTCAGTTTAAACTTAATGTTGAGCTATCGTATGTTGAGGTGTTCTTGCAAGATGAACGGAAAAAATAAAAAGGGCGGGGGGGGGGGGGGGGGAAAGATTCACCTTGGGTTAGTTACAGGATTTATAAATTTCTACTGGAAAATATTGTGACAGAATTGAAGTTATTGTTTATCATCGATCTGTATATAATGGGCTAGATTTACTGCTGTTGAAATCTACTGGTTTAAGAGTATAAGATGAGTCTAAGACAATTCAACAACTGATTCTTCAAGACAATTTGCTCAGTTTTGTTCGAGTCTCCATTTGCTGAGAAAAATTGTGCTTGCCCTTTGTGTGATCATGAACATAAGATGAGTCGGCTATTTTCTAGTCAACCCATAATCAACAAGATAAGATGTGTCTTCTATTTTATGGTCACTCCATACTCGTCCATTGGTACTGAATCCAAATGGGCAATATAGTTATGGTTAGCTTATATTGGACCTAGAAGGTTCGTTTATATATTGTTTTGTTTTGGATATAAAAACCATGGTATGATGTGTGTTTGGGTGTACTAACATGTGTTAATGTAATGTTGAGCCAATTAAGAATTAGTTAACTCCAACGATAAAAATTCCTAGGCAACAAGCAAACTAAATTCGCGGACCAAAATAGGGTTTGAAAGCAGAAAATTAAAGGAATTTTATAATTCAAAAAAATATCCAAAGGATGGGGGTGAAACCTGGATCAAGTGTATGTCTCAAAATTGTGTGATAGCCCTCCAAATTAGGGCTGATTCTGATAGTCTGATGGAGAGTTATGTTAAATCACATTAGAAGGTAAAAGAATGAAAATAGAAACTTAGGGTTTCAAATAAACCAGTCACCAATCAGAGATCAGATTTGGAATGAGAAGATAAGATAATGCTTGCAGGTTGTGCTCCAAACAATATTCAATTACTTGTGGAATTCAGAAGTTGCAACAACAAGAACTTGAAGAAATCAGAGATCGAGCTTCAATGGTGGAAAACCAGACTTCGAACAATGTAATGGACTGTCTTCTTCAAACAATGATTGATTGGCTGAAGCTAGTCTTCAAGTCTGTTGTTAATCCTCTTGAACCAGCAGAGATTCCAGCAATAAGATTGAGTCTTCAAGAGATCGGCTAGGCAGAAAATAGAAGCTTCTTGCAGAACCGATAAAATGGGGGATGGGGAATAGGATGAGTATCTCACCCTAGGCTTCTCACCTATCTTATCTCAGGATTTAACAATGCTTTAAGCAAAACTTTTATTTAGTCAATTGTGGGCTCAATTGAGCAATTACAACTATTTTTATAACCACAATGGCTGAACATAGAAATTAAAAATCAAACTTAAACTAGGACTCAAAGTAGAACTAGGATTTCTTACTAGGATTCAAAACTAAATTAGGAATCCTAATTAGGATTAAAATTTCACCTAAATAAAAGACTAACCACCTAGCCCACAATTTATATTGGTGTAGGGGTACCCCTACGTGTAGGGAAGAATCCTAACACCTGGGCCGGTTTTGGTCAGCCAATGTGCATCAATTCCCCCCTCTTAAAATCATTCATCTCCGACGAATGGATGAAAGACATGTAGCTCTCGTAGAGGTCTAGATCAATGCGCTTGAAGTCATCGACATGAATCTAGGTACTATCACTGTCAAGTCGATTCTTCCATTTGACAAGGAAAGAGTAATAACCTCGACCACCTTGCATAGTAGTGAACTTGTTGTCAAGCATGTTCTCAATAACATCATCCGGAGGAGTTGATGAGTCATAAAATCGCCGTCCACTTAGAAAGTGACACGTCGATGAACCCGAGGGCCGAGCCGAGCCAAATGACGCGGTACCGAACTGAACACCGAAGTGAAGGGCTGTCCCCCTGATCACCAACATGATCGAACACTGTGGCCGAGCACTCGGGTTGCCGAGCACCGAGCCACGCTGATCCTGATCTGCCGAAGGGACGAGGAGGGCCGTATACAAGTGCTGGGCCGAGCCCGAGGCCGAGTGCCGGGAGCACGACTGCCCGAGGCGGAGGCCTCTCCAGAGGCAGTAACTGTGACTCCCTTGAGATCGCAGAGCCACGTCATCATACCCCGACGATCACGGGATGCGAATTGGGCCTCAATCTCGGGACGAAAACGAATCACACTCCAATAAGGACTCTTACCTCATTGGGAGCCCGACTCCGAGAATAACTCTCCATTCCACTCCGTGTGGAAGAGCCCTACCAATAGAGGATTCTTACCATGCAAGGACTCCTCCAGCCGCCTCAACTCATCTTATAAATACTCAGGTATAGATCTCGCTTTTCACTAAGTTGAAACACTGTTGCACTGGAGACCTAACTTAAGCATCGGAGAGTTCTTGGCCGGAGCCACACCGGCTCTCTTGTGCTCACTCGGTTTTTGCAGGCTCATCCGTGGGCGAACCGGACAACGGAGGTTTTCATACGCAACAGATTTGGCACCATCTGTGGGAACGACGTCAGCTAGACATCGTCATTTCTACCAGTCAAGAGAGTGAAGACAATGGTCGTGTAAACAAGATCGGGACAACATGGCTCTGCCTCCCGCGGAGATGAGCCACAACATGATAGGCAAGTGAGGCACTCACCACCACCCCCCAAAACGTCGCGACAGAGCGCGATCGAAAGACCCCCACTAGGGGGAGGAGCTCAGCGCAGCGCGGGCGTCACCGCCAACCAGATTCCATCGGTGGACGGTGGAAATGGTGGAAGTGTGTTGGACACGACGGCTGAAGGGCGGCCCCTAGCTGAGCCAAACCGGCAAGGGCCGAAATTGCCACTACCTCCACCAGTTCCAGAGAATTTGGATCCCGAGGCCCCGACAAATAATCGACAAGTCATGGACCTTAAGCTGCAACTCCTACACACTAATGAGATGTTGCGTTCTTTCATGGGTCAGATGGCCTAGGCGGGGTTGTTGGACCAGCCCCTGGTTGCGCCCCCTTTGGCACCAGTACTCGTCGAAGGAAACCTGCAGCAGAACATTGGCCATCGTGGAGCCGAGCGGCGTCTTCTCATCCGCTTGGTCAGAAAACTCCACCCCCGCGTCCCAATAGGAGTGCCTGACGGGATGAGCTGGAGCATCGTTGGAGCCTGAGGGCGGGGCGGGAGATCGAGCCAGTAGCATCGATTGCTAGAAGATTGGTATTTTTTGACCGACTCGGGGAGGACGGACAGCCGAGGGGATGCCGAGAACAACAGGAGGAGCCCAACGGGAGACATGTTGCAAGGGAAGGAGAAAGATCTCGCCATAGCCTTCGGCTCCAAAGCCCGCCTCTCCGAGAAGAACAACAGAGGTGCCCCTGCGGGTCCAATTTCCAATGGGAGAGACAAACAAGGAGGAGGTTGGTCGAGCCGAACAGAACGATCGACCCCGACAAGACGAGTGCACGAGCAGATCTCAGGTCGAGGGGCAAAATGGCCGACCTCGTCCGGATGAACAAGAAAATCGGCACCGGGCTGAAGAGCTGAACGGCCGAGCACCTAAAACTGAGGTAGAGAGGAGGCTACAAGAATTGACTGAGCAAGTTGAGAGATTAAAGAAACAGGCGACCCCGGATGCCTACTCGCTAGTTGGGCGACACCTTTATCCTCCCGAGATCATGACCGCACCACTGCCGACTAGGTTCAAGCCGCCTCCCTTCAACCGGTATGACGGGACCACCGACCCGACAGATCACATCAACTACTTCAACGTGATGATGACCATGTATGGGGGAACGAAAATTGTTTCTTGTCGAGCTTTCCCGTCATCTCTTAAGGGGGCGGCGACCTCGTGGTTCTCGTGGTTGCCACCAAACTCCATCACAAGCTTTACTCAGCTCTATCGAGCCTTTGTGACACACTTTAAGAGTAGCATGAAGCAGAAGAAGACGATGGTCAACCTCCTTAGTGTGAAGCAAAGGCCTGACGAGTCGATTCGAGCATTCGTCTCTCCATTCAACAAGGAATCTTTGGACATTAAGGACTTGGATGAAGCCACGGCCCATACGGCAATGAGCAATGGTCTCACGGACATGGACCTCATCAAAGATTTGGCTCGGAAACCAACCAAGAACATGGCTGAACTGTTGGAGAGGTGCAATGAATTCACAAACATGGCGGAGGTCCTCCAAGCACGGAAGGCGAGCGAAGGTAAGGCTAAGAAGAAAAGACCGACAATCGATGACCACAAAGATGAAAAGCGGACCAAGATTGACCGCCGAGCCGAGAGGATGGACCGAGCTCGGAGTCCCGAGTACACTCCTTTGAATACTTCGCGGAAGGAATTTTAATGCAAATTCAAAACGATGGATACATCCACTGACCGCGATCGATGCAAATCGGGTCATCCTGAAATCCCAACAAGTATTGTCAATTTCACAAAGACATCAGTCACGACATCGAAGATTGTTATCAGCTGAAGAGAGAAATTGAAGAGTTGATCAAGGCTGGACACCTGAAGCGATATGTCAAAGGAAGTCGAGAAGAATGTGGAGGTCGGTGACCGGAGGACCGCGATCAGAAAAAGGCCGAGTTGAGGACAAAGAGCTAAAGGGCCGAGCACGATGAATCCAAGGATCGACCCGAAAGAAAGAGGATGGATCAGGGCCAAGCAATGACAAGGGAGCCTCCATATATACCATCCTTAGAGGACCCGGGCAAGAATTCACCGGAAAGGCCAAGGCTAATGCTAGGTTCGTCGGAGGCACGGAAATGCCGAGCAAGAGGCCAAAGCTTGAGATGACAATCTCCTTTATCGAGGCCGACCTCGAAGGTATAAGTTTAGCTCATAATGACGCTTTGGTGGTGCAGGTGGAAATCGCGAGCAGACCCGTTCGTCAGGTATTGATCGACACAGAGGCGTCGGTGGATCTCATGTCACTCGACGCCTATCGACAGTTTGGCTTTGGCGATGATGCGCTCAAGCACGAAGGAACCTCCCTCCACGGATTCTCAAGAGCCTCGGCCACAAACAAGGGGTCGATAGACCTGCTGGTTACGTTTGGACAAGCTCCATGCCAAATGACAATCAAAGTTAAGTTCATGGTGGTGCGGTCGGTGGTGGCTTTTAATGCCACACTTGGTTGCCCGTCGCTCACCGCCCTCCATGCCATCATTTCGCCGGTACACTTAAAGATGAAGTTCCCCACGGAGAACGGGATTGAAGAAATCCGAGGCGACCAAAAGAAGGCTCGGGAATGTTACGCAACATTCGTTAAGCAGAATAAAAGAAATGTCCAGGGAATGGCTATGTGCGTTGAGCACCTCCTTGAAGACTAGCGGGATGAGCCTACTAAAAGGCACGGAAGACCCATGGAAGACCTCATCCCATTCTCCCTTAGCGACGAAGATCCAACGAAGACGGTACAGCTTGGATCACTGCTGAGTGAGCAGCAAGGGATCGGCTCAGAAATTTCTTGAAGATGAATGCCGACATTTTACCTGGTCGACCGCCGACATGCCCGGTATACCGAGGCACATTGTTGAGCACCGACTCCATGTGGATCTGAGCCGAAAGCCAATCCAGCAGAAGAGAAGAAATTATGCCCTCGACTGCCAAGCTGTGATCAAAGAAGAGGTGGAGAAGCTACGACGGTTAGGGTTCATCTGAGAAGAAAAATTCTCGACGTGGTTGGCGAACATCGTCATGGTTCCTAAGTCGAACGAAAAGTGGAGAATGTGCGTCGATTATTCCGACCTCAACAAGGCATGCCCGCAGGATGAGTACCCGCTACCTCGGATCGACTTGTACTGCTGGGCACGAGATGCTGAGCTTCATGGATGCATACTCCGGTTACAATCAAATCCTAATGCATGAAGAGGATGAGTCTACACGGCCTTCGGAACATACCAAGAAAACTTTTGCTACAAAGTCATGTCGTTCAGATTGAAGAATGTCGGAGCGACGTACCAACGGATGGTGAACCACATGTTCTTTGAACAGATCGGCCAGAACATGGAAGTATATGTGGACGACATGTTAGTAAAGAGCTTGAAGGCTGAGCATCACTTGGCTGACCTGGAAGAAGCTTTTGGAGTACTGAGGAAGAACCAAATGAAGCTGAATCCCGCCAAATGCGCCTTTGGCGTGACTTCGGAAAAATTCCTCGGCTTCATAGTCTCCATTCGGGGCATTGAAGCCAACCAAGCAAAGATCAAGGCCATTCAAGAGATGAGCCCTCCAAAGACGTTCTGGGAGGTACAAAGGCTGAACGGAAGAGTAGCAGCGCTGGCACAATTCATGTTGAGATCGGGCGATAAATGTTTGCTGTTCTTCAGGACTTTGAAGAACATTCAAAGCCTGAAAGACTTTGTGTGGACGGATGAATGCCAATAAGCTTTTGAAGAGTTGAAGAAGTACTTGGAGAATCCGCCTCTCCTCTCCCGACTCGAGCCAAAAGAAGAACTCCAAATATACCTGGCCGTGACCTTGGTGGCGGTCAGTTTGGTACTGATCAGGGAGGAGGGCCAAGTACAAAAGCTCATATATTACATTAGCCATGTTCTCGTCGACGCTAAGACAAGACACTCCAAGTTCGAGAAGGTAGCCTTTACCCTTGTCACGGCCACAAGAAAGCTGAGGCCATACTACACAAGTCGGATGTGTCGGGTCGATTAATCGCGTGGCCAGTGGAGCTGAGTGAGTACGATATAAGCTATCGCTCGAGGACGGCGATAAAGGGACAAGCTTTGGCCGATTTCTTTACAGAGTGCACTATACCCGACCCCGGAGTGCGGGGTGTCGAGTCAACAAAAGAGGCTGAGGCCGAGCCCGAGACCAAACAATCATGGGTCATGAATGTTGGCGGCTCGAGCAATTCCTCCGGATGTGGAGCGGGTTTGATACTGGTTAGCCCCGAAGGGTTTCGCTTCCAATACGCCTTGAGATTCAAATTCCCAACTTCCAACAACGAGGCTAAGTATGAAGCACTCCTAGCCGGACTCCGAGTCAGCAAAGCCATATGAGTCAACCGACTGAAGGTGCGGAGCGACTCGTAACTTGTGCTCAACCAAATCAATGGTGAATACGAAGCTAAGGATGAAAGGATGATAGCATACCTGAGCCGAGCCCGAGCACTGATCTCCGAGCTTGAACACTTTGAGATGGTCTGAGTACCAAGAGAAGAGAATGCAGTGGCCGACTCCCTCTCACGGCTGGCTGAAGCTGACTTCCCAAATCTGAGCCGATCAATATACATTGAAATTCTGGAAACGCCATACCTACAAGAAAAAAGTGTCAAGCACATTGAAGAAAACGGGCCGACCTAGATGGACCAGATCGTCAATTATCTAAAAAATGATCAACTCCCAGAAAGCTGAGATGAGGCGAGAAAAATCAAGATCCGAGCCACGAAGTATACCTTGATCGACGGTGTCTTGTACAAAAGAGTTGTCTCGGCTCCCCTCCTCCTGTGCCTTGGGCCGAAAGGTGCCAAATACACCATGGCGGAAGTACACGAAGGCATATGCGGGAGCCATATAGGTGGCCAAGCACTGGCATACACAATACTTCGACAAGGATTCTACTGGCCAAGAATGCAAAAAGAAGCCATAAAATACGTGAAGCCATGTGAAAAGTGCCAACTGTTCACGCCCATCCCGAGCGGACCTGCAACGAAGCTTACCCCGGTGCTGAGCCCAATACCGTTTGCCATGTGGGGGATGGATATCCTCGGAGATTTTACCCCGGCTTCCAAAAATCGAAAGTATTTAGTGGTAGCCATCGACTACTTCACTAAGTGGGTCAAGGCCGAGCCCTTGGCCACCATCACTGAGAAAAATATGGAGAAGTTTTTTCGAGACAAGATCATCTATCGGTTTGGGCTACCCAAGGTGCTCATCATGGACAACGACGCTTAATTCAACAACCTAAACTTTCGGGAATTTTGCAAACACTTTTACATAGATTTCAGCCCAGTAGCAGTAGCTCATCCAAAAGCAAACGAACAAGTTGAAGTGTTGAACCGAACACTGTTAGCGAGGATTAAAAGGAGATTGGATGAGGCAAAGGGAAGTCGGGTGGAAGAGCTACCGAGCATGCTTTGGGCATATCAGACGATAGTAAGAACACCCACAGGAGAAAGCCCATTTTGGCTGGCATACGGAACTGAAGCGCTAACCCCCATAGAGGTCAAAGCCTCATCGTTTAGAGTACTCAACTTTGACGAGAAGACCTATGCAGACGGGTTAAGGGCCAACCTCGACTTCCTCGATGAAGTACGAGAAACGCTCTGCTTCAGAACACCGCCTACCAGTAGAAAACGACAAGATACTATGACTCGAGGGTGAAGGAGAGACACTTTCGCCAAGGGGATCTCGTCCTCAGGAAAGTAAGCGCTTCAATGCCAAGGCAACAAGGCAAGTTAGCACCCAACTGGAAAGGACCGTATATAGTCCCCAAGCAAATTCGCCCGGGGACGTATCGCTTGCAGACTTTGGGGGGTAAGAAGGTACCGAGGATATGGAATTCTAAGAATTTGAAGAAATTTTTTCAATAAGTATCCTGTTCAGCTCAGCTCGGTCCGTGCATATTTGTGTTCAACTATGTTCTTGACTTCGGCCTCGGTTTTTATGTTAAGCTCAATTCAGATGTTACTTTAACCTTGAAATTTCAATGCTAATGAAAGGACACTCTTCTCTACTCTCGAATTTATTTCAAGACAACAACATACTGAGTCATAAGACCAATCCTCATAGATTGGTTGATGCCGAAGATTGACCCTCATAGGTCGACAATAAAGTCATAAGATCAATCCTCATAGATTGGCTGATGCCAAAGACCGACCCTCATAGGTCGGCAACAGAGTCATAAGACCAATCCTCATAGATTGGCTGACTTCGAGGACCGACCCTCATAGGTCGGCAACAAAGTCATAAGACCAGCCCTCATAGGCTGGCTAACTCGTGAGACTAACCTACGCGAATTAGCCATTCCAGGCCTGAGCATGACGGTCGAGCAGACTGGCCACTGAGGTTGAACGAAAAATTACCTAAGGCATTGAGATCTGCCGAGTGTGCGGCTCGGTGCAATAATCCTATGCTAATGCTGAATATAGCGACCGAGCTGAGCCGGTAACTAATGCTTAAAAATTTGCTAAGGCACCAAGCTCGACTGAGAGCTCAGCCTCGCCCTAGCATCTTATGACGTGCCCGAATGCCTAAGCCAAGCCAATAACTAAGGCTAAACAAAGTAAAAGTTGCTAAGCAATGAAGCTCGGCAGAGCACTCGGTTTGAGTGCTCGGTCTCGGTTCTTGGACATGAGAACAGCGTTGGCAAAGTCATATAGGTAAACTGCCGAACACCAACACTTAAACAAATTTGAAGAAAATAACCATTCCATTAATTAAAAGCTGAAAAGCTCGGCATAGTGTATACAAAAAGCTGGCAGCTCGACACAGTACCAAAAAAAAAAAAGAAGAGAAAAGAAGAAGATTGTTCAAACCCCGAGCAGGGGGACATGTACATCATTGGCAGAAAAAGAAAAAACAAGAAGCTTCACGAAGTGGGGTCGTCGATAGGGTCCTCGGTGGGGTACTCGGCAGCATCCTCGATGGGGTCCTTGGCAGGCGAGCCCTTCAGGTCCTCAGCATGGGCAGACGGCTCGGCCAGCGGGGTGACCTCGGCCGAGATAGTCTGAAGAACCTCGACCCCGTCCTCCTCGTCCAAGTCCTCCACGACCGTGGCCGCGTTTTCATCGAACTGAAAGAGATTGAGGTTGGGAAAGGCAGCCTTGACCTCGGCCAACAGGTCGGCTCGGCCTGAGTCATAACCGGCCGAGTACGAGGGCTTTCGCAAGCCGTGGTAGAGCTCGTTGAAGTCCTTCGATTGAAGGTACTCCTCCACCGCCTCAACTTGGGCTCAAGCCAATCGGCCTCGACCTTCAGAGCCTGCACCTCCTTCTCATGCTGAGCCCGAAGAGAGCCCATCTCATCTTTAAGGGTCTTGAGGTCGGACTCCGCCTTCTCAGCTTTTGCCTCGGCCTCTCGGCCCGCCTTGATTGCCTTCCTGGCCTCCCTCCCCGTTATTGTGGATTGAGCGTCGAGGGAAGCATTGTCATTGAGAGCCCTCTCAAGCCGAAGAGTGGCCTCGACTCCTTTGGAGAAACCCTAAGAAAATGGGCCGAGCGTGGGTCAAAAGGGCTGAACCAAAAAGAAAGATTATCAAACGTATGAGGAAGAAAGAACTCACCATCGTAAAATCTTGAAAGAGAGTGGACAAGAGCTCAACATTGCTCAAGTCCTCGAGCATGGCCTTGTCGGCCGGAAGACGACCAGCGTCGAGCCACTCCTTAGCGTGGGTGGCCAAGGCCAGGGCCGAGTCACCCTAAAAAAGGTGCCATATCGATCGGATCGGTATGTTGTTGGCTGAGGCCCTGCCAAGGCCAGCCGAGCGACATCTAAGCTCGAAGATACTCCTGGAGGATTCCCGCTGGTGACGTTGAAGGAAAGTTTTTGGTGCTTGGGATCCCTCGGTGGGCTCAGCTCGCCCTTCTCTCTCTTATCCTTCTCCTTTTGACCCACGCTCGGCCTCGAGGCCGACCACTGCGTCCTTAGGGCTCGGCAGGATGGACGCCTTACCCTTTCCAGCCTTAGAGGCCTCAACCTTCGCCTTGGCCCTCTCTGCCGCTTTCCTCTTCCTCTCCTTCGCAAGCTCGGCCTTCACCCGAGCCGAATCCAGCTGGGGAATGTTACTGACCACTACAAGGAAAGAAGCGATGAATCAGAATATGCAAAAAAGTTACAAGTAAGGAGCTCAGCTCGGATTGCCTATCCGGGGTCAACTTCCACAACCGGAGGAACGCCTCGTTCAGGAGTTGCTGAACATCGAAGGGTGTCTGCTGAACAATTTCCTCGTCTGAGATCTGCTCATACTCGTTCAGAGGCGACACCCGGTTGACGTAGCTCAGCTTTATTTCCTTCTACTCGGTTCGAAAGGGACAGTCAGGCATGGTGACAAAGAAGAGCCTCGATTTCCAATGCTTGTTTGACATCGGCACGTTGGCGAGGTACTTGAAGGTATTCAAGGCCGAGCACTTTTGTGCTCGGCGGGTGAAGTAATACCACCCATGGTCTTGGTATCTCTTCAGGTACCAGAGTCGAGAAAATAGATTGACGGTGGCTGGCTGTCCCATCCGAGCAAAGAAGACTTGGAAGCCGTACATGAGCAGCCACACGTTCGGAGTCAGCTGACCTAGAGAGAATGGAAGTGATCCAAGATCTGGTCCACCAAGTCGAGCATGGGAAACCTGAAGCCGTATTTGAAGGCGATCTCGTACAGAGTCACCTTGCTGGGCCTAATGAAGCAGGCCATCTCCTAAGGGGCCCGAAGTTGGTTGTCCTTGGGAATGGCGTAGGTTTCCCTCAACTGTCGGAGCTCAGCCTCGGTGATCGTGCTCTCAACTGCACCAACACTGCCCTCGGCGGACTCTGGGACATCAGCCGAGGAGTTGACCGAACGGATCTCATCGTCAGAAGATGCCTCTTTATTAGACTCTTCGTCTTCTGAGGCCGATCCTGAGCGCTCGATTTGGTCTTCAGCTATGGGCTGAGCCTCATGGCCAGACTCTTGGGACAGGGGGACTTCGGCACCGTTGTTCAGATAGGACTCCACCGCCGCGGGCTCGTCTGAGGTCGAGCCCAGCAAGTCTACTATGCGAGAAAGGGGGGAGAGCTCTCGGCTTGGACTTATGATCCTTTGCACCCCAACGAGCACTTTGCCCATGGAATCACTACCAACTGACATGTTGAAAGAAGACTTACTAGTTGATGAAGGAGTGGAACGACGAGCTGAACACTGAAAGGAGCTGAACGTCGGAGGAAGCCAAGCACTTGAAGAATCAAGGACTCTGAGCAGGCTGAGCACTCTGAAGGTTTGTACAGTTACAAATGAGAGGAGAGCCTTCACCTATTTATAGCCGCTGAGTCTCCGAGATCTAATGGTCGAAAAGAACCCAAGGAAGAGGATCCAACGGTCCAAATCCATCATCGGTTCGAATTCCTGAGTGCCATCATTAAGAGTCCGTACAACGTCAAATCCCCGCAGAAGGAGAGCTCGGACTCAACCTCAGGGCGGTATAGCCAGCACACCAAGAAATCGGACTCATCAAAGTCAAGCCGAGCTTTGATGAGTAGGGGGCCCGTGATGAGTCATAAAATCACCATCCACTTAGAAAGTGACACATGGACGAACCCGAGGGCCGAGCCAAGCCAAATGATGCGGTACCAAACTGAACACCAAAGTGAAGGTTGTCCCCCTGATCACCAACATGACCGAACACTGTGGCCTAGCAGTCGGGTTGCCGAGCACCGAGCCACGCTGATCCTGATCTGCCGAAGTGACGAGGAGCGTCGTATACAAGTGTTGGGCCGAGGCTGAGGCCGAGTGTTGGGAGCACGGCTGCCTGAGGCTGAGGCCTCTCCAGAGGCAGTAACCTTGACTCCCCCGAGATCGCGGAGCCACGTCATCATACCCCGACGATCACGGGTTGCGAATCAGGCCACAATCTTGGGACAGAAATGAATCACACTCCAATAAGGACTCTTACCTCATTAGGAGCCCGACTCCGAGAATAACTCTCCATTCCGCTCCGCGCGGAAGAGCCCTACCAATAGAGGATTCTTACCATGCAAGGACTCCTCTAGCCGCCTCAACTCATCCTATAAATACCCAGGTATAGAGCTCAAACGAGGATCTCACTTTTTACTAAGTTGAAACACTGTTGCCCTAGAGATCTAACTTAAGCATCGGAGAGTCCTTGGCCGGAGCCACACCGGCTCTCTTGTGGTCACTTAGTTTTTGCAGGCTCATTCATTGGCGAACCGAACAATGGAGGTTTTCACACGCAACAGGAGTCATAAACTGTGACAGCCGGAGAGCATGTTTAGTGTCACCTTCATTAGAATGGTGGCTTACATAGAATGTGAAATCAACCATGTTGAAAATACTGCTAATCTTCATGGATGGAGGAAGCTCGAGCGTGTAGGCATTATTTCTCATGCGTTGCAGCACTGTGAAAGGACCCATTTTATGAGGATGGAGCTTGTGAATTAGCCCCAGAAGGAAGTAACTCAATAGAAATTTGAACCATCACCAAATCACCTGGTTGGAATTCCACATATCGACGATGGCGATCAGCTGCTGCCTTGTACCCATCATTGCTAATGATAATACTTCAATGAACATCTGCATGTATGTCACACCCCACTCCCTAAACCTAGAGTAGTGTCACTAGGATGCGTACCACCATCCTATTCGACCTCTAGGATCTCAAATGCAGTACCTTAACATCACAATTCACCATTGAGAATTATAATAAAACAAGACAGTGGAAGATAAATAAACTTATCATTGCTAATTCTCATATCTAGGAAATTAAGAGTGATATTAAGTACAATATACAAGTTTGTTCTTGTTTCTACCAATAACCAAAACATAATAATATTTACTACATCATTGTATCAAAATAACAAAAAGTAGACGCCTCGTCCTTGAATCATTGTGCATTATATGCATAGTCATCACAAGCATAGTCTGGACCATGCTTCTCAGACTCGGGCATCCACCAATCTTCGCCTACGTCAACATAGGAGGAAGAAGTGCTGGTGCTCATGGACATTGCACCACCTACATCATCATCTAAAAAGAGCACACACGTGGTGTGAGCTTCACTATGCTCAATAAGGGATGGGGGCATGCAAGCATACATAAATGTTCTATGATGCAGTACATGAGTTCATTTCATTATTATCCCACCTAATAGGATTTATGAACGAACCAAGGAATTGAATGAATTTAATGTATTCATATTATGTATGCAACTATGAATATGCTCCTCATGTGTCATGCATATGCTTATGATGATGTGAATGGTTTATGAAATGGTACAAATAGTACTCATTGAATGTGCAAGGATAGTGAAAGAAAGTTATTAAAATTCCTATGGTCAATAGATGACTTGGGATGGTATGTAAAGGTGTTTTGAGAGGCATTGAGGCTAGGGCCAAGACATGACTTGGCATAATTTCTTTGAGAAGCGTTGAGGATTTAGCCATGACACTGCCCAACATAAAGGGATACCACACCCAAAGAGGAGTTGAAACTAAGGTTAAGAATGGAAATGGGTAATATATGTATGATGTATGTTACCTTAGGAATGATTATGGGTTATGTATATGGATAGTTATGCATACTTGTTGATCTTGCTCACTGGGATGTAAAACCCATTCCATTATTATTAAATGTTTTCACAGATCAAGGAGCTAAGTATAAAGGAATGGGAATAGTGATTGAGCAGGATCAATCGTTCTGAAGAAGACCTTTCTATTCTTTCAGTTTAGTTAAGGTCAATATTATGAATGTTAGACATTTATTTTGAGCAATGTTTAAAGAATGTGTTTAAGGATGACTGTAAATATTAAGATTAGATGCCAACAGTGTTACTACCCAATGGATGGGTATATAGGATTGTGAATGTTTAAATGGTTTGACGATTTTGAATTTTATTACCCCTAACCCACGAATGTTTCTGTTGTATTTGATGGATATTATGTTCTATGGATCTTTTAAATGATAAACTATCATGGTAGAGGAGCTTTGGACTCCATTATTGTATTATGATCCGTGCATAGTATATGTTTATTTGAATGTTAAGTTTAACTTGCATGGACCTCAACTAGATCCGGTGTCATGGGCCCCATTAGGTTTAGGCATTATGGGGGTGTGACATCCCATCTCTTCCATGGATCCTCCCTTGAAGGTGGGGTTTTCCTCCTCCTTTCCCTTCTCCTTCTTTCTCCTTTTTAGGTTTGGTATTTTGACTCAAAAATGCCCCCAAACCCCTTTTTAACAGCTCAAGTCACGATTACTGTTCACACTTCTTGGGTTACTATTCACCCGTATCGGACTCTAGGGCACTAGAACTACATGTTCCATAGGGTCTCTCATAGACTGACCAGTTCTCATTAAAATGGCCATATCTTTCTCATCCAAACTTAATTTTACGTGATTCCAATTACATTAGAAAGAAGACTTGAAGGGCTACATTTCATATGAAGACTTCTTCAACCCAGAAGGAGTGCAAGGTTCCCACAAATTTTCTTTAACCTGGCTGATGTGCATCCACTACTGTCTTTGACTATCATACCATACTTGAATATCATGTCATAACTTCCTACTCTGATATTGGTTTGATGCGATTCCAGATTTTATTGAAAGCTAACTCATAGAGAATCATTTTATATCTTTAAAGATCCACCTATTTCTACTGGAAACCTAGCTAAATAAATATGCGAAGTTGATGCCCCTGTCAATAAGTCACATTACTGCCAAATCATAAGCACTCTCTCCCCTCGACCCTAGTATATAATATTAAAATTGAACTAGTTAATTGATAATGCCTATATTATTATCGATAAAGTAATATTCTAAGTATTCATAACACTTCAGATTCTGTATGACAATCGTGAAGTAGAAGTCTCTAGTCTCCTTTGCCTCCTATAATACACCAAATATCTAGTTAGAAATTTGGGGTATTACAATTGATATTGTTTGCTCAATGTATTATCGATGGTAATTAATTCATGTGATATTTGTACATGTGTAGATTCTATTTCAATGGCCGTCATTAATGCCAACTTGTTAGCCCTAATTAGCGATTCAAAATCGACTGGCCCAAATTATGTTGACTGGTCTTGGAGCATTAAATTGCTCTTGACTGCAAAAAAGTCTCATCTCCGTTCTTACTGAACAAGTTCCTCCAGAATCCCACCATGATGATCTTGTAGAACAAGAGTACTTTCAGGAATTCTTTATTAGGGATTCCAAGGCTTAACTCTATATCTTAGGATCATTGTATAAATCAGTAGCGGATTCGATCAAGGTTATACATATAGCTAGGAGTAAAATGTATAAGCTTGCTGAATTGTTCAACCTAAGGGTGGGGATACAAGCAATAAGAAAGCAAAAAGTAAGTGCTTCTATTGCAAGGAGGGTCACTGAAAGAGAAGCTGTCGTGCATTCCTAGCAATTGTGAAGAACAAGCCGGATGAATCAGAGACTCCTAAAGAAGGTACATGTGATGTAAATGTTCTTTATGAGTCAAATTTGTCTTTGAACCTTTCAATTCTTGGTTGGTGGATACTAGATCCACTGTTCATATCTGCAATATGTTGTAGGGGTTCAAGGAGATAAAGAGATTAGAAAGAAATGAGGTGCATCTATGGATGGGTATTGGAGCCAAAGCCATGACAATAGCTACAAGAACATATTATTTACAATTTGATTCCATTAATTTAGTTTTAAAGGATTGTTATTATGTAACATCTTTCAAGAGGAGATACTATATGTTTCTAAATTGGTCATGGATGGGTATAACTTTTCCTTTAATTCTAAATTGATTGTTCATTTAAATAATCTTTTTGTGGCATCTAGATATTTAAAAAATAGTTTTTATTTTTTGGATTCCCTTGTTAAAACGAATATTGTTTCAAATATTGATCTGAAACGTAAACAAGTTCTAGTGAACTCAACATATCTATGGTAGTGAACTCAACATATCTATGACATCTAAGATTAGGTTACATTAATATGGACCAAATCAGAAGGCTGGTGAAGGATGGACCATTAAAGAGCCTAAAGGTTGAATCCTTCCCTATATGTGAGTTATGCCTTCAGGGCAAAATGACCAAGAAACCCTTTAACAATAAAGGTACTAAAGCCATAGATTTGTTAGAGTTGATTCCTATTGATGTTTGGGCCCATTAATACACAAGCTAGAGACGGATTTGAGTATTTCATAACTTTTACTGATGATTACTCTCGATATGGTTATGTCTACTTAAAGCATAGAAAATTGAAAATCTTTAAATAGTTCAAAGAATTCCAAGCCGAAGTCAAAAGATAGTTGGATAAATGCATTAAGTCATTGGCATTAGATCGTGGAGGAGAGTATCTATCAGATGAGTTTAGGGAATATCTCACTTCACAAGGGATTGTTAATCGGTTAACAAATCTAGGAACACTCCAAAATGGTGTCTCCGAGCGATGCAATTGGACTTTATTGGATATGGTTCAAAGATTGCTTACTTATTATGAGCTATCTCTTTCTTTTTGGGATAAATGACAATTTATATCTTGAATAGGGTTTCAACAAAATTTGTAGCCAAGATACCTTTTGAGTTGTGGAAAGGATCGAAGCCTAGCATACAACATCATAGGGTAGGGGTTGCATCGTATACATGCGAAAGCAACAAACATTTATTGGAATCTAGGACAGCAAGGTGCTATTTACTGGGTTACCCTAAAGGCACGATAGGTTTTTATTTCTATGACCCCATTGACCAAAAGGTCATTATAAGTAAACACGTTACTTTTATGAAGGAAGAGATGTTGACCAAGAAAATTGAACCTGTAGTCATCGAGGAGTTATTAGATAGCTTATAAACTTCACTTCCAAAAGTGAGATCGATCAACACACCCACTAGAAATGAAAAACCTCAAGAACCTCGACATAGTGGGAGGACTATTAGACCACCCGCTAGATTCACTCTTCTCACAGAAAAAGAGAAGATAGTGGAAGAGTTCAATATGGTTTCAGTTGAATTGGATGATAATCCGACAACAAACCCTGAGACTTTTAAGGATGTTGATGTCACTAAGGCTCTGTACGGTGACGTTTCAAAAAATTGATTTTGGTGTTTTTTTTATTTTTTGGAACAAAAACGACCTAAAAACTATATGGCATCACTGGTTTGTTTTTTTGATTATTTGAAATGAACCAGACACTGGGCACACTTTTGAGCCCTATGTGAGAAACACCAAATTGGTGTTTCTCACATTTGAGAATCAATTCTGGCAAAAAATGGAGAAACACGGTGAGTTTTTAACTTACGAGGGGCATTATTGTCATTTTCCACTTTCAACGTAAGAAAGGAAAACCTAACGCCCTTTCTTTGTTTGACATCGCATCCATCCTAAGGGTTTCTCCACCGAGCTTCCAAAAATTGCAGGGGATGACTCCGACCTTCAAACTGTAATGGCAGACCTCTCTGCCTCTCTCTCTCTCTCTCTCTCTCTCTCATGAATGAACTTACCAATTTTGTTTAATTTTCTGCAAACCCATTTAGAGGACTCGACAAAGAGTTTGCACTGGAGGTAGCAGTTCGGAGTGCTTGAAAGAGAATCGTTGCAGGTAAGTGGTGAAATACCATATCAATTCTCTCATTTTCTCTGTCGTTATTGTTCTCTGAGCTTGGAATCTTGTGATTTTGCAAATCCTAGGTTTTGGGTTTTTTTGTAGATTTTGTTTGGTTGGGATTTTGGAACAGGGGTTTGCTTGAGATTTTATCTACCAATCAATATATTTGATTAATATTACCATCTTAATGCTGCCATGAATCATATAAGCACCATCTATATCCTGAAATTTTGTCAACTCATTAGTATACATTGCCTCAGTAGATTGTTATTATTCTTGTTTTATGTGTTTATCCAACGAAAGTTATGTGTCTCTATTGTTACTCAAAAGCTTCTTCACTTTTGAATTTTTTCTTCTTAGCTGGTTCCAGTCAATTGGAAATTTTCTATGGCAATATTGACTAATGAGTTAACAATTTTTGTACCACCAGATAGTGTTGTCACCATCTGTATTGGGTTTGTTACTTTGTCTCCCCCACCCCTTTTGTTGCTTGGGTTTCTTCTTTAATAATCATGAGCATTGGATGTTTTCTTTTATTTTTTGCTTGTTCTCTGTTTTTTTTTTTTTTCCATTCTAATTGGGCTTTTGATAAACTTGTATGATCTTGAACCCTTTTCTTTTTTATATAAATTTGGTTATATAAACACTCACTGATTCTTTTCTGGAGGCCTACTTACTGAATTAACAATTTGAATTCATGTGAATCGTGCAATCCAACACTTGTATGTCTTCTACAGCAGTAAAGAATTAAAGTTTTTAATGTGGTTCACACACCAATAAGCATGCTGTCCTACATTAGATGGGGTATCCCCTGATCTAATCTAGTAAAGATTCCATTACTTTCACTACCTTCATATTGTTGTAGATCAGATTAACTTATTTAGATCAAGTCCTAGAGTATTATGCTTCATTTTAATTAATGTTGAGTTTGATGGTACTTAGGTACTACATCATTTTTATTATGCTTCATACTCTTTATATGATCCTGAGCTTTATTATAGCTTGTGTGCGTTTTTTACTGATCTATCCTTCTAAACTATGCATTTTTATTATTTCTATACAACTTGTGACATTTTATGGTTATTATTTCTATACAACTTTTGTTTGTTATTTAATTGTATTGATCCTACATGGGATGGTAGATTTGAACTATTTGTTTGTTTAAATAGTTACGATAATGAGAACTTCACAAAATGAGAATGCCACGTGGAGTCAAACCAATATAGACATCTTTGTTAACATTATGTTGAGTGAAGTTAGAAAGGGCAACCGAACAACAAGTACATTTAACAAGGCAGGGTGGAGAAACATAATGGAAGAGTTTACCAAAGAAACTGGTGTCAAATATTCTTATCAGCAAATATGGAACAACATGAACAAACTGAGGCAGGACTATAGTAATTTTAAAAAGTTACTTGACACAACCGGCTTTGGTTGGAATAGTCTGACAAGAACTGCTACTATTGACGATGACTTGATATGGGATAGGCATATACATGTATGATTTGCCACTTTATACTAGTTTATTTATTTTTTAAATATAAACAGAATGACTGATTTTGAATACTAATGTATGGCAGACAAATTCTATATGGATTAAGTTTAAGAAATATGGACTTCCACAGTAGCCAGAGTTGTGCATGATTTTTGGAGATACATACGCAAGTGGTGATGGAGGGATGAATAAGCGAACTGCATTTGATCATATTGAGGCAACTGAGACGAAGGGGGATGCCTATGAGTCTATTGATGAGTCTAACTCAGCTGATGGGATGGATGTGATACCCATCAGCCAACCTGAACCTACTCACACACCGGCTCGAAGCCAGCCTCAAAACCACAGGCATGATAGGACTCCCAATACAAAGAGAAGGAAGAGCAGATCGAGTGATTGGGCAATGGCCATCAAGGCCATTTAGGACATGAGTAGATCAAGGATAGAGAGGGATGCATCTCTATCTAGTGCATCAACCCAGCATACAACAGACATGTTTGGTGTTACAAAGGCCTTGGAAGTACTTGAGACAGGGTATGAATTAGATGAGGTTACTTATGAGAAGGTACTTAAAAGGGTGATGTCTGACCCACAATGGAGAGAAGCCTTGATTTTATGCCCGACACATAGGAAGTCCATACTCCTCTATACTCTAGATTGAATTCTGGTTATTACTATGATTAAACTTTTTCATAGAATTGAAAATTGTTATTAAGGATAATTTTTTTTAAAAATTTGTTCATGATTATGGGAGTCTGCTGTGGAACATTGAACTTGGAAATGCTTGTGATGTTTTTTCTTTTTTATCTATTTGTGTTTTTTTTTTTAAAGCTTTGAATGGAGTTTGAGAATGTTGTTTAAGTTGTTGTTAAGGATTTTATGTGTTTGTTATTATAGATTAAGTTCATTTTAGTCTTAATATGTGTCTTCTATTTTATTTTAGGAATGGCTCATAATGGTCGTGTGTCTAGTACGTACTTGAAACAACTAGAAAGAGAAGACACCGAAGAAGAAGTGTTGTTGTCTATGGTTCTTTTAATGCATGCACAAGAGTTAATCTATGTTAGGGAACCTATTCGGGATAATGCTTTCACAGCGCCAAAACGTCTCCGTGAAATTCTAAATAGGCATGTAGATCGACGTTTTGAACAATATAAGACAGAGCAATTCCTCAATCTTGAATCTTTAATGCGAGAGCGTGGATGGTTAACAGATACAAGATATATATGTTAGATTTGATGAGCAGCTAGCTATGTTTATAAATATAGTTGGCCGTAATGACCAGTATAGAGATATAGTGGAAGATTTTCAACATTTTACAAAGACCACAAGCAGAGTGTTTTACAGAGTGTTGAAGGCTTTCTTAAACCTGGCAAAAGAAATTATAAGACCTCCAAATTTCAATCGTGTTGCAAAAGAGATAATTGAAAATCCAAAAAACTATTCATTTTTTAAGATATGCATTACAACTTAAAAATATAGATTTATTAGTTAATCAATCTCATAAGTGGTTTGATTTGATGATATTGTTAATATGAATTGTTTTAGGATTGTATCGGTGCCATTGGTGGCACTTATATTTATGCTATAGTACTTCGTAATAAACAAATACCCTATAGAGGCAGAAAGGGAGAAACCACACAAAATGCCATGTGCACATGTGCACATGACATGAAATTCACATTTGTGTATAGTTGTTGGGAGGGCTCCGCAAATGATTATCGAGTATTTACAACGGCTCTGGTAGATCCAAGCTTAGGATTTCTTCACCCTCCTCTGGGTAAATACAAGTTCGCTTTAATTTTTCATTCTAATTGTTATGTTGTGTATATTTGTATTGATTTATTGTTTGTGCAATAAATGTTTGGAAAGTGCAAATATTATGTGGTTGGCGCTGGATACCCATCTACAACTGGGTTTTTGACACCATTCAAGGGGCAAAGAAATCATCTGCAAGATTTTAGAGGTAACGGTAGACAACCAAGGACAGCAGTGGAACTATTTAACCATAGGCACTCTTCAATTAGGAATGTCATAGAATAGAGCTTTGGAGCTTTAAAAAAAGATTCCCTATACTGAGCAAAATGCATGTTGGGTATCCCATAAAAACTTAAAGCGTCATCGTCATTGCTTGTTGTGCTATTCATAATTTCATTCGTGACGAACAAGAGAAAGACAAAACATTTGAAGAGTATGGAGATGAAGATAAGGAATCGGAAGATGGCGTTATCCCACCTGAGAGTACTTCTATTAGTCAACGTAATAGGGCTAGCGAGATAGATATATTTAGGAAGAGGATTGCGAACGAGTTAGCAACAAAGCATGGATTGCCCCATCTTACTTGACTCATACTTTGTAATAATTTTGGAGATTATAGTACATTGATGTCTATCTTTGTTTTAAAATTCATATTTCAATTATGTGTAATTTTCTCTTTTTACATAGTAATCCAAAATTCTATATCTTTAATTTTAATTAAGAGAGATGAAAGGTCCCATGTGTCCTTGTGATCAGGGTCCGATGGTGTTGAAGATGTCTCGCACACACAGAAACGCAAGACGATGGTTTTTCAAAATGCCCCGCAAATAAAGTTATTGGTGAAGGTCCCATGTGTCCTTGTGATGTTGTTTTATTTTGCTAAAAAAATCATAGGTATAAAAGCCATAGTGTAGGTGGCAATTACATAATTTTTGATGAACAACATAAACGATTCCGTTAAGTGCGACCCATGCAGTTTTCTGTTTCTTCTAAACTTTAGAAATGCTTTTTTTTTTTCAGGGTTACCATATAGCATTTCTGGACCCAGAAACACTCAAAAAACATAGAAACACATAAAAGTGTGCCGGACCCCAAAACACTAAAAAAAACAAAAGCGTTACCATTGTTTGCACAAAATAATAACCGCAATTGTACGGATCAATCGTAGCTATGGGTCGAACTCAAGGAGATGTACGCCACTCTATTTTACTCACTTAAAAGTAATACAAAGTGAACCAAATTAATTAAATTGTTGAATTAAACTAACAGCAATTAAACTAACGGATCCTAACTCACAAGCATCTACGGCCTAACACACATCTATCTAACCTATTATGCATCTAACGCGGATTGACAAAATTGGAGGAACTAAATTGGCACAACTACAAAATCAAAAATTAAAAATCAAAGAAATAAACTAACTAATTGAAGCTTGAACCGGATTGAAGTTGATATCACACTTGAAATGGCGCTACCAAATCTAAAAAATAAGCAAAAGTAATTAAATTAAAATCCTACCATAATGCATGATGATAATAGTGAATAAAAAAAAGAAAAGTCCTAAAAGCATGATTGAATTAGAGAGATAGAGAATGAGAATGAAAATAAAAATAATGGAGAATGAAAATTCCTATTAGAATTGAGGGATTAATGGAGATGAAAATACTAATAAAATAAAACTACTAGAAGAAGAAAGAGGTAGAGAATAAGAAGAAGAAATTAAAAACTAGAAGAATTAAGAGGTTAAGAAGAAGAACACAAAAATAAAAATAAGAAATTGATACTCCCTTCTATCAAAGTTGATTTGCATGAACTAACTAGACCTTGCATGAATGTAATTTGATGAAGCTTAAACACTTAAACAATCCTTGCATGGCTTTCTCTTCCAAGTCTTCTAAATCTTCTCACTAGAATTAGAAGCCTAGACTAGAAAGCTTTAAAACTAAACTAGAATTAAATTATTACAACCAAATTGAAGACATAAAATTAAAGCATGAAGCAAAAGCATTACAACCATGGAATTGAAATCATAAAATCAAACTAGAACTTAGAAAGCCAAAAACTAGAAGAAGAAAAGAAGAAATTTCACTAAAAATTACACTAAAAGCTGAACTAAATTGAACTAGAATTAACTAAAACTGAACTAAAAACAAACTAGTTACAACCCAAAGGGCAAGGGGTATTTATAGGGGGAAGGAGAGGAGAAGGGAGAAGGGAGAAGAGAGCAGAGGTAGGAGAAATATTCCCTTCTCCTTCATTTTCAATAAAACTTGAACCCCAAGAAAAAAGGAAAAAATAGAGAGTGGGAGAGATTAAAATCTTAGCTACATAAACCTTTTATTTTTCAAAAAGTAACTTTCTAATTCTATACTTGTGCTTCCTTATCTTCGTAGGTGTCTTCTCCAAGCAATGAGATCAAGGCATCTTTGACTTTTTAACCTTCCATGGATGAGAGAATATTTTTCAAAAGAAATCTATCCATAGTCAAATCCCAAAAGTACCCTTGAAAAGTTGGAGGAGAGAGAGAGAGTAAGGGTGATGACTAAGGTTCCCTTCAACAATTAATTAAATCACCATTCTGTCCTTAAAAAAAACATGGAGCATGGGATGCTTATATAGGCCTCATTGTTGCATTCCTTGCAAAAAATCACTCAAAATAGACCAAAATTTCATCCAATTTGGCGTTCCGAAGCCCAAGATATCTCAAGTTGAAGTTGGATTGTCCAGAGCCTGCCAAATAGGATCTTTCGGCTAACAGAAAAGATACTTCTGATAATTGCAATATAACCCCTCGAATCCAAACTTCAGCTTTACTTTGTACCCGGCCGATTTTTGATAATTATAAATAAACCCCTGCATGCCATTTTCGTGCGTCGTTACGAAAACGGCCGTAACTTCTTCGTTTCAACTCAAAATCAAGTGCCGTTTGAACCATTACGAAGCTGACTTGATGGGCTACGTATCCATACTATTAACATATCAAAATTATGCTATGGGGCCCACTGTACTCATGTTCAAATTTGGCTAATTGACGTGATTCTTTCAGTGCTCAATCCCAACTTGATTTTCTCGACTCCTGGTCGCTTCCGGCTACTGCCAAACACCACTAAACAGCTTAAAAATGGCTCCTTAGCATCATTTGCTCTATCTTCACAAGAATTCACCTAAAACCTGAAAGCACAAACAAAAACCTCAAGTAGCTCCTTTCCAAGTATAAAAATGCATGCTTTATGGCCCTAAGATTTCACACGTAAGTGGCTGGAAGCAATGCACTTTGGGATGGATTCAATGCATTTCAATAAGGTTTGGACTCTAATCGATCCACCACTTGGCGTAAAGCCCATCGGTTGCAAGTGGATCTTCAAAAAGAAGAAGGGCTCTGATGGAAAGGTTAAAAGATTCGAAGCGAGGCTGGTGGCAAAAGGATATACTCAACAAGAGGTTATAGACATAAGGAGACCTTCTCAGTAGTGATGATGAGATCCATTACGATTTTTGAAAATGCAACAACCTAACGGTCACTGCCACCTCATGTGTAACAACCTGAATTCTTATCTTTATCTCTTGTAAGCAGTTTGTAATTCTTATCTTTATCTCTTGTAAGTTTTATATTCAAATACCCACGGTTGTAACCAAACCCTGAAATCATGTAACCACTTCCAATATAAATATACATGGTCACACTCACGTCACAGTGTGAGTTCAAACCAATATCTTTGTTTATCTTTCTTTATGGTATCAGTTTCCAGGTTCTAATACACATCTATCATGGCCGATGCTTCTTCATCCTCTCCCTTCCCTATAACCAACTTAGCCAACCTTGTTGCCGTCAAACTTGACAGGACAAATTACCTCTTATGGAAGGAGCAGCTCGAGTCAATTTTCATCAGTTGTGATCTCATGAATCATGTTGATGGTGCAACCTCAGAACCCCCCCAACACCTCTCTCAAACTACAGAAAACGTGACTGTCACAACAACACCCAACCCTGCCTACCATACTTGGCGCAAGACCGACCACTTTATGCGTGCATGCATCAATGCCACCCTCAATGAATCTCTATCTTCTCATATTTTGGGTTTGCGTACGGCAAAGGAGGTCTGGGATTCTTTATCCCTACTTTTTCAACAACAATCTACTGCTCGAAGGACCTTCTTGCACAGTGAATTACAAACCATTGTCAAGGGAACATCTACTATCACCGATTATCTTCACAAGGTAAAATCACTTGTTGATTCTCTTGCTGCGATTAATGAAAAGGTTAAAGACTCTGATCTTGTCACCTGTACACTGAATGTGCTTGGATCCGATTACACTCCTTTCATAATCACCATAGAAAATATGTCTCCCCCAGTGACTTTTTTTGATTTGAGGGCCAAGCTCTTAACTCATGAGCAATGATTGCATCGTGGATATGGAAATAATGGATCTGTCTAGCCAGACCCACTTTCACAAACTGATCTATTGACAATGAAATACCCACGCAAATCAAAGGGAAATGGTGGTGGACAGCACAAACAGATGCAACCCCATAATCCCTCTTCAGCCACACGTGGCTACAATCATCCAAATACAACATTCACTTCATTTAATCAAAAGCCTTTCAATTCCCAACAACAGCCACCCAAACCCACCACTTCACCACCTGGCAATGGATCCATTAAATGTCAAATATGTGCAAAGTATGGTCACACAGCAAGCAAGTGCTTTTGTCGGTACTCTGCTAGCCGAAATAGTGCAGTTACTCCCCAAGCTCCTCAGGGCACTCCATTTGCTGGTGTTCACACCTATCCACACCTGATGGTCTCTACTCCAGAAACCCAATGGATTCCAGATATCGGAGCTACATCCCATATGATGTTCGATACGTCTCTGTTGCAACAAGCTCTGCCTTACAATGGCACGGACTAGGTAGCAGTTGGTAATGGTAAGAGACTAAATATCTCCCACATTGGCAGTACCTCTTTACCTTCCTCCCCTACCCCATTATCACTCAATGATGTTCTAGTTGTGCCTGATATTACTAGACAATTGATTTCGGTTTCAAAACTTACCCATGAAAATAATTGTTCTGTTGAATTTTTCCCATGGGGATTCTGTATTAAGGATCTGTACTCCGGACTGACACTACTGAAGGGCCCTCTTGTGGATGATTTATATACTCTCTCTGCACCGAATGTCCATTCTATGGCTTTTTATGGAGCTAGAATACCTGCTGCTGTCTGGCACCAACGGTTAGGACATCTATCTATTCCAGTCCTTCATCAAATAAAGGAGGATGATGATTTATTCACTATTCATGGCAAGGAGCTCAATAATTTACGTGAGCCTTGTCAAATGGGCAAACATCATAAATTACCTTTTTCCTAGTCTAATAGGCAGTCTCAACTACCTTTAGAAATTGTTCATTGTGATCTTTGGGGGCCTACACGCCATGTTTCGATTAGTGGTTACAATTCTTATATTATTTTTATTGATGATTTTAGTCGCTTTTCATGGTTGTATCCACTAAATTGTAAATCTGATGCATTAGCTTGTTTTCAACACTTCAAAACCATGGCCGAGAATGTGTTGTCCAATACAGTGAAGTACTTTCAAAGTGATGGAGGATTGGAACTTGTCAAAGGTGCTTTCAAGGCTTATTTAGACAATTGTGGCATCGTATCACGGGTCTCATGCCCTCATACCCCCAAACAAAATGGGGTCTCTAAAAGAAAACACAGGTATATCACTGACATGGGCTTAACTCTACTTTTTCAAGCACACATGCCTAAAAAGTACTGGCTAGAAGCATTTAACACAACAGTTTATCTTATAAACCGTCTTCCAACACCAGTATTGCAAGGACGGTCACCCCATGAGGTTCTATTCAACTCAAAGCCAGACTACTCAGCCATGCGGGTTTTTGGACGTCAGTGTTATCCTAATCTCCAACCATATCGTCAAGATAAGCTCAGCCCCAAATCAAAAGCCTGTGTGTTTCTCGGCTACAGCATCTATTCAAAAGGGTATCGTTGCTTGGATCTACAAACAGGGAAAGTCCATCTCTCTCATCACGTAACATTTGACGAGTCCATTTTTCCCTTTGCAGCTCCCTCACCACAAGTACCCATTACACGCCCTCCCTCTACAATTACCCTTTCTTTACCTCACCCATCAATTCCAACACACCAAAACTCACCATCCCTATTACCCATTACAACGTCTGTGACCCCACCCACAATTCCATCACCTACACCCCCTCCATCCACTAACCCACCATCTTTATCTACTCCATCACCACACTCCACCACCCAATCAATAACAATAAATGACCCACCGCCAGCACCCCCAACTCTACCACCGCCCCATCCAATGGTCACTAGAAGTAAAACTGGATCAAGAAGATCTAGAGTTCCTCTATCTCTTCTTCATATCCGTCATCCCATTCCCCAAGCCTTCACATCCATATGCACCTCCATACCCACTGATCCACGTACCTACAAGGCTGCAGTGAAATATCCACATTGGATTGCTGCTATGCGTGAAGAATATGATGCACTATAGGCTAACCACAGATGGACTTTGGTTGAACCCAAGAAAGACATGAACATCGTTGGATGCAAATGGGTCTATCGTACTAAAACCCATAGTGACGGATCCATACACCGTTACAAAGCCCGGCTTGTCACCAAGGGATACCACCAGCAACCTGGAGTAGATTTTACAGACCCCTTTAGTCCAGTGGTTAAACCCGCAACAATCCGTGTCGTATTAAGCCTGGCCATCACTCGGAACTAGCCTATACGACAATTGGACGTGAAGAATGCATTTCTACATAGGTTCTTGGATGAGGAGGTATACATGCAGCAGCCGCAAGGATTTGTTGACCCTCAAGCTCCACATCATGTGTGTCGCCTTCAAAAGGCACTATACGGCTTGCAACAAGCCCCAAGAGCTTGGTATCACAGGTTCCGAAATTTTTTACACCAGAATGGGTTCACTCAAAGTAAAGTTGATACATCCATGTTTACTTTTCATACCAACAATGGTCCGCTTATCCTCCTATTGTATGTCGATGACATCATCCTAACAGGAGCCGATTCAACATCAATCACTAATTTTATCAACATCCTCAGCCAGGAATTTTCAATGAGTGACCTTGGAGCATTACATTATTTTTTGGGGTTGGAAGCTACGCGTGACAGCAAGGGGTTGTTGCTAACCCAAACAAAATACACTCTGGAGCTCTTGGACACCACTAATATTACCAATTGCAAACCATGTGGAACCCCTGGGGTTGCTGGAACTAAGCTCTCAGCCAATGATGGTGATCTGTTACAAGACCCTCATGAGTACATACAAATAGTAGGTGCTCTACAATACTTGACGGTGACAAGACTGGACATCTCCTATGCTGTCAATCAAGTATGTCAGTTTATGCACGCACCGCGCACAACCCATCTCCACTCGGTGAAGCGGATTTTACGATATTTGAAACACACAATTGGAGTGGGTCTTCCTATCAGTTCAGGTTCTCTTGACTAATTAATGGCGGCTCACATAGATGCCGATTGGGCCGGATGCCCTGACATTCGACGGTCCACTACAGGGCTCTGCACATTCCTAGGCCCCAACCTCCTCTCATGGGGCTCGAAAAAGCAGCCCACCGTCTCTTGTTCTAGCACAGAGGCAGAATACAAGGCTTTAGTTGTTACTGCGTCAGAAATATTATGGCTATCCTACCTCCTTCACAATTTGGGAGTCAGCATCAACAAACCTATGGTGATACACTGTGATAGCATATCTGCTGCTCACATGGTAGCCAATCCGGTATTGCATGCTCGAACCAAACATATAGAAGTTGACTATCATTTTGTTCGAGACTTAGTTCTGAACAATACAGTGCAAGTTCGTTTCGTCCATTCAAACAGCCAAATTTCTGACATATTTATAAAGGGGTTACGATCGCCTTTGTTCAATAGTCATCGAGCCAAACTGCTGTATGTTCCACCCATCAGTTTGAAGGGGGGTGAAAATGCAACAACCTAACGGTCACTGCCACCTCATGTGTAACAACCTGAATTCTTATCTTTATCTCTTGTAAGCAGTTTTTAATTCTTATCTTTATCTCTTGTAAGTCTTATCTTCAAATATCCACGGTTGTAACCAAACCCTGAAATGATGTAACCACTTCAAATATAAATATACATGGTCACACTCACGTCACAGTGTGAGTTCAAACTAATATCTTTGTTTATCTTTCTTTAATTTTATTGTCCATTGCTGCATGTTATGACTATGAAATCTGGAAGATGGATGTGCAAACTACTTTACTGAATATATTTTTTGGTGAAGAAATTTACATGCAACAGCAAGATGAGTTCTCTTCCTTGGAGGAAGAAGGTAAAATATGCAAGCTGCAGAGATCCATTTATGGACTGAAGTAAGCTTCCTAGAGCTGGAACATTAGATTTGGTTAATCAATTAAATCATTTGGTTTTGATCAAAACATGGATGAACCATGCATTTACAAGAAGAATAGTGGGAGCATAGTGTGTTTTCTTGTGTTACATGTAGATGATATATTGCTCAATGGAAACGATGTGTGATTTTTTTCATCAGTTAAGCAGGTGGTTATCCACTACTTTTTCTATGAAAGATCTCAGTGAAGAAAACTCTATCCTAGGGATTAAACTCGTTAGAGATCACCAAAGATGGATGTTAGGTTTGTCACAATCAACCTATATAGACAAAGTCTTGACCGGATTTAGTATGAGGAACTCCAAGAGAGGAAGTGATCCTCTTTGACATGGAACCAGTCTTTCCAAATGTCAGTAGCCTCAGACTTAGATAGACATTGAAGAGATAAACAGGATTCCCTATACCTTAGCAGTAGTGAGTCTTATGCATGCTATGTTGTGTATAAGGCCAGACATATGCTATGTAGTAGATATTGTGAACCGATACCAGTCTAATCCCGGACGAGAGCATTGGACTACTGTGAAGAATATCTTGAAGTACTTAAGAAGGACTAAGGATTACTTCTTCGTTTATGGATGTGTCAGTTCTAGGATACAAAGATTTAGATTTTCAAACTGACAAAGATGATAGAAAATCCATGCATGGGATGGTATATCTAATGGGAGGTGGTGTTATTGTTTGGAGTAGTACAAAATAAAAATCTACACTTGATTTAATTTCCAAAGCAGAATACCTTGCAACTTGTGATGTAACAAAAGGTGTTTGGCTTTGGAAGTTCTTATTAGATTTGGAGGTAATCTCTGAGCTTGTCAATGCCCTATTCCCTTGTTATGTGACAACAGAGGGACAATTGCTCAAGCAAAAGAGCCTAGGGCTCATCAGAGGAACCAACACATGCATCGGAAGTATCACCTCACCAGGAAGATTATCCAACAAGGCGACGTGAGTATCTTCAAAGTTGATACTACTAAAAATGTGTTTGATGTCATGAAAAAGGGTTTATTTCCTAGAGTGTTTGAAAAACACATAGAGGGCATGTATTTTAAAATGTATGGGAAATTGGTTTTGATGTACACTTGGGAGATTTTTGAATTTATGTATCCATCAAACCTGTTTAGTTGTATTGAACCGTTTATACATATTGGTTTGATATTATCACAAACAATATAACTTTTTGAACATTATGTGTCCTTAAGTTTAACTTAAATGGTAGTCCCGACTAGGGTTTGGGCTGGGCACCCTTATCATATGGTTGTTGTATTGGGTATGCCTAGACATGTTGACATCAGGGTAAGAATGCGAATACATATATGGATGTGTATTGGCAAAGAATCTTTTGTGTTGATTTCCTCATGTGTTACTGCCAGATGCAAGTATGGGATAGACATGTGTCACCGAGATCCAGTACCTGAGAGGTTCTTGTCACTGCAAAAAGTGAACATATACTTTGGTTCGTCAATAACTGAGGTTCTAAGAACCAAAATCGACGTTCTGGGAATGTGCAAACATTTTATGAGTGAGAGAATCACTCAACATGGTCTCCACTGCCCGATCGGGGTACATCAAGGGAGAGATTGTCTGTGGATGGTCAGATCAGAATTTGGATCCAGTACCTTTTTAGAAAGAGAAAATTACTTGGACACCCCCTGTACTATGGCCTAATTACTTAGTCTCCCTAACGTTTGAAACAATTACTTGAACACCCCCTGTAATTTACCATTTCTTTCAAGTAGCCCTGTTCGTTAGTCAGTCACCGTTACCATGGGTTAAATATTTTATAAATACCTAAACTACCCTTAAGGTGTAGTGAAGTGACATATTTACCCTCTTCTTCTTCCTCTTCCTCCTCTTCTTCTTCCTCCTCCTGTAACCCCAACGCCCTACCTCTATAGAGGGTTTTTGGGATTCAAGAAAGAATTAAACGAAGAGAATCCTGCTGCACCTACTGGTGTTCTGTATTTTTTTTATTGCTAAAAACACAGGCGGGAAAAAACTCTTCTCTGAGAACCTAACTCATTAAACCCATAACAGAACAAGAAAAATAAAAATCAAGTCTTGAAAAGCAAATCAGTGACAATGGAAATGCCTAAATTGTTTTGACAGAAGGCTTGCTTGTTGATCCTCCTGAGATGAGGTCTTATTCTCTTCAATTTCTGCAACTCTTCTCCAGGTCAGAAGGTCTGGTTAGTCTGAAGTTGGGGCTCATCGTCTTGTTTCAAGAAAGAATTAAACGAAGAGAATCCTGCTGCACCTACTGGTGTTCTGTTTTTTTTTATTGCTGAAACACAGGCGGGAGAAAACTCTTCTCTGAGAAACCTAACTCATTAAACCCAGAACAGAACAAGAAAAATAAAAATCAAGTCTTGAACAGAAAATCAACGACAATGGAAATGCCTAAATTGTTTTGATAGAAGGCTTGCTTGTTGATCCTCCTGAGATGAGCTCTTATTCTCTTCAATTTCTGCAACTCTTCTCCAGGTCGAAAGGTCTGGTTAGTCCGAAGTTGGGGCTCATCGTCTTGTAACGCAATCGACGTCGACATTACTACGAGACTAAGAGAAGAAGAAACAAGAAGAAACCAATGGATTTGAAGAATGGTTCCTTGGATTTGCAGAAAATTGGATAATTTTTTGAAGGTGGGTAGTTCGTTATTTGCAGAAGATAGGATAATTTAAAATTTTTTTTTTTCATTCCAGTGGTTATTTTCATGGATGTTTGAGCGCAAGTGCCATGTGGTGAGCTCAGATGTCTGCACATGGCTTCATCAATTTTCCAAGCTTTGAGGCTGCAAATTGATACACGAAGACTTGGTTGCTTCTTCTCCGGCGACTGCAACATCCTCGATTTGGGGTTTTTAGGGTTTTTCAAGGTTAAAACATATAAAGGGTAAATGTGTAATTTATACTTAGCGAGTTTCAATAGAAATGGTTATAAGGGTAAAATGGACATTTCCAATTAAACACTAATAGCAAACTAACCCTATCAGGTTTTGGGGGTGTCAAGTAATTGTTTCAAACGTTGGTAATCGTAAGCAAAATGGCCATAGTACAGGGGTTGTCCAAGTAATTTTCTCTTTTAGAAATAGTTTGCAAACATGTTTTCACATAAAATGATACTTATATGTATGTTTTAATTAAAGTGTTTAATCGATTTTGTGGATCCAATCACGTACACAAACACTCTAATACGGGAACATGTACTATGGAATGGGGTTTGACAATATTTAAATAAATGTCCTAAATTTCATAACGACAATATTGATTAGTGGAGGGTTGCTACATAATAAGATGTTATTATGTGAGGGTAATTTTTAGATTTTCCAATTAAATAATTGATTTATTTAATTTAATAGATTTGATGCAATTATTTTAATTGTCAATAAAATTAAATTAATTAACCATTTACTTTCCTTTTTAGATTTTGCTTCTTCACTAATTAAAAGCACACTGGGAATGGATGTTGGGTTTCACATCAACTTGAGTGAGAGAGAGAGAGAGAGAGAGAGAGTCTCACAATGAATTAAAGAGGAGATCTAAATATAAACCCAGGGAGGGGGAGTCCAAAAAGACTCTTGGCCGATTTTTTTCTCTCCTCCGTTGACCGAATCACTCTCTCTTCTTTTGATTCTCTTGCTCACTTTAGGGTTTTTGAGATTTTAGGTTTTGTGAAACGTTGGTTCTTGAAAAGATTGAATCTTTTCTTGGAGAAGATTGTTGCATTGGCTTGACAAACCTTGGCTGTATCAAGAAGGTTCACGAACATCTTTCTTGGAGTGCTCATTATCGGAAGAACCATTATTTAGAAGAGGAGCAACACTTAAGGCTCTCTATGTTAGCAAATCTTGATGTTTTATTATCATCCATTGAGGTTTTAATTTATTTGATATTCATGGAATGAAAAAGAAACCCGAATTAATATCTTTCCGTTGTGCGTACGGGAATGGGATGATTAAAGAGATTGGTGTATTAAATTTTTATTGAACTAGAAATTTCTTATAATTGATTTCCCATAGAATTCAATTGAGATGATCCCATGTTTCCACAAACAGAAATTATTAATCCCATCTTCTTCATGAATTAATAGAATATATTAATTAGGTGCAGCAGCAGACAAAAATCTAAAAAGATTAACAAAGTGAAAGAAGCTTGTCGATCGATCATGTGAAAACTGATAACAGACCACGCACAAATGGTGCTTCTTTATTACTCTCTTCCCGGGCTCCACATCCTCCCATATATGTACAGTACAGAAGTATAACTAGTGACATAGCTAAGAAGAGCAATAAAAGAGGCAGAAGACAAGAGAAATGACTAAGAGGATCATAGAATAGAATTGGGGCAATTTCCAAACTGTTCTGAGTTCCGAGGCAACGATCACGGTACTTGAAGATTCTGGAGTGTGAATGAGATAAAAGAGTGGCTGCATTTCGAAATTCTGGTCTGGTCTGGTGTGGTGCCATGCCGTGCCGTGCTAATCATAGTCTAAAGTCTCAAAGGAATATAATCATATGCTAAATTCCCAGCAGCTGCATGTGCTCTTTCCAGAGTCCATTAGGAAAGCTTACGCTTCGCCTCATCAACCTCAACTTCTCCGCTGCTTTTTGCGCCTTCGTTGGAGGCTTATCCTTCATCTCATCCTTCATCTGTTTGTATTCGAAAATACTAAATATAATTTCGATCGGGAGAAGTGGATAGGGGACAAAAAAAATACCAAGTATTCCATAAATGTCACATATCACAACTTACCTCTTGCCTCCTCTTCTTCTCAGCTTCTGCCTGTTTCAGTTCGAATACAGAATTAGTAATGGAAACATGCAAACAGATAAAGAATTTTCCATTTATCTTCTCTCTCTTTTCCTTTTTTCTTTTATTTTGGATGGTTTAGAGTTTAGATATACTATTCTCGTTACCAGAACTCGCTTGAGGCGAGCATTCTCCTCCTTGAGTTGGTTCAGCTCTGCTTCCAGCTCGACTGTATATGCCTGTACAAGAAATAAAACGTAATTAATGAAACCAAGTTAAGTTCAACGAAGGTTTATTTCCTGAGTTTAGGTTTCTTTTCAACTTTAATCACCGATACCACCCAACCCTAAAAATGGAGAATTTCTGTACAGGAAGGTAAATTCTACCTGTTTCCTGGCACGGGATCTGGCGGCGGACTCTCTGTTCTTGATCATCCTACGTTGTCTCCTCTCCACCACCTTCTCCACCGGACAGTCAATCACCCTCTTCCTACCCCTCATGCCTCCCATCTCTGTAGTTGTACCGTACCGACTCCCCAATGCCCCCTGGCTCTCCACTTGTCCTCCGCACATCCCGTCCGACGACCCTGGGCTAGCCGGTGATATCGCCTGCACCACCGCTGCTCCGAACGAACCACCGCCATTTCCCGCTCTCCCTCCAAAACACTCCACTGTCGGTGGATAAACGCCATTTCTCTTAACATTCCCTGCATAATTCGATGTCTCCCCCAAAGCCCCACCACTATGTGGAAATGCTTGGTAGCTCGAAGGAACACCACCACCACCTGGCATGGAATTTCCGGTACTACCGTGGTGGTCGGAGAATCCAAGGCCCATCACCGGTCCTATCCTGAAACTGTTGGGTTCCAAGGATGGGTTATTAGTATTCTGATACAGACCATACTGTTGTGGCGCAGGTACCGTAGCGGGTAATGGTGCTGGTATTGTCTGTGTATGGAGCTGAGCAGCAGCAGAGGGCGCGCATGCTCCCCTTACTACCCCTGCTTTTACCAAGAAATCTTCGAGAGTCATCTCTCCAAAGGTGGGTTGGCGATGGGCAGTATCAGTAGTAGCATGGCTTCCTTCTTCATTATTGGGCTGCTCCTGCTGCTCGTCCTCTTCTTGCTCTCTCCGAATTTCGGCCCAAACCTCCTCAACAGTTTTCCTGCAGAGAGGGGCTGGAAGTGTGAGAGAGCCTTGGCGAGGTAAGCTGCGTTGTCTGTTTAGGTTCTTCTCCTCACTTTGCCGTTGTTGGTCTTGGTTGGATTGAGAAGGATCATTGCTAGAATGGATGGCTTGGTTCTCTTCCGCAGTCCATATGTTGTTGAGGAACTCGTCCATGTTCATCGACCCGAAGTTCTTACCATTCTCGCAGAGCGTATTCTGAAATTCGTCAAGGGTGAGAGAGTAGATGGAAGATTGCCTTCCCAACAATGAGTGTGTCTTCAAATGCTCCTCCGCTAGCTGCGCTGTCGACTCCATCTCGACATGGGGTACGGCTTCCGACTCTGGAACCACCATCTTACTTCCTCTTTAACTTAATTAATGGGTTTCACTCTTTCAGATAGTTTTGAAAGAGAGAGACAGGGACAGTCGATTCGCTAGCTTTAGATTGTTAGCGTTTTGATTTTGCCGAAAACTCTCTGCAGTCACCACAGAAAGAAAGAAAGGGATGTTAGATGGGTTTAGGCCACAACCTATATATAAATGAGTGTATGGAAAGACACTAATATATATATATAGAAAGGCCAAGAATTCTCTGTAGGGAAGCGTGGCCCCTGCGTATGTGTCGGGACCAATGAGAGTGTGCAAGGATTAATGAAAACATGTATCGTGGAATCAACAAGGTGATCATTTATAACGTTTCATGGGGTGAGGCAGTCATGTCCCCCTCTGTGTCTATGCCTAGGCACAAAATGGAACGATACTCTGAAAAGGTGGAAATAGGGCTGCAAGTTTAGCTCTGTCAGCCCGAACCTGCCCTGATCCGAGCTCGAATAGGCTCTGGGCTAAAGATTTCTGGCCCTGAAGGCGGGTTAAGGTTAGAAATTCCTGGCCTTAAGTTAGGGTCGAGTCGGATCGAGCTCAACCTGACCCTGATTTTGACCCTGATTTTGGTCCTAAAGAAAATTCTTTATTTATTAAAAAATAGAAGTTATTGTTCATCTAAACAAGTACTTAACGTACTTGATAGCTTGTGTTGGATAAAAACCCATTGCGACTTGGTGGTTGGCCTGGGCCCAGCTAAGGGGAGTTAGGGTTGGGCTAGGGTTTTAAAAAGCCCGGCCTAACCCGACCCTATTACAGCCCTAGGTGGAAAGAGAATGATAACTTTACCTAAGTGTGTAGCACGCAGTCCTACGCCTAGACATAGGATTGTGAAATGACCGTGGTAACTTCAAGGATTTCTACTTTTCCATGGGAGCATGACGATCATTTAATCCAGCCCTATTTAAACGTAGGCGCCGCTCATATCTAGGAGTGTGACAAAGAAGAAAGGCATTCGTTCAAACAAAGAGTAGCTCTGAGAAAACCATTATTTTCGTAATGTAGCCCTCTATTTGGCAATGAGGGATCAAGGAAGTGGAAAGATCCTGTGCAACCAGACAGTCGGGTTGCATGTTCAATGCCAGACTCAAGGCGCTGCGCTTTGATCGCCTTACCCCTACTCGATCAAAGTGCTTGGGCAGAGGTAAGGCAATCAAAGCACGCCGCCTTGAGTCTGACGCTGCACATGCAGTCCGCTGCCCGGATGTACATGAGCCAGGTCCGGAAGATTCTCATGGATTTAAGGCAGGTCAGACAGAAGTCAGTACCCGCACTCCCATGAGTTAAATTCGTTAAAACGAATATGTTTTGTATCTCGTGAAAGCAAATTGTTCTAGAGAACATGCAAAGCAGAATAAAGGGTGTGAGTCATCGAAAGAAAAAAGAAAAACGCCTACCGTAATAATGGGTTTTGGTGGTGTGCAGGTGAATCCACTATGTTTTTGTTTTGGTTTTTTTGTTTTGTTTTTTTAAAAAAAATTATATATCAACTCCTGATTTTTAAATGAAACTTGGATCATCCTTAGTTTTTTGAAAAAACTTAAATCACCTCTAATTTAGACTCCAATATAACAAATTAATCGTTACCATTAGTTTTATGTTATTAAGTGATGACATCATCCAATTAAATAAATTTAAATCTTTAAATTACTCTTGATTAATGTTGAAGATAAAAGAAGGATAGTATTATAAATTTAATTCTAATATTTAATACAAAGATAAAATAGTCCTTTTACACTAATAATTAACAGTAGACTAACACCCTTGTTGTAGAATTGATTAACATCGTTAGTGTAAAGGGGATAATTTGAATTTAAAAAAAAATCAAGGGTGATCTAAGTTTCTTTTAAAATTCAAGGAGTGAGGTGTAATTTATCTTTTTTTTTCTAAATTAAAGGTATAGATAGTAAATCTTTATTTCCAAGAACGGAATGGATTACGGGACTAGAAACAGGAAAATCGAAAGAAACTTTCCTTCATTATCGGGAGAAATCTTAGCTTTACACTCTTTCTATCCTCTCGCCACTTTTTCACCCGGGATTTGGATTTTTTTTAGGTTTCGTTTGTTTCCGCGTAAAATAAGTGAAAATAAAAATTTTACCGTAAAATTTAATGTTTTGGATCTTCGTATGAAGGAAAATTTACGGTCAAAATGAGCGTAAAATTTTCGATCAGATCATACGCCTTTGAACATATTTCTCAAAATCACGACACCTACAAGCGACAGAGAACAGAGGCTTTGTTGCTTCCAAATATTTCAAAACTGTAAAAGAGAAAAAATAATCTTTTATTGATTCAAATTCACTGAAGAATTGATAATAAGAGTGAAGCAGCGACGATATTCACGAGGAGAGAGCATTGGAAAGAAAAAAAAAAACATATGTAAACAAGAAACAAGATCTATTTTTGGCAAAAGAAAAAATATAAACGTAGTGTACCTTATATGATCGTCTCCACTTCAGCTCAGGTAGATCACTATCGGCTTATCTGTCCAAATCTTCCTCCCTTTCCCGATATAAGATTATTCAAGGTAGACAAAGTATTACTGTTCTAAACCTCATATATAAGTGCATTGCTGTAAGACTTTCCAACGAACTTACAAAATCATTCTAGATTTCCGCCATTGATGAGCTTCTGGAGCTTCCGAGACACGCCGGAGAGGAGAGCTTCTTCATGATCTTGATGATCAGTATCTACTACTTTTGTTTTTTTAATCTATCTTCGGAGAAGGAAGAGAGAGGCATGGTCAGTGATAGCCTTTTTTTTTTTTTTTTGGGTAGAAACAGTGATAACAAATTCACCAGAACGATCGATTCTGATCATCCCCGTTTTTATAGTTAAAACTCTGAGCTAGTTTTGGTGCCATCGTTATCCCAGGAAAAGTGGTCCCACAGTAGTGGGAAGGTAGATCAATTGAGTTAGATTTGATACCGTATTTCAAGTCCGGTAAAGAAGAGCGAGGGTGATGGCTAGATCGACACGTTCCAGACACGTGTCAGAATAAAGAGCATCCAGCGGTTCTTTTAGTCCAACGCGTGTCCTTCATCTTCTGCATCGAATCCAGTGGCATCTTAACTGCAGTCTGCACGTGCACCTTTGCGGCATTTTTTGATTCTTGACGCATTTACCCCTGTCGGTTTTTTCAAGAACTGTGGTTATCCGTTTGTCTTCATCGGTGTTTCCTGACCGGTAACCAGTGAACAGTGACCAGTTGACAGGCAGTGACGCAATGACCACTTTTTCTTCCTACTTCGTAGAGTCCGGACCGTAGGTATGTCCCACACCATATGTCCCATAACTCCTATTGGGCCATGTTTCTTAATTGGTGGGACCTAGAAGCGGTGGAAACGGATAATCGTGAGAAAGATATTTGTGATCGGCGACCCATCAAAATTGGTGGGTCATGATCTATTTAATCAGGTGCAGGTGGAAAAAAGATGTGAGGTAACTTAGGCCATTGGATATTTAGGCAACTGTTTGTACAGTTTATGAGGCAAATTTCATATTTACACCAATAAATTCAATCAGGTTTTTATCAGTAATATACAGGAATATCAAATTTATTTGAAAGAAGGGAATTTTTTTGGTAAAGTGGATAGAACTATACAACCAATAAAGTGGAGACCCTAAAAGCCCTAGATTGGCAAACCATTTAGAGGCTATATGAGCCCCCCAAACATTCAGAGCAGTAGCCATGACCAGCATGAGATGCATTTTTTATCCTAATGACTCGTGGAGACTGGGGTTTATCAGTCTCACAGGAGATCGTGAGGATTATCGGGTGGAATTGCCAGGGCTTGGGGAGTGCTCGGTCAGTTCAAGCGCTACAAAATCTCTCAACTGCTAAAAAACCGAATATATTATTTGTCAGTGAGTCTAAATGCCAAGAGAATAGAATTGATTTTATTAGGAAGAGGTTGAAATTTTCAAATTGTTTTGTGGTTAATTCTAATGGAGCTTCTGGTGGATTAGCTATTTTTTGGAATCAATATATTCAAATCTGGGTGCATCAGGCCGATGATAATATCATTGACACAGTGGTATCTTCCAACCAAGGAGACAGATTTTTGATGTCCTGTGTCTACAAAGAACCTATCAGGAACAGGCGGGAAATATTTTGGAATAAACTAATGGCAGTTGGAACAGCTCGGCAAGAGGAATGGATTTGCTTCGGTGACTTTAACTCTTATCTGGGTTGGCATGACAAGATCGGGGGAAGAAATCAAAACCAGCATGATTCAAATAATTTTTGACATATGATGGATTCCTGTGGTCTACTTGATCTGGGCTCGTAAGGTATGTCATTCACATGGAACAACATGGGGAAAGGATCGGCAAATATTCGCATCAAGTTAGATCGGGCACTGGCCAATGTCGCTTGGAGAACCAAATATGTGAACACTGTTGTGTTTATTAGGCTTGCAATTAGATCAGATCACAGCCCGTTGTTGGTGGATACTGAAGGAGGTAGGCCAAGTGGTCCCAAACCTTTCCGTTTCGAAGCGATGTGGCTGAGACACCCTAATTGCAAGAATATTGTTTCCAATGCCTGGTCATGTCCTACCATGGAAGCAGAGGGTCCTCCTTTAGTGCAGAAGCTTTCAAATTGCAGAGTTGCCTTGAAGAAGTGGAATAGGGAGTTCGGCCATATTCAATGGAATATCAAAGTTCTTAGGATGCATCTGGAATTTTTGCAAAACCAATCTGTCGAGGAGTACTGTCAAGATGAGGTGAATGATACTGCAGCATTGTTAGAGGAATAGTTGACAAGGGAGGAAACTTTGAGGTACGAAAAATCAAGACTTGATTGGATCAAAGATGGGGATAAGCATTCTTCCTTTTTTCATGCCACTACGGTGGACAGAAGACAAAGGAACCGAATCCTAAAACTTAAGGTAGAATCTGGAACTTGGACCAACTCTGAAGAGGAAGTGTTTGAAGAACTGCTGAATCATTTTTCAGAGGCATCAAAATCTGAAGGGATCAACTTGGATTCCGTAGATGAGGCTTTATCCAAGATCCAGGCGAGCATTTCAAGCGATACTAATCAGGGTCTATGTGCCACTCCAACCTTGGAAGAAACAGTGGAAGCCTTATCTTCATTGGGCCCCTTAAAGGCCCCTGGACCGATGGCTTTCCCCCTATATTCTACCAGAAATTTTTGGAGATTACTAAAGATGACTTGTATAAAGTGGTAGTGGATTTCTTCACCACTGGAGACCTCCCAAAGGAGTTGAATAGAACATTCATTTGTCTTATTCCCAAGACTCCAAGTCCGGATCGTGCAGAACAGTACTGACCGATTAGTCTAAGCAGTGTTGCGGTTTAAGTCATCAGCAAAATCATGGCCAATCGTCTGGAGCGAGTCCTTCCTGGTATTATCTCTCCTATCTAATTTGCTTTTGTTCCTGATCGCATCATTTTAGATAATGTATTTCTGGCTCATGAGTTGTTTCATTATATCAAGCATCAAAAGAAGAGTAAAATTTTTTTTTTTGGCTCTTAAGCTTGATATGAGAAAAGCTTATGATAGGCTAGAGTGGGTCTTTATCAGGGAAGCACTGTTTAGATTGGGTTTCAGTGATGTGTGGGTCGGGCTTGTTATGGAATGTATTATGTCAGTTTCTTATACTTTGCTCATTAATGGGTTGGAAAGAGGTTCCTATGTGCCATCTCGGGGCATTCGATAGTATGACCCCCTCTCTCCCTTGATTTTTGTTCTTTGTTCCCAGGTTCTAAGGTCTATTATAATAAGGTGGAAGATGAAGCTTGATACGTGGCATCAAAGTCAGAAACCGTGCCCCCCCTAATCTCTCATTTGCTCTTTGCTGATGACTGCTTATTGTTCTCTGAGGTTTGATTGAACCACATTAGCAACCTCAAGGCGTGTTTGGACACCTACTGTGGAGCTAGTGGACAAAAGATCAACTAAGGGAAGTCTTACCTAACTTTCAGCCCAAATACTCATTGTCGGTTCAAGCGATGGTTCTCCCGTGTCCTCAAGGTGTCTTATGGTGATGGACCGACTAAATATTTGGGGTTGTTGATAGAGATTGGAGTTCCTAAGGCTGAAGTGTTCAAAGAAATACATGAGAAAACATGCAAGCGAATTCAGGGATGGAAGAATTGGTTACTATCACATGCAGGTAGAAGTGTTGATTAAATTGGTTGCAAGCACCATGTCTAGCTATGCAGCGACCCACTTTGCCCTTCCTACCTCTCACAATGATGCCAGTAGAAAAGCCATATCAAATTTCTATTGGGGTCAGCAGGGGAAGGAAAGGAAAATCCATGGAGGTTATGGTCAAATCCAGAGTCACTTTGGGTCAAGTTTATCAAAGCAATCTACTTTCCTAAGTCGGATTTTCTTAATGCTATAGAAGGCAACAAACCCTCATGGGCGTGGAGGAGCCTTATGATGGGGAGGAAGGTTCTTATTCAAGGTTTGATATGGCAGATTGGAACCGAAGCTAGCATTGACATATGGGATTGTAATTGGGTACCATCTCTACCAAATTTCAGAATTCAAAGTGCTATTCTGAGTAACTGCAACATATCCAAAGTGTCTGATCTTATAGATGCAGCCAATCGAACGTGGAAGGAGGATATTCTTGATCGACATTTCCTAGCATCGGACAAAGCAGAGATTCTGAAAATTCCTTTGAGCCTAGTTCCTAGGGAAGAGAAACTGGTTTGGGGTGGATCTGCGAACGGTGTTTTCTCAGTCAAGTCTGCTTACCACATTCAAGCGAATCAAAGGGGCCAGATTCTGACCTTGCAACCATCTTCTTCAAGAAGGAACGTGTGGGAGGATATTGCCCCGGCAGAGTGGAAGTGTAAATGGAATTGTAGCGCTCCCCCCAAAATCAAAGCCTTTCTTTGGCGATGCTGTGCACAGGGTGTCACTTCAGGTGAAGGACTCTCTAAGACGTATGTCCTTATAGATCCTAGTTGTTCGGCTTGCGGTGTTGCGATGGAATCCACTCATCATCTTCTCTTCAATTTTCCCTTTGCAAAGGTATCTTGGTTAATTTGGAAGTAATTTAAACTTCGTTATTTCCCCAATGAAGAGATCATGCTGGCCAGTGTGCTTTAGAGATGGGATTGGTTTAATTTTTCAAGCAAGTTGTGGGGAAGGAGACCTTGAGTATGCTTGTCTACATGTGCTAGTTTCTGTGGATCGCTAGGGATCGCATCTTCAAGCATAAGGTTTGGACCCCAGTGGAAGTGATCAACCAAGCTCGTTTGGCATGCAAAGAGTTTGGACAATTGTCATAAAGACCTTTGAACACAACGCTTAGCCAGGAGTCTACCCAACCCATCAGTCCATAACAGTGGATTCCTCCTCCAACTGATCATGTTAAGCTCAACTGTGACACTGCCGTACGTAGAGAAGAAATTAGAGGTGGAATCGGTTTTATTATCAGGGACGCTCAAGGTCGTATCATCCAGGCTGTGTCGGAGCTAGTTTATATGAATGACATTCTTACGGGTGAATCCATGGCAGTTCGAGCAGGTCTGTTAGCAACCGCAGCTGAAGAACTGAGTCACATTATGGTGGAATCTAACTGCTCAGCATTGATCTCTTACATCAATCGTGCTTCTCCTGCTCCTCTCTCCGTTGGAAGTTTCATTTTGATATTCGATGCTTAGCAGATCAATTTTCTTTATTTCCTTTCATCATGTTTCTAGGGATAGGAATCATGTTGTCGATTCCCTAGCTCGGAAAGCCTTATCCTCTGCAAGTAGGATATCTGGCTTATTTCCAATCCTTGGCTCTTGGATCTCTGTAACCAGGACGTCTTGGCTATTTCTTGCCCTATCTATCAATAAATATGCTTTCAACCAAAAAAAAAAAACCCAAGACAACCCACTCCAAAACTAATGGACCTAAACAAGATCCTCCATGGCTTCAATATAATTAAGGAAGGAAATGAACTCCATACTAAGCAATCAAGACTCTACCTCTGAGACAAGCAAGGGTGAATGTTCCAATTCTCCACTAAGTACAAGTTTGTTAACGATTTTGGCCCTTTAGGGATGACAACTAGCCACTATTTCTCCACATCTGATTGGTTTTTTTATGATCACTGTTTGAGTTAAAATAAAACCGCAAGTATACGGGTCAATCGTAGCTACGGGTCAAACACGAGGAGATATACGCCACTCAATTTAACTAAGCTTAAACGTAATGCAAAGTGAACCAAATTAATTAAATTACTAAATTAATGGTAATTAAATTAACGGATCCTAACTCACAAGCATCTAACAAATTACGCATCTACGGGATTAAGTTGGCGTCCTAACACATGAACATCTAACCTATCAAACTAACGCAAATTGGGAGTAATTAAAAATAAAATCCTATACTAACACAAGTTGGAAGTAATAAAAATGCAGCCACACCTCCACATCCACATAAACAAAATAACCACATAAACAAAGTAACCACATAAGAAAAATAAAAGAAATAGAGGGAGAAGAAGAAGAAGGAGAAGGAGAGATTGAGATTGAGATTGAGAGTTTAGAGAATGCAAACCTAGATGTGTTTGAACCAGATTAATTGAAGAAGCTTGAATGAATACTTGCATGAACTTACCATGGCTTCCTCTTCTAAATCTCCAAGTCTTGTCATCAACATAGGAGATTAGACTAGGAAGCTTAAAACTAAAACTATTACAACCATATTGAAGACATTGAAGCATAAACTAAACCTATTACAACCATTAAACTACTCTTATGAAAGCAAAACTAAGAACTTGAAAGAACTAATTTATGAAATCAAAACTAAGAGCTAAAGCCAAAAATAGGAAAAGAAGAGAAAATTTTACTAATTGAATTCAATAATTTTACAAGAGAAGAGGAGGTATTTATAGGGGAAAGGGAAGAAGAGGGGGAGGGAGGCTTCCAACGAATTTGGGGCTTCTCTCCCTCTAAAAATCGTGGAGAAGAGATATGGTGGGAGAAAAAATAAAATAAAATAAAATAAAAGATAAGAGAAAAGAGATAGAGAGAATGTGAAAATCTAATTAGAGAAGGGGGGGGGGAAGAGAGAGAAAAGAATAAGTTAGAAAAGAGGGAGTGAGAACCCGTGAGAGATATGGGGTGTGAAAGAAAAAATAGGATGAGAGGTGGTGAGAGCCGTGAGTGGGAGAGAGATGGATTAGGAAAGAGGGAAAAAAAATAGGAAAAGAAAAAGAAATTAAATAAATCAAAATATGGGAGAGAGAGAAAGATAATGTGGGAGGGGGGAGAGATTTTTAGGAAAGTAAACTTTTCTTTTCTATTCTTTTTCTTTTTCTTTTTTTTTCAAAAAGGGATGAAACATGGGGGAATGGTTTTGGTTTGGAGAGATAAAATAAAGAGGGAGAGAAGAATTAGGAAGGGGAGAAAGAATAAATAAATAAATAAATAAATAAGGAGAGATAAACTAGGAGAGGAATCTCCTATCTCTTGAAGCCAAGAATTGTTGGACTAGGAAGCCACATTACCACACATCTCCACCAATAGCAAATCTCCAAAATAATATCCAATCATAATTCGGGAAGCAGGATCTTCTTGAAAGTAAAGCTCAATGAGAGAGGAGCCTACTTGGTCATGCTTGGCAACTTGTATCATACAGTTCAGTTTTAATTGGCTCACTTTAATCACTGGAGAAGTCAATCCATCTTGGTTCTGGGCTTGGGCTTGTATTTCAGCTCATTTCAGGCCCATTATCATTTCTTGGGCTGAAAAGAATAATCGACTGTACGGTGGCCTAGACAAATGCGTACTTACGTTCCATCACGTCCAACCTGCTCCAAATTTAGTCCTCTTTACAGCCATGCACAAATATTGGGCAGCTTTAAATGTAAATTTGGAGATGTAGCCTCTGATAGTCCAAAATAGCAATAAATAGCCTAAAAACTTGAAACGCACAAGAAAGCACCAAGTAACTCTGTCCAATGTGGTAAAATGTATGCATTATGCCCTAAGATTTCATACATAAATGTGCTCATTAGATTCCCCCACACTTGAACATTACTTGTCCTCAAATAAATAAAAAGAAAAACTAACCTAGAATGCAAGAAATCCTAACTCACTTTCGTAGGAATCACAGTTGCACTTAGCATGTGCAACAAGCCTTTAAACCCCTAGGTTACCCCTAGTGGACGAGTTTTGTCTCGTGGATGTTTGCAGTGAATATACACCCAAATTCAATAAATAAAAAAGAATGATGTAAATTTTTCTCATGGCATAAGTAAGATAGTGCACACAATCTCAAAGAAATACTCAACTAAAGATCAAGGAGCCAAAGGTTCCCCCACACTTGAATTTTATCACCCCACATCAATTCAAGCAACTAGCATATATCAAGATTCAGGGATCTCCTCTTATCTTCTGAACACTACTCAGCTTCAAGTAAACCACTTAGAGCATTGATGGAACCAAAGGCTTAGGTATTGAGTATTTTTTACCATACTTTCTTTTTCAGGCATTAAGGCAAAAGTTTTTTTTTTTTTTTTTTTTTTTTTTCTTTCTTTCTCAACCATAAACTCTATTTCTACTCCACTACTATTCTCTGAATGACATGATGGAGCATATACCAGACACCCAAATACTTGGTAGCTTCGCTTTTTGCATATATCCATAAGACTTTGAGACATTGATGCAAGAGGGTTTTTTTTTTTTTTTTTTGAGTTTCCTTCCAAGGAATTTCAATCAAGTCACCCTGCTTCATGAGGCACAATGCCCTGTCTAGTCCCAAGAAATTCCACTTTCCTTTCTGTTTCTTTTCTTCTTTTTTTTTATTTTTTTCCACTTTCACTTTCATGCCTTGCCTTGTCATAAATAGATTGGTCTCAACTACCAGCCAAAAGATCAAAGGATCCATAAACACGTAGAGGAATCTAGTCATCAAATGAAATAATGCTCATATTTTCCAATTCAACCCCTCTCACCAGATACAAACCAACCACCGTCCTTGAAAAGGGATTTTTTTATTATATCGCATGCTAGGGCACCTAATTCCCTATTTCTCTTGCTTTGCAAATCGAAGAGACTTATGCACATAACCAAACCATCGTCACAATCAAAATTCATAAAATTTAGCAATTAAGCCCAACACACCCCCCCATACTTAATTCATGTAGTGTCCGCAATGCATGCATAAAAGAAAGAATAAGGACAAGGGGGGGGATATATACCAGGATATCAGTGGTCAAGGTAAAGAAGCTCATGGAGATCCATGACCTCTTCTTCAATTGGAGTAGGCATCTCTATGTATGGCTTCAAACGTTGACCATTTACCTTGAAAGTAGCTCCTGTACTTGGATTGAGGACTTCAACAGCCTCATGAGGATAGACAGTCTGAACTATATAGGGGCCATCCCATCTAGAGCACAACTTACCTAGAAAAATGTGCAACCGAGAATTATACAACAAAACTTTTTGGCCTACCTCAAAAGATTTTCTCAAAATGTGCCTATCATGGAAAGCCTTAGTTTTTGCCTTGTAAATCAGGGCATTCTCATATGCTTCATTCCTAATCTCTTCTAACTCAGATAGTTGGAGTTTCCTATGGGCACCTGCAGTGGGTAGGTCAAAGTTAAGCTTCTTGATAGCCCAAAAGGCCTTGTGCTCAATCTATACAGGTAAGTGACATGCCTTCCATACACTAGACGGTACGGAGATTGACCAAGATCGGTCTTGAAGGCTGTCCTATGGGCCCACAACGCATCGACCAACCGGTCAGACTAATCCTTGCATTTCAGGTTGATGGTTTTCTCAAGAATTTGCTTTATTTGCCGATTTGAAACCTCAACCTGGCCATTAGTTTGGGGATGGTAGGGTGTGGCCAACTTATGGATGACACCATACTTTCTTATGAGGGCCTCAAAGGGCCGGTTACAAAACTGCTTGTCCCGATCACTAATGATAGCACGGGGAGTACCAAAATGGGAGAATATGTTCTCCTTCAGAAATTTCACAACCACCTTGTGGTCATTGGTCTTACAATCAATAGCCTCAATCCATTTGGACACATAGTCCACAGCAAGTAGTCCATAGCAAGTAATATGTATAGGTTACCAAAAGAGTTAGGGAAAGGCCCCATGAAATCAATGCCCCAAACATCAAACACCTCAACCACCAGAATTGGGTTGAGGGGCATCATATTCCTCCTGGTAAGACGCCCTAAAGATTGGCATGAAGGACACGCCTTTGCAATAAGTAAAAGAGTCTTTAAATAGACTAGGCCAATAAAATCCACACTGTAAAACCTTGGCCGCAGTTTTATTAGGCCCAAAGTGGCCCCCACAAGCCTGATCATGGTAAAAAGATAAGACAGATTGTTGTTCATGATCAGGAACACATCTCCGGATTACCTGATCCGGACAAGGCTTAAAGAGATAAGGATCATCCCAAAAAAAATATTTAACTTATGAAAAGAAACGATTCTTATCTTGGGTGGACCAATGTGCAGGTGTCACACCCGTAACTAGATAATTAACAATGTCAGCAAACCAAGGTTTACTAGACACTGACATCAGATACTCATCAAGAAAATTCTCGTTGACTGGAGAATCGACAGTCAAAGAATTAGGCAGCCGGGATAGATGGTCTGCAACCAAATTTTCACATCCTTTCTTATCCCTAATTTCAAGATCAAATTCTTGCAACAAAAGGACCCACCTAATGAGGCGAGCCTTGGCATCTTTCTTCTGCATAAGATATTTGATAGCTGCATGATCAGTATAAACAATCACATGTGATCTAACCAAGTAGGGCCTAAACTTCTCCAAAGCAAACACAACAGCTAAAAATTCTTTCTCAGTGGTGGTATAATTAAGCTGTGCATCATTAAGAGTCCTACTTGCATAATAAATCACATGGGACAATTTGTTGATTCTTTGCCCAAGAACAACCCCTATATCAAAATCAGAGGCATCACACATACGCTCAAATGGCACTGTCCATTTTGGAGCTTGCATAATGAGGGCTGAGGTCAATGCTCTTTTCAACTACGCAAAACTCTCAAGACACTCAGGAGAAAAATCAAATGGGCGGTCCTTGGCCAAAAGAGAGGTGAGAGGTCTAGCTATCTGGCTAAAATCCTTGATGAATCTTCTATAAAAACTTGCATGGCCAAGAAAAGATCTAATGTCCTTCACACTCTTGGGTGGTAGTAAATTGGCAATAAGGTCCACCTTAGATCTATCAACCTTGATCCTTTCTTTGGACACAATGTGACCAAGAACTATGCCTTGCTTCACTATGAAGTGGCACTTCTCCCAATTCAGGACCAAGTTCTTTTCTATGCATCTTTTAAGAACCAAAGAGAGATGATATAAGCAATTAGAAAAGGTAGAGCCGTGAATAGAAAAATCATCCATAAACACCTCTAGGAAGTGCTCTATCATATCAGAAAAGATACTCATCATGCACCTTTGGAACGTAGTAGGGGCATTGCAAAGCCCAAAAGGCATACGCCGGTAAGCAAAAGTTTCATAAGGGCATGTGAAAGTGGTCTTGTGTTGGTCCTCTAAAGCAATAGGGATTTGGTTGTAGCCTGCATAACCATCAAGAAAATAATAATATTCATGGCCAGCTAGTCTCTCTAACATCTGATTGATAAAAGGCAAGGGAAAGTGGTCCTTCCAAGTTATCGCATTCAATTTCCTATAGTCAATGCACACTCTCCACCTCGTGTGGATACGGGTTGGAATCAACTCATTATTGGCATTCTCAACTACAGTGACTCCTCCTTTCTTAGGCACAACCTACATAAGACTCACCTATTGGCTATCAGAAATAGGATAAATTATTCTATGATCCAAGCACTTTAGGATCTCTTTCTTGATTGCCTCTTTCATGACAGGATTAGCCCTCCTTTGGGGTTCCCTAGAAGGTTTGGAACTCTCACTACAAGAAAACTCATTTTTGGTGACGGTTTTTTTTCGTTGCCAAAAATCCAAATCCGTTGCTAAATATGTTGGCGACGGTTTTCTGAGCCGTTGCAATCACCGTTGGCATAAATGGCGCAGCCAAAATTAGGCAACAGAATAAGGGGTTCCGTTGGAAAAAATGTAATTGGCGATGGTTAAAATAATACCGTTGCCCTAAACCATTCTTTAGCAACGGTTAATAATAAACTGTGGCCGAAGATAATAGTATGGCGACAAAATAAAACATACCGTTGCTGAAAACCATATTTTTAACAACGATATTAACCGTTGTAAAAAAAAAAAAAACCGTCGTTAAGGGAGATATGGTAAGGCTTTTTGGCAACGGTATAAAAAAAACCGTTGCCAAAACTGAGATAACAAAACAAATAATAAATTTAAAATCAGTATATTTCCTGTAATTACGTTAATATACTAGTCCATATGAAAAAAATAAAATTAAGCATACATCCAAATAAGAATACATTTCTTACACTTCACTTCAAAAAAGTAATACAATCATAATTAAAAGAACTCATGATTCTAATTACACTGTATTACCTTCATAGACTTTGCACTCCTCATCAGACATCAGCTGGGTTTATCTTGCAAAACTCATTCAATGGATCAAAATGGTGCGACGTACAGTAGTTTCAAGACAGCATCACCAGCTTGGGAATCAACTCTCAAGAGATCTCCTAGACCGGCCATCCAAGAAAGGTTTGGTCATAGGAATCTCTAGTGTGGGAACCCATCAATATGAGAAATCCATCTTCAGTTCTAAGCCAATCTGATTGTATCACTGTACCAATTAAGAGTCAGTGTACCATTAAAACTAAATTTCAGAATAAAATGACAAAGCTTCATCTATCTATCTGCACTGAAAATTGAAAGCTTTGTATGACTAGCTTTAATCTCTTATAGCTTAGACTGGTCTTGATATTACAAATTCATTACAACTCAACAAGCAGCCTCCTTGTCATTGACTTGTGTGCAAAAGATCTAATAGGTAATATGATTCAAAATCATATCAAAAGATGAAAACAGTAAAAGATCCAATGATACCTTATCCAATGTAACTACCATAGGACAGTAAGGATGAATCAAAAGATGAAAAACAGTAAAAGATCTAATGATAGCTTATTCAATGTAACTACATAGGACAGCTAGGATGAATCAAAATATGAAAACAGTAAAATCCAATATATGATAGCTTATCCAATTGAACTTGGAAGATGACAAAATGTTGAATGTAAGCTCTTAGTAAGACAATGTCTTGCAATTCCACTTTTCCATTCTATATCACAGGTTAACTCATAATTACTAATGTTTCCTCACAAGTCAACCCAATTCTTTTCCAGCTCTTCCCTTGTACATCTACCATTACCAACTTTAGCTATATCAATTATTTAAAGTTACCATAAGTTGTCTTTGTTCACTAACAAAAGCATCCAATTGACCTTCTGGCTTCCATCATATTTTGACTTGCTGGTGCTACTCTCAAGTGCACTTAGATTCATCTGTCTCTTATTCTGTCACTCTAGCCTTCATTACTTCATATATTTCTACCGAACAACTTATATTCGCAAACAAGAAAACAGAGAGTAGCACATTAGGATTTGAATGTCCAGAATCAAATCCGTATACTTGACGTAAATATACATCAGATACAAGACAAATTCAAATATTGGATATGCTAATTCCAGATATTAGCATATCCACTTCAAAATCGATCCATTTCCATCCAAGACAAGTTTGGTTGCCAACATTCTAACTAACTCTACACCAATGACAAAAACCACTCCCAAGTATCCGACTACTTACAAATAGAAGGATCAAGGATTAACTTTGCTTTCATAAGCAAGCTGAATATCCCACCTCAACCATTCCAACTAAATAAAAGAAAAGAGAAGAAAAAGGAAAGAAGAAACACAGAAGAAGCCAGTTTTGAACAAACATTTGATGTAATCAGAGCCATTAACTACCCATCTTGAGGGCATCATAGCCCAATTGCTTTATGTATTCAACTAATTTCTACAACTACTACTGTGGATATTGCTAAGCTCTTTTCCAAATGCACCTGTAATATACTGGACTCTTAAACTTCGTAAAATTAAGCATTCTGTTCACTTTCACATCTATTTGGAAATGACCAGTTGACCATAAGTAACAGAAGAATCAAGTCCTCAGCAAGGCATTTCCTTCAACAGTGACTCTATTTAGAAATCAAAAGCAATTAAAGATGGTACTGAAGACGCAATAATCGCAAAAGGAACAACAACAACATCCAAGCATTATCCCAACTTAATAGGGTTGGCTACATGGATCCTATAAGAGAAAAAAAGGTAACAAGAAGTAAAAAAGGAGAGGGGGGGGGGCAAACAACATCGACACAAATCTTTAAGGTATCGACCCTTCTTAACTACGTACCACTTCTTAACTGCCCAACACTCTGCACTAGGTCTCTAAGAGGGGTGGATACAAACAACGGCAACACACAACAAAGACCAACTGACCGCATGGATCTTTGATCTCCAATCAGCTCTATTAGAGGTCATACTCGGGGCAAGGCCTAAGCTAAGCATGTCTTTCTTCACTACTTCTCCTAAGGTTATCTTAGGCCTGCCTCTAGTTCTTTTGGTTCCCTCAATCAGGATCATGCCGCTCCCCTCTGAACTGGAGCCCCGGAAGGCCTCCGTTGGACATGGCCATACCATCTCAAACGATTCCCTCTAAGTTTATCATGGATAAAATTGCTAGATGAAGTTATAGAACCATGCGGCATATAGTGACAAGCACGAATACAGTAAGTTCAAGCACAATTTCCAATACAAACAAGAAGGAGATTTTACACAGTGACCATTTAAAAATACAAATAAGTTAGATGATTAGAGCATCAATAGAAGAATTATCTTGTAGCATTCAGGGATTAAACACATAATCATAGGAAACTTACTTAAAAGGTGTATCTCCAGGATTTCTTTGACGAGTAATGTGCTCAAACTGCCTTCCATTTTTGGCTACCAAACTTGCTAATTTGTCTGCAACTTTCTTCACTCCAGGATCGCTTGGGGAAGGTGGTGCTGCATGTCACTTAAAGAACTGATTAATACCAAAAGCATGAATAGGGGAATGCAAATTACTCTTGTAGCAGGGTGTACCACATTTTCCAATTCTTTCATTGAACATCTCTTTCCACCAAGGTCGATAGAGACTTAAGACATAAGCTGCATTCATGAGACAAGAAATGTTCAAGAATGTTCTATTTTCACCATTCATCACTTTATGAACAGAAGGCATAAATTCCCAGCTGGGTCGAGGAAAACACTTTCCAAGGTGAAAAGGTAGTCTCGATGCGAAAAAAATATAATGAGGGTAAACATTCTTGTGCTAACATAAAATAGCCCAAAATTATCAAAACTATGTATCATATGCCCCTTATATTCTAATATAGATGTCTACGATCATCAAGCTTGGAGACAGGACTAGCCATAGCCACTGAGGTTTTGTTTAGTTGAGTGGCAGGCAGAGGGGTTCATGCAAAGCAGAAAGCCCCCCTTCCTGCTTTTTCATCTCACCAGTCTATAAAGAGGTACTTGCATACTAACCACTGAACATTTTACCTCAGTTTTTACCCATGCGCTTTCACAAGAATCACTCCACTTCCATGAAAACCAAACACATCCCAAGTTACAACCACCTGAAAAATCATTCTGACACCTTCCTAAAGCACTCCACCCCACAGCAGACCACAACCTAAATAAGATAATAGCAGGAAATGAAAATATATATTCATGTCTCCTGATGTAGATATATGAGAAAAGATGGCATTATGTTAGTGGAAATATGCCTTGGGTTGGGTACCTATACATTGGGCTTTTGTTTCAATGGGTTTTCAATGTAATAGCCACTTTAAGGAACTTAAAATAAGGGTAGGACTTAGGAATACGGGATTTAATTTATAGGAGTTGTTAAGTCTTTTATTAGTCAATTAAGTAGCTATTTTATTACTAGTTGGTTTAGGAAATTTTTAGTCATGTTAGGAGTCATATTTTAAGACTTAAGAGTCTACACACACACACACACACACACTATATATATATATATATATATATATATATAGCCAGCCCTTCAGGCACACGAATTGATGAAATAAAGGTTTCAGTTTCTTGAAATTTTGGCTCTATGGAATCAATACTTATGCCTGTGGATTGTGGTGTTACTTGGTGGTTTCCAAGTGAAGACTGATGTCGATTTCTTAGTGGAATAGTGGATTCTCTTTGCAGGCTTTGGTGGGCTCATAGCCTGTTATGTGGATTCCTAAACTGTTTTATCTTTCTATCACTGTTCTATCATTCAAGCAAACTTCAGCTTTTAAACTTTCCCAGTGACGGTAGTTCTATAACTCAGGATCCAACTATCAGAATTGGATCAAAATTTGAAGACTTCTCCCTGTTGGAGTGACCATTTGATTACTATTTCAAGCACGTCAGATCTATTCTGCAGAAGTAATTAGAGTTTCTAAAATTCTAGTCCTAGTTACTATTTCCTACGTTTGGGCTAATCTCCCACTGGATTTTCCCTGGATCGGGATTAGTCTTCATAAATTTCTTAGGAAACCCTTCAAAGCCTCTCTTGATCCCATCTTGGAGGTGCTTCCTGGAAAAGTTTTAACCATTAGAAAGACAAGCTTTGCTTCTTACTTGATTTCCCATGCAGCCAATAACTATGAATCAAACATGGGTTGCTGTTTAATAAGTTGACAAGCATTGACAACATTAAAATTTTCTTAAAATAAATCACAGTTTCATGAACATTTTGTAACTGAGACAAACATAATGCAGAGATTAAAAACCGCTTTGTAACACACAGGAGCAAACACAGTGCATGCAAATAATGAGAGATAAGCAAAGATCACTCACCAAGGGAAAACGAAAAACATTAATAGAATTATCAGAAAACTGTATACTAGAATGAACTCATAAGAGCTTCAATGCAAGTTTGCAAGAAGATAAAATTGAACTTTAGACGGACTTGCAAGTAGGTCATCTGAATGCAAAATATATTACATATAAAATCTATTATCCAGAGCTAAATAGCACAACAGCCCCATTACTATAGAAGAAGCTTCGAGAAATATAAATATATAGGGTTGACTTGCCCATGCATTTCATTATAATCAGTGGATACATACCCTAGTACAGAAGCAACATCAATCATTATGCACGAAAAGAAGGATGTCTATTGGATAACGAAAGCCAACCTAGTTAGACGCTCAGAGGAATGGAATTTTTTATCCAACAGTAAATAAGGTTGCTCCATTGCAACCTTGTGGTGGCGGGTTCAAGTCCAGAAATAGCCTATCTGCAAAGCGGGTGTAAGGTTGCGTACATTATGACCATCCCCAAACCCAACAATGGCGGGAGCCTCATGCACTAGGTACGCTCTTTAGTAAATTTGGAATCTAAACAATTCTTTACTTTTGCAATAGAGAGAAAGCACAATAGGGAGAGCACAATGGAGAAAGAACCAAAATGCACTCAAAGAAGATAAAGGTATGTATTCAAGCAGTTATTACCAACATCCCCTTTACATGGCAATGGAACAGATGCATCCCTTGAACTTCCAATCCAACTCCTAGACATAGTTTCCATGTGTAACTGCTAAAAAGAAAAAATCCTTAATATTAAATGTCATTTTGCAAATCTCCTTGTCATGCACTAAGATGAAGAAATAATATGGTCAAGACAAAAGTTCAGCGATGAGATCACAAATAGAAAGCCAGACACAAGTGCATTGATCAAAGAATTAAACAACCAAAGAGCCAGATCAAAACACCAGACAATTGCTCAGACATAGCTTTGGTACCAAAACAAACTACAGAGAACAAGTCAAGGCCCCTTGAACTTCACCATTCAATTATGGAAGGGAGAGAGATAGAGTAAAAGGGAAGATATAAGAAGCAAGTAAGTAGCTACAATGGAGAAAGAGGAGAGAGAAAAGAGATTGAAAGAGGGAGAGGAGACAATTATTCACACCACACCCCTTATTCAAGGCCCATCTATGATCTATTTCCCAGCTCCCAAACCCACCCCCTATTCACTCACCTTTACTTCCTAACCTCAAGCACATATAATGCAGATCTCTTTTCCATAAAAGACATCACAAGCACATATAATGCAGCTCCCTTGCTGATCAAGTACACATTGTACTCTCTACTGATCAAGTACCCATTGTGTACCGAGTCTATTAATCATCTTTAGGAGGGGTATTTATGAACCCACACACTTACCCCCAGCCCTTGCTGCCCCTACACTCACACACTCACCCCAGCCCTTGCTGCCCCTACATACAGTCACACACTCACACACTCACCCCCACCCCTTGCTGCCCCTATACACACTCACACACTCAACCCAGCCCTTGCTGCCCCTACACAGTCACACAGTCACACAGTCACCCCCACCCCTTGCTGCCCCTATACACACTCACCCCAACCCCTTGCTGCCCCTACAGACACCCACACACTCACCTCCACCCCTTGCTGCCCTTATACACACTCACACACTCACCCCAGCCCTTGCTGCCCCTACACACTCACACACACACACTCACCCCAGCCCTTGCTGCCCCTACACACTCACACACTCACCATACCCACATGTTCCCATCACCATGAAATTCTCCACCATCCAATCCAATCCAACTCAACCCCAACCATTTCCCTGCTTGTTCCATGACATCTAATTACTAGAGCCGTTGAAGAATAAATTGTTGGTTGGGGTGCCCCAACTAATTTGCAATAGAAACCCTTCATTTAATAACCAACTATGAATTTGGCACCTTCTTCCTCAATTTACTGTTCTTTAAAAATGAATTACTCAAAGCATTTGATCACTAAAATTAATGGCTGGATCATAAAACAGAGCTGGACTCACATGCAACTAAGAACGAAGAAGAGAATATCTCCTCTGTTGTTCCTCCTATAAAAATTCATTTTTTACAGCTTTGGGTGGCCAGTGGATTGGATTGCAAGTGACCTTCAGGCTCTCCCAATCTTTCCCAAACATGGCTTTTTGCACCCCCATAAAAAATAAGAATTCATAAGCCCACTTCTGCAACTTGCACCTCATCTCCCCAGTTGGGGAGAAAAGGCATTATCAAAAAGAAGAAAGGTGATGAACAAAGTAAAAGTAAAGTAGTGAATTGCAGATTAAGTTTTACACACATTAAATAAAGGATAAAGGGAAAACGTAAAAGTGAAGCAGATTTCTTCAATTATATTTCCATCTTTCTAAAGGAGATCCTAACTGTAACAAGAACTGGTAGGAGAAATCAAAAGACAATAATGAGTGAAACAAGAATCATTATTCATCTTTATTTCTAATCACATTTATATATTTATAAGAAAAATAAAAACGACATTACCAGAAAAGAAACACAGAGCTAGCCTTCAAGAATGGGAGAATAGTAGTAGAGGAGACAAGTGAGATACACAAGTGGAGGCCGTTAATTTCAATTTCACCATTTCTTCATTCCTATCAAGAGGTAAGAACATAGAAATAGAAGAAGAAGACAAATGATACTAAGAGAAGCAACTAGAAAATCAAACACAGAAATAGAAGAAGATCATCAAGAGGATGAGAATACCTAACCCGTCTTCCTTCCTCAACCGACTGATTAATTCCCTGGATAACAGCCAAAAGAGAAAATCGATAGAGAGATAGACAGAAATCTATACTGATTAAAAGAAAAAGGATAAAGAGAGAGATAGAGAGAGAAATCAATACTGGTAAAGAATAAAAGATAAAGATAGAAATCATACCTTGCAAAGGCGTCGAAGAATGCCGAGAGGACTGCATAAGATAGGAGTCAGCCAGCCTCCCCGACGGGCTTGCGATGATTCCATAAAGAATGGGGCGCGTGGGCAGCTCAGAGAGGCGAGATGTAAATCCTTGGAGGATAGGGTTAAGGTTGAACAGAGTAAGATAGAGGGTTTCCAAAAGCGAGAGGGAGAGTAAGAGAAAAAAAGCCAGATAGATCGAGAGGGACAAATAGAGAAGAGAAATCGCACACGGGAATGTTTTTTTTTTTTTTTTGGTAGAAGAGCGGGAATGTTGAAAGACCAAAAAAATAAATACAATCTCTTACAATAAAAAATAATCCATTGCCCTAAGTGATATAAGGCGATGGTTCTTGTACAACCATTGGCCAAAATTTATATAAGGCGACGGTTCTTGTAAAACCATTGGCCAAAATAAATACAATCTCTTACACCTTAAGTGATATAAGGCGACGGTTCTTATAAAACCGTTGGTCAAAATAATATAACACAACGGTTTGTATTATGTCGCTGCTACAAATCGTATTTTTCGTAACGGTTATAGAATAACCGTTGTATTAAATATTTTTTTACGACGTTAATATATTTTTCGTCACCCTAAATGAAATTTGGCGACTCTATATTGGTGCACGTAGCTATAAATCATATTGGACGATGGATTATATATTACCGTTGCTATAAATTAAATAAGGTGACGAATGGTAAACTACCGTTGCTATAAATATATATTTGGCTACGGTAAAAATTTTAACCGTCACCAAAAATGCTTTTTCTTGTAGTGTCTCCATCAGATGAATATGTTGTTGAACAATGGAGGGGCTAATACCTTTAATGTCTGACATGGTCTAACCTATGGCTTCCTCATGTTCTTTCAGAAACTTAATCAACTCTTCTTCCTGAATAGAAGTCAAATCAGAAGCAATAATAACAGGGAGAGTATGATCATGTCCTAAGAAGGCATACTTGAGGTTGGAGGGTAATGCCTTCAACTCTAATGTGGGGGACTCAACAATAGAGGGTTTGGGAATGGAGGTGGATAGGGGTCCAAGGGGCTCCAAAGGTGGTTGGATGCTCCAGACCTCAGATAAGGGGGTATCACCATCACCCTCCCATTCCTGCATGCACTCCTAAAATTCTGAAGCAAAATCAATCTCAAAGAAAGTGTCAACATCATCGAAAAATCCCTGAAGCATATGCACCTCTTCATCCATATCAGGCTACTTGCCCAACCTAAACACATTGAAGTCAACAGAAGTATTCCCAAAAGATAATTTCATGAGACCATTCCTGCAATTGATTAAAGCATTACTGGTGGCTAGGAATGGCCTACCCAAGATGATAGGGATTTGGTCCTTGAAGTTGGCAGTAGGTTGGGTATTTAAAACAATAAAATCCACAGGAAAAATAAATTCCCCAACCTTCAACAGGACATTCTCAATCATTTCCTTAGGAACTTTATCCAACCGATCTACAAGTTGAAGAGTAATTTTGGTCGGTTTCAGCTCTCCCAATCCTAATTGTTGGTAGACATGAAAGGGTAAGAGGTTCACACTTGCACCAAGGTCCAATAAGGCATGATCAATAGTTGTATTGCCTATAGTGCAAGAGATGGTGGGGCTGCTAGGATCCTTATGCTTGGCTGCTACTGGCTATGAGATGAGAGAACTGATGTTAGCAGTCAAGAATGCCTTTTTAGGCACATTGGTGGTCCGCTTTTGGATGCATAAGTCTTTGAGGACTTTAGCATAAGCGGGGATCTGGGCAATGGCATCCAACAAAGGGATATTCACTTGAACCTGTTTAAAAACATCCAAAATTTTTTCCACAGAAGGAGACTTCTTGCTAACCAACCTATTTGGGAAAGGGGCAGGTGGGGTGTAAACTCTCTCAGGGGTGGTCCTTTTCTCTTTCTCAACAGAATCATCTTTGGTTTCCTCAACCAAATCGTCTGAAATTTCTTTAGGTTTATCAGACGAACTTGGAACAGTAGGCACTTCAATGGCCTCATCAGAAGGGGGAGAATCAACAGGAGTACTAGCCTATTGATACTCACAGCCACTCCTTAAAGCATATACAATATTAACCTGGCTGGAGGGCCCTTGAAGTTGTTGGCCTTGCACCGGATTGAGTGGAAGAACTTGGGTACCTTGTTGAATATGAACCTGATGCCTAGGATTTGGCTCAGGTTGGCTAGGTGACTTTCTTATTTTCCTCTCATACAAAATTGTGACAAGCTGAGTGAGTTGCTTCTCCATAAGGGTCATTCTTTTCTCAATCTCACCTATTCTTGGTGTCTCTCCTGTATTGATGAACCCTGGGGGTGGCTGATAGGGTGCAAGGAGAGGAGGCCTAGCAGAATTCACAAAAGGTCCTAGATGAGGACAAGGGGGAAAGGGCTTAGGAGACATTCTTTGGCTTTGTGATGCATAGTTGGGCCTTTGGACACCAAGCTGGCCTTGATGGTTAAAGTTGGATGGGCCTGCTTGGTTCCCTTGATTCCAGGAGAAATTGGGGTGATTTCTCCATCCTGGATTGTAAGTATTGCTATATGGGTTATTTTGGTAGAGAGCACTTACATTCTCAGTGCTGGAATTACCCACCAAGGTGTTGGGGCATTCCTCCAAAATATATCCAGGTGTTTGGCACTAACTGCATATTGTCACCTGGTTGATCTGGTTAACCGGTATAGACTCTTTGAGAACTATGGACTCCAACCTTTTTATGAGGTTGTCAAGTTTGGCCTCCTTTGCTGTCGTACCTTCAATGAGATACCCCTTAGTGGTCCTTTCAGCCTCTTGGGAAGATTCCCATTCCCTAGTCTTATCAGCCAAGTTGGTTAAGAATGTCCATGCATCATTTTTCTCAGAAAAAGAAGTAAAGCCTGCAGGACACATGAACTCTACAAGTTGCTTAGTCTGATAATCAATACCCTCATAAATAATTTGACATAGCTGTCACGAACCGAAACCATGGTGAGGGCATTCTAAGAGGGGGTCTTTGAATCTTTCCATGAATTTAGAAAAGGACTCATGTGATTTCTGCTTGAACTGGAGGATGTCACTCTTAAACTTATTGGTCTTGTGAAGAGGGAAGAATTTTTTCAAAAAGACATTGGTGAACTCATCCCATGTATTAATGGAGTTTGTTGGCAGTCCATAGAGCCACTTCTTGGCCTGGTCTTTCAGGGCAAAGGGTATAAACCTAAGCCTAACTACATCATCAGTCAAATTTCGGACCTTAATTAGAACACAGACCTCCTCAAATTCCCTAAGGAAAAGATATGCATCTTCATTGGCCATCCCATGGAAGTGGGGTAGCATGCTAATGAAGTTGGTTTTGAGTTCATAATTGTTTCCTGTAATAGGTGGTAAGTTGATGCAAGAAGTCTGTGCAACCTTAGTAGGGTAAAACCTATCCTTAAGAGTCTTGGGTTGTTGGTCACCCATGGTCAAAGGTGGGGTTAAGGGTAGGGGAGAAGGTGGTATTCTAATAAGATGATTAGAAGAATCACGAGTCCACATCGTAGCCACCTAAACAGATATGAGGTCTCCTTTAGAAAAATTGAATAAAAGATTTAAGAAAAAGTACTAAAAACAAGAGGGAGCCCAAGATAAATAGTGCATCTATCCCTCAGAAATTGAAACAATGGTTCAAAAGCTGTAAGGATGCCATATAGGTTGATAGTAAGGGAATCCTTATAGTCTTCTATAGCCACCTACGGGCGACTCTAAATAGATTCTGATGTAGAGTGGAGGACTACTATACGTTTATGTTTCCAACGCTCTCACTATATTGCTTTCCTGTTATCAAGAGTGGTCACCTCCAAAGATAAGTCAAATGCTAATCCACCCCACTAGGTTAAGATGTAGCGTCATAGGTAACTTAATCCTATGAAGGACACCAAAAGATGGAGGGTTGGAGCATGTGAAAGACTTTAGATTGGGCACACACTATTTGAAACAGAAGAGAAATAAGAAGAGGTTTTCAAAAATTGATATTTTTTTTCAGAAAAAGAAGGGAAAATAATAAACTAAAACACTTCGAACTACTTAAAAAATCAAAAAAATAAAATGGACAATAATCTCCCCGGCAACGGCGCTAAAAACTTGTTTGAGTTAAAATAAAACTGCAAGCGTACGGGTCAATCATAGCTACGGGTCAAACACGAAGAGATATACGCCACTCTATTTAACTAATTTTAAAAATAATGCAAAATGAATCAAATTAATTAAATTACTAAATTAATGGCAATTAAACTAATGGATCCTAACTCACAAGCATCTAACAAACTATGCATCTACGGGATTAAGTTGGCATTCTAACACATGAACATCTAACCTATCAAATTAACGCAAATTGGGAGTAATTAAAAATAAAATCCTACACTAATGCAAGTTGGAAGTAATAAAAATACGGTCACACCTCCACATCCACATAAACAAAATAATCACATAAACAAGGTAACCACATAAGAAAAATAAAAGAAATAGAGGGAGAAGAAGAAGAAGGAGAAGGAGAGAATGAGATTGAGAGTTTAGAGAATGCAAACCTAGATGTGCTTGAACCGGATTAATTGAAGAAGCTTGAATGAATACTTGCATGAACTTACTATGGCTTCCTCTTCTAAATCTCCAAGTCTTGTCATCAACATAGGAGCTTAGACTAGGAAGCTTAAAACTAAAACTATTACAACCATATTGAAGACATTGAAACATAAACTAAACCTATTACAACCATTAAACTAATCTTATGAAAGCAAAACTAAGAACTTGAAAGAACTAATTTATGAAATCAAAACTAAGAACTAAAGCCAAAAATAGAAAAAGAAGAGAAAATTTCACTAATTGAATTCAATAATTTTACAAGAGAAGAGGGGGTATTTATAGGGGAAAGGGGAGAAGAGGGGGAGGGAGGCTTCCAACAAATTTGGGGCTTCTCTCCCTCTAAAAATCGTGGAGAGGAGATAAGGTGGGAGAAAAAATAAAATAAAATAAAATAAAAGATAAGAGAAAAGAGATAGAGAGAATGTGAAAATCTAATTAGAGAAGGGGGGGGGGAATGAGAAGGGGGGAAGAGAGAGAGAAAAGAATAAGTTAGAAAAGAGGGAGCGAGAACCCGTGAGAGATATGGGGTGTGAAAGAAAAAATAGGATGAGAGGTGGTGAGAGCCGTGAGTGGGAGAGAGAGTGATGGATTAGGAAAGAGGGGAAAAAAATAGGAAGAGATAAAATAGGAAAAGAAAAAGAAATTAAATAAATCAAAATATGGGAGAGAGAGAGAGATAACGTGGGGGGGGGGGGGAGAGATTTTTAGGAAAGTAATCTTTTCTTTTCTATTCTTCTTCTTTCTTTTTTGGATTTTTTACAATTACCACCCCAAAATCTTTACTATCTACTATTACCCCCCCAAAAACTTTCAAACAACTGTTACCCCCCTCTGATGCATACTAACCACTAACTGACCCCATCGTTACATTTTCGTAACGGTGGGGGTTAGTTGTGACAGTGTGTCGTTGTCACGAATTTTCTAAGACCAAAATGCCCTTTTGGGGTGGTAATTGTAAAAAAAAAATAAAAAAACCCATCACCATCCTTCTCCTCCTCCTCCTTCTTCTCCTTCTTCTTCCTCCTCCTCTGCAACCCATCACCCTCCTTTACTGAAAGTGACTGCTCTTCGCGAGGGATTCTTTCTTCTATAATCTTCAAGCAGATTCATAACCACTTTGTATGTGTTGGACAAATGCACTCATCTCAATCATCTCAGGCAGCTCTAGGCCTTCCTTCTAACCCTTGGCCATGGCCAGACTCCGTTTTATGCTTTCAAGGTTGTTCGCTTCTATGCTGTCACCATTGCCGACCTCAACTATGCTTGTTTCATCTTCGATCACCTTCATTCCCCCAATGTCTACCTCGACACGGCCATGATTACGGCCTATGCTTCCAAGCCCAATCACAGGTTGTTATGTGCCTAATGGGGCCCACTATAGTGTATGGGTACTAGATTGGGCCAGCCTAGTATGGGATAGGTTAAAGGGCTTGATTTAACGCGTTCCATCAGCTTCGGAGCTTTTGGCGTATTGGTCAAGTACCTAACATTTGGTATCAGAGTTGGGCACCAAGTCAAGGGTTCGAGTCACGAAAATGGCTACCTAGGAGAAGGGCTACCTAGAGTAGAGTGAAAGCCGTCAAGAAAGGGCTACCTGCCGCCAGGCAAAAACCTTGGAGCAGAGTGAAGCCGCTTGGAAAGGGCTACCTACCGCCAGAGTGAAAGCTACCTAGAGTGAGAGCCATCGAGGACGACGGTTGCGGAAGCGTGGTGGTCTGTTATGTGCCTAATGGGGTCCACTATAGTGTATGGGCACTAGATTGGCCCAGCCTAGTATGGGATAGGTTAAAGGGCTTAATTTAATGCGTTCCATCAGCTTCGGAGCTTTTGGCGTATTGGTCAAGTACCTAACACAGGTCGGCACTACTCTTGTACCGAACTATGATCCTTCGTGGTCGTTCTAAGCCCAATCATTTCATCTATCCCCAAGTCTTAAAATCTTCTTCGGGGATCTCTGAAACACAGGGGACTAAATCAATACATGCCTAGATTTTGAGATCGGGTTTTGGTGGGTACCAATTGTGCAAACTGCTCTGCTTGATTCTTATTCAAGGTTATGCTTGGACCTTAGAGCCGTGCGGGAGTTGTTCGACGAAATGAGTGAACGAAATGTCGTGTCTTGGACGGCTATGATTTCAGCGTACGCACGGCTTGGACAGATTGGAAACGCTATTTTGCTTTTCAAAGATATGCCTGAGAGAGATGTTCCATCTTGGAATGCTGTTATAGCCGGGTGCACTCAGAATGGTCTGTTTACAGAGGCAATCTCGCTCTTAAGAAGAATGATCATTCTCGCAGGTCGAGACGAGAGGCCAAATCAAGTTACTGTTGTGTGCGCACTGTCGGCTTGTGGTCATTTGGGCATGCTTCAGCTAGGTAAATGGATTCATGGATACATCTATAGGAACCACCTTGGTCCCAATTCCTTTGTCTCAAATGGTCTTGTGGATATGTATGGTAAATGTGGGAGTTTAAAGGAAGCAAGAAGGGTTTTTAATGAGACATCAGACAGAAGCTTGACTTCTTGGAATTCCATGATCAATTCCCTTGCACTCCATGGGCAAAGTGAAAGTGCAATTGCTGTGTTTGAGGAGATGATTGGTTGTGGAGGTGTAGTTCATCCAGATGGTATCACCTTTGTTGGTTTGTTGAATGGTTGTACTCATGGTGGATTGGTGGAGGAAGGTTGTAATTATTTCATTTCCATGACTTGGGATTATGGAATTGAGCCTCAAATTGAGCACTATGGATGTGTGATAGACCTTCTTGGTCGAGCTGGTCGCTTCAAAGAAGCCATGGAAGTTATCAGTAAAGGACGGTGATGGGTTGCAGAGGAGGAAGAAGAAGAAGGAGAAGAAGGAGGAGGAGAAGGTGATGGGTTTTTTTTTTTTTTTTTATTACAATTACCACCCCAAAAGGGAATTTTGGTCCTAAAAAATTTATGACAACGACACATTGTCACGACTAACCCCCAACATTACGAAAATGTAACGGTGGGGGTCAGTTAGTGGTTAGTATGCATCAGAGAGGGGTAACAGTTGTTTGAAAGTTTTTTTTTTTGGGGGGGGGGGTAATGGTAGATAGTAAAGATTTTGGAATGGTAATTGTAAAAAACCCTTCTTTTTTTTTCAAAAAGGGATGAAACGTGGGGGAATGGTTTTGGTTTGGAGAGAAAATAAAGAGGGAGAGAAGAATTAGGAAGGGGAGAAAGAAAAAAAATAAATAAATAAATAAATAAGGAGAGATAAAATAGGAGAGGAATCTCCTATCTCTTGAAGCCAAGAATTGTTGGACTAGGAAGCCACATCACCACACATCTCCACCAATAGCAAATCTCCAAAATAATATCCAATCATAATTCGGGAAGCAGGATCTTCTTGAAAGTAAAGCCCAATGAGAGAGGAGCCCACTTGGTCATGCTTGGCAACTTGTATCATGCTAGTTCAGTTTTAATTGGCTCACTTTAATCACTGGATAAGTCAATCCATCTAGGTTCTGGGCTTGGGCTTGTATTTCAGCTCATTTCTGGCCCATTATCATTTCTTGGGCTGAAAAGAATAATCGACTGTACGGTGGCCTAGATGAATGCGTATTTACGTTCCATCACGTCCAACCTGCTCCAAATTTAGTCCTCTTTATAGCCATGCACAAATATTGGGTAGCTTTACGTGTAAATTTGGAGATGTAGCCTCCGATAGTCCAAAATAGCAATAAATAGCCCAAAAACCTGAAACGCACACGAAAGCACCAAGTAACTCTGTCCAATGTGGTAAAATGTATGCTTTATGCACTAAGAGTTCACACATAAATGTGCTCATCAATCACTAATCTACACCGATGTTTGCTTTGAAAAGTTTGAAAATTCCTTTCTTGCCAGATATGTGCAATCGTATTACAGGATGCAAGTTTAGCAATGCACCCTATGGAATCCCCTTTGAATGAATTTGCCACTCACTACACGTCAACTCTAGAAGGAGAGTACTGATTCAAAATATCCCCCCCCAAATTTAAGAGGAGAATGGACAATGAAAGAAAAGATGATCCATAACTTCCAATCCCACCCAACAGAGAGCAATAGGGGCCAACCATTGATCTCCTCCTGAGTTGGTTACTGGTAAGAAGCGCATCCATAAAACATCTCCAAACTATAAGAGATTGACGTGGATATATGATGAAAACTAGATAGCAGGAGCTCTTCATCCTCAATGGAGTTTCCTCATTCTATCCGTGATGAGTTGCTGATCGATGCTCAAGGAAGGGCAGGATTTCGTATCTTGACTAGTTAGTTTCATTGTTGCGAGTCCTTCCCCTGCTGATAGCAATGCCGAAGGTTGGGGTTTGGTCTTTCCATTTTCTATTTTAAGTATTTTCTTTGTATATTTCCTTTTTTATTCTTTTAATACATAGGATCTTTTAGCGGGAACAAAAACCAGATAGCAGCAGCTGAAGACTCCTTAGGGTGAGGGTTTCTGTTAATATCCTAAGCCGGTCTGGTGGACAAAAGACCTATGGGGTTACCTTACCAAATGATGGAGTTAGATACAGAATCAATCAGACTAATAATGTTGCCCAGCTGGTTCCATATGCGATGGAGGACCACTGAGTTACCCGACCCTGGGTTTCACCTGCCATCTCCAAGAATAGACTACACCACCGTAAACCTGTCTATATCAGCATCATAATGGATCCTGTTCCATGTATTTAAGAATTAGAATCCCTTCTGAGTGTTAAGGATCAAACCACAACTTCCTATTTAGCTTGTTGCCAATTATATGTTGGATATATAGTACTTCTCTATCCCAAAATTTTAGTATCTTCATCCACACCCAAGAAAAATTACTGATGGGCTTTATAGTCTAAATGATAGAATAACTCATGCGGAACACTCATGGAGATCAATGAGCATACAAATAAATCCAGAGTTGTTTTGGCGTATCTGGATCCATGTTTGTGGAAGTCGAATTCTTTACGATCTCTGTTGCACACAAACTGTGTTGGTTTGGTCTACCTTCTTCCACTCAACTTTAGGTTTTCTCATAAATGTCACTTAATGGGCCAGTGACAACTATTTATAGTGGTGAGGGTAGGGACCAACCCTGTATAGAAACTAGGGTTTTCTTCTCATTAAGGAAATAAAACTTTAGGTTCACACATAGTAACTAGACTCATACCATTAAGGTAGCTCCCATTAACACAACTAAACCAGTTTTGTAAAAAATAAAGTGGGACTATGCCAGCCCACCTTATGGAAATCTTACAATCTCCCACTTGGGATGCATATGTCACAAGTTTTTGATTTTGAAAACCTTTTAAAATTACTCTCCGGTTTAGACAAACGGATTACGGCCACAAAAGATAGTGTTGAATGGAGTACACTTTAAAATTGATGCCTTGGTCCGAATGAAACTACAAACACCCAACAGTGCAGATCGTCACATCTAAAGAGACATGGGACCTAACGCGTCAAAGTGCTTATGGTCTCACCGACTTGGGCTGTACAGTATGAGAGTGTGGTATGGAAAATACATGATATAATGATCAACATGACAATTTTCAAATTGGTCTAGGCTTGGAAACTGAATGAGCCGCATGAGACAAAAGCTGGAGGTCTCATTTACCATAAGCGTCATCCAAACGCAAATACTTCACATAAGGAAGCTCGTTAGGACTGGGTCCGAATGTCCCAACATACTAGTATATGTCCTCGAAACCGAATGAGGCTCTTCTAGTGAACAAAATGTACATGTATTTCTTGAAGGCCTCAGATACCATAGGAGACAAATACACCACATAGCCTCAAATATCTGAAGGAGGCAAATAACCAAGTGTATACAATAGAATGTGCATGCGTTTACTTAATAACTGGATGTGTGTGTATTGACTGGAACCTCATATACCAAATAAGGTAAATACACCACATATGACCTCAATTAGTTCTCTATGAGACAATTAATCAAGTATATACACATAAACAAATGGCCATAATAAAGATGCATGTATATTCTTGAGAATAAAATGTCACAAAAGGACAAGAATGTGAAATCAGTTGCAATTGTATACATCAGCAGAACTCCCACTAATAAAATGCATCAAAAGAACTAACAAGCTCCATATTACTGATATACTCTTGAAAATTTTTTGAGTCAAGTCTTTAGTGATAGGATCAACAATCATACTATCTGTAGTAATGTACTCTACTGAGTTTTATGACTCACATACATTCTCTCTAACAAGAAAGCATAAATATCAAATGCCATGAGTTAAAAATTCCTCAGCTAGAAAGTCTAAACAGTGACATCATATAAGCCACAAATTCCTTTCTTGTATATGGAAAAGCAGTCAGTGTCCGTTAGACACTTTTCTAACATATAACACTATCTGCCATCACAAAACAAATATCCACATGTATTCTTGAGAGTACATTAAACTACCAACCTTAGATGCACAAAGAGTGTTATTCACTTGAGTTCACTGAGTATTTGTAAATCTATTTTCTTCCATAGGAAAGCTCTTTTGAGACAAACCAAAAATACATATAGTTCTATTACGGTGAATCTTAATGCCTAAACATAAGAGGTTTCACTAAGATCTTCTTATCAAAAAAATGATTATTACCGTTTTGTCTCAAGCAAAGCGTAACATTTTATTTGCAACAAGAATATCATCACTATAAAATACAAGAAAAGATTATCTAACTCCCACTGATCTTCAGATAAATATTTTCAAATTAAGACAAGAATAACTAAATAATATACCATACAAGAAAATCTATCAAGTATCTTATTTCCATTTAACTCAACTTGTATGACATAATTTATAATATCTATTCATAAACACACTCATATAAGAACTGGGTGTAAATAACACAAAATCCATGTAAGTGTTCTTTAAAGCTCATCATGAACAATGCGTTTTCTGTTTACAGGTGTAATGAGTTTTTGTTTCTTAGCACTCTCAATCAAAATGATACTTTTCTTGATGATCATGTCCATAATGTATATAATGACTATCAGACATACTCGATTTGACTCCTCACACTTTTTATAAACACATTTATCTTCAATGGAGCTATCAGCCAATGCCTTGGGAGGTTTGTCAACTCCAAATGGTAAAGTCCATTCTCATTATAGCTATAGAAAAAAATTAAAGAATTCGTTCCATTCCCTAAATTGGAACCATCCAAGATTTTGATGAAAGATAATTGGAAAGTTAAAACTGGTAAACATGATCACACAAAATTTACCAAAACATACAATATGCAATAACTGAAGGCATATCTATATCCCAATAATATGGCTGAAACTGATTAATTAGGGCTTATTAATCAGATTTATCCCAGTTTTATTTTCAGTAACTGTAGAAAAACATATACTGGAAAAAGATCCGGCATCATCGGGGTCACACCTGTGGTGGCAAGATCGCCCAACACGCAGTGGAATCTCTCGCATGCAAGGCGAGACGCTTGCAATAACACCACTCGAAAGATTCTGTCACCTGTGGTGGCAAGACAAGAACCTCCAAAGTAGCGAACCCCAAAACATCACCCTCGCACCATCAAGCGAAACCGACTAAACAATGACTCACCTGTGGTGGAAAGAGCACATCGTTCGCCATATGGTTTCCCTGACTGCAATCCATCTGAATAGCCAATGATGATTTCACAATCCGAGTAACTAGCCCACTAAGTGGAAACATAATCACTTAAATCATGGACCCCATAGACTTGGATTGCTACTGAATGCCCATTTTATTTTAATGATTTCCATCAATATTGCTTTTATCATAAAACACACATAACCAATATATTTATAGAAATGTCACCTAAATTAATTTTTTCATGACGTTTAGAATTATCAAAGGATGCCAACATCATGAATAGGCGACATGCAATTCCTCGTGACAAAATCGAATGTCACAAACTGTATAATGCCGATGAGCAAGTCAAAATACATCAAATTGGCTAAAAAATTTATGAAAGGCAAGTGTAATGCATATAAACCAATGTGTAATGCATCCATCACCCACAGTAGGATAGAATTCTATCTTCCCATGGTGACACCAAAAGAAAGCTTTATATAAGATCTAAAACTTGTTTACTTTTGAACTAATCAACTTTGTTCAAAACTGTCATAAACCAAAAGACCACAATCGGTCAAAATCAAAAGACCATACTGGTAACGGGTCTATTGGCCCCAATAAAAACAAGTCGACGGGCTAGATTATTGAGTCAACCCAACCTAGTGGAATACGATGACAGAAAAACCAGTGCACAATAATAGAACTAACAAGTCAATAGATTTATAATTATGATATCATAGAGGTTCCAAAATAATGACTGTAAGCACAGAAAGTAATCCACAAATGTTATAAATAATTTTTAAGATAAAAAATGATATTAGAACCAATCTACAGGAACGATTTCTAGAAATGAAACCAAACTCAATAATCATAAGGTCATATCTAGACTTCAGAAATTATTTCAAGCTTAAAAACGTAGGATTTCTGATTCACTTCCATAAATAATTTATGGTCAATCCATTTATAAGACTTTTTAAGTAGGTTTCATTAAAACTATGATGGAATTATTTAATCCGTAACTTTATAAGCCTAAGCTTATTACTTTAATGATCCAAAACTTCAATTATACGTGGACATCATCATGTTCATCTTGTACAGAAGTTACAAAAAAATTAAATTTCAATGTCTTCACATATTTATAAGATTGCCTAAAATGACTTTATGAGATATAAAATGATGGAACATGTGGCAACAATATCCCCTCAATAGCAAACTTGTAAATACCAAACATTAAATATGTGTTTTTCTAAATGTCACAAATAACAAAAAACGTACATCACTGATCATAATACCTCATAACAATACAAAATATCACGAGTTTCTTATGTATTATAATATACATGTGATTTTACTTACCGCCTTGTGACTTACTTAGATGTCACAACCTTAATGACACTGAATCCACACATAGGATAGTCCAAAAATGTGATGTTGCAAAAGTACATGTATGTCACATAGCATGAAGAAAAACAAAGTATAAATGATTAACCAATTAAAACAACTAATATGCACCAAAATTACTTTATGTATCCAAACAATACCTTAAAAGGCCAATGGATACTTAATGCAGTCAAACAGACCCTTATGTGAGAGTTTAATCTAATGTCTCTCAAAATGAGAGTATACTTTAACACGTTCCTAACACTGTATGGAACATTAAATTACTCTTGACTTAAATTTTATACTCCCACCGGTTCAAGGTACTCTTAAAATTTATGATCAAAACGGTTCAAAAAAAACTTAAAAAATAGCTGTTTGAGTTAAAATAATACCGCAAGCGTACGGGTCAATCGTAGTTACGGGTCGAACAAGAGGAGATATACGCCACTCTATTTAACTAACTTAAAAGTAATGCAAAGTGAACCAAATTAAAGTGTTAAATTAAACTAATGAAAATTAATGTATCCTAACTCATAAGCATCTAACAAAATTAAGGATTAAATTGGCGTCCTAACACATGAGCATCTAACCTATCAAACTAAAGCGAATTGAAAGGAATAACAAAAACGCAACCACACTTCATAATCACATAAAAAGAAATAAGGGAATAAAAGTGCATCCACATACCACAACCATATAAAAAAAATAAAAGAAATAGAGGGAGAAGAAGAAGAAGATAGAGAGAGATAGAGGAAATGGAGAATGAGATTGAGAATTTAGATAGTAAAACCTGGATGTGCTTGCATGAATGTAATTGAAAAGCTTGAATACTTGCATAAACTTACCATGACCTCCTCTTCTAAATCTTCAAGTCTTGTCATCAACTTAAGAACTTAGACTAGAAGGCTTAAAACCTAAACTAGAATTAAGAAATTACAACCCAATTGAAGACTTAAATTGAAATTAAAGCATAAACTAAACCTATTACAACCATTAAATGAAAATCAAAAAGCAAACTAGAACTTAGAAAAGCCAAAAATCACAACTTAGAAGGAGAAGAAGAAAAGAAATTTTACTAAGTGAATGAACTAAAAATTATACTAAAAACTGAATTAAAATTGAACTAGAAACTAACTAAAAACTGAACTAAAAAACTAACTTGTTACAACCCAAAGGGCAAGGGGTATTTATAGGGGGAAGAGAGGAGAAGAGAGAAGAGGAAAGTGTAGGAGAAATATTCCCTAAGAAAATAGAATATTCTCTTCTCCTTCCTCTTTTACAATGCCTTGAATCCTAAGAAAAAAAAGAAAAAAATAGAAAGAAGAAGAAGAGAAGATTGTTTACATAGACCTTCTATTTCTAGAAAAGTAAACTTTCAATTCTAACAAGTGCTTCCTTTTCTTTGTAGATATCTTCTCCAAGCAATAAAATCAAAGTATCTTTGACTTTTCAACCTTCCATAGGTGAGAGAATATCTTTCAAAATAAATCTATCCCAAGTAGAATTCCAGAAGTGCCCTTGAGAAGTTGGAGGAGAGAGAGAGTAAGGGTGATGACTAGGATTCTTTCAAGAATAAATAAAATACCCATTCTATCCTTCAAAAAACGTGGAGCATGGGGTGCTTATATAGGCCTCACCATTGTGTTTCTTGTAAAAAATTACCCAAAATAGACCCAAATTTCGTCCAATTTGGAGTTGGGAGCCCAAGATATCTCAAATTGAAGTTGGACTGTCCAGAGCCCTCCAAATGGAATCTTTCGGGTACAGGAAATATAACTTCTGGTTATTGCGTTATGGCCCCAGGAATCCAAACTTTCACTTCACTTTATCCCTGGATGACTGTCAATAATTACAAATAAACCCCTACAGACCATTTTCGTGCTTCGTTTCGAAAACAGCCATAACTTCTTCGTTTCAACTCGGAATCATGTGCAGTTTGAACCGTTGCGAAGCTGACTCGATGGGCTACGCATCCAAGCCATTAACACCTCTAAACAGCTTAAAAACATTTCCTTAGCATCATCTCCTCCATTTCACAATAATTCACCTAAACCCTGAAAAGCACAAGAAAACACCGAGTAACTCTGTCTAATGTGGTAAAATATATGCTTTATGCCCTAAGATTTCACACATAAATGTGCTCATCAGATTCCCCCACACTTGAACGTTACTTGTCCTCAAGTAAAGCAAAAGAAAAACTAACCTAGAATGCAAAAAATCCTAACTCACTTTCGTAGGAATCACGGTTGCATTTAGCATGTGCAACAAGCCTTTAAACCCCTAGGTTACCCCTAGTGGACGAGTTGTGTCTCATGGGTGTTTGCAGTGAATATACACCCAAAATTCAATTGTAAATAAATGCTGTAAATTTTAATCATGGCATAAATAGGACAGTACACATAATCCCAAAAAGTGTTCAACTAAAGATCAAGGAGCCAAAGGTTCCCCCACACTTGAATTTTATCACCCCACATCAATTCAAGTAACAAGCATGCATCAAGTTCAAGGGATCTCCTCATATTTTCTGAACACTACTCACCTTCAAGTAAACCCCTCATAGCATCGATGGAACCAAAGACTTAGGCATTGAGTATTGTTGATCATACTTTCTTTTTTTTTTAGGCATTAAGGCAAAAGTTTTTTCTTTCTCAACCACAAACTCTATTTCTACTCCACTACTGTTCTCTGAATGACATGATGGAGCATACACCAGACACCCAAATACTTGGTAGCTTCGTTTTTTGCATATATCCATAAGACATTGAGACATTGATGCAAGAGTTTTTTGAGTTTCCTTCCAAGGAATTTCGATCAAGTCACCCTGCTTCATGAGGCACAGTGCCCTGTCTAGTCCCAAAGAATTCCACCTTCCTTTCTTTCTTTTTTTTTTTTTTTTTTCTTTCGTTCACTTTCATGCCTTGCCTTGCCACAAACAAATTGGCCTCAACTACTAGCCAAAAGATCAAAGGGTCCATAAAATACATAGAGAAATTTAACCATCAAATGAAATAATGCTCGTATTTTCCAATTCAATCACTCTCACCGGATACAAACCAACCACCGTCTTTGAAAAGGAATTTTTTATTATTTCGCATGCTAGGACACCTAATTTTCTTTTTCTCTCGCTTTGCAATCAAAGAGACATATGCACAAAACCAAACTATTGTCACAATCAAAATTCACCAATTAAGCCCAACATCCCCCCCACACTTAATTCATGCAGTGTCCTCAATGCATGCATAAAAGAAAGAATAAGGACAAGGGAGGAGATGAAAGGGCTTACCAGATATAATCAACAAAGAGGATCATGAAGAGTCATGAGCTCTACAAAAAGTGCTAGGAGCAACAACAGATATCTCAATCCATGGCCAGTAAATGGAAAAATAGTTTCAGACCCAGAAAACACTCGACCATGAATTTTAGTAAAGCGAGATATAATATGAAAGTTAAGCATAACTAAGAAATATCCAATAGAAAAATCTATCCCCATGGGACAGTGGAAAATGAAGGCATTAAAACTCAGCCCATAAATCTATCCCTCCTCTCTCGTTTGCAATGTAGAACACCTATCATTCTTTGAAAAACCAATCAAAAATGGATCACAATAAGCATAAAAAGGATTATGAATAACCTCATCTAAATAATTATAAAAAATTGGAGGTTTACTCAAATCAATCCTAGCAATACAATTATCCGCTCTTTGCATAACTTGGTTTGCCAAATAAGGATCATGGAAATATGCTTGAAAGGCATTATGACTAACATTGTCCTCCTCAATAAAATCGTCAAACCTAGGAGGTTGAGACAAATCAACATGTGAGACAATGAAATCCTCAAAATGACAATTATCTAAGTTTTTCAAAAAGAGCGGAGGAGATTGAATTTTCTGGCTTTCTATGTTATCATGAAAATCTAATTCTAAATCAATAAATTCACTAGGCTCACTAAAATTATAAATTTCAGGCAAAAGGTGGACTTCCCCAGGTAGCTCATCAAATCTTGCTTCACTAATATCCTGAGGAGACTCAATCTCAACAAATAAATCATCATGAAAAACAGCTGGTTGGAAATGACTCTCGTTAACCTTAAACTGGGGTGGTGGACTTTCAATATCATTAAACTGGGGATGAGGTGGTTCAGGTTGACTAGGTAATGTACCCGTTTCCTCCTCTTGCACCATGGTTATCAGTTGAGAGAGTTGCTTCTTCATAGTATTTTGGCTTGTTGTGAGAAGGTCTATGTATTTCTCAAGCTCATTCAGTCTGGCCTCCTCACCCATGTTTTGAAACTCAAGGGGTTGGTGCTATGGTTCAAGGAGAGGTGGCCCATTGAGATTTAATGGAGGGTTGGTCATTGGAGGACCAAACTAACCATGATATTGGAAATTGGGTGGTCCAGTTTGATTATTCCATTGATCCCATAAAAAATCGGGATGATCACTCCACCCCTGATTGTAAGTGCCAAAAGAATTGTATTGAAATTGAGGACTCACATTCTCATCACCATAGCTACCCCCATAAAGATTAGGGCATCCTTCCATAACATGGATTGTCTGGGGAAGTGACCAATCAAAATTTCCCGAAAGCCCATAGTTGGGTTGGGGAGCAAAATTGTTCTCTCTCACTACTTTTGGCTTCCCTAACCTGTTTAAACATTTCCTCCAAAATCATGGTTGCCTTAGCATAGGTCCATCTTTCCCCCAAAGTCTTATATGGAAGTGTATCTCCCATTATTCTAAATTAACCACCTATCCCAAATTGAGGTCTCCCATAAAAAAAAGTTTAAAGAAAAATAAAAGATTAGAAAAAAAAAATACTAAAAACAAGAGGGAGCCCAAGGTAGATAGTGCATCTATCCCTCAGAAATCGAAACAATGGTTCCAAAGCTGTAAAGTTGCCATATAGGTTGACAGCAAGGGAACCCGTATAGTTTTCACGAACCACCTACGGGCGACTCCAAATGGATTCTGATGTAGGGTGGAGGACTACTATACATTTATGTTTCCAACGCTCTCACTATGTCGCTTTCCTGTTATCAAAAGTGGTCACCTCCAAAGATAAGTCACATGCCAATCCAAACCACCCAATGAATCAAGGGGCACCAAGATTGGCTGGGTTTGGGCATATGAAGGACTTTAGATTGGGCGCACACTATTTGAAACAGAAGAGAAACAAGAAGAGATTGTCAAAATTTATTTTTTTTTTTTTTAAAGAAAGAGGAGAAAAAGAAGAAACTAACGCACTTCGAATTACTTAAAAATCAAAAAAATAAAGTGGTCAATAATCTCCCCGACAACAACGCCAAAAACTTATTTGAGTTAAAATAATACCACAAGCGTACGGGTCAATCGTAGCTACGGGTTGAACACGAGGAGATATACGCCACTCTATTTAACTAACTTAAAAGTAATGCAAAGTGAAGCAAATTAAAGTGTTAAATTAAACTAATTAAACTAATGAAAATTAATGCATCCTAACTCATAAGCATTTAACAAAATTAAGGGATTAAATTGACGTCCTAACACATGAGCATCTAACCTACCAAACTAAAGCGGATTGAAAGGAATAACAAAAACGCAGCCACACTTCATAATCACATAAAAAGAAATAAGGGAATAAAAGTGCATCCACATACCACAACCATATAAAAAAAAAAAAGAAATAGAGGGAGAAGAAGAAAAAGATAGAGAGAGATAGAGGAAAGGGAGAATGAGATTGAGAGTTTAGATAGTAAAACCTGGATGTGCTTGCATGAATGTAATTGAAAAGCTTGAATACTTGCATAAACTTACTATGGCCTCCTCTTCTAAATCTTCAAGTCTTGTCATCAACTTAAGAACTTAGACTAGAGGGCTTAAAACCTAAACTAGAATTAAGAAATTACAACCCAATTGAAGACTTAAATTGAAATTAAAGCATAAACTAAACCTATTACAACCATTAAATGAAAATCAAAAAGCAAACTAGAACTTAGAAAAGCCAAAAATCACAACTTAGAAGGAGAAGAAGAAAAGAAATTTTACTAAGTGAATGAACTAAAAATTACACTAAAAACTGAATTAAAATTGAACTAGAAACTAACTAAAAACTGAACTAAAAAACTAACTTATTACAACCCAAAGGGCAAGGGGTATTTATAGGGGGAAGAGAGGAGAAGAGAGAAGATGAAAGTGTAGGAGAAATATTCCCTAAGAAAAGAGAATATTCTCTTCTCCTTCCTCTTTTACAATGCCTTGAATCCTAAGAAAAAAAAGAAAAAAATAGAAAGAAGAAGAAGAGAAGATTGTTTACATAGACCTTCTATTTCTAGAAAAGTAAACTTTCAATTCTAACAAGTGCTTCCTTTTCTTTGTAGATATCTTCTCCAAGCAATAAAATCAAAGTATCTTTGACTTTTCAACCTTCCATAGGTGATAGAATATCTTTCAAAATAAATCTATCCCAAGTAGAATTTCAGAAGTGCCCTTGAGAAATTGGAGGAGAGAGAGAGTAAGGGTGATGACTAGGATTCCTTCAAGAATAAATAAAATACCCATTCTGTCCTTCAGAAATCGTGGAGCATGGGATGCTTATATAGGCCTCACCATTGTGTTTCTTGCAAAAAATAACCCAAAATATACCCAAATTTCGTCCAATTTGGAGTTGGGGAGCCCAAGATATCTCAAATTGAAGTTGGACTGTCCAGAGCCCTCCAAATGGAATCTTTCGGGTACAGAAAATATAACTTCTGGTTATTGCATTAAGGCCCCTAGAAACTAAACTTTTACTTCACTTTATCCTCGGATGACTGTCAATAATTATAAATAAACCCCTACAGACCATTTTCGTGCTTCGTTACGAAAACAATGTAACTTCTTCGTTTCAACTCAAAATCATGTGCCATTTGAACCGTTGCGAAGCTGACTCGATGGGCTACGCATCCAAGCCATTAGCACCTCTAAACAGCTTAAAAACATTTCCTTAGCATCATCTCCTTCATTTCATAAGAATTCACATAAACCCTGAAGAGCACAAGAAAGCACTGAGTAACTCTGTCCAATGTGGTAAAATATATGCTTTATGTCCTAAAATTTCACACATAAATGTGCTCATCAATAGCGTTAAAATAATTTAAAAAATCACTTTTACCAGAACTATTTCTAAAATAGAATTGTTTCCCTGAAATAGAAATGCTTCTATGAAACATAAATAGTATTTTGAAGCAAAAATATTTCTTTGAAACGTTTCCATGAATTATATTAACAAAAAATTACTTCTGTAAATAGAATGAATCAAATCATTTTCTATGAATAATCCATAACCTGAATTGAACCAGGACAGACAAAATTGAGCCAAAATTTGAACAAAGTTCATAATTACATTGTCCCACTGGTCGAACTATATAACCGGCTCGGAGTATGTAATTCCATCCTCCCACCGGTTCGATCAGTCAATATGATAAACATGGCATGAACTGATGATAAGCCTTTAACAAAGAAAATTAATATAGGCTTATATCCTTATTATACATTTTCAAATTTAATGGATTTTATAATAAGCCACCAAAAAACCGAATGGGCTCATTTATTTCTGTTAAAAGTCTTCTTTAAACATATAACAAGTACAATAGAAAAATTCCAAGTGTTACCATACAAAAGAGTTCCCTATCGTGCCAATTTGAAACATAATGAGGTATAAATCAACCACTTAAAGTGTTCCTATTGGAATATCACAATGCAAAGGCACTGCCTCATGGAACACAAGGGTACATCACATATGTCCTATTGTCACTATGTATACCATCAAAGATTTGTACTGTAATATGGAACACAAGAATATGGAACAATTAATGTATATACAAGGTGTTCCATCATGCCGTTGCTAGATCCAACTAGTAAATAATTTACTATCACCATGACAACCACAAAATCTCATTATGTGAAAATTAGAAACATATCAAAAAATTCTTCTAAGTGTTAGAAGTTATGTGTTCCCTATCATGACGGATCCGAATAGCACAAAATATAAACAAAATTAACCAAAAATAGAAAATAAACCAAAATCTTTTTTATTTCTATTTTTGTTTTTTGTTTGTTTTTGTTTATAGGTTCTGTTTATAAAACAAAAAAAAAAAAAAAACCAAACCAAATCCATTTCTGTTTCTCTTATTTCTATTTCTGTATTTGTTTATGGATATCTGTTTATAAACAACAGAAAAACAAAACAAAACAAAACAACTTCTATTTCTGTTTATATAAAATAGAAAAATGAAAAACTAAGGCACCGTTTGACAACGTTACTAGTATTTTTGTGCCGTTTCTGACTAAAAACGTATTTTGGTGTTACTATTACCAGAATAACGTTACTGGCTTCCTGAAAGGTGTTTGATAAACCTGTTCCAGAAACGTATCCAGAACACTATTAATATTGAAAAGTGTTTGATAAAATCCGTTTTTGTAATAGTTTTGTTTTGATTCATATAAATTACAAAATTGCCATTAATAATATAATACATATAAAGTCAATGATGTTAGGACATTAAAATTTATTAAAAATCTAAATAAAATGTATATTAAATAAAAAAAATAGAGATACACTAATAGGTTACTATAAATTACAAAAATGTCATTAACACTATAAATTACAAAAGTTTATGGATCGATTAGACATACAAAAGTTTTACAGAATACAAATAGGAAATGTCTCATTCGTTGTTGCATCTTCAAAACCAGAGAAGCAACAAAATTCATCCAAAGTTGTAAACTATCAACAAAAAAAGAAAAAAAAAAGAAAAAAAAAACACAGAGAAACAAACATCGTATGATGCTCATGATTGTCTTCTATGAACAGTTGAATAAAAAGGGTCATGGTGGATTCGAAGCACCATCCCCTTGAAACATGCTTGACACATCTTCATGTTTCAAGTGCTCTACCAATTTGAGCTAAAGACCCAACAAGTAAAGTTTGAAATTTACAAGTAAACATGAGACCATGCCACAAACCATGCTTCAATGATAATACCCAATTGAGACCTAGCCACAAACCTTCCTAATGTTCTCACATGTATTGGTTAAAAAGAACTCTAAGCAGAGGAAAAAGTAAGGATTTATTACCTCCTGATCAGACCCAACAACCTTCATAAATCCGACAAGGAAGACATGAGGTGTTGGAAATGTCAATCTCCATTCAAGCCTACCCAATATTGCCTTATCCATCCCCAATATCTGTTCTCTAGTGTATGCCTTCTCTAAAATGATAATAAAGTCATTGACATGCAAAAAATTACAAGTAGCCAACATGCACCTCCCTTTCATAAGGCTGGAGGTACCCCTTCATCATGCACCTCCCTCTCTCTCTCTCTCAGTCACTCAGTGAATCGTGTCACAATACAGGAGAGGGCTTGAAATATCTTCTCAAGTTGAAGCAAATGTTGCTCAAAGGATCCCAAGTGGTTCAATTTTCAGATATGATATCCAGTTGTGTGTTATAGATTGTCCATTAATGTTTTACTAATTAAAACACCCATTTGTCTCTGTTATAGTCACGGTCTAACTGATTGTATAAAACACCCATTTGTCTCTCTCTCTCTCTCTCTCTCTCTCTCAGTTGGGAAGTTCACAGTCTCTACAGTGTAATTACAGTTTCAAAACAGTAGCAGAGAATAGGCTGGCAAAAGCAAACAAGGGAGAACATAATCTTAAACCTCTCTATTTGGTTCTCTTTTATATGGTCTTGTTCTAATTAGCATAAGAATGTGCTAAATAAATAAAAAAATGAAAGTGAGAGATGAGCGAGAGAGAGAGATACGGAGAAAAAATCAGCCTTACAAAGAAAACAATTTAACTTAACAAGTATTCAGGTTTTTGGGTGAACCTGAAAACATCCAGCCCATGTCTGGCTAAGTGACTTAAGTCACTTAGGTGACTTAAATGAACCGCAGCACATTTGAGAGGTGTGGGCCTGGTTCTTTAGGTTCCTACAGCTGTATCGCAGCCCATCTAAGAACAATTTACTCAAAATTCGACATTAGAGAGCCTGTTTGCTTCTATTGATTACAAAAAGGACCTCAAGAAAAATGTTTAGAATGGAGAAATAAAAATACAAACTAGCAAGTGAGGATCATGGAATTTTTGAACCTTGAGGATGATGGCAAAGAAAGGTTGAATATCAAAATCATTGTAGCAGCTAATGAGAGACAGAAAAGAAAGAAATAGAAAACCTAGAAACACAGAAGAGGTATCTCAAATCGTCAAGAATCCCCTGTTGGACAAGTCTGTGTCCATCAAACCCGGTTCAGTCCGGTTCAACCCGGTTCACCTTTGTATTTAACATTTATACATTTTAGTTTGATATTGTCACATGCGATATAAACTTTTTGAGCATTATGTGTCCCTAAGTTTTACTTAAAATGGTAGTCACGACTAGGGTTTGGGCTGGGCACCCTTATCATATGGTCGTCGCATTGGGTATGCCTAGACATGTGATATCAGGGCACGAATGCGAGTGCTCACATGTTTGATGTGTGCATTGACGAAGAATCTACTTTGTCGATTCCCTCATGTATTACTACCAGATGTAGGAAGGGATAGACATGTGTCATCGACACCTTGTACCTGAGGGAACCCTGCCACTGCAAAGTGTGATCATATTCTTTGGTTCATCAATGACTGAGACTCAAGCGAGTCAAAGCCGATGTTCTGAGAATGCGTGAACACTTTGTGAGCGAAGGAGTTATCCAACACGGTCGCCACTGCCCGATTGAGGAACACCAAGATAGAGATTGTCTGTGCATGGTCGGTTCAGAATCTGGATCCAGTACCGTTTTGGAAATGGTTTTACAAAAATCTATTTTACATAAAATGATACATTATTTATAATTATTTGAACAAAGTATTTTATCGAGTTTTACGGGACCCGATCAGATGCACAGACCCTCGTATATGGACATGTACTATGGATTGGGGTTTGGCAGTACATGTGTACATGCCCTAGATTCCATAATGATGGTGTTGATTAGTGGGGGGGTTGTATATGATAAATTGTTATCATATAGGGAGTTATTTAGAATTTGCTAATTTAATTGGCTCTTTATTTAATTAATGGATTTAGTGCTAGTTGTAATTATCCATTAATAATTAAATAAAGAATCTAATTAATACTTTTCCTATTAGATTCTGCTTCTTCATCTGTGTAGCACTTTGAGTTTAAACAGAACTGCCAAACAAAGAGAGAAAGAGTCAGACTCTCACAGGGGTTCTATTAAATCCTACTAGGATTTAATTGAATCAAAATATTATAACTAGGGGACCATAAAACGCAGAAGAGAGAAACTCTCCATGTTTTTGAGCAGACACTCTCTCTCCTACATTTTTGGTTTCTCTCTCTCCCTCTTGTGATCTCTCTTCTTCTTCTTGCTTCTCTCACTTGTGTTTGAGAGTTAGGGTTTGTGAAACCCTAGATCTGTGCTGAGGAGCTTGAGGGCATCTGGGATTAGCGTGTAGAACCTTGGTAGCACCATTGGAGGTTCAGATCTATTTGCTTGGAGCGCTCACTAGAGGAAGAACCACTGTCTATTGGAGGAGCAACACTTGAGGCTCACCAGGTTAGCAGTTCTTTATTAATTCCTTCAGTTTATTGATTATTAATATTTATGAGATGTGAAAGAAACTCGAATCGATTTAATTTCGCTGCGCATTCGAGTATGGGATGGATCCCTCTTACCATGTGATGGACTAGAGATGAATTTCTCCGTCCCTATTGTGATAATTAATTTTATGGGACATAATAAGGAAGGAGAAACCTTAATAGGGATGCACCAGGGTTCCGATGGGTGACCATGGGAAACCCTGAAATTCAATGGGGCACCCATGGGATAACCTAGGGCATGTAAAACCCTAATTTTGTAGTATATTGGTTTTCCTAGAGAACCATGGTTAGATCCCTAGACCGTTGTTTGACCAACAGTGTGGTATCAGAGCCACCTTTTCCACCCATGAATATTGAATAATTAATAGTTTAATATGATTGTCATGAGTGCGATGCAAGTTGCACATGGATGGTTAAAATTATGATTGTTGTAACAACCTTCCCATGTGCACATGGGTAGTTACAAGGTTGTTAGTGTAACAACCTAGCCATGTGATGATGGATTTGGTTTGTTTTATTTATTCCAATTATTGAAGCATGTATCCAATTAAGGAGTGATTATTAATTTTATTAATTTAAAATTTTTAATCATGTTTTATATGGGGGGGGCGCACGCTGCCAGGCCTCTGCGCACGCCCTTCCCCTTGGACCTGCCCTTGTGCGCATCCCCTTGAGGGTTGCTGCCTGCTGGCCTGCAGGCTACTGTCCGTGGGCCTTGTGCCTATGGGCTGCGCAGGGAGTGCCTGCAGCCTGCGCATGTGGGCTGCATGCACCCCCCTTGTTTTCCCTCCAGTTTAACATTGAAAAAAAAAAAAAAAAACAGATTTTTTCAAAATAGAATTTTCTATTAATATGTTTTGTTTTTGGAGGAAGAAGATGCATGAAGGGATTCTTCCCTCCACCCACTTGTAATTAAAATTGTGATTTTAATTTATGGGCTTGGATATATGTTATCACATGTGATGTGGTGGTTCAATAATTGAAGGAATCCATGTCTTATTTTTGGTTTACTTGCTTTAATGCCCATGCATGAAATTATATTATGATGTGATTATGGGAATGACATTCTAATAAATGGATGGATTGTTTATGTATGTGATACTTGGGGTTATTGGTGGATGTGATGCTTCCCTCTCTTTCTTTCTCTCCCCCTATCTTTTTTATAAAAAAATGTACTCCACCCCATGGGCAGCCCAAATGGTGGGTTGGTTTCTCCATGCGGGTTTTCTTTATTATTATGAAAAGGAAAGTGTATAGAATTTTTCTTAGGTTTCCATTGTAATTTTAGAGGAGTTAGGACTCCCAGGGCATGTTGATGGTGATCCACATGTGGCGCTCAAAGTTTATGGAGATGCAAGTCACCTACTTTGAAGACGTGATTGGGCGGAGAAGATGATCAAGACGTGGCATCCATGGCATGATAAATGCACCCAAAGTTATTAGTTTTATTTTTATTGGGAGGGTTCTTTAATTGCTTCTGATAAAAATGCTGCCATCCCATAATCACTTTTAATTAATGTTGATTAATTATGTTGTTTAAATCTATCCATGATATGTGAGAGTTAATTAATCCCTCTTGAATCATAATACATGTATGATATGGACTAGTCTTAATCGATAGACATGTCCATGGCCTCCTATTGAAGATAAATGTAGAAAGTATGTGACATGACCCCGCATAAGCCGACAGGACATTGCCAAGACCTCTGTCACACATTTATCTATATTTACCTCTATCTAGATATGTTAGGGTATGGATAGTGAGAGGGCACTGCGACAGTGGACCATCTTTCATGATTCCATGATTCTAACTAATGCGATAGGTAAGTACATGACTTAGGTGTGTGTCAGCCGACAGGATTTGGACATGGCACCCAGGTGGCCGAAAATATTGAAAGCCCATGAGGCGGACAGCTTAGTCCACACTACCATGGTGTGTATAATGACTCCCGACAGGGTAAGTTATGCATGCAAGGGTTGTAAGTATCCAATTCATCTTTTGGGTTATGAGGGAAACCCAAATCATGAAAGACCATTGATGTGTGCGTGCTCAATCTATTATTTTCAACGGTTATTAATTAGCATGTGATTATTTACTTGTGCATGTGTAGATAATTATACAATGGCTGCCGTTAATTCCAACCTGTTAGCACTCATTAGTGAATACAAACTTAATGGTACAAATTATGTCAATTGGTACCGGAGCATTAAATTGCTTCTGACTGCTGAAGGACTGTACACAATTCTAGATGAACAAGTTCCTCCTCAACCCGACCCGAACGATTTTGAGGCAAATGAAGAGATGCAGGAGTTTCTCATGAGGGATTCTAAGGCATCACTCTATATCCTAGGATCGTTGAAAAAGTCAATTGTAGACTCGGTCAAAGATATACGCACTGCTGGGGGCAAAAAAGATAAGCTTGTTGAATTGTTCAACAGGCAGTTGACACATGTACATTCTGATGCGGTGAGTCAAATCCATAACTCCAAGATGTCCCAGGGGACTCCAGTGATGGATCATGTAATGAAAATGATCAATCTATTTGAAAAACTGGAATCCATGGAGACTGATTTAAGCCTACGATACAAGACCGATGTGATCTTAGCGTCACTCACTTCTGCCTACGCACCTTTTAGGATGTCCTACAAGATGTCCGAGAAGGAGATGGAGCTCACCGAGCTTGCTAATGCACTGGTAGAGGCTGAAGCGTCCTTAAAAAAGGACAAGGCTGAGGTCAATGCAACTGAGGCAAAGCTTTCTTCAAATGGGAAGAAGAAAAAAAAGGGAAGTAAGGGTAAGACCCTGAAACCCAAGGGAGGGAAGTCTGACAATAAAGGCAAAGGCAAGTGCTTCTATTGCAAGAAGGAGGGTCCTTGGAAAAGAAACTATCGTGCTTACCTGGCTACTGTGAAAGACAAGAAATCGGATGAAATAGAGGCTGCTAAAGAAGGTACATATGATGTTCACATTCTTTATGAGTCTAATTTGTCTTTTGAACCGACCAATTGTTGGTTGGTGGATAGTGGTTCCACTGTTCACATTTGCAATGATATGCAGGGGTTCAAGGAGACAAGGAACCTAGAAAGAAATGAGGTGCGTCTTCGGATGGGCACTGGAGCTGAGACCATGGCGATGGCTGTGGGAACTTTTATTTTGAAATTTAGTTATGCTAGTTTAGTTTTAAAGGATTTCTATTATGTACCCTCTTTCTAGAGGAAGATAATTTCAGTTTCAAAACTTGTTTTGGACGGATATAGTTTTTCTTTTAATTCTAAGTTAATTATTCGTTTTAATAATTCCTTTATGGCATCCGGATATATACAAAGTGGTTTGTATTTCCTAGATTGCCCTGTTAGAACGAATGTAGTTTCAAATATTGATTTGAAACGAAAAGCAGCTCCAGTGAACTCAACATACCTGTGGCATCTAAGATTAGGTCACATTAATTTGGACCGAATCAGTAGATTGGTGAGGGATGGGCCCTTAGAGAGTCTAAGGGTGGAACCATTCCCCACCTGTGAGTCATGCCTTCACGGCAAAATGACCAAAAAACCCTTTAGCAATAAAGGTGCTAGAGCCACAGATCTGTTGGAGTTGATACATACTGACGTGTGTGGACCCATGAACATACAAGCAAGATATGGGTATGAGTACTTTATCACATTCACCGATGATTACTCTAGATATGGTAACATATACTTGATGCGTAGGAAATCAGAAGCTTTTGATAAATTCAAAGAATTCCAAGCCCAGGTCGAAAGACAGCTCGACAAACGCGTCAAGTCCTTACGATCAGATCGTGGAGGGGAGTATCTATCGGATGAATTTAAAGATCATCTTATATCACAAGGGATAGTTAGTTAACTAACTAATCCAGGTACACCACAACAAAATGGTGTATCCGAACGACGCAATCGGACCTTATTGGATATTATCCAAACGATGCTCACTTATAGTGAGCTGCCTCTTTCTTTCTGGGGGTACGCTTTAGAGATGACGATATATCTTGAATAGGGTTCCATCTAAGTCTGTAGTCAAGACACCCTTTGAGTTGTGAAAAAGGCGAAAGCCCAGTATTCAACACCTTAGGGTATAGAGTTGCATAGCACATGTGCGAAAGCAACAGACAGACAAGTTGGAATCCAGGACTTCGAGATGCTATTTCTTAGGCTACCCCAAAGGCACGATAGGCTATTATTTCTATGACCCGGTTAACCAAAAGGTCATTGTAAGCAAACATGTCACATTTCTGGAGGAAGAAATGATGACCCAGAGGTCCGAACCAGTAGACATTAAGGAGCTATCAGATGGCTCAGAAACGTCACTTCCTGAAGTAAGACCAATTGACATACCCACTGAAATACCAACACCTGAAGAACCTCGACACAGTGGGAGGACTATTAGACCACCCACCAGACTTACTCTTCTAACTGAAGAGGAAATAGTGGAAGAGTTCCACATGGTATCGGTTGAATCGGATGATGATCCGATGACATACTTTGAGGCTCTAAAGGATGTTGATGCCACTAGGTAGCTAGAAGCAATGCGCTCTGAAATCGATTCGATGCATTCCAACAAGGTCTGGGCTCTAGTCGATCCACCACTTGGCGTCAAGCTGATTGGATGTAAATGTATCTTCAAGAGGAAGAAGGGCGCAGATGGAAAGGTCGAGAGATTCAAAGCGAGACTGGTGGCAAAGGGTTATACCCAGAAAGAGGGTATAGACTATGAGGAAACCTTTTCACCAGTAGCGATGATGAAATCCATCAGGATTTTATTGGCTATCGTCGTACACTTTGATTATGAGATCTGGCAGATGGATGTGCAGACTGCATTTCTAAATGGGTTCCTTCAAGAGGAAATCTACATGGAACAGCCAGAAGGGTTCTCTTCCTTGGAGGAAGAAAGAAAGGTGTGAAAATTGCAGAGGTCCATTTATGGGCTGAAACAGACTTCCAAGAGCTGGAACATCAGGTTTGATCAATCAATCAAATCGTTTGGTTTTGATCAAAACATGGATGAACCATGCGTTTACAAGAAGATCAGTGGGAGGGCAGTACGTTTTCTTGTTTTATACGTAGATGACATATTGCTGATTGGTAACGATGTAGGTTTCCTTTCGTCAGTAAAACAATGGTTATCCACAACGTTTTCAATGAAAAACCTTGGTGAAGCTAGCTATATCCTTGTGATCAAACTCGTAAGAGATCGCTAGAAAAGAATGCTAGGCTTGTCACAGGCTACCTATATAGACAAAGTCCTGGCTAGATTTAGTATGGAGAACTCCAAGAGGGGAAGTGTTCCCTTCAGACATGGAGTCAGTCTTTCCAGATCTCAATGTCCTCAGTCTTAGACAGACATTGAAGAAATGAAAAGGATTCCCTATGCCTCAGTAGTAGGGAGTCTTATGTACGCTATGTTGTGTACGAGGTCGGACATTTGCTATATAGTAGGTATGGTAAGTCGTTATCAATCTAACCTTGGACACGAGCATTGGAGTGCTGTCAAGAATATCCTCAAGTACCTAAGAAGGACTAAGGAATATTTCTTGGTTTTTGGATCTGATCAGTTGTCAGTATTGGGATACACAGATTTGGATTTCCAAACTGACAAGGATGACAAAAAATCCACGTCCGGGATGGTATATCTAATGGGCGGAGGTGCCATTGTGTGGCGGAGTGCGAAATAAAAGTCTACAGTCAATTCTACTACCGAAGCAGAATACCTTGCAGCTTGTGATGCAGCAAAAGAAGGTGTTTGGCTGAGAAAATTCCTATCAGATTTGGAGGTAGTCCCTGATCTTGTCAAGGGCCCTATTCCCCTGTTATGTGACAACAGAGGGGCCATTGCACAAGCCAAGGAGCCTAGGGCTCATCAGAAGAACAAGCACGTGCAGCGGAAGTATCACCTCATCAGAGAGATTATCCAGCAGGGTGACGTGAGTATCTCCAAAGTGGACACAACTGAAAATGTGTCTGATGCCATGACAAAGGGTTTGTCACCAGGTGTGTTTGAGAAACACATGGAGGGCATGGGTTTAAAATGTATGGGGAATTGGCTTTGATGTACAAGTGGGAGATTGTTGGACAAGTGTGTGTCCATCAAACCCGGTTCGATCCGGTTCAATCCGGTTCACCTTTGTATTGAACATTTATACATTAATTTGCTATTGTCACATGCGATATAAACTTTTTGAGCATTATGTGTCCCTAAGTTTTACTTAAAATGGTAGTCACGACTAGGGTTTGGGCTGGGCACCCTTATCATATGGTCGTCGCATTGGGTATGCCTAGACATGTGATGTCAGGGTACGAATGCGAGTGCTCACATGTTTGATGTGTTTATTGGCGAAGAATCTACTTTGTCGATTCCCTCATGTATTACTGCCAGATGTAGGAAGGGATAGACATGTGTCACCGACACCCTGTACCTGAGGGAACCCTGTCACTGCAAAGTGTGATCGCATTCTTTGGTTCATCAATGACTGAGACTCAAGCGAGTCAAAGCCGGTGTTCTGGGAATGCGTGAACACTTTGTGAGTGAAGGAGTTATCCAACGCGGTCGCCACTGCCTGATTAGGGAACACCAAGATAGAGACTGTCTGTGCATGGTCGGTTCAAAATCTGGATCCAATACCATTTCGGAAATGGTTTTGCAAAAATCTATTTTACATAAAATGATACATTATTTATAATTATTTGAACAAAGTATTTTATTGAGTTTTACGGGACCCGATCAGATGCACAGACGCTCGTCTATGGACATGTACTATGGATTGGGGTTTGGCAGTACATGTGTACATACCCTAGATTCCATAATGATGGTGTTGATTAGTGGGGGGGTTGTATATGATAAATTGTTATCATATTGGGAGTTATTTGAAATTGCTAATTTAATTGGCTCTTTATTTAATTAATGGATTTGGTGCTAGTTGTAATTATCCATTAATGATTACATAAAGAATCTAATTAATACTTTCCCTATTAGATTCTGCTTCTTCTCCTGTGTAGCACTTTGAGTTTAAACAGAATTGCCAAACAAAGAGAGAGAGAGTCAGACTCTCACAGGGGTTCTATTAAATCTTACTAGGATTTAATTGAATCAAAATATTTTGAATAAGGGACCATAAAAAGCAGAAGAGAGAAGCTCTCCACGTTTTTGAGCAGACATTCTCTGTCCTACGTTTTTGATTTTTCTCTCTCCCTCTTGTGATCTCTCTTCTTCTTCTTGCTTCTCTCACCTATGTTTGAGAGTTAGGGTTTGTGAAACTCTAGATCTGGCTTGAGGAATTTGAAGGCATCCGGGATTGGCGTGTAGAACCTTGGTAGCACCATTGGAGGTTCAGATCTGTTTGCTTGGAGCGCTTACTGGAGGAAGAACCACTGCCTATTGAAGGAGCAACACTTGAGGCTCACCAGGTTAGCAGTTCTTTATTAATTCCTTCAGTTTATTGATTATTAATATTTATGGGATGCGAAAGAAACTCGAATCGATTTAATTCCGCTGCGCATTCGAGTATGGGATGGATCCCTCTTGCCAGGTGATGGACTAGAGATGAATTTCTCCGTCCCTATTGTGACAATTAATTTTATGGGACGTAATAGGGAAGGAAAAACCCTAATAGGGATGCATCGGGGTTCCCATGGGCGACCATGGGAAACCCTAAAATTCAATGGGGCACCCATGGGATAACCCAGGCATGCAAAACCCTAATTTTGTAGTATATTGGTTTCCCTAGGGAACCATGGCTAGATCCCTGGACCATTGTTTGACCAACAAAGGTAAGCTTGCTTTTAAGTTGATTAAAAAAATGAAGAACTGAACAGTCTTAGAAAGTAGATCAATAACCCAATTCAAATCACATAGAGTACTGGATCCCCCTATTCCATTGAAGAAGTTGAGTGTTCATACTTCATAATTCTGCTAATATGTTTGCAGCACTAACTATTAAAATGCAAACTTGCCACGGATGTGCCATTCTCATTACAAAGTTAAAAGGCCCCCTCCCACCACTAGACCAGAATACACAGCTGAATGGTCTGTTGTAGGAGCAAAGAGGAGTATAGCAAAAAGGAATTAGTCCTTGGGCATGAGAAAAAGGAAACCAAACATCTTGCATGTGCATAGAATAGGAGGCCAGGGAGGGAGTTGTAGCAGAAAATCTAATGTATGACAGCAGTGTAATAAATAAATAAAACCGTATGCCTCCAAGCGAAATCACAGAAGAAAGGAAAGGAAGGTTGAGGCAGGGAAGACAACATTTATGAATTGCTAGAATAACAAAGAGAGTGGTAGGAACAAATGAAAAGAAATACGGGAATGGGAACAGAGAGTTCTACCCAGACACTATTTCCTCTTTTGAGACTTGCAAAAACACTATCACTGAATGACCTTGAAATCATAATCCAAGCCCATAACTATTCTATAAGCAGATGCAAAAAAAGAAAAGAGCAGAAAAGCATAATCCTTAACAGAAAATTTACTCAGTAATATCTGCTTCTCCTGCAGCTCAAAAGTCTAATTCTTCAACCACGGATACTCCAAAGCACTCAAGGTGAAAGACTAAAAACCATGGTCTTTCACTTGGTTCTTCTCAAGCTTGTAGATCGGCTTTTATACCAGTTCTTGGCGACTCCATGCTACCTAACAGCCACTAAGATCAGAAAGTATTATGGTTTTTTTTATAGAAACCCATCTCTCAAATCATCACAAGAAGCTTCTCCATTCCCTAGTGTGACCAAATGCAGTTTGGAATGTAGGGTTTCTCAGACCATAGTTTGTGACATTCATGGTACCTTATTAAGGTCTCAGTCTTTCTTTCCTTATTTCATGTTGGTTGCCTTTGAGGGTCTTATTGCTTCTTTCCTGTCCTATTTTGTTGTTTTTGGAAGAGCTGTCTTGCCCAAGTTCTTCCTTGAGAATTTAAACCTTCAGGCTTTTGAGGTGTTGGCTCCAACAAGGAGGAGGGTTATTTTTACTACTGTCCCTAGAGTTATGGTTGAGTGGTTTCTTAAGGACTATTTGGGGGTAAGTGATCTTGTGGGAACTGAACTTCAGTGTTGGGAACTACTTCACAGGTTTCATTTCTGAGTCAGGTTTGCCTGTGAAGCACAAGGCTCTCAAGGAATTTAAGCTTTCTTGTGGGAACTGAATTTTTATTGAATGATTTCTCTTTCTTGTTGTGCTTCACTTTCTATCTCAAAAAGTCACTTTTTGAATTTAAAAAAGTCTCATTTTAGAACCAGAGACATCAATGTAAAAGAAAAGGTGTTTAAAAATACTTTTATAAATCCATTTCTTCTTCCCCTAATAATGAAAGATCATAATAGCAACACTAAAGTCTTCAATAAAGATAAAGGTGAACAGAGAAATAAAACATTAAACCAGCAAGCATATCCTAAATTATTTTGTGATTTTGAATCCATTCATCTCTTGAACTCTGTTAAAACTGAAAAGATTGAAATTTGAATCGAACCCATCACTTGAATTTATATCCATCTGTACTACGTGAAGTAACTAGAATAAAGCAGGATTTTCAAACAGTTTCAAAAAATGCACATGATAAAATCATAAGGGAAAAAAAAATATCGATACATGTATTGCAGTTGAAATAAGAGAAATATGACTATCCATACAGAGCAAGAGAGAGAGGCGAGAAACAGAGACAGAGATGAACAGATAGGGGTTTTTAATTTCTCCCAAACGAGGGGGTTCAGATAGCCTCAAAACTACAGTCGAGTGGAGGTCCTGGGGTACTGTAATGGTCCTCCAAATTTCACCTAAAAATGACTTGCAGCAGGTTTTCTTGTTCGTGAGGAGCAGGTTTCATAGCTTGAGAGAAAACCAGCAGGGTTTCATAGTTCGTAATGGTCCTCCAAAAACGTCTTTGGCAACAGCCTCATTCATGGTGGAACGAACTTGTTGTTAACATCTAGGGTTTCATAGCAGCAGCCTCGTTCCACCATGAATGAGAGAGAGAGAGAGAAAGAGAGAGACACAGAGAGAGAGAGAGATAGATATTTACCTGGACCTCCAGAAGGACAGCAGCAGAGCTCCTCGAGCTTAAAGTGAGGAGCTCTTGGTGAGGACGTTGATGACAGCTCGAGCAGTGGAGCTTCAGCGTGTGCCAAAGAGAGGGATGAGCGAGAGAGAGAGAGTTGGAGCTTGGGGATTTCTAGGGGTTGTTGATCGTGTGCCAAAGAAAGACGTAAGTTGGAGTGAGCGAGAGAAGGAGATATCAGGTAAAACTTTTGAGTTTTATAAAACAAAAGGGTAACAGTTTTGAGTAATTGGTCCAACATGTAAAAACAACAAATAGTTGTCATGTCAAAAACGTAATTTTCGGCATAAATTGTTATAAATTTTGATTTTTGTTATAAAAAACAAGTGAAACAAAACGGATTTATCAAACGGTTTTTCTGTTTCATTTGTGTGCTGGTAACATTATTGGCAAAGAAAGAGTAGAAACAAAACGTTGTCAAACGGTCCCTAAACCAAATGAATTTTTGTTTCTGTTTTTGTTTTTTGTTTTTTTTTTTAAAAGTCTGTTTTAATGAACCAGAATCGAACCGGGTGAACCAAAATCAAACCAGCCAAACATGAATCAGAACCACAATCGGTTGAACCAAAACGACCAAAACAGTTCCAGTCAATGGTCAAACCTTTGACTAGTCAATGCCAAACCGGGTCAAGTCAACGGGTCAAAATTTTGGGCCATTGGGTCCGGTCATCGGGTCGGGTTGTCTGGTCGACCAAACCCGGGCCGACCCGGGCGCACATTAGCATAACAGGGTGGTGCACGATAGTAGATCCCATTTCTTTAACTTTATTAACCTTTTTTTACCTTTTTGACTTTGACCTTTTGAATTTTTTTTTTTAAATTCTAAAAGGGGAATCAGATGGAGAATATTCCCCCATCTTCTTCCCAAAACGCTAACAAAACAACGTAAAACCTATTTTTTTTTTTTTTTTTAGGATTTTTCAAAATCCATTCTGCCACCCTTAGCGGTGGCCAAACCACAAGGCCGACGACCAGGGTAGATCCCGACGAAGGACTGCCATCCTTCGACGATCATAACTCCGGCGTAAAAAAGCCGAAAAAACCCCATAATCGCCAAGCCAAGCAGCAAATCAAGAATCCATTTTAGGGTTTCAAAAAATAAAAAACCTCTGCCAACCATATCGGCAGCCAAAACAAAAGTCCAACGGCTAGGGAAAACACTGGCAAAACGGCTGCTGTCCTCCGATGCTCAATATTCTAGCCTCAAATGCCAGAAAATAAAACCCAGTATCCGATGACCATGGAAAATTCAGAATAAAAACTTTGCCTGTGGTTTTCCCATCAAAGAGGCTACGGCTATTGTTTCGGCAAAATTTTTTTTTTTTTTTTCAAAATTTATTTGATCGATTGGATCCATTCACATAATAATAAACCAATTACCATTGCAGCACCATTGATCAACCATAATTAAGCTCTAATACTATTGATAGAATAACTCATGCGGAATACTCATGGAGATTAATGAGCATACAAATAAATCCAGAGTTGTTTTGGCGTACGGATCCATGTTTGTGGAAGTCGAATTCTTTACGATCTCTATTGCACATGAATTGTGTTGGTCTGGTCTACCCTCTTCCACTCAACTTTAGGTTTTCTCATAGAGGTCACTTAATGGGCCAGCGACAACTATTTATAATGGTGAGGATAGGGACCAACCCTGCATAGAAACTAGGGTTTCCTTTCCATTAAGGAAACAAAACTTTAGGTCCACACATAATAACTGGACTCATACCATTAAGGTAGCTCCCATCAATACAACTAAATCGATTTTATAAAAAATAAAGTGGGACTATGTCAGCCCACCTTATGGAAATCTTGCACTAAATAAACTCTCCTTTCAAATATCTTTGATTGACCCATTTCACCCATGGGGATTCTTTCTGAGATACCACCCACCAAATCTGCTTAAGAATGCTAGTCAAATTCATATCTTTTATCCTCCTTATCCCCAAGCCACCATCATCCTTTTGTTAGAACCCCAAGATAAGATGTGAATCATCTCCTCAAGAATGGGTCCCAACCAAATGAAGTTGGAGAAAAGCGATTCCAACTTAGAGATAACAATGACAGGTAGCCCAAATAAACCTAACCAATAGATGTAGCCTCCCTAGAGCATGAAAATAATAAGTTTGTTTTCCTATATAGGACAAGAATCTAGTCTTCTACCCTTCCAGCCTCCTCCTCACAATGTCAAAAAGTGGATAACATAGTCAGCCACCGCCAGCTTGCCAGATATCAAAGGCACCCCAAGATATTTTATGGTAAGTTGAGTGTTTACGAAACCAATCAACTCAAGAATCTGAGTCTGAGTATGCAGGTGAACCCACCAATAATTAGAGAGGACTTGATTTTTTTTTTTTTTGTAAATCCCGAATATTATCTGGGACCCGGCTGGCCCCTAGAATTTTATTAGAAATCAAATAGAATCAATGAAAGAAGAAACAAGGGGGGGACATACCCGCCTTACCCCAACCCGAGTACATAAAGACTCACAAACACTCATTGATCAGGCTCACTCCCTTACAAAACCCCACCAAAGGATTATTTTCTCAAAACCGGGATCCCAATCGAATCCTCACGTATGATGCGATTGAGCCCAGATGGAAGAACATGTTTTGAACTAAACAGGGTGCTGGTTGCCGATGTACAAGCATAATTCGCGATCAATCCATCGCCCTATTGCCCTCTCCGAAAGTGAATGTAGTTCCAGGCGAAGAGCATTAATCAATCCTATAATCTCATTGAACCAATACCATAATTTCCATATGTTGCATCTCCTTGCATTCACACAATGCATAGTAAAAGCCGAATCCAAACTCCCACCCTCTAAATCCCATTTCCTTGCAAAGCTTGAGACCATCTCTCAAAGTCCTAAATTCTGCAATAAAGTTTATATAATCCCCATAGAAATTTGCAAAAGCCACCCCAAGGGGTCAGCTTAGTTGGCAAAAGACCATCTCCTCAACTAAGAGGTAATGAGTTCAAACCACTTTGGGGCTTATCCCCATCTCCTATCCCCCCCTATTAATGCTCTTCAATTCCCCAAAATTTTTTTTTTTTGTAAAAGCCACCAAAACATGCCCCTCATGATTCCTTATTACTCAATTACTCCCCCTCCTCCCCCTACCCCTGGGTTCCCCTTGCAAGCCCCATCTACAATTAGTTTTAACGCATTGAAGGGGGGCAACAAAAGACAGCAATAAGGGGTTTTTGCCTAGAAAGAATGAGAGAAAGGTTAAAAATCTGGGGAATCAAATTTTTCCAGGACTTGGTTTTGTTTAATTACATCCCAGATCAAGAAATGAGGTCAGTCAAATGGGACAACTATATGGATCTGCACTAAGGAATGAGATGAACCCTTTTGTCATCCACCAACTTCTTTAACATCGTAGATAGGCCCTCCATGGATAGGGTAAAAAGATATGGGGATATGAGGTCTCCTTGTCGAATGCCTCTCCCACTAGAGAAATATCCCAAAGGGTTGTCACTCACTACGATAGAGAATATAGATGCCACCACACAGTTCCTTACCCATTCAATAAGCTGAAGGAATCTCATAGCTAACATAATAAGAAACAAAAATCTTCTAATCATAGTGTCGTATGTAATGCCTCGCATTCTGATGTCATTGATTTTTTATATTTTATTTGTTTACTAGCAGGTTGATCTCGAATGTTGTCGGAAGCTAGTGTTGGAGGATGCCATGTTTTATAAAGGTAAAAGAATATTTTACTACTTTGTATGACTTGATGATTTTGGATGATTATTTTATTTTATATTAAATATTTTGATGATATACTTAATGTGATGGAATTATTGTGTTATTACATGTTGGATTAATAACATTTGATGTATGTGTCTATCAAACCCAATCTAATTTGATTAAATTAATTAATAAATTATCATACTCATGTGCTTGATGTGATTATTTTGATAATGTTCAATTTCCCACTTTTACCGTTACTAGTTTACAACTATGGACAGATTTGGATACTCTGTTCTAGGGTTTTCACATTGTGTATTTTCCTAATAGGGATTAGTATTGAGATATAAATGGAGGCACTTAATTGTGTTGAACATTGATCTATTAGAATTCTTGATTTAGTTACCACCATTTGTGAGGACAATGACTGCATGGTGGTGGGTCACCACATGTCCTCCACTTCATCCCTCTTTGGGGGGAAGAGAGAAGAAAAAGAGAGGTGAGATATGTGTTGGAGTCGCCACTTAGAGGAGGGTCTAGGACCCATAATGTAAATGTAATGACTCTCATAAAATGCCCTTTTGAGGACAAATGGTCCATTGGTCTGGATACGGGTCAAGTTATGGTCCGGGGAAGGTATTAGGCACCCTAGTCCACTCGGACTTGCCGGTCTTCTATTGCTAGGCATTATGAAATGTAAGACATGCTTTGATAGAATGTATAATGAAGGAACAAATGTAAGAAAGTAAAGTACAAGGAGAGTGAAGGGAACATACAGCCAGAGGTTCGGCTGTAAGGTAAGCGTTAGTATACTAGAATGAAAAATAAAGGGACTCAAAGGCCTAATAACCTAAACATGAGTGACTCTAGACTAAGCGTAAAGCATGTAAGCAAAGACAATAACATATGCGTGGAAACATGAGAATAGAATAAGGAAAGGAGAATATGCTAATGATGAGTATGCATGAGGGAGTCTTAAACTATGGGGAATTGGGCTCATGAAGATGCATGCATGAAAGATAGGATACAATACATAAGAATGAAAGAGATAATAGAGTGTGATAATAGAGTGTGGTCACCATCTAGGAAGACAGGATCACACTCCTCTTGGAGATGCAAAATTTGATAAAAATAAGAAAATAATAGAAATTGAATAAGATTAAAGATCAAAGGGCTACCTAATAAAATAAGATCAAAGTAAAAGCGTGGAGGTTTCCCTTGTGTAACTCAAGAGATTTGTACGTCGAGCAATTATCACCGCTTGTTGTGGCTTCTCTTGTCTCTTGTACTTGAATGCTTCATCGTGAAGCCAAGATTACTGGATTGGTGTCTTCAAGTCTTGATCTTAAAGTCTTTAAGAAAGGGGTGTATTGCTCAAGAGGTGAGGGGAGGCAATAGGCTAAGGCCAAGTGAAGACCAAAGGCTAAGGACTCAAGTCAAGAGAGTGGGGAGCTGAATTGGGGCAAGCAAGGATCAAGGAAGGATTGTTTATGAACTGGGACTTGGCAAAGCTCATAGTAAGTGCATGTAACCCTCCTCAATGTGAGAGGGGTGTATTTATAGATGTAGAGGGGTGTGTGTACTCCCAAATTCGTGTAGGTATATTGGGTTAATCCAGATCGTTGATCGGGGCTGTCTTTGCATCGACAGTGGGTGTAAAGTCAAGGTAAGGACCAATGGATGGGTGGAAAGTGTTTAGTTACCTTTGGGGGTGTTTCTTGGGGCCTAAGGGAGCCAAGATTGAGATCCAAAGTGCCGAAAATAGACTAGGACGTAAAAGGTATCACAATCAGAGAAAAATATGGTAAGTTTGGGCTTCTCGGATCAGCAGCATTTCGACATTGAAAGTGCCCAATTTGACATCGAAGTGGGGTACTGTCAAGCTTGCCCCTGGCTAACTGGAATTTTTAGTTGAAGGATAGGGACCTCTGACCAGTCACCCAAACACACTGTGGAGCATCACCCCAGTAGTTGAACCTTTGAGAATGACCTCCTACATACCTGCCAGAAGGTGGATTGCAGCCCCATGCAATTGCACTGTACACAGCATAATGTACTGCATAAACCCCAGGTATTCTTTCTCCTATCCATAAATGTGGGCCCACACTTGTAAAGATGTGTCTTAAACCCTAGGTGGGGTGTTGGTGCAAAGCCCAAGCCTTGGGCCAAGCACCTGTGCAAGCACAGAGCTTATACAGCATTGTTGTATTCTCTGGGTGATGCACCGGGAGATTGGCCCAATCACCCAGTGAATTGGCTGAATGGTGTATTTTGGACTCCAGACATGTGCGGACCACCCATACAGACCATCGTAGATGGGAATTTTAGGAACCATTACCTACCCCTGGTACCATGTGGACCCCACCTAAGCTACCAGAATGGCCTAGAATCAAGTTAAAAAAACATTCTAGAAGTGGGGGGCTGGCAGCCAAACAGGCCTTGGCCATGGCTGGCCTATAAATAGGCAGGCCCCAGCCCAGAAATAAAATCCTGCCACTGTTCAAATCGTGGAGAAGAGAGAAAGGAAGAAGAAGAAAAGGAGAAGAAGAGGAAGGGAAGGGGAACACTGAGCTACTGCATCCAGCCTCTGTTCCAACAGCTCATCCATCTTAGGTAAACATTTACACCTTTATATGTTGCTACCTTCCATGGATATCTATTGATTCTCTGCCCTGTTAGTGGTGTCCCTGGCTAGTAAAGCCCAGGACACCTTGGGAACTGCCTTGGGATGCCTCTGATCTCACATGCAAACCTTTGCATGCAAGATCTTAGCTATATAACATGATTCCAATCTTGTTATACTACCGAGCGAGACCGATCTCGTGCCGATCGCACTTCCGCTTGCACCTGCATCAGGCGATGCCAGGCATGGATCCTTGCATACAAGTTGATCCTTGCTTGGATTTATGTAGGAACAGCTCCCTACCATGATTCTATACGTAAAACTACCTTTGCATGTAGTCTAAACCATGGCTCTGAGCTAGAACACAGCCTTGGTTTCTGTTTGGACAGCTCTTGGCTTCCAATGGATGAACCAAGCTATGAACCATGGGAACCATTGGACTCCACTCCAAATGGGGTCCATCACCACCCTACATACATTCTAGATTGACCCCATGGTTGCCCATGCAGCAAAATCCAAGAAACCAGGCTTGTTTTCATCTCAAACAGGCTCTGGGGGATGTACTGGGCGATTGGCCCAAGCACCCAGTGAATCGCCCAGAGATTGAAATTGGGCTGTAATGCTGTCCAACCTCTGTGGGCCTTCACCAATGGGTTATACACTGTGTGTGGAGGTGGTAAATGACCAAAATACCCATCTTCACATTTGTTTGGTAATATGCATACCTTGGGTACCCAAGTGGGCCCCACAGGGCCTGGTAACCATGCCAGGGATGGTCCAGCTGAACTGCTAACTTGGGGACTGTTTTGTATGACTATCAAGACCATGTACAGCTGACTATACTGTTATGAACTAAATTAAACCCTAATCCACATCTCTGGATGATGCACCGGGATATGGACCTGAAAGCCCAGTGCAAGACCTAAAGAATTCCTAGTGACATCAGACTGAACACCGAGTCAGACCAGTGAGCCTAGATCAGTACTAGGTCATCCAACAGTTTTGAATATTAATTAACACATTTCTGATTTACTAAATTAGGAATTGATCCCATGCTCAAGGTGCACAGCCAGACACCAGCTGAAACTGAACCAGTATAACCAGACCAAGGTGAGTGAAATTTCACCGTGTATGTTGATGTAACATAACTAATATGCTGAAATGAATTATAACATAATGATATTGTGCTGTATACTTATTTCATCAAATCTTGAAATCTGGAAACAACAATGTGTTAATTGCTGGAAACTGTGAATGAGCTTTGTATGTTGTATGTGATTTGTTAGACTAGATGTCGTAGCCGGCTTTGAAATGAGGCCTATGGTAGCCTGTTGAATGGGATGTGGTTGACACCACCCGACTCATACGATGCCATATAGACATATTGGGCTAGAGTTTCATCACCCGTGCTACGCACCCTTACCAACAGGGGTTAAGGTGTTGGATGCCTGTGGGAGTGACCATATGAATGAGAAAAGAAAAGAAAAGAAAAGAAAGAAATGTTATTGCACCGAAAAGGTCAATTATGGGCTATAAGCCAGAAAAGAAATATGATATGAGAAAAAGGATGGATGCCTCATAGGTTAATCCCGGAGGGCTAGTCGGGCTGACCTTGGTGACTGATGCGGGAGCTAATCAATCCTCTCCGACAATTCAATGGGTGTATTGCGGGAAGGGGTTAAAAGCCCGTACCAGGGATACATGTATTGGGGATTGTAGTAGCACTAACCTGCCTTAGTTGTGATGTTAGGTAGCTAATAAATAAAATGAACTGCACCTCATGTAGGACTCATATGGTTATGATTGCATGTGCATGAATGGTGATGTATTTCATTCATGGGCTCGGTGGAGCTCACACTTTGTTATATATGTTTTTCTATTAGATGATCCTACATGTGGATGTTACTATGGCGGGGAGACTTATCACCCAGAGGCGAGCTATGGTGGTTATGATTGTATTGGTATGAACCCGGACGGAGGTCATACCAATGGTGCGAGTGTTTTCTACGATGGCTGAGGATGACCCGTGAAGGGTGTTGTTGTTGACTTTTTATCTTGGGGAACTCCTTTTGTTTTTGTTGGAGTTTTTCCCCGTTGTACTTTTCAGCTTTTTTTTTTTGGGGCTCGGGCTACCTTGCCCTGTATATATTTCTTTTGTTAAGAGATGTCTATGGTAGAGTTAGGTGCTACTATTTTCTCTGCGAGTGTGAGAGAGGGAATGAACAAACATAGTATTGTATATATTTTCATTTCTTGTACTGCTACTCTCTTTAAATGTTTTAATATAAATATAGCTTTTCACAGCACTTTGAGTTTTTCATGATGTATAATGGTGGATGTGTATATCTGTGAATGGAGTAACTGCTTCTAGATCCATGGGATTTGGCGGATTGCTGTTATGCAATTTGGGTCACCTACCTAATCCTCCTAGGGGGTGGTTTGGGGTGTGACAGGTACACTCGACATCGAGTGGCTATCGAAGAACAGGGCTCGACATCGATGGTTTCTGAGTGTCAAAAATTGAATTCTGATTGTCGAAGTGGGATAGATAGTAAAAATGGACTGTTCAACAGTGAGAGGGCATGGCTCGATGTCGATGGCTAGTGGGTTCGATGTCGAATCGGGGCCTTTGAGTGTCCAAGAAGGTTTAAATGTCGATGGGCATGGTTTGGACTATTTGGGCCAGGTTCTATGCTAGGCCAAGTTGGTTCCAAGGGGTCTAGGTTAGGGCTAGTCTTCCCAGGGGTGCTTAGAGGGCTTGGAGGCTCTGGTTTGGGGAATGGGTGATCGACAAATGGATTCGGGCAGTGCACACTGATGCTACATCCACAATTACATTGGCTCTAGGCCTTGGAGGGTGCTCATTATCGTTATGGGAAAGCTTTGGGGAAAGATAAAATAAGGTGTCTGTAGAATGCCTGCTTTGACTAAGACTGTGCACAGTTGTAAGTCAAAGAAGTGACTTTGTGAACACTTCGTCTTGTCGGATTAAGCAAAAACTCTGATGTCTTGCTCAAGGACATTGGTGTGTGGGGGACAGAGCCGTGCACTGCACAGTGGCTCCATCGGTTGAACTATTGTAATGCTCAGGCTACCAATAGTTTGTGCTACTTTGGCTAGGGTGACTGGCCAATAGTACGGGCTCTTTTATCAGGGTTGTAAAATTTTGCCATTGATAGGGTGTGGTGCATTGTAAAGGGTGCCAATAGTTTGGGTATTTTGGAGGGAGTAATTCACCATTGATAGGGCAAGATGTACTTGAAGAGAGTTGTCGATGGTACGAGAGTGAGGCTTTGTAGAGAATCGTCGATGGTTCGGGTACTCCTGGGGATAAATTTGCTATTGATGGGGCGTGGTGCTTGGGATTGCTGATGGTTTGGGCATTTCAGAGGATAAATTCACCATTGATAGGGTGTGGTGCTTTTCGAAGGGGTGGTTTTATAATTTTACAGGTGACTATGCAACTCTAACCATGGCAAGGGCAGACTAGTAATTCTACTTGTACAGGGGCATGCGTGATACACTGATTGAGATCCCAAGTTGGTAATCACCAATTATGCGGGCATGATTGGAGATTGGAATCTTGAACGATTGCAAGTGCTAGCCATATGTAAGGTGGGCATTGGCGTGCTAGGGGTGCCAAGTCACCATGGGGGTGGACCCACTTGCTCAAAATTTAAAATTTGGTGACAAAATATGTTGCTCGACATTGAAAAAGGCTTCTTCAATATTGAAAGCCCATGTCGACATCGAAGTGCTTTATTCGACAGTGCATCGATGTCGAAGGTAATCCTGTTTGATGTCGATTCTACGAGAAAAATCCCTTTTATGAATACGAAAAGTTTCATTTCAAAACCATTCCAAACTTGATTTTCTCCGAGAGCTTAGGGTTTCCAAAGTGATAGGCCGTGTGACCTTATTTGTAGATCAAATCACACGTTCTTATGTTTGAAACGATCGTCTCTTCTTCTTCTCTATTTCTATCTGATCGGGATTGTGAGGAAATCCAATTTTCCCTTGTATTTCTTAGTTCTTCTTGTTCTTTCTCTATGATGTCTAGGCAAGAGGCCCATGGGGTCAGATAGTACACCTCCTCCTCCCAAAATACTGAGGAGTTTGAGCATTGTGATACAGGAAGGAGGTGATCCTGCTTGACGTCTAGGGATAGGTCCGGATGAGGATGGGCTAAGCGATTGTGAGGAGTCGTCGAGGGCTCCTTAGTATGAGTGCCGATTTCTCAGAGACATGTCGTCCCACATCTACGACAATGCTTGGAAGCCGCCCAAGTTAAGCCTTGGATTCCTTTGTCTTGAATTCTGTTCTGTAACCATGTGAACTTACTTGTGAAGATTGCCCAATCTTGATTTTATCATGCTTATTGATGATTTGGGTAACCCTGACTTAGGTTCGTGTATGGATAGTCCCATTTTTTTTTTGAACCATTGCTTAGATTGCCTGTGTTGAACTGTATTGATCTTGTCTGTTAGGATCCACTGGGGATTGATGGCATTGCTTCATAGGACTCTATTGTATAGGATGACCTATTTTGATGTTGAACCCATGAGTTCTGTCCCTGGCTTTGCTTGTGATGCTCATGTGTACTTGTTGCTTGTGATACTTATGCTAGCCTAGCTTAGGTTATTCTGTGGATTTCCATTGTTGAGGACCAATCCATTTTTAAAACCTTTACGTTTGATGAACTTTGATCCACTGGGGATGTATTGAACCGACTCTTGATTTGTTACTCTGTTTGCAGGAGCCTGTGACCTACCATAAATATGGGTCACACTCCACCGTTCTGAACTGGTGTGGTGAGCTATGCAGTGCTGTCCAGCAGTGGAGCATGGAGGCTAGTTTTGAAGATCTAGCTCTCCTTCAGACTAGGTTTTTTGATATATCTTTGGCGCAGGCCTTTGTTGAGAGGTGGTGGCCTACCACCCACACCTTTCATCTACCTGTGGGTGAGATGGCGATCACACCCCTCTGCTACTTCTTATATACGGGCCTTTCTTTTGGTGGCGAGGCCGTAGCAGGCGTCTTGGCGTGCGGGAGTACAATGAGGAGGAGTTAAAGAAGCAACTTGGTTCCCTTCCTCCCGAGTCAAACATGGCGGTGCAATGGTTCTGTCATGAATGGGAGAAGAAGACGGTGACCGACTCTTCCAACCATGAGAAGTGGAAGGCTGGAGAGGTGTTTCATCCTCTATCTCTTGGGAACACCTTGTTTATCACCAGTGGTATGAGGATCCACATCTCTATGGTGTAGTACCTCAGGGATTTATCGAAGATGAAGTCCTTCAACTGGGCTAGGGTAGGCTATGCCCATATCTTGAGGACATTGGATTCCTTGGCCATGCGGCACACCCAGTGTGTCGCGGAACTTGGTTCGTACTGAGAGGTAATCTATTGTCTTTGCTTTCCTTATATTTTGATTTGTATTGTACTTCCTTTCGATATGTTGCCTGTATTGATGTTCTTTGATTTGATTGTAGTCTTTGGTGCTATGATCATCTAGTGGTCTGAGCCCCTAGATTGAGGGCGAGATGATACATACTTTCCTCGATCTGCGAGATGTGGTTGGTTGATAACACCCATCCCAAGGAGAGGAAGGTTCTAGTCTGAGGTGAGGGAGATCTTGAACCGATTCTCTCCACAGTAGGTAAACTTTTGCTTTGCCTTAACTATTTTTCTTGCCTTGTAATTTCGCTTGATACTGACCTGAGTGTGCTTGTGTTGACGGTGGTGTGGTAGCCCTTCGAGTTCATAGAGTGGGCATACGGTTTGGCTAGAGGCTGCTAGGAGACTTGCGCCTTGGTGCATGGTCTTCGCTAGTCCTTCCAGGTATGCCACGGTACTTGGGAGATCGGGCCTATAGGTAATGACTCGATCTTGAGAGGCTGGTATCCCTATGAGGCCTCCATGCTTCATGCTCGAGCCAAAACGTTGTCGAGGAAGGAGATCCACCAATTCATGAAGGGTGTCGATGCTCAGCCCTTCGTTGAGCCTAACTTGTGGGGTTGTAACCACGGGTATAGGGCGAAGGAGCTGATGTGTGTGTCGACTCACTCCTTTGGGTCTGCGGGTAAGTTTCAAACTCATTTGCTTCTTATCTTTCATTTTGCCTCTTGGTTACTAAGCTGTCCCTTGTGTGCTTAGGCTTCGATGGAATCGAGCCTTATGATTTGGAGAGACTACTCGTGCTTGCCACAAGTGGTGTTGGTACTTGGCTTATGAGGCCACTTCGTTCGAGTTTGCTCCTCAAACGGTGCCTTACCTTGTTGGTGATGCTAGGGTCCAATCGTCTTCAGCACCCTCGTGTTCGCACAAGGTGCCGGATGCTTTCTTCCCAATGCCTATCCCTCGTCCTTCTTCTTCTATGGTCGACTATCCATGCGGCTTCGACTTTGTAAGTGTTTTGACTTTGCTTTAAAATTGCATTTCTCTTCTTTTTCTAAAGGTGACCATCGTTGTTAGTGTAGGTCGCTAGTTATAGGTACTGATACACCACATTCTCTGGCCTAATCTTAACCCTACATGTGGCCAATTTTGGATCGCAAGCAAGATCGAATCAGAAGCATGTCAAAGAGAAATCACACTCATGACGGTTATGGGGGCAGGCCCACTAAGGCAGTTGTATAACCAAATAGAGACCCCACATGCACTTCCACGTGTCCCAAGAATCGCCAGATCCCTAAGGGGGGTGGTAGTTAGAGTAAGAGTTTCTGTCACACCCCAATCCACCCCCTGGGAGGATTAGGTAGGTGACCCGAATTGCGTAATGGCAATCTGCCAAATCCCACGGATTTAGAAGCAGTGCTTACATTCACGGAACCACATTCATCACTTTACCATAAGTAAGATCAGAGTCTTCAGATTACTAAAAATTACAATAATAAAAGGAAGCATAGTGATACAGGGAAATGTTGATAATATATACATAAGTAAGATTGTACTGTTACATTTCCCAACAACCCACAAAGTAAAGAACAAAGCTGACAAGGGTAAAACCAAAGATAACCTATACATATATATATACACAGGGTGAGCATACTTAACCCCAAAAAAAAAAGGAAATAAAAACTACAACAAAACCATAGTCAGCACGGGGATGAACTCCTAACAAAAACAAAAAGGAGTCCCCAAGACAAAAGGCATCACGTGCACTCTTCAACAGTCCTCATCAATGACCACTGATAATGTACGCAGGATCGGTATGACCTTCGTCGGGGTCCACACCAACATCATCATAATAACCAGGACTCTCCTCCTCGAGATGAGCCTCCATGCCACAGCGGCATCGATCTACAAAATCATCTAAGAAAAACAATGTATAACAGAGTGTGAGCCCCACTGAGCTCGTGAGCAAATCATATCATCATGCATGCACATGGTCGGTTCAAAATCTGGATCCAATACCATTTCGGAAATGGTTTTGCAAAAATCTATTTTACATAAAATGATACATTATTTATAATTATTTGAACAAAGTATTTTATTGAGTTTTACGGGACCCGATCGAGATGCATGACGCTCGTCTATGGACATGTACTATGGATTGGGGTTTGGCAAGACATGTGTACATACCCTAGATTCCATAATGATGGTGTTGATTAGTGGGGGGGTTGTATATGATAAATTGTTATCATATTGGGAGTTATTTGAAATTGCTAATTTAATTGGCTCTTTATTTAATTAATGGATTTGGTGCTAGTTGTAATTATCCATTAATGATTACATAAAGAATCTAATTAATACTTTCCCTATTAGATTCTGCTTCTTCTCCTGTGTAGCACTTTGAGTTTAAACAGAATTGCCAAACAAAGAGAGAGAGAGTCAGACTCTCACAGGGGTTCTATTAAATCTTACTAGGATTTAATTGAATCAAAATATTTTGAATAAGGGACCATAAAAAGCAGAAGAGAGAAGCTCTCCACGTTTTTGAGCAGACATTCTCTGTCCTACGTTTTTGATTTTTCTCTCTCCCTCTTGTGATCTCTCTTCTTCTTCTTGCTTCTCTCACCTATGTTTGAGAGTTAGGGTTTGTGAAACTCTAGATCTGTGCTGAGGAATTTGAAGGCATCTGGGATTGGCGTGTAGAACCTTGGTAGCACCATTGGAGGTTCAGATCTGTTTGCTTGGAGCGCTTACTGGAGGAAGAACCACTGCCTATTGAAGGAGCAACACTTGAGGCTCACCAGGTTAGCAGTTCTTTATTAATTCCTTCAGTTTATTGATTATTAATATTTATGGGATGCGAAAGAAACTCGAATCGATTTAATTCCGCTGCGCATTCGAGTATGGGATGGATCCCTCTTGCCAGGTGATGGACTAGAGATGAATTTCTCCGTCCCTATTGTGACAATTAATTTTATGGGACGTAATAGGGAAGGAAAAACCCTAATAGGGATGCATCAGGGTTCCCATGGGCGACCATGGGAAACCCTAAAATTCAATGGGGCACCCATGGGATAACCCAGGGCATGCAAAACCCTAATTTTGTAGTATATTGGTTTCCCTAGGGAACCATGGCTAGATCCCTGGACCATTGTTTGACCAACAAAGGTAAGCTTGCTTTTAAGTTGATTAAAAAAATGAAGAACTGAACAGTCTTAGAAAGTAGATCAATAACCCAATTCAAATCACATAGAGTACTGGATCCCCCTATTCCATTGAAGAAGTTGAGTGTTCATACTTCATAATTCTGCTAATATGTTTGCAGCACTAACTATTAAAATGCAAACTTGCCACGGATGTGCCATTCTCATTACAAAGTTAAAAAAGGCCCCCTCCCACCACTAGACCAGAATACACAGCTGAATGGTCTGTTGTAGGAGCAAAGAGGAGTATAGCAAAAAGGAATTAGTCCTTGGGCATGAGAAAAAGGAAACCAAACATCTTGCATGTGCATAGAATAGGAGGCCAGGGAGGGAGTTGTAGCAGAAAATCTAATGTATGACAGCAGTGTAATAAATAAATAAAACCGTATGCCTCCAAGCGAAATCACAGAAGAAAGGAAAGGAAGGTTGAGGCAGGGAAGACAACATTTATGAATTGCTAGAATAACAAAGAGAGTGGTAGGAACAAATGAAAAGAAATACGGGAATGGGAACAGAGAGTTCTACCCAGACACTATTTCCTCTTTTGAGACTTGCAAAAACACTATCACTGAATGACCTTGAAATCATAATCCAAGCCCATAACTATTCTATAAGCAGATGCAAAAAAAAAGAAAAGAGCAGAAAAGCATAATCCTTAACAGAAAATTTACTCAGTAATATCTGCTTCTCCTGCAGCTCAAAAGTCTAATTCTTCAACCACGGATACTCCAAAGCACTCAAGGTGAAAGACTAAAAACCATGGTCTTTCACTTGGTTCTTCTCAAGCTTGTAGATCGGCTTTTATACCAGTTCTTGGCGACTCCATGCTACCTAACAGCCACTAAGATCAGAAAGTATTATGGTTTTTTTTATAGAAACCCATCTCTCAAATCATCACAAGAAGCTTCTCCATTCCCTAGTGTGACCAAATGCAGTTTGGAATGTAGGGTTTCTCAGACCATAGTTTGTGACATTCATGGTACCTTATTAAGGTCTCAGTCTTTCTTTCCTTATTTCATGTTGGTTGCCTTTGAGGGTCTTATTGCTTCTTTCCTGTCCTATTTTGTTGTTTTTGGAAGAGCTGTCTTGCCCAAGTTCTTCCTTGAGAATTTAAACCTTCAGGCTTTTGAGGTGTTGGCTCCAACAAGGAGGAGGGTTATTTTTACTACTGTCCCTAGAGTTATGGTTGAGTGGTTTCTTAAGGACTATTTGGGGGGTAAGTGATCTTGTGGGAACTGAACTTCAGTGTTGGGAACTACTTCACAGGTTTCATTTCTGAGTCAGGTTTGCCTGTGAAGCACAAGGCTCTCAAGGAATTTAAGCTTTCTTGTGGGAACTGAATTTTTATTGAATGATTTCTCTTTCTTGTTGTGCTTCACTTTCTATCTCAAAAAGTCACTTTTTGAATTTAAAAAAGTCTCATTTTAGAACCAGAGACATCAATGTAAAAGAAAAGGTGTTTAAAAATACTTTTATAAATCCATTTCTTCTTCCCCTAATAATGAAAGATCATAATAGCAACACTAAAGTCTTCAATAAAGATAAAGGTGAACAGAGAAATAAAACATTAAACCAGCAAGCATATCCTAAATTATTTTGTGATTTTGAATCCATTCATCTCTTGAACTCTGTTAAAACTGAAAAGATTGAAATTTGAATCGAACCCATCACTTGAATTTATATCCATCTGTACTACGTGAAGTAACTAGAATAAAGCAGGATTTTCAAACAGTTTCAAAAAATGCACATGATAAAATCATAAGGGAAAAAAAATATCGATACATGTATTGCAGTTGAAATAAGAGAAATATGACTATCCATACAGAGCAAGAGAGAGAGGCGAGAAACAGAGACAGAGATGAACAGATAGGGGTTTTTAATTTCTCCCAAACGAGGGGGTTCAGATAGCCTCAAAACTACAGTCGAGTGGAGGTCCTGGGGTACTGTAATGGTCCTCCAAATTTCACCTAAAAATGACTTGCAGCAGGTTTTCTTGTTCGTGAGGAGCAGGTTTCATAGCTTGAGAGAAAACCAGCAGGGTTTCATAGTTCGTAATGGTCCTCCAAAAACGTCTTTGGCAACAGCCTCATTCATGGTGGAACGAACTTGTTGTTAACATCTAGGGTTTCATAGCAGCAGCCTCGTTCCACCATGAATGAGAGAGAGAGAGAGAAAGAGAGAGACACAGAGAGAGAGAGAGATAGATATTTACCTGGACCTCCAGAAGGACAGCAGCAGAGCTCCTCGAGCTTAAAGTGAGGAGCTCTTGGTGAGGACGTTGATGACAGCTCGAGCAGTGGAGCTTCAGCGTGTGCCAAAGAGAGGGATGAGCGAGAGAGAGAGAGTTGGAGCTTGGGGATTTCTAGGGGTTGTTGATCGTGTGCCAAAGAAAGACGTAAGTTGGAGTGAGCGAGAGAAGGAGATATCAGGTAAAACTTTTGAGTTTTATAAAACAAAAGGGTAACAGTTTTGAGTAATTGGTCCAACATGTAAAAACAACAAATAGTTGTCATGTCAAAAACGTAATTTTCGGCATAAATTGTTATAAATTTTGATTTTTGTTATAAAAAACAAGTGAAACAAAACGGATTTATCAAACGGTTTTTCTGTTTCATTTGTGTGCTGGTAACATTATTGGCAAAGAAAGAGTAGAAACAAAACGTTGTCAAACGGTCCCTAAACCAAATGAATTTTTGTTTCTGTTTTTGTTTTTTTTTTGTTTTTTAAAAGTCTGTTTTAATGAACCAGAATCGAACCGGGTGAACCAAAATCAAACCAGCCAAACATGAATCAGAACCACAATCGGTTGAACCAAAACGACCAAAACAGTTCCAGATCAATGGTCAAACCTTTGACTAGTCAATGCCAAACCGGGTCAAGTCAACGGGTCAAAATTTTGGGCCATTGGGTCCGGTCATCGGTCGGGTTGTCAGTCGACCAAACCGGGCCGACGGCACATTAGCATAACAGGTGGTGCACGATAGTAGATCCCATTTCTTTAACTTTATTAACCTTTTTTACCTTTTTGACTTTGACCTTTTGAATTTTTTTTTTTAAATTCTAAAAGGGGAATCAGATGGAGAATATTCCCCCATCTTCTTCCCAAAACGCTAACAAAACAACGTAAAACCTATTTTTTTTTTTTTTTTTTAGGATTTTTCAAAATCCATTCTGCCACCCTTAGCGGTGGCCAAACCACAAGGCCGACGACGGGGTAGATCCCGACGAAGGACTGCCATCCTTCGACGATCATAACTCCGGCGTAAAAAAGCCGAAAAAACCCCATAATCGCCAAGCCAAGCAGCAAATCAAGAATCCATTTTAGGGTTTCAAAAAATAAAAAACCTCTGCCAACCATATCGGCAGCCAAAACAAAAGTCCAACGGCTAGGGAAAACAACGGCAAAGCGGCTGCTTGTCCTCCGATGCTCAATATTCTAGCCTCAAATGCCGAGAAAATAAAACCCGAGTATCCGATGACCATGGAAAATTCAGAATAAAAACTTTGCCTGTGGTTTTCCCATCAAAGAGGCTACGGCTATTGTTTCGGCAAAATTTTTTTTTTTTTTTTCAAAATTTATTTGATCGATTGGATCCATTCACATAATAATAAACCAATTACCATTGCAGCACCATTGATCAACCATAATTAAGCTCTAATACTATTGATAGAATAACTCATGCGGAATACTCATGGAGATTAATGAGCATACAAATAAATCCAGAGTTGTTTTGGCGTACCTGGATCCATGTTTGTGGAAGTCGAATTCTTTACGATCTCTATTGCACATGAATTGTGTTGGTCTGGTCTACCCTCTTCCACTCAACTTTAGGTTTTCTCATAGAGGTCACTTAATGGGCCAGCGACAACTATTTATAATGGTGAGGATAGGGACCAACCCTGCATAGAAACTAGGGTTTCCTTTCCATTAAGGAAACAAAACTTTAGGTCCACACATAATAACTGGACTCATACCATTAAGGTAGCTCCCATCAATACAACTAAATCGATTTTATAAAAAATAAAGTGGGACTATGTCAGCCCACCTTATGGAAATCTTGCACTAAATAAACTCTCCTTTCAAATATCTTTGATTGACCCATTTCACCCATGGGGATTCTTTCTGAGATACCACCCACCAAATCTGCTTAAGAATGCTAGTCAAATTCATATCTTTTATCCTCCTTATCCCCAAGCCACCATCATCCTTTTGTTAGAATCCCAAGATAAGATGTGAATCATCTCCTCAAGAATGGGTCCCAACCAAATGAAGTTGGAGAAAAGCGATTCCAACTTAGAGATAACAATGACAGGTAGCCCAAATAAACCTAACCAATAGATGTAGCCTCCCTAGAGCATGAAAATAATAAGTTTGTTTTCCTATATAGGACAAGAATCTAGTCTTCTACCCTTCCAGCCTCCTCCTCACAATGTCAAAAAGTGGATAACATAGTCAGCCACCGCCAGCTTGCCAGATATCAAAGGCACCCCAAGATATTTTATGGTAAGTTGAGTGTTTACGAAACCAATCAACTCAAGAATCTGAGTCTGAGTATGCAGGTGAACCCACCAATAATTAGAGAGGACTTGATTTTTTTTTTTTTTGTAAATCCCGAATATTATCTGGGACCCGGCTGGCCCCTAGAATTTTATTAGAAATCAAATAGAATCAATGAAAGAAGAAACAAGGGGGGGACATACCCGCCTTACCCCAACCCGAGTACATAAAGACTCACAAACACTCATTGATCAGGCTCACTCCCTTACAAAACCCCACCAAAGGATTATTTTCTCAAAACCGGGATCCCAATCGAATCCTCACGTATGATGCGATTGAGCCCAGATGGAAGAACATGTTTTGAACTAAACAGGGTGCTGGTTGCCGATGTACAAGCATAATTCGCCAGTCAATCCATCGCCCTATTGCCCTCTCTGAAAGTGAATGTAGTTCCAGGCGAAGAGCATTAATCAATCCTATAATCTCATTGAACCAATACCATAATTTCCATATGTTGCATCTCCTTGCATTCACACAATGCATAGTAAAAGCCGAATCCAAACTCCCACCCTCTAAATCCCATTTCCTTGCAAAGCTTGAGACCATCTCTCAAAGTCCTAAATTCTGCAATAAAGTTTATATAATCCCCATAGAAATTTGCAAAAGCCACCCCAAGGGGTCAGCTTAGTTGGCAAAAGACCATCTCCTCAACTAAGAGGTAATGAGTTCAAACCACTTTGGGGCTTATCCCCATCTCCTATCCCCCCCTATTAATGCTCTTCAATTCCCCAAAATTTTTTTTTTTTGTAAAAGCCACCAAAACATGCCCCTCATGATTCCTTATTACTCAATTACTCCCCCTCCTCCCCCTACCCCTGGGTTCCCCTTGCAAGCCCCATCTACAATTAGTTTTAACGCATTGAAGGGGGGCAACAAAAGACAGCAATAAGGGGTTTTTGCCTAGAAAGAATGAGAGAAAGGTTAAAAATCTGGGGAATCAAATTTTTCCAGGACTTGGTTTTGTTTAATTACATCCCAGATCAAGAAATGAGGTCAGTCAAATGGGACAACTATATGGATCTGCACTAAGGAATGAGATGAACCCTTTTGTCATCCACCAACTTCTTTAACATCGTAGATAGGCCCTCCATGGATAGGGTAAAAAGATATGGGGATATGAGGTCTCCTTGTCGAATGCCTCTCCCACTAGAGAAATATCCCAAAGGGTTGTCACTCACTACGATAGAGAATATAGATGCCACCACACAGTTCCTTACCCATTCAATAAGCTGAAGGAATCTCATAGCTAACATAATAAGAAACAAAAATCTTCTAATCATAGTGTCGTATGTAATGCCTCGCATTCTGATGTCATTGATTTTTTATATTTTATTTGTTTACTAGCAGGTTGATCTCGAATGTTGTCGGAAGCTAGTGTTGGAGGATGCCATGTTTTATAAAGGTAAAAGAATATTTTACTACTTTGTATGACTTGATGATTTTGGATGATTATTTTATTTTATATTAAATATTTTGATGATATACTTAATGTGATGGAATTATTGTGTTATTACATGTTGGATTAATAACATTTGATGTATGTGTCTATCAAACCCAATCTAATTTGATTAAATTAATTAATAAATTATCATACTCATGTGCTTGATGTGATTATTTTGATAATGTTCAATTTCCCACTTTTACCGTTACTAGTTTACAACTATGGACAGATTTGGATACTCTGTTCTAGGGTTTTCACATTGTGTATTTTCCTAATAGGGATTAGTATTGAGATATAAATGGAGGCACTTAATTGTGTTGAACATTGATCTATTAGAATTCTTGATTTAGTTACCACCATTTGTGAGGACAATGACTGCATGGTGGTGGGTCACCACATGTCCTCCACTTCATCCCTCTTTGGGGGGAAGAGAGAAGAAAAAGAGAGGTGAGATATGTGTTGGAGTCGCCACTTAGAGGAGGGTCTAGGACCCATAATGTAAATGTAATGACTCTCATAAAATGCCCTTTTGAGGACAAATGGTCCATTGGTCTGGATACGGGTCAAGTTATGGTCCGGGGAAGGTATTAGGCACCCTAGTCCACTCGGACTTGCCGGTCTTCTATTGCTAGGCATTATGAAATGTAAGACATGCTTTGATAGAATGTATAATGAAGGAACAAATGTAAGAAAGTAAAGTACAAGGAGAGTGAAGGGAACATACAGCCAGAGGTTCGGCTGTAAGGTAAGCGTTAGTATACTAGAATGAAAAATAAAGGGACTCAAAGGCCTAATAACCTAAACATGAGTGACTCTAGACTAAGCGTAAAGCATGTAAGCAAAGACAATAACATATGCGTGGAAACATGAGAATAGAATAAGGAAAGGAGAATATGCTAATGATGAGTATGCATGAGGGAGTCTTAAACTATGGGGAATTGGGCTCATGAAGATGCATGCATGAAAGATAGGATACAATACATAAGAATGAAAGAGATAATAGAGTGTGATAATAGAGTGTGGTCACCATCTAGGAAGACAGGATCACACTCCTCTTGGAGATGCAAAATTTGATAAAAATAAGAAAATAATAGAAATTGAATAAGATTAAAGATCAAAGGGCTACCTAATAAAATAAGATCAAAGTAAAAGCGTGGAGGTTTCCCTTGTGTAACTCAAGAGATTTGTACGTCGAGCAATTATCACCGCTTGTTGTGGCTTCTCTTGTCTCTTGTACTTGAATGCTTCATCGTGAAGCCAAGATTACTGGATTGGTGTCTTCAAGTCTTGATCTTAAAGTCTTTAAGAAAGGGGTGTATTGCTCAAGAGGTGAGGGGAGGCAATAGGCTAAGGCCAAGTGAAGACCAAAGGCTAAGGACTCAAGTCAAGAGAGTGGGGAGCTGAATTGGGGCAAGCAAGGATCAAGGAAGGATTGTTTATGAACTGGGACTTGGCAAAGCTCATAGTAAGTGCATGTAACCCTCCTCAATGTGAGAGGGGTGTATTTATAGATGTAGAGGGGTGTGTGTACTCCCAAATTCGTGTAGGTATATTGGGTTAATCCAGATCGTTGATCGGGGCTGTCTTTGCATCGACAGTGGGTGTAAAGTCAAGGTAAGGACCAATGGATGGGTGGAAAGTGTTTAGTTACCTTTGGGGGTGTTTCTTGGGGCCTAAGGGAGCCAAGATTGAGATCCAAAGTGCCGAAAATAGACTAGGACGTAAAAGGTATCACAATCAGAGAAAAATATGGTAAGTTTGGGCTTCTCGGATCAGCAGCATTTCGACATTGAAAGTGCCCAATTTGACATCGAAGTGGGGTACTGTCAAGCTTGCCCCTGGCTAACTGGAATTTTTAGTTGAAGGATAGGGACCTCTGACCAGTCACCCAAACACACTGTGGAGCATCACCCCAGTAGTTGAACCTTTGAGAATGACCTCCTACATACGCCCGGAAGGTGGATTGCAGCCCCATGCAATTGCCTTTGCTACATGACATAATGTCTTTGCATAAACCCCAGGTATTCTTTCTCCTATCCATAAATGTGGGCCCACACTTGTAAAGATGTGTCTTAAACCCTAGGTGGGGTGTTGGTGCAAAGCCCAAGCCTTGGGCCAAGCACCTGTGCAAGCACAGAGCTTATACAGCATTGTTGTATTCTCTGGGTGATGCACCGGGAGATTGGCCCAATCACCCAGTGAATTGGCTGAATGGTGTATTTTGGACTCCAGACATGTGCGGACCACCCATACAGACCATCGTAGATGGGAATTTTAGGAACCATTACCTACCCCTGGTACCATGTGGACCCCACCTAAGCTACCAGAATGGCCTAGAATCAAGTTAAAAAAACATTCTAGAAGTGGGGGGCTGGCAGCCAAACAGGCCTTGGCCATGGCTGGCCTATAAATAGGCAGGCCCACCAGAAATAAAATCCGCCCCTGTTCAAATCGTGGAGAAGAGAGAAAGGAAGAAGAAGAAAAGGAGAAGAAGAGGAAGGGAAGGGAACACTGAGCTATCGCATCCACCTCTGTTCCAACAGCTCATCCATCTTAGGTAAACATTTACACCTTTATATGTTGCTACCTTCCATGGATATCTATTGATTCTCTGCCCTGTTAGTGGTGTCCCTGGCTAGTAAAGCCCAGGACACCTTGGGAACTGCCTTGGGATGCCTCTGATCTCACATGCAAACCTGTTGCATGCAAGATCTTAGCTATATAACATGATTCCAATGCTGTTATACTACCTGAGACTGAGACCAGTCTCTGTGCCAGACTGCACTTCCCAGTTGCACCCAGAACAGGCAGTCTGGGCATGGATCCTTGCATACAAGTTGATCCTTGCTTGGATTTATGTAGGAACAGCTCCCTACCATGATTCTATACGTAAAACTACCTTTGCATGTAGTCTAAACCATGGCTCTGAGCTAGAACACAGCCTTGGTTTCTGTTTGGACAGCTCTTGGCTTCCAATGGATGAACCAAGCTATGAACCATGGGAACCATTGGACTCCACTCCAAATGGGGTCCATCACCACCCTACATACATTCTAGATTGACCCCATGGTTGCCCATGCAGCAAAATCCAAGAAACCAGGCTTGTTTTCATCTCAAACAGGCTGCGGGGATGTCTTGGGCGATTGGCCCAAGCACCCGATGAATCGCCCAGAGATTGAAATTGGGTGTAATGCTGTCCAACCTCTGTGGGCCTTCACCAATGGGTTATACACTGTGTGTGGAGGTGGTAAATGACCAAAATACCCATCTTCACATTTGTTTGGTAATATGCATACCTTGGGTACCCAAGTGGGCCCCACAGGGCACAGTAACCATGCTGGGATGGTCAGGTGAAGCGCTAACTTGGGGACTGTTTTGTATGACTATCAAGACCATGTACAGCTGACTATACTGTTATGAACTAAATTAAACCCTAATCCACATCTCTGGATGATGCACCGGGATATGGACCTGAAAGCCCAGTGCAAGACCTAAAGAATTCCTAGTGACATCAGACTGAACACCGAGTCAGACCAGTGAGCCTAGATCAGTACTAGGTCATCCAACAGTTTTGAATATTAATTAACACATTTCTGATTTACTAAATTAGGAATTGATCCCATGCTCAAGGTGCACGGCCCGGACACCTGAATGGCGAACCAAGATAACCGGACCAAGGTGAGTGAAATTTCACCGTGTATGTTGATGTAACATAACTAATATGCTGAAATGAATTATAACATAATGATATTGTGCTGTATACTTATTTCATCAAATCTTGAAATCTGGAAACAACAATGTGTTAATTGCTGGAAACTGTGAATGAGCTTTGTATGTTGTATGTGATTTGTTAGACTAGATGTCGTAGCCGGCTTTGAAATGAGGCCTATGGTAGCCTGTTGAATGGGATGTGGTTGACACCACCCGACTCATACGATGCCATATAGACATATTGGGCTAGAGTTTCATCACCCGTGCTACGCACCCTTACCAACAGGGGTTAAGGTGTTGGATGCCTGTGGGAGTGACCATATGAATGAGAAAAGAAAAGAAAAGAAAAGAAAGAAATGTTATTGCACCGAAAAGGTCAATTATGGGCTATAAGCCAGAAAAGAAATATGATATGAGAAAAAGGATGGATGCCTCATAGGTTAATCCCAGAGGGCTAGTCGGGCTGACCTTGGTGACTGATGCGGGAGCTAATCAATCCTCTCCGACAATTCAATGGGTGTATTGCGGGAAGGGGTTAAAAGCCCGTACCAGGGATACATGTATTGGGGATTGTAGTAGCACTAACCTGCCTTAGTTGTGATGTTAGGTAGCTAATAAATAAAATGAACTGCACCTCATGTAGGACTCATATGGTTATGATTGCATGTGCATGAATGGTGATGTATTTCATTCATGGGCTCGGTGGAGCTCACACTTTGTTATATATGTTTTTCTATTAGATGATCCTACATGTGGATGTTACTATGGCGGGGAGACTTATCACCCAGAGGCGAGCTATGGTGGTTATGATTGTATTGGTATGAACCCGGACGGAGGTCATACCAATGGTGCGAGTGTTTTCTACGATGGCTGAGGATGACCCGTGAAGGGTGTTGTTGTTGACTTTTTATCTTGGGGAACTCCTTTTGTTTTTGTTGGAGTTTTTCCCCGTTGTACTTTTCAGCTTTTTTTTTTGGGGCTCGGGCTACCTTGCCCTGTATATATTTCTTTTGTTAAGAGATGTCTATGGTAGAGTTAGGTGCTACTATTTTCTCTGCGAGTGTGAGAGAGGGAATGAACAAACATAGTATTGTATATATTTTCATTTCTTGTACTGCTACTCTCTTTAAATGTTTTAATATAAATATAGCTTTTCACAGCACTTTGAGTTTTTCATGATGTATAATGGTGGATGTGTATATCTGTGAATGGAGTAACTGCTTCTAGATCCATGGGATTTGGCGGATTGCTGTTATGCAATTTGGGTCACCTACCTAATCCTCCTAGGGGGTGGTTTGGGGTGTGACAGGTACACTCGACATCGAGTGGCTATCGAAGAACAGGGCTCGACATCGATGGTTTCTGAGTGTCAAAAATTGAATTCTGATTGTCGAAGTGGGATAGATAGTAAAAATGGACTGTTCAACAGTGAGAGGGCATGGCTCGATGTCGATGGCTAGTGGGTTCGATGTCGAATCGGGGCCTTTGAGTGTCCAAGAAGGTTTAAATGTCGATGGGCATGGTTTGGACTATTTGGGCCAGGTTCTATGCTAGGCCAAGTTGGTTCCAAGGGGTCTAGGTTAGGGCTAGTCTTCCCAGGGGTGCTTAGAGGGCTTGGAGGCTCTGGTTTGGGGAATGGGTGATCGACAAATGGATTCGGGCAGTGCACACTGATGCTACATCCACAATTACATTGGCTCTAGGCCTTGGAGGGTGCTCATTATCGTTATGGGAAAGCTTTGGGGAAAGATAAAATAAGGTGTCTGTAGAATGCCTGCTTTGACTAAGACTGTGCACAGTTGTAAGTCAAAGAAGTGACTTTGTGAACACTTCGTCTTGTCGGATTAAGCAAAAACTCGCCAGTGTCTTGCTCAAGGACATTGGAGTGTGGGGGACAGAGCCGTACCTGCACAGGTGGCTCCATCGGTTGAACTATTGTAATGCTCAGGCTACCAATAGTTTGTGCTACTTTGGCTAGGGTGACTGGCCAATAGTACGGGCTCTTTTATCAGGGTTGTAAAATTTTGCCATTGATAGGGTGTGGTGCATTGTAAAGGGTGCCAATAGTTTGGGTATTTTGGAGGGAGTAATTCACCATTGATAGGGCAAGATGTACTTGAAGAGAGTTGTCGATGGTACGAGAGTGAGGCTTTGTAGAGAATCGTCGATGGTTCGGGTACTCCTGGGGATAAATTTGCTATTGATGGGGCGTGGTGCTTGGGATTGCTGATGGTTTGGGCATTTCAGAGGATAAATTCACCATTGATAGGGTGTGGTGCTTTTCGAAGGGGTGGTTTTATAATTTTACAGGTGACTATGCAACTCTAACCATGGCAAGGCGGACTAGTAATTCTACTTGTACGGGGCATGCGTGATACACGATTGAGATCCCAAGTTGGTAATCACCAATTATGCGGGCATGATTGGAGATTGGAATCTTGAACGATTGCAAGTGCTAGCCATATGTAAGGTGGGCATTGGCGTGCTAGGGGTGCCAAGTCACCATGGGGGTGGACCCACTTGCTCAAAATTTAAAATTTGGTGACAAAATATGTTGCTCGACATTGAAAAAGGCTTCTTCAATATTGAAAGCCCATGTCGACATCGAAGTGCTTTATTCGACAAGTGCATCGATGTCGAAGGTAATCTGTTTGATGTCGATTCTACGAGAAAAATCCCTTTTATGAATACGAAAAGTTTCATTTCAAAACCATTCCAAACTTGATTTTCTCCGAGAGCTTAGGGTTTCCAAAGTGATAGGCCGTGTGACCTTATTTGTAGATCAAATCACACGTTCTTATGTTTGAAACGATCGTCTCTTCTTCTTCTCTATTTCTATCTGATCGGGATTGTGAGGAAATCCAATTTTCCCTTGTATTTCTTAGTTCTTCTTGTTCTTTCTCTATGATGTCTAGGCAAGAGGCCCATGGGGTCAGATAGTACACCTCCTCCTCCCAAAATACTGAGGAGTTTGAGCATTGTGATACAGGAAGGAGGTGATCCTGCTTGACGTCTAGGGATAGGTCCGGATGAGGATGGGCTAAGCGATTGTGAGGAGTCGTCGAGGGCTCCTTAGTATGAGTGCCGATTTCTCAGAGACATGTCGTCCCACATCTACGACAATGCTTGGAAGCCGCCCAAGTTAAGCCTTGGATTCCTTTGTCTTGAATTCTGTTCTGTAACCATGTGAACTTACTTGTGAAGATTGCCCAATCTTGATTTTATCATGCTTATTGATGATTTGGGTAACCCTGACTTAGGTTCGTGTATGGATAGTCCCATTTTTTTTTTGAACCATTGCTTAGATTGCCTGTGTTGAACTGTATTGATCTTGTCCTGTTAGGATCCACTGGGGATTGATGGCATTGCTTCATAGGACTCTATTGTATAGGATGACCTATTTTGATGTTGAACCCATGAGTTCTGTCCCTGGCTTTGCTTGTGATGCTCATGTGTACTTGTTGCTTGTGATACTTATGCTAGCCTAGCTTAGGTTATTCTGTGGATTTCCATTGTTGAGGACCAATCCATTTTTAAAACCTTTACGTTTGATGAACTTTGATCCACTGGGGATGTATTGAACCGACTCTTGATTTGTTACTCTGTTTGCAGGAGCCTGTGACCTACCATAAATATGGGTCACACTCCACCGTTCTGAACTGGTGTGGTGAGCTATGCAGTGCTGTCCAGCAGTGGAGCATGGAGGCTAGTTTTGAAGATCTAGCTCTCCTTCAGACTAGGTTTTTTGATATATCTTTGGCGCAGGCCTTTGTTGAGAGGTGGTGGCCTACCACCCACACCTTTCATCTACCTGTGGGTGAGATGGCGATCACACCCCTCTGCTACTTCTTATATACGGGCCTTTCTTTTGGTGGCGAGGCCGTAACGGGCGTCTTGGCGTCTGGGAGTACAATGAGGAGGAGTTAAAGAAGCAACTTGGTTCCCTTCCTCCTGAGTCAAACATGGCGGTGCAATGGTTCTGTCATGAATGGGAGAAGAAGACGGTGACCGACTCTTCCAACCATGAGAAGCTGGAAGCTGGAGAGGTGTTTCATCCTCTATCTCTTGGGGAACACCTTGTTTATCACCAGTGGTATGAGGATCCACATCTCTATGGTGTAGTACCTCAGGGATTTATCGAAGATGAAGTCCTTCAACTGGGCTAGGGTAGGCTATGCCCATATGCTGAGGACATTGGATTCCTTGGCCATGCGGCACACCCAGTGTGTCGCCGGAACTTGGTTCGTACCAGAGGTAATCTATTGTCTTTGCTTTCCTTATATTTTGATTTGTATTGTACTTCCTTTCGATATGTTGCCTGTATTGATGTTCTTTGATTTGATTGTAGTGCTGGTGCTATGATCATCTAGTGGTACAGGCCCCTAGATTGAGGGCCAGAGATGATACATACTTTCCTCGGTCTGAGATGTGGTTGGTTGATAACACCCATCCCAAGGAGAGGAAGGTTCTAGTGCCGGAGGTGAGGGAGATGCTGAACCGATTCTCACCACAGGAGGTAAAATTTTGCTTTACCTTAACTATTTTTCTTGCCTTACATTTGGCTTGATGCTGACCTGAATATGCTTGTGTTGACAGGTGGTGTGGTAGCCCTTCGAGTTCATAGAGCTGGGCATACAGGTTTGGCTAGAGGCTGCTAGGAGACTTGCGCCTTGGTGCATGGTCTTCGCTAGTCCTTCTGGGTATGCCTGGTACTTGGGAGATCGGGCCTATAGGTAATGACTCGGTACTGAGAGGCCTGGTATCCCTATGAGGCCTCCATGCTTCATGCTCGAGCCAAAACAGCTGTCGAGGAAGGAGATCCACCAATTCATGAAGGGTGTCGATGCTCAGCCCTTCGTTGAGCCTAACTTGTGGGGTTGTAACCACGGGTATAGGGCGAAGGAGCTGATGTGTGTCAGACTCACTCCTTTGGGTCTGCGGGTAAGTTTCAAACTCATTTGCTTCTTATCTTTCATTTTGCCTCTTGGTTACTAACTGTCCCTTGTGTGCTTAGGCTTCGACTGGAATCGAGCCTTATGAGGCTGGAGAGACTACTCGTGCTGCCACAGCTGGTGTTGGTACTTCGGCTTATGAGGCCACTTCGTTCGAGTTTGCTCCTCAAACGGTGCCTTACCTTGTTGGTGATGCTAGGGTCCAATCGTCTTCAGCACCCTCGTGTTCGCACAAGGTGCCGGATGCTTTCTTCCCAATGCCTATCCCTCGTCCTTCTTCTTCTATGGTCGACTATCCATGCGGCTTCGACTTTGTAAGTGTTTTGACTTTGCTTTAAAATTGCATTTCTCTTCTTTTTCTAAAGGCTGACCATCGTTGTTAGTGTAGGTCGCTAGTTATAGGTACTGATACACCACATTCTCTGGCCTAATCTTAACCCTACATGTGGCCAATTTTGGATCGCAAGCAAGATCGAATCAGAAGCATGTCAAAGAGAAATCACACTCATGACGGTTATGGGGGCAGGCCCACTAAGGCAGTTGTATAACCAAATAGAGACCCCACATGCACTTCCACGTGTCCCAAGAATCGCCAGATCCCTAAGGGGGGTGGTAGTTAGAGTAAGAGTTTCTGTCACACCCCAATCCACCCCCTGGGAGGATTAGGTAGGTGACCCGAATTGCGTAATGGCAATCTGCCAAATCCCACGGATTTAGAAGCAGTGCTTACATTCACGGAACCACATTCATCACTTTACCATAAGTAAGATCAGAGTGCTGCAGATTACTAAAAATTACAATAATAAAAGGAAGCATAGTGATACAGGGAAATGTTGATAATATATACATAAGTAAGATTGTACTGTTACATTTCCCAACAACCCACAAAGTAAAGAACAAAGCTGACAAGGGTAAAACCAAAGATAACCTATACATATATATATACACAGGGTGAGCATACTTAACCCCAAAAAAAAAGGAAATAAAAACTACAACAAAACCATAGTCAGCACGGGGATGAACTCCTAACAAAAACAAAAAGGAGTCCCCAAGACAAAAGGCATCACGTGCACTCTTCAACAGTCCTCATCAATGACCACTGATAATGTACGCAGGATCGGTATGACCTTCGTCGGGGTCCACACCAACATCATCATAATAACCAGGACTCTCCTCCTCGAGATGAGCCTCCATGCCACAGCGGCATCGATCTACAAAATCATCTAAGAAAAACAATGTATAACAGAGTGTGAGCCCCACTGAGCTCGTGAGCAAATCATATCATCATGCATGCACATGCAACCACAATTCACATGATCTTATATGATATGCAAGTCCAGATTATTTATTTGCCACCTAAAAATTCAACTAAGTAAGGTCTGTGCTACTACAATCACCAATACATGTATCCCTGGTGTGGGCTTCTAACCCCTTCCCGCGATACACCCATTGAGTTGTCAGAGGGGACCAGTCAGCTCCCGCATTCGTTCACCAAGGTCAGCCCGACCAGCCCTCTGTGATTAACCTGTGGGACAGTCCATTTCTTTTTCTCTTTTCTTTTCATTTCTTTGGCTTACAGCCCATATTCACCATTCTGGTGTTCTTTTCATTTCTTTTCATTTCTTTTCTCTTTTCACAAATACATATGGTCATCCTCATAGGCATCCAACACCTAAACCCCTGTTAGCAAGGGTGCGTAGCACAGGTGATGAAACTCTAGCCCCATGTCTATATGGCATCATATGAGTTGGGTGGCGTCAACCGCATCCCATTCTATGGGCTACCACATGCCTCATTTCCAAGCTGACTACGGCATCTAGTCTAACATTCACAATCATCATATAAGAATTCACAGTGTTGATCAACAGAGACTCATTATGCAGTGATTTGAGTAATTTGAAACAGAAGTAACACAGCATCCATAATTAAAATTCATAATAGCCGGTATAGCATCATAATTGCACATGCATTTATGATAATATTATTCACACACCTGAGTTTGGTTCTAGATACTCAGTTGCAAACTTAGTTCCAACAGCAGTCTGGTTGTTGACCTCGAGCACGGGATCAATTCCTAGATATAAATCAGAAAATGTCATATTGAGTTTTAAGTCTATCACTGGTATACCTAGGGTTAACCTAAGCTCATTGGGTTGACCCAGTGTTCAGTTGATTCTCACTTGGAATCATGGGGCCTTGCACTGGGCCTTAGGCTCATATCCCGGTACATCTTTCAGTGTCAGTGGCATAAGGGTAAAATGGTCATTTTCAATAGTTGTATCTGACCCTAGGTCAGATTAGGTTCACAGTGTTGTCCACAGCTTGTCTGAGCTGTAGGACCAAGCACAGCAGGGTTTCCTTCACCTGCGGGGCCCACTAGGGTTCCAAAGCATTCCCTCAATAAGGACAGATGTGGGGAAGGGCATTTATGTCATTTCCCACCTTCCCACAGTGTCACACGGCCAATGGGTGAGGTCCCCAAAGCCAGATCAGCATTTCTGTAGAAAAACCTTCACTGGGCGATGGCTCTGGGCTTTGGGTGCATCGCCCAGAGTCTATAAATCGACAATGGGCGGAGTTCCCAAGGTTGGGCTTTGTGGATAGTGTTCAAATCTGATCCCCATGCATGTTAGGGGGTTAGGTAGCCCTAGGGGTGACCTACCTGTTGGTCCAAATGGGTCTTCCATCAGGTCCACCATTTGGCTGCCAGAGGCTACCCAGACAACCTAGTGAATAGTGTCATAGGGTTTTCTTCATGCTTGGAATTCGATTTCAGCCACATGCACGGCTGGAATCAGATGTAATTTGATGTTCCATGGCTGCAATTATCTAGGGTTAGGTCTGTGTAGCCATGGTTTACATCCAGGGTTCCAATCTGTCAGCCAGAAGTGAATCTGGGTAGTGCAGCCATGCACAGCCAGATTCGGCTCTCAAGAACAGCAAATCAGAATTATAAAATTGAATAAAAATCTCAGATCTTCCATGCTCAAGGCTTGCATGGTAGATCTGGAGCTGTCCAGGGCAAACCATAGTTGTTCAGAGCTGCCCAGGGAGCAGAAACACATCAACCACAAAGATAGGATGGAGGCAGCAGGTATACATATATGTATTCATACCTGAACAGTGCAGAGGAGGCACGAAAATCCAGGCCTAGGGGTTGAGAGCAGCTCTCCCTCTTCCTTCTTCCTTTCTTCCTTCCTCTTCCTCTCTTCTTTCTCTCTTCTTTCTCTCCTCACGATTCCAATAGTGCTAAGGGCTCTAAATGAGCCCAAGGCATTCCTATTTATAGGCCCAGCCCTCACTGAGGCTTGTTTGGCTGTTAAGGCCTCTTTTGAAAATCAGTTTTTAAACTGATTCTGAGTGATTCTGGGCACGCTGGTGGGGTCCACAGTGAACTAAGGGAATGAGGTGGTCCCTCAGACTCCCCTGTATCTATGGAGGGTGCCCATGTCCATGTTTGGTGGTCCCCACAATTAAAAACCTTTAAAATATGCTGTTTCACTCACTGGGTGATGTCACTGGGCCTTGTCTGCATTGCCTAGTGCCATCGTCCAGAGAATTCCAACAAGCTAAAATTTAATGGGGCTTGCACAGGGGTTTGACCCTTGGTCAGGGTATTGTCCCCACATGCCATCTAGGGGTTTTTACACACTTTTTCAGAGGTGGGTCCCATATTTATTGAGAGGAGAGAGATTACCTGGGGTCCAGGCCATACATTATGCTATGAGTTGTGCAACTACTGGGGTCTGCTATCCACCTACCGACAGGCATGTAGGATGATTCACATAGGGTTTCCTCATCAATCCAAGTCACTGGAGTGATACTCCACAGTGGTCTTGGTTTCCTGATCAGGGGTTCCTGTCCTTCAATCAAAATTCCAATCAGTTAGGAGTAGGGTTTGACATTTCTCCCCACCTTATAAAAATTTTGTCCTCGAAATTTGCTTACCTTGCAATTCGAAGAGTTGAGGATAGTTCTCTTTCATTTCTTCTTCACGTTCCCATGAAGCTTCTTCCACTGGATAGTTTCCCCATCGAACTTTCACAAAAGCAATGGTGCGGTTATGGAGGTTATGCTCCTTTCTGTCCAATATCTCTGTGGGTTGTTTTTCGTAGGTCATATCCACATCCAACTGTTCGGGTTCAGTTGATAGTACATGTGTTGGATTATAAATGTAATTTCTCAGCATTGACACATGACAAACATTGTGGATGCCTGACAAAGATGGTGGTAGTGCCAGTCGGTATGCTACGGGTCCCACTCTATTGAGTATTTCATAAGGACCAATGAATCTTGGGTTCAACTTGCCTTTCTTGTTAAATCGTAGCAATCCTTTAGTTAGAGACACCCGAAGGAATACTTTTTCTCGGATTTCAAATTCAATATCCTTCCTTCGATTATCTGCGTAACTTTTCTATCTTGACTGGACTGCTTTGATCTTCTCTCTTATAACATCAACCTTGTCGTAGGTCGCTTGTATCATCTCGGGTCCGAGATACTTTCGCTCGCCAACTTCGTCCCAATATAATGGAGTTCTACATTTCTGTCCATACAATGCTTCGAATGGTGCCATGCCAATGGTAGAGTGATAGCTATTATTGTATGCAAATTCCACCAGAGGTATGTGAGCATCCCAACTATCATTCATTTCCAAAACATAGGCTCAGAGCATATCTTCTAGTGTTTGGATGGTTCTTTCAGATTGTCCGTCCGTATGCGGATGGAAAGCTGTGCTAAGATTTAGTTGAGATCCCAATGCCTTTTATAAACTTCTCCAAAACCTGGATCTCTGTCAGACATAATACTGATAGGCACACTGTGTAAGCGGACTATGTTTTCAATATATATTTGAGCAAGCTTCTCCATTGGGTAACTTATCTTGATTGGTATGAAGTGTGCCGCCTTCGTCAGTCCGTCTACAATCACCCAAATTGCATTCATGCCCTTCTTGGTGTTGGGCATATTTATCACGAAATCCATAGTGATTCTTTCCCACTTCCATTCAGGTATGGGAAGTGGCTGCAACAAACCATACAGTCGGTGTCTCTCTGCTTTTATCTGTTGACAGGTGAGGCACTTGGACACGTATATTGTTATGGTCTCCTTCATTCCAATCCACCAGTAATACTTCTTCAAATCCTTGTAGATCTTTGTACTCCTGGGGTGGATTGTGTAGGGTGAGTTCTGCGCCTCTTTAAGGATATGGTCTTGGACATCAAAATCGTCCGGCACGCACAATCTGTCTCAAAACTTCAATGCACCATCTTGGGCCAAAGAAAAGTCTGGGTCCTTATGGACACCTTTTTGTACTTCCCAAATTATCTTGGCTAGCTCAGGATCTAATGGTTGCTTTACAATTACTTCTTCTCGTATCGACGACTGCAGGTCTATAGCTGCTAATTGCATAGCCGTTCCTTCGATCACGAGTTCTAGATCAAATTTCCGAGCTTCTTCTGCTAACTGCTCACTTACAATTAAGGAAGAGAGGGATGCAGTCTGAGATTTTCTGCTTAATGCATCCGCAACAACATTGGCTTTATCAGGGTGATACTAGATTTCGCAATCGTAGTCTTTCACCAATTCCAACCATCGCCTCTGTCTCATATTCAGTTCATTCTAGGTGAAGAAATACTTCAGACTTTTATGATTGCTGAAGATTTCACTCTTTTCACCATATAAGTAAGGGGGAATTTCCTAGATCTACTAGATTAAAAAAAGATTTACAAAACCAGTACCTGTAAATTATGTTTTACATTTATAAGTTACTTGATTTAAAAAGATTTATCAAACCCCATGTGAGTAAAAGAAATTACATGAATAACCCAAAATGCCCCCAACATCCTTCTCTCTCCTTCTTCTTCTTCTTGTCCATGGAACCAACCACTCTCTCTTGTAACCACTCCCTTGATCCCCCTCCCCTGCAATCCCGCCCCACCCTTCTCCTTACAAACCCGCCCTATACCACCACCTCCACCGCCACCCACCCCTAAGATTTCATCTTCGTCTTCATTAGTGCAGTTAATTTTGTCTTCTCTATTGCAGAAGGCATTGCCGTGATTTCTGATGTGTCCTTCCAACAAAAGAATCTAAAACCTAATCTAGGTAAATTTCTTTTTCTTTTTTACTCTCTTTCTTTTTGTGTTTACCTTCTAAGTTCCATAGTTAGTGTTCGATAAGAAAACGGAAAAGCTATAATGCTTTAATTTGTTTTATTCGTCTCTTGTTTTCGTGTTTATGATGTGGGATTTGAAGTAAGAGTCATATGATGATCCAGAGATGAAAAAAAAAAGTAACTTTTTTCTGAGTAATGGAATTTATTTTATTGTTTTGGTCATTTAATGTTGTCCCATTTGATACGTGCTTGTCTTTTGTGTTTTTAGTTTCTTTGAAATTATTGCTTTCAGCAATTTCAAGAATCTGGGTATTTTTGGTGGATTTCTTCTTGTTCTGGTTTTTTCGGTTTGGGTTGTTGCTTGTTATTTCTAATTTGTTTTAAAGTTTCAATTTTTGTTATTTCTGGATGTCTTTGTCAAAATTTCTCCTCCCCGTTTCTCCTTTCGATGGAAGGATTTTAGGCCATAGCAAGTTGGGATTTCTTCCTCTTTCTGTTTGGATAGATACCGATATCTCTTTTTGTTTATGTTTTTCTGCCACTACCATTTAACAGTGGCTAAAAAAATGGCAAAAAAAAAACCCTTCTTCCACAACCCTTTTTCGCCTTTTTGGAAATCATTTTTCTCTGTTTGGTCACTTGTCTGCTTCAGTCTCTTTAGTAGAGAATCCAAGCTGTTTCACTTGTACAATTCTGAGTATGCTATTGTAAATCAGGTGAAAACAAGGACGGATTGTAAGAAGCTATGGGAGAATTTTGAGATATTTTAAGGGTTGTTGGAGGGGGATCAAGGGAGTGGTTGGTTCCATCGGAGAAGAAGGAGAGAGAGAAGGATGTTGGGGGCATTTTGGGTTATTCATTTAACTTCTTTTACTCACATGGGGTTTGGTAAATCTTTTTAAATCAAGTAACTTATAAATGTAAAACATAATTTACAGCTACTGGTTTTGTAAATCTTTTTTTAATCTAGTAGATCTAGGAAATTCCCCCTATAAGTAATGCCGCCATATTTTTAACGCGAAAACTACCGCTGCCAATTCTAAGTTGTGAGTGGGGTAGTTCTTCTCATGCTCTTTTAATTGTCTGGAGGCATAGGCGACTACTTTACCTCTCTACATCAGGATGCCACCCAATCCTGTTCTGGATGCATCGGTGTATACCACCATTCCTCTGGTGCCATCCAGAATGGTTAGAACTGGAGCTGTTACCAATCGGTTCTTCAATTCCTGAAAACTTTTCTCACATGCTTCATTCCATTCAAATTTGGCTCCCTTCTTTGTAAATTTTGTCATTGGTGTCGAAATCCATGAGAAGTTTCAATAAATGGTCGGTAATATCCAGCCAATCCCAAGAAACTTTGAATCTCAGTGGCACTCTTTGGAGTTCCTCATTCAAGAACTATTTTCACCTTCTCTGGGGCTGCTTTAATACCATCCTTGGTGACGATGTGTCCCAAGAATCCAATCTAGTGAAGCCAAAATTCACATTTACTAGACTTGGCATAAAGTTGGTGTTCTCGCAACCGCTGCAGCACAAAAGTAAAATGCTGAGCATGTTCTTCCTCATTCTTAGAGTACACCAGGATGTTGTCAATAAACACTATGACAAACTTATCCAGCATTTCATAGAATACTCTATTCATCATGTCAATGAAAGCCGCCGGGGAGTTGGTCAATCTGACTGATAAAACCAAAAATTTATAATGTCCGTATCGAGTTCAGAACGCCATTTTGTGAATGTCACCACTCTGAATCTTCAACTAATGATATCCCGACCTAAGATCAATTTTGGAGAAAACACTCGCTCCTTGTAGCTGATCGAATAGGTCATCGATATGCGGCAACGGATATCAATTCTTAATGGTCAGCTTGTTTAGCTCGCGATAGTCGATACACAGCCACATACTACCATCCTTCTTCTTAACGAACAACACGGGTGCTCCCCAGGGTGATACACTGGGTCGTATAAATCCTTCTTTAGCAGGTCTTAAAGTTGAACCTGAAACTCATTTAGTTCGATTGGCGCCATCTGATATGGTGCCTTGGATACCGGTGTTGCACCAGGGATCAGATCAATCGCGAATTCTATATCGCAGTCAGGCGGTTGCTACGTCAGATCTTTAGGAAGAACATCAGGATAATCTCTGACGACTTCAAGTTCCTCCAATGGTTTTATCTTTGCCTCTGTGTCTATTACTGTGGCCAAAAAGCCTTGGCATCCATCGTCAAGCAACTTGCGCGCCTGGAGGGCTGACAAAGTTATTCTCCTGGGTTTCTTCTTGGGTTCACTTTGATAGGTGAAGGTTGACCCATCTTTCAAGTTGAACCTTTTCTTCTTTTTCTGCACACAAGACGTTTGCACCATAGGCCGACAACCAGTCCATGCCTAGTATTACGTCAAAATCGTTTATATCCATCTTTATCAATCGTGCGGTTAGTTTCTTCCCACAAATTCCAATCTGACAAGGGTCATAGACCTTCTTCAAGCTCATGACACTTCCTGTCGGCGTGCTAACTACTAGCTCATGCCCAATATCTCTCGGTTGATCTTTCATCTTACTTGCAAAAGTCGAGGAGACGAAAGAGTGGGTCGCGCCTGAGTCGAATAATACTCGTGCGGGTATGGTTGAGACATTCAGGGTACCTAGGGTTTGGAGGTAATTTAGGGTACATAAAGTAAGCCAATTAGTCCTTATAAGTCAGTAGTGTTCAGCAAACTTACCTGTCAATACATCGGGGTTCGCCTCAGCTTCTTCATTCATCATCGCAAACACCTTTCCTCAAGTCCGATTGTCCCGTGGCTGGAAAGACCTAGCGTAGGGCTGATTCAGTGAGTTGTTGTTGTACCCACGCATTCTACAATCTCTGGCCATATGCCCTTCCTTGTTGCATTGGTAACACTTAAAGGGTGGAGCGGCAGGTGTTGAGGCTTGGCTCACTTGACTAGTTGCTGGTCTGGCTAGCGAAGCTGCTGTTGTCGCTTGACTCATCGCTGGTTGAGTAGGTCGATTGAATGTGGGGCGGAAAGGGTTTTGACACCCTTTCGGCCTACGATATGGAGTCAAAATGGAAGTTGAGTTGGTTCCGCGGTAAACTTTATTTGGCCAAGCATAGGTCTGGAAATTGTTTGATCTTTTGCCTATGGACGATGTCACAACTTTCTCTTTAAATCTATCTTCCATGGTCTTCACCTTGTCGACCATCTGAGCATAATCCTGGATGTCCATGATTGACAACATTGATCCGGTCTCAGTCTTGAGTCCTTTCTCAAATTTCTTTGCCTTACTAACTTCCCCTTTCAGGTGCTTGGGAGCAAATGGAACAAGTCCTCAAATCACTGTTGATAATCCAGCATGGACTTGGTTCCTTGCACCAGTACGATAAATTCAGCTTCTTTTCTATCCCTGAAACTCTCTGGGAAGTAGTTCTTGAAGAAAACTTCTTTGAATTGCTCCCACGTGGGGTTCGGATGAGTGGCTTCTAGATTAGGTTTAGTAGTTTTCCACCAGGCTTTGGCTTCATTCTGTAACTGATAACCCGCACATATCAACTTTTGTGCGTCCGTGCACTCCAGTACTTCAAATGCCTTCTCTAGTGTGAGTATCCACCGTTCCGGCTGCATTGCTTCAGAATTTATTTTGGAAAATGCAGGCGGTTGGAGTTTCTTGAATCTTTCCATAACCTTGGTGGTAGAGTTCTCTGCTAAATGTTGAGGTACAGGTGGTGGAAATAGTACGGGCCAATTGGGTGGTGGTGGTGGTGCAGCGCGTTCGTGCAACATGGTTGCAAACTGAGTAGACATCTGACCAAGCAATTCTTGTTGCTGTTGCATGGTCCGCATCATAGTGGTCATGAATGCAGTCACGTCACCAGCTGCCATATTTGGCTGAGGTGCAGTAGTAGTGGCTTGAGCAGCCGCTGGTGCCTCGGACGAAGCAGCTAATGCTTCAGAATTTTGAGCCTCAGTCCCGTGAGGCAGTTCAACCTCCGGTACAACTCGAGGTTGTTTTCCTTTGCGACCACCACGAGAACTTCTTCTGGTGTTGACCATTGTGGCTTCTTTGAAAGAGGAGCGTGTTCAATATTCCAATATCATTCGTATGGATCAACAGTTATTTCCTAACTAGAGCAGGTACAAATCCAGTCCACAGTTCCAATGAGTTTCATGAGTCGTACCAGTAAGGTGGGTTATTAGATACATTGTCTTGGTTTATTATGTGATGTGTCTTATTGAGTGCATTATGTTTCACTTTCTTAAACATTATAAGTAACAATATGCTATGCATGACACTATATGAGAGTTTTCAAATTTTTAAATAAAAGGCTTTTAATTATTTACCTATCCTAACAGGCAAGCATCTCCAACCTCTTCCCTGTCACAAACTCCATCGCAAGTAGGTACTGTATGTTAGCTCTTACCTATTCAGCTAAGGTCATAAAGTAGTCTCGCTCTTCTGGTCCACTAATGGCAGCAATGGCTAAATAAAAATCCAACCGGTTCTCGGCTTGGGGTAGTACTAGTCGTATCTGTCTCAGTCTCTCTCGTAACTGTCTAATATAGATCATGATGCTGAGGTCTCCAGCCTTGGTCAAGGGAATAGGTCCAGTCATAGAAAATGATTCTAAGCATCAGGTCAAACTTAATTAGAAGAATTAAGTACATATCTACTAAAATTTAAATAACTAAGGATCAAGGAAACTAATTCTTGGGTTGGCTCGAGGTACCTTAGCGTCTAAGCATTCGTTTGACTAGACAACCTATCAGGTTCTGTTCTCGACTATCCTAAACCTTGTTTAGAGTAAAATCTATGCTCCCCATACTTAGTAAACATGTATTACAACATACCTACGTAACTAAGTTCTATTTTGCATTGCAACATTCCACACAGTTCGTACATCACAATATTCATGCATGTAGAAATTAGGTAGTACACACCATATCCCATAAATTGTGTACACGTATATTTATATCTATATATATTAAATACTCATTATGAACATATCTACAACATTTTCCAAGTCTTTATGTGTTTTATTCAAACCACAAGTAGAAATTTTCAACCCCTTGATCTTAAGAAAGTTGAGTTTGTTAAATTCTTAGATTAAATGAATTTTTTTTATAAGTTTAAAAAAAAAAAATAAATAACATTAATAAAAGTCTGTATCTTTATGTTTTCTAAGGCTATTTTAGGTATTTCCCAAGTTCCCATGAGTTGAACCACAAAAACCAGCAAAATACATTCGCTGGGCGATGTCTCTGGGCGTTGGACACATCGCCCAGTGCCATCGCCCAGAGAGTCGGGGGCGTAGTATATGAGTCCGAGAGGGGCCCATATGCATTCTAACTTCTTCTAAATTCTTCTAAACACCAAGGAAAGGTCTTTGGAGGGTAGTGTGACTCATTCCACACCAAATCCTCGTGCTTCCTCGAGTTTTTCACGAACCTTCACATGTCTAGGTAAGATTTCTTAGTTACATTTCCTAGTTAGGTGTCTTCCTTTCGAAATCTTGTTTTAGTTAGGGTTTTACTAATTTCCCTTGCCCTAACTATCTTTCTCTCTTCTCTTTTGTAGAAAATGTCTACAAGCCACCGTACAGCCAGGAAATCCGTGGCCCAGAAGAGGCTACGAGTTGAGTCTAAGGATTCTTCACCTTCTTCTGTGCCCCCATCATCTCCTAGAGACGATTCTTCTTCTTTGGAGGAGCTCGAGTTCGATCGGTTCCACTTTTCTAGGTACGAGCATGCTAAGGTTTGGAATGATTTTAGGTCACTAAAAATTATGAAAGGCCGGGTTGTTCGGGTGGAGGACTTTCACCAATACAGCCTATTTGCTAGGTTCAATGCCCTAGGTTGGGCATCTATGTTGTCACCTATCGAGCCTTGTTATCCCAACTTGGTTCGGTACTTTTACTGCAACCTGGTGCCATCTGGGCATAAGAGTTTGGGCTATAGAGTAGGGTGAAGGGTGTGGATATAAATCTGACCACTGCTTCACTGGTAGAGATCCTGAGTTTACCCAACACTGGGGAGAGGGTTTACTATAAGCCCAGAATGGAGATCTCTGAGATGTTCTCTTTGGAGACTAGGAGGTTAGTCTTCATAGCATTGACAGGTTCACCGGACACTCCCAAGTCTGAGGCTTCTTACAAGTCCAATGCACGAGTGATCAGTAGGTGTGTTACCTACAACATTTATCCCAAGGGCAAAAATAGAGGCAGCATATCCATGATAAGAGCGTATATCACATACTATCTACTAGGAGCTGGCAGAGGGGGTCCTATCATAAACCTCCCATACCCTTTACTCCAGGTGATGTTGTATTATGCACAGAACCCAGCTGATGGGAATCTTCCTTATGGGAAATTCCTCACTTTAGTCTTCCAGTACTTCGGGGTTCCTTTGGGGGGCGAGTATGCTGAGAAGGACAGATCCAAGCCTATTGATAAGACTTCCATTTTGAAGATGATGGTGCCTGGGGAGGATCCACCAGAGGATGAGGAATAGATGGGGCTGCAGTAGGATGTGGAGGAGCAGGGAGTGGAGCATGGTGAGGATGTGCACGATGAGGGGGTGCAGGGGTTGGAGCAGGGAGACATTGAGGGAGACACCCAGGGCAGGTATACAGAGGAGCAGGTCATAGGTCAGGGCAACTTCGAGGGCTTTGGCACGTAGTACACCGACTTACCTACCTATGAGGCTATGGGTGCCACTAGCTCTCAGGTTCCAGGGCCTCCCGAGTGGACACATGTGGTGACACATTTTCAGAGTCTCGGTACCCAGCTTTCAGATATGGTAACTAGGATGGATCGGGGCTTTACTTCTTTGGAGAGTAGAGTAGGTTCTATAGAGCAGCGTCTGGACTTCTGGGATAGGTTCTATAGGGTTGACTCTCACTAGACACAACCTCCACCTAGCAACTTGCCTCCGACTGAGTAGCTCCTGATCAGCTTTAGATGCTCATGCTACGTGATTTAGATTATTTCTCTTTTATTCAGCTTATGTATTTTTTTTTAGCTTATGTAACCTTTAGATGTAGTTCTTTATCTTATCAAATCTTGTGTAATGTCTCGGCCACATTTGTTTTTATATTAGTGGATTTATGCATCTTTTGTTTATTTACATCTACCTCCCCTATAGCTTTTAATTATTACATGTTTTATTATCTATGGCTTATTAGTCCTAGTCTGCACTCCATGAATGTAAGAAGAGCCTCATCCTCTGATACCAAGCTCTGTCACACCCCAATCCACCCCCTGGGAGGATTAGGTAGGTGACCCGAATTGCGTAATGGCAATCCACCAAATCCCACGGATCTAGAAGCAATGCTTACATTCACGGAACCACATTCATCACTTTACCATAAGTAAGATCAGATTGCTGCAAATTACTACAAATTACAATAATAAAAGGAAGCATAGTGATACGGGGAACTGATGATAATATATACATAAGTAAGATTGTACTGTTACATTTCCCAACAACCCACAAAGTAAAGAACAAAGCTGACAAGGGTAAAACCAAAGATAACCTATACATATATATATATACACAGGGTGAGCATACTCAACCCCAAAAAGAAAAGGAAATAAAAACTACAACAGAACTATAGTCAGCACGGGGATAAACTCCTAACAAAAAAAAGGAGTCCCCAAGACAAAAAGCATCACGTGCACTCTTCAATGGTCCTCATCAATGACCACCGATAATGTACGCAGGATCAGTATGACCTCCGTCGGGGTCCACACCAGCATCATCGTAATAACCAGGACTCTCCTCCTCGAGATTAGCCTCCATGCCATAGCGGCATCGATCTGCAAAATCATCTGAGAAAAACAATGTATAAAAGAGTGTGAGCCCCACTGAGCTCGTGAGCAAATCATATCATCATGCATGCACATGCAACCACAATTCACATGATCTTATATGATATGCAAGTCCAGATAATTTATTACCCACCTAACAATACAACTAAGTCAGGTCTGTGCTACTACAATCCCCAACACATGTATCCCTGGTGTGGGCTTCTAACCCCTTCCCGCGATACACCCATTGAGTTGTCGGAGAGGACCAGTCAGCTCTCGCATTCGTTCACCAAGGTCAACCCGACCAGCCCTCTGTGATTAACCTGTGGGATAATCCATTTCTTTTTCTCTTTTCTTTTCATTTCTTTGGCTTATAGCCCATATTCACCATTCCGGTGTTTTTTTCATTCAATCACCATTCTGGTGTTCTTTTCATTTCTTTGCTCTTTTCATAAATACATATGGTCATCCTCACAGGCATCCAACACCTAAACCCTTGTTGGCAAGGGTGCATAGCATGGGTGATGAAACTCTAGCCCCATGTCTATATGGCATCGTATGAGTCGGGTGGTGTCAATCGCATCCCATTCTACGGGCTACCATAGGCCTCATTTTCAAGCCGACTACGACATCTAGTCTAACATTCACAATCATCATATAAGAATTCATCGTGTTGATCAACAGATAGTCATTATGCAGTGATTTGAGTAATTTAAAACAAAAGTAAGCAACACAGCATCCATAATTAAAATTCATAATAGCCGGCATAGCATCATAATTACACATGCCATTCCGGTGTTTTTTTCATTCAATCACCATTCTGGTGTTTTTTTCATTCAATCACCATTCTGGTGTTCTTTTCATTTCTTTGCTCTTTTCATAAATACATATGGTCATCCTCACAGGCATCCAACACCTAAACCCTTGTTGGCAAGGGTGCATAGCATGGGTGATGAAACTCTAGCCCCATGTCTATATGGCATCGTATGAGTCGGGTGGTGTCAATCGCATCCCATTCTACGGGCTACCATAGGCCTCATTTTCAAGCCGACTACGACATCTAGTCTAACATTCACAATCATCATATAAGAATTCATCGTGTTGATCAACAGATAGTCATTATGCAGTGATTTGAGTAATTTAAAACAAAAGTAAGCAACACAGCATCCATAATTAAAATTCATAATAGCCGGCATAGCATCATAATTACACATGCATATATGGTAATATTATTCACTCACCTGAGTTTGGTTCTAGATACTCGATTGCAAACTCAGTTCCAACAGTAGTCTGGTTGTTGACCTTGAGCGCTGGATCAATTCCTAGATATAAATTAGAAAATGTCATATTGAGTTTTCAGTCTATCACTGGTATTCCTAAGGTTAACCTAAGCTCACTGGGTTGACCCGGTGTTCAGTTGGTTCTCACTTGGAATCATTGGGTCTTGCACTGGGCCTTAGGCTCATATCCCTGTGCATCTTCAAGTGTTAGTGGCATAAGGGTAAAATGGTCATTTTCAATAGTTGTACCTGACCCTAGGTCAGATTAGGTTCACAGTGCTGTCCACAGCTTGTCTGAGCTGTAGGACCAAGCACAGCAGGGTTTCCTTCACCTGTGGGGCCCACTAGGGTTCCAAAGCATTCCCTCAATAAGGACAGATGTGGGGAAGGGTATTTATGTCATTGCTCACCTTCCCACCGTGTCACAGGACCAATGGGTGAGGTCCCCAAAGCCAGATCAGCATTTCTGCAGAAAAACCTTCACTAGGCGATGGCTCTGGGCGTTGGGTGCATCGCCCAGAGTCTGCAAATCGACAATGGGCTAAGTTCCCAAGGTTGGGCTTTGTGGATAGTGTTCAAATCTGATCCCCATGCATGTTAGGGGATCAGGTAGCCCTAGGGGTGACCTACCTATTGGTCCAAATGGATCTTCCATCAGGTCCACCATTTGGCTGCCAGAGGCTGCCCAGACAACCCAGTGAATAGTGTCACAGGGTTTTCTTCATGCTTGGAATTCGATTTCAGCCACATGCAGGGCTGGAATCAAATGTAATTTGATGTTCCATGGCTGTAATTATCTAGGGTTAGGTCTGTGTAGCAATGGTTTACATCCAGGGTTCCAATCTGTCAGCCAAAAGTGAATCTGGGCAGTGTAGCCATGCACAGCCAGATTCGGCTCTCAAGAACAGCAAATCAGAATTATAAAATTGAATAAAAATCTCAGATCTTCCATGCTCAAGGCTTGCATGGTAGATCTGGAGCTGTCCAGGGCAAACCCTGGCTGTTCAGGGCTGCCCAGGGAGCAGAAACACATCTACCACAGAGATAGGATGGAGGCAGCAGGTATACATATATGTATTCATACCTGAACAGTGCAGAGGAGGCATTAAAATCCAGGCCTAGGGGCTGAGAGCAGCTCTCCCTCTTCCTTCTTCCTTTCTTCCTTCCTCTTCCTCTCTTCTTTCTCTCTTCTTTCTCTCTTCTTTCTCTCTTCTTTCTCTCCTCACGATTCCAATAGTGCTAAGGGCTCTAAATGAGCCCAAAGCATTTCTATTCATAGGCCCAACCCTCACTGAGGCTTATTTGGCTGTTAAGGCCTCTTTTGAAAATCAGTTTTTAAACTGATTCTGAGTGATTCTGGGCACACTGGTGGGGTCCATAGTGAACTAAGGGAATGAGGTGGTCCCTCAGACTCCCCTCTATCTATGGAGGGTGTCCATGTCCATGTTGGGTGGTCCCCATAATTAAAAACCATTAAAATACGCTGTTTCACTCACTGGGCGATGTCACTGGGCCTTATCTGCATCGCCCAGTGCCATCGTCCTGAGAATTCTAGCAAGCTGAAATTCATTAGGGCTTGCACAGGGGTTTGACCCTTAGTTAGGGTATTGTCCCCACATGCCATTTAGGGGTTTTTACACACTTTTCCGAAGGTGGGTCCCACATTTATTAAGAGGAGAGAGATTACCTGGGGTCTAGGCCATGCATCATGCTATGAGCTATGCAACTATAAGGATCTGCTATCCACCTACCGACAGGCATGTAGGATGATCCACACAGGGTTTCCTCATCAATCCAAGTCACTGGAGTGATACTCCACAGTGCTCTTGGTTGCCTGATTAGGGGTTCCTATCCTTTAATCAAAATTCCAGTCAATAAGGAGCAAGGTTTGACAGTTTCCTAAATCCATGCTCCCAAAATAGGAAAGGCAAAAGAGGAGGTATTGCCTAAGATCCTCCTCAACCATTATAAATAAGGAGCTTTGACGCTCATGTAAGGGGGGGAATAATCAATAAAGATTTTCAGTTACTTCACAAGGCCAACTCTGTGATTCCCAATTTCTTCTAAGCTCTGAATAACTTTGACAGTTGTGTTCTTGAAGAAGATCTCTCCGGCAGGTTTCTTCGCACAACACTTCGCAAGGCCAACTCTGTGATTCCCAATTTCTTCTAAGCTCTGAACAACTTTGACAGTTGTGTTCTTGGAGAAGATCTCTCCTACAGATTTCTTCGCACAATAGTTTGGCGTTGTCTGTGGGAACCAGAGCAAGAGACCTGCGAAGATCCCACCATGACCAACACCAGGAATCAATCTAGGGCTACCAGAGCCATCACTGCCATCGTGAACACAGTAGCTATTGCTCCTCTAGTGCCCCCTCCTACTATTCAGGGAGAAATCTTGCCTCCTCCTGTCGGCTCGCATCAGGAACTCGAGGATCCTATTCCAGAAGATAATGGATTGCCACACCAAGAGGGAACTCGTTCCAAATTACCGACGGATCTGCCGCGTTACGTGATGATGGAACAGTTCGACGTGATGCAGACCCACTGGGAAGATAAGATGGAGCACATGATGGAGATGCAGCGTGACCTCTTATAGGGGATCCCTATACCCCCACCTCCTCCATAGGATGGCAAAAGATCTCCATCTCTGGGCCACAGAGAAAATCACAGCAATGCTAACAACACTCAATGGAGAAACAAGGAGGCGCAGTGCAATGCCAAGAATCAAGATTCTCAGATGACCAAAGTTGAACAGGCTCTGAATGAAAAAGTCTTGGAACTCCAAGATCAGATCCAAGAAGTCATACGGGGAAAGAACCAAGCCCCTAATCATAACTTTTACTTCACTACGGATCTGGCGTTCACCGATGAGGTACGGTTTGAACCTCTTGCAAAGGGGTTCAAGATGCCGACCATAGAACAATATGCAGGCACCACGGATCCGGAGGACCATTTGGAGACCTTCAAGTCCTTACTGTTCTTTCAGGGCGCATCTGATGCGATCATGTGCAGGGCTTTTCCTTCCACTCTGAAAGGAGCAGCACGACAGTGGTTCTCACGACTTCGTCCACGCTCTCTTTCCAACTTTACCGATCTGGGGAGGGTTTTCTTGGCCCACTTAGTGAGCAACAGAATTCACAAGAAGATAGCTGCCAATCTGCTAGCCATAAAGCAGCGCCCCGATGAGTCAATCAGAGGCTTTCTAATAAGATTCAATAAAGAAACCTTGGAGGTACATAACCTGGACCAGATGATGAAATTCCAGGCACTACGTAGTGGCATTCGTGACATTGAGTTAAAGAAGTCCTTGATCATGGATGAGCCGGGGGATATGTACGAGTTATTCTCACGCTGTGAGAAATATATCAATTTGGCTAAAGTTCTTACGGTAGAGAAAGAAGACAAACCCGACAAGAAGGCCCAAGTAAAGAAGGACAAGTTTGTCTGGGAGACTGGTTCAAAATGTAGCCGAGATGACAAAGATAGTAGAAGAAAGAAGGATGAAAGATAGGCCTGGGTTCCCAGAACCATGGATCTAGAGTCAGAACCAGACTATACAACCCTTACTCATACCTGAGCTCATATCTTGAATGAGATAAAGGACCAGGTGACCCTGCGCTGGCCCGCCAAGATGGTGAAACCAGCACATGAACGCAATAAGAATAAATACTGCCAGTTTCACCAGGATCACGGCCATGACACCAAAGAATGTCGACAACTGAAGGATGAGATTGAGGCCCTTATTCAGAGGGGGCGCTTGGGAAGGTTCGTCAAGAAGGAAGGAGGTGACAGAAGACCTGATTATCATGCTCGGGAGCCCGAGGAACGACCAAGATCCCCAGCCAAGGCCCACCAGGGAGAGCCACCTCGAGGTAAGAAAACTCGGAAGAGATATTACCAATTGAGATGGAACCTTGTTGGATGGATCCAATAGTGAATTATCTCCAAAAGCGCACATTATCGAACGACAAAGAGGAAGCAAGGAAAATAAGAATGAGGGTAGCTCGATACACAATAATAGGAGGAATCCTTTATAAGAAGGCCTTTGCCATGCCTTACCCGAAGTGTCTCCGACCAACTAAGGCGGAATATGTTTTGCGGGAAATACATGAGGGCATTTGTGGACAACACTTGGGGGGCATGGCGCTCGCTCACAAAGTCATCAGGTAAGGATATTTTTGGCCTTATCTCTATAGAGAAGTAATGAGTTTCATCCGCAAATGCCTGAAGTGCCAAAAGTTTGCACCTATCACACGCCAACCTATAATAAAACTCACCTCAATTTCAAGTCCATTACCTTTTGTACAATGGGAAATGGATATATTGGGACCCTTTTCCTAAGCATCTGGAGGTAGACAATTTATAATTGTGGCGGTCAACTATTTTACTAAGTGGGTAGAAGCAGAAGCTTTGGCAGTCATCTCTGCGGTAAAGGTATGGAGATTCTTCCTCCACTCGGTAATTTATAGGTATGGAATACCGAGAACCCTCATCACTGACAATGGGAAACAATTTGAACAAAAATTCAAGGAGTTCAGTGATCAGTACAAAATCCAACTAAGGAAGACCTCAGTTTCCCACCCCCAATCCAATGGACTAGCTGAGGTGATGAATAAAATTATACTAGATGCAATCAAGAAGAAGCTAGAAGCCGCCAAGGGATTGTGGGTGGAAGAGTTGCCTAACATTTTATGGGCATACAGAACAACAACGAGGTTGGCAACCGGTGAAATGCCCTTCATGTTGGCATATGGAACAGAGGCTGTAATTCCTGTGGAGGTAGGAGAAACATCCATGAGGGTGCAATTCTATAATCCAGAAGTTAACAATGAAGAACTAAGGATAAACCTGGATCTATTGGAGGAGATTAGAGAAACAACTTGGATAAGAAACGCAGCTCATCAGTAGCGAACGACACGCCACTATAACTCTAAACTGAAGGTTAGAAGATTTCACCAAGGAGAACTGGTCTTACGCAAGCTAGAAGCTTCAGATCCAAGGTCCATGGGAAAATTAGCACCCAACTGGGAAGGACCATATAGAATCTCCAAACAAGTGGCACCAGGCGCCTTTCATTTGGAGACTCTGGAGGGGGTACCCATACCACGGTCATGGAATGTAGAAAATTTGCAAAAATTCTACCAATAAGGTCAGGTTGTTCAATTTTAATTTTCAGTGTCAATAAGGTCAGGTTGTTCAAATTCAATTTTCAATGGATTAAAGCAAAGTTTTTTCAAAGTTTTTCTTATTGGAAATACCGGGCTACAACCAATGAAGCTATCCACAGTTGATCAACCAGTTTATGACAACGATCTGTTTTGGAAATTATCCTTTTCCTAAGTGATTATCTCTGTTACTAATAATATGCCAGTAATCATCATAATGGTGAGTTGCACCATAGGGGCGTTTCCCCAATCAAGCTGATGGTCATCCGACCATAATGGTGAGTTGCACCATAGGGGCGTTTCCCCAATCAAGCTGATGGTCATCTGACCATAATGGTGGGTTGCACCAAAGGGGCGTTTCCCCAATCAAGCTGATGGTCATCCAACCATAATGGTGAGTTGCACCATAAGGGCGTTTCCCCAATCAAGCTGATGGTCATCTGACCACAATGGCGAGTTGCACCATAGGGGCGTTTCCCCAATCAAGCTGATGGTCATCTGACCACAATGGTGAGTTGCACCATAGGGGTGTTTCCCCAATCAAATTGATGGTCATCCGACCATAATGGGGAGTTACACAACAAGGAACATCTGAGTGAATGAGGAAGAGCATAAGGAGCAGAAATCTATCAGAAGAAATACAATGGAGGATGCTCAGATAAGGGAGATCTTTTGTTAATATGCACAAAATTTCAATACAAGTACATGAGATAATTACAATATCCAAGGTTGACACAGTTACAAGAGCCAATTTATGATCAAATATGCTCGGGTCCAGGTTCCCTTTATGATCGAATATGCTCAGGTCCAGATTCACCTTCTGGAAGAAGAAAACAAGGCAAACTACAGGTGCACCTACACCACAAGCCCAATCTACCTTGTCTTGATCCTCCTGAGCAGGATGATGAGGGAGGCAAGAACCAGAGGCCCAGGGGTATGAAACAGGTGTAGCCATAACAACAACATCGGATAGATGGAGATCAACCCAGACATTCATGAGGCAGTTCCACCTGTTCCACAGCGACCCTGAGATTTCAGGAGAGGACCATTTTGCCAAATGGGATTCACCATCAAGGCATTCGGAAGCTCCTTCAAAGCACCAAAATAGCCCTCTTTCTACTCTTCTACCTCTGCAGAAGATAAGGAGCTTGAAGAGCACGAGCATAGCGCCGATTTAGTTCCTCTAGCGTACTGCCACCACCAGATCTTCACTCCTCGAATCCTTAATAGGTTAGGGTCAGCAGGAAATGGCCCCCTCAAGACTCTCAATTTCTCTGATGTAACGTTCCCCCTCTGAGCATTGGCAAGGGAACGTCACACGTAGAGAAGGTCCCCAAGCCAGGAAGCCCAAGGGACACTGCGTGTCAATTGAGGATCGAAGCTGTGAGGGCCAATGTCGATTGAAGATTGAATTTGAAGGAAGTATCTTGAGGTAGGTACCCCGTAAAAAATTTGCAACCTTTGTATCTGTGAAAACACTGGCATCCAAAAAACCAAAGAAAGTTTAGAATCGCCATGAGAAAGTAGAAGAGTACTAAGCGTAGGAAACCCATGGATCTAGGGGGAACAAAGGGTATAAGCACTATTTAAAGGGCTCAGCGATGGTTCACGTTCGAAAAAGGATATTTAGGCTCAACTACCCAAATTAAAGGGAAATAACATCCGGAGTCACGTGTCCCAAAGTCATTAGACCAACGCCACTCCAAAAGAGGCGAAGGATATCATTATGGAGGCGACGATTCGGTTTCTGCACTAGTTCCATTAATGGCGAGTTAACCAAAGTGTCAGTCAAGATGGGAGTAATAAATGACTGCATGGGGAATCTACAAGAAATCCCTGGGGAAAAGATTTGTGTCATAATGGATATACACGTCATGCAAGAAAGGTAAATATTGCTAACACGCAGAAAGTTATTGAGATATTTCCAGGGAAAATCATAATTTATCTTACGATAAGGGACAGTGGTTACTCCCCGAAGTACAAATATAAACACTTACAAATCCTTAAGCTCAGGACGAGGTGGATTAGGGGGCAAAGGCCCAGGAGCCTCCCGAGGAGGAGGGAAGAAAGGGATTGAGAAGCTTGGGTTTAATACAACCTCCCTCACAAGGATCCAAGGACAAAACCTAGCCTGATCTTCCCCCATTTGAAGAAGGGGGCAACTTCATTTATCCTATGGTACAAATGCTGAGCACCCTCTAAGGCCTTATCTTCGCAGAAGCATTTGAAGACTGGTGATTGAATTACGAGTTCGATGGTAAGATTAGCTGTGACATACTTCTCAGCCCAAAGATAATCAATGGCGTTGTCGACGATATCTCAGGCTAACTCAAGCCTGATCAGTAGATCTTCCTCCCAACGCTCGAGAGATTTGAGGTAATCAAGTTCATTCTTCAAATGGTGATAGTGTTTCCTCAACACATCATTAGCCTTGGCATACGCTATTATTCTGGATTGAAGTTCCCTCTCTCGCTCTGAAGCATCAACCGGCGTAGTACCATGCAAAGGAAGATTGTCCTAATAAAAAGGAAAACAGTTATGTTCGGATGCATGAAAATTCAAAAAGTAAATGAGTTATGGTCATCCTTCATTACAAATTCCAGTATTTTGGTGGCACAAGCCTACACCTTCAAAAAAAAAAAAAAAAAAAAAGAAGGAAGGAAGTAGCGATAACTAATAAGAGATAGGAAAGTCAAGCTAGAGGGGCATTCTTAGCGTCTGGGTTGGCTTGGGCGATGGCAGGGTCATCAGCTAGAACTGGCAAGGGATCCTCATTTCTCGGCTCAAGGCTTTGGTCAGTAGCCTACTCAGGGATCATCTCGGTTGGAACCTCAACCCTCGCCTGCTCAGGCATGACCATATCAGTCTCCCCTGTGCCAACCAAAGAGCCTTGACCACCCACTATGGTCCCAATAGCTGAGGGAGTCACTGATGAAGAAGATGGGCAAGGAATGTCCAAACAGCCAACCGAAAACTTAGGCTTATAAGCACCAGACTTCAACCGTACAAGTATGTTTTGTATGTCAGATATGCCCTCAAAATCAAAAATCTGGGTGCCTCTCCTTTATTCACTGCCAAATCGAGTAAGCTATTTTTAGAAAGGTCAAGGACGCAGTGGACATATGGCTAATCTTGCAGGCCCCAGAATTGAGATATTTGTCAATAGCTTTGGCCCTCACATCCTCAACTTGGGCCTTCAGGCCAGCAATCTCAGTCTTCTAGCTCTCGATCAGCTGCTCTTTCTTGACAAGCAGTTCTTTGACTTTAGTGTAAGAAGCTGAAGAAGATTCAACATCCTTCTCTACCTTCTTATGTTTCTGTTCCACCACGTCAGCCTTTAGCAGGAAAATCCATTCATCATTATCTCGGGCAGCTTTCTTCAGCTCCTGCATTTCCTTCTCTGATTCCACATACACCGCGGTGATTTTTCTCTTGCACTTCATGATCCCGGAGACAAAGACAAGTGCCTAGTGCAAAAAGGAAAATCAACAAGATTGAAAGTGCAAAATAACTAAAACACAAGATGGGAATAGAGCATCACCTCGTAGGCCCGTGCAAGGGTGGAATTTTCCAGCGTGTCGTCATCCATCTTGGATAACCAATCAAGGTCGGCTGGAGGGACACAGTTCAGGGCCAAATTCTCGATAGTAGCAACACTACCAATCACCCTCTGGTCGTTACTAATTGACCACCGGAGAACGAATAAATCCATGCTTACTTTCTCTTTCCCCTTGTTCTTCTTAGGAGGTGGTGGATCCTTAAGGGCTAAAGAAGACTCTTCTTCCTACTGAGTGATCAAACCTGAGGAGGAACTCTTCCCTTTGTCCGAAGAATCTACAATTTTGACACTTCGGGAAGGCAAGGGAGGAACCTTGGTGGGCCCCTTCTTTGACTGGCCCTTATCCTGCTCAATTGGGGGTGCCTTTCTCTTCCTGCTTTTGTCTGAGGAAGAAAGAACCTCGTCACCAGCTACTTGGAGGTTTTCACTCTCCATAAACGCGGTAAGAGAATCCAAAGAAAATTCCACTACAGCCAAAAAGCAAACAAAATAAGAAGTTAGACTTATACGGAGCATCATGGGGGAAGGTGAAAGGAGAAATTCCTGAGGTGCTCACCCCTCTCCAAATCATTCATATCCAGGACATCAATGGCCCCAGCTTTGACCCGATTCTTGTCAGCCATCAGCTTCTCTAGGGTTAACTGATCTTCAATGTCCAAGGAAGGAATCCTATTCCCCACCGTGGTATTAGGATATAATCCCATACAGTAGGACATTTAGGCCCTTCATGAGCAGCCCAGAAGAATCTCTGCTTCCAACCATGAATAGCATATGGGAGAGGACCCACAATTGGAACATCCCTTTGACGGAGGTAGTACCACCCTGGATGACCACTATTCTGATTCAAGGTGAAACATCTGATGAACAGGGTAGGGGTGGGACGTTTGCCCAATCGAGTACACTTGATAATAAAACCCCCACACATCTCCAGCAGTTGGGAACTAATTGACTCGGGGCAACCTTGTAATGTCTAAGCAGTCGAGTATGGAAGGGAGGAAGGGGATATTAAAGCCCCGCTTCAAAGGCATCCAGAATCAAACCTACCTAGCAACGCGGTGGCTGATTTAACCTATCCTCAGGGGATGGGACCCTGAGAGCTATCGAATCAGGAATGGCATAGACGTTTCAGGTCTCCAACAGGTTATACTCAGTCAGGACGGAAGGGATATCATCCACCCCTTTTCCAATGGTGGGATCATGTTGGGGTTGGCGCACTCGATATCCCCTCCTACCCAACAACTTCTTGGAGGAAAGGCTAGGACTACTGGCTGTTGCTCTAGAAGAATTCCTAGGAATTAATATGGGAATCCTAGAACTTGTAACCTCTATTGGGGAGGACGGAGATGAAGCTCCTCAGGATCCTTCCAGAGCTACTCCATGATACAACTTCTCCCCTTCGTCCAACAGGGATTCTACTTCTGGATTAGGTTTCAAGGATGAACTCTTCTTGGACTTCCCCATTTCCCAGAGATGAATACAAAGGCAACATAGTTCAATAAAAAGGAGAAAGAGAAGAAACTTACTTGGGACAAGGAAGACTCAGTTGAAGAAAAAGGAAGCACTGAATGAAGCAACTGCAGAAGCTTTAAAGAGGTACCTTGAGCAGAAAAACTCGAGGATGATCCAAGAAGAAAGGCGAAAGAAAGAAAAACACTTTATACCCGTAGGGGTATCAGAACACACCATATGAAGATCCAACTGTTCACTCCTTTGCGAATGGCCCAGATTACTGGAAGAGGAAAAGACCGCCTTTATCAGAGAACATTGGGAAAGCAAAGAATTTTAAATCTAAACTTTATGACATCCCATCAATCATCTCTCAAAAAGTGTAAAAAATGGAAGATATTTCGCTCCCATGCGCGAATAGCGGCTAGTGGCGGCGTGATTACAAAAAGCTTGCAGAGGATAAAAATGTCATAAAACAAACTCAAAAAGATTGATCCATAAGTTGCTCAAGTTTCACATTCCTGCATGGGGTACTGAGGATAAATTTATACTCCCTGTATCTTACCAACGATATAGGGAGTAGGGGGCAAATGATACCCCACATTCTCTGGCCTAATCTTAACCCTACGCGTGGCCAATTTTGGATCGCAAACAAGATTGAATCAGAAGCATGCCAAAGAGAAATCAAGCTCATGACGGTTAGGAGGGCAGGCCCACTAAGGCAGTTATATAACCAAATAGAGACCCCACGTTCACTTCCATGTGTCCCAAGAATCGCCAGATCCTGAGAACTAAGGGGGATGGCAGTTAGAGTAGGAGTTTCCTAAATCCAGGCTCCCAAAATAGGAAAGGCAAAAGAGGAGGGATTGCCTCAGATCCTCCTCAACCATTATAAATAAGGAGCTTTGACGCTCATGTAAGGGGGGGAATAATCAATAAAGATTTTCAGTTACTTCGTAAGGCCAACTCTGTGATTCCCAATTTCTTCTAAGCTCTGAATAACTTTGCTAGTTGTGTTCTTGGAGAAGATCTCTCCGGCAGATTTCTTCTCACAACACTTTGCAAGGCCAACTCTGTGATTTCCAATTTCTTCTAAGCTCTGAATAACTTTGACAGTTGTGTTCTTGGAGAAGATCTCTTCGAAAGATATCTTCACATAACAGGTACGATGACCTATTGGGAATGGTTGCCGGTTTGAAAGAAATGGCTGCCAGTTTGAAAGAACTAGCTGCTTCGTAGAACAAGAGGATCCTTTAGCTAGTGAGTAGTGATTCTTATTGTGCCGGTGCCTGCATGGTTAGTATATACATTTGAAATGTATGGATTCTAATGCTTATTATGTAATGCAGGAGGGTGACATTTTGGGGTACGAGGTGACTACTAATCGGCTCCAGAAAGAAAGGAATGAGGCCTTGGCTGCTGCCTTGCCTACCCCAACTATAGAGGTTTTAGTGCCACGATCTTCGGTGCTCCGGTGATCCAGATTGATGATCATGTCAGTGGCCATGTGGCAAGGGTCAAGGATGAGCAGGAGGAGAGCAAGGAGGATGATGACGAGGACGGTGATGCGGATGGTGATGGAGATGAGTCTGATGAAGACGAGGTGGATCAATAAATTCTCTTTTTTTTTTTTTTTTGAGAGTGGATGGTGACCAATTTCGGGCCTTTAAGCCCTATAAATATTTTGGGATGACTTGGAACGTTTGATTTTTTTTTTATCCAAACTTAGGATTTTTTGTCAATTGCGTGCTTGGGTAGGTCAAAATAATATGTGTGAATGTGATTGTGGGGTGAGATGGTACATTGAGACCCTAGGGTGTACGATGATGTGTGGAGATGGCAGGGACCCACTGATTCAGTGTGGAATGCCCAAAAATGCATGAAGTTGTCACAAGCTATGAAATTACAGTATCGACATCGAATTGCTATAAATCGTCATTGAAAAAGCTTTCCTCGACATTGAGTTTGGTTGTGTGATTGTCGAGTACCATTAACTGATTATTGAATCAGGTTAGACAGTAAAATGCTGCTCGGCAGTGAACCAACTAGGCTCGACATCGAAGTGGATTCCTCAACAGGGTCTTGATGTTGAGGATGGCATGGTTCGCTGTCGAATCGGGGTCTCTTAGTGTCGACTCCGTGTTTCCAATTCTGATTTGTTTCCTTTTTGGAATGCCCAGTTGCGAGATTTTTTGATTTCCCTTCCCTTCTTAAGCCCTTGCTCATCCTTGGGGCTATATTAAGGGACTTGGGGAGTTTTAAATCCCTTATTCTTGTTCTCTTAGGTGTTTCCTCTCAAGAATTTCTTCTCTTCTTCTCTATTTTGCTATTTTCTTCTTATTCTCCAATCAATGGACAAGGCTTTGAGTTCATGGATGGACTCCATACTGAAGGATGATTGTGAAGGCTTGGGGAGGGTGCATCTCCAACCTCTGATGGGTTTGAAGAACATGACACTTGCATGGGACTTGCTTCTAGGAGTCTCTCGTTATTGGATCCCTGAAGTACACATGTTCCAATTTGGTACAACTGAGGTATGTCCTATTTATAAAGAATTTCATGTATGCTTTCTCTTTCCTCATCATTGTGCTATGATACGTTTTCTTCTGAAGGACAACTATTCCAATGACATCATGCCCTTTTTGGATTAGAGAGAGGACGTCTTCCCCACTTTATGCATGGTTCCCGTATTGATGTTTTGGCAATCATTCACCTATTTATGGGTCAACGTAGGGATGACCATGGCTTCATGGAGTGTAGGGAGAGAGCCTTTCTATTTTGTGTGATTGCTCAATTACTTCTTCGTTCTGGTGCTCGGGGTGCTTCCCCTACGTTGATAGAGGTAGTCAAGCAAATCCAATGGGGTGGTGACATTGTTCCTATTGTCTTGACAGAAACAATGAGAGGATTGGATATCTTGAGTGGGAGTCAAACTCCTCTTAGTGAAGATTTTACTGGTAGCCCCTATTTGTTGCAGGTATTCTTTCTTTGACTTTGTGATTTTCCTTCTTTTCTTTGTTTTGCCATATGTTTAGAAATACCCTTCATTCCATTTTTATGGTAGGTTTGGCTTTGTGAGAGGTTGTAATTTGTGAAGCCGATGAGGGGACACTTTAGGATCAAACATTATCACCTTGGTTTTATGGTGATGGAGTATCACCACTGGGACTCTTGGTAACATGCTCTCTCCCGTATTTCTTCCAATGATATCGGTTGATAGTGTTCATGGTGGCTTGTTGATGCACCAGTGTTGAATTCTTTTGGATGTAACTATGTGCGCCTGATCGGGTTAGGTCACACCTCTTTCTATGTACCCAATCGATTACGTCAACGGTTCGGACCAACTCAGGAAGTGCATGAAGATTTTATGAATTTCTATCCTCCAGAATCATTGGATAAGGAATTGGTGGGAAGGATTACGAGTCTGTGGTGATCCAAAATAATATTGAAGACCTTGCGAGCTATTGATGATGGTGGGATGGTTGCAGAATATGAGGACGGGGTAAAGACTCAAGGAAAGAAGAAAGAGAAGACTATAAGGAGGCGTTTGACATGGGAGCAAAAGGAAGCTTCAAGCTCTTCAAGTTCCAAGCATTCCAAAAAAGTGGAATAAGATGGTGATGAAGACACGGATGATCAGTTGGTTTTGAAGGTAAGGATTACAAAGTTGCAGAAGAAGGTGGAAGACTTGAGCTATTAGGATGTTTTGAGTACCAAGAGTAGTGCTTTACTTTATTTGTTTTGCATTGGTACTTTGCTTTTTTCTCTTTTGGATATTGATGTGGCTCAGACTTTGAACTTATGATGGAACTATAACTTGGTTTTAAAGTTTTGATGATTTTTTTTTATGTGACTGGTCCTGATGTTGTTTCACCAAGATGCCTATGTACCCTTAAGTTTTTAAGAGATCAGGTCGAACGTAGTTCTATTGTTTAGGAATCTTTAGACATAGTACTTCTTGAACTGATACATATTTGTCAATTAAGGGAGCTCAATCCCATCTAGATCCACTACTCAAACTATTTGGCCAGCTAATATTTCCTTGATCATGTTTGGGCCAGTCCAATTGGGCCTGAATTTGCCTTGTGGATCTATGAGGATTCGTTCCCAGAACCGCACGTTCCTTGGCGCTTGGTTCAGAGGGTTTGGGTTATGCTCCTCGATTGGAGAGAAGGAATGCGTCTTCTCGAAGGTTATGATTTATCGGGGGATGGGGGGTCATACAATCAATTGAAATGGAGTCGCCAACTAGGGTTAGGGCCTATGACCCATTGGTGTAGCCCTGTGAAGGGCTACAGGACTTTGTTTGGTCTAGTCAGAGATTCGGGGTAAGTGGTTAGGTTACAAAGTGGGAAGGTGTTAGGCACCCACCTCACCCGAGTAAACCGATCTTTCTATTAGATGCTAATTTTTGAATAGTCTCCCTTTATGAATGTCCTATACCAACATACAAGGCTGCAATGATGCACAAACTACTTAATTAAAATTAAACTAATTTATACTAACTACTATACACTACGCAAGAATGCTAAAAGGACTATATTGTGCTAAAATAAAATATTAAAGATAGAAATGTATACCTGTACGCTTTAAACCAATGCAATTATGAAAAGTGCAGTATGGGCAGCGTCCCCCGGTTCAAGTGGAGACAAATGACTAACTTTATCCTTTATCGGACAGAGTAACGACTTATGATGATTGAGTTGAACTCTGTCGGACAGAGTAACGGTGTCGGGTATTAAGGTGGACTCTGTCAGACAGAGTAGCGGCGTCGGGTATTGAAATGGGAAACTACTTCAATAAAGTAACGGTGTCGGGTAGTGAAATGGGAAACTACTTTGGCAGAGTAATGGCGTCGGGTAGTGAAATGGGAAACTACTTCAGCAGAGTAACGACGTCGGGTAGTTATGGGAGCGGAACACTTGGCTCTTGGGCAGAATAACTAGGTCATAAGGACTTTTCTGGAATTGGGTGCGAAGGAGGGTTGGAAACTCAGACTTAGGTTGACCAACTTCGGACAGAGGGACTAGGCTTAGCTTGAAAGCTAGGAATTGGGTGGGGGGAACCCCGGGATAAGGAAATCAGGGCTTCGAGAAGGGAAATGAGTAAAGGTTTGGAGCCTAGGAGCTCCCCCTCTCTTTGGAACTTGGAATGTGGAAATGAGGGGTAGAGGGGGTATTTATAAGCAAAAATCACATCTGGTAGTGCCACAGTGAAATCTGCGGCGTCGCCAGGCAAAAAAATTGCATTCTGGGTTCCCCATGGCACCGCATGGTAATTTTCCCCTCAAGGTGCGACGCTTCCGTGCGGTGGAGGCAGCAACTTGCGATGTTACGTGGCGGTGCTGTCGTGCGCGCTGTATAGGGCTACGGGTAAAAGGATCTTGTAAATTGTTTTTAGGGATATGGAGGGGGTGATATGTCTTGTGTATGGGAGAAAAAGTCCTTTGGGGGACATCGTCAGTCGTTCGTGCTCGATTGTCATCATTGCCGGGGGTGGTGACAAAATTCAGCGTCTACGGGATCATGTATGGATGCTCGTTGCTCCTTACGTACTAGATCACCAACTGATAGTTGGCGTGGTGCAACCTTCTTATTGAATGTTTGTGTCATCCTTTGTTGGTATTTCTTCATGTTGTCGATGGCACGCATCCTTTTCTCATCAATGAGGTTTAGTTCGTGGAATCTTGTCTTGAGCCATTCTACTTTTGAAATTTCACTATCCATCATGACCCAAAGAGAAGGTATATCTAATTCGACTTGAAGGACTGCTTCCATTCCATAAACTAGTGAGTAGGGTGTTGCCCTAGTCGAAGTTTAGATGGATGTTCTGTATGCCCAAAGTGCGTAGGGTAGTTTGTCGGCCCAATCATTGTGTTTGTTGACCATTTTTTGTATTATTCCCTTAATGTTCTTGTTGGCAGCTTCCACTGCATCATTAGTTTGAGGTCTGTAAGGTGATGATGTATATCTTTGAATGTTCATCTTATCACATAATTTCTTCACTTCTCCTCTGAAGTGTGACCCTTGATCTGATATGAGCTTGTGGGGGACTCCATATCGGCACAGGATGTTATTGCTTATGAACTTGACCACCTTGGCTGCTGTTAGTTTGGCATAGGACTGTGCTTCCACCCATTTGGTGAAGTAGTCGATGGCTACCAAAATGTACTCATGACCATCAGATGACTTAGGGACCACTTAGCCGATGACATTAATGCCCCAAGTGGCAAATGGCCAAGGAGAACCTAGAGTGTGCAACTCTGAAGGCGGTGTATGCATGAGATTGCCAAATATCTGACACTTGGTACACTTCTTCACATATTGTGCACAATCGGCTTCCATGGTGTTCTAATAGTACGCTAGTCTAAGGATCTTCTTGGCCATCATCTTTGCATTCATGTGAGGCCCACATATGTCTTGGTGAATCTGATCCATGACTAGCTTTGACTATCCTTCATACGACCTCTTGTATAGGATATCTTCCAATAGAATGAATCATGTAGCATATCTCCTCAAGAAACGCTTTTCTTTGATCATAGCATCCTTAGGGTATCGCCCTCTCTGATGAAATCCACCATGTTTGCATACTATGGTCTTCCATCAACCGTTAATGTATGGATGTGATTGACGAATGCCGGTTGATGTCTTAGATTGATTGAGAATGGATGTACTTTTGTTTCTGATTCCATTTCAACCATGGATGCAGTGTAGCTAGTGCATCGGCAAACCGATTGTTATCTCTTTGCAGGTAGGAGAAAGTGATCTCTTCAAATTCCCTAGATAGTGTCTCCAAATGTTAACTTTTCATCTTTAGTTTTGCACTTTCCTTGCATTTGGCATATGACCAATGAAGAATCCCCATAGACTTCTAGTCTCTTGAGTCCTATTGATAAGGCAACCTCAAGTCCTATGGGACAAGCTTCATATTCAGTCATGTTGTTGGTACATTAAAAATTTAGTTTAAATGCCCAGGGCATATGGGTTCTGTTAGGAGTAATTAGTAGTATGCTGCCCCACAACCCTTGTGATTGGCTGCTCTGTCAAATAGTAATTGCTAAACTGTATTGGCTTTTTCTAGTTCCAATTATGCAATATCCTCATCGGGGAATATATCTTCCAACGGTCTGGTTTTAAGGGTTGGGTGTGCTGATAAGTGATCAGCGATTGCTCGTCCTTTGATAGGCTTTTGTGTCACATGTTTCGTGTCAAATTCTGATAATAAGAGCAACCATCATGCCAATCTCCCTGTTAAGGCGGGTTTCTCGAATAAGTACTTGATTGGATCCATCCTCGAGATCATAAACACTTGGTAGGCTATCATGTAATGCCTCAACCGCCTTGTAGCCCAAATCAGACCTGTACAGACTTTCTCTAATGGTGTATATCTAGTCTCGTAGTCCACAAATTTCTTGCTCAAGTAGTATATGGCATATTCTATCTTGCCATATTGTTGGTGTTGTGCTAGCATTGCTCCCATGGCCGTGTCTATTACAGATAGGTATAGCAACAAAGGCTTGTCAAATATCGGGGGTGCCAATACTGGCGGGTTGGCCAAGTATTCTTTGATTGTATCGAATGCGACATGGCATTGCTTATTCCATTCTTTTGGCTCATTCTTCTTGAGTAGTTTGAAGATTGGTTCGCACACCATGGTTAACCGAGAAATGAATCAACTAATGTATTGTATTCTTCCAAGAAAGCCCCTGATTTCTTTTTCGATTTTGGATGGTGGTATGTCTATGATTGCCTTAACTTGGTGGGATTGACTTCGATGCCCATGTGGCTGACTATAAATCCCAAGAGTTTTCCAGCTGTGGTTCCAAACACACACTTCTGGGGTTTAGCCTTAGTTTGTATGTCTTAATACTTTCAAAGAATTTCCTTAAGGCTTCAACATGTCCTTCACGTTCTTTTGACTTGACGATCATATCGTCAACATAGACCTCGACCTCTTTGTGCATTAGGACATGTAAAATGGTGGTTGCCGCCCTTTGATAGGTTGCCCCGGCATTTTAAAGTCCAAACGGCATTACTTTGTAACAATATGTTCCCCATTGAGTTATGAAGGATGTCTTTTGCATGTCTTCGGGTGCCATCTTGATTTGGTTATACCCTAAGAACCCGTCCATGATAGAAGGGCGTGTTTGGCCGTATTATCTACCACTACAAGAAAAAACGTCTTTTGCGGCATTTTTTAAGTGTCCCCGTAGCTTGAAAAAATGCCGCTATTTGCTTCAGCGGTGTTTGTAATAAACGCCGCACATATGTCGTCAAATGTACCGCCAGAAATGTATCACAACGTTTGTGCCATATGCCCGTGTAAGTATACTTTCGCCGGTGTTTGTTAACAAATGTCGCAATATATACTTTATAACGGCGTTTTCTAAACTGTCACTATAGAAACGTTGGTATAATATGATTTATTTGCGACATGTTTACATAAACGCCAGTAAAATATCCTAGAGCGGCGTTTCTTAAACGCCGGTATATGTTGCTAAACGTAGGTTGTTTACGACAGTTGTTTGTAAACGCCGGTAAAACATATGGCAACGGCGTTTCTTAAACGCCATCATATATGGTGGATTTTAGATTACTGCGACGTTTGATAAATAACAACGCCAAAAGTAATATTTTTTTTTGGGGAATTATTCTCTGTGCTACAGCACAGCGTGCATGACCACCCTGCCCCCTATTTCATATATAATATATATTCATTTCAGACCATAAAAATACACATTCATCCACATAAAGCAGTAATTTTACTAATGCCCAACATCCACTAAATATGAAATACCAAACATTAAAAAAGTATTAATTCAATCTCAACTTAACAAGGAAAAAAATAAACCGCTCCTGGTTCACAACCACCAACAAAAAATAACCGCATTTAGTCCATTCTAGTTATCAACTACAAACAGCAAAAGGGGAAAAATAAAAAGAAAGGTTCCCATTGATCGACTCCAGGTCAAAAACCTCAAACAATGTATCTTTCAATTCTTAGTGCATTAACATAATGTGACTTCACATACTCCTGGACGATATTAAGACCCTCAGATTCTTTCCCATAGTCCTGCACATCAGTAGGAAGATAGGAAACCATAAGAGAAAGAAATCAGACTTATGCTAAACTAGAAAATGGGTTAACATGAACTTCATTGTACTTTTTACTCACCTTCACAATGACACAGGAGCAACCAACCACCTCTCTGACCTTGCCCACTTAGTCAATCTTACGCAACGGCATAAGAAAAAGAGAAACACAAAAAAAACAATCTGTTAGTGAAATGCCATTGTAGGTTTTAAGAGTCATGAACTATTATGGCAATGGATGATGGCATGAATGAACAAAATATTTGTTGACCGTACATGCAGTCCACAAAAAGGTGATGTTACAGTGCCCTTCAATGCATTTTAAAAACTAGTTAGAGCCACAATCAAGGTCACTCAACTACTTTGAAGATGGGAGAGAAAAAGGACAAACAGAAAAGGGCATAAAAATCCTCTCGTTAAGGGATTTAACATAGACTCTATTCTATCACAAGCAGTTCAAGAAATGCAATACTTCATTATAGAACGGTTTTAAGAGAAATTATATCTTTGTAAACTCATTGAGGTGTGCTTCCACTCTCCGGTAATCTTCTCAACCATTCCTTCAGGATTGGCCAATTTATTGACAGACTAATTGTGTTTTCTAGAGGGGATTCTTAACAAGTTGCCCATATCTTCATTGTTGGGTACTACTACTTAACAAAGTAACAAATCAGTAAGGTTGCTTTGATTACAACATTCACAAAAATTACTATTGGTAATGGTTCTGTGGTTAATTTTCAAGACAAAATAAATAGAACCAAAAGGATCTCATCCGTTTACATCTGTACCTTGTGTATTCCTCCCCCTGTAGATTGGTTTATTTGTTAAAACTTGATTCTACATCAGCTAGCATTTAGAGTTGGTATAGGAGATGATTTTCTTGGTGTGTCCAGGTCTGAATGGTGAGGTTTGGTATGAGATGAAAACACAGTATTTGTGCATGGTCTCCATTTGGGACCTCTAGACTTGCTTTTCCAAAGATTCTAGCATGTTACTCACCTGATAAACATGGGAGTTGAAGTAGGCTTGCTACACTCCTGCTACACTCCCTCGTGATTATGATCTGATTTTCTAAGAGAGATATGCACAAATTGGACAGATACTATCAAGTAGAACCATTGACTCTAATTAACGAGACTTGGATATCTAAAGAAGAAAAATGAGGAAATAAATAAGTTATAGCTTAGGAGCTACTCTGGTGAATGGATTTAAAAAGATCTGGATAGTACATTTGCCTCAAATATGTTTCAGGTTTCAAGAAACAAACCTTTGACTTGATCTAAAAATACAAATCACAATAAATCTGACCAAACACACAAAAGTATAGGAGAATAGTTTCTCTTTTTCTTCTCCCAAATATTATTCTTAACCATATGATTTTCCGTCACTAAACCATTATCTTCTTTTCCTTTCAAGGATCAATACCATGTTACTTCTGTAAAGCTTGGTTGGGGGGAGGGGGGAATAAATAAATAAATAAATATATAAATACTAGTAAACTCACACGTGCATATGCACATGTACCAATATGTTAGAGAGAGAGATAGAGATAGAGGAAGCAAAATAAAAATTGACGTATGATTATACTAACCATACTTACCAGATTGGACCTTAGATTTGTGGTTGGAAAATTGAACTTATTTTCCATCTTCATAAAAGAAGTTGGATTTGATGTTGGGTATATTGAGTGTATGTTCAGAAGTTCTTGTTTCAGGTTGTGTTTGATTGAAGTTACAAGAAGTACAAAGACCGAGATAAATGAAGAAATCAGTACATTTAAGTTTTGTGGCAAGAGTAAATCAATAAGAGAAGCAACTTGGGCATAATAAATTATTAGGAATGGCTGCAATTATGCTGCTTGTATGGAGCATGTAAAATTAAGAAGAGAACAAACATGTTTGGAAAAAGTTTCTATGAAGTAAAATTACGACTCTAATTTTTATGGTAATTCAATTGGGGGAAGAAATGAAAGAGAAACCAAGAACTACCATTAAAAAAAATATCCAAATATATTTGAAGTCTAGATAATCAAATAAAAACAAATGAGCAGCAGCTTATGGCCACCATAAGCAGCCCATGGCCATGGTACAGCAGCTAAGGCCAAGTTTGCTGCAGATACAGGGTGCAAAAAGAAAAAAAATTAGTTTGAAATGCATGCCAGGCTGCTGCACGAGCTGCAGCTTGTGGATGCCATAAGCAGTCCATGGCCAGGGTACAGCAGCCAAGGCCGAGGTTGCTGCAGCTACAGGGTTCAAAAAGAAAAAAATGGTTTGAAATGCATGCCAGGCTGCTGCCTTTTGCGGACAGCCATGGTGTCCATGTGTGCAAGGCCTAATGGTCAAGAGGCCTAAGGGAGTGAGGATGTAGGCCGCATGAGCCTAGGTGGCCTGGGGTGCAAGGTATCATGGCAACAAGGGCCAGAAGGAGCTGTGGTTATGGGGATTGGTGCTTGAAAATACCCAATGCCGAGGATGTGTGATATAGTTGCAGCAAAGGCTGCCTGGGTTTGGCGTGTAATGCACCTACTGGTATGTATGCAAAGTGCTGTCGGCAGTGCATCAGAGAAACCAAGAACTATCATAAAAAACAATCCAAATATATTTGAACCTCGGATAATCAAATAAAAACAAACGATAATAAAAAACAGACAAAAAGGGGGAAATAAAAATAAAACTCATAGCAAATGAGATATCACAAAGAAACAAACATAGCAGGAACCAGGGATGAAAAAGGAAGAGACAAATTTGAACCAAACCAAAAAACTTTGATTGTAGCATGGCCAAAGAAAAGCCAAAAAAAAAGGAGCACAAATACAGATGAACATACGCAATTTCTTAAAAAAACAACTGTAACAGGGTTTGACAAGAGACATTGAACCCCATAAGCAAATCCAATACTGTAAAATTTGTTTGGAACATATAATGCTAGAATCAATGCAGCCATGGTCTTGAAGACACCACTTCCTTCCATTGATTTCACATTTTGTTGGCAGTACACTACCTATTCATTAGTTCTGTTGCAGCACTACTGCTTATTCTAAATTTATCTTCTGCTATCTAGTTACTATTTTCCAGTCTCACTAACTAATTTGCCCTTCATTGTTACTAAAACTGTCCTATGTTCTAACATTGATCCTTACTTTCTATTTTCTATAAGGTTTCTAAATTTGTTTTTGAAAAGTCTCTATTTTCTAGGCAGTGCTACAACTTCAAATCCAACCATTGGATTGGAACCATATTTTGACAGTTTATTCTCCTATTCCATATTGTCCTCCAACCTAGATTACAGCCCCATCAGATTCCTCTGTTTCAAGTTATTTCAGATCTCCCTATTCTGGTTCCTAAGGATTTGTCCTGCAATCTTTACTTGTGATTTCTTTTTAGTCTCAACCTACCATAGAATTGATGGATGTAAGAAAGAGGGCCTGAAAGTTTACCTATACAGATAGACTGTCAAAATCTAGGCCAGCTTATGCAATGGCCTCAATTATCAGCTGTTCAAATTAATAGGTGATCAAGATTAATATATATAGTACTTAAGATAAACAAACCAACAAAATTTAATAATTTTTAACTTACATAAGTTAACTGAAAACTGTGAACTACCTCTACCCAAGAGCCCTTGGGTGGTAATTTCTATTTGGCGCTTCATTGCATCCATTTCTGTCAATCTTTCTTTCAAAGTGTCCATTTCTGCCAACTTTTCTTTCAAAGTATCCATTTCTATCAATTCTTCTCTCAGAGTTCTAAGCTCTTCCCTCAATTCTCGTACTTCTCTTTGCTCTTCTTCTTGCTGCCGTCTTGCCTCAATATTTTTTGGTGTGGTGCCAGAAGTAGTTGGCTTTACACCTAAGCCTTGACCAAGCACTCGGCCATTTGAATCTGGGCCAACCACTTCCACAAACGCTTTGTCTTGGACAGGTCTCATTTCTCTCATTTCTGGGGGTTGTTCCTCCAATTTCTCATCAATCTTGTTCTACAAACCAATGTAAAATAGGTTAACATCAGAATAGAAAATAACATATATTCCATACTTAGTACTCATTCCTCTCCCTCTTTCTCTATTTCTGCTTCTCTTTTTATTAAATAATCATAAAAATTTCATTGATCTCGAAGGCATACAAATATGAGACAAGAAAGAACTCCGAAAGGAAGAACCAACAGAGAGAGGGAGGAGGAGGAAAAAACACATGCACAAAAAATGAACAAATATGACTCACTCAGAAAAGGGAAGGCCAAGGAATCACCCTTTGGTTCCCATAGGCCCATCAGAATCATCATACTCTATTATTGTATGGACCAATTCATGGAGGAAAACCTTTTACACTATGCAACTAATCAAAAAGAAAGAGGCCCAACTAATCAACTAAAAAAATTATATGCTGGACATGGGTAATGCAGTTATAGTGCAACATAAGAGCCTGTTTTTCTTATTATACTTTGTATCTCTATGAATAGAATTGGCTAGGTGGAGCCTACTCCACCGATTGTTAGTCTTTCTAGCAATTCTTCTTCTTCATTATCTTCTCTATCTTTCTCTCTATACTGCTGGTTTTATACTTCGACATTGTCACATGGTAACAGAGCAATATTACTGTTGATATCTCTCATCCTCAAGCTTTTTTGATAGTCTCTTCAGAGTTTACTATTGGTTCTGGTTGCCGCAACCATATGATGCCTATCTACTGAAGATTGCCCTAGTTTTTTGGAGGATATGGAATTAAACTAGGGTACCTTGCAATATGCATAATGCTGATTATGAAGATTGTTTGATTTCAGCCATCAAATCAGGGTTTATGAAGCCTGCGACTGCTAAATTTGTAATTATGTGAGTTCTGCAATTACTTTCTATTCAACCATCCAATCGCAGTAAGCTTTTCAGAGTTGATCATACATCCTTATTGTGGACACTAGTGTTATTGTAATTGTTATGGGCAATGTGGTTGTAAATATGCAGGCAACCAGTTGAGTAGCAGATGCAGAGACTAGTAGCAGGAGCAGCTTCAGATATTTTTTGAGTTATGATATAATTAGAATTTGGATGAGATCAAAACAAAAGAAATGAAGATATATGAGCTGGCTTTCCAAGAAAATTTTAATCAGGTTAAATGGAGCATGGGTGAGAAAGTTATGGTCATTTCCATAGAGATGCGCAAATCTGCCCAGAATTCATGCTTTGCAGATGACGTATCTTAAAGGGCGTTTTGAAAGCTAGCCAGCATTGTGCTTTCAGACTGACTCATATAGATTTGCAAGATCCAGAAAAATCTCAAGCATCACAAATTGAGAAGAGAAAAAGGAAAAAAATAGGGACCCAAAATCTGATAATAAATTGCTTTCAAAAAATACAGCAACAGTGAATGAAAGGGGTTGAGATTACTATCGAACAATAGCCTTGGAATACTTACTATGATTTCTCTCGCAGCCTGATCTATGATGCTGCCATCTCTCCTTGTATGGGTTCTCTTAAATAATTGTACTCTGGAAGGTCCCTCGCCATCTGGGTTTTCAGCTCGCATGTCTTCAGCCATCTGTGCAAAGCCCCTCTTGTTGGCTGTATAAGACATAGTTTGTTTCGATCCACTCTCTTTATTTTTTGTAGATTTATCCTATCATACATAAAACCCATCAGCAAAATATGTATCATAATTATTTCAATCAAATGAAATTATGTTAATACATTGATTAAAAAAAATCATATTACCTACCAATCTGAAGATGTCCACCTCCCAATGAGGTACTCCCATTGAGTTTCTGGAATTTCAATAGGATTAATAGGGCGAGGGGCATTCAATAGATTAGGATATTTTTCCTCTGTCACTTTTTTCAGTTCTCCCTTGTAATCCCGCCATGAGTGGCCAATTCTCATAAACATAACACGTTGGGCTGAGTCCGGCACATTATACTTTTCCTATTAAACATATTGAATTAGTAGATAGAAGTCTAAACTCATCAACAATAACAACATATATACCTATGCATTCCTAGTTCCTTTATACATGCATATAAGATGTGATATCACCATACCTTAATCCTATTCCATGTATCTTCTTTGTAATGCTTCGGAATCACTCTCCAATCATGATAATCTAACGGTAGTAGTGTTGGGGACCTAGCAAGAGTACCACAGAATGTGGAAAATTCAGCTCCGTAATCACCAACTATAACATCAAAATCATTTGTCCGCATATCTTTTTTATCAGTACTTGGCCTATTATAGACATGGATGGCTCTTGTATGGCCTCTCTTACTCCCTACAATCAAAAAAATATGACATTATCAGTAAGCAAAATGGTGTTCATTTAATGTAATTAGCATAATTATTATGTTTTCAAAATTAGAAATTGAAAGTTATACTTCTAGATAACGATGACGAACTAGGACCCCCAGAACTAATACTAGGGCCCTCAGAGCTAGTATTAGGGCCCCCGGAACTCTGGTGCTCATTCATCTCCTAAACCTACAATAGAATAAGATCACAATCACAGTAAGTATATCAGATATATCAATTGTGAACTTACATAAATAAATAAAAGTTAAGCAGAATAAACACCTTGCCATAAAAAGTCATAATAATAAAAAAGATATACAATCCATAAAATAATTATCGAATTATTATTGGAGAGTTGCATCAACTGTTGTTCCTTCTAAGTTTGTCCTTTCCCAACTAAGATCAACAGCACCAATATTTACTCATCTCAAATCTCTAGTCTGCATGTTCATATGTTGATAATCTTGAGTAAAGTATTCTTCTACAACAACATTCGTATCAAACACATCGCGCACTGATGCACTGAGAGCAATAACCCAGCCTTTGTTGAGGGGGTCTGACACATAAAATATTTACTTTGCTTGGCTAGGGAAGACAAATGGGTCATCAGATAAATGTCGACCAGTATGCATTAAATTATTGAAGTTCACCCGTGTAAAGCCAATAGATTCTTTGAACACTGCCCTATCGCTTGTTTCAGCCCAATCACAACGAAATAGCATTACTTTTAGGTCCGTTGAATATTCCATCTCAACAGCTTCCTTCAACACACCACAGTAATGCACATTTCCATCACAAGGTCGAGTATCTCTACGACGAGGGTTGCTTAATGTTATTGTCGTTACTAAGACCTTGTTGTTTTGGGTTCTTCGATTAGCTTCACGATCCTTGGTGTGGAAACGTATATCATTCAATATGTATCCCTTGTACTTTTTTACTTCTCGATTGGGACCCTGGGCTAACCTTTGAATAATGGGAGGTATGATTTCTCCACTTTCGCGTAGCTTGTCCACCTATTCGATTCAACATTAGTTGTTATGGAGATAATCAAAGGTATGTTTTTCAATATTAAATAGATTAAAGCAAAGAAATTTAATACTTCTTACATGACTTCTAAACCATTCTATGAATTGCTCTACATGCACATTATCTCTTTGTTCTTGGTCGAACCCTATGGCCTAGGTTCTCTTTTAGCTCTTCCAAATGGAGCCTACAATTAGAGAAGTCTTATTAAAGTTGAAATAAAGACTTGAAGTGAAGTAACATTAATCATGACACTTACTTTCGATATGCATCAATGGGTTCGTAATGCAATAGAACATATCGATGCCCTTGTACAATCTCTTTCCACTCTAATCGCACCATCGCAGCACGCCCTAATGGTCTACCTTTGCATGAGAATACCCAATGTTGCTGCTCTACCTGTAGATGTTCATTATCAACATTCCTCTTTGGACGGGTTAATCGGGTCTCGAGTCCTTTGATATGCGGAGAACAAAATTGCAAACATTCATTTGCAATGTATCCCCCTACAATAGACCCTTCTGGGTGCCTTACCTTACGCATGTAATCCTTGAGGGTTTTGTTGAACCTATTGATACGCATAATTACTACATGGAAACAAAAATGTAAAAGATAAAACAAACATGTGAACTTGCAGCAAGGATATGAATGACTAACCTTTCAAAAGGATACATCCACCTATATTGGACGAGTCCACCTAATAATATCTCTCATGGTAAATGAACCATTAGATGAACCATAACATCAAAGAATGTAGGAGGGAAGATCCTCTCTATATTGCATAGGGTTTCTGCAATACTGGCTTCAAGTTAGTTCAAATCTTTGGTTTTAGCAACTTTCGCACATACGCATCGAAAGAAAGCACACAATGATAATAACACCAACTTAACATTCTTCGTTGGATATACCCGTTGTCAAACCCTGCTCCTGACTGACTGGGATTTTGATTGAAGAACAGGAACCCCTGACCAGGCAACCAGGAACACTATGGAGTATCACTCCAGTGACTGGGATTAATGAGGAAACTCTGTGCATGTTCCCCCATATACCTGCCAGAAGGTGGATAGTAGACCCCTCCAGCTGCACAGCTCATAGCATTATGTATGGCCCAAACCCCAGGTAATCTCTCTCCTCCCCATAGCTGTGGGACCCACCTCTGGAAAAGTGTGTAAAAACCTCAAAATGGCATGTGGGGACAATGCCCTTGTCAAACCTTGCTCCTGACTGGTTGGATTTTTGATTGAAGGGCAGGAACCCCTGTCCAGGCAACCAGGGTCACTATGGAGCATCACTCCACTCAATGAGATCAATGAGAATACTTTGAACAGGTTTCCCTATATACCTATCAGAAGATGGATAGCAGATCCCTACAACTGTGTAGCTCACAGCTTGATATATGGTTTGGATCCCAGGTAATCTCTCTCCTATTTATAATGGTGGGACCCACCTCTAAAAAAGTATGTAAAATCCCCTATGTGGCATGTAGGGACAATAACCTGACCAAGGGTTAAACCCTTGTGCAAGCCCATTAAATTTTAGCTTGCTGGAATTCTCTAGGCGATGGCACTGGGCGATGCAGCAAGGCCCAGTGACATCGCCCAGTGGCTATTTCTGTATATTTTATTGATTTTTAATTATGGGGACCACTCCATATGGACATGGGTACCCTCCACTGATAGAGGGAAGTCTGAGGGACCACCTCATACCCTTGGTTCACTGTGGACCCCACCAGTGTGCCCAGAATCAGGCAGAATCAGTTTAAAAATTGATTTTTAAAAGAGGCCTTCCCAGGAAAACAAGCCTCAGTAAGGGCTGAGCCTATAAACAGCTGGCCTTGGGCTCATTTTAGAGCCCTTGACATATCTGAAATCCATGGGAGAGAGGAGAGGAAAGAAAGGAGAAAAGAAGGAGAGAAAGAAGAGAGGAAGAAGAGGAAGGAAGGGGAAAGAAGGAGGGAAGCTTGGCGGCCACCCATCTCAGCTGGAACCGAGCTTCTTCAGACCATTTCAGGTATAAAAATACCTATGCACCTCTGCCGTCCCCATCTCCCCTCTGCATTTGATATAATTCTGCTCCTTGGGCAGCCCTGAACAGCTAGGGTTTGCCCAGAACAGCTCCAGATCTGCCATGCTAGCCTTAAGCATGGAAGATCTGTGATTTTTGAACAAAAATATAACTCTGATTTATTGTTCTTGTGAGCTGATTCTGGCTGTGCACAGCTACACTGCCTAGAATCCCTCCTGGTTGACTGATTGAAGCCCTGGATGCAAGCCATGGCTGCAGAGATCAAACCCTAGGTGGTTGCAGCCTTGAACCACTATCTTACATCCATTTCCAGCCCTGCATGTGGCTGGAATCGAATTCCAAGTTTAGAGAAAACCCTGTGACACTATTTACTGGGCTGTCTGGGCAGCTTCTGGCAACCTGATGGTGGACCTGATGGATGATCCATTTGGATCAAGAGATAGGTCACCCCAGGGGCTACCTGATCCCCCAAACATGCAGAGGATCAAGTTTGGGCATAACCTGAAAAGCCCAGCCTTGGAATCTCAGCCCATTGTCGATTTGCAGCCTCTGGGTAATTCACTGGGCGATGCAAACATCGCCCAGAGCCAACGCCCAGTGAATGGAAAATTGTTGTATTACTGATCTGACTTTGGAGAATCTCACACTTTGGCTTTTGGACACTGTGGGAGGTTGGGAAATGACCAAACAGCCCTTCCCCACATCTGTCCTTAATTGGAGAATACTTGGGAACCCAAGTAGGTCCCGCAGGTGAAAGAAACCCTGTTGTGCTTGGTTCTACAGGATAGACAAGCTTTGGACAGCACTGTGGACTTGATTTGACCTAGGGTCAGGTACAACCATTGAAATGACTATTTTACCCTTTGTGCCACTGACACTAGTTGAGGCACTGGGACATGGGCCTAAGGCCCAGTGCAAGGCTCAGTGATCCCAAATGAGTACCAACCAAGTACCGAGTCAACCCAGTAAGATTAGGTTAACCCTAAGAGTACCAGTGATAGACTGAAACCCTAATATAACAACTTTTGATTTACATCTAAGAATTGATCCCGCGCTCGAGGACAACAATCAGACTGTTGTTGGAATTGAGTTTGCTAACGAATATCTAGAACCCAACTCAGGTGAGTGAATAATACTATCATATGTGCATGTGTAATTATGATGCTATGCCGGCTAATAAGAATTGAATTATATATGCTGTGTTATTTACTTCTGTTCAAATTACTCAAATCACTATATAATGACTGTCTGTTGATCAACACTATGAATTCTTATATGATGATTGTGATTGTTAGACTAGATGCCGTAGTCAGCTTGGAAATGAGGCCTGTGGTAGCCCGTAGAATGGGATGCAGTTGACACCACCCGACTCATATGATGCCATATAGACATGGGGCTAGAGTTTCATCACCTGTGCTACGTACCCGTGCCAACAGGGGTTTAGGTGTTGGATGCCTGTGGGGGTGACCATCAGAAAATGAGAAAAGAGAAAAATGAATGAAAGAACAACGGAATGGTGCATGAATGAAAGAACATCGGAATGCTGATATTGAGCTATATGCCGGGCTATAAGCCAGAAAAGAAATGGATTGTCCCATGGGTTAATCACAGAGGGCTGGTCGGGCTGACCTTGGTGACTGATGCGGGAGCTGACTGGTCCTCTCCGACAACTCAATCGGTGTATCGCAGGAAGGGGTTAGTAGCCCACACCAGGGATACATGTATTGGGGATTGTAGTAGCACTAACCTGACTTAGTTGTATTGTTAGGTGACTAATAAATAATCTGAACTTGCACATCATGTAGGATCATATGAACTGTGAATTGTGATTGCATGTGCATGCATGATTGATGTTATTTGCTCATGAGCTCGGTGGGGCTCACACTCTGTTGTACAATGTTTTTCTTAGATGATTTTGCAGATCGATGCTAGTGTGGCATGGAGGCTTATCTCGAGGAGGAGAATCCTAGTTGTTACAATGATGTTGGTGTGGACCCTGACGGAGGTCATACCGATCCTGCATACCTTCTCAGTGGTCGTGGATGAAGACCGTTGAGGAGTGCTTCTGATGTTTTGTTGTGGGAACTCCTTTTTGTTTTGCTAGGGGTTTTTCCCGTTCTGACTGTGGATCAGTTGCAGTTTCTTTTTTCTTACTTCTTTTTGGGGTTGAGTATGCTCACCCTGTATATGTCTATGTATGTAGTTCTGTACTTATCAGTTTGGTTTCTTTGTTTGTGGGTGGAGGGAAATGTGCAAACTATCTTATGTATATATTATCGCCATTTCCCCGTATCGCTATGCTTCCTTTTATTATTGAATTGTAGTTTATTCTGCTGCACTCTGATCTTGCCTATGGTAAAGTGATGGTTGTGGTTCCATGATCGTAAGCACAGCTTCTAGATCCGTGGGATTTGGCGGATTGCCATTATGCAATTCGGGTCACCTACCCAATCCCCCTAGGGGGTGGTTTGGGGTGTGACAGAGCTTGGTATCAGAGCGTGAGGCTCTTCTTACGATTATGGATTGCAGACTAAGACTAATAAGCTTTAAACAATAAAACATGTTATAATTAAAAGCTACAGGGGAGGTAGATGCAATTAAACAAGGAAGCAAGAATTTTCATTAACTTAACAATAATCATATAAGTTTGATTGCAGGAACTGCAATTCAACAAGTACATGAGCTGGAAAGAAGAAAAACACTAAATTAAGTACATTCCAAGGAAAAAAAAAGGTATATAAGCAAAGCATAGGGAAAAAAAAAGTAATCATAACCACGAAGCATAAAATGTCTGGAGCTGCACTAGAGCTACTCAGCTGGAGGTACGTAATCTAGAGGAGGCTGTGTCTAGAGAGAGTTAACCCGTAGAACCTATCCTAGAAATCTGGTCGCTGCTCGACAAACCCCACTCTCGTCTTCAAAGAAGTGAAACCCCGGTCCATCCTGGTCGCCAAGCTAGAGAGTTGGGTACCGAGACTCTGGAAATTTGTCATCACCTGTGCCCAATCAAAAGGCCCTGGCACCTGAGAACTAGTGGCACCGGTCATCTCATATGCAGGTAAGTTAGTAAACTGAGTGTCAAAACCCTCGAAGTCGCCTGGACCTATACCCTACTCCTCTACATGTATACCCTGGGTGTCCCCCTGAATGCCTCCCCGCTCCATCCCCTGCACCTCCTCATCGTGCACATTATCACCAAGCTCCACTCCATTCTCCCTGCTGCATCCCCATCTGCTCCTCACCCTCTGGTGGATCCTCCCCAGGCACCTTCATTTTAGGATGGAAGTCTTGTCTATAGGCCTGGATCTGGTCTTATCAACATACTCACCCTCTAATGGAACCCTAAATTACTGAAAGACCAAAGTGAGGAACTTCCCATACGGAAGGTTCCCATCAGCTAGGTTCCGTGCATGGTAGAGCATCACCTACAGAAGAAGATATGGGAGGTTTATGACTGGACCCCCCTTCCCAGCTCCCAGAAGATAATAGGTAATGTACGCTCTCATCATAGAAATACTACCCTTGTTCCCACCTTTAGGGTAAATATTGTAGGTTACACACCTACGAATCACCCTAGCACTAGGCCTGTAAGAGGTCTCAGACTTAGGCGTGTCCGGAGAACCTGTCAAAGCCTTGAGGATTGTCCTCCTAGTCTCCAAAGAAAACATCTCAGATATAACCATGCGAGGCTGATAGTAAACCGTCTCTCCTGTGTCTGGTAAGCCCAAAATCTCTGCCAATAGGGTAGTGGTCAGCCTGATATCCACTCCCTTCGCCCTACTCTCCACTCCGAACCCCAGTGCACTAGAAGGCCCCAGGTTACAGTAAAAGTACTGAACCAAGTTGGGATAACAAGGCTCGGTAGGAGACAACATCGATGCCCAACCTAGGGCATTGAACCGGGCATAAAGGTTGTATTGGTGGAAGTCCTCTACCCGTACCACCCGGCTGTTCACTAACGTTACAGATTCAAAGTTTTTCCACTCCTTGGCATATTCGTACCTAGAGAAGAAGAAGTGATCAAAGGTAGGCTCCTCCGAAGAAGAATCATTCGTGGATGATGAAGGAGGTACCGAGGATGCTGAAGAATCCTTTAACTCAACCTGTAGCCGCTTTTGGGCTACCTATTTCCTAGCAGTGCGATGGCTTGTAGACATTTTCTACAAAAAGGAAAGAAAATACCATAGTTAGGGCTAGGGAGTTTGACAAAAACCCTGACCTAAGCAAAAGAGAATAAAAAGAATTCAAGAAAAGACAAAGTAACTAAGAAAACTTACCTAGGCATGTGTAGGATCGCAAATGACTCGAGGAAATACCAAGATTTGGTGTTGAAGTGCTCCCTTCACCCTCCAAGGACTTCTCCTAAGTGTTTAGAGAGGTTTAGAACAAGATAGAAGTCAAATGGGGCCCTCTCGGATTTAAAACCTTGCGCCCCGATTCTCTGGGCGATGGCACTGGGCGATGTGGCAACACCCAGAGACATCACCCAGTGAGGGAATCTTGCTGGATTTGGGTTTTAGCTTATGAAAACTTGGGGAATACCCAAAATGACCTTAGACAACACTAAAATACAGATTTTTATTTTAAAAAAAATTATAATAATATATAAAAAAAAATAATAACAATATAATAATAAGTAATTTTGCACTAACCAAGCATAATTTACTTAAACCCAAAGGGGTGAAATTTCTAGATAAGGTTAAGTAAACCACATAAGAGCTTGGGAAGATTATATGGATGTATCTATATTAAATATTTGGAATATATATATGGATGAATATATGTGTGGATATACTTATGGAATATGGTGTGTACTACCTAAGTACTACATGCCTAAATATTGTGATGTACGAACTGACTGGAACGTTGCTATGCAAATAGAACTTAGTTACATAGGTATGTTGTAATAAGGGTTTATTAAGTATGGGAGCGTAGGTCTCATCCTAACCGAGGCCTAGGACAGCTGAGATTAGGACCTAGTAGGGCTCTAGTAAATTGAACATCTAGATGGTAAGGTACCTCGAGCCAACCCAAAAGTTAGAAATTTTATCCGTAGTTACTAAAATTTCATTAGATATGTACTTAATTCTTTTAATTAATTATGCCCTAATGCCTAGAACCATTTTCTGTGGCAGGACCTATTACCTTGACTGAGGCTGGAGACCCCAGCATCATGATCTATATTAGACATCTACGAGAGAGACTGAGACGGATATGGTTAGTGTTGCCCCGAGCTGAGAACCGATTGGATTTCTATTTAGCCATCGCTGCCATTAGTGGACCCAAAGAACAAGAGTATTTTATGACATTAGCTGAAGAGGTAAGAGCTGACATAGAATTTCTACTTGCGATGGAGTTTGTGATTGGGAAGAAGCTAGAGATGCTTGCCTGCTAGATTAGGTAAATAATTAAAAGTCTTTATTTAAAAATTTGAAAATTTTCATTAGTGCCATGCATAGCATATTGACACATAAAATGCAGAAAGTGAAACATAAAGCATTCAATAAGACACATCATCTAATAAACCAAGACAATGAATCTAACAATCCACCTTATGCGGGTGACTCATGAAACTTATTGGAACTGTGGACTAGATTTGTACCTGCTCTAGCTAGGGAATAATTATTGATCCGTGTAGAAGATATTGGAATATTGATCACGGTCCTCTTTTCAGAGAAGCAACAATGGTCAACACTAGAAGTTCTCGTGGAGGTTGTAAAGGTAAACAACCTCGAGTGGTACCGAAGGTTGAGCTGCCTAACGGAACCAAGGCTCAAAACTTTGATGCATCGGCTGCTCCATCAGAAGCACCAGCGGCTGCACAAGCTACTGCGGCAGCACCTCAGCCAAGTGTGGCAGCCGATGATGTGATTGCATTCATGACCACGATGATGCGGACCATGCAACAACAACAAGAATTGCTTGGTCAGATGTCTACACAGTTTGTAACCATGATGCACAAGCGCGCTGCACCACCACCACCCAATTGACCTGTACTGTTTCCACCACCTGTGCCTCAACATCTAGCGAAAAACTCTACCGCTAAGGTTATGGAGAGATTCAAGAAACTCCAACCACCTGCATTTTCCAAAGTAACATCAAAAGCAATGTAGTTGGAGCGGTGGATTAGTGCCCTAGAGAAGGCATTTAAAGTACTTGAGTGCACGGATGTACAAAAGATTATATGTGCGAGTTATCAGTTGCAGAATGAAGCTGAAGCTTAGTGGAAAGCCACAAAGCCTAATTTGGAAGCTACTCACCCGAACCCCACGTGGGAACAATTTAAGAAAGTTTTCTTCAAGAACTACTTTCCTAAGAGTTTTAAGGATAGGAAGGAAGAGGAATTTATTGCACTGGTGCAAGGAACTAAGTCAGTGCTGAACTATCAACATTGATTTGAGGATTTGTTCCATTTTGCTCTAGAGCATTTGAAAGGAGAAGTTAGTAAGGCGAAGAAATTTGAGAAAGGACTCAAGATTGAGATCGGATCCGTGTTGTCAATCATGGACATTAGGGATTATGCTCAGATGGTCGACAAGGCAAAAACCATGGAAGATAGATTTAAGGAGAAAGAGAAGGAGAAAGCTGTGACATCGTCCGTGGGGAAAAGGCCAAACAATTTCCAAACCTATGCCTGGCCAAATAAAATTTACTGTAGAAAGAACTCAGGCTCCGTCTCGACTCTGTATTGTAGGCCTAACGTGGGTCAAAACCCTTTCCGCCCCACCTTTAATCGACCTGCTCAACCTGCGATGAGCCAAGCGACAACAGCAGCTTCGCCAGCCCAACCAGCAATAAGTCAAATGAGCCAAGCCTCAACACCTGTTGCTCCACCCTTTAAGTGTTACCAGTGCAATAAGGAAGGGCATATGGCCAGAGATTGTAGAGCGCATGGGTACAGCAACAACTCGTAGAATCAACCCTACGCTAGGACTTTCTAGCCATGGGACAATCGAATGCGAGGAAAGGTGTTTGCGGTGACGAATGAAGAAGCTGAGGCGAATCCTGATGTATTGACAGGTATGTTGCTAAACACTACTAACTTATAGGGACTAATTGGCTTATTTCATGTAACCTAAACTACCTACAAACCCTAGGTACCCTGACTGTCTCGACTATACCCGCACGGGTACCATTCGACTCAGGCGCGACCCACTCTTTCCTTTCCTCAACTTTTATGAGTAAGATGAAAGATCAACCAAGAGATATCAGGCACGAGTTAGTGGTCAGTACACCGACAGGGAGTGTCGTGAGCTTGAAGAAGGTCTACAACTCTTGTCAGATTGAAATTTGTGGGAAGAAACTAACCGCACGATTGATTAAGATGGATATAAATGATTTTGACATAATCTTGGGCATGGACTGGTTGTCTGCCTATGGTGCAAATGCCTTATGTTCGAAGAAGAAGATAAGGTTCAACTTGAAAGACGGGTCAATTTTCACCTATCAAAGTGAACCCAAGAAGAAATCCAAGAGAATAACTCTGTCAGCCCTCCAAGTGCAAAAGTTGCTTGACGATGGATGCCAAGGCTTTTTGGCCACGGTAATAGACACGGAGGCAAAGATAAAACCATTGGAGGAACTGGAAGTCGTCAAAGAATTTCCTGATGTCTTTCCAGAAGGTCTGACACAGCTACTACCCGACCGCGATATAGAATTCACGATTGATCTAATTCCTGGAGCAGCACCGGTATCTAAGGCACTGTACAGAATGGCGCCGATCAAACTGAAGGAGTTACAGGTTCAACTTCAAGACCTATTGAAGAAAGGATTTATACGACCCAGTGTATCACCTTGGGGAGCACCTGTGCTGTTTATTAAGAAGAAGGATGGTAGTATGGGGCTGTGTATCGACTACTGTGAGTTGAATAAGCTAACAATCAAGAATCAATAGCCGTTGCCGCGTATTGATGACCTATTTGATCAGCTATAAGGAGCGAGAGTTTTCTCCAAAATTGATCTTAGGTCGGGATACCATCAGTTGAAGATTAGGAGCGGTGATATCCACAAGACGGCGTTATGAACTCGATATGGACATTATGAATTCTTAGTTTTGTCGTTCGGGTTAACCAACGCCCCGACAGCATTCATGGATATGATGAACAGAGTGTTCCATGATGTGCTGGACAAATTCGTCATAGTATTTATTGATGACATTCTAGTGTACTCTAGGAATGAGGAGGAACACGCGCGACACCTTACTTTCATGTTGCAGCAGTTGCGGGAACACCAGCTCTTTGCCAAATTCAGTAAATGTGAATTTTGGCTTCACCAAATTGGTTTCCTAGGGCACATCGTCACCAAAGATGGCATCAAAGTAGACCCAAGCAAGGTGAAAGCGGTTCTCGAGTGGGAGACTCTGAAGAGTGCCACTGAGATCCAAAGTTTCTTAGGATTGGCCGGTTACTATCAAAGATTTATCCAGAATTTCTCTCGCATCTCGGCGCCCATGACAAAGCTTACGAAGAAGGGTGCTAAGTTTGAATGGAATGAAGCATGTGAGAAAAGTTTTCAAGAATTGAAGAACAGGTTGGTAACAACTCCAGTTCTAACCATTCCAAACGGAACCGGAGGAATGGTAGTATATACCGACGCATCCAGAATAGGATTGGGTGGCATCTTGATGCAGAGAGGAAAGGTGGTTGGCTATGCCTTCGGGTAGTTGAAGGAACACGAGAAGAATTACCCCACTCATGATTTGGAGTTGGCAGCGGTAGTTTTCACATTGAAAATTTTGCGACATTATCTATACGGTGAAAAGAGCGGGATCTTTAGCGATCACAAAAGTCTAAAGTATTTCTTCATCCAAAAGGAGCTGAATATGAGACAGAGGTGATGGTTGGAAATGGTGAAAGACTACGATTGTAAAATCCAGTACCACCCCGGTAAGGCCAATGTTGTGGCAGATGCATTAAGCAGAAACTCTCAGACTGCATCCCTCGTATCTTTGGTCGTAAGTGAGCAGTTAGTGGAAGAAGCTCGAAAATTTGATTTGGAACTCGTGATCGAAGGAATGGCTATGCAATTAGCAGCTATGGATCTACAGCCATCGATACGAGAAGAAATAATTACGAAGCAACCATTGAATTCTGAGCTGGCCAAAATAATTTGGGAAGTTCAACAAGGTGTCCATAACGACCTAGATTTTTCCTTGGCCCATGATGGTGCATTGAAGTTTCGAGATAGATTGTGCGTGCTTGATGATTTTGACATCCAAGACCGAATTCTTAAAGAGGCGCACAACTCACCCTACACAGTCCACCCCGGAAGTACAAAGATGTACAAAGATTTGAAGAAGTATTACTGGTGGATGGGAATGAAGGAGACCATAGCAATATACGTGTCCAAGTGCCTCACCTGTCAACAAATAAAGGCAGAAAGACACCGACCGTATGGATTATTGCAGCCACTTCCCATACCTGAGTGGAAGTGAGAAAGAATCACTATGGATTTCATGACAAATCTGCCCAACACCAAGAAAGGCATGAATGCAATTTGGGTGGTTGTAGACGGACTAATAAAGGCGACACACTTCATACTGATCAAGATAAGTTACCCAATGGAGAAGCTTGCCCGTATATATATTGAAAACATAGTTCAGTTACACGGCGTGCCTGTCAGTATTGTGTCTGACAGAGATCCTCAGTTCACTTCAAGGTTTTGGAGAAGTTTGCAATAGGCATTGGGATCTCAATTAAATCTTAGCACAACTTTCCATCCGCAGATAGACGGACAATTAGAAAGAACTATTCAGACTCTGGAGGACATGCTCCGAGCCTATGTCTTGGAAATGAATGACAGTTGGGATGCTCACATACCTCTGGTGGAATTTGCATACAATAATAGCTATCACTCCACCATTGGCATGGCACCATTCGAAGCACTCTATGGACGAAAATGTAGAACTCTATTATATTGGGATGAAGTTGGCGAGCAAAAATATCTTGGACCTAAGATGATACAAGTGACCTGCGACAAGGTGGATGTTATAAGAGAAAAGATCAAGATAGCCCAGTCAAGACAGAACATTTATGTAGATAATAAAAGGAAGGACATCGAGTTTGAAGTCAGAGAAAAAGCATTCCTTCGAGTATCCCCAACTAAAGGATTGCTACGATTAACAAGAAACGCAAATTGAGCCCAAGATTCATTGGTCCATATGAAATTCTTAATAAGGTGGGACCCGTAGCATACCGACTGGCTCTACCACCATCTTTGTTAGGCATCCACGATGTTTTCCATGTGTCAATGCTGAGGAAGTATATTAACAACCCGACACCTGTATTATCAACTGAACCTGAATAGTTGGATGTGGATATGACCTATGAAGAGCAACCTACGGAGATATTGGACAAAAAGGAACATAACCTCCGAAACCGCATCGTCGCTTTCGTGAAAGTTCGATGGGGAAATAATCCAGTAGAAGAAGCTTTATAAGAACGTGAAAAAGATATGAAGGAGAAGTATCCCCAACTTTTTGGATTACAAGGTAAGCAAATTTCGAGGATGAAATTTTTGTAAGGTGGGGAGAAATGTCAAACCCTGCTCCTGACTAGTTGGATTTTTGATTGAAGGCCAGGAACCCCTGTCTAGGTAACCCGGATCACTGTTGAGTATCACTCCACTCAATGAGATCAATGAGAATACTTTGAACAGGTTTCCCTATATACCTGTCAGAAGATGGATAGCAGACCCCTACAACTGTGTAGCTCACAGCTTGATATATGGTTTGGATCCTAGGTAACCTCTCTCCTCTTTATAATGGTGGGACCCACCTTTGAAAAATTATGTAAAATCCCCTATGTGGCATGTGGGGACGATACCCTGACCAAGGGTCAAACCCTTGTGCAAGCCCATTGAATTTCAGCTTGCTGGAATTCTCTGGGCGATGGCACTAGGCGATGCAGCAAGGCCCAGTGACATCGCCTAGTGGCTGTTTCTGTATATTTTATTGATTTTTAATTGTGAGGACCACTTCATATGGACATAGGTACCCTCCACTGATAGAGGGAAGTCTGAGGGACCACCTCATACCCTTGGTTCACTGTGGACCCCACCAGTGTGCCCAGAATCAGTCAGAATCAGTTTAAAAATTGATTTTTAAAAGAGGCCTTCCCAAGCAAACAAGCCTCTGTAAGGGCTGAGCCTATAAATAGCTGGCCTTGGGCTCATTTTAGAGCCATTGACATATCTGAAATCCGTGGGAGAGAAGAGAGGAAAGAAAGGAGAAAAGAAGGAGAGAAAGAAGAGAGGAAGAAGAGGAAGGAAGGGGAAAGAAGGAGGGAAGCTTGGCTGCCACCCATCTCAGCTGGAACCGAGCTTCTTCAGACCATTTCAAGTACAAAAATACATATGCAACTCTACTGTCCCCATCTCTCCTCTGCATTTGACATGATTATGCTCCCTGGGTAGCCCTGAACAGTTAGGGTTTGCCCAGAACAGCTCCAGATCTTCCATGCTAGCCTTAAGCATGGAAGATCTGTGATTTTTGAACAAAAATATAACTCTGATTTGTTGTTCTTGTGAGCCGATTCTGGCTGTGCGCAGCTACACTGCCCAGAATCCCTCCTGGTTGACTGATTGAAGCCCTGGATGCAAGCCGTGGCTACAAAGATCAAACCCTAGGTGGTTGCAGCCTTGAACCACTATCTTACATCCATTTCCAGCCATGCATGTGGCTGGAATCGAATTTCAAGTTTAGAGAAAACCTTGTGACACTATTTATTGGGCTATCTGGGCAGCTTCTGGCAACCTGATGGTGGACCTGATGGATGATCCATTTGGATCAAGAGGTAGGTCACCCCAGGGGCTACCTGATCCCCCAAACATGCAGAGGATCAGGTTTGGGCATAACCTAAAAAGCTCAGCCTTGGAATCTCAGCGCATTGTCGATTTGCAGCCTCTGGGCGATGCAAACATCGCCCAGAGCCAATGCCCAGTGAATGGAAAGTTACTGTATTGATGATCTGACTTTGTGGAATCTCAACCTTTGGCTTTTGGACACTGTGGGAGGTTGGGAAGTGACCAAAAAGCCCTTCCCCACATCTGTCCTTAATTGGAGAATGCTTGGGAACCCAAGTAGGTCCCGCAGGTGAAAGAAACCCTGTTGTGCTTGGTTCTACAACACAGACAAGCTTTGGACAGCACTATGGACTTGATCTAACCTAGGGTTAGGTATAACCATTAAAATGACTATTTTACCCTTTGTGCCACTGACACTGGTTGAGGCACCGGGACATGAGCCTAAGGCCCAGTGTAAGGCCTAGTGATCCCAAATGAGTACCAACCAAGTAACGGTCAACCTAGTAAGATTTTGTTAACCCTAGGAGTACCAGTGATAGACTGAAACCCTAATATAACAACTTTTGATTTACATCTAGGAATTGATCCTGCGCTCGAGGACAACAATCAGACTACTGTTGGAACTGAGTTTGCTAATGAGTATCTAGAACCCAACTCAGGTGAGTGAATAATACTATCATATGTGCATGTGTAATTATGATGCTATGCCGGCTAATAAGAATTGAATTATATATGCTGTGTTATTTACTTCTGTTTAAATTACTCAAATCACTGTATAATCACTGTCTATTGATCAACATTGTGAATTCTTATATGATGATAGTGATTGTTAGAATAGATGTCGTAATTGGCTTGGAAATGAGGCCTGTGGTAGCCCGTAGAATGGGATGCGGTTGACACCACCTGACTCATACGATGCCATATAGACATGGGGCTAGAGTTTCATCACCCGTTCTACGCACACTTACCAATAGGGGTTTAGGTATTAGATGCCTGTGGGGGCGACCATCAGAAAATGAGAAAAGAGAAAAATGAATGAAAGAACACCAGAATGGTGCATGAATGAAAGAACACCAAAATGGTGATATTGAACTATATGTCGGGCTATAAGCCAGAAAAGAAAAGAAAAGAGAAAAGAAATGGATTGTCCCACGGGTTAGTCACAGAGGGCTGGTCGGGCTGACCTTGGTGACTGATGCGGGAGTTGACTGGTCCTCTCTGACAACTCAATGGGTGTATCACGGGAAGGGGTTAGAAGCCCGCACCAGGGATACATGTATTGGGGATTGTAGTAGCACTAACCTGACTTAGTTGTATTGTTAGGTGGCTAATAAATAATCTGGACTTGCACATCATGTAGGATCATATGAACTGTGAATTATGATTGCATGTGCATGCATGATTGATGTTATTTGCTCACGAGCTCGGTGGGGCTCACACTCTATTGTACAATGTTTTTCTTAGATGATTTTGCAGATCGATGCCAATGTGGCATGGAGTCTTATCTTGAGGAGGAGAATCCTGGTTGTTACTATGATGTTGGTATGGACCCCGACGGAGGTCATACCGATCCTGCATACCTTCTCGGTGGTCGTGGATTAAGACCGTTGAGGAGTGCTTCTGATGTTTTGTTGTGGGAACTCCTTTTTGTTTTGCTAGGAGTTTTCCCCATTCTGACTGTGGATCAGTTGTGGTTTCTTTTTTCTTACTTCTTTTTGGGGTTGAGTATGCTCACCTTGTATATACTTATCAGTTTGGTTTCTTTGTTTGTGGGTGGAGGGAAATGTACAAAGTATCTTATTTATATATTATCACCATTTCCCTGTATCGCTATGCTTCCTTTTATTATTGAATTGTAGTTTATTCTGCTACACTCTGATCTTTCCTATGGTAAAGTGATGGTTGTGGTTCCATGATCGTAAGCACAGCTTCTAGATCCGTGGGATATGGCGGATTGCCGTTATGCAATTCGGGTCACCTACCCAATCCTCCTAGGGGGTGGTTTGGGGTGTGACAGCCCTGACCAAGGGTCAAACCCCTATTCAAGCTATACTGAGTTTCAGCTTGCTGATATCTCTGGGCGATGGAATTGGGCGATGCAGATAAGGCCCAGAGACATCGCCCAGTGAGTAAAATAGCATATTTTAATGGATTTAAATTGTGGGGACCACCCATAATGGACATGGGCACCCTTCATAGGTAGAGGGGAGTCTGAGGGACCACCTCATACCCTAGGTTCATTGTGGACCCCACCAGAGAGCCCAAAGTGGCTGAAAATGCAGTAAAGAATGCATTTTGAAAATAGGACTTAATAGCCAAATAGGCCCTAGTCATGGGCTGGCCTATAAATAGGAATGCTTTGAGCTCATTTAGAGCCCTTAGCACTATTGGAACCGTGGGAGAGAAAAGAAGAGAAAGAAGAGAGAGAGGAGAGGAAAAAGAAGAAGGAAAGGAAGGAGAAGAAGAGGGGAATCAGCCCTACACTCCAAGGCCTGGATTTTCGTTCCTCCTCAGCTCAGCTCAGGTATAAATACATATGTATATACCTGCTGCCTCCTTCTTATCCCTGTGTTTTATATGGATTCCTACTCTCTGGCAGCTTAGAACAGTTAGGGACTGCCCTGGTCAGCTTCAGATCAGCCATGCAAGTATGGAGCATGGAAGATCTGAGATTTTTAATAAATTTTATTAGTCTGGTTTGCTGTTTTTGAGAGCCGAATCTGGCTGTGCATGGCTGCACTACCCAGATTCACTGGTGGTTAGCTGTTTGGAACCCTGGATGCAAGCCATGGCTACACAGACCTAGCCCTAGGAAATTGCAGCCTTGAATCACCATGTTACATCTGTTTCTAGCCTTGCATGTGGCTGAAATTGAGTTTCATACCTGTAGAAAACCTTGTGACACTATTTACTAGGTTGTCTGGGCAGCCTCTGGCAGCCAAGTGGTGGGCCCAATGGAGAATCCACTTGGATCAAAAGGTAGATCATCCCTAGGGGTACCTAGCACCCTAACATGCATGGGGTGAAGATTTGAGCACTGCCCATGAAGAGCAACCTTGGAATCTCAACCCTTTGTCGATTTGAAGACTCTTGGCGATGCACCCAACGCCCAGAGACATCGCCTAGTGAGTGAAACACTGTTGCTTTGGCATTTTGTCTTGGGGAACCTCACCCAATGGCCAGGGAATAGTGTGGGAAGGTGGGAAAGGCCTAAATACCCTTTCCCCAAATCTGTCCTTATAAGGGATGACTTGGGAACCCAAGTGGGCCCCGCAGGTGATGGAAACCCTGCCTGTGCTTAGTCCTGCAGCACTGCCAAGTTGAGGACAGCACAGTAAGCCTATTATGACATAGGGTCAGGTACAATCACTGAGAATGACCATTTTACCCCTAGACCAACATCTCTGGATGATGCACCGGGACATGGACCTAAGGCCTAGTGCAAGGCCCCGAGGATTCCAAGTGAGAACCAACGGAATACTGGGTCAACCCAGTAAGTTTAGGTTAACCCTAGGACTACCAGAGACAGATTGGAAACTTACTATGACACTTTCTGATTTATATCTAAGATTTGATCCCGCGCTCGAGGTCTACAATCAGACTGCTATTGGAACTGAATTTGGGACCGAGTTCCTAAAACCAAACCCAGGTGAGTGAAGTATTATCATATATGCATGTCTAACTAACTGTATGCCGACAAATAATTTTTAAATCTTAAATGTTGTGTTATTTAATTCTGTTCAATTACTCAAATTACTGAACAATGATTGTCTGTTGATCAACACTGTGAATATTATCTGCTGATTGTGAATGTTAGACTAGATGTCGTAGTCGGCTTGGAAATGAGGCCTGTGGTAGCCCGTAGTATGGGATGCGGTTGGCACCACCTAACTCATACAATGCCATATAGACATGGGGTTAGAGTTTCATCACCCGTGCTACGCACCCTTGCCAACAGGGGTTAAGGTGTTGGATGCCTATAAGGATGACCATATGTGTATATGAGAAAAGAAAAGCTATGAAAAGAAAACAAATGTGTTTGCACCGGAATGGTGAATATGACCTATATGCCGGGCTATAAGCCAGAAAAGAAAGGAAATGAGAAATGTGATGGATTACCCTACAGGTTAATCACAGAGGGCTGGTCGGGATGACCTTGGTGAACGAATGCAGGAGCTGACTAGTCCTCTCCGACAACTCAATGGGTGTATCGCGGGAAGGGGTAACCAAGCCCGCACCATGGATACATGTATTGGGGATTGTAGCAGCACAGACTTGAGTTAGTTGTATTGCTAGGTGGCTAATAATTAATCTGTATTGGCATATCATATAGGATCATGTGGAATGTGGTTGCATGTGCATGCATGATGATATGTTTTGCTCACGGGCTCAGTGGGAGCTCACACTCTGTTATACATTATTTTCTTTAGATGATTTTGCAGATCGATGCCGCTGTGGCATGGAGGCTCATTACGAGGAGGAGAGCCCTGGTTATTATGATGATATTGGTGTGGACCCTGACGGAGGTCGTGCCGATGATGCATGCATTCTCGGTGGTCATTGACGAAGACCGTTGAAGAGTGCACTTGATGCTTTTTGTCTTGGAGACTCCTTTTTGCTTTATTTAGGAGTTTATCCCCGTTCTATCTATAGTTCTATTGTAGTCTTTTTACTTTATTTTTGGGGTTGAGTCTGCTCACACTGTATATATATGTACGTAGTAACTTTGGCTTTGATCTTGTCAGCTTTGCTTTTTAGTTGGTGGGTAGGTTGGGGAATGTATCAGAACAATCACACATATGTATATATTATCATCATTTCCCATATCACTATACTTTCTATTTGTTATTGCAATTGTAGTTTATCTGCAGCACTCTGATCTTGCCTAAGGTAAAGTGAATGGATGTGGTTCCGTGAATGTAATAACTGCTTCTAGATCCGTGGGATTTGGCGGATTGTCGTTGCGCAATTCAGGTCACCTACCTAATCCTCCCAGGGGGTGGTTTGGGGTGTGACAAAGTTTGATATCAGAGCGTGAGGCTCTTCTTACATTCATGGGATGCAGATTAGGGTTAATAAGCCATCAATACTAAAATAAGTAATAATTAAAAGCCACAGGGGAGGTAGATGCAATTAAATAAAAGATGCATAATTTCTTTTAAATTTAAAGGCAACTATGGCTGAGCCACTACATAAGTTCTGACTAATAGTACTACTCTCAGATAATTACATAAACTGAAGAAAAAAAAACTATATATAAACCCAACATAAAAGGAAAGAAAAAAAAAAGTACATAAGCTAAAAAATAAGTCAGAACCACATAGCATAGACACCAGAGCTGGTCAGAAGAACTACTCCGGTGGAGGTAAGTCGCTCGAAGGAGGCTATGTTTGGCGCGAGTCAACATGATAGAATCTGTCTCAGAAGTCCAGGCACTGCTCAACGGATCCCACCCTGCTCTCTAGAGATGTGAAGCCCCGATCCATCCTAGTCGCCATATCTGAAAGCTGGGTACCGAGACTCTGGAAGTGTGACATCATCTGTGCCCACTCGGAAGGCCTTGGGACCTGAGAACTGGTGGCACCCATCGGCTCCCAGGCAGGTAAGTCTGTAAACTGTGCACCGATGCCCTCAATGTCATCATCACCAACATCCTGCTCCTCTCCATGCTCATCTCCACCCTGCACCTCCTCCAGCTTCTCATTTCTCTGCTGCTCATCACCAGGGATCACCATCTCCTCATCCTCTTATGGATCACCCCCTGGCACTTTCATCTTCAGTATTGAGGTCTTATCAATAGGCCTGGATCTGTCTTTCTCCGCATACTCACCCGCCAGAGGAACCCCAAAATACTGGAAGACTAGAGTAAGGAATTTCCCATAAGGAAGATTCCGATCAGCTGGGTTCTGAGCATGGTACAACATAACCTGGAGTAAAAGGTATGGGAGGTTTATGATTGGACCCCCTCTGCCAGCTCCCAATAGACAGTAGGTAATTTATGCCCTCATAATGGAAATGCTACCCCTATTCCCGCCCTGAGGGTAGATGTTGTAGGTAACACACCTACTGATCACACGGGCGTTGGGCTTGTAGGAAGCCTCAGACTTAGGTGTGTCCTATGACCCTGTCAGTGCTTTGAAGACCACTCTCCTAGTCTCCAAAGAAAACATATCAAAGATGTCCATCCTAGGTTTGTAGTAAACCCTCTCTCTAGTGTTGGGTAAACTCAAAATCTCTGCTAGTGAAGCAGTGGTCAACCTGATATCCACTCCCTTCACTCTACTCAACAGACCAAACTCTTGTGCCCTAGATGGCACCAAATTGCAATAGAAGTACCAAACCAAGTTAGGATAACAAGGCTCGGTGGGGGTCAACATAGAAGCCCAACCTAGGGCATTGAACCTAGCAAAGAGACTATATTGGTGAAAGTCCTCCACCTGGACCACCCGGCCGTTCACAATTTTTAGTGACCTAAAATTCTTCCAAACCGTAGCATGCTCGTACCGAGAAAAATGGAATCAACCAAACTTCGGTTCCTCCGAAGAGGAGTCATCCCTAGGTGAAGATGGAGGTACCGTAGATGAAGATGATGAAGAATGGTCGCTCTCAACTCGTAGCCTCTTCTGGGCTATCGATTTCCTAGTTGTACGATGGCTAGAGGACATCTTGCTGCAAGGAGAGAAGAAAAGAGGTGGTTAGGGCAAGAAATTTTAGCAAAACCCTAGCTAAAGCAAGAGGAAAGCAAAAGGAAGAATTAAATAGTGAAAGCAACCAAGAATCCTTACCTAGGCACGCGTAGATTCACAAGAAACTCGAAGAAATGTGAAGATTTGGTGTGGAACTAGTCACACTATCCTCCAAAGACTTTTCCTAAGTGTTTAGAAGAGTTTGGGAGAAATTAGAAATGAAATGGGCCCCTATCGGACTCATATACCTGCGCCCCGATTCTCTGGGCGATGGCACTGGGCGATGTAGGCAATGCTCAGAGACATCGCCTAGTGAATGTATTTTGCTGGTTTTTGTGTTTGAACACATGGGAACTTGGATTTCATCTATATTAACCCTATTGAATATGAAAATAAAGAATTTTACTAATGTTCAATAAAAAAACATAAAAAAAAAATTTATTAAATTAAATAATTAAGCAAACACTAATTTCATGAAAATAAGGGAATACAACTTTTACTTGGGGGCCTTGGTAGGACATATAGGAAATTGAAAATTCTTTGTTACATGTTTAACCTAAGTAGCTAAAATATATAAATATACATACATACTTATGAAAATTGGTGTGTGTAATATTAAACTATTATGTGCTTGATATTGTGATGTACGAACTGAATGGAGTGTTGCCATGCAAAACCAGACATAGATACGTAGGTATGTTGTAATACGTATTTACTACGTGTAAGGAGTGTAGATCTTACTCTATCCAAGGTTTAGGTCAGCCAAGAATAGGATTTAATAGGTTGTCTAGCCAATCAAATCACTTAGACGCTAAGGTACCTCGAGCCAACCCAAGTACATTTTTATTAATTTTTAGTTGTTTAAATTCTAATAGACATGTACTTAATTCTTTTAATTAAGTATGACTTGATGCCTAGAACCATTTTCTATGACAGGACCTATTACCTCAGCCAAGGCTGGAGACTCCAGCACCATGATCTATATTAGACAGCTACGAGAGAGATTGAGACGGATACGACTAGTACTACCCCAAGCCGAGAACCGGTTGGACTTTTATCTAGCCATTGCTGCCATTAGTGGACCGGGAGAGAGAGAGACTATTTTCTATCCTTAGTTGAAGAAGTAAGAGCCGACATAGAGTACTTACTTGCGATGGAGTTTATAACCGGGAAGAAGCTGGAATTACTTGCCTGTTAGACCAGGTAAATAATTAAAAACCTTCTATTTAAAAATCTGAAATCTCTCATATAGTGTCATGCATAGCCTACCATTACATAAAATATTTAAGAAGGGAAACAAAATACAAAATGGAAGAAAACACCTCATAATGAACAAAGATAACATATCTAACAATCCACCTTACTGGTGCAGCTCATGAAGTTCACTGGAATTATGGACTAGATTTGTACCTGTACTAAAATAATTGTTGACCCCAATGAGAAATAATGGAATATTGAATACACTCCTCTTTTTCAGAGAAGCCACAATGGTCAACACAAGAAAAAGTTCTCGTGGTGTCGTAAAGGGAAACAACCTCGAGTTGTACCAGAGGTTGAACTGCCTAATGGGACTGCGGCTCAAAATTTTGAAGCATCGGCTGCTTCATCAGAGGCACTAGCGGCTGCACAAGCCACTACTGTGGCATCCCAGCCAAATGTGGCAGCCGGTGATGTGACTGCATTCATGACCATAATGATGCGGACCATGCAACAACAACAAGAATTACTTGGTCAGATGTCTACACAGTTTGCAACCATGATGCATGAACGTGCGGCACCACCACCACCACCCAACCGGCCCGTACTATTTCGACCACCTGTGCCTCAACACTTAGCGGAGAACTTTACTGCCAAGATTATGGAAAGATTCAAGAAACTTCAACACCTGCTGTTCCACCCTATAAGTGCTATGTGTGCAATAAGGAAGGACACATGGGTAGAGATTGTAGAACGCGGGGGTATGGCAACAACTCGCCGAATCAGCCCTACGCTAGACCTTTTCAGCCACGGGACAATCGGACGCAAGGAAAGGTGTTTGCGATGACGAGTGAAGAAGCTGAGGTGAACCCCGATGTATTGACAGGTAAGTTTGCTGAACACTACTAAATTATAGGGAATAACTAGCTTACTTCATGTAACCTAAATTACCTACAAACCCTAGGTACCTTGAATGTCTCGACCATACCTGCACGAGTGTTATTCGACTCAGGCGCAACCCACTCTTTCGTTTCTATCACTTTTGCAAGTAGGCTGAAAGATCAACCGAGAGACATCGGGCACGAGCTAGTAGTTAGCACACCGATGGGTGGTGTCATAAATTTGAAGAAAGTCTACTAATGAGCATATTTATGTGTGAAATCTTAGGGCATAAAGCATATATTTTACCACATTGGACAGAGTTACTCGGTGCTTTCTTGTGCTTTTCTGGGTTTAGGTGAATTCTTGTGAAAATAGAGGAGATGCTGCTAAAGAAATGTTTTTAAGCTCTTTAGAGGTGTTAATAGTATGGATGCGTAGCCCATCGAGTTAGCTTCGCAATGGTTCAAACGGCACTTGATTCCGAGTTGAAACGAAGAAGTTACAACCGTTTCCGTAACGACGCGCGAAAATGGGCTGCAGGGGTATATTTATAATTATTGACAGTCGGCTGGGGACAAAGTAAAGCGGAAGTTCAGATTTGAGGGGCTTTAGCACAATTCTGAGAAGTTTTTCTGTTAGCCGAGAGATTCCATTTGGAGGGCTCTGGACAGTCCAACTTCAACTTGAGATATCTTGGGCTCTCCAACTCCAAATTGGATGAAATTTGGGTCTATTTTGGGTGACTTTTCGCAAGGAACACAATGGTGAGGCCTATATAATCACCCCATGCTCCATGTTTTTTGAAGGACAGATTTGGCATTTCATTAATTATGAGTAGAATCCTAGTCATCACTCTCTCTCTCTCCTCCAACTTTTCAAGGGCACTCCTGGAACTTCACTTGGGATAGATTTATTTTGAAAGATATTTTCTCATCTATGGAAGGTTGAAAAAATCAAAGATGCTTTGATTTTATTGTTTGGAGAAGATATCTACAAAGAAAAGGAAGCATAATTTAGAATTAGAAATTTACTTTTCTAAAAATAGAAGGTTTATGTAAACAATATTCTCTTCTCTCCCTCTTTCTATTTTTTTTGTTTTTTTCTTGGGATTCAAGGCATTGTATAAGAGGAAGGAGAAGAGAATATTCTCTTTCTTAGGGAATATTTCTCCTACACTTCCCTCTTCTCCTCTCTTTCCCTTATAAATACCCCTACCGTCTTCTTTGTAATGTTGCTCATTCACTTAGTGAAATTTTCTCTTCTTCTCCTATTTTTGGCTTTAGTTCTCAGTTTGATTTCATAAGATTAGTTCTTTCAAATTCTTAATTTTTCTTTCATAAGATTAGTTAATGGTTGTAATAGGATTAGTTTATGCTTTAATGTCTTCAATATGGTTATAATAGTTTTAGTTTAAAGCTTCCTAGTCTAAGCTCCTATGTTGATGACAAGACTTTGAGATTTAGAAGAGGAGGCCATGGTAATTTCATGCAAGTATTCATTCAAGCTTCTTCAATTAATCTGGTTCAAGCACATCTAGGTTTGCATTCTCTAAACTCTCAATCTCATTCTCCCTCTCCTCTATCTCATTCTTTCTTTCTTCTTCTTCTTCTCCCTCTATTTCTTTTATTTCTTTTTTTTTTATGTGGTAATTTTGTTTATGTGGTTGTGGATGTGTGGCTGCACTTTCATTACTTTCAATTTGCGTTAGTTTTATAGTTTGTTTTTATTCCTTCCAATTTGCGTTAGTTTGATAGGTTAGATGCTCATGTGTTAAGACGTCAATTTAATCCCCTAATTTTGTTAGATGCTTATGAGTTAGGATGCATTAATTTTCATTAGTTTAGTTAGTTTAATTTAACAGTTTAATCTGGTTCACTTTGCATTACTTTTAAGTTAGTTAAATAGAGTGGTGTATATCTCCTTGTGTTCGACTCGTAGCTACGATTGACCCATACGCTTGCGGTAATTTTTTAACTCAAACAAGTTTTTGGGGCCGTTTCCGGGGAGATTATAGTTCATTTTATTTTTTTGATTTTTAAGTAGTTCGAAGTGTTTTAGTTTATTATTTTCTCTTCTTTTTCTGAAAAAAAATTAAATCAATTTTTGAAAACCTCTTCTTGTTTCTCTTCTGTTTCAAATAGTGTGCGCCCAATCTAAAGTCCTTCATATGCTTCAACCCTCCATCTTTTGGTGTCCCTCATAGGATTAAGTTACCTATGACGCTACATCTTGACTTGGTTGGGTGGATTGACATGTGACTTATCTTTGGAGGTGACCACTCTTGATAATTGGAAAGCGACATAGTGAGAGTGTTGGAAACATAAATGTATAGTAGACCTCCACTCTACATCAGAATCCATATTGGAGTCGCACATAGGTGAATATAGAAGACTATACGGGTTCCCTTGCTGTCAACCTATATGGCATCCTTACAGCTTTTGAACCATTGTTTCGCATTTTGAGGGATAGAGATGCACTATCTACCTTGGGCTCCCTCTTGTTTCTAGTTTTTTTTAAGTGTTTTATTTTTCTTTAATTTTTCTAAAGGAGACCTCATATCTGTTTAGGTGGCTAAGGTGTAGACTCGTGATTCAAGTAATTGTCTTATTAGAAGACCACCTTCTCTACCACCTTTAACCATGGGTGACCAACCCCAAGACTCTTAAGGATAGGTTCTACCCTACCAAGGCTGCACAACCCTCATGCATTAGTCTGCCTGTTGTTACAGGGAATAACTATGAACTCAAGACCAACTTCATCAGCATGCTACCCCATTTTCATGGGATGGCTAATGAGGATGCATATCTTTTCCTTAAGGAATTTGAGGAGGTCTATGTTCTAATTAAGGTTCAGAATCTAACTGATGATGCAGTTAGGCTTAGGTTTATACCTTTTGCCTTAAAAGACCAAGCCAAGAAGTGCCTCTATGGCCTGCCTACTAATTCCATCATCACATGGGATCAGTTTACCATTGTCTTCTTGAGAAAAATTTTTCCTTTTTACAAGACTAATAAACTTAAAAGTGACATACTCCAGTTTAGGTAGAAACCAAATGAGTCCTTTTCTAAATTCATGAAAAGATTTAAGGACCTCCTCTTAGAATGCCCTCACCATGGTTTCGACTTGTGGCAGCTATGCCAAATTATTTATGAGGGTATTGATTATCAGACCAGGCAACTTGTGGAGTCCATGTGTCCAGCAGGCTTTACTTCTTTTTCTGAGGAGAATGATGCATGGACATTCTTAATCAACTTGGTTGATAAGACTAGGGAGTGGGAATCATCCCAAGAGATTGAAAGAACCACTAAGGGGTATCTTATTGAGGGTATGATAGCAAAAGAGGCCAAACTTGACAGCCTCATAAAAAAGGTTGGAGTCCATAGTTCTAAAAGAGTCTACACCGGTTAACCAGGTCAGCCAGGTGTCAATATGCAGTTGGCGCCAAACACCTAGACATATTTTGGAGGAATGCCCCAACACTTTGGTGGGCAATTCCAACACTGAGAATGTAAGTGCTCTCTACCAAAATAACCCATATAGGAATACTTACAATCCAGGATGGAGAAATCACCCCAATTTCTCCTGGAATCAAGGAAACCAAGCAGGCCCATCCAACTTTCACAATCAAGGTCAGCTTGGTCTCCAAAGGCCCAACTATACACCACAAAACCACGAGATGTCTCCTAACCCCTTTCTCCCTAATCCTCATCTAGGACCTTCTACTAATTCTGCTAAGCCTCCTCTCCTTGCAACTTATTAGCAACCCTCAGGGTTTACCAATACAGGAGAGGCAACAAGACTGAATGAGATGGACAATAAGATAACCTTTCTCATGATAGGCTAAAATAATATAGAGAGACAGCTCACCCAGCTTGTCACCATCGTACATGAGAGGAAAACAGAAAAGTTACCTAGCCAGCCTGAGTCAAATCCTAGGCATCAGGTTCCTATTCAGCAAGGTACCCAACCCCCCCCCCACTCAACCCAGTGCAAGGCCAATAGCTTCAAGGGCCCTCCAGCCAGGTTAATGTTGTATATGCTTTAAGGAGCGGCCGTGAGTATCAACAAGCTAGTACACCTCAGTTTTTACCATCTTATACTCCTATTGATTCTCCCCCTTCTGATAAGGCCATTGAAGTGCCTATTATTCTTGGTTCATCTGATGAACCTGAAGAGATTGCAGATGATTTGGTTGAGGATACCAAAGATGATTCTATTGAGAAAGAGAAAAGGACCACCCCTGAGAGAGTTTATACCCCACCTGCCCCTTTCCCAAATAGGTTGGTTAGCAAGAAGTCTCCTTCTGTAGAGAAAATTTTGGATGTTTTTAAACAGGTTCAGGTGAACATTCCTTTACTGGATGCTATAGCCCAGGTCCCCGCTTATGGTAAAGTCCTCAAAGACTTATGCACCCAAAAACGGACCACCATTGTGCCCAAAAAGGCATTCTTGGCTGCCAATATCAGTTTTCTTATCACATAGCCAATAGCAGCCAAGCATGAGGACCCTGGAAGCCCCACCATCTCTTGCACTATAACCAACATTACTACTGATCATGCCCTATTGGACCTTGGTGCAAGTGTGAACCTGTTACCCTTTCATGTCTACTAACAACTGGGATTGGGAGAACTGAAACCGACTAGAATTACTCTTCAACTTGCAGATAGGTCGGTTAAAGTTCCAAAGGAAACGATTGAGGATGTCCTGTTGAAGGTTGGGGAATTTATTTTTTCTATGGACTTTATTGTTTTAGATACCCAACCTACTGCCAACTTCATGGACCAGATCCCAATCATATTGGGTAGACCTTTCCTTGCTACCAGTAATGCTTTAATCAATTGCAGGAATGGTCTTATGAAGCTCTCTTTTGGCAATACCTCTGTGGATTTTAATGTGTTCAGGTTGGGCAGGCAACCTGATATGGATGAAGAGGTACATGTGCTTCAGGAATTCCCATATGATGAGACTTTCTTTTTTAATTTTGATTCAGAATTTCAGGGCTGTATGGAGGATTTAGAAGGTGTTGATGATACCACCTTATCTGAGGTTTGGAGCATCCAACCACTATTGGAGCCCCTTGGACCCTTATCCACCTCCATTCCTCAACCCTTTATATTTGATTCTCCCATAATTATCCCGTATGTTGATTTGTCCAAACCTCCTAGGTATGATGATTTTATTGAGGAGGACAATGTTAGTCATGATGCTCCCCAAGCATATTATCGTGATTCTTATTTGGCAAACCAAGTTAGGCAAAGGGCGAATAGTTGTATTGCTAGGATTGATTTGAGTAAATCTTTAGTTTTTTATGATTATTTGGATGAGGTTATTCATAATCCTTTTTATGCTTACGGTGATCAATTCTTGGTCGATTTTTACGATAATGACATGTGTTCTACATTGCAAACGGGAGAGAATGGGAGGATTTATAGCCTGAGTTTCAATGCCTTCACTTTTTACTGTCCCATGAGGACAGATTTTCCTGTTGGGTATTTCTCATTTGTGCTTAACTTCCATCTTATGTCTCACTTTACTAAAATTCATGGTTGAGTATATTCTAGTTCTGAAGCTCTTTCTACATTTACTGGCCATGGATTGAGATTTCTGTTGCTGCCCCTAGTACTTCTTGTAGAGGTCATGACTCTTCATGATCCTCTTTATTGATTATATCTGGTAAGCCCCCTCATCTCATCCCTTGTCCTTATTCTTTCTTTTCTGCATGCATTGAGGACACTGCATGAATTAAGTGTGGGGGTGTATTGGGCTTAATTGGTGAATTTTATGAATTTTGATTATGGCAGTAGTTTTGGTTTGTGCATAAGTCTCTTTGATTGCAAAGCTAGAGAAAGAGGAAATTAGGTGCCTTAGCATGCAAAATAATAGAAAATCCCTTTTTAAGGACGGTAGTTGGTTCATATCCAGTGATGGGGATTGAGTCTGAAAATATGAGTGTTATTTCATTTGATGGTTAGATTCTTCTATGTGTTTATGGACCCCTTTGATCTTTTGGCTAGTAGTTGAGACCAATTTATTTATGGCAAGGCATGAAAGTGAAAGTGAAAGAAAAAAAAAAGAGAGAAATAGAAAGAAAAGTGGAATTCCTTGGGACTAGACAGGGCACTGTGCCTCATAAAGCAGGGTGACTTGATCGAAATTCCTTGGAAGGAAACTCAAAAAAAAAAAAAACCTCTTGCATCAATGTCTCAATGTCTTATGGATATATGTAAAAAACGAAGCTACCAAGTATTTGGGTGTCTGGTGTATGCTCCACCATGTCATTCAGAGAACAGTAGTGGAGTAGAAATAGAGTTTATGGTTGAGAAAAAAAAAAAAGAAAAGAAGAAAAAAAAAAACTTCTGCCTTAATGCCTGAAAAGAAAGTGTGGTAAAAAATACTCAAAGCTTAAGTCTTTGGTTCCATTGATGCTATGAGTGGTTTACCTGAAGGTGAGTAGTGTTCAGAAGATAAGAGGAGATCCCTTAATCTTGATATATGCTAGTTGCTTGAATTGATGTGGGGTGATAAAATTCAAGTGTGGGGGAATCTTTGGCTCCTTAATCTTTAGTTGAGTATTTCTTTGAGACTGTGTGCACTATCTTACTTATGCCATGAGAAAAATTTACATCATTCTTTCTGTTTTATTGAATTTTGGGTGTATATTCACTGCAAACATTCACGAGACACAACTCGTCCACTAGGGGTAACCTAGGGGTTTAAAGGCTTGTTACACATGCTAAGTGCAACCGTGATTCCTACGAAAGTGAGTTAGGATTTTTTGCATTCTAGGTTAGTTTTTGTTTCTGTTTACTTGAGGACAAGTAACGTTCAAGTGTGGAGGAATCTGATGAGCACATTTATGTGTGAAATCTTAAGGCATAAAGCATATATTTTACCACATTGGACAGAGTTACTCGGTGCTTTCTTGTGCTTTTCAGGGTTTAGATGAATTCTTGTGAAAATGAAGGAGATGATGCTAAGAAAATGTTTTTAAGCTCTTTAGAGGTGTTAATAGTATGGATGCATAGCCCATCGAGTCAGCTTCGCAATGGTTCAAACGACACTTGATTTCGAGTTGAAATGAAGAAGTTACGGTCGACGCACGAAAATGGTCTACAGGGGTTTATTTATAATTATTGACAGTCGGCCGGGGATAAAGTAAAGCGGAAGTTCAGATTCAAGGGGCTTTATCATAATTCTGAGAAGTTTTTCTGTTAGCCGAGAGATTCCATTTGGAGGGCTCTGGACAATCCAACTTCAACTTGAGATATCTTGGGCTCCCCAACTCCAAATTGGACGAAATTTGGGTCTATTTTGGGTGATTTTTCACAAGGAACACAAAGGTGAGGCCTATATAACCACCCCATGCTCCACTTTTTTGAAGAACAGCTTTGGCATTTCATTAATTATGAGTAGAATCCTAGTCATCACTCTCTCTCTCTCCTCCAACTTTTCAAGGGCACTCCTGGAACTTCACTTGGGATAGATTTATTTTGAAAGATATTTTTTCATCTATGGAAGGTTGAAAAAATCAAAGATACTCTGATTTTATTGCTTGGAGAAGATATCTACAAAGAAAAGGAAGCACAAGTTAGAATTAGAAATTTACTTTTCTAAAAATAGAAGGTTTATGTAAACAATATTCTCTTCTCTCCCTCTTTCTATTTTTTTCTTTTTTTCTTGGGATTCAAGGCATTGTAAAAGAAGAAGGAGAAGAGAGTATTCTCCTACACTTCCCTCTTCTCTCTTCTCCTCTCTTGTCCCTATAAATACCCCTACCCTCTCCTTTGTAATGTTGCTCATTCACTTAGTGAAATTTTCTCTTCTTCTCCTATTTTTGGCTTTAGTTCTTAGTTTGATTTCATAAGATTAGTTCTTTCAAATTCTTAATTTTGCTTTCATAAGATTAGTTAATGGTTGTAATAGGATTAGTTTATGCTTTAATGTCTTCAATATGGTTGTAATAGTTTTAGTTTAAAGGTTCCTAATCTAAGCTCCTATGTTGATGACAAGACTTGGAGATTTAGAAGAGGAGGCCATGGTAAGTTCATGCAAGTATTCATTCAAGCTTCTTCAATTAATCCGGTTCAAGCACATCTAGGTTTGCATTCTCTAAACTCTCAATCTCATTCTCCCTCTCCTCTATCTCATTCTTTCTTTCTTCTTCTGCTTCTCCCTCTATTTCTTTTATTTCTTTTTTTTATGTGGTTATTTTGTTTATGTGGTTGTGGATGTGTGGCTGCACTTTCATTACTTTCAATTTGCGTTAGTTTTATAGTTTATTTTTATTCCTTCCCATTTGCGTTAGTTTGATAGGTTAGATGCTCATGTGTTAGGACGTCAATTTAATCCCTTAATTTTGTTAGCTGCTTATGAATTAGGATGCATTAATTTTCATTAGTTTAGTTAGTTTAATTTAACACTTTAATCTGGTTCACTTTGCAATACTTTTAAGTTAGTTAAATAGAGTGGTGTATATCTCCTCATGTTCGACCCGTAGCTATGATTGACCCATACGTTTGTGGTAATTTTTTAACTCAAACATCTATGACCCTTGTCAGATTGAGATTTGTGGGAAGAATCTAACCGCACGATTGATAAAGTTGGATATAAAGGATTTTGATGTAATACTAGACATGGATTGGTTGTCCGCCTATGGTACAAATGTCTTGTGTGCAGAAAAGAAGATAATGTTCAAGTTGAAAGATGGGTCAATCTTCACCTATCAAAGTGAACCAAGAAGGAAATCTAGGAGAATAACCTTATCAGCCCTCCAGGAGTGAAGATTGTTAGATGAAGGATGTCAAGGCTTTTTGGCCACTGTGATAGACACGGAGGCAAAGATAAAACTCTTGGAGGAACTTGAGGTCGTCAGAGAATTTCCTGATGTTTTTCCAGAAGATCTGACGCAGCTGCCGCCTGAGCGCGATATAGAGTGCGCGATTGATCTAATTCCTGGTGCAGCACCGGTATCCAAGGCACCATATTGAATGGCGCCAATCAAACTAAGGGAATTACAGGATCAACTTCAAGACCTGCTGAAGAAGGGATTCATACGACCCAACGTATCACTCTGGGGAGCACTTGTGCTGTTTATTAAGAAAAAGGATGGAAGTATGCGGCTGTGTATCGACTACCGTGAATTGAATAAGTTGACTATCAAGAATAGATATCCGTTGCCACGCATCGATGACCTATTTGATCAATTACAAGGACCAAGAGTTTTCTCCAAAATCGATCTTAGGTCGGGATACCATCAATTGAAGATCAAGAGCGGTGATATTCACAAAACGGCATTCCGAACTCGATATGGACATTATAAATTCTTGGTTTTGTCGTTTGGACTAACCAATGCCCCGGTAGCGTTCATGGACATGATGAATAGAGTATTCCATGATGTGTTGCATAAGTTCGTCATTGTGTTTATTGACGACATCCTGGTGTACTCCAAAAATGAGGAAGAGCACGCTCAACACCTTACCTTCGTGTTGCAGCGATTGCGAGAGCACCAACTCTATGCCAAGTTCAATAAGTGTGAATTCTGGCTTCACCAGATTGGGTTCCTGGGACACATCGTTACTGAAGACGGCATTAAAGTGGATCCAAGAAAGGTGAAAGCAATCCTCGAGTGGGAGACTCTGAAGAATGCCACTAAGATCCGAAGTTTCTTAGGTTTGGCCAGTTACTGCCGACGGTTTATTGAAAATTTCTCGCGGATTTCAGCACCCATAACAAAACTCACAAGGAAAGGCGCCAAGTTTGAGTGGAATGAAGCACGCAAGAAAAGTTTTTAGGAATTGAAAAACCGATTGGTGACAGCTCCAATCTTGACCATTTTGGACGGTACCGGAGGAATGGTGATATATACCGACGCATCTAAGATAGGATTAGGTGGCGTTCTGATGCAAAAAGGTAAAGTAGTCGCCTATGCCTCAAGACAACTGAAGGAACATGAGAAGAACTACCCCACTCATGATTTAGAGTTGGTAGTGGTAGTCTTCGTGTTAAAGATATGGCGGCACTACCTATATGGTGAAAAGAGTGAAATCTTCAGTGATCATAAAAGCCTGAAGTATTTCTTCACCCAAAAAGAGTTGAATATGAGGCAGAGGCGGTGGTTAGAACTGGTAAAAGATTATGACTGTGAAATTTATTACCACCCTGGAAAGGCCAACGTTGTAGCAGATGCATTAAGCAGAAAATCTCAGACTGCATCTCTCGCTTCCTTAGTTGTAAGCGAGCAGTTGATAGAAGAAGCTCGAAGGTTTGATCTGGAACTCGTGATCGAAGGAACGGCTATAAAATTAGCGGCCATGGATCTACGGCCGTCGATACGAGAAGAGGTAATTGTGAAACAACCATTGGACCCCGAGCTGGCCAAAATCATTTGGGAAGTACAGCAAGGAATCCACAAGGATCTGGATTTTTCTTTGGCCCATGATGGTGCCCTGAAGTTTCGAGACAGATTGTGCATGCCTGATGATTATTATGTCCAAGACCAAATTCTTAAAGAGGCGCACAACTCACCCTATACAATCCACCTCGGAAGTACAAAGATGTATAAGGATTTGAAAAAGTATTACTGGTGGATGGGAATGAAAGAAACCATAGCAATATACATGTCCAAGTGCCTCAGCTGTCAACAGATAAAAGCAGAGAGACACCGACCGTATGGTTTATTGCAGCCACTTCCTATACCTGAATGGAAGTGGGAAAGGATCACTATGGATTTCATGACAAATCTGCCCAACACCAGGAAGGGCATGAATGCAATTTGGGTGATAATAAACGGACTGATAAAGGCAACACACTTCATACCAATCAAGATAAGCTACCCAATGGAAAAGCTTGCCCAGATATACATTGAAAACATAGTCCGCCCACATGGCGTGCCTGTCAGTATCGTGTCTGATAGAGATCCTCGATTTACCTCAAGGTTTTGGAGGAGTTTACAAAAGGCATTGGGATCTCAACTGAATCTTAGTACAGCTTTCCATCTGCAGATGGACGGACAGTCAGAAAGAACTATCTAGACTCTAGAAGATATGCTCAAGGCCTGTATTTTAGAGATGAACGATAGTTGGGATGCTCACATACCTCTAGTGGAATTTGCATACAATAATAGCTATCACTCCACCATTGGCATGGCACCATTTGAAGCTCTATATGGACGGAAATGTAGAACTCCATTATATTGGGATGAAGTTGGCGAACAAAAATATCTCGGACCCGAGATGATACAAGCGACCTGCGACAAGGTGGATGTTATAAGAGAAATGATCAAGGCAGCCCAGTTAAGGCAGAAAAGTTATGCGGATAATCGGGACATTGAATTTGAAGTCGAAGAAAAGGTATTCCTTCTAGTGTCTCTAACTAAAGGATTGCTACGCTTCAACAAGAAGGGCAAGTTGAGCCCAAGGTTCATCGGTCCTTATGAAATATTCAATAAAGTGGGACCCGTAGCATATCGACTGGCATTACCACCATCTTTGTCAAACGTCCACGATGTTTTTCATGTGTCAATGCTGAGAAAGTACATTAACAACCCGACACATGTTCTATCAACTGAACTTGAACAGTTAGATGTAGATATGACCTACGAAGAGCAACCTATGGAGATATTGGACAGAAAAGAGCATAACCTCCGTAACCGCACTATCGCTTTTGTAAAGGTTCGTTGGGGAAACAACCCAGTGGAAGAAGCCTCATGGGAACGTGAAGAAGAAATGAAAGAGAAATATCCTCAACTCTTCGAATTGTAAGGTAAGCAAATTTTGAGGACGAAATTTCTGTAAGGTGGGGAGAGATGTCAAACCCTGCTCCTGACTAACTGGGATTTTGATTGAAGAACAGGAACCCCTGACTAGGCAACTAGGAACACTGTGGAGTATCACTCCAGCGACTGGGATTAATGAGGAAACTCTGTGCATGTTCCCTTATATACCTGTCAGAAGGTGGATAGCAGACCCCTGCAGCTGCACAGCTCATAGCATTATGTATGGCCTGGACCCTAGGTAATCCCTCTCCTCCCCATAACTATGGGACCCACCTCTGAAAAAGTGTGTAAAAACCTCTAAATGGCATGTGGGGACAATGCCCTGACCAAGGGTCAAACCCTTATGCAAGCCCCACTGAGTTTCAGCTTACGGATATCTCTGGGCGATGTAGACAAGGCCCAGAGACATCACCCAATGAGTAAAATAGCATATTTTAATGGATTTAAATTATGGGGACAACCCATGATGGACATGGGCACCCTCCATAGGTAGAGGGGAGTCTGAGGGACCACCTCATACCCTAGGTTCACTGTGGACCCCCACCAGAGAGCCTAGAGTGGCTGAAAATGCAGTAAAGAATGCATTTCAAAAATAGGCCTTTATAGCCAAACAGGCCCTAGTCATGGCTGGCCTATAAATAGGAATACCATGGGCTCATTTAGAGCCCTTAGCACTATTGGAACCGTGGGAGAGAAAAGAAGAGAAAGAAGAGAGAAAGGAGAGGAAGAACAAGAAGGAAAGGAAGGAGAAGAAGAGGGGAATCAGCCCTACACTCCAAGGCCTGGATTTTCGTGCCTCCTCAATTTAGCTCAGGTATAAATACATATGTACATACCTGCTGCCTCCTTCTTATCTCTATGCTTTATATGGATTCCTACTCTCTGCTAGCCTAGAACAGCTAGGGACTGCCCTGGTTAGCCTCAGATCTGCCATGCAAGTATGGAGCATGGAAGATCTGAGATTTTTAATAAATTTTATACGTCTGGTTTGCTGTTTTTGAGAGCTGAATCTGGCTGTGCATGGCTGCACTGCCCAGATTCATTGTTGGTTAGCTGTTTGGAACCCTAGATGCAAGCCATGGCTACACAGACCTAGCCCTGGGAAATTGCAGCCTTGAATCACCATGTTACATCTGTTTCCACCCTTGCAAGTGGCTGAAATTTAGTTTCATACCTGAAGAAAACCCTGTGATACTATTCACTGGGCTGTCTGGGCAGCCTCTGGCAGCCAAGTGGTGGGCCCAATGGAGAATCCACTTGGACCAAAAGGTAGATCACCCCTAGGGGTACCTAGCACCCTAACATGCATGGGGTGAAGATTTGAGCATTGCCCATGAAGACCAACCTTGGAATCTTAGCCCTTTGACGATTTGAAGACTCTGGGCGATGCACCCAACGCCCAGAGACATCGCCCAGTAAGTGAAACACTGCTGTTTTGGCATTTTATGTTGGGGAACCTCACCCAATGGCCAGGGAACAGTGTGGGAAGGTGGGAAAAGACCTAAATACCTTTCCCCACATCTGTCCTTATAAGGGATGATTTGGGAACCCAAGTAGGCCCCGTAGGTGATGGAAACCTTACCTGTGCTTAGTTCTGCAGCACTGCCAAGTTGAGGATAGCATAGTAAGCCTATTATGACCTAGGGTCAGGTACAATCACTGAGAATGACCATTTTACCCCTAGACCACCATCTCTGGATGATGCATCGAGACATGGACCTAAGGCCCAGTGCAAGGCCTAGAGGATTCCAATTGAGAACCAACGGAGTACCGGGTCAGCCTAGTAAGTTTAGGTTAACCATAGGATTACCAGAGACATATTGGAAACTTAATATGACACTTTTTGATTTATATCTAGGATTTGATCCCACGCTCGAGGTCTACAATCAGACTGTTGTTGGAACTGAATTTGTGACCGAGTTCCTAGAACCAAACCCAGGTGAGTGAACTATTACCATATATGCATGTGTAACTGTATGCCGACAAATAATTCTTAAATCTTAAATCTTAAATGTTGTGTTATTTAATTCTGTTCAATTACTCAAATTACTGAACAATGATTGTTTGTTGATCAACATTGTGAATATTATCTGATGATTGTGAATGTTAGACTAGATGTCGTAGTCGGCTTGGAAATGAGGCCTGTGGTAGCTCGTAGTATGGGATGCGGTTGACACCACCTAACTCATACGATGCCATATAGATATGGGGTTAGAGTTTTATAACCTGTGCTACGCACCCTTGCCAACAGGGGTTAAGGTGTTGGATGCCTTTAAGGGTGACCATATGTGTATATGAGAAAAGAAAAGAAATGTGTTTGCACCGGAATGGTGAATATGAGCTATATGCTGGCCTATAAGCCAGAAAAGAAAGGAAATGAGAAATGTGATGGATTACCATACAAATCACAGAGGGTTGGTCGGGCTAACCTTGGTGAACGAATGCGGGAGCTGACTGATCCTCTCCAGCAACATAATGGGTGTATCTCGGGAAGGGGTAACCAAGCCCGCACCATGGATACATGTATTGGGAATTGTAGTAGCACAGACCTGAGTTAGTTGTATTGCTAGGTGGCTAATAATTAATCTGGACTTGCATATCATATAGGATCATGTGGAATGTGGTTGCATGTGCATGCATGATGATATATTTTGCTCACGGGCTCAGTGAGAGCTCACACTCTACTATACATTGTTTTCTTTAGATGATTTTGCAGATCGATGCCACTGTGGTATGGAGGCTCATTACGAGGAGGAGCGCCCTGGTTATTATGATGATGTTGGTATGAACCCCGATGGAGGTCGGGCCGATGATGCGTGCATTCTCGGTGGTCATTGACGAAGATCGTTGAAGAGTGCACTTGATGCTTTTTGTCTTGGGGACTCCTTTTTGCTTTGTTTAGGAGTTTATCCCCATTCTGTCGGTGGTTCTGTTGTAGTCTTTTTACTTTCTTTTTGGGGTTGAGTCTGCTCACCCTGTATATATATGTATGTAGTAACTTTGGCTTTGATCTTATCAGCTTTGCTTTTAGTTTGTAGGTAGGTTAGGGAATGTATCAGAACAATCACAGATATGTATATATTATCATCATTTCCCGTATCACTACGCTTTCTATTTGTTATTGCAATTGTAGCTTATCTGCAGCACTCTGATCTTGCCTAAGGTAAAGTGAATGGATGTGGTTTTGTGAATGTAGTAACTGCTTCTAGATCCGTGGGATTTGGCCGATTACCGTTACGCAATTTGGGTCACTTACCTAATCCTCCCAGGGGGTGGTTTGAGTGTGACACCCGTATTGATAGAGGATGGAGTTGTTACATTAAAATATGACAATCATGGCTCTTCATTCCAGACATATCCCTTTCAGTGACTTTCACACAACGTGATAGATTTCCAGAATAATCATCAGGGACCTTCAAACCATCTAAAGCTTTGCAAAACTGTTCTTTTTCTACCTTAGACATTATATAGCTTGCTGGAGGTACAATCACTTTAGTGCTCCCCTCTATCTTCTACGGATGCAAAGATGGTCTAATGTTCATGTCTTGCAAATCTAGTCGGGCCTCCAACTTAACCTTTAATCTATCTTTTAATTCCAACAGTGTACCAATGATGTTGTCACACACATTTTTTTCTATATGCATGACATCCAGATTATGATGGAGTAGATTATCCTTCCAATATGGCAACTCAAAGAATACACTTCTCTTCTTCCAATTAAAAGATAGTTCAATTCGACCTCCAACTCTCTTTCGTTTACCAGTATTATTCTTATCAGATTCCTTACCAAATGCAGGAAATTCTACACCTTCCATTTGAGCTAGCGAAGCAATGCCTGAAAGGGGTTGTGGTGCCACCCCAAACTCGACACAACCACTAAAACCTCTCTTATCCAATCGAAATTTATGATTTCCTTCTAGGAATCGATGATGGCCTAGGTAACAATGCTTATGGCTGTGTTGCAACCAAGTTGACATGGTCTCTTTGTTGCAACAAGGGTATGCAATGCACCCTTGGTGCTCCAGCCTGAAAGATTGGCATATGCAGGAAAGTCGTTGATTGTCCATAAGAGGCAGGCACGTAAATGGAATGACTCTTTCTTCAATGAATCGTAGGTGTCAACACCATCCCACAATAATTTCAATTCATCAATCAAAGGCTGTAAATAAACATCTATATCATTTTCAGGCTGATTTTTACCTGGAATTAGTAATGTCAACATGAACGATGGTTGTTTCATGCACTTCCATGATGGCAGATTATATGGCACCACAATAACAGGCCACATGCTATATGAATTCTTAATATCATTAAAAGGATTAAATCCATCAGTTGAAAGCCCCAACCTAACATTTCGGGGATCCGCACTATAAGTTGGATGCAGTCTGTCAAAATCCTTCCATGCTTCTGCATCTGCAGGATGACGTATTTTCCCATCATCCATACGTCCATCTTTATGCCATCTCAGTTCAGATGATGTTACTGATGACTTATATAATCTTTGAAGCCTTGGTATCAGAGGAAAGTGGCGTAATGTTTTTGTTGGAGCTTTGGACTTGGGTGCATATCTTGATGCCCCACATTTGAGATAAGACTTTTCATTAGATGCATCCTTCCAATATAGCATACAATCATTGGGGCATGCATCGATCTTGTTGTAACTGAGTCCCAAATCTTTAAGCATCTTCTTTGCTTCATATAAAGAATTTGACAAGGTATTATTTTGTGGTAGTACTTTCTTCAATAAATCCAACAACATAGAGAAGGACTTGTCACTCCAACTGCATAGGCACTTTATGTGATATAGTGCAACAGTAAATGGCAATTTCGTGAACTCGTTGCATTCTGGATACAATGCCTTCTCTGCTTCTTACATCAATCTATGCAATTTTTCTGACTCATCCCCTATTCCCTTTATGTGTCCACTTGTGCTACTAACACCATCTCATTCAAAGGCTTCACCGGAAAACGCATCTTAAAGTATGTCATTTATGTTAACAATTTCTTCATCTTCTTCATCAACCACAATGTTTTCTATTATTGTGGTATTTGAAGGTATAATTTTTTCATGGAAACTCCACATCGTATAGCCAGCCATAATTCCATCAACTATCAAGGGCTCAAACACTTCATCCCGTGTTCCCAACCGTCGATTAATGCAAATTATACACGAGCATGAAATCTTCTGCCCTATGGGTACTTTGGAAAAAGTGAAGTCCAGGAAACCATTTACAGTAACTTCATATTGATCACCCGCACGAAATATACGATCTCGTGACCTATGAATCCAACTCCTATCCATTTGATTGTAGCCGAACCACCTCACAAAACCTATTACAAGATAATGGTATCATACAAAATCTAAATGAGACCAGATGACTAGATTCTAAAGATTTGGAATCTTTAACAAGTTGTCTTTAAGAGAATTAAAGACATTAAGAACGTAAAACAAGTGCAAAAAATAGACATAAAATTCACTCCTTGATGGCTATGTTACTTGAGGAACTTTAGCTTATTCTGCTATAGTGTTCAGTTCGAGCTGTAAGAACTTCGGGCAAAGATTGAATTCTATCTTTTGATATAGATTTGATGAACACTGGTATCCAAGTATGTTTTCTTGTTGGGTTGTTTGCTTGATTTAGTGTTCTTGCTTTATTGGAGTTATGCCAAGAAGAATGTTCACTCAGTTCATTCTCCTAGATCTAATGGTCAGATTTGGGTTAAGTATAGGGCTAAGAGCTTCCCTAAACTATTTCCATCAAGTTCATGGGAAGGTTATTCAACCGAATTGAGTTCCCAAATTTCTAAAAAAAAAGAGGGAAGTAGTTTTCTGTCTAGGAGTGTAGCCTATGCCAGCACTCCCATGTATCTATCTCTCTCCTCCTCATAACAAGGGGGCAAAGGTGTCTTTTCAAATGGGGAGGAGGAAGATAGACTCATGGGAGTGCTGGCATAGGCCACACTCCTGGACATAGAACTTTTTGTAATACCCTCTGTCTCATTATACATCAAGCCTTTGTTAATTCAAGGAGAAAGAAATCAATTTTTCTCAAGTAATCAAGCAAAGGAATTCTGAAATATACCTTATTATCTCTTGGTAAAGTTTTAATGGTGGATTATTAACCAGTCAAAGGTTTCAACTTAATTGATAGATGCTACGTTGCTCCAAGGTTGAAGAAACCACCGAACACTATTCATTTTCTCCAAGACTACTTCTGTTATATGTAGGGCTGTAAATGGATAGCCGAAAATCCGAATCCGATCCAATTTCGAATCCATTTAGGAGGTTCCAAATCCAGACTTTTGGTTTCCAAAAAATATCCGAAGCCGTCCGAAAGCTTATCGGATTCGGAGTCAGATAATAATCGGATAATTTGTTATCCGATTGTAAATTATGATTATTTAATATTTTTTATAAAAATATATGAATATTACTATATTACCCTTATTATTAGTATTTTTATATGGTTATTTTTGTAGTATGATCCTAACTCTTAACCTAAAACTAGAGCTGTAACCCTAATCGAGTAATCCCTATTATTTTCTTCCCTCTTTCACTCTCGATTCTCAAGTCTCAACATTTCAAGCCCCCAGCGGCGCCGGCACTCTGCACTCAAGCCTCAAGCCTCAAGGTCACTCACTCTCGATTCTCGACTCTTAGAGGCACTGGCAATGGCACATGCACAACCCTCTCGACTCTCGACTCTGGACCAATTAGGTATGTCCGATTGTTCTTCTTCTTCCGTATCTCTCTCTTGATTCTGTCTCTCGCTCTCTTCTCTTTGCTCGTTCTCCTTTTTTTTTTCTTTTCACTGGGTCGAACCCTAGAAGGGATTGATCGAAGTTTCAGAGGAAAAAAAAGGGGTGGTGGGTGTTTTCGCTGGGAATCGACAGTGGGTTTTTTTTTTTTTCTTTAAGTCAAGTGGGTGGGGTGATCTTCAGTGAAAATTGAAGAGGTTATCTGGTTTGGGGTCAAGGAGTTGGGTGGGAATGAGAGTCGAAGGGAGGAGTGTTTTACTGTGGATGTCGAGGGTTTCTGTTTGTTTGTTTATTTGTTCGCTGTTACAGGCTTACAGCAGGGGGTAATGAAAGGAGAATAGTTGAATAGGTTATTACTGTGGGAGTCGAGAGGGGGGAGGGGTTGGGGAGATGGGGCTGCTGTAGATGATTTTTTTTACACATATAGAATGAGTTCAGGGGAGTAATAGTAATTGCCCCCATCTTACATAAACTAGCATCTCTGTCTCTCTGCCTTCCCCACCGAACCATGTGGGTAGTAGATCTGAACTCGAGTTTGAGTTGCAAAGGCCCACATGGATCTGTCTCTCTGTGTCTCACTGCAATAGTTACTCTATGAAAACGCAAACTGGTATTTGCAGCTAATGCATGTCTTGTTTAACCTGTATGAATAGGCCTCTCACTCCTCCTGGAACTCCCCTTGTTTCTTCATTGGATTCTACTGAGCCTCAAACAACTTTACTGGCTCCTAGGAGCAGTTCCTCTGTTAGATCTGCCTCCACCACCAAGGCTTCAAGGGTACATTCTTCCTTACTTTTTTTGTTTTGTACAACTCAATTTGTTCCAATTTTCTTAGTTTTTTGGATGTTTAAATTACTGAGGATGGTACTATTTTAAATTACCGAGGATGGTACCACAATCGTCATTTTAACTGTTTATCAGCATGTAACAACTGAAAACAATCACACCTGAAAAAAAATGAAAATGACCACTTCCCGTGGGTAAGAAGTCCAGCTTCCTATTGTACAACAAGGTAGCAAAAATGTCAAGCCACTCTGATCGTTGTATGCATCCGATCAGTTCATTCATTCTATCTCTAAAAGAGAGCTCCCCCTGTTGCATGTCAAGCAATGTGTTTCAATTCCCTTGGAAATGTGGGTTGTACAAGGCATTCTGAGATGCTTCTTTGTTGCTGACACAATTGGAAGCTCAACTGAATGGAACTGATATATTTACCAGTTCCAGCTGAGGTTTAAGTTAGTTTTAGATGGCTAATGCATCAGTATTGATGGAAGTATCAGTGGATCAATTTTGGAGTTTTATCAATGAATACACATGAATATTAAAAATTTTAATGCACATAAAATCTCTTTGGAAGCTCAAGTAAACTACTCTTGGGATATGTGTGAATTACTACAATGACTAATCAATGCTTGGGTACAAGGTTTATTTTCTGAGAATTTAGTTTCAAAAATAAAGAAAAACCAGTTCATCTATTGACATATGTAGATCTTTGCATGCTAATCATTTGGAAAAGATTCTTATTAAAATCAAGGAGGGAAAATTGAATAACACAAATACCATATTTTATCACATAATATTTTTTGTCAAAGAACACAGCAGAAAGCAATGTAGTCTAAGAATAGGCAGTTTGGAGGAGAAGGCTGACGAGGAGAACTGCAAGGCGAGTTTGGAGTTTGGACCAATTAGGTATGTCCGATTGTTCTTCTTCTTTCGTATCTCTCTCTTGGTTCTGTCTCTCGCTCTCTTCTCTTTGCTCTTTCTCCTTTTTTTCTTTTCTTTTCACTGGGTTGAAGCCTAGAAGGGGTTAATCGAAGTTTCAGAGCAAAAAAAAGGGGTGGTGGGCGTTTTCGATGGGAATCGACAATGGTTTTTTTTTTTTTTTTTTTTAAAGTCAAATGGGTGGGGTGATTTTCAGTGAAAATTGAAGAAGTTATCTGGGTTGGGGTCAAGGAATTGGATGGGAATGAGAGTCGAATGGAGGAGTGTTTTGCTGTGGAAGTCGAGGATTTTTGTTTGCTTGTTTGTTTGTTCGCTGTTACAGGCTTACAGCAGGGGGTAATGAAAGGAGAATAGGTTGTTACTGTTGGAATCGGGAGGGGGGGTTGGGGAGATGGGGCTGCTGTTGATTTTTTTTACAGCTCTCTGTGGCAGAGGGCAAAGGCATGGACGACAAAACTGGTTGTAGAATGTAAAACAGAGATCTCTTGAACTTTTGAATTAATGGATGGAAACAGATACATACCCAAATCCATGTCTTTTCTTAGATAATTTTTTTTCTTGAAATTTATTTTGGATTATTGAATATTTTTTGTGTGGCTTTTAGTAACCCGACCTTCGGGTTAGTGTGATGGTATGAACATGTTTGATTTTATTACTGAGGACTTGTAGTACTGCTGTTATTTTCTTCTTGCGATCTCTCTTCTATCTTTTGACTTTCAAGTTTTTTCTTTCCCTGTTGCTGTTCGTACATAATTAAGCTTTAGAAAGGAGAGCAGAATGGGGAGAAATTTCAGATCTCAAGCTAACGAGATTCATTGAGTGCACTGTTTATAAGCTGTTCATTTTTACTGCTTCAAATTAAGTTAAAATATTTTACTTGCAAGAGGCGGAAGAGGCGGAATATGACAATCGCAATGCTGACAATTCTACAAACTTACAATCTGTCAACTTTGGCAAGAGATGGCATGTCTTCAGAAACAGTAGTTAAAGATGGATTGGGATGCTCTGTAGATAAATCACGAAGTGACAAATACTCTCAACCTTTTGAAGGAGAACAATTGCAATCAGTTGACAAGGTTGGTCTGTTGTACTTTCATTTTCCCCTATCTTACATGGGATTTTTTGATATACAAAAATGGTTTTTGGTTTTGAGATCAAGTTTTATTCATAATTGTCTGATGGATATACCATGAATTGCTCTGCCTGCATTTTTCTTTCTCCTGGTATTTGTGTTCTGGGTTCAAAGGCATTTGGAGATGGGACAGAGGTCTAGCAATTATGTCGAAATACAGATATTGGTTGTTTTTTTTTTTTTCCATAACATGAGATTATATTTTTATTTCTGATCACCCAACACACAGTGATCGATCAAGTGACAATCCTTTATAGTTTAGGTGGCCATTTAAGGAAAAAGACTCCCATATAACCATCTGAACTGGCATAAAACCCATCTATTTCTGCAGACCAGTAACAAGTATTTAAACATCTATATTCATCTCTTAAATTTTCATACACATCGAAAGACATATTACTTTCACTCCATTCAAAGTAGCAGTAGAACTGTGTTGACATCATCCAATTGACTCTGAATTTCCATCCCCAGTTTTCGCCATTTTGAAGCAAATGCCAACCCAGATCATTGTCCTTTGATTGGCAATGCATCTTCAGGGTATGCTCTGTTGGACAAGTGTGTGTCCATCAAACCCAGTTCGGTCCGGTTCAACCCGGTTTACCTTTGCATTGAACATTTATACATTTTAGTTTGATATTGTCACATGCGATATAAACTTTTTGAGCATTATGTGTCCCTAAGTTTTACTTAAAATGGTAGTCACGACTAGGGTATGGGTTGGGCACCCTTATCATATGGTCGTCGCATTGGGTATGCCTAGACATGTGATGTCAGGGTATGAATGCGAGTGCTCACATGGTTGATGTTTGCATTGGCGAAGAATCTACTTTGTCGATTCCCTCTTGTATTACTGCCAGATGTAGGAAAGGATAGACATGTGTCACCGACACCCTATGCTTGAGGGAACCCTATCACTGCAAAGTGTGATCGCATTCTTTGGTTCATCAATGACTGAGACTCAAGCGAGTCAAAGTCGGTGTTCTGGGAATGCGTGAACACTTTGTGAGTGAAAGAGTTATCCAACACGGTCACCACTGCCCGATTGGGGAACACCAAGATAGAGACTCTCTGTGCATGGTCGGATCAGAATCTGGATCCAGTGCCGTTTTGGAAATGGTTTTGCAAAAATCTATTTTACATAAAATGATACATTATTTATAATTATTTGAACAAAGTGTTTTATCGAGTTTTGCTGGACCCGATCAGATGCACAGACGCTCGTATATGGACATGTACTATGGATTGGGGTTTGGCAGTACAAGTGTCCGTGCCCTAGATTCCATAATGATGGTGTTGATTAGTGGGGGGGTTGTATATGATAAATAGTTATCATATAGGGAGTTATTTGGAATTTGTTATTTTAATTAGTACTTTATTTAATTAATGGATATGGTGCTAATTGTAATTATCCATTAAATATTAAATAAAGTAATTAATTAATACTTTCCCTATTAGATTCTGCTTCTTCACCTATGTAGCACTTTGAATTTAAACAGAACTGCCAAACAAAGAGAGAGAGAGTCTGACTCTCAAAGGGATTGAATCTTATCCATTCAGGGTTTTAATTAAACCCTGGCATTATATAAAGGGGACCAAAAACGCAGAGGGGGCTAGTGCTCCACGTTTTTGCCTGGCCCCCTCTTCTGCACTTTGGTCTCTCTCTCCCTCTTTGAGATCTCTTCTTCTTCTTCTAGTTTCTCTCATCTTTGTTTGAGAGTTAGGGTTTGTGAAACCCTAGATCTGTGCTGAAGAATTTGAGAGCATCTGGGATTGGCTTGAAGAACCTTGGTAGCACCATTGGAGGTTCAGATCTGTTTGCTTGGAGCGCTCACTAGAGGAAGAACCACTGTCTATTGGAGGAGCAATACTTGCGGCTCACCAGGTTAGCAGTTCTTTATTAATTCCTTCAGTTCATTGATTATTAATATTTATGGGATGCGAAAGAAACTCGAATCGATTAATTTTCGCTGTGCATTCGAGTATGGGATGGATCCCTCTTGCCATGTGATGGACTAGAGATGAATTTCTCCGTCCCTATTGTGATAATTAATTTTATGGGACGCAATAGGGAAGGAGAAACCCTAATAGGGATGCACCAGGGTTCCCATGGGCGACCATAGGAAACCCTAAAATCAAATGGGGCACCTGTGGGACACCATGGGCTAACCCAGGGCATGCAAAACCCTGAGGATAAATATCTTGGTCTCCCTAGGGAACCATGGTTTGATCCCTGGACCGTTGTTTGACCAACATGCTCTCCACCCAAATTGTTGCTAATGTTTACATGTTTTGTCAAACCTATCGTAGCTTGGGAGACCTCAAGCAAGGCCGCCATTGCAATCACAAGGATGAGAAGAACCCAAACACTACTCTTTCTCATGGTTATTGCATACCTGAATGATCTTTTCTGATTTTTTTTAGGCAGGAATCAGACCCTTGAGCAAACTCTCAAACTCTTCTTCCCCCATGTACAAGCATTTTCATGCTTCCTAGCTACTCCAATGCTACGAAAGTCAGTGATGATATTGGTTGTTTGTCAGGCTTAAGCATCAAATAATGGTGTTAACCATTGAGTTTCTTTGGGTCATGATTTAGTGTTATCATTTTCAATTTTTGTCATTTTTATCTTCTTATATGAGTTCAGGTTAAGAGGACTTGTCCATCAGCACCTGCAAGGAGTTACAAGTATTGGCTTATTGCTGTTGTTGAGCATTTTGGTAGAGTTGGAAGTGGGCATTACACAGTTTATAGAAGACTAAGGGCTGAGTCAGATAACATAGACACCCATGGATGTATTGGGTGTGCACGTGTTTATTGGTTTGGTGTCTCTGACTCTGAAGTGTTTAGAGTTTTAGAAAAAGATGTTCTTGGTGCAGAAGCAAGTTTGCTTTTCTATGAGAGAATTGAACGAAGCTATAGAAACATCTCAATTTTAAGTTTTAACAAGCTTAAATTACCTTTTTGTTCTTTGTAGAGAGTTGAGTTTGTTGACTCTTAATTTGTTATCCCTAGAATTGGCTGTTACAGTAGTAATTTTGTCTTATGAGGATGGTTGGTATTATGTTTTTGTGATTTACATGCGCATAAGCCTAAGTATTGATGAGATTGATTTGTTGCTCATTTCATTAACTGTCAAATTGACCACTTAATGAGTGTCCTATTTCAAAAAAAAAAAAAAAGTAGAATGCTACACCATAGTACACAAATTGATCAAAGCCCACAAAAGATACTTTACATTTTCTACTGAGTGAATTCTACAAACAAGAGGAAAAATGAAAAGAAAATTCATCTTTCCTATTCTACGAGAAACTGGAGAGTAATTCACAATAGAAAGCACAGGAGAGAGAGATAGAGAGAGATCAAAGAGGAATAAGAAGAGTAAGAGCTTACTACTTACCTTAGAGTAGGAGATGTTCCCCGAGCAGGGAGGCCGAGAGCAACACCACCGTCAGCTACAACAGGCTGGAGCTCCTGGCAGTGGTAGCCGGAGCAACACCAACCCTAGAATCTTCCCCTTGATCCTCAATCGGTTGTTTTAGCCCCAAATGGTCCACAACGGTTGCAGCAGGAGCGAGGTTGAAAGATATTTGAGAGAAATCTGAGAGAGAATGTGGGAGATTGAGATAGATGTGAGAGAGAATGTGAAGATTAGAGAGGGACAGAGGGACGGTGATCAATGCGCAGGAAGTGAATAGTTTGGGTTGTCTGCTGAAGCCACAAATAGTCCAGAGCTTGCAGCGGAAGCGAGAGTGAAAGAGACTGTGAGAGATTGAGAGAGATTTGAGGGAGAATGCGAGAGATTGAGAGAGAAACATGAAGGATTGGGATTTGAGGGAGAACGATCGTGATAGATTGAGAGAGAAACGTGAGGGATTGGGATTTGAGAATTTACAGAGGGTATAGATCAGTTAGCGTGTGGCAAGAGGCAGGAAATGAATAGAGCTTGGAGTTTTTTTGCAAAAAATTATATTAAGCGGCGATTATGAATAAATGTGGTGATATTGTTCCCCATATAACGGCATTTTTTCCTAAACGCCCGAAAATACATATGCTAGGCGATAAATATAGTATGATACTACGACGTTTACAAATAAACGTCGTTGTATTGTTACATACCTTGGCAATTCAAAACAAACACCCCTAAAGATGTATGATACTATGGTGGTTACAAATAAACGTCGTTGTATTGTTACAAACCCCGGCAATTTAAACCAAAAGCCCCTAAAGATGTATGTGTAGCGGCAATTACATATAAATGCCATGATTTCTACGTAATATACTTTATCTACCGACGTTTGTTAGTAAACGCCATCGAATATTCCTATATGACTGCGTTTACCAATAAAGGCCGCTAAGGCCCGTCTAAAAATGCGGCGAAAGACCCTTTTTCTTGTAGTGTACGAGTATGTCAATGTGTGGTAGGGGAAAGTCATCCTTTGGATTTGCTTTGTTTAAAAGTTCAATCAGAGGTTGGACCTCTTGTTCATTCAAAGTTGAGCTGATTTTTATATCTCTTGGCAATTCTGATGATCCTAAGTTGATGGTTTTAAAGCTTTCAGGAATTGGTTGAGCTCTTTCTCTTCATCTTGTTGTATTATTTTTAGGAGATTAGGTGGAGGATCATTAAACATTTCATCCTCATTGATGTAAGCAAGAAGAGGTACAATCTAACCAAAAGAAAGTAATTCATTGAAATCAAACTCAAGGTCTACATCGGACTCAAACATGGACTCAGAAGAACAAGAAGATGAATTGGACTCAGACTCATACTCAAAGTTGGAACTAGAAGAGCTGAAATATAAACTAGGACTAGGACTAGGACTAGAACTGTCGATGCCTTCGTAGAAGTGGTACTCTGAAAATTGGGTCCAATTGGGTATAGCTCCTTTAGCTGGGTAGATCATTGCTTGTGGATTTGGATTCAAATCTTCAGGGTCATCTAGCGCTGCGATCACTTGTTCAAACAAGTCTTCAAGTTGGAAAGAAGCCGCTTCATCTTGCCAGTCTTTGTTGCAGTCCACAAGATCTTCTTGAAAGATCTCCAACCAGTTCGTTTGATCTGTAAAGAAGATTTCAAGACCTGGCATTAGTTGTTGAGAAATTTCATCGTAGCATAGTTTATTAAATCCAAAATAAGGGAGGGTATCCCCTTCTTTGATCAAATAACTGTTTAGAGTTGTAGGGTAAGATGTAGCGACATTTACGTCAGCTTTTGGGCTCTTTGATTTCTTTACCCTCTTGTACTTCTCGGGGTCCTCTTTGTATAGCTTTCTCATGTAGGTTTGGATCCTCTTTTGTTTCTCTTTTTGGACCCGTTTGAAGAGGTCCTCTTTGGTTAGGTTGTAACCTAGACCATAGTACTCTTTATAGTGAGAGGGCAATATGAGTTCTGACATTCCATGGTGAGACTTTCCAAGGCCCATACCCGAAAAATACCCCATTTTCTGGAACATGTTTAGAACTACTGCATTGTGACTGTTCATATGGGTAAGGGGAAGTTTCTCCCTCAGGGGTTGTGCCGGGTATGTGGCACACATAGTATGGAACTAAAAACTGGCTAGCTGGGAGTCTAATTCTTTGCTAGCCTCTACATGGGCAACATGCTTATCACTTCAGGATCGGCTAAGATTGTGACGACTTTAGCGTTAACTATGAACTTGAGCTTCTGGTGGAGAGAGGATGACACTGCCCCGATTGCATGGAGTCATGGCCTTCCAAAGAGCATTTTGAAAGATGAAGCAATATCGATGACTTGGAACTCGACTTGGAATTTGGTCGGTCCCACGGTAATCTCGGTGTTCAGATTCCAATGACATTCCTTCAGGTATTGTCGTAGGCTCTCACTCCTTGTGTGGAGGGCTATAGCTTTGATGGGTCGATCCTTATGTGTTGGATGGTTCGTAATGGGCAGACATTCAAGGCTGAACCATTGTCAACTAAGACTTGAGGGATACAACTTTCGTTGCAATCAACTGTGACCTAGAGTGGTTTTGTATGATTTGGCCCTTCAGGTGAAAGATCGATGTCAAAGAACATGACGGCTTTGACTGCATAGAGAGCTCCTACTATGTTGGCTGACTGAGCTAGTTCAGTTTCGATTGGCACATGTACACTAGCCAATGCTTTTAGGACTGCCACTCTATGGGTTTGAGAACCGGTTAACAATCCCCAGATTGAGATGTTGGCTTGAGTTTTCTTGAGTTGTTTCAGAACCTCATTTTTTGGTTCAATGGTATCATGATTCTGATTCTGGTTCTGGTTTCTTGCCAACTCAGCTGGGTTGTCTAGATTGAGTCAGGCTGGCTTGAAATTCTTCCCACTCCTAGTGTTGGCATTGTTACATTCTTCATAAGATGGGAAAAATAGATTGGAACTGAACTGGGCTAGAAGGTGGTCAACATCTTGATCTGACTCATCTGATTCCCCATCACTTATGATGATCATGTTGATTTTGGGTTCATCGACAATCGGGGTGAGTTCTTGAAGCTTGTCGCATAATGTCCGTACCATGGCTTCGATTGTTTGGATTTCCTCATCTAATTCTTTGAGATGATCAAAGATCTCATCTTCATGGCATGGAAAGGGCAGGCTAGTTTGTCGTCTCGAGCTTAGGTTGAGTCCTCCAAGCACATCTGTGAATGTACGCATTAGATCAATAGATTAGTTCATTGATGGCTTTGATCTGATCTCAGACGCTATTCCAAAGGTCGGTGTGCCTATCCCTTAGTCTCCAATATCGTTCATCCATTCTTCAATTCACATTATGGAGCTCTTCCAGTCGTTCTTTTTGGGCCATAATAATGTTCCCGCTCTCTTGAACCAACTCTTCATTTTGATCCTGGCGCTCTTTAAGGAATGTTTGCATGCCTTGTCGATAATTGTCCATGTCCCTAGTATGCCTTCGAATAAATTGGGCTAGTTTTTTTAGTTCTTGAGCCATCCCTGATAAGGACCTTATGTCTTCGACTTGCTCATATTTGCCAATATGCTCTTTGGCTATGATGTCCAAATGGATGAGGGCTTCTTGCAATATGGGCCCTAAGAGACGAGGCAGACTCTTTTATGATGTGATATGTCCTTTCTAAGATATTGTACAGATTCTCATCTTGCTCCCGATGATCATGATCAAGTGTTATGATTGCTACCTCAATTGTTGGATGGTTGCAACAAGTCTGTTTCTTTCTTGGGTATGATCACGTGATAGATTAACTTCAATCGGACCAAAGGGTGGACCACGAGGTGGGTCATAGAATTGCTCATCAATGGTAACATCAACATAATAGCCTTCTTGACCCTCTTCACTTAGGCATCTTTTAGGTATTGAATCGACAAGGATTTCTTCCTCTTGATGGGAATGTTCTTCGTTGGATTCTTAGGAATCCTCGTCACTATCAACCCCTAAGTTTATCATGAGGACATCGTCAAGTAGAGATTTTGCCAGAAAGAGAGCGGTCAAGGTCTGGACCAATTTTTTGGTCCATTCTATAATAGGAGGATCATGCTGTTTTCGACTGGTGTGATCAAGGCTTGCAAATTAATGGGCCAGACCTCCTCTTCAAGATTGTTAATGGACTTAGAATTTCCATCATGCTGTGGAAGGGGGTTGTTTTGAACATTGGGTGATTTGAGTTAACCGCGAACTTTCCTTCATAAAGTAGATCTTGGACAACATGTTTCAGTTGATAGCACTCGTTGGTCGAATGCCCATTTTGTTGATAGTACTCACAAAATAGGTTAGGCTTGTACCATTTTGGTAATGGGTTCGGTAAGTTAGCTGGATGGATCTTGGTTAGTAGTCCTTTTGAATCAACTTATTGAGGACTAGGCTCAATGACATGCCTACATCTGTAAAACTGTCTTCTTTGTCTGTTCGCCCCTGCCCTTGGGGCATTGTTCTCAATCACAAGGGGAGCCTCTATGGTTGGTGCTACCACATTCACCTCTGTGTTTTTATTTGGAAAGGTCTTTTTACCAGCCCTGGTTAATTGATTGTTTAGAGTCACACCTTGCTTAGGGTTCCCTTGAATCAATTCAGGAGGGTTCAAGGCATCTTCAACTTGCTGGCTTGCTTCAAACAATGCCTCAAAGGTAGTCAAGGGTTGAGCAAACAAATGAGTCTTGTAGGACATCTAGAGGTTCTTGATGATCATTTTAACCTATTCCTTTTCTATGGGCCGGTTCCACAGCAGTGTAGCCTTGGACCTGAACCTCATCAAGTATTGGGTGAATCTTTCGTTAGTCTCTTATTTGGTAGTTTCCAGATCTCGACGAGTCAACTCCATGTTAGTGTTGTATGAATATTGGTTCTTAAAGGCTTTCACCATGTCATCCTAAGTGCGGGTTTGGGAAAAGTCTAAGGACATGAGCCATCTCAAAGCGGGCCCGATCAGAGACATTTGGAATGCTTGGTCCATCTGTAGTTTTGGATTCTCATCTGGCTGATGTATACCCTAAGATGGGCTCGTGGGTCTCCAGTTCCATCAAATTTCTCGGATTTCCACTTGAAACCCTCGGGTAATCGTGCTTCAGAGAAGAAGCGAAGTCCCTCCGAATCTATCATTTGGTCTTCTACCCCTTTCACATTCATCATAGCATGCTCTAGTTTCTTAGCCTTTTGCTTCAAGAGTCGGGTTTCGACCAAGTTAGCGGTAGGTTGTAGTCCAGAATTAATGACCCCATCCTCTAAGGCCAAATTGGGGTTTTGTGAGGATCCTCCATGAAGTCAAGTACGACTTTGGTCTTGGCTCGTTAGAATAGGGACACTCGTTGATAGCTTGGTCACTAGGCCAATTAACTATTGCATCTAGGTTTTGAGTTCCTCAATATCAGCTCGGATGGCTTCGTCAGGCATTTTTGGTTCAAGGGGACTTGAAATACGGACTAGTCTTCTTCCAACTCTGGTCCAACTACTTGTAGAAACGGTATCTTGTCGTCCCGAAGTAATGGTTCCTAGTAGAAATAAGGTCACAATTAGACCACAAGGCAGGTTGGGAAAGAACTAGTCCTATGACAAACCTCGTAATCCTAGTATGTCACCAAAAGAGAGGTATGATATGCAACATGATGCGTAAACAAGTTCACAACAGGCACACCAATCCCGAACAAGGGTTAGTAAGTGTAGGCGCTAAGTTGATCAAGTTCTAGATTGACCCACACGTCTAGGATTATAAATTGGCGAAGCGGGCCCAAGACGAGATCAGGGTTGATCAAGCCGGTTAAGAATAAGGTCAAAAAAGTATCGTGACCTAAGCTTTCGGCTCTAGATCCCTATATGATGCATGCTGGTTTAGAGGATAATAGAACCGAAAAAGGGTTCCCTTAGCAAGGTGCTCCTATATACCTCTCACCATTCCTACAAGTAAGATGATCAAATGGTACAACGGTGCAAGCCTCTTTAATATACCAATCGGTACGATGCTAAGAGTTATAGTTTCACCAAGGGTAAGCAGCGTGCCTACATATCGGGCCTTGGGTTATGCTACGAGGTGTAAGTACTGTAGTTGGCATTACCAATAGTGTGTGATAGTGTATGCAAATATAATGCAAAGTTAGTGCATGGAAATTAGCATCCAAAAGTATATAATAAAAAAAAATCATGTTATTACAGTACAACAGTGTATGGAAATTAGCATCCAAAAGTATACAATAAAAAAAATCATGTTATTACAGTACAACATATATGCCAAGCACATCAAAGTCTAACCTATTCTACACAAGTAGAATTCATCCCCAGTGGAGTCGCCACTGTGAGGACACTGGCAGCATAGCGGGGGGTCATTATGTGTCCTCCACCTCATCCCTCTTTGGGGGGAAAAGAGAAGAGCGAGAGAGAGTGAGATGTGTGTTGGAGTCACTGCCTAGAAGAGGATCTAGGACCCATGATGTAAATGTAATGACTCTCATAAAATGCCCTTGTAGAGACAAATGGTCCATTGATCTGGGTACGGGTCAAGTTATGACCCGGGGAAGGTATTAGGAACCCTAGTCCACCCGGACTTGCCGGTCTTCTATTGCTAGGCATTATGGAATGCAATACATGCTTTGATAGAATGTAAAATGAAGGTACAAATGTAAGAAAATGAAGTACAAGGAGAGTGAAGGGAACACATACCCGGAGGTCCGGTTGTAGGGTAAGGGTTAGTATACTGGAATTTAAAATAAAGGGACTCAAGGGCCTAAATAACCTAAACATGAGTGACTCTAGACTATGCGTAATGATGTGATGAATGCATGTAAGCAAAGACGATAACATATACGTGGGAACATGATAATAGAATAAGGAAAGGAGAATATGTTAATGATGAGTATGCATGGGAGAGTCTTAAACTACAGGGGATTGGGCTCATGAAGATGCATGCATGAAACATAGGATACAATACATAAGAATGAAAGAGATAATAAATTGTGATAATAGAGTGTGATCATCGTCTTGGAAGACGGGATCACACTCCTCTTGGAGATGCAAAACTTGATAACAATAAGAAAATAATAGAAATTGAATAAGATTAAAGACCAAAGGCCTACCTAGTAAAAGAAGATCGAAGTAAAAGCGTGGAGGTTTCCCTTGTGTAACTCAGGAGATTTGTACGTCGAACAAGTATCACCACTTGTTGTGGCTTCTCTTGTTTCTTGTACTTGAATGCTTCGTCGTCAAGCCAAGATTATCGGATTGGTGTCTTCAAGTCTTGATCTTGGGGTCTTCAAGCCAAGGGGTGTATTGCTCAAGAGGTGAGGGGAGGCAATAGGCTAAGGCCAAGTAACGACAAAAGGCTAAGGACTCAAGTCAAGAGAGTAGGGAGCTAAATTGGGGCAAGCAAGCACCAAGGAAGGATTGTCTATGAATTGGGACTTGGCAAATCTCATAGGAAGTGAATGTAACCCTCCTCAATGTGAGAGGGGTGTGTGCACTCCCAAATTCGTATAGGTATGGCTAGGTTAATCCAGATCGTTGATGAGGGCTGTCTTTGCATCGACGGTGGGTGTAAAATCAAGGTAAGGACCAATGGATGGGTGATAAGTATTTAGTTTCCTTTGGGAGTGTTTCTTGGGGCCTAAGGGAGCCAAGATTGAGATCCAAAGTGCCAACAATAGAGTGGGACGCGAAAGATATTGCACTCGGAGCAAAATATGGTAAGTTTGGGCTTCTCGGATCAACAGAATTTCGACATTGAAATGCTCGATGCGACATCGAGTGGATGTCGATGAACATGGCTCGACATCGAAGGTTGGTTTTCAAGTGTCAAAAATTGAAATCTGAATGTCGAAGTGGGATAGACAGTAAAAATGGACTATTCGACAGTGAGAGGGAATGGCTCGATGTCGATGGTTGGTGGGCTCGGTGTCGAATCGGGGCCTTTGAGTGTCGAAGCAGGTTTCAATGTCGATGGATATGGTTTGGATTGTTTGGGCCAGGTTGGTTCCAAGGGGTCTGGGTTAGGGCTAGCCTTTTCAGAGGTGTTTGGAGGGCTTGGAGGCTTTGGTTTGGGGAATGGGTGATCGGCAAACAGATTCGGGCAGTGCACACTGATGCTACATCCACAGATACACCGACTCTAGGCCTTGGAGGATGCTCATCATCGTTACGGAAAACCTCCTAGGGAAAGACAAAATGAGGTGTCTACACCATTGTATTCGTAAAGGGAATTTTCAGTAGTTACTTTTTTCCGTACCTAAGAGGTACTTACTGTTGTGTTTATCTTTCATGCAATTGTGGTGATCTAATGGTTGATGTCTACCGACAAGACTAACTACACACTAAATGCTTGTTGTATGGTGTGTATGTGTGAATGTGGGTGTTTTTCAATAAAGTTTCATACCCCAATAGGGTGAATATCCAAGTATGTGAGATGTTGGATAGTGATTTGGGGTCTTGGTAATATTCATTTAATATTATTATTTGAAAGGAGTTCCAAATAATTTTCGTTGATCATTGGTCCTAACACTTACAGTTTAATATACAATGCACTTTTTTGATTTTGACGGATTGTTTGAATCCATACTTGTGAGGGTACATTGTGGATGTTTGTAGTTGGGGGGGGGGGGGGGAAGAAAGTGTAATGAAAATATCGCATGGGGTTTTTAGGTTACGCCTTTTGTAGAGATGTCATTTGGTGCAATTACAGATAACTTAAAAGCTACCCTTTAAGACACACCACATGACATGATCTTGACTGTTAGATTGTAGTTTCCTAATAAGGCTTTCCCTATTTAAGATAAGCTTGGCACAAACCCTAAAATTTGCACTACATTTGTTGTCAACACAATATTCTCTAGAGAAGAGAAAGAGAGAACTTAAGAGAAAAAAGAGTCTTCTTCTTCCTCAAGCTAGGGTTTTTGCCATATGTTTGGTACAATAAATTGGTGATTGCATCCTTATGTTGGATTCATTTGAAGGAACGTGCCTCTTGTGCTTTATAGGGAATCTATTCATCCTAGCGTTGATTCGTTATCACACATGTTTATTGAGGTTCTGTTACTGTAATTTTTGTTATGTATCTTGTACCGTATCGCTTCCATTGCCGCCAACATTATATTAATAGTTTTATTATTTAAATAAAGAATATATGTTGTGCTTCATTATTCTATTTTTAATTATTTTATTTTTTACTTTGGTTTAATTTATCTTGTTTGACCTTATGAACATATGAAATTAAAGTATTTATGTTGGCGTATGCTATGTAATAATGTGGGTTCATGTTGAGTTGTTTGGTTCAACCCATGGTCTTGGTTCATTATTGTTAGCTTTGTGAATAGGTACTAAAGTGAAGGCATTTTTGGCTTGTATATTAGTTAGGTAGGGAAGCATGTGTTCCTATTGGACTACGGTGATAGTGGAAAGAGAATCTTTAAGGACATTAAGAGCCTGTTTGGTAACGCTTCTGTTTCAGAAAATATGTTTTTTACCTTTATCATTTTTTTCTGTTTTTGTGCTAGAAACATGTTTCTGGGCTCTAAAATGGTGTTTGGTAAACTTATTCCAGAAACATTTTTAGAACAAAAAAACAACACAACTCCGTTTGGTAAAACCTATTCTGAAACACCTTTTACCAAATTAATGAATTATTACAAAAATGTCATTTCTTGACTAAACTTAAAAATAAGATGAAAACATCCACCATGATTATGTATGACTATGCAAAAAAGATCTTGGTGGATTCGAACCACCATTCCCTTAGAACATGTTTGAGACATGCGCATGTTCCAAGTGCTCTACCAATTTGAGCTAAAGACCCAACAAGTAGCGTTTGAAGTTTACAAGTAACCCAAAGCACCCCAACCACCACCGAATCACAACACACATGGAGAGGAAAGAGGGAAGCTGACCTCCAGCCCTGCTGCAACAGGGCAGCAGCTCCCAATCTCCATCTCTGCCTGCAACTCTTATTCTATTTTGTCTCCTTCAACTTCTTCCCATTCTACTCTTCTTCTTTCATTTTCTTCTTTACTTTTTCTCTTTACTTTGATAGCTATGGCGAGGCCACATGAACCTCAACCAAGCACACTCGTAGCCACATGGCCAGCAGCCCAGTAACAACATTAGATAGAAATGCACTTTGTATTGAAATTGGGATGAATGTACTGTAATCTAAGAATCTCAAGCTTATAAGTGAACTGTACTTATTTGCTGTTCAAGTACCAGAAATTACAAGGCATTACAGTTGCCTAGAAGATGTAACTAGTTTGTCTACACTTGCAACATTTTCCTTGATTTTTCATCATACTCTTCCTTGGCATTTGTTGGAACAGAACAAAGTATCATTTGTGATAAATTGGAGCTCACCCCCTATTTTTCATACTATGATCGACCTCATCTCTTTTAATAGCAGTAACAAGTTTCCAGATTTTGCAGGAACCAGTACGCATATAGTATGGGTACTCTCTCTCTCTCTCACCCTTTGACATTGAAACATTACCACACAATTTCGGTATAGTTACTCAAACAGAGCCAAATAGCCATAGATATAAGACATGTTAGCTTCAATGGATTAGGTGGAAGAAGAAAAGTGACAGTAATAATACTGGTCTAATTGGCAAAGTTGAGAAAGTTAAAATCTAGATAGAGAAGCTTAAATCTTAGAATTTTTGAGCCTATGCTTAGATTCAAGTCGATACATGACCAACCCTATTAAAGATTGTTTGATCATGCTTAAGATTAAGCTAGCAAGATAATAAGTTATAGCATTAGTGCATTACATATCATTGTCATTGTTTGCTATTTACCATCATCAATGGAACTCCTGCACCAGAAACTCAAAAATATACCCCACCCTTAACACCCCCCCCCCCTTGAACCCTCAATGCTTACTGTATGTATAATATTGAAAACTAGCTGTGGCTTTGCCTCTTTGGCTGCTTCTTGTGAACATTTGTTGTTTGTCCCACCAATAAATTGTTACCCATTAAAAACAAGGAAGAAGCATCTCATCAAATAACTTTTCCCCCAGGATATCAGGGTACAGTTTATGATGAAAAGGTAATCATGAATAAAATTTACCTGATAGCCATTCCATTCAGGATTTGGATGCATCCCCTGAGGTGGATGCATCATTGATGCATAAAAATTGGCAGCATCTAGGTAAGGAACCATCTCATTCAGCGGGGAAGACCAACATGTTGAAGCCGGTTGCCATGCACCAAATGGATGTAATGAGACAGAATTAAAAGGAATATCACCTCGTCCGACAACAATCACCATAACTCATCTCACACAGTCATAGAAACCCATTAGCCTAACATTTCTCCTTAATTTTATTCCATTTTAGGCTGTTTAGAAGTATTAAATTTACTCATATCTTCAGATTTTGTCACTATTTGTATCTCAGATATCGCACACAAGTGAGTACGATCCACTGGATCTGTTCTCTGGAATAAACCACACCACAAAGGCACTATTTACATAGATCCCATGTATAAACCAAGAAAGAAACCTAATTTCATTGACAACCATAGATATACCAACATAAACTAGCAACGAGGTTTTACAAATCAAGGAGATGGTACAAAAACGAGAAATAATTTATTCCAAATGGATCACAGAGAGGGCTTTTACCTGTGGAGCTTGGATCGGTGTGTGAGAGGACAGAAATTGTGAACTCGAGCTTCAATCGTTGGGGAAGAGCCTCTCAAAATCTTGGATTTTTTGGGTTTTCTACAAAAATCAGAGTACAACCTTTAAACCCAGCAACAAAATAATCAAAGAAGAAGAAGAAGCTGAGGAAAGGAAGAAGGAGAAGAAGATCACAGACGAAGAAGAAGAGCTGATAAGCAGAGGTTTACCTAAGTAAAATGGATGCCTTCGATTCGGTGTTGGTCGAGAAGAATGGCATGAAGCAAAAGCAAGGGTTTCGTTGGAGAAGACCAGAGCTAGGGTTTCATTGCTTGTTGGAGAAGACGATGTCGCAAGCAAGAGAGGTCGCTGGAGCTTAGGGTCTTCAAGTTATCGGGCACACACATTTTCAATTTTTCCTTCTTTTGTTTCATTTGAAGCGTTTCAAAACTATAGATCGTAAATAGGTGGTGTTTTTTTTATCCGGTTTGTTTCACCGGCACAGAAAAATAGACCGGTGCATCCAAACAGTAGATTCCGTTTTTCTATGCCAATAGCACAAAAAAACACCCAAAACAAGAAACAGAAATAATACCAAATGAGCTCTAAGAGATTTCCCCTTAAGACTAAAAATATTTTTATGAGATGCCATTGTTCCATTGTTGAACTAGCATTTGGGAGGATACTTGTTAGTTCAGTATAATCCTAGGAATTGCTATCTAGCTGAGAGATTAGTAAAAAAATAAAGAAGAAGGAATAAGGAGAGGGAGATGAGTTCATGCATTTTGTTGATTTAGTAGCTTGAATGGAGATTTAAGTGATAGAATGTGCAAGTGAGAGCTGAGACTGTTTGAGTGAGCTGGGAACTGATTTGCCCAAGAATATGAAGAACTTCAGAGGTGGAAATTAGAACAAGGAGTGAAATTTTACAAACTGCAATGTTTGGGTAAGATAATTTCCTAAACCACTAATACCATTCCAATATTGAAACTCCACGGATAAATTTAAGGATGTTTTGTTAATGAGATGTATTCTTATGTTGGTTAGGTGTTTGTTGTTAAGAATTGATCACCGAATCTCTAGTTTGAGAGCTGTTGGGAGATTTGGAAGACATTAAGGTACAGCTTGAGCTTTTTTGAAAATCATTTGAGAAGAGAAAGGTAAAAACCCCATCACATTTTAGTTCTCTGAATTGATTTAGAAAAATGGTTTGATTTGGCCGGGGTTATTAGATAGGAAGTAATCCTTGATTGCATGTTTATTTTGAGTGGATTAAAGGCCTATTGAGGACCCCCAACCCAGCTGAAGCTCTGCTCTCACGAATAGAGAATTGTCAATTAAAGGTCGACCTGCACAAGGTCACGGTTGACCGACAACTGCCGACAGGGTGATTGGTTTATTGTACGTCCATCGGCAGGCAATTAGACCCAACCCTGTAGGAATTGTACCTACTAAAACTTGGCAACCGGAGGGATAGCGGTCGACCGGATGTGTCAGAGCAGTAGACCCCAAAGTGTTATATTGAAGAGTTTTTATTAGGTAATGTTTAGGAGTAGTATGTGGACCTTAATTTGTCTTAAAGCTCCACCTAAATGAAACATGTTACCTTTGTATAGGACCTCCCACGTGATCATTGTACCTTGAAGACTTCTGATTTATTTAAGAATCAAAGGTGACTGGCACTATACTAACTGATTATGTGATGTATTGTATAGAATGGATACTTTACTATGTATTGATGTAATGGCATGAGAAAGAATGATTGTATATAGTCTTCTTTTTTTCTGGTAAAAATGATTATATGTTTTGTCACACTAATGCAATGAAGTGTGATGCCTTGTTCATGGACATGCCATGGGAATGAAATGAAAGAATGAATTATATGTATGAAAATTTGTAGCTCATCCCAACAGGGGTGTTATGTTGGGTGAAGCTCAAAGGATTGTACCACACACACTTATAGTGGGATGTTTGATTGGACCAGCTGAATACCTCACGGAAACGCTAGAGATTCCTTACATTCGGGTAGGATGCTGCGCTTAGCGGATCTTTATCCTCTCAATTACACTGCCCATACTTGACTTAAGTACATCTAACAGAGGAGGCAGGAATGACTATCCTATCCCCTGTCCAAACACACTGCCCGAGGTGGGGTCCACCTCCCTCTATTAGATGTACTTGACGGTCAAGTACGGACAGTGTAATTGAGAGGATAAAAATTCACGCTTAACCGGCAAAATGCCTTGTCCCTTGAGTGTTTGAGATGAGACGGTCAAGCACATGTCATGGTCATGCCAAATGGCAAAGCCTTTATAAATGAAATGGAATTGATTTTAAGCAACTATCTCTCATACTAATGAAAGGAACATGGGTATGTAAGTGATGAAATGCATATGAATGATTATGCATATTGTATGACGACTGATATCATAGTTATTACAGTATCAGTCAATGGGTTTTTTATCTTACCTAATTATTGTTGAACTTTTTCTACAGATGATAGAAAGTCCGATAAGGGCAAGGGCATTTCTAGGACAGATGATGCATGTGTTGGCCAAACAACGGTCCAGGGATCAAACCATGGTTCCCTAGGGAGACCAAGATATTTATTCTTAGGGTTTTGCACGCCCTAGGTTAGCCCATGGTGTCCCATGGATGCCCCATTTTAATTTTTAGGGCTTCCTATGGTCGTCCATGGGAACCCTGGTGCATCCCTGTTAGGGTTTCTCCTTCCTTCATGTGTCCCAAAAATTTATTGTCATAGTAGGGACGAAGAAACTCATCCCTAGTCCATCACATGGCAAGGGGGATCCATCCCTAACTCGAATGCGCAGCGAAAAAGGTCGATTCGAGTTTCTTTCGCATCCCATAAATATTAATAATCAATAAACTGAAGGAATTAATGAAGAACTGCTAACCTGGTGAGCCTCAAGTGTTGCTCCTCCAATAGACAGTGGTTCTTCCTCCAGCAAGCACTCCAAGCAAACAGATCTAAACCTCCAATGGTGCTACCAAGGTTCGACATGCCAGTCCTAGATGCCCTCAAACTCCTCAGCACAGATCTAGGGTTTCACAAACCCTAACTCTCAAACACAGGTGAGAGAAGCAAGAAGAAGAAGAGAGATCACAAGAGGGAGAGAGAGAGAAACAAAAAACGTAGGAGAGAGAGTGTCTGCTCCAAAAACGTGGAGAGCTTCTCCTTCTGTATTTTTTGGTCCCCTATTTATAATAATAGGGTTTAATTAAATCCTAGATAGATTTAATAGAGCCCTAGTGAGAGTCTGACTCTCTCTCTCTCAGTCTGGCAGTTCTGTTTAAACTCAAAGTGCTGCAAAATCTAATAGGGAAAGTAGTAATTAGATTCTTTATTTAATTATTAATGGATAATTATAATTAGCACCAAATCCATTAATTAAATAAAGAACCAATTAAATTAGCAAATTCCAAATAACTCCCTATATGATAACAATTTATCATATACAACCCCCCCCCACTAATCAACACCATCATTATGGAATCTAGGGCATGTACACATGTACTGCCAAACCCCAATCCATAGTACATGTCCATATAAGAGCGTCTGTGCATCCGATCGGGTCTCGCAAAACTCGATAAAACACTTTATTTGAAATAACTATAAATAATGTATCATTTTATGTAAAATAAATTTTGCAAAACCATTTCCAAAATGGTACTGGATCCAGATTCTGATCCGACCATGCACAGACAGTCTCTATCTTGGTGTTCCCCAATCGGACAGTGGTGACCGTGTTGGATAACTCCTTCACTCACAAAGTGTTCACGTATTCCCAGAACACCGGCTTTGAGTTGCTTGAGTCTTAGTCATTGATGAACCAAAGAATGCGATCACACTTTACAGTGACAGGGTTCCCTCAGGTACAGGGTGTTGGTGACAAATGTCTATCCCTTCCTACATCTGGCAGTAATACATGAGGGAATCGACAAAGTAGATTCTTCGCCAATGCACACATCAAACATGTGAACACTCGCATTCGTACCCTGACATCACATGTCTAGGCATACCCAATGCGACGACCATATGATAAGGGTACCCAGCCCAAACCCTAGTCGTGACTACCATTTTAAGTATAACTTATGGACACATAATGCTCAAAAAGTTTATATCGCATGTGACAATATTAAACTAAAATATATAAATGTTCAATACAAAGGTGAACCGGGTTGAACCGGATCGAACCGAATTTGATGGACACACACTTGTCCAACAATCTCCCACTTGTACATCAAAACCAATTCCCCATACATTTTAAACCCATGCCCTCCATGTGTTTCTCAAACACACCTGGTGACAAACCCTTTGTCATGGCATCAGACACATTTTCAGTTGTGTCCACTTTGGAGATACTCACGTCACCCTGCTGGATAATCTCTTTGACGAGCTGATACTTCCGCTGCACGTGCTTGTTCCTCTGATGAGCCCTAGGCTCCTTAGCTTGTGCAATGGTCCCTCTGTTGTCACATAACAGGGGAATAGGGCCCTTGACAAGATCAGGGACTACCTCCAAATCTGATAGGAATTTCCTCAGCCAAACACCTTCTTTTGCTGCATCACAAGCTGCAAGGTATTCTGCTTCGGTAGTAGAATCGGCTGTAGACTTTTATTTCGCACTCTGCCACACAATGGCACCTCCACCCATTAGATATACCATCCCAGACATAGATTTTCTGTCATCCTTGTCAGTTTGAAAATCTGAATCTGTGTATCCCAATACTGACAACTGATTAGATCCAAAAACCAAGAAATATTCCTTAGTCCTTCTCAAGTACTTGAGGATATTCTTGACAGCACTCCAATGCTCGCGTCCAGGGTTAGATTGACAACGACTTACCATGCCTACTGCATAGCAAATATCCAGCCTCGTACACAACATGGCGTACATAAGACTCCCTACTGCTGAGGCATAGGGAATCCTCTTCATCTCTTCAATGTCTGTCTGAGACTGAGGACATTGAGATCTAGAAAGACTGACTCCATGTCTGAAGGGAACACTTCCCCTCTTGGAGTTCTCCATACTAAATCTGGCCAGGACTTTGTCTATATACATAGCTTGTGACAAGCCTAGCATCCTTTTCTGGCGATCTCTTAAGAGTTTGATCCCAAGGATATAGCTAGCTTCACCAAGGTCTTTCATCGAAAACGTTGTCGATAACCACTATTTTACTGATGAAAGGAATCCTACATCGTTACCAATCAGTAATATGTCATCTATGTATAAAACAAGAAAAAATACTGCCCTTCCACTGATCTTCTTGTAAATGCATGGTTCATCCATGTTTTGATCAAAACCAAACGATTTAATTGATTGATCAAACCTGATGTTCCAGCTCCTGGAAGCTTGCTTTAGCCCATAAATGGACCTCTGTAATTTGCACACCTTTCTTTCTTCCTCCAAGGAAGAGAACCCCTCTGGCTGTTCCATGTAGATTTGCTCTTGAAGGAACCCATTTAGAAATGCAGTTTGCACATCCATTTGCCAGATCTCATAATCAAAGTGTGCTGCGATAGCCAGTAAAATCCTGATGGATTTCATCATCGCTACTGGTGAAAAGGTTTCCTCATAGTCTATACCCTCTTTCTGGGTATAGCCCTTTGCTACCAGTCTCGCTTTGAATCTTTCGACCTTTCCATCTGTGCCCTTCTTCCTCTTGAAGTTCCATTTGCATCCAATTGGCTTGACGCCAAATGGTGGATCGACTAGAGTCTAGACCTTGTTGGAATGCATCGAATCAATTTCAGAGTGCATTACCTCCAGCCACCTAGTGGCATCAACATCCTTTAGAGCCTCAACGTATGTCATTGGATCATCATCCGATTCAACCGATACCATATGGAACTCTTCCACAGTTTCCTCTTCGATTAGAAGAGTTAGTCTGGTGGGTGGTCTAATAGTCCTCCCACTGCGTCGAGGTTCCTCAGGTGTTGGTATTTCAGTGGGTATGTCAGTTGGTCTCACTTCTGGAAGTGACATTTCTGAGCCATCTGATAGCTCTTTTATGACTACTGGTTCGGACCTCTGGGTCATCATTTCTTCCTCCAAAAATGTGACATGTTTACTTACAATGACCTTTTGATCAACTGGGTCATAGAAATAATAGCCTATCGTGCCTTTAGGGAAGCCTAAGAAATAGCATCTCGAAGTCCTAGATTCCAACTTGTCTGTCTGTTGCTTTAGCACATGTGCTATGTAACCCCATACCCTAAGGTGTTGAATACTGGGCTTTTGCCCCTTCCACAACTCAAAGGGTGTCTTGGCTACAGACTTAGATGGAACCCTATTCAAGATATATATCACCATCTCTAAAGCGTAGCCCCAGCAAGAAAGAGGAAGCTCACTATAAGTGAGCATCGTCCTAACCATATCCAATAGGGTCCGATTGCGTCGTTCGGATACACCATTTTTTTGTGATGTGTCTGGATTAGTTAGCTGATTAACTATCCCTTGGGATATGAGATGTTCTTTAAACTCATCCGATAGATACTCCCCTCCACGATCAGATCGTAAGGACTTGATGAGTTTATCGAGTTGTCTTTCGACCTCGGCTTGGAATTCTTTGAATTTATCAAAGGCTTCCGATTTCCTACGCATCAAGTATATGTAACCATATCTAGAGTAAGCATCGGTGAACGTGATAAAGTACTCATACCCATATCTTGCTTGTATGTTTATGGGTCCACACACGTTAGTGTGTATCAACTCCAATAGATCTGTGGCTCTAGCACCTTTATTGCTAAAGGGTTTCTTGGTCATTTTGCCCTGAAGGCATGACTCACAGGTGGGGAATGGTTCCACCCTTAGACTCTTTAAAGACCCATCCCTCACCAATCTACTGATTCGGTCCATATTTATGTGACCCAATCTTAGATGCCACAAATATATTGAGTTCACTGGAGCTGCTTTCCGTTTCAAATCAACATTTGAAACAACATTTGTTCTAATAGGACAATCTAGAAAATACAAACCACTTTGCATATATCCGGATGCCACAAAGGAATTATTAAAATGAATAATCAATTAGAATTAAAGGAAAAACTATATCCGTCCAAAACAAGTTTTGAAACTGAAATTATCTTCCTCTTGAAAGAGGGTACATAATAGCAATCCTTTAAAACTAAACTAGCAGAACTAAAATTTAAAATAAAAGTTCCCACAGCCAACGCCATGGTCTCAGCTCCAGTGCCCATCCGAAGAAACACTTCATTTCTTTCCAGGTTCCTTGTCTCCTTGAACCCCTGCAAATCATTGCAAATGTGAAAAGTGGATCCACTATCCACCAACCAAGAATTGGTCGGTTCAAAAGACAAATTAGACTCATAAAGAACGTGAACATCACATGTACCTTCTTTAGCAGCCTCTGTTTCATCCGACTTCTTGTTTTTCAAAGTTGCCAGGTAAGCACGACTGTTTCTTTTCCAGTGACCCTCCTTCTTGCAATAGAAGCACTTGCCTTTGCCTTTATTGCCAGACTTCCCACCCTTGGCTTTCAGGGTCTTGCCCTTACTTCCCTTTTTCTTCTTCTTCCCATTTGAAGAAGGCTTTGCCTCAGTTGCATTGGCCTCAACCTTGTCCTTTTTCAAGGACGCTTCAACCTCTACCAGCGCATTAACAAGCTCGGTGAGCTCCATCTCCTTCTCAGACATCTTGTAGGACATCCTAAAAGGTGCGTAGGCAGAAGTGAGTGACGCTAAGATCACATCAGTCTTGTATCGCAGGCTGAAATCAGTCCCTATGGATTCCAATTTTTCAAACAAATTGATCATTTTCATTACATGATCCATCACTCGAGTTCCCTGGGACATCTTGGAGTTATGGATTTGACTCATCGCATCAGAATACGCGTGTGTCAACTGCCGGTTGAACAATTCAGCAAGCTTATCCATTTTACCCCTAGCAGTGCGTATATCCTTGACTGAGTCTACAACTGACTTTTTCAACGATCCTAGGATATAGAGTGATGCCTTGGAATCCCTCATGAGGAACTCTTGCATCTCTTTATTTGCCTCAAAATCGTTCGGATCGGGTTGAGGAGGAACTTGTTCAACTAGAACTGTGTGCAGTCCTTCAGCAGTCAGGAGCAACTTAATGCTCCAGTACCAATCGACATAGTTTGTACCATTAAGTTTGTATTCGCTAATGAGTGTTAACAGATTAGAATTAACGGCAGCCATCGTATATTAATCTACACATGCACAAGTAAATAACCACATGCTAATCAATGACCATTGAAAATAATAAATTGAGCACACACACATCAATGGTCTTTCATGATTTGGGTTTCCCTCATAACCCAAAAGATGAATTGGATACCTACAACCCTTGCATGCATAACTTACCCTATCGGGAGTCATTATACACACCATGGTAGTGTGGACTAAGCTGTCCGCCTCATGGGCTTCTAATATTTTCGGCCACCTGGGTGTCATGTCCAGATCCTGTTGGCTGACATCTACCCAAGTCATGTATTTACCTATTGCATTAGTTAGAATCATGGAATCATGAAAGATGGCCCACTGTCGCAGTGCCCTCTCACTATCCATACCCTAACGTATCTAAATAGAGGTAAATATAGATAATGTGTAACAGAGGTCCTGGCAATGTCCTGTCGGCTTATGCGGGGTCATGTCACACACTTTCGACATATATCTTCAATAGGAGGCCATGGACATGTCTACCGATTAAGACTAGTCCATATCATACATGTATTATGAATAAAGAGGGATTAATTAACTCTCACATACATGGATAGATTTAAACAACATAATTAATCAACATTAATTAAAAGTGATTATGGGATGGCGGCATTTTTATCAGAAGCAATTAAAGAACCCTCCCAATAAAAATAAAACTAATAACTTTGGGTGCATTTATCATGCCATGGATGCCACGCCTCGATCATCTCCTCCGCCCAATTACGTCTTCAAAGTAGGTGACTTGCATCTCCATAAACTTTGAGCACCACATGTGGATCACCATCAATATGTCCTGGGAGTCCTAACTCCTCTAAAATTACAATGGAAACCTAGGAAAAATTCTATACACTTTCCTTTCTATAATAATAAAGAAACTCCGCATGGAGAAACCAACCCACCATTTGGGCTGCCCATGGGGTGGAGTACATTTGTTTATAAAAAAGATAGGGGGAGAGAGAGAAAGAGAGAGAAGCATCACATCCACCCGTAAGCCCATGTATCACATACATAAACAATCCATCCATTTATTAGAATGACATTCCCATAATCACATCATAATATAATTTCATGCATGGACATTAAAGCAAGTAAACCAAAAATTAAAACATGGATTCCTTCAATTATTAAACCACCACATCGCATGTGATAACATGTATCCAAGCCCATATAATTAAAATCGCATTTTAATTGTAAGTGGGTAAAGATGAAATCTCTTCACCCATCATCTTCCTCCAAAAAACAAAACAAAATAATAAAATTTTGTTTTGAAAAATCTGTTTTTATTTTTTATTTTTATTGTTAAACTGGAGGAAAAACAAGGAGGGTGCATGCAGCCCACTTGCGTAGGCTGCAGGCACTCCCTACGCAGCCCATAGGCATAAGGCCCACGGACAGCAGCCTTGGGCTGCACACGGCCTACTGCCCATAGGCTAAAGCCCACGGACAGTAGCCTGTAGGCCCGTAGCCCGCAAGCTTGCTGCCTGCAGGCAGCAGCCGGCAAGGGGATGCGCACAAGGGTAGGTTCATGGGGGAGGGCGTGCGCAGAGGCTTGGTAGCATGCGCTCCCCCCCCCCCCCCGCATATAGAATATGTTTAAAAAATTTTAAAATTAAAAATTAGTAATCACAACCTAATTGGATACATGCTTCAATAATTGGAATAAATAAAACAAACCAAATCCATCATCACATGGGTAGGTTGTTACACTAACAACCTTATAACTACCCATGTGCACATGGGAAGGTCGTTACAACAATCATATTCTAACCACCCATGTGCCAACTTGCATCCCACTCATAATAATTATATTAAACTATTAATTATCTAATATTCATGGGTGGAAAAGGTGGCTCTGATACCACACTGTTGGCCAAACAACGGTCCAGGGATCAAACCATGGTTCCCTAGGGAGACCAAGATATTTATTCTTAGGGTTTTGCATGCCCTAGGTTAGCCCATGGTGTCCCATGGATGCCCCATTTTAATTTTTAGGGCTTCCCATGGTCGCCCATGGGAACCCTGGTGCATCCCTGTTAGGGTTTCTCCTTCCCTCATGTGTCCCATAAAATTAATTATCACAGTAGGGATGAAGAAACTCATCCCTAGTCCATCACATGGCAAGGGGGATCCATCCCTAACTCGAATGCGCAGCGGAAAAGGTCGATTCGAGTTTCTTTTGCATCCCATAAATATTAATAATCAATAAACTGAAGGAATTAATGAAGAACTGCTAACCTGGTGAGCCTCAAGTGTTGCTCCTCTAATAAACAGTGGTTCTTCCTCCAGCGAGCGCTCCAAGCAAACAGATCTGAACCTCTAATGGTGCTACCAAGGTTCTACACGCCAGTCCCAGATGCCCTCAAACTCCTCAGCACAGATCTAGGGTTTCACAAACCCTAACTCTCAAACATAGGTGAGAGAAGCAAGAAGAAGAAGAGAGATCACAAGAGGGAGAGAGAGAAACAAAAAACGTAGGAGAGAGAGTGTCTGCTCCAAAAATGTGGAGAGCTTCTCCTTCTGCATTTTTTGGTCCCCTATTTATAATAATAGGGTTTAATTAAATACTAGATAGGTTTAATAGAGCCCTAGTGAGAGTCTGACTCTCTCTCTCTCTCAGTCTGACAGTTCTGTTTAAACTCAAAGTGCTACACAGGTGAAGAAGCAGAATCTAATAGGGAAAGTATTAATTAGATTCTTTATTTAATTATTAATGGATAATTACAATTAGCACCAAATCCATTAATTAAAAAAAGAGCCAATTAAATTAGTAAATTCCAAATAACTCCCTATATGATAACAATTTATCATATACAACTCCCCCACTAATCAACACCATCATTATGGAATCTAGGGCATGTACACATGTATTGCCAAACCCCAATCCATAGTACATGTCCATATAAGAGCGTCTGTGCATCTGATCGGGTCCCGCAAAACTCGATAAAACACTTTATTTGAAATAACTATAAATAATGTATCATTTTATGTAAAATAAATTTTGCAAAACCATTTCCAAAATGGTACTGGATCCAGATTCTGATCCGACCATGCACAGACAGTCTCTATCTTGGTGTTCCCCAATCGGGCAGTGGTGACCATGTTGGATAACTCCTTCACTCACAAAGTGTTCACGCATTCCCAGAACACCGGCTTTGACTTGCTTGAGTCTCAGTCATTGATGAACCAAAGAATGCGATCACACTTTGCAGTGACAGGGTTCCCTCAGGTACAGGGTGTTGGTGACACATGTCTATCCCTTCCTACATCTGGCAGTAATACATGAGGGAATCAACAAAGTAGATTCTTCGCCAATGCACACATCAAACATGTGAGCACTCGCATTCATACCCTGACATCACATGTCTGGGCATACCCAATGCGACGACCATATGATAAGGGTACCCAGCCCAAACCCTAGTCGTGACTACCATTTTAAGTATAACTTACGGACACATAATGCTCAAAAAGTTTATATCGCATGTGATAATATTAAACTAAAATGTATAAATGTTCAATACAAAGGTGAACCGGGTTGAACCGGACCGAACCGGGTTTGATGGACACATACTTGTCCAACAGCATGTTGACTCTTATTGATGCTAAAGAGGATCATAGGTAAAATCAGCGGCGTAGCCCATTAGTTGGTCCTTTGACTATGCATGTAAGAGGTTCCAAGTTCAAGACCCTCTAGGAGCATTTTGTGCAAGGTAATTTAAAAACATTTCATGGGGGATGGTGACTGCTAAGTTTTTCGAGAGGGGAGAAAGTTCAGGCATGATTAAGGTGAGGGGAAGTTCTTCTCAGGTTGGTGGATCGGAAGGTGTGGAAGCAGGTGTGTTCATGGGTATTGAGGATATCTCGGTTTTCTTGAAGATTCTCCAGCCAAGGAGATTTGTACAGCTCGTCATCCTCATCTCATACAATCTCCACGGCTCTCCTTCCATATTCATTACAAAGTCTATATGGACTAGAATCCATTCACTATGGAAAGTCTTTTATCACATTTGCAACCCACCTTGTATAGAATTCTATGTAATCTCAAAGATTCTTAGCGTTGTATAGGACGGTTAGGTGTTGGGGTCTTGTATAAATATACAATTAGTAAACACAATAAAGAACGTTGAGATTTATTGCTCCCATATGGTTATCAAAGCATCTACAGCTCCCACGAGCCATTACTGATCCTGGCCGTTTTTTTTTTTTTTTCTTTCTTTTCTCCAATCTCACAATGGGTGATGAAGCTTCTTCCTTGGCTGCTGGCATCACTTCTCCTCTACCTGCTGGCTCATCTCTCTTGCCCACTTCTCTTCTCAATGTCCACCACTACATCTCCCTTAAATTAACATCAAAGAATTTTTTATTCTGGAAGACAAAAATTGAACCATTCCTTGATGGTCAAGACCACTTTGGTCATCTTGATGGAACTACACCGTGCCCGGAGGCACCCGCTGATGCTGCTTCTCTTTGGCGTCATTAGGACTCCCTGATCCATAGCCTCTTAATTGTTTCTGTATCTGAGGAAGTCTTTCCATTGGTTGTTGGCAAACGTACAAGTCGTGAAATATGGCAAACACTCACCACGACATTTTCTTCTCCTTTTGAGAGCCGCATCATGTCTTTGAACATGGCCCTCCAAGACCGTCACCAAAAGGAAGATGAAACTGTGTCTCAATTCTTGTAACGTGCCAAGTCTATTGCTGCCGAATTGAATGTTGCCGGAGAAATTCTTCGTCCCACCACATTCAACATGCATATTTTTCGCAGTCTAAAATCCGATTTTAAGGCCATGGTCTCCTCTCTTCTCACTCGCACAGATCCTATTGAGTACAATGATCTTCATGCCATGCTCCTCAGCCATGAGTTCCTTAATAGCGCCTCTATGGCCAAGCTTGCAGCTACTGACGTGCTGCCTCCTACTTCTTCTCCTTCTGCAAATTCCGTGCAATGCGGCCCTAGTTCTATAGATACCAACCCGTGGTGGTCGTGGTCGTGGCGGACGGGGTCATGGTGGCTTTCCTGGTCAGCCTTTTGGACGTTTTTGGTGTACCATCTATCGTCGGACAAATCATAGCACAGATTGGTGTTTTTATCGTCAGCAGGTCGGTTATCCTTCAAACACAGTGCCCACCTACCCACATGCACCTTGGTTTGTTTCCCACTGCCCATTATACTTACCCGACCTCCACCTCCCCATATGGCCATCCCAACCCACCCCTTTTACCAACTCCTCACCCTTCCACTGCTTTACCATGGTATCCTAATACGAGTGCGACCCATCATGTTACCCCAGACCTAAACTCCCTTTCTTAGTATGATGTGTACACTGGTTCGGACCAACTTCATGTTGGTAATGGTAAGGGCTTACTGATTTCTCACCTTGGTTACACTTCTTTATCTTCTTATTTTGATCATTCTTTTCATTTGCATAATGTTTTACATGTTCCCACTATTTCTAAATACTTACTTTCTGTTAAACAATTTACCCATGACCATAATGTTTTTTTTGAGTTTCACCCATCTCACTTTCTTGTGAAGGATCAGGTCACCAAGTCCACACTACTGCCCAGACCTAGTGAAGGGGGCCTCTATGAACTTGCTTCGTCAGCTTCTTCGTCTGTTAACATTGTTGTTTGCACCTCTCCTGACTTGTGGCATTATTGCCTGGGTCACCCCCATGCCCGTCTTCTTCGTCAAATGCTTTACCTTAATAATTTACATTGCCAGTCTTCTAGTTTTAGTTCTTTATGTACTGCTTGCCAATTGGGCAAAGCGCGTCGCCTCTCTTTACTTGTCACTAGTAGTCGTAGCCTTTTTCCTTTAGATCTCATTCACAGTGATGTTTGGGGCCCATCCCCAACACTGTCATGTACTGGACATCAATATTATGTTATTTTTGTGGATGACAATACCAAGTTTATTTGGTTTTACCCCCTTGTGCGCAAATCTGAAGTTTTTACCACATTTATTCAATTTAAATCTCTTGTTGAGCATCTCTTTGAAAGAAAAATTAAGGCAATTCAAACTGACTAGGGGGTGAATTTCGTACACTACCCCCATCTTCAATAAACATGGTATATCTCATTGTCTCTTTGCTCCACACACCCATGAGTAGCAAGTTGCAATTGAGCGTTGCCATCGCCATATTGTGGAAACTGGCCTCACCCTTCTTGCTCATGCTTCTGTTCCCCAAATTTACTGGCATTTTGCTTTTGCTAGTACTACTTTTCTTATTAATAGGATGCCTTCTTCAATATTAAATGGAGTTTCTCCTTTTCAATTGGTTTTTCACAAAGCTCCAGATTACTCTTTTCTTCTTGTGTTTGGCTGCCTTTGCTTTCTTTATTTGCTCCCATATAATAGACATAAAATGGATTTTCGCCTTTTCCCTGTGTTTTTCTTGGGTACAGTCCGTCTCAAGTTTGATGAGTCCTCCTTCCCCTTTTCCAAATCAATTTTGGGTCCCCCCCTCCTACATCACCACCCTTGTCCATTTCCTAGGCGAGTGTCCCATTGAAGATTAACCTGCCCCCGGCCCCTCCTGTTGGTGTGCCCTTACCACGGACCTCCCCTCTCTCATCCCTGTCCGGTTCACCAACCCATAACCTACCGCTTTCCCCAATTCCCCTGGCCGAACCGCTACCCTCCCCATCTCCTTCACCTATCTCTCCACCACCGCGGACATGCTCAGTCCATGAGCTTTATGATTCCCTGCCCCCTGTCGCACCTCCTCCCCATCCCATGGATCTTAGGCTCTGTCCCCGTGCCTTGCATGTTATTAACACCGATGCTATGTCTATTGAGCCAACTTATTTTTCACAGGCTGTCAAGAGTGCTGAATGGCGGGTTGCCATGTCTGAAGAGTTTAACGCCCTGATAAGAAATGCCACTTGGTCCTTAGTTCCTAAGACACCCGCTATGAATTTAATCGGGTGTAAGTAGGTATTTTGGTCAAGAGAAAGGCTGATGGCAGTTTAGAGTGCTACAAGGCACGTTTGGTGGCAAAGGGCTTTCATCAGCAGCGGCAGCATGATCTACATTGTGCAACTAAGGAGGAGGTTGTTTAGGATACAAAAGTTATTGCCTCATGTAGAGAACCACTGGGCTTTCTTCTTGGGACTTGCAGCAAATAGGGGACCGGAGGACCGAGTTATTTACCTATCCTTGGCTGATGAAGTTAGGAGTGACATAAAACACCTGCATGTACTAAAATTTATGCTTGGAAAGAGGCTGGAATTACTTGCATGTTAGACTCAGGTATATATTTAAAAGATTTTGGTTAAAAATTTAAAATCTATCGCATAGTGTCATGCATAGCTTACCATCGCATAATACATTTAAGGATAGAACACAAATAAAAGAAACACTTGATGACAAACGAAAGAAAACATATCAACTAACACACCTTGCTGGTGCGACTACATAAATTCACTGGAACTATGGACTGGGTATGTACATGTATTGACTAGGAGTAATTTTGTCGACCTCGATAAGGAGTGTTGGATTATTGAATGTGTTGCTCTTTTCAAAAAAGCAACCATGGTCAACATAAGGAGTTCTCGAGGTGGTCGTAAAGGAAAACACCCTCGTGTTATACCAGAGGTTGAACTGCCAAATGGAACTGAGGCCCAAAATTCTGAAGCATCGGCTACTTCGTCAGGGGCACCAGCGGCTGCTCAAGCCACTACTGCGGCACCTCAGTCGGGTATGGCAGCCGATGAGGTAACTACGTTCATGACCACTATGATGCGAACCATGCAACAACAACAAGAAGTTTGTGGCCATGATGCTTGAGCTTGCAGCACCACCTCCACCACCCAACCAGGCCATACTTTTCCCACCTCCTGTGCCTCAACACTTGGCAGAAAACTCTACTGCTAAGGTAATGGAGAGATTCAAGAAACTCCAACCACCCATGTTTTCCAAATTGAACTCCGAGGCAATGCAGTCGGAGTGGTGGATTAGCGCATTAGAGAAGGCATTTGATGTGCTCAAGTGCAAGGATGCATAAAAGCTGATATGTACGGGTTATCAGCTATAGAACGAGGCTGAAGCTTGGTGGAAGGCCACTAAGCAAAATCTGGAAGCTACTCATCCGAATCCCACGTGGGAGCAATTTAAAGAGGTTTTCTTCAAGAACTACTTCTCAGAGAGCTTTAGGGATAGGAAAGAACCTGAATTCTTTGCACTGGTACAAGGGACCAAGCTAGTGTTAGATTATCAACAATGATTTGAAGATCTGTTCCATTTCGCTCCGGAATACTTGAAAGGGGAAGTTAGTAAGACGAAGAAGTTTGAGAAGGGACTCAAACCCGAGATCGGGTCAGTACTGTCAATTATGGACATCTGAGATTATGCTCAGATGGTCGACAGGGCAAAGACCATGGAAGACAGATTTAAAGAGAAGGAAGAAGAGAAGACTACGACGTTGCCTGGGTTGAACCAAAGGCCGAATAATTTTCAGACCTTTGGATGGCCAAACAAGGTTTTTCGAGGAACCAGTTCAAGCCCCAATCTGACTCCATACCGCAGGCCACAAGTGGGTCAGAATCCTTTCCGCCCTACTATCAATCGACCTGCTCAACCGACTATGAGTCAAGTGACAATAGCAGCTTCGCCAGCCAGACCAACTACAAGTCAAGTGAGCCAAGCCTCAACACCTGCTATTCCACCCTATAAGTGCTACGTGTACAACAAAGAAAGGCACATGGCCAAAGAATGCAGACAGCGTGGGTACCGCAATAACTCGCCGAACCAGCCCTACGTTAGACCTTTTCAGCCATAGGACAATCGGACGCGAGGAAGGTGTTTGCAATGACAAATGAGGAAGCTGAGGCGAACCCCGATGTAATGACAGGTAAGTCCGTTGAACACTACTAAGTTGTACGGAATAACTGATCTACATATGTGACCTAAACTATATATGAACCCTAGGTACCCTTAGTGTCTCAACCATTCCTGCACTGGTACTATTAGACTCGGTCGCATCCCACTCTTTCATTTCTACCACCTTTGCGAGTAGGATGGAAGATCAACCGAGAGACATCGGGCACGACTTAGTAGTCAGCACACCGACGGGTAGTGTCTTGAGCTTCAAAGAAGTCTATGACCCTTGTCAGGTAGAAATTTATGGGAGGACCTTGACAGCACGGTTAATAAAGTTCGATATGAAGGACTTCGACGTGATCTTAGGCATGGATTGGCTATCCGCCTATGGAGCAAACGTCATATGTGCAGAAAAGAAGATAATATTCAAGTTGGAAGATGGGTCAATTTTCACCTATCAAAGTGAACCAAAGAGGAAACCCAGAAGGATAACTTTATCTGCCCTCCAGGCTCGAAAGTTGTTGGATGAAGGATGTCAAGGCTTTTTGGCCACTGTGATAGACACGGAGGCAAAAATAAAGCCCTTGGAGGAACTTGACGTCGTCAGAGAATTTCCTGATGTTTTTCCAAAAGATCTGACCCAACTATCGCCTGATCATGAGACAGAGTTCATGATTGACCTAATTCTTGGTGCAGCACCGGTATCCAAGGCACCATATCGAATGGCACCTATTGAATTAAAGGAGTTGTAGGTTCAATTGCAAGACCTGCTGAAGAAAGGTTTTATACGACCCAGCGTGTCTCCCTGGGGAGCACCCGTGCTGTTTGTGAAGAAGAAAGATGGTAGTATGCGGCTGTGTATCGACTACCACGAGCTAAATAAACTGACCATCAAGAATCGATACCTGTTGTCGTGCATTGATGACCTATTTGACCAGCTACAAGGAGTAAGAGTTTTCTCCAAGATTGAACTTAGGTCCGGATACCATCAATTGAAGATTAAGAGCGGTGATATTCACAAAACGGCGTTTAGAACTAGATACGGACATTATGAATTCTTGGTCTTATCGTTCGGGTTAACTAACGCCCCGGCAGCGTTCATGGACATGATGAATAGAATATTCCATGACGTGTAGGATAAGTTCATCATCGTATTTATCGACGACATTCTGGTGTACTCTAAGAGTGAAGAAGAGCACGCTCGGCACCTTTCCTTCGTGCTACAGCGGTTGCGGGAACACCAGCTTTATGCCAAGTTCAGCAAATGCGAATTTTGGCTTCACCAGATCGGATTCCTGAGAAAGTGGACCCAGATAAGGTGAAAGCGGTTCTTGAGTGGGAGACTCCGAAAAGTGCCACTGAGATCCGAAGTTTCTTAGGCTTGGCCGGATATTACCACCAGTTTATTGAAAATTTTTTGCGCATCTCGGCACCCATGACGAAGCTAACAAAGAAGGGTGCCAAGTCTGAATGGAATGAAGCATGCGAGAAAAGCTTTCAAGAGTTAAGAAACCGGTTGGTGACAACTCCAGTTTTGACCATTCCGGATGGAACTGGAGGAATGGTAGTATACACCGATGCATCCATAACAGGATTAGGTGGCGTCTTATTGCAGAAAGGTAAAGTGGTCGCCTATGCCTCAAGACAATTGAAGGAACACAAAAAGAACTACCCCACTCATGACTTAGAATTGGCAATGGTAGTCTTCGCTTTAAAAATATGGCGATACTACCTATATTGTGAAAAGAGCAAAATCTTCAGCGATTACAAGAGTCTGAAGTATTTCTTCACCCAGAAGAAGATGAATATGAGACAGAGGCAGTGGTTAGAACTGGTAAAGGATTATGATTGTGAGATCTAGTACCACCCCGGCAAGGCCAACGTTGTAGCAGATGCGTTAAGCAGGAAATTTCAGACTACATCCCTCGTTTCCTTAGTCATAAGCAAGCAGTTGTTAGAGGAAGCTCAAAAGTTTGATCCGAAACTCATGATCAAAGGAACAGCTATATAATTAGCAGCTATGGATCTATAGGCATCGATACGAGAGGAGGTAATTGCAAAGCAACCATTCGAGCCCAAGTTGGCCAAAATATTCGGGATGTTCAACAAGGAGTCCATAAGGACCTAGATTTTTCTTTGGCTCAGGATGGAGCATTGAAGTTTCAAGACAGATTGTGCGTGCCTGACGATTATGATGTCCAAGACTGAATCCTTAAAGAGGCACACAACTCACCCTATACAATCCACCCCAGAAGCACGAAGATGTATAAGGATTTGAAGTACTATTGGTGGATCAGAATGAAAGTGACCATAGCGATATATGTGTCTAAATGCCTCACCTGCCAACAAATTAAAGCAGAGAGACACCGACTGTATGGATTGTTGCAGCCGCTCCCTATACCTGAATGGAAGTGGGAAAGAATTACTATGGACTTCATGACAAATCTGCCCAACACCAGGAAGGGGATGAATCCGATTTGGGTGATTGTAGACGGACTGACAAGGGCAGCCCACTTCATACCAATCAAAATAAGTTACTTAATGGAGAAGCTTGCCCAACTGTACATAGAAAATATAGTCCGCTTACACGGCGTGCCTGTTAGTATCGTATCTGATAGAGATCCTCGATTTACCTTAAGGTTTTGGAGAAGTTTACAAAAGGCACGGGGATCTCAACTAAATCTTAGTATGGCCTTCCATCCGCAGACGGACGGACATTCAGAAAGAACTATCCAGACTCTGGAGGACATGCTCAGAGCCTGCGTCTTGGAAATGAATGACAGTTGGGATGCCCACATACCCTTGGTGGAATTTGCATACAACAATAGTGACCACTCCACCATTGGCATGGGGCCATTTGAAGCTCTATGGTCAGAAGTGCCGGACCCCGTTATATTGGGTTGAAGTTGGAGAACGAAAATATCTTAGACCAGAGATGATACAAGCCACCTGTGACAAGGTGGATATCATTAGAGAGAAAATCAAGGCAGAAGAGTTATGTAGATAATCGAAGGAAGGACATTAAATTCAATGTCGGAGAAAAAATATTCCTCCGGGTATCTCCAACAAAAGGCTTGCTATGTTTCAACAAGAAGGGTACGCTGAGCCCAAGATTCATTGGTCCTTATGAAATTCTCAATAAAGTGGGACCCGTAGCGTACCGACTGGCATTACCACCATCTTTGCAAACCATCCACGATGTTTTCCATGTGTTGATGTTAAGAAAATAAATAAATAACCCGATACACGATAAGGCATAGAATCACCTCACCAATCAGATGCTGCCAAGTGGCCGAGCAGAGGTTAATCCAAGGACCGACCTGAACCGAGGAAAGTCGGGCCGACTCGGTCCCGAGAGATCACATGGCCGAGCTGAGTACCACGGCTCAACCCACAAAGCACCCCCAAATCAGCCATTGACCCCGAGCTGACCTCACGTGAGTCAGCCGAGGCCGAGGCCGAGCTCCGAGGCAGACCACTGTGGCCAAGCTCTAAGGCCAAGCCCTCCACAAGAGCCTTTGTAACGGCTCGCTAAGAATCACGGAGCCATGTCAGCACAATCTGAGAATCTTGAGATAAGGATCGAGCCACAATCTTACCGCGATACAGAATCACACTTAGATATGGACTCTTACCTTAACAAGAGTCTGACCCCGAAAATAACTCTCCACTTCGCTCTACGCGAGAGAGCCTTCCAAGAGAAGAACTCCTACCATACTAGGACTCTCCCAACCACCTCACCTCACTCTATAAATACTTAGGTATGGAGCTTAAACGCTCATCTCACTTTTACTAAGCTGTTACGCTGTTGCACTGGAGACCTGACTTGAGCGTCAAAGATTCCTAGGCAGGAGCCACACCAGCCCTCTTGCGCTCACTTGGTTTTTTACAGGCTCATCCATGGGCAAATCGGGCGATGGAGGTTTTCACACGCAACAACACATGTACTCTCAACTGAACCTGAGCAGTTGGAGGTGGATATGACCTATGAAGAACAACCTACAAAGATTTTGGATAGGAAAGAACATAATCTCCGTAATCGCATGGTTGCCTTTGTAAAGGTTCGATGGGAAAACAATCCCATAGAAGAGGCTTTGTGGGAACGTGAAGAAGAAATGAAAGAAAAGTATCCCCAACTCTTCGAGCTACAAGGTAAGGAAATTTCGAGGATGAAATTTTTGTAAGGTGGGGAGAAATGTCAAACCCTGCCCCTGACTGACTAGAATCTTGACTGAAGGACAAGAACCCCTAACATGGCATCCAAGCACACTGTGGAGTATCACTCCAGTGATTAAATTTGATTAAGAAACCCTGTGGATGTCTTCCTACATACCTATCAGAAGATGGATTACTGATCCCTGCAGTTGCACAACCAACAGCATAATGTACTGCCTGAACTCCAGGTATTCTCTCTCCTCTCCAAGAATGTAGGTTCCACCCCTAAAAATAGGTGTAAAAGACCTTGAGTGACATGTGGGTGCAAGGCCTTGACCCTGGGTCAAACCCCTGCGCAAGCCCACAAAGAAACAACCTTGCTGTAATCTCCAGGCGATGCAAACATCACCCAGAGACATCGCCCAGAGTGGAAAAATACAGTTTTTTAGTGATTTGATTTATGGGGACCACCCATATTGGACATGGGCACCCTCCATAGGTTGAGGGGAGTCTGAGGGACCACCTCATACCCTTGGATCACTGTGGACCCCACCTGAGTATCCAGAATGGAGAATTCAGTCAAAAATGCATTTTCAAAAGAGGCCTTGACAGCCAAACAGGCCCTAGTTAGGGGCTGGCCTATAAATAGGTGTACCTTAGCTCATTTAGAGCTCTTGGTACTGTTGGAATCATGGAGAGAAGGAGAAGAAAGAAATGAGAGAAAAGAGAAGGAGAAGAAGAAGGAAAGAGAAGGAGAGGAGGGAGGAGACCTCACCTTGTACTGAGATCTACTACCAGACCTATTGCAAGGTAAAAGAATCATATTTTCATATTGATATGCTGCTGTATACCATTCTCCTCCATGGATTTCTGTGTTTTTGAAGTTATACTGGCCATTGGTAGCCCAAAACAGCTGGGGGCTGCCATGGACCATCTCAGATCCAACATGCAAACATGATGCATGAAGGATCTGAGCAATTTATGGTGTTATTCATGTCTGTTTTATCATCTGAGACCAAAACATGGGTTGTGCCAGGCTGCACTGCTCTGTTACACCAAGAACAGGCAGTTTAGGCTCAGATCTGTGTGGCCTGGCTGCATGCAACCTAGCCTTGGATCACAGTAATATACATGAAACCAACCTTGCATGCAGCCAAAACCTTGATTTGCTACTGAAGATATGTTGGGTTTCTATTCGCTGGGCTGTCTGGGCAGCTTCTAGCAGCTAAGTGGTGGGCCCAGGTGAAAATCCATTGGGACCAGTGCAAATTATAGCCCTGGGGGTCCATGATGACCTAATCATTTATGGGGAGAAGATCCATGCACTGCCCATGGCCAAAAACATTGGAATCTCAGCCTGTTCCCGATTTTGCAATCTCTGGGCGATGCAGACATCACCTAGAGACATCGCCAAGTGAATGAAATTTTGCTGGATTGCTGAACTAACTTGGGGATTTTCATCCATGGACCACAAAACAATGTGGGGAGATGGAAAATGGCCAAAATACCCCTCCCCACATCTGTCCACATGAATGAGTACCTTGGGTACCCAAGTGGGCCCTGCAGGACTTGGAAACCCTGTCTGTGATGGTCCTGCAACACTGTCAAGTTGAGGACTGTACTATGAACCTTAAATAACCTAGAAACATGTACCACTATGATAAATGACCACTCTGCCCCTAGGCCACAAACTCTGGATGATGCACTGGGACATAAGCCTAAGGCCTAGTGCAAGGCCCAGAGATTTTCAAGTGATGTTCAGATGTACACCGAGTCAACCCAGTGAGCCTAGATCAACCCTAGGACATCCAAAAATAGTTTAAAATATTAAATGACATATTTCTGATTTACATCTAGGGTTTGATCCCGCGCTTGAGGCCTACAGCCAGACTGAAGTCGAAACTGAAACTACAACTGAATTCTTAGAACCAGACCCAGGTGAGTGAGATATTATCGTGTATGTACGTGTAACAGTATTATTATGCCGGCAATTAAATTCTTCAATTATATTGCTTGTTACTTAATTAAACTCAAATTTCTCAAATATTACACATCGTGTGACTGTTGATCAATTCTGCTTGAATATATCATGATGATTGTGATTTATAGACTAGATGTCGTAGTCGGCTTGAAAATGAGGCTGGTGGTAGCCCGTAGTATGGGATACAGTTGACACCACCCTACTCATACGATGCCATATTGACATGGGGCTAGAGTTTCATCACCCGTGCTATGCACCCTTGCCAACAAGGGTTAAGGTGTTGGATAACTATGAGGACTATCGTAAAACCTCGGGTGTTTATGCCAGGAAGCCTTAGCACAGCTGGGATGCCCCAGGGGAAATATGCCGGAAAGCCTCGGGCTACAAGTTTGGGAAGCACCACTAGGTGAATCATGGCTACATGCCAAACAAAGTTTATGCACTGGTAAGGTGAATTGATATTAAGTCGGTTAACTCACAAGTTCAATCTAGAGGGCCGGTCGGGCTGACCTGGGTAGGGAGATGCTGGAGCCGACTAGTTCTCTCTGATAACTCAATGGGTGTATCGCGGGAAAGGGTAACCAAGCCCACACCAGGGATACATGTATTGGGGATTGTAGTAGCACTGACCTAACTTAGTTGTATTGTTAGGTGGCTAATAAATAATTTGGATTTGCATATCATGTAGGATCATGTGGATTGTGATTGCATATGCATGCATGATGATATATTTTGCTCACGAGCTCGGTGGGGCTCACACTCTGTTATATATATTTTTTTTTTCTAGATGATTCTGTAGGTGGATGCCGCTGTGGCTTGGCAGCTTATTATGAGGAGAAGAGCCCTTGTGATTATGATGATATTGGTGTGGACCCCAACGGAGGTCGTATCGATGATTCAAGTGTTCTCAATGGTCATTGATGAAGACCAGTGAGGGGCACTTCTGATGCTTTTATCTTAGGGACTCCTTTTTTATTTTTGACAGGAGTTTATCCCCGTCCTTGGTTCTATCTTAGTTTCTTCTTTTCTTTTTGGGGTTGAGTTATCTCGCCCTGTATATATATGTACTTTATTTTCGCTTATGTATATGTCAGCTTTACTTTTCAGTGTGTGGGTTGTACTGGGAAAGTATCGAACTTACATATGTATATATATCACATTCATTCCCGTATCACTACGCTTTCTCTTTCTTGATTATAATTATAGATTATCTACAACACTCTGATCTTACTTATGGTAATATTACGAATGTGGGACCGTGAATGTATTAACTGCTTCAAGATCCGCTGGATTTGGCGGATTACCGCTATGCAATTCAGGTCACCGACCCAATCCTCCTAGGGGTGGTTTGGGGTGCGACATTCTGGGTATTCAGGCTCATCTTGCTCTAGGAGAGACATTAGACCTTCTACAGTTAGGAGTAACTTAATGTTCTTCCTCCAGTCAACATAGTTTGTGTCAATTAAAGTGTGATCTTTGATAAGGTTAGCATAGTTGATTTGGGAAGACATTGTAGCAAATGTACATGGTGTATAAACAATAATTAGCATGATTAATTACCATTGATAGAAGGGGCAAGTCTAAACAAAATGGTTACCCACACCTTAAGCTTCCCTCTAGCTATGAGGTGCGATTGGAACAACTCAACTCTTATGCACATGATTTAGCCTATTGGAGTTCATCACATACATGTTAGTTGAGTGGACTATTCTTGCTATACCCACACCCGGGTTACTAAGTATTTATGAATCTCTTCCTTGTGACGTGTAGATACTGCTGCCGTGTACGTAGGAGAACTGTTCTCACTGGTGGTCAAGCCTAGTTACAAGATCATCGATCAGTTCACAGGTCTGCCCGTTGAAGAGAGGTTCCTCAACCGGGAGTGGGGGAGATTTGTCGATGGTGACTTCATCGACTATCCTCCTAGCACGAGCCCTTGGAGTGAAGAGTATCAAAAGACTTTTCCCGTGTAACCACACTTAGACACCTCGCTCAGCAATGAGCTTAGCATTGTGGTCGGGAAACTCTTCGAGATCACGAAGGACACGTCATGACAATCGAGGGGTAAATTACTACCCTATAGTATGCTAGTGTACCCTCCCCTCTATGGCCTTGAAGTATGGGTCAAAGCCCAACAACTTTTCTTGAGCTTCTGCCCTTACAATAGCGACAGAGTCATGGACGGACTCACAAGACTGGTTCCTTCCATAGATCCGTCCATGCTATTTCATGCTTTTTAAGTGTTTTCTTGTGTGTGGCCCACACCCCATGCCCCGGACATTGTACCTGAGCCCCTAGACATGGTGGACCCCACCCATGCTCCCCTTGTAATGTGTGTGTGCTATGTTGGTGGGCCCACCAGTCTATGGATACACTTAAATGTGTTTTATCTTAAGTGCCCCAAACCAAGTGGACCCTAAGTGGGCCATTTAATATAAATACTTAGCTCAGCCTTCTATTGGGTCATTCATTTCTCCCACCAATCAAAACCGTGGAAGGCTTGGAGAGCATTGAAGGAGAAGAAGGAGGTGATTGGAGGAGGGCTTGGAGGTGGACTTCATCCATTGGCTCACTTGGTTAGGTGAGTACCTTCTCCCTTCTTCCCTCTCTTTCCTATTTCAAATGAGGAATCCCCCTCTTGGATCAGTTCCAACCTAGGGTTTCTTTGTCGAACCCAAAATTTACCTGTTGGCCTCCTAAATGGAGTCTTACCCCTCCACTAATGCCATCTATAACCCTTGTAACCTAAGCTACTGTTCCAAGCACTAATACTCTAACCTAGGAATGGAGAAACCCTAGAAATGGTTCCAATTCCTTGGATCCTCTAAGGCCCATGGTTGAACTGGGTGCTATTGACCCTAGGGAGGCTCAGGACTCTCCTCTCTAACCCTAAGAGCCGTGTGATCTCGAGGATGGAAGGTTGGAAGTGAAAATCCTTCAAAATCTCAGACAGGGACTCGACGGATCCAGCATCGTGGTTCCGTCCGTAAATCCGTCCTGTACAAGCTGTTGATTGGCTTGTACGGAGCCAGGGACGGATTCACTTAATGATTCCTTCCGTGGCTCCGTTCCCTCTCTGGAATGTCTCAGGGTTCAAATGGATGGACGAACGGATTCACTTAGAGGTTCCGTCCGTGAATCCGTCCCTCCTGGTTTCACCATGTGCCTGAACGGAGCCAGGAACAGACTCACCTTGTTGCCTTCGTCCCTGAGTCTGTCCGTGCTTTCTTGTGTGAAACCTAAATTTAACTGTTGGGACCCATCATGGGGCCCACCTACACTCTTCTAACACTATTCTCACGCATCCCTAGGTTACTTAACCAGTATCGGAGAACGTGTACTGAAGCAAACCATACTAAACACCTCAAGCGGCGATCGAACAACTAGTGAGTAGGTTTTGGGTGATGTTTGGACTTGCTTAATATGAACTATGCATTTGATATAATACCTGTATCACTTATGAACATGTTGCACTCTTGCATATAATATCTTGGTTACGATTTGATGCTATGTGGTTGTGTTTACTATTTCATTATTGAATCGGGTTACGGTGCCGGGTATGCCGGTACCAGAACCCCAGAAATGCTTATGAAATTCATTGATTGTCATCCTACCCTGTACGTATCATGCAGTGCTGGTACCCGGGTGCTAATGGAATGGGACGTTGATGCACCCGGAATATCTCTCGGGATGATAGGAATTGCATGGAGTATATTTATGGCTAGGATTCACTTCCCTATGCTACGACCCTTAACAATAGGGGTTTAGGTGTTCGGTGATCAGGGCTCCTTGTTGCCTGTGGGGGAGAGAGACCAAGTCAGGGATGACCACTGATCATCGGGGTCTACCACTAGGTGGTTTTGGTGGCTTCGACCGGGGTAGGCTCCCTTGTGATAATTGAGGTTTCATTGTGGCGATAAGTTAAGTGACCCACAGTGTCTCCTGAGTTATCATAGTAGCATATACCCCGACTTAGACTGTGTGTTAAGTGGAAAATCTATCAACATTACATTCAGCATGGACTATGTGTGATTGTGTGTTTGTGTATTCCCCATCCCCCCCTGGCTCAGTGGAGCTAACCCCCTGTGTACACATTCTTTTAGATTTTGATGCAGATAGCGGTTATCTGGCTGGTCTCGAGGTCCAGCCAGCTGATTATGATGGTATCGGCATGAAGGAGCTCAATACTGTGTCGGAGAAACACGGTGACAGATACCCCTGTGACGATTGTGCCTACAGGCCGTGTTGATTTTGGGGATTGCCCCCTCTTTTGATTCTTTTGGAACTTTGTGCCCGTTATAAACAATTGTCTGTAATACTTTATATTCTTTTGAGTAGTTACATCATGGTCAGTCGGTAAACAGTATTAAACATTATTTGTATCACCTAGCCAGCTGAACATATGGCAACTGCTATTTAATTGCTTCCGCTTGTAATTACTCTTTTTTGGAATGGAATTTTCCTTTATCTTTACATTTGTAATTAATATGCTTTACATTGAATATTGACTGTGGATTGGGATACTGTGTCAATGATCCTGGTAGCGAAGAGGGATGACGCGTGTCATCCTAGTCACCCCTTGACTGTACTTTATTTCTACTCGAAAATGGGAGCGTGACAATTCTGCTCATCATATAGACTTCCAATACTTTTGGCTATATGAGTGTCATGTTCATTCCTATCGGCTGACATACACTCAAGTCAAGTGTATACCCTTTGTCTCGGAGTGAATCATGGCATCGTGGGCTAGTGTCTACTATCGTATACACTTCCCACTGACCATGTCCTCTACCTATCACATAGGAGATGAATATAGGCTATCCCATTAAACTACTCAAGCATTATCCTATCGGCATCTGTAAGAGTAGGTCAATAGGACATCTATATCCATCGCCTAAGGGAGGCCATGGGAATCCCACTGGTTAGGGTTTCCCATATCACACTTGTATTGCATTGAGGGAAAAATGGAAATGCACATTCATCCAAAATCGTATTGCCATACATACATCTCATGAATAAAATAAATCATATATCCATCACATGAATAAAAATATAAAACCAGTGGTTATGGGATGACATCAGAAGTCAAAATGACTTTGCAGCCAATGCATAGTCACTTTGATTCCAAGATAAGTGGGAGCAACATGGCCTCATTAGTTTCTCCCAAACGGCATAGATGTGTGATAATGCAAATGCAAATGCAAATTACATCCAAAATAACTTTTACATTCGAAATAATTAAAATAAAAAGTCTTGGTCACTTCAAGCAAGAGATCAACTCCTCTAATCTTCTCTCGATCAACGCCATCGAACAAGCTTGATCAACGTGCCCGAGCACATCATGATCAAGTAATAATAAAAACCTAATTCTATTAATTACAACCCTTTTTAAATAACGAAAGAAAACTCGGGAAGCCAACCCACCATTTGGGCTGCCCGAGGGAAATTACAACCTTTTTTAAAAGGGAAAATTTCACAGACACCCCCTAAAAGTATCCAATATCTCATAAACTTACCAAACTTGGTCAAAATGTCACAGACACCCCTGATGTTAAGCAGGGTTACCCCCCTAAGATAAAATGTCGATTTTACCCTTACCACATGGTGAACTTCCTATAATACCCTTAAGGTTAAAACCTCGGATACAAATCATTCTCGTCATCATCTTGCCGTTGCCGCTGACCGCTGCCACTATCGTTGCCGCTAACCGTTGCCGTTGCCGTTGTCATTGCCGCTGTTACTGCATCTTCTTCATCTTTTCTTACCCCTTTTATTTCTTCTTCACACCACTGTACCCACTGACCCACTCTCTCTTCCATTTTTTCTATTTGTTTTTCTGTTTCCTGAAATCCAAAATACCATCATTGGTCCCATTTTCTTCTCTAACACCCCATTTAAACCTCTTTTATTTCTTTATCTCTCCCACTCAACCAAATCCAAATCCAACATCTGAAACCCTTTTCATTTTTTCTTTGATTGACAGCGGAAGAAGCAAGAACGGGGAAGGGGGGCCATGGGACTTCTCCTTCTTGTTGAACACACAGTGCAGATGGCAGTGACTGTGTGTTAGTTGTCATTGTTGTCAACACAGTGCATGTGTGTTGCTGTGGTCAACACAATGCATCTTGGCGCAGATACAGCTCATAGGGGCATTTTGGTCATTTGACAGTGTTGTGACATGTTGGCAATGATGTTGGAGCATCTGAGAATTATGTGGCAGCATAAGATTGTTCATTGCAGTGTTTGGAAGCTTTAAATAGCCTTGGGTGAAGGCTAGGTGCATTAAGAATGTTGATTTCATAGGTTTCCACACTGGCAGTGTGTTCGTCGACATTTTTGGAGGGTATTATGATGAAACTGGGTGGAGCATTCTGCATGAGTATTTTAGTTCGTCGAGTTCTCTTCGAAATGCAATTGGAATCGTGCAATTCCGAGTTCAGACGATGAAGTTATAGCAATTCCCGTTTGGTCACCTAAAATGAAGGGCATTTTAGTCAATCCGAATTGCTTTGGGGTTTCCTGAGAAAATCAGTAAGGATTTTGCTGATGTGGCTAATTTTGATTGGTAGTGCTCATCGTCATGGACACGTGGCCGCAAACGGCACTCAAATCGGAGCTAAAATGAAGAAGTTATTGCCTAGATTCCATTTCGGGTTCTCTGATAGGTTGGGATGTAGAAGATTCCGATCAACATGATCACATTCAACTGAGATTTTAAAATTTGAATGTGCGGTCCAGATTATTTCAGATCTGTAGACCCTGTGGTCCCTGATTGAGTGTAGCGCGTACATATAAAGCACCCAAGAAAGATTCTGTTTCGGAAGATCTCATAGGCCCTATCATTTCAAGTTGAAATAGATGACTATCTGATGGCTGAGAAGTATTCCCGCCTTCACCGGCAGATCTAACGGCTAGAAGGCCGGCGTACGAGACAGCCAATAGGAGCACGAAACTTCGCCTGCTACTGTCAGCCTTTGACATTGACTTTACCTCGTGATACTGATCTGACGGATGAGATCTTGAGCAATCTGACGTATGAAAAACATGCATATTTCAAAGTCAAGATCTGACGGACGTTGATAAATGTTCTGATGCACTGGCGCTACATGGAATCAAGCGCCGATATGATGCTTGCTCGCGCATAGGTACACAGCCCTCGAGATTCTATTTTAAGCTCTACGAATGGGCCAACTTCTAAACCCGATATCTCACTCATCCAATGGCCAAATGAGGTGAACTTTTTTTTGATTTTGGGTAATTTTTCGAGATCTATCTATTGCTGTGCTGTGAGAATAGAGAAGAGAAGCAGAGGTCGCCGGAAAAGGGTTGCAGCCCTAAATAGGTGATGTGTGTAGTCATGGCTTGAATCACCTTCTCCATCTCATGTGTTCAGCCTCCCTAGAAGCCATTGATAGTCTGAAATCATAATTTCAGCACCTCTCTTTGTGGTTGTAGCCAAGGAAGAAAGGGGAAAAGAGAAAGGAAAAAAAAGAAGAAGGAAGGAAGGAAGGAAGAAAGAAAGAAGAAGAGAAAGAAAAAAAGGAAATTTGAAGCCCCATCTCAAGCCCCAAATCTTAGATTCCGTGGAGGAAACAAAGAAGAAAAGAAAGAAGAAAGCAAAGAAAAAAAGGAGAGAAAAAGAAAAGGAAAAGGAAAGGAAAGGAAAAAAAGAGAAAAGAAAAGAAAGGAAAGGAAAGGAAAGGAAAAGAAGAGAAATGAAAAGAAAGGGAAGGAAATAGAAGAAAAAGAAAGAAAAGGAAGAAGACAGTGGTTTCCCACACTGCCAAGAACCACTCCAGGACTCCAGTGACAGAGCACACTTGAAGATTCCAGTTCTCCATCAAATTGGGAGAAATTGAAGATTTCAGTGAGCCACCAGAATTGCTAGACTCCATCACCGGACATCAATGATCAGAGACAGTGCATGGTTGTGAGATTTTCTACACTTTATTGCCTGTTGTGTTTGATATACTGTATTTCCATTGCATATGCTAACTAGGTTATACTGCCATAGACCTATGCTATGTGGATTTCATTGTAGGGCATTTGTATAAGCCCAATTGTTTTTATTGAGTTGTCCAGTTGCATCTGGACACAGTGCTGGTTACCAGTGGGTGCTGGGAAAACCATTGGGGATAACACCCTTGTCTTTATACTTAGAGATAGAAGCAGGTCAGATGTCCTGAGTCATAGGTGTGACTAAAACATCATCTGCCGTGGGTGCGGCCTCTCAGTTTTATGCTGGGAAAATTAGTGATGAGTAGATGCTGAGGTCCAAGTGACCATTACTCCGTGCACGTAGGCAACTTGCCGAAACACGTATTTCTCTGTGTTGTGGATGCTTGCTTGCCTTGGTTAGAAGTGCATTTCTGCAGAATGGGTGTACACACCTAGTAGAGCCTTTGAGTCTGACTGGGGTGTGTATACGACTTTGTGGTTTGTATTCAGATCCTCCAGTTGTGATTGAGTCAGTGTGCTTGAGTGATGGATCTCCAACAGTTGACATAGCAGCTCTTGGCAGCACTTTGTTTAGTAGCTCTTGGCAGCAGTATCAGTGATTGTGGTTGTATGTGACTGTGTCAGGATTGCTAGTTAGAGTGTGGTTGTGTACCTGTTTGCCTTTTGAGAAGACTGTGTGGGTGGTTGTGGTGAGTGTTAAAGATCTCAACAGGTGAATTGGGAGTGAACCTGTTGGAGGGAAAGATTTTTATAGTCCACTGATTCACCCCCCCTCTCAGTGGCCATCACTGTTCAACACTTCTTCTATGGAATCTTCTGTCAGCAAAGGCTTGAATTGAATGTTTTAATTCAAACATAAGAAAGTAAAACAAATCATTTTCCTTGTGAAAGTTACATCTGGTTATCCAGAAGGTCTTAGTTACGATGAAAAACACGGGAATCAGTGAGTATTCTGTTGGAAAAATGACTCTGAGGTGACCTAGAATTGGGGAACACTCCACATTTCTTGACACCTAAAGATAGCTTTAGGAGAAGAGCAAGTAGCAGATTAAAAACTCCAATAGAAAGCAAGAAAACCTTTCACTTTCGATCAATCGAGAGAGAGAGAGAGAGACTTACACAAGAGCTTTCATGTCGGTGTATTTGGCCTTCTTTTGGATTGAGAAGATCACCCTGACCTGTGAATCTGAAGCCAGAAGAGCGGCAGCGAGAACTCCTAGTCCACAAATGGCACACCTCAAGACGAATGATTTGTATTTGGAGGTTGCAGCAGTGGAGCAGTAAGAAACGAGGAAGAAGAAGAAATGGTGGGTCCCATGAAGAAAATGGTTTGTATTCTTTAAGGGTATTATGGAGATTTCACGGGTAAGGGTAATTTCACCATTTAAAAAGAATTAACAGATACTTAACTGCATAAACTAACGGAGTGGATTAAGTTGAAATAAATTCATAAAAATAGGGGGTGTCTATGACATTTTGATCAAGTTTGATACGTTTATGAGATATTGAATACTTTTAGGGGATGTCTGTGAAATTTTCCCTCATTAAAACGAACACATAAGAGGAGGGCGAAGGAGAGGAATAAAATATACATCATCACATGAATGCATGCCATGCCATCCACGCAATTCATCTCATGATCAATTTTAAAATCCCATAACCACCATTTACATTATGTATTTGATGTATTTGATCCATTTATTTTTATTTCATACATGTGGAAAAATAACAATTATAAAAACCACATATTAATCGATATTTGGTTAACTTATGTTATCTCATAACATAAGCACACACATCATTCTCATACTTTAATCATATTTAATGTATAGTAGACATTGAGGGCTGCTACCGGTTGCATTATTAGTGCAGATGCACAACATCCAGCATAACCGATAAGCGCATTACTTATTACAAAACAGCCTAAGGACCCATTGTTTGTAAAATAGTGCTCAACCCATTGGTTACCAGTGCATTTGGGCTTAAACAGTTTAGGCCCAACTTAAGACACCACATGACTTACGTCATAGTGGGCCCAAAAAACCATATCCACTTGATTTCATGAGACCCTACCCCATGACTTAAACAAAGAGGGGCAAGGCTGTAATTTTATGAGGGTTTTCAAAAACCCTTTCATCATGTTCCTCCATTCTCTTCTTGCAGCCTTATGACACAGCAGCCGCCATGGCCAGTCGCACAAGAGGAGCAGGCCCGTGTAGGCCATGAAGCAGCATAGCAGCAGATATAGTGCTACCTGGGTTTGCTGGCCACGATGGCCATGGTTAGTTCCTACTACCCCTTTATTTATTATTGTTTTTTTTTTTATAAAACAAACAGTCTCACCAAGACCAGAAGGCGCCGGCCATGGGCAGGCAAAGAAGGTCGTGGTCAGAGGGCAAGGCCGCAAGGTGTGGGTGAGGTTCCAAGGCCCTGATGAGTCTGTGAGACAACTAAGGCACGGGATGACGGGATGAGCAATACTTGGCCGTGAAGGTAAGTGTGTCAAACGGTGCGGTTTTGATTATACGGTGCGGTTTCAGTTCGGTGCACATTTTGCAAGGTAGAAATAAAATCCGCACCAGATAAGAATCACCCAAAATCAAAATCGTTTTATATGCGGTGCGGTTTTTACGGTTTCTATTCGATTTTTATTATACGGCTAACAACCGGTTTACATGCGGTTTGTCATACCAGTTCACATCTGGTTTCAACTTTGTATCCTTTAATTCTATGATCCATTTTCTTGTTATGTGGGAGAAATTGTATATTTCATAAACAAATTAGAATATAATTAACAAATCAGAATATCACTAACAAACCTTATAATTAATACTTAACCTTCCACCTTTGTACCCTTTAATTCAATTAACCCATTTCATAAACAAATCAGAATATAAGCAATCAACATAGAACCCTATAAAAAACTAACACCAAGCATTAAATAAAAGATCTTGATCTTGTTCAAAAGATGATTCCATAAGGTTTCCAACACCACCAAAATCAAGCAAACAAAAGAAGTTCTAATCATCAAAATTATCCCCAAGGAAAAATGACGGAATAATCTAATATTCTGTAATGTTATGCTTCCAAGCTCAATTCTCAATCCAACAGTCCATAATTAACCATAGACATTCTACAAAGATGCATCCACGTCACTTTAATTTGCATTCTTTAGCTTCTTCTAAGAGTTCCTACGCAACAAAGATGAGCTTAGATGTTCCCGTCTCCACCCATTAGAATTTTCTGCTCCAAAGATTCCAACACCTCCCTGTTATGCAAAGTGAATGTAAATTTTTCTTGTTAATTTCTAAAGTGTTATAAAAGATAAAGGAAGAAATCATAAGTTGGTACCTATACTGAACAAGCTAACCCTCCACAGGTATTATATATTAGTTAGTCAACCCAATTAAGATAAAAGCAAGAGAAAATAATGTTGGCAAGTTCAATGATATTATAGAAGGATCAAATGGGTTTTTAAAATGAAATTATAAGAAAGAAAGCATGACCAATAATCTACCACAAATCAAAAGTTCTCCACTCCCTCCCCCTTCTCTCCATGCAATCATTGCTTCATGCCCTGCAAAAGGGAAACATTGTCTCCAAAAAATATATATGGAATTACAGAAATAGAAAATAAATGTAAAACAAGTAGCTCATAATATACCTAATCATTCAATAACGGTGGGGATGATGCTAGGAGCGTCATAAGGTGTAGGGGGTGCTGCAAACACATCTCCCAAGGCTTCTAATAACTCTTCAGTATCCATATCTGCATCCATTTCATCTACATAAAAAATTAAAAATTACTTAAGACTCTAAAACTATCAACGTCCAAGTAATTTAATTTAAGATTAGAAAACAAAATATTACCATAGTTCACATCATACATCCAATCACGTAGGCATACCAAAGCCTCAACATTCTTTGGGAGCAATTTACTTCGGTATTTATCAATCACCCTACCCCCAGTACTGAATGCCGACTCAGATGCAACCGTCGACACAAGAATAGCAAAAATATCACAGGCTAGCCGAGCCAAATCAGGATATTGGCCCTCACATCCCTTCCAATATGCTAAAACATCATATTCCTTGGTTGATGGTTTTCTATCTTCTGCAAGGTATTGGTCCAATTTAGACTTCTCATCAACTCTAGACTTCTTCCTTTTTGACCACTTAGTGAACGGATCCTCAACCTCCTCATAACCAGAAGTCAAAGACGACCACTACTCTTTCGTCATGCTCTTGTATTCGCGATAAAGTTGGCGCACAGCTGATCTCACACGGTCAACAGACTCATCAATCAGTAATTTATCATCACCATGGATCTCCTCATATGCCCACTCAATAACTCCCAACTTATAGCGGGGATCAAAAACAACAGCAATGGATAAAATCAGTGAATATTTCTCCCAATATTTATTGAATTTCTCTCTCATGGCAGATACCATCTCCAACATAAAATATCCTTCAAACAAAGACCCATCATTTAAAAGCATATGAATACGAACCACATTTACAAGAAATAAGTTGGAGGTTGGATACTTTGAACCAGATAATTGCTTTGTGATTTCATCAAAAGGTTTCAAAAAGTTTGTAATTTTTTGAATCTTTTCCCACTCCTCCTCAGTAGGGCGATCTCTATAGTTTGACTCTAAATTCTCAAAGTTGTCAAAAGCTTGACGATAGAACAAAACATCATCAAGCATTTGGAATGTTGAATTCCATCTTGTACTAGCATCTCCATGTAAGCCCCTCTTGGTGTTCAAACCTATTTGCCCATAACTTTCTGCAAATCACACCTTCCTTGCTTGAGAACTCTTTACAAATTTTACACTGTCTCGTACCTTCTGAACTGCTTTATCAATCAGTTTGATACCATCTTGCACAATGAGGTTCAAGATATGTGCACAACAACGGATGTGAAAAAATTCCCCCTTACACACTAATGCACCTTTTGTATTTAAATTTGTTCTCAAATGAGAAACAAATACATCATTTGCACTTGCATTATCTACTGTACAAGAAAACAATCTCTCTTCAATCCCCCACTCAGTCAAAATCTTGCCAACTGCCTCACAAATATGTGCACCCATGTGTGGAGGAGTCAAGATTGGAAATTTGATCAATCTCTTATGTAAAACCTATGACTTATCAATATAGTGGGCTGTAAGAGTCATATAACCATCGTTGGAGATGGAGGTCCACAAATCAGTGGTCACTGAAACCCTCCCAGCAGAACTTTTGACTGCCTCTCTGATGTTGTGCTTTTCCTTCTTAAATACCCTTTGAATATCACTCAAAAGTGTATTTCTACTAATGGGGGTGTACTCAGGGTATATATATAACATCAACTTCCTAAATTCTTCATACTCTACAAATCTTAAAGGGAGTTCATTTTTGACAATTAGAGTCAAAATCATCTCACGAACAACTTCGGGGTCAATCTTCAAATCACTCACATTTAACTTTCCACTAGATGATTGTAGAAACATTTGCTTTATGTCCAAGTTCTCACGTTTTTGATACCTTTTCATGTGACTATTCAAGCTAGAAGTCCCATTTTTGTTAGGGTCAACCAAGAATAATGCTCCACATTTAGTGCATTGAGCCCTAGGCTTTCCATCAGGACAGTCTTTTGGTTCTGCTTCTTTGAGCCAATTACTGGTCCAACATAATGTTGTCCTAGCCTTGGGTTTTCTCTTAAGAAGGGAAGTAGTTTCCTTTTTAACCTCTATTGTTATCCCGGGCACATACCCAATCATAGGGGGATTTGGTACTAGATTACCATCATTTGACTCTTTCATCTCAATTTCAGACTTTTCCATTTTACCAATGAAGAGAAAATACAATATCTAAAGCACCTACAAATACAAAAAAAATATTAAACATATTAAAACAAACTCATAATTTAATCTATATTAGCATGCACGTATTAGAAACACAAATATAGTGAAACATTTTATCATTTCTTAAACTATATAATTCTGTATGTAATAAGATTATAAGAGGTTACAATTATAGTTAAATTTATTATAAATAAACAATAATAAAAAATTAGTAAAACACAAACTGACAAAAGAATACTGAATCCAACTTAGTGGATTCTTCAATTTAAGTATTTCCATTATGTCACAAAGAGACAAACTTGACAAACAATATTTTATTCTTTTGGTAAAGCTGACAAAGAATCCTTGCCATTATGTCACAAAGAGACAAACTTGACCAACAATACTTTATTCTTTTGGTAAAGCTAATCCTTTCAATTTTGCACTTTTGTAGAGGGGCAACATGAATCTGAGATTATGAGGAGATATCCCAAAATCCCAAATGCCTCATCATGCGTTAGATGGGTATGGGAAAATAAAAAACAGTATTATTTTCGGTATGGCCCTCATGTGAGAGAGATGTTATCAAAAAAATCATGTGAGAGAGACACTAAAAGACACAACCCACCCATGGTCGAGAGAAGCTCAAGAACCGAGACAATAATCAATAAACTATTTGAAAAACTGATTGCTAACAGTATTGAGATTTACTTCTTCTTGCAGTAAAGAATAAAAAATCACTATGGAACTCCACTGCAACTTTGAAACCACTCTAAGAGATGAGACCGTGAAGAAGACAAAGTGAAGTGAATGACTCAATGTTGAGGAGAGGCAGCTTGCGACGTAAAGAAGATTTTACAGTCGTGTTAATTGGTGAATATGTAACTAACTACTAAAGCCTAAAGGGTAAAAAGTAAAGGGATTAGTCAATTAGGGTAAAACGTAAAAGGGAAGAGGATTAGATAGTTATGGACTCTTGGATTCTATCTGGTTCTATTCGGTTCAAAATTGGCGGTTAATCGACGGTTATCCGGTTTTGAACCGAACTGAACTGGATAGAGAAAATTTGAAATAAGAATCGCACCATTTTTTTGTGGTTCGATTTGGTTCGACCATAAACGGTTGGTTCTGGTTTCGGTTTCATTTTGACACCCTTATGTGAAGGCCTGTACACAATGGGTATAGGCCGAACGACCCAAAAAGGGTGGTTTCATAAGCAACCGCATGGTTGCAGGTTTCTAGCGCATGAGGCACCAACTGCCTGGGCTTCAAGCCACTCTGCAAGGCTGTTTCACTATTATATGAAAAGTACCATACCATACACAGTGATTTTTTTTTAATATGAAACTAAAATAATAGGATCAAATACATACAACCATTAAAATAATTGAAGGTCTCCCCACTGGCAGGGAGGCTCTGATACCACTGAAAGAGTGGATACACAAAAGCGATATGGATCGTATCGTATCAGTGGAAACACCATTCAAACAAATAAATAAAAAGGGAGTTTTGATCGTTACCTGAAGCTTTACAGATGCAAGGCCTCCACCCGATCTTAGCCCTTTTTTTACGAGTCCTTCCCATACGCACAGCCTTTGCGTTTCCTTGTGCAAGCTCCTCCACACCAATAGGGTTTTCTTAGAACCCTATTCCTTTCACTCAATTACCATGAGAGAGAGAGAGAGAGTAGTAGAGTGAACTAACTACTCTTGGAAGGAGAGCACAATCTATTTAGAGGAGTGGGAGTGAGTAGGGATGTAAACGGATCGAATTCGGTCAGATAGTGGCATTTTTATATTCGTATCCGTTTATATTCGGACGGATTCGGATAATATCCTATGGGTATTCGGACAGATTCGGATAATTTCCGGATAATGATTTTTTGAATACAGGTTCTCCTAAATGGATATGAATACAGATCGAATACGATTTTTCGACTATCCGTTGACATATTTACCATTTTTATGATGAAGGTTAGGGTTGAAACTTGAGAGTTCAGTTATTACCCTTTCTTCTACTCTTCTTAGTCTTTTATTCTCTTACGTTTTTTACTTTTGATTTTTTAATAGATATGTAATTCCATGTAGCACATTGCATAAAATAATATATATAAACCAATAACAAATCTAGAAAAAGAATCACATTATCTTAACTTATAAATTTATAAAAATAAGATAACAAAATCCAATACGGTAACTTAAAAGGATAGACAAACACAGAGTTATATTTCAGATATTTTATTACCGTTGGACTGCTAAACGAACCAGATAATAATTGGTCAGATAGGGGGATTATCATATTCGTATCCGATTAGTTGCAGACGGATTCGGATTCTCCTAAACGGATACGAACGCGGATCAAATACGGATTTACGAATATCCATTTACATCCCTAGGAGTGAGCCGTTTCTCCCCTTTCTTGGATGAGTCAAACTCTATCCCTAATTTGAAAATCCCTCACTAAAAGGAGTTTTTGTAACTTCCCACTTAGTCATAGGGGTTTCCTAATTAGAGTGAATGACTCACCAAACGAAATCTTATCGTATAAATAAGATTCAATGTATTAGGAAATTAAATAATAATTATTCTTTTTCCTAACAAATTATACTAAGGTAAATGTCCCTTCACTACAACATAGGGGTGCAAGTTTGGCCCTATCGGCCCGAACCCGCCCTGAGCCCGAACAGGGCTTGGGCTAAGATTTCTGGCCCTGAGGGTGGGTTAGGGTCAAAAATTCCTAACCTTGAGTCAGGGTCGGGTCGGGTCGGGTCAGGGTTGAGTCCTAGGGTTAGCCCGACCCTGATTTTGGCCCTGATTTATGGCCCTGATTTTGGCCCTGGTTTTGACCCTGGTCCTGGTCTTGGCCTTGATTATATATAATGAATTAATGATAATATGATATTATATTATATGAGATATTATATTACAAAATATGATAATATGATACCAAGTCACCAATGAATCTGTTTCTATTATTTTGATTTTTTTAAAATAAAAAATAGGGTTCATAAATATGACCTCTAAGTACATTATATAATTATTTTACATCATAGTTGGAAAGTCGGGTTTTTATTTGGGGTAAGTCACCCGAGTTGAGTCAAAATTTTGGAAAACCTAGTCAACAGTCGTGTAGATTATAGAAGAGCAAAGTTTGTAGACTCTGTACTATATAGACTAGGTCAGGGTAAAAATTGACTAGATTGAGTCAAAAATTGTCCGAGTCAAATAAGACTCCGTATTTTACCTGAGTCATGATAAACTCGACAAACGACCAACAATAACAAGGGACCAGTGACAAGGAGGGTCATAAATTGTCCAAGTCATATAATGATATAAATATAATCATATTTATAGCATTAAAAATTAAAAAAAAATGTGACTCATCTTGATCGAGTTTTACAAGGCTGAGTCACCAGGTTTTTTTTTTCTTTTCGAAAGACAAGTAGAATCAAATAAGGCTCAATTTTTCTACTATATTTTAAAAAACAAACAAACAAGAAAACACATAATAAAGGTGAGAACCTTGATCTACAAGGCGACGTCTAGCCAACAATGTCGTCGGCGAAACACCAACGAGCGACCAATAAAACAAAGTAAGAATCAGAGCTTATATCCAGTAAAATCAAACCATGTCAATAGAGAATTGAATTAGTAAAATTACGACTTGGGTCGATTCAAAACCAAAAAATCATATTTGGTTTAGCTCTCTAGACCTCTAGTGCTAAACTATACCCATCAAGGCATCAACCTCCACAATCAGGGGAAATCGGGGAAAGTAAGACATAGATGTTACAGAAGCAAAAAGCGAGAGTAAGAGAGAACGAAAATTAGACTGATTGCAATCAGCCAACTATAAATGACCTAACTCAGTAATTTTTTTTTGGAATAGGACAAAATCACCGATTCAAGGGAAATATAGACTAATCAACACCGGGTCTGGTCATTTTCTAAGATTGACAACTGACGAATGTCCATGAGTCCATGACTCTTGATCAGATTTTATGATATTTTTTAATCGACTTGGTGACTCAGCTTGACCGAGTTAAAACCTGGTTCAAGTGTCCAACTGTGCTTTAAATATCAAATTATAAAATGATCAGGCCGGTCCAAAACCTTTATTTTTTTTTTTTTTTTGTGGTTGTTGTAGAAACCGGTCCAAAACTCAAAGTTAATAGTTAATACAAAAAACCCAAAGCAAGTGAAGTCTAAAAACAAGAAAAAACGCAAAATCCCATTCTCTTCGTTTCCCATTTAATTCGAACCCTAGCAGCCGCAGCAGCCTTCCCCCATTCCCCATTCTCGTAGTGAAGAAAACCAAATCCTAGCCCCCTTCTTCTCCGACGCCGTTTGCAGTGATTTCAGACAGTCAAGTTGGCATCGACGACTGAGGTTATTGGTGATTGTAGCGACCTACAAACTCAAAATAATGGAATATTTCCCTATGGCAATCGGTTCCTCTTATCCATATCTTTTCCCATCGATTGCAGAAGCTCCATAGGCGGTTGTAGCAGCAGATTCACCTTCACCATCTCCATTCGTCCAGCTACAATCTTTCTTCTCTGTATGTTTCGGATGCATATATCTTCTTTTAAATCAATTTTGAAATGCCACGGCTCATGACGATTCCACTTTCCAATCCTGATTCTGGAAATCTATCTTGGGTTAATGCATCCACTAATCAATGGTCCATTTAGTGATTTGTATCTGTAATCTTTCTTCTTTTCACCTTTTTTTATGCTTCTTAGTTTTACGATTTGATGTGGAAATTAGTGGTTCATGATACAACTCTATTTTGAAATGTTTTTCACCATTAGTGTAGTGGCCACTGTGGGAATTCCATTGAAAGCCATTGTAGGTTTACAATAATGGATTCTGACTTCTATTTTGAGGACATCCAGGGTCAGGGTCAGGGCCAATAGACCAAGCCTGGCCCAATCAGGGCCAATTAGGGCGGGCTTGGGCTGGGCTTGGCCCGTCAAGGTTAGGGTTAGGGTTAGGGTTTTTTGGCCCTGAGTCAGGGTCAGGGCGGGTTTGGGCCCAGCTAAGGGGACTCAGGGTTGGGCTAGGGTTTTGAAAAGCCCGGCCCAACCCGACCCTGTTGCAGCCCTACAGTACAACAAATACACTAATAGCTGCAGATAGTTAACTGCGAGTTTTTAAAAGCGCAGCTATAAATGTCCCGTAACTGTGGTTTCTTCATGTGCAGGAATATGAGATACTTATTGCTACAGTATTTAAAAACCATAGTAATAAATACCTTTATAACTGTGGAGACAAAAGTGCAGTTAAAAAACGCTGTAATATGTAATACCTATTACTGCGGTATTCAAAAGCACAAAGAAAGCAAACAGAGAAACTTTAGACCCACAAATCTTACAATACCAATGATTTTTTTACAAATCCCTTAATTACGGGAATTAATTTATATGATTTTATGGATGTTTTAGCATTATGATCAATTAGAAAGACCTAAGGAAATTAATTTATATGATTTTAAGGATGTTTCTACATTATGGTCAATTAGTTAGTTGTAGCTTATCCAAATGGAAGTTAGAGAAGAACTTCCTAACTAATAAATAATTTCACATAACCCCATGATCTAACTTCCTAACTTCTTTATTAAGTTAGATCCGGGTTCTTCTCTAACTTCTTTATTAAGTTTTGTTGTTGCCCTGTTTAGTTATTTTTAGAGTTAGACAGAAGTCCCACAGAATAAACTGAGCCCCTAAAAAGATAGACATGGACGTGTTCGTGGGTTAGGATTGGATCTCACAACTTCTCCGGTTTCTCGTCACTCTAGAGAAATCAGGATAAGCTTTGAGCAGGATAGGAGAAGAGATAATGAACATGTAAATTTACTGCAAAATAAAGTTGACGTAATGGAAACCCAAATGAATAAACTTTTCTTAACCAATCAAGAATTACATCTTAGATTTTGAATGGCATATCTTGCACACACTTCTTTATGATCGGAGGGACATGTAATACAAATTTTTGAAGTTGCACACTAAACAACTTATATTACCTTAGTCTTAAGAGTTACTTTTATTTTAAGAGATTTTTTTTATTGTCTGTTATAATTTATTGGTCATTATTTTTAACTATTATTTACTTTGAGAATAGTCCTTTGTTATTTATATGTGTGATAGGTACTTGATTCCTATGGTGGTCATGATGATTCAACACCACACAGGAATCACTCTTCTTTAGCGAGTCATAATGGTTCTTCATCTCAACAAGGTAAAGTGATATACAATTTATGGTTTTGTCATGAGTATTTAGTAAATGATTGTTAACTGTTAATTTTGTTAATATTGATTACAGAGAATATTCCACAAACTCAAAAATTCGCAGTTACAATCCATAGTTATAGCTTCTGTTGCTCATAAATCCGCTATCACAGTTTGCAGCTATATGTATTCATAATAAAATATCCGTAGTTATAGATTTTGCTGCATAAAAAATCTAAAACTTCAAAATCGCGGTTGTAAATCTTGGGGCACAAAATGCCGTAGCTATATAAAATCCGCAGTTATAGATTTGCTGCGAAAAAAATTCGTAGCTATATATTTACAGTGGATAAATCCGTAGCAAAAAATCTGTAGCTAATATATTTGTTGCGGAAAAATCCGCGGCTAAAAATCCGCATCTATAGATTGGTTGTGGAAAAATCCACAACTAAAAATACGCAGCTATAGATTTGTTGTAGAAATAACCATAGCTAAAAAACCGCAGTTATAAATTTGTTGCAGAAAAATCCGCATCTAAAAATCTGCAGCTACAGAGTACCCTTTTCCTACGGTAGGAAATCCACAGCTACAGACGTAGCGATGACACTTGTAGCTACGAATAGAAAACCGCAGGTAATCCGCAGCTATAAGCTATTGCTGCGGATTTTTTGACTTTTTACTATTGAAAAAAAAACGCAGTTATAACCCTTTTTGTTGTAGTGCTTGTGGTGCACCACACTTCCTCTGGCAAAGTTCCTGTTCTTTGGGTTGCTTTCCAACCTTCCACAAATCCGATGAGTTTTGCCACAAGACCATTTTATGGATGGTTTTACAATGCATTATTCCATTGTTTTGATGGAGTGAAAGGTACGCAAGTTATCAGATTTCATCATTTCGAAGAAGGTAGTGTCACAATGGATCGGGCTCCTCTACGGTTGGGTAGCCGACCTACCTTTGTGCGGCCTCATACAGGTAGGGTGTGGACCCCATCCGGCCAGGTGCTCGAGCAATGGGTAAGGTAGGGATTTAGGTCCTCTGTAGCGTGACAAGAACTGTAGCGCACCATCTGATGGCCCACAGTGCTTGGGCATGCAGCCGCCAACACACAGACGGGATGTTGGGCTGCGTGCCCAAACACTGTAGGCCGTTGGATGTGCGCTACACTCCCTGTTGGCCTACAGAAGAGTCCAACGCGTAAGGAGGTCATTTCATCCCTACTTGTGTATGGGGCCGCACAATGGTAGGTCGACTGCCCGGCCGTAGAGGAGCCAAATCCGTGTCAAAATATGCCAGCGTCATCATCCTTCCCCAACACCTCAATTGGATATATACATGCATATTATAGACGATAGAAACCCTGAAAGAAAGTTTCAACTCACAAATTACTCAAAAGTCCCACCCATCTATTTCGAACAACCCACACTTCCTTTTTTTGGTATATATAATGGAGGTCATGGAGAACAACGTAGCAAGTAGACACTAAACCTTTAATTTTGAGTAGAGTGGTATTTTGTGTTTCTCTATAAGCTTATAAAGCTAGTTAGATTAGTGCACTCAACATCTCATTCCAGATATCAGGCACTCCAGGGAGGCACCAGTGGCTACAGTCAGAAGTGTAGTCTCTAGTGTGCTGCCTCTTCTGCTGGTCCAAAGCCCTGGCATACACTGATGGATGACCATCTCTTCTAAGCGCAGACATTCTTGTGATATCTTGCAAGTATACTGGAAATCTCATCTGTTTCAGCACCCCTTGAAGTATTTTCAATTGTCCTGGAACATGAAGCTGGTGACTCAAGTACTCCTCCATAGGCGCTCTTTGGTTGTAGCATTTCCATCCACTTTCTCTGTTGAAAAGCCCAAAATTATACACAGTTAAAAACCTAGCTAATATCTCATTAGTACTATAGTTGATGGATCAATTAATGGATGAATATCACCTATTGTGCTGAGGTGACACGCTTCAGAAAATAACACGTGTTTGTCGAGGGTCCAGGTTTACTTCTACCCATCTAGCCCATGTAGTGAGACCCTTCTCATAACCAACCATTGGGTTCATATTTGTGAACATTTTATTCCCCTCCATTAAAAGATCCCACCTGCAAATTAACATCCACAGTTTGATTATTAAAGAAGCTTAAAAATTCTCTAATTTTGCAATAGCTAGGCTACACCTACATGGCTACAATATGTAGTGTTATCGGTGAAGCTTGATCTCAGTCTAATCTAAGAAGTACTGTTCACTTTTCATCACTACCGGGGTAGTTTATACCTTTGGGGATTAGATTTTCTTCTCTATATTGTAAAGCTTCAAAACGTTCTATATATAGGAGTAATCTCTCAAAGATTTGGGGTGTTAGGGTTTTGTAATTTCTTCATCCGAATAATGGAAGCTATTATCACTCGGCCGAAATCGTTGTGTTATGTGTTCGTGTGTGTGATTCTCTTTTCATTCTTCTTTTGTAATCATTAATTTTTAACATGTAGGTGTTGATTCTTATCATACGTTGTTGAATCACTAGTGTGTGTCCACCAATGAGCTGAATCGAACACAAGAATATCAACACCTCTCCAAAATCTTGCATTCTTCTCTATTTTATCCAAATGTAAAATTCTTTTATTCTGAGGTCCCTCCCTCTTCAATTCCACTAGAAATGGAGCCCAACAAAACTCTATCGATGCTTCAAAATCCTGCACACATTATGGATGTTCATGTCACTGGACAGTTTACTGAAATTATGGTCTCAAACAAGAAGATAGAAAGGAAGGTGAAGACGGAAAACTTAATTTTCTTTTCTTCCAAGTACATTAGATCCACTTAATCGCAATAGATAAATTAACAAATCAAACCAAATTATGATGAAGGTGCAAGATTTTACCAAGGCATGGAAGGCCATGGTTGGACCAGTGTAGGTTACAATCTTTCGCTCAGTGGGAATGATTGATTAAACAAGGCAAACAAGAGACTCCCACTGATTCCTGATTAAATCTCCCACCAACATTATCCTCTTCCTCCTCATCTTCCCAAGAAAATTCAATGCATTAAACCTGTGAATTGATCAAGAATATCAGTCATAACAGCTTTCCATCTTGGCTCTTACCATCATTACATTCAATCCCATGCAATCCTATCTTACCATTAGCTAGCTTTCTATAATTGTATGCAATCTCTCTCAATCCCAATATCCTTTCAATCACATCTCTCTCTATATGGTAAAGGTGATTGAGTTTCCAATCTTGTGGATTCCTCTCACCTCTCCTATATATATGTATACACTTGTAATCTTCAAAGGTTAAGGCAATAATATCCAATCTTCAATCCAATATGGTATCATGAGCAATTAAGCTCCAAAGAGCATTTTCAATCCTCCCTCCCTCCCCAACGATTTTCCTTTGGCCATGACTTCTCCTCCCTCATCTCCATCTCACAAGCCCTCCCTTAGTCAAATCCTCACTCATAAGTTAACTCCCAAAAACTGTCTGTTGGAAGACTCAAATAGTTCCTTACCTCAAAGGCCAACGATTCTATGGCCATGCTGATGGCTCTAATCCATGTCCTTCTGATGCAACCAAAGTTGATGCCTGGCACGAAAAGGATGCCTCTATCATGAGTATTATTATCTCCTCCCTCTCCGATGATGCAATGCCTCTCGCCGTTGGGCATGACACAAGTAAAGAAATATGGGATGCCCTTCATGCAGCCTTCAGTTCTGCCTCTACCACACACATCCTCTCCCTTAATGTGGCCCTCCAGAATCTAGTACAGAAACCCGAGGAGACCATTACTCAGTTTCTCCATCGGGCCAAGTCCTTCTCTGATGAGCTCAGAGCTATAAGAAAACCCCTCCCCACGGAGGATTTAAACATACATATATTTCGTGCTCTTCATCCTGAGTTTGAATATGTGGTCTCTGCTGCGATGGATCGCAGGGAACCAATCTCATACACTGAACTTCATGGGCTGCTTCTCAGCCGTGAGTACCTCATTGCATCGCGCCAGGCCGTGTCCGATCCGACTACCAATGCTGCTGCCAACATTGCTCAACCATCTCGCGACCCTCCCTCTCACCCTTACGGTCGTGGCTCTTCCACTAGTCGTGGTCGTGGTCATGGTAGGGGAGGCCGTGGTGCTCCTACTGGCCCTAGTGGATTTGGGCGTTCTAATGCATATGCCCATAGTCCTTGTACAATCTATGGACGGACCAATCATCAAGCCCCGATGTGCTATTATCGCAATAAATCACCTAGTCAACCCACTCCGCTTGCTTTTCCCCCTACCCATCAGTCCTATACCCAACCTTCAGCCCATCTAACTACAAATCAACCACCATTTCTGCCCACTCCACCCATGCAATACCCTCCCCAACCGAACCACCCTCCTTACCACCAACCCCCACCACCACCTACCCCAACCGGCCTTCACCATTGGCTTCCCGATACTAGTGCAACACATCATGCGACCCCAGATCTGCAATCTTTGTCCTCTTATGCTCCGTACAGTGGTAAGAATAGTCTTATGGTTGGTGATGGTAATTATGTCCCTATCTCACATGTGGGGTCCTCTTCTCTCCCTTCCTCGTCTCGTTCTTTGGTTCTTTCTTATATTTTGCATGTTCCATCTCTCACTACTTCTTTGCTTTCTGTCAATAAATATGCTTCTGACAATAATGTGTTTTTTAAATTTCATGCCTCTTATTTTCATGTGAAGGATTCGATGTCCAATCAAATTCTACTTACGGGACCTAGCCACAATGGTCTCTACTACTTGCCGTCGATCCAGCCATCTTCTCCATCAATCCATCTTGCACATCTTGCTTTTTATGATCGTTGGCATCAATGGCTTGGCCATCCCAATGATCGTTCTCTTTAACTCATGCTTTGTGACATCAAGCTTCCTTCATCGCCTCACTTGTGCTCCGCCTGCTAGATTGGTAAATCTTGCCGTTTGAGTCTTCGTGAAACCAATAATCGTAGCAGTTTTCCTCTTGATTTGATATTTAGTGACATTTGGGGACCATCCCCTACCATTTCTTCTCTTGGACATCGCTATTTTATTATTTTTGTGGATGATTTTACTAAGTTTATTTGGTTTTATCCGTTAAAAGTTAAATCTGATGCGTTTACCACTTTCAAACAATTTTAGGCCCTTGTTGAGCGGCAATTTTCTAGAAAAATAAAAAATGTCCAAACTGATTGGGGAGGGGAGTACCGCTCCCTCACCTCCTATTTTGCCTCTCTTGGCATCCATCATCATATATCCTGCTCTCATACTCATGAACAACAGGGCACTGTCGAAAGGCGCAACCGCCATATTGCTGAAATTGGGCTCACTCTCTTGGCCCAAGGTTCGGTCCCACAGGCTTATTGGGATTATGCCTTTGAAATGGTAGTGTACCTCATTAATCGGATGCCTTCTCCTACCATTGGCAATGTTTCCCCTTTTCAGTTAGTCTCAAATCATACACCTGATTACAATTTTCTTAAGGTTTTTGAGTGTCTCTGCTTCCCATTTCTTTGACCCTACAACAGTCATAAAATGGATCCAAGGTCTGCTCCTTGTGCCTTCCTAGGGTATAGTTACCATCACCATGGTTACCGTTGTATGCATATTGAGTTTGGGTGAATTTACATCGCTCGCCATGTCAGGTTTGATGAATCACACTTTCCTTTTCGGGAAGCAGCCAACACACCATCCCCCTCCCCATCTTCACCCTCATCTTGGGTTTCCCTTTCCCTCACCATTTTTCCAGACCAACCCCCTCCCACTCTCCTACCACCACTGATGAGCACATTTATGTGTGAAATTTTAGGGCATAAATTATACATTTTACCACATTGAACAGAGTTACTCGGTGCTTTCTTATGCTTTTCAGGGTTTAGGTGAATTCTTGTGAAAATGAAGGAGATGATGCTAAGGAGATGTTTTTAAGCTTTTTAGAAGTGTAAATGGATGCATAGCCCATCGAGTCAGCTTCGCAATGGTTCAAACGTCACTTAATTCCGAGTTGAAACGAAGAAGTTATGGCCGTTTTCGTAACGACGCGTGAAAATGGTCTGTAGGGGTTTATTTATAATTATTGACAGTCGGATGGGGACAAAGTGAAGCGAAAGTTCGGATTTTAGGAGCCTTAATGCAATTATTAGAAGTTACTTTACTGTACCCGAAAGATTCCAATTGGAAGGCTCTGGACAGTCCAACTTCAACTTGAGATATCTTGGGCTCCCCAACTCCGAATTGGATGAAATTTGGGTCTATTTTGTGTGATTTTTCGCAAGGAACACAATGGTGAGACCTATATAAGCACCCCATGCTCCACGTTTTCTGAAGGACAGAATGGGTATTTTATTTATTCTTGAAGGAATCCTAGTCATCACCCTTACTCTCTCTCTCCTTCAACTTCTCAAGGGCACTTCTGGAACTCTACTTGGGATAGATTTATTTTGAAAGATATTTTCTCATCTATGGAAAGTTGAAAAATCAAAGATGCTTTGATTTTATTGCTTGGAGAAGATATCTACAAAGAAAAGGAAGCACAAGTTAGAATTAGAAATTTACTTTTCTAAAAATAGAAGGTCTATGTAAATAATCTTCTCTTCTTCTTCTTTCTATTTTTTTCTTTTTTTCTTAGGATTTAAGGCATTGTAAAAGAGGAAGGAGAAGAGAATATTCTCTTTTCTTAGGGAATATTTCTCCTACACTTCCCCCTTCTCTCTTCTCCTCTCTTCCCCTATAAATACCCCTTGCCCTTTGGGTTGTAAGAAGTTAGTAGTTTTTTAGTTCAGTTTTTAGTTAGTTTCTAGTTCAATTTTAATTCAGTTTTTTAGTGTAATTTTTATTTCATTCACTTAGTGAAATTTTCTCTTCTTTTCCTATTTTTGGCTTAAGTTCTTAGTTTTGATTTCAAGTTCTTAGTTTTGATTTCATAAGTCTAGTTTAATGGTTGTAATAGTTTTAGTTTAAAGCTTCCTAGTCTAAGTTCCTATGTTGATGACAAGACATGGAGATTTAGAAGAGGAAGCCATGGTGAGTTTATTCAAGTATTCAAGCACATCAAGGTATCTCATTCTCTAAACCCTTAATCTCATTCTCCCTTTCCTATATCTCTCTCTATCTTCTTCTTCTTCTCCCTCTATTTCTTTTATTTTTTTTTATATGGTTGTGGTATGTGGATGCACTTTTATTCCCTTATTTCTTTTTATGTGATTATGAAGTGTGGCTGCGTTTTTATTATTCCTTTCAATTCGCTTTAGTTTGATAGGTTAGATGCTCATGTGTTAGGACGCCGATTTAATCCCTTAATTTTGTCAGATGCTTATGAGTTAGGATGCATTGATTTTCGTTAGTTTAATTAGTTTAATTTAACACTTTAATTTGGTTCATTTTGCATTATTTTTAAGTTAGTTAAATAGAGTGGCGTATATCTCCTCGTGTTCGACCCGTAGCTACGATTGACCCGTACGCTTGCGGTTTTATTTTAACTCAAACAAGTTTTTGGCGCCGTTGCCGGGGAGATTATAGTCCATTTTATTTTTCTGATTTTTAAGTAGTTCGAAGTGTTTTAGTTTATTATTTTCTCTTCTTTTTCTGAAAAAAAAAAAAAATTAGTTTTTGAAAACCTCCTCTTGTTTCTCTTCTGTTTCAAATAGTGTGCGCCCAATCTAAAGTCCTTCATATGCCCAAACCCAGCTAATCTTGGTGCCCCTTGATTCGTTGGGTGGTTTGGATTGGCATGTGACTTATCTTTGGAGGTGATCACTCTTGATAGCAGGAAAGCGACATAGTGAGAGCGTTGGAAACATAAACGTATAGTAGTCCTCCACCCTACATCAGAATCCATTTGGAGTCGCCCGTAGGTGGCTCGTGAAGACTATACGGGTTCCCTTGCTGTCAACCTATATGGCAACCTTACAGCTTTGGAACCATTGTTTCGATTTCTGAGGGATAGATGCACTATCTACCTTGGGCTCCCTCTTGTTTTTAGTATTTTTTTTTCTAGTCTTTTATTTTTCTTTAAATTTTTTTTTTTGTATGGGAGACCTCAATTTGGGATAGGTGGTTAGTTTAGAATTATGGGAGATACACTTCCAAATAAGACTTTGGGGGAAAGATGGACCTATGCTAAGGCAACCATGATTTTGGAGGAAATGTTTAAACAGGTTAAGGAAGCTAAAAGTAGTGAGATAGAGAATAATTTTGCACCACCCCAGTACAATTTTGCTCCCCAACCCAACTATGGGCTTTCAAAAAATTTTGATTGGTTACATCCCCAAACAATCAATGTTATGGAAGGATGCCCTAATCTGTATGGGGGTAACTATGGTGATGAGAATGTGAGTTTTCAATTTCAATACAATTCTTTTGGCACTTACAATCAGGGGTGGAGTGATCATCCCGATTTCTTATGGGATCAATGGAATAACCAAGCTGGACCACCCAATTTCCAATATCATGGTCAGTTTGGTCCTCCAATGCCCAACCCTCCATTAAATCTTAACGGACCACCTCTCCTTAAACCATATCACCAACCCCTTGAGTTTCAAAACATGGGTGAGGAGGCCAGACTAAATGAGCTTGAGAAATACATAGACCTTCTCACAACAAGCCAAAATACCATGGAGAAGCAACTCTCTCAACTGATAACCATGGTGCAAGAGGAGGAAACGGGTACATTACCTAGTCAGCCTGAACCGCCCCATCCCCAGTTTAATGATATTGAAAGTCCACCACCCCAGTTTGAGGTTAATGAGCGTCATTCCCAACAAGCTGCTTTTCATGATGATTTATTTGTTGAGATTGAGTCTCTTCAAGATATTAGTGAAGCAAGGTTTGATGAGCTACCTGGGGAAGTCCACCATTTGCCTGAAATTTCTGATTTTAGTGAGCCTAGTGAATTTATTGATTTAGAATCAGATTTTCATGATAACATAAAAAGCCAGGAAATTCGATCTCCCCCTCTCTCTTTGGAAAACTTAGATAATTGTCATTTTGAGGATTCCATTGTTTCACATGTTGATTTGTCCAAACCTCCTAGGTTTGACGATTTTGTTGAGGAGGACAATGTTAGTCATAATGCCTTTCAAGCATATTTCCATGATCCTTATTTGGCAAACCAAGTTATGCAAAGAGGGGATAGTTGTATTGCTAGAATTGATTTGAGTAAGCCTCCAATTTTTGATGATTATTTAGATGAGGTTATTCATAATCCTTTTTATGCTTATTGTGATCCATTTTTGATTGGTTTTTCAAAGAATGATAGGTGTTCTACATTGCAAATGGGAGAGAAGGGAAGGATTTATGGCCTGAGTTTTAGTGCCTTCATTTTCCACTGTCCCATGAGGACAGTTTTTTCTATTGGATATTTCTCAATTGTGCTTAACTTTTATATTATTTCTCATTTTACTAAAATTCATGGTCGAGTGTTTTCTGGGTCTGAAGCTATTTCTCCATTTACTGGCCATGGATTGAGATTTCTGTTGCTGTTCCTAGCACTTTTTGTAGAGCTCATGATTCTTCATGATCCTCTTTGTTGATTATATCCGGTAAACCCCTTCATCTCCTCCCTTGTCCTTATTCTTTCTTTTATGCATGCATTGGGGACACTGCATGAATTAAGTGTGGGGGGGATGTTGGGCTTAATTGGTGAATTTTGATTGTGACAATAGTTTGATTTTGTGCATATGTCTCTTTGATTGCAAAGCGAGAGAAAGAGGGAGTTAGGTGTTCTAACATGCGAAATAATAAAAAATCCCTTTTCAAGGATGATAATTGGTTTGTATCCGGTGAGAGGGATTGAATTGAAAAATATGAGCGTTATTTCATTTGATGGCTAGATTCCTCTATGTGTTTTATGGACCCTTTGATCTTTTGGCTAGTAGTTGAGACCAATTTGTTTGTGGCAAGGCAAGACATGAAAGTGGAAGTGAATGAAAAAAGAAACTAAAGCAAGGAACAGAAAAGAAAGTGGAATTCCTTGGGACTAGACAGAGCACTGTGCCTCATGAAGCAGGGTGACTTGATCGAAATTCCTTGGAAAGAAACTAAAAAAAAAAAAAAAAAAACTCTTGCATCAATGTCTCAATGTCTCAATGTCTTATGGATATATGCAAAAAGTGAAGCTACCAAGTATTTGGGTGTCTGGTGTATGCTCCACCATGTCATTCAGAGAACAGTAGTGGAGTAGAAATAGAGTTTGTGGTTGAGAAAGAAAAAACTTTTGCCTTAATGCCTGAAAAAAAAAAAGTATGGTCAACAATACTCAATGCCTAAGTCTTTGGTTCCATCGATGCTATGGGGGGTTTACTTGAAGGTGAGTAGTGTTCAGAAAATATGAGGAGATCCCTTGAACTTGATGCATACTTGTTACTTGAATTGATGTGGGGTGATAAAATTCAAGTGTGGGGGAACCTTTGGCTCCTTGATCTTTAGTTGAACACTTTTTGGGATTATGTGCACTGTTCTACTTATGCCATGATTAAAATTTGCAGCATTTATTTACAATTGAATTTTGGGTGTATATTCACTGCAAACACCCACGAGACACAACTCGTCCACTAGGGGTAACCTAGGGGTTTAAAGGCTTGTTGCACATGCTAAGTGCAACCGTGATTCCTACGAAAGTGAGTTAGGATTTTCTGCATTCTAGGTTAGTTTTTGTTTTTGCTTTACTTGAGGACAAGTAACGTTCAAGTGTGGGGGAATCTGATGAGCACATTTATGTGTGAAATTTTAGGGCATAAATTATACATTTTACCACATTGAACAGAGTTACTCGGTGCTTTCTTATGCTTTTCAGGGTTTAGGTGAATTCTTGTGAAAATGAAGGAGATGATGCTAAGGAGATGTTTTTAAGCTTTTTAGAAGTGTAAATGGATGCATAGCCCATCGAGTCAGCTTCGCAATGGTTCAAACGTCACTTAATTCCGAGTTGAAACGAAGAAGTTATGGCCGTTTTGAACGAGCGTGAAAATGGTCTGTAGGGGTTTATTTATAATTATTGACAGTCGGATGGGGACAAAGTGAAGCGAAAGTTCGGATTTTAGGAGCCTTAATGCAATTATTAGAAGTTACTTTACTGTACCCGAAAGATTCCAATTGGAAGGCTCTGGACAGTCCAACTTCAACTTGAGATATCTTGGGCTCCCCAACTCCGAATTGGATGAAATTTGGGTCTATTTTGTGTGATTTTTCGCAAGGAACACAATGGTGAGACCTATATAAGCACCCCATGCTCCACGTTTTCTGAAGGACAGAATGGGTATTTTATTTATTCTTGAAGGAATCCTAGTCATCACCCTTACTCTCTCTCTCCTTCAACTTCTCAAGGGCACTTCTGGAACTCTACTTGGGATAGATTTATTTTGAAAGATATTTTCTCATCTATGGAAAGTTGAAAAATCAAAGATGCTTTGATTTTATTGCTTGGAGAAGATATCTACAAAGAAAAGGAAGCACAAGTTAGAATTAGAAATTTACTTTTCTAAAAATAGAAGGTCTATGTAAATAATCTTCTTCTTCTTCTTTCTATTTTTTTTTTTTTCTTAGGATTTAAGGCATTGTAAAAGAGGAAGGAGAAGAGAATATTCTCTTTTCTTAGGGAATATTTCTCCTACACTTCCCCCTTCTCTCTTCTCCTCTCTTCCCCTATAAATACCCCTTGCCCTTTGGGTTGTAAGAAGTTAGTAGTTTTTTAGTTCAGTTTTTAGTTAGTTTCTAGTTCAATTTTAATTCAGTTTTTTAGTGTAATTTTTATTTCATTCACTTAGTGAAATTTTCTCTTCTTTTCCTATTTTTGGCTTAAGTTCTTAGTTTTGATTTCAAGTTCTTAGTTTTGATTTCATAAGTCTAGTTTAATGGTTGTAATAGTTTTAGTTTAAAGCTTCCTAGTCTAAGTTCCTATGTTGATGACAAGACATGGAGATTTAGAAGAGGAAGCCATGGTGAGTTTATTCAAGTATTCAAGCACATCAAGGTATCTCATTCTCTAAACCCTTAATCTCATTCTCCCTTTCCTATATCTCTCTCTATCTTCTTCTTCTTCTCCCTCTATTTCTTTTATTTTTTTTTTATATGGTTGTGGTATGTGGATGCACTTTTATTCCCTTATTTCTTTTTATGTGATTATGAAGTGTGGCTGCGTTTTTATTATTCCTTTCAATTCGCTTTAGTTTGATAGGTTAGATGCTCATGTGTTAGGACGCCGATTTAATCCCTTAATTTTGTCAGATGCTTATGAGTTAGGATGCATTGATTTTCGTTAGTTTAATTAGTTTAATTTAACACTTTAATTTGGTTCATTTTGCATTACTTTTAAGTTAGTTAAATAGAGTGGCGTATATCTCCTCGTGTTCGACCCGTAGCTACGATTGACCCGTACGCTTGCGGTTTTATTTTAACTCAAACAACCATCCATCACACCATTACCACCTCCTACCCCTCCCCCACCATCCAACGTGGCCTCCCCATCTCCCTCACCTAGCCCGTCCCCATCACCAACTTCAACCCCTCCAACCACCCCCCATGCCGTACACGCCCTTATTCCCCTTAATGAACCCTCCACTACCGTACACACCCTTATTCCCCCAAACCCAAACCCAACCTCACCACCTCCCCTTAATGAACCCACTTGTTATTCTCAGGCTGCTAAGGAGCATGAGTGGAGATTGGCCATGTCTGAAGAGGTTATGGCCCTATTACGGAATGACACTTGGTCTTTAGTCCCACCTCCTACTAATGTCAATGTGGTTGGTTGTAAATGGGTGTACAAGATCAAGTGGAAGGCGGATGGTACGATTGAGCGGTATAAGGCCTGACTTGTTGCTAAGGGGTTTCACTATCAGCATGGCCTCGATTATGATGAAACCTTTAGCCCAATTATAAAGCCCACAACAATTCAGACCGTTCTCACAATGGCTATTTCCAATGGCTGGGCCGTTAGTTAACTAGACATTCAAAATGCCTTTCTACATGGCATTCTTAATGAAGAAGTCTATATGACACAACCCCAGGGTTTTGAAGATTCCAATCAGCCTCACCATGTCTGCAAGTTGCACAAGTATTTATATGGGCTTGGTTCAGCCGTCTTTCTCAGTTTATTAATTGGGACTGGTTTTTGGGCATCCCACACTGATCCATCTTTGTTTATATACAGACAGGGCCACATGGTAACTTATGTCTTGGTTTATGTAGATGACATACTGGTTACAGGGAACCAGCCTACGCACATCACTACTCTACTCCAACAGCTTGCTTCGGAGTTCTCCATCAAGGACCTTGGTCATTTGAATTTCTTTCTAGGTATTGAGGCCACATATCAGCCAGATGGGGTTATTCTATCTCAAACCCGTTACATTGCTAATCTCTTATAGCGAGCTGGCATGGTTGACTGCAAACCAGTTCTCACACCGATGGCCACCATCGATAAAACCTCCTCTACAGGGGGTGTCGCACACTCAGATCCGACTCAATACAGGTCTATCATTGGCGCACTTCAGTATATTACCCTAACCCATCCTGATGTAGCCTTCTCAATGAATCGGGTGTGCCAGTTCATGCACAACCCAACTGAAGACCATTGGTCCATAGTGAAAAGGATTCTACGCTATCTCAAGCATACTATGAAATATGGCCTTCGCATCATAAAATCCTCTTCTTAGGATCTTCAGGCGTTCATTGATGCTGATTGGGCTGGTGACAATGATGATAAAAAATCTACAGGTGGATATGCAATCTATATGGGCCCGAATCTGATCTCTTGGGCCTTAAAGAAACAGAAGACAGTTGCTCGGTCATCCACTGAATCAGAATATAAAGCACTTGCTGATGCCTGTGCTGAGCTAACTTGGCTCCAGTCTGTATTTGGTGAACTCAATCTGTCCCCGACCCAGGCCCCGGTGTTATGGTGCGACAACATTGGAGCCACTTATCTCTCCGCCAATCCGGTCTTTCATGCCCGCACCAAGCACATAGAGATCGAATTCCATGTTGTGCGTGATAAAGTTGCCAAAAAGGAACTCCAAGTCCGATTTATTTCCATAAAAGACCAGATTACGGACATTATGACTAAGGGGCTCGGTACGACATGTTTTCTTTCCTTCGGGACAAGCTGAAGATTCGATCTCTCGAATCTTCATCTTGAGGGGGTGTATCAGTCATAACAGCTTTCCATCTTGGCACTTACCATCTTGGCTCTTACCATCATTGCATGCAATCCCATGCATCTTATCTTACCGTTAGCTAGCTTTCTATAATTGTATGCTTTCTCTCTCAATCTCAATATCCTTTCAATTACATCTCTCTCTATATGGTAAAGGTGATTGAGTTTCCAATCTTGTGGATTCCTCTCACCTCTCCTATATATATGTACACACTTGTAATCTTCAAAGGTTAAGGCAATAATATCCAATCTTCAGTCCAATAAAGAAGAGAAAATGAATTAATGTAAAACCAGTGTATGTGTTCCAACAGTAGTGTATACATGTACAAATGCTCTGCAAAGGTTAAAAATCTCTCATATTAACCTCCTAAGTAGAAAAACTAGAACTTGGTGAGATAAAAGAGTTAATTTACCTAGGAATTGCACAGCCATGCGGCTCCCACTTCCATTTCTCGTAGTTTGAATTTGGTCTTCCATTTCTTTGACAACTAACTACATCACTAAGATAAGGGCAAGTTAAATCATAAAGAGGGTACAATGGATCATAAACCCATTTGCCGACAGACATGTTGCAACTCTGCTGGTGTCATAAGGGTGTCAAAATGAAACCAAAACCGAATATCGAAACCAGAACTGACTGTTTAAGATCGAACTGAATTGGACCGCAAAAAAATGATGTGATTCTGATTTCACATGTTCTCTATCCAGTTCAGTTCGGTTTTGAACCGGATAATCGTCGATTAACCGCCAATTTTGAACCGAATAGGACTGGATAGAATCCAAGAGTCCATAACTGTCTAATCCTCTTCCCTTTTATGTTTTACCCTAATTGACTAATCCCTTTACTTTTTACCCTTTAGGCTTTAGTAGTTAGTTACATACTCACCAATTAACACGGCTGCGAAATCGTCTTTACGTCGCAGGCCGCCTCTCCTCAACGTTGAGTCGTTCACTTCACTTTGTCTTCTTCACGGTCTCATCTCTTAGAGTGGTTTCAAAGTTACAGTGGAGTTCCATACTGATTTTTTACTCTTTACTGCAAGAAGAGGTAAATCTCAATACTGTTAGCAATCAGTTTTTTCAATAGTTTATTGATTATTGTCTAAGTTCTTGAGCTTCTCTCGACCATGGGTGGGTTGTGTCTTTTGGTGTCTCTCTCACATGATTTTTTTGATAACATCTCTCTCACATGAGGGCCATAACAAAAATAATACTGTTTTTGATTTTCCCATACCCATCTAATGCATGATGAGGCATTTGGGATTTTGGGATATCTCCTCATAATCTCAGATTCATGTTGCCCCTCTACAAAAGTGCAAAATTGAAAGGATTAGCTTTACCAAAAGAATAAAGTATTGTTGGTCAAGTTTGTCTCTTTGTGACATAATGGCAAGGATTCTTTGTCAGCTTTACCAAAAGAATAAAATATTGTTTGTCAAGTTTGTCTCTTTGTGACATAATGGAAATACTTAAATTGAAGAATCCACTAAGTTGGATTCAGTATTCTTTTGTCAGTTTATGTTTTACTAATTTTTTATCATTATTTATTTATAATAAATTTAACTATAATTGTAACCTCTTATAATCTTATTACATACAGAATTATATAGTTTAAGAAATGATAAAATGTTTCACTATATTTGTGTTTCTAATACGTGCATGCTAATATGGATTAAATTATGAGTTTGTTTTAATATGTTTAATATTTTTTTTGTATTTGTAGGTGCTTTAGATATTGTATTTTCTCTTCATTGGTAAAATGGAAAAGTCTGAAATTGAGATGAAAGAGTCAAATGATGGTAATCTAGTACCACATCCCCTTATGATTGGGTCTGTGCCTGGGATAACAATAGAGGTTAAAAAGGAAACTACTTCCCCTCCTAAGAGAAAACCCAAGGCTAGGACAGCATTATGTTGGACCAGTAATTGGCTCAAAGAAGCAGATCCAAAAGACTGTCCTGATGGAAAGCCTAGGGCTCAATGCACTAAATGTGGAGCATTATTCTTGGCTGACCCTAACAAAAATGGGACTTCTAGCTTGAATAGTCACATGAAAAGGTGTCCAAAATGTGAGAACTTGGACATAAAGCAAATGTTTCTACAATCATCTAGTGGGAAGTTAAATGTGAGTGATTTGAAGATTGACCCCGAAGTTGTTCGTGAGATGATTTTGACTCTAATTGTCAAAAATGAACTCCCTTTAAGATTTGTAGAGTATGAAGAATTTAGGAAGTTGATGTTATATATATAACCTGAGTACACCCCCATTAGTAGAAATACACTTTTGAGTGATATTCAAAGGGTATTTAAGAAGGAAAAGCACAACATCAGATGCGGTCAAAAGTTCTGCTGGGAGGGTTTCAGTGACCACGATTTGTGGACCTCCATCTCCAACGATGGTTATATGACTCTTACAGCCCACTATATTGATAAGTCATGGGTTTTACATAAGAGATTGATCAAATTTACAGCCTTGACTCCTCCACACACGGGTGCACATATTTGTGAGGTAGTTGACAAGATTTTGACTGAGTGGGGGATTGAAGGGAGATTGTTTTCTTGTACAGTAAATAATGCAAGTGCAAATGATGTATTTGTTTCTCATTTGAGAACAAATTTGAATACAAAAGGTGCATTAGTGTGTAAGGGGGAATTTTTTCACATTCGTTGTTGTGCACATATCTTGAACCTCATTGTGCTAGATGGTATCAAACTGATTGATAAAGCAGTTCAGAAGGTACGAGACAGTGTAAAATTTGTAAAGAGTTCTCAAGCAAGGAAGGTGAGATTTGTAGAAAGTTGTCTGCAAATAGGTTTGAACACCAAGAGGGGCTTACATGGAGATGTTAGTACAAGATGGAATTCAACATTCCAAATGCTTGATGATGTTTTGTTCTATCGTCAAGCTTTTGACAATTTTGAGAATTTAGAGTCAAACTATAGAGATCGCCTTACTGAGGAGGAGTGGGCAAAGATTCAAAAAATTACGAACTTTTTGAAAGCTTTTGATGGAATCACAAAGCAATTATCTGGTTCAAAGTATCCAACCTCCAACTTATATTTTGTAAATGTGGTTCGTATTCATATGCTTTTGAATGATGGGTCTTTATTTGAGGGAGATTTTATGTTGGAGATGGTATCTACCATGATAGAGAAATTCAATAAATATTGGGAGAAATATTCACTGATTTTATCCATTGCTGTTGTTTTTGATCCCCGTTATAAGTTGGGAGTTATTGAGTGGGTATATGAAGAGATCCATGGTGATGATAAATTACTGATTGATGAGTCTATTGACCGTGTGAGATCAGCTGTGCGCCGACTTTATAGCGAATACAAGAGCATGACGAAAGAGCTGTGGTCGTCTTTGACTTCTGGTTATGAGGAGGTTAAGGATCCGTCCACTAAGTAGTCAAAAAGGAAGAAGCCTAGAGCTGATGAGAAGTCTGAATTGGACCAATACCTTGCAGAAGATTGAAAACCATCAACCAAGGAATATGATGTTTTAGCATATTGCAAGGAATTTGAGGGCCAATATCCTGATTTGGCTTGGCTAGCCCGTGATATTTTGGCAATGCCTATGTCTACGATTGCATCTGAGTCGGTATTCAGTGCTGGGGGTGTTGCGTGTGAAAACCTCTGATGCTTAGTTCGCCCACGGATGTGCCTGTAAAAACTAAGCGATGAGCACGAGAGAACCGGTGTGGCTCCGGCCTAGGACTCTCCGATGCTCAAGTCAGGTCTCCAATGCAATAGCGTAACTGCATAGTAAAAAGCCAGATCATCGATGGTGTTCCATACCTGGGTATTTATAGAGTGAGGAGGAGATGAGGCGATTGGGAGAGTCCTAGTATGGTAGGAGTCCTTCTTTCGGAAGGTTCTCCCGCGTATAGCGGATTGGAGAGCTATTTTCGGGGTCGGACTCTTGTTAAGGTAAGAGTCCATGTAGAGTGCGATTCCATATTGTGCTGGGATCGTGGCTCGATCCCTATCCAGTGATTCTCAGGATGTGCTAACGTGGCCCAGAGGTCCCCGGTGGGGTACTATGGGAGCTTCAGTGGAGGAGGGCTTCGGCCTCGGAGGTCGGTCCCAGGGGTCGGCAGAGGAGGTCGGCAAGGGAGGTCGGCCCGAGAGGCTGGTCTTGACCTCAAGCTCGGCCAGGAGTCTATGGTTGACCAGTATGAGCTCGGCCTCAGCTACCGGCTGGCTCGTTCGAGTCTGGCTCTGTCAGGTGACTTATCGGAGATGGGGTCGGCCCGGTCTCCTTCTCGGCCCAACTCAGTTCTCGGATTGAGGTCGGGTCGGCAATGTGGCAGCCTCTGATAGGAGGGGTGTTTTATGCCTCATCACAGGCCCCCCCACTCATCAGGAGTCAGCTCGGCACTGATGAGTGAAATTTCCTAGTTTGCTTGTCTGAAAAATTTTTGTGGTCGAGTCGAGCTTATTTTTTTTTTGCCACGGATTTGACATTACACGTTTCGATGGTTGGGTGTCAGTGCCACGTCAGCAGAGTCATTATGGCAGGCTCGGGAATTTGAAACGTCCTTTGATCTGGGCCGTTGAACCATGCTGAGATCTAATCGGCCGTTGGATCATTAAAACCCAAGGATTATAAATAGGCAACTCCTAACTATTCATTCTTCACTGCTCTAAGTTATTAACTTCTCGGTAAGCTTGGATTCTTCAGCTCGGTAGCGCTCGGTGTTTACTTGTTCGTGATCAGCTCGGCCTTTGCTTCGTTCGTGCTCAGCTCATCCTTAGCTCATCTTCAACCAGTAAGTCTTCTCCTCCCAGTATGTCAGTTGGTAGTAGTCCTATGGGTGAGCTGTTCGCCAGGGCGGCAGAGGGAGCGAGTCCGAGCCGAGAGCTCCCCGCTCTCTCTCCCACCATAGACCTGTTGGGCTCGACCTCGGATGAGCCCGATATAGTGGAGCTTCGTCAGGCCGAGGTGGCCGAGCCTCCGTTACTCTTGGAGTTTGACCACGCGGCCCACCCAATCGCCGCAGACCGAGCCGAGAACTCTGGGTCATCCTCATCCAATGAGGAATCAAGTGAGGGAGATTCGTCCGAGGTGGGGGTTGGCTCGGTCAGCTCGTCCGCTGATGCCCCTGAGCCCGAGGAAGGTAGTGTCGGAACCATTCTGAGCATGATCATGGAGGCTGACCTCAACTATCTGAGGACGACCTATGCCATCCCCGAGGACATTCAGCTCCGAGTTCCTAACCCCGGGGAGATGGCCTGCTTCATCTCGCCCGACGAGGTGGCTTTGTACGAGACGCCCTTCAAGTATGCATTCAGGCTCCCCGTTCTCGGCCTGGTGGACCAGATCTTGGACCACTTCCACCTGTCTCCTGGTCAGTTGGTGCTGAACTCTTGGCTGGCCGTCTACGGCTTCTATGCCTTATTCTGCGAGATGGGCCGAGGTGCGAGCGTGACACTTTTCTCTCGGCTCTTCTTCTTGAAGAAGTCTCTCGAGAAGGGGTGGTACTATTTTTGCCGCCGATCGGGGAAGAGTGCAGCTCTGGGCGGCCACAAATTTTTGGTCGGCATGCTGACCTTTAATAAGTATTGGAAGCCTCATTTTTTCTTCGCTTCCATTCCCAACAGCCCTCTCCGAACCGAGTGGAAGGAGATGAACCTGAATTACGTCAATAGGGTACTACCCCTTACCGAGAACGAGATGACCTCACTTGACCTGATCCTCCAGCGTCCGCCCTTCGATGTCCTCCAACTTCAGGATGAGGGGTTTCTTCAGAGGTGGCATATGACCCCTGGTAGGAGCCCGACCCGAGCCCGTCTCTGTGGTCCGAGCTGACCCCTTGACTTAGTCTTCTTTTCTGTTTCTACTTATTTTTTATGTTCTCTATTTCTCTTGCAGTGGTTGGCCACATTCCCCCTATGGATACAGCTCAGCTAAAGGCCGAGACCCTGGCAGATCAAAGGAAGAAGAATATTGAGAAGAAGTCCCGGGGTGAGTCTTCCAAGGCCCCTAAGGGTAAGGCTATGATGCCGGGACCGTCGGACGCTGTGGTCGACCTTGAGGTCGAGAAGAATACGGGCCCAGCGGGGTCCCCGAGTAAGGGGAAAGGCCAAAAAGGCGAGAGGAGCCCGCCGAGAGACATCAAGCGTCAGAAGCTCTCGGTCAATCTGACGACTGGTGGTCTTCCGTCCGTGGCTTCACCCACTAACATCTCCCGATACGTCTTGGGGAGGGCCTCGGCCAGCAACGTTCCTGTGAGGCTGACCTGGCGCCTCTTTCCAGGGGACTCGGCTTTGACGTCGGCCGCACACACCAACGAATGGCTGGATGCAGGTCGGCTTCCAACCGACAAGGAGAAGCTCGAGGCACTGTCTGACCCCGATCTCCTCTCCACTCTGTTCCAAGATTTCAACATGGTAAGTTTCCTGGTCGGCTCTTGTGATTAGATATGATCTGTGTAGCCTGTCTTGATTTTTGTTCTCATGCTTTTTTGTAGGGCTTCGCCAAGGCGGTGGAGACCATGCTTCGCTTTGAGCGGCTCCTAATCGAGAACCATTCCTTGGGCGTCCAATGCAAGAAGGCCTATCAGGATGCCCAGGATGCCGTTCAGAGGCATCGAGAGACCCAAGAGAAGCTCACTGCTGCTGAGGCAGAAGTGGAGAGTTCTCAGGCTGAGGTGCTCAGGCAGAGGGAGAAGGTCTGAGCTCTGCAGGCTCAGCTTGCCGAGGTTAGGGAGAAGGCCAAGGAAGATCTGGCCACGGCTCGGGTTGAGGCGGTCAGCGACTATCTCCAATCAGAGGAGTATGCTGACGTGTGCCATGAGATCAAGAAGCCTCCCTACGCCGAAGGTTTCGAGGCAGGCTGAGCTAAGCTTTTGGCCGAGATCAAGGCGACGTACCCTGATCTCAATCTCTCCCGATTTGATGATGACGCGACTACCTTCGCCGGGGAGTTGGGAGATGAGGAGGGAGCCGAGGCCACCCAGGCTCTGCCCTTTGAGGAGCCTATTCAGGCCGACATCTTCCCTCTGGATGCCGGATCAAAAGACCCTCCTGCCGAGCCTACTGCCGTGGACACCGCCGAGGTCACCTCCAAGTCCAATGCCGAGGAGATTGAGATGTAAAATATATATATATATATATTTTTTTTTGGGGCCGGATTGCCCATCTTGTAACCATGCCGATCAGTCAGCTTACAATGAATGAAAAAGTTTATTTTTGCCAGAATTTGTCTAAGTGTTTTAGCTCGGCGCTCTTAACCTTCTTTTCCTTGTGTACTCTATTCTATTTGTGGCCAAACTGCCGAGTCATTTTGCTAGCCGAGCTTAGGAACTTGTCTCTTTTTTGCCCATGCCTCACGTGGTCGGCGGCTAGGCCCTGCCATGCCCGAGGTCAATGTGATCCTCGCCTTAGTTGGTTAATTCGTCGTTCCCTTTGGTCCGATTGGACAGGCTATCATACAAACGGATGCATGACCGAGCATCCTTTCTGGCCGAGCTTTATGCCTTAGCTTAGTTTTGAACTTTGTTAGGCTCGGCCAAAAAGGGGGATGTTTGCTCTTGAGAGGTCGGCCGGGTCTATGAGGGCCGGTCTTACGACTTGACTGCCGACCTATGAGGGTCGATCTTTGAGGTCGGCCAGGTTTATGAGAATCGATCTTACGACTTGGCTGCCGACCTAGGAGGGTCGGTCTTTGAGGTCGGCCAGGTTTATGAGAACCGGTCTTACGACTTGGCTACCGACCTAGGAGGGTCGGTCTTTGAGGTCGGCCAGGTTTATGAGAACCGGTCTTACGACTTGGCTGCCGACCTATGAGGGTCGGTCTTTGATTTAGGAGCTTGCAAGTACGTTAATTGGTGGAGAAAGACTTTATTGAATCAAATGTCGGAGCTGAAGCCGAATACAAGCATTATCAGTTATTGGAAAAACTTCTTCAAATTTTCCGAGTTCCAAGGTCTCGGTACCTTATTGCCCCCGGAGTCCGCAAGCGATACGTGCCAGGGCGAATTTGCTTGGAGACTATGTACGGGCCTTCCCAATTTGGTGCTAACTTTCCTTGCTGCCTCGACTGGGATGTGCTAAGCTTTCTGAGAACAAGGTCCCCTTGACGGAAGTGCCGCTCTTTTACTCTTGAGTCATAGTACTTTGTCATCCTCTGTTGGTATGCCGCGTTCCGGAGTAGGGCATTTTCTCGAACTTCATCGAGGAAGTCAAGGTTGGCTCTCAGTCCATCTTCATAGGTCTTCTCATCAAAGTTGAGCACTCGATACGATGAGACCATAATTTTAACCGGGGCGAGGGCTTCGGTCCCATAAATGAGGCGAAAAGGACTCTCCCCGGTTGGAGTTCTTACTGCCGTTCGATATGCCCATAGGACACTTGGGAGTTCTTCCACCCATCTCCCTTTGGCCTCATCTAACCTTCTCTTAATGCCGGCAAGTAATGTTCGGTTGGACACTTCTACTTGTCCATTTGCTTGTGGATGAGCTACTGAGATGGGTCGAAAGTCAATGTAGAAGTGTTCGCAGAACTCTCGAAAGGCCGGGTTGTTGAATTGGGTGCCATTATCAGTGATGAGCACTTTCGGTAGTCCGAACCGGTAGATGATCTTGTCTTGGAAGAATTTCTCCATATTCTTCTCGGTGATGGTGGCAAGGGGCTCAGCCTCGACCCACTTGGTAAAGTAATCGATCGCCACTACCACATATTTTCTGTTCCCCGATGCCGGGGTGAAATCTCCGAGAATGTCCATTCCCCACATAGCGAATGGGATTGGGCTCAGCATTGAAGTCAACTTTGTTGCTGGTCGGCTTGGGATTGGTGCGAACAGTTGATACTTCTCGCACGTCTTCACATACCTCATGGCCTCTTCTTGCATTCTTGGTCAATAGAATCCCTGTCGAAGTATCTTGTATGCAAGAGCTCGGCCACCCATGTGACTCCCGCATATTCCCTCATGCACCTCGGCCAATGCGTACTCGGCCCCCTTTGGTCCAAGGCATCGGAGAAGAGGGGCCGAGATTGCTCTTTTGCAGAGCACTCCGTCGATCATGGCGTACTCGGCAGCTCGGATCTTGACCTTTCTCGCTTCGTCTCGGTTCTCCGAGAGCAGGTTATTCTCTAAGTAGTTGACAATGGGGTCCAACCAGGTCGGCCCGTCCTCTTCAATGTGCTTTACGCTTTCTTCTTATAAGGAGGGCTTCTCCAAGATTTCTATGTACACTGACCGGTTCAGATATTGGAGGTCGGCCTCGGCCAACCTGGACAGGGGGTCAATCGCGGCATTTTCTTTTCTCGGTATTCGAGTCATCTAAAAGTGCTCGAGTTTGGAAATCAGATCTCGGGCTCAGCTCAGGTAAGCTATAATCCTTTCGTGTTTCACTTCATAGTCTCCATTGACCTGGTTGACCACGAGTTGGGAGTCTCCTCGCACCTTCAACCGCTTTATGCCCATTGCTTTGCTGACTCGAAGCCCAGCTAGAAGGGCTTCATACTCAGCCTCGTTGTTCGAGGCGGGAAACTTGAACCTCAGGGCATATTGGATCAAAAACCCTTTGGGGCTTACCAGTATCAGGCCGGCCCCGCTTCCTCTGGAGTTTCTTGAGCCGTCGACATTCACGGTCCAAGTCCGATCGGCCGTAGCCCCAACGTCTTCTACTGTCTTTTCCTCCCCGACCTCAAGGTCGGGCCCTGTGCATTCGGCGATGAAGTCGGCAAGGGCTTGTCCTTTTATCGCCGTCCTTGGACGATAGCTTATATCGTATTCACTTAGCTCAACCGCCTAGGTAATCAGCTGTCCCAAAACGTTGGATTTGTGCAATACCTTCTTGAGTGGCTGGTCGGTCAGTACCGCGATCGGATGAGCTTGGAAGTACGGCCTTAGTTTCCTTGCAGCCGTAACAAAAGCAAACGCTACTTTCTCGAACCTGGAGTACCTTGTCTCGACATCGACAAGAACGTGGCTGATGTAGTATATGGGTCTTTGAGTTTGACTCTCTTCCCTGATCAACACCGCGCTGACTGCTACAGGGGTAGCGGCTAAGTAGACTTGGAGCTCCTCTTTTGGTTCGGGTCAGCTGAGAAGAGGCGGGCTCTCCAAATATTCCTTCAGCTCTTCAAAAGCTTTCTGGCATTCGTCCGACCAAATGAAGTCCTTTGGGTTTCGAATATTCTTAAGGGCCTTAAAGAATGGTAGGCACTTGTCTCCCGATCTCGACATGAATCGTGCCAACACCGCCACTCGTCCGTTTAGCCTTTGTACTTCTCGGATCGTCCTTGGCGGGCTCATCTCTTGGATGGCCTTGATTTTTGTTGGATTGGCTTCGATGCCTCTGACAGAGACCATGAAGCCGAGAAACTTTCCCGAAGTCACGCCGAATGCACACTTGGCGGGTTCAGCTTCATTTGGTTCTTCCTCAATACGCCAAAGGCTTCTTCCAGGTCGGCCAAGTGGTGTTCGGCCTTCAAACTTTTTACCAACATGTCATCCACGTAGACTTCCATGTTCCTTTCGATCTGCCCGCGGAATATATAGTTCACGAGGCGCTGGTATGTCGCTCCGGCGTTCTTCAATCCGAACGGTATGACTTTGTAGCAAAAATTTTCTTGGTCAGTTCGGAATGCCTTGTATGACTCGTCCTCCTCATGCATCATGATTTGGTTGTAGCCGGAGTACGCATCCATGAAACTCAGCATTTCATGACCTGCCGTGGTGTCGATCAAGAGGTCAATCCGAGGTAGTGGGTACTCATCTTTTGGACAAGCTTTGTTGAGATCAGTGTAGTCGACACACATTCTCCACTTCCCGTTCGGTTTAGGGACCATGACGACGTTAGCCAACCAGGTCAGGAATTTTTCTTCTCGGATGAACCCTGATCGGCGAAGCTTCTCCACCTCTTCTTTGATCGCGGTTTGTCGATCAAGTGCGTAGTTCCTTCTCTTCTGCCGGATTGGTTTTCGACCCGGATCTACGTGGAGTCGGTGCTCAGCTATATGTCTGGGTATGCCTGTCATGTCAGCAGCTGACCAGGCAAAGATATCGGTGTTCACCTTAAAAAAAACTCCGAGCTGATTCCTTTGATTTCATTTAGTAAAGATCCGAGCTAGACCACCTTTGTCGGGTCATCTTCTCTGAGATGAAATGGGGTCAGGTCTTCCACGGGTCGTCCTCTCCTCTCGACAAGCTCATCCCGCCGATCCTTGGGGAGATGCTCGTCGCACATTGCCATTCCTCGGACATTACCCTTGTTTTGCTTGACGAAAGTAGCGTAGCACTCCCGGGCCTTCTTCTGGTCGCCCCGGACCTCGCCGACACCGTTCTCAGTGGGGAACTTCATCTTCAAGTGTGTCGGGGAGATGATGGCTTGGAGAGCGGTCAATGAAGGACGGCCAAGTATGGCGTTGAAAGCCATTACCGATCGTACCACCATGAATTTGACTTGAATCGTCGCCTGGCATGGAGCTTGCCCCATCGTGACCAGCAGGTCGATTGAGCCTTTGATGGTTGCGGCAGCTCCCGAGAACCCATGAAGTGAGGTGCCTTCTGGCTTGAGCGCTTCGTCGCCGAAGCCAAATTTTTTGTACGCTTCTAGTGACATAAGGTCCACGGATGCGCCGGTATCAACCAATACACGGTGGACTGGTCTGTTCGCAATTTCTACCTGCACCACTAAAGTATCATCATGAGGTAAACTTATACCTTCGAGGTCGGCTTTGGTGAAGGAGATCGTCGCCGCTAGTTTGAGTCTCTTGGTGGGCATCTCGGCCACTCCAATGAACCACACGTTTGCCTTAGCCTTTCGAGTAGTCTCTTGCCCGGGCCCCCGGAGGATAGTGTATATGGGAGCCCCCTTGTCACTTCTCGGCCCGGATCCGTCCTCTTTCTTCTCGGCTTGGACTTTATCATCATCTCGTTCGACTCGCCTGTTTTCAGCCCTAGGCTCGCCTCTTCTTTGATCTCGTTCTTCAGGCCGCCGACCTCCACGCTCTTCTCGGCCTCCTTTGACATATCGCTTCAAATGGCCCGCTTTTATCAGCTCTTCGATTTCTCTTTTCAGATGATAACAATCCTCGGTGTCGTGACCGGTGTCCTTGTGGAACTGACAATATTTGTTGGGATTCCGAGATGACCCCGCTTGCATCAGTCGGGGTCGGCGGATGTACCCCCCGTCTTGTATTTGCATTAAGATCTCCTTGCACGAGGTGTTCAGTGGGGTGTAGTCGGGGCTCCGAGCTCAGTCCGACCTGTTAGCTCAGTGATCTGTCCTGGGCCGTTTGTCTTCCGTACGGTCTTCTATTATTGGCCTTTTCTTATTGGGCCGGCCTTCGTTTCCCTTTCGGGCCTGGAGGACCTCAGCCATATTTGCAAATTGATTGCATCTTTCTAAGAGCTCGGCCAGGTTTCTGGTCGGCTTCCGGGCCAAGTCCTTGATGAGGTCCATGTCGGCCAATCCATTGCTCATAGTCGTATGGGCCGTGGCCTCATCCAAATCCTTGATATCTAAGGATTCCTTGTTGAAGCGGGAGACGAATGCTCGGATCGATTCGTCGGGCCTTTGCTTCACGCTGAGGAGGTTGACCATTGTTTTCTTGTGTTTCATATTACTCTAGAAGCGGGTGACGAATGCTCGACAAAGTTGAGCGAAGCTTTTTATAGAGTTCGGCTGCAACCAGGAGAACCATGAGGTCGCCGCACCCTTGAGGGATGAGGGGAAGGCTAAACGAGAAACGATCTCGGTTCCCCCGTACATGGTCATCATTGCATTAAAGTAATTGATGTGATCGGTCGGGTCGATCGTCCCATCATATCGGTAGAACGGGGGAGGTTTGAACCTATTTAGTAGTGGCGCGGTCATGATCTCGGAAGGATATGGGTGTCGCCTGACCAACGAATAGGCGTCCGGGGTCGCTTGCTTCTTCAACCCCTCCACTTGCTCCGCCAAGTCTCGTAGCCGCCTCTCCAGCTCTGTTTCAGGTCCTCGATCAACGGGCTCCTCAACCCGGGGTCGGTAGGGTCGGCCATCTCGTTGTGGTCGGCCATTCTGGTCAGCTTGGTCCTCGCCATCCTTTCTTGTTCTTCTTTCCTCCTGGAAGTTGGACCCACAGGGGCTCCCCTACTGTTCTTCTCGGGCGGGCGAGCCTTGATGCCGGGGGTTATGATGAGATCCTTCTCCTTGTCTCGCAGCGCGTCGTTCATTCGGTTCTTTCCCTTATTCTCGGACTCTTCTCGGCTGTTCATCCTCTCTGAGCGGCCCAGAAAATACCGACCTCCTTGGTACCGAGCCAGCTGGTTCAATTTCCTACCCTGTCCGTGGGCTTGGGCGATGCTCTTGCTCATCCCGCTGAGCGCCTCTACTAGGGCGTGGAGGTGGAGTCTTCTGACGAGATGGGTGTGAGGATGCGGCTCGGCTAGGCTCGGCCCTACGTCGGCCACCATTTTGCTGCAAGTTCCTCTCTGCGTGGACCAGAGCTGGAGGGGGCACGGCCAGCGGTTGGCCCATCAGCCCACCTTGGGCCATCTGGTTCATGAAGGTGCGCAGCATCTCATTGGTGTGGAGCATCTGCAACTGCAAGTCCATAACCTGTCGATTATTTATTGGGGCTTCGGGGTCCAAACTCTCTGGCAAGGGTGGCGGCGCTGGTAGGCCCATCCCATCCAAGCTTGGCTTGGCCTGGATCCGGCCAGCCGAGGTCGTGGTTAGCTCCGCTCCCCCATTCCCGCCATCCGGTGGGGGAATGGTGCCCGTGATGGGCTGCGCACCCCCTGCCCGAGGGGGTCTTCTGTTTATCCCCTGTCGAGAGGCTTCGGGGGGCGGGGATCGCCTCGTCTGCCCAACGGGTTGCGGCTCGTCCATCCTGGAAGTCGAGCCATGCTGCCCTGACCTCGTGTGCACCATTATTATTGCTCTTGGAATTGGTAGAAATGACGATGCTTGCCGATGTCGTTCCCACAGACGGCGCCAAATCTGTTGCATGTGAAAACCTCCGATGCTTGGTTCGCCCACGGATGTGCCTGCAAAAACCAAGCGATGAGCATGAGAGAACCGGTGTGGCTCCGGCCTAGGACTCTCCGATGCTCAAGTCAGGTCTCCAATGCAACAGCGTAACTGCGTAGTAAAAAGCCAGATCGTCGATAGTGTTCCATACCTGGGTATTTATAGAGTGAGGAGGAGATGAGGCGATTGGGAGAGTCCTAGTATGGTAGGAGTCCTTCTTTCGGAAGGTTCTCCCACGTATAGTGGAGTGGAGAGCTATTTTTGGGGTCGGACTCTTATTAAGGTAAGAGTCCATGTAGAGTGCGATTCCGTGTTGTGCTGGGATCATGGCTCGATCCCTATCCCGTGATTCTCAAGATGTGCTGACGTGGCCCGGAGGTCCCCGATGGGGTGCTATGGCAGCTTCAGTGGAGGAGGGCTTCAGCCTCGGAGGTTGGCCCCGGGGGTCGGCAAGGGAGGTCGGCCCGAGAGGCTGGTCTCGACCTCAAGCTCGGCCAGGAGTCTACGGTTGACCAGTATGAGCTCGGCCTCAGCCACCGGCTGGCTCGTTCGAGTCTGGCTCTGTCAGGTGACTTATCGGAGATGGGGTCGGCCCGGTCTCCTGCTCGGCCCAACTCAATTCTCGAACTGAGGTCGGGTCGGCCATGTGGCAGCCTCTGATAGGAGGGGTGTTTTATGCCTCATCAGGGGGTAGGATGATTGATAAATACCGAAGTAAATTGCTCCCAAAGAATGTTGAGGCTTTGGTATGCCTACGTGATTGGATGTATGATGTGAACTATAGAGGTAATATTTTGTTTTCTAATCTTAAATTAAATTACTTGGACGTTGATAGTTTTAGAGTCTGAAGTAATTTTTTACTTTTTATGTAGATGAAATGGATGCAGATATGGATACTGAAGAGTTATCAGAAGCCTTGGGAGATGTGTTTGAGCACCCCCCTACACCTTGTGACGCTCCTGGCATCATCCCCACCATTATTGAATGATTAGGTATATTATGAGCTACTTGTTTTACATTTATTTTCTATTTCTGTAATTCCATATATATTTTTTGAAGACAATGTTTCCCTTTTGTAGGGCATGAAGCAATGATTGCATGGAGAGAAGGGGGAAGGGAGTGGAGAACTTTTGATTTCTAGTAGATTACTGGTCATGCTTTCCTTCTTATAATTTCATTTTAAAAACCCATTTGATCCTTCTATAATATCATTGAACTTGCCAACATGATTTTCTCTTGCTTTTATCTTAATTGGATTGAGTAACTAATGTATAATACCCCTGGAGGGTTAGCTTGTTCAGTATAGGTACCAACTTACGGTTTCTTCCTTTATCTTTTATTACACTTAAGAAATTAACAAGACAAATTTATATTCACTTTGCATAACAGGGAGGTGTTGGAATCTCTGGAGCAGAAAATTCCAATGGGTGGAGACGGGAACATCTAAGCTCATCTTTGTTGCGTTGGAACTCTTAGAAGAAGCTAAATAATGCAAATTAAAGTGACGTGAATGCATCTTTGTAGAATGTCTATGGTTAATTATGGACTGTTGGATTGAGAATGGAGCTTGGAAGCTTAACATTACAGAATATTAGATTATTCAGTCATTTTTCCTTGGGGATAATTTTGATGATTAGAATTTCTTTTGTTTGCTTGATTTTGGTGGTGTTGGAAGCCTTATGGAATCATCTTTTGAACAAGATCAAGATCTTTTATTTAATGTTTGGTATTAGTTTTTTATAGGGTTCTATGTTGATTGCTTATATTCTGATTTGTTTATGAAATGGATTAATTGAATTAAAGGGTACAAAGGTGGAAGGTTGAGTATTAACTATAAGGTTTTGTTGGTGATATTTTGATTTGTTAATTATATTCTAATTTGTTTATGAAATATACAATTTCTCCCACATAACAAGGAAATGGATGATGGAATTAAAGGATACAAAGTTGAAACCAGATGTGAACTGGTATGACAAACCGTATGTAAACCGGTTGTTAGCCGTATAATAAAAATCGAATAGAAACCGCGAAAACCGCAGCGCATATAAAATGATTTTGATTTTGGGTGATTCTTATCCGGTGCGGTTTTGATTTCTACCTTGCAAAATGTGCACCGAACTGAAACCGCACCGTATAATCAAAACCGCACCATTTGACACCCTTAGCTGGTGAGAGGCCCAGTACTGACTGTAAAATATTTTTAACATCATCATTCTTCTCTTCTACAAGCCATGGATCCTCATGATCTTGGTTGAATTGTGTTGATTCACCATAGAATAAGAGAAGAGTCGAAGAAAGGATGAAAATGAGGAGGAGCCGAGAGCAGAGTACTGAAGTAGATTCACCCATTTTGAGGTCAAATGATGGTCAAGAAGAAGAGAAAAACATAGAGAGGGAACTCCGACGCCAAGGGATAAAAGGGAAGGGGGAGGGGGAGGAGGGAGACCGGCTTTTTAAGTTCCGAGTCCCAAAGGTTGATTAGATATAATGTATCCCGGCATAAGTTACGGTGGGATATGAACCATGCAATGCTCTTTTTGACCCCATTGAGTGGGTGGAGGCATGGATTGAGTGGCAGTCTGAAGGTGTTGTGAGGTTGTTGGAAATGGAGAGTAATGGGGGTTGCTGCAAGTAGGCTTGTGAGGCTTTGTTTTGATTATTGTTCAAAAATGATGGTGTTCCTTCGATTTTGGGTTAGTTTTCAGAGATTTGAAAATAATTTTAGTTGATATTCATGATCCCTATTGGTTGTATTTGGAAGGCTATATGCACTGTATATCAATCCTCATAATTTCAATCGGACTAGTATTCTATTGGGATTGCATGATTGAACCAAATAGGTTTTTGAGACACTTGACTGCAGAAATCGTGAAACCTGTACCAATCTCACTACACTTAATTTTACAGATATAAAATCTTGGCAAATCCCGTGTTGTTCCAACTAGTCCATTGGGATCTGTTGTATTGGTTATGATTGGAACCATAACCTTCATTACAAGGCCATATTTATAGACGAAGAACTTGCAGCGGCAATTCTTCTCCGGCAAGCACCACCCTGTAATCGAACACCCACCCAACCGTGAGACCCGAATGTTGCAAGTGGCAGCGGGGTAGGGAGTTGTAGGAGGTAAGAGAGAGGAAAGGAGTGGGAGAGGGAGCCATAACCAGGGAGGAGAGAGCGAGGAAAGGAGAGCCGGATCTGGAGACGGAGAAGAAGGGGAGAACCGAAGAAGTAGATAGGAGGAGGTTTTTGAGGAAAATTACAAAAAAAACACCATATTTTTAGGGGTTGACAAGTAGAATGGGATGGGCAAATAAGTTGGGTTACATGACTCCCAGGGTGGTGGTGGTGGTGGTGGTGGTGGGTGGCGGTGGGGCTTCACGATGGTGGTGGTGGTGGTATTGGGTATGTAAAAGAAGATAATGATTTGGGGAAGATGAGGGCATTTTGGTATTTTCAAATTTTAGCAAATAGGTCAGGGCAATTAGGTCTTTTCAAATTTTAGAAAGGATAGAAGAAAGGGTAGTTTGATCATTTTATAGCATTTAACACTTGGTGTGGACTTAAATGGCATTAGGGGGGTAAAGCAGGGGTGGTACGTGGAATATTGAGGGGTGTTACATGGACGTATAAGCTGGTGGGGAGAAATAACTAACAAAATGATGATACATCAAAAGACGGAGAGGGGAGGAACAACTAAAAAAGGATGATACATCAAAAGACGGGAAGGAAGGAATAACTAACAAAAGGATGATGAATAAAAAAGTCGAGGGAGGGAGAGAAATAATTATCAAAAGGATGATACATCAAAAAGTCCAGGGGAAAATAAGGGGAAGATCCCATGAAGAGTCAAGATGCCTATTTCTAAGAGTGTCTGGGTTACAGCCTGAATGGAAAGAAGTCTATTTTTTTTTATCTCAAATGATCGAGATGGCTTCTCAGATTTGCTAAATAATCTGCATTGAGGATGTCGATCTTTTATTTTTTTTCCAGCAAACATGATAAATCATAGCACCAAAAGAAACTTTCTAATGGAGTCATAGATTGATTTACCACTAAAAAGAAAACTGATATAATCATTATCCAACATGATTCTATAAACTACTCACATTTTTTGCCATAGTAATGATACTTTTTAGATGAATTTCAAATCAAAGGAATTTGGATGCAAAGTGAAGTTAAATTTAATAACCAAACATGGAATGATTTGGAGTTAATATATAATATAAACATGTGGGGTAATCATATAAAAAATCTTTTTAAGTTTGGAAGTTTCACTTTTTGTTGGGCACACACACAGAGTATGCAGTGTCATAATTTATGTCAACATAGTGTCATCACACTAGTACAGTCGAAGGTGTAACATTAGTTATGGTAGCTTATATAACAATACACATGTAACGCCACGCATCCCAGGAGGGAATGTGCAACCCTCACGGGCGGAGATTGTAACGTCGTAAAAACCATCCATTTAAAATATTTTGAATTCAAATAAAAACAAGTAACCCATGTCCATTGAAACTGAGACAAAGATCAGAGTGCACTATGAAACAAGTCATTATTGCAAAATACAAATGCTTCTCTCATCAATTGATACCATGTGTAATACTCAGAGTGCGCCTTACGACATTCCTTTTCAAACTATAGGTCATTTTAATTCCCCACTCGATGGCATAAATGAATATACATAAACCCACCCACATAATACAAAATACCCCCTTCTATTGCCCCCCCTTCCTAACTGGTGGAAGGTCTTCGGATTGAATCCTTCGTTGTTCCCCTCGTCAGTAGGCATCGGATCTTTCTGTACTGAAACATACTGAAAAATATATGTCCACAAGGGGTGAGATACAATGACTCAGTGAGTATAAATCTCTTTAAAATGCACTCACCATTACAAATCATTAAAATTAAGGAAAATTATGACTACCACCGATGGGGTTTCAAACAATTACGTCTACCATCCTTGGAGTTTCAAAAATTACTTTTGTACCCATGAGTATTAACTCTGTTAGTTCTGAAAGGAAAAGATAATTATGCCCTTTCTTATTTCTTATAAGAAATAAATTGACCCTACTCACCCCCGTTACCGTTACATATCCTGAGTACCTAGAGCGACAAGGGTTCAGACTTTCCAACATCGTCGACCTTCTATTGTTGGTTTGGCAACCACCTGCAGTTCTGACGGACGTCCCTTACATCGTCGGCGATGTTCCATGTTGCTCCAATGGACTATGGGTACCGCGACCTACCCCGGAGGAAAAGAAAGATCCCTCCATCCCTGAGAGAGGGATGGCCTTTGTTGCGACCTTTTCATTTGGTGAGGGTTCATTAGTTCATTATGGGGAATAAGGGGGATGGGGTCGTACATACATCACAAAAATAGGTGTCACACCCCACTCCCTACACCTAGGGCCGTATGACTGGAATACCCCTTGTATTCCACACCAACACCAGGATCTACACTTTGTAGTGCCAAGCACACTGATCCAACAATATAATCTTAATCAGAGTATCAGCGGAGCATAATAACATAAACATAAATATCAGAGTATGGAAGCTAATAGGATGATATCATATAAGTAAGTTGAATTATTCCATCATATTGTTTAGCAAAAGTACTAAGTATATATGTAAACATGTTTAAACAAGTAAAGAGAATTAAAGAGTATTTAATTACAATCCAACAGTTAAACAAAATGCTCAATTGTCCGAAAGGGCCTCAAGCCACGCTACACCGTTCCATAGGCACAAGACTCGCCTATGTACTATGGCTAGTGCTCCTCCTCACTGGGAACACCCCAAATAATCAAGTCTATCAACTCACGGGTAGGGAGAATCCACATCTGCTGCTACAACATCACCTGCATCCATATCTAAAAAAAATGATCCTCGAGGGATTAGCTTCCACCAAGCCTAGTGAGTAATTAGATCATGCAGGCATACACATACAATCATGAATGCACATCTCATAAGGATGCAACCCAAACCTGATAAATGAATCCCACAATGTCCTATACCACCAAGAGAATTCGTACATCAGATTCAGTTTACAGTCATGAACATGAATGAATTCAAATTTTAATACGCATCCACCTAATAATCAAATGCCTAAGTCCATGAAGTAAAGTGCTACTGCAACACCCTAGGTAGCATCCCCGGCCTCTAGAGTCAAACATGGTAACTATATATCCGACAATAGTAAACCCGAGTTATGGTTGGAAGCCTGCCATACACATGTACATAATCTTGCACAGCAAACCCCCGATATAACCATAGCTCTCACCTGGTTCCGGTGCCCACTTCCAAAACCGATCTATTGAGAATGGCACCCCAGTTCGTCGAAAGTCACCACCGGTTACCCAACACCTTACCCCCTATTGGTAAGGGGTGTAGCACTGAAGAGTGTGATCCTAACCATATGCATCTAAATGAGCAAAGGTGTATGCTTACGTATAGGCCATAGGTCAAGTCCATAGTGTCGATCCACTCGCCCCCTCTAGCTTACATGTACACATACAAGGTCACTACAAGAAATTGGTGCAACGACGTCACTTTGGGTGGAGCTATTGTGGCACTTTTTAAAAATATCATCATATATGAAGATATAACAGCATTTTGTTACAAACACCGTCATATATAAAGGTATAACAACGTATAGTTACAAACATCATCATGTATGAAGATATAATAGTGGTTATGTATAATCTCCGTTAAACAAATTAGTTTCCACGGCGGTTTTTTAACAAGCGCCACTGTAGAGTCCCATTTAGTACTTATTCAATGTTTGTATTAATGGCATTTGGGAAGAGAAGTAGTTGTATGTCGCAATACAATGGCATTTATTAATAAACGCCGTAGACAATAATAGGTTTTCCCCCAAAAAATCCCAAAAACTACTTCACTCCCCACCGCTTTCCATCTCTCTCTTAAAGCTCTCTCAAATCTTTTTCAAATTCCAGGACAGCAGCGAGTCACTTCTCGCATGCTCACTATCCCTCTCTCAACTCCCAACTCTCTCTGAAATCTCTTTCAAACTACAGAGCAGCGGTAAGTCGGCGACTAGTGCTTGTTCCAGAGCAATGCAGGTAGCGCAGAACAACAAACTATAAACGCCTGAACACCTGCGAAAATAGGTTAGAAAACCCATCTCAGTTCTTCTGGATTTACAAATCCGGTTTCAATTTCTCAATCGCTTGTCTCCAATTTGAATGTTATACGCTTATTTTCGTTTGCCTTTGATTTGTATCAATTTTCAGACACTTTTGTAGGTTAAATCTTATTTGTTTGCTACTCATTATGTATTGATCTACTTAATTTCATTTCCTTTAGATTTTCTCTGGTTTATTGTTAGTAATTAGGTCAGTATGATTTTAAGTTTCGATTCTGCCATTTCTAATGTTTACCTATTCTGTGAATGGGGTTCCTGTGCAAGGATGGTTTTCTATGGATTATACTTTTAATGACTTATCTAATCTCTACTAGAAGTTATAATTTTGTTTAGTAGTTTACTACTTTTAATTGCTTGAACATTGGTGGATTTTGCTTGTACAATTTGTAAAATTTATATTGTTATAAACACACAGGAGAAACATATACTCGCAACCTTTAGAATAGGTTTTAAAAAAAGCATTGACAGGTAAGTGTTTAGTTGCTTTAGGAAGGGTTTCTTGGGGCCTAAGGGAGCCAAGATTGAGATCCAAAGTGCCAAAAAAGGCTGGGATGCAAAAGGAATCGCAATCGGAGCAAACTATGGAAGGTTTGGGCTTCTCGGATCAACAATTATTCGACACTGAAAGTGCCCAATTCGACATCAAAGTGGGCTACAGTCAACATCGAGTAGTTGTCGATGAATAGGACTCCACATCAATGGTTGGCATTTGAGTGTCAACTTCCATTAGCTGAATGTCGAAGTGAGATAGACAGTCAAAATTTACTGTTTGACAGTGAGAGGGTGTGGCTCGATGTCGATGGTGGGTATGCTCGGTGATGACTTCGGGCCTTAGGGTGTCGATCTAGGTTCCAGTGTCGATGGGTGGTTTGGGCCAGGTTTTAGGCTAGGCCAGGTTGGTTCCAAGGGGTCTGGGTCAGGGCTAGCCTTTTCAGGGGTTCTTGGAGGGCTTGGAGGCTCTGGTTTGGGTTCCAATAAAGGGGAAGGATGATCGATAAACAAATTCGGGTAGTGCACACCGACGCCACATCTACAGAGACACCGACTCTAGGACTTGGAGGGTGCTTATCATCGTTATAGGAAACCTCCGAGGGAAAAGACAAAATGAGGTGTCTAAACCCACTGGGTTGGTACTCATACAAATTCTTCTTATCCCACGATTTTCATGAAACAAAACTAAGATGAGTTGGTTCTATATTCCTATAACTCTCCTTAACTAGCTTTTCTCTCTGTTCAGTGTTCTTTCGGCAACTCATCTCGGCTTCCTTGGTGTTCCCTACAAGGATACCTACAACTCATCTGCCCCAATCGATTTGGGGGAGATGAGTTGTGGGTTTCTTTTCTTCTTGCAAGGGCATTTTTGTTAGTTCACCCCTTGTTTTTAACGTTGTTAGTCCTACACTTAAGGAATGGGTGCATGTTTTAACTTTTAAGAACCTCAGGTGGGCACATAGAATTTTTCAAAATTGAGGGGTATTTTTATAATTACGTGATCGATCAAGGGGAGGTACATGAATATTTCCCTTTTTATTAAAGGCTGATATGGGAAGCTCAGGTTGCAGGTGATGGTGGGATGGATTAAAATATGGGTGAGTACATAGCAAAAATGGATTAAACAAAAAACAAAGAGGAACTTAAGGATTGCAGTGATGCATATACATAGCTGTTCCCACTTGGTGTTTGCTGAAGACTTGATGTTTTTTTTTAAGGCTGATTGTAGATTTATCTACTGTGATGGAGAGTTTGTCAGATTTCTCCCTTTTCTCAGGCCTTTCCCTGAACAACTCCAAGTCTTCTATTATTCTTGGAGGTGTGCAGCCCCTATTGCAAGCTCTCCATTAGGTGCTTGGGACTCCATTTGATATGGGCAAGTGGAAGACTTTGGATTGTGCTCCTTTTATGGATTTGGTGAGAAAGCGGTTGGAAGGGAGGAAGTCTAGATTCCTATCCTTCGCAAGTAGACTTCCACTTATTTCTTTTATTCTGTAGAGGGAATATATTTATTGGCCAAGTTCATTTTGGCTCCCTGGGGTACCATTTCAAAGTTGGAGTCTATGTTCTCCAATTTTCTTTGGGTTGGTCCTACTTTGGAGAGGAGGATTCATTATGTTGCTTGGGATACTATCTGTAGACCTAAGGTGGAGGGACGTTTGGGGGTAAAATGCATTAAAGAAATGAATGTAGCTAGCAACCTAAAGCAAATCTAGTGTGGCTTGTCAAAAAGATTCCTTATGGGTAAAGTGGTTGAATCATAGATACTTAAGGGGGGATTCATTTGGACAGAGAAGATACCCCATGATTGTTCCTGGGTGTGGAGAAAGGTCCTCAAAAGTGACCGTGTGAGTCCTTTTGTTCAACATATCATCGGTAATGACCTTGGTACTAGACTTTGGTTGGGTCCTTGGCACCCAGACAGGGTTCTTGTGCTTTCCCATGAGGACCGTATTCGTTATGATGCTAGTTTAGACAGGATGCAATGGTTCAATCAATTCTTAGGAAGGGTGGCTGGGATCTTTGTCATGCTTCTTTTGAGGACCTTATTTGTGTTTGGAATCAGCTGAGTAGCATTGGCAGACTAAGTGAGTTAGTTCCAGGCTCCATTTTATGGAAAAGGCAACTCCAATGGCCTTTTCTTGTCTAAATATGCTTGGGAGATTTTTTGAAGCCCTCACCCTAAGTTGCCTTTGACATCTAGTGTTTGGTTTTACTCTTGTATTCCTCAGCAATCCTTCACTACATGGAGGTGAATGTTCGATGCCCTTCCAACCAGGGACCAGCTTTGGAGAAGATCTATTCTGGTAGCTCCCTACTGTTGTTTTTGTTGGGCAAGTATGGAAAGTAGAGATCATCTTTTTTTTTAATGCCCATTCACCTCCCAAATCTTGGGAGCTATCCTTAGATTGTGTACACCATCAAGGGGTCTGGGAGGAGAGTTGAGTTGGAAGCTCAATGGATGGAGAACTCTTTTAAGGGTGATCAAACAGGCTTCATTGCAAAGTTAGTTTTTTGTGGCACTATCAACCACATTTGGAAGGAGAGGAATTTTCAAATCTTTCAGAATAAGACTAACACTAGACCAACCATTGTTGGCAACATTCACTCAGATGTGAAGGAACGATGTAGGGTTATCATTCCCATGAGGTCTAAGACCCCTTGGAATCAATTCTTTGTGGTGAATTGGGGTGTTCAGCCCATATGGTCTTCTGGATAGTTTCTTGTTTGTTGGCATGTGGTCTTTGTTGGGAATTCTATTGTACTTGTTTGGCTGGGGTCCCCTTCCCCTTGGTTTGATTCTATGTATTTTTTTGAGGTTGTCTTATCCATCTTAGGACTTTGGCCTTAACCTCTTCTTTTAGGACAGTGGTCCCATCGGTGGTGTGGAAACAAATTTGGTCCCTCCAATCTTTACCAAAAGTTAGGTCATTCTTTTGGCATGCTTGTGCAGCTGGTCTAATGACAGTGGAAACTCTCTTTCATTGGAGGATTCCTTTGGAAACGGTGTGTATGCGGTGTGGAAATGTTACAAAAATAATTGATCATATCTTTCTTGTTTGCCCCTTTGCAAGGGCAGTTTGGTTCGGTAGCACGTTATCATATATTGCCCCACCTTCTAGTACTCATATTTTACAACTTTGGATTCAAAATTGGTCAACCTTTTGGAGTTCATCGGAAGAAAATATATCTTGAGACACTCTCTATGCACCTTAATAGCATGGTATATTTGGCGTGCTCAAAATGATTTTACCTTCAAAAGACATACGTGGACCTGGATTGTTGTTATTTAATTAGCATAACAAGCCTTCAACAAGTTCCAGGAGGCTCGTGGCACTCCACCAAATAGCATTATGGTTTCTCAACTCCCACAGCATCAGGCTCAGTACTTATGGCATCCATCAACAACAAGATTTATTACGTTTAATTATGACACATCCCTCCAATCCGATAGCACAAATGGAGGTCTTGAGTTCATTTTTCATGACCGTAGAGGGAGGGCTCTTCATATGGCCTCAGAACCATCTTCGTTTTCATCAGTGTTAATGGGTGAAGCATTTGTGATTCGTCCAGGTCACTTAGAAGCTATAAAAGTTAATTGGGACCATTTTATTATTAACTATGACAACAAAGTCTGCATCTCCTTAACAATGAGCAAACAGACCCGCCAATTATAGTGATTCCTATTATCAAGGATATTTCTTATTTGGCTTCCAGTTTAAATTTGTATAATTTTGCTTTTATTCCAAGGGGGGGGGGGGAGGGGAACAACTTGGCTGACTCCCTTACAAGGAGGGCCCGATCCTTAACGTGTAGGATCGAGTGGCCTATTTCCACTCCATGGCTTCTTAATGGTTGTAATTTGGAATCCATGCATATTACACGCTCTGTTTAAAACTTTTTTGGACCGATTTTCCTCCACCCATGGTGAATGAGATCCCATTCTATTACAACCGCACCCAGAACTCTAATATAAAATTGTAATGTTGTGCCATGTAGGCGAGGCAACAGCGTACACCGGTGAATTATTTGCAATGGTCATCAAGCCAACTCATAAGATCGTTGATCGAAGCACCGGACTCCCGGTTGAAGAGAGGTTTCCTTAACCAAGACTGGGGAAGATTCGTGGATGGTGATTTCCTAGATTTTCCTCCTAGCGCTTGTCCCAAAAGAGAAGAGGATCGCAAGGAGAACCCGGTGGCCACATGCATCAACAAGTAGTGCCTCTGTGCCATGTGCATTGAAAAGAGACTGCCGTTCATGGTCCGGGAATTGAGCTTGGATGAAAGGTGAGCAAATACCGTGGGCATGGTCCTTACCCTAGCACTCACGTGGTTGGACCCTCCTCAAAGCCCTTGAAGTTCGGGTTAAAGCCCATGACATTTCTTGGCTTATTCAACATTGATAGCAGGAACGGAACAACGAATAGAACCACTGGTGGTGAGTCCGATCGATTGTCCGTTTGAGCTGTCAAGGTTGTTTTAGGAATTTTGGTGTGTGGGACCCACAACCCTGCACTCTGACTATAGTGTCCATGCCCCCGAGTGTGGTAGGCCCCACCATTGGCCTTCACTTACTTTGTTGGGCCATATAGGTGGGCCCACAAGGGTTAACTTAGACAATAAGTGAGCTTCATAACTTGGGGCAGCCAAATAAGGCCTTAGGGCCATTTAACTAAGTAATAAAGGCATGCCTTAATGGCTCATTCATTGCTACACCAACCAATAACCTGGAAGGCTTGGGTTTGGGAAGAAGAAGGAAGGTGGAGAAGGGAACGGGAAGGCCAAGGCTAGATCGATTGGTGGTGGGTGCCTTCAACTCCCACATTGATTGAGGTAGGCCCTCATCCCATCTCTTTCTTTCCCTTTACTCTATTTTGGATTTGGGGATCTTCTAGGGAGTGGGTTACACCTAAGATTCCACTTGGAACCCAAGGATATGAACTTAGATGTGTAATGGGTTCCACTAATGGGTTCTATACCCCAACTACAACCCTATGAAGCCCCATTTCAACCGAATTGTTGTCCAATGGCTTCCCCAACTCTAAAACCCTAGAAATAGACAAAGGGAGCCAAATGCTTATGAGTCCTAGAATCAATGGAAGGTTGGGATCATTGTAACCCTAGGAAGGCTGAGGACACCCTCTCCTAGGCTTTATGGCTGATGGATCCCAAGGAAAAAGGCTGGGAGATGAAAGTCGACAAAATCCCTACGTTGCCTCAAACGAGAAAACGAACGGAACCAATTATCGTGCTTCCGTCCGTGGTTCCGTTCCATATAAATGGGTAATATGGTTAGGCAAAACAACGAATGGATCCAAGGAGTGATTCTGTTCGTAGTTCTGTTCCTCTCGACTAGGCCTCAGTCCTGGGCAGAACAATGAATGGAACTATAAGAGTGCTTCCATTTAATGTTCCGTTCCCCTCTATATGGTTTCAGTCATGGGCGGACAGACGAACGGAACTAGTGGTAAGTTCCGTCTGATGTTTCGTTCCACCTATTTGAACCCAAATGCGTGGGCAGATCCAGGGATGGACTCACCCTGCTGCCTCCGCCCCTAAATCCGTTCATGTTGTGCTAAATGAAATTAATAATTATTTTGGGGGACTCCCCTTGGGGTCCCTCCTACACCTTCTAACCTTGTTCATGCATCCCTGGGTGAACTAATTAATACTAGAGAGCGTGTATCTAGGTAATCCATATCCAACGCACCAAACAATACATGGACAACAAGTGAGTGGGTTTCGGCTTTGTTATCGTTTGCCTATATGCATCCATACATTTAATGATACTACTTACACCATTATGATCATGGTTGCATTATTGCATCTATCTCTTTTTGGATACTATTGATATAGATTATGGAATGCATGTGATGTGACTTAAATTATACTGGTATGTGGTTTTCGGTGTTGGGTCAAACTGGCACTGGGATCCAGGATTGGGAACTACTATTGCATGTCATGATGGCCTGTATATGCCATGTTGTGCTGGTACCTGGGTTTTAGATGGAATGGGACGTTGATACACCCAGAATACCTCTCGACACGATAGGAAGCATATAGTATAACTGTGGTTAGGACTTTGTTCCCTATGCTACGACCCTTACTAACAGGGGTTTAGGTGTTAGGTAACCAGAGCACCTGATACCTGTGGAGAGTTAGAGAGGCCAGGTCAGGGGTAGTAATGGTTATAGGGGGTCTGTCTCTGGGTGGTGATAACTATGGCCAGTGCGGGCTCCAATGTGGTAATTGAGGTTACATTGTGGCATCGAAAGGAAGAACCCACAGTGTATTCCTGAATTACCATTGTAGCATATACCTATCAACTTAGCATTGTGTGTCAGGTGGAAATTTGATTAATAATGGTATACGTTATGGACTAGTTGTGTTGTTGTGTGTATGTGCATCCCCATCCCCTCACTAGCTTAGTGAAGCTAACCCCCATGCATACAATCTTTTTTTTAGATGATGATACAAGTACTGGCTATCTTGCTGGTCTCGAGGTAGAGCCCTCAAGATATGATGATATTGGCATTGAGGATCCAGAGACTGTGATCGAGGAACACGACGATGGGTGCCTATGTGATGAATGTGCCTATAGGCCTTGGTGATTCTTGGGACGTGGTCCCCCTTTTATTGATTTTTTGGGCCTCGGGCCTTGTATAAACATTCATGTTATACTATATTTTATGTAGTTATGTCATGGTCAGTTGGTGACGGTAACAGAACTGTATTATGTATCATTAGCCGGTTGAACATACTATAACTACTACCCTTTTTAAATGCTTCCGCTAATACATTTGATGATTGGGAATGTAATATTTAATTTCTTTCTGCACTCTGATATTGATGTGACATTGATGTTAGTTTATGACTGTGGATTAGGACACTGTATCTGTGATCCTGGTAGTGTTTGGGATGATGTGTATCGTCCCAGTCATCTCTTTATTTATTATTTTATTCCTTATTGGAATGGGGGCATGATAGCATGGTATCGGAGCGTGATGCTCTGCATCAACCACAATCTAGCATAGACTCTTGATTTACTCCACATAACTAAGGTTAATTTAAAAGCTTTCAAAGAAAATAATTGATGTGTGTGCGAACATAGGAAGAAGACTAGCTAGGTGCGAAAGCCGATAACTATAGCAGATAATAGGAGACTACATTGAGAATAAAAGACCATATATACATATCCATTCCATTTCAATCCAGCTGATTACATGAAAACCTCCCTTGGAGGTGAGTACATCAATCCCGAAACCAAAGCAAGATTACAAAATTTCAGCTGATATCATGAGCCCATACACAAACTAAGAAACAAAAGTTGAAAACAACCACAACACTAAAATAAGAAAAGAAAAAGATAACTCTAACCCTATGGAGCCTAATCCTCCATGTATTCATTGTACTCGTCGTCCTCCTCCTCATCATTGCCTTCGTAGTAGAGATAGGCATTAATGTCATGGATGTCCTTCTCGATCCTCTCAAATCTCCTATCATAAGCAGTGAACTGACCCCTAATGTCAGCAAGTTCCTGTGTCATGCTAGTGTTGAGTTGGGCCATACTGGTACCCAACTGATCGATAGCAGCAAGAAATGTACCCATGTTAGTACTCCCTGAGTTGGAAGCCCTCGTCCCTAAGCTGGAGGCCCTTGCAGTGGGCTGTATTGTCTCCACATGCTCTTCTTCATCATCCTCATGCTCTTCCTGATCATCCTCACCCTCTACCTCGGGGTAAACAGGCTCCCCATCACTGAAGACATCATACTGTATGTGCATCCTGGAGAGATCATTATAACCAGATGGCTCCTCAAAGCTATCAGATGCAGCCTCACTGCCCAGGTCCATTTTGACAGTTCACCTATACACAAGGAGACAAAAGAAATAGAGAATGTTGAGTTAGTATAGTAGACCATGAATCATTAACAAAGAGAGGATGAATTACAGGCTATATGGAGTATAATGAGACCTCAGAGGTTTAACATATAACCACTCCCAAGTATAACACAACCAAAGGGGATTCTAGATTCCTTAATAAGTTTAAACAAGAGTGAGGGGCAAGCATTGGGGGTAGACCAATATATGTGTTTATGCATACCCTCAACCCCCCAAAAGCTAGCACCTAACTTTAGGGTATAAACAAGTACTTTACACAAACAAGTAAGCAAGACCCCAATGACATACACTGTACTTGGGGGTATACCTAAAATGGAGAGAAGATTCACCCTCACATGTACATGTCAATCCAAGGCAATCAAAGAAGGAATTGCAATGGAAACACCCAATGCATTGTTGCTGTTTTCCCAAAATAGCGGGAGAATGTCAATTTGGGCTTGGTTCTTCCAAGCCCTAGATGATTCTGACATGGTGGAATTAGGGCAATGTGCACTTTGGATGACCATCAATTAAACTCAAACAATTATTTCATGAACACCCAAGAACATCAAGAAGAAAAGAGCAAACATTTAACCATCTTGATTATTTTCCCCAAAACAATCCTATGTTTCGGTTTTGGGACTTGGTTCACCCAACCCTAGAAGGGATTGTTAAGGATGATACCATTGGGGGTGAACACTTGATTTAACTCTAAATTGGACTAACTAATCATGCTTTTATCACCCATTCACACCCCTTGAGCATAGCATAAGAAAAGAAGCAAATGAATAAAAACCTAGACCTAAGAATAGTGAAAACAGAGAAGGAAGAAGGGAGGAATCATACCTGACAGATTTTGGAGGTGTAGGGCGATAAATTGAAGCTCCCAAGTGTAAGGATTTGGGAGTGGAAGCATGAATGGACACAGTGCTCCTCTCTTCCTCTACTCCCTGTTCAAACCCAAAAAGCCCCAAATGAGTTTGACAACTCACGACTGGGTAATTAGTAAAATTTTCTTGACGGACGATCGAACGGAACCAGTCATCGTGCTTCCATCCGATCATCCATCGAGTGTAATGGTTGAGCAAATCAAACTTTTGAATTGGGCATATGCTTAGAGACTCTCCACAGCCTCGATGGGGAGGCCCTACTGCTGCTCTTCCTTCCAAGGCTTCCCAGGGACTGTGAGTTATCCACATCTTGTTCCAACTGCAAGTCGGACTCAAGGACATATCTACTCAATCACTAATGAGGAGGCCCAGGCTGATCCGAACATCATTACAGGTATCACAACTCAACTCTTAACATGGTACACATACGGAGGTCTTATTGCTATGATTGGTTGATAATGTCATCTCAGGTGTAATTTATGTATAATCACAACCCGCATATGTGTTATTCAATTAGGGGGCTTCTCACTCATTCATCTCCCCATCATTGGTTGAGAAGGTAAGTACAAAACCAAGATAGTTATCTCAAGGCTTAAGGGTTAGTACGCCTACTTGCGGTGTCATCGAACCTCAACCGGATGTATGAATCCTGCCATGTTCGGGTAAATGATAGAGGGATGGTAGCCCGCTTGATAGAACTAGATATGAAAGATTTTGATGTAATTCTGGGGATGGATTGGTTGTCAGTGCATGGAGCCAACCTAATCTGTGTGGAGAGGAGGATACTGTTCGAACCAAGGAAGGGTGTAAGGTTTGAAATCAAGGGTGATGAACGCAAGAAACCCAAGATGTTCTCCACATTGCAAGTACAAAAATTAATAAATAAGGGATGCCAATGCTATTTAGCGTCAGTGATAGATATTGAGGCAAGGGTTAAACCACTCAAGGGGATCAGTGTGGTGAAAGAATCCCAGATGTCTTTTTGAAAGACCTCACACAGTTACCACCTGACCAAGAGACAAAATTCATGATTGATTTGGTGCTTGGTGCAGCTCCAGTGTCTAAAGCTCCCTACAAGATGGCACCATCTAAGTTGAAAGAACTGCAAGCACAACTTCAAGACTTGTTGAAGAAGGGCTTCATCAAACCCATTGTATCCCCGTGGGGAGCACCGGTGTTGTTTGTGAAGAAGAAGGATGGCAGTATGCGAATGTGCATCGACTACCGTGAGCTTAACAAGTTGACTATCAAGAATCGATACCCTTTACCTAGAATTGATGACTTGTTCGATCAATTGCAAGGTGCCAAGGTGTTTTCAAAGATTGAACTCCGATCGGGGTACCACCAGTTGAAAATCAGAAGTAGTGACATAAGCAAGACAGCGTTCAGATCTCACTATGGTCATTATGAATTCCTTGTCATGTCCTTCAGATTGACTAATGCCCCGATAGCTTTTATGGAGTTAATGAACCGAGTGTTTTATGATGTCCTAGACAAGTATGTCATCGTGTTCATTAATGACATCCTGGTTTACTCCAAGAGCAAAGAAGAGCACGCAGACCATCTTCACCTAGTACAGCAGAGATTGAGAGAGAAGCAATTGTATGCCAAGTTCAGTAAGTATGAATTTTGATTGCAACAAGTGGCTTTCTTGGGGCATCTAGTTTCCACTAAGGGTATTGAAGTAGACCCCGGTAAGGTGAAGTCGGTGGTTGATTAGGAGATACCCAAGAATGTAGCAGACATTCGCAGTTTCCTAGGCTTAGCCAGTTACTATAGAAGATTCATTAAAAACTTCTCGAGAATTTCAGCCTTTATGACTCGATTGACTCGAAAGGGAGTGAAGTTTGAGTGGTCTAGTGATTGTGAAAAGAGCTTCCAGGAATTGAAGCAAAGGCTAGTTTCCGCTCCAATACTCACCATTCCTAATGGTACTGGATGTATGGTGGTTTACAACAATGCGTCAGAAATGGGCCTTGGCTGTGTACTAATGCAAGACGGGAAAGTAGTAGCCTATGCCTCATGACAACTGAAGGATTATGAAAAGAATTACCTAACTCATGACTTGGAACTTGTGGCTGTAGTCTTTGCCTTGAAAATCTAGAGGCACTATCTATATGGAAAAAAGGGCGAGATCTACAGTGACCACAAGAGCCTCAAATACTTCTTCACACAGAAGGAGCTCAACATGAGACAAAGGTGATGGTTGGAGCTAATAAAAGATTATGGTTGCACTATCCACTACCACCCGGGTAAGGCGAATGTTGTAGTAGATGCCCTAAGCCAAAAATCTCAGACCTTGTCGCTGGCATCGGTGGCTGTCAGCGAGAAACTCATTGAAGAAGCAAGAAAGATGGACCTGGAGTTATCGGTAGAGGGTGTTACCCTATCCGTAGAAGCCCTATCAGTACAGTCAACATTGGTGGGAAGAATCCAGGCAGCCCAAGCATTCGATGAAGGCTTTCAAGAGATTATTGAAGCTATTCAAGAAGGCACACAACGGGAACTAGACTTCACACTGACCGAGGATGGCATTTTCATGTTCAGAGATCGATTGTGTGTACCTAAGGAGGAGTAGCTGCGAAAGGACATTATGGCAGAAATCGATAACTCTCCCTATTCAATCCATCCAGGTAGCAGCAAGATATATCAAGATTTGAAGGGGCACTACTGGTGGAGTGGAATGAAAAAAGATGTGGCTGAGTTTGTGGCAAAGTGCCTTACCTATCAAAAAGTAAAAGCTGATAGGCAGCGACAACATGGTCTACTGCAATCCTTACCTATTCTTGAGTGGAAATGGGTGCATGTTACCATGGACTTCATCACCGGGCTACCCCATATGCCTAGGGGTGTTGATGTCATATGGGTGGTCGTAGACATATTGACAAAGACAGCCCACTTCATTCTTATCAAGGTCACGTACTTGATGGACAAGTTGGCTCGCTTCTAAATCGATAATGTGGTTCGCCAGCATGGAGTACCTGTTAGCATCATCTCTAATTGGGATCCCAAGTTTACTTCAAAATTTTGGGGTGGCTTTCAGAAGGCCATAGAGACCCTGTTGAACTTCAACACCGCATTCCATCCTCAGACGGATGGACAGTTGGAGAGGACCATACAGACATTAGAGGACATGCTCCGTGCCTATGCCATAGACATGCAGGGTAGTTGAGATGAGCACCTCTCGCTCATCGAGTTCGCATATAATAATAGCTATCGGGCTACTATTGGGATGGCGCGGTTTGAAGCCCAGTATGGGAAGAAATGTAGGACACCATTGTATTGGGATGAAGTTGGAGAGCATCAGCTTTTGGGATCCGAATTGATTTAGGCAACTTGTGAGAAGGTTGATCTGATTCAGGAACGAATAAAGGCTGCTCAGTCCAGATAGAAGGTTTACGCAGACCAAAGGCGTAAGGACTTGGAATTCACTATTGGGGACAAAGTATTCCTCAAGGTATCTCCTACCAAGAGGGTGATGCGATTTAGCAAGAGAGGGAAGCTAAGTGCAAGGTTTATTGGCCCGTATGAGATTCTTACAAAGATCGGGCTGGTGGCGTACTGATTAGCTCTTCCTCCTTCCTTGGCAGGTGTACACAATGTGTTCCATGTCTCTATGTCGCAGAAGTATATTCATGATCCGGGCCACATCCTATCACAAGAACCATCGGAGCTTGCATCTGACATGACCTACCCGGAATAACCCAAAAGGATACTGGATAATAAGGTGCTTTACCTCCGCAACCATCCTCTCTCTCACTTGAAGATTAAGTGGTGCAATCACCCGATTGAGGAGGCGTCATGGGAATCCGAAGTGGAAATGCGGGCGAAGTATCCCTCCTTTCTTGATTTACAAGGTACATCAATTTTGAGGACAAAATTTCTTATAAGGTGTGGGGGATGTTATAACCGTACCCAGAACCCTAATATAAAATTGTAAAGGTGTGCCATGTAGGTGAGGTAGTAGCGTACGTCGGTGAATTATTTACGATGGTCGTCAAGCCAACTCATAAGATCGCTGACCAAAGCACCAAACTCCCGGTTGAAGAGAGGTTTCCTTAATTGAGACTTGGGAAGATTTATGGATGGTGATTTTCTAGATTACCCTCCTAGCACTTGTCCCAAAAGCAAAGAGGATCGCAAGGAGAACCCAGTGGCCGCTGCATCAACAAGTGGTGCCTCTGTGCTGTGTGCATCAAAAAGAGACTGTTGTTTGGGGTCTGAGAACTGACTTTGGATGAAAGGTGAGAAAATACCATGGGCGTGGTCCTTACCCCGACATTCACGGGGTTGGACCCTCCTCGAAGGCCTTGAAGTGCAGGTCAAAGCCCATGACATTTCTTGGCTTATTCAGCCTTGACAGCAGGAACAGAACAACAAATGGAACCACTTTTGGTGAGTCCGTTCGATCGTCCGTTTGAGTTGTCAGGGTTGTTTTGGGAATTTAAGTGTGTGGGACCCACAACCCTGCACTTTGGACATAGTGTCCATGCGCCCGAGTGTGGTAGGCTCCACCATTGGCCTTCACTTACTTTGTTGGGTCACATAGGTGGGCCCATAAGGCTTAACTTAGACAATAAGTGAGCTTCATGACTTGGGGCAGCCAAATAGGGCCTTAGGGCCATTTAGTTGAGTAATAATTAAAGGCATGCCTTAATGGCTCATTCATTGCTACACCAACCAAAAATGTGGAAGGCTTGGGTTTGGGAAGAATAAGGTGGAGAAGGAAAAGGGAAGGCCAAGGCTTGATCGATCGGTGGTGGCTGCCCTCAACTCCCACATTGATTGAGGTAGGCCCTCATCCCATCTCTTTCTTTCCATTTACTTTATTTTGGGTTTTGGGATCTTCTAGGGAGTGGGTTTCACCTAGAGTTCCACTTGGAACCCAAGGATATGAACTTAGATGTGCAATGGGTTCCACTAATGGGTTCTACACCCCAACTACAACTCTATGAAGTCCCATTTCAACCTAATTGTTGTCCAATGGCTTCCCCAACTCTAAAACCCTAGAAATAGACAAAGGGAGTCGAATGCTTGTGAGCCCTAGAATCAATTGAAGGTTAGGATCATTGAGACCCTAGGAAGGCTTATGACACCCTGTCCTAGCCCTTATGGCTGATGGACCCAAGGAAAAAGGTTGGGAGATGGAAGCCTACGAAATCCCTGTGTTGCCTCGCACGAAACAACGAACAGAACCAGTTATCGTGCTTCCGTTCGTGGTTCTTTTCCATATAATTGGGTAACATGGTTGGGTGGAACAACGAACGTATCCAAGGAGTGATTCCCTCCGTGGTTCCGTTCCTCCCGGCTAGGCCTCAGTCCTGGGTGGAACAACGAACGGAACCATAAGAGTGCTTCCGTCTGATGTTCCATTCCCCTATGTTTGGTCTCAGTCATGGGCGGACGGACGAATGGAACCAGTGGTAAGCTCCGTCCGATGTTTCGTTCCACCTATTTGAGCCCAAATGCCTGGGCAGATCCAAGGACAGACTCACCCTACTGCCTCCGCCCCTAAATCTGTTCGTGCTTGCATTATTGCATCTATCTCTTTTTGGATACTGATGATATGGATTATGGAATGCATGTGATGTGACTTGAATTACACTGGTATGTGGGTTTCGATGTCGGGTCAAACCGACACTGGGATCCAGGGTTGAGAACTATTATTGCATCTCATGATGGCCTGTATGCACTATGTTGTGCTGGTGCCCAGATGTTAGATGGAATGGGATGTTGATACACCCGGAATCTCTCTCGACACGATCGAAAGCATGTAGTATAGGACTTCATTCCCTATGCTACGACCCTTACCGATAGGAGTTTAGGTGTTGGGTAACCAGAGCACCTGATACCTATGGAGAGTTAGAGAGGCCAAGTGAAGGGTAGTAATGGTTATCGGGGTCTGCCTCTGGGTGGTGATGACTACGGTCGGCGCAGGCTCCAATGTAGTAATTGAGGTTGCATTGTGGCATCGAAAGGAAGGACCCACAGTGTATTCCCGAATAACCATGGTAGCATATACCTATTGACTTAGCATTGTGTGTTAGGTGCAAATTTGATTAATAATGGCATACACCATGGACTATTTGTGTTGTTGTGTGTATGAGCATCCCCATCCCCTCACAGACTCAGTGGAGCTAACCTCCGTGTACACAATCTTTTTTTTAGATGATGATATAGGTACTGGCTATCTTGCTGGTCTTGAGGTAGAGCCCTCGGGATATGATGATATTGGCACTGGGGATCCTGAGACTGTGATCGAGAAACACGATGATGAATGCCCGTGTGACAATTGTGCCTACTGGCCTTGTTGATTATTGGGACATGGCCCCCCTTTTGTTGGTTTTTGGGGCCTCGGGCCTTGTATAAACATTCATGTTATACTATATTTTGTGTAGTTATGTCTTGGTCAGTCGGTGACGGTAACAGAACTGTATTATGTATCATTAGCCGGTTGAACATACTGTAACTACTACCCTTTTTAAATGCTTCCACTTATATACATTTGATGATTGGGAATGTAATATTTAATTCCTTTCTGCACTCTGATATTGATGTGACATTGATGTTAGTTTAGGACTGTGGATTGGGACAGTGTATGTGTGATCTTGGTAGTGTTTGGGATGACATGTATCGTCCCAGTCACCCCTTTATTTATTATTATATTCTTTATTGGAATGGGGGCGTGACACATTCACCTCGGGGTAGGAGAGGGCAGGAAAGTGTATCGGGAGGGTATTTTGGAACATACTAAAACCCTAGGAGGGGTTTGTGCACCCTAGGATGGTGGATAAACCATCCTCTATGGGTGGAGGAAAACTTCGTCCACCTTTTTTTTAACAAAAAAATAAAAAATAAAAAATAAAATAAAATACAAGAATCACAGGGGGCAAAAAAAGTTCCTCTTCCAACAAGCTAGGATGGTTGTACCAGGCAGAGTCTGCAGACAGAGAGGGAAAATTGAACTTCCTTACTGCCATGAATAACCTGCTTAACTTCCTTTCTTAATGAAGCAAGGATTACTAGTTAACTAGGCATTTATGGTGGAGGGTTCTTCTCTTCCAAGGACAAGTGCCCTCAGGATATCATCGGAAAAGCTTGTGTTTAAGAAAAAGAAATGTCCATGATCTGGAAGCTCATGATACCTGATCCAAGGCAACCTTTTAGCGACATAGCGCTGCAGCGGAAATGGAATGAGCCTATCTTCGTATCCCTGCCAGATGTGAACAGAAGAGCCCTCTTCCAGAGGGAATGGGTTATTTAGATCCATCAGATCAAAGTCCCAAGAACCAAAACCAACCATTAAGTCTCGGTGCAGAGATTCGAATACACCCTGCTGTGTTACTTTGTCCTGAAAATTACAAACATAAAATCTTAACCTTGAATCTTTAAAATTCTTTTATTAAGGGAAATTTTTTAGAACTAGGTGGTGGGTATATAACTATAGGATTTTCTTTCCCATCACTAAGTCTAGTGAAGTATAATGCTTCAACATTTGTCACATGGTAGTACATGGATTAATCCATGTGATAGAGGACTAGGAATGTATCTCATTGATACAATTTCAGCTTAAAATGAGTAGAAGAAGTAGCTAAAATTGCAAAAGATGCTCTTTAATTTATATATTCATCTCCACTTGATAGCATTTTGGTAATTTTATTTCAACTTTGAATCAGAGTTTGTGCAACTTTCCTTGCTAACTTTGTACTAAAATTTGACCATTGAGATGTATTTGAAGTCCTCTATCACATAGACTAACTCATGTATTGCCAAGTGTTAAATATTGCAAAGTTATATTTCACTAGGTACAATGACGCATAAAAGGACCCCATTACTATAAATCAATTCAACTGAAGAAAAAGGTGCAGCACAAGTTTTCAGTTTTCATATGAGACTTTGGGTACTACTTAAATTTTAGAGTGGTTGAACATATTTGGCATCCATTTATCTATATATCAATATAATAAGCATCAAAGTGAATTAGTAATAACAGCAGATTTTTTTTGGAACTTTGCTAATTGGTTAAGGCGATGCTGATTTCTGTATCTACTATCGGTTGTAACTTTCTTGTTTTTAGCACTTTGGTTGATGCGGGGCCTATCCCATATTAGTTAGGGGCCTCACATTTCCCTCTTTAAGCCTATTTTAAAGGGGTTCTAAGTGACTTCCTTTTTTTTTTTTTATATTTATTTTTTCCTTTTTTTTTTTTTTAATATAATTTACTTGTCCAAAAAAAATAATTAAATAACAGCAGAATTAAATTAAGACAAAACCGAACTTACTTTGAACTGCGGTTCAAAGGCTTTAGACATCTGGCTTAAGATCTCTAGGTCTTTGCTACTGAGAATCCCTGGGTTCCCCTCCACTAGACTTGATGAAGGGAACCGTTTCTGAGTCATCCACCAGTATAGCAGCCGAGGGGCGTAATGTGCGATCCCAAGTGTCCATTGGTCCTGCAACAGCTGCTTCCTATAGGTCTCTATTGATAGTTTGGCAGGAAAAGAAGACCACCAGTAGTTGATTACAGGAGCTACTAAGGATACACCTGCCAGCCTGAAAACATGATAATTTATTTTAGTTTTGATTTTGAAGTATAGAAAAGAATTAAGAATGCACTTCCAGTGTGAATGAGCCCATAAATAGAAATCAAAGGATCATAATCATGCCTGTGTGGTATGTATTTAAGGCAACTCCAAGCCGGGTAACCTCCCATAGAGACACCAATCACATAGAACTTTGATCCAATCTCCAACTGGTCCGCGAGTTCTTGAATATCAAATGCTTCACTTTTTACTGACCTCTTTGGGTTTGGATCACTTTCTCCATACCCAGCTCTATCAAATGACAGAAAATATATTCTCAGCTCTTCTATAAGTTCCTGCATACAATTTCATTTAAAATTCAATCTGATATACCAAAAATTAACCCATTTATTGCAAGCTAGAACTCGGCACTCAATTATTGCTATATAGATTCACTAGGTCAACACTGTAGACACGCCACCCACATACAGAAAAGTCTAAGCACACCACCCACAGTTAGAAAGGCCTATAAACTCCACCGCTATGCTAAGAAGTCAGATTAATCCAATACTCTTATCCTGTTGCTCAGATTCTGACATAAGAATCTTCTGCGGAGTCCAACTGCGTCCCTCTCTTAAGCTCACTCTCTGGTTTAAGGTGTGTGTGTGTGTTCGATTTCTGGAGAGGATTTAATCCGGAGGGATTAAATGAACGAAAAACCAAAATTTGAATCATCAAGACCTAAACAATCACGACGACCAAATAACAAACCAATATTACTTGAGATGAAGGTAAACTGAAATCTTTGGAGACGCCAAAGCCATGAACGAATAAGATTCTGTATTTCGCCTTGTCCTTGGGGACTCCACTCTCTCTGTAGGCCAGATGCCTTCCATCACTGAGCTTAATTCTGGGTGATGTAACAGAAGGACCACCTGGGGATCCACATATCTTAGGAGGGGGAGGTTGTGTGGTCTGATAAGCCCATCCCAGAAGACCCACCAGCAACACCACTGCTATCCTTGTTAGCATCCCTGAGAACAGCAAGACATTATTTGACATCTAGTACCTGGAATTAACGAAGTGAGTCTATGATTGAAATCAAAGGAAGGGAGAGTTGGAAGAATGGAATTTTTCTCCACTCAAGTTCCTTGCCCAGTCAGGTGCGCAAGTTCCTCTCATAGGAGGGACAGAAATGACGACCTCACCACACCCGGGCAGTGTGTTTGGGCAGGGGTTAGGTCATCATTTTTGCCCCTCCTATGAAAGGAACTTGCGCACCTGACCGGGCAGGGAACCTGAGAAGAGCACGATCAATTGGAATGGGGGTTTTATATGTTGGAAAATTATAGATTTGAAAGCTCACCTGAAGAATCACCTTTGAGACATTGAGGTCTCAGATCCTCACAAAAGCATCCATAAGAAATCAATCTTCTTCTCCTTCTAATGGTTCGAGTTGGAGCCTGGAGGTCAGGATTTAAGCTCCCCACCGGGAGAGGGAAGGTGAGGTTTGTTTGGGTTTGTTTGGCATTTTGACTTTCTGGTAGACACTTGAAGCGTGGTCTTCCAGAGAAGAGGAACTGTATAAGGTTTAAAATTGATAATTGTCAGATTTTTAATGAGCCCAATGACAGAATTGCATAAAAAGTAACAATGTTCTTGTGCTCACATGGTTTAAAAAATTGTATGGTATTCGGGTGAATCGGTTAATTTGAATCGAATATATGGATATAGGAATCGGTATTGCTGGATACTAATACCTAGTCGATACGAGGTCAAAATACTTTAAAAAAAAAAAATAGACATAAGTACTTTGACCTCCCCTGACCTTTTTGACAAATACACGAACCTCTGCTGCCTTTCTGACAAATAATCAAATCTCCCCAACTTTACAAACTTAGTGTTTTGTATTTGGCTCTCCTCCAGCCGTGATGGGAGCTGGAGGATCCAACCCAGCAAAAACAAGGGTGTTTTATGAAATGACCAAAACCCTCCTATTTTTGCTGGGCTAGATCCTCCAGCTCCCGTCATGGTTGGAGGAGAGCCAAGTCCTAGTATTTTAAGGTTAAGTAATGGCTTAATTTAAAAATTAGATTTTTATTGAACATACTACCCTTGATAAGGTTGAAGTTACCGTTTTACCCCTTAAGGAAGTTATCCTTTTGCCCTTATGTTTACCCTTACCTCCTCCACCTTCTTCTTAGAACACTACCGCCCACCCATCCTCTGCAAAACTGTAATCCCACCTCCACTCTTGCAACCCAGCCCCACCCCCAACCCGTGTTCTTCATCCCAATCCACGGCCCCACTTCCACCCCCACAACTCGGCCTCACCCCAACCCTTGTGTTACACCCATACCCCAATCCATACTAATCTACGCTTGTGAATGTTGTAGTCTAGTATGGGAAGCTCCCTTCGCTGGCGAACTATTCAAGTTGACAATCAAACCAATACATAAGATATATCACCCAAGAACGGGAGAGCTGGTAGAAGAGAGATTCCTCAACCGAAAGTGGGGAAGGTTCGTTCATCGTAAGTTCGTAGATTATCCTCCTAGCACTAGCCCTCGAAGTGAGGAGCACCGAAGGAGAAGCCCGGTGTCGTGTAATATTGACACTTGGTGTCTTTGTGAGGTTTGCATTGAAATGAGAAAGTTATTCGAAGTCCCAGAAGAAGACTTTGACTAGGTGAGTACTAACCCTAGAAATCCCATAAATTATATACTTGTTTGTATGACCAATTAATCAACACCTTGATTCATGATATGTACGATGAAACATGCCATTTATGTCTATTAATATCCCCCACATGTGCATAGTCATCCCCGAGAAAACCCCTCCCCATTTGACCCTCAAAATTTGCAGGATTAGCTCCTGCGGATCATGCTTGGCAAGCCTGTAGATTATGTAGCAACATGAGTCGCAACATGATCTGCAGAGACTAAAATGGCCCAGATCCAATTGGATTTGCCTTCGACCACTTGGGCTTGCACCTTGGGCTCCACCCTGGGTTAATCCAACTTATTTAAGACCTAAAGGGTCCAGCTAAACCCTAAGATCTAAACCCTAAGTTCTACTTAGGATTCCATGAGTTTTAAAACCCATTTCATTCCCAAAAACACCCCCAACCAAACACACCCCAAGCCACTTACCTAAACTAAGCCGAAACCCTATCCCTCCCATCATTTTTCTCATTTCCAAACCTTAGAGAAGAAAGCAAACGTGGAGAGTTGAGCTTGAAGGGAGAAAGAGGGAAAAGAAGAAGAAGAGAAGGAAGGGAGGATCCCAACCTCCATTTGAGCTACCCTTGAACTCACATCACTTCCCCAGCTAGATATAAACTGACCTTGGACTTGGATCTCATGGAAAAGGTGGATTGGAGCTTAAATCTAGCTGAGAATCTCACCCTCTTGCTGTCCTAGCTGAATCCCATTGTAAGCTATCACCTCTACTTGATTTCTATGCAAACCTTTGTAGATTTTAAGTAATGGTTTCCCAATTCATATTCAAACCCTAGGATTTCTTTATTCATCTAATTGGATGCTAGAAGCATCAAAAGGTAGCTTGAGATGACCCTTTCCTAGTCTAATGGCTTAGTTGCCATGAAACCCCATTGAAGAACCCCAAATGGAGGATTCTAGGCAATGAACCCTATCCTCTTTGATCAGATTCCAAATAGGATGACCCCATGGGTTAATTAGCTTCAGCTGGGGATAAAAGTACTCTCCATTCAATCTCCCACAAGCCCCATTGGTCTAGACCAAGAATTGGCTTGGCCATTGCTGAGAAATAGCAATTTTGGCTTAGCGGACGATTCACAGTCCACAAGATTGTTCGCTCCAATCCAAGCAACCTTTTGCCTACATGATCTGCTAGCCTGCGGATGATGGTGCTTAGTCAGCAAGACATAGTCCACTGAGACTAAATTAGTGCTAACTTGGAGTTTTGAGTCTGGATTGGATACTTGGACCTTCTCTCACCTATTATACACTTGTGGACTGACATACGACATCATGTACCCTGTACAACACTGCCAGGCGACCCCGCAAGCATCCGATTCCCTTATCTCCATCTTTTCCGGCCCTATCATATGGTGCCGCACACTCCACCACGGTGCCGCAGAGCCCATTTTTGCTTATGAATAGCCCCCTCACCTCCACATTTGTAGATTCCAAGTTTTCAGGAGAGGGGACCCCCCAAAGCACCAACTTTCCAATCTTTCCCAGTTTCCCTACCCTGGGGCCCTTCTCCGACCTGTTTCCGAGCCTTCGATCCTTGTCCCCCTATCCGAGTCTAGATTACCCAAACCCAACTTCTTTGACTCCCCTTTTACACGAATCCCAGAAATCCATTATGACGTAGCAACTCTACCTAAGAATCGAGTACTTAGCTCCCTAAACCTCGTGACACCATTATTATGTCAAAGCCCCAAAAATCCGACACTTGTAAGCCGTTACTCTGTCCCATAGAGGACAAAGTTAGTCATTTGTCTCCATCTGAGCTGGGGGACGGTTTTCGTTTTACACTTCCCATAATTGCATTGGTTTAAAGTGTACAAGTATACATTTCTATCGTTAATCTTTTATTTTAGCTCAATGTAATCCTTTAAGTATTCATGTGTAGTGTGCATAGTAGTTAATATAATATAGTTTAATTTATTTAAGTAGTTTGTGAATCATTATTTAGCCATAACAAGCATTAGGTAGAAAGACCGATTTACCCAGACGAGGTGGGTGCCTAATACCTTCCCACTCACGTAACCTGACCACTTATCCCAAATCTCTGACAGACCAAACGGAATCGTGTACCCCTTCACAAGGCTACACTAATGGGTCCTAGGTCCTAATCCTAGGTGGTGAGTCCATTTCATATGAATTGCATGACCTCCATACCCTGATAATCATAACCTTGAGAAGACGCCTTCCTTCTCTCTTCATCGAGGAGCAACATATCCCCTGTCGCGGGAGCAGATCCTCACAGTGGCAACTTCACTGGGGATTGATGGTCAAGCTTTCAATACTAGATGCTACCGTTGAACGTAAGAATTTTCCCCCTCAAGGGTTGTTTGATTGATGACATGTTTGGCTAACCCCTTTTTCTATAGTAACTGCATCATACATTGTGTTCAAAGTGAAATCAAACAACGAGGGTACTCCCTGTTGTGCCTCTACCCCCAGGGAGGTGGGCCATATCATTCTAAATACTCTGAGATCGGATGATACCCGCTTCTTGCACCACTATCATGCACACACACACGACATGGGAACACACTTAGCCCCGTGGTTAGTCGTTGGACTCCATGTGTAGTCATGGGTAATTAATTCATAGCGAAGCCACAACCCTTGATATTTACTGTACAGGTCTAGAATCATCAGTGAGGGTATTCACTAGTGTGCCGTGGGGTACTTCGCTACTCAAAAAGGGCACTATAGCTTGTAGCTTGATTACTCTGAGATCGCATGACTTATTCCCCAGGTATATCAAAGGAACCATGTACTCACAATTCGCTATCATGAGCAATAGGTATATCAGTTCTGTCAATGGTGACCTTATTCTGTCCTATCAGCCCACCTATTGCATGCATCATGTAGGAAAGTAGACCATATACGACTAGGATACGCCACAAACAAACATATTCTATTCAGGGCTATAAGCGAGATTCTGAGTGGTATATCTCTCCTAATGTGGATTGCCTGCCATGGAAAAGAGTTCTATTTGTCCCTCGATAGTCTCTCATCAAAAGTGATGTATCTATCTGGATTAGTGCATAAAAAATGTAGCCTCAATTGTCCCTTGGAGAATGATACACTACCCAGTATAGCACGTCAATGATGGAGCTTTGATTGTCCCATAATGAAAGGCACTCTATATTAGCAAAGGGTAGACCGCCAAGAAATCCTCAATTAGGCCATTCTGTCTGTTGTTGTGTGACGATTCAAATTTAACCTTAAAAAACCATTGAACAACAAAGGGTTTATGGTGTCAGTACATCAATTTCGAGATTATAAGGGTATTCCCTGATTAATCCTGGGTGCCGGTGAAATTACACCATAAACTACCTGATTAAGATGGAATCAAGAGGTCAAGAGCGAATTGTTGCACGAACTAACCTTATTTGTATGTATTTGTTTGTATATATATTCTGGTGTAAATGATGACAAAAGATTGAAAAAATAAAAAAAATTTCTCAAATCCTAAAATAATTTTTGTAAAGTACAATTCACTTCAAGAAAAATTCATGTTACCCGTGTGGGCTCGTCATGACAATGGGCTAACCCGAGTTGGTCTGTCCTGATCCCAGAGGTCTTAAGTACTTCCATTCCTCCACTTAGGTAGAGTGCAGTAAGGTCATTACCAAGTGTGGGCACCATGGATCCATCAGATGTCGGCCCATCAGAAGAAGTATGGAGTCAGCAGATGAATCGCATACAGTAAGAGATAACAGAAATGAAGCAGTTAACGAAACAAATTTTGCAGAAAGTGCATGCCCAATCCCAAGGAAATGCAATGCACACTTTTGAACAGCTGAGGCACACTCAGCCTATGACCCCCAAGGTAGCCCTAGTAGTGTCTAGGGTATCCGCCAAGATTGGCTAGAAGAGAAGGAAGCCAGCACATCCCAGAGGAATCCTGAGACTAAAAAGGAGCTTAGACAGGAGAGCAAGTTGAGAAACCTGAAGTCACTATCAGGGTACGACTCGTGAGAAGCTTGGAGATGACTTGGTGTATTGTCCAGAAGAAAAGATACTAGAGGATTTTGAATGGGAGCATGCTCAGTTTGATGGGACTGGAGACCCTAAAGTCCATCTCGAGATTTTCACAACCATGGCCAAAACATGGAATCTTATAGAGAATCAGATGGGTCAAGCTTTTCACTATTCTTTGGCTGGGCTGGCTTTAAGATGGCTGACACAACTAGACCAGGCTCAAACTCAAACTTGGTCAGCAATTGTGGAAGCATTCATCAAGGAGTATTCATATAACACTGAAGTGGATGGCACACGGCAAGAGTTGGAGACAGTAAGGCAAGGGCCAAATGAAGTACTCTCCAATTTCATCACAAGGTTAGGAGAGAAGGCCACAAAAATGCAGAGCCACCTAATGGAAGCGAAACAGGTAAAAATGATCCTAGAAAATCTATATGAAGAATATCACGATTATCTCTACCCCTGGCCCCCCACGATTCTCAAAGCATCCACACGGAAGACGGCTCAAGGTGCAGTGAGAGAAGTTTCCAAGAGTCGCTCAGGCAGAGACTTTGAAGGAGGGAAAGAAAAAGGTCAAGAAGTGAACATGATTGGTTCCACCCGATGCACTAAAATTCAAGACAAAAGAGTCGTCACTCTCCCTCTAGTAATTCAAGATGGACGAAAACTCCCTCAAAGAGAATTCACTTTTAGCAATATTCCTCCTACCTCCTTTTCTTTAGATTAAAGAGGAAAGGATTGCTGAACACGGTACCACCTTGATATGTGGATATGGCTAATTTATCCACTAGGTACAAGCCCTGCGGCATATTACTGCTACCATGAACAAAATGGTTATTACACTAACAAGTGCATACACCTCAAGCATGCAATCTAAGACCCGATAGATGCGGGGCAAGTCGAGATTGAGACAAAGCCAAAATCTGATGATCAAACGATCAATGTCCTCGAAGAGGATGCAGAAGGGATTGTTTCCACCTTCTTGCTCCGAATTTTGCCGGTTCTTTCAGAAGAGGTCATAATAGAACAACCATCAATAATGGTCACCCAGGATGTGCAAGGGTTGTCAAAGGAAGTTCTCAAGATTTCTCAAATGGAACAAGGGTAGACACTAATTAAGGACATCACTATTGCCCGAAGGCATTAAAATATGGTCATTAATTTGATGCATATCAGTCTCACTGGTTAACTTAAAATGGATCCAGTACCCAGCTCTGGTTATAAGGGCACTTTTTGATGATACAAACTGCAAAGTCCGATGGCGGAGCAGCGACAATACTTTATTCTTGTGTAGACAGGAACACACTGAAAACCTCATTGGGTCCGCATCTCTTAGGTCTTTAGTTCTTTCATTCCGTCGAATTTCCTTCTATAATCTCATCCACAGTGTATTGTCCATTAGCTATCAATGAACATGTTTTCATTTTCATCTACCCAATCTCTTTCTTTTTACTTTCATTCAAATAGTAGTTTATGATGATCTCATGACAGCTAGTAAAAAAAAAAAAAATCCATTACCCCTTTTCCCAATGTCAAAGTCTTGATGATCAAAGATCTTGAGCTTTCCATACATCTGATCCCCTTCCAATGTGTCAAACCTGCCCCAAACTAACTAGGATTTTGAATGAAGGACAAGAACCTGTGACCAGTCACCCAAACACATTGTGGAGCATCACTCCAGTGGTTGAATTCAGTGGAGAACCTCCGAGGATGTCATCCTATATGCCTATTAGAAGGTGGGTCGCTGACCCATGCAACTGCACTACTCATAGTCTGATGTACAGCTCCAGCTCCAGGTACTCTCTCTCCTACCCAAATATATGGGGCCCACATCTATTTTGATGTGTGTTTGACCTTGCAAAAGGTGTTGGTGCAATGCCCAAGAGATAGGCTTAATACCTGTGCAAGCCTAAGGCTAAAACATTAAGGTTGCATTCTCTAGGCGATTGGCCCAAAGCCTAGTGAAATGCCCAGAGTGTCTGAAACTATTTTAATGGACTCCAGACACTAAGGGAGCATGCATACAGCCTATGAACACCCCCTAGAGGTAGATGAGAATTTTAAAAACTATTACCCACCTCTGGAATCATGTGGACCCCACCAGTGCAGCCAGAATGGCCCAGAATTCACTCTAAAATGCATTCTTGGGAAGTGGGACCTAAGGCAAAACAAGCCTTAGTCATCCTAAGGTTATAAATAGGGAGGGACCAACTCCCATTTTTGTTCCCTACTGCTATTACTGAAATAGGAAGAGAGAAAGAGAAGGAGAAGAAGAAGAGAAGGAAAGAGAAGGAAAGAGGAGGAATGTGAGATCTGAGTTATCTATGGCACTGAACTAGCCTGCATACAAGACCAAGGTAATGATCTCAGCCTCTGTATACTGCCGTTTACCATGATTGACCATAAATCTCGGGTCTGATTGGTGTGTCTCTGACCTATAATGCTCAGAACACCACTAGGATGCATAGGGAAACTTGGGATCTTGCATGCATGATCATTGCATGCAAGATCTAATCATCAAATAGGATAATATGTTGTTGTTTCTAAAGCTGAGGCTGAAGTCACTCTCTGTGCTAAGTTACACTACAAACTTGCACCCTGTGTATGCAATCTGGGCATGGATCCTTGCATGCAATGAGATCTTTGCATACCTTAGCATAGGATCAATGTTATTTCATGTAAATACATGTAAAACAAGCCATGCATGCAGCCAAAGTTGGATCCAACAGCCTGAGCTCAGCCTGGACAGCCTTTCCCTGTGCTGTCAGAGCTCCCCCAGCTTCCAGATGGGAAGACCAAACTTGAATCCACTTGGATCAATGAATTTTGCTTTATTTATAGTCCATGATCATCCCATTTGCATCCTTGATCGAAACCATGGCAGATCCTACTGTAAAATCCAAGAAAAAGAGCTTAAACTCGTGTTAAACAGGCTCTGAGCGATGCACTGGGCGATTGCCCAAACGCCCAATGAAATGCCCAGAGATGGCATTTGGGCTCAGATGTGAATTCTGCCTTTTGGACCCTCACCAATGAACCTAGGGCAGTGTGGGGAGGATGTAAATGACCAAAATATCCTTCTCTACTAGTCCTTGCTGTCATCCATACCTTGGATGCTCAACTGGGCCCCACAGGGCCAGGTAGCCATGCCTAGAGCTGGTTTCAGCTAGGCTGTGGACTTTTGTGTTGGTTTGAGGGGTTGATAAGGCCATGCATAGGCAGGCTATACCGTGGAAATTCCGAGGCAAGTGAATCCTTCATCTCTGGATGATGCACAGGGAGATAGATTCAAAAGCCCAGTGCAAGACCCAAAGGATCCTAGGTAACACCTGTATAAATATAAAGTCAGTGTAATTATGCCTAGACCAACTCTAGGACATTAATGTAATCTTAAACAATTTATGTTATTTTATAATTTATGGCAAGTGGCTTAAATGTCTTAAAACTAACACAAAAAACCAATAATTCTATTCAGATAATATTAGAATATTAATCTGTATAGGACTAAAATTCTAACAGTTTCTTCATGCCTTTTGATTTTATTCTTTGATTTTTTGATGTAAGGGCTTCGGGTTTTTTGAGTGTTTGAGAGAATTGTCTCCATTGGGATTGGGGTAAGGCGGCTATGTCCTCCCCTTGTATTGACTCTTATTTCCACTTTCATCAATAAAATTGTACGGACCTCCCTGGGTCCTAGATAATATTCGGGATAAAAAAAAAAAAAAAAAAGTGAAGATTAAACCACAAATCACTGCTAACAAATGAAAGATGTGAGATAACCTCACCAAAACATAGCAGTGCCAAAAATAGAGTAGAACTAGATACAAAGATCTCCAAAAAAGAAAATATACCAGTTCAGAATGTATAACCTAAAGTCCCGAACCTGCTGACAAAATTTCAACTTAATCGGACCACAGATCAACCTCCAATCACCTAGTTGATCGTTGCTACACAGAGCACATCAAAACTACAAACTTCTCTTTTTTGCTTTTCCTTAATCCTTCCGAAAAACACACCCACACCATTAGGATGTGGCTAGGGCTTGGGGGGAATAGCATACATTCGTAAAATTACCATTATGCCCACTCTACAAAGAAAAGAACCCCAAAAATTCTAAAAACTTGGGCTGACATGTTTATGGCCCAACAAAATTATATTTAGAATTTAAATAATAGCTCAGATGTTCTAGAGAAATAACCATTCTCTAGATATTGGTATATATCGAGAACTGATTGTTCCAACCTTAGTTATAAACAAAATGACAATTCTCTGGACCATCTTGTTCCCCTTGTTATTCGTCTTTTTTCACTTCACTCTCTTTATTATAATTTTTTTTTATGGACAAGAGATCACTGCATAGTCGCATAGCCTGCATAAGCATTGGGGCCAATGAGAGTGTGTACAGGGGCATATACATGGCGGGGATTTTTTATTTCATAGGGGGTGAGGTGGTAACTTTGTATGCTCATGTGTTTGGGCGTAGGGACTACCTGACCAGACAGCATTCTTTTTCTCTTTTTGGGAAAAAGATCATTACCTGATTGTGTGGCTCCTATGAAACCAAAAAATCCCACCACCGTTGATGCCCAATAGATAGTTTGTGGCATTCGAAAAACTAATATATCTCTCTTAATTAAGGTAATAATTCACCTTATAATACATGTCTACATAGTATATATGGGCTATAATTAGCTGAATGCCTTCTTTAATTAATCAAATCAAGTCCTTTCACTAATAAATGGAAATCTTTTTTCTCTAGGGTGTATTGTCTTGGAATGGTATCAGATCAGGCATCCAATCAAGCATTGTGATGAGCCCAAATTCTCACCAACCAATCAGGGGCCGCCACATGTCCAAATCCAATAAGGAAGATCGGTTCAGGACAAGAACCTAAAAATGAAGAACCAAGTAAGGATTTGACCCAACCCAGCATGGGCACCTCGGGTGAGGACCCGGACTTGGGCATGACGTCCCCGGCACACGTCAGGCCCACACACGTCAACTCCAAGCACAAGCTCCCTTGGATCGCCATCAACAAGACAACATCGCCAAGGACTCTAGGCCACCGCCTATCGAGTCATGTGGAGTGAACGGACTCATACACCATGAACTCCATCTACCACGTAGATGAGTCTATCCATCAAGATTACTATGGCCACTTGGACACTACGTCCCACAGGAAGGCAACCTCCAAAGACACCATGTCTCTAAGGAAGGCGACTACCTAGTCTACCAAGGACACTACATCTCCCGGGAAGACAACTACCTAGTCTATCAAGGACACTACATCTCTCGGGAAGACAACCAATCAGGATATGCCCTGCTACTCAGGGACTCTATCACCTACAGCAAACACTCTACATCAACTGGGGCTCTCCACACCGCCAGAGACTACTATAAAATGCAAGGTACATAGCCCCATTAGGGGACATCTTAACTCATATTGAATACTATTATTCATCTGTTTGCTCAGAGGGATCTAACTTAGGCATTGGAGAGTCCTAGGTCGGAACCACACTGGTTCTCCTTTGTCACCCAGGGTCTTTTGCAGGTTATGGCACTCGAAGGACCGCTGAACGATTTCTTGAAGCAACAGATTGGCGTCGTCTGTGGGAACGACGCTGGCCATTACCTTCACTAGCTTGTCTCCATACTTGTTCAACCATGGCACGCAGGAAGACCGTTCCCTCCACCAACAATTCCCCGAGGGAGGGGAACGGATCACCTCTTCCAAAGAGTTCACGTCGCAGGGTCAATGACCATGTCTCTCATGAGGAGGAGATCCCAGAGAACCAACAGGTTGAGGCAGCCAACTTCAACCCCGAAGCAACCGCTGAAGGAGCAGAGCCAATACTTGATCCCAATGCACCAGCCATTGTGGGTCAAATTAATGACCTGCAGCATCAGATCCTCGACGACCAATGACTCTTTCGCGAATACCTCAGGCAAAAGGCGGTCACCCACGGTCATAGGCAGGAGTAGAGACGGGAGCAAAGCCCTAGGAGATCACCTCCCAGGGGTGATATGTCCGAGAGGCACACTAGGCAACCGGGAGAACTCTCCCAACATCCAAGGAGAATGGCGGACCTCCCAGCACGGTCAGGCCGGGGGAGAACACCATCACACCGATCCATGGTACCTTACCCTGAAGGGTCCATTCGGAGGTCGGTGTTTGATGGTCGACTAGAAGGAAGTCATGTACCAGAGCGAAGTCGGACTTACCGTGAGGCAAGCTCCTCATGGTCAAGGCAAGATTCATCATGACATGACCCTTCCCCATCTCACCAGTAGTCGAGACGGGAGGGGACTTCCAGGAGAGGACTAGCTCATAGTGAACGACCAATAAGGCGTGAGGAACAAGCACAGGATGAAGAGTTAGACAAGAGACTCCAAGAGTTGGATGAGAAACTGGAAGGGTTGAAGAAGAAAACCAAGGGTGAGACACACTCAATCCCTGACCAACACCCTTTCTCAGAAGAGATCATGTCAGCCTCACTGCCCTCCAGGTTCAGGCTGCCTACCTTTGAACTCTACAGTGGCACCACCGACCCTAATGACCACATCAACTATTTCAATGGCATGATGACACTATATGGTGGATCGGACGTGGTGTCCTGTCGAGCATTCCCTGCATCCCTCAAGGGTGCGGCGACTTTATGGTTTTCCAGACTACGACCACAATCAATCGAATCGTTTACAGAGCTATGTGAGCAGTTCGTGACCTACTTCCAGAGCATCAAACAGAAGAAGATCACAGTCAATTTGCTGAATGTGATCCAAAACCCTAGGGAGTCCCTCAGGGAGTATGTCAACAGGTTCACCAAGGAATCCTTGGAAGTGAAAGACTTGGATGACCAGACCCAGCATGCAGCCCTAGCAGGGGGCATCAGAGACAAGGAACTAATCAAGGACTTGGCATGTCATGAGACTAAGACCATGAAAGAGCTCCTGGAACAATGTAATGAGTTCGTCAACATGGCCGAGATAGTACAGTCACAGACAAAGGCAATTGAAAGCAAGACCCAAGACAATAAGAGGTTAGCACTAGATGACCGCAAGGAGAATAAAAGATTAAGGACTGAGCGATAACAGGAGAAGGGCGATCGCCCATCGGGAAGAAGTGATCGTCGATCAGAGAGAGGTGAGAGGCCAAGCAGCCCAGAGTTCACACCCCTCAACACCACTAGGTCATAGATCCTCATGCAAATCTAAGACCATGACCTAGTCAAATGGCCACGATCCATGCTGGCAGGACCTGAGAAGCGCAACCCTAACAAGTACTGCTTCTTCCATAAGGACTATGGGCATGACACAGAGGAATGCTATCAACTCAAGAGAGAGATAGAAAACCTTATGAGGGCAGGGAGTCTGAACAAGTACGTGAAGGGGAGATGTGATGGCCGAGGAGATCGAGGACGTGACCGAGAAAGAGGACCAAGAAGGAAAGAAAGGAGAGCGGACCAAGATAGAGAAAGAGACCACACTGACGAGAGAAGAGATGCAATAGAGCCAAGTGGCACCAAGGGAGCCCCCATCCTCACCATACTTAGAGGATTGGGGCAAAAAGTCTACCAGAAAGGCCAAAGCCCATGCCAGGTTCGTGGGAGTAGCAGAGAAGCCAAACAAAATGGCGAAGACCGAGACGGTGATCTCCTTCTCAGATGATGACTTGGAAGGTGTGAGATTTCCACATGAGGATGCCCTGGTAGTACAGGTGGAGATAGCCAACCGACCCATGCATAGGGTACTGATAGACATAGGGGCATCCATGGATGCACTCTCACTGGACTCCTACCGTCAGTTCGAATTTGGAGACCATCAACTTAAGCCAGAGCCCACCTACCTCCATGGATTCTCGGGCGCCACCGCCTCCATCAGAGGCACTATAGAGCTACCCGTCACCTTCGGAGAACACCCTCGCCAGGTGACCATCATGGTGAACTTCATGGTGGTCAGGTCCATGGTGTCATTCAATGGCCTCCTAGGGCGACCATCACTGATGGCCCTCAGAGGCATCGTATCTCCATTCCACATGAAGATGAAGTTCCCCATCGACAATGGTGTGGGAGAAGTTCGAGGTGATCAGAAGAAGGCCAAAGAATGCTATGCCCCCTTTGTGAAGAAGAACAATGGCAACACATGAGGAATGGCACTATGCATAGAGAACCTGGTCAGTAATCAGAGAGACAAGCTGACATAGAAGAGAGGAAGAATGGTGGAGGACCTCATCCCCTGTCCACTCAGCAAAGATGACCCTTCCAAGGTCATACAGATGGGCTCACTACTGAGCAACAAGTAGAAAGAAGAACTGGGGTACCTCCTCTAGACTAACATGGATGTCTTCACATAGTCGATAGCAGACATGCCCAGCATTCCAAGATCCATAGCAGAGCACAAATTGCATGTAGACCCAACCAGGAAGCCTGTCCAGCAGAAGAGAAGAAATTTTACCCTCGACCGATAGGCAGCCATTAAAGAAGAGGTCGAGAAGTTGAGCCGAGCAGGGTTCATCAGAGAAGAAAAGTTCCCTACCTGGCTCGCAAACGTGGTCATGGTACCCAAGCCTAACAAGAAGTGGAGGATGTGCATCGACTACATTGACTTGAACAAGGCATGCCCCAAAGATGAGTACCCACTACCCAGGATCGATCTGTTGATCGACGCTACTACAAGACATGAGATGCTAAGTTTTATGGATGCCTACTCCGGCTACAACCAGATCCTCATGCATGAGGATGATGAGTCTTACACCACCTTTTGAATGGACAAGGAGAATTACTGCTACCGTGTCATGCCGTTCGGATTAATGAATGTAGGGGCCACCTACCAGAGGATGGTCAACAAGATGTTCGAGGAACAAATTGGGCACAACATGGAGGTGTACATGGATGACATGCTCGTCAAAAGCATCCAAGCCCATCAACACCTTGCCGACCTGGAAGAGGTATTCGCCATACTGAGAAGGAACCAGATGAAATTCAACCCTGTAAAGTGTGCTTTCGGGGTGACATCCGAAAAATTCCTAGGGTTCATGGTCTTAGTACGGGGAATAGAAGCCAACCCATCCAAGATCAAGGCCATCCAAGAGATGGCACCACCTCGGACAGTTAGAGAAGTACAGAGGTTGAATGGAAGGATCATCGCCCTATCAAGGTTCTTGTCACGGTCCGGAGACAAGTGTCTGCCATTCTTCAAGACGCTGAAGAACCTCCGAAGTCCTAAAGACTTTGCATGGATGGAGGAGTGCCAAAAAGCGTTTGAAGAATTGAAGGTATACCTAGAGAACCCACCATTGCTTGGACGCCCAGAGCCCAATGAAGAATTACAGATTTACCTGGCAGTGACCCCCGTCGCAGTGAGTGCAGTGCTGCTAAAAGAAGAGGACAACATACAGAGGCTCATCTACTATGTGAGTCATATCTTAATTGATGCAGAGACCAGGTACTCGAGAATAGAGAAGGTAGCATACGCACTGGTAATCGCCGCAAGGAAGCTCAGACCATACTTCCAAGCCCATACCATTACAGTCCTCACCAACCTACCACTGAAGAAGGTGTTGCACAAGCCCGAAGTCTCTGGATGCTTGTTCACCTGGGTGGTTGAGTTGAGTGAGCACGACATCAGGTTCCAACCCAAGACGGCCATCAAAGGCCAAGCCCTGGCGGACTTTGTAGCTAAGTGCACTCTGCCTAAGAACGGGACAGAAACACAAGAACCAGAGGAGCAGGATCGAGGATCGTGGGAGATGTTCGTGGATGGTTCGAGTAATGCCACAGGGAGCGGAGCTAGTTTCATGCTTACCAGTCCCGAAGGATTCCGAATACAATATGCTCTCCAGTTCGCCTTCCCAACATCTAACAACGAAGCAGAGTATGAAGCACTGTTGGCTGGACTTCGGGTGGCCAAAGCCATCCAAGTCACACATCTATCCATTCGGAGTGACTCTCAGCTTGTAATGAAGCCAGCGAATGGAGAGTATGAGGCGAAGGATGAGCACATGGCATCATACCTAGCATATGCTCGGGAATTGATCGGGCAGTTTGTGAAGTTCGAGATGGTTCGAGTACCCAGGATCGAGAATACTACTGTAGATGCACTGTCTAGGCTAGCCAACAATGAACTCAAGAACTTAGCTAGTGCAGTGTACGTGGAAATATTGTATGAACCGACATACCAGGAGAAGCTGGTCAATGAGATCGAGGAAGGGCCTAGCTGGATGGACCCTATACTTGACTACTTGCAGAACGACATCTTACCAGAAGACAAGATCGAGGCAAGGAAGGTAAGGATGAGAGCTGCAAAGTACACCTTCCTGGATGGAGTGCTATACAAGAACAAGAGGGGAGCCACAGCACCACTACTTTGATGCCTAGGACCCAAGGGGGCACAGTACCCCCTGGCAGAGGTACAAGAATGGATCGTCGGAAGCCACATGGGAGGAAGAGCCTTAGCATACACAATCCTCCGACAGGGACTCTATTGGTCAAGAATGCAAGAGGAAGCCATCCAGTATGTCAAAGCCTGCGAGCAATGTCAATTTTTTGCCCCAGTACCCCATCTACCCGCCACCAAGCTGACATCAATCCTCAACCCCATACCCTTTGCCATGTGGGGGGTGGACATCTTGGGGGACTTCATGGCAGAGTCAGGCAACCGCAAGTACCTGGTGGTCGCCATAAACTACTTCACCAAGTGGGTGGAAGCCAAGCCACTAGAAAAAATCATAGTCTCAGACAATGGGAAGCAGTTCAATAACCCCAAGTTCAGAACTTTCTGCCAAAGCTACAACAGTGACTATCGGCCTGTTTCGATAGCCTACGCACAAGCCAATGGTCCGGTGGAGGTCACCAATAGAACCCCAGTGGACGAAATAAAGAAATGACTAGAAGAGGCCAAAGGGAAGTGGGTTGAGGAATTACTAACTGTCCTGTGGGCATACCACACCATAATAAGGGCACCCACAAGAGAAAGACCATTCCGCTTGGCATATGGCATAGAAGCCCTGGCACCAGTAGAGGTCCTCACCATGATCCACAGAGTACTACACTTCAATGAAAGAACTTACACAGATGGACTGCGAGGGAACCTAGACTTCCTGGATGAGGTGCGTTAGAAAGCACTGCTAAGGAATGTAGCCTACCAACAGCGAACAGCCAAGTACTACAATGCCAGGGTACGTGAACAGTTATTCCATCAGGGGGACCTAGTCCTAAGGAGGGCAAGTGCATCACAACCAAGGAAAGAAGGGAAGCTATCAGCAAATTGGGAAGGACCCTATATAGTTTCCAAGCAGATACGCCCAGGGACATACCGCTTGAAAACTCCAGGGGGAAAGAAGGTAGCCCGCATCTGGAACTCAGAACACCTGAAGAAGTATTACTAGTAGAAGCAACAGCACCATTGATAGTAGCAGTCAAGTAGCAGCAGTAGTGGTAGTGGTAGCAGTAGTAGTAGCAGCAGTAGTAGCAGTAGACAACATCACTGTTTCAAGAAAAATTTGAAAATTTTCATTCAAAATAAAGAGGTGTTTCGGGAATACTTGTCTTCTTCTACCACTCAATCGAATCACTGCCACTACACAAAGGCGTTATGCCACCATCGAGGCTTTATGCCTAAGGCGTTATGCCACCACTGAGGCTTTATGCCTAAGGTGTTATGCCACCACCGAGGCTTTATGCCTAAGGCGTTATGCCACCACCAACGCTTTAAGCCTAAGACGTTATGCCACCACCGAGGCTTTATGCCTAAGACGTTATGCCACCACTAAGGCTTGATGCCTAAGGCGTTATGCCACCACCAAGGCTTTATGCCTAAGGCATTATGCCACCACCGAGGCTTTATGCCTAAGGTGTTATGCCACCACTGAGACTTTATGCCTAAGGAGTTATGACACCACCGAGGCTTTATGCCTAAGGCATTATGCCACCAAGGTCCATAAACCACCGAGATAAGACATCCCTATGGACCGCCAACTACATGGGGTTGCACAGATATAAGAACCATCGAAGCAACAAGGATCAAATGCATGTCATATCAACATCACCAGAAGAAAAAGTCAAGTACATACAAAAGGCAAAAAGCAAGCATCCCAATCTAAAAGTTCTCAACCAAAAAGTTATCATCCAATAAGTCAACATCTAGAAAGAGCATCTATAAAATCATGGGACATCCAATGGAGGAGCAGCCTCCGATCCAGAAGGAGACATCAAATCAGCATCAATAGGAGGAGCAGCGCCATCCTCAGGGGGGATACGAACCACTGCAACAGTATCGGATAGTAGTTTGGTAACCTCTGGGAACCCCTAGAAATCATAATCAGGGGTCCTCTCTAGGATGCGAACCGCTAAGTCCCTGATGCCTCCATTGTATATCTCCTGGTTGTACTGATGAAAGTACACAGTGATCTCAGGAGACTGCTAGTATGCCGCTACTGCCTGCTCCCCAGCCTCAGACAACTCTACCTCATGCCTCTGCCTCAAAGCACAGAGCTCCTCCTCCAAGGCCTAGACTCTAGAAAAACTATGAGCTGCTGCAGCGATAGGCACCTCGAGCTCCTCCGACACCTTCCGCTCACATGCTATAGCCTCTTCGCGGGCAGCCCTAAGCCCCTGGACCTCCCTCTCCACATTCTGCAGTGCACGCCTTATCTGAAGATCACGAAAAGTATGACACTCCAGTCGAAGCCCAGCCTCAGTAGCACGGTGCTGGACCTACAATCAACAGGGCAGACAATAAACATCCCAAGCACAAGAGAAGCAATGACATAAAGAGAGTGAGAAGAATAACTTACAGAAGCCGTGTCCTGATAGAGACACTGCGAGAGCATGGCATCACTGATCCCTCGGAGGGCTGAACGCTCTGCGGGAAGCCTACCCAGGTCCAACCACTCTCAACTCACACCACGAGTGGCCAAGGTTGCTCCCTCCAGAAGATCCCATGCCAACACCAAAGGAGAAGAGGTCGGCCGATCGGCGGCAGTGCCAGTAGGAGCAGAGGCTGCCCCTTTCCCCTTAGAAGGGGATGGAGTAGCAGACCCAGGAGTGGAAGCAGGAGGAGACGTTCGTGGAAGAATAACACGTGGCCCCATCCTCATCGAGCTCGGGGGATCAGGAGCCCCCTTCTTTTTGGTGCCAGTGATCGCAGGAGGAGAAGAAGAAGCTGGGGGTACCACACCAGAAGAAACACCCCCAGCAGCAGCAAGCTGAGCGATCTTCTTCAGCAGGTTGGAGCGGAAGAGGCTAAGATCCGGTCTGATGTCCACTGCACCACAACATCCCATCAGAGGCACAAGGCAGATCAAAACAGGAATACATAGAAGAAAAGTACATAAGCAAATATCAAAGACAAGTATCTTACCAGGACTCAACTTCCAAAGACATAAGAAAGCCTTAGAATCCAACTGATGGACATCGAACGGGTCGCATCCTTGACATCGCTGGAGGGAGTTGCGCTCGAAGTCGCTCAACTCAAGAGGGCGGTTGACCCTCTTGACATCAATAACCTCCCAGGTAGACCGCAAGGCACAGTGGGGGACCATGGCAAAAAAGAAGCGATCCCTCCAGTACTTCACCGCACTGGTGATCCCCATAAGAGGATCTAGCGCGATAAGAGATCCCCTAGGGAGACGACGGGCGAAGTGGTAACACCCCCCTTCCCCCTTCTTCAATACGTAGAAGTAAGAGAACAATGGAACAATGGCAGCACACCCCATCCGAGCAAAGAACACATAGAAGCCCAGTATGACCCGCCAAGAATTGGGCAATACCTGCCCAGGGGTAAGACACCAATGCTCCAACACCAGCTCCACAAAGCGGGAGATAGGAAAACAAAGACCATAGACGAAGAAAATGCGGTAAAGGCAGACCTCATCAGCTCGATGGGAGTAGGCACGATCGTCAGGCCAGGGGACACGGAGCACAACCTTAGAGGGTATATGGAACTCTCGACGAATAGACGCCAGATTAGAAGAAGTCAAGATACTAGCCATATGCGCCAGTTTACTCCTAGGGTCGCCAACAGAAATAGAAGCTCGGGGGGCCCTACGACCCCTATTAGGAACAGAGCCGCCAGAAACCTCCTCCTCCCCATCGCTACCAACAGGGGAGGACAGAGGGGAAGTATCTGCGGGGGAAGACAACCCTGAAGAAGACTCCTCAATAGATCCAACCATGACTATAGTCAGACCAGAGTCGTCAGATGAAGACATGAACAAACAAGGAAGCCAATGGGTTACTTAATCAGAATGAAGACCTCCCAAAGCCAAGCAACCGAGGAAAGAGAAAGGAGATAACCTGTAACCACCACTGCGGAACCGATCAATAAAAAAAAAATAAAACAAAAAAAAAAAGGAAGAAGAAGATGGTGAAGCAGAAATAGCACGCACTAGACATAATCCAAACCAAAAGGGGGTGCGAACCTTGGGACATCGACCGAGCGGGCGTCGATCGAAAGGACGCAGACCGAGTAGGCGTCAACCCAAGGGGGTGTGAACTGAAGCGGGCGTCGATCGAAAGGGAAAGGACCTAGCAGGCGCCGATCGAAAGGGCGCGGACCTTGGGGCATCGACCAAAGAGGGCACGGATCGAGTTGGGTATCGACCAAAGGGGCACGGACCGAGCAGGCACCGACTAAAAGGGGCGCAGACCAAGCAGGCATTGACCGAAAGGGCGCAGATCGGTCTGGGCATAGATCGCCAAGAAGCTAACCACGGACACGGAACTCCTAAAAACGTCACAGTTGACTGAACAAGAATGACTAGAGCGCACAAGCAGCGCGGGAGCACACACCTAGGAAGATGCAAGGCCATGGGCACCGCACCAAGCAAGCTACGGTGGGCAAGGATGATGTCTAAGAGTAGTCGATCAAAGCCAAGTGCACCCCATTAGGGCATAAGATCAAATACATGGGGGGCACAATGAAGAGACACAAAATCTAGAACTCAAGTAAAAAGTGGAAGATGAAAAAGCAAAAAGGAGAAAAAGTTAGAAAGAGAGAGAGAGAAGGTGAAAAGCAAAAAGTGAAAAGTGAAATGAAGGCAAGTGTACATATATCTACAAGAAGGAGAAAAAGACAAAAAATATGGGAGAGGAGAGGTTTGAACCCACAACCTCTCCCTCACCACACAACTCACAAGCAGATCCTCAGGTAATAAATTATTCACCGTGAACCCCTCAATTGATATAAGAATGCAGAGGTTACTCTCTTGAGCACTCCGTTCTAAGAGAGTGGGGGCAAATGATGAGCCCAATTTCTCACCAACCAATTAGGGGCCGCCACATGTCCAAATCCAATAAGGAAGACCGGTTCAGGATAAGAACCCAAAAATGAAGAACCAAGTAAGGATTTGACCCAACCTAGCATGGGCACCTCGGGCGCGGATCGTGGGCGCGGACCCGAACTTGGGCATGACGTCCCTGGCACACGTCGTGCCCACATAAGTCAACTCCAAGCACAAGCTCCCTCGGATCTCCATCAACAAGACAATGTCGCCAAGGACTCTAGGCCACCGCCTATCGAGTCACGTGGAATGAACGGACTCATACACCATGAACTCCATCTACCGCGTAGATGAGTCTATCCATCAAGATTACTAAGGCCACTCGGACACTACGTCCCACAGGAAGGCAACTTCCAAAGACACCACGTCTCTAAGGAAGGCAACTACCTAGTCTACCAAGGACACTACATCTCCCGGGAAGACAACTACTTAGTCTATCAAGGACACTACATCTCTTGGGAAGACAACCAATCAGGATAAGCCCTGCTACTCAGGGACTCTATCACCTACGGCAAACACTTTACATCAACTGGGACTCTCCACACCGCCAGAGACTACTATAAAATGCAAGGTACACAGCCCCATCAGGGGACATCTTAACTCATATTGAATACTATTATTCATCTGTTTGCTCAGAGAGATCTAACTTAGGCATCGGAGAGTCCTAGGTCGAAACCACACTGATTCTCCTTTGTCACCCAGGGTCTTTTGCAGGTTATGGCACTCAAAGGACCGTTGAGCGATTTCTTGACGCAACACATTGGTAGAACAGTTCTAACTAGGTATAAAATCTGTTCAAAAAATAATTTTTTTTTACCAAAATTTAGGGCAAAATCATCCAGGAAGGCTCGATATCATTTTTTAGAACCATGCTCTAGGGTGTTGCAAGATCTTTGAAGTTTAAACTCTTCCTATTTTCCCCTTTATAACTATTTTTTTTTTAAAAATTATCTAGTGGAATACAATAACATAACAAAGTTGTTGTAACACAAGAGAAGGGGCCGGAAGGGCTTCTTCCATGGACTGTATAAGAGATGAAAATGGGAATTGTTATTACCTGTACAAGCAACCAAAAATAGCATAAAAGCCATGGCCATAAGAAGAAATGCCGGTGGTGCCTTTTCATGGACTCTTGCAATCTCCATGGTCCTCTATGCCACAGTTTTTTGGGAAAGAGTAAATTGAGGATGGGAAAAGATTGGGGGGGGGGGGGGGGAGGGATTTGTGGGTTTGCAGCTCTCTAGAGGTGTCTGTAACGTATTCAAAAATGACTACAATACCTTTATATGTATAAATTATGGGTTCATGTTCTCTGCGCCGCTGTGCAGGCTACGCCCAGACACATGGGCCTGTCACTCAGGGGGGCAGGGTGGTTATTGCGCCCACCCCATGTGTCTGGGCGCAGCCTGTGCTGGGGGAAAAAGTTTTAATACACTGCTGTGTAAGCCGTGTATGTGAGAAGGTGGGAGTTTCAAGGCATTAATTAATGGGTGGGGGGTGTTTATTATTTTTTCAACTCTTTGTGAGAGGGAACATGACCGTGCATGCTTACACGGCCATGTATGAAAACTTACCCCTTCGAAAATAGTGATAAAAAGTTAAAAACATTCTCTCTCTATCTATCTATTTTAAAATGGGAAAACGTTTGGGCTGATGTGAGAGCACACATAAGCATCATCAGAGGTAACATTTCCGCCTTTCATGAGGGTGGGGTGGTTATTTTGCCCCCTATGTTTGGGTGCAGCACACACACACTTCTTGACCGTTCTTTTACCCTTATAAAATATATTAACCAAAAAGGATGATTTTAAAAAAATAAGGGTAGGAGAACTAGGGTTTTATAAAACCCTCGCCCAACCTTGAGTCCCCTTAGCTAGTCCTAGGCCCAACCCATCCCTGACCAAGGCCTAAAAAATCCAACCTTGACCCGCCCTTAGGATCAGGTCAAGCTGATCCTTATCAGCCCTAATCATGGGGAGGGGTAAAGGAGATGCGTCGGCTGGGGAGAAAATTATCAATTTTAGGTAAATTAAAACTATAATAAAATGTTTATATCACTTATTATCTCCATATATAATATATTTATAACAAAACTTGGGTGACATTTAAAGTTTATAACGTATAGTATATCAATATATATGTTTTAGTATAATTTAAAACAGGGTCGGGGCTGGCCGAGCCAAGCTCAGCCCGAGGCTTCAACCCTGGCCCGACCCGACCTTGACTTAGGGTTAGAAATTTCCAGCCTTGACCCGCCCTCAGAGCCAAGATATCTCAGCCCAGGCCCTGTTCGGGCTCAAGGCAAGCTAAGGGTGTCAATTTGGGACTGGAACCGGGAACCGTCCCAATACCGTCCCATTAAAACCCGGTACCGGACCGTCCCATTAGTAAATGGGATGGTACTGGTATCTGATTTTGGTACCGAATGATAAATGGGATGAGACGGTTCTGGGACGGGATTCCCAACGGTACCAGTACCGAAATACCAATTAGGTACCGGATGGTACCAAAACTACTAGTACTGTTTAAAAAGAAAGAGTATATAAGATCTTTTTAAAAAAAAAAGGATTCTTTTGAATACGAAGAGGAACAACAGGTCAACAGCCGTAGCTTGAAGTCTCTCCTCACAGAACCTACTACAGTGCTACTCCCTCCTCCCTCGACCAACTACATCTACCAGGTTCTTCCTTTTTGCACTTCGTACTTCGTACCATACTACCGTGTGACATGTGTGATAAATAGAGTTTTGTTTGGGAAAATCAAAGAGGAAACACAGTGGGATTCTTCCATTTTGTAGGACTTCTCTAGATTTAAAAAAATGAGAAGCTTATTACATATGATCTTAGGGAGTTTGAAGAAGTAAAACTATGATTTCATAATTTAAGTTGCTTTATAAAAAATAGTAGACAATTTAGATTTCATGATAGTGAAAAAATTCCACAACACTAATAAATCCGCCTTGTTAGAAACAATTAAACTTCTTCTTCCTTTTTCTACAGTGCCTAGAACCGTTTAAGAACCGGTACCTTCCCGTCCCGCTAGTAATCGGGACTGGGATCTAGGTTTGGTCCCGTTAACTAAATGGGACGGTACTGGGATTGGCACTTTTAGTACCGGTACCGGTACCATCCCGTCCCAATTGACACCCTTAGGGCAAGCTAGGACAGGTTCGGGCCGACAGAGCCAAACTTGCACCCCTAGGTAGGACTGTTGGATCATTGATTCGGACCAGCAGGCCCACCACAATGGGAGAGGTTTTATCTTAGAGTTTATATTGTACGTGCTCGTCAAAACCAGAGTGAACCACCCAGCTGATGAGTTTTGGACGCCACGGTGAGTGGAGATGTTGCAATTCCGACATAAAAAAAACGTACCAATTTTTATTATAAAAGAAGTTTGATGACCCATTATTGGCCCTTGTTAGATACACGATATTAGCGTATTAGGTATCAGTATCGGCCGATTTATATTGGTATAGGTCATAACTAATACCGTTTTTTTGATCAGAGGTCGTAACTAATACCAAAACAGTGATATCTAAGGGTGTCAATCAGTCGATTTGGTTTGGTTTCACCAGGTTTCGGTGTGAGTGGGTGAATCTGAAACAACCAACAACGGAAAGTTCGATTTTATTCGGTTTGGGTTTGGTTTTTCTTATTGGTTTAATATGGGTTCGATAGGCCGGTTTATACAAAAGCCTAGGATAAAACAGGGTTTTTTTTTCTAATGATTTCGGATTGATACCAATTTCTTAGTGGTTTTATATCGATTTGGGTTAGGTTTGTCATGTTTGTTTCAGTTTTGATGTGGTCCAGATTTTAATTTGTTTCACAGTACTCCAATCTGAAGCCAATCCAATTCTAAGGTTCATTTTGGTTCGGTTCGGGCTGGTTCAGGTTGATTCGGTTTACATTTTGACACCTCTAGTGGTATTCAAACAAATAGTAAATCGATCTAAAAAACAATCGATATTATGAGCAATAAACGGTCAGATCCAGCCTGATATTGCCGATCCATATCAGTATCAATACCAATATCGGCCGATCAAGACCAATACGGGTACCAAATACCTTAAATGGTTCGATAACAGAATGCTTGGGACTCTGTTTACACCCCTTAATAAGAGATTCTTATAATCCAAACTGTGGAAATTGTAGTTGAATCAAGCATGTAACTTTATACTTTAACCCTTTCAATTTCTCTGTTTCCACTTTCCAGTCCTCAACTTTATTAAAGGGATTGTCGGACTGAAACACCTCTATGGGTTGGGGGGGTCTTTGGTTACAGATATTAATTTAACCATTAATGTTGCTTAAATTTAGCCTAACATTCTATTAATGGAGGGGCCCAAGGTGGAATATCTGTAACGTGGGGAGAACCCTGAACAAAGTTTTAAAACTCGGAATTGGAAACAGAATCGGTATAAGGGCGTGTTTGGTTCGGTGAACCAATTGGTGCTGCACTAATAGATTCATGATTCCCAATTAAAAAAACCGTTTGGTTAAAAATGATGGTGAACTGATCCAGGTTCATGAATCTACCTGATTCACATTTTTTCATGTAAGTGTGAATTATATTTTGGTCCACCTCCATATTTGATCAAGGAAAATAAGCCCTAGTATACATACCCCTCTTATTTTGTGCACCAATCTTGATTCCTACCCATCGAGCTAAAGAACGAAAACCGCGACAGTCGCTGTTCGTCGTTGCCGAAGGGAGAAGAAGGCGAAGGGAGAAGAAGCTCGTCGTTTGCCGAAGGGAGAAGAAGCTCGTTTTGCCGAAGGAAGAAGAAGGCGAAGGGAGAAGAAGGCCGTGGAACCTGCAACTAGAACCTGCAACTGGAGAAGAAGGCTTTTTCTTGCGATCAACCTGTGATTTCTCAAGGGTTTGAAGTTGAGAACAAGGCTTTTTCTTGCGATCAAGTGGGGAAGAGGAGACCTGCAACTCCACAGGAGATTCAAGGTGATTTCTCTCATCTATCCCATCTCTTTCATCTCTCTCTCGCTATCTCTCTCTCTCTCTCTCTCTCTCTCTCTCTCTCTCTCTCTGTTCGCAACCCTTACAACTAAAACCATTTACCTGCGATTTTGCAAACCTAGGTCCCCCTCTCGCCCTCTCCCTCCCTCTCCCGATTTTTACAAAATTGATTTCGAGTTTAGGATCTAAAATCTATTCTAAATCCTAAAATGTCAAATGCCTATTTGCACCCTCTCATTTGAGTTGCGATGGGAACAGGAAAACCTAGACACGCTGGGGGTCTAATGTCTCTTCTCAGTGGAAGTCTGAGGAACCCCATTTTTAGGTTGGCATATTTTAGACTTTGAAAATGTTGTTCTATTTGTCATTTATAAGGGAAGGTATAACTGTAGACTTTAGATTAAAAAAGGACTTTGTTTCGATTTGGTTCATCCTCTGTGATTGAGTGGGGATTATTGTTGCTACAATTGCCAAGCAGCTGCGTAATAGCCTCATATTCTTTCAAAAATTTTCCAATTTGAAGATTTTGGGAGATGGATGGGAATGTTTGTACATTTTACGGCCTGTGTATGTAAATAAAAGTTGATTAATTGCAGCTCTATCTTTTCGATTTTCTATACCTTGCTTTAAATTTGTTAGAATTCATGGAATGTAGCTTCATTTTGATCCTCAATTTCCATTGGTTTGCTTGTGTTAATTAAAAATTGTAATTGAAATTTATATGCAATCTTTCCTAACTACTCATCATCATCACCTACTTGGTCAAATAACAACCAGTTTATCTTCATCACTAATGGGTAGGAATGACTTATTTAAGTGGTGAGTCAATGGCATGGACAGATCCATGCATGTCATCAGCTTATAACCCACTTCAAAACTAACAAAAATGTCGTTTGTAATATTTGTGTGGCTGATGAGATGGGATTTTCAGATTTGAAGAGGGCTCTCAGCTTTGGGTTTCACTGTTCAAGCACTGCAATATTATAGATAAGGTGGGCCACATTGCCTCCATTATTGTGTGGCTAATGAGATGGATTTCTCCTCTCAATCTCCTGTGTCCCCCAATAATGGTAGTTAGGTTACTATTTCTGGCTTATTATAAGTGGGATTATTATGATGGACTTCTTCAAGTTCCTTACTAATTTTGGGAAGTAAGTTTCAGTCTGCACATCTCTTTTCTACCCTTCCATCAATTAGGTTAGATTTGGACAACGAGAACATCTACATCAAATAAATGAGTGTTGGAAATTTGGAATTGAATTCATGAGTTTGATTCTGAATGCCTCCTTTAACCCCCACGAATGTCTAGCTAAAAGTTTAAGCATTTGGGCTTTTGGCATTGTAATTCTTTATGAAAGGGAAAGAAACTGGACTAAAGAAGAAATAATTATATGATAGATTTGATTGAGCTTATTGAGCAAGAGAGAGAGAGAGAGATGTGGTTCTTTGTCTCCACTGCTTGAATGGTAGATGTAGGGAGGGTTGGTTGATGAGATCTTGAGGTTGTTCGATCCATGCTAGAGATGTGGTTCTTTGTCTCAATGTGAATGTTAATGTGATTTGATTATGTTAGTCAATGTGAATGTGAATGGGCGTATGCAGGGGGGAAGTATGTGAATGGATTATACTATTGTTTAACCTAATATTTGCAGGACAAGTCAATACTTTTCTTTATATTTTCTAACAAGTAAATGGGTGTGCTGCTCATTATTTACTTGAATCATTTTCCCATCATATTGTTATCTCAATTCATCTGTTGTGTGCTTCTTTGATTTGTTGTGTGCTTAGAACGTAAAGCCAAATAATTCGATCTGTTGTAAGCTTAGAACTTAAAGTGTTTTTTGCTAGTAATACCTTATGACAGCTATAACAATGGATCCATGCACCAAATCCTTTTGAGAAAGTTAATTGAGTGTTAGTATCTTTGTAGGCCTAGTTTAGTTTACTCAGTTTGAGAAAAAACTCATTTGGACAAATATATTTCCTTATTTCATCTTAGTTGCTGAAATACCCTTTTGTCTCCACTGATTGAATACTACTTGATGGGTCTTTAGCTCAAATTCGTAGAGCACTTGAAACATGAGCATGTTCCAAGGGGATGGTGGTTCGAATCCGCCAAGACCCTTTTTATTCAAATGTTTATAGCATAGTCAGTTATGGCACTAATCCACACAAGAACCCAATTTTTAATGGCATCTTTGAAATTTGACATATTTTTATAATTACTTTAGTTATATTAATGAGATATTTTAATTTTATGCTAAGGTTGGTAAAAGAGAAAATGATTTTACAAGTATTTTTTGGTATAATTTAGAAGGACTCAGGGTAATCAAACAGTTTTTCATATAAATCCAAATAAAATCCAACTGACAGACTTAGGGTAACCAAACAGTTTTTCAGGATGATTCAACTAACAGACTCAGGGTAACCAAACAGTTTAATCTGTTAGGACAATGGATCCATTGGTGCAACACCAATTGGTTCCTCACCAATATCAATGCAACCACCAATTGGTTCACCGAACCAAACACGCCCTAAGATATTTCGATCCAAATCAGCCTGAATCAGTTCAAGAATCGAGAATCTAAACTATTTTATTGTGAAAATCGAATCAATTAAAGTTAAATTCAGCCCATGAACAGGTAAGATTTAAGATGGATTATAAAAAAAAAAATGACTATGAATAGGTCGATCCAATTCTAATTTAGGAAGCAACGATCAGGAGCAGTGGAAATTGAGATAGGTGTCAGCTGATTTCAATCCAAATCGACCGATTCACTGCTCCGATTCCCAATTTTTAAAACCACGAACATGAGAGACTTGGGGTAACTTGCCCATTACTCAATTTGTCTGATCAAACTCAATTGCTTAGTCAACTAATTTAAGCTAATTCTATGGCCGGAACTATCTTATCATAGTTATCCTTCAGTTGCATCTTGAATGGGTGGGCAAATGAAAATTTTCTGGTTGAACATCTTGGCAACTCGGGTTTTGCTCATATTGATTTGAACCCGGTTGTGATTCACACGGGCCCTCCATTCCCAAACCGGTTTTCCTAATCTGGTTGACCCATGATGTGGCCAGCAAATCAGAACCATCAAGCTTTGATTATTGGAATCCCCTTTTAAATGGACCGTACTTAGATCAAATAATTTACATCTCTCTCTCTCTCTCTTTTCTCATGCAAGGAAGATGCATGTCTTCAATAGACCGATTTAAAGGCATCACAAATGAGACGCAAAGAATTATTCTTGTAAAATCATAAGAGATGCAAAGAGTTATTCTTAAAAGTAAAAATTGATTCGAGAGATGAACCAATTTGAAACTCCATTCAAGCAAGGGAGAAAAGAAATATTTTTTATTGATATTCTAAGCTTGCATGTTAAAAAAATGTTAATGCTGCTGACTTTGCTCTTATTAGAAGAAACCATAAAGAAGTACCAAGCTAGATTCCCCCAGAACCCACATTAAGTATTTCAAGCTATTTTCTGTTTTTTTGGTATATTTATGTAACTAAGATCACTTATGCCTTGCTTCTTTAATAGGAAATAGAAAATTTCTAGAAGCTGTTATCAAGCTAGAAGGATCCAAACTCTATAAATTGAGGTGGAGAGGAGGGAAGGAGGACAATTTAATTTGCTAGCTGATCATAAGACCTAATTACCTCCTAGTTGGTTTTGGGTGCTCTCTGCTCCTCTCTTATCTTCTTTTATACTTTAAATTTGATTCTCCACAATACTAAGCAAATTGTCCACCTCTCATCTAGAGTTTGTAGTTGTCTAGTTTCTTCAACACTAGGACGGTGTGTGAACAAGCTAGAGGTTCTCACAATTGTAAAAGTTTGAGGTATGTACATCTATGTTTCCCCGCTAGTTGATAGTTTACAGACATGAATAAGTCATTTCATGGGATATAGAAAATATATATTTTTTCTTATGTTAGAAAAGATCTCATATAGAAAAAATGATTAATTCAGTAAATATATATATATAATCTTATCTCTTGAAGAAAGTAGTTGTTTTCATATTTTTTCCATCTTATAAAAACAGGTGAATTAATTCATAGTTTTGACATGGACCGGTAATCCAACCCCAGGGAGGTCCTCATTTTTCTGGTTTGGTCTTAAACTCAAAATCCCTATTAGTAAGAATCAGAGTCTAACAAAGCTCATATGGTCTCTAGAAAAGCCATCACTTTTTACTGTTCTAAAATTCTTTGAAAAGTTTAAAAAAAATCCAAGTAGCTTTTCTTTTAATAATTGTTTTTCAAAATATGAACGATGGTGTCGGTGTTCAAATCCCTCTTCACCCGTAACCGGTCCAAAAGGGGGAGGATTTTTTTTTCCCCCCTTTTGGGGGTAGGAAATCATGATCGGATAGCGGACCCAAATTAATGGAACTTGGGTGTGAGTCTTTTATCGAAATGGAATGGCCTTACCATTTGTTTTTTTCCATTTTACCATTGATTATCCTACTCTCTTTTTCTTTAAATAATAACTTTTTGTAAGTTTCCTCTTCCTCTCGTCTCCTCCGACTCTCCCTCTCTCTCCCATCTGATTCTCCCTCAATTACTTTCCAAACCCAGACCAGCAAAACAAAATCTGCAACAAAAACAAGGAATGAAAGAGCAGGGAGAGAAAGAAATCGGAACCTCTATAATTTCAAGAAAGAAGAGAAGAGAAGCAACGGAAGCAATGACTTTTGGTGGATTCCCAATTCTCTTGCCATAAATTGGATGAAACAAATATATTTCTTTGTTGGAGAGATTTCTATGGCAATATATATTTTTTTGTTGCGCCAGAATCACTTGATTGTATTTAATCGGCAGAATACAGGTATATAAACAGAACTTCTTTTAATTATTCGGATGCACCAAATAATTTTTTTTTTGGTAAGACTATGGCAATAGGGTCGGAATCATCTGAGGAGAGAAAGAGAGAGAGAAGAACAGGGGATATCCAAAGCCAGCATGCATGATTTGGGAAATAAATTTACACTTTTAGCCCCTTTTAAGTAATTGAGACATCAACTTGCAAGGGCAAAAATAAATGATTACAAATTAACCAAACAAATGAACCCTAAAATAAAATTTAAATCATTGATACAAATAATATCTAAATATTGAAGCCATTCTCTATATAACCCCAGAAAAGGAGAAGAGGCTTTTGGGAAGATCAAAGAAAGAACTTAAAACCATAATTTGATAGGTCAAATTGTAATCAATTTTTTTTTAATCATATTAACTTGCAATTTAGAATTAAAACCTTGTATTAATAAAAATGAGAATCAGGGCTGCTTTGATGGTAATATTATAGTCATTCTTTGGGATTTGTTTTTTTAAATCTGTGATTGCCTTAAAATTAGTTCATAATTGATATCGTATATGCATTGAAAAAAATAAAAATGTAGAATAATGTTTAGTGAATTTTATGTGTAGGGAGACACTTTACAGTTACATCGTGTGCAGATCTAACATATAATAAGGATTGTTTGCATTAAGGTATGTTCTAGCCTTTGACATCTCATTCTCTTATAGACCTTCGAGTAGGTGATGGGAAAACTTCCATCAATGGCGATCATGTAACTTGAAGCCCATTTGAGAGTTTTGGAAGAAATATATTTTTTTTGAAGAATTTCAATTGGTTTCACATTTCTTTCTCATAATTTATGATAAATGTTGCTTTATTTATCCGATGGAAGGATTGGAAGCCCATAAATATTGTCCCTCAAGTTCTGAAGTAGTTAAAATTTTGTGCTCTGATCCACTAGTCCATTGAATAAAAAAATATAATTTAGAACACATATTGATAAATTTTTTTTTTGGTAATAGCACTTTATTTAGTAACGTAGAAACTCATGGTTGAAGATCACAAAACTCCTGGATCCATGGAGTCCCCAAGCTATTAACTTCCCTTGGAATAAAAAGAAAACTACACATTTCCGAACAAGAAGAAAGATAAAACAATTTCTTCCAAAATAGGTCTCAGGATAAGTGGTGAAGAAGATAAACCTCCCTCAAGATATTTGAAGATGCCCTTATTATCGGACTCCAATTGCACACGATCAAAACCCTCCAAAATAGTGTCCAATAGTGATGCTCTTATTGCAAATAGCTCCCCAATTGCTGAATCATTGAAAGCCATGAGAATAGACAAAACATGAAGATGTTTTCATGACAGTCACGACATATAATACCAATTCCACCAGTTGATGTATCTGGTGGTAAACTGGCATCACAATTGATCTTCACCACACCTAGAGGAGGAGTGATCCAGGATGGCACCATGTTGGAGAGAATAGATGTACCCACTTAGGTAGATGCAGTAGGTTGAGCATTAGAAAACTCATTGAAAGCCAAAAGGGACACTTGAATTACTTCTGCTAGTGTCCAATTCCAATGCCCAAACACCACATCATTCCTTGCTTTCCATAGATTCCAGCAAATAAAAGTACAATGAGAAATCAACGATTTCCTTATCTTCTTATCATATGGAGAAAAAGAATCCCAATTTTGAATCCATTGATGCAAGGAAGGATCATCTCCATCTGGAATAACAATATCATGTGCACATCCAAACCAAGTTGCCCAAGCAAAAGAGCTTCCCAATAAAATATGGGAGACAGTCTCATTCCGACCACAATGTTTACAGCAACCATCAACAGGTATATTCTGTCTGCGAAGTGCATCTAAAGATGCAACACCAGAGGCACAAGCTCTCCACAGAAATCATTGTACCTTAGGAGGTGATACGGTATTCCAGATTTTTCACCATACATCATCTGGTATACCTGCAACCAAGAATGAGATCAGGATGTAGAAGCAACCAGGTTCCGTTCATCAAGTAAAGAGTTTGAAGCGAGATGGTAAGCACTCTAGACAGATGAGGGAATAAAGGAATCCGGATTTTAAGAATCTCCTCCACATCACTTGTGCAAAATATCGAATTCAACAGATCAACATCTCATCTACTATTTTCATGGTTCATAAGATCTCCCACCTTATGGACAATACAAAAACCAGGCGGTGGTGTGGTGACCATAAAACCTTTTTTTGTGGGTAATCATCTATCCCTCCAGATCATATCAACAAGTTCGCCACTACCAATATGCCAACAAAGTCTTTTTCCAATAATTTGCATCCTACTAGAATACTTCTCCAATCCCAACTCGGCCCTTTCCTTTTCTTTGCCTTAAGTATTGAAGAGTTTAGATAGTAATTTGACTTAAAAAAATAGGCTAACATACTCCCATCATTAGACCATAGCCACAAAGCAATTTTTGATAGTAAGGCACTATTATGACACGATGGACCATGGAAACTCAAACCACCCTTTTCTTTGGATTGGCAGAGATGATCCCAAGAGATCCAATGCATCTTAGGCTTTCCATTCTTCTCACCCCAAAAAAAATTTTGATGCAACTTGTCTAAAATGTTTATGGTATGAGGCCGGCAACTTAAAATGCATATAAGCATAATTTGACATGGAGAAGACAAATGACTTCCATAGAACTTCTTTACTTGCATGAGAACGAAGCTTGGATTTCCAGCCCTGAAGTTTACTATCCACCATAGCTGTAATATCTTGAAAGAGTAAGGATTTAGAAATCCCAAAATCAACACCCAAACCAAGATATTTTTTTGGACCATCACCATAATGTATATGTAACACTCTAGATAACCACCTCTTCCACTTTGTATGGGTGTTTGGAGAAAAAGTTAAAGTTAAACAAGACTTTTGTATATTAATTGCTTGACCTGATGCCTTGCAATAAGTAGATAACCAATCCCTTTTGGTGTCTCCTTTGGGTAGTGGATGCATGAAAAAACTTGGTATTTTTATCACCGTCCTTCAACTAGTTAAACCTTGACTTTTGTTTCCAAAGTTCTTCATTTGCAAGCTCCAAATCTAAGGATTTCTTTAGCAAACCAATTTGAGACTGGATATTCTCTGTTAAAGGCAACTGTTGAAGACCATGTATATCTTGAATTAAGGACTTGATTTTTTTTTTGGACATTCCCCAAAACCTCCTTATTCCATCTTGTAAAGTCCATCCTACATGTCTCCAATTTATGGTGTAAAACATGAGAGGGAGGACCCGAACAAGAGGATGACCATGCATCAAAAGCAATGGCCTTGCAACTAGGGTGGTTAAACCACATAGACTCAAACCTGAAGAGTTAGTTACCTTTAAACTGACGATCATCAGTGTCAATTAAGAGTGGAGAATGATATGAACCAGTAGCAGGTTTGGCAAACACTACAGCATTTGTAAATTTAACCCTCCAAGATTGTCTTGAAAGTGCACAGTCCAACCTGATTTTCATATTTGCACGTCTCAAACGTCTATTGGACCAAGTGTAAGTAGGGTCATTACAACCAAGTTCCACCAATCTACAAGCATCCATCATAGATTTGAAATTCCCCATGTCTGTAGTGAAATTCTGATTCCCATCTTGTTTTTCCTGCCAAGTAAGATTCGAATTGAAATCTCCAAAAAGCAACCAATCATGAGTACGATTAGAACCAAAAGAGACAAGCTTATCCCACACAAGCTGCCTTTGAGATTTCACAGGGTCACCATTAACACAACTAAGAAAGAAACTCCCATTTTCATCATAAGTTATTGTTTCCCTATTTTTCTCGGCCAATGCTGACCGTTCAACCTCGGGATAAAACACGAGATATCAGGCGAAGAGGATTCACCTCCGGCCTTGGTTCTCCAAGGACTTTAAGTGTAACCGATGCAACAAAGAAAAAGATTGACACAAAGGGATTATTGGGCAAACCTTCTTGACTTCGTTAAGTAGTACACAGTACATTGCAAACCTCACAAGAGGCTGTTTACAGAGACGAAAAGAAATCTAGATTAAGTTACTTTACTCCTACTCCTAGAAAAGATAAAATTTGTAGAGTTTGATCGATTGGTGGATCGTTATCACTTTGTCGGCCTCCCTTTTATGCAGGGGTAGCCGGTTACAACTTCCTGGCATCGTGGGTATGTCCAACTCCCTCAACTGCCAGCACTAAACAAGAGTGGACCAATTTGGTTGAAGACTTACGTGGGCTGGAGAGAGCGAACCAACCCGGGACTTGTCTAGCCCGAAAAGTAGGGAGTAAACAATGCCCCTCACAAACGTATTTGAATGGGATCGAAGGTCCCTAGTTCGGATGGGTTTGTGACACATGGGAAAAGAAAATAAGCTGATCGTTACCTCAAACCCTTAAAAGGGTTTTTCCCTTGTCTCGAGATCCACGTGGCCACACACGTTTGGCACGTATGGTTCCCATGTCAATTGAAACTTGCGATGGGTCATATCAAAGGTCGAATTGGAAAACTCTCTTTAAAAACCCTTCTTGCATCTCAGCCTTTTCAAAAAAACCAGCCTTCGTTCCCATTTCATTAACCTCTGCAACTCAACTACAACAAAACCTTTACTTGCGATCATGAGCAGAACTCAACCAGTTGACAAGGGGCAAGCGATAATGAAAGAGGATCAAGAAAAGCGGGACTCTCTTCAGGTTACAGTCAACGTAGAGGTACTTGTTCCTCATCTTTCTCATTTCTCTTTATGTCCAAATCTTAAAAACCTGCTGACCTCTGTTCTTAAATTTCCAACTAACTCGAAAGAGACTCTCTTCATTCGTAATGGATATTCGCCTTCCCCAAAAGGCAAGGTCGATCCATTCTCCCAGCATTAGCCCTCTCGATTTGACGAATGGGAAGCCTGGGTTAATAGAATGTCTGAATCTAAAGCAGAGACTTGGAGGGAATTAGGGATTTACAACCTAATTCAGATGTCCACCACTCACATCCCCTGTAATGAGAGTCTTCTGCTAGGAGCCCTTAGCTTTTGGTCTCGATCAACCAATTCCTTCCATTTTGGTTACGGAATGACGAGTCCCACTCTATTCGATGTGGTTGCTCTCACCGGTCTCAAACCCTTAGGAGAGGAGTTTAATAGAGCATCCATTGACAGTCATGAGGAGTGGAACTTAGACTTCACCAAACGCTCCAGCTACTCCTTGTACTTGTGTCAATACCGCAAGAGAGAGTACGTGGCCTTTCTTCTGACCTAGGTTTGTCGGTCCCTGATATGCACCTATGCTGATAAGATTACAAAAGCGTACCTTGGTTTGGTCAATGCGCTTGCGGATGACCGACCGATCAACCTAGTAGCCTTTGTTCTTTCACCCCTCTATCGGGGTTGTAATGACCTTGTTCGGTCTGGGTATACCAACGGAGCCGGGCCCCTGTGTCTTTTGCAGATATGGCTCTGAGCGTACTTCTCTGACTTCAGCTCTCCACCTTGTGACAGAGACTATCCCATTGCGAGTCTCAAATTTATCAGGAATCGAATCTTTTGGCCTCTGCCAGAGTGTTTTCTGTTCTTTTTCCAACTTTCTGTAGACCGTCCTGATGAGCTTTTCACCCTTACTAGTATTTTGATGTGGATGACTTCCACCATACATGACCCTTTAGCGTGCACTGATCGTTGGGCATCCTTCTTGGTCTGTAGAGACCTCCAGTACTAGGTATACTTAGAAACCTCCAAAAACAACATGTGCAGTGTAGAGTCGTATAACCTCCAATTTTGGGAGCCAATTCGGCCTTCAACAGGAGATCCCTTTCCCTTGTTACTTATCTTACGCCAAAGGTTTGATCGAAAGGACGACCATCAAGAAAAAGGAAGAAATTGGAAGGATTTCCCTTTTGGGCCAACTGGCTTTGTCAAGATTCACACCACACTTCTTTTAGCCTTAGCCATCCACTTTTGAAGACTTCAAAACATGGTGGTCTGAATATTACTTCAAGCAAGCTATTTTAATCTCAGCACTTGATGATTGTCAATCGACTACTTCGGGTCGTGACCCATATTCTAATTTTGACATCATTTCTCTATTGGCGCAGAAGAAGAAGAAGCCAAAACCAAAACATCTATAGGTAGATCCACTCTCTCCTACTGGGCAATTGTAGAGTATGAAATTTTTTTTCAAAACAAATACTTTCCTGACCCCGACCAAGTAGAAAAGAGTCATTTAGAAGCTATTACTCGATTGAAAGAAATGCATCGAAAGGAATTCCTTGCCCGGCCAGAGAATGTTGTCAAGGGCCCTTTTGGGCTTCTCAACATGCAGGACTTCAACTGAGAGTTTGAGGAACTCTTGAGCAATCGACCCACAAGGCCGAGAGCTCCTTTTGCTATTGCAGACGTAGTTCATCCAAAGGCTTATTCGAACTCGCATGATGTATCATTTATAGACTTCTACAACCTTGAACACCAACTCTCACGGACCAAGAGATACATTTCTTCAATCGAATACAGGTCGTATCTAGGTATCATTTCTTCTTCTGCTTTACAAACCGCAAACAATTGATTTTTCATTTTTAACCGATCTGCAGTTGCTCTTCCTCCGTGCCCTACCAACGTCCATCTCAAGGTAGCAGATAAAAGGGGGAAAGTAGCAATTGAAGTGAGCAAAGAATCTGATCCGGAAACCCTCCAAAAACATCCAAAGAAAACTGTGACTACGACTCTGGTCGGACGGACAAGGTCAAGGGCAATCAAGAAGAAAGAGAACCCCAAGGCTAACGAGGCAAAAATTTTCAAGCTATCCACCTCCGGGTCATCTGAGAAGACTCTTTCCTTGCCAATGGCCGAATAAGTTCCTCTCCATCCAATCAAAGAGATTGGAGTAAGCTCATCCAAGTCCGTCCATCTTCCACTTGCCAGTCTGACCAAAACAATGGCGGACATTGAAATCCTCGAGGAAACCTTGTCTGAGCAAACTCCGGTGAGTCCTTATTGTTTATTTTCTAAAGTCAGGTTTCCTCCCCTAAGAAGACTAACTTTTCTTCAAAACACAGATTGATGAAGACATGGATTACTTGGCATTCTTTGAAGAAACAATCGTGTCAGTAGAGTCTCCCAAATCAGCCATTCTTTCTGCAAGCCCATCTGCAAAAATCCCTGACATCTCCGCCCTAGAACATGCGACCAAGCTGGTCGAATCAGTCAAGGATTGGACCGCGGTGAGGATGGTCGAGGAAACAAAAGTTCCTGAACTTCAGACTGCACTTGAGGTGCTTATCGCCGACCCATCCAACACCCCAAATCGGGTCGAGTTTTACCACACCTTTCAGACTTTGCTCAATTTGATTGAAAAGGAAGCCCCTACCGCAATTGAAGCGATCGCGGATGCGGAGAAGGTAGCCCAACACAAAGTTAACTCGACCAAGTTTACCAGCAAAGTACACGAGGATTTGAAGAGGATCAAGGCAGAGGAGGATGTCCTAAAGGAAAGAGGCCAAATATTGCAGGAAGAAATCGACCGACTTCAGAAGGAAAGAGACTCTGTTTTGCAGAAGCTCACGGCCAAAAGGATTGAAGGTAGAGACCTAGCCATAGAAGGGCGAAAGATAAACCAAGATTTGAAGGAATCAATTAACTTGGAGAAAATCCTGATCCCGAAGCGTGAGAAGGCAGAGAAGATTTTAAACAAGATTGACAACAACCTACAAGAAGCATGGCTTCGTTTCTAAAACAATCTTTTGACTGGCCGTCTCTTGGCCGTTATGTTTTTTTCCTTTTTCTTTTAGAACAATTCCTATTTAGCCAGAGAATGGCCTTTTGATAACCCTTTATTTCATCTTTAACTTGACTCCCCTTTTGTTATGCACTCCCATATGGTTGGATGATAGATTTGTAAGAACGTACCATTAATTGGCCTAATCATCCAAGCTCCTCAGCCTATAAACACCTCCTAGCATAGTTTGATGGATAAAAAAAGGCCCCTCCCAAGTGGGTGACCATTTGCCATAAGTTCGGTCTTTTGAACCTACAGGCAATATGGTCTTAAGGACTTGATCCCCTACTTGAAAGGTTTTCAACTTTACCTTCTTATTGTATGCTTTTGCTATCTTCGCCTTTTTAGCAAGCAGGCAGTCCAAGGCCCATAACCGCTCCTCATTGACATTTTCCAACTCTGAGAGCGTAGCCTCTGCGTACCTCTCAGGGGTCAGCTTTTGTTGCTGAGCAACCCTTGCTGACTTCACAGTAACTTCTAATGGTTAGACCGCGTCATGCCCATACGTCAAGGCATACACCGTAGTCCCAATGGCTAACCGTTTCAACGTTCTAAAAGCTCAAAGGACCTCAGACAACAAGTCTGCCCAACTTCTAGGGTTTTGATCGATAACTTTGGACAAGATCCCCTTCAGAACTTTGTTACTAGACTCCACCTAGCTGTTTCCTTACGCATAGTAAGGTGTTGAGAAGGTGATGGTTATCCCATGTTCAGAAGCAAAATGGTCAATATCCCCTCTTGAAAAGACTCCTCCATTGTCGTAGGTGAGGTTTTTGGAAGGCCAAATTGGTAGATAATATGTTACTTTAAGAATTGGATAATGTCGGCTTGACTAACCGACTTCATTGGGACTGCCTCTACCCATTTAGTGAAATAGGCTGTAGCTACTATGACAAAATAATTCCCCTTGGTGGCGGTTGGACTAATTTTTTTGATCAGGTCCATGGCCCATCCCCTGAATGGCCACGGCTTGACGACCGGGTTGAACTGGATTGTAGGCACCCACTGAACTGGACCGTGCTTCTGGCGTGCTTGACACCCTTTAGCATATCTAATGCAGTCTTCCAATATCGTAGGCCAATAAAACCCATATCGTCTAATCAGCCATCTCATCTTTTGTCCAACCTGATGTGACCCACAAATACCTTCATGACTTTCAGCCATAATCAACATTGATTTATTTAGGCCGACGCACTTCAACAGGAGGTCATCGAAACCCCTCTTAAACAACTCGTCTTCGAGCATAACATAGTTTCAGGCTCTAAACCTTTTTTTTAGTTAATGTTTAGGCTTAGGTCTTTCAAGAAAGAAATTATCGCAGTCCTCCAATTTGGCTGTACCTCATCAAAACAATTCACCTCTAGTAATTCCTCTTGCATGACCGAGGAAAACATCCTACGCTCAACTTTGATAATCCTTTCCATCATGCCTTTTGGGATCTCACTCCCAGACGCAGCCTAGGACTGCATCAGGTATGCAAAGGAGTGCCAAGCTTGTCAAATGCACGCACCTATGCAAGGAGTGCCTGCAACACAACTCCACCCTATAGTAAAGCCGTGACCGTTCAGAGGATGGGCTCTTGATTTGATTGGAAAAGTAACTCCCCCCTTGGCTCAAGGGCACACGTTCATCATCGTGGCCACTGACTACTTCACTAAATGGGTGGAAGCTATGCCGATGAAGTTGGTCAGCTAGGCCGATGTGATAAAGTTCTTAAAATGCAAGATAATACACCATTTCGGTCTGCCTAAGACCCTCACCTGTGATAATGGGTCAGTCTTCTCTGGGGGAGAAGTATCTCAATTTGCACAGGAGTATGGTATGACCGTCACCTTCTCGACACCTTACTATGCATAAGGTAATGGTTAGGCCGAGGCGAGCAACAAGGTTATCAAGGCAAATTTGTCTAAGGTCATTGACGATAACCCAAAATCTGGGCAGAAATGTTATCAGAGGTTCTTTGGGCCTTTAGGGCCTCAAAGAGGAAAGCAACGGGAACTACCCCTTATGCACTAACTTTTGGTCACAATGCCATTTTACCTATGGAATTGACTGTAAAGTCTTTACGAATAGCAAGGCAATATGAGCTGACCCTCGGGGAATATTCTGACTCCATGATGGTTGAACTTGAAGATTTGGATAAGGAGCGTTGTTGGCCCTAGACCAGGTTCAGGCTCAAAAAGTCAAGGTGGCTAAGGCCTACAGCAAGAAGGTCAGGCCTAAGGCATTTGCTGAGTTAGATCTGGTACTTAAGGCCATTCTGCCAATTGGCCGTAAGGATCCCAGATAATGGAAATGGTCACCTACTTGGGAGGGGCCATTTGTGGTGCATCAGGTCCTAAAGGGTAGAGCTTAGCGTTTAAGAACAGTGGACAGCTAAGTACAATTGAGACCGATAAATGGCAAATACTTAAAATGGTACCACCCAACAATGTGGGAGGCAAAATGATGAGCTTCCAGGTTGAGAAACAACCACACAAACAAAAGGAAGAAAGATTGTTCTAGCCGAAAGAAGATCAGCCACAGAATAACACAGCCAAGGGCTAGATCACGATAGATCGGCCATAGTAGGAGTTCTTAAAACAAAAAAAAAACCTCAAAGACTTCATGCTTTCCCGGGTTTGCCCTCTAGGTCTTCCTGGACTTGTTCAAGCAGTTTCTGAACTCTGGCTATCTCTGCCTGATTACAAGTTACTTGGCGCGAAAGTTTTTCTTCTATAGTCAGGATTGTGTGGTACACCTTCTTTTCAACAGCAGCCAAGGTGGCCCTAGTTGCCAGAGCACCTCTGGTCTAGTCTAACTCTTCCAACATAGTCTTCCTCTGGTGCTCCAGATCAGCCAGTTAAGCCTTGAATCGCTTCATCTCCAGCTGGAACCCACGCAGCTCAGATGTGATGGTCACAAGTTGTTTCTTTTTTGCAGCTTTCAACCTGGAATTCTCCCATTCGTCCTTTATGGCCTGAAAAGCAGGGGGAAGGCTATTAACCATCAAGTGAAGTAATTCAATAAAACTCTGGGCTGCATTGTGTTGGTTGAGGCTGGAACTCGGGTAGGCCACAATGGTCTGGAGGGCGTCGATCATAGGTTCAGCCTGGTTTTGGTCGAGGATCTATTCAACTTAGAGTTTGTTGCTCTCGCCCAGGATTTCCACGCTACTGCTATGTCAGGAGAGCCCGGCAGCAAAAGTTCAGCCTCTTCAAGGGTAAGGGCGGCAGGCGAACCCACGGCAAGAAGATTATCCAAGAGTCAAGCAGCATGGCCACCGAGTCTTTTTCCTCTTGCAACAAATTTTTGAAGGTCAGGACGGTTATTACTTTGACTACCAAGATAAAGACAGTAGAGGTACCTGTGGCGTGGGCCCCATCAGAGGCATGACTTGACCTTCCTCTTCTTCTCGAATTGGAGGCAACTTGGGCGGCTGATTCATTTCTAGAGCAAAGGGCATTTGGTGAATCACATTACATACTGCATCAAGGGGGGTTGGCTTGGCGGCGCTATGCACAACAATGGCAAGCTGAACATTGGATTCACCAGGAGCGGCGATAGGCAGCTCTGGTTTTGGTAGGACTCGCTTCAATGGACTTTCCTCCCCAACAGATTTCATAGGGGAGGCCACACTAAGGTCTAGTTTGATTGATGGAGAGAGAGGGGCGGGCGGCCCAAGAAGCCCTTTAGGAACACCAGACTTAAGAGTAGATGACATGGATTTGCTTGAGCTTGATCGAGAGAGCTTGGATAGGATGGCTTTATCAGTCTCGTCATCTTATTGCTTTCTTACCTTCGTCTGACTTGGCTGAGAGTTAGGCCTGAATGACGAGCGACGCGTCATCACAACTTTCAAAGGGAACAAGATCTTCACTGTCAACGACCTCTATGCTCTCGGCCTTCTTGGAACTATTGGCCATTCCCCAGCGTTGTCGTTTGAGGGGCAACTGTTTCTCTTCTTTTTCTTTGCTTTCTAAATCCACGGTCACAGTCGGTTGAGCCCTAATGGGTGGCACATCTGTAGCAGAAAATCAGGCAACAAAGGCAAAAATCAGGCAGCGGAAGTAAAAGGAGTCCCATACTTAAAGACTCATGATAACAAAGGGTTATGCCCTTGACTCATCCTTCAGTTGGCAGTCAGCCTATGTGGTGTTCGGTCTTGAACAACTCCTCATATGTCACAATCGTTTGGAAGAGATAGAGATCGGCATTACCTTCACCAGCTACTGACCGCTTCTTCAACTTCTGCGGCAAGCCATAAAACTTGTTAGAAGAATCAACCCGGCCAGAGGTAGAAGACTGGCGGTCTTCAAAAGAGTCAGCATCGTCATCGCTGGACCGGAGTAATACTGGGGGCCACCAAGCATCGAAACTCTCAGTAGTGGCAGGCAGAGGAAAGAAGTAATAGGGCCGGAAGGCAGAAAGGGCTATGCGGCTCATAAGGGACACATCCCCGATACTGTCATAATCTTTTAGGAGCTGTCGGTCAAGCCTACCATTAGAAAGTGAAAAGAAGCAAGGGACTGGAATAGCCTACACCAAAACAAACTGGTGAGCCAGGAACTGGGGATTGTAAGGTTTTGTGCTGCACATATTATTTTTGTTGTGCTCAAGAAACACCCTAGAGTGAAGGTCTCGGCATGTAAGGAAAGAGGCCCAAAGATCTCAGTGCTTGAGTGGATCAGTAATGGCCTCATCCAGCCAGTCGAGTAAACTTTTGGAAGAATGAAATGGAGTAAAAGAAGCTGAAGGACGAATATTCTTGAGGGTAAAGAAAAATGTGAAACAATCTGTGAGAGATCGAGCCACCGGTGGGCGAAGTAACTTAAAGCCAATGGCGGGGAAATCATTGGTCAATGGAGAAGGACTTATTTCAGGAAAGTAAGCGCTCAACCACAATTACAAAACCCAAAAAGGGCCTCTGTCGTGAGCAAAACCAAACTCCATGAGGTCATTACAACCCCGGTACAGGGAAGAGAGTGCAAAAGCAGTAAGATTGACAGGTCGATCAGCAGCTAGGGTATTCGTAAGACCGAGGTAACCTTTGGTGATCTTGTCGGGCTGGGTACAGATAAGGCAACGACAGATCCAAGACAGCAGGAAGGCTATATACTCTTACTTATTCACCGGACCACTCTGTCTCTGGTATTGAGAAAGATAGGAGGTGTAGTTGGCATTTTTGGTAAGGTTCAAATCCCAGTCCACTCAAGAATAGTCAGAGCTACCATTGATCTCCACCCCTGCGGCCTTAAGGCCTAGGAGAGCCCCCATGTCAAGAAGAGTAGGGCTCATCATCCCACACCTGAAGTGGAAGGAGTTGGTCGAACGGGACCAGAAATGGAGAACGACATGAAGGAGATCAGCGTCGCAGGGATAGTGGATGGTTGACATATGAATGGCATCATAAATGCCAAGCTCCCTCCAGGACTCTTCCTTAATGAAGGACATCCTTTTCACCCAGTCATTCCACTCAGAATAGCTGCCAGCCCAATGTCGTTTTACAGTGGCGGGTTTATACTTCAGGGTGGTAGGAATGCCACGTCGGAATAAAGGGTGGTCAACTGGGTGAGATGGGAAGTCTTTGATAGATTAACTGGCTGAGGGGTCTTTGAGGATAGGACCTAAAACAAACTGACTGGAGCGAGGAATAAGTACCTTCAAGTTCACAGCAGGATACAGACCAGCACGCCTCTCCTGGAGACGGTCAGCTATAGTCTGGGAGCCACCAGCACCTTCCTTTGGGCTCATCTTTCCCTTCAAGTTGTAGAGGATCAAAGCATAAGTCGTGATGGTCCAAGAAAGAAGATGATAGGTTGTCTCGCAACTGGAGACGTAGAGGGGTTTAAGAAGGGGTTTTTGGAACTCAAAAGGAGTGATGGCTGCCTTAGGAAATGGTGAGATTAACTCAAAGGGCGCAAGCACGGGATCACGATTGGGCCGCGTGTCCTAGCTAGCATTTTTTTAGGAGTTTCAATCACATCAGTTTACGACACGTCAGAAGATATTTTTGATGAGCGAAACTGGAGCAGACACAAGTCCCGAGGGCTCCCTCAATCTACCTCCCGACTCGTGAGGATCATTGTTTACACACAGATTTCGCTCAACTCCTTCACGGCCGAATAAAGGCACTCGGCCATAGGATGACTAGACCAAGCGGCTTGACCGAAGCACCATGGCGCCTTCCTGTCAAGGTTGGGCTCATCGGCCAAGAGGCAGTCGGTTAACATCAATGACGATTTTCTTTTAGCAGTTAAGACTTGGATGATGTGCTAACCCAAACATGGCGGGGATAGTGACCGATGAATAAGAAGACCGTTTCTTATGGTCATCTTTATCGTATAAAATAAGTAGGAGGAGCAAGAAAGAATGGATCAATCAAACACATACCAAAACTTGCATTTACTTATGTTTACTTTTCTGTACTGTTTTCTTTCCTTCACCACGATGGTGTGAACCTAAGGTTTTTACTTCTTTTGCTTTATGCATCCCTATGTCTTGCACTGTAGATTGTTCACTATAAGTGAAGAAGTGCAATTACAGTCCATTTCCAAGTCTCCTTGTTCTATTATCTTTGAGAAGTCCTCAACATACCAAGGCACGAGTAGAACTCTAAATCGTCGTGACGTAATAGGATGTCCTATTCTCATTCTGGCCACCCCTTGCTGGCCCAAGGATATTTTGGCACAACACTATGACGAAAGTAGTCATTTTTCTCAGTACGCCACTCAGGGGGATATTTGTGGATCCATCCCTCCATTTTCCGATTGGATGATTATTTTGTTGGAACGATCAGAAGGGCTAATGCTAAAGCAATGTCATGGTGTTAAGTACGTTCATGTTCTTATATGCCATGGTGGTCCTCCAATAAGGTTTTGGAATAACTTTCGGATTCTCCATGTCGGCAAATGTTATGATGTGGAATATCTTTTGAGTATTACCATTTGATGAGATGGAAGATCATCAGGTTCCGCAACAGCAAATCGTAATATTTAGCTACTTGGAAAAGCTATACTTGCTATCCCTACCGAAATTGAAGGCAATCTGCTGCCGCAGCCAATATGATGGGTCTCTTCTTCGGCCAGGTCCAAGTGGAGCAGGAGGAGGGGGATGCTACGGCTTCTTCTTCTTCTTCAACAATCTAAGATTTCTACGATTGGAGCATTGTGAAACTATAATTACTATCATACTCTCTGATCTGTTGGCAAATCTACCAAATTTAGAAGAACTCAAAGTATGCTATTGTCCTAATACGACTGAGGTATTCAACTCCAAGGCAAATCTATCAAATTTCGAAGAACTCGAAGTCGAAGGGCATCATCATCATCATCAGCAGCAGTAGCAGCAGCAAGAGGAGGAGGAGGCTACATTAACAATATTAAAGAAACTAAAACGATTGAAGCTACAAGTCCTTCCTTTCTCTAAGGACCATATGGGAGGGGGCGTTGATGTTAATGTTTCACCTAATTTAAGCCTCCTCCTGAATGTAAAGGAGATTGATGTGGATGATTTGGGATTGAAATTCATGTTCTCACTACCCATGGCGCAGAGGCTTCAACAACTACAGCGGCTTAAGATTTGGAATTGTTCAAAAATGGTGGAAATAATCTCATTATTAATGGATGAGGGAGATGATGATGATGATGATGAGATTAATACATAAAGAAGAATTAGTTCGTCATCAACAAGACAACTGCCAAGTAATAGTACTCCTCCAATTTTTGGCAACCTAAGGATCCTACACATCTATAAATGTAAGAGGTTGAAGCACATCCTTGCAATGAGTTTGGCCCAAGCTGCTGCAGGTCTCGGTCTCCTACAACAACTCGAAGAATTGGATATTCAGAGGTGCTCTAATCTGGAGGAAATAGTTGTGAATGACCATCATCATCATCATCATCAGGACATAGCAGATGAAAATAAGGAGGAGGAAGCCATCATCATGTGCAAAACGGTACTATTTCCTCGACTAAGGTCTCTATGGTTAGAGAATTTGCCAAATCTCTCGATGGTGGTGAGCAAGATCAAGATCAAAGGGGTGTTACTGTTACCCAGCAGCAGTAGCAGTCATGACTATTATTATTCTTATTGGCCTTCCTTGGAAACATTGACAGTTCTGGAATGCCCCAACCTGAAAAGCTTCCCTGTGAGTCCAAACACGATAACCACGGCAACAAAACTGAAGGCGATTACGGTAGAAGAAGAATGGTTCAATGCGTTGGAGTGGGATGATGATGATCATGACATTAATAATAAGTTGCAGCACCTACAACAAAGTGGAGTCAAGGGAATTAAAGAGGGCCGGTCCCCTTCTTCTTTAATTAGAGTATTTTTTTTTTTCTTTGCTAATTATCTTGACGCAACTAATTAAAGATTCATATGCTGCATAATTAACTGAAACCATTCAACAGGTGACATTGAGGGAATAAGCGAGTCCTTCTTACTGTGGTAAGTTAATTAGCTTTTGATCGATCTGGGATTTCTGCATTCTTCTACTGTGGTAAGTTAATTAGCTTTTAAAGAACATTCCGCAATTTGCCCCCGCCACATTCATTTATTCATTTATTCAGAGACCACTACTACTTCCCATTAAATGAAATAACTCATCACGTACACCAAATAAATTTTATCTCCAAATTAATTAAAATTTTTCATACAGAATTACAAAAAGAAATATATACGACACTCTGTTATTATTCTTCAATTCCAGCCCCATTCAGAGTATTCGATCGGAAATCCCTCATAATAAAACTCTTAATTTTCTCTCTACTTCTTTGTCCTGATCATCTTCCCCACACATACAAATTGCCACAACTCATTATGCCGGCCTATTCCTCTGAGCCGCTTCATTCCATCTCAAGAACACCCTTAGTCCCTAATCGGATCTCAATTGGTGCTCATCATCATTTGGTTTAAATATTAATTTTTCAGTAGGTGATCAAAAATTCATTGCATCTTCCAGTAGATTTTCATTTACTAGAGGAAAGAAGTTATTATAATTAATAGGTGGAGTAATTCATCCTCTGACTCATTAATCTAGTTTCTTTCTTTCGTTGCAGCTGAGGAAGAAGATGAAGAGGGAGATGTCACAATGGGAGATGAAGATTAGCACCTGTTGTGGCCTAGTATTGCTGAATAGTTTAATTGCATGTGCATATATGCCATAGAACCTATAAATTGCGTCATTCTTTAATTTTGTGTTTATGTATTGTTAGCATATAAGCATTCCATTAATCACAGAGATTTAGGGATTACCTGAACCGAATGGAATCGCAGCGGAAGGGACGATCGAAGGTGACTTGTAGTTACGAGTACAACGTGATCTCTACAGGCTTCTCCACAAAGAACTCCACACCACAAAACCCTAGGCAACAATGGAAACCCTAGGATAACACAGAACTTGAAAGAGAGGGAGAGATACGACTTTTCAAAAGATATGAAAAATTAATGTGCTAGGGTTTAAGCCTAATAGTTTTTTATAGACAAAACCCTGGGCGCCCCTCTCACTTGGTCGACTTCCACTAGAGGTCTAGACCGATTAGAAAAGGGGAGGGGTTGGTCACTCAAGTGACCGACCCCTCTAGAGCTTGGGTCTCGCGCGGCCAGCCCCTTATGGGCGCATAAATTGGGCCCAACCCATTAACGTTTTACATCTCCCACTCACCCACACAGGGCACATAAATTTAATTATGCATTCAAGTTTCTCTCATTCCGCGTTATCCTCCATATAGGTAATGGGGCGTGCGACCTGTCGAGATGGTACAAGGTAGGAGTACTATATCAAACTTCCATCTAGCCAACATAGTACATCACTCTCAAAAGTCTCGAAATACCCCAAACAATCCACTTACACCCGATCTAACACTCTCGACCCCTTATGATGAGCAGTGTTAATCCTTGCTATGTAATGTACTCATGACTGCGTCGATCACAAATACAACATGTCGCCCAGGCAATGAGTCACATAGCAAAGGTGTAACGTCCAATGATTTTCCCTAAGCCCCTCATGTCAATCCAAATATCCCCAACAGCTTTCCCAATCACTTCCCGCTGGACCGCATCATGCATGGTCCTAAGGAGAACGTCAAAGTAGCGGCATTGGGTGTCTTTTTCATGACATCGTCTCAGGTAATAAGGGTATTGTAGGATTAATATAATGCACGTGGCTCACACAGTGCCGAAGCAGGGATCCATTCGGTCACTCTCACAATCGGTCGATATAAGCACATGCAGTATGACGTGCATGCTATGGCGTAAATCCCACTAGGGTGGGCATGTCACTTGCAATAAATAAACGCCATATAGATCTTAGTCTAGTCGCTACTCTAAGTGCCTAACCTGAGTCTCTAGCGCAGTCACCCTCAAGGTTTCTGCCTAGAACCTCACATTTGGCTTCTAACAGGCTACTTGGAAGTGTGGTGTCTTTCAAGTTAGACCAAGTAAAGGTCTCATCTTAGCTCTAACTAAGGCGCCATAGAGCACACATGCTCATGGGCTCATCTCGCTCGCTACACCCCAGCGTCGAGGAGAATCACCCGTGTGAGTGGGTCGATTCTAAGCCTGGTGACATCTTTACAAACAATGAATGTATACACACAAGATTACTCAAACAAATATATGCTCATCAATAAATTTAAGAGAAATACAGATAAATGTCCATCACAAATAAAGTGCTCTCAAAGCAAATACATATCAGATCCGCCTGAGTCCCAAGTTCCTAACGTGAACTAAGAAAACATCTCTGGCAATGGGCTTAATCAATGGATCAGCCAACATATTGCCAGTGGAGATATGTTGTAGAACCACTTCACCTCGCGCTACCATGTCTCGAATGTAGTGATACCGTATGTCAATGTGCTTGGATCTACCATGGAACTTGGGGTCCTTCGCAAATGCAAACGCTGTCGTGCTGTCATAGTGTATAAGCACAGCATCATTTGAGTGAGCAGAAATGCTAAGTCTCTACAAGAACCTCCTGAGCCAAACGGCCTCCTGAATTGTTGTCAAACATGCGACATACTCCGACTCCATCGTGGACAAGGCGATGTAGGTCTGTTTCTTGCTACTCCAAGTGACAGCCCCGCCTCCTAGGAAAAACGCATATCCCGAAGTGGACTTACTCTCGTCTCTATCACTAGCCCAATTAGCATCACTGTAGCCTCTTAGTCTCAAGTCTGAACCACAGAAGGTGAGTGAGAGGTCCACAGTGCCACTTAGGTATCGAAGTATCCTCTTTATTGCCTACCAATGAGCTGGCCCTAGGTTACTCTGGTAATGGCTCACCATGCCAACGACAAAGCAAATATCTGGACGCGTGCACATCATTGCATACATCAGACTGCCTACTGTCGCTGTAAAGGGTATTTTGGACATTTGGTTTCTATTTGAGTTAAAATAATACCGCAAGCGTACGGGTCAATCGTAGCTACGAGTCGAACACGAGGAGATATACGCCACTCTATTTAATTAACTTAAAAGTAATGCAAAGTGAACCAAATTAAAGTGTTAAATTAAACTAATTAAACTAATGAAAATTAATGCATCCTAACTCATAAGCATCTAACAAAATTAAGGTATTAAATTGGCGTCCTAACACATAAGCATCTAACCTATCAAACTAAAGCGAATTGAAAGAAATAACAAAAACGCAGCCACACTTCGTAATCACATAAAAAGAAATAAGGGAATAAAAGTGCATCCACATATCACAACCATATAAAAAAAATAGAGGGAGAAGAAGAAGAAGATAGAGAGAGATAGAGGAAAGGGAAAATGAGATTAAGGGTTTAGAGAATGAGATACCTTGATGTGCTTGAATACTTGAATAAACTCACCATGGCTTCCTCTTCTAAATCTCCATGTCTTTTCATCAACATAGGAACTTAGACTAGGAAGCTTTAAACTAAAACTATTACAACCATTAAACTAGACTTATGAAATCAAAACTAAGAACTTGAAATCAAAACTAAGAACTTAAGCCAAAAATAGGAAAAGAAGAGAAAATTTCACTAAGTGAATGAAATAAAAATTACACTAAAAAACTGAATTAAAATTGAACTAGAAACTAACTAAAAACTGAACTAAAAAACTACTTCTTACAACTCAAAGGGCAAGGGATATTTATAGGGGGAAGAGAGGAGAAGAGAGAAGAGGGAAATGTAGGAGAAATATTCCCTAAGAAAAGAGAATATTCTCTTCTCCTTCCTCTTTTACAATGCCTTGAATCCTAAGAAGAAAAAAAAAAAAAAAGAAAGAAGAAGAAGAGAAGATTGTTTACATAGACCTTCTATTTCTAGAAAAGTAAACTTTCAATTCTAACAAGTGCTTCCTTTTCTTTGTAGATATCTTCTCCAAGCAATAAAATCAAAGCATATTTGATTTTTCAACTTTTCATAGGTGAGAGAATATCTTTCAAAATAAATCTATCCCAAGTAGAATTCCAGAAGTGCCCTTGAGAAGTTGGAGGAGAGAGAGAGTAAGAGTGATGGTTAGGATTCCTTCAAGAATAAATAAAATACCCATTCAGTCCTTCAGAAAACTTGGAGCATGGGGTGCTTATATAGGCCTCACCATTGTGTTCCTTGCGAAAAATCACCCAAAATAGACCCAAATTTCGTCCAATTTGGAGTTCGGGAGCCCAAGATATCTCAAGTTGAAGTTGGACTGTCCAGAGCCCTCCAAATAGAATCTTTCGGGTACAAGAAATATAACTTCTAGTTATTGTGTTAAGGCCCCTGGAATCCGAACTTTCGCTTCACTTTGTCTCCGGCCGACTGTCAATAATTACAAATAAACCCCTATAGACCATTTTCGTGCTTTGTTACGGAAACGACTGTAACTTCTTCATTTCAACTCGGAATCAAGTATCGTTTGAACAGTTGCGAAGCTGACTCGATGGGCTACGTATCCAAGCCATTAACACCTCTAAGCAGCTTAAAAACATTTCCTTAGCATCATCTCCTCCATTTCACAAGAATTCACCTAAACCCTGAAAAGCACAAGAAAACACCGAGTAACTCTGTCCAATGTGGTAAAATATATGCTTTATGCCCTAAGATTTCACACATAAATGTGCTCATCAGATTCCCCCACACTTGAACGTTACTTGTCCTCAAGTAAAGCAAAAGAAAAACTAACCTAGAATGCAGAAAATCCTAACTCACTTTCGTAGGAATCACGGTTGCACTTAGCATGTGCAACAAGCCTTTGAACCCCTAGGTTACCCCTAATGGACGAGTTGTGTCTTGTGGGTGTTTGCAGTGAATATACTCCCAAAATTCAATTGTAAATGAATACTGTAAATTTTAATCATGGCATAAGCAGGACAGTGCACATAATCCCAAAAAGTGTTCAACTAAAGATCAAGGAGCCAAAGGTTCCCCCACACTTGAATTTTATCACCCCACATCAATTCAAATAACAAGCATGCATCAAGTTCAAGGGATCTCCTCATATTTTCTGAACACTACTCACCTTCAAGTAAACCCCCCATAGCATCGATGGAACCAAAGACTTAGGCATTGAGTATTGTTGACCATACTTTTTTTTTTTTTCAGGCATTAAGGCAAAAGTTTTTTTCTTTTTTTTCTCAATTACAAACTCTATTTCTACTCCACTACTGTTCTCTGAATGACATGGTGGAGCATACACTAGACACCCAAATACTTGGTAGCTTCGCTTTTTGCATATATCCATAAGACATTGAGACATTGATGCAAGAGTTTTTTTTTTTTGAGTTTCCTTCCAAGGAATTTCGATCAAGTCACCCTGATTCATGAGGCACAGTACCCTGTCTAGTCCCTAGGAATTCCACTTTCTTTTCTATTTCTTATTTTTTTTCTTTTTCTTTTTTTCATTCACTTCCACTTTCATGCCTTGCCTTGCCACAAATAAATTGGTCTCAACTACTAGCCAAAAGATCAAAGGGTCCATAAAACACATAGAGGAATCTAGCCATCAAATGAAATAACGCTCATATTTTTCAATTCAATCCCTCTCACCAGATACAAACCAATTACCGTCCTTGAAAAGGGATTTTTTATTATTTCGCATGCTAGGACACCTAATTTCCTCTTTCTCTCGCTTTGCAATCAAAGAGACATATGCATAAAACCAAACTATTGTCACAATCAAAATTTACCAATTAAGCCCAACATCCCCCCCCCCCCCCCACACTTAATTCATGCAGTGTCCTCAATGCATGCATAAAAGAAAGAATAAGGACAAGGGAGGAGATGAAGGGGCTTACCAGATATAATCAACAAAGAGGATTATGAAGAGTGATGAGCTCTACAAAAAGTGCTAGGAGCAGCAACAGAAATCTCAATCCATGGCCGGTAAATGGAGAAATAGCTTCAGACCCAGAAAACACTCGACCATGAATTTTAGTAAAATAAGAAATAATATAAAAATTAAGCACAACTGAGAAATATCCAATAGAAAAAACTGTCCTCATGGGACAGTGGAAAATGAAGGCACTAAAACTCAGGCCATAAATCCTTCCCTTCTCTCCCATTTGCAATGTAGAACACCTGTCATTCTTTGAAAAATCAACCAAAAATGGATCACAATAAGTATAAAAAGGATTATGAATAACCTCATCTAAATAATCATCAAAAATTGGAGGTTTACTCAAATCAATCCTAGCAATACAACTATCCGCTATTTGCAGAACTTGGTTTGCTAAATAAAGATCATAGAAATTTGCTTGAAAAGCATCATGACTAACATTGTCCTCCTCAATAAAATCGTTAAACCTAGGAGGTTTGGACAAATCAACATATGAGACAATGGAATCCTCAAAATGACAATTATCTAAGTTTTCCAAAGAGAGAGGGGGAGATCGAATTTCCTGGGTTTCTATGTTATCATGAAAATCTGATTCTAAATCAATAAAAACACTAGGCTCACTAAAATTAGAAATTTCAGAAAAAAGTTGGACTTCTCCAGGTAGCTCATCAAATCTCGCTTCACTAATATCCTGAGGAGACTCAATCTCAACAAATAAATCATCTTGAAAAGCAGCTTGTTGGGAATGACTCTCATTAACCTCAAACTGGGGTGGTGGACTTTCAATATCATTAAACTGGGGATGGGGCGGTTCAGGCTGACTAGGTAATGTACCTATTTCCTCCTCTTGCACCATGGTTATCAGTTGAGAGAGTTGCTTCTCCATGGTATTTTGGCTTATTGTGAGAAGGTCTATGTATTTCTCAAGCTCATTCAGTCTAGCCTCCTCACCCATGTTTTGAAACTCAAGGGGTTGGTGATATGGTTCAAGGAGAGGTGGCCCATTGAGATTTAATGGAGGGTTGGGCATTGGAGGACCAAACTGACCATGATATTGGAAATTGGGTGGTCCAGCTTGGTTATTCCATTGATCCCACAAGAAATCGGGATGATCACTCCACCCCTGATTGTAAGAGTCAAAAGAATTGTATTGAAATTGAGGACTCACATTCTCATCACCATAGCTACCCCCATAAAGATTAGGGCATCCTTCCATAACATGGATTGCCTGGGGAAGTGACCAATCAAAATTTTCCGAAAGCCCATAGTTGGGTTGGGGAGCAAAATTGTACTGGGGTGGTGCAAAATTGTTCTCTATCTCACTACTTTTGGCTTCCCTAACCTGTTTAAATATTTTCTCCAAAATCATGGTTGCCTTAGCATAGGTCCATCTTTCCCCCAAAGTCTTATATGAAAGTGTATCTCCCATTATTCTAAATTAACCACCTATCCCAAATTGAGGTCTCCCATAAAAAAAAAGTTTAAAGAAAAATAAAAGACTAGAAAAAAAAAATACTAAAAACAAGAAGAAGCCCAAGGTAGATAGTGCATCTATCCCTCAGAAATCGAAACAATGGTTCCAAAGCTGTAAGGTTGCCATATAGGTTGACAGCAAGGGAACCCGTATAGTCTTCACGAGCCACCTACGGGCGACTCCAAATGGATTCTGATGTAGGGTGGAGGACTACTATACGTTTATGTTTCCAACGCTCTCACTATGTCGCTTTCCTGTTATCAAGAGTGGCCACCTCCAAAGATAAGTCACATGCCAATCCAAACTACCCAATGAATCAAGAGGCACCAAGATTGGCTGGGTTTGAGCATATGAAGGACTTTAGATTGGGCGCACACTATTTGAAACAGAAGATAAACAAGAAGAGGTTTTCAAAAACTTTTTTTTTAATAAAGAAAGAGGAGAAAGAGAAGAAACTAAAGCACTTCGAATTACTTAAAAATCAAAAAAATAAAGTGGTCAATAATCTCTTCGGCAATGGCGCCAAAAACTTTTTTGAGTTAAAATAATACCGCAAGCGTACGGGTCAATCGTAGCTACGGGTCGAACACGAGGAGATATACGCCACTCTATTTAATTAACTTAAAAGTAATGCAAAGTGAACCAAATTAAAGTGTTAAATTAAACTAATTAAACTAATGAAAATTAATGCATCCTAACTCATAAGCATCTAACAAAATTAAGGTATTAAATTGGCGTCCTAACACATAAGCATCTAACCTATCAAACTAAAGCGAATTGAAAGAAATAACAAAAACGCAGCCACACTTCGTAATCACATAAAAAGAAATAAGGGAATAAAAGTGCATCCACATATCACAACCATATAAAAAAAATAGAGGGAGAAGAAGAAGAAGATAGAGAGAGATAGAGGAAAGGGAGAATGAGATTAAGGGTTTAGAGAATGAGATACCTTGATGTGCTTGAATACTTGAATAAACTCACCATGGCTTCCTCTTCTAAATCTCCATGTCTTGTCATCAACATAGGAACTTAGACTAGGAAGCTTTAAACTAAAACTATTACAATCATTAAACTAGACTTATGAAATCAAAACTAAGAACTTGAAATCAAAACTAAGAACTTAAGCCAAAAATAGGAAAAGAAGAGAAAATTTCACTAAGTGAATGAAATAAAAATTACACTAAAAAACTGAATTAAAATTGAACTAGAAACTAACTAAAAACTGAACTAAAAAACTACTTCTTACAACCCAAAGGGCAAGGGGTATTTATAGGGGGAAGAGAGGAGAAGAGAGAAGAGGGAAATGTAGGAGAAATATTCCCTAAGAAAAGAGAATATTCTCTTCTCCTTCCTCTTTTACAATGCCTTGAATCCTAAGAAGAAAAAAAAAAATAGAAAGAAGAAGAAGAGAAGATTGTTTACATAGACCTTCTATTTCTAGAAAAGTAAACTTCCAATTCTAACAAATGCTTCCTTTTCTTTGTAGATATCTTCTCCAAGCAATAAAATCAAAGCATATTTGATTTTTCAACTTTCCATAGGTGAGAGAATATCTTTCAAAATAAATCTATCCTGAGTAGAATTCCAGAAGTGCCCTTGAGAAGTTGGAGGAGAGAGAGAGTAAGAGTGATGACTAGGATTCCTTCAAGAATAAATAAAATACCCATTCAGTCCTTCAGAAAACTTGGAGCATGGGGTGCTTATATAGGCCTCACCATTGTGTTCCTTGCGAAAAATCACCCAAAATAGACCCAAATTTTGTCCAATTTGAAGTTCGGGAGCCCAAGATATCTCAAGTTGAAGTTGGACTGTCCAGAGCCCTCCAAATGGAATCTTTCGGGTACAGGAAATATAACTTCTAGTTATTGCGTTAAGGCCCCTAGAATCCGAACTTTCGCTTCACTTTGTCTCCGGCCGACTGTCAATAATTACAAATAAATCCCTATAGACCATTTTCGTGTTTCGTTACGGAAACGACTGTAACTTCTTCATTTCAACTCGGAATCAAGTATCGTTTGAACAGTTGCGAAGCTGACTCGATGGGCTACATATCTAAGCCATTAACACCTCTAAACAGCTTAAAAAACATTTTCTTAGCATCATCTCCTCCATTTCACAAGAATTCACCTAAACCCTGAAAAGCACAAGAAAGCATCGAGTAACTCTGTCCAATGTGATAAAATATATGCTTTATGCCCTAAGATTTCACACATAAATGTGTTCATCAGTGGTTTCTCTCTTCATCACTCTTAGGGCATTGGTCTAGACTCAAAGTGCATTCCTTGTCCATTGGAGTGTTAATGGGTTTTGAGTTGCTTATTTGGAACCGCTCTAGGACTTTCTTTATGTAAGTCTCTGGAGACAAACTAAGAAGTCTCCTAGTGTGATCCTTCACAATCTTCACGCCCAACACAAAGTTGGCCTCACCCATGTCCTTCATCTTGAAATTGGAGGACAACCACTCTTTAGTGGCGACAATCATTTCAATGTCATTCCCAGCCAACAAGATGTCGTCAACATACAATGATAGGATAAGGAACCCTGCCTTAGACCGTTTAACATACACACAGTGGTCCTCTTCAATCATGTCAAAACCCGCAGTGGTAATGGCATGGTAAAATCTAATGTACCACTGCTTGGACGATTGCTTAAGGCCATAGATGGAACATTTAAGACTGCATACTTTGCGCTCATATCCCTTCTTCTCAAACCCCCCAGGCTGAGCCATAAAGATCTCCTCGTCCAGTTCTCCATTGAGAAAAGCAGTTTTAACGTCCATTTGGTAGAGCTCCAAATCCAACTTTGTTACAATGGCTAGAATGAGGCGTAGTGAGGCTATTCTCACCACAGGGGAGAACGTCTCATCATAGTCTATACCCTCCTTTTGGGTATATCCCTTTGCCACAAAACGTATCTTATACTTGTTAATTGATCCATCTGCCTTTCGCTTGACCTTCAGGACCCACTTGTTCCCGATGATCTTGCGCCCAGGTGGAAGATCAACGAACTCCTAGACTTGGTTCTTACTCATAGAACTCAACTCATCTTCCATAGCAGTGATGAGCACATTTATGTGTGAAATCTTAGGGCATAAAGCATACATTTTACCACATTGGACAGAGTTACTCAGTGCTTTCTTGAGCTTTTCAGGGTTTAGGTGAATTATTGTGAAAATGGAGGAGATGATGCTAAGGAGATGTTTATAAGCTTTCTATAGGTGTTAATAGTATGGATGCATAGCCCATCGAGTCAGCTTCGCAACGGTTCAAACGGCACTTGATTTCGAGTTGAAACGAAGAAGTTATGGCCGTTTCCGTAACGACGCGCGAAAATGGTCTGCAGGGGTTTATTTATAATTATTGACAGTTGGACGGAGACAAAGTGAAGCAAAAGTTTGGATTCTAGGGGCCTTAACGCAATTATCAGAAGTTACTTTACTGTACCCGAAAGATTCCATTTGGAAGGCTCTGGACAGTCCAACTTCAACTTGAGATATCTTGGGCTCCCCAACTCCGAATTGGACGAAATTTGGGTCTATTTTGGGTGATTTTTCGCAAGGAACACAATGGTGAGGCCTATATAAGCACCCCATGCTCCACGTTTTCTGAAGGACAGAATGGGTATTTTATTTATTCTTGAAGAATCCTAGTCATCACCCTTACTCTCTCTCTCTCCTCCAACTTCTCAAGGGCATTTCTGAAATTCTACTTGGGATAGATTTATATTTTCTCATCTATGGAAAGTTGAAAAATCAAAGATGCTTTGATGTTATTGCTTGGAGAAGATATCTACAAAGAAAATGAAGCACTTGTTAGAATTGGGAGTTTACTTTTCTAGAAATAGAAGGTCTATGTAAATAATCTTCTCTTCTTCTTCTTTTTATTTTTTTTCTTAGGATTCAAGGCATTTTAAAAGAGGAAAGAGAAGAGAATATTCTCTTTTCTTAGGGAATATTTCTCCTACACTTCCATCTTCTCTCTTCTCCTCTCTTCCACCTATAAATACCCCCTACCTCTCTTGTAAAAAGTGTTCATTCACTTAGTGAAATTTCTTCTTTTCTTCTCCTTCTAGTTTGTGATTTTTGACTTTTCTAAGTTCTAGTTTGCTTTTTTTATTTTCATTTAATGGTTATAATAGGTTTAGTTTATGCTTTAATTTCAATTTAAGTCTTCAATTGGGTTGTAATTTCTTAATTCTAGTTTAGGTTTTAAGCCTTCTAGTCTAAGTTCTTAAGTTGATGACAAGACTTGAAGATTTAGAAGAGGAGGCAATGGTAAGTTTATGCAAGTATTCAAGCTTTTCAATTACATTCATGCAAACACATCCATGTTTTACTATCTAAACTCTCAATCTCATACGCCATCTCCTCTATCTCTCTCTATCTTCTTCTTCTTCCCCCTCTATTTCTTTTATTTTAATTTTATATGGTTGTGGTTTATGGATACATTTTTATTCCCTTTTTTCTTTTTATGTGGTTAGTATGTGTGGCTGCATTTTTATTCCTTTCAATTCTCTTTAGTTTGATAGGTTAGATGCTCATGTGTTAGGACGCCGATTTAATCCCTTAATTTTGTTAGATGTTTATGAGTTAGGATGCATTGATTTTCGTTAGTTTAATTACTTTAATTTAACACTTTAATTTGGTTCACTTTGCATTACTTTTAAGTTAGTTAAATAGAGTGGCGTATATCTCCTCGTGTTCGACCCGTAGCTACGATTGACCCATACGCTTGCTGTTTTATTTTAACTTAAACAAGCAGCTTGCCACATTTCCTTAGCTGGAGAAGAGAGCGCCTCACTCACTGAGGCTAGCTCATCCTCATCCCTTGGGGCATAGATGAGGGCAGCGTCCCCTTTAATCTCAAAACGATGTCGGGGAACGTGTCCATGTGCGCTCTTACGCGCAGAGGGTTCTTGACCTGCGGGTTATGCGCTTTCATTAGGTAGCGCACTCCCATTGGGCTGATGATCACTCTCACCCTCTCTGGCGATCTCTTGATGAGTGTTTAATTCCTCACCCTTGCCAAGAGTAGGTGAGATGCTTTCATCAGTCTCCATCTCAAAATGATCAAGGTCTCTGCCAGCGTCACTGATGCTAGGGAAATTGGTCTTAAGAAAATCCACATCGCGGGACAAACTCTCTATCATTCCTCCATCTTGATGTTCACCGTACACTACATAGCCTTTCAAGGTATCGAAATATCTTATAAAAATACTCTTTTTAACTCTAGGGCCAAGTTTCCCAAACTTATGGAAGGTACTATGAACATATCATGCACATCCCCATGGTCGCATATGCCCTAAAGTGGGTTTTGCGCCTTTACACAGTTCATAGGGAGTGGAGGAAACTGACTGTGATGGCACGCGGTTAAGGACGTAGGCAGCGATCAACATAGCACCATCCTCCCAAAAAGATATTGGGAGGTTGGCCTGCGCCATCATCAATCTAACCATATCTAAAAGCGTCCTATTCCTCCGCTCTGCTACACCATTTTGCTGTGGAGTGTGGGGAATAGTGAGCTGCCTAGTGATTTCTTTTTCCTCACACATCTCTTTAAATTGATTGGACAAATACTCGCGTCCCCTGTCAGTACGTAGAGTTTTTAACCTCTTGCCTTGCTGATTCTCAACCTCTGCTACAAAGCGTTTGAAGCAATCTAGCGCTTCGTACCGGTGAGCGATCAGCTATGCATAACCATATCATGAATAATCATTGATAAAAGTGAGAAAATAGGAAGCACCATGACGTGCCTTCACGTTCATTGGTCCGCAGATGTCCGAATGGACAAGCTCTAGGGTCTGGGTTGCCAGTTTAGTCTTTCTAAAAGGCTTCCATTAGGCCTTACCCACTAAACAGGCCTCACATGTCGGTAGGTTGACTTTAGCTAGTGAGCCAAGAAGGCCTTCTCGAGCTAGCCGTCCCATCCTATCTCGACCTATGTGTCCCAGCCTAGCATGCCAAGTAATTAAATCAGGACTAGTATCAGAATCAACTACAAAAAATGAAGAGGAAACAATAGGAATTATCAAATCTAATTTAATAAAATCATTCTCAAGCCTACAATGTCCAAAACTACTATCATCCAATCGTATCTCAAAAGAGTCACCATAAAAAATAAATGAATATCCTAAAGCCAACAATACAGTAACTGAAAGTAGATTATGCTGAATTTCTGGTGCTTATAGCAAATCATGAAGTAGCAAGATGCGCCCAGTGTGCAAGGTGAGCTGGTAGGTACCAACTCCTCGAACTGCTTCACTAGTGCTATTCCCCATGTATATACTTTGGGCGCCATCCGAAATCTTTTTATAATCTACGAACCCTCCTCGATCTCACGCTATGTGTCTTATTGCACCTATAGCCACAATCCAATCAGATTGGGTTTGGGCAACCAAAACGTGTGTACATACAAAAGTACAAGGGGAGAGAGGCAGAAATGGTACCTGCTTCGCTTCAGTGCAGTCACAAGCGAAGTACCCCATCTTCTGGCAGTTATAGCACTTGACCTTGGTGATATCTTTCTTTCTACCTCGCTTGCCACGTCAGCGCTTGGTGGTCTTTCACCTAGTTGGCGCAGCTTTCTGAGTTTGATCCTAATTCCTAGTGGTCCTTTGTCTCTTACGCTTAGACCCATTCTTGCGCTGCCTCGCTTAGGTGACAAGGGCATGTGATTGGGTCGCCTCTAGGCACTCCGCCTCTAGTTCCACATGAGCGGCAATGTCATTAAATGTCTCAACAGTGTCGTTATGTGTCAGAACTATCTTCATCTGCCCCCAGGAATCAGGCAACGTCTTGATGATGGCCTGTACTTATTGCTCATCGGTAAGGTGTACCCCAGCATCATCCAATTTTTGGATCATGTCTTTCACCACCCTGAGGTGTTCAACCATAGTGTGCTTGGGGTCCTTACGGTACATCTCAAACTTCAAGGTCATGGACCTAAGTCTGGTCGTGGATGTACCGCCACAGTCGAGCCTTACCTGATCCCACATGGACTTGGCAGTCTCGCACTTCTCATACTGGCCGATAAGATCATCATGCATCGTGCTTAACATAAGAAAGCACGCACTATGATCTCTCTTAAACCAATTGTCGTAAGCCTCTTTTTCTTGACAGTGATGGACGGTAGTACCCACTTCGGGTAGGGCCATCTCAGTGGTCAGGAGGTCTAGGTAATCTTGCTCATTAAATAAGAACTTGGCCTTTTGGTGCCACATGTCATAATTGGTGCCATCCAACTTGTTGCCTTGGTTAAGGTCAGCAACAATACTTTTCGAGGTCATCACTACAATGTGCAAGGGAGGACATTTAGTATACATCCACAAATTTGTTCAAGAAACCTTAATTAAAATTAATGGTATCCTTCCCCATACGGTGAGACCAAAAACTTCACTAAGCTAGTAATCAAATCTCATAATGTATGGGTCTGGGGATGTATAACTTTAACTGATTTCGAACAAATGTAGGAGAAAAAATAAGAATCTCTTAACCACAGTTTAATGCGCCATACACACGGGTGCGCAAGGGACTCACACAAGAGACCAAAGCTAGTACTTGAAGTGATATGCCGAGTCGTATGGGATTATGATACGCAGTGCAGTAGCTCCCATTACATGGCTTCTCAAAAAATATTAAAATTACAACCAGTTCTTTACATTCAAGATCCTAGTACAAACTACCGGCGAGCACTGCACTTTGTATCACTTCTAGGCACAAACTCTAACGCACATCTATCCAAATAAACACGTCACTTGACAAGTACCAAATCCATCCTATGAAGATATAAAAATAGCAAAACACATGGTGTGCATGGGATGGGGGTTTGACAGCGGTAGCCTAATGGCAGCGTCAAACAGGTCTGTACCGCAATAGGGGCAATCACATGTTTTTTTATTAACAAAGTGGCCTTGGGCGATCTCCAATACACATGGGAAAAATATGGGACGATTTGGGGCAAAACCCTATCTTCCATTTTTCTCCCATGGATCTCACAAAAATGATTTCTCGCTAATGGGGGGTTGCACATGATATAAATAGAATACCCCCAAAACGAGAAACCCTATAGGGGAGATCCCCAAATATTTGTTGGGGGCCACAAGAACAGATCACCAATACATGATATTCTAAACATACAAGATTTATTCAATAAAGAAACCACATAAATAACCATATCATTGACAAACCCCAATGCATGTATAACAAATCAAAGCATATGCATATAGTTGTAACTAGCCAAAACCATATCACATATAAGCCCATTAGGGAAAAAGAAAGGGGATGGGTGAAGGGATTCCCACTTCACCCATCTCCTTCCCAAAAAAACTCTAAAATTAAGTTTTAAACAAAAAAAACTTAAAATCTGCTCCCTCCTTTTTTTTTTTTTTTTTTTAATCCCAATGGCACACAGCCACGACAGCCGAGCGGCACACAACCCATGCTGTTGTGTGTGCAATTACACAAGACACATGGCCATAGAGGGATCAAGGCTAGGCAGGTCAGGCCTTGGCCGCGGCAAAACAAGAAAAAAAATAACACACCTGCCAATGTTTTTTTTTTTTGTTTTTAAAATAATGGCGGACATCATCTGAAATCATGTTATCAAAAACAAAAAAAAAACAGAAATCGTCATTGCTTTTGCATTTTTTTTCTTTTATTTTTTTCTTCTTTCTTCTCGATTTTCCCCTTTTTTTTGTTTTTTTTTTTTTCTCTCGGCAACACTGTGGCAACACATCATGCACACAACTGCGGCAGCAGCTGCTTGCGCGCACTGTTACTATTGTGTGCGAAGGCCACGTGTCCAACGGAGGGGAAACCGAAAAGGAAAGAGAAAGAGGAGGGAGAGAGGGGAAGAGAGAGGAATGGGGTTGGGGAACGTGAGCAGCACTCAAGTCCCCCTCCAAAGAACAAAGCATTCCCTCAATCAAAATTAAAATTCGATCTCTTCCCAAAGCATGCGAACCGCAAACCTAACCTGGCTCTGATGCCACTGTTAGCATACAAGCATTCCATTAATCACAGAGGTTTAGGGATTACCTGAACCGAATGGAATCGCAGCGGAAGGGACAATCAAAGGCGGCTTGCAGTTACGAGCACGGCGATCTCTACAGGCTTCTCCAGAGAGAACTCCACACCATAAAACCCTAGGCAACGATGGAAACCCTAGGATAGCACAGAACTTGAATGAGAGGGAGAGATACGACTTCTCAAAAGATATAAAAAATTAATGTGCTAGGGTTTAAGCCTAATACTTATTTATAGACAAAACCCTGGGCGCCCCTCTCACTTGGTCGACTTCCACTAGAGGTCTAGACCGATTAGAAAAGGGGAGGGGTTGGTCACTTAAGTGATCGACCCCTCCAGAGCTCGGGTCTCGCACGGCTAGCCCCTTGTGGGCGCACAAATTGGGCCCAACCCATTAACGTTTTACATGTATGTTTATGTCTCTCTCTGTCTGTTTGAAAATGTTAACACATGAGCATTCCATTAAAGCTAAACACATAAGTTTAGGGCTTACCTGAACGAAATGCAGACGCAGCGGAAGAGAGGATGAAGCACGGCCTGTAGTTACTAGCAATCCACGATCACGAACAATCTTGAAAGGTTTCTCCAAGAAGAAGCACTCTACACCACAAAACCCTAGGCTAGGATGGAATCCCAAGAATAACACAGAACTTGAAGGAGAAAGAGAGATCGGCTTCTCTAATAAAAATTAACCACATATCTCTAGGGTTAAGCCTTCTATTTATAGGCAAACCCTATGGGTGCCCCACCCTTGCCGACTTCCACTAGAAGTCTAATAGAGACAAGGAAAGAGGGGAGGGGTCAATCACTTAAGTGACCACCCCCTCCACGGATAGGGTTACACATGGGCTGCCCCTTGTGGGCGGTCCCTATGGGCCTAGGCCCAATGCTCGATTTACATCTCCCACTCGCGCACACAGGGCGCATAAATTTATGCATTCAAGTTTTTCTCATTCCAAGTTATCCTTCATACAGGTAATGGGGCATGCCACCTGACGAGATGATACAAGGTAGGAGTACTATATGAAACTTCCATCTAGCCAACATAGTACATCATTCTCAAAAGTCTCGAAATACCCCAAACGATCCACTTACACTAGATTTAACACTCTCGACCCCTTGTAATGAGCAGTTTTAATCCTTTGTATGTAATATACTCATGACTGTGTCGATCACAACTACGACACGTCACCCGGGCAATGAATCACATAACAAAGGTGCAACGTCCGATGGTTTTCCCTAAGCCCGCCATGTCAATCCAAATATCCCCAATAGCTTTGCCAATCGCTTCCCGCTGGACCGCATCATCCATGATCCAAAGGAGAACGTCAAAGTAGCATCATTGGGTATCTTTTTCATGACATCGAATCAGATAATTAGGGTATTGTGGGATTAATATAATCCACGTGGCTCACACAGTGACGAAGTAGGGATCCATTCGGTCACTCTCACAAATGGTCGGTATGAGCACATGCAGTATGATATGCAAACTATGGCGTAACTCCCACTAGGGTGGGCATGTCACTCGCAATAAATAAACGACATACATATCTTAGTCTAGTCGCTACTCTAAGCGCCTAACCTGAGTCTCTAGCACAGTCACCCTCATGGTTTCTGCCTAGAACCTCACATCTGGCTTCTAACAGGCTACTTGGAAGTGTAGTGTCTTCCAAGTTGGACCAAGTAAAGGTCTCATCTTAGATCTAACTAAGGCGCCATAGAGTACACATGCTCATGGGCTCATCTCGGTCGCTATACCCCAGCGCCGAGACGAAATGTAAAACCAGTGCCAAAAAATACAGGCTAATTTAAAATTTTGTTAAAGGTCCAAAACCTAGGTCAATGGTACCAATACCTTGTGGAGCGTTGAACGAATGATCAAGAAAAATAACGTAATGAAATGCCCGCATCTTTGTTTTAAAATTTTTCCCATTAACCTTGGTTGCCAACTAGTGCATCACCGGTCTAACCTGGCGATCGGTAAACAATAAAACAACTTATATTTGTAATATAGGGGCATTAGGGAAATTATACCAACGCATAAAAAATTAAGTTTTGGCAATGTGAAATAATTCTTAGGATCAATAAATTATTGAGAAGAACCTTAAAACGAAACCGATACAACTGACGAAAGTTAATTCCGGGTTTCCTAGACAAAATTTTGATCAAAACAGTAAGAACAAAAGGATAAATTAATTTATTCTTCAAAAGATAGAAAATTAAGGTCTTAGCCCAACTGGTTGTTAATTTGGTTATTTAAGAGGTTGTAGGTTCAAATCCCCACCCATGTATACTTTTACATATATACATAAAACTTTAAATAACTTTAATAAAAGACATGTGGTGAGGTGGAAAGTCAATTTTTAAAACAAATATGTATTTGGCGCCCACCTAAAGTGGTAGCCACGTGGCACTCTCAAGCAATGACATATGTTGCATGTTGAACATGCATACAATAGTTGGAGGACACATGGCATTCCATGTGGAAGGATCCCAGTGGTGAGAATTAAGAAATCAAATTAATCAATAGGTGGCAAGTTGGGATAGGCTAGAAATAAAACATAAGACTAATGGGTAATCAAGTCTTTTCACTTTATAAGGGTACCTTAATCAAAGAAGAAGACTAATCCGTATTGGTGGAAAATGGAGGCAAGGAAGGGTAGGATTGGAATTTCATAGGCTTAGGACTCAGAGACTTTTCATTTAAAGTATGGGGACATTCATGTCCTTACACATTTAGATGGGTACCCAAGATACTAAATAAACAAAATAATATATTGGTTATACAAGGATAAAGAAGGGTTAAATTGTAATCTCATAAATCAAAAATATAAAAAAATAAAATAAAGTATATACTTAGTTTAGCAAAACTGAAAAAAAAAAAAAAAAAAAAAAGAGAAGAAGAAGAGAAAGAGAAGGAGAAGAAAGAAAAGAAGAGAGGAAGAAAAGAAAGAGAAAGAGAAGAAGAAGAAGGAGCCTTGCTCACCTCTTGCTCTCAAGACCCAAGGTAACCACCACTAGAATCCAACCTTCTCATCTTATAAATCTTCCTTATAGAATTCTGTTTTGGGGAAAACAGTCACAGAATTTAACCCAAACTCCTACCTTGCATACCACCATGTATGAAATGCTTAGATTGGTAACTAGGATGTATGATCCTCTTGCATAACCTCTCCCTCCTACCTCCTATCTTCTTCTCAAACTTGGGATGTACCTGAACTTAAGTTCCAGCCATGATTTGGCTAACCATCATGCTAAACTATGAATATAAGCCATGATTTGCAAGATAGAACCATGGATCCTTGCATGCATGCCATAGATTCTATGCTATTGCTCTTCATCCATATTCTTACAAACCCAGAATTGTTTAGACCTCGGTTCCAGCTATGAATATATCTTAGTTTATACCAAACCATGTGCATAAAACATGAATAGTAGGATAGAGCCATGGATCCATACATGCATGATAAATTCTAACATAAATATCAAATTCTGCTACTCTGCAGATTGACCTTCTCTTAATTAAAATGATATAACTTCAACATCTAAACTTCGTTTGTCTTGATTCTAATTTTGTTAGAAACTAGACTCATAGGTATGCATTTTGTTAGAAGACACCATTACCTAGTTATGTCTCTAAGTTAGTTAAAACTTCATTACAAGCTGCTGTCAAAATCGGATCCTGCTGTCTTGACAGATTGAGCTTTGTATAATAAAAATAGCATATCTTCATAATCCAATCTTCATTTTCTTTGATTCTAGTTTTTCTAGAAATTAGATTCATAGATATTCATTTTCTTAGAAGGAACCATGAGCCAATTATGTCTCTAAATGGACTGAAATTTCATTCAATCCAAACAAATTCTGCATATGAATTCTCTGGGTGATAGCACTGGGCGATGCACACATCACCCAGAGAATTAAAGTGGACTGTTTTGCAAATCTGAGTTTGGGGACCTCCACATATGGACTATAAACAGTGTAAGGAGGTGAAAAATAACCAAAATACCCCTCCTCACATCTGTCCATAATTATGAACACCTTAGGTACCCAAGTGGGCCTCGTAGGGCTTGGAAACCTTGTCTGTGTTGGTCCTGCAGCACTGCTGACCTAGGGACTGTGATATAAAACTATTGTGACCTAGGAACATGTACTATAGTGGTAAAATACCATATTGACCCTAAGCCACATTCTCCGGATGATGCACCGGGACATAGGCCTAAAGCCCAGTGCAAGGCCCAGAGAATTCCAAGTGATCTCGGACTGAGCACCGAGTCAGACTAGTGAGCCTAGATCAACACTAGGTTATCCAAAACAGTTTGAATAATTAAAATAACACATTTCTAATTTATTACTTTAGGATTTGATTCCGTACTCGAGGTACGCAGCTAGATGCCAACCGAAACTGAACAAACGACTGAACCGGTAGGATCAAACCAAGGTGAGTGAAATTACATCATGAATGTAGGTGTAACATGACTGATGGGTCATGACAACAACAACAACAATATTTACTGCCTTTAATTACTTTAAATTGTTTTATATTCTTATTTAAATTCTGGATCATATCTTATGGACATTGAAAATGGATGATAATGCTTGTATGTGGAACTGCTAGATTAGATGCCATAGCTGGCTTAGAAATGAGGCCTGTGGTAGCCCGTATTATGGGATACGGTTGATACCGCCTGACTCATATGATCCCATATAGACATGGGGCTAGAGTTTCATCACCCGTGGTACGCACCCTTGCCAACAGGGGTTAAGGTGTTGGATGCCTATGGGAGCCACAATTAATGTCAGGAGCTATATACCGGGCTTTACGCCACAATTAATGTCAGGAGCTATATGCCGGGCTTCATGCCACAATTAATGTCAAGAGCTATATGCCGGGCTTCACGCCACAATTAATGTCAGGAGCTATATGCTGGGCTTTATGCCACAATTAAAAAGGGAAAAGAATTGAGCTAAATATTAATGGTTACCCCATAGGTTAATCACAGAGGGCTGGTCAGGCTGACCTTGGTGAACGAATGCGGGAGCTGATTGGTCCTCTCTGACAACTCAATGGATGTATCGCGGGAAGGGGTAACCAAGCCCGCACTAGGGATACATGTATTGGGGATTGTAGTAGCACTAACCTGCCTTAGTTGTGATGTTAGGTGGCTAATAAATAAAATGACCTGCACCTCATATAAGACTCATTTGGTTGTGCTTGCATGTGCATGCATGGTTTATATTTCTTTCACGGGCTCGGTGGAGCTCACACTCTTGTATATTCTCTTTTAGTTGATTTTGCAGGAACGGGTTTGCCAATGGGCGAGGAAGTTGTTGATGGAATTGTAGATCTTCCTCATCTCGTTGCTTAGCAACGATTTTGTTATTATTTAAGTTTCTTTCTTTCAAGAAGTGTATTACCAAGATAATGTACTTATTGGACATAAATGGATATGTATATGGTAAAATATAGGAATTTAGGATTGTATTATCGGTGATATAAATCATCTGTGGATAGTCTGATCTTCCATTGCACTCTGATATTCTTTTACTCTCTTTTTATTCTCATTGTGTGGTTTGTGACGTGTAAGTACTGCTTCTTGATCCTTGGGGATTGGTGGATGTCATAGGATATCCGGTCACTTGCCTAAATCCTCCCAGGGGGTGGTTTGGGGTGTGACAGAGTGGTATCAGAGCGAGATGCTCTGTTTACATTCACAAACAACGGAAGTATGATGGTGGGTGGTCTAGAGACAAAGAAATAAAAGTTTTAAGTAAACACCAAAATAAAGAAGTAGAAGAACACAGTAGGAGACTGGCTAGGTGCAAAAGCCGATAACTCCATAATTGAAGAGGCATAAACTTTTACATCCGGACAGAAAACTGAGAGTACTATTTCCAATCTTATTATAAACAAAAATGCAACCAATAAAGCAGAAACAAACACAGACATAATTTGGAAAATTCTAAATTCTAGAAATTCTAAAACTAGCTCTACTCTTGAGCTGAGCCTTAAGCTCGAGATGATAATCAACAAATCATGGATACCTATAGACCTAGTTGTATAATAATTGAACCTTGATAGCTAGGGACTTCTGTGTAATTATGAGGAAAATAGAATACCTTTAGACCCATACTCATACAACCTGTATCAAAATTCTACTCCAACGATGGCCAGGCCAAAGCTAGTGCCTGATTTGGGGTATGATGGTGCATATCTTACTTAACACTGCCTTAAGATCATCGCACCATGTATTTCAAAATTTCTCGCTCCAAATCGTTCTATTCAAATATTTCAAGAACATAAATGTCGCCTCAATATATGAAATATATTGAATTTTCCTACTGCATCCAAGTAAACATAAATCTTGAATTCCTTTAAGAAAGCAAGCATGGCGCAAACTCGATCCAACAGAATTATTCCTCGTGGAGCATGTCCTCCTGTTGACCCTCCAGTCAATCCTCCTAATGAACTTGTTGCTCAGAACATAGAAGTTCCACCTGCATCTGCACCTGAGGCCCCTCCAGCTCATGCACCTGCACCTTCCCCTAATATGACTGCTAATGAGGTGGCTACCATCATGACCAATATGATGTAGGTTATGCAACAACAACAACAAATCCTGTTGCAAAATCAGCCACAACAGCAAGAGTTGTTAGCCCACATGACCACTCAAATTGTGACTGCAATGTAACAATAGCAGGAAACGCTCATGACTTGCATGAATGCACACTTTCAAGCTGCAAAACAGACACATGCCACACCAGGGGTTTCTCCTATATTTGACTCACCACCTGTACCTGATAAGTCTGAGGAAGATGGACAAGGAGTTGACGGCATAACATAGCATGGGTCCAGGAAGAGACCTATGGACTCACAAGAGCCTAGAGAACCTAACAAGGCTCCCAGAGGACCCTATCCTAATTCGACTCCAGCCTGCTCTGACGGAGAGGATGCAAATCAACCTAGCCAAACGGCACAATTCACCACTGCGCCCCGGCCGTCTAAGTCAAATAGCCGATGCTATGTCTGTAATTGGCTAGGACATATGGCCAGGGATTGTCGATATTGGGGAACCAAATTCGTGCCATATTTGAATGTCATCTACCCGGAGCAGCCACAACAGGACAGTAGGCCAAAAATGGAACAAAATTTTCAACCTCCTAGGCCGGCATCGAGTTAAGCGAGTCAGGCCTCTCCTCAACCCACTGCACCTGCCTATCCGCCTGCTGGACCTAGCTACTGCTATACATGCAAGCTGCCCGGACACATGTCTAGAGATTATCCTCATCGCAGATTTCGTGCACCACGACGAGGTGCACCTACTGCTCAGCCTTCCAGCCCCACAGAAACAGAGTTCAAGGACAAGTATATGCCTTGACCACAGGGGAAGTTAAGGCGAATTCGGAATAATAGCAGGTACTCTATCCGTATCGTCCTCACCTGTTGAGTATTATTTGATTGCAGCACATCACACTCCTTCGTTCTACTGAGGTTGCTAATGCGAGGAAGGTGCCCTCGAAGAACTTAGAATACAAATTAATGGTTAGCACTGTTAATTAAAACATCGTGAGATTAAATGAAGATTATGGACCCTGTCCATTTGGAAATTCTATATTCATATGTAGATTCTGGAAGAATGATAAAAGACTGTAGGCGTGTAGCTAAGTCTTGGTAAAGCGTTATACCGCAAACCAAACAAATAGAACATCCTAGGCAGGATTCGGGAAAGTGAGAAGTATACTACGTGGATGGAAGTGAATAACAGAAGTGCAGAATTTAAGCTGGTGATAAGGACATAAATGGGTATTAGTATAACCAAGAACAACCAAGAACAGGAAGAAACCGGAACTAAGGATCCTATAAAACCTTGCTCAACAATAGGTATGAAGGGGGTAATGGGTCCCCGAATGTCCCCCCCGTTATTGGGAGCGAACAATAGGGATTCCATCAATATCCCAATTCATCCTAAAGTTCATACTAGGTATTGGGAAGCCAGAAGTTAAAGTATTCATAGGAAGAGCCATGTAGGAAAGATGGTGTAGACTTATGCCACATAACCTAAAGTCATAGGAGTATAGATTATTAGGCAAAGTATGCGGGGATAGTTGGATCGTTGACTTCTTTTGAGTTATATGTTGGGAGTTCGATTTTCCTTAGGCCCTTAAGATCAAGCTGAACCTTGGATCAATCAAACCTGAGAGTAATTTGGATAATTTATCGAGGATTGGCTATGTTTGAGGACCAAATCTTATAGCTCAATAGAAGCAATGAGCGATGCCGATACAAGACGAAAGAGCCTGAAGTACATCATGGACAATCAAGTATTTCCTTGGGAATCACCAACCAAAGGAGTGGTATGGTTTGATAAGAAAGGGGAATTGAATCCAAAAACTATGACTAGTGGCGCACTGATTGGCAGAAGTCCATGACGTGTTCCATGCATCGATGTTGAGAAAGTACCTCCCCGACTCAACTCATGTCTTGACTCAGGAATCACTTAGGCTCGCTGTTGCCATGACTTGTTAAGAGAAACCCGAAGAGAATGTGGGATGTGAGAAGCACAATCTCCACAACCAGATTATCTCGTTGTAAAGGTACTAAGGAATAGTCTGCTCAATCAAGGAGTGTCCGGTAGACGAAAAGATGAAAAGCGGTCGAAGTATCCTCATCTACTTGAATCCCCAAACACGTTCAATTTCGAGGATGAAATTTTTATAAGGTTGGGGGAATGTAAAACCCGTGCCCAAAAATACAGGCTAATTTGAAATTTTGTTGAAGGTCCAAAACCTGAGGTTAATGGCACCAGTACCTTGTGGAGCGTTGAACGAATGGTCGAGAAAACTAACGTAATGTAATGCCTGCATCTTTGTTTTAAAATTTTTCCCATTAACCTTGGTTGCCAACTAGTGCATCACCGGTCTAACCTGGCGATCGGTAAACAATAAAATAACTTATATTTATAATATAGGGGCCGTAGGGTAATTATACCAACAATAAAAAATTAAGTTTTGACAATGTGAAATAATTCTTAGGATTAATAAATTATTGAGAAGAACCTTAAAACGAAACCTATACAACTGACGAAAGTCAATTCCGGGTTTCCTAGACAAAATTTTGATCAAAAAGATAGGAACAACAGGATAAATTAATTTATTCTTCAAAAGATAGCAAATTAAGGTCTTAACCCAATTGGTTGTTACTTTGGTTATTTAAGAGGGAGGTTGTAGGTTCAAATCCCCACCCATGTATACTTTTACATATATACATAAAACTTTAAATAACTTTAATAAAAGACATGTGGTGAGGTGGACAGTCAATTTTTAAAACAAATATGTATGTGGGGCCCACCTAAAGTGGTAGCCACGTGGCACACTCAAGCAGTGACATATGTTGCATATTGAACATGCATACAATAGTTGGAGGACACATGGCATTCCATGTGGAAGGATCCTATTGGTGAGAATTAAGAAATCAAATTAATAAATAGGTGGCAAGTTGGGATAGGCTACATATAATTGAAATAAAACATAAGACTAATGGATAATCAAGTCTTTTCACTTTATAAGGATACCTTAATCAAAGAAGAAGACTAATCCCTATTGGTGGAAAATGGAGGCAAGGAAGGGTAGGATTGGAATTTCATAGGTTTAGGACTTAGAGACTTTTCATTTAAAGTATGGGGACATTCATGTCCTTACACATTTAAATGGGTACCCAAGATACTAAATAAACAAAATAATATATTGGTTATACAAGGATAAAGAAGGGGTAAAATTGTAATCTCAGAAATCAAAAATAAAATAAAATAAAATAAAGTATATAAGGGAACCCTTCCCCATATTCGTTGGGTTTAGTTTAGCAAAACTGAAAAAAAAAAATTTTAAAAAAAAAAAAGAAAAAAAAAAAGAGAAGAAGAGAAAGAGAAGGAGAAGAAAGAAAAGAAGAGAGGAAGAAGAGAAAGAGAAAGAGAAGAAGAAGAAGAAGGAGCCTTGCTCACTTCTTGCTCTCAAGACCCAAGGTAAGCACCACTAGAATCCAACCTTCTAATCTCATAAATCTTCCTTATAAAATTCTATTTTGAGGAAAACAGTTACAGAATTTAACCCAAATTCCTACCTTGCATGTCACCATGTATGAAATGCTTAGATTGGTAACTAGGATGCATGATCCTCTTGCATAACCTCTCCCTCCTACCTCTTACCTTCTTCTCAAACTTGGGATGTACCTGAACTTAAGTTCCAGCCATGATTTGGCTAACCATCATGCTAAACTATGAATGTAAGTCATGATTTGCAAGATAGAACCATGGATCCTTGCATGCATGCCATAGATTCTATGCTATTACTCTTCATCCACATTCTTACAAACCCAGAATTGTTTAGACCTCACTTCCAGCCATGAATATAGCTTAGTTTATACCAAACCATGTGCATAAAACATAAATAGTAGGATAGAGCCATGGATCCATACATGCATGTTAAATTCTAATATAAATATCAAATTCTGCTACTCTACAGATTGACCTTCTCTTAATTAAAATGATATACCTTCACCATCTAAACTCTGTTTGTCTTGATTCTAATTTTGTTAGAAACTAAACTCATAGGGATGCATTTTTTTAAAAGACACCATTACCTAGTTATGTCTCTAAGTTAGTTAAAACTTCATTATAAGCTGCTGTCAAAATCGAATCCTGCTGTCTTGACAGATTGACCTTTGTATAATAAAAATAGCATATCTTCATAATCCAATCTTCATTTTCTTTGATTCCAATTTTTCTAGAAACTAGATTCATAGATCTTCATTTTTTTAGAAGGAACCATGAGCCAATTATGTCTCTAAACGAACTGAAATTTCATTTCAATTCAAACAAATTCTGCATATGAATTCTCTGGGCGATAGCATTGGGTGATGCACACATCACCCAGAGACATCACCCAGAGAATTAAAGTGGACTATTTTGCAAATCTGAGCTTGGGGACCTCCACATATGGACTATAAACAGTGTAAGAAGGTGGAAAATGACCAAAATACCCCTCCTCACATCTGTCCATAATTATGAATACCTTAGGTACCCAAGTGGGCCCCGTAGGGTTTGAAAACCTTGTCTGTGTTGGTCCTGCAGCACTGCTGACCTAGGGACTGTGATGTAAAACTATTGTGACCTAGGAACATGTACTACAGTGGTAAAATACCATATTGATCCTAAGCCACATTCTCCGGATGATGCACCGGGACATAGGCCTAAAGCTCAGTGCAAGGCTCAGAGAATTCCAAGTGATCTCGGATTGAGCACTGAGTCAGACCAGTGAGCCTAGACCAACACTAGGTTATCCAAAACAGTTTGAATAATTAAAATAACACATTTCTAATTTATTACTTTAGGATTTGATTCCGTACTCGAGGTGCACAGCCAGATACCGGCCAGAACTGAACAAACAACTGAATCGGTGGGATCAAACCAAGGTGAGTGAAATTACATCATGAGTGTAGGTGTAACATGACTGATGGGTCATGACAACAACAACAACAATATTTACTTTAAATTGTTTTATATTCTTATTTAAATTCTGGATCATATCTTATGGACATTGGAAATGGATGATAATGCTTGTATGTAGAATTGCTAGATTAGATGCCGTATCCGGCTTGGAAATGAGGCATGTGGTGGCCCTTATTATGGGATACGGTTGACTCCGCCTGATTCATACGATGCCATATAGACATAGGGCTAGAGTTTCATCACTCGTGGTACGCACCCTTGCCAACAGGGGTTAAGGTGTTGGATGCCTGTGGGAGCCACAATTAATGTCAGGAGCTATATGTCGGGTTTTACACCACAATTAATGTCAGGAACTATATGCCAGGCTTTATGCCACAATTAATGTCAGGAGCTATATGCTGGGCTTCACGCCACAATTAATGTCAGGAGCTATATGCCGAGCTTCATGCCACAATTAATGTCAGGAGCTATATGCCGGGCTTCATGCCACAATTAATGTCAGGAACTATATGCCGGGCTTTATGCCACAATTAAAAAGGGAAAAGAATTGAGCTAAATACTAACGGTTACCCCACAGGTTAATCACAGAGGATTGGTCGGGCTGACCTTGATGAACGAATGCAGGAGCTGACTGGTCCTCTCCGACAACTCAATGGATGTATCGTGGGAAGGGGTAACCAAGCCCGCACCAGGGATACATGTATTGGGGATTGTAGTAGCACTAACCTGTCTTAGTTGTGATGCTAGGTGGCTAATAAATAAAATGAACTGCACCTCATGTAAGACTCATTTGGTTGTGCATGCATGATTTATATTTCATTCACGGGCTCAGTGGAGTTCACACTCTTGTATATTCTCTTTTAGTTGATTTTGCAGGAACGGATTTGCCAATGGGCGAGGAAGCTGTTGATGGAATTGTAGATCTTTCTCATCTCGTTGCTTAGCGATGATTTTGTTATTATTTAAGTTTCTTTCTTTCAAGAAGTGTATTACGAAGATAATATACTTATTGGACATAAATGGATATGTATATGGTAAAACATAGGAATTTGGGATTGTATTATCGATGATATAAATCATCTGTGGGTAGTCTGATCTTCCGTTGCACTCTGATATTCATTTACTATCTTTTTATCCTCATTGCGTGGTTTGTGACATGTAAGTGTTGCTTCTTGATCCTTGGGGATTGGCAGATGTCATAGGATATCCGGTCACTTGCCTAAATCCTCCCAGGGGGTGGTTTGGGGTGTGACACGAATCACCCGTGTGAGTGGGTCGATTTCATGCCTAGTGACATCCTTACAAAAATGACTGTATACACAAGATTCACTCAAACAAATAAACGCTCATTAAATAAATGTAAGAGAAAAACAAATAAATGTCCATCTCAAACAAAGTGTTCCCAAAGAAAATACATATAAAATCCGCCTCATTCCCAAGTTCCTAACATGAACTAGGAAAACATCTCTGGCAATGGGCTTCGTCAAAGGATCAGCCAACATATTGCCAGTGGAGATATGCTACAGAACAACTTCACCTCGCGCTACCATGTCACGAATGTAGTGATACCGTATGTCAATGTCCTTGGCTCTACCATGGAACTGGGGTCCTTCACAAATGCAAGCATTGTTGTGCTGTCACAATGTATAAGCACAACATCGTCTAAGTGAGCAGAAACACCGAGTCTCTGCAAGAACCTTTTGAGCCAAACGGCCTCCTATACGACTGTCGAACATGCGACGTACTCCGACTCCATCGTGGATAGGGCGATGCAGGTCTATTTCTTGCTACTCCAAGTGACAGCACCACCTCCCAGGGCCCCAAAGTGGACTTGCGCTCGTCTCTATCACTAGCCCAATCAGCAACACTATACCCTCTCAGTATCAAGTCTGAACCACTAAAGGTGAGTGAGAGGTCTGTAGTCCCACGTAGGTATCGAAGGATTCTCTTCACTGCTTGCCAATGAAATGGTCCTGGGTTACTCTAGTAACGGCTCACCATGCCAACAGCAAAGCAAATATCTGGACGCGTATACATCATTGCGTACATCAGACTGTCTACTGCCGTTGCATAGGGTATTTTGAACATTTGGTTTCTCTCTTCATCACTCTTAGGGCATTGGTCTAGGCTCAAAATGCATGCCTTGTCCATTGGAGTGTAAGGGTTTTGAGTTGTTCATATGGAATCGCTCCAGGACTTTCTTTATATAAGTCTCTTGAGACAAACTAAGAAGTCTCCTACCACGGTCTCTCACAATCTTCACGCCCAACACAAAGTTGGCCTCACCCATGTCCTTCATCTCAAAAGTAGAGGACGGTCACTCTTTAGTAGCGACATCATTTCAATGTCATTCCCAATCAACAAGATGTCGTTAACATATAAGGATAGGATAAGAAACCCTGCCTTGGACCATTTAACATACATACAGTGGTCCTCTTCTATCATGTCAAAACCCATGGTGGTAATGGTATGGTGAAATCTAATGTACCACTTCCTGGACGATTGCTTAAGGCCATAGATGGAACGTTTAAAATGGCATACTTTGTGCTCATGTCCTTTCTTCTCAAAGCCCACAGACTGAGCCATAAAGATCTCCTCGTCCAGTTCTCCATTATGAAAAGTAGATTAACGTCCATTTCGTAGAGTTTCAAATCCAACTTTGCGACAATGGCTAGAATGAGGTGTATGGAGGCCATTCTCACCACAGGGGAGAACGTCTCATCATAGTCTATACCCTCCTTTTGGGTATATCCCTTCGCCATAAGGCGTGCCTTATACTTGTCAATTGATCCATCTACCTTTTGCTTGACCTTCAGGACCTACTTATTCCCGATGGCCTTGCTCCCAGGTGGAAGATCAATTAACTCCCAGACTTGGTTCTTACTCATAGAACTCAACTCGTCTTCCATAGCAGCTTGCCATAGTTCCTTAGCTGGAGAAGAGAGCGGCTCACTCACTGAGGCTGGCTCATCCTCATCCCTCGGGACATAGACGAGGGTAGCGTCCCTTTCAATCTCAAAATGACGTCGAGGAACATGTCCACTTGCGCTTTTATGCGCAGAGGGTTCTTAACCTGCGGGTTGCATGCTCCCACTAGGTAGCGTACTCCCACTAGGATAATGATTACTCTCACCCTCTCTAGAGATTTCTTGATGAGTATTTAATTCCTCACCCTCGCCAAGAGTAGGTGAAATGCTTTCATCAGTCTCTATCTCAAAGAGATCGAGGTCTTTGCTAGCATCACTAATGCTAGGGAAACCGATTTCTAAAAAATCAACATCGCGGGACTCACTCTCTATCATTCCTCCATCTTGATGATCACCGTACACTACATAGTCTTTTGAGGTATTGGAATATCTTATAAGGATACTATTTTTAACTCTAGGGTCAAGTTTCCCAAACTTATGGGAGGTACTATGAACATATCCTGCACAACCCCATGGTCGCATATGCCCCAAAGTGGATTTTACGCCTTTCCACAATTCATAGGGAGTGGAAGGAACTGACTGTGATGGCACGCAGTTAAGGATGTAGGCAGCGGTTAACATAGCATCCCCCCAAAAAGATATTGGGAGGTTGGCCTGCGCCATCATCAACCTAACCAAAGCTAAAAGTGTTCTATTCCTCCGCTCTGCAACACCATTTTGTTGCAGGGTGTTGGGAATAGTAAGCTGTCTGGTGATTCATTTTTCCTCACACATCTCTTTAAATTGATCTGATAAATACTCACGTCTTTGGTCAGTACGCAGAGCTTTTAAACTCTTGTCTTATTGATTCTCAACCTCTGCTACAAAGCGTTTGAGGCAATCTAGCGCTTCGTAGCGGTGAGCGATTAGATACACATAACCATATCGTGAATAATCATCGATAAAGGTGAGAAAGTAGGAAGCACCATAACGTGCCTTCACATTCATTGGTCCACAGATGTCCGAATGGACAAGCTCTAGGGTCTGGGTTGACCGTTTAGTCTTTCCAAAAGGCTTTCGGTGGGCCTTACTCGCTAAACAGGCCTCATATGTCGGTAGGTTGACTTTAGCGGTGAGCTAAGAAGGCCTTCTCTAGCTAGCCATCCCATCCTATCTCGACCTATGTGTCCTAGTCTAGAATGCCAAGTAATTGAATCAGAACTAGTATTAGAATCAACTACAAAAGATGAAGACGAAACAACAGGAACTATCAAATCTAATTTAACAAAACCATTCTCAAGTCTACAATATCCAAAAACACTACCATCCAATCGTATCTTAAATGAGTCACCATAAAAAATAAAAGAATATCCTAAAGTCAATAATGCAGTAACAGAAAGTAGATTATGCTGGATTTTTTGTGCGTATAGCACATCATGAAGTAGCAAGATGTGCCCAGTGTGCAAGGTGAGCTGGTAGGTACCAACTCCTCGAACTGCTTCACTCGTGCCATTCTCCATGTAGATACTTTGGGTGCTATCCGGAATCTATCTATAATCTACGAACCCTCCTTGATCTCGCGCTTTGTGTCTTATTGCACCTGTATCCATCATCTAGTCAAATTGAGTTTGGACAACCAAAACGTGTGTACATACAAAAGTACAAGGAGAGAGGGGCAGAAATGGTACCTTCTTCACTTCAGTGCAGTCACGAGCGAAGTGCCCCATCTTCTGGCAGGTATAGCACTTGACCTTGGTGATATCTTTCTTTCCAACTCGCTTACCACGTCGGCGCTTGGTGGTCTTACGCCCAGTTGGTGCAGCGTTCTGAGCTTGGTCCTGATTCCCAGTGGTCCTCTGTCTCTTGCGCTTAGACCCATTCTTGCGTTACCCCACTTGGGCGACAACGGCTTGTGATTGGGTCACCTCTAGGCGCTCCGCCTCTAGTTCCACATGAGCAGAAATATCATTAAATGTCTTGACAGTGTCATTATGTGTTAGAACTATCTTCATTTGCCCCCAGGAATCAGGCAACATCCTAATGACGGCTTGTACTTACTGCTCATCGGTAAGGTGTATCCCAGCGTCATCTAATTTCTGGATCATGTCTTTCACGACCCTAAGGTGTTCAACCATAGTGTGTTTGAGGTCCTTACGATACATCTCAAACTTCAAGTTCATAGACTTAAGTCTGGTAGTGGATGTACCTCCGCAGTCGAGCTTAACCTGGTCCCACATGGACTTGACTGTCTCGCACTTCTCATACTGGTCAATGAGATCATCGTGCTTAACATAAGAAAGCGTGCACTATGATCTCTCTTAAACCAACTGTCGTAAGCCTCTTTTTCTTGACGGTGATGGGCGGTAGTATCCACTTCGGGTGGGGCCATCTCAATGGTCAGGAGGTCTAGGTAATCTTGCTCATTAAGCAAGAACTTGGTCTTACCGGTGCCACATGTCATAGTTGATGCCATCCAACTTGTTGCCTTGGTTAAGGTCAGCAACTACACTCTTAGAGGCCATCACTACAATGTGCAAAGGAGGACATTTAGTATGCATTCATAAACCAAAAAAAAATTGTTCAAGAATAATTAAAATTAATGGTTCCCTTTCCCACACGGTGAGACCAAAAACTTCGCTAAGCTGGTAATCAAATCTCACATTGTGTGGGTCTGGGGACGTATAACTTTAATTGATTTCGAACAAAAATAGGAGGAAAGGGCATCTCCTAACTATAATTTAATGCTCCATACAACCGAGTGCGCAAGAGACTCGTTAAAGAGACCCGATTTGGTACTTGAAGTGATATACCGAGTCGATACGAGGTTATGATACGCAGTGCAATAGGCTCCCATTACATGGCTTCTCAAAATTAAAATAATAAAAATACAACCAGCTCTTTACATTCAAGAACCTTAATACACACTATTAGCTAGCACTGCACTTTGTATCACTCCCAGGCATCAACTCTAACGCACATACATCCAAACAAAACATATCACTTTAAAGTACCAAAAACATCCCATGTGAATATATAAAAAACAAAACACATGGTGTGCATGGGATGGGGTGTTCGACCGCGTTACCCTAACGATAGCATCAAACCGATCTGTACCACAATGGGAGGGTATAATATGTTTCTTAATTAAAAATGACCCTAGGCGATCTCCATTACACATGGGAAAAACATGGAACGATTTGGGGTTAAACCCTATCTCACATTTTTCTCCCCAGGCTCTCAAACAATGATTTCTCGCTAATGGGGAACTCCATGACATAAATAAATTATCCCCAAAAGCGTGAAACCCTTCAAAAGAGATCCCCCAAAATTTGTTGAGGGCCACAAGAACAAACCATGAGCATTCATATTAATTGAACAATCCACATATGATATGCTTATCAATAACATACATAGTTTATCCCAAAATCAAGAAAACCAAAGAAAACATATAACAAACAATAACCCCCATGCTCAACTACATAAACAATCACATGCATATAAGACATAGTTGTAACCAATCAATCAATCATATGCATATAATTAAAACAATAAACATAAAGTTACAAAAAACTTTATATTTTTTTTCTTTCTTCTTCTTTTTACTCTTCAGTTTTATAAAAAGTAAAACCAAATTCTGGGCAGTAGCTTTTCAAAAAACGGTTTTTTTTTTCAACACCCGAAAAAAAATATGGAGGTTTTAAAAACCAAAAACCCTTGAGGCAGCGGCCAGGCATTGTTGTTGCCCCCCCTCACTTGCCTTTTTTTTTTTATAGTTAAATACCTGCTGCCCATAAAAAAAAAAGTAGCTCCAACTTGCTACCGCACGCGGTTGGTCTTGGCTGCTGCGCGCCTTGCGCATGGCAGCAGTAGCAGCCGCACGTTGCTACCGCGCCGTGCGCCATGGCTGTGCGGCCAAGGGGAAATCTACCGTGAGAGGGAGAGTAAGAAGAAGAGGGAGAGAGCTAGGGGAGGGGCATGCGTGCACCTACGGGCAGCGGCCATGCCTCCCCCTCAGGAACAAAATTGTCTCCATCAAATTAAAGCGAACAACAAGCCCTAACCGGCTCTGATGCCATTGTTAACACATGAGCATTCCATTAACGCTAAACACATGAGTTTAGGGCTTACCTGAACGGAATGCAGATGTAGTGGAAAGGGAGGATCAAGCACGGCCTGTAGTTACTAGCAATCCACGATCACGAACAATCTCGAAAGGTTTCTCCATGAAGAAGAACTCCACACCACAAAACCCTAGGCTAGGATGGAATCCCAAGAACAACAAAGAACTTGAAGGAGAAGGAGAGATCGGCTTCTCTAATAAAAATTAACCCCATATCTCTAGGTTTAAGCCTTCTATTCATAGGCAAACCCTATGGGCGCCCCACCCTTGCCGACTTCCACTAGAAGTCTAATAGAGACAAGGAAAGAGGGGAGGGGTCGGTCACTTAAGTGACCGCCCCCTCCATGGATAGGGTTACACATGAGCTGCCCCTTATGGGCGGTCCCAATGGGCACAGGCCCAATGCTCGATTTACAGAAACAAAACTCACTCATGCACTCTATTTAATATGTTTATGTCTGTTTGAAACAAATTAAACCCATTATATTTGATTAAGTATAAGGATAACTACAGGGTTTTCGTATATATATATATATATTTCTCCCTAATAATTAAATAAGGTTTCTCATCATGGGCTCAAAATCAACTTAATTCACTGAATTACAGTAACCACTAACCATGCAGCCAGCTATAGAAAGGGACTACTTCTTGGAGCAATGGTAAGAAATTGGTAAAACTGTCTCAGATGATGCAGAAAGAAGTCTCATAGTTAAGCTCAAGACAGAATGTGGTTATCAGTTCACTTCCAAATTGGAAGGCATGTTTACAGACATGAAGACCTCTCAAGATACAATGCAAGGGTTTTGTGCTAGCCAGGCTGCTGATACTGAGGACTGTCCTACACTGGCTGTCCAGGTCCTCACAATAGAGTCATGGCCAACTCAACCAAGCTCCACTTGCAATCTGCCAGCTGAGATTATGGGAATGTGTGAAGCCTCTTCTTCTTAGGTTTGTGAAGGTCCTCCTCCTCCGCAGTCAAGGGAAGGCAATATGTCAGGTGTACCAGGTTGGGTGTACATGATTCAAAGGTTCTCTACCATGGAGAAGACTATGGTGCAAGGGTTTATTAATATAGAGAAGAAGATGAACAACCATACAATGACGTGATCGCATTGATGAATGCGGGATTCAATGATACGACGATAGGCTGGCCGACATTGAGTCCCGCTTGATGATGGAGAGGGATCCAAGCAGGACAGTGGGACGATCCAAAGGCGAAGAACAAGCGCAAAGCTAAGATAAGGGAAAAGGAGTGTAGCAGGAGTAATCTCAGGGTTTTTCTTTCATTGTCTTAGTTTATTATGCTCTTTTTAATTTTATTAGGTTAGTTTCTAGATTTTTAGAGTGGTGGAGCTAGGTGGAATCATATTGTATTTTCCCTTTTTTATTTGAGTTATGTCGGCCTTGGACGGCCTAAAATATGCAAGGATGGTCTCTACCTAATGGAAGTTAAAATTTTCAATTAACAACATGTTTCTACACTATCTTTATATATGTTTGTTAAAGATTTTTATTATTTCAAGCCCTAACACAGAATGAATTGAATCAGGTAGTGAACATGGTAGGGTAAAAGCGCTCTGATACTATGCTGTCATACCCCTATCCCAAAACAAGGGTAATGTGACGAGAATACCCATGTATTCCACACCTAACCACAAGATCGACACTTTATTGTGTCATGTTCACTATCAATTGAGCAATTAAAGAACAAGCATTGAACTAGAGTCACAGTATAAGGAATAAGGAATATATTAACATATAGTGTAAGATCTCTAAAATGATAGCATATAAATATAAGTAACCATTTATCCCATTATCCACAATGTCATCACATTCCATAATAATAATAAACAAGTATGAGATATAAGGAGTTGCAAACTATCATCTAACTTTGATTACAATCATCCACAAAGTTCTCTCAAGATGAAATAAAATAATACCATTTAATAGTCACTGGGCCTCTAGCCCGAACTACTATGCTCCGTGGACATCCATCTCATAGGTCTGGTCTCCATCGTCTCCCTCCTCGGTGAGCCTCCCATAAATGTCATCTCTGGGTATAAGTGTCCACCTAGGATCTCCCCAAACATCAAGTCCAGCCAAGTACAGCCATCGAGATTCTTCGTCAGTCTCCATGGCATTATTTGTACCATAATTTAAAAACAACGGTTCCCAAGGGATGAGCTTCCACAAGCTCAGTGAGCGATCAAACCATATACATCCATACAACAATATATACATCGATAATGCATGCTAAAGTATGTTCATCATATATAATGTATGAATGCATTTGTTGATTTTTCCCCTAACAATGAGATTCTAGGTCAGGTCGAGTACTACTATAATACAGTTAGCATCGTCAGCAAACAGTGCGATAATTCGGATGACATTCCGACAATGTCAAACCCATGCTACAACGGAAGCCTGTGAGACCGGATCCCTTCACTAGGTTGTCCGCAAACTCCCAATACAAATCCCGTCCTAGTATCCAGCCCGAACTAAGGTCGGCGCCTGAGCTTCAAGGTTGGCTACCCCGAAATCACGGTCGGGACCTATGGGCTAGCCCGACACCTAAACCCCTATCGATAAGGGTCATAGTACTGGTTAAGTTATATCCTAGCCAGCAAACAACTATTGAAATACAAAGGTACATTCATATGTAGCCTAAAGGTTGAGTCCATAGTGCCAAACACGGTGGCCTGGCTATCCTCTCGCCCCCTCTAGCTTACACACACACGCAAGAATATAATAGTATGACGGGTGTGATATCGAAATACCGGTTGGCCGGTCACAACCCTAATCCAATCCATCATATATGAATCACAATCATTATATATTCACAACACTCGCATGGCAATCACAAGTCCGGCACCCACTCATGACACTTGGATTCCAATATACATCAATATTCCATACTATTTATATCATCATTCACATAATTTCCAAAATAAAGTTTTAGCCTAATATCATCTAGCATAATTGTATCTCATCATGTTCGAATTATTCCATAAGACATAACATGCATAGTAGTCATACCACATCATGTGTATCGTCCACAAGTCAGCGGACTGTATAGTCAATGGATCCATTGGATAACAGCGGACGATGCATCGTCCGCTTGCTGTTTCATCCACTCAGGCCAAATTTGCTGTAATTTGGCTTGAGCTCGATCCATTTCTTGGACATTGGCCATGGGACCTGCAAGAGTCTATGGAAGAGTATTCTTAGCCTCCAAGGCAGTTTCTAAACATGGGGATTTGATCCTATTAGTAGTCCCAATGAGGGATTTGGTTCCTAACACCAAGAATCACACAAATGGCGTTTCAAAATGGGGTTTCATGCCATCTAAGCCATAAGGCTAGGGGTTAGGTCATTTCTAAGGCATCAATCGATGCTTCTAGCATACAATTAGAAGGTTAAACCTTTTAGAATGAAAAGCCCTAAGGTTTGAGTATGGACTGGATAACCATTACCTAAATCTATGAGGGTTTGCATAGAAATCAGGTGGAAGTGATGGCTTACAATGGGGTTCAACCAAGGACAGCAAAAGAGCAAGCTTCCAAGCTGAGTTTGAGCTCAAATCCACCTCGTCTATGAGCTCCAAGTTTAAGGTGGGTGTATGGCTGGCTGGGGCAGTGAGGAGAGCTCAAGGGTAGGTCAAATGGAGGTTGGGATCCTCCCTTCCTTCTTCTTCTTCTTCCTTCTCTTCTTCTTCTCCTTAGTTCTCTACATTTTCTCTCTTCTCTAGGGTTGGGAAATGAGAGAAATGAGGAGCGGGATACGGTCTTGGCTGGGTTTAGCTAAGTGACTTAGGGTGTGTTTGGTTTGGGGGTGTTTTGAGATCCAAAATATATTTTAAAGACTTGGGGTCCCAAAAGGAGTGTAGGGTACATTTCTTAGGGTTTAGATAGCCACATTAGGTCATAAGTGGGTTGGGCTAACCCAGGGTGGAGCCCTAGGCTCGAGCCCAAGCAATCCAAAGCCAAGCCACCTCATTCAGAGAAAGTTTACTCCCAGCAGATCATGCACATCGTCTGCTGGCTTCTCAGGCATGATCCGGTGAGAGCAATTTTGGGCTAGTTTGACTCCAATTGGAGTGGGGTCTTCTCAAGGGGGTTCAAACAAACATGGGGGTATGAATGGTATCATTAGTGTACAAACAACATATGTAATTCATCAAGGTGTTGCTAGTTTAGTATGGGTGTAACATCATCAAGTATGGATACTTCAGATTGGGTTTTAAATTTTGGTTGTTTGTTTCATATATGTTCAGCCAGGGTTCAATTTGCTACATAGCATGCATGTGAGAGTGGTATTGTCAAAATGGCAAATAATACAAAAAGCAAGGTTGCGGGGATGGGGATTGTACGGATTCACATGTTTGATGGGATTGTGTGAACCTTAACTGGGATTAGACAAGTTCTGAATTTAAGGAAGAATCTAATTTCACTGGGAACATTGGATTCAAGATGTTTTAGATGCTCATTTGAAGTTGGAGTTCTCAAGGTTTCAAGAGGGGCCATGGTTGTGATGTAGGGACGAATGATTGGGAATTTGTACAAGCTTGTAGGGAGTGTTAAAATAGGTGGAGCTCCTGTTGGAACTCAGGAAAGCGGTACAGATGGACGACAAAGGTTGTAGGTGATTCCGGCAATGAACAAGTGAAAATCTGGAAAGAAGCAGGTGACTTTCACTTCGGATTAGGTGGGTGGCAATGATCTCTCGGAGTGAGCTGCAGTAGTAGGAGAGGAGGAGCCACATCACATCATGCGGTGGCAGTGAGCTATATGGGACACCCTGGGTGGGGGTGTAGGCCATGTTGGTTTGGGTATGGCAGTTAGGCAATGACACCCCGAGCGGAGGTGTGGGTCATGCTGGTTTGGGCATGGGAGAAAGGCAGAGACAAAGGTGGAGTTTGCAGAGTCGACATCAACACCGGTCTTCTTCAGGGTGACTTACAGAATCCAAGCCAAGGTGGAGATTGTTGGGGTTTGGTATGTCTCGCATTCTGCGGGTCCACATAATTGTAATTGGTATATATTTGTAATTGGAACAGGTTTTGGGTCAATTACATGCACGGGGTTAGAATTGTAATTGTGTGGGGATTAGGTTTTGGGTTTCCCTATATATTGTCTCTGTGTGGAAAACCCTAACAACAAGCAAAGGGGAAGAACACTTTGTGAGGTGCAAAGTGGTGTAGAGAGTTTTTGAAGAAATAGTGAAAATCTTTGGTTCTCTCGAGTAAATGTTGGCAATTTTCCCAAACCACTCTAAATTCCTTGTGTTGTGTGTGATTGTTTGCTTGGGTTCTTCCTCATGGTTGCGCATTCGTCCCCAACAGATCTCATATTAGGATGGAGGAGATTGTTTGGAATAGAATTCGGTCCACACTTGGATTCCAATTCCCATTGGAAAACCAAAAGGGTAATTATATAATTATCCCTTATCTTTGCACTAGGGTTTTACACTATAAATAGATATGCTATGAAAAACCCAGTGTAAAACCCTGGTACAAGCTCTCATAATATTGTTGAAGTTTTCCATCTTCTCTAGCCTCCTTCTCTATCAGTCTGTGATTAGTGTTTTAGCAAAAACCCAATTGATTGTGGAGGAGCTTGCATTCAAGGGAACGCAAAGCTTTATGTGTGCTTAGGACTCATTGCGAAAGAGCTAATATCGCGTAGAGGCTTTGCCCTTGTGAAGTTTTTTGTAACGATCGAAACTCTATGTTTTGTTATGAGATTTGAATGATTTCTCCCATCGGTTGCAACGATTCCAATTTGTTTCCGTCGAATCGTACATGCAATTCTAACATAGTAGTTGTAGTTAAGTTGTAACTCACATGCTGATTGACGGCATTCTTCATCGTCCATGACATTTGGCTTGTAACCGTTTTGAGCAACAAACAGCTATCAATCTTCCTCTTTTGTTTTTGGGGTGGTGGGTGGTGGGTGGGGTGGGGTTTTGGGGGATGTGAAGGGGGTAATAGGAAACAAACAGTAGGATTGTATACAGGCTTCCTTCGTGAAATGCCAATTAAAGGTTTGGGGGGAGGGGACGGGGAGGGGGGTGGCAGCAGGTTGTAGCATCTGGTAAAGTTTTTCTCTCCCAGGTCTGGATTGTTACCCATCAAACAGTGATCCCAGTCAACCTCATGTGAGCTGCTTTAATAACAGCAGATAACAAGCATTCTGCATTTTTTTGCCTTAATGGAATTTCATAATGCATTCATCAGGTGTCAGTCAAGTGAAGGCCATCTAATAATTTCTCTCTCTCTAAAACCTGGATTGTTACTCATCATCAAACAGTGAATCCATATCCCTGCATGTAAAACTAAACGTATTAAGCACCTTAGTAGCTCTGCATTCAAATGAACGATCAAACAAACAATTTGTTGGATCTATATATATATATATATTCAGATAGTGTTCTTAGTTAATCCAAGAGAACTTTTAAGTCTAAGCAAGTGCATTTACTGATTATAAGAGAACCGAGGCACAAATTAAACAAACAAATTATGTTTAAAATTTCTAAAAGTTACAGGTTAGAACCATTTCTTCAGGACAATCCAGGAGCGATGCAATACACTTGTGAGAGATAAACTATACCAGATGCCACAACCTGCTGCCACAATTTCTTTACCAGATGCAATACAATTTCTTTAAATCCTATTCTCATACAACAACAGAATGAAGAAGCAGTAAGGATAAAAAAACAAATTGGCAAAAAAGAATGGAAACAACCAAAAGAAATTCAAAGTCAAGAAGGGAGGTGGAGAATTACATGTCTAGGAGGCTACTTTTCCCCAAGCAAGAGTGCCTTTACAACAGCCTCATTCATACCATCTATGCAAGGAAACATGTGACCTGAACCTATTAGCTCATGATAATGAATCCATGGGAGCTTTCCAGCAATATAGCGCTGCAGGGTAACCGGTACAAGCCTGTCCTCATCTCCCTGCCATAAATGGACAGAACATTCATTGTGTGGAAATGGGTTTTCTAGTCCTATTGGATCAAATTCCCAATCTCCAAATCCAATAATCATGTCACGGAAAAGGGACTCAAATTTCCCTTGCTGGTTGACTTGTGCCTGAAACAATGAAAATTGAGATTAATGTTACAGTCAATGAAATACTCTTGAACCTAACATACCAAAAGAAAGCAATCCACATACATGGTAAACTGTGTTAAATAATTAATGTTTAAGAAGCAGTGAACCCTATCAGGGCCAATCACTTGATGCAAGGGTAAAAGCTTGGCCGTCAAGACACGAGTGCAAGTCTGAAGGCAGCCAGTTAATGCAAATTGCCAAAGTTTAGGACCATCTCTCTCGTCTACCCTCCTGGGCCCTACAAAAGCAGGACTCGCACCAAATGGACTTGTATAAACTTCCTACTAAGTTTTGCATTATATTATAAGATAAAGAAAAAGATTCCTTGCACAGCTGGTCCACCAAATTGTGCCACATCAATAGGGTGCTGTGATAACTCTACAAGTTGGATAGATAGGTCAGAATCTGGATTTCCAAAGAATCGAATTCCAGAGCCAAGTTCAATCACATACATGTCTATGTATTGGCATTTTCCCTCTTTATTGTTATCCTTCCATTTGTTATCAACCTTTGTCTAAAAGATTCATTTTCTCAGTGGATTCCCAAAGGCTTTATTTTGCCACGTGGAAACTCTGTTCCAGATGAAACTTGACATGTGAGAAGGTGACTATGGACCTGACCCACCCACAAAATTTGGGCCAGCCGATCTGCTGTATGGCAGAAATAGGACCTACTAGAAGGCTTTCCTATGTCAGCCATGCAAGAAACCATAGCCCTATCAATAATTCATAAACACTATCAAAGAGGAACAGATATTCTACATTATGTGCGCACTCATGTGTGCATCTGCACATGAATTATTCGAATCACTATCATTACATATATCTAAAGTAAATCTCTCTCTCTCTCTCTCTCTCTCTCTCTCTCTCGCTCTCTCTCTCTCTCTAAATAAATAAATATCAGTGTCTAGATGTACAAAGGGTGCAGCTTCTATTTTGAAGTCTCCCAGTAACATAGAGGGTAAGAGTTCTCAATAGCCTAAAACTTATGGTACACTAGCAGGGAGGGTTTCCATACAACTAAAAATTTGTACACACTCTACTCCATACTTTAGTTGTGGCTGTTCATTTTTGCATAAGTTCATCTGCGTTTTTTCTTTAGTTGAATATTCTGCTCATGCACGATCTGCGTCAGTTGAAAAAATTTGACAGGATTCTGAGAATCTTTGTAATCCATTCCCCAGAAAGAATAAATAAACGGTCCAGCCTTATTCCAAGGCAAATGTATCAAACTCTTTCCCTGATAAGTAGTAAGATTCACTTCAAATAAAATAAAATGTCTCACCATCCAATAACCAATTGGAAACAGCAAACATACTCGCAACACCAAATATAATGAGCTTATAACTAAACAATACATAAGAAGAATACATGAAAACAAGTTGTATACTAATAAAACTTTATGTAGTTTTTCAGCTTGCAAGAGTAAGAACCTACTGACAAGGACATTTCATTAAATTTCTGCTGTTTGGACACACATTTTAAGCCCTTTGTCGGACAATAACATGTGTATTCTAAACCTGACCAATTTCGCAGCTAATGTCCCCCAATGTACTAAACCGAAGTTCCACCGCAACTGGTGGTATTTACCATCTTCCACACAAATATTTGTAGTCAAACTCACCAATTCATCTCTTTTTCCTTACCGCAATGCTTTTGTTCTGCACCAGCATCTGTGATTTTCAATACACGAACAGTTGATATTCTATATCCATGTTAAAGTGGAGATCTAGCTATAGAGATGGTGAATGCAGAACGGGGGGAGGGGAACCCATGCATGCACAACAAATTCATTCACCACAATGTTTAAATGTCTTACAATCAAAAGTGGGATTATTAACCACCATTATACATATAAAACAAATGTCTAGTTCGGATGAAGGCATGGTCGAGTTGAGCTGTATGCATAAAAAGAAATCTATTATTCCTACTGTCAACTGCTCCTACCAGCTGTCAGTCTATTAGTCCTACTCTGAAATTTCCATATTCATGTTCTGCATCATATCCTTAAAGATATAGAAAAACATATAAAACAGGATATTGGCAAAAAGAAATACCAAGTACTTTTGTCTCCTTGCAAACTTGGGAATGCATTCTTTATCTTGGCGAGAAAGAATCTCTGGGGAATTGGCTACAACACTTGAAGCAGGAAACCATCTCTGAGTATTCCACCAGTATGTCAGCCATGGGGTGTAATGAGCCACCCTTAGTGCCCATTGGTCCCCCAGTGGTTGCAGCATGTAGGCTTCTTTGGTTAAATTGGTCGGCAAGCCAGGCCACCAGTAATTGACAACTGGAGCAAGTAATGCTGCCCCTGCAAGCCTGCCAGTACAAATTTCCACTTAAAACATGTAGAATCTGAGAAAACATTAAGATAGAGAGGAGTGCATAGACTCAATCAACTCGTCTAAGAAACAAACCAACAACTAGGACCTTGAACTACTTAGAACTAATTGCTTTTGGTTGAACTTGGGATCAGATCAATATTACAGATTACTGTTAAGTTATGTAACCTATGTACCGTGGGGATACATATTTTGGTATTTGTGTGTATAACATGACAGGGGGAATATCTCCATCGTGTTATGTCTTGGGAAGTAAGTTTAGTTAGTACTTTATCTTTTCTTTTGTTTCCTAGATAGACTTCTACTACAGCTAAGATTCTTAGCCTTTGTGTAATTGATGTTCTATCAATAAACAATTAGAGGGACTGCCGAGACAATCGACTATGCTCTGTCTTTGGCAGTTTCGTCCTCCTTCATCCATCTTCTTCTTCTTCTTGCTCTCTAATCTTCAAGCTCTTACATCGACTGGTTATTGATGTAGGTCCTGTCAAATGGTTTTAATCCTTTTTCAATAATCAGTCTGTATACTCGATTCTGGTTTTGATAGTCTAAACAGTCTCTTGTTCGTGGATTGCAGTTCCCTATGCTGCCTTATATGTATCTCAGGCCCTAGTTAATGGTGATATAATAACAAACTAGGGTCTCTATTATCTATCCTTTGATTATCATGGAGTGCTTTGTCCATTGAAGACAGTTCCTTTTGTTTCTACAAACCTGCAGCAGATTCTGGAGATTTTTTGGAATTCAAATTACTTCGTATCGGGCCATGGAATTCCTATCAAGTTTTGAACGTTGATTCACCCTGCACAGGAGCCCGCTCGATTTCAGTTTGATGCTGATCCGTGCTGATCTTCAGGAATTACAGTTCTCCATCACTCCATGCAACACTCTGTTTTGGGGTATTTTTTCAGATCTGAAGAATCTGAAATTACTTTGGATCTGTCTAGCAGATCTCATTGATTTTTGGGTAAATGTCAGACGCCCCCTGTATTTAGGCCTAAAGCCACAGACACCCCCAAAACATTCAAAATTTCAACCTTTCCCCTGACGTTCGGGACCATTATCTTAAAAATTGAAATGTACATTTTAACCTCCTACTTGGGTTCATAAAAGCCATTCGAAACCTGTTCTTCCCTATCTTTACTTTACGTTGGAGACCTGCAACTCAGAGGGAGGCGACCATCACGCTACCACCGACGACCTGAGAACGCAGAGGGAGGGGACCTGTATGCTACTGCCCAATCTCTAAGGGGTCATTGTTGCTGTTACCGCTGCTGTTGCCATTGGCATTGACTGATGAGTACTTGAATCCCCAAGTAAAGTTTTAACCATCTGTGAGAAATTTTGATCTTCTGGGAGTGATTTAACAAAACCAAGTTCCACCACCCCTGAATTGATCGAAACACAAACCAGAGTCCGAAAGCTAGCTGATCTTGCTAGAAATGATTTCGATTGATACTGATCTGCACAAACATTTTGGTCCACAACCCAGATTGGTCTATGGGAGGAAAATGAACATGCAGGACTAGCCTGGGCATCGTATTTGAACGAATAATACATGGATGTAAGGTAGAACATCTCCACCTCCGAAACAGAATCCAACCGTGCTGCATAGTTATCTTCCTCTGATCCACCAAAGAATGAGTGAAGCTTTTGAAGCACCTGCTTCCTTATTTCTTGCTCTTCCTCTCCTCCTCCAACCTTCTTCTATGATTCGGAACTCGCCAAAGTTCTATCTTCTTCTCTTTCGTCCCCCTTGGGTTCTCTGCAGTGCCCATATTAAGGCCAACGCACCAGACTTACATCTTGAGACCTGCCAGAAAATGGCGTAGGTCCAGCTTGAGCCTTTAACAAGCTGGCAGAGCTCCTACTGCACATTTCTGTAGCCAGCGGGTGTAATCAAGTCCAGCGAAACATCACTTAGAGAAGTCAAGAAGTCACAGACTTCAGAACCCAAAATTTCTTGCGCCATGGCCTTCTCTTCATCATTAGACCAAAAGTTCCCCCTCACATTTCTCTGCTCACCCACATCTCCTCAGTCTGAGAATATTGATTAAAACCCAAAATAAACTTTCAAAACCAAAACTCATTGTTGTTTCGGTTTCTAAGTTTAGATATCCAACAATCGTTAGCAAAGTATATCAACGTAAAATAATAATACAACCTTTTCAACATATCATCTTCTCAATTTTTCCTTCTCTCTAAAAGAAAAAATACATTAGAACTTCTTTCTTATTTTATCCTTTTTTTTTCTTTTGGTTGATACATATACTACACTATCACATAGTCAAGATAAGAGGGACCTTCTTTTATGACCCTCCTCAGACCCCACAGAGGTGGGAGCCTTGTGCACTGGGTACGCCCTTTTTTTTCAAGATAAGAGGGGCCGTCACCTTATTATCTTCGAAGATGAAGTAAGTTTCCAGCCATCTCCATAGATCTTTAACCAAATTCAAGCCTTGATTTCCACCATTTCATCCACTTCTGTAGTTGATTTTTTGTTTTAGAACTCCATGTATATCTAGAATTTCCAAAAATCCGGTTCAGTAACCTATCATGAACGCCATCATCTCTGATGGTAGATCTCCTCCAAACAAAAGCCCTAGAACAACTACCACCTAATCTCTTCAGCTATGAACCTTGATCGGAGATGAGAAGAATTTGCAGGTTTTCTTCAACTTGGATATGGTTCATTCTTCAAAGTTGAAAAACGATTGAGATAGGTTATTTGGGAAACAAGACATGAGGGTATTATGATAAGTTCACCATATGAAAAGGGTAGTTTTGCCATTTAGAAAGAGTTAACCATCACTTAACTGTACACACTTAATGCAGTGGACTTAGTAGTAATAGATTCTTAACTCCGTGAAATTTTGAATGTTTTTGGGGTGTCTGTGGCTTTAGGCCTAAATGCAGGGGGTGTCCGTGAAATTTACCCTTGATTTTTTGAGGCATTGCTGCCCCTCTAAAAGGGTCCACTCGATCCAGACTTGAAGCCCATCAGATCTTCTGATTTGTGGTAATCGATTTTCTCCACTATCTGATATTATAGGGCATTGTTTCCTTGCTACTTAGAATCTCATCCAATCCAAATCTGGAGGTCATCTAACTCCAGACTTTGCAGATATCTATTTTCACCCAATTTTGGGGAGAATGATGGCTGATCCCAAAAACTACTTCAGACAATGTCAATGTCCAGTCATCACTATTAAACTCAATGGAGTCGGTACTTTTCTGTTATGGACATAGGAGGCTGTTAAAGTCTATATTAATGCCAAAGGAAAGTTGAAGCATCTTCAGTCTGATCCTCCTTCTGATGATTATAAAGAACCTTTTGAGATGAAAACCTATGAAGAATGGATGGGGAAAATAACACCCTCCTTATATATATGGTTATGGAACAACATGGATCAGGCTACTGCAGCCAATGTAGTGTTCCACCCCACTGCCAAAGAAGTGTGAGATGACTTGAAGCGAACCTTCTCCCAAGAGAAGAATATATCCCGGATTTATGATTTATATGATAAATTGTTTATTTTCAAATCAGGGGACAGGTCACGGTATGATTCATCAAACGACCTGTCCTTATACCCCCCCCCCCCCAAAACAAAATGGGGTCGCTGAAAAATAAACAGACACTAATTAGAGATTGCTCGGTCTCTCATGATCTGTATGCATGTTCCTAGACATTTTTGGTATAATGCTATTCTCACTGCATGTTATTTGATAAACCAAATGCCTTCTTCTGTTCTAGACAACCATTCATGCTTATCTATTGTGTTTCCAAAATCTCCTTTGTTTTCCTTGCTACCCAGGGTTTTTGGTTGTATTTGCTTTGCTCATATTTTATAATCTCAAATAGATAATTGTCTCCCAAAACTGTAAAATGTGTTTTCCTTGGTTATTCTAGAACTCATAAAGGGTATAAATATTATGACCTGGTCACTCATAGGCAATTTGTCAGTGACAATTGTCTACCAGTGCTTTTGGTTGAATTTGGTATTAGATCAATACTACTACCAGTGTGTGTGATTATCAGGATTTTCCCATCTCCAATTTCAGCTCTTCTTAAGAAGCTTGATAAATACATGGATCAAGGTAAGTACAGAGTCAGCAACACTTACCTGTGAGGAATGTACTTGAGGCAGGTCCAAACCACTTGGCCACCCATGGAGATCCCAATTACGTAGAATTTGGATCCCAGTCTCAACTGATCCGCAAGCTCTTCTATATCCAAAGCTGTACTTTTCACTGTTCGCTTTGGATTGGGATCACTCTCTCCATATCCAGCTCTGTCAAAGGACAGCAAATAGATGCCTAATTCTTCAGTTAATTCCTGGAGATGTACATAAGGAAATTTACCAATCCTCCTATTAGAAAGATAAAACTTGGAAATCCAAGTAAAGAAAAAGAAATGGAAAAACAATAAACAAGTAGAGAAAGATGTACTGGAGATAGCCGCATCACATCATGCCTACAAGAACCGAAGCCATGAACCCAGATAATCTTATACTTTGCCTTATCTCTTGAGACACCGTTCTCTTTGTAGGCCAAATGCCTTCCATCCCTGAGTTTAATTCTAGGAGCGGTAACAGATGGACCGTCTGGAGAGCCACAGATCTTGGGTGCTGGAGGTTGAATGGCTTGATAAGCCCATGCCAGAAACCCAATCAACAAGACAACTGATAATTTCTTGAGCAATCCTGAAAATGTTGGACTTGCATCAAAAGATAATCGACTGAATCCAGAAGAATTGGCACTGACATATAGCAACCAAAGAAAATTGTTACAGGCCTGGAGCAAATCTGATGCCCAGCAAGGATCTGTTCCTCTGTAACATAGTTGAACTCCCACGGTTGTTTGGATTGAACAGAATTTGCTCTCCCCGCTTATTGCTCTCCCCCCCCCCCCCCCTAGTTTTGTTGTATCATCATTTTTGTTCTTTGTTTCTTCTTCCCCTGCTTGTTTTCTTGTATCCCCTCGTTGATTGGCTGTATTTTTTCCCTCCCCTTTTCTTGTTTCCCCCTCTTTGGTTGAATTTCTTTTGGTCCCCCGGGTTTTGGTTGTTTCCCCTTTGATATCTGTTCTTAGTTTCCTGAGTGGCTACACTGTTGTACCTGTTTTTTCTTTTTTCTTAATTAATAAAATTTCCATTCATCCAGAAACAAAAAAAAACGAATCAAAAGCTTAATTTAATTGGTCGAAAAAACTGCGCAGCTCGAATCCAAGCTTTTGGAAACGCCAGAAAAGGTTACAAAATTATTCATATCTTCACAGGCAGACAGACAGACACAGACAGACAGACAGACAGAAACAGATGAAATGTAAAGGAAATCAAGAAAAGCGGACCTGAAGGAAGCTGAAAGGAGCTGTTCTGCTTTGATTTTCTGGTCTGAGACCTGGCTGGTGAAGCAGATATCTTCCTGTTAACTCTTGCCATTGTTGCAATCTTCAACTGTTACCTCCCACGTATTAATACTTGGTTTAGCCGATTAAACACACTTGGTAGGAACACCGGAAATGGAAACCTTCGGAGTTTGATATGAGCGGGTGAGTGAGACTGTGGGAGGCATCAGAATGATCCTGGTACGGAAATACCCCTATCTTATGAGATTATTACTAGTAATTATTAATAAATACTAATCATCCCTCACTACTAATAAATATTACTAAATACTAATCAAAGTGGGCGTTTAACCTTTTGATAGATGGCAACAATTTTGTCAACGATGCAGGTGTTCTCAATGTATAGGACTCAACCACTGCAGTTCTTTTTAGGTTACTACAGCCTACAGGGCTGGAAGAAATCTAAACAGGAGGGGATTGTCATTCATCATGTGTGGGTGCGAGACAATGATCTGCTTTCGTGGTTCAACAATCCTGATCATACCACCTTCTCATGGCACTCCTTACCCCTTTTTTTGGAAGTAGCTGAACTCTCTCATAATTTTACGAACATCACTTTTCACTTCTTACTAGAGAAGGGGGTCTTTCCTCCTTTTCCACCTCCTGGAACAATATAATTTTTTTTATATAGTTTTATTCCCATAAAAAAAAAACTTATTACTAAATACTAATCATCCCTCCACGAATACCGTGCTTAATTGGGCAAAGTTATCTAAGGAAGGTCTGTCAATATGCTTTTCATATCTTACCAAAAATTGGCATATTAAGGGACACTCATGTTTCATAAATTTTGAACATCAAGGAACCACAAGAGAGTGCATGGATATAACGAGCGATAATCAAGAGATTACAAATACATTTTTAGGAGTTGATAATTGGTAGGTTCGTATTGGTATTAACTACATATCTATTCTAGTACTGTGAACTAAATTTCCATGACTACAAGTCTACAACTACAAGAGAATGCTTGGGATCTTTATCCCGTGCAATCTTTTGCCCGGTATAGTTCGTGTGGTTCCCCTAACAAGGGCATAGTGACCATTCCATCTCTGACCGAACATTTTGCCCGTGTGTGGTCCACCCCCCTCTTATTAGAGGCACTAGGGGAACTATACCGGTCAGGAAATCGTAGGAGATATTTTTTCCTTAGGAACTTTTGCACAAAGAATGTTGTTCGAGAAAAGATCCTCAAACACTGCAACTTTCAAGCTAGCCTGGACTAGAAAAGATTATGGAGAACGAAGACTAACCTTTTGTGTTTCTTGATTTCTCTATTGATCAAAGAATGAATCTACATGGATGCAAGGACCCTTATTTATACAGGTATTTTCCCAATCCCTTTCCCCTGATCGGCTGATCCTCCTTAGATCCACTAGAGGGCTTTGGTTAAATGGTCCCCCTATGTTCGGATTTCCACAAAGGGAAATTCTTTCCTCAGATCTTGGGATCCTTGATCTTTGGTCGTTCCAGTATCCCATTGTGGGTGGAGTTCACCTTCACCACAAAAAAGTTCATCATCACTGTAGAGAGCTTGGGTTTCGTTCCTACTGTTACCAACAATTCAATTGACCCTTCTACGTTTACCGGGGCTCCGTTGAATCTATATAAAAAAGATTCAACCCTTTTCAACATCTCGGGTTTCAGGTGTATTTTCTCAAATGTGTCATAGTACAAGATGTCAACCGAGCTTCCATTATCCACAAGGATCCTGACCACGATATAGTTGGCAATAGTCATTTTGATTACCAAGGCATCACCGTGGAGAGATTGTATGTCGGATAAATTTTCATCCGAGAACGTGATCTGATGCTTAGTCCTTCTTCTCTTGTCGAGCATATCTGTTTGGAAGACGCTTCAAGCATGATTCTTTCTAGAATTGAAGGACTCACCTCCCAGCCCCGGGCCCCCATATATTATGGCAATTTCTCTGAGTGATGCGTTCTCGGTATGTCATTTCCCCCTTGCCCGATCTTCCCTATCCAACTGAGTAGGTGATTTGGCCTTCTCCTCGGACTCCCGGGGACGATACTCCTGCCTCCTTTCATTACTATCTTTCTTAACAAATCGGATTAAACGCCCCCTTTGGATGAGGGCTTCGATCTCGTCCTTCAATTACCTACAGTCCTCGGTATCATGACCGTGGTCTTGATGAAATCTACAGTATTTGCTCTTATTACGCTCGTGCGTGGGATTGACCATCTTGGTGGGCCAACACAAGGTTACCTGGCCTTTAATCTCATTCAGGATATATGCTCGGTTGTGTGTGAGGGCCGTGTAAACCGGCTCTAGTCCTGCATCGTTCTTTGTAACCCAGGCCTTTTCGTCTCTCTTTCTCTTCCCCTCCTTCTATTCTCTGTCGTGCTTTGGGCCGTTCTCCCCAACTTGTGCATCTTTCTTTTCTTGGCTTTTCTTCTCGGGTTCGCCTTCTTTTTCTTGCTCGGCTGTAAGAACTTCGGCTAGGTTGATGTGCTTTTTGCAGCCTGAAAAAAGTTCATACATATCTTCCGGTTCATCCATGATTAGGGACCTCTTTAACTCGACATCCGTGATGCCGCTGTACAGAGCCTGGAACTTCACGATCTGGTCTAAGTTTCGCACCTCCAGCGCCTCCTTGTTGAATCCCGTGAGAAAGTCTCCCTGATAGACTCATCGGGGCATTGCTTTATAGCCAAGAGATTGGCGGTTGTCTTCTTGTGGACCCTACTACTCATGAAGTGGGCCACTAAAGCCCGTCCAAGCTCCACAAAGTTGGTCAGGGAGAGTGGCTGAAGGCATAAGAACCATAGTCTCGCCACCCCTTTCAAGGTAGAGGGAAACACTCTGCACATTATTGCGTTCAAGGTTCCTTGAAAGAACATCAACGACTTAAAAGTTTTCAAGAAATCTTCTGGATCTGCCATGCCCTCATACTGTTAAGTGGCCAGCATCTTGAATCCCTTAGCAGAGGTTCCACACGGATCTCATTAATAATGGCCAGATCGGTAGTGAAGTGGAAGTCATGATTTGGGGCTAGGTTCTTTCCTCTCATGACCTCCTGAATTTGATCCTGCAACTCCAATACTTTATCTTTTAAAGCTTGTTCGACTTTGGTCATCTAGGAACCTTGGTGCTTGTTGTCCCCTTGGATTTCTTTATCCTTCCATCGAGCATTATTAGCGTCTCTATGGTTCTCGCTGTGCTCAAGGGAAGGAGTTCTTTCCCTGGCCTGCGGTGGACGTGGTGGTACCTAGATCCCTTGTAAGAAGTTGCTTTGCAGCTCTTCCATCTGATCCATCTTGTCATGCCATCGAGTCTGTAGCGCATCAAATTGTTCTATCATTACGTACCGCGGCAGGTCTTTGGGGAGTCTCGGCTGAGACTCCTCTTGCTGTGATTCATTCACCTCAAGGATTGGATTATCTGCTTCATGGTGAGAGCCTACAAGTCCGCCCAGAGCTCCTCCCTAAGCAATGGCAGGAGCAGTGGCTGTCGCAGCGGCCCTAGAAATCTTCGATTGATTCCGGGTGTTTGTCATAGTGGAATCCTCGCAGGTTTCTATTCTTCGTTCCCATAGACAGCGCCAAAGAATGTTGTTTTAGAAAAGATCCTTAAACACTGCAACTTTCAAGCTAGCCTGGACTAGAAAAGATTATGGAGAACAAAGACTAATCTTTTATTTTTCTTGATTTCTCTATTGATCAAAGAATGAATCTATATGGGTGCAAGGACCTTTATTTATACAGGTATCTTCCCAATCCCTTCCCCCCTGATCCTCCTTGGATCCACCGGAGGGCTTTCCTTTCTGGTTAAGTGGTCCCCCTATGCTCAGATTAGGAAACCCTTCCACAAAGGGGAATTCTTTCCTCATATCTCAGAATCCTCGATCTTCTCGCACGTGAATTACGATTATCAGCCTTCACCCACTTGGAAGTTCTTAACTGACCTTGTTGATGTGTCTAGGCTGGTATAATCATTTCATTCGTGGTCTCCATTTTTCTGGCCGTGGGCCGGTTACTTGTAATCCAAGTCGGTCCTCATGTCAAGCAGGGATTGGATAGATAAAACGTGGTGTATCAGGAACCAAATGGCCTCCTGACACATCTTCATCTCCTAGGATTGGGCTAAACGTATTTGGTTTGCTGGTCTGTTGGGGTTGAGAAGTGAGTTTCTCTCTTCCCCCTCCCTGGAACTGTTATGTATTTCTACTCTGCTTCATCGTAAATTGGATAAACAATCTCTCATTTGGTTCTTTCGTGTGTTTATTGTCACCTGCTATTTTATTTGGACATTTCGGAACAAGTTTGTTTTTTGTCAGGAGAAGCCCGACCCATATCGAGTGTACGTTGAAAAACATTAATCTTTGGATAACGGATTTAGACTTATCCCTCCCCCTCCTTTTCATCCCATGATGTATACTCCAGTTGAGGAGACTCTCACTATTATCTACTTTTAATTCTTTACATGTTTTGATTTGTGCAGGATCTCAGATTTCAGGCATAACCTCGGTAGGGTGGTCTTACCTTCTTTTTCTTAGTGGGAAGTTTATTTTGTTTGGTGCAGGATCTCAAACCCAATCATATTTTGGAATCCGATCTTTTTGGCATCCTTGTAGGGCTCGAGTGTGCATCCAATCTTGGATTGAAGGTGAAAGAAATGTGGTGTTCGAACCAGCTGTTCCCCGAGCTTCCTCCATCTCCAACTACCTTTCCATGGCTTTGGACTCTGATAGATTATTTTTTTGAAAATTAATGATCTTTGTCAGGAAACTTTATTCCGTCCTATAAATGAAAGCTTTTGTAGGGTGGTAGCGACTAATTTAGCTCTTAATGCTCAAAAGAACAATCTCCAATTTTCTTTTTACAACTATGTAAATTCTCTTACCATAAAAAAACACTATGTAAATTCTCTTTTTAGTAATATATCTTTTCAATTCTCATATATATAAAAAAAAAATAAATAAATGGAAAAATCCAATATATGTTAAGACATTACACTAGGTTGTCAAATTTAACGTATGAGTGTAGCCACCATCTTCCCTAAAAAATATTTTGGATATTATTGGGGTGATCAATGGTGTATTTTTTCCTTCCTGTCGCACCTATTGAGTTGATGTGAAAGATGTTCATATAAAAATGCTCAATCGATAGGTAGTTGATGGAAACGTGAGAGGCTCCTCTAAATCCTGCATAATAGTTTCTGTCTTCATCGCCAGACCAACGAAGGAAAAAACCTCCCCATCTTGGTTTATCAAAAGCCTTGTTCACCAAACACTAGCACGACTGATCCACCATCACCATCATCGATAGTCTCTTAACTTGATTAGGAACGCCCCCGATTAAGACTGGCATCTACTTAAATGTTAGGTATATAGACTTACCAACTTTTTTTCAACCATCAAACATTCAATAACGAACTAACCATGAATGGTTGGTTGGTAAGATAGTTGAATTTTGAGTTTTCAATTATTCATGGGCCTGACAAAGTGAAGCCCAATAAAAAAAATGGCCCAAAAGACCATTGATTACCTATTAATTATTATTTTTTTGGTTATTGGGAGCTTTACATATATATTTGATAGAAGGGGGGGGGGATCGAACTGGGGAGAGGATAAGATATCAGCCAAGTGACTCGAACTCGAGACCTCTTAGTGAGCATGAGCATGAAGCGCACCACGGCTCACCAACTGAGCTAAGCTGTTGTTGGTATTACCTATTAATTATTGATATGAAAGTGGGAGACCCACCATTGGGCTTTACCTAAAAACGCATCCTCTTGTATTAGCAACAAACGTACGATTGAGCACTAATATTCATCACAAGACTAGGACCTATATGTGAAACGGTGGACACTAACAACCTGGACCCAACTCCAAGCTCGGACTGGGTGATAGGTCCCACTCTCACGAACATTAGCCTCAAGAGGCACAAATATCCAAATAATATTATAAAATAAAACAAGGTCCTAGATCATTCATATAAACATTGTGTAAATAATTAATTGGGAAGCAGTTTTCTGTACGGGAGTGTGGCCTGTGCCAGCACTCCCATAAGTCTATCCCTCTCCTCCTTAAAACAAGGTGGCAGAAGTGTCTTTTCACATGGGGAGGGGAGAGATAGACTCATGGGAGCACTGGCATAGGCCATACTCCCGGACAGAGATCTTTTTCCCTAATTATAAATAAAAACATTCTTAAAATTACGGGAAAATGTGTTTTTGAGTGGGACGCAGGGGCCACGCCCACGTACAACAGGGGCTGGAATGACCACCATGCCCCCCATGTGGCACCACATGCGCTTTCATTGGCTGGCGCACTCGGCGTGGCCCCTACGTCCCACCTAGAAAACAATGCCCCTAAAGTTATCTACACTAGTGGTTAATTTACAAGTACATAATGTTCAGCTCATAAAAGAATCTGCCCGTTCCAAGTGCAGCGGCTTTGTATTGTGGAGGATATCCGGACCTTCTTACTTCAGTTCTTTGATGTTTCTATTGTATGGATCTCTAAGGAAGCGAATACTATCAATGATTCTCTAGCATGGAAGGCTCTATCTTTGGCAAGTAAGATAGATTGGCCTAATTCCAATCCTTGGCTCCTTGATATCTGTAATTAGGATGCATTGCGCTCCTCTTGCCCCCCTTTGCAATAAAGTTCCCCTTTACCCAAAAAAAAAATAAAAATGTTCAGCCCATAAAGGCTCAAAAAGACTAACTACATAATTGTTCCAGGGTCATTAACTAAGACATGGCACCTACTAATCCCTCTCAACACAACAAAAAGAAAGGAACTAAACATCCCTAAGGCTTCCTGTAATACTCTGAAATCACGAATTTTTAAAATTTATATGGATAGGGATAATTTCATAATTTAGACATGAATAGTGTTATATTAAGGGAAGGACATTAAATAGATATTTTAAATGAATATTAGGTTGAATAGTGAAAATGACCAAATTGGCCTTAGAACATGTGAGAAATTATTTTTGGTTGGTTGGGTTAACTTGAACCAAATACCAGACCCATGGTTTGACCGGTTGGGTTTATGGGTCAGTCTATATAAGACCATGGGGGTAAGCCAGTGAATAGTTTTCACTTCACAAAAGTAGAAATATCGAGAGAAGAGAGAAAAAAAAAAGGAGAAGAAAGGGGGACGAAGGCCTCCACTGGCCAAGCTTGGGAAATCTACCGAGAGGGACCTAGAATGGGCAGCATTGGAAAGTGGCGGAGCTCAGACAACCTAGGAGATGGGTGGGGAACCAGCCATTGCTCATTGAATTGGGGTTTCCAAGTCCCCCGAGAGGTAAATACCTCATTTTTCGTTTGGTTTCATTTCTTGAAGTTGAGGATGGGGTTTGATACTTGCAAAGGGTATTTGGGACCCAATTAATGCATGTGTGTATGGTGCCGGTTTTGAAAGAAATATGGAATGGTTGGGGTGTTGGATTTATGTGTCCATCAAACCCGATTCGGTCCGGTTTACTTTGTATTGAACTTTTATATATTTTGGTTTAATATTATCACATGCGATATAAACTTTTTGAGCATTATGTGTCCGTAAGTATTACTTAAAATGGTAGTCACAACTAGGGTTTGGGCTGGGTACCCTAATCATATGGTCTTCGCATTGGGTATGCCTAGACATGTGATGTCAGGGCGAGTACTCACGTTTGAAGTGTGTATTGGCGAAGAATCTGCTTTGTCGATTCCCTCATTTGTTACTACTAGATGGAGGATGGGATAGATATGAATCACCGAGACCCTGTACCTAAGGGGACCCTGTCACTGCAAAATGTGACCGCATTCTTTGGTTCATCAATGACTGAGACTCAAGTGAGTCAAAGTCGGTGTTCTAGGAATGCACAAACATTTTGTGAGTGAAGGAGTTACTCAACATGGTCACCACTGCCCGATTGGGGAACACCAAGATTGAGGTTGTCTGTGAATGGTCGGATCGAAATCTCGATCCAATGCCGTTTTGGAAATGATTTTTGCAAAACCTATTTGATATAAAATGATAGATTATATGTATTTATTTAATTAAAATGTTTTATTGAGTTTTGCGGGACCCGATCATATACACAAACACTCTTTGTTAAGAAAACAACACCCAGAATGGCGATTTGTAGAAGAAAAATGAAAAATAGAGAAGAACAAGAAACACACAACTCCAGAAATTTACGTGGTTCACCCCCAAGATGGGAAGCTACATCCATGGCCGAGCAATAGAACGAATTTCACTATTCTCTGGAAATGTTACAAAACCACTCTTACAATCCTCTCAGAGATAAGAGCATTATATAGAGAAGCCCTAACCCGAAGAAGTACAAGGATACCTTGGGACTCAGAAATTGCCAAACCGGACTGGGTCGGACCAAAACTTAAGATATATCCCAAAATATGCTGTTTCGAAGATCTCGACGAGCCCAACACAACTCCCTGCCTTTGGTAAAACCTTTGGCAAGGACGTACGCCATTTTTCGACAATCTGAGATCATTTTGAGACTGAAAGGGCCCTCCGAAGATCTCAATCCGCACATTTTGGACCAAAAATCAGGCTTCACCAATAACAATCTCCCACTTGAAGACTGATACCAACACTCCAGAAAAAACAAAACCCTTAACACCTATTGCTCGAGCAACACCACCAATCATCATCTATGAAGATCGATTAAAGTTGAGCAAAGTCCCAACTTTTCCCTATCAACACCCTTTGTTAACATATCAGCAAGATTCTTACTGCCATCTATCTTGTCAAGCTTCAATTGCCCATCTTCCAAAACAAACCGAATGAAGTGGTACCTCAACTGAATGTGCTTTGTCCTTGAATGAAAGGCTAAGTTCTTTGCGAGATGAATAGCACTCTGACTATCACTCCATAATATCCTATTCTCTTGCACTCTTCCCAACTCCTCCATGAACCTCTGAAGCCAATTCATCTCTTTGCTAGCTTCAGTTACACCAACATACTCTGCCTCTGTGGTTGAAAGAGCAACCACCTTCTGTAGCTTTGAAATCTAGCTAACTGTTGTTCCTCCTACTGTGAAAACATACCCAATGGTACTTCTTCCACCATCTCTGTCTCCTGAATGATCTGAGTTAACAAAACCTTGCACATCAACGTTAGTACCACCAAAGCATAAATGGTAGTTGGATGTACCTCTCAGATACCTAAGTATCCATTGAACTGCTTTCCAATGCTCCTTTCCTAGGTGTTGTAAAAACCTACTAACAACTCCCACTGCATGGGTAATGTCCAGTCTTGTGCTCACCATTGCATACATCAAGCTCCCAACTACTGATGAATATGGCACTTTTGCCATGACCTCTTTCTCCTCCTCTGTAGATGGACACAAATCCTTTGAAAGCTTGAATGAGCTACCAATGGAGTGGTAATCGACTTTTCCCTTTCCATGTTGAATCTCTTCAACACCTTCTCCACATATCCTTCTTGGGATAGCCACAATTTCTTTTGTTTTCTGTCTCTCCTTATTTGCATGCCAAGGATCTGCTTTGCTTCACCCAAATCCTTCATGTCAAAGACTTTGGACAGATTTTTCTTGAGATCACTTATTCTTTGCATATTATATCCTACAACTAGCATATCATCTACATACAACGCAAGAATAATAAAATCTCCATTTTCAAACTTTTGAAAATAAACACAATGGTCAGATTGACATCTTGTAAATTTCTTGTCCTGTATAAACTTCTCAAATTTCAGGTACCATTGCCTTAGGGCTTGCTTGAGACAATACAAGCTCCTGTTTAGTTTACAAACCAACTTCTCCTTATCCTTCACTTCAAATCCTTCCGGTTGATGCATGTAAATTTCTTCATCCAAATCTCCATGGAGAAATGCAATTTTAACATCTAATTGTTCAAGATGTAAATCCTCTATAGCTACAATGCTACACATAATACGGATTGAAGTCATTTAACAACAAGAGAAAATATTTCTTGAAAATCTATACCTTTCTTCTATGCAAACCCTTTCACTACAAGCCTTGCCTTATACCTCTTTGTTCCTCCGGCTTCACTTTTCACTCTGTATACCCATTTATTGTGCAATGCCTTCTTTTCAGCTGGCAACTTCACCAGATCCCAAGTCTTGTTTTTCTTTAATGAATCCAGCTCTTCATTCATAACTTGCTCCCACTTGACCTTGGACTTATCCTGCATTGCTTCATGAAAACATTCTGGCTCACCAAAATCAGTATACAAAATAAAGTTTAAAGAAGGGGAATATCTCCTAGGAGGTCTAATTGTCCTTATAAATCTTCTAAGAACAGGAGTTTCGGGGTCCTGCTCTTGAAAACCACCATGATCATCATGATCATCATCATTTCCACTTCCACTCCCAATATCAACATCTAAATTTTTAGCTTCATCTTCCACATTTTCTGGAATTCCTTGCACTATTGGTGTAGTCCTGTCAAACCCTGCTCCTGACTAGTTGGATTCTTGATTTAAGGGCAGAAACCCTTGTCCAGGCAACCAGGATCACTATGGAGCATCACACCACTTAATGAGATCAATGGGAATACTTTGAACAGGTTTCCCTATATACCTGTCAGAAGATGGATAGCAGACCCATGCAACTGTGCAACTCACAGCCTGATGTATAACTTGGATCCCAGGTAATCTCTCTCTCCTCCCCAAACAGTGGGACCCACCTATGTGAAAAGTGTGTAAAATCCCCTATGTGGCATGTGGGGACAATACCCTGACTTAGGGTCAAACCCTGTGCAAGCCCCATTGAATTTCAGCTTGCTGGAATTCTCTGAGCGATGGCACTGGGCAATGCAGCAAGGCCGAGAGACATCGTTCAATGACTGATTTTGAATATTTTAATGGATTTTATTTATGGGGACCACCCAATATGAACATGGGCACCCTCCATTGATAGAGGGAAGTCTGAGGGACCACCTCATACCCTTGGTTCACTGTGGACCCCACCAGTGAGCCCAGAATCAATCAGAATCAGTTTAAAAATTGATTTTTGAAAGAGGCCTCCACAGACAAACAGGCCTCAGTGAGGGTTGAGTCTATAAATAGGAGGGATCTGAGTTCATTTAGAACCCTTAGTAAACCTGAAATCCGTGGGAGAGAAGAGAGGAAAGAAAGGAGAAAAAGAAGAAGAAGAAGAAGAAGGAAGAAGGGAGGAAGAAGAAGGGCTGCTGCCACTACCCATCTAGGCTGGAACCGAGCCTCTCTAGGCTCTGTGCAGGTATAAAACACCCTTATATGTTGTTGTTCCCTATCCCTTCCTTGCTTTCACTGTGTTTATGCTCCCTGGGCAGCCCAAACTAGCTGGGGTTTGCCCAGTACTGGTCCAGATCTGCCATGCAGACCTTGTGCATGGAAGATTTGGAATTTTTATGTAATTTGAGCATTTAGTTATGCTATTCCTATGGCCGAAACCTGGCTGTGCCCACTTGCACTACCAGATGGCCCTATTAATCTGTGATTTGGAACCCTGGGTACAAGCTAGGGCTGCAGAGGCCAAACCCTAGGTGATTGTAGCCTTGAACCCTTATTTTTCATGCATTTCCAGCCCTGCATGTGGCTGAAACCAACTCCCAAGCCTGGCCAAAACCTTGTGGCACTGTTCATCTGGACTGCTTGGGCAGCTCTGGCAGCCTGATGGTAGATCTGATGGATGATCCAATTGGACCATTGGGTAGGCCATCTCAGGGGCTACCTGATCCCCCAAACATGCAGAGGATCAAGTATAAGCCTAGCCTGAAAAGACCAGCCATGGGAACTCAGCCCAGCATCGATTAGCAGCCTCTGGGTGATGCACTGGGCGATGCAGACATCGCCCAGAGCCAACTCCCAGTGAAGGGAAATTGGTTGGATTGATGGACAGACTTGGGGAACCTCACCCTTTGACCCCTGGACACTGTGGGAAGGCTAGAAAATTACCAAAAAGCCCTTCCCCACATCTGTCCTTATATGAAAATGTTTTGGAACCCTAGTGGGCCCCGTAAGTAAGGGAAGCCCTGCTGTACATGGTCCTATAGCACAGACAAGCTGTGGACAACACTGTAAACATATTCTGATCTAGGGTCAGGTACTACCATTGAAATGACTATGCTACCCTTTGAGCCACTGGCACTGGTTGATGCACGGGGATATGAGTCTAAGGCCTAGTGATTCCAAGTGTAACCAACTAAACCTCGGGTCAACCCAGTAAGTTTAGGGTAACCCTAGGACTTCCAGTGACAGACTGATAACTTAACATAACAAATTTTGATTTACATCTAGGACCTGATTTCGTGCTCGAGGTCAACGACCAGACAACTGCTGGAACTGAGATTGTGATTGAATACCTAGAGCCAAGTGCAGGTGAGTGAATAATTCTATCATATGTGTAAATGTAATCATGATCTGATGCCGGCTAATAAGAATTGAATATAATTGCTGTGTTATTTACTTCTGTTCAATTACTCAAATCACTGCATAATGACTGTCTATTGATCAACACTGTGAATTCTTCTATGATGATTATGAATGTTAGATTAGATGCCGTAGTTGGCTTGGAAATGAGGCCCGTGGTAGCCCATAGTATGGGATACGATTGACACCACCTGATTTATACGATGCCATATAGACATGGGGCTAGAGTTTCATCACCCGTGCTACGCACCCTTGCCAATAGGGGTTAAGGTGTTGGATGCCTGTGGGGGCTACCATCAAAAAATGAGAAAAGAGAAAAAGAAATGAATAGAACACCGGAATGGTGCATGAATGAAAGAACACCGGAATGGTGCATATGGGCTATAAGCCAGAAAAGAAAAGAAAGACAAAAGAAATGGATTGTCTCACGGGTTAATCACAGAGGGCTGGTCAGGCTGACCTTGGTGAACAAATGCGGGAGCTAACTGGTCCTCTCCGATAACTCAATGGGTGTATCGCGGGAAGGGGTTAGAAGCTCGCACCAGGGATACATGTATTGGGGATTGTAGTAGCACAGACCCGACTTAGTTGTATTGCTAGGTGGCTAATAATTAAACTGGACTTGCATATCATGTAGGACCATATGAATTGTGAATTATGATTGCATGTGTATGCATGATTGATGTTATTTGCTCACGAGCTCAGTGGGGCTCACACTCTATTATGCAATGTTTTTCTTAGATGATTTTACAGGTGGATGGAGCTGTGGCATGGCGGGTCATTTCGAGGAGGAGACTTTTGGTTGTTACGATGATATTGGTGTAGACCTGCGCACATTTTTGGTGGTTGTTGATGAAGACCATTGAAGTATGTTCGTGACAGCTTTTTGACTTGGGGACTCCTTTTGGGTTATTTGGAGTTATCCCCGTTCTGACTTGGTTGTTGTAGTTTTTCTTTCTTTCTCCTTTTTGGGGTTAAGTATGCTCGCCCTGTACATGTTTTTGTATGAAGTACTGTACTTATCAGCTTTGTTTGTTTGCTTTCTTTGTGTGTGGGTTGATGGGAAATGTAAAACTTTTATATGTATATATTATCACTGTTTTCCCGTATCGCTATGCTTCCTTTTATTATTGAACTGTAGTTTATCTGTTGCACTCTGATCTTGCCGATAGTAAAGAGATGGTTGTGGTTCCATGATCGTAAGCACTGCTTCTAGATCCGTGGGATTTGGCGAATTGTCATTATGCAATTTGAGTCACCTACCCAATCCTCCTAGGGGGTGGTTTGGGGTGTGACAAGTCCCACTTTCAATTTCATCGAGTTTCAGAAACTCTGTTTCATCCTTTCCCTTTTGTTGCTGCCTGTCTTTGTACATGCAATTTTCATTGAATACTACATCTCTACTCCTGATAATTTTTTTATGTTTATAATCCCATAAACGATAACCAAATTCATCTCCATCATATCCAATGAAAGTACACTTGACAGATTTAGAATCTCATTTCTACCTATTTTCTTTATCAACAAGAGCATAAGCAACGCAACCAAAAGTTTTTCAGAAAAAAATAATTCACCTGTTTCCCAATCCAGGCCTCCTCTGGAATCCCTCCATCCAATGCACTAGATGGGCTTCTATTGATCAAGAACACTGCTATGTCCACAGCTGCAGCCCAAAACTGTAGTGGCATTCCCGAATGGATCCTCATACTCCTTGCAGATTCCAAAATTGTTCTGTTCATCCTTTCTGCAATACCATTTTCTTATGGTGTTCTTAGAACTATTTCCAATCTTCTGATTCCATTAAGAGCATAAAATTCTTTGAATCATCCTTCATGGTATTCTCCACCATTGTTACTCTTAAAACACTTAACTTTGTTCCCTGTTTCAGATTCTGTAAGGGCTTTCCACTTCTTGAAAATATCAAAAACATCAGATTTATTTTTCATAGCATAAATCCATGTCTTTCTGATTGCATCATCTATAAATGAAACAAAGAGCTCTCCCTTGGTACCCTGACACCGGTGCAACACATCATGTCACTCCAAACTTGCACTCTCTTTCTCAAAATGATGAGTATACAGGTTCGGATCCACTTCATGCTGGCAATGGTAAGGGCTTACCGATTTCACATCTTGGTTATTCCTCTTTACCCTCTTTCTCTAACCATTCTTTTCACTTAAATAATGTTCTTCATGTTCCGTCTATTTCCAAACGTCTACTTTCTGTTAATCAGTTTACCTGTGATAATAATGTATTTTTTAAATTTCATCCCTCTCACTTTCTTGTGAAGGATCAAGTCACCAAGTCAACTCTGTTGTCCGGTCTGAGTAAAGGCGGCCTTTATGAGTTTCCTTCATCTTCATCTCCATCAACTCATGCTTCGGTTCGCATCTCCCTTGACTTGTGGCATCGTCGACTTGGCCACCCTCATGAACATCTTCTTCTATCAAACCCTACCCCTGACTGACTGGAATCTTGACTGAAGGACAGGAACCCCTGACATGGCATCCAAGCACACTGTGGAGTATCACTCTAGTGATTGAATTTGATGAAAAAACCCTGGGCATGTCTTCCTAGATACCTGTCAGAAGGTGGACAGTGGATCCCTACTGTTGCATGGCCCACAACATAATGTACTGCTTGGACTCTAGGTAGTCTCTCTCCTCTTCATAAATGTGGGACCCACACCTGGAAATGTGTGCAAAAGACCCTAAATGACATGTGGGTACAAGGCCCTGACCCTGCGTCAAACCCCTGTGCAAGCCCACAGAGATTCAGCTTTGCTGAATTCTCTGGGTGATGCAGACATCACCCAAAGACATCGCCCAGAGTGCAAAATTGCATTATTTTAATGATTTAATCTGTGGGGACCACCCATATTGGACATGGGTACCCTCCATAGGTTGAGGGGAGTCTGAGGGACCACCTCATACCCTTGGATCACTGTGGACCCCACCTGAGTACCCAGAATGGTTGAGAATGCAATAAAAAATGCATTTTGGAAATAGGCCTTAGCAGCCAAACAGGCCCTAGTCATGGGCTGGGCTATAAATACCAGTACCTTGGGTTCATTTTAAACCCTTGGCTACTGTTTAAATCATGGAAGAAGGGAGAGGAAAGAAAAGAGAGAAAAGAGAGGAAGAAGAAGAAAAGAGAAGAAGAAGGAAGGAGGGAGGCAGCCCTACACCCCAAGGCCCTGATTTTGTGCATTCTCAAACCTGTGCAGGTATAAACACATATGCTCATACCTGTTGCTCTCTTTGATTCTTGTGATTTGCTGGGTTTTTGGCCATTGGCAACCTAGAACAGCTGGGGATTGCCATGGACTATCTCAGATCTGCCATGCAAGCATGATGCATGGAAGATCTGAGTGTTTTATGATGATTCCCATATCTGTTTTACAAATCTGGAACCGAAACCCAGGCTGTGCCTAGCTGCACTACTATATTACACTGAAAATTGGCTGTTTGTACTCCTGATTGCATGCCCTGGCTACATGAGACCTAGCCCTAGTTGGATTACCATTTCATATGTAAATCCAGCTTTGGAGGTAGCCAAAACCCAGATTTGCATCTGAAGAAACCCATAGTTACTATTCACTGGGCTGTCTGGACAGCCTCTGGTAGCCAAGTGGTGGGCCCAATTGAAAATCCATAGGGACCAGTGCAAAGTATGCCCTTGGGGGTCCAAGATGACCTAACATGCATTGGGAGAAGACCCATGCACTGCCCATGGTTCAAAACCTTGGAATCTCAGCCTTAACTTCGATTTTGCAATCTTTGGGCGAGGCAGACATCGCCCAGTGAAGGAAATTTTGCTGTTTTGATGCTTCGACCTGAGGATCCTCACCTTAGGGCTATGACACAGTCTAGGGAGGTGGAAAATGACCAAAATGCCCCTCCCCACATCTGTCCATGTGTATTAGTGCTTTGGGAACCCAAGTGGGTCTGCAGGGCTTGGAAACCCTGCCTATGATGGTCCTGCAGCACTGTTAAATTGGGGACAACACTGTAAGACTAATGTAATCTAGGAACATGTACCAATGTAATAAATGACCATTCTACCCCTAGGCCACCATCTCTGGATGATGCACCGGGACATAGGCCTAAGGCCCAGTGCAAGGCCCAGAGAATTCCAAGTGATGACCAACTGTACACCGGGTCAACCCAGTGAGCTTAGATCAACCCTAGGACCTTCAAAAACAGTTTGGAATATTAAATGACAATTTCTTATTTATATCTAGGGTTTGATCCCGCGCTCGAGGCCTACAGCCAGACTGTAGCCGGAACTGAATTTGCAACTGAGTTCTTAGAACCAGACTCAGGTGAGTGAAATATTATCGTGTATGTATGTGTAACTGTATTATTATTATGCCGGCAATTAAATTCCTAAATTATAAATGTTGTGTTATTTAAATTCTGTTCAATTACTCAAAATTGTTACACATTGATTGTCTGTTGATCAACACTGTGATTTTTTTACATGATGATTGTGAATGTTAGACTAGATGCTGTAGTCGGCTTGGAAATGAGGCTGGTGGTAGCCTGTAGTATGGGATACAATTGACACCGCCCGACTCATACGATGCCATATAGACATGGGGCTAGAGTTTCATCACCCGTGCTACGCACCCTTGCCAACAGTGGTTAAGGTGTTGGGTAACTGTGAGGACTAACGTAAAACCCTAGAGGTGTTTACGCTGGGAAGCCTCAGCACAGCTGGGATGCCACAGGGCATATTTGTCGGGAAGCCTCGGGCTACAAGCTTGGGAAGCATCGAAAGGTGAATTTTTGGCTATATTCCACATATAAAGATTATGCATCGGTTTGGTGGAATTATATTGAGTCGGTTACCTCACAAGAGTTAATCCAGAGGGCCGGTCGGGCTGACCTGGGTAGGGAGATGCTGGAGCCGGCTGGTTCTCTCCTATAACTCAATGGGTGTATCGTAGGAAAGGGTAACCAAGCCCACACCAGGGATACATGTATTGGGGATTGTAGTAGCACTAACCTGACTTAGCTGTATTGTTAGGTGGCTAATTAAATAATTTGAACTTGCATATCATGTAGGATCATGTGGATTGTGGTTGCATGTGCATGCATGATGATATGTTTTGCTCACGAGCTCAGTGGGGCTCACACTCTGCTATATATGTCTTTCTTCTAGATGATTCTGCAGGTGGATGCCGCTGTGGCATGGCGGCTCATTACGAGGAGGAGGGCCCTAATTGTTATGATGATATTGGTGTGGACCCCGATGGAGGTCGTGCCGATGATGCGTGCATTCTCGGTGGTCATTGAGGAAGACCAGTGAGGAGTGCACTTGATGCTTTTTGTCTTGGGGACTCCTTTTTGTTTTTGTTAGGAGTTTGTCCCCGTTTTACTTGTGGTGAGGTTTTAGTTTTCTTCTTTTTGGGGTTGAGTTATCTTGCCCTGTATATATATGTCTGTATTTTCTTTTGGCTTTTGTTTTTTGTCAGCTATACCTTTTCAGTTTATGGGTTGTTCTGGGAAATGTTTCAGAACTTATCTATATATATCACCACCATTTTCTGTATCGTTACGCTTTCTCTTTTGTTATTTTAATTGTAGTTTCTCTGCAACACTCTGATCTAACTCGTGGTAAAGTGATGAATGTGGGACCGTGAATGTATTAACTACTTCTAAATCCGTGGGATTTGGCGGATTATCGTTATGCAATTCAGGTCACCTACCTAATCCTCTCAGGGGGTGGTTTGGGGTGTGACAGAGCTTGGTATCAGAGTGAGAGGCTCTTCTTACATTCACGGCATGCAGAATAGGAATAATAAGCTATCAACATTAAAACATGCAATCAAGTAAAAGCTACAGGGGAGGTAGAAGTAATTAAAAGACAGATGCATTAATTCCATTAATTTAAAGATAACTGTGGCCGAGCCACTACAAACTGTTTGAATGAAGGAACTACCTTCAAGTTTACATCAGTAGAAGAAAAAAAAAGAAGAAACATATATACACCACATCCAAAGGAAACTACATAAACTATAAAAAAAAAAAGTAAGAAAGGTCTGAACTACATAATAAGTCAGGCTGCACATGTAGAAGCTGTCAGGAATACTACTCAGTCGGTAGCAAGTCGCTCGGTGGAGGATGAGACTGGCGAGAGTCAACGCGGTAGAATTTGTCCTAAAAGTCCAGACGTTGCTCTACAGATACCACTCTGCTCTCCAAAGATGAGAAGCCCTGATCCATCCTAGTCGCCATATCAGTGAGCTAAGTACTGAGACCCTGAAACTGTGACATCACCTGTGCCCACTCAGATGGCTCTGGCACATGAGAGCTAGTGGCCCCTGTCGCCTCATGAGCGGGCAAATCTATGAACTGTGTGTCAATCCCCTCGAAGTCACCATGCTCCTCACCCTACATGTCTCCCTCAATATCTTCCTGCTCCTCAGCACCCTGCACCTCCATCTGCTCCTCCTCCTGTGGATCACCCCCTGGCACCTTCATCTTCAGAATTGAGGTCTTGTTGATGGGCCTAGACCTATCTCTCTCTACGTACTCGCCCTCCAAAGGAACTTCAAAGTGCCGGAAGACCAAAGTAAGGAACTTCCCATATGGAAGGTTCCTATTAGAAGGGTTCTGGGCATGGTACAGCATGGCCTGAAGAAGTAAATATGGGAGGTTTATCACTGGACCTCCTCTGCCCGCTCCCAGTAAGCAGTAAGTAATATAGGCCCTCATCATAGAAATGCTACCCCTGTTTCCGCCCTCAGGGTAGATGTTGTAGGTCACACACCTACTGATAATGCGAGCACTAGGCTTGTAGGAAGCCTTAGATTTGGGTGTGCTCTCAGACCCAGTCAATACTTTGAAGACCCTCCTCCTGGTCTCCAAAGAGAACATCTCAAAAATGTCAATCCGGGGCTTGTAATAGCACCTCTCCCCAGTGTTGGGCAGCCCCAAGATCCCTGCTAGTGAGGCAGTGGTCAGCCTAATATCCACCCCCTTCACTCTGCTCTCTAATCCAAACTCTTGTGCCCCAGATGGCACCAAGTTACAGTAAAAATATCGAACCAAGTTGGGATAACAAGGTTCAGTGGGTGATAACATAGAGGCCCAACCCAAGGTGTTGAACCTAGTAAACAAACTGTACTGATGGAAGTCATCTACCTGTACTACCCAGCCATTGACAATCTTTAGGGACCTAAACTTGTCCCAATCCCTAGAATGCTCATACCTAGAGAATAGAAACCAGTCAAACTCCGGTTCCTCCGATGAAGAATCATCCCTAGGTGAAGAAGGTGGCACCGTAGATGAAGAAGAATTCTCACTCTTAGACCATAGCCTCTTGCGTGCTACGGATTTCCTCATCGTACGATGGCTAGTAGACATTAGGCTACAAAAAGAGAAAAAAAAAAGGAGTGGTTAGGGCAAAGGAAATTGATAAAACCCTAGCTAAACAAGAAGAAACAAAGAAAAGGCCTAATGTAGTGAAAATGACCAAAGAATCTTACCTAGGCTTGCGTGGATTCGCGGAAGACCCGAAGAAATGCAAGAATTTGGTGTGGAAAAGGTCACACAAGCCCTCTAAGGTCTGCCCTAGGAGCTTAGGAAGTTTTAGGAGAGAAATGAAATAAAATGGGGCCCTCTCAGACTGTTATATCTGAGCCCCGATTCTCTGGGCGATAGCACTGGGCAATGCATCTAACACCTAGAGATTATTTTGCTACTGTTTTTGCATAACAGCTTATGGAACTTTGGTATATTGTCAAAAATACTTCAACAAACATAAAAACATGAATTTTTATAAAAGATTCATATAAAAAAAAAATATATATATATAATAATAATAATAATGTATATATAATTAATCATTCAATTTAATTAATTAAATAAATTCAAACACCACCTAATAACCTATTTAGGAATATAATCACTACTTGGGGGTTCTAGTATAAAACACCTAGGAATTTGGAATTTTCTCTTGTGTTTAAATATCTAATGATAGATAAATATATATATACGCCTATAAGAAATAGTGTGTGTGTAAATATTCATTATTATGTGCCTAATACTGTATATGTATGAACCAAGTGGTGTGATGCTATGCAAATCCGAACATAGATATGTAAGTATGTTGTAATACGTATTTATGACGTGTAGTGAGCGTAGGTCTTACCATACCCACAACCTAGGCTAATCAAGACTAAGGTTCAATAGGTTGTCCAGTCAAGTTGAAACCCTAGATGCTAAGACACCTCGAGCCAACCCATTTATATCTTTATTGATTGTAGTCATTTAGATTCCTATAGACATGTACTTAATTCTTTTAATTAAGTATGTATAGTAACCTGATGCTTAGAAACTTTTCCTGACAGGACCATATTACCCCATCCAAGCCTGGAGACCCCGGCAGCATGCGGTACATTAGACAACTGAGGAGAAGACTGATCAAGATACGTGAGATATGAGCTCGTGCCGAGAACCAATTAGTAGTCTACTTAGCTCTTACGGATGCTAGCGAACCCGAATATCAAGCCATTTACTTATCCTTAGCTGATGAAGTTAGAGGTGATATAGCCTACCTTTACGTGCAGAACATTGTGACTAGTTGGTAGTCACAGAGACTTGCCTGTTAGGTTCAGGTAATATTTAAAAGCTTTTCGTTAAAATTTTAAAATCTATCATATAGTGTATGCATAGCTTGTCTTCGCATAAAATATTTAAGTAATAAGAACACAAATAAGAGAAGCAATTCAAAAAAAAATAAAAAATGCATATAAGTAATAATAGACACGAAGATAATAATCCAACTTGCTGGGATGACAATAAAATTTCACTGGAACTGTGGAATAGGTAGGTACATGTTATAACTAGGAATTTATCTTGTTGACCTCAAAGGAAGTGTTGGGTTACTGAGTGTGTTGCTCTTTTCAGAAAAAGCAACCATGGTTAACACAAGAAGTTCATGAGGTGGTCGTAAGGGAAAACGCCCTCGTGTTATACCAGAGGTTGAATTGCCAAATGGAACTGAGGCTCAAAATTCTGAAGCATCGGCTGCTTCATTAGAGGTACCAGCAGCTACACAAGCCACTGCTGCAGCACCTCAGCTGAATGTGGCAACCGGCGATGTAACTGCGTTCATGACCACTATGATGCAAACCATGCAGCAACAACAAGAATTGCTAGGCTAGATGTCTACACAATTTACAACCATGATGCATGAGCGTGCGGCACCACCTCCACCACCCAACCGACCCATACTTTTCCCACCACTTGTGCCTCAACACTTAGCGAAAAACTCCACCGCCAAGGTGATGGAGAGATTCAAGAAACTCCAACCACCCACATTTTCCAAATTGACTTCCGAGGTAATGTAGCCGGAGTGGTGGATTAGTGCCCTAGAGAAGGCATTTGAAGTGCTCGAGTGCACGGATGCATAGAAGCTGATATGTGCGGGTTATCAGCTACAGAATGAGGCTAAAGCTTGGTGGAAGGCTACTAAGCCAAACCTGGAAGCCACTCATCCAAATCCCACGTGGGAGCAGTTTAAAGAAGTCTTCTTCAAGAACTACTTAGCGGAGAGCTTCAGGGATAGGAAAGAAGTTGAGTTCACCGCACTGGTACAAGGGACCAAGTCAGTGTTGGATTACCAACAACAGTTTGAAGACCTGTTCCATTTCTCTCTAGAGCACCTGAGAGGGGAAGTTAGTAAGGCAAAGAAATTTGAGAAGGGACTCAAAACTGAGATTGGATCAGTACTGTCAGTTATGGACATCTGGGACTATGCTCAGATCGTCGACAAGGCGAAGACAATGGAAGATAGATTTAAAAAGAAAGAGAAACAGAAAGCTGTGATGTTGCCCGGGTTAGGCAAAAGGCCAAATATTTTCCAGACCTTCGGTTGGCCCAACAAAGCTTACCGTGGAACCAACTCTTACCCCAATTTGACTCAGTACCGTAGGCCGAACGTGGGTCAGAACCCTTTCTGCCCCACTTTCAATCGACCTACTTAACCGGCTATGAGTCAGGCAACAACGGAAGCTACAACAACTCGACCAGCCACAAGTCAAGTGAGCCAAGCCTCAACACCAGTTGTTCCACCCTATAAGTGTTACATGTGCAACAAGGAAGGGCACATGGCTAAGGAGTGCAGACTGCGTGGGTACAGCAACAACTCGCCCAACCAGCCCTATGCTAGACCTTTTCAGCCACAGGATGATCAGACACAAGGAAAGGTGTTCGCTATGACAAATGATGAAGCTGAGGCAAACCCCGATGTATTGATAGGTAAGTTCGCTAAACACTACTAAGTTATAGGGAATAACTGGTTTACTTCATGCGATCGAAATTATATACGAACCCTAGGTACCCTGAGTGTCTCAACCATACCAGCAGGAGTGTTATTCGACTCGGGCGCATCCCACTCTTTTGTTACTACCACCTTTGCGAGTAGCATGAAAGATCAACTGAGAGACATCGGGCACGAGTTAGTAGTCAGCACACCAACGGGTAGTGTCGTGAGCTTGAAGGAAGTCTATGACCCCTATCAAGTAGAAATTTGTGGGAAGAATTTAACCGCACGCCTAATAAAGCTCGATATCAAGGATTTTGACGTAATATTAGGCATGGATTGGTTGTCTGCCTATGGAGCAAATGCCATGTGTGTGAAAAAGAAGATAGTATTCAAGTTGGAAGATGGGCCAATTTTCACCTATCAAAGTGAACCGAAAAGGAAACCCAGAAGGATAACCTTATCCGCCCTTCAGGCACAAAAGTTACTAGATGAAGGATGTTAGGCTTTTTGGCCACAATGGTAGACACCGAGGCAAAGATAAAGCCCTTGGAGGAACTTGATGTCATCAGAGAATTTCCTGATGTTTTTCCAGAAGATCTGACCTAGCTACCGCCTGACCGCCAGATAGAGTTCACGATTAGCCTAATTCCTGGTACAACACCGGTATCCAAGGCACCATATCGAATGGCACCTATTAAATTGAAGGAGTTGCAGGTCCAGTTGTAAGACCTGCTAAAGAAAGGCTTTATACCACCCAGCGTATCACCCTGGGGAGCACCCATGTTGTTCGTTAAAAAGAAGGATGGTAGCATGAGGCTGTGTATCGACTACCGCGAGCTAAATAAGCTGACCATCAAGAATCGATACCCATTGCCGCACATTGATGACCTATTTGACCAACTGCATGGAGCGAGAGTTTTCTCCAAGATTGATCTTAGGTCGGGATACCATCAATTGAAGATCAAGAGCGGTGATATTCACAAAACGGCGTTTAGGACTTGATACTGATATTATGAATTTCTAGTCTTATCGTTCGGGTTGATCAATGCCCCGATAGCGTTCATGGACATGATGAACAGAGTATTCCATGACGTGTTGGATAAGTTCATCATTGTGTTTATTGACGACATTCTTGTGTACTCCAAGAGTGAAGAAGAGCACGCTCGACACCTTACCTTTGTGTTACAGCGGTTGCGGGAACACCAGCTTTATGCCAAATTTAGCAAATGTGAATTTTGGCTTCACCAAATTGGATTCCTAGGACATATCATCACCAAGGACGGCATTAAAGTAGACCCGGATAAAGTGAAGGCGGTTCTCGAGTGGGAGACACCGAAGAGTGCCACTGAGATCCAAAGTTTCTTGGGTTTGGCCAGTTATTACCGCCGATTTATTAAAAATTTCTCGTGCATCTCGACACCCATGACAAAACTTACAAAGAAGGGCGCCAAGTTTGAGTGGAATGAAGCGTGCAAGAAAAGCTTTCAGGAGTTAAGAAACCGGTTAGTAACGGCTCCAGTCTTGACCATTCCGGATGGAACTGGAGGAATGGTAGTGTATACTGACGCATCCAGGACAGGATTGGGTGGCGTCCTAATGCAGAGAGGTAAAGTGGTCGCCTACGCCTCCAGGCAATTGAAGGAACACGAAAAGAACTACCCCACTCTTTACTTAGAATTGGAAGCGGTAGTTTTCACGTCAAAAATATGGCAACATTATCTATACGGTGAAAAGAGTGAAATCTTCAGTGACCACAAAAGTCTGAAGTATTTCTTCACTCAGAAGGAGTTGAATATGAGGCAGAGGCGGTGGTTAGAACTGGTGAAGGATTATGACTGTGAAATCCAGTACCACCCCGACAAGGCCAACATTGTAGCAGATGCGTTAAGCAGAAAATCTCAGACTGCATCTCTCGCTTCTTTGGTTGTAAGCGAGCACTTGGTAGAAGAAGCTCAAAAGTTTGATCTGGAACTCGTGATCGAAGGAATGACTATACAATTAGCAGCCATGGATCTACATCCATCGATACGAGAAGAAGTAATTGCGAAGTAACCATTGGACCCCGAGCTGGCCAAGATTATTTGGGAAGTACAACAAGGAGTCCATAAGGACCCAGGTTTTTGTTTGGCTCATGATGGAGCATTGAAGTTTTAAAGCAGATTGTGCGTGCCTGATGATTTTGATGTCCAAGACCGAATCCTTAAAGAGGCGCACCACTCACCCTATACAATTCACCCCGGAAGCACAAAGATGTACAAGGACTTGAAGAAGTATTACTGGTGGATTGGAATGAAAGAGACCATAGCAATATACATGTCCAAGTGCCTCACCTGTCAACAAATAAAAACAGAGAGACACCAACCGTATGGATTGTTGCAGCCACTCCCTATACCTGAATGGAAGTGGGAAAGGATTACTATGGACTTTGTGACAAATCTGCCCAACACTACGAAGGGCATGAATGCGATTTGGGTGATTGTAGATAGACTGACAAAGGCAGCTCACGTCGTACCAATCAAGATAAGTTATTCAATGGAGAAGCTTGCCCAACAATATATAGAAAATATAGCCCACTTACACGGCGTGCCTATCAGTATTGTGTCTGACAGAGATCCTTGATTTACTTTAAGGTTTTAGAGGAGTTTGCAAAAGGCATTGGGATCTCAACTGAATCTTAGTACAACCTTCCATCCACAGACGGACGGACAATCAGAAAGAACTATCTAGACTCTGGAGAACATGCTCAGAGCCTGTGTTTTGGTCTCACATACCCTTGGTGGAATTTACATACAACAATAGTCATCACTCCACCATTGGCATGGCACCATTTGAAGCTCTTTATGGTTGGAAGTGCTGGACTCCGCTATATTGGGATGAAGTTGGTGAATGGAAATATCTCGGGCCAGAGATGATACAAGCAACTTGTGACAAAGTGGATGTCATTAGAGAGAAAATCAAGGGGACCCAGTCAAGACAGAAAAGTTATGCGGATAATCGAAGGAAGGACATAGAATTTGCAGTTGGGGAAAAAGTGTTCCTCCGAGTATCTCCAACAAAGGGATTGCTATGTTTCAACAAGAAGGGCAAGCTGAGCCCAAGATTCATAGGTCCTTATGAAATCCTCAATAAAGTAGGACCCGTGGCATACTGGCTAGCATTACCTCCATCTTTGCAGGGCGTCCACGATGTTTTCCATGTGTTGATGCTAAGAAAATATATCAATAACCTGACACATGTACTCTCAACTGAACCTGAACAGTTGGACGTGGACATGACTTATGAAGAACTGCCTACGAAGATATTGGACAGAAAGGAGCATAATCTTCATAACCGCATGATCGCCTTTATAAAGGTTCGATGGGGAAACAATCCTATAAAGGAAGCTTCTTGGGAGCGTGAGGAAGAAATGAAAGAGAAATATCCCCAACTCTTCGAACTACAAGGTAAGCAAATTTTGAAGATGAAATTTTTGTAAGGTGGAGAGAAATGTCAAACCCTGCCCCTGACTGACTAGAATCTTGACTGAAGGACAGGAACCCCTGACATGGCATCCAAGCACACTGTGGAGTATCACTCCAGTGATTGAATTTGATGAAGAAACCCTGGGCATGTCTTCCTACATACCTGTCAGAAGGTGGACAGCTGATCCCTGCAGTTGCATGGCCCACAACATAATGTACTGCTTGGACTCCAGGTATTCTCTCTCCTCTTTATAAATGTGGGACCCACACCTAGAAATGTGTGCAAAAGACCCTAAATGACATGTGGGTATAAGGCCCTGACCCTGGGTCAAACCCCTGTGCAAGCCCATAGAGATTCAGCCTTGCTGAATTCTCGGGGCAATGCACTGGGTGATGCAGACATCACCCAGAGACATCGCCCAGAGTGCAAAACTATATTATTTTAATGATCTAATCTGTGGGAACCACCCATATTGGACATGGGCACCCTCCATAGGTTAAGGGGAGTCTGAGGGACCATCTCATACCCTTGGATCACTGTGGACCCCACCTGAGTGCCCAGAATGTCTAAGAATGCAGTCAAAAATGCATTTTGGAAACAGGCCTTAGCAGCCAAACAGGCCCTAGCTATGGGCTGGGCTATAAATACCAGTGCCTTGGGTTCATTTTAAACCCTTGGCTGCTGTTCAAATCGTGGGAGCAGGGAGAGGAAAGAAAAGAGAGAAAAGAGAGGAAGAAGAAGAAAAGAGAAGAAGAAGGGAGGAGGGAGCAGCCCTACACCCCAAGGCCCTGATTTTGTGCCTTCTCAGACCTGTGCAGGTATAAACACATATGCTCATACCTACTCCTCTCTTTGATTCTTGTGATTTGCTGGGTTTCTGGCCATTGGCAGCCTAGAACAGGTGGGGACTGCCATGGACTATTTCAGATCTGCTATGTAAGCATGATGCATGGAAGATCTGAGTGTTTTATGATGATTCCCATATCTATTTTAGAAATCTGGAACCGCAACCCAGGCTGTGCCTGGCTGTACTGCTATGTTACACTAAAAACTGGCTGTTTGGAGTCCTGATTACATGCCCTGGCTGTAGACCTAGCCCTAGGTGGTAGCAGCCTTGGATTACCATTTCATATGTAAATCCAGTTTTGGAGGCAGCCAAAACCCAGATTTGCATCTGAAGAAACCCACAGTTGCTATTCACTTGGCTGTCTGGACAGCCTCTAGCAGCCAAGTGGTGGGCCCAATTGAAAATCCACAGGGACCAGTGCACAGTATGCCCTTGGGAGGTGGAAAATGACCAGAATGCCCCTCCCCACATCTGTCCATGTGTATGAGTGCTTTGGGAACCCAAGTGGGCCCCGTAGGACTTGGAAACCCTACCTGTGATGGTCCTGCAGCACTGTCAAATTGGGGACAACACTATAAGACTAATGTGACCTAGGAACATGTACTAATGTAACAAATGATCATTCTACCCCTAGGCCACCATCAGTGGATGATGCACAGGGACATAGGCCTAAGGCCCAGTGCAAGGCTCAGAGAATTCTAAGTGATGACCAACTGTACACCGGGTCAACCCAGTGAGCTTAGATCAACCCTAAGACCTTCAAAAATAGTTTGGAATATTAAATGACAATTTTTTATTTATATCCAGGGTTTGATCCCGCGCTCGAGGCCTACAGCCAGGCTGCAGTCGGAATTGAATTTGCAACTGAGTTCTTAGAACCAGACCCAGGTAAGTGAAATATTATCGTGTATGTATGTGTAACTGTATTATTATTATGCCGGCAATTAAATTCCTAAATTATAAATGTTGTGTTATTTAAATTCTGTTCAATTACTCAAAATTGTTACACATTGATTGTCTGTTGATCAACACTGTGATTTTTTTACATGATGATTGTGAATGTTAAACTAGATGCCGTAGTCGGCTTGGAAATGAGCCTGGTGGTAGCCCATAGTATGGGATACGGTTGACACCGCCCGACTCATACGATGCCATATAGACATGGGGCTAGAGTTTCATCACCCGTGCTACGCACCCTTGCCAAGAGGGGTTAAGGTGTTGGATAACTATGAGGACTACCGTAAAACCCTAGAGGCGTTTACGCTGGGAAGCCTCAGCACAGCTGTGATGCCCCAGGGCAAATTTACCGGGAAGCCTCGGGCTACAAGCATGGGAAGCACCGAAAGGTGAATTTTTGGCTATATGCCACATATAAAGATTATGCACCAGTTTGGTGGAATTATATTGAGTCGGTTACCTCACAGGATTTAATCCAAAGGGCCGATCGGGCTGACCTGGGTAGGGAGATGCTGGAGCCGGCTGGTTCTCTCCAACAACTCAATGGGTATATCGCGGGAAAGGGTAACCAAGCCCACACCAGGTATACATGTATTGGGGATTGTAGTAGCACTACCCTGACTTAGCTGTATTGTTAGGTGGCTAATTAAATAATCTAGACTTGCATATCATGTAGGATCATGTGGATTGTGGTTACATGTGCATGCATGATGATATGTTTTGCTCACGAGCTCAGTGGGACTCACACTTTGTTATATATGTCTTTCTTCTAGATGATTCTGCAGGTGGATGCTGTTATGGCATGGTGGCTCATTACAAGGAGGAGAGCCCTAATTGTTATGATGATATTGGTGTGGACCCTGACGGAGGTCGTGCCGATGATGCGTGCATTCTCGGTGGTCATTAATGAAGACCAGTGAGGAGTGTACTTGATGCTTTTTGTCTTGGGGACTCCTTTTTGTTTTTGTTAGGAATTTGTCCCCGTCTTACTTGTGGTGTGCTTTTAGTATTCTTCTTTTTGGGGTTGAGTTATCTCGCCCTGTATATATATGCATGTATTTTCTTTTGACTTTTGTTTTTTGTCAGCTATACCTTTTCAGTTTGTGGGTTGTTCTGGGAAATGTTTTAGAACTTATGTATATATATCACCACCATTTCCCATATCGCTACACTTTCTCTTTTGTTATTTTAATTGTAGTTTCTCTGCAACACTCTAATCTTACTTATGGTAAAGTGATGAATGTGGACCGTGAATGTATGAACTGCTTCTAGATCCGTGGGATTTGGCGGATTGCCGTTATGCAATTCAGGTCACCTACCTAATCCTCCCAGGGTGGTGGTTTGGGGTGTGACATCTTTGGTCCATGCTTCATCAAAATAATTTGTCTTTCTCATCTTCTCGTCTTAGTTCACTTTGTAGTGCTTGTCAGTAGGGTAAAGCACATCGTCTTACTTTACCAGTCACTAATAGTAGAAGTCTTTTTCCTTTTAGATCTCATTCATAGTGACATTTGGGGCCCTTCTCCTGTTGCTTTTTGTAATGGCCATCGGTATTATGTAATTTTTATGGATGATAATTCAAAGTTTATTTGGTTTTATCCCATCGTGCACAAATCTGAGGTTTTCCATATTTTTGTTCAATTTAAAGCCCTTGTGGAACGTCTTTTTGAATGAAAAATTAAATCGGTTCAAATTGATTGGGGTGGGGAATTTTGAACCCTTCCCTCTTTCTTTCTCCAACATGGAATTTCTCACCGCCTATCTGCTCCCCACACCCATGAACAACAAGGGGCTGTTGAGCGCCGTCATCATCACATTGTTGAGACGGGGCTCACCCTTCTTGCTCAAAGCAATGTTCCCCAAATTTATTGGCATTTTGCTTTTGAAACAACTATTTTTCTAATAATTCGAATGCCCTCTATTGTTTCTGGTGGTGTTTCCCCTTTTCAGCTTGTTTTTCACAAAGTTCCTGATTACTCCTTTCTTCGGGTGTTTGGCTGTTTATGCTTTCCTTACCTTCGTCCTTATAATCATCAAATGGATTTCAGGTCTTCTCCCTGCGTTTTTCTTGGTTATAGTCCCTCTCATCATGGGTATCGCTATTTTAATCCCACCACAGGTCGTTTTATCATTGCCCGCCACATTCGCTTTGATGAATCTACCTTTCCTTTCTCCAAATCTATCTTGGGTCCACCACCAAACACACCCTCCCCCTTGGCAGCTCCTTGGGCTGCTGTTCCTCTTCGTGTTGCACGCTGCCCTGCAACCACTATGCCCTTACCACGCCAACCCACACCGTCCCCCTCTCCTGCATCGAATTATTCCCCAATACCCTTGGCCGAACCCTCTCCCTTGGCCCACTCCCCTGAGTCCCCACAATCTCCACCACTGCATTTGCTCCCTCTCCATGACATCTATGCGCAAACCCAACCCCTGCACCCATCACCTGGTCCCCGTGCTTTGACTGTTACTAATGCTACTGACGTGTCTGTTGAGCCTATATGTTTTTCGTAGGCCTCCAAGTCTGTTGAATGGCGCACTGCTATGTCTGAAGAGTTTAATGCTTTAATTCGAAATGGCACTTGGTCATTGGTTCCACCATCTCCCCATCAGAATCTTATAGGGTGCAAATGGGTATTTCGCATTGAACGGAAACCTGATAGTAGCTTTAAACATTACAAGGCCCGTTGGTTGCAAAAGGTTTTCATCAACAGTATGGGCATGACTATGGTGAGACCTTCAGCCTTGTCGTGAACCCTACCACTATTCGCGGTGTCCTATCTATTGCTATCTCTCAAGGCTGGTCTGTTCGCCAATTGGATGTGCACAATGCATTCCTAGATGGTCGTTTACAGGAAGAAGTATACATGTCTCAGCAGCCTAGATTCATGGATAAGGCCCGTCAAAACTATGTTTGCAAACTCTATCGTTCCCTTTATGGTCTCAAGCAGGCTCCTCGAGCATGGTTCCAACGTCTTTCGAAGTTTCTTATCCATCTCGGTTTTTCAGGTTTCCAAAATAGATACCTCCCTATTTATTCGGCGCCATGGTAGTTGGATTTGCCACATACTCATTTATGTTGATGATATTTTAGTCACCAACGGTGACTCGCATGAGGTGTCCTCTCTTCTTCGTCAGTTATCTAGTGAGTTCTCCATCAAGGATCTTGGGGCCCTTCATTTCTTCTTGGACATTGAGGCTTTGCCTCACTCCAAAGGCATTCTTTTATCTCAATCGAGATACATTTCAGATTTACTGCACCGGGCTGGGATGACCGATTGCAAACCTATGCACACTCCTATGGCCACGACCTTTAAGGCATCTGATTTAGGGGGTGTGCCTATGCCAAACCCCACTGAGTACCGGTCGATTGTTGGGGCCCTACAGTATGTTACACTGACACGCCTATATGTTCCTTTTGCTGTCAACTGGGCCTGCCAATTTATGAACTCTCCTACAGTGGACCATTGGCAACTTGTCAAGCGTATTCTTCGATATCTTAAGAGCACCCGCACTCATGGTTTACTTTTCAAGCGTTCTCCATCTCGCTTCCTCCAAGCTTTCTCTGATGCCGATTGGGCTAGTGACGCCTTAGATCGCAAGTCCACCGATGGGTTTGCAATTTTCCTTGGTCCAAATCTCATGTCCTAAACCTCCCGCAAGCAACGCATGGTTGCCCGGTCCTCTACAGAAGCTGAATACAAGGCCGTAGCGGATGCCTCTGCGGAGCGCATTTGGCTGGAATCTTTGTTTCAGGAGCTGGGCTTCCCATTGTTAGGGAAATGCAAATGGCCCTATACACTCCAAGTCATTTCCATGATGATATAGATGTTTTGATGATAACAAATAAGACCATCCTTGAACTAATGCTTGTGTTCTAAGTGTTTTAGAGTTAAAGCATAGCACCAAGTGAGGGGGAGCGTATACAAAAGAACATACAAAGAAGAACATTGCTTAAAGACACTTCAAGCCTTGGAAGTCAGACTTTGGAAGCTAAAAGCACGTTTTGAAAATTGAAGATTTGAAGACTTTGTAATTATACATATGTAATTTTAGTCACAATTGATGTAATGCACATACGCACGCATTCATCATTTTGGAGTATCCTTAGGTGGCTATTTGACCCCTTAGACATGTGACATTTTGGTGATGGAACCCTCCCAAACCAAACCCTGCCTTACAAGGGATTTTTTACACTGAAATTGCCCAATCCGGCATACCAGATTAGAATCCACCATACTGGATTCATAGGCATCTCAGGAAATTGGTCACAGCAGCTCACTTAAGCAAGCTGGATGGGGATCCAATATACCGGATCCTCTTTGCTTGCTTTTTTGCCCTGATCCGACATATCGGATTAGAATCCAGCATACCGGATCAGTGTACTACTGAGTTTTATATGACCGTTATTCCTTTGTTTTATAAGATAATTAGGTGATCCGGCCTACTGGATTGGTATCCAGCATACCAGATTATATATGGCTTTTAGAATCTGATCTTAATTTAGATTCCTAATTAAATTAAGGCATCTAGCCTATAAATACCCACTTGTTTAAGGCTCTAAACACCATTGTAAAACATAATTAAGAACCTCTAATACAAGTGACTTTCATGTGAGAATTCAAGCGTTCATTCAAAGCAGACTCTCTCACAAGCTCCTTCACTTAGCATTAAACTTCAAAGTTGAGCAAACTCTACTAAGGTTGAGGTAATCCTAATCTTTAGTACTTTTTACTTTGTATATTTGTTTGAGTCCTCTTGCTCGGAATCAAGAGTAGTTTGAGTCCTCTTGCTCAGAATCAAGACTGGTTGAGTCCTCTTGCTCGAAATCAAGAGTATTGTTGAGTCCTCTTGCTCGAAATCAAGATTTGTACGAGTTCTCTAGCTCATACTCAAGATTCGTTTTAGTGAAATTCTCTCTAAGGTGAGAGGAGTGGACGTAGGCAAGTTTTGGCCGAACCACTATAAATTATTGTGTTATCTTTGTAATTTTAATTGTCTCTGTTATTCATTGCTTATCTTATCTTTGGTGATTTAATTTTATTTTCGCATAAGTTTTTATATTTTCATAGCTTCACCTATTCACCCTCCCTCTAGGTGAATTCACATTATTTGGCATACCGGATTAGCATCCAGTATACCGGATTATTTATGGATTGTGGAATCCGTTTCATACTTAGATTCCTAATCAATTCAAGTCTCTTTGCCTATAAATAATCATTTGTTTTAGGCTCTAATTACTATAATTAATCATAATCAAGAGCCTCCAAGAACAAGTCACTCCCAAGTGAGATTTCAAGCACCACTCCAAGGCATTCAATCCCACATAGCTCCCTTCATACATATTTGCATTCAAGCTTCATATTTTGAAAGGTAGCACATATTTTTACTAAGGTTTGAGGTAATTCTAAACCCCTTAGTATTTCACTTTTACTTTGCATAAGTAGTTGTTAAGTCCTTTTGCTTGGAATCAAGAGAAGATCGAGTCCTCTCGTTCATTAACTCAAGAGTAGTTTTTATTGAGTTCTCTTGCTCGTTTCTCAAGAGTAGTTGTACAAGTCCTCTTGCTCTTACTCAAGATTCGTTATAGTGAAATTCTCTCTAAGTTAAGAGGAGTGGACGTAGGCACGTGTTGGCCGAACCACTATAAATCTTTTGTGTCTCTCTTTTATTTATTGCTTGTTTATTGATTGTCTCTACTTGGTTATTTCTGCATAATTTTTTAATTCTCCAACCTTCACCTATTCATCCACCCTCTAGGTGAATTCACATTTGGTATCAGAGCAGGAGCTCAGGATCGTGATTTTTTTTAATCCAGCAAAGAGTTTTAAGGCCATGGGATCCTCTATCAATCATAAGGTTGAATGATATAACATTACCCGACCTCCCTTCTTTGAAGGTGAAGGATTCTCTTATTGGGAGAATCTTTTAAAGAACTTCGTGTGTACCAATAACATTGACGCATGGAAAGTAATTGAAAATGGACCAAATACCATAGACAAGCCCAAGGAAGAATGGATCCCGGCTGAAAAAGCAAAGATGCAACTCAACTATATAGCTATAAGCTATATTCAATGTGCCTTAGGAGAAAAAGAATATAACCGGACATGCATGTATAACTCCGCTAAGGAGATGTTTGATAAGCTTATTGTTACCTATGAAAGCACTTCTGAAGTCAAGCAATCTAAGATTGAAATGCTTGTAAATCAGTATGAGCTATTTAAAATGAAAAATGATGAAGACATATATGCTATGTTTACTCGATTTACTAACATTGTGAACAAGCTGAAAGGTTTAGAAAAAGTTTACTCCAATGGTGAAAATATGCAAAAGATTTTGAGATCTCTCTCAAAAGAATGGGGACCCAAGACTACAGCAATAAAGGAATCAAAGGACATCAACAAGCTAAGTCTAGATTAACTGTTGGGATCACTCTAAACTCATGAGATGGAGCTCAAATAAGACACCAAGGAGGATGAGCCTAAAGAACCAAAGAAGAAAGTTGTTGCATTCAAAACCTATGACATCAGTGATGATGATGATGAAGAACTCTTGGATGATGAGATTGCCTATTTATCCAAGAAATTTTTAAGATTCTTGAAGAACAAGGGCAAAACTTCATTCAACAAGAAAAGATTTTCCAAGGACCAAAAAGGTAAGAGTGTTTCTAAGGATAACATTGACACTTCTTCAAAATATATTGTATGTTATGAATGTAAAAATCAGGACATTTTAGAGGAGATTGTCCTAAAATGAAAAAATACAAGAAGCCCTACAAAGCTGAACACACCTTTGATTCAAGTGATGAAGAAGAGGATAATGAAGAATCACAAGAAGAAGAAGAACAAACAAATCTTGCTTTAATGGCTATCAAAGAAGAAGAAACCCAAAATAAGGTAAGTTCCCCTTCTCCATTACATAAGGATAAGGATTTTTTAGAATTAGAAGAAGCCTTTGAAGATCTTTACCAAAGTAGCATGAAATTAGCTACTACTAAGAAAAATCTCTAAAGAGAGATAAACACCCTCAAAGATCAAAACACAACTCTAACTTCTTAAGTAAATATCTTGGAAGAAGAAAAAGAGAAATTGTGTAAAGCCTTAAAGTCCTTTACAAATGGCAAAAAGACTCTTGATATCTTACTTGAAAATGCCTCCAAAGCACCCTTCAACAAGGAAGGAGTAGGCTATGATATGAACAAAGGTTCAAATCACACCAAAAAGGCAAGTTCAAGTAAAATAACAAGCAAAAAAGTAAAGAAGAAATTTTGTAACTATTATAGAAAGAAAGGGCATTCAATTGATGAATGTTATGCTAAAAAGAAAACTCCTCAATTTAGTAAACCAAATTCGAAAGGAAAGATTCTGTATAACCCTAAGAATGTTGTATGCATCAATTGCAACGAAAAGGGACATACTATTTGAGAATTTCATCATATGAATCAATCATTCCACCATCCTAGAAGACCTTATAATGGTCAAAATAGGAGGAGTCTTCCAAAGGTACCAAAACCAACTAGAACTCCAACTAAGGTGCAAAGACCACCCAATAACCAAGGTTCATATAGAATATCTCAAAATCAAAGACTTTGAAAACCCCAATCATACACAAGTTGGTATCAAAATTAAAAGGCAAATGGTCACCAAATGGTGTGGAGACCAAGAGGAATGTATAATACTACCAATGATGGACCCAACACTCAATGGGGACCAAAGTTTTATTAAGCATTCTTGTCTTATAGGTAAGCAACATGGAATGGTATATTGATAGTGGTTGCTCGAAGCATATGACATCCAACCTAAAGCTGTTTTCGGAACTCAATAAACAAAAAGGAGGATGGGTGTCCTTCGGAGACAACAGTAAAGGAAGACTCATTGGAAATGGATCGATAAAGTTTAAAGGTACAGTAATCTCTAACGTTAGGTTAGTTGATAATCTTAAGTACAATTTGCTTAGTATGAGTCAACTTTGCAATAATGGATATTGTGTTAATTTTAATGCCTCCAAGTTTGAGATTAAAGATTTTAATAATAACATGATTCTTAAGGGTTGTAGGAAGAATAATATTTATATTTGTACATTCAATGTCAACTCTCATGATGCCTGTCTCATATCTAAGTTTGTTGATGCAACTCTATGGCATAGAAAATTGGGACATATTAATCCTAAGATTATTAAATCCCTTTCTTCCAAAACCTAGTGAGAAACCTCCCTAAGTTGAAATTTGATAAGCAACACTCTTGTGAGGCATATCAAAGAAGTAAACTTACAAAAGTTTCTCATAAGGCCATTAATTCTATTGCTACCTCAAGACCTTTACAATTACTTCACTTAGACTTGTTTGGACGTATACAAACCATAAGCCTAGGAGGTAAGAAGTACACATTTGTTATTATGGATGATTACTCCCGATTCACATGGACCCTCTTTCTTAAGCATAAAAATGATGCATTTGAGGAATATGTAGCTCTTTGTAAGAGAATACAAAATCAAAAGGGTTACTTGATCACTTTTATAAAAAGTGACCATGGAGGTGAATTTGATAACATAGAAGAATTTGGTGAGTTTTATCGAAAATAAGGTATAACACATAATTTCTCAGCCCCTAGAACACCACAATCAAATGATGTGGTTGAAAGAAAGAACAGAACGATCCAAGAAACTGCAAGGACAATGCTCAATGAGTACTCTTTGCCAAAATATTTTTGGGCCGAAGGTGTTCACACGGCGTGTTATGTGTTAAACCGGATTTTGATAAGACCTATCTTGTTAAAGACCCTTTATGAATTATTTCATAACAAATTGCCTAAAGTTGATTACTTCAAAGTTTTTAGTTGTACTTGTTTCATTCTTAATACTAAAGATAACTTAAGAAAGTTTGAAGAAAAGGCTGATGATGGTATATTCTTAGGCTACTCCACAAATAGTAGAGCATATAGAGTGTTTAATAAAAGAATTCTAGTTGTGAAAGAGTCTATGAATGTTAGATTTGATGAATCTATGGCAAAAAAAAGGTATAAAGACCTAGAAGAAGATGATGAAGATGAAGTACTTGTAATTAGAAAAAGAGTTGAAAAAGTTACTTTAGATGAACCTAATGATCAAGTACATCAACTTCCTAAAGATATTACAACTGTTAAAGATCATCCCCTTGACCCTGTCATTGAAAACCTAGATAAAGATATACAAACTAGGAGTAAAATCCAAAATGTTGTTCCAATGTGGCTTTCATTTCTACCATTGAACCCAAGAACATTAAAGAAGCATTTTTGGATAGTAATTGGATAATTGCTATACAAGAAGAGCTTAACCAATTTGAAAGAAATCAAGTTTGGGACTTAGTGCCAAAACCCTCTAACACCAAGATTATTAGGATTAGATGGGTATTTAGGAATAAACTTAATAAAGATGGTAACATAACTAGAAACAAGGCTAGACTTGTTGCCCAAGGCTATAACCAACAGGAAGGCATTGACTTCGATGAGACCTATGCTCCTGTAGCTAGACTTGAATCAATTAGAATGTTGCTTGCATTTGCTTGTCATAAGAATTTCAGGTTACATCAAATGGACGTGAAGAGCGCATTTTTAAATGGCTTCATCAATGAAAAAGTACACGTCATCCAACCACCTGGATTCGAAGACCCAAAATTTCCAGACCATGTATACAAGCTGAAGAAAGCCTTGTATCGATTGAAACAAGCTCCAAGAGCATGGTACGATAGACTAAGTAAGTTTTTGATCAATGATGGTTTTACAATGGGTAAGATAGATACAACTCTCTTTATGAAACATAAGAATAAAGACTTAATCCTTGTTTAAATTTATGTAGATGACATCATATTTGGATCTACAAATGAATCTCTCGGTCTTGATTTTAGTAAGAGTATGAGTAGTGAATTTGAGATGAGTCTTATGGGTGAACTGAATTTCTTTTTAGGACTTCAAATAAAATAGACCCCTAATTGGATTTTCATCAGTCAAACTAAATATCTTAAGGAATTATTAAAGAAGTTTAACATCAATGGACAGAAGTCATCTAGTACTCCAATGAGTACATCTGTAACTCTGTCTAAGGATGAAGATGGAATCCCAGTTGACTCGACCAAATATAGAGGTATGATAGGTAGTTTACTCTATCTAACGGCTAGTAGACTGGACATAATGTTTAGTGTCTGTGCTTGTGCTAGGTTCCAAGCCAAACCTATGCAATCCCATTTGAGTACTGTGAAGAGAATCTTTAAGTACTTGAATGGAACTCCAAGCATTGGCCTATGGTACCCTATGGACATTGACTTTGACCTATTAGATTCTCTGACGTCGACTTTGTCAGGTGTCATATTGATCGTAAGAGTACAAGTGGATCTTGTCACTTGTTAGGATCATGCTTGGTTTCGTAGTTTAGTAAGAAGCAAAACTCAGTTGCTCTATCTACCACCGAAGCTGAATACATCGCCGTAAGACGATGTTGTGCCCAAGTGTTATGGATGAGGCAAACTCTCCAAGACTATGGAATTAAGTTTGACATTTTCTCCATCCAATGTGATAACACAAGTGCAATTAATCTTAGTAAAAATCCGATTTTATACTCTCGAGCTAAGCATATTGATATTCGTCATCACTTTCTACGTGATACAGCTCAAAGAGGTGAAATCCGACTTGACTATATTGAGACCGAGAAGCAACTTGCTGATATCTTCACAAAACCCTTAAGTGAAGAAAGGTTTTGCTCTCTTAGAAGAGACCTTGGCTTGTGTGACCCTTTTTGAATAACTGAAAAATGATTTTCAAAATGCTGTTTTTCACTATTTTTATCTGAAACGGTATATCGGTTGTCAAAACGACATACCGGATCAGCTCTTCTGGCAGTTTTTTAACCGTTACTGCTTGAAACGGTATATCGGATTCTCAATCGGTATACCGGATTTTTAAATTTTTGCCCGTTTTGTAGCTGTTACAATGTATTTCAAGCCTATATAAAGCCCTCATTTTGTCTTTTTCTAAATCACTGTTCACTCCACCTTCCATCTCTTGTCTCAATCCACCTTGACACATAATTTTTTTTTTTTTCTCTCTCTCTCTCTCCTTCAAACCTCTCTTTCAATATGAGTAGAAGAGGCAAGGATGTTTTGCCCGAAGGGCAACAACCATCCAAAAGAAGTAGAACCGAAAGCTCCTCGAGACAACCATATGCTCCAGGAGAAGATCGTCTCTTTTGCTCTCCCGAATGTCGTGCTAATTGGTCACTTTATCTTGCTCGAAAAATCAAAGAAGGCCGTGAAGTTGATATCTTCTCTTTCAATAGTATTCGACTTAAGGATATGTTCAAAGACATTGGTTGGGAACCTCTTCTCAATATGGCTGAACCTTGCTACCCTTAATTGGTCAAATACTTCTACACCAATCTTTACTTCAGCAGGGTGAAAGATTCTTTGAAACTCCACTCTTATGTGAAGAGTATTCACATAAAGCTTTCTATTGCCAATTTTGCTCGCCATCTTGGACTCTCTTGCGATGGACCTTGCATCTTTTGGACTCCAAAAAACTCTATTTTTAGGGACTTCATCAACCATGAAGAAGTCTACTCCTCCATCTTGAAGAAATATGATCCTCAGGCAGCAACCGTGGTAACCGGAAGACTTCGTCTTATTCCCCATGTCATCTCCTATATTATTCAACATAATTTTATTCCTAGGGGAGGCGATCAAAACAAGTATCTCACTCCTCAAGCCTATCTCACTTATTGTGTTTACACCAATACACCCACTTGCCTTCCATACTTCATCATGTAGTACATGGAATCTTGTGCTTACCCCCAAAAGCATACCAATCTACCCTATGGGCGGCTTCTCACTCGTCTCTTTCGAGTCTTTGATATTGATCTTACTCGAGTAGAAGAATCCACTGTTACCTTTCAACACATCACTCGTAATAGCTTCCACACAATTGCTATTCCTCCTCCTTCCGATGTGTTTGTAGAAGAAGAAGAAGAATTGGATGAGAATGCACCCCTTCCTCATCAAGATCTAGAAGGCATTCCGGCTTCCTTACAAGAATGGGTGTCTAGCATCGATGATTACATGGACGAAGCAAATAATCGTATCATAGAACTTGAATTTGGTCAATAACGAATTCAAGAGGATGTGACATCTCTCCGCAATGATGTGAGGACCGGTTTTGACAATCTAAATGTGCGCCAAGACAAAATCCTTAATGCCATTCATTCTCTTGCTTTCAATCTTGGCCATCTCTCTCTTGACACACCGGGAGCCACTCCTCAAGGAGTTCGACCACCTTTTCCCGGTGCCTCAAGCTCTATTCCACCTCTTCCACCCTTTGATCTTAGTGCATGATGTGTAATGCCCCTCTTTTTGACAATGACAAAGGGGGAGAAGTATTGAGCTTGGAATGAATTGTAATGGAACTGCTAGCTATTTATTTTATGCTTATTTATGCTTATTGACTTATTGTAATCAACATGCTTTAATAAATGAAATTGTTCTCTGTTCTTGTTTTCTATTCATTGTTATTTGTTCCATTTTTCTTTGGATTATTTGTCATCATCAAAAAGGGGGAGATTGTTAGGGAAATGCAAATGGCCCTATACACTCCAAGTCATCTCCATGATGATATAGATGTTTTGATGATAACAAATAAGACCATCCTTGAACTAATGCTTGTGTTCTAAGTGTTTTAGGATTAAAGCATAGCACCAAGTGAGGGGAGCGTATATAAAAGAACATACAAAGAAGAACATTGCTCAAAGACACTTCAAGCCTTGGAAGTCAAACTTTGGAAGCTAAAAGCATGTTTTGAAGATTGAAGATTTGAAGACTTTGTAATTATACATATGTAATTTTAATCACAATTGATGTAATGCACACACGCACGCATTCATCATTTTAGAATATCCTTAGGTGGCTATTTGACCCCTTAGACATGTGACATTTTGGTGATGGAACCCTTCCAAACCAAACCCCGCCTTACAAGGGATTTTTTACACTGAAATTGCCCAATCCGGCATACCGGATTAGAATCCAGCATACCAGATTTATAGGCATCTCAGGAAATTGGTCACAGTAGCTCACTTAAGCAAGCTGGATGGGGATCCAGCATATCGGATCCTCTTTGCCAACTTTTTTGCCCTGATCCGGCATACCGGATTAGAATCCAGCATACTGGATCAGTGTACTACTGAGTTTTATCTGAGCGTTTATTCCTTTGTTTAAAAAGGAAATTAGGTGATCCGGCATATTGGATTAGCATCCAGCATACCAGATTATTTATGGATTGTGGAATCCGTTTCATACTTAGATTCCTAATGAATTCAAGCCTCTTTGCCGATAAATAATCACTTGTTTTAGGCTCTAATCACTACAATTAATCATAATTAAGAGTCTCCAAGAACAAGTCACTCCCAAGTGAGATTTCAAGCATCAATCCAAGGCATTCAATCTCACTTAGCTCCCTTCATACATATTTGCATTCAAGCTGCATATTTTGAAAGGTAGCATATATTTTTACTAAGGTTTGAGGTAATTCTAAACCCCTTAGTATTTCACTTTTACTTTGCATAAGTAGTTGTTGAGTCCTCTTGCATGGAATCAAGAGAAGATCGAGTCCTCTTGCTCATTAACTCAAGAGTAGTTTTTATTGAGTTCTCTTACTCTTACTCAAGATTCGTTATAGTGAAATTCTCTCTAAGTTGAGAGGAGTGGATGTAGGCACGTGTTGGCCGAACCACTATAAATCTTTTGTGTCTCTCTTTTATTTATTGTTTGTTTATTGATTGTCTCTACTTGGTTATTTTCGCATAATTTTTTAATTCTCCAACCTTCACCTATTCACCCCCCTCCTCTAGCTGAATTCACACCCATTGTCTGGCCCACCCATCCTTTGGTGTGACAATATCGGTGCCACTTACCTCTCTGCCAAGCCCGTGTTCCATGCGCGCACTAAACACGTGGAAATTGTTTTCCACTGTGTTCGAGATCGTGTTGCTCAATGATGCCTACAAGTTCAATTTATTTCAACTAAGGATCAATTGGCGGATACATTTACCAAGGCCCTTGGCACTGCACGTTCTCAATTCCTCCGTGACAAGCTGAAGATTCGCGTGCCAGAATCTCTACCTTGAAGGAGTGTATTGAGGATATATTGGTCTTTCTCCCTTGACTTGCACAAGGGATAACACGTTTCCTACTGAGAATGGAAACCCAGATTTCACACCTCATCAGAGATCCACATATGATATGGATTCCCTACGGGAATGACAACTCGGCTCCTAGTTATTCACCACATCTAGATTTCATATTTTATGTATCTATTCTTATCTACTTACCTTGTATAAATCCTAAAAAGGATCCCACATTTTGTATTCTCTATTAATACTCTCCATTGAGAGTAATTTGTTAAGGAATGGAAAATATTCACTATAACACCAAGTAAAGCTGGTGATGCTATATTCGGCTGATAGAACCATTTCTTCAGCATAATCCAAGAGCCATGAAAATACCATTCTTAAAATCCTATTCTCATACAATAACACAATGTAGAAAAGCTCTAAGGATAAAAGAAAAAAAAAATTGGCAAAAAAGATTGGAAACAACCAAAAGAAAATTCAAAGTCAGGAAGGTAGGTGGAGAATTACATGTCTAGGAGGCTACTTTTTCTCCAAGCAAGAGTGCCTTTGTAATAGCATCATTCATACCATCTATGTAAGGAAACATGTGACCTGAACCTATTAGCTCATGATAATGAATCCATGGGAGCTTTCCAGCAATATAGCGTTGCAAGGCAACCGATACAAGCCTGTCCTCATCTCCCTGCCATAAATGGACAGAACATTCATTGTGTGGAAATGGGTTTTCTAATCCTATTGGTTCAAATTCCCAATCTCCAAATGCAATAATCATGTCACGGAAAAGGGACTCAAATTCCCCTTGCTGGTTGACTTGTGCCTGAAACGATGAAAATTGAGAGGAGTGTTACCGTTAATGAAAAGAAAGCAATCCACATATATGGTAAACTGTGTCAAACAATGTTTAAGAAGCAGTGAACCCTATCGGGGCCCAACACTTGATGCAAGGATAAAAGCTTTGCTGCCAAGACACGAGTTCAAGTATGAACCAATCAGTTTATCCAAAATTGCCAAAGTAGAAGGGTGCAGCTCCTATTTTGAAGTCTCCCAGTAACATAGATGGTAAGAGTTCTCAATAGCATAAAACTTGTGGTACACTTGTAGGGAGGGTTTCCATACAACTAAAAATTTTGTGCACTCTCTACTCCATACTTTAGTTGTGGGCCATTTGTTGTTGTATAAGGTCATCTGGGTTTTTTCTGTAGTTGAATATTCTGCTCATGCACGGTCTGTATCAGCTGAAAAAAATTTGTCAGAATTCTGAGAATCTTTGTAATCCATTCTCCAGAAAATAAAAAAATGGTCCAGCCTTATTCTAAGGCAAATGTATCAAACTCTTTCCCTGATGCACTATGATAAGTAGTAAGTGTTGGATTGTGTCCATCAAACCCGACTAATTTGAAATAAATAAAATTAATTTTATTATTATTGTATAAATTCATTTACGGGCTTATAAATTTGCTTCATGGGTTTACACCCAAAACCGTTCTCGACTAGGGATAGGACCGAATATCCTATTCACATGATCATTACATTGTATGTCACTAGAAAAGTTGTTTTCAGGGCATAAATGTAAGTACATATAATGTGTATGTATAGAAAAGAATTTGGTATAAATTCTCACATGTGTTACTGCCTGTTGTATTAAGGAGAAATGTGTGCCCGGGTCACTAGTAACCCTTTGACCTGAGAGATCCTTATTGTTACGGTGTTATATTGCGGGTTTTGATACACCAATGGTTGATGTCACATGGACTAAATATTGGTGTGTGGTTTCGTGATTGCGCATCGTGAACGAAAGAGATGTTCAACATGGAATCCACTACCCTTGATTGAGGAATATCAAGTAAAGAGAATGCATGTGATTAATTGAACAACAATCCGGATCCAGTGGCATTTTTGTAAATGATTTACAAAAATTTATTTTCTATTTATTAAACAAATTAGTATATTATTTCAAATAATGTTTAATCACATTTTTGACCGTTCGATTATGATCACATGATCGCTGATTAAAGACATATACAATGGATTGGGATTTGGCAGTATTTAATTACTTTCTCTATAGTCCATCATGAGATACTGTTTATTTGAGTGTCCTATGTGCAAATTAAAGAGTTTAAATACAGGAAATAACACCATCTCTACACAGGCTCAATTAGCATTGGAGGTTGCTTTGGTAATTGAGAACGACATTATTGATGGTAGTTTGGTCCTTCACGTTCGTGGGTCTGATATGGTGGAGTCGGACTAGAATGTGGATATGGGTTATGAAGATCTACCCAGGTCAGATGTGGGCAAATTAGATGGGAAGAGTTCCTTTGAGGGAGAGTATGAAGATGCAACGCTTGTGGAGGCTACTAGGATCGATTCTCTATCCCAGAATTCATGCTCCCCTTTTTCTTGTCGTCCAAGTCCAATTGTCAGTCGTGCAGCTGGCCGCGGGGGTAACAGTAGCATGATGTGGGGTGGTCATGTTTCGTCATCTCAGGTTGCTTCGTCTTCGCGTGCGGGAAGAAAGTCGAAGGACAAACAAGGTGCTACTGAGTCAGTCGTGGCCTCTTTACCGACTGCAGTGGTTCGGGGTGGAAGAGTCGGTCACTCTTCTTTAGAAGAGATTGATGAAGAGGCTCTCTTGCACAAACTACCCATATCGGGCAACAGAAGAGAAAGGTTGGAGGAGGTCAGACCAAAATGTCTGACAAGGTGACCTAGGTGCGAAGTTATTATGCGAATATTCTTTTGAAATATTTGTGGGATGAAGAAGGCTGCAGCTGCAAAGGCCTTATCATTATTTTTGCGGGAGTTCACTCATGTTGTTTTCTGTTTGGCAGAACCTATGGTTGAGGTGAATTGTTTCCCGTCCTAATTTGTGAATAAGTTGGGATATGCGGCGGATTTAGTGCATAATGTCCAGTCTGAGAAGGTGCCGAATTTATGGATCGTGTGGAAATCCATATTACAGTGCCCCTTGATTCTTAGCATGTCAGAGCAACATCTCTCAATTCTGGTTGAGTGGGGGGCAGAAGGTGGTGATTTCTATGATTCACGCAAGTTGTTTCAGGGTGAAGAGAAGGGATCTATGGTCGGATTTGGCGGCTTTGTCTTCTCTTGGTCTTCGATGGGCGGTAATTGGGGATTTTAATGCTACCTTACAATCTAATGGAAAGAGAGATCCTGCCAGGTTAAATTTGGGTTCGGCAACAGCGTTTCAAGCCATGGTTGATGCTTGTGATTTGATCTTTGTTCTGTCCCAGGGTATGAAACTTACATGGACTAATAATAGGCGTAGAGGTAAAATTGTAGTGGTTCTTGATCGAAGTTTTTGCAATTAAAGGTGGCTTTCTTTTCTTCCAAGATTGTTGCCATAGGGTCCTTCATCGCTCCTGATCGGATCATGCTCCCTTGGTTATTTTTTCGAAGGTTGTGTCTAAACCAGTTAATATACCTTTTCAGTTTTATAGGTTTTGGAGCGACTATGCTGATTTCATCAATGTGGTGAAGGAATCCTGGGATAGGGAGGTGAGGGGTGACTCTATTTTTTTGCTTGTTGCAAAAACTCAAAAGGCTGAAACCTGCCTTGAAGTCTTGGGCAAAATCGGCTTTCCCTAACATTGATATAGAGCTTGCTGCAGCTAAATCTGCCTTAGATGCAATCCAGGGAGATATAGAGAGCTTGGGATGTGTGATGATTTGTTTGCCAAGGAAGCGGACGCCAAAACTCACTATCTGAAGGATGTTGAGCACCACGAGAAGCTATGGGCAGAGAAGGCAAGACTTAGATGGTTGAAACTTGGAGACCGCAACTCTAAGTTTTTTCATTTATCGGTCAAAGTTCAGAGGACAAAAACCATATTTGTGTTCAGAAGAGGGAAGATGGTTTGATGATTTCCAATCAAAGGCAATTGGCTTCGTTCATGGCGGGTTTCTATGAGAACTTTCACAAGGTAGTTCCCTTGCATGATCACCTTGATCTTATTGATTGCATCCCTAAGGTTAATTCTGGTGTTGACTATCTTGATTTAGAGGCTATTCCTTCTGTTGAGAAGATTAAAAAAAATGTGGTGTGGGATCTTTGAAATCTAGAGAATGCTCCAGGACCTGATGATTTCCCTGGAGCTTTCTTTAGGAGATGTTGGGATTTGGTTGATGAGGAATTTTGCAATGATGTTAGGTACTTTTTCTCTACAAGAAGAAACCAAAATGATGCGAATAATAGTTTTATAACTCTAATTCCCAAGGTGGAGGGTGCTCATTCTTTAGACAAGTTCAGGCCAATATGCATGGCAAATTTTTTCTGTAAGGCCTTGTCGAAAGTGATGGTTGCTAGGTTATCTAACTACCTTCCCACGATGGTGTCTGAGGAACAGGGTGCTTTCCAGAAAGGGAAAATTAATTCTTCCAATTTTGGGTTGGCCTCAGAACTGGCAAACCTTCTTAATGCGTCAGTTCATGGTGGAGGTATGGAAATTAAGCTGGATGTTCTGAAAGCCTACAACATCCTATCGTGGAGGTTTTTATTTGTTTTTTTGAAGAAATTTGGTTTTTCAGAGAAGTGGATTATGTGGCTTCATCAGATCCTGATCTCCTCTTGAGTTTCGGTCCTTTTAAATGGTGGCACTATGAGTTTCTTTGAAGTGGAAAGAGGGCTTTGCCAAGGGGACCCGATTTCCCCCCTCCTCTTTATTTTGGCTGAGGAGGTTCTTTGTTCGTGGTTTGAAACAACTTTAGGTGGAGGGGAAAATGAAGGCGCTATCAGGTCCCAGAGGTGGGAGTGTGCCTAGTCACTTGATGTTCGTTGATGATATTTTCATTTTTATGAATGCCTCTGCCAGGTGTTTGAGACATTTAAATTCTTTCTTTTTGAAGTACCAAGAGTTCTTAGGTCAGAGATTTAATTTAGAAAAAAGCAAACTCTTTTTTGGGAAGGTTGTACCCCATAAAAAAAAAAGATTTATTTTGAGCAGTTAGGTGTCCCTGTCTGCTCTCTCCCTACCTGTTATCTTGGAGTAGACATCTTCAAGGGAAGGGTGTGTAAAGATTGTCTGCTTCCTATGTTGGATAAGATCAAAAACCGATTGGAAGGATGGCATGGCAGGCTCATATCTATGGCGGGTAGAATGGAGTTGGTGCAGTCGGTGATAGCAGGCGTTTCTATTCATAATTTTGTTGTGTATTGGTGGCCAGAGACTATTATCAAATTGTCTAATAGTGGGTTAGGAATTTTATTTGGATGGGGGAGATTAACACAGTTAAGAAGATAACAGTGAAATGGGATGATGTCTGTAAGTTCAAGGTAGAGGGTGGGCTAGGCATTCGTTTACCCAAAGATGTGAATAATGCGTGCTTGTGTAAACTGGTTTGGCAGGTCAATCATGAAAATTCTGCTCTTAACACTTTTCTTCGTGTGAGATTTATTAATTTAGATGGTTCTTTGAAGACGGGTGACAAATCGTCTTTGATCTGGCCTTGTGTTAGAAAGATGTGGGGTTTTATTAAGTCCAAGGTGCGGTGGGTTATGGGAAAAGGTGACAAAATTCTTTTTTGGCATGATTATTAGGTTGGTCCTTTGTCTATGGTGGAGACAGCCCTCTTGCAGCCGTCTATTTTTCAAGGGCTTTCATCCAAGGTAGAAGATTTTATTAGTGATGGTCATTGGGCTTTTCCACCCGTATCTATTATGTTCTTGAAGGGTGTTTTTGAGGCTGCTCGATCTTTGCCACTCCCAGTTAGTCAGGTGGAAGATGTTTGCTGCTGGTCGTTATTGACAAACATAGCCGTTCACATTCTTGGAATGTGCTATATTTGTTCCCTTCCATCTTTTCACTACCTTCCATTTGTACTCTTACTATACTTACATTGATTTGAGAATATTTGCTTACCTGTATAGCCACATGTGATATGGGATTTCTTTCCTATTATCACATGTGAGAATATTATCTCTTTGGATCCAAGGATCCTCTATATATGTACCTTGTAACCGATTACACAAAATGTGAATGAAATTCTGATTCCATATTCCAACATGGTAATCAGAGCCTAACTGCTCACACGAGCTTCATCCTCTACTTTTCTCTTTTTTTTTCTTTTTTTTTTTTTCTTTCTCTCTTCTCCATGGCTGGAGACAATGTTACTGATAGCTCCACCATTGGAGCCATTGACCCTAGCAGCGCCATTACCCCTCTTCTCTCATCTGGAACCTCACTACATCACTACCCAACACTGTTATGCCATGCCCCCACAGGCCGTTTCCTCACCACCATCACCACACTCATCCTCACCACCATCCTCACCAACTCCACCATCACCACCCGTGAGTTCCATAAACCCTCTGTCGAGCCCTGTGTCCGGCTCCACCTCTCCACCCTAGCATACCCGATCCATTTTGGACCTCTATTCGGGTCCAACAACCACCACACACCCACCACCGCCGCCTACCCATCATCCTATGCGCTTGCGCTCCCACAAAACAGCGCTCACAGCCCTACCCACTTCCCAAGCCCAACCCATTGAACCAACCTATTTTACCCAGGCTGTAAAAAGACCTGACTGGCGTACGGCCATGACTGAGGAATTTAATGCTCTGTTGCACAATGGCACATGGAGTTTGGTACCACCATCTACGAATCAAAACTTGGTTGGCTGCAAGTAGGTGTTCCGTATCAAAAGGAAAGCAGATGGTTCTATTGAGAGGTATAAGGCCTGTCTCGTGGCCAAAGGATTTCACCAATAGCAAGGGGTGGACTATGGTGAGACTTTTAGTCCTATGGTGAAGCAACCAACTATTCGGACTGTCATTTCTTTAGCCGTGTGTAAGGGCTGGCCCATACGGCAACTTGATGTACAAAATGCATTCCTCCATGGGGAATTGGCTGAAGAAGTTTACATGCCCCAACCACCAGGATTCGAAGACAAGTCCCATCCAGATCATGTGTGCAGACTTCACAGATCTCTTTATGGACTTAAACAGGCCCCACGAGCTTGGTTCCAAAGGTTGTCCAAGTTCCTACTTTCCACTGGTTTTATAGGCTCTAAAACTAATACTTCACTGTTTATTTCTCGGCAGGGTGGTTCAGTGACCTATGTGCTGGTTTATGTTGACGACATATTGGTTACTGGTGACTCATAGCCAACCATTAAAGCTCTTCTTGACAGCTTGGCCAGGGAATTCTCAATCAAGGACTTGGGCCCGTTACATTATTTTTTGGGCATTGAAGCCCATCCAACACAAGGGGGCCTGGTTCTCTCCCAAAAACGATACATCACTGATTTATTGGCTCGGTCTGGAATGAAGGATTGCAAGCCCATTAGTACACCATTGCCTACATCCACCAAGCCATCGGATTCAGGGGGTGCGCCATATTCTGATCCAAGCAATTACAGGTCTATTGTGGGGGCCCTGCAGTATGTCACTCTCACTAGACCGGATGTGGCCTTTGCAGTAAATCGTGTATGTCAGTTCATGCACTCCCCTAAAACTGAAGATTGGAGCAATGTCACAAGGATCCTGCGCTACCTGCAGGGTACCATGTTACACGGCCTATTCTTTCAAAGGTCGACTTCTATGACCCTTTAGGCCTACACTGATGATGACTGGGCAGGAAGCCCTATTGATCGAAGGTCCACTAGGGGCTATGCTATATTTTTGGGTCCGAACTTGATATCCTGGAATTCAAAGAAGCAGAAAACGGTATCCTATTCTTCCACCAAAGCCGAATACAAGGCTCTTGCAGATGCGGCCGCTGAGTTGATATGGCTCCAGGCACTATTCCAGGAACTAGGCATACCCCAGCCCACAGCGCCAATCTTATGGTACGACAACATTGGTGCTACATATTTGTCAGCAAATCCCGTATTTCATCCACACACCAAGCATGTGGAAATTGATTTCCACTTTGTTCGTGAACGAGTAGCTGCCAAATCACTCCAAGTGCAATTTATCTCTACCCATGATCAGATCGCGGATATTTTGACAAAGGCACTGCTGTCCGTCCGATTTTAGTTCATGAGAGACAAGCTAAAGCTCCGGCACACCGGATCTTCATCTTGAGGGGGTGTATTGACAAATATAGCCGTTCACATTCTTGGAACGTCCTATATTTGTTCCCTTCCATCTTTTCACTACCTTCCATTTGTACTCTTACTATACTTACATTGATTTGAGAATATTTGCTTACCTGTATAGCCACATGTGATATGGGATTTCTTTCCTATTATCACATGTGAGAATATTATCTCTTTGGATCCAAGGATCCTCTATATATGTACCTTGTAACCGATTACACAAAATGTGAATGAAATTCTAATTCCATATTCCAACAGTCGTTATCTCTTATAGGCAGATTCTCTATAAAATCAGCTTGGGAGGCTCTCAGAACTGCTAATCCGAAGGTCAGATGGTCGAAGTTGGTATGGGGTTCCTACCTCCTTCCTGGCCATTCTATTTTTGGTTGGAAGCTCCTTCATGACAAGCTTCCTGGTGATGACAAGGTTAAGGGAAAGGGTATCAGTTTACCTTCAAAGTGTGACTTATGCTCTTTACAAGAAGAATCTGTGTTTTCTGTCTTTTTGGAGTGTCGGTATTCAGTTTTCATCTAGAAATCTTTCATAGGGTTCTTTAGTGGCGGATCTGTTGTGTGCGAGGTATCAACAGATTTTGGTTCCACAGGTGAAACCACAAGCCCTCTTAGATGTCTAATGGTGTCCGCCTCTACCAGGATGGTTTAAAATTAATATTGATGGCTGTTCGCTTGGTAATCTTGGGAAGGCGGGTGTTGGTGGTGTCATTAGGAACTCTAATGCCAACGTGATTGCTTCTTTTCTGTCCTACCTTGGAGTTTCTACAAATTTTGAGGTAGAGTTTAGGGTGCTGCTTATTAGGTTGGATCAGGCTAGAGAACTTTGCCTCTCTAAGGTTTGGGTTGAATGTGATTCGGCTACGGTGGTGATCTTGGCTTCAAAGCTGATGCTTTCGTGGTTGTTAGGCAACAGTGGTCAGGCCTTCAATCCTACATTGGGAGCATTGATTGAAAATTTTTTAATTGTTTTTGAGAAGTTAATCCTGTGGCTGATTTCCTTGCTAACTCAGTTGCAAAATTTGAATTGTCTACTCCTATTGTGTCTTGGTTTGCTTCTGTTGTTGAGGATCTTAGGCATGATGCTCAGGGAAGACCTAGATTCAGATGGCGCTAGTGTCCCCTTTGTCTAGTTTTTTATTTCTTCTCTTGTCTGTGGTTTGACCCCCTGCTGATGGCATTGTCATAGGTGGGGGTTTGAATTGGCAGTTTTTATTTGTTGTTTCTGGCCTTGCCAGTCCCTGTTTTGTTTTTGTACCTCTTCCCTCTTTAGAAGCAAGATGGAGTACAAGTCAAAGATCTCTTCACCAACAATTTCCTATTCACTTTAGGACAGTGAATAAAGGAATTAATCCCAATACAACCCTGACGGATGTATATATAAAAACACACCAAAAGGGGGGGGGGAAGAAAAGTGTTAGCGGAATTTTCCAGAGCCGCCTCCCTGGACGAATTTTCTCTCTCCCCACCCTTTTGTTCGTTTGTGAGTTGTAGTGTGTGGGTAGGGTTTTAGAAACCCAAAATCGTTGATGAAAATTTGTGTTGGCTTTGCTTTGATTTGGAGATTCAAGAGTTGATCTTCTTCAAATCACTTCATTGTTCAAGTGTATAAAAACTATTATCTGGAGGAGGAACTACACTTGCGGTTCTTAGGTAACCTATGTTTCCCATATTAATTTGAATATGTTATGGGAAGAGATCTCAAATTTGAATGCAAAGGTAAAATACCCAGTCCAAATTCGGCTGCATATTCGGGTAATCAGGTTGGTAGTTAATTTTCCAACAGTAAGAGTCATTCCAAATAAAATAAAATGTCGTTCATCAAAAAAAAATAAAATAAAATAAAATAAAATGTCTCACCATCCAATAAGCAATTGAAAACAAGCAGCATACTCGCAAAACCAAATATAAATATAATATGCTTATAAGTTAACAATACATGAGAAGAATACTTGAAAACAAGTTGTATACTAATAAAACTGTATGTAGTTTTTTTCATCAAAAAAAAAAAAAAAAAACTGTATGTAGTTTTTCAGCTTGCAAGAATAAGAACCTACTTGAAAAGGACATTTCATTAAATTTTTGCTGTATTGGACACACATTTTATGCCCTTTGTTGGACAACAACACGTATTGTCTAAACATGACCAATTTAACAGCTAATGTCCCCCAATGTACCATACCGAAGTTCCACCCCAACTGGTGGTACTTACCATTTTCCACACAAATATTTGTAGTGAAACTCACTAATTCATCTCTTTTTCCTTACCACAATGCTTTTGTTCTGTTAGCACCAGCTTATGTCATTTTCAATACAGCAAACAGTTGACATTCTATTTCCATGTTAAAGTGGAGATATAGCTATAGAGATAGTGAATGAAGGAGAAGGGGGAGGAGAGACCCATGCATGCACTACAAACTACCATTATGCATATAAAACAAATCTCTGGTTGAGATGCATGAAGGCATAGTCTGAGTTGAGATATAGAAAAACATATAAAAGAGGATATTGGCAAAAAGAGATACCGAGTACTTTTCTCTCATTGCAAACTTAGGAATGCATTCTTTATCTTGGCGAGAATAAATCTCAGGGGAATTGGCTACAATACTTGAAGCAGGAAACCATCTCTGAGTGTTCCACCAGTATGTAAGCCATGGGGTGTAATGAGCCACCCTTAGTGTCCATTGGTCCCGCGCTGGTTGCTGCATGTAGGCTTCTTTGGTTAAATTGGTCGGCAAGCCAGGCCACCAGAAATTGACAACTGGAGCAATTAGTGCTGCCCCTGCAAGCCTGTAAGTACAAATTTCCATTTAAAACATTTAGAACCTGAGAAAACATTAAGATAGAGAGGAGTGCATAGACTCAATCAACTCGTCTACGAAACAAACCAATAACTAGAACCTTGAACAACTTAAAACTAATTGCTTTTGGGTAAATTGGGATTAGATCAATATTACTATTATGTAACCTACGTACCGTGGGGGTACATATTTTGGTATTTGTGTACAAAACACTACAGGGGAATTGTCTCCATCGTGTTATGTCTTAGGCAGTAAGTTTAGTTAGTACTTTTATCTTATCTTCTGTTTCCTAGATAGATTTCTACTACAGCTAAGACTCTTAGCCTTCTCCTTCTTCATCCATATTCTTCTCGCTCTCTAATCTTTAAGCTCTTACATAGACTGGTTATTGATTTAGGTTCTGTCATATGGTATTAGATCTATTTCAATAACCAGTCTGTATAATTGATTCTAGTTTGAATAGGTCTAAACAGTTTCTTGTTCGTGGGTTGCAGCTACCAATGCTGCCTTATATGTATCTTAGGCCCTAGTTAATGGTAGTTTAATAACAAACTAGGGTCTCTATTATCTATCCTTTGATTATCATGGAGTGCTTTGTCCATTGAAGACAGTTCCTTTTGCTTCTACAAACCTGCAGCAGATTCTGGTGATTTTTTTGGAATTCAATTACATTATCGGGCCATTGAATTCAGTTTGAAGCTGATCCAACTTGCTAAGCTTCAGGAATTACAGTTTTCCATCACTCCATGCAACACTCTGTTTCGGGGTATTTTTTCAGATCTAAGAATCTGAAATTACTTTTGATCTGTCCAGCAGATCTCATTAATTTTTTAAGGCATTGCTGACACTCTAAACGGGTCCACTCGATCCAGACTTGAAGCCCATCAGAACTTCTGATTTGTAGTAATCGATTTTCTCCACTATCTGATATTATAGGGCATTGTTCCCTTGCTACTTAGTGTGTGGATTGTGTCCATCAAACCCGGTTAATTTGGAATAAATAAATTTAATATTATTTTATTGCATGAATTTATTTATGGGCTTATAAGTTTTTTCCCTGGATTTTTACCCATAACAATTCTCAAATAGGGATAGGACCAAACATCCTGTTCATATGGTTAATACAATGTATGTCACTAGAAAAGTTTTTTAGGGTATATATGTAAGTACACATAATGTGTGTATAGAAAAAGAATCTGATACAAATTCTCACATGTATTACTGCCTGTCAAATTAAGGAGACATGTGTACCTGTCACTAACGACCCTTTGACCTAAGAGATACTTATCATTATGATGTTACATTGCAGGTTTTGGTACACCAATGGTAGATGTCACATCAACTATATATATGTATGTTGGATTCGTGATTGCACATTATGAACGAAAAGAGATGCTCAACATGGAATCCACTATCCTTGATTGGAGAATATCAAGTGGAGAGAAAGCATGTGATTAATCAGACAGAAATCTGGTTCTAATGGCATTTTTGTAAATGGTTTGCAAAATTTATTTCTATTTATTAAATATATTAGTATTTTATTTTAAATAATGTTTAATCATATTTTTGGTCATCTGGTTATGATCTCTGATTAAATACATGTACGATGGATTGGGGTTTGACAGTATTTAATTACATACCCTATAGTCCATCATGAGATATTATTTAGTGGAGTATCCTATATGCAAATTAAAGAGTTTAATTATACATGACATTTAATTGAAAAATAAAAAATAGGTTGGTGATATTTTATTTATGGTCATTAATTTTTTATTTGATAAATATTGACTATAATTAAAATATCACAAAATCTCTTTTAGATTCTACCTCTTTTCTCTTTAGAAGCAAGTTGGAGTACAAGTTAAATTTCCCTTCACCAACAGTTTCCTATTCACTTTCCTGGAATCCTAATACAACCCTGAGGGTTTGTATATAAAAGGACATCAAAAGGGAGGGGGGCATACTAGTGTTAGCCGAATTTTCCAGAGCCCCCTCCCTGGACCAATTTTCTCTCTCCCCACTCTCTTGTTCTTCTGTGAGTGAGAGTTTGTGATTAGGGCTTTAGAAACCCTAACTCGTTGGTGAAAGTTTGTGTTGACTTTGCTTTGATTTGGAGATTCAATAGTTGATCTTCTTCAAATCCTTTCGTTGTACAAGTGTGGAAGAATTATTATCTGGAGGAGAAAGTACACTTGCGGTTCTCAGGTAACCTATGTTTCCCGTATTAATTTGAATATGTTTTTAGGAAGAGATCTCAAACTTGAATGCAAAGGTAGAATACCCAATCCAAATTCTGCTGCGCATTTGGGTAACTAGGTTTGTGGTTAATTTTCAATACTTAGAATCTCATCCGATCCAGATCTATAGGTCATCTAACTCCAACCTCTGTTGTTATTTATTTTCACCCAATTTTGGGGAGAATCTTGTTCTTTCTTTTCTACTCAGGGTTTGGTGATCTAATTTAGTGTGCATTTGGGTAACCAGGTTTGAGGTTAATTTCCAATACTTAGAATCTCATCCGATCGAGATCTGTAGGTCATCTAACTCCAACCTTTGCTGTTATCTATTTTCACTCAATTTTGGGGAGAATCTTGTTCTTTCTTTGCTGCCCAGGGTTTGGTGATCTAATTTAGTGTGCATGATAGCTGATCCCAAAACTACATCGGACAATGTCAATGTCCAGATCACCATTATCAAACTCAATGGAGTTGATAATTTTTTGTTATGGATATAGGCTGTTAAAGTCTATAGTAATGCCAAAGGAAAGTTGAAGTATCTTCAGTTTGATCCTCCTGAGAATCGATATGGGAAAATGACGCCCTCCTTATATATATGGTTATGGAACAACATGGATCATGCTATTGTAGCCAATGTAATGTTCCACCCCACCGCCAAAGAAGTGTGGGAACATATCCCGTGTTTAAGTTTTATATGATTAATTGTTTATTTTCAAATAGGGGGACAGGTCATGGTATGATTCATCAAACGAACTGTTTTTATACTGCCTCCCAAACAAAATGTGGTCGCTGAACAGAAAAACAAACACTTATTAGAAATTGCTAGGTCTCTCAAGATCCGTATGCATGTTCCTAGACATTTCTGGTGTAATGCTATTCTCACTGCATGTTATTTGATAAACCGAATGCCTTCTTCTGTTCTAGACAATCATTCACGCTTATCTATTGTGTTTCCAAAATCTCCTTTGTTTTCCTTGCTACCTAGGGTTTTGGTTGTGTTTGCTTTGCTCATAATTTTGCTTTTGGTTGAATTTGGTATTAGATCAACATTACTACCAATGTGTATGATTATCAGGATTTTCCCTTCTCCAATTTTTGCTCTACTTAAGAAGCTGGATAAATACATGGACCAAGGAAAGTACAGAGTCAGCAACACCTACCTGTGAGGAATGCACTTGAGGCAGGTCCAAACCACTTGGCCGCCCATGGAAAACCCAATTACATAGAATTTGGATCCCAGTCCCAATTGATCGGCAAGCTCTTCTATATCCAAAGCTGTACTGTTCACTGTTTGCTTTGGATTGGGATCACTCTCTCCATATCCAGCTCTGTCAAAGGACAGCAAGTAGATGCCTAATTCTTCAGTTAATTCCTGGAGATATACACAAGGAAATTAACCAATCCTCCCATTAGAAAGATAAAACTTGGAAATCCAAGTAAAGAAAAAGAATGGAAAAATAAAAAACAAGTAGAGAAAGATGTACCGGAGATAGCTCCATCACATCATGTCTACAAGAATCGATGCCATGAACCCAGATAATCTTATACTTTGCCTTGTGTCTTGGGACACCGTTCTCTTTGTAGGCCAAATGCCTTCCATTCCTGAGTTTAATTCTAGGAGCCGTAATAGATGGACCGTCTGGAGAGCCACAGATCTTGGGTGCTGGAGGTTGAATGGCTTGATAAGCCCATGCCAGAAACCCAATCAATAAGACTACTGATAATTTCTTGAGCAATCCTGAAAATGTTAGACTTGCATCAAAAGATAATCGCCAGAATCCAGAAGAATTGGCACTGATATAATTAGCAATCAAAGAAAATTGTTACAGCCCTGGAGCAAATTTGATGCTCAGCAAGGATCTGTTCCTCTGTAACATAATTGAACTCCCACGGTTGTTTGGATTGAATTCACTCTTCAAAAAGAAAATTAGAAAAAAAAATTCCATTTCAGCAGAATTCGCTTCCCCTAGTTTTGTTGTATCATATTTTTTATTCTTTGTTTCTCCCCCTGCTTGTTTTCTTGTATTCCCTCCCCCTTTTCTTGTTTCCCCCTCTGTTTTTTTTTCTAGTAATCTTGTTTCCCCCTCTTCGGTTGAATGTATTTTAGTCCCCTCCCCCTGGTTTTGGTTGTTTCCCCTTTGATGGCTGTTCTTGGTTTCCTTTGTTAGTGTTTCCCTTGGATACCCTGAGTGGCTAGACTGTTGTAACTGTTTCTGGAAACACCAGAAAAGGTTACATAATGAACCATATCTTCACAGGCAGACACAGAGACAGACCGAAACAGATGAAATGAAGAGGAAAGCAAGAAAGCGAACCTGAAGGAAGCTGAAAGGAGCTGTCCTGCTTTGATTTTCTGGTGTGACACCTGTCTGATGAAGCTGATATCTTCCTGTTAACTCCTGCCATTGTTGCAATCTTCAACTGTTACCCCAACTTAACTGTTTCCTGGTACAGTTTTCGTTCTGTCAAAATCATCCCTCTTTTAACGGTCCAAAAAGAGGTTCTGTCCTTTTCGTTTCTATCCAAAAATTAATATATATCTATATATATATATATATATATATATATATAGAGAGAGAGAGAGAGAGAGAGAGGATGAGTGGTGGCCAGATGTACGTCTTCTAAATTTATTCACAGTGTCTTTTGATTTAACCGTCCATTTAACATGAGATTAATCTCTACCGTCTATTGAATCTTTAGTTAACCACCCGATTCCCGGCTACACAGTGAGAGTCGGTTTTTACGTTAACCCAAGGAGAAAGAAAACAAACGGAGGACTTGGGTAGCGACCAACTGGTAAAACCAAGTTGGAGAGTTGTAGGCTTAGGACTTGGGTAGCGACCAAATGGTACAATCAAGCAGGAGAGTCGGAATAGAGCGGCTCACCTCATGCATAGTCAGCCACCGAGGGTTGTTTTTTTGGTGCAGAGAAGAGCGAGTTGGAATACCTTCTATATTGCTCCGTGATCTTCACATGTACTGATGTACGAGTGATATCCAAGTTCTTGTGAACGAGTTTGCAAATTCTTCATGTGGTAAATTTATTTATTTATTTATTTTTAAGGTAGAAATGTAGGAAATTGCTTTACGATAAACTAATAATGGAATTCTGGCATTCGGATCGTTCTATGGGAGACAATAAATTGTTTTGAACATAAACTTTCAAAAGCATTCCGTTTTATTTTTCATCTAATTTACCAAACCCATTATGGAATCACCCCAAGAAAAAAAAAATCATAAACAATCGAAGTAGCTCATCGTGGATTTGTGGAGTTGCATTGGGAAATAGATTTTGACTAAGAAGATAAACAGACTTAAACCAAAATCAGAATGCTTCCGAATAAAATCAATGCATAATGCTTTGAAATTCTAGGTAAAACCAGGAGCGTTCTTCTGGCTGACAGTTTCGTAGAGGTTGAGTTTAGGAGATATAAAATTAGGATTATCTAATGATTCAACGAAGAAGATGGATCCCAATGGGTTTAGCAGAGGCTGACCTGCCATTATTGTAGCCTGTCTCCGATAAAATGAAATGAATAACGATTTAATGATTCAGATTTGATGTTATTAAATCAAAGGTTAGGATTGAAGAACGACTTGCCAACACGTATTTTGAGACACGTACCATTCCATTTTAACCACATATATATATATATATATAGAGAGAGAGAGAGAGAGAGAGAGAGGGTGGTAGCGGCGCGACAGGCATTTTCGTTAAACGTACCATTACACGCAACAGTTTATTCTGAGCCGTTTATCTTTTGACCTTTTAATTGTAGTCGTTGAATAAAAAATACCATTAACCTGCTGACCGTCACAGAAGGTATTTGCCTTTTCCTATTCTTCTTCGCTGCAGGGGAGTGTTTCAGATGACATGGAACGGAGAAGAAAATTGATGCTTGGGAGGGCGGAGGTGGGAGGAGAAAATACACAGGGTTGGCGGTGGTGGGAGGAGGGAAGGTGAAATTGGAACATGAATCTCTTGAACGAGGCGTTCTAGCCCCGCCGTACCATTCCTTCCATCAGAAATCATCGATTCGTCTTCGATAGAAGAAGAATATGTAGCATTAGGATCAGAACAGATAATTCGGATCTTTCTCATGGTTGTGTTCTGGGTTTCAGGTTTCTCTAAAAGGATTGATTTCTTCCCCTCTTGCTTAAAGGCATTAACTTGATTCAATAGCAGCGCAAAGGCATTTCTGAAATCTCTTCTCAACAAAAGAGAAATTTTAAACTTTGTAAAGAGAAAATCTCACAATCTCTCAATCTCTCAATCTCTCAATCTCTCACAGTTCCTAACTCTCCCAGTGTGTCCTCTGAAGAGATATATAAATTGTTTTATATGAAAAGACCCAAAAAATTTGATTCCAAAACGATTCCTGCAAAAACCTACAAATACTAAAACCCATTAAAACCCTCTTAACAAAAATCATTACAAGAAAACGATTAAGAACCCAAGTATAAACGTACCGTTTTGATCTCAAACGCATCGAAACCTTTTGGAACCTCTTTTGCAGGAAAAAGCAGAAGAATGTACAAAAGCTTGAGAACAGAAAAGATAGAGAAGAAGATGAAACCAAGAACAGCTACGTAACTCCAATCAACAGACCAAAACTAGCCGACATAGATCCTCCAACCTATCTTTTCTCTGTAGGAATCAGTACAGAGAAATCAAGAAATTTCAAATACTAACCCAAAAAAAAAAAACTCCATCTTCCCAACGACAATACACAGGGAGGGCGGAGGTGGGAGGAGACAATACACAGTGGCTTCTTCTTCTTCTTCTTAATTAAAATCGAGGAAAAAAGAGGGTTTTAAGAGAAAAAAAAAAAAATTGACAGAATCAAGGATGAGAAAAATGAGAGGTGAGGTATGAGGCTCAGATCGGTGAAAAAAATGGATGGAATCTAGAACTCTTCAATATCTGCCATCATTGATTGAAACTTTTGAAGATCTACAGAATGACGATGCGTTTTTCTCCCTCTGGTTCGTTTTGATCGCTGCTGCAAGATCAATCTCTCGTCCTATTTTCTCCTCTGACTCTATTACCACAAAGCTTAAGATAGTCATTAAGGAGATGGAGGGTTCTGTGGCAATCGATTGGATCTGAGGCGTCTTCTCCGGGAAAGGGGTTACAGAGATGGGACTGGGTTGCAGATCGGTAGCTGAAGAAGACGATGTGGGAGAGCCGGTTGCAGGTTAAAAACTCAACGGTTAAGATCAACTGGTTAAATCTCAACAACTGAGATTCATCCGTCGCGTTTAGTGGTGCGCTTAAGGTACTTAATCTTTTTCTCCATATCTTACAAGAAAAAGAAAATAAAAAAGAATTTTTGCCAAATGCCCCCCTCAAATTATCCAGTTGTACAAATGCATCCTTACTTTCTAAACTTTGTACCACTTTAGTCTAGTCATTAGTTTGGGATGTTAGACATTAGTTTAAGGGAATCTACTGGCTAAAATGCCCTTATGATAAAAACCTATCAAAATTAAAGAATAAAGTGATCAAATTGCCCTCATTATTCCCAAATCGTTTAAGGTTTAAAACTGAAAATCGATTTGAGGAAGATTTGGGAACAGGGAAAGGAATTCACTGAATAATTAAAGGTATTGTCTACCTTCTGTGAGTTTTGCATTACTTTCCAATTTGTTAGCAAAGACCCCAAAGTCCTAACGTGTTTGGCATGCAAAAGCTGCAATTTCAGTTCCATTTCACATATGTCGTCATCTTCGAGCTCTACCAACGATCGATTCCTCTCATTTACTTCTCTCCCAACTTACCCTCTTCGTTCTGAGCCCAAGAAACCTGAATTTAACTTTTCTCCAAGCTCTGTAGTTTATAAAAGAGGGAATGATCTATCAAAAGCCTATTATTTTCATTTGCAAATAAAAGAATTTCTAGTAGATGTCTAATGAGAGATTAGCTTGTGACAGCAGGATCACAAGGAAAAGATTAAGAACAAGATTTGGAGAAAGTAGTATAGCTCAACCAGAACAAATCTGATGTGCATAAAATTCTGGCCTTTTGCTCAATAAGTCAATATAACAGGTCTGCAAAAGATGATATAAATCTAAGGGTGAAATTTAAAGATATGGAAATTTCCTTCAATCGATAGCATGGATTTTAGACCACAATTCAGTATTTGATTAAGGCAATATTCAAGGATTGCTTAGAAAATTGAAAACAAACAAAAGTAGCATCTCAAATTCAGGAAACCCTAAATTTCAGGAAGTTGAATGCAAGTTGGATTTTTTAAATCGATCTGAAAATTGAATGTTAGAACAGACTCTGAAACCTATTTATCGAGGAGGCAAATCGATGAAATGATTCAGCAAGATATTCAGCATTCCAATCCAATTTGATCGTTCCTAGAAGTACCCACTTCCCTCTGTGTGTTCATCTGTCTGTTGAACTGGATTCATGGCTTCCTGAACAATTATTTGTTAATCTCATAAATGTTACAGAAGTGACCAAACCCAAATCTTCCCCAAATCGATTTTCAGTTTCAAACCCTAAACGATTTGGGGAAGATGAGGGCAACTTGGTCACTTTACTCTTTAATTTTGGTGGGTTTTTATTATAAGGACATTTTGGTCATTAGATTCCTTGAAACTAACGTCTAACATCCCAAAACTAATGGACTGGACTAAAGTGGTACAAAGTTTGGAAAGTAAGGATGCATTTGAAATTAGTAAAGTTTCAAGTGTGCATTTGTACAAATGGGCAATTTGAAAGGGCTGCATTTGGCAAAAACCCAAAAAAATAAAATTTCTTCTCCTAATGGCCCAAAAATCTGCTACATAATAAATTAGGAGACACTCTCGTTCTATAAATTTTGAACATCACCGAACCACAAGAGATGATAATCAAGAAACTACAAAGGCAATTTTAGGAGCTGATATTCAATCAGTCTTATTGGTTGGTTCGTATTCCAATGCCGTGAGCTAAAAGAATAATGTTTCAGTTGTTTCCATTCTGAGAACCAGCAATAACAATTTTTTTCCTTTCTTTGCTGAGAAGCAGTTTTTGTAACGTTAGTAAACCTGTTCTAGAAACGGTTCTAGAACACAATTGAAACACCAATGGCATTACCAATAATTACATAATTGCCCTACTACTTATGTAAATAACTTTACCTTTCATCAGATTAGAAATCAAAATCATATTAAGACCATTACAATTAATATTTCTTAAATTTAATAATTATTATATCTGTACAAAAAGATGTAATTTATATAATATAAATATTCATGGCATTAAAAGTTTTACAGTCCAATTGCAAGTTGTAAAAGCAACATGCCTAGCCGGTATGCTAAATGGCAATGTCCACCTCTCACATTGCTTAGGGACACTTAACCTAATCCTGCCTAATCTTTTGTATCTCTCAATCGCCAAGCTTCTTCACATGCACAGGTTTATAGTTTTCTAGGCAGTTGGTAAACTCATGAATCAATTTAATTATTAATTAAGCAATGTGGCATTATGAAGCCAATGCAACCTTACCCACGAGATAGAGAGAGAGAGAGTTGAATGGCTTAATAATATCACATAGACCAATATGGGTCTGATAGTTTACTGCTAAATAGTTACATATCATAAGAAATTTCAGGTAGGGAATGGTTGACATCACTCAAAGTGCATTTTATAACGTCTGAAATGTAAATTAAGGTCCTAGTATAAATTGGTCTATTTGGTGAAGGTCCGAATGGGGGAAGCTGCAAATGTGAAGGCCTCTATAGCTATTTATTTAAATAAAATGGAAGGAGTGGTTTGAGGATTCCAATATTTGAAATAGTTTATGGTCGTCGCCAAATTAATGAGACAAACTCAGACATCACCAAGTGACTAGGACATATGAATCACTAAAAGTTGAGGCCTTTACCAAAAAAAAAAAATAAACATAAAAGTTGAGGCTGCTTAACAACCTAGCTCTGGAAAGTGTCTCCATATTTCTCACTCAGGTTTACTACAGGATATCAATCGAAACCAGTAAACTCAAAAGGGAATATGAGAGATGGAAGGTTTTTGAAAGTGTCTCCATATTTCTCACCAAGGTTTACTACTTTATCCAATCAATGGGGCAAGGCCAGAGTCCAAACTCCAGATCCACTTGAAAAGTATCTCTTATATCTCATGTTCAAGCAGGCATCATAACACCAGCCCTGTCAATCTGAAATCTGGCAAAAGCAGATTCAATGCCATTGAATGAAAAATCAAACCAAGCAACAAAAGAGATACAAACCTGACCCAAAAGAGAAGGAAAGAACCAATCTTTTTCCCTTCGTCACCAAACCAAAATCAAACATTCAAATCAACATAAAACGAATATCAATCATAAAAAAATGGGGATTTTAGGGTTTGAGGTTCGAAACAGAGATAGAAGAGATGAATGTATCGGTTATAGAAAGAATGAGGGAGGAAGAGAGGGCGATATAGCATACCTATAGGGTGAATGTATTGTAGAGACTCTATTCTGTGGTTCCCAGATCGACACTGACAGGGGGGTGAATCAGGGTCTAAAAATTCTTTCCAATTTTTACTTCCAAGTGTGCAATACTAAATGACCTGTTAGCCTAAATACTCAATTGCTTGCCACTAAGCTTGCTTGTGTAAACAAACACACAATTCACATGCACACCCGCACTGCAACCACTATGTGGCTAGGCATACCAGGTGTGCACCCCATCCTATAGAACACAACACTTCTAAACAGATACACGAACAGAACACAAGATATACATGGTTCGAAAAATTGCCTACATCCACGGAGTAATACCCTAACCAGGGTTTTATATTTACTCAACACAGACTATGAATTCAACTGCAACGACAGTCCAGGTGATGCAACACCTGCTTCCACCTAAGCACCCACTCAGGCTAGGGCACCTACCCCTCTTCCAGTCAAGCACCCACTTAGCTGGTTATAATATATATGAATCAATAACAAAGTAAATGCAAGTCTCACCCCCTTACAACATATGCCATAAATTTATCAACAATATTCAATCTATGTAAAAATACAATAGAACTATCAAGTTTCGAAGTTACCCCCTTGACAATAGCACTTTGAGTGGCTTCACAGAGATCTCCAGGTGTCACTGGAATCTTCAATTGACCCCAAGATAGAGGAGACTTGAATCTTCAAGTATACTGGCACCCGTTCTTGTTTCCACTTGATCTTTGAAAAGTTTCAAAGCAACATCACCACTCAACAATCAACAATCTTGAGCTCTTCTTCTTCAATGGAGCACCACCACACACATCCTTACTTCAATGGGCCTTCAAAACCATGCTTTTCATGATTCATGGACTGATTTCAATGCATTCTTCAAAGGGAGGAGAGCTTCTACTAAGGAAATCCAAATTTTTCAATGAATAATGCCCTCTTTTTTTTTATAGGGAGATAGATCTCTTCAAAATAAGCACATTGCAATTCGGATGAACCAAAAGGGCCATCAGATGAGGAACTTATTGCATTTTTATTTCGACTAATGAAAAGCTTTAGAATGAAATCTTTTGCTCCTATGTATGGTGAGCTGGCGACGCATAGAATCAAAGGACCATGAGGGTATACCAGATAAGTCATGATGAAAATCATTAGATTTGCGTTGGAAGATGTGGCACAATAAAGATCGTCAGATCAAGGTCAAAAAGTAAAGATTGATCACATCAGTGGTCAGATGACATGTCACTCTGTGGTTGGTCGTACGGCCATGGCCTGTCATCTTGTCTCTTTTGGAGATAAAGCATATTGACTTTCGGATCTAGATCTATACCTGATGTAAGAGACATCAACGAACCAGAACTATGCTATTGGCATCTTGAGAGAGCATTTGGAACACGTGCCTCTCACATTGTAGAAGAAGTACTTGGAAATTGAGAAAACAACTTTAAGAACTTCCAATCAGATTCCAAGACATGGAATCTAAAGACTATCTAAAGACTATCTTTGAAAAGTCTTCATAAATTCACTCAATAAAACAGAATTTTGAGAAGCATGCCTTATCTTTCCAAAAGCTGACATGACTTCTTCAATACTCAAGTGCAATCAACCATAACTTTTTCAAACCCAATTGGATTCCATCAAATAGAATCTTCAAAAAACTACACTCGTTGAAGACTTGTAGCCTTAAACCTTGATGTTTGTAAATTACAACTAAGCCCATATCTTCATCTTTTTATTCCACTGTAGACCAAATTGTTAATAAATTGTAATGAAAAATCCCTAATGCACAAAAAACTAAAAACGATTACAGAAGCTCCATAAGGAAATGAAGCCAAAATTTGGCTAAGTATAGGAAGCTCTTTAAGCTATGGACTTCAAAAGTGTAGCAAATGCTACTCTTTTAAGCAATGGACTTCAAAAGTGTAGCAAATGCTCCAATTGTTTTTACACCGTTACTAGACCACATCACCTAAACCATTTCACTGCCTGACCACTTGGTTGCCACCTCAGCCAAGTTAGGCACCCTTTGTGGGGTCCACAATGTGTGGGACCCACCACCCAATTTCTCTCTCCAAATTATCATATTGCCCCTGAGTGATGCAAAAGGATAAAAATGTCCCTGAACACTTCCAAAACCTCCCAAAAACACCTACAAACATGTTTGCACTTGGTTGCCAACAATGACAACCCATTACAACTACTGCCAATGGACCAACAATCTCCCCCTTTGGAATTGTTGGCAACAACCACAAGTGTACTCTCAACAACCATAAGTGTACTCTCTCTCCCCTTTTGACAACAGATACAAAGGGTAACTGAACTCCCCCTACATGAGAGCTCTCTCGACATAGACTCAACCATAGGAGTGCCCACCGCATCTTCCTATCCTATGGAGAGTTGGTGTTCTATGCACTCTCTCACTCGCTCCCCCTACACCTTTGCCTTCTATTGTATAGGTCTTCTCTCCTTTGGAGTCACAACTCCAAGCTTTTCTCTTAGTCTCTCAAAACTATCTTTGGGAAGCAGCTTTGTGAAGATATCAGCCACTTGATCTTTTGTGGGAACAAATTCTAACCTCACTTCACCTTCCATCACCTTTTCCTTCAAAAAATGATATCTGATGTCAAAATGCTTGGTCCTTGAATGCTGCACCAGATTCTTGGAGATGTTGATTGCTCTCATGTTGTCACATTTGATAACCATAGGGTCATCACTTTGAATGCCAAAATCAGAAATTTGTCTCTTCATCCAAATCACTTAAGTATAACTGGCTACAGTTGCTATGTACTCAGCCTCTGCTGTAGATAATGACACTGACTCCTGCTTCTTACTATGCCAAGCAACCAAACTCTTCCCCAAGTAGAATGCCCCTCCACTGGTGCTCTTCTTATCATCATTGCTACCAGCCCAATCTACATCGGAGAAGGCTGTGAGAGTGAACTTTTCAATCTTAGGATACCATAATCCATACTCCGTTGACCCTTTCAAATACCTGAAAATCCTCTTCACTGCTAGCAGATGTGTTTCCTTTGGGTTAGCCTGGAATCTAGCTACTAGACACACTGGCTGTAGAATATCAGGTCTTGATGCTGTTAGGTACAAAAGACTCCCAATCATGGATCTGTACTGAGTCTGATCAACTGAGGGTGACTCATCACTGGAACTCAACTTGCAACCTACTAGCATAAGTGTTCCCACTGGTTTGCTATCCTCCACCATGAATTTCTTTAACATTTCCCTGATACTTCACTTGAGATATGAAAATGCCATTCTCCATTTGATTCACTTGCAAACCCAAAAAGTAGGACAACTCTCCAAGCATGGACATCTCAAACTCTGTCCTCATCTTTTTTGCAAATTTCTGGCATACCTTGTCACAGTGACCTCCAAAGATAATGTCATCCACATACACAACAACTACTAACTAACTGTTGTCCTCTGTCATGACATATGGATTGCTATCAACTGTTCCTTTCCTCAGGCCCAACTGTAGCAGGTAAGTGTCAAGTCTTGAGTACCAAGCCCTTGGAGCTTGTTTCAAACCATACAAAGCTTTCTTGAGCCTGCATACCATATCTGGATTATCACCAATCTCAAATCCGTCTGGTTGCTCAATGTAGACATCTTCTTCTAGATCACCATTCAGAAAAGCAGATTTCACATCCATCTGATACACTTTGAACCCCTTGAAGACTGCCAATGCCAAGAATATTCTGATAGACTCTAGTCTAGCCACTGGAGCAAAATTTTCATCGAAATCAATACCTTCCACCTGTGCATATCCCTTGCACACCAGTTTGGCCTTGTTTCAGATAACTTGTCCATCTTCATTCAGCTTGTTCTTGAACACCCACTTGGTGCCAATGACATTCTTGTCTGCTGGTCTAGGGACCAATTCCCAAGTATCATTCTTCTCTATTTGATCTAGCTCCTCATTCATTGCCTTGACCCAGTGTTCATCTTTACTTGCTTCATAGACTGTCTTGGGCTCTTCTTGAGATATCAATGAAAATGTGGATTTGCTTTTCCTTATTTTTCTTGTTTGTATTCCTTCATCTAGAGTACCAATGATTTGGTGAGGAGGATGCACTTTTGTCCACTTGTTATCTTTTGGTCTGCCATCTTTCTCTGTCTCTGTATTAGTGTCATGATCATCAGACTCTACTACAGGTGGCTTCTCAGTCTCCATCACTTCATCCTCTTCAACAATTTCAAAAATTGGATGCTCTGTTACAACAGGTCTAGAGTGAGGTAAATTCTCATCTATCTTTACATCTGAGCTTTCTACAATCTTTCCCAGTCGCTTGTTGAAGCACCTGTATGCCTTGCTCTTGGAACAGTAACCCAAAAATATACCTTCATTAGCCTTGTCATCAAATTTTCCCAAGTTTTTTTCCTTTCTCTTGATAAAACATCTAGATCCAAATACTTTAAAGTATTTCACTATAGGTTTCCTTCCATACCACATCTCATATGGAGTTTTGGTTTCATGTGGTCTCATCAAACACCTATTTAAAATGTGCCCAGAACTATAGACTCCCTCTCTCCAAAATCTTTTTGCAACAATGTTTTCAGAGAGCTTTGTTCTTGCCATATCTTGAATAGTTCTGTTCTTCCTTTCCACCATTCCATTCTATTGTGGAGTCCTTGCAGTAGAGTGTTGGATCTTTATCCCATGATCACCATAGAAATCTAAGAATTTTCTCCATGTGTACTCTTTACCTTGGTCTGACCTCAGACATTTTATTATCTTTCCAGTTTCATTTTCAACTCTTTTCTTGAAAGCTATAAAACTGTCCAATGCCTCTGTCTTGTCCTTTAGAAAAGATACCCAGGTCATTTAGGTACAGTCATCAATAAAAAGCCTGAAGTATCTTTCTCCTCCAATGGCCTCTGTTCTCATAGGACCACACAGGTCTGTGTGAATCAAGTCTAGGGGGTTACTTGTGTGATATTCCTTGAGTTTGTAAGTAGCTCTAATTTGTTTCCCCTTTTGACATGGCCCCCAAACATGATTTGTAGGTCTCTTGATCTTTGGAAGATCTCTCACTGCTTCCATCTTACTAAGCTTGGCAAGATTCTTGAAGTTGATGTGTCCCAACCTTCTGTGCCATAGCCAATTCTCATCCTCTTGGCTCAACATGCATTTATCTTCACTAACATCTGATAAGATATACAGATTGCCTGCAGTTCTGGTTCCCTGTGCCACTGTCTTTCCATTCTTTGTCTTCTTGATTACACATCCTTCTTTTGTGAAAAGAACCTCATGCCCACCATCACATATCTGACTCACACTGAGGAGATTGTGTTTGAGCCCACTCACATACAAGACATTGTTGGATTTGGGCTTTCCCTTGTCTAGCTTAACTGAACCTCTACCTTCAATCTTGGACCATCATTGTTGCCAAATCTCACAGAACCACCTTTCACTGCATTCCGGTTCAAGAACCTTTCCTTGTCTCCAGTCATGTGGGTGGAACATCCACTGTCAAGAATCCATGGTGCCTCACTACTATGAGCCTTGAAGGTTGTCTGCACAATCAAAGCATCATTGCTTCTCTTCTGTCTTTTCTCAACCCACACTGCTTTGTCAGATACTGATATAGGTTCTCTAGCTTTTCTTTGGGTTGACTGTGTATATCTCCGTACTTACTTCTTTGGGGGGTTTCTCCTCATAGTTCTATTGGGATGCCTCTGTGAAGGAAGAATAGTATTGCAATACCTTGCAATATGTCCCACTCTAAAACACCTGAAGCACTCTACTCTAACTTCTGCCAAAGGAGCAAACCTGTTATTGCTATTGAATATCACTGCTCTGTTTTTCTTTCTGCAATCTACCACTTTGTGCCCAAAGTTGTTGCATCCATAACAATACTCTTTGAAATTCTGACTCTGTCTTGAATCTCTGTTCTGACCTCTAAACTTGTGATAATTAACTCTGGTGTAGCCATCTTTGTTCATTCTTTGCTTGGTAGACTTATCAACATGTGAGTTCTTCTGTTGCTCCTTGACAAACCTTACTGGGTTTGTTCCAGTTCCATTTCCCTTGGTCTTCACAGTATTTGAAGATTCACTTTGAGAAAAACCAAGTCCAGTTTTGATGTGGGGTGATCTTTAGACACTCAAGATCTCATCTAGCATATTGTTTCCTGCCCTGCTAGAAGTAGGATGAGTAGTGTCAGTTATTTGAGTTTCAACTGCCTTGCCTTTGGCTCTCAAAATAGTCACTGGGGTAGTGATGTAGAAGCTTCAAGATAACTCTTCTCTTGTACTCCTTCAAGTTCTGTTCTCAGTTTTTCAATTTCTTTCTCAAGTTCTTCACATTCTGTGCACTTGAGAGATAGACTGGAGGTGGTATCATTTATTACATGATCCATTTCCTCTATGGTGACTGTCAACTCTTTGACTGTTGTCTCTGACTTTTCAAGTTGATTTTTCATTTCTTTGTTTTTCTTCCTCTCTTCTTTGAGATCAATTAAACCAGAGTACAACTCACCCACATTGTCAACTTCACCCTCAGGTTCTTCTTCATCATAAGATTTTTCTTGTGTTGTAAGTGATTTGTCATCTTCAATGACATTGAATAGGACCTCATCATCTGAGTCACTTTCTTCATCTGTTTCCTCTTCAAAAGAGGAACAATCCTTCTTAGTCAGCCAACTTTTCTTCTTGAAGTAGGTTTTCTTTCTCTTTGGAAAGAACTTTTCTTTCCCTTTTTGTCACTACTTTCTTCCTCTTCATCTTCTGATTCATTTAGTTTCCCTTTCTTGGGACACTTAGAAGCGAAGTGTCCAATGCCTCCACAGTTGAAGCATTTAAAAGGAGTCTTTCCCTTGTATTTGCCTATTCCCTTCTTGAATTTTCTAGCCAAGTAGGCTATGAGTTCATCCTCAGAATCTTCAAATTCTTTTTCATCTTTAATTTTTAACTTCTTAAAGGCCTTGAAAGCTGCTTCTTTATCTGTAGGCTTGGGCTTGATCATCCTCATTTCATAAGTTGTTAAAATTCCATGAACTTCATTCAGACTTAATGAATTCAAGTTCTTTGACTCTTCAATTGCTGAAACTTTTGGATTGTAAAAATCTGGTGGAGTTTTGAGTACCTTCTTCACCACTACTGAGTCAGTGAGTTGCTCCCCTAATCCTCTAATGGAATTGACAATCTCATTTACTTTGTTCAGATAGTGTTCAATATCCTCATCCTCAGTCATTCTCATACCCTCAAACATATTCCTGTGATGTTGCAATTTTGCTTCTCTTATATTCTCATCTCCCTCATGAACATTTAGTAGTTTGTCCCAAATTTCCTTGGATGTTGTACATCTTGCAATTCTGACAAACTCAGTTGGAGATAGAGAGCTATGAAGGGCATTCAGAGCCTTTACATCATTCTCTATCTTTTTCATCTCAAACTCAACTACAATTTCATATGTGGAGGGAGTGTATCTCACCTTGATTGCCATCCAAACATTGTAACCCAATGATTTCAGGTAAGCCTCCATCTTTATTTTTCAAAATCTGTAACTTGTTCCATCAAAATAGGGAATCCTACTGTGACCACCATGACTGTGATGTGATGCCATTTCACTGCCTCTCAAGACTAAACCCGAAGCTGTTAAACTTCCTCCCTGGAGTACCAAGCTTTGATACCAATTGTGGTTCCCAGATCGACTAAGAGGGGGGGTGAATCAGGGTCTAAAAATTCTTTCCAATTTTTGCTTCCAACCGTGCAACACTAAATGACTTGTTAGCCTGAACACTCAACTGCTTGCCACTAAGCTTGCTTGTACAAACAAACACACACAATTCACATGCACACTCGCACTGCAACCACTATGTGGCCAGGCATACTAGGTGTACACCCCATCTTGCAGAACACAACACTTCTAAACAGATACACGAACATAACATAAGATATACGTGGTTCAACAAATTGCCTACATCCAAGGAGTAATACCCTAACTAGGGTTTTGTATTTACTCAACACAGACTGTGAATTCAACTGCAACGACAGTCCAGGTGATGCAACACCTGCTTCCACCTAAGCACCCACTCAGGCTAGGGCACCCACCCCTCTTCTAGTCAAGCACCCATTTAACTGGTTACAATATATATGAATCAATAACAAAGTAAATGCAAGTCTCACCCCCTTACAACATATGCCATAGATTTATCAACAATATTCAATCTATGCAAAAATATAAAAGAACTAGCAAGTTTCAAAGTGACCCCCTTGACAATAGCACTTTGAGTTGCTTCACAGAGATCTCCAAGTATCACTGGAATCTTCAATTGACCCCAAGATAGAGGAGACTTAAATCTTCAAGTTAACTGGCACCCGTTCTTGTTTCCACTTAATCTTTGAAAAGCTTCAAAGTAACATCACCACTCAACAATCAACAATCTTGAGCTCTTCTTCTTCAATGGAGCACCACCACACACATCTTTACTTCAATGGGCCTTCAAAACCATGCTCATCATGATTCATGGACTGATTTCAATGCATTCTTCAAAGGGAGGAGAGCTTCCACTAAGAAAATCCAAATTTTTCAATGAATATTACCCCTTTTTTTCAGGGAGATAGATCTCTTCAAAATGAGCACACTGCAATTTGGATGGACCAAAACGGCCATCAGATGAGGAAGTTATTGCATTTTTATTTTGACTAATGAGAAGCTTAAGAATGGAATCTTTTGTGCCTATGTATGGTGAGCTAGCGACGCATAGGATCAAAGGACCATGAGGGTGTACCAGATAAGTCATGATGAAAACCATTAGATTGGCATAGGAAGATGTGGCATAATAAAGATCGTCAGATCAAGGTCAAAAAGTAAAGACTGATCACATCAGTGGTCAGATGACATGTCGCTCTGTGGTTGGTCGTACGACCATGGACTTTCATCTTGTCTCCTTTGGAGATAAAGCATGTTGACCTTCAGATCTGGATCTGTACCTGATGTAAGGGACATCAACGAACCAGGGCTATGCTATTAGCAACTAGAGAGAGCTTTTAGAACACGTGCCTCTCACATAGTAAATGAAGTACTTGGAAATTGAGAAAACGACTTTAAGAACTTCCAATCAGATTCCAAGACATGGAATCTAAAGACTATCTTTGAAAAGTCTTCATAAATTCACTTAATAGAGCAAAATTTTGAGAAGCATGCCTTATCTTTCCAAAAGCTGACATGACTTCTTCAATACTCAAGTGCAATCAACCATAACTTTTGCAAATCCAATTGGATTCAAATGGAATCTTTTAAAAACTTCATTCGTTGAAGACTTGTAGCCTTAAACCATGATGTTTGTAAATTGCAACTAAGCCCATATCTTCATCTTTTTATGCCATTGTAGACCAAATTGCTAATAAATTGCAACGAAAAACCCCTGATGCACAAAAAAGCTCAAAACGATTACAGAAGCTCCATAAGGAAATGAAGCCAAAATTTGGCTAAGTATAGGAAGCTCTTTAAGCTATGGACTTCAAAAGTGTAGCAAATGCTGCTCTTTTAAGCAATGGACTTCAAAAGTGTAGCAAATGCTCCAATTGTTTATACACCATTACCAGACCACATCACCTAAATCATTTCATTGCCTGACCACTTGGCTGCCACCTCAGTCAGGTTAGGCACCCTTTGTGGGTCCACAATGTGTGGGGCCCACCACCCAATTTCTCTCTTCAAATTACCATATTGGCCCTGAGTGATGCAAAAGGACTAAAATGTCCCTGAACACTTCCAAAACCTCTCAAAATCACCTACGAACATGTTTGCACTTGGTTGCCATCAATGACAACCCATTACCACTACTGCCAATGGACCAACATATTCCACACAGATCGAGTCAAAAATCGAGCTTGCGTAGGGAGGGATCAACTTGAAGGACCTTTCACAATAATGGAGGAGCTTCGTTTAGAGAATCAGGTTGCACATTCACATTCCTTCGAGATGTGATGGAGGTGCTTCATTCGGAGAAGCAAGTTGGACCTTTCACAACAATGGAGGAGCTTTCATTCCTTGGGCGAGTATTACAAAGGAGAGTGTGAGCTTGGATCATGAGACACCAGGTTCGAGTTCCTTGGGTTGAGCTTTGCTGGTGAGAGAGATGACTTGTTTTTAGAAACACAAAAACACCTCAGAGTTGTTTCTTCAAATCCTTTCTTGGCCCATAAATTACCTATAAGTTTTAATTTATGTTTCAGGAAATAGGAAAAACAAAACACTTTTATCACACAGTTTTTAAGGTGTTTTTCCGTTTCTTAGAATAGAAAAACACAAAAACAAGAGTGTTATCAAACGTTACCTAAATTTCCATGACTACAAGAGAATGCTTAGGAAGAGGGTTGAACTGTTAGAATTATATTTGGAATATAATTTCATATTCCCTAATATGGATTAATATTAAATAAAGCAAAACTCAGGCTAATTATGGTATTGGTCTAATTAAGGGGGTCATTGAGTTATATTAGGAATCCTATGTGGACTGGCTTTAGTGTGGGCAGATAGATTCCTATTGGGACTATGATGAATCAGACCCTATAGGAATTACTATATAAGGAGAGCTAGATCCCCCCTCTGCCCATAACAACTTATTATCCTCAATTGCTATTGAGGAGTGCATTTTGGATAGAGAGGGAGATATTCAGTGTTCATCATCCCTGTGTATTCAGTATTCTCATCAAGCCAGTTACTTTGGGAATAGAGGGGAAACACCTAAATCTTTGGTCTTTATTTTTCTTTGCGATCATCGTTACTATGGATGCGAATCAAGGTTGGTGGTTCTATCCCCATTTTCTATTATTTATTTGGTTGTGTTCTTGAACGCCCTATGGAGATCCTAACTTTTGGGATTTTGTCCCTATTTAGATTGAGTTAATCTAACATGTGGTATCAGAGCCTCCATAGATCTGTTCTTGAACCTATATGGATTCAAAATAATAGATCATGCTAAGGGAATTGAAATTTTTTTGATTCGAATCAAGTTTTTTAGGGTTTTTTCAATTTTTTAAAAAACCCGTACGGACACTGGCATTCTGCCAGATTTTTTCTCTAGCGAAAGTCGAATCTAACCAAATGGGTGCGTAAAGCTCAGAATTCTGAGAATTTTGGTGGGTGGACCGTCCCCGGTGGCCACGGGACACGCCCTCACGTGCCGGTGGCAGCCACGAGTGGATCTCACTCGCCGATAAGTTTAAAAAAAAAAACAAAATTCTGAGAGTTACTATCGTGCACCTCTTACCTGTTTAGGGTTTTGCTAACGTGCACCAGTCAGGTCCGGTCGACCTATTTCCCGACCCGATGACCCAAAATTTCAACCCGAATAGGGTTGACCCAGGCCCGATTGGGCCGATCTTGAACCGATTTTATTGAACTGGGGTTGAACCACATTAAATTGGTTTGATCGTACAGACCGGTTTGGACCAGTACAGTCAACCATTTTTTGGCCTGAAATTTGATTCTCTTTTTCTGGGAGCTACGAAACTCCGTTTGGGGTCCCATTTTTTGCGTTGGCTCTGTTTTTCTGTGCTCTACACAGTGGTACCCTCTATTTTGATCAAATATGCATATTTTAAATATTTTTGGTATTCTTTTAATGCATGCCATTTTCTAAAATTTATCGGTTCATTCCATTGGGAACCGAACCAATTTTCTGACTTGCTGGAATACCTACCTTGAGGAACAGAATTGTTGGTTTTTTGTGTTAGTTTTAAGACATTTGAGGCCCTTATCATAAATCATAAAATAACACAAATTATTTAAAGATGTAAGTAATTTTGAAAAATACCAAGAGAGGGTTCCATGGGTTCGACAGGATGCAGCCACCAAAGCGACCTTCCTTGTTGGATTTGTGAAACACCGGTCTCATACAGTTATGGGATGTCCTTCAATTCTGATGTGTGGTCATACACCCAAAGGTGGTGATCATGTATTGGTACTTGAAGGGGTACATTTACAGTATGCATGTGAATAGGCTGACCCTAGAATTTTGCACACCCAAAGGTGGTGGATTTTGAAAGTTGAGTTGTATTCCCATGGCCACTATGTAGGGATTTTTACAATTGCATATCAGCCCAAAGGTGTTTTCACAACGATGTGTGTAAAATTCTCATTAGCTTATAAGGTTTCAAGCTATACTTGCATCATGCTGATTATTGTACTGTTCATTGTTTAAATTTTTAGTCACTTTTTCTGTCAACAATAACATGGTCACTATTAAGGTTCTTACTGGGTCAGACCTTAAGAAGTGGAAAGAGGACATTATATTTACTATGAAAATGGCAGATGTGCACATGTCCCTTGTTATGTATAAACCAATGGATCTAACTGTTGATAGTATTGAGGACGAAAAATCTGTGCATGCTGCATGGCAAAAGAGTAATCGACTCAGTATACTGTCCATAAAGAGGTCGATACCGGAACACCTAAAAAGTGGTATGCCTGACCAATATACTGCCAAGGAATTGCTAGATGCAATTTCTAAGAGATACAGAGTTTCATTGAACACTAAGATAGGGACACTTTTGCAAGAGCTGTTTAATATGCAATATGATAGTTCTGAGGGTGTTAGGGATTACATTATTAGGATGGTTGATTACCAAACTAAACTCAAGGCCTTGAACATTCCTCTTCCAGATGCCCTAATTGTCCATCAAGCCTTAAATACCCTATCTTCTGAATTTGACATCATTCAAACCAACTACATTTCCCAGGATGGAGTCTGGAGTATTAATGACCTAATTTTTAGGGTTGTGTTTGAGGAAGAGAAACTGAAGAAAGACAAAAAGCATGCTGCCCTGTTTACTTCCAAAGCCCGTAAGAGTAAAAAGTCTAAAAACCAAACTCATAAGTCTGTCAATAAACAGTCCGATCAGACTAACAATTTGGGACCCAAGAAAGACTCTTTGAAGAAAGAGAGTGATCGCTGCTTCTTTTGCAAGAAGAAGGGTCACATAAAGAAGGACTACGACAAATACAAGGCTTGGTTAATCAAGCCCAAGCAGTCATTAGGTAACGATTCTTTGGCTTTTATTTGTGAATTCAATCTATCAGAAGCCCCATCTAGTTCTTGGTGGCTAGATAGCGGTGCAACTAACCTTGCTGCTTTTACTATACAGGGGTTCATAAACTAGAGGAGGCCAAACAAGGATGAATCAAGGCTGGTCGTAGGAAATGATGGACATTCTGATGTAGAGTTCGTGGGAGATATCATTTTATTATTAGATTCTAGTTTTAATTTGACTTTAAAGAACACTTTTTATGTACCGTCCTTTAGGCGGAATTTAATTTTGGTTTCAGTTTTAGATATTAGTGGTTACTGATGAGCACATTTATATGTGAAATCTTAGGGCATAGAGCATGCATTTTATCACATTGGACAGAGTTACTCAGTGCTTTCTTGTGCTCTTTAGGTTTTTGGGCTAATTATTACTATTCTGGATTATCGGGGGCTACATCTCCAAATTTACACGTAAAGCTGTCCAATGTTTTTGCATGTCTGTGTTCAGAGCTAAATTTTGAGCAAGATGGACGTGACGGAATTTAGTTACGCATCCGTTTAGGCCTCCATGCAGTTGATTATTCTTTTCAGCCCAAGATAGGATAATGGGTCAGAAATGAGCTGTAATGCAAGCCCATAGCTATTCTACCACTTCCCAAGGACATTTTTGGCATCAAAGGAGGTATTTCTAATCAATGGTGGAGATCTACTGCAAGTACAGGGCCATTTTGGTAATTTTTCATTCTTGAAAAGAGAGAAGGACTGCTACCCACATGAGGGGGGACCCACATTGTCAACCCTCCATGATTTTTGAAGGCACTAAGCCCTCTACATTTTTTTTAGGGAGCATCATTGCTCCACGAATTTTGAAGGACAGATTTGGTACTTTATTAATTATGAGTGGAGTCCTAGTCATCCTCATCACACTCTCTCTCCTTAAGGGCACTTTTGGAATTTTACTATGGATAGATTTCTTTTGAAAAAGACGGTCTTATCTTTGGAAGATTGAAAAGTCAAAGATGCCTTTATTTCATTGCTTGGAGAAGACACCTACAAGGAAAAGACAGCACAAGATTAGAATTAGAAGGTTACTTTTTAATAAATAGAAGGTTTATGTAGCTAGGATTCTCTTCTCTTCCTCTTTCTATTTTTTCTCTCTTTTCTTGGGAGTCCAGCATTGTAAAGGAGGAAGGAGAAGGGAATATTCCACTATTTTTAGATTTCCTTCTCCTATTCTCTCTCCTCTCCACGATTTGTAGAAGGAGATAGGCCCCAAAACCGTGGAGACCCTGTCCCTCTTCCCTCTTCTCCCTTCTCCTTTCCCCTTCTCCATATAAATACCCTTGCCCTTTGGGTTGTAATAAGTTAGTTTCTAGTTCAGTTTTTGGTTCAAATTATTAGTGACATTTCTTCTTTTCTTCTTCTAGTTTTTGACTTTCTAAGTTCTAGTTTGATTTCATGCTTTCAATTCCATGGTTGTAATGCTTTTGATTCATGCTTTAATTTTATGCCTTCAATATGATTGTAATAATTCTAGTTTAGTTTCAAGCTTTCTAGTCTAGGCTTCTAAATTCTAGTGAGAAGATTTAGAAGACTTGGAAGAGGAAGCCATGGTAGGATTATTCAAGTATTCAAGCTTCTTCAACTACATTCATACAAAGCCTAATTAGTTCATGCAATTTAACTTTGGTAGAAGGGAGTATCAATTTCTTATTTTTATTTTTGTGTTCTTCTTTTTCTTCTTAACCTCTTAATTCTTCTAGTTTCTAATTTCTTCTTCTTATTCTCTACCTCTTTCTTCTTCTAGTAGTTTTGTTTTATTAGTATTTTCATCTCCATTGATCCCTCCATTCTATTAGGAATTTTCATTCTCCACTGTTTTTATTTTCATTCTCATTCTCTATCTCTCTAATTCAATCATACTTTTAGGACTTTTATGTTTTTTATTCACTATTATCATCATGCATTGTGGTAGGATTTTAATTTAATTATTTTTGTTTATTTTTTAGATTTGATAACACCATTTCTAGTGTGATATCAACTTCAATCTGGTTCAAGCTTCAATTAGTTAGTTCTATTTCTTTGATTTTTAGTTTTTGATTGTGTGGTTGTGGCAATTTAATTCCTCCAATTTCGTCAATCCGCGTTAAATGCATAATAGGTTAGATGGATGTGTGTTAGGCCGTAGATGCTTGTGAGTTAGGATCTGTTAGTTTAATTGCCGTTAGTTTAATTCAACAATTTAATTAATTTGGTTCTCTTTACGTTACTTTTAAGTGAGTAAAATAGAGTGGTGTACATCTCCTTGAGTTCGACCCATAGCTACGATTGATCCGTACAGTAGTCCTCCACTCTACGTCAGAATCCAATTGGAGTCGTCCATAGGTGGCTTGTGAAGACTATACGGGTTCCCTTGCTGTCAACCTATATGGCAACCTTACAGCTTTAGAACCATTGTTTCAATCCTTGAGGGCAATGCACCAACTGTCTATTTATTCCCTCTTATTTTTAGTGAATTCTTTCTAGTCTTTTATTTTTCTTTAATTTTTCTAAGGGAGACCTTAATTTGGGATAGGTGGTTAGTTTATGCATGTCTGGAATAATGGGAGGTACACCTCCACCTATGACTTTAGGGGAAAGGTGGAACCAAGTTAAGGCACCTATGACTTTGGAAGAAAGGTGGAACCATGCTAAGGCACCTATGACTTTGGGGGAAAGGTGGAAACAGGCTAGGGCGGCCAAAAGTAACGAGTTAGAGAACCACTTTGCACTACCCTAGTAAAATTTTGTTCTCCAACCCAACTATGGGCTTTCAAAAAATTTTGATTGGTCACATCCCCAGGCTATCTATGTTATGGAAGGATGCCCTAATCTTTATGGGGGTAGCTATGGTGATGAGAATGTGAGTCCTCTATTTCAGTACAATTCTTTTGGCACTTACAATCAGGGGTGGAGTGATCATCCCAATTTCTCGTGGGATCAATGGAATAACCAAGCTAGACCACCCAATTTCCAAGACCATGGTCAGTTTGGTCCTCCAATGCCCAACCCTCCATTGAATCTCAGTGAGCCACCTCTCCTTGAATAATATCTCCAACCCCCTGAGTTTCAGAAAATGGATGAGGAGGCCAGACTGAGTGAGGTTGAGAGGAACATTGCCCTTCTCACGACAAGCCACAATAACATGGAGAAGCAACTCTCTCAACTAATCACCATGATGCAAGAGGAGAAAATAGGTACATTACCTAGTCAGCCTAAACCTAATCTATGTTACCAGATTCCAGTTCAGAATGAACCGCCCCATCCCCAGTTTAATGATGTTGAAAATCCACCATCACAGTTTGAAGTTAATGAGAGTTACCCCCAACAAAATGATTTTCAAGATGATTTATTTGTTGAGACTGAGTTTCTTGAAGATGTTAGTGAAGCAAAGTTTGATGAGCTACTTGGGGAAGTCCAACTTTTGCCTGAAATTTATGATCTTAGTAAGCCTAGTGTTTCCATTGATTTAGAAACAGATTTTCATGATAGCATGGAAACCTAAGAAATTCGATCCCCCCCCCTCTCTCTTTGGAACACCCAAATGATTGTCATTTTGAGGATTCAAATGTCCCGTATGTTGATTTGTCGAAACCTCTTAGGTTTGATGATTTTATTGAGGAAGACAATGTTAGTCATGATGCTCCCCAAGCATATTATCGTGATCCTGATTTGGCAACCCAAGTTATGCAAAAGGCGGATAGTTTTAGTGCTAGGATTGATTTGAGTAAACCTACCATTTTTTATGATTATCTTGATGAGGTTACTGATATTCATGATCCTTTTGATGCTTGTTGCGATCCATTCTTGGTTGGTGCTTGCGATAATGACAAGCATTGCATTGACCATAGAAAGGAATCGGAGGATTTGTCTACAGGGACTATTTTTCACTACCTTCGTTTTCTACTATCCCATGAGGACAGATTTTCCTGTTGGGTATTTATCATTTGTGCTTAACTTTCATATTATTTCTCGCTTTATTAAAATTCATGGTCGAGTATTTTCTGGTTCTGAAGCTCTTTCTACATTTACCGGCCATGGATTGAGGTTTCTGTTGCTGCCCCTAGTACTTTTTGTAGAGATCATGACTCTTCATGATCCTCTGTGTTGATCTCCTGGTATGTATCCCCTCCCTTGTCCTTATTCCTTCTTTTCTGCATGCATTAAGGACATTGCATGAATTAAGTCTGGGGAAGGGGGTGTGTTGGACTTAATTGGTGAATTTTGTGAATTTTGATTGTGGTGGTAGTTTGGTTTTGTGCATACGTTTCTTTGATTGCGAAGCGAGAGAGAGAGGCAATTAGGTGCCCTAGCATGCGAAATAATAAAAAAATCCCTTTTCAAGGACGAAAATTGGTATGTATCCGATGAGAGGGACTGAATTGGAAAATATGAGCGTTATTTCATTTGATGGCTAGATTCCTCTATGTGTTTTATGGACCCTTTAATCTTTTGGCTAGTAGTTGAAACCAATTTGTTTATGGCAAGGCAAGGCATGAAAGTGAAAGTGAAAGAAAAAAAAAAAAAAGAGAGAAACAAAAAGGAAAGTGGAATTCCTTGAGACTAGATAGGGCACTGTTGCCTTAGGAAGTAGGGTGACTTGTTCGAAATTCCTTGGGAGGAAACTCAAAAAAAAAAAAAAAAACCTCTTGCATCAATGTCTCAATGTCTTATGGATATATGCAAAAAGCGAAGCTACCAAGTATTTGGGTGTCTGGTATATGCTCCACCATGTCATTCAGAGAACAGTAGTGGAGTAGAAATAGAGTTTACTGTTGTGAAAGAAAGTGTTTTCTGCCTTAATGCCTGAAAAGAAAGTATAGTAAAAAATACTTAAAGCCTAAGTCTTTGGTTTCATCGATGCTATGGGGGGGGTTTACTTGAAGGTGAGTAGTGTTCAGAAAATATGAGGAGATCTCTTGACCTTGATGCATGCTTGTTACTTGAATTGATGTGAGGTGATAAAATTCAAGTGTGGGGGAACCTTTGGCTCCTTGATCTTTAATTGAGTATTTTTTTTGGGATTATGAGCACTTTCCTACTTATGCCATGATTGAAATTTGCAGGATTCTTTTTTATTGAATTTTGGGTGTACATTCACTGCAAACACCCACAAGACAAAACTCATCCACTAGGGGTAACCTAGGGGTTTAAAGGCTTGTTGCACATGCCAAGTGCAACCGTGATTCCTACGAAAGGGAGTTAGGACTTTTTACATTCTAGGTTAGTTTTTCTTTTTGCTTACTTGAGGACAAGTAACGTTCAAGTGTGGGGGAATCTGATGAGCACAATTATGTGTGAAATCTTAGGGCATAAAGCATGCATTTTACTACATTGGACAGAGTTACTCGGTGCTTTCTTGTGCTTTTTCAGGTTTTTGAGCTAATTATTGCTATTCTAGACTATCGGGGGCTACATCTCCAAATTTACACGTAAAGCTGCCCAATGTTTTTACATGACTGTGTTCAGAGCTAAATTTTGAGCAAGATGGACGTGACGGAATTCAGTTACGCATCCGTTTAGGCCTCCATGCAGTTGATTATTCTTTTCAGCCCAAGAAAGGATAATGGGTCAGAAATGAGCTGTAATGCAAGATCATAGCCATTCTACCACTTCCCAATGACATTTTTGGCATCAAATGAGGTATTTCTAATCAATGGTGGAGATCTACTGTAAGTACAGGGCCGTTTTGGTAATTTTTCATTCTTGAAGAGAGAGAAGGACTGCTACCCACATGGGGGGACCCACACTGTCAACCCTCCACGATTTTTTAAGGCACCAAGCCCTCCACGTTTTTTTTTAGGGAGCATCAGTGCTCCACGAATTTTGAAGGACAGATTTGGTATTTTATTAATCGTGAGTGGAGTCCTAGTCATCATCACACTCTCTCTCCTCAAGGGCACTTTTGGAATTTTACTATGGATATATTTCTTTTGAAAAAAATGCTCTTATCTTTGGAAGGTTGAAAAGTCAAAGATGCCTTTATTTCATTGCTTCGAGAAGATACCTACAAGGAAAAGGAAGCACAAGATTAGAATTAGAAGGTTATCTTTTAATAAATAGAAGGTTTATGTAGCTAGGATTCTCTTTTCTCCCTCTTTCTATTTTTTCTCTTTTTTCTTGGGAGTCAAGCATTGTAAAGGAGGAAGGAGAAGGGAATATTATATTATTTTTGGATTTTCTTCTCCCATTCTCTCTCCTCTCCACGATTTTTAGAAGGAGAGCAGCCCCAAAATCGTGGAGCCCCTCTCCCTCTTCCCTCTTCTCCGTTCTCCTTTCCCCTTCTCCCTATAAATACCCTTGCCCTTTGGGTTGTAATAAGTTACTTTTTAGTTCAGTTTTTGGTTCAAATTATTAGTGAAATTTCTTCTTTTCTTCTTCTAGTTTTTGGCTTTCTAAGTTCTAGTTTAATTTCATGCTTTCAGTTCCATGGTTGTAATGCTTTTGATGCATGCTTTAATTTTATGTCTTCAATATGGTTGTAATAATTCTAGTTTAGTTTCAAGCTTTCTAGTCTAGGCTTCTACATTATAGTAAGAAGATTTAGAAGACTTGGAAGAGGAAGCCATGGTAGGATTATTCAAATGTTCAAGCTTCTTCAACTACATTCATACAAAGCCTAATTAGTTCATGCAATTCAACTTTGGTAGAAGGGAGTATTAATTTCTTATTTTTATTTTTGTGTTCTTCTTCTTCTTAACCTCTTAATTTTTCGAGTTTCTAATTTCTTCTTCTTATTCTCTACCTCTTTCTTCTTCTAGTAGTTTTATTTTATTAGTATTTTCATCTCCATTGATCCCTCCATTCTATTAGGAATTTTCATTCTCCACTGTTTTTATTTTCATTCTCATTCTCTATCTCTCTAATTCAATCATACTTTTAGGACTTTTATGTTTTTTATTCACTATTATCATCATGCATTGTGGTAGGATTTTAATTTAATTATTTTTATTTATTTTTCAGATTTGATAACGCCATTTCTAGTGTGATATCAACTTCAATCCGGTTCAAGCTTCAATTAGTTAGTTCTATTTCTTTGATTTTTAGTTTTTGATTGTGTGGTTGTGGCAATTTAATTCCTCCAATTTCGTCAATCCGCGTTAGATGCATAATAGGTTAGATGGATGTGTATTAGGCCATAGATGCTTGTGAGTTAGGATCTGTTAGTTTAATTGCCGTTAGTTTAATTCAATAATTTAATTAATTTGATTCACTTTGCATTACTTTTAAGTGAGTAAAATAAAGTGGTGTACATCTCCTTGAGTTCGACCCGTAGCTACGATTGATCCGTACCCTTGCGGTATTATTTCTTGCAAACGGTTACCATTTTGAAATAAAGAACAATATGGTTAATTTATTTTTTAATTCAAGTAAAGTTGGTTCCAGCCTTCTGTCCAATGGATTGTACAGATTATGTTTGTCTTCCAATGATATCTACATCTCCTATAATGTTGAAAGCATTGTTTCCAAAAGACCCTTACCTAAAGAACGATCTTTCACATTGTGGCATAAGAGGCTAGGTCATATTTCTAAGGCAAGAGTGGAAAGGCTGATAAAGTTTGACATCCTACCTACTCTCGATAGTGATCTAGAAACTTGCATAGACTGTTGTAAGGGAAAGATGACGAACATAAAGAAGAAAACTGTAGTCCGTAATTCTGATCTGTTGGAGGTCATTCACACTGACATCAGTGGTCCCTATTCAGCCACATTGTGTAGAAGTTTTTATTTCATTACTTTTACAAACGACTATTCCCGATATGAAAACTTGTACTTAATTAAAGAAAAGTCTAAATCTCTTGACAAGTTCAAAATTTTTAGGACTAAATTTGAGAAATAGTTAGGAAAAGTTATTAAAATTATTAGATTTGACCGTGGGGGTGAGTATTATGGCAGATATGGCGATGCTGGATAGCTTAAGGGCTCATTTGCCAAATACCTAGAGGACTCTGGAATAATTAGTCAGCTTACTATGCCAGGAAGTCCTGAACAAAATGGGGTCACCGAAAGGCATAACCGCACCCTTATGGATATGGTGAAGAGTATGATTAGTAGGACAAATTTACCCAAGTTCTTATAAGGTGAAGCCTTGAAAACTGCTCTTTATATCCTTAACCGTGTACCTACTAAAGTCGTTCCTCTTACCCCTTTTGAGTTGTGGATCGGCTGTAAATCTAGTTTAAACCATCTTAGAGTTTGGGGTGCCATGCAGAAGTGAAGTTGTATAATCCGACTTTAAACAAGTTGGATCCCAAGACTACTCGTTGATACTTTGTCAGCTACCCAGATCATTTGAAGGGATATAAATTTTATAATCCCTGCAGAGACACTAGGATTGTGGAGTCACAGACAGCGAAGTTTCTAGAATTTGATGTGGCCGAAAAGAATGATTGTTCTCAGACTGTTCAAGATTGTGGCATGGTTGGTACATTTGTACCTGTTCTTCTACCTATTCAGACGGATGTAGGGCATACTGCGCCATTGGTTACACCTGTTGGAGTTTAGGAGCCAAATATTGATACGGTCTCTAACATTCATATAGCACCTGATGAGATTCCTCTTAATCAGGATGCGGTTGAGGATCCTATCATTGATGCAGTTCCTGCTGAGATTCCTCAGATTCAGGGTGAGGCAGTGGTAGCACCATTATGGAAATCCATCAGGGGGAGAAATTCAGAAATACCATCTATCTATGAGGTCTATCTGAGAGAACATGACTACGACATAGGTTGTGTGGTTGATCTAGTTACTTATTCGGATGTTGTTTCTAGTTCTCAGTTAGATTTGTGGTTAGATGCAAAGAGAGATAAAATGCAATCGATGAAACATAATGTTGTTTGGAAGCTTATTGATTTAAACCTGAGGTTTTACGGTGAATGGTTCAGACCATCTTGTGTAGACTTAAGAAGTCTATTTACGGTCTCCAACAAGCTTTCAGGCAGTGGTATTTGAAGTTCGACAGTGTCGTGGCTTCATTCGATTTTGAAGAAAACAAAGTGGATCAGTGTATATATCATAAGGTTAGTGGGAGCAAATTCTGTTTTCTCATTCTTTATGTGGATGACATCCTGCTTGCAAGCAGTGACCTAGGGATGTTGCATAATACAAAATAACTATTATCTAGGGAATTTGACATGAAGGACCTTGGTGAGGCCTCTTTTGTCCTTAGCATTGAGATCCATAGGGATCGTTCTCCCCGTTTACTAAGTTTTTCTCAGAAGACTTATGTTGATCGTATTCAGGAGAGGTTCAGTATGCTGGATTGTAAACCTGGGAATATTCCTATTTTCAAGGGTGACAAACTAAGCTTGACACAATGCCCGAAAAATGAAGCTGAGAATGATGAAATAATGAGGTGCCTTATGCTAGCGTACTAGGTAGTATCATGGATGCTCAGGTCTGGACCAGACCGGATATTGCCTTTGTGACGGGTCTTCTTGGTAGATATCAGTAAGATCCTGGTCTTAACCACTGGGCTGCTGCCAAGAAAGTATTGAGGTACTTGAAGGGGACAAAAGATTATATGCAACATAAAGACACGTCCTTGAACTGAAACTAGTGGGTCATAGAGATTTCAATCTTGCTGACTGTGAGGATGATAGGAGGTCCACATCTGGTTATGTTTTCCTGATGGCAGGAAGGGCAGTATCATGGAACCGTACAAAATAGACATTAGTAACCACTTCGACTATACAGGTAAAGTTTGTAGCATGCCATGGGCTGCTACTCAGGTTATTTGACTTAGGAATCTCATAAAGTAGTTGACCATTTTAAATTTTATGGATAAACCCATCCAGATATATAGTGATAACAGCTTCGCTGTGTTGGTTATAAACAACAATAAAGGACTTAAGAGGGTCTAAGCACATGAAAGTCAAGTATTTGACCGTGAAGGAGACAGAAAGGAAAGGTGACATTGCAGTGGAGCATATTGGTACAGATGATATGGTTATAAATCTCCTAACCTAAGGTCTTCGCCCTTATGTTTTAAAAGACATGTCATAAGCATGGGCTTAGGTGTATCATGGGATGCAGTTGGTTAGTGGGAGTTGTTTTTGCTCTATTGTAAAATGAAGTTTCTTTTCATCTGTAATTTTTACCGTATGATAAACTTTGGCTAATATACATCAGTTGTCATTGCATGCAAATTTCTTTTGAACACATGGGTGTTTCATTTATTGACATGATGTATATATATATATGGTTTTAAAGACTTAAGGAATGTGTTAACCTTAAGCAAGATTGGGGCATTAAGTTATTAGCCTAAAAGTATGTCTTGTAATACATAAAGTAAAACTAGAGTTATTCAAGATGAGACAAACAGATTCGTTGGAATCATAAAGAATATTTCTCTAGTGAGCCTGTGCCACTTAAAGAAGAGAAATTTTAGACTGACAAATAGATAATACATAAAAAATCACTATGTAAGTATTATCTCGTTGTCACACTACCACATTGCATCCATGTTAGTAGAGTTGAGGGCTCTTGTGACCATGGAAGGCTCTGTGTCGTTTGATCATAGATGCAGTTACCGCCATGATTCGGTGTCTAAAACTCTACGGGATAGTATTGATTTTCTAATACGACCTCTAGACCAATTTATTTTTAAAAATGTGCACATAAAATTTTCTTAAAGGGTTGTTAGCCTGTGATTTTTTTTGGTCAAAACTGTTTTTAAATCTCTTTAAAATTGAGTGATTTAATATAAGTCCAAGTGGGAGAATGTTAGAATTATATTTGAAATATAATTCCATATTCCCTAATATGGACTAATATTAAATAAAGTAAAACTCAGGCTAATTATGGTATTGGTCTAATTAAAGGGGTCATTGAGTTATATTAGGAATCCTATGTGGACTGGCTTTAGTGTGGGCAGATAGATTCCTATTAGGACTGTGATGAGTCAGACCTTATAGGAATTACTGTATAAGGAGAGCTAGGGCCCCCTTCTACCCATAACAACTTATTATTCTTAATTGCTATTGAGGAGTGCATTCTGGACAAAGAGGGAGATATTCAGTGTTCATCATCCCTATGTCAGTATTCTCATCAAGCCAGTTACTTTGGGAATAGAGGGAAAGCACCAAGATCTTTGGTCTTTATTTGCAGCGGCAATCATCGTCACTATGGATGCGAATCAAGGTTGGTGGTTCTATCCCCGTTTTCCATTATTTATTTGGTTGTGTTCTTGAACGCCCTATGGAGATCCTGGCCTTTGGGATTTTGTCCCTATTCGGATCGATTTAATCTAACATGAACAACCAATAAAATGAATGGAAAAATCAAATATATGTTAAGACATTATACTAGATTGTCAAATTTGACATGTGCTTATCTTGTGTAGCCACCATCTACCCTAAAAAATATTTTGGATATTATTGGGATGATCAATGGTGGTGATGATCTGTTATTTTTTCAAATATCACAATGCATCTATTTTGCCATGTGGACATTTATAGTATATTCATTTGGACCATTGGATAGAAGACATGGTGTAGATTAGTAACATGTCAAATTTCAGTCTAATTCAATCAAATAACCCTTTTTGCATTAGCAAAAAATTTGTGTATGTATGTCCATGCATGTGTACTAGTACACTAGATATTATTGTGCACTCTCTCAATTCTAAATAGGATCAGATGATTTAAACTAAAAAAATCATAAAAATTTATGACTCTTATCTATCTTTTGATTTTTGAAAACTTTAACTTCCATTGTTATATCGATAGTTACATTTTTTCATAAGGAATACTATTACTGTTATTGAAATCTAATTAATTAATTTGTATTTACTTATTAAGAAAATTAATTTTTATATCCTAATAAAATATTTTTTAATAAAAAAAGATAAAACTATCGAGAAAGTATAAATGATGCATGAGGATGGTAGAACTACAAGTCTCCGTGGTGTCTTGGAAAAATTTATGCTCTCCTACTTTTTTGGGTGGGTTAGGTTTTCGCCCTGCTTGGTTGCAGAACAAAGCTCTTCTCCTCTGATTGGGTTGGAGATTATTGACTGAAAATCATTCGGTTTGGGCCAAAGTTCTTAAGGCTAAATACTTCCCTTACACTTCACTTTCTGATCCTAGTAATCGATTGAGGAGGGGCTCTTGGATATGGAATAGTATCACCAAGATTATCCAGCCACTCCAATCCTTTACTTTAAGGAAGATTGGTAATGGAGCTGATACTTATTTCTAGACTGACCCTTGGATACCCTCGATTTCTCAATTTACTATTAAACCTTCTGAATCCCAGAGGATGTATCCTGAAAAGGTTAGCCTCTTTATTAATGATTCCACTTGGAACGAGGGGTTGCTTAGATGCACAGTCCCTAATGTTGTGTATATATCTGTGGCATCCCCTGTTTTAATATTGCTGATCTATGGTGGTGCTCTCTTACTAAAGATGGGCGTTTCAGCACAAAAAAGTGGCACATTTTCTTTCATGTTCTTCTTTAAATGATTTCTCTTGTACCACATGGTGGAAATTTTTTTGGAAGCTTAATATCCATCCTAAATTTAAAATTTTCTTCTGGCGTGTATTACATGCAGGGATTCCGATTAAGAATTTTGTTTCGAAATGGAATCAGGTCGATCCCACTTGTGCTCTCTGTGGCACTTGAAATGAGACCCTCTGGCATATCTTCCTCTCCTGTGATTGGGTTAAACATATCTGGGCAGCTGGTCCACTGGGTCTGAGGATGGAATTCATTTCTTTTCCCTCTATCGGTCATTTCTGCATTTCTACTTTCCTTAGCCGCCGGCTTGATAAGACTTCCCTTATTTGGTTTTTCTCTATTTTTTATAATAACTTGTTATGTTGTTTGGTATGTTAGAAACAATTTTATTTTTAATTCTGTTAAGCCTGATCCTATTGCCGCGATGCGAAAGATTGAACATTAATTGGTTGCTGGATTTACATCTAGCCCCCCCTTATATCAAGTTGGACTCTGTATTTTTTAGTGATAAGATTATCTCTTCATGTCCTAATGTGCTTTTACCTACTTTAGACTCTCCTGTTTTGTTATGCGCAGGGTTTGAACCCAAAGACATAGGAGGTATAGATTATTCTGGTTGGGCTTTTTGCATTTTGCTAGATGAAAAACCCTTTTTGTTGGCTGCAGGGCAAATTAAGACTAGACATTCTTTGGAACCGGAATTAACTGGGATCCTCTATGGTTTGGACCTTGCCACTAAGAGAGGTGTGAAGCTGAAAGAAGTTTGGTGTTCCAATCCGGTGTTACCAGGACTTCTTCCAACTCCATCCCATTCTCCATGGCCTTTTGAAGTTCTCAACCTCTTTTTGCAAATAGTGGATCACGGCAAAAGAGTGTCATTTAAAACTCTTACTGAACCTTCCCTTCGTGATTGGCTACAATATTATAGCAGGCTAACTCATAGAATTGATACCTGTTATCTTTTTGACTCTTACGTTCATTTGCCCTCCTAATCTATAAAATTTTTTTTTTCTCATAAAAAAACAAAGTTGTTTTATTAGGTAAAGTTGACTTCTGCAGCAAATAAATGGTTAAGAATTATTTTATTAACCTTATGCTTAGCAACTAGATGTATGGATTTTGGTACTTATTAGATTCCTCAATTTGTGGATTTCTTGTTTAAGAAAGTTTTTCTACACTGCACGAGAAGGGTCCACAAATTATTAAATTATACTTGTGGTACTTAATAGATTCCTCAATTGATAAATAATTTAAGTTGTGGTGTTGATTCAGGCTAAAAGTAATATATTATTAAATTATCTTGTGGGAATCAAGAAGTCCACAAATTATGACTAATGACAAAACTGCTATAAGAATAGTGTGCTTTGTGGACTATATTATTTTCATAAAGTTACATTAAGAGAAAAATCATCTGTAGAATGGTTCTTTGGAATACAAGGATCTGTAATTTATCCAAACATAACAAGACTATAACTACCCTCTTAGACTACAATTAGGGATACAATTGAAAATACATTTATGAGGGTAATTGAGTGAAATCGCATTCACTACTAAAAAATCAAAGAAATCTTAATACTTTAATTAACTTTAAAAAAAAAAAAAAGTTAAAACGTAATTGACCCCAACCCACCTTCCCCAAAATCATCTATATCGTCACCATGGGAAGGTCGGATTTATCAGACTCTGCAACGGAGGCAGCGACGCAACACTGTGCTTTCATGACATTGAGAACAAATCCTACTTTTAGGACTGTTTTTTCACGGATCATCTGAAATTCAAGACTAGATCCATATCAGCAACTTGGTCCAGGATCTACTGCAATTTAAATTAAACAAAAAAAAAAAAGGGATCATGAGTTACTGACTGAACATTCCTCCAATCTTGCTTCATGGAAAACAAACAAAACCCATCAAGCACAGTTTGTCAAAATCGTTCATCAATGAACAGTCTGTCAACTTGGATGCGAGTTCGGGGCACGCCATTCAAGATTAACCCAATTTAACCTCTGTACTAGCCTTCTTGCAGACTCTTTGACAGAAGTCTAATGATTAAATCTTCGGACAAGCTTCCCTTCATTCACCGTATTCGCTATCTGCTAGTCACGACCATTATAAATAGAGAAGAAAACAGAGAGTAACCCTACTGAAGTAAATAACTGTCTTACCCAATCTATTTTTAACTGTTAATGTTGTAACCACCATTAGAACAATCAAGCACTATTACTATCTCCCTTGAGTCCTTGCCGGATTGCACGTTGCAACGGTGGTCGAAATCGACGAACGGGGAATTAGGATTCTTGCCTTGATCCTCAGTAAGTCTCCTTACGCCTTTAAACAGTGGTAAATTAGAAATGGAAAGAGGGAAAAACCCTAAAGAGGCGAGCTCAGTTCCGTCAACCGGCCAAAAACGAGAGATGGTTAAGGCAAGAAATATGATGAAATGACAAAAATGCCATTTTAAATGTCGATTCATGGGATTCTAATAAAAAAAATTGAAATGTCAAGTTTACCCCAACCTAATTGACCCTTCAATACCTCATTACTCATTTCATATGGGTCAATTCACCATTTTGTTATTTTTCCAAACGTAACCCACCCTTATTACATGAATAATTCTCCTAATATTTATCTTCTACAAAATTAATTTATAATTATTGAAGATGCAAGATTGAACGGGCAATGAACGACGACAAGATTTTTCTTTTCTTTTTTTTTTCTTCTTCTTCTTATGGACCAAGAGCGTTAGATTTTCTAATTACATGACACATGCTTTTATGGATTATATAATTATATAGAAAAATGATGGACGCACTGTATAGTAGGTAGTACATACTCTCTCACAATTTTTAACAGTCGTTAGCTCAATTGTTTGGTAGTTGATAGACACGTTTGAGAGGCTCCTCTAAATCCTTCATAATAGTCTCTTGCCTTCATCGGTGGACCAACAAAGGAAAAAACCAAACCTTGTTCACCAAACAGTACCACGAGTGGTCCACCATCACCATCCTCGATAGTCTCTTAACATGATTAGGAATGCCCTCGATTAAGACTGGCATCTACTAACTGTTAGGTTTACTTGTCAACTTTTATTTCAACCATCAAACATTCAATAACGAACTAACAATGGATGTTTGGTTGGTAAGATTGTTGAATTTTGGGTTTTCAATTATTTTTGGGCCTGACAAAGGGAAGCCCAATTAAAAAATGGCCCAAAAACCCATTAATTACCTATTGATTATAGGTATGAAAGTGAGATGCCCACCATTGGGTTTAGGCATTAATTAGCTCCAAAGCCCATTCTCTTTTATTAGCTACGAACTTATGACTGACCACCACAGTCAAATCACCAATATTCATCACAAGACCAGTGCTATATGTGAAACGTTGGACACGGTCTCATAGAACCTATAGACTAGCTTCAAGAAGGATGGATAATCAAGCAAACCCTCTAGTTTTTCATTCTGTGGATGGGAGTCTCCTTTTAAATCTCTGTTAGCGTTTTACATTGGTTGATCTTTGGTCCGGACAAAAGAGGAGAGCTGATGCATCAAGTCAACTATCGGAATTATAAGGATTTTAGCCAGGCCCTTTTGTATGGATCTTAGAATTTATATTTTTGACCTTATGTTAGACCGTCCTCTTGATGCGATGCATTGCATTATAATCCAAGCGTAATGAGTAAAGAAAAAGGGTTAGCTAGTGTGTTCCCTATAAGAGATGCACTACTTCAGTGCGCGGTAATGATGATAAGTGGGCAAGGGATTTCGTATCATGAACCAGGGTGGAAAAAAAAACTAGTCAAAAAGTTTAGAATTAGATTAGCATCTTAGATATAGGAACTTTTAGTGGAAAGAAATTATTTTAGTGAAAATACTGGGAAGAATTTAGAATTGATAGATATAATGAAAAGAAGAAGAATTAACATAGCTTGTCTACAAGAGACTAGATGGAAGAGCATATAAGCTAAGGAATTAGATGACTATAAACTTTGGTATCTTGGGAATAAAAATAATAGAAATGAGGTGGAAAAACAATAGAAGATAAATATTTAAAAAAAATGATGTTGTAGATTTTAAAAGAATTGTGATAGGATAATATCCATCGAACTTGCGTTAAGAAAAGAAGTACTCAATGCAATTAATGCTTACATCCTACATAGGACTGGATGAAAATACGAAGAAATAATTTTGGGAACACAAGGCTAGATTAGTTGAAGAAATTTAGTAAAAAAAGATTATTATATTTGGATATCTAAATGGACATGTTGGAAGAGATAATAGAGGCTATGAAAGAATTCATAGATGATATAGTTTTGGCAATAAGAATAAGGAGGGGAATTTAGTTTTAGAATTTGGTTTATGATTTTTCTATAGTAAACACATACTTTGAAAAGAGAGAAGAGAATTTTATAACCTTCAAAAGTGGAAAAAATAGTAGACAGCTTTTTTCTTTTATGATTAGAAGGATCGGCATATCATTATGTAGAGATTATAAGGTTATACCAGGGGATAGTTTAATCACATATTATAGATAAATGGTCATAAATATGTGTTTTAAAACTTTTTTTTTTTTTGGTAGAAGTGTTTTAAAACATTCAATTGTAAGAAATGTGAGATTATCTACTCTAGGATAAGATGGTGAAATTAAAAGGAGAAAAATTGAAGATATTTAGTAATAAATTAATAAAATAGGGGAGGTGGGTTTTCGTTAGAGAACTAGTATGATGTGGAACAAGATGATTACTTAGACTAATAATAAAGATAAAAAAGTCCTAGGAAAATATAAAGAAAAACGACATTCATCTAAGGAAACTTGGTGGTGGGATGATGAAGTTCAATCAACCATTATGCTAAGAAACTGCTAAGAAACTAGTTTTAACACTTGACAAAGGATTGAGGATGAAGAAGATTTGTAATTTTTTTTAGAAATGAAGCTATAAAGATAGGGAAATTCAAGGATCTTTATACAATTGAACACAAAGGAAGGGAACAAAGATATTTGTTAACTAGACAAAATGAAGGAAAAGAAGAGAGATTTCGACCATATTAGATGTATTAAAAGTGTAAATGATAACATATTAGTAAATGTTGAGATTATTAAATAGATATGAAAATTATATTACAACTTACTAAATGAAAACAATACAAGTAATAATGTTTTAGAATGTTGTTATAACCATTAAAAAGTTATAAGTCTTAGATATATACGAAAAAGTAGGATGTCCAAGTAAAGGAAGTTTTTAAAAAAGATAAAAGTTAGTAAAGCAGTAATTCTAGATAGTATTCTAGTAGAGGTGTCGAAGAGCCTAGGAATTAGTGGTATAATTTGGCTAACTAAGCTGTCTAATAAGATTATGAGCACAAGAAAATTTTCAGATGAATGGAGGAGAAACATTATGATTTCAATATATAAAAATAAGGATAATATTCAAAGTTATAATAATAGAATAATAAAACTTATGAGCTATACTATGAAATATGGGAGAGAGTACTTCAAACCCTGTTTAAGACAAGAGACAATTTTTGAGATAGCCGATTTGATTTTTTGTTAGGAAGATCAATTACGGAAGCTATTTTTTTTTTCTTAAGAGACTAATGGAAAGATTTAGAGAATGTAAGAAGGATCTTCATATAGTATTTATGGATTTAGAAGAAGCTTATGATAGAGTCCTTAGAAAATTAATTTCATTGGATATTTTAACATTGAGCAAATTACATGCACCCCTCGTGTAGTTTCAAACAATAAAAAAACACCCCCTAGTTTCACCTTTTATGTGTACCCCCTTGGATTATTGGGAGGCTTACAAATAAGCCCTTACCGTCAAGTTTAAACCGTTAGTTGTAGTTAAACTTTTGAAAAACCCTATATAACCCTTCAATTTTTCCCATGGACCATTTTACCCTTATTCTTGGATCAAACCCTTCTACTCCTATTACGTTTTAAAAAAAATTAATCTAATGGGTTGCCATGGCTGCCCAACCAGCAAGGAGCAGCGTGTTCATCCACTGCATATCTCTCCCTTTTATTCTTGTGCTCCTATTAAGTTAAAAAAAAAAAAATTAATTTCATGGGCTGCCATGGCCTGGGCCAGCAAGGGGCCGCAGATGAAATGGAGTGGAAAAAGAAAATCTTAACTAGAAGAAATGGAGCCATGGTCGCTGGAATGAAGTTCTTCGGTGAGGTAGCCCATTGAATAAAGAGACCAACAGATGGGACCTTCTTCTCTTCCAAAACGAATTTTAATCCAAAATTATAATCTGAAATCCCAAACGGACACCTAAGAATTAAGAGTTAAGATCAATTGCGCTAGCCAACAAATTCTTCTTCTTCGTCTTCTTTGTTTCTCGACCTCGTGTTGATCTGTTTTTGGTTTCTAAGTATTATATTGATAAATTCTGTTAAATGATTTTATTCATCAATGGTTGAGTTATATATATGTATTACAAGAGATAGGGTATAAACCCTAGTGATAAAGAGAAGAAATGGTTCCTATGAGAGAGAACTAGATGGAGTAGGAAACTAAAGGGATAATAGTCCCACATGTGATAAGGATGATCCAATATGAGGATTGAGTTTCAAAAGGATTGAAACTCCTCATACGGTGATAGAGTCCACATACGATAATACTCCCCCTCAAGATGGACAGGAGTGACAACGAATCTTCAGCTTGTCCCTCAAGAACTGGAACCGACCCGTTGGAAGCAGCTTAGTGAGAGCATCAGCAAGCTGATCGATGGTGAAGATGAACCGGACGGACAGGCGACGTTGAGCAACATGATCCCGAACAAAGTGGAAATCAATCTCCACGTGCTTAGTGCGTGCATGGAAGACTGGATTGGTTGATAAATAGGTGGCGCCAATATTGTCACACCATAAAATAGGCGGGCTAGGAAGAGAGAGACCCAACTCAGTAAACAAGGATTCAAGCCAGATCAGTTCGGCAGCAGCATCAACCAGGGCCTTGTACTCGGATTCTATGGATGAGCGAACAACAGTGCGTTGCTTGCGAAATTCCAGGAGATGAGGTTAGGTCCGAGAAAAACGGTATAAGCACTTGTAGATTTACGATCCTCACCACTACTAGCCCAATCCGCATCAGAGTAAGCCTATAAAGTGCAGTTAGGGGATCGACTGATCAGAAGACAATGAGTACGGGTAGCCTTTGGGGGTGCACCATAAAAACATCTTCAGAAAGAATGTCATGAAGGAAGGCATTATGAACATCAAGCTGGTGTATTGGCCAGCCTTGAGAAATTGCAATAGTCAAAACAGCTCGAATAGTTGTAGGCTTGATAACCGGGCTGAAAGTTTCAAGGTAATCAATGCCAAGTTGTTGATGAAAGTCCTTGGCCACAAGACGGGCCTTATAACGTTCAAGAGACCCATCAGCCTTGCGCTTGACATGATAGACTCATTTGCAGCCCAATAAATTTATAGTTGGGGACCTAGGAACAAGAGACCAAGTGCCATTCTTAATAAGCGCATTAAACTCATCAGCCATAGCAGAGCATCACTCAGGAAGCATGGAGGCTTGCGAGAAACAAGTAGGTTCAGGGGGGGAGGTCAGTATGGAAGGTATGAGGCTGTGAAGGCCTAATGGATAGGGAGGGGGTGTAGGGAGGGGAACGGTGGAGTTATAGAGCTCCTGAAGGGAGCGGGTTTGTTGGGGCTGGGGGGAAGGGGGCAAGGCTGATGGGTATGGGGGAATGGAGGAGATGGCGGGAGGGGCAAGGGTGATTGGCTGAGAGGGGGGGAGGGGGCCAGGGAGGGAGAGTCGGTCATGGTAAGGGGGGGTAGGAGGGGCCGGAACCACACAGGGTGAGGAGGTCCAAGGAGAGGAGGAGGACGGTGGAGGGGAAAGGGAAGGAGAGGGGGGAGAAGCAAAGGGAAACACATGCTCGTCAAATCTGATATGGCGAGTGATGAGCACATTTATGTGTGAAATTATTCCATTTAATTCTGAATTTTATCTGCTTAGAATGGAGCTACCTTGGGTATTTCTATCGTTTTTTAGGGTACAGGGGTATTTTATGCGATTTCAAGCTATTCTAGACTATCAGGCATCATATCTTCTAATTTACACATAAAGTGGTCCAGTTTCTTTTCATGGCTACAAAGATGGCTGAAATCTGAGCAAGATGGACGTGTTGTATTAAAAGTATGCAACGGTTTCGGAGTCCATTCATGCGATTATTCTTTTTGGGCCAGAAAAGAATAATGGACCAGAAAATGAGTTGAAATGCAAGCCCGAGCCCAGAACCAAGGAAGATTGACTGGTATAATACAAGTGGCCCCCTCCTTCATTGTTGGACGAATTTCCTCCCCTATTTTCTCTCTCTTCTATTTTATTCTCTTATTTTATTTCCCCTCCTATTTTCGCTCTTCCATATATTTTATATTTTATTTATTTATTTTTCTTTCTCCGATTCACTTTCCCTTTTTTTATTGTTTTATTCAAACACCACACGGTTTCCTCTTTCCTAAATCTGTTTTATCCTCTTAATTCCCCATTTCACACGTTCCCTCTCTCTCTCATCCCCATCTTACATGTTATCTCTCTCTCTCTTTTAGTTTCCTATTCCAAACCCTATCCTATCTCCTTTTTTTTTTCTTTTTTTTTTTTATCTTTTTCTAATTTTTAAAAAAGCCAATCCCATCTCCTAACGTTTCTACCTCTCTTAACTCCCATATGTTGCCCATATCTTTTTCTCCCCATCTCACGTTCCTATCTCTCCTCTGATTCCCTTATTTCTATTCACCTATTTCCCAAATCCCTCACGGATTCTCTAACTCTACCTCTCTTCCATCTCTCACGTTCTCTGTTTCTTTTTATTATTATTAAATTCTTTTTAAAAACATAGCTATAAAAACACCCACGGACAGATTGGGAGGGGGATTCCATTCCAAGCAAAACCGTGCTCTCTTTCTCTTCTTCTTCTCTCTATTTCCCTCTTTCTTCTTTTGTTTTTGTTTTTGGATCTTGAGTTCGGGAAGAGGAGGAGGGAGTGATCACCGTTCCAACAACTTCATCTCCATAGATCGTCGTTACCATTTCTGCCCTTTGTCTCTTAGCACCATGATTGGCTAAGTTCCCTCTGTCTTTAGGTGTAGATGAGCTAATGGTGTTTGCGATTGAAAATTCTGGTTTGCAGTCTTGATTGCTTGATGTTGAGACCCCATCCCTATTTGGATAATTTTAATAGATGTATTTAGTTGAAAAATTCTGTTTCTGTGATTCATTATTTTTCATTCAAGCAATGGTATTTTGTTCTTATGTGATTGTACCGATGTTGGATTATAGCTGAACGAACTAAGTGTGCCAAGCCCCATAAGCGAAGGACGATAGTACTTGTCAAGATAGTCCATACCTAGGAGGAACCCTACATTCTGTGGTATTATTAGGCCTGTGGTTATAATAAACCAAAGCATGCAATCGAATTGAAGAACAACCCATTAGGGATTCGAACCCTAAAGATAGTCTTCTCCCGTATTTGCATATCGTTGTTAGCTTAGATTCGTTTCTTTAGTTCGTAGTTTAAAATCAGATTTATTACATTTTAATTTTCATCATTTTCAACTAATAATCTTAGTAATTTAGCCTTCCAGTTCCCCGTAGATCGACCCCTTACTTTCTACTTGCTAGATTAATTTAGGGTTTTATTTTTGACCAGTTAACGACACGATCAAATTTTGGCGCCGTTGCAGGGCAACCGAAGCACGATTGCTAAGATTGATTGAGTTGTTTTGTGTTACTTTATTTTAGTTTTAATTTTATAATTCCAGAATTTTTATTTTTATTTTTAATCTCTTTATTAGGTTAATTTTAGTATACCTAACACTCTCTTTGTTTGTGCGGGAAGCCGAGTAGATCGAGTAGGACAAGCTGTCCGTTTGGTTTACTTTTTAATTCCTAGACTTTATGTAATTAGGATTATTTTATGTAATAATTTTTTTTCTTCCAGCATTAGATTGGGTGTTTAGGTTTAATTTTAATTCCCCCAGCCCCTTAAGATCATATTTGTAACCGTTCATCGGGGGCAGCACGTGGAATTGCACAATCGGAAACACCAGGTAAGTATTTTAGTTAGTTTTGAATTAGTTATTTTTTTTTAACTTTATAGTTCTGATTTTTATTTTTATTGAGTTTTTTTTTATTTAGTTATCACATTTTAATTTCTAGTTTTAATTTCTATTTAATTAGCACGTTCAACTTGTGTTGTGTTTTATGCATGTCGGCATTCTTTGCACCCCAACCTGATTGTCATTGACCTAGAAATAGAGCGATCTGTAGCTAGACCTAGGGATAAGGATAATCATAACAACATGGGTGATGAAAATCAGCCAGGAAGGCCGCTGAGTGAGCACTTCACTCCAACTGCCTATACCCCTGCATCTTGTATTCAGTTGCCTGCCATTCAGGCCGCTCAATATGAGATCAAGTCCACACATCATACAGATGTTACCATCCTATTATGGACTTGCTAATGAGGAGCCTTACAAGCATCTTGATGAGTTCTTAGAGGTATGCTCTACAGTCAAAATCCAAGACCTCTCGCCAGATGCCTTAAAGTTGCTTCTGTTCCCATTTTCCTTTAAGGACAAAGCCAAACACTGGCTCCATTCCCTAGATTCGGTTAGGATTTCTATGTGGGCGGGAATGCAGCAGGAATTTCTAAAAAAATTCTTTCCCATTGGCCGGACTAATAGCCTTAGAAGAGACATTACTAGTTTCTCCCAATTAGAGGACACATAATTTCATGAAGCGTGGGAGAGACCCAAGGAATTATTTAGGAAGTGCCCCCACCATGCTGTCCTGAAATGGCAGTTAGTCCAGTGCTTTTATGATGGCCTCCATGACCGATATAGGCAGATGGTAGACTCCTCTTGTGGTGGAACATTTATGCACAAGAATGAGACGGAAGCATGGGATCTTTTTGAAACCCTTAGTGAGAATTCCCAACATCATGCTTCAGCTTCTCAGACTGAGATTCTGCACATAGGGCAACCAAAGAAGGGCGGTCTCTATGAGATCAATCCAACTGTAGAGATGACTGCTAAGGTTGATATGCTGTCCAAGAAATTGGACTATCTGATATCTATAGGACAGCATTCTATGTCCCATTTCCCAATGTGTTTCCCTCCACCCAATCAGACTGAAGCCTGTGTCTTATGTTCTAGCCCTAGTCATTATGTGACGGACTATCCTTCGGCTGCACCATTCCCTGAATTTGTTCAAGAATAGGTACAAGTGGCTCAAGGTTTCCCTAAACCGGGTAATGATCCTTTTTCCAATACCTATAACCCGAGATGGCGAAACCACCCAAACCTTTCATGGAAAAACTTAGTACCTAATAATCCTCCAAACTGACCATATAGGCCACCATTTAATGTTCAATCTAATGCCTATAGGGGTGGACAACCATCATAGCCTCAACCCCAACAGAATCAATCCTTTGAGGAAAAGGTGCTAAAAGCATTAAATGGAATCGAGCAGAACACACAACTGCTATATTCACATACTTAGTCCATTAATAAGCCAGAGAACCAACTCGGTCAACTAGCTGATGCTATAAGCAGGAGGGAGGTTGGCCAATTGCCAAGTCAGCCAATAGATAACCCAAATAGTCAAATAGGTTGAGGGAAAGAGCAAGTCCAGTTGGTCACAGTCCTGAGGAGTGGCAAAAGGGTGGATAAACCTGATGCACCCTTAGCCACTAATGAGACGTTGCCTACTAAGTCTTAAAGCCAGGGAGAGGCTGAGCCAACCCTAGAGAATTCTGGTAGTGGTGTAGACACACATGATTTCATTACTGAAACACCTCCTGTGAAACCCATTCATCAGTTCCCAAGGAAGGGGCTGCACATTCCTATTGTGGAGGGACCATCACCTGATTCTTACATTCCAAAGGTCCCTTTTCCCCAAGCTCTTCAGACACCATCTTCCCCCCTTCAGGGTAAACAAGGTGAAAAGATGCAAGAGATGATCGACTTGTTCCAATAAGTTCGCATCAATCTCCCCCTCTTGGATGCTATCAAACAAGTTCCTGCTTACGCTAAGTTTTAAAAAGACCTTTGCACCCAAAAGCGTACGTTGAGAACTGAAATCGCTAAGACCATCCATTTGACTGAACAGGTTAGTTCGGTAATTTCCAACCACGTACCCCCTAAGCTTAAGGACCCAGGTGTGCCTCTTATTTTTTGCATCATTGGAGATCTCTCCATAAGTAGGGCACTACTTGATATAGGGGCTAGTGTGAATATTTTGCCTAGTTCAGTCTATGACAAATTTGGTTTAGGAGATTTGAAACCCACTGAGGTTATCCTTCAGTTGGCTGATCGTTCAATCAAAACACCTCATGGGTTGTTAGAAGATGTTTTAGTGAAGGTGGAAGAATTGTACTTTCCTGTGGACTTCCTTGTCCTGGATATGGATACAGCCACCACAGCCAAGCTTCCCCCTATCATTTTAGGGCACCCCTTCTTAGCTACTGGGAATGCTTGCATACATTGTAGATCGGGTGCCATGGACATCTCTTTTAGGAATAAGAAGCTTAGGCTCAACATCTTCAATGCATCCTTAGGTTCCTTTAGAGAAGAAGAGTGCTTTGCGTTTGATTTATTAGACGAAGTTGTGGCTGATCACGCTTCTCACGTGCTTATTGATGAACCTTTGCAGCAGTATGTGATGCTTGGAGATGAGTCTGAGGCATACACTAAAGAGGTGCATACTTTTCTTGATTCCTCACCCTCTTTAGAACGGCCACCTTGGACAATTAGGTTTGAGCTGCTCCCCCCTTTGGTTACATCTCTCCAACCTTCTTCTAAACCGGCTCCTTGGTATGATTTGATCCTTGACCCTCCATGAGTCATTCTGAGTCTAGCTGAAGACTCTAAATTTAGCGCTACGTGGGAGGCAACCCACTATTTTTTCTTTAGTACTTTTGTTTTTGTGTTTGCTTGTTTTTGTTTTTTTTTTTAGGTAGCTGCTACTGATTGTTGGATGCACTGTTCTGCCGTATATTACTGATTTCTGGTACGCTCCTTCCCTTGTCCCTATTTTTATTGTTCTGCATGCATTGAGGACACTGCATACTTTAAGTGTGTGGGGGGGGGTGTGAGACCGATTGATAGATTTTTATTTTTTAGCTTTTGGTAAGTTTTACATGTCTCTCTGTTACTTTGATGCAAAACGCGGGAGAGAGAGACTTAGGAACCCTAATCTGAAGTAATAAAAACCCTGTTGAGAGGAGAGTAGCTAGTATGTATCCTAAGGTGGGTTTTGACTTAGACAATAAGAGCCCCATCTTGTCGAAGGGACAGACCACTTGGCTGTCTTGTGTTTCTTTGAGCTTTTGGTTAGAAGCTGAGACCAAGTTTAGTTTTGGTGTGACATAAAAAAATAAATAAATAAATAAATAAATAAAAGTAAGAGTTGAATTCCTTGGAGCTAGACAGGGCACTCCGCCTTAGGAAGCGAGGTGACTTGGTCAACACTCCTTGGGGTGAAACCTCTGAAAAAGAACTCTAGCATCACTATCCCTATGGATATATGTAAGAAACAAAGCTACCAAGTAGCTCGGGTGTCTTGTGTAGTGGCCCTGCATGGCATTTGAGGAATAGTAGTGGAGTAACAAATGGAGTTCACTGTTTTGGAAAAAAAAAAAAAAGAAGAAGAAATGTCATTGCCTTGGTACAATTGTATGGTCAAAAAATGCTCCGAAGCCTAAAGTCCTTGGTGCCCTTGACGTCATGAGTGGTCTTACCTTAAGTAAGGTGGTGTTTGGTAGATATGGGGAGATTCCCTAATTAGGATGTGTACCTGTTGCTAGAATCAATACTAGGTAATAAGAGCTCAAGTGTGGGGGTACCTTTGTCTTCTTGATCTTAAGTAGGGCATCTCAGTTTCAGGTTTGGTGTGTGCTTCTCACCCATTGTCAAAATTTAAACTTGCAATCATGAATTTTGTGTGTATATTCCCTGTAAACACTCACGAGACAAAGCTCGTCCACTAGGGGTAACCTAGGGGTTTAAAGGCTTGTTGCACATGCTAAGTACAACCGTGATTCCTACGAAAGTGAGTAAGGTTTTTTTTATTTTCTTTATTTTCTTTTTGCTCGAGGGCTAGCAAAATCTCAGTGTGGGGGTATTTGATGAGCACACTTATGTGTGAAATTATTCCATTTAATTCTGCAGTTTATCTTCTTAGAATGGAGCTACCTTGGGTATTTTCTATCTTTTTCAGGGTACAGGGGTATTTTATGCGATTTCATGCTATTCTGGACTATCAGGCATCATATCTTCTAATTTACACGTAAAGTGGTCCAGTTTCTTTTCATGGTTACAAAGAGGGCTGAATTCTGAGCAAGATAGATGTGTTGTATTAAAAGTACGCATCGGTTTCGGAGTCCATTCATGCAATTATTCTTTTTGGGCCAGAAAAGAATAATGGGCTGAAAAATGAGTTGAAATGCAAGTCCGAGCCCATAACCAAGGAAGATTGACTGGTATAATATAAGTGGGCCCCTCCTTCATTGTTGGACGAATTTCCTCCCCTATTTTCTCTCTCTTCTATTTTATTCTCTTATTTTATTTCCTCTCCTATTTTCTCTCGTCCATATATTTTATATATTTATCTTTTTCTTTCTCCCATTCACTTTCCATTTTTTTTTATTATTTTATTCAAACACCACACGGTTTCCTCTTTCCTAAATCTGTTTTATCCTCTTAATTCCCCATTTCACACGTTCCCTCTCTCTCTCATCCCCATCTTACATGTTATCTCTCTCTCTCTCTCTCTTTTAGTTTCCTATTCCAAACCCTATCCTATCTCTCTTTTTTTTTTTTTTATCTTTTTCTAATTTTTAAAAAGGCCATTCCCATCTAACGTTTCTACCTCTCTTAACACCCATATGCTGCCCATATCTTTTTCTCCCCATCTCACGTTCCTATCTCTCCTCTAATTCCCATATTTCTATCCACCTATTTCCCAAATCCCTCACAGATTCTCTATCTCTACCTCTCTTCCATCTCTCAGATTCCCTTTTTCTTTTTTTTATTATTAAATTCTTTTTAAAAACATAGCTATAAAAACACCCACGGACAGATTGGGAGGGGGATTCCATTCCAAGCAAAACCGTGCTCTCTTTCTCTTCTTCTTCTTTCTATTTCCCTCTTTCTTCTTTTGTTTTTGTTTTTGGATCTTGGGTTCGACAAGGGGAGGAGGGAGTGATCACCATTCCAACAGCTTCATCTCCATAGATCGTCATCACCATTGCTGCCCTTTGTCTCTTAGCACCATGATTGGCTAAGTTCCCTCTGTCTTTAGGTGTAGATGAACTAATGGTGTTTGCTATTGAAAATTCTGGTTTGTTGTCTTGATTGCTTGATGTTGAGACCCCAACCCTATTTGGATAATTTTAATAGATGTATTTAGTTAGAAAATTCTGTTTCTGTGATTCATTATTTTTCATTCAAGCAATGGTATTTTGTTCCTATGTGGTTGTACCGATGATGGATTATAGCTGAACGAACTAAGCGTGCCAAGCCTTATAAGCGAAGGACGATAGTACTCATCATGATAGTCCATACCTAGGAGGAACCCTACATTCTGTGGTATTATTAGGCCTATGGTTATAATAAACCGAAGCATGCAATCGAATTGAATAGCAACCCATTGGGGATTCGAACCCTAAAGATAGTTTTCTCCCGTATTTGCATATCGTTGTTAGCTTAGATTCGTTTCTTTAGTTCGTAGTTTAAAATCAGATTTATTGCATTTTAATTTTCATCACTTTCAACTAATAATCTTAGTAATTTAGCCTTTCAGTTCCTCATTGTTCGACCCCTTACTTGCTACTTACTAGATTAATTTAGGGTTTTATTTTTGACCGGTTAACGACATGATCAACGAGCAATCCATAATTTGTTGGTACGAAGATCAAGACACCAATAACTGATGTGGGAGGGACTGTATCCAAGAAAAACACAGGGAGAAGAATGAAAATCCATTTTATAAGTGTTGTAAGGGCGAAGAAAAAGACAGCGGTGTCAAACAGGTAATGCCAACCTTGCCTAGGAACATGACCATGAGCTAGAAGATACAAACGAGTCTCAACAATGTGGCAATGGCGGCGCTCAACAGCACCCTGTTGCTCATGAGTATGAGGGCAAGAGAGACGGTGGGAAATACCCAGGGTGGAGAAAAAGGTGGGGAGAGTACGATACTCACCCCCCCAATCAGTTTGAATAGTACGAATTTTGTGATCAAAGAGCCGTTCAACAAGTAATTGAAAAGTGCGAAAGGTAGAAAAAACAATAGACTTGCGTATAATAGGAAAAAACCAAATAAATTGAGTGCAATCATCCATAAAAATTACAAAGAATTGGTGACCATCGACTAAAGGGGTGGGAGATGGTCCCCAAACATCACTAAAAATTAAATCAAGAGGAAATAAACTACGGGAGGGTGAAAGTTTTCAAGATAAACTAGAGGCCTTGCAAAGTTGACAGGCATTACACAAATTTGAAAGTTTAGTAGAAGCACATGGTAAATTTTTTTCACAAAGTATAAAATGGAGCAGTTGCTCATGTGGATGACCAAGGCGGTGATGCCAACCATCGATGGAAGTTCTTTCGGCAATATTGGCAGTCGGTGATGACACTGGAGAATAGGAAATAGTGTAGAGACCATTGCTACTCGGTCCGGAAAGCAGTATGTTCTTGGTGACCTGATCCTTAACAAAAAAGTGAGATTCAAAATAAACACCATTATCTTGACAAAATTTTTGAACAGAAAGAAGTTTTTGGGAAATAGAAGGATCATGTAAGACATTCGATAAACAAAAAGAAAGAGAATCAGAATTAGAAGGAATAGAACCAATACTAATGTTAGAGATAGGAAGACCCTTACCATTACCGATATGCAGTTGATCAGGACCAGTATAGTTGTCATAAGAAGAAATGGAATTTAGATCTGGGGTTACATGGTGGGAGGCACTAGTGTCTAGATACTAGGCTAGGGTAGTGGAGGGTGGAGGGGTAGGGAGAAGTGGGGGATTGGCATAGTAGGCAGCCGGGGAGGGAGGGGGAGGGTACGGGCGGTAAGTAGGGGAAGGTGGTGGGGTAGGGGAGGGAGGGTGATGGAAAAGGTGAGGCTGATCCTTATAGTGGCATTGAGATGCAGTGTGATACAAGCGATGACAAATAGTGCACCAGGCTATAGATCCTTAAGAACAACCACCAAAACTACGACCGCGGCCACGACCACGACCACGACCTCCTCTCCCATGAAAGGAACCCTTGGTAGGGCTGGATTCAGTAGGAGAGGGGCCTTTTTGAATAGTGTTTACAGTAGGGTGTTAAGAAAAAGCCCAGAATGGTGATTTGCAGAAGAAAAACGGAATAGAGAAAGCACACACAATGCACAACACAGAGATTTACGTGGTTCACCCCCAAGGTGGGAAGCTACATCCATGGCCGAGAAATAGAATAGATTTCACTATTTTTTTGGAAATGTTACAAACCCTCTTAACCCCATCTCAAAGAGATAAGAACATTATATAAGGAAGCCCTAACCCCAGAAAGTACAAAAGTGCCCCTGGCCCAAAATTACCAAAAAAAAGGGCCGGACCAAAACATAACATATGGCTCAAAAGTACTCATTTTATAGATCTTGATGAGCCCAACACAACACCAAACCTTTGGTAGGGACGTTCACCATTTTTTGCCATTCCGAGGTTGTTTTGAGGCCGTAAAAGCCCTCCGAAGATCTCAACCACACTTTTTGGCCAAAATTAGGTTTCACCAACAACATAGGGGCACCGGCGGTAGAGGATGATTCAGTGAGATATAGATTTTGCAAGGCAAATCCATGAAGGAATTCATAGCTTTGAAACATGAAGTACAAATCATCAGAAGAAATAACATCAATCCGAGTTAAGAGGGAAGAGACCATAGGGAAAAATTCACTATGCAAGCCCTTGTAGATGTGCATGTTGAAGTTGCTAGGCCGGAATGACTGACCAGCGGCAGAGGGCTCAGCCGATATAGCTTTGGCACAGGTGAGAAACTTAGGAACAGTCTCATCCGGTTATTGGGTGAGATCGTGAAGAGCCATAGTAAGGGTCATGAGCCGGCTTTCAGAAGGGGATGAAAGAGAAGTTGAGAGAGCATCCCATACATCTTTGCTGGTATCCTTGCCGAGAATAAGAGGGAAGACATCCTCGGTAAGGGAGGCAATTAACAAGCTCCGGATCATGGCATCTTGGCAACGCCAAATAGTAGCAACAACAACATCAGTAGGGAGTGGAGTAGATCCATCGAGATATCCAAAGAGATTTTGAGCCTGCAAAACGGTTCAACCTGTGTCCTCCAATATAGATAGTTTGTAGAGGTCAATTTAATGGAGATATAGTGATTGGCATGGGTGAAGGGGTTGTCAGGGATTGCTGCAGCAGGGAGAGGATTGATCACTTCATTGTCGTCGCCCATTGAAGAAGAGAAAGAGAAGAAACCGCAAAAGATCTAGGACAGGTAACTCATTGTAGAACTAGCGGATGATACCATATTATAATGATAAATTCTGTTATATGATTTTATTCATCAATGACTGAGTTATATATATATATATATATATATATATATATATATATATTGCAGAGATAGGGTATAAACCCTAGTGATAAAGAGAAGAAACGGTTCTTATGAGAGAGAACTAGATGGAGTAGGAAACTAAAGGGATAACAGTCCCACATGTGATAAGGATGATCCAATATGAGGATTGAGTTTTAAAAGGATTGAAACTCCTCATACGGCAATGGAGTCCACATACGATAATAATGAGCAACTCTCTGTCACATCAAATGGTTCTCACCTTCTGTGTCTCTGTCTCTCTCTTAGCGAAACTAAACCTCTCTCTTCTTCTTTGTTTGAATTTTATTCTCAGAGAAATTGGAAAAAAAAATGTTTAGTAGAGTCCTTTCCAGGAAGAGGATAACTGGATCTATTCCTGTATATCTCAATGTCTACGATCTCACCCCTATCAATGGCTATGCTTACTGGTTCGGCCTTGGTGTTTACCACTTCGGTGTTCATGGTTAGAATTTCTTCATTTTCCATTTTTTCTCAGCTCTGGATCCCAATGTGTGTGTTTGTGCTTGCATTGCTTGACTACAAAACCTATTTTTCTAGCGATTCCACTTGTATATGAATAAGATCTGATGGGTTTAAAGTGTTGGTTTTGATTTGTGTGATTTTGATAGTTCATGAAGTGGAATACGCATTAGGGATGCATGATTTTCCAACGATGGGGATTTTTATGCCATAGGCGTCGGACAGAACCTCAATCGGCAGTGGAAAAACAACAGAGACCCTTGAATTTTTTGTTTTGGCATGAGGTTGAAGGCGGTTCAGGTGTTTGAACTTCACAATAACATACAGAGAAAGAGGGGAGATGGAGAAACTAACCTTCGCCGGAGGGTGGCTGGGCTAGGAGATGTCCATCGGAGATGTCTGTAACCTTCACCGGAGATGGTGTGAAGGCAAAACCCTGTTGAGGAAAAGTCCTCATACATAAACTCCAATAATCTATCATGATGATATAAACGTTTTGATGATCACAAATAAATCGAATTGTACTAACTCTTGTCTAAAAGATGCATAGATAAGAGCATGACACCAAGTGAGGGGGAGCACTTAATTCAAGAGATTGATGCTCAAAGCAAATTGAACCTTGTCCTATCTTTCAAGACATCAAAGAATCATGAAAAACAAGTTTTGAAGACAAAGATCAAGATAAGTTAGAGGTACTCATATTAAAGACATTCATGTAAAGAAGTGAAGTTCAAGACTTGAAGAAGATTAAAGATTTAGAATTGTACTATGTTGTTAAATCATTTGTTAAAGTCAAAATTAATGTAATGCACACACACACACACACACACATGCATATATTCATATGGAATAACTTTAGGAAGTTATAATAACCTCAATTCATGTGACCAAATTCATTTGGAAATCCCGAAGGTAGTCCATCAAAGGACTTAGTTCATTTTAGCAGAAATTAACTAATCTGGCATACCGGATTCTTAAACGGATCTCAGAAAATAGCCTATAGTAGCTTTCCAGCGCACGCTGGATTGTGATCCAGCATACTGGATCAAAGGCTGGCTATGTTCTACCCTGAACTGGCATACCGGATTATGATCCAGCATACTAGATCAAATATTACTGTTGGAATTTGACCATTATACCTTAGATCATTTAAGAAAATTTGGGAACCGGCATGCCGGATTAGGAATCGGTGTACCGGATTATTACTGTCTAATCGAATCCGATCTTAAGACAGTTTCTAAAATTATTAGAGCTACCTAGCCTATAAATAGGCTCTTGTTTAAGGCTCTAATTACTGCTACTAATCACAATTAAGAGCTTTCATTACAAGGCTTCATTGCAACAGCATCAAGTGAGCCTTCATTGATTGTAAGCATCAATTTATCACAAAGCTCACACACTCAAGCTCTCTACTTCATCTTGCTTCAAGCTCCAACGGTGGAAGGTAGCTTACACACTTACTAAGGTTGAGGTAATCTTTTTCTTAGTAAATTTTTGTTATATGTGTTAATTGAGTCCTCTTGCTTGGAATCAAGATTGGTTGAGTCCTCTTGCTCGGAATCAAGAGTAATTATTAGTGTTGAGTCCTCTTGCTCTCAATCAAGATTTGTACAAGTTCTCTTGCTCATTCTAAAGATTTTTTTTAGTGGAATTCTCTCTAAGGTGAGAGGAGTGGACGTAGGCAAATTTTGGCCAAACCACTATAAATCTCTGTGTTATCTTTGCAATTTAATTGTCTTTCATTGATAACATCTTAAACACTTACTAAGGTTGAGGTAATCTTTTTCCTAGTAATTTTTATTATCTATGTTAATTGAGTCCTCTTGCTCGGAATCAAGATTGGTCGCTTACTCAGAATCAAGAGTAGTTATTAGTGTTGAGTTCTCTTGCTCTCAATCAAGATTAGTACGAGTTCTTTTACTCATTCTAAATTTTTTTTCAGTGGAATTTTCTCTAAGGTGAGAGGAGTGGACGTAGGCAAGTTTTGGCCGAACCACTATAAATCTTTGTGTTATCTTTGTAATTTACTTGTCTTTCATTGATAACATTTTTATTTCCGCAATAGTTTTTATTTTTCACTACCTTTACCTATTCATCCCTCTCTAGGTGAATTCACATTTGGTATCAGAGCGGGAGCTCAAGACTTTGATTAATTTTAATCTTTTTAAGAGTTAAAAGACCATGAGATTCTCTAGCAATCGAAAGATTGAAGGATACATCATCACTAGACCACCTTTCTTTGAAGGAGAAGCATTCTCCTATTGAAAAAATTGCTTCAAAAAATTGCTTCAAGAACTTTGTGTGTGTTAATAATATTGATGCTTGGGAAGTTATAGAAAATAGACCAAATACCATAGACAAACCCAAAAAAGAATGGACTATCGCTGATAAAGCAAAAGTCCAACTTAACTATGTAGTAATAAGTTACATTCAATGTGCTTTGGGAGAAAAATAATATAATAGAACTTGCATGTGTGACTCAGCTAAAGAGATGTTTGACAAACTCATTGTAACCTATAAAGGTACCTCGGAGGTCAAACAATCTAAAATAGATATGCTTGTCAATGAATATGAACTATTTAAAATAAAAAATGATGAAGATATCTATGCCATGTTTACTCGTTTCACTAACATTGTGAACAAGTTGAAAGGTTTAGGTAAGATCTATTCAAACGGAGAAAATGTAAGAAAGATCTTGAGATCTCTTTCCAAAGAATGGAGACCCAAAACAACGGCTATCAAAGAGTCAAAGGATATCGACAAGTTGAGCCTAGATGAGTTATTGGGATCACTCCAAACTCACGAAATAGAACTCAAGTAAGACACCAAAGAAGATGAACCAAAAGAATCTAAGAAGAAAGCGGCTTTCAAATCATGCTACAAAATTAGTGATGATGAAGAAGAATTATCAGATGACGAGATCGAATATCTCTCAAAGAAGTTCTCAAAGTTCCTGAAGAACAAAGGCAAAACCTCAGTCAACAAGAGCAGACTCTCAAGAGACCAAAAAAGTAAGAATATTTTTTAAAACAATAATGACTCTTCTTCAAAAGATATTATTTATTTTGAGTGTAGAAAACTAGGACACTTCAAGGGAGATTGTCCAAAATTGTAGAAATACAAAAAGGCATACAAAGTCAAACACTCATTTGATTCAAGTGATGAAGAAGACGAAGATGAAGAATTTCAAGATAGAGAACAAACCAACTTAGCTCTTATGGCTCTTGAAGATGAGGAAAATAAAGTTGAGGTAAGTTCTACAACCCCATACCCTAAAAATAACTTAGAATTAGAAGAGGTCTTTGAGGAACTTTATCAAAATAGCATAGTATTGGCAACCACCAAAAGAATCTCCTAAAAGAGATCAATATATTTAAAGACCAAAACATGATTTTAACTTCTCAAGTTAACGACTTGGAAGAAGAAAAAGAAAAGTTGTGTAAAGCTTTAGAATCTTTTACTAATGGTAAAAAGAACTTTGATATTTTACTTGGATCGACATCCAAAGTACCTTTCAACAGGGAAGGGCTAGGCTATGATGTGAACAAAAGTTTAAATCAAACCAAAGAGCCAAGTACAAGTAAAATAGCAAGTAAGAAAGTAAAGAAGAATAAATAATATAATCATTGTAGGAAGAAGGGATATTTTCTTGAGGAATGCTATTCCAAGAATAAAAGTCATCAAGTTAAGAACCCCAATCCCAAAGGAAAGACTAAAAGTCCAAAAACCCCTCAAAGTATTGTATGCAATAATTGTAATAAAAAGGGACATTCAATTTGGGATTGTCATGATACTCAATGGAGAAACCAGTACATGGGATTATAGAATACGAATCAAGTATATTACAAACCTAGAAGACCTTATTATGGTCAATATTGGAGAGATCCTCCTAAAATGCGAAAATCACATAACGTAACCCAAAATCAAAGACCTTGGAATCCCCAATCATACAATAATTGATATGGTAACCAAAGGGTAAATGAAAATAGAATGATTTGGAGACCAAGAGAAATGTATGATAGTAACAATGACGGGCCCAACACACAATGAAGACCAAAATTTTATTGAGTATTATTGTTTTGTAAGTACAAAAGAGCAACATGGGGTATGCTATGAAGAGAATTGGGCTTTGTAACCCCTTTGAATGATTTTTTTTATCCCTGTTATTCATAATTTTACTATCCCCACTTTTTGATAATGCTAAAGGGGGAGAGAAATGGGGAGAAAAATTTGTTATGTAGTTTTCTCTTTGAACTTATTATATAATTAATGTTATACATTTCTTGAATATTGCATTATTTTCGATTAATATTTGTCATCATAAAAAATGGAGAGATTGTTAAGAAAAAGTCCTCATACATAAACTCCAATCATCTATCATGATTATATAAATGTTTTGATGATAACAAATAAATCGAACTGTACTAACTCTTGTCTAAAAGATGCATAGATAAGAGCATGGCACCAAGTGAGGGGGAGCACTCAGTTCAAGAGATTGATGCTCAAAGCAAATTGAACCTTGTCCTATCTTTCAAGACATCAAAGAATCATGAAGTACAAGTTTTGAAGACCAAGATCATGATAAGTTAGAGGAACTCACATTGAAGACATTCATATAAAGAAGTGATGTTCAAGACTTGAAGAAGATTGAAGACTTAGAATTGTACTAAGTTGTTAAATCATTTGTTAAAGTCAAAATTAATGTAATGCACACACACACGTATACATTCATTTAGAATGAATTTAAGAGGTTATCATAACCTCAATTCATGTGACCAAATTCATTTGAAAATCCCTAAGATAGTCCATCAAAGGATTTAGTTCATTTCAGTAGAAAGTAACTAATCTGGCATACCGGATCCTTAAATGGCATATCGGATCAATATGGATATCAGGAAATAGCCTACAGTAGCTTTCCAGCGCACGCTGGATTGTGATCCAGCATATCGGATTAAAGGCTGGCTATGTTCTACCCTGAACCGGCATACCGGATTATGATCCAGCATATCGAATCAAATATTATTGTTAGAATTTGACCGTTATACCTTAGATCATTTACGAAAATTTGGTGAACCGGCATACCAACTAACTTTTTTGGACAATGGGCAATGAGATGGCATCGTGACCAAATTTTGAAAAACGTATGATGAGATGACATCGTGATTGAATTTTGAAAAACGTACGATGAGATGGCATCGTGATCGAATTTTTAGAAAATGCACGATGAGATGGCATTGTGAACAACTTTTTTGGACAATATGCGATGAGATGTCATTGCAACCAATTTTTGGAAAACGTATGATGAGATGGCTTCGCGACCAATTTTTTGGAAAACATACGATGAGATGGCTTCATGACCGAATTTTTGGAAAACGTACGATGAGATGGCATCGCAACCCACTTGGGAAAAATGTATGATGAGATGGCATCGCGACCAATTTTTTGGAAAACATACAATGAGATGGCCTCGCGCCCAATTTTTTGGAAAATGTACAATGAGATGGCATCGCGACCAACTTTTTAGAAAATGTATGATGAGATGGAATCGTGACCAATTTTTAGAAAAATGTACGATGAGATGGCATTGCGACCAATTTTTGGAAAATGTACGATGAGGTGGCATCGCAACCCAAAAAAAAGAAAATGTTTTTTCCCCTTTCAGTTTTCTTGGTGGTGCTTCCGCGCGGGGCCGCCGATTCTACGCAGTGCCACATGGGGCCTCTACCGGGGCCACGGCATCATCCACGGCTCCACGGTGCCGCCAGCCTTGCATTAATAGGGGGACTCCTCATTTCTCACCTCCCTCTCCTTCTTGGCTTGGGTTTTCCACTTAGGGGTCTGCCCTCTCTCCTCTTTCTCTCTCTTCTCTGTTCTTTTCTTATTTTTTTCTCAGTTTGGCCATCTGCCATGTCTTCATCAGGTTAGGCCGTCGTCGTCTTCCTTTGAAGTGACTGGCGATCTAAAGGTGGAGTGGTATCCTGGCAGCATCCAGGTGGATACTGTCCTCCATAAATGTTGTACCATTTGGGGTCAGGCCCTCAAAAAGGTAAGTGGTACTTGCCTTCTCTTCCTTTTCATGCAGCGCATTTTTTGTTCAATACTTGATTTCTTCTAATTATTCTATAAGAGTTTTACCCCCAACTATAAGAAATACTGTCGTACCAATAATGTCTTGTCATGGTATCAAGGACTTCATCTTGCTGTGACAGAGAGGGTGGACCTGACAAACCTTGGTTGTACAGCTCAGGTAGTTTCACCAAAGCTTGATACACCTGTAGTTCATGCTCTTACGGACCGTTGGTGGCCATCTACCCACACCTTCCATCTGCCTGCTGGGGAGGTAACCATCACTCCTTTAGACTTTTTTATGATCATGGGGATCCCTTTCTCTAGGAGACCTATTTCGCTGACTCACTCTGTTCAGATGAAATCCCTTGGGGAGATTAGTGACCTCCTGGATTACAAAGCGACTTCCTGCGTCATTCTCTTGACCACTATGAAGAAAGAGTGGGACAACCAGGTAATTGATGATAGCTCCCCTAAAGAGTTATTCGATCAAGCTGCTAAGAGTTTTCTCCTCTATCTTGTCTCCAATGTCCTCTTCTGTGATGGAGGAGGGCGCAGAGATACTTTCCTTGCTTGCTTCTTTGAAGATTTTGAGGAGGCAGAGTCCTTTGATTGGGGCGGGTCTGTTTACGCCCATTTCTTGAAGATGTTGGATCGCCTTACTTTCAGCGTGCCCGGCTTGATTGGCTGTGCCTATGATCTTTGGGTATACTTTGCTCCCCTATCTTTTCTTTAGCCTTCAATCTTTCTTTGGTTCTTGATATTGCTCTCTTTTCCTTATTGACAGGTATGGTGTTACGAGGTTCTGGGGATTCATGCCCCTTGTCTTCCCAATGAAGCGGCTCCTTACATCCCCCAAGCAACTCGTTGGGGGAAGGCCATGTGTTCTTTTATTGATGAGCTGCAAGTACTCCTTCAGCTCAATGACTTGATAGTTAATCAGTTAATCATAAAAGAAACTTCTTTAAACATTTCTACTTTTTCTGAATTGGTTCTCCTTTACATCGGCTTAACTGAGTAGATTCTGTTTGTAGATCCACCGACAGCCTTATGACGAGGAGCAAATTGATGATAGTATCGGTATGTCTCTAGGCTTGTCCAGAAGTGGATAGCCTTCGAGGGTCCCTCTGGAGTTGAGCTTTATCTTGGGGAGAAGGTGACGCTTCAATGGTATTCGGCTCAGATGGTGCCTCGACCTCCCCCTTCTCATATGCATTCTCCTCTCTTATCTCCAGATATCGAGGTCTCGAGGGTTAGGATCCCAGCTTTGGAGATGATCGTGGCAGATCAGAACTACTAGGACTTCCTCTATCTAGAGACAGTTTGCGTTTGCTTGACCCAGGAGGGTCCCGTGGTATTTTCTTGAACCTTATCTCCCTTTGTGACATTTTCTTCTTTTCTTAAAATTGACAATCTTATCTTTTTTGTTTTCTTTCTTCTTTTTACAGTACCTAGGCCGCCGTCCGATTCTTGGCGAGTACGGATTACCTCCTTCTCATGGCTACAGTGTGAATTCTTGCCCCTCCCATGCTGTTGCTAATAGTTTGCCTATCGCGCAAATGGGTAACCTCATCCCAGGGTACCGGGATGGACCATCCCTTCCAGATTGACACCAGTCTCTAGACTGTCCTTCCTACGTGTCAGGTTCCTAATCATGATTTGGGACTCCCGATTCCTTTTGCCGGGGTATGTTACCTCTTCTTTTTCTCTCTTGCTTTATGACTGATTCCTTGGTCTTGGCGCTGACCCCTATTTGGTATTATCATAATAGATTAGTGTTGAAAGATATGCCGATATCCACCGGATGCAGGTGAGCGTGGATGCCAAATTCCTGGAGCGGATATACAATATCCAACGATTGGTGAGTACTTCCTCTTCCATGTATTTTGACGTTTCCTTTCCCATCTTTGGAATCTTTCTGTCTTGAAGTAATCGCGTTCCTTTCCCCTTTTAGAGCGGTTAGCTCAATGAGATGAGGGAATCCCGGGACTACTTCAGGAATCACTATCAGCAATACTCAGATGAGAGCAGGCGTCTTTGGAGTCAGTTAGCATGCGAAAGACTCTTCCCATTGCCATCTCTAGCACAGGGTGATGATGATCATAACGGTGACGGAGATGATGATGATGATGATGACGGCGGTCATGATGATGAGTTCATTCCGGAGGTTGAGAGTGAGGCTTCATCCTTTGGTGGCGAGAATCAGCCTTCTCCCCCTCCCCAGTTATTACTCATACTTTTCTTTTAGCCTTATTGTATGGATTTTAGAATGTTGTGTGGATTTTACACGTTGTTTGGATTTCAGATGTTGTGGTTTGTGTTCTTTGTTCTATCTTATGAACAAAACATGTTAATTATTTTGAGACATTTACTTTTTTCTTTGCAAGGCACAATCCCAAACATTTTTCATTTAATCCTTGATTGTTAAATGCATGGGAAAGGTAAAGCAACGGAAAAAAGAGAGTGATGGAATTGGTACATAGTGCGATAAGATCACCCCGTAATTATATGTTTCATCCACAATTCATCCAGTAGATTCACAATCTTCAGCATTAGCTCTTCTGGTGGTCGAACCTTCACCGTTGATGCTTTTGGAGTCAAATGATGCTGCATGGGCACAAGATGAGGCAAATAGAAGGTGGTATGGGTCAAACCCATCAACCACACATAATCACAATCCTGGATCTTGAAGATTGGGGTCTCTATATTCCACCAATGGCAATTCCACTGAATCTTCTCGCCCATTCTTTCTTCCAAATATTTTCTCTAATCCTTGATTGCATGAAACTCTATCTTTTCTCTTCGGATTCGGAAATGCTTTAGTTGTAGTATGGTGGTGGGTATTGGTTGGACCAATCGTAGCCTTTCCAATAACCACATTTGCAAAATTGTAGGTTATCCAACACAATAATCTATGCCATATTTTTGGGAAGCACTCATGTCGTCGAAACCTTTGAAAGACTCAGCTAGCACCGTAGGGGTGATATGACATCCTTCTAGAATCTACTGAACAATGTCGGCTATTACAGGGAGAACACCTTTTCTCTGAGTGCGTAATAAGTATCTCCCAATCATGCAAAATAAATATGCTTTCCTTCGATTCTCCTGTCGAGCTTCTCCGATGCTTTCCTGCTTGGAAAAGATTTCCTTCTTGGTCCATCCGAAGAAATCTTGCAAAACTTCTCCATAGCTGTTGCGTAGAGGGGGATGAAAAAGTCTTCCTGACAACGGTGAAAGCATGTAAGCTCAAAATTCTTCAATTATGGGGGTTGTCTTCACATCTCCAAATCTGAAAGCATGCAGTTCTGAATCCCAACATTGGTATACTTACCGAAGCATGTCATGATGGATTTCCACATACATAATTCTTCCAACGATTAGTAGATGTACATCTTCCAAAGCAGTTGGATCATCCAAACTCATGTCTGTGGTCCATTTACGTAAAGTCTTGTCGAGAGTTGCCCTCTTTGGGGGATGCATCTTGCCTGTACTCAACCAAAGAACTTTTTAGTAAACTAGAAAACATCTCTTTTTTTCTCTTTTCTTTTTCTTTTATATATTTTTGGACTCAAGGAATAGTCAGCTCCTATTAGTAACACATAAGAAGATGCCGGACGACAGATTTTTGTTGGATGGTGGGATTTTTTTAGATGGGTGATGGAGATTGCCGAGTGACAGATTTAGGAATATGCCCATGGTGAAGGCTTGTTGTGATTGCACTTGAGCATGCCAAGTTGCCTACGTATCCTTTGAAAAGGAATCAAGTCAAACGTAGTTCATGTAGACCTGACGGCTACATGAAATATTTTTTAAGTTGGTCCATGTTGACAAGGCCCTTGACGTCTTCTCCATCAAGATCCACGAGTCGAACAACTTGCCTGGTTAGGATTTCCTTCACTTGATAAGGTCCGCTCCAATTTGGCCTGAACTTCCCCCTTGGGTCGCCTTTGTTCTTGAAGAACCAAATCTCCTTCTTCGATGTTCCACGGGCGAACTCCTTTGTTGAAGGCCCTTGCATTCTAAGTTGGTACTTTTTAAGGTGATCCATGACTTTCATCCGTTTCTCATCTAGCAGGTTGAGCTCACCATGCCTTTCTTGCATCCATTCTACTTTGGGTAATTTGTAGTCCATCAATACTCTGAGGGATGTTACATGGATTTTTAAGGGTAATACTGCTTCAATTCCATAGACAAATGAAAAAGGAGTTACCCCAGTAGAGGTTCAAATGGACGTCTGATAATCCCATAACGCATATGGGAGCTTGTTTGCCCAATCTCTATGAGTATCAGCCTTTTTTTAAAATATGACTTTGACATTTTTGTTGGCTGCTTCCACTGCTCTGTTAGTCTGTGGTCTGTAGGTGTGTCTTGATACCAAATTTGGCGCAAAACTTATCTATTTTTTCCAAAAAATGTGCTCCCTGATCGGATATGAGGGCATGTGGCGCTCTATATTTGCATATGATATTTTCCTTGATGAACTTCGCTACCTTCATAGTCGTCAAGACAGTGTAAGACTGTGCCTCCACCCATTTGGTGAAATAATCTATGGCGACGAAGATAAATTCATGTCCATTGGATGTTTTCGGCATCACCTTCCCTATGATGTCAATGCCCCATGTGGAGAATGGCTAGGGAGAATTCAATGAATGGAGTTCCATGGGAGGAATGTGAATAATGTTGGCAAATATTTGGCACTTGTGACATCTTTTCACAAACGTGGCACAATCTTCTTCCATGGTTGCCCAATAATACCCCAATCTTAGGATCTTCTTGGCGAGCATTTTGGCATTCATATGCGGTCCGCAGATTCCCTGATGGATTTCTTCCATGATTGTTTGAGCTTGTTCCTCATTTACACAGAACATTCATATGCCATCATAAGATCTCTTGTACAATAAGTCTCCTTGGAGCATGAATTGCATGGCGTACTTTCATAGCCACTTCTTTTCACCCATAGTGAATCGTTCAGGATACCTCCTTTCTCTGATGAAGTCAATTATGGGTACGAATCATATATTTCCATCAGCTGTTAAGACAATCACTGATTCTTCATACGCTGGTTCACATCTTTTGTCCACCAAAAATGGTCAGATCTGGGTATCTAAGCTGCATTCAACCATTGAGGCAAGGGTGGCCAAAGCGTCTGCAAATCTGTTGTTGACTCTTGGCAAATATTCGAATGTGATTTCTTCAAAATTCTTGATTATCCCCTCTAAGTGTTCCTGATAGGGTTTCAGCTTTTAATCTTTTATTTTCCATTTCCCTTGAATTTGATAGATTACGATTGACGAATCCCCATAATCTTTCAGCTTCTTGATTCCGAATGCCATGGTGGCCTTGAGGCCAATGACACATACTTCGTACTCTACAATATTGTTGGTACATGAGAATTCTAATCAAAAAGCAGAAGGGAGATAAAGGTCTTCTGGGGTTATCAGCAGTATTCCGGCCCCGTATCCTCTTTGATTGGCTGTGCCATCAAAGTACAACTGCCACCAGTCTTTGCATTCTTCTTCTTCCACGCATGCTAAGTCTTCATCTAGGAAAAGATCTTCCATTGGTCGTGAATCTGGTTCCGCCGGATGTGCAGCTAGATGGTCTGAGACTACTCGCCCCTTCATAGACTTTTGGTTGACATATGTTAAGTCAAATTTTGATAATAACAACAACCATCTAGCCATCCTTTCGGTTAACGCTGGCTTTTCAAACAAGTACTTTATTAGGTCCATCCTTGAGATGAGTCGTATTGGCTGCAAAAGCATGTAATGCCTCAATCTTTTAGTTACCCAAACCAAGGCGGTACATGTCTTTTCCAAAGGGGTATAGCAAGTTTTGTACTCTAGCAATTTCTTTCTCAAGTAGTAGATTGCGTGTTCTTCCCCATTCTTCTGATCAAGCTGTGCTACCATTGACCCCATTGTCATTTCTTCAATGGATAAGTATAACAGCAACGATTCACCCAGCATCAGAGGGATAAGTACTGGCGGATGAGTCAAGTACTCTTTTATCTTTTCGAACGCCTCTTAGCACTTGTCATTCTATTCTTTTGGTTCTTCTTTTCTCAAGAGCTTAAAAATGGGTTCACATGTCGCGGTTAGGCATGCTATGAACCGACTTATATATTGGATGCAACCCAAGAAACCTCATTTTTCTATTTTTGGTGATGGCATTTCTGTTATAGCCTTTATTTTATCGGGATCCACTTCTATTCCTCTTTCGCTGACAAGAAATCCCAGAAGCTTCCCTGTCGTTGCTCCAAATATACATTTTTAAGGGTTCAATCTGAGCTTGTACTCTTTGATTTACTCGAGGAACTTTCTCATTGCTAGGAAATGCCCCTGCTGGGTGGCTGATTTGACAATCATATCATCCACATACACTTCTACTTCTTTGTGTATCATGTCATGTTGGATGACCGTGGCTGCTCTTTGATACGTTGTTCCTCGATTCTTCAGACCAAAGGGCATTACCGTGTAACAATAAGGTCCCCATGGTGTGGTAAATGTTGTCTTCTCTCTATCCTTTGGACACATGCTGATCTGATTATACCCAAAAGATCCGTCCATAAATGGCAATAGGGCATGCTTTATTGTGTTATTTATCAGCAAGTCAATGTACGACAATGGGAAGTCCTCCTTAGGGTTGACTTTGTTGAGGTCTCAGAAATCCACACACATTCGTACTTTTTCATCTTTCTTGGGAACTGGGACAATATTGGACAACCATTGAGGGTATTGTGCCACTTGGAGAAATCTTGCATTCCACTGCTTGATGACTTCCTCCCTAATCTTTTCACTCCATTCAGGCCGCATTCTTCTGGGCTTCTGCTTGACAGGCCGAGCGTCTAGATATGTGGGAAGTTGATGTTGTACTATCCTTGGATCGATGCCTAGAATATCTTCATAGGACCATGCGAATACTTCTTGAAATTCTTTCAACAGGGCTGTCATCTGACCAACTTCCTCCTTATCGAGTGAGGAGCCAATTTTAACCCTTGGGGACACTATTCCGTTCCCAAATTTATGAGACATGTGTCCTCTCAGATAGGCTGGGCTTTTCTTTGCTTTAGTTGTTTTATTAAGTGATGATGTTCAAGGATATCCTCATCATCGAAAGAAGAAGAAGAGACATACTAGGAATGGTTGACTTTATTCATGATGAAAAGAGGAGTACAAGCAGACTCGACAGACTGGAAGGTACTACCCTCCTTGATTATAGCAGACTTACTAATAGATGAGACTAGTTCGGAGCTGACCACTCCTTGTGACTGTATTTCTTGAAACCTTTCAGAGACATTAATCCAATTTACAATTGGTTCTTGGAGAGGATGAATCAAAAGATGAGGTTTTGGCCCTTCTTCATCCCCTGCAGAAATCATGACTATCTCAAACAATTCTCTGATGCTCAGATCTTCTTCAGTAGCTTTCAATTCTGCTTGTTCCACTTCTAGTGTCACCCAGTCGATGTTGTCTTGAAAGAAGATTTCAAATCCCGACTGGAGGCTTCCTTTGTCATGATCGAACCAAGGCTCAATGTTGCCATAGTATGGGAAATCTCCCCTTCCTTGACAAAATACCCGTTCAAAGTCTTGAAATATAGAGATGGTCCCATGGCAGTGCTCGCCTTCTCACGTTTTTGGCTATTTTCAAGTTTGCCTTTTTTCCCTGGTTCTTCATATCCTAGTCTGTGATGGTTGGTGTGGGTTGGAAATTCAGGGAATTCCAGAATCCCTTGTTGATTCTTTCCCAGTCTAAGCCCCGGGAAATATTCCATGTTGTTCATCATCTTTAAAGTTGTCTTACTGCATCTGGATGGATATCCGAATGGGATTATCTCTCTTACTTCTAAGGTCATCACACGATTGCCCCAATCTCGAATCCACCTAGCTAGGTGTCTTCTAGAGTTTCTACTCCTACCTCAATACTTGCTAAGGTGTGGACTATTTCTGGGTCACTGAAGATAGTGATCATCTTTCCTTCATGGATAAACTTCATTTTCTGATGTAGGGTTGAGGTCATTGCCCCTACAGAATGTAGCCAGGGTCATCCCAATAACATCTTGAATGACGTTTGAATGTCGATCACTTGATATTCCACTATGAACTGGGCAGATCCGACTCGAATATCAGTGGTTAAAACTCCCAGAACTTTCCTTCTTGTGTTGTCATATGCTCGGATTGTCTGAGCAAACGGCTTCATGCTAGTGAGGTCTAGCCCCATGTAGCTTGCAGCCTTGAGAGGTATGACGTTGATAGCTGGTCCATTATCTATTAAGACTTGGGGGACCTAGTTCCCATTACATTCTACTATAATGTGCAACGCCTGATTATGATTCTTCCCCCAGGTGGCAGATCATCTACGAAGACGAGAGGGAATGTGTGGCATAGGTAGCCCTCACAATGTTTGAAAGTTCTTTTGGGCCCATTACTATTGGTACCTGAACTTTGTTAAATGCTTGTAGGACTGCTTCCCTATGTGGTGGGGAAGCCATCAACAACCCCCAAATGGAGATGTTAGCTTGTATCTTTTTCAGTTGATTCAACACTTGATTTTCTGACTCGTACTTGCTCCAAGGTAAGGCAGGTGGATACGGTTTTTCTACAATCAGACCCTTATCTTTGAAATTTCTTCCACTCCTGGTCTTCGACACTTCAGGTTCTTTTTCCTTGACAACGAGCTCTACCGGGCATAGCTCATCATCCTCCAGGTCACTTTCAATTATCACAAGGGTTCCTACCATTGGGCTCTTCCTTCTTGGACAAGTGACTTTGCTTTCTACCTTCAAGGAAACGATCGTCCTTTGAACCTTTTGCAGGATCTTAAACAGGGCCTCTTACTTCCCGCAGAGGTGTCTGATAAGTTGGTCAACCCGGCTTTCGCAGGCCAATTGGCATCATCTATTGGATCATTTCAAAGATTTCACTGGCTTACTTTTGGAACCTCACGGCTTCAGCTAAAGACTCGAAATGTTCCTCATCTTTTGATGTTTCTTCATCGCTAGAGATTACAAGATGAATATTCTTCGTGGGATCTCTCATTTGTCCATCCGTGTTAATGTTGTAGAGGTAGAACCTATCATGTCCTTGTGCCCATTCGTGATACTCCTCACTTACATGGTCTGGAGATGCTAGAAGACTTTCGCACAAATCTTTTACTAGAGCGAACACGAGGGAGACCGCATCTTCCAATTCTTTCAGGACTTGAGGTAATGGCCATTTCTCATTTATCAGCTGTTGTTGTTGCAGTTCTTCCTGATAGCTTTTGTCTAAAAGTTCTACCTTAAAGAGCATTTAGTGAATATTATCGACCATTCTAAGGATCCCCCTTGCTTCGAATGGAAGGGATTAAACTCTCGGCCCACAGATTTCCTCATACTAGTTAATAGTAGGTTCTTCCTCCATTTCAGACGCTTCACTGGGTAGTTCACTACTAGTGCCTTCATCCATTACTTTGTCGTTCAAACTTTCACTGGATGTTTCTTCATCTGATTCTCCTTCAGAATCTTGATGACCTGGGTCCTCTTCTTCTTCCCCACTGCTATCAATAGGGTGAATTCATTTTATTGGATCAAAGTATGGATCTCCGGTATTGACGTTACCGACCCAATTTTCCCATTCTTCCATCATTCTTGGTGGACCTGTATAGGGGAAGTCATCTGCGTATAACATAGGATCTTAAGGTGGATTCCCAAAGAGATCCTTTGTTAAGGCAAGATTCAGCCAAGCCATGTTTCTTAGCTCATGCAACATTCTTTGAAGTACATCTTCTTCTGCTGGTAATTCTATCTTTTCAACTTGTTCTGCCAAATGACCATACACCATATTCGGGAAACAAGAAGTAGCTCCATACATGATGTACCTGATGAGATTCCTCTTAATCAGGATGCGGTTGAGGATCCTATCATTGATGCAGTTTCTACTGAGATTCCTCAGATTCAGGGTGAGGCAGTGGTAGCACCATTATGGAAATCCATCAGGGGGAGAAATTCAGAAATACCATCTATCTATGAGGTCTATCTGGGAGAACATGACTACGACATAGGTTGTGTGGTTGATCTAGTTACTTATTCGGATGTTGTTTCTAGTTCTTAGTTAGATTTGTGGTTAGATGCGATGAGAGATAAAATACAATCGATGAAACATAATGTTGTTTGGGAGCTTATTGATTTAAACCTGAGGTTTTACGGTGAATGGTTCAGACCATCTTGTGTAGACTCAAGAAGTCTATTTACGGTCTCCAATAAGCTTTCAGGCAGTGGTATTTGAAGTTCGACAGTGTCGTGACTTCATTCGATTTTGAAGAAAACAAAGTGGATCAGTGTATATATCATAAGGTCAGTGGGAGCAAATTTTGTTTTCTCATTCTTTATGTGGATGACATCCTGCTTGCAAGCAGTGACCTAGGGATGTTGCATAATACAAAACAACTATTATCTAGGGAATTTGACATGAAGGACCTTGGTGAGGCTTCTTTTGTCCTTAGCATTGAGATCCATAGGGATCGTTCTCCCCGTTTACTAAGTTTTTCTCAAAAGGCTTATGTTGATCGTATTCAGGAGAGGTTCAGTATGCTGGATTGTAAACCGGAGAATGTTCCTATTTTCAAGGGTGACAAACTAAGCTTGACACAATGCCCGAAAAATGAAGCTGAGAATGATGAAATAATGAGGTGCCTTATGCTAACGCACTAGGTAGTATCATGGATGCTCAGGTCTGGACCAGACCGGATATTGCCTTTGTGACGGGTCTTCTTGGTAGATATCAGTAAGATCCTGGTCTTAACCACTGGGCTGCTGCCAAGAAATTATTGAGGTACTTGAAGGGACAAAAGATTATATGCAACATAAAGACACGTCCTTGAACTCAAACTAGTGGGTCATAGAGATTTCGATCTTGTTAACTGTGAGGATGATAGGAGGTCTACATCTGGTTATGTTTTCCTGATGGCAGGAAGGGTAGTATCATGGAACCGTACAAAACAGACATTAGTAACCACTTCGACTATACAGGTAAAGTTTGTAGCATGCCATGGGCTGCTACTCAGGTTATTTGACTTAGGAATCTCATAAAGTAGTTGACCATTTTAAATTTTATGGATAAACCCATCCAGATATATAGTGATAACAGCTTCGTTGTGTTGGTTATAAACAACAATAAAGGACTTAAGAGGGTCTAAGCACATGAAAGTCAAGTATTTGACCATGAAGGAGACAGAAAGGAAAGGTGACATTGCAGTGGAGCATATTGGTACAGATGATGTGGTTATAAATCTCCTAACCTAAGGTCTTCGCCCTTGTGTTTTAAAAGACATGTCATAAGCATGGGCTTAGGTGTATCATGGGATGCAGTTGGTTAGTGGGAGTTGTTTTTGGTCTATTGTAAAATGAAGTTTCTTTTCATCTGTAATTTTTACCGTATGATAAACTTTGGCTAATATACATCAGTTGTCATTGCATGCAAATTTCTTTTGAACACATGGGTGTTTCATTTATTGACATGATGTATATATATATATATATATGGTTTTAAAGACTTAAGGAATGTGTTAACCTTAAGCAAGATTGGGGCATTAAGTTATTAGCCTAAAAGTATGTCTTGTAATACATAAAGTAAAACTAGAGTTATTCAAGATGAGACATACAGATTCGTTGGAATCATAAAGAATATTTCTCTAGTGAGCCTGTGCCACTTAAAGAAGAGAAATTTTAGACTGACAAATAGATAATACATAAAGAATCACTATGTGAGTATTATCTCGTTGTCACACTACCACATTGCATCCATGTTAGTAGAGTTGAGGGCTCTCGTGACCATGGAAGGCTCTGTGTCGCTTGATCATAGATGCAGTTACCGCCATGATTCGGTGTCTAAAACTCTACGAGATAGTATTGATTTTCTAATACGACCTCTAGACCAATTTATTTTTAAAAATGTGCACATAAAATTTTCTTAAAGGGTTGTTAGCCTGTGATTTGTTTTGGTCAAAATTGTTTTTAAATTTCTTTAAAATTGAGTGATTTAATATAAGTCCAAGTGGGAGAATGTTAGAATTATATTTGAAATATAATTCCATATTTCCTAATATGGACTAATATTAAATAAAGTAAAACTCAGGCTAATTATGGTATTGGTCTAATTAAAGGGGTCATTGAGTTATATTAGGAATCCTATGTGGACTGGCTTTAGTGTGGGCAGATAGATTCCTATTGGGACTGTGATGAGTCAGATCCTATAGGAATTACTGTATAAGGAGAGCTAGGGCCCCCCTCTACCCATAACAACTTATTATTCTTAATTGCTATTGAGGAGTGCATTCTGGACAGAGAGGGAGATATTCAGTGTTCATCATCCCTATGTCAGTATTCTCATCAAGCCAGTTACTTTGGGAATAAAGGGAAAGCACCAAGATCTTTGGTCTTTATTTGCCGCTGCAATCATCGTCACTATGGATGCGAATCAAGGTTGGTGGTTCTATCCCCATTTTCCATTATTTATTTGGTTGTGTTCTTGAACACCCTATGGAGATCCTGGCTTTTGGGATTTTGTCCCTATTCGGATCGATTTAATCTAACATGAACAACCAATAAAATGAATGGAAAAATCAAATATATGTTAAGACATTACACTAGATTGTCAAATTTGACATGTGCTTATCTTGTGTAGCCACCATCTACCCTAAAAAATATTTTGGATATTATTGGGATGATCAATGGTGGTGATGATCTGTTATTTTTTGAAATATCACAATGCATCTATTTTGCCATGTGGACATTTATAGTATATTCATTTGGACCATTGGATAGAAGACATGGTGTAGATTAGTAACATGTCAAATTTCAGTCTAATTCAATCAAATAACCCTTTTTGCATTAGCAAAAAATTTGAGTATGTATGTCCATGCATGTGTACTAGTACACTAGATATTATTGTGCACTCTCTCAATTCTAAATAGGATCAGATGATTTAAACTAAAAAAATCATAAAAATTTATGACTCTTATCTATCTTTTGATTTTTGAAAACTTTAACTTCCATTGTTATATTGATAGTTACATTTTTTCATAAGGAATACTATTACTGTTATTGAAATCTAATTAATTAATTTGTATTTACTTATTAAGAAAAATTAATTTTTATATCCTAATAAAATATTTTTTAATAAAAAAAGATAAAACTATCTAGAAAGTATAAATGATGCATGAGGATGGTAGAACTACAAGTCTCCGTGGTGTCTTGGAAAAAATTATGCTCTCCTACTTTTCTGGATGGGTTAGGTTTTCGCTCTGCTCGGTTGCAGAACAAAGCTCTTCTCCTCTGATTGGGTTGGAGATTATTGACTGAAAATCATTCGGTTTGGGCCAAAGTTCTTAAGGCTAAGTACTTCCCTTACACTTCACTTTCTGATCCTAGTAATCGATTGAGGAGGGGCTCTTGGATATGGAATGGTATCACCAAGATTATCCAGCCACTCCAATCCTTTACTTTAAGGAAGATTGGTAATGGAGCTGATACTTATTTCTGGACTGACCCTTGGATACCCTCGATTTCTCAATTTACTATTAAACCTTCTGAATCCCAGAGGATGTATCCTGAAAAGGTTAGCCTCTTTATTAATGATTCCACTTGGAACGAGGGGTTGCTTAGATGCACAGTCCCTAATTTTGTGTATATATCTGTGGCATCCCCTGTTCTAATACTGCTGATCTATGGTGGTGCTCTCTTACTAAAGATGGGCGTTTCAGCACAAAAAAGTGGCACATTTTCTTTCCTGTTCTTCTTTAAATGATTTCTCTTGTACCACATGGTGGAAATTTTTTTGGAAGCTTAATATCCATCCTAAATTTAAAATTTTCTTCTGGCGTGTATTACATGCAGGGATTCCGGTTAAGAATTTTGTTTCGAAATGGAATCAGGTCGATCCCATTTGTGCTCTCTGTGGCACTTGAAATGAGATCCTCTGGTATATCTTCCTCTCCTGTGATTGGGTTAAACATATCTGGGCAGCTGGTCCACTGGGTTTGAGGACGGAATTCATTTCTTTTCCCTCTATCGGTTATTTCTGCATTTCTACTTTCCTTAGCCGCCGGCTTGATAAGACTTCCCTTATTTGGTTTTTCTCTATTTTTTATAATAACTTGTTATGTTGTTTGGTATGTTAGAAACAATTTTATTTTTAATTCTGTTAAGCCTGATCCTATTGCCGCGATGCGAAAGATTGAACATTAATTGGTTGCTGGATTTACATCTAGCCCCCCCTTATATCAAGTTGGACTCTGTATTTTTTAGTGATAAGATTATCTCTTCATGTCCTAATGTGCTTTTACCTACTTTAGACTCTCCTGTTTTGTGATGCACAGGGTTTGAACCCAGAGACATAGGAGGTATAGATTATTCTGGTTGGGCTTTTTGCATTTTGCTAGATGGAAAACCCTTTTTGTTGGCTACAGGGCAGATTAAGACTAGACATTCTTTGGAACCGGAATTAACTGGGATCCTCTATGGTTTGGACCTTGCCACTAAGAGAGGTGTGAAGCTGAAAGAAGTTTGGTGTTCCAATCCGGTGTTACCAGGACTTCTTCCAACTCCATCCCATTCTCCATTGCCTTTTGAAGTTCTCAACTTCTTTTTGCAAATAGTGGATCACGGCAAAAGAGTGTCATTTAAAACTCTTACTGAACCTTCCCTTCATGATTGGCTACAGTATTATAGCAGGCTAACTCATAGAATTGACACCTGTTATCTTTTTGACTCTTATGTTCATTTGCCCTCCTAATCTATAAAATTTTTTTTTTCTCATAAAAAAACAAAGTTGTTTTATTAGGTAAAGTTGACTTCTGCAGCAAATAAATGGTTAAGAATTATTTTATTAACCTTATGCTTAGCAACTAGATGTATGGATTTTGGTACTTATTAGATTCCTCAATTTGTGGATGCAACTAGATGTATGGATTTTGGTACTTATTAGATTCCTCAATTTGTGGATTTCTTGTTTAAGAAAGTTTTTCTACACTGCACGAGAAGGGTCCACAAATTATTAAATTATACTTGTGGTACTTAATAGATTCCTCAATTGATAAATAATTTAAGTTGTGGTGTTGATTCAGGCTAAAAAGTAATATATTATTAAATTATCTTGTGGGAATCAAGAAGTCCACAAATTATGACTAATGACAAAACTGCTATATGAATAGTGTGCTTTGTGGACTATATTATTTTCATAAAGTTACATTAAGAGAAAAATCATCTGTAGAATGGTTCGTTGGAATACAAGGGTCTGTTATTTATCCAAACATAATAAAACTATAACTACCCTCTTAAACTACAATTAGGGATACAATTAAAAATACATTTATGAGGGTAATTGAGTGAAATCGCATTCACTACTGAAAAATCAAAGAAATCTTAATACTTTAATTAACTTTAAAAAAAAAAAAAAAAAAGTTAAAACGTAATTGACCACAACCCATCTTCCCCAAAATCATCTATATCGTCACCATGGGAAGGTCGGATTTATCAGACTCTACAACGGAGGCAGCGATGCAACACTGTGCTTTCATGGCATTGAGAAAAATCCTACTTCTGGGACTGTTTTTTCACGGATCATCTGAAATTCAGGACTAGATCGATATCAGCAACTTGGTCCAGGATCTACTGCAATTTAAATTAAACAAAAAAAAAAAAGGGATCATGAGTTACTGAGTAAACATTCCTCCAATCTTGCTTCATGAAAAACAAACAAAACCCATCAAGCACAGTTTGTCAAAATCGTTCATCAATGAACAGTCTGTCAACTTGGATGCGAGTTCGGGGCACGCCATTCAAGATTAACCCAATTTAACCTCTGTACTAGCCTTCTTGTAGACTCTTTGACAGAAGTCTAATGATTAAATCTTCGGACAAGCTTCCCTTCATTCACCGTATTCGCTATCTGCTAGTCACGACCATTATAAATAGAGAAGAAAACAGAGAGTAACCCTACTGAAGTAAATAACTGTCTTACCCAATCTATTTTTAACTGTTAGTGTTGTAACCACCATTAAAACAATCAAGCACTATTACTATCTCCCTTGAGTCCTTGCCGGATTGCACGTTGCAACGGTTGTCGAAATCGTCGAACGGGGAATTAGGATTCTTGCCTTGATCCTCAGTCAGTCTCCTTACGTCTTTAAACGGTGGTAAATTAGAAATGGAAAGAGGGAAAAACCCTAAAGAGGCGAGCTCAGTTCTGTCACCGGCCAAAAACGAGAGATGGTTAAGGCAAGAAATATGATGAAATGAAAAATGCCATTTTAAATGTCGATTCATGGGATTCTAATAAAAAAAATTGAAATGTCAAGTTTACCCCAACCTAATTGACCCTTCAATACCTCATTACTCATTTCATATGGGTCAATTCACCATTTTGTTATTTTTCCAAACGTAACCCACCCTTATTACATGAATAATTCTCCTAATATTTATCTTCTACAAAATTAATTTATAATTATTGAAGATGCAAGATTGAACGGGCAATGAACGACGACAAGATTTTTCTTTTCTTTTTTTTTTCTTCTTCTTCCTATGGACCAAGAGCGTTAGTTTTTCTAATTACATGACACATGCTTTTATGGATTATATAATTATATAGAAAAATGATTGACGCACTGTATAGTAGGTAGTACATACCCTCTCACAATTTTTAACAGTCGTTAGCTCAATTGTTAGGTAGTTGAGAGGCACGTTTGAGAAGCTCCTCTAAATCCTTCATAATAGTCTCTTGCCTTCATCGGTGGACCAACAAAGGAAAAAACCAAACCTTGTTCACCAAACAGTACCACGAGTGGTCCACCATCACCATCCTCGATAGTCTCTTAACATGATTAGGAATGCCCTCGATTAAGACTGGCATCTACTAACTGTTAGGTTTACTTGTCAACTTTTATTTCAACCATCAAACATTCAATAACGAACTAACAATGGTTGTTTGGTTGGTAAGTTTGTTGAATTTTGGGTTTTCAATTATTTATGGGCCTGACAAAAGGAAGCCCAATTAAAAAATGGCCCAAAAGCCCATTAATTACCTACTGATTGGAGGTATGAAAGTGAGATGCCCACCATTGGGTTTAGGCATTAATTAGCTCCAAAGCCCATTCTCTTGTATTGGCTACGAACTTATGACTGACTACCACAGTCAAATCACCAATATTCATCACAAGACCAGTACCTATATGTGAAACGGTGGACACGGTCTCATAGAACCTATAGACTAGCTTCAAGAAGGATGGATAATCAAGCAAACCCTCTAGTTTTTCATTCTGTGGATGGGAGTCTCCTTTTAAATCTCTGTTACCGTTTTACATTGGTTGATCTTTGGTCCGGACAAAAGAGGAGAGCTGATGCATCAAGTCAACTATCGGAATTATAAGGATTTTAGCCAAGCCCTTTTGTATGGATCTTAGAATTTTTTATTTTTGACCTTATGTTAGACCGTCCTCTTGATGCGATGCATTGCATTATAATCCAAGTGTAATGAGTAAAGAAAAAGGGTTAGCTAGTGCGTTCCCTATAAGAGATGCACTACTTCAGTGCTCGGTAATGATGATAAGTGGGCAAAGGATTTCATATCATGAACCAGGGTGGATAAAAAAACTAGTCAAAAAGTTTAGAATTAGATTAGCATCTTAGTTATAGGAACTTTTAGTGGAAAGAAATTTTTTTAGTGAAAATACTGGAAAGAATTTAGAATTGATAGATATAATGAAAAGAAGAAGAATTAACATAGCTTATCTACAAGAGACTAGATGGAAGAGCATATAAGCTAAGGAATTAGATGACTATAAACTTTGGTATCTTGGGAATAAAAATAATAGAAATGAGGTGGAAAAACAATAGAAGATAAAGATTTAAAAAAAATGATGTTGTAGATGTTAAAAGAATTGTGATAGGATAATATCCATCGAACTTGCGTTAAGAAAAGAAGTACTCAATGCAATTAATGCTTACATCCTACATAGGACTGGATGAAAATACGAAGAAATAATTTTGGGAACACAAGGCTAGATTAGTTGAAGAAATTTAGTAAAAAAAGATTATTATATGGGGATATCTAAATGGACATGTTGGAAGAGATAATAGAGGCTATGAAAGAATTCATAGATGATATAGTTTTGGCGATAAGAATAAGGAGGGGAATTTAGTTTTAGAATTTGGTTTATGATTTTTCTTTAGTAAACACATACTTTGAAAAGAGAGAAGAGAATTTTATAATCTTCAAAAGTGGAAAAAATAGTAGACAGCTTTTTTCTTTTATGATTAGAAGGATCGACATATTATTATCTAGAGATTGTAAGGTTATACCAGGGGATAGTTTAACCACACATCATAGATTAATGGTCATAAATATGTGTTTTAAAACTTTTTTTTTTTTTTGGTAGAAGTGTTTTAAAACATTCAATTGTAAGAAATGTGAGATTATCTACTCTAGGATAAGATGGTGAAATTAAAAGGAGAAAAATTGAAGATATTTAGTAATAAATTAATAAAATAGGGGAGGTGGGTTTTCGTTAGAGAACTAGTATGATGTGGAACAAGATGATTACTTAGACTAATAATAAAGATAAAGAAGTCCTAGGAAAATATAAAGAAAAACGACATTCATCTAAGGAAACTTGGTGGTGGGATGATGAAGTTCAATCAACCATTATGCTAAGAAACTGCTAAGAAACTAGTTTTAACACTTGACAAAGGATTGAGGATGAAGAAGATTTGTAATTTTTTTTAGAAATGAAGCTATAAAGATAGGGAAATTCAAGGATCTTTATACAATTGAACACAAAGGAAGGGAACAAAGATATTTGTTAACTAGACAAAATGAAGGAAAGGAAAAGAAGAGAGATTTCGACCATATTAGATGTATTAAAAGTGTAAATGATAACATATTAATAAATGCTGAGATTATTAAATAGATATGAAAATTATATTACAACTTACTAAATGAAAACAATACAAGTAATAATGTTTTAGAATGTTGTTATAACCATTAAAAAGTTATAAGTCTTAGATATATACGAAAAAGTAGGATGTCTGAAGTAAAGGAAGTTTTTAAAAAAAGATAAAAGTTAGTAAAGCAGTAATTCTAGATAGTATTCTAGTAGAGGTGTCGAAGAGCCTAGGAATTAGTGGTATAATTTGGCTAACTAAGCTGTCTAATAAGATTATGAACACAAGAAAATTTTCAGATGAATGGAGGAGAAGCATTATGATTTCAATATATAAAAATAAGGATAATATTCAAAGTTATAATAATAGAATAATAAAACTTATGAGCTATACTATGAAATATGGGAGAGAGTACTTCAAACCCTGTTTAAGACAAGAGACAATTTTTGAGATAGCCGATTTGATTTTTTGTTAGGAAGATCAATTACGGAAGCTATTTTTTTTTTCTTAAGAGACTAATGGAAAGATTTAGAGAATGTAAGAAGGATCTTCATATAGTATTTATGGATTTAGAAGAAGCTTATGATAGAGTCCTTAGAAAATTAATTTCATTGGATATTTTAACATTGAGCAAATTACATGCACCCCTCGTGTAGTTTCAAACAATAAAAAAACACCCCCTAGTTTCACCTTTTATGTGTACCCCCCTGGATTATTGGGAGGCTTACAAATAAGCCCTTACCGTCAAGTTTAAACCTTTAGTTGTAGTTAAACTTTTGAAAAACCCTATATAACCCTTCAATTTTTCCCATGGACCATTTTACCCTTATTCTTGGATCAAACCCTTCTATTCCTATTACGTTTAAAAAAAATTAATCTAATGGGTTGCCATGGCTGCCCAACCAGCAAGGAGCAGCGTGTTCATCCACTGCATATCCCTCCCTTTTATTCTTGTGCTCCTATTAAGTTAAAAAAAAAAAAAATTAATTTCATGGGCTGCCATGGCCTGGGCCAGCAAGGGGCCGCAGATGAAATGGAGTGGAAAAAGAAAATCTTAACTAGAAGAAATGGAGCCATGGTCGCTGGAATGAAGTTCTTCGGTGAGGTAGCCCATTGAATAAAGAGACCAACAGATGGGACCTTCTTCTCTTCCAAAACGAATTTTAATCCAAAATTATAATCTGAAATCCCAAACGGACACCTAAGAATTAAGAGTTGAGATCAATTGCGCTAGCCAACAAATTCTTCTTCTTCATCTTCTTTGTTTCTCGACCTCGTGTTGATCTGTTTTTGGTTTCTAAGTATTATATTGATAAATTCTGTTAAATGATTTTATTCATCAATGGTTGAGTTATATATATGTATTACAAGAGATAGGGTATAAACCCTAGTGATAAAGAGAAGAAATGGTTCCTATGAGAGAGAACTAGATGGAGTAGGAAACTAAAGGGATAACAGTCCCACATGTGATAAGGATGATCCAATATGAGGATTGAGTTTCAAAAGGATTGAAACTCCTCATACGGTGATAGAGTCCACATACGATAATACACCCCTTCAAGATGGAGAGACGTGACAACGAATCTTCAGCTTGTCCCTCAAGAATTGGAACCGAGCCATTGGAAGCAGCTTAGTGAGAGCATCAGCAAGCTGATCGATGGTGGAGATGAACAGGACGGACAGGCGACATTGAGCAACACGATCCCGAACAAAGTGGAAATCAATCTCCACGTGCATAGTGCGTGCATGGAAGACTGGATGGGTTGATAAATAGGTGGTGCCAATATTGTCACACCATAAGGCCAGGAAGAGAGAGACCCAACTCAGTAAACAAGGATTCAAGCCAGATCAGTTCGGCAGTAGCATCAACCAGGGCCTTGTACTTGGATTCTATGGATGAGCGAGCAACAGTGCGTTGCTTGCGGAATTCCAGGAGATGAGGTTAGGTCCGAGAAAAATGGTATAAGCACTTGTAGATTTACGATCCTCACCACTACTAGCCCAATCCGCATCAGAGTAAGCCTGTAAAGTGCAGTTAGGGGATCGACTGATCAGAAGACAATGAGTACGGGTAGCCTTTGGGGGTGCACCATAAAAACATCTTCATAAAGAATGTCGTGAAGGAAGGCATTATGAACATCAAGCTGGTGTATTGGCCAGCCTTGAGAAATTGCAATAGTCAAAACAGCTCGAATAGTTGTAGGCTTGATAACCGGACTGAAAGTTTCAAGGTAATCAATGCCAGGTTGTTGATGAAAGTCCTTGGCCACAAGACGGGCCTTATAACGTTCAAGAGACCCATCAGCCTTGCGCTTGATACGATAGACCCATTTGCAGCCCAATAAATTCATAGTTGGGGACCTAGGAACAAGAGACCAAGTGCCATTCTTAATAAGCGCATTAAACTCATCAGCCATAGCAGAGCATCACTCATGAAGCATGGAGGCTTGCGAGAAACAAGGAGGTTCAGGGGGGGAGGTCAGTATGGAAGGTATGAGGCTGTGAAGGCGTAATGGATAGGGAGGGGGTATAGGGAGGGGAACGGTGGAGTTATAGAGCTCCTGAAGGGAGCGAGTTTGTTGGGGCTGGGGGGAAGGGGGCAAGGCTGATGGGTATGGGGGAATGGAGGAGATGGCGGGAGGGGCAAGGGTGATTGGCTGAGAGGGGGGGAGGGGGCCGGGGAGGGAGAGTCGGTCATGGTAAGGGGGGGTAGGAGGGGCCGGAACCACACAGGGTGAGGAGGCCCAAGGAGAGGAGGAGGACAGTGGAGGGGAAAGGGAAGGAGAGGGGGGAGAAGCAAAGGGAAAAACATGTTCGTCAAATCTGATATGGCGAGTGATGAGCACATTTATGTGTGAAATTATTCCATTTAATTCTGCATTTTATCTGCTTAGAATGGAGCTACCTTGGGTATTTCTATCATTTTTTAGGGTACATGGGTATTTTATGCGATTTCATGCTATTCTGGACTATCAGGCATCATATCTTCTAATTTACACATAAAGTGGTCCAGTTTCTTTTCATGGTTACAAAGACGGCTGAAAACTGAGCAAGATGGACGTGTTGTATTAAAAGTATGCAACGGTTTTGGAGTCCATTCATGCGATTATTCTTTTTGAGCCAGAAAAGAATAATGGACCAGAAAATGAGTTGAAATGCAAGCCCGAGCCCAGAACCAAGGAAGATTGACTGGTATAATACAAGTGGCCCCCTCCTTCATTGTTGGACGAATTTCCTCCCCTATTTTCTCTCTCTTCTATTTTATTCTCTTATTTTATTTCCCCTCCTATTTTCGCTCTTCCATATATTTTATTTATTTTTTTTTCTTTCTCCGATTCACTTTCCCTTTTTTTATTATTTTATTCAAACACCACACGGTTTCCTCTTTCCTAAATCTGTTTTATCCTCTTAATTCCCCATTTCACACGTTCCCTCTCTCTCTCATCCCCATCTTACATGTTATCTCTCTCTCTCTTTTAGTTTCCTATTCCAAACCCTATCCTATCTCCTTTTCTTTTTTTTTTTTTTTTATCTTTTTCTAATTTTTAAAAAAGCCAATCCCATCTCCTAATGTTTCTACCTCTCTTAACTCCCATATGTTGCCCATATCTTTTTCTCCCCATCTCACGTTCCTATCTCTCCTCTGATTCCCTTATTTCTATCCACCTATTTCCCAAATCCCTCACAGATTCTCTATCTCTACCTCTCTTCCATCTCTCACGTTCTCTGTTTCTTTTTATTATTATTAAATTCTTTTTAAAAACATAGCTATAAAAACACCCACGGACAGATTGGGAGGGGGATTCCATTCCAAGCAAAACCGTGCTCTCTTTCTCTTCTTCTTCTCTCTATTTCCCTCTTTCTTCTTTTGTTTTTGTTTTTGGATCTTGGGTTCGGGAAGAGGAGGAGGGAGTGATCACCGTTCCAACAGCTTCATCTCCATAGATCGTTGTTATCATTGCTACCCTTTGTCTCTTAGCACCACGATTGGCTAAGTTCCCTCTGTCTTTAGGTGTAGATGAGCTAATGGTGTTTGCTATTGAAAATTCTGGTTTGCAGTCTTGATTGCTTGATGTTGAGACCCCATCCCTATTTGGATAATTTTAATAGATGTATTTAGTTGGAAAATTCTGTTTCTGTGATTCATTATTTTTCATTCAAGCAATGGTATTTTGTTCTTATGTGGTTGTACCGATGATGGATTATAGCTGAACGAACTAAGTGTGCCAAGCCCCATAAGCGAAAGACGATAGTACTCGTCAAGATAGTCCATACCTAGGAGGAACCCTACATTTTGTGGTATTATTAGGCCTGTGGTTATAATAAACCAAAGCATGCAACCGAATTGAAGAACAACCCATTAGGGATTCGAACCCTAAAGATAGTCTTCTCCCGTATTTGCATATCGTTGTTAGCTTAGATTCGTTTCTTTAGTTCGTAGTTTAAAATCAGATTTATTGCATTTTAATTTTCCTCATTTTCAACTAATAATCGTAGTAATTTAGCCTTCCAGTTTCCCGTAGATCGACCCCTTACTTTCTACTTGCTAGATTAATTTAGGGTTTTATTTTTGACCAGTTAACGACACGATCAAATTTTGGCGCCATTGCAGGGGAACTGAAGCATGATTGCTAAGATTGATTGAGTTATTTTGTGTTACTTTATTTTAATTTTAATTTTATAATTCCAGAATTTTTATTTTTATTTTTAATCTCTTTATTAGGTTAATTTTAGTATACCTAACACTCTCTTTGTTTGTGCAGGAAGCCGAGTAGATCGAGTAGGACAAGCTGTCCGTTTGGTTTACTTTTTAATTCCTAGACTTTATGTAATTAGGGTTATTTTATGTAATAATTTTTTTTATTCCAGCATTAGATTGGGTGTTTAGGTTTAATTTTAATTTCCCCAGCCCCTGAAGATCATATGTGTAACCGTTCATCGGGGGCAGCACGTGGAATTGCGCAATCGACAACACCAGGTAAGTATTTTAGTTAGTTTTAAATTAGTTATTTTTTTAAAACTTTATAGTTCTGATTTTTATTTTTATTGAGTTTTTTTTTATTTAGTTATCACATTTTAATTTCTAGTTTTAATTTCTATTTAATTAGCACGTTCAACTTGTGTTGTGTTTTATGCATGGTCGGCATTCTTTGCACCCCAACCTGATTGTCATTGACCTAGAAATAGAGCGATCTGTAGCTAGACCTAGGGATAAGGATAATCATAACAACATGGGTGATGAAAATCAGCCAGGAAGGCCGCTGAGTGAGCACTTCACTCCAACTGCCTATACCCCTGCATCTTGTATTCAGTTGCCTGCCATTCAGGCCGCTCAATATGAGATCAAGTCCAGCATCATACAGATGTTACCATCCTATTATGGACTTGCTAATGAGGAGCCTTACAAGCATCTTGATGAGTTCTTAGAGGTATGCTCTACAGTCAAAATCCAAGACCTCTCGCCAGATGCCTTAAAGTTGCTTCTATTCCCATTTTCCTTAAAGGACAAAGCCAAACACTGGCTCCATTCCCTAGATTCGGTTAGGATTTCTATGTGGGCGGGAATGCAGTAGGAATTTTTGAAAAAATTCTTCCCCATTGGCCGGACTAATAGCCTTAGAAGAGACATTACTAGTTTCTCCCAATTAGAGAGCACATAATTTCATGAAGCGTGGGAGTGACCCAAGGAATTACTTAGGAAGTGCCCCCACCATGCTGTCCCAAAATGGCAATTAGTCCAGTGCTTTTATGATGGCCTCCATGACCGATATAGGCAGATGGTAGACTCCTCTTGTGGTGGAACATTTATGCACAAGAATGAGACGGAAGCATGGGATCTTTTTGAAACCCTTAGTGAGAATTCCCAACATCATGCTTCAGCTTCTCAGACTGAGATTCTGCACATAGGGCAACCAAAGAAGGGCGGTCTCTATGAGATCAATCCAACTGTAGAGATGACTGCTAAGGTTGATATGCTGTCCAAGAAATTGGACTATCTGATATCTGTAGGACAGCATTCTATGTCCCATTTCCCAATGTGTTTCCCTCCACCCAATCAGACTGAAGCCTGTGTCTTATGTTCTAGCCCTAGTCATTATGTGACGGACTATCCTTCGGTTGCACCATTCCCTGAATTTGTTCAGGAATAGGTACAAGTGGCTCAAGGTTTCCCTAAACCGGGTAATGATCCTTTTTCCAATACCTATAACCCAGGATGGCGAAACCACCCAAACCTTTCATGGAGAAACTTACTACCTAATAATCCTCCAAACCGACCATATAGGCCACCATTTAATGTTCAATCTAATGCCTATAGGGGTGGACAACCACCATAGCCTCAACCCCAACAGAATTAATCCTTTTAGGAAAAGGTGCTAAAAGCATTAAATGGAATCGAGCAGAACACACAGCTGCTATATTCACATACTTAGTCCATTAATAAGCCAGAGAACCAACTCGGTCAACTAGCTGATGCTATAAGTAGGAGGGAGGTTGGCCAATTGCCAAGTCAGCCAATAGATAACCCAAATAGTCAAATGGGTCGAGGGAAAGAGCAAGTCCAGTTGGTCACAGTCCTGAGGAGTGGCAAAAGGGTGGAAAAACCTGATACACCCTTAGCCACTAATGAGACGTTGCCTACTAAGTCTTAAAGCCAGGGAGAGGCTAAGTCAACCCTAGAGAATTCTGGTAGTGGTGTAGACACACACGATTCCATTACTGAAACACCACCTGTGAAACCCACTCATTAGTTTCCAAGGAAGGGGCTGCACATTCCTATTGTGGAGGGACCATCACCTGATTCTTATATTCCAAAGGTCCCTTTTCCCCAAGCTCTTCAGACACCATCTTCCCCCCTTCAGGGTAAACAAGGTGAAAAGATGCAAGAGATGATCGACTTGTTCCAATAAGTTCGCATCAATCTCCCCCTCTTGGATGCTATCAAACAAGTTTCTGCTTACGCTAAGTTTTTAAAAGACCTCTGCACCCAAAAGCGTAAGTTGAGAACTGAAATCGCAAAGACCATCCATTTGACTGAACAGGTTAGTTCGGTAATTTCCAACCATGTCCCCCTAAGCTTAAGGACCCAGGTGTGCCTCTTATTTCTTGCATCATTGGAGATCTCTCCATAAGTAGGGCACTACTTGATATAGGGGCTAGTGTGAATATTTTGCCTAGTTCAGTCTATGATAGATTTGGTTTAGGAGATTTGAAACCCACTGTGGTTATCCTTCAATTGGCTGATCGTTCAATCAAAACACCTCATGGGTTGTTAGAAGATGTTTTAGTGAAGGTGGAAGAATTGTACTTTCCTGTGGACTTCCTTGTCCTGGATATGGATACAGCAACCACAGCCAAGCTTTCCCCTGTCATTTTAGGGCACCCCTTCTTAGCTACTGCGAATGCTTGCATAGATTGTAGATCGGGTGCCATGGACATCTCTTTTAGGAATAAGAACCTTAGGCTCAACATCTTCAATGCATCCTTAGGTTCCTTTAGAGAAGAAGAGTGCTTTGCGTTGGATTTATTAGACGAAGTTGTGGCTGATCACGCTTCTCACGTGCTTATTGATGACCCTTTGCAGCACTATGTGATGCTTAAAGATGAGTCTAAGGCATACACTAAAGAGGTGCATACTTTTCTTGATTCTTCCCCCTCTTTAGAACGGCCACCTTGGACAATTAGGTTTGAGCCGCTCCCCCCCTTTGGTTACATCTCTCCAAACTTCTTCTAAACCGGCTCCTTGGTATGATTTGATCCTTGACCCTCCATGAGTCATTCTGAGTCTGGCTGAAGACTCTAAATTTAGTGCTACGTGGGAGGCAACCCACTATTTTTTCTTTAGTACTTTTGTTTTTGTGTTTGTTTGTTTTTGTTTTTTTTTTAGGTAGCTGCTACTGATTGCTGGATGCACTGTTCTGCCGTATATTGCTGATTTCTGGTACACTCCTTCCCTTATCCCTATTTTTATTGTTCTGCATGCATTGAGAACACTGCATACTTTAAGTGTGTGGGGGGGGGTGTGAGACCGATTGATAGATTTTTATTTTTTAGCTTTTGGTAAGTTTTACATGTCTCTCTGTTACTTTGATGCGAAACGCGGGAGAGAGAGACTTAGGAACCCTAATCTGAAGTAATAAAAACCCTGTTGAGAGGAGAGTAGCTAGTATGTATCCTAAGGTGGGTTTTGACTTAGACAATAAGAGCCCCATCTTGTCGAAGGGACAGACCACTTGGCTGTCTTGTGTTTCTTTGAGCTTTTGGTTAGAAGCTGAGACCAAGTTTAGTTTTGGTGTGACATAAAAAAAAAGAAGAAATAAATAAAAGTAAGAGTTGAATTCCTTGGAGCTAGACAGGGCACTCCGCCTTAGGAAGCGAGGTGACTTGGTTGACACTCCTTGGGGTGAAACCTCTGAAAAAGAACTCTAGCATCACTATCCCTATGGATATATGTAAGAAACAAAGCTACCAAGTAGCTCGGGTGTCTTGTGTAGTGACCCTGCATGGCATTTGAGGAATAGTAGTGGAGTAACAAATGGAGTTCACTGTTTTGGAAAAAAAAAAAAAAAAAAAGAAGAAATGTCATTGCCTTGGTACAATTGTATGGTAAAAAAATGCTCCGAAGCCTAAAGTCCTTGGTGCCCTTGACGTCATGAGTGGTCTTACCTTAAGTAAGGTGGTGTTTGGCAAATATGGAGAGATTCCCTAATTAGGATGTGTACCTGTTGCTAGAATCAATACTAGGTAATAAGAGCTCAAGTGTGGGGGTACCTTTGTCTTCTTGATCTTAAGTAGGGCATCTCAGTTTCAGGTTTGGTGTGTGCTTCTCACCCATTGTCAAAATTTAAACTTGCAATCATGAATTTTGTGTGTATATTCCCTGCAAACACTCATGAGACAAAGCTCGTCCACTAGGGGTAACCTACTAGGGGTTTAAAGGCTTATTGCACATGCTAAGTACAACCGTGATTCCTACGAAAGTGAGTTAGGTTTTTTTTGTTTTCTTTATTTTCTTTTTGCTCAAGGGCTAGCAAAATCTCAGTGTGGGGGTATTTGATGAGCACATTTATGTGTGAAATTATTCCATTTAATTATGCATTTTATCTTCTTAGAATGGAGCTACCTTGGGTATTTTCTGTCTTTTTCAGGGTACAGGGGTATTTTATGCGATTTCATGCTATTTTGGACTATCAGGCATCATATCTTCTAATTTACACGTAAAGTGGTCCAGTTTCTTTTCATGGTTACAAAGAGGGCTGAATTCTGAGCAAGATGGATGTGTTGCATTAAAAGTATGCATCGGTTTCGGAGTCCATTCATGTGATTATTCTTTTTGGGCCAAAAAAGAATAATGGGCCGGAAAATGAGTTGAAATGCAAGCCCGAGCCCAGAACCAAGGAAGATTGACTGGTATAATATAAGTGGGCCCCTCCTTCATTGTTGGACTAATTTCCTCCCCTATTTTCTCTCTCTTCTATTTTATTTTCTTATTTTATTTCCTCTCCTATTTTCTCTCTTCCATATATTTTATATATTTATCTTTTTCTTTCTCCCATTCACTTTTCATTTTTTTTATTATTTTATTCAAACACCACACGGTTTCCTCTTTCCTAAATCTGTTTTATCCTCTTAATTCCCCATTTCACACGTTCCCTCTCTCCCTCATCCCCATCTTACATGTTATCTCTCTCTCTCTCTCTCTCTTTTAGTTTCCTATTCCAAACCCTATCCTATCTCTCTTTTTTTTTTCTTTTTTTTTTTTTTTTTTTTTTTTTATCTTTTTCTAATTTTTAAAAAGGCCATTCCCATCTAACGTTTCTACCTCTCTTAACACCCATATGCTGCCCATATCTTTTTCTCCCCATCGCACGTTCCTATCTCTCCTCTAATTCCCATATTTCTATCCACCTATTTCCCAAATCCCTCATGGATTCTCTATCTCTACCTCTCTTCCATCTCTCACATTCCCTTTTTCTTTTTTTTATTATTAAATTCTTTTTAAAAACATAGCTATAAAAACACCCACGGACAGATTGGGAGGGGGATTCCATTCCAAGCAAAACCGTGCTCTCTTTCTCTTCTTCTTCTTTCTATTTTCCTCTTTCTTCTTTTGTTTTTGTTTTTGGATCTTGGGTTCGGCAAGGGGAGGAGGGAGTGATCACCATTCCAATAGCTTCATCTCCATAGATCATCATCACCATTGCTGCCCTTTGTCTCTTAGCACCATGATTGGCTAAGTTCCCTCTGTCTTTAGGTGTAGATGAACTAATGGTATTTGCTATTGAAAATTCTGGTTTGTTGTCTTGATTGCTTGATGTTGAGACCCCATCCCTATTTGGATAATTTTAATAGATGTATTTAGTTAAAAAATTCTATTTCTGTGATTCATTATTTTTCATTCAAGCAATGGTATTTTGTTCTTATGTGGTTGTACCGATGATGGATTATAGCTGAACGAACTAAGCGTGCCAAGCCTTATAAGCGAAGGACGATAATACTCATCAAGATAGTCCATACCTAGGAGGAACCCTACATTCTGTGGTATTATTAGGCCTATGGTTATAATAAACTGAAACACGCAACCGAATTGAATAGCAACCCATTGGGGATTCGAACCCTAAAGATAGTCTTCTCCCATATTTGCATATCGTTGTTAGCTTAGATTCGTTTCTTTAGTTCGTAGTTTAAAATCAGATTTATTGCATTTTAATTTTCATCACTTTCAACTAATAATCTTAGTAATTTAGCCTTTCAGTTCCCCGTTGTTCGACCCCTTACTTGCTACTTACTAGATTAATTTAGGGTTTTATTTTTGACCGGTTAACGACATGATCAACGAGCAATCCATAATTTATTGGTACGAAGATCAAGACACCAATAACTGATGTGGGAGGGACTGTATCCAAGAAAAACACAGGGAGAAGAATGAAAATCCATTTTATAAGTGTTGTAAGGGCGAAGAAAGGGATAGCACAAATAGCCAAAAACACGTAAAAAATAGTAGTCTGGTGATTGGTGGTGGACTAGTTGAAAGGGGGAAATTTTGTCAGAAATGCGAGAGGGCATACGGTTAATAAGAAAGACAGCGGTGTCAAACAGGTAATGCCAACCTTGCCTAGGAACATGACCATGAGCTAGAAGATACAAACCAGTCTCAACAATGTGGCAATGGCGGCGTTCAACAGCACCCTGTTGCTCATGAGTATGAGGGCAAGAGAGACGGTGGGAAATACCCAGGGTGGAGAAAAAGGTGGGGAGAGTACGATACTCACCCCCCCAATCGGTTTGAATAGTACGAATTTTGTGATCAAAGAGCCATTCAACAAGTAATTGAAAAGTACGAAAGGTAGAAAAAACATCAGACTTGCGTATAATAGGAAAAAACCAAATAAATTTAGTGCAATCATCCATAAAAATTACAAAGAACTTGTGACCATCGACTAAAGGGGTGGGAGATGGTCCCCAAACATCACTAAAAATTAAATCAAGAGGAAATAAACTACGGGAGGGTGAAAGTTTTCAAGATAAACTAGAGGCCTTGCAAAGTTGACAAGCATTACACAAATTTGAAAGTTTAGTAGAAGCACATGGTAAATTTTTTTCACAAAGTATAAAATGGAGCAGTTGCTCATGTGGATGACCAAGGCAGTGATGCCAACCATCGATGGAAGTTCTTTCGGCAATATTGGCAGTCGATGATGACACTGGAGAATAGGAAATAGTGTAGAGACCATTACTACTCGGTCCAAAAAGTAGTATGTTCTTGGTGACTTGATCCTTAACAAAAAAGTGAAATTCAAAATAAACACCATTATCTTGACAAAATTTTTGAACAGAAAGAAGTTTTTGGGAAATAGAAGGATCATGTAAGACATTCGATAAACAAAAAGAAAGAGAATCAGAATTAGAAGGAATAGAATCAATACCATTGTTAGAGATAGGAAGACCCTTACCATTACCGATATGCAGTTGATCAGGACCAGTATAGTTGTCATAGGAAGAAATGGAATTTAGATCTGGGGTTACATGGTGGGAGGCACTAGTGTCTACATACTAGGCTAGGGCAGTGGAGGGTGGAGGGGTAGGGAGAAGTGGGGGATTGGCATAGTAGGCAGCCGGGGAGGGAGGGGGAGGGTACGGGCGGTAAGTAGGGGAAGGTGGTGGGGTAGGGGAGGGAGGGTGATGGAAAAGGTGAGGCTGATCCTTATAGTGGCATTGAGATGCAGTGTGATACAAGCGATGACAAATAGTGCACCAGGCTATAGATCCTTAAGAACAACCACCAAAACTACGACCGCGGCCACGACCACGACCACGACCTCCTCTCCCATGAAAGGAACCCTTGGTAGGGCTGGATTCAGTAGGAGAGGGGCCTTTTTGAATAGTGTTTACAGTAGGGTGTTAAGAAAAAGCCCAGAATGGCGATTTGCAGAAGAAAAACGGAATAGAGAAAGCACACACAACGCACAACACAGAGATTTACGTGGTTCACCCCCAAGGTGGGAAGCTACATCCATGGCCGAGAAATAGAATAGATTTCACTATTTTTCTGGAAATGTTACAAACCCTCTTAACCCCATCTCAAAGAGATAAGAACATTATACAAGGAAGCCCTAACCCCAGAAAGTACAAAAGTGCCCCTGGCCCAAAATTACCAAAAAAAAGGGCCGGACCAAAACATAACATATGGCTCAAAAGTACTCATTTTAAAGATCTCGATGAGCCCAACACAACACCCAACCTTTGGTAGGGACGTTCACCATTTTTTGCCATTCCGAGGTTGTTTTGAGGCCGTAAAAGCCCTCCGAAGATCTCAACCGCACTTTTTGGCCAAAATCAGGCTTCACCAACAACATAGGGGCACCGGCGGTAGAGGATGATTCAGTGAGATATAGATTTTGCAAGGCAAATCCATGAAGGAATTCATAGCTTTGAAACATGAAGTGCAAATCATCAGAAGAAATAACATCAGTCCGAGTCAAGAGGGAAGAGACCATAGGGCAAAATTCACCATGCAAGCCCTTGTAGATGTGCATGTTGAAGTTGCTAGGCCGGAATGACTGACCAGCGGCAGAGGGCTCAGCCGATATAGCTTTGGCACAGGTGAGAAACTTAGGAACAGTCTCATCCGATTATTGGGTGAGATCGTGAAGAGCCATAGTAAGGGTCATGAGCCGGCTTTCAGAAGGGGATGAAAGAGAAGTTGAGAGAGCATCCCATACATCTTTGCTGGTATCCTTGCCGAGAATAAGAGGGAAGACATCCTAGGTAAGGGAGGCAATTAACAAGCTCCGGATCATGGCATCTTGGCAACGCCAAATAGTAGCAACAACAACATCAGTAGGGAGTGGAGTAGATCCATCGAGATATCCAAAGAGATTTTGAGCCTACAAAACGGTTCAACCTATGTCCTCCAATATAGATAGTTTGTAGAGGTCAATTTAATGGAGATATAGTGATTGGCATGGGTGAAGGGGCTGTCAGGGATTGCTGCAGCAGGGAGAGGATTGATCACTTCATTGTCGTCGCGTGTTAAAGAAGAGAAAGAGAAGAAACCGCAGAAGATCTAGGACAGGTAACTCATTGAGTTATATATATATATATATATATATATATATATATATATATATATATATATATATATATATATATTGCAAAGATAGGGTATAAACCCTAGTGATAAAGAGAAGAAACGGTTCCTATGAGAGAGAACTAGATGGAGTAGGAAACTAAAGGGATAACAGTTCCACATGTGATAAGGATGATCCAATATGAGGATTGAGTTTTAAAAGGATTGAAACTCCTCATACGGTGATGGAGTCCACATACGATAATACTGAGCAACTCTCTGTCACATCAAATGGTTCTCACCTTCTGTGTCTCTTTCTCTCTCTTATCGAAACTAAACCTCTCTCTTCTTCTTTGTTTGAATTTTATTCTCAGAGAAATTGGAAAAAGAAATGTTTAGTAGAGTCCTTTCCAGGAAGAGGATAACTGGATCTATTCCTGTATATCTCAATGTCTACGATCTCACCCCTATCAATGGCTATGCTTACTGGTTCGGCCTTGGTGTTTACCACTTCGGTATTCATGGTTAGAATTTCTTCATTTTCCATTTTTTCTCAGCTCTGGATCCCAATGTGTGTGTTTGTGCTTGCATTGCTTGACTACAAAACCTATTTTTCTAGCGATTCCACTTGTATATGAATAAGATCTGGTGGGTATAAAGTGTTGGTTTTGATTTGTGTGATTTTGATAGTTCGTGAAGTGGAATACGCATTAGGGATGCATGATTTTCCAACGATGGGGATTTTTATGCCATAGGCGTCGGACAGAGCCTCAATCGGCAGTGGAAAAACAATAGAAACCCTTGAATTTTTCGTTTTGGCATGAGGTTGAAGGCGGTTCAGGTGTTTGAACTTCACAATAACATAAAGAGAAAGAGGGGAGATGGAGAAACTAACCTTCGCCGGAGGGTGGCTGGGCTAGGAGATGTCCACCGGAGATGTCTGTAACCTTCACCGGAGATGGTGTGAAGGCAAAACCTTGTTGAGGAAAAGTCCTCATGCATAAATTCCAATAATCTATCATGATGATATAAACGTTTTGCTGATCACAAATAAATCGAATTGTACTAACTCTTGTCTAAAAGATGCATAGATAAGAGCATGACACCAAGTGAGGGGGAGCACTCAATTCAAGAGATTGATGCTCAAAGCAAATTGAACCTTGTCCTATCTTTCAAGACATCAAAGAATCATGAAGAACAAGTTTTGAAGACACAGATCAAGACAAGTTAGAGGAACTCATATTGAAGACATTCATGTAAAGAAGTGAAGTTCAAGACTTGAAGAAGATTGAAGATTTAGAATTGTACTAAGTTGTTAAATCATTTGTTAAAGTCAAAATTAATGTAATGCACACACATACACACACACACACATGCATATATTCATATGGAATGACTTTCGGAGGTTATAATAACCTCAATTCATGTGACCAAATTCATTTGGAAATCCCGAAGGTAGTCCATCAAAGGACTTAGTTCATTTCAGCAGAAATTAACTAATCTGGCATACCAGATTCTTAAACGGATCTCAGGAAATAGCCTATAGTAGCTTTCCAACGCACGTTGGATTGTGATCCAGTATACTGGATCAAAGGCTGGCTATGTTCTACCCTGAACTGGCATACCGGATTATGATCCAGCATACCGGATCAAATATTACTGTTGGAATTTGACCGTTATACCTTAGATCATTTAAGAAAATTTGGGAACCGGCATACCGGATTAGGAATCGGTGTACCGGATTATTACTGTCTAATTAAATCCGATCTTAAGACAGTTTCTAAAATTATTAGAGCTACTTAGCCTATAAATAGGCTCTTGTTTAAGGCTCTAATTACCGCTACTAATCACAATTAAGAGCTTTCATTACAAGGCTTCATTGCAACAGCATCAAGTGAGCCTTCATTGATTGTAAGCATCAATTCATCACAAAGCTCACACACTTAAGCTCTCTACTTCATCTCGCTTCAAGCTCCAACGGTGGAAGGTAGCTTACACACTTACTAAGGTTGAGGTAATCCTTTTCTTAGTAAATTTTTGTTATGTGTTAATTGAGTCCTCTTGCTTGGAATCAAGATTGGTTGAGTCCTCTTGCTCGGAATCAAGAGTAGTTATTAGTGTTGAGTCCTCTTGCTCTCAATCAAGATTTGTACAAGTTCTCTTGCTCATTCTAAAGATTTTTTTTTAGTGAAATTCTCTCTAAGGTGAGAGGAGTGGACGTAGGCAAATTTTGGCTGAACCACTATAAATCTCTGTGTTATCTTTGCAATTTAATTGTCTTTTATTGATAACATCTTAAACACTTACTAAGGTTGAGGTAATCCTTTTCCTAGTAATTTTTATTATCTGTGTTAATTGAGTCCTCTTGCTAGGAATCAAGATTGGTCGCTTACTCAAAATCAAGAGTAGTTATTAGTGTTGAGTTCTCTTGCTCTCAATCAAGATTAGTACGAGTTCTTTTACTCATTCTCAATATTCTTTTCAGTGGAATTTTCTCTAAGGTGAGAAGAGTGGACGTAGGCAAGTTTTGGCCGAACCACTATAAATCTTTGTGTTATCTTTGTAATTTACTTGTCTTTCATTGATAACATTTTTATTTCCGCAATAGTTTTTATTTTTCACTACCTTTACCTATTCATCCCCCTCTAGGTGAATTCACATTTGGTATCAGAGCGGGAGCTCAAGACTTTGATTAATTTTAATCTTATTAAGAGTTAAAAGACCATGAGATTCTCTAGCAATCGAAAGATTAAAGGATACATCATCACTAGACCACCTTTCTTTGAAGGAGAAGGATTCTCCTATTGAAAAAATTGCTTCAAGAACTTTTTGTGTGTTAATAATATTAATGCTTGGGAAGTTATAGAAAATAGACCAAATACCATAGACAAACCCAAAAAAGAATGGACTACCGCTGATAAAGCAAAAATCCAACTTAACTATGTAGTAATAAGTTACGTTCAATATGCTTTGGGAGAAAAATAATATAATATAACTTGCATGTGTGACTCAGCTAAGGAGATGTTTGATAAACTCATTGTAACCTATAAAGGTACCTCGGAGGTCAAACAATCCAAAATAGATATGCTTGTCAATGAATATGAACTATTTAAAATAAAAAATGATGAAGATATCTATGCCATGTTTACTCGTTTCACTAACATTGTGAACAAGTTGAAAGGTTTAGGTAAGATCTATTCAAATGGAGAAAATGTAAGAAAGATCTTGAGATCTCTTTCCAAAGAATGGAGACCCAAAACAATAGCTATCAAAGAGTCAAAGGATATCGACAAGTTGAGCCTAGATGAGTTATTGGGATCACTCCAAACTCACAAAATAGAACTCAAGTAAGACACCAAAGAAGATGAACCAAAAGAATCTAAGAAGAAAGTGGCTTTCAAATCATGCTACAAAATTAGTGATGATGAAGAAGAATTATCCGATGACGAGATCGAATATCTCTTAAAGAAATTCTCAAAGTTCCTGAAGAATAAAGGCAAAACCTCAGTCAACAAGAGCAGACTCTCAAGAGACCAAAAAGGTAAGAATATTTTTAAAAATAATAATGACTCTTCTTCAAAAGATATTATTTATTTTGAGTGTAGAAAACTAGGACACTTCAAGGGAGATTGTCCAAAATTATAGAAATACAAAAAGACATACAAAGTCGAACACTCATTTGATTCAAGTGATGAAGAAGACGAAGATGAAGAATCTCAAGATAGAGAACAAACCAACTTAGCTCTTATGGCTCTTGAAGATGAGGAAAATCAAGTTGAGGTAAGTTCTACAACCCCATATCCTAAAGATAACTTAGAATTAGAAGAGGTCTTTGAGGAACTTTATCAAAATAGCATAGTATTGGCAACCACCAAAAGAATCTCTTAAAAGAGATCAATATCTTTAAAGACCAAAACATGATTTTAACTTCTCAAGTTAACGACTTGGAAGAAGAAAAAGAAAAATTGTGTAAAGCCTTAGAATCTTTTACTAATGGTAAAAAGAACTTTGATATTTTACTTGGATCGACGTCCAAAGTACCTTTCAACAGGGAAGGGCTAGGCTATGATGTGAATAAAAGTTTAAATCAAACCAAAGAGCCAAGTACAAGTAAAATAGCAAGTAAGAAAGTAAAGAAGAATAAATAATGTAATCATTGTAGGAAGAAGGGACATTTTCTTGAGGAATGCTATTCCAAGAATAAAAGTCATCAAGTTAAGAACCCCAATCCCAAAGGAAAGACTAAAAGTCCAAAAACCCCTCAAAGTATTGTATGCAATAATTGTAATAAAAAGGGACATTCAATTTGGGATTGTCATGATACTCGATGGACAAACCAGTACATGGGATCATAGAATACGAATCAAGTGTATTATAAACCTAGAAGACCTTATTATGGTCAATATTGGAGAGATTCTCCTAAAATGCAAAAATCACATAACGTAACTCAAAATCAAAGACCTTGGAATCCCCAATCATACAATAATTGGTATGGTAACCAAAGGGTAAATGAAAATAGAATGGTTTGGAGACCAAGAGAAATATATGATACTAACAATGACGGGCCCAATACACAATGAAGACCAAAATTTTATTGAGTATTATTGTTTTGTAAGTACAAAAGAGCAGCATGAAGTATGCTATGAAGAGAATTGGGCTTTGTAACCCCTTTGAATGATTTTTTTTATCCCTGTTATTCATAATTTTACTATCCCCGCTTTTTGATAATGCCAAAGGGGGAGAGAAATGGGGAGAAATATTTGTTATGTAGTTTTCTCTTTGAACTTATTATGTAATTAATGTTATACATTTCTTGAATATTGCATTATTTTCGGCTAATATTTGTCATCATAAAAAATGGGGAGATTGTTAAGGAAAAGTCCTCATATATAAACTCCAATCATCTATCATGATTATATAAATGTTTTGATGATAACAAATAAATCAAACTGTACTAACTCTTGTCTAAAAGATGCATAGATAAGAGCATGGCACCAAGTGAGGGGGAGCACTCAATTGAAGAGATTGATGCTCAAAGCAAATTGAACCTTGTCCTATCTTTCAAGACATCAAAGAATCATGAAGTACAAGTTTTGAAGACCAAGATCATGATAAATTAGAGGAACTCACATTGAAGACATTCATATAAAGAAGTGATGTTCAAGACTTGAAGAAGATTGAAGACTTAGAATTGTACTAAGTTGTTAAATCATTTGTTAAAGTCAAAATTAATGTAATGCACACACACACGTATACATTCATATAGAATGAATTTAGGAGGTTATCATAACCTCAATTCATGTGACCAAATTCATTTGGAAATCCCTAAGATAGTCCATCAAAGGATTTAGTTCATTTCAGTAGAAAGTAACTAATCTGGCATACCGGATCCTTAAACGGCATACTGGATCAATATGGATCTCAGGAAATAGCCTACAGTAGCTTTCCAGCGCATGCTGGATTGTGATCCAGCATATCGGATTAAAGGCTGGCTATGTTCTACCCTGAACCGGCATACCGGATTATGATCCAGCATATCGGATCAAATATTACTGCTAGAATTTGACCGTTATACCTTAGATCATTTACGAAAATTTGGTGAACCGGCATACCAACTAACTTTTTTGGACAATGGGCAATGAGATGGCATCGTGACCAAATTTTGAAAAACGTATGATGAGATGACATCGTGATCGAATTTTGAAAAACGTATGATGAGATGGCATCGTGATCGAATTTTTAGAAAATGCACGATGAGATGGCATTGTGAACAACTTTTTTGGACAATATGCAATGAGATGTCATTGCGACCTATTTTTGGAAAACGTATGATGAGATGGCTTTGCGACCAATTTTTTGGAAAACATACGATGAGATGGCTTCATGACCGAATTTTTGGAAAACGTAAGATGAGATGGCATCATAGCCCACTTGAGAAAAATGTATGATGAGATGGCATCGCGACCAATTTTTTGGAAAACGTACAATGAGATGGCCTCGCGCCCAACTTTTTGGAAAATGTACGATGAGATAGCATCGCGACCAACTTTTTAGAAAATGTATGATGAGATGGAATCGTGACCAATTTTTAGAAAAATGTACGATGAGATGGCATTGCGACCAATTTTTTGAAAAATGTACGATGAGGTGGCATCGCGACCCAAAAAAAAGAAAATGTTTTTTCCCCTTTCTTTTTCTTGGTGGTGCTTCCGCGCGGGGCCGCCGATTCTATGCAATGCTACCATGCGAGGTTGTGGGTCTACGTAGCAGTGCCACATGGGGCCTCTACCGGGGCCACGACGTCGTCCACGGCTCCACGGTGCCGCCAGCGTTGCATTAATAGGGGGGACTCCTCATTTCTCACCTCCCTCTCCTTCTTGGCTTGGGTTTTCCACTTAGGGGTCTGCCCTCTCTCCTCTTTCTCTCTCTTCTCTGTTCTTTTCTTATTTTTTTCTCAATTTGGCCATCTGCCATGTCTTCATCAGGTTAGGCCGTCGTCATCTTCCTTTGAAGTGACTGGCGATCTAAAGGTGGAGTGGTATCCTGGCAGCATCCTGGTGGATACTATCCTCCATAAATGTTGTACCATTTGGGGTCAGGCCCTCAAAAAGGTAAGTGGTACTTGCCTTCTCTTCCTTTTCATGCAGCGCATGTTTTGTTCAATACTTGATTTCTTCCAATTATTCTATAGGAGTTTTACTCCCAGCTATAAGAAATACTGTCGTACCAATAACGTCTTGTCATGGTATCAAGGACTTCATCTTGCTGT